>NC_135486.1:51459551-54221240 GCF_052094955.1 Ictidomys tridecemlineatus
CTGATTCTAGCACCAGCCCATGGCTGCCTGGGCAGGGTGGGGGTGTCTTGTCCTTCCTCTCTCAGTTCTGGGACCCATCTGGCTTCCATCTCTCCCCTGAAACTCTTAGCCACTAGTTATTTCCCCAGAGTTTTCCTCTGCCCGTGTCGTCATCGTCGTGGTCGTCCCCCCCCCCCCCCCCCCCCCGCCACCTCTTATCTCTGCCTTTTATGACCCCTCCTGCTCTGGTATCTGCTGTTGCCAAGAACCCCACACCTGATCTTGCCAGGTTCTTGTTAATGATCCCCTGGACATCCCTCTAGCTCCTCAGACTGCTCCTATCCAAACTCCTTCCTCCTCTCATCCCCCAGCTGTGTGTCTTCATCTCTGCCTAAGTTGATGGTCCCCACCTGCCTGGTCTGTGCCCTGGGACCAAGGAAATGCAGGGTCTAGTCCCAGTTATATTAGAATGGCGAAGCCACTGATGAAAAGAAAATTTAGGATCCTCATTTTAGGGGTTGGGGATTTAGCTCAATGGCCTAGCATGTGCAAGGGCCTGAGTTCAGTCTTCAACCCTGGGGGATAGGGAGGGAAGGAGGATCCTCAATTAAATTTATTTCAAAATTAAGAGAAGTCTGTTGTGAATCCAAATGTGAGTCAAGATAACCATAACCCTCCTTATGCCAATGTGTGAAGTGGTTATAAAACCAGTATTTCCTTAAATCAAGAGTATGGAAGTTAGGGATTGTTCCTACTTGATAGAGAAGGAATGAAAATTTAAAGGCTATTGAATTTACAGCTAACAGAAGCTGTGGAGACTGGTAAAGAACCTAGAATGTCAAGGTTACAGCTTAAAAGGCCCTGTAATCTTGGCATTCGAAAATATTATATCCAACATTGTGAACATTTGCTCTCTTTATTTGCCTAAGATCTGAAGGAGTGACCCACATTCTTGTAGTATCAGTGTTGATTTAGATAACAGCTTTTTTTATTTTCATGCAACTAGAATTGAAATAAAGTCCCAATCACTGCCCAAAAAAGTCTAAATGTCAACAACAAAAAGATCTCTGTCCCAATTCTGAAAAAAAGGCACCACAGATACTAGACTCTGAATGCATTTAATTTTAAATTTCGAAATTACTTAAGACCTTAACCAAACATTAGCTGGCTCTTTCCTTAGTTTTCCAATCAAGTTGACCTCTGTAGAATTTTCTGTTCTCTCATCAATTTGCAGAACTTTGGTTAAAACATAGAAATATAAAATTACAGAATAAATGTGTTTTATTTGGGTCTTGCAAAGCCCTGATTATCTGGGTTGGTGATGCATAAATTAAACCTTAAATTCAGGTCTTAGGTTAAGAGTAGAGACCGGAGCTCAGCCCAGACCCAGTGACAGGTCAAGGAAACAATGAAAATTTGTGGGTTTCTGCCCATATGTTACAGTATCTACACATGTAAGTGCTTAGAATACAGTGCAAGGGCTACCCAGCAGCCAGGGAGTCCGATTCCTGGGAAGCAAATTTTAGAAAGTAAGCTGAATTGTCAGAGGAAGCAAAGCCAGAGCTCAGTTGAGAGCACAGAGCATTTGTTCTTCAGGGTTCAGTCTCTCTGGGGCCCTAGAACACTTCAGACACACACAGAAGCCAAGTCCTTTTATGGCCTCACCAGGGCCTATGGCTCTAGCCCCCTTGGCACAGGAGCCCCATCTGAGGCACAGCTGCACTTCTGCACCCTCATGTTGGGCAGGCTGACCACCTGGGGCCTGGTCCTGCCTCCTTCCTTGATGTTCACAATCATGGGCAGCGAGGTTGTCTCTGAGGCGATGCACTGTCTTGGCCCCAGATATGGCCACTTGAAGGTCAGGGACTCTGGGGGCTGCAGGCAGCTGCCCACACATTCATAGACCAGGAAGCCTGGGGGCTCCAGGACCCAGTTCTCAGCCCACTTCATTCCCTGAAGGTCCAAATACATCTGCTGGCGGCAGCAGCGGGTGCCCTGGGTCACTGGTGTCTCAGGGTCACAATTACCTTGAGCTCTGTGGGGACAAAGAGAGATAAGTCAGAGATGAGCTGGAAGAGCTGAGGTCAAAAGTACTGAAAGTTTATGATCCATCTCAATATGTTCAAAAAGTTGGATACTGAACTGGGGGTGTAGCTCAGTGGTAGTGTGTTTGCTTAGCATGCACAAGGCCCTGGGTTCCATCCCCAGCATTATAATAATAAAGAAAGAAAAACGCAGGATATTTGTGTCAGACACTGGATAACTAAAAATAACTATAAAATAAATAACTGATATTTACTGAGAGCCTCCACTTAAGAGTCACAGGGAGAATTTATAAATGTTCTCATTCATTTACACACTCTGAAAAGTTGCCCATTTCAAAATCAATTTAATTCCCTTTTTGTCTCTCTACTTGAGCTCATCAGTTTGACCCACAACGCCTACCCATAGTCCTTGAGATCCAGCGTGTGCAACTCCAGCTGGGGCTCGCTCTGCTCAGCTCCCAGTGCCCCCTGCGCGGCGAAGCGGACCAGCTGGGGTGCACCCGAGGCCCCAGGGCCCAGGTGCTCCCTCTGCACCGACACCTGCAGCAGCAGGGGCTGCCGGGGCCTGCTCAGCTGCTGCCAGAAGTTCACAGCCTCGGTCACATCGAAGGCCTTCCAGCCGCTCTCGTGGATGGACACCAGCCTGGACAGAGACCCGCATGAGGGGTGAGGACTGGGACAACCGTCTGTCTGGAGGGCCCTGGAGGAAAGCTACCCCTCCTCCGCCTCCACCCGTGATCCCGCCCTTTCCTGCTCTCCTGGACAAAGCTGCCTCCTTCCTGCCTATCCCCTCCCCTCCCCCAGCGCAGAGCAGCTGGAATCCCCACCTGGAGTCTATGAGAGAGGTGCGGTTGGAGCCATCGTCGCGAAAGCGCAGCCACTCAATGGTGACCCGAACCCAGGCGTTTCGCTCTTGCCTGAGGAGGGCAGCCTGAGGGACCGGTTCCTGGAAGAGCCGCAGCACAGCCTGCACCAGTTCGCTGTTGGCGGGCAGCCGCTGCTCCATGCCAAACACCAGCAGGTATGTGGAAGCCTCGGACACCAGGAACTTGCCAGCCACCTCTGGAGACAAGAGCAGGGTTAGTTGAGCCTCTCGGGGCACCAGGAGAGCTCAGAGGGTTGCAGGGCCCAGGGTCCATAAACAGAATTTCCTGGTAATCCAAAGGAAAAGTTTGGAGCCTGGGAAACTGGTGGACTAGGAAAGAAGCATTCTTCCCCATCCCCCAATAAAAGAATAATTTTAAAAATTTGCAGTCAGGCTTTGTGTCCTAAAACAATCACATGGAACTGGGGCTTGTTTACTAGCAACCTCCACCTTGAGAGGGTAGGGGCAGCTTTGGGACTCTGTGCAGAGGACTGGGCCCTCAAGTGTGCAGCAATGCTGATTTCCTTAGGAAAAGGGAGTAGGGTGTCATAGAAGGGAAATGGAAAGGGGGCTACAGAGAACCTGGAATATGGAAATCTGTGGTCACCAGTTGAACTGTACTTTTCTTAAATTCAGAGAGAGGGTCCTGAATTTACTCTCATTTCCTCCTGTGGTGAGGGAACTCATGCTCAGCTAAATGTCCCCAAAGGGAGGAACAGGGAGCCAAGTGCTTCTAAAGAACTTTGGCAGGGCTACTGAGCTTTGAGGAAGATGTCTGGGACATTTATAACACTGTCCTCAGAGGCACCCATCAACCTGTCACTAACATCTGAGGCTCCAGGTTTGCAGGATGATCACCCGATAGGCCACATTTGCTGCCAACAGTCACCTCAGCTGCCTGTTCTGGATCCTCATCTCCCTAGGCATGGCAGGAGAGGAGAAAGGAGGTGGGTGAAGCTGGGGCATAAGGGAGTGATTCTAGCTCTGGGGGTAAAAGGCTGCACTAGGATAGAGGTACAGCTGAAACCCTGACACTGGACACTTCTGCTGTCACACTTAAGTATTTCCAGCTACCCAAGCAGCTTCTACCCACATCCACTCACCCATGCTGGGAGGCAGATAGGTGAGACATAGTTGTCCACTGTTCCAGGTGAGCAAATGGTTGAGAAAAGTTTTTAAGGCAATTTATTCCAGGTCACCCTCAAACCAGAGTGGCAATGTGGAAACAGACCCCAGGAAATCTTGCCTGTACCCTACCTAGCTTTCTGGGGGAACCTGGTCCTAGCCACACCTACCCAAGCCTAGTGGCTCTGCTTTCCTCTGCCTCCTCCTCTTCTCTGGGGCCTGGGTTTTGCCAGAAGGTCTAACCTGACACCTTAAGTGTCCCTCAGTGCATAGCCAGAGCCTAAGGGCCCAGGCCCAAACACCCTCCTCACTGCCTCTTGGACCATAGCCTCCACACATCCTCTTAACAGAGCACCACAAAACAGAGGTGAAAACCAATCCGTATCTTCCCCACAAGGACCAAGATGCAGAAAGAGGAAGGCTCACCTGGAAAGCTCTGGCTGAACCTCTTTCCACGGGATCGGTCCCCATGGCTGCGCTGCAACAGGGTCACATATTGGGCCCCGACTTCAGCAGGGATGGTCAACCCCTCCACATCAGCCTTGTCCAGGACTGGCACTTGGTTGAGCCTCAGCTGCCTCAGCAGGCTTTCCAGGACCTGCTGTTCGGTCAGGGCCTCCCCAAGCCTGGTCACGGGCAGCACCCAGAGAGCCCAACAGAGCCACAGAGGTCGCATGGTTCTGCTGGGGAGCAGCAAGGAATCTGTGGATGTGTCTTCAAGGAGGCTGCAGAAGGGTCTTGGGTCCAGGCACTGGGTGTGCTGAGAGTCAGAGCTGGCTAGCTTTATAGCCGGCCCTGGGGTGGAGAGGGAGGGGGTAAGTCACACCCCTTGGACCTCCTGGGAGCTCAGCAGCTAGACAGTCTCTTGAGCCTTGAGGAGGGGGATGTCTAGAAAGGGCACAAAGGGCTGTCTGGACTGAGGATAGCTGATTGTTGCTGTCTGCCTCATGGCAGTGGACCTCTACCTTGGCTTCGTTAAATTAAAAAAAAAAAAAAAAAAGTTTGGGCTAGGGATGTGGCTCAGCGGTAGAGTACTGGCCTGGCATACACGAGGCTCTGAGTATGATCCCTGGCCCTGGAGGTGGGGGGAGTTTTTTTCCTGGAGAAGAGGCTTTCATTTCCTACAGGAGGCCAGTTTCCCAACTGCTGGAATTTGGACTTAGAATGCTGTTCTAGGACTCTCTGAGGACCAATCCTGCTCAGTCCTCTGAGGTCCATGCTTCAGAGGGTGGGGGGGGGGGGGCGGTTAACGAAATCCAGGGTTTGTGATCAATAGTTGGGAAACCTGGTGCTTCCCACTGTTGGGGGTGGGGGACTTACTGGCCAGGGATTCTGGGAGACTTTAGTGCCACTGGGGTTTGTCCAAGAAGGAGTTCTAACCTCTCCCTCTTTCTTAGAGCTGAAAGTCCACCCTTACACACACACACACACACACACACACACACACACTTTTTTTTTTTTTTTTTGAGACCTGGTCTTGCTAAATTGCTGAGGCTGGCAGCTAGCCGGGAATTTGTGATCCTCCTGCCTCAGCCTCTGGAGTTGCTGAGATTACAGGTATGCACCACCATACCCAACTCCTCTCTCCCAATTCATGAGCCAAGAAAATTGAGACTCAGAGAGGACAACCTCCTCTGGCTCTGAGTTGAAGACTGAGACCCTGAATAAAGTCAGGTCTTTCAATTCCCAGCCTGAAGTTCTTTCTACACCACAAAAACACTTGTAGCAGAGTCCTATCCTGGGGGCCTTGAGGGGAGCCAGGTGGACTCAATTCAGATGATCAGGTCTGGGAAGGCATGGTGGCAATCCCCCAGTCTCCTGAGGCTTCCCCAAGACACAGGAATGTGGATTTGATTGAAGAATTATACTGAGGAAATAAAATTGGGCAATCAGCCATGGAAAGCCCTGCCAGATAGAATACAGAATGCAATTTGACATATATTAAGCATTCATTGCTTGTCTGTGCTTCAGATTTCGCCAGTCCTACGTTTTATTTGCGGAATCTGGCAACCCTACCCAGAAGCCAAAAGAAAAAAGCCAATGTGGATTGGGAGACTTGTCAACCGGCTGGACTGTTGCCCAGTGGGAGGTCAGCCCCACCCTTTGTTATGCAGAAGAGGAGCCTGGCTATCCCGCCACCCCCACCTGTGTCTGGCCCAGGTCCGGCTGCTGGAAGTGGTAAAGTGACCTCAGAAAAACATCTTCTGTTCTGAGCAAAGAGTCAGGGTCACTGGAATGAGACTCAGTACCCCTAACTCAGGTCCCATTTTGACTCTGGCCCTAGGTTCAAATTCTAAGGACACTGGAAAGGGCAGTGACCTGACCATCCTGGGGAAATGAGTAACAAAAGGGGCTGGGATACAAGTGGAACCCTCACTACCACCCTCCTTTCCCTGCAAGGTCAGGATTTGACCCCAAACAGAAGTCAGGCTGCCAGTTGAGGGCCAGGAGAAAACAGTCAGAGGTCATCAGGGGGCCTCTGTGGGTAGGAATCAGCTGAACCCAGACTTAGAACCAAGGAGGACTCAGAGGTCAAAAAAGACCGGGTCCAGGAGTGGGGTCACTTCCAGGTTGGAGCGCAGCATCTGGGGGTTTCCAGGTGACTCTGTCCCCTTCCTGTGCAGGAACAGGCACTACTGTGAGTTCTTAGGTGCTCTGGGCTGCCCCAACCCCACCTTCAACCTCCTGACTCCATGTGGCTGCTGGGGTCTTTAGACAGCCCCTGGATGAGCCCTTATTGTTCTCCCAGAGCAGCCCAGCCTTCCCTGGGGCTCTCTGGGAGCTGAGGAAGGTGGGACAAGGCAGGAATAAGAATTAACTTGCGGGCCTCAGCACCACATACCAACAAAGATGTTGTGTCCGCCGAGAACTAAAAATTAAATATTAAAAATAAAAAAAAATAAAAAAGAATATGCCTGCAATCTCAGTGGCTCCGGAGGCTGAGACAGAGAATCAGGAGTTGCTAAGCAACTCAGTGAGACCCTATCTCTAAATAAAATACAAAATAGGGCTGGGGATGTGGCTCAGTGGCTAAGTGTCCTTGAGTTCAATTCCTGGTACTGAAAAAAAGAAAAGAAAAAAAAAAAAAACAGAATTGTGGGGTATTTTTTGGTACCGGGAATTGAACCCAGGGATGCTTAACTACTGAGTCATGTCCCCAACATTTTTTATTTTTTAACACAGCGTCTCACTTAATTGCTTAGGGCCTCATTAAGTTGCTAAGTTGCCCTGGAACTTGTGATCCTCCTGCCTCAGCCTCCCAAGTTGCTGTGCCACCACCACACCCTGCAGGATTCACGTTTAAGTTCATATAGCCCCTTCTGCCTTCATGGCAAGTGTGAGTTCAAACTGTAAGCACACTAGCTGTGTGCTTTCTCTGTGTGTTTCCTGCCATCTTTAATATGAGTCTCTCTCTAGAAATAGGGATAATGTCTTTTTCTTTCTCTTTCTCTCTCTCTCTCTCTCTCTCTCTTTTCTGACACTGGGGGTTGCCCTACTACTGAACTATATCCCTAGTGTTTTTCATTTTTTATTTTGAGACAGGATTTCTCTAAATTGCCAAGGCTGGCCTTGAACTTGCAGTCTCCCTGCTCAGCCCCCAAATGCTGGGATTACAGCTAGCAGACCCACTGAGCTAAATAATGGGCTTTTTACAGTAAATTTGTCCACACTAATGGAGGTATTTGCAGGCCTCCTGATAACAATAGGTACTTAATACATAGTAGGAGACTTTCCCACTGTTATTAAGTATCTAAATGTTTAACTTTTAAAATATAGATAGATTAAAAACCAAATATAGGGGCTGGGGATGTGGCTCAAGCTGTAGAACGCTGGCCTGGCATGAGTGTGGCCCGGGTTCGATCCTCAGCACTACATACAAACAAAGATGTTGTGTCCACCGAAAAAACTGAAAAATAAACATTAAAAATTTAAAAAAAAACAAATATAGTTTAACATTTCTAAAATTTTTTGATAAATAATTCAAATAGTGCAACATTCAAATATATGGAAGGAAATAAGGAAATGTCATTCTCCCTTCATTCCTGTTATTGTTCCCACCATATGCATATAATTCTTTTCAAAATTATAATTTATCTTTTTTTTAATATTTATTTTTTAGTTTTCGGCGGACACAACATCTTTGTTTGTATGTGGTGCTGAGGATCGAACGCTGGCTGCACGCATGCCAGGCGAGCGAGCTACCACTTGAGCCACATCCCCAGCCCATCAAAATTATAATTTACGATTTTTTTTTTTGGTACCCAGGATTGAACCTGGGGGCTCTTAACTACTGAGCCACATCCCCAACCCTTTTCTATATTTTATTTAGAGACAGGGTCTTGCTGAGTTGCTTAGGGCCTTGCTAAATTGCTGAGGCTGGCTTTGAACTCTCAGTCCTCCTGCCTCACCCTCTGAGCCACTGGGATTACAGGCGTGTGCCACTGCGCATGGCATCTTTATAATTTTTTGCATTTTTGGAAATCAAACTCAGAACCTGGGAGATGCTCAGCACAGACTCTACTACTAAGCTATACCCCACCCCCAATTTGTTGTTGTTTTTGTTGTTGAGGTGAGATGAGGTCTCACTATGCTGTCCAAGCCGGACTTGAACTCACCACTCTCCTGCTGCAGTCTTCAGAGTAGCTGGGGTTATAGCCATGTACCACTACACCCAGTTTTTTTTATTCCCTCTCCTCTGTTCCTTTCTCCTTCCTACCTCTCCCCTCCCCTTTCCTCTTCTTTTCTTTCCTTTCCTCTGTTTTTATGGTGCTAGGATTAAACCTAGAGCCTCACACAGGCCAGGCAAGTGCTCCACCTCTGAGCTCTACCCCCAACCCCTCCTCTGGTTTTTTCCTGTTGTCTAATTTCATTAGCTAGTATCTCTAGAACAATTTTAAATAAAATTAGTGATAGGAGATATCATTGTTTTGTTCTTGATTTTAATAGGACTCCTTTACTGTTTCTTCATTAAGTTATGAGCTTTACAGTTGAGGTAAATATATTTTATCATGTTAAGGAGGAGGTATCTATAATAGCTTTAAGAAATTTTGTTTTTGTTTTCGTGTTCGGTGCTATGAATTGAACCCAGGGCCTCAGGCATGCATGTACTCTACCACTATGCTACACCCTGAACCCAATAATAGGAGGATTAAAAAAAAATCAAGAATAGATGTTGAATAATACTAATTTGGTAACTATCTGGAGGAATGAGAACTCTTATATATTGCTAGCAAGAATATAAGCATACTAGAGAACTCTTTGACAGTATTTATAGCAGTTCAAGTTATCTCATTACCCAAAGACCCAACAATTCCATCCAGTCAGACAGATATTCATGCACAAGAATGATTATTACAGCATTGTTTTATGAGTCCAAACAGGCCGAAGGGGTATCTCAGAGGTAGAGTGTGTGCTTAGTATAGATGAAGCCCTGGAATTCAATCCTCAGTACCACACACACACACACACACACACACACACACACACACACACACACACACAAACAAAGAATCTGGGACTGGGATCGTGGCTCAGTGGTACAGCTCTCGCCTAACACGAGCGAGGCCCTGGGTTCAACCCTCAAACCACATATATATAAATACAATAAAGGTATTATATCCCACTACAGCTAAAAAATAAATATTCTTTAAAAAACTGAACTGAAGCAACCACCAACAGTGTAAAAGAAGACAATGAACCAGAGTTGTATAAAAGTAGCAGTAGCTAAACACAAAGGATGTAAATGATTCCATGTACTTAAAATCCAAAATGAGGGCAGAACTAAGCTATAGTATTTAGAGATAATATTCCTTTACTTGGGAAAGGGAAAAAATATTTGCTAATAGTGATTGTTCTGTTTCTTTTTCTAATATTTACCTCTCTGATTGCCTTCTATATGTACTCACTGAAGGATTTGCAATCATAGTGCACAATTTTTTTTTTTAGGAAATACCCTCAAGCTTGCAGAGAGCTGAGGTGGAAACTATAGGACCACCTTTGTCCCCCCATCAAGGGCCCACCTGAATGCTAGGGAGGCTGCAATCCCTGCTCCTGACCTATCCACCAATACCCTGCCCACTCTGCCCTCCCAGTCCCACAGCCTCATTCCCACCCACCATCTGATTCCCACCCAAGGCCACAGCCCAGCCCAGGGCTCCAGTGCTATCCTGATGTTGCTAAGTGGTCCTCCAGCAGATAAAGTGGGACTGCCACTGGCCTCGCAACTCCCCCTGGATTCAGGCCTACCAGTGTGTGTGGGCTGAGGGCAATGTGCTGAGACCACCAGCCCTCATGTTATACAGAGGACAGCTGGACCCACATCCGACTCAGTGAGGGCATGTGTGGACAAATGTGGGTGCACAGTGACTTGGCTACACACATTTCTCAGGGCCCTAAGTCCTCCATTATTTCTGCAGTTTGTGCAGTAGAAAAGGCAGGTGACTGTGCCCAGAATACCAAAGCCAGGCATGGTGGTGCACACCTATAAGCCCAGGGGCTCAGGAGGCTGAGGCAGGAAGATTGAGAGTTCAAAGTCAGCCTCAGCAATTGAGTGAGGCCCTAAGCAACTTAGTGAGATCCTGTCTCTGAATAAAATATACAAAAGGGCTGGGGATGTGGCTCAGTGGGAAAGTGCTCCTGGATTCAATCCCTGGGACCTAAAAAAAAAAGGACACCAGAATCACCAGCTGCTTCCTCAGGATTAGCTCTGTTCCACCCATCTTTTCCCTAATTTTAAAGGGTATCTCAAGAGTTTGTCCTATCTTTTCCTTATTGTGGGCTTCTCTGGGGAACCTCTTACTTACTTAGCCCAAAAGAAAACCAGCCTGAAACTTGGTTGGAATTGGAATCAGTTAAACATATGCAAAAGTGAACTGAATATATTATTTTACATCAACATGAAAAGAATCAACATGAAAAGAATTTCACACACCACTCCCCACCCTTTTTTAAATTTTTTTTTAGTTATTGATGTACCTTTATTTTATTTTATTTATTTATATGTGGTGCTGAGACTCGAACCTAGTGCCTCACATGTGCTAGGCAAGTGCCCTACCACTGAGCCACCACCCCAGCCCCCCTTTTTTGTTTTTTACATTAAAAAAAAAACTCTCTCTCTCTCTCTCTCTCTCTCATACACACACACACACACACACACACACACACACACCACACAAACATACCCATACATACACACCTTTTTTTTTTTTTTCCTAAGGGGACAAAATGATGAAACCTCAGGGACTAGACTGGAACAAAATAAAATAAGTGTAGCTTAATATTCTGATAGCTCTCAAAGCAACAGTAATTAAAAAAATAATCGAACAATCTTGAAAAATAATCGACAATCATCAAACTCATCTATTATAGGGAATACACAAATAATGTAGCAGTCATTTTTTTTCTTTTAAATAGAGTCCTGCAAGGACTCCTCTGCAGCAAAGGTCCTCTGCACCTCAGCATTCACAGTAGTATCTGTTCCTATGCAAGAAAGGGACAGTGGCCACCCTGGAGACCCCCAAATGCTGGGCCCCAACCTGTAGTGACTCCACTCCTGGACTCAACCTTTTTGACCCCCTTGGTTCTGAGTCTGGGTCCAGTTGATTCCCACCCACAGTTTTTTAAACTGGTTTACCAAACAGAAATGGGCTTTTCAGATGGGAGAGACTCAAACAGACTTGGTTTCATTTTGTTTTGTTTGTTCCCTTTAGGGCTTTAGTCACACCTGGGCTCCACCTGCCTGTGAATCACTTCCAGATTGGGGAACCACCTGGGAGGCCAACGCCTGGGTGTGTGTCTTGGCCACATTTCCTATCTGTGGCAGCATCGACTTGAAGCAGGCCCTGGTGCCCTGAGTAAAAACCACTGACAGGGCTGGCCTGGCTGCTCTCTCGCCAGGGCTGCAGCCTGGAGCTTCCCACTCCTCCTTCCATAGCTGTGAGCTGCCTCACCCCAGCAGCCAAGCTCAAATCCTTCCCCTCCCTTCTTAAAGGAAAGACTTCAGGATTCAGAAAGATCACATTGACTGAGATTGTTGCTCAGTGTTAGAGCACTTGCTTAGCTCACCCAAGGTCCTGGGTTTGATGCCCAACACTGCAAAATAATAATAATAATAATAAAAACAAAAACACTGGAGACAGGTTTTTTTGAGGGGGGTGGGAGTTGTTAGCAGTATTATTCTCTTATTTGCCCACCCCAATAAAAAATGTTCATGAAAAGCCGAGTGCGTTAGTGCACACCTGTAATCCCAGTGGCTCAGGAGGCTGAGGCAGGAGTTTCACAAGCTCAAAGCCAGTCTCAGCAACTTAATGAGGCTCCAAGAACTTAGTGTGATCCTGTCTTAATAAATAAATAAATAAATAAATAAATAGGGCTGGGGATGTGGCTCAGTGATGAAGCACTCCTGGGTTTGATCCCTGGTACCAAAAAGGAAAAACAAAGGTTCATGAAAGAAGAGACTCATGTAAACTAGCCTCTTTCCCCAAATCTAGAAACCGTTCATTTCCATAAGCTCATCTTCCTGCTTTTCTGTCTCTTCAATTAATTTATGATGATTTTGACCCTTTTCGGTGTCCTGAGGGGACATAAAGGCAACTGGTACAATAGGAAGCTCAGGTGCAAGAAGGCACTTTGCTAAGGTGGCCCAAATGCTGCTGCAGGGTTCCAGTGTCCCCAAGAGAGAGGCACCCTCTCACCCTTGGGCAACCTTTCCTTTGTGTGCTTTTACTTACCTCATGTGTCCTCCTCATCATCAAGAAGGATCTGTTGCCATTCCACAGAGGAGGCACAGAGCAGTCCAGACCCTGAGGTCACATGTTGACCACAAGAGAGCCAAGGTGACAGGTTGTTCATGGGAGCAACACCAGATGCCAATCCTGGCTGGGTGACCTTGGACACCTTTATCAGCTATGGGCGTCTGGGTTTCTTTATCTGTGAAATGGGGGCATTAATAGCATGGATGCCTGGAGCCAGGATTTGCCTAATCTGCACCTGGCTGCCAAGCTTCCTCCCCGCCCTCCTTTCAGAGTCCTGCCTGTCCTGACCTTACCTAACTGATGAGCACACAGCCTGTCAGAAGGAGCTGCCTAGATTTGTCGAGGGCTGGTAAGTGGCACACAAAGACTGAACTAGCCAGGAAGGGGCCAGATGAACTGAAATGTGGGTTCTTACTCCTGCATTGTCCCCCACCCTCCTTAGCCCCAGAGAACGCCATGGAAGGCTGGGCTGCTCTGGGAGGACAATGAGGGGCTCATCTAGGGGGCATTTGGAGACCCCAGCCACCACATGGACCCCAGGCTGGGGTCAGGGAGGTCGAAAGTATGGGCTTGGGGCAGCCCAGGGCAGGAAAGGGACAGTGGCCACCCTGGAGACCCCCAAATGCTGGGCTCCAACCTGTAGTGATTCCACTCCTGGACTCAACCTTTTTGACCCCCTTTGGTTCTGGGTCTGGGTCCAGTTGATGACCTCTGGCCTTATGTTTTCCCCTGGCCCTCACATGGCAGCCTGACCTCTGTTTGGGTTCAAATCCTGTCCTTGCAGGGGCAGAAGGGGGATGGGTGGACACCAGGCCCCACTCCTGATGCTCCCCTGTCATAGACTCCCTCACCTACCTCATCCCCCCACCCCAGGTCCTCCAATCCAGGCCCAGGTCTGGGCCCTCGGAGCTGGTCTACCTCTTCTCATCTCCATTCCCCTTCCCCCCCTCTGTCCTCCAGGACAGCCAACCTGGCTTTAGGATAACTTCCCCATCTCACCCAATTTGACTCTGCAATGCCAGATCCCCTCCCCCAGGCCGCTGGAAGCTGGGCTACTTCTTCTGCTTGACACAGGGCGGGGTCTTCCTCTTGCCTGACAACTAATCAGCCCATTGTGAAAAGTCTCCCAATCCACATTCGCTTTCTTCTGGCTGATTGGCCAATTACTTTATTTCCCCAGCAAAACATTTGAACCTACCTAGAATCCACATTCAGGAAAGAGGCCTGTGTTTGCAAAGGGATATTTGCCCTCTGTCTAGGGGATTTGCCCTCTGTCTGCCTCTACTGATCCTCTCTCCAGCCCCTAGCTAGAAAGTCCCAGGGCCTGAACTGCAGGTTGCAAACACCCGGAGGTCAGGGAAAGAGCTTGGACCAGCTTCCCTTTTTATATGAGTGTTGGCTTCAGGTTCCTTTCACCACAGACACCTTCCCCGCTCTCACTTCTAGGTTGGTCTCCCCATTGCACACCAGAACCTGATGTCCAAATGCCCATCACTCCTACCTATCGCCAGCTCATATACCCAGCTAGGCCTCCAGATCTAGTGTGACCATTCTGGATTCCTTTCCTATCTTACATACTTCACAGTCCATCCCCAGCCCTTGTATCAATTTGCAGCCCTCCACCATCGCAGCAGCAGCTACAGCTGCCCCCTCACTCCATTCCCCACCCCTGTGGTCAATGCAGTAGTAGTCTTGGGAGAACTTTAACCAGTAAATGCACTCCATGAGTCAGAACCCTCCCAAAATGAACTAAAAAAGGAATCATGGACCTAAATATAAAAGACAAAACTATAAAATTCCCAGAAGATAACCTAGAAGAAAATCTAGATGACCTTGGGTTTGGCATTGACTTTTTAGTCACAACACCAAATCACTGTCCATAAAAGAAGTAACTGATAAATCGGACTTCACTAAAATTAACTTCTGCTCTGCAAAAGACACTGACAAGAGAATGAAAAGACAAGATACAGACTGGAGAAAATATTTGCAAAAAAAAAAAAAAAAAATCTGGCCAGGTGAGATGTCACATGAATATAATCCCAGCAACTCAGGAGACTAAGGCAGGAGAGTTGCAAGTTCAAGGCTAGCCTTAGCAATTTATTTAGATGCTGTCTCAAAATAAAATAGAAAATGTAAAAGGGCTGGGGATTTAGCTCAGTGGTATAACCCCAGTACTGCAAAAAAAAATAAATAAAATATATATATATATACACACACACACACACATATATGAGATAAAGGTCTGTTATTCAAAATAAAAACAAAGTGTGTGTGTGTGTGTGTGTGTGTGTGTGTGTGTGTGTTTTGCAGCTGCTTCTATTGCTGGGCATCAGCCCAGGGCCTACTACATGCCAGTCAAACACTTTACCATTGAATTACAACCCCAGCCCCCTATAAAGAACTCTTAAAACTCAACAATAAGCCTGGGAACAGTGGCACATACCTGTAATTCCAGCGGTCCAGGAGACTGAGGCAGGAGGATCACTAATTCAAAGCCAGCCTCAGCAATGGTGAGGTACTAAGCAATTCAGTGAGACCCTGTCCCTAAATAAAATACAAAATAGGGCTGAGGGTGTGGCTCAGTGGTTGAGTGCCCCGGAATTCAACCCCAGGTACAAAAAAAAAAAAAAAAAAGCAAAAGACTTGAATAGACACTGCACTAAAGAAGATATACTGCCAGGCACAGTGCTGCATGCCTATAATCCCAGTGCTTTAGGAAGCTGAGGCAGGAGGATAGTAAGTTGGAGGTCAGCCTCAGAAACTTTGTGAGACCATCTCTGTCTCAAAAGAAAAAAATAAAAAGTACTAGACAAGGGACTGGGGCTGTAGCTCAGTGGTAGAGTGCTTGCCTAGTACTTGTGAGGCATTGGGTTTGATCCTTGGCATTATGTACAACTATAATGGGCCAATAAAAAAATGTGGGGAAAAAAGGACTTGGGATGTAACTCAGTGGTAAAAGGCTCCTGGGTTCATCCACAGTACTAAATAAATAAGAAGAAGCTATACAGGTTGCAAATAAGCATATGAAGAAATGATCCACATCATCATTATTAGGGAACAAAAATGAGATACTATTATACAACTACTAGAATGACCAGTATATCCAAAATACTGAGAAAACCAATGCTGGTGAGAATGTGGAGCAATTTTTTATATTTTTTGTGTGGTGCTTGGGATTGAACCCAGGTCCTTGCACATTGTAGAGAAGCACTTTACCACTGAACTACATCCCCATTTCTGTTTGTTTATATGTATGTGTACGGATGAGGTCTTGCACATGCTAGCACTCTAGTACTGGGCTACATCATCAGTGCCTCTGTTCTTTCAATTTTATTTTGAGACAGGGTCTCATTAAGTTGTCCCAGCTAGTCTTGAACTTGCAACCCTCCTGCCTCAGTTTCCTTAGTAGCTGGGATTACAGGCATGCACCCTGTGCCAAGCTTGAACTCCTATTCATTGCTGGTGGGAATGCAAAATGTTACAGCCACTTTAGAAGATAGTTTGGCAATTTCTTAAGAACCTAAATATATTCTTTTCTTTTCTTTTCTTTTCTTTTTTTTTTTTTTTTTTTTTTTGGTACCTGGGATTGACCTCAGGGGCACTCAACCACTGAGCCACATCCCCAGCCCTATTTTGTATTTTATTTAGGGACAGGGTCTCACTGAGTTGCTCAGCACCTCACTTTTGCTGAATCTGGCCTTGAACATGCTATCCTCCTGTCTCAGCCTCCTGAGTGGCTGGGATTACAGGCGTGCATCCCCGCACAAAACTTAAACATATTCTTATAATATCCAGCAACTGCCCTCCTTGGTAGTTACCTAAATGAATGGAAGACTTCTGTTCACATAAAAACCTGCACATGATTGTTTACAGCACTGCCAAGACTTGAAAGATGCCCTTCTGTAGGCAAATGGGTAAATAAACTGTGGTAACCCAGACAACTAAATATTTGACTCTAAAAAGAAATGAGCTATCAAGTAAAAAACGGACATAAAAGAAACTTAAAAGCATATTACTAAGTGACAAAAGTTACTTTGAAATGGCTGCCTGATTCCAACTCTGTGACATTCTGGAAATGTCAAGACTGGAGACAGTTGAAAGACCTGCGGCTTTCCAGAGGTCCAGGGGAGAGGAATGAGTAGGCCGAGCACGGAGGATTTTTATGGCAGTGGAATTACTCTGTATGGTACTCTAAGAGTGGATAAATGTTATTATACACTTGTCCAAACTCATAAAATATACAACCTCAAGAGTGAACCAAGTACAGGAGTTGTGGTTGTGGCTCAGAGGTAGAGTGCTTACCTAGCATGTGTGAGGCACTGGGATTGATCCTTAGCACCACATACATATAAATATATAAAATAAAGTTATTGGGTATAACTACAGCTAAGAGAAGAAGAAGAAAGGAGGAGGGGGTGGGGGAACCAAATACAGACTCGGGATGCTAACGATGTGCCAGTATAGGGTCAATTGTAACACATGTACCACTCACACGTATGAGGCAAGCACTTTACCACTGAGCCCCACATGTACCACTCTTGATGGGGGATTAAGTATCAGAGGGCTTCCTTCTGTGTGGGAAATTCTATACTTCTCCCTCAATTTTCTTATTAATTTAAAACTGCTCTAAAAAACTAAAACATATAGGGGCTGGGATTGTGGATCCGTGGTAGAACACTCGCCTAGCACTTGTGGGCACTGGGTACGATCCTCAGCACCACATAGAAACAAATAAATAAAATAAAGATATTGTGTCCATCTACAACTAAAAAAGTTTTAAAAGTAAACTATATATATATATATATATATATATATATATATATAGAGAGAGAGAGAGAGAGAGAGAGAGAGAGAGATAAATAAATCTCCAAAGGCTTCTTATTACATTTTGGAAAAAAATTCAAATTAATTTCCATATACTTAAAGCTCAGGCTGATCTGGGCTAGGCTCCCCTTCTCTATCTCACTTGCTTTCTGAGGGCCAGCCACACAGGCCCCTCTTTCCCCATGCCAGTCCCACCTCAGTGTCTTTAGCCACTGTCTTTGCCTTCAAGAACCTGCATCCAGAGCTTTACAGGGTTAGTTAATTCTTTCTCTTTTTCGGGGGGACTGAATCCAGGGGTGCTTAACCACTGAGCCATCTCCTCAGCCCTTTTTTGTATTTTATTTAGAAATAGGGTCTCACTGACTTGCTTTGGGCCTCCCTAAATTGCTGAGGCTGGTTTTGAACTCACAATCCTCCTGCCTCAGCCTCCCAAGACACTGGGATCACAGGTGTGCGCTACCGCGCCCAGCATGATTAGTTCATTCTTATCATTCAGGATTTAGGACAATTGTCAGCTCCTCAGAAAGCGCTCTCTTGCCTATGCAGTCACAGTCTCTCTAATCATCCTGGCCTATCTTCTTCCTGGTACTTAGTAAATAAAATTCCCTTCCTCAACTCTTTGTTTAACCTTTTATTGACTGCCTTCCCAGTAAAATGGAGCATCTCGGAACTCAGTGACTTTTCCTGGCCTATTTACTGCTATTCCCCGTGCCTAAAACAATGCCCAGTGCTCAAGGTAGCTACTTCAGCAATATTTGTTGAGTGCATGAATGAAGAGATGGGAGTTTAAGAGCTGGCTGAGGGCCTGGGTACGGTGGCACATGCCTGTTAACCCCAACTCCTCAGGAGGTTGAGGCAGGAGGATCACAAGTTCAAGGCCAGCCTGGGCAACTTAGTAAGACTCTGTCTCAAAATGTTTAAAAATAAAAAGAAAAAGGGGTGGGGATATAGCTCAGTGGTAGAGCACTTATCTAGCGTGTGTGAGAACCTTCTTCAATCCCCTTACTAAAAAAAAAATAATAATAATAATTAATTAATTAAAACTTTTTTTAAAAAGCTTCATGAACTTCTCTGGATCTCAATTTCTTTGTGAGATGAGAGACATGAACTTGATAGTTCCTTCCAGCTCTAACCACCAGAAGAGAGAAAAGGGGTGCACTTGGCTTCTCTCTAGATAAACCCCTACTTGGTATTCAGTGCTGCCAGGTTCCTGCCAAGGAAGGTCTCCCCAGGACCAGGAAGAGTTGTCAGTTCCCCACTTTGGACCACTGCCTCAGGACCCTCAGAGTGGCAGGACTGGACTTTCCTCAGTCAGTGAGACCCATATGGATTGGGGAGTTACTGGATCTGTCCAGGGCTCTTGTTCCATCCAGGAGCAAGATTCTGGATTCCCACAGGGTCCCCAACTGGCTCTACTTATAGGTTATATCTTAGTGAGCAGTGGGCCCCACTTTATCTCCTCCAATGGAAGATAAGCTTTAATTACATTGTTTGCAGCTACTCAGGAGGCTGAGGCAAGAGAATCACAAGTTCAAGACCAGCCTGGGTAACTTAGTCAGAACCTGTCTCAAAATAAAATTAAAAGGGCTGCGAATGCAACTGGGAATGTACCGTGCTTGCCTAGCCTGCATGAGGCTGTGGGTTTAATCCTCAGTTCCACAAACAAACCAATAAAAAGAAGTGTTGGGTCTCCCCAGATCCAGGAGGGGCTCTGGCCACCCAGGAATTCTTAGAATGTCTCCTGGCAGGAGATTACTTAGTCCTTTTTTTTTTTTTTTAACTTAGTATATTTTTTGTGTGCTTATCAGTGAGGGAACAGCTCCAGAGACCTATAACAGCAGGTTTTTCCTGCAGCCAGCCAGAGTCCCAGGGAGCTCCCAGCAAGTCTAGATTTGGGAAGTTAGGAAGAGACATGACACGAACTCAGGAGACCCTGGGGCAAGAGTCTGGAGACCTGGATTTGGCCTGGCTCCATTATCAACTCATAACTAGGACACTCCTGGACCCCTGGCCTGGGGGGTCAACAAAAGTCCTGAAATTTTGTAAAAGAATATCTGTCCCATCATTTTGAAGCAAGGAAGATGCCCTGTGTGGCAGAGAAGAGAGTGGAACAAGCTACTATGGGGAGAGCCCTAAACTGAAGCCCACCCTCCTGGTCCCAGGGCCAGAAACCTGCATATCCCTGGAATCAGGGCATAGATCAGGCAGGTGGGGGCACCAACATCCGAGGCAGAGATGAGGACATACAGGTGGGGGATGAGAAGAGGAAGGTAGTTTGGACAGTATCAGTTTGGGGAGCCAGAGGGATTCCTACCTGGGGAGGTCAGGTGTGGGGTTCTTGGCAACAGCAGGTATCAGAGCAGAAGGGGTCATGACACGGAGGTAGGAGGGACAAGGGCAAAGCTCTGGGGCAGAGGAAACCTCTGGGAAATAACCAGTAGCTAAGGGTTTGAGGGAAGAGGAGAAAGTCAGATAGGACAGAGAAGAACTGAGAGAGGAAGGAGAAGACACCCCCACCCTGCCCAGGCAGCCATGGGCTGGTGCTAGAATCAGGGACAGGGAGGTGAGGAGGATATTTTTATCATTACAGAACAAGATGAAAGCCCAGAAACGGAAGAGAGGTCAGAGAACCTGCAAAGCCTTGTACATTGGGGAGTGCGAAGCGCTTCAGGATGTAGAGATGGTTAGTGCCGACAGCAAGCTTTGGTCCAAGCCAGCATCTCACAGCTGGGGAAACTGAGGCCCACTAAGGTCCACCCCAAGGCTGATGGTGGGACCAGGCTGGAGATAAGCAAGTGGGTCACAGGATCCATCCACATCCCCAAGGCCCAGGCCTCCTGCCACCCCTGGCTTCCTTGCTCTGCCATGGATCCGTGAGGCTCTCCTTTGGGAAAACAAAAAGTGAATTAAAAAGCCGACTGTTTCTGGCTCAGCCTGGGAAGCTCTGTTACCTTAGTTCTGTAATTAAAAATGAAATAACATGTAAAGTGAGGAAGGGAGCTGGTTCCCAGGGCTGCTGTGGGACCAGCCTCTCATCTTCCACACCTGGCTTCATCTTCCTGCCCATGGGTCCCTCCCTGAAAGCAAATAGGGGATATGGGAGCTAGTTGGAGGTTGGCCACAGTCACCTTTGGGGCAGGGAAAACTCCACCTTGGATCAAAGCACCAGGCTGCTGGGCCGAGCAAGGGAGTCTCATGGTTCTGCGTTGACAAGGGAGGCCAGGACTGACTTTGGTAACTTGACCATGAGCTAAGGGAGACTAGAGGAGTGGGCACAGCACAGTGCTGTGAACTGTGTGACCCTGGGCAGCCCAGGGCTCTCTGGGCTGGGCTGGGCTAGTGAGGGATTTGACCTGCACATCCCTCCAGGGTCTCTGGCTCTAGATCATAGCTGTCTCCAGTAATTCCCATCATCTATGACGGATGAGCTTCTGACTTATCTCTACTTTTCGGTTTTATCATCAGGGTTTTCCATAAGAATATTCTAAGATGGGTTAGTTTTGTGTTAGTAGCAATAGAGCAAAACACAAGCATCCTCTGGGGTAATTGTGACTGTGGAAATGTATACAACCCTGTCGCTGACCATGGCAGCTCTTGGGGCAAGGTAGGCTATGTGACAACGCCATGCCCACTGAGCAGCCTCATCATGGTCCACTTTTGTTGATGTGTAAAAATATTGGTTCCTGAGAAGGGTTGGTCCTCTCGGCTGGTACCCTGAGGCCCCCAGAATGTGTCCCATAATAGGATCCAGGCTTTACCTATCTTACAACCTAATGTCCCTCAGCCACCAGATAGGAACAGCTAAAGGCAGATTCCACACAGCAGGGATATGGAGAAGGAAAAGAACAAAACAGGCCCCTCTGGAGGCAGGGGAGATAAGGAGAGTTCATTACTTCATAAATGTAGGTCGGATGGAAGCTCTGGGCCCTGTGGTTTGTTGGTATTTATGACTGCTATTGTCCAAAGTGGGAAGTGTGGCCTGGGGCACACTTGAGGCAGATCCTGTGTGCTGAGGAGGGAGGGAAGGATACACATGGAGGAAGTTGGTTTCCCTGAATCCTGGACTGGTTTTCCAGCTGGTCAGCCCAGCGGGAAATTGGCCAGTACAGCACAACCCCCGTCCCATGCAGCTCTGGGAAGCAGTCTTCACGCTCCCTGATGGAGACACCCCAGGTCTGGTTGGCGATGACCAGAGGCCTTCACCTTGGTCCAGTCTTGGTCTGACACCAGTCTGACTGACTGCTACTCTTGCAGATGGAGGTGGCCATTCAGTCTCATCCTTATCCTGAGCATGCCCCCAGATTCTAGGTCCAGGCTCTACTCACCCTGTCCCTTCCCACCTGGATGGCCTGAGGTACCCTCATTTGCCGACCCCAGACCCTCTATTCTGCTCTTATCCTATGAGCTCCCCTCTGCTTTCCCAATCCTCTCTGTCCTTCCCTGTTAAGGTCTGTAAACAAGTCAGGATGGCGCCTGGCATTTTGCCAGAGGGAGTGGTTTGTGAAGTAACGCCAGCGAGCCGTTCAGTGTGGAGATTCCTTATTGGTTGACTGCTGTATCTAGTTTATGTTAATTAAGATAAGCTGTGTGGAATGTATATATACCGCTCCTGTCCTGCAATAAACGGCTCCCACTCCTGCTGTGTCGATCTACACAAGTTGCTCGTCACCCCCCCACCCCCCCACCCCGGTTATTTTGCTGCAGCCGGACTGCGGCACTTCCCTACTCATCTTTGAATATTAAAAATCCATAGATTCTGCTTGTCTTGGGCTGAATCTTGTCTGCCCCAAATTCATATGTTGAATCCCTAACCCCCAGCTCCTCAGATGTCACTATTTGGACATAGGGCCTTTAAAGATATTAACTAAATTCAAATGAGGTCATGAGGGTGGTCCTTCATCTAATATGGCTAGTGTTCTTTCTTTTTCTTTCTTTCTTTTTTTTTTTGTACCAGAGTTTGAGTCCCTTAAGCTACATTCCCAGCCCTTTTCATATTTTATTTAGAGACAGCCTTACTAAGTTGCTTAGGCTGACTTTGAACTTGCCATCCTTCTGCCTCGGCCTCCTGAGCCACTAAGATTACAGGTGGGTGCCACCATGCCTGGCTGACTGGTATCCTTTTGAGGAGATCTGGACACAAACACATATGGAAACCATCTGTAAAGCCAGAAGAAAGGACCCAGAAGAAACCAACCCTGCCAAAAGCTTGATGTCAGACTTCCAGAGTCCAGAACCATGAACCCATATGTTTCTGTTGCTTAAGACCCCCAGTCTGAGGATCTTTGTTACAGCAGGAATCCACTCTAGTGGTTAATACACCGCTCTTTGTCACACAGATGTGCCCTGGCTTCAAACCTACTATTATGATGCTGGGTTGCAAACCCTCATCTGAGCCCCCTGCCTCTTGTGAGGCTGTCCCCACCTCACCCCAAGTGGATCCCTGGATGATGACATGTGGTGAGCATAGGCTCTGACCACTGCTCCTCACTATGGCCCTGAGCAAACTAGTGAGCCTCAGTCTCCTCATTTGTAAACTTGGGATGAAAACATTTACTTGACAGGATTGTTGGTGAGGATCATGGAAGATGGTGTAAAGGGCCCAGACTTAGTTGGACATATACCAGGCATGCCACCAATGGAAGTTGATATTTTTATTGCTTTTTTTTCCCCTCAAACATGATCTTCCAGTATGTATCCCTGCATTAAAAAAAAAGTAAAATGGAGGGGCTAGGGATGTGGCTCAAGTGATAACGCGCTCACCTGGCATGCATGAGGCACTGGGTTCAATTTTCAGCACCAAATAAAAATAAAGATATATTAAAAAAAAAAAAAAGTAAAATGGAGACATGGAGCCAGAGCTTTGCTTGGTCCAGTTTCCACACCTGCTTCTCCCTCAGCTGTCCCTACCCCATAGATCAACAATCTCCATTAAGCACCTACTAAATGACAGTTGTTGTGCTCTGGCTAAGCATACAATGGTGAACCCTGTAGTAGGAAGAGGTTTCGACTTATCTGTGCATTAAACAAATTGGCTTTTAAACAATAAATTGCTGTGGGAGGTGTATTCTGTGAAACCGCTATGGGCCAGGCTATATGGGCAATGACCTAACAGACTCCATTTTACCCTGAGACTCCGTATCATGTCAGAAATGCTTCTCCCGAGGGAAAGCCCCACCTCTGTACCCATTAATCATAACCTAGCATAACATAGTTGGCAATACAAAATAGCAATTCTTACACATTGGAAAATTGTTCTCTTTTTCTTGGGCAGTATTCCTTGTTAGAAATTGGTTGTCTAGACTTAGTAACCATTCTCTAACTTGTACTCAACTAGGGTAATTTTGACCCACTTCCTTCTGCTTACATGCTGCTATGCCAACCTGGAAAGTCCTGTGGGAAATACCAATGTACCCATTGCATTGTCACTGCCCAATTCAGCTTCTGTACCTGCTTGCTTGCAGCTACATCAACCTAGATGTGGTTTTTGCCTTTAAATCTCCTAAAATGCTCAGGCTTGGGGCTATTCTTTGCAGAGAGAGTTATGGGTCCTGCGGGGAGCAGTCGCTGGCTGGCCAGCTAAATAAAGACTCTTCAATTTGGACAAAACTGGGACTTGGTGTGTTTTCTGAGCAACCTGCCCCGCAGCAAAACCAAGGGTCCTTAAACTTTGTGGATTACCCTCTTCCAGTAGCCTCCCTCCTCTTGTACCCGGGTGGCTGCAAGACTCCAGTTATTGGTTTCCAAAACTTCCAGAGTTTTCTTTCTTTGGCAAATATTAGGTCTGATACCTGTTTTTAAAAAAACCTCCTATAGCTGCTCCTGCCTTCCAATGGGCCAAGTCTAGCATCTTCATGATCCAGGCTCTCCTGTCACCCAGTTACCTCCACACACATTCACTCTTCAATCTTTACCAGATGAAAGATTTTACCCACATTGGTCACAGTTTGCCCGCTGCACCTACACACAGGCAGTGCCTTCCCTGGGGGGTCATTCTTAGACTCGTTCCTCTGTACTACTTTTTTTCTAGCTGAAAAACTCCCTCTTATCTTTCCAGACCCCAACCGACACCACCTCCTTTGCCAAGCCTCTGAGGGCAGAGCCAGGCAGTGGCTCCCACATCTGGCTGAGGGGCAGATTCTCTTATGGAACTTTCAGAGATTCTGATTCTGCATTTTGGGGTGGGAGATGAGGGTCTGATGCACTTTGCAAAGAAGATAAGGTGAAAGTGTCTCTGGTGGAAAAAGAGGGATGAGCAAAAACTGGGGATGTACAGAGGGGTCTGGGGTTTAGACTGAGGGAGCATTTTGAAGAATGGAGGATAATAGGGTTAGAAATGGAGCTCAACAAATGCTTGCTTCCCTTTATTTCCCTTAATTAAAGAAAGTAGGTGAGGCTGAGGATGTGGCTCAGTGGAAGAACTCTTGCCTAGCATGCATGAGGCCCTAGGTTGTACCTCAAGTCTCCCAGCCAGTACCTCAAGTCCCCCAACCAGTACCCCAAGTCCCCCAACCAGTACCCCAAGTCCCCCAACCAGTACCCCAAGTCTGGAGCCAGCAGTGCTGCAGGGAACAAGGGCCATGGGCCCAGCCAGATCAAGGTCTTGACTGGTTCCTTTGAGACCTGGCTCTGGGCCTGACAAGTTAGTCTCTCTGAGCCTCAGATTCCTTAATGATGATATTAACACCAGCAACTTTAGGTTATTAGATCTCACTCCTGCTAGACATCAAGCCAAGTACTTTATCTCATTTAATTCTCAGCACCCCCACCCCCAGGTGGGGAATCACCCTCAATTTACAGATAAGTTCTCACCCTCAATTTACAGATAAGTTCTCACCCTCAATTTACAGATAAGTTCCTGGAGGCTCAGGAATTCACTCAAGGTCAAGGGTAGTAAGTGATCTGACTTTCAAAGCTGCTTCCTGAGAAAGACTGGTGTGTATTGCATCAGATGATCTATGAGTGTTTTGGGCACCATGGATGCTTGATGGTGCTCTTGTCCCTGAGCTAGGTACTCAGGAAAACGGACCAGGTCTGTGGACAGTCAGGAAAGTTGCCCTCCTGCTTTGCCTGCTGGAGACTGGGAGGGTAGCGGCAAAGGCTGCTGACAGGAAGCAGATAATTCATTCAGGAGCTTACCTCTCTGACCAGCACTGACAGACCTGGCACCTAGCCCAACTGTCTGATCTTTCTCCCAGGGCACAGGCTTCTGGAAATTTGTGGCCGCAGCCAAGTTCAGTGGTTGGCGCCTGGCGTCCCCTAGTGGCAAGAAAGTTTCTCCGTGGCCGCAAGGAAGCAGGTATCCACCGGGCTGGGCAGCAGTGATCCATCTAACCTTACCTCCTACTTCTGCTGGTCGCCTAAGTGGCATTTTTATGCTGTCCTCGAGAACTCGTCGTGAATTTAATGGGAGAAAATTGGAAAGAGGATTTGGATCTGGACACTGAAGTTTTGTTGCTAGCTCCCCGGTTACCTGTGAAAAGCACATTGGGCTCTTCATGTGTGATATGGGGATACCAACCCCTGTCCTTACCTCCTAGAATCTTTGTGGGAATCCTAGTGGATGCAATGAATGACAGATTCTTGTCAACTCAAAAACTCTATTATACAGTAAAGTATTGTGTTCCATCACTGAGCCAAACCCCCAGCCCTGGTGGGGAAGACAGGAGGGGAAGTGCTTTCATGTTGAGACAGCCTGGCAGGTGTTCCAAATGTATTTTGTGACCAGGTAATACCTTCAATATGATTCCTAAAATCAATATAGTACCAAAAGAGATATAATGAAAAGTCTTGTTCCAGTCCTGCCCCAACATACCATATTCCTGAGCCCCACACCAGCACCCTGCTGAAGGAAGCCCCTTTTTATTGCTTGGTTTATTATGTATCCTTCTAGAGTTTTCTTATCCAATGTTGTACTTCCCATCACTTTTTTAATATATTTTATTTATTTTTATGTGGTGCGGAGGATCGAACCCAGTGCCTCACATGTACTAGGCAGGTGCTCTACCACTGAGCCAAAACCCTAGCCCCCCCTTCCCCCCTTTCCTATATAAGTTAGTATAATACCCATACTGCCTTGGACCTTGAAATGAAGTGCATTTCATCTTCAAAATGCTACTAATTTAACAGCCACAATATCCATTGTTTTCTCCCAGTGCTGGGGATTGAACCCAGGACCTCCTACATGTTGTTGAGCATGCGCTCTACCACTGAACTACACCCCAGCCCTCACAAAATCCACTTCTGTGTTCTATCTATTTTATTGGTAAAAGTGGAGCACAGGTCAAGGCTTCGCAAGTTTTTTGATTAGACACACAAAAAGGCCTGAAATGGTGAGGGAAAGTGCGGCCAGGCACTTGGGCTCAGGAGACTCTCCAGCAGCTCTCTGGAGAGCGTAGCCTAGTAACAAACACGTTGGGATGCAGGGAGGTGGGTGTGTATGTGTTCATGAATAGTGTACAGAGTAGAGAGCCATGGAAAAAATTGTTCAATCTTTTAACTACCTTCTCATGTCTGCTTATTATAACCAACAAATGATCTAAAATAAAATAAATAAGTCATGAGATCAGATGAAAAAAAAAATCAGGTGAGAAGTCAACCTCAATTCCATGTCCCAAAGGAACTATCAGTAAAAGATGGATGCAGAAGTTTTTATCCCTGCATACAGGAGATTAAAATGGATACTCTCCTGTAATATATAATACACAATGGATAAGGAAATGTTTTTCTGGGGCTCTGAGAGGAAGTCCACCATGAAAGAGGGATGAGGGCTGCTCTAGGCCTGCCTGTCTAGGAGTCCAGAGAGGAAGAGGAATCAGAGAACTGGGAACAGAGAGGGTGGGCAGGGAGGGAACAGGTGGCCAGTCAGTGTTGGGCAAGTGCTACCTGTTATTAGGAACAGAAATCCTAGCATTTCTTTTTAAAAAAATATTTATTTTTTAGGTGTAGATGGACACAACACAATGCCTTTATTTTTATGTGGTGCTAAGAATCGATCCTGGGTCCCGCCTGTGCTAGGGGAGCGCTCTACCGCTGAGCCACAATCCCAGCCCAGAAATCCTAGCATTTCTACTCACTGCCTCTTGTTCTTTAATTTGTCAAGGAAAACACAACTAGTCAAGCACTGGCTAGAACATGGCCTGGTTTTACTCATGGATAAGACAGGATACAATCAGTTTTGGTGGTGGGCATTGGTCCCTCATGGCCAGAGACTTCTTCCCAGCAGCCATCCAGGGCCACTGGCCTGCACTCATCCCTCTATGCCACAGGAGGACCCTGCTCCCTCATCCCAGGGAACTGATATAGCAGTGGGGTTGGCCATGTGTCATACAATACAAATACTTAACCAAAGAAATATACACAATAAGGCTTAAACAGGAATTGTGTTCCCACACAAGGTAACAAGTCCAGCTACAACTGTGAACACTCTGTCTTGGTAAGGAAATGTTCCAGGCCCAGACCCATTCTCATGTGGCCAAGATGGGGTGAAAAGACAAAAACACTTCCTTACTCTCTTGGCCTTCTGCATGCTGCCTTCACTCATTCCCATGGGTGCCACATCTCCTGTGTGTCCACATCTGTTTTTGGTTCTTGTGCAACTTTTAGCAGGGACAGTCTTACCAACTAGGCCACACCCTGGCGCGACAGGGCACTTGCCACAGAGGAGCATTCAGCACATACTTAGCAGAAAGACTGTGCTAGGTCCCAATGCCAGCTCTTGTAGGAGATATCCAGGGGGTTCCTGGTGGCTCCGGTTTCTAGTGGGACTGAGATAAGCTCTAGAACCTCTGTCCAGGCCTAACAAATTGTGGGCTCCCTTGACAACCTCAGAGAGTTGCCACCCTGACTAGGGTCAGCTATGTGAGGTGTGCAGCTGGGAGGGGAAGTCCTGGGTGCTTGTCAGCACCTCCAGGCAGACCTGAAGTCCTGGGTAGACCGAAAATGGTCCTCTCTCATCTCTCCCTGAAAAGGACCAGGGCACCAGACACCTTCAGTCAAATTTGGCCCTGACCATACCAGGTGGAAGCTTGGACGCTTCCACTCCCCACTATGTGCCAAGACATAAGCTTGCTGTTAGTAGGTCCTCAGTAAATCTATGTTAGGCCAAGGAATTGGGTGATCTTGCAGGGACTGAAGGAAAGGAAGATGAAGGGGACAAATTTCTGTCATCCTGGATAGTTTACCAGCAGGCCAGATGCAGAGGACAGAATTTGGTATCAGATGTGGACCTCAGTAAGTTGAATCATAAAGTAATTGTCCTTTTTTAAAATTAATTAATGTATTTTAATTAGGTATAATTGTCCTTTGTAATTGGCTTCTTTCACCCATCCTTTCTTGAGTTTCTATATGTAGCACATATCAAATGACATTTCATTGTACAAACTTTTTTTTTTGGTACTGGGGATTGAACCTAGAACCACATCCCCAGACCTTTTTATTGAGACGCTAAGTTGCTGAGACTCACCTCAAACTTGCCCCTCAGCCTCTTGAGTTGCTGGGATTATAGGTATGTGCCACCATGCCTGGATTTCTTTTTTCTACCTTTTAGCATTTTTTTTTCCTCAGTGCTGGGATCAAACCTAGGGCCTCATGCATGCTAAGAAAGTTTTCTACCACTGAATGATACCTCCAACCCCTTTTGGCTATTATTAATAAAGCTGCCATCAATATTCATGTGCAAGTTTCTTTTTTTTTTTTAAATATTTATTTATTTTTTGGCGGACACAACATCTTTGTTTGTATGTGGTGCTGAGGATCGAACCCGGGCTGCACGCATGCCAGGCGAGCGCGCTACTGCTTGAGCCACATCCCCAGCCCCATGTGCAAGTTTCTTTGAAGACATGTTTTTATTTCTATTGGTTATATACCTCGGAGTGGAATTGATGGGTTCTGTTAGCTCTGTTTAATCGCCGAGGAATTGTCAGACAGCTTTCCAAAGTGGCCGCATCATTTCACAACCCTAACAGCAATACACAAGAATTCTAATTACTCCACATCCTTTCCAACACGTTATTGTCATTTCCTGTTTTCTTTTTGGCCACACTATGGACTAAACCCAGGGCCTCACACGTACTAGGTAAGTGTTCTGCCACTGAGCTGCATTCCTAGCCGTTTTTATTTTGAGACAGGCTCTCAGAGTTGCCCAGGCTGGACTCAAATTTCCCATTCTCCTGTCTCCACCTCCTGAGCAATTCTAAGCTGAAAAAGGAAGATTGTTCCTAGGAGCCCTTACACAGGGCTCAGTATGTGAGCCACAGACAGCAGGCTGTTCGCTGCAGGCTCAGTATGGTTGTGTAGATGGTATAACCAGCCCCAGCTTCTGGGAGACTGGAGAGTCAGTGGCTAAGAACAAAAGACCCACTGTTGACCAGCAGCACAACTAGGAGTAAGGAGCTTGTCCCCTGTAGGCCTCAGCATCTCCTACCAAGTGAAGAAAAGGAGTCCCTGTCTCAGAGGACAGTGGCAGGGATCACAGGCTTAGCATGGCTCCTGACCCACAACTTCCACAGCTTTCTCCTTTGTGTCTAGGACTGTTGCCCACACATCACCTGGTCCACTGGTTCTTCTCTTCCATTAACTTTGCCCATCCTAGAACACAACATCTTGTCCCTGACCCTGGGAACAGGGCTGGAGTAATCATACTCGGATCCTTATTACTTCTCATCTGCAACTCTTGCTCTTGGACAGTACAGGCAGGATCTAGTAATGGCCTCACATTCTCTAGAACAAAATAAGACTAAGCAAAAGAAAAACAGGATAATATAAAATAAACTTTATTAAAGCACTTAGAACTGAATAACACTTTCTAAATGGCACATCTAAGAAGCTATAGTTAAATATAAGTATCATCTAATACTATACATTTCTTTTTTAAAATTCTTTTTGTGATGCTGGGGATGGAACCCAGGGCCTCACCATTACCGGTCAAATGCTCTACCACTGAACTACACCCTAGCCCCTAATACCACACACTTCTGATTAACTGTAATAATTTTAAATTGCTCATTTCCTTCCCATGTATCAATTCAGATGGGCCTTTCATGTTTTTTTTTTTCTCACTTCTTTGTCTTGATATCAAACTCCAGAAGGACACCAACTGAAGTCCTCCCCAGACCTTCCCCCTCAGCTAAGCACTGACTCAGGGATCAGCCATTCTATGAGCAGAGGTGTACAGGGATGTGTCTGGCTTCCAGCATTGGCCACCACCCCTCAGAGTATCTTCCCCCATGGCACAGGAGAGGCAACTAGTGCAGCTTAGTCTGAATAGATCTAAGGAGTTTATCAGAGGGACCTGAAACCACCTGAACTGGCCCCTCCCTGCAGCTGGAGGAGGGAACAGGGGTCAAGATCTGTCAGGCAAGCTCTGGGATCACAGAGATGAAGGCAGATGATGCCTTAGTCCTTCTTGCCTCCCTGGGCTGGGCTTCTTGTCAGGAGCTTTCCTGGGCTGGAGGGGGTCTGTGTGGACACTGTGGAAGACTCCAGCTTCACTCTGTCTAGGAGGGTCTTCTTAACGGCAGCTGGAGAGATCTTTTCTTTGTCAGCCATGGACTGCAGCTCTCTGCAGACAAAATCCCAAAAGGGTTGAAAGAAGGCAATAAATCTTAGAGCAAGAGCTTTATGAAATCTTCCCTATCCATAGAGCCTCAGACCCGAAATTTGATAAACCAAATATTAGAACCCTAAACCAAATGCTCCCCTCAGCCTCTTAGTATTTAACTAAGTAGGGGTTTGTCTTTATTTACCTCATTTGATCCAAGCTAAACATAGCACTCCAGTGGTATCTATGACCATATGGGGAGGGAGAAAGTGTGAAAAATTATAGGGCTTAAGAATCACAGATGGGGCTGTGGTTGTGGCTCAGTAGTAGAGCACCTGCCTAGCGTGTGTAAGGCACTGAGTTCGATTCTCAGCACCACATATAAATAAATGAATGAAATAAAGGTCCATCAACATCTTAAAAAAAATTAAAAAAAAAAAAAGAGTCAGAAATGACTGGAGACTATCATGCTAAATGAAATAAGCCAATTCCAAAAAACCAAAGGCTGAATATTCTCTCTGATATGGGGATGCTAACACACAATAAGGGGAGAGTGAGGGAAGAATAGAAGTTCATTGGATTAGACAAAGGGCAAAGAAGGGAAGGGAGATGGAAATAGGAAAGACAGTAGAATGAATCAAAGGTATTCATATATGAATACATAACGAGTAAAACCCCAAGTCATGCACTACCACAAGAACGGGGAGTTATATTCCATGTATGTATATCAAAATACATTCTACTGTCATGTATAACTAAAAAGAACTAGACATTTTTTAAAAAGTCAGAGATGAAGCTGAATACTGCCCCCATCACTTATTAGCTGTTTGATCTTAAACTTTCCCATCTATAAATCAAAGTTAATCCCAATTATCAAACTGTGGTAAGAATTATGTGAAGTGAGGCCTGCAGACACTTGGCTAAGTCTAATAAGTCATGGTCTAATAAGTGCATTCTGGCACTGCTGATGAGACCTAAGACAGAAGGACTGAAAGATGCAGTCCAGCCCAGCCCAGCCCTTTCCAGGGTAGGCTGGGGGTGGAGCGCCTGGGGCAGAGGACAGAAAGACATACCCACCGTGTTCGGATACAGGAAGCCTCAACTGCATTGATAAGCAGAGAGCGGAAGCCCCCACTCTCTAGGAAGTGCAGGGCATGGATGGTAGCCCCACCAGGGGAGCACACATTGTCCTTGAGCTGGCCTGGATGGTCCTCTGAATCCAGTAGCATCTTGGCAGCGCCCTACAGCACGAAGGAGCATGAGGGTAGAAAACTGCTGGTGTACGGTGGGACAGACCTCCCCACACCCACTATTCATGGCCAATCCCTATGCCAACTTCCAAACCAGCCCATCCCCAGCTCAGTGACCCATAAGAACCTCCGTTGCCCACTCTGGTCCCAAATGTGCAGGGAAAAAGACACTGACCAGTAAGGCCTGGGCTCCTAATCGAACTGCGAGTCGCCGTGGCACACCCATCTTCACCCCACCATCCGCCAATGCATCCAGGGCCATGAACGCCTGTGGAGATACTCACTGAGCCCTGGGCAGCAGACACAAGGCCCTCCCCAGGGTCTATTTTTTGTGATGATTGGAACTAGCTCCAGTGGTCAGCTTTCTTCATCAGTCAGCCATGCCCAAGATGTAGGCACTGTCCCCAGCCTGAGACTGCCTGCCAGCCCATTTAGCTGCCTAGGTTCCCTGAAGGTCGACTGAGCAGATAGGGCCTCACATAGGCAGGTCCACTGCCGCTAAGGCCCGTGATGGCATCGATCAGGTCCTCTTCCACCTCAGTGCAGAAGCCCACACTGCTCATGAGCTGCTCCAGGAGCTGCCCATCCTCCACCAGGGCATGGGTGCCAGTGGCATATACTGTGGCACCCTCCCGCACCACCACAGGTGTGTTGGTCATGCAGCGAATCACTTTGGGGGCCTCCTGGAACGCCATCAGCTTCTGCAACAAGACAGAGGGCCATAATTCCCACCAGCACCCACCCTTCAGTTGCCATTCCCAGGCCACCCTTTCCTCACACAAAGGGCATCAGGAGTGAGACCGGTACCTTTTCCACAGAGCTGATGGTGACACCGGCTGCACAGGAGACCACAATATGCCTGGCTTGTACACTGGCCCCAATCTCATCCAGGACAAAGGGGATGATGTGTGGCTTCACAGCCAGGAACAGGACATCACTGTGCCTAACGGTCTCCTTGTTGCTGCGGGTTATGTTCACGCCCATTTTCTGTAAGAGGAGACAGCAAAGTTAACAGTGCTGGGGAGCCTGGCTAAATCCAAGCCCCCCAAGGAGAAGCTGAAACCCTGCTAAGCCCACTCTGCCAGCTGCAGCCCTGAATTCCTTGCCCTCTCCTCTCAGAACTCTATCCCAATTGACATAAAATTTTCCATTCTGCCACTAGACAAGTAAACACAGGGGTTGGACATGCAAAACTTCACCAAGGTAGCCAGGAAATGGCTATCCCTTCAACCTCACCAATCTTCTGACATCCAAGGCACCCCTTTGCCAGGTGAGAATGCTCCATGGTGAAAAGTGTCACAGGCAAACGGGAAAAGTGAAATCTAGTCCCGGGGGTTGGGAGCAGAGCTGGGTCAGGTCCTATTCCAACCCCAGCCACTTTGCACAGATTCACCAGATTGCACAGCCTCTACCTGGTGGTTCAGCTGTGGATAGAAGACACTCATCACACAGTCACTGCCTAGACACTGTAGGCCACCTGTCTCCTCAGATATCCATTACCATGCTGCCCAGGTCTTGGAAGAAGGCAGGCTATTAAGCTTTGTGAGAGAGAAACTACTAATTCCCCAGGTTCTTTGCTAACATGTTCATTCAAGTCTTAGGAAAACAGCAAAGCAACTACTATAAATGAGGAAGGAGAGATTCACAGTCATTGCTTACTTTAAGATCACAGGACTAATTGATAAAGAAAAATAAGTCTTTATTGGGCACCTACTATATGTATACATATGCACCCATGTATAATCACCTCAGTTAATCCTCTAACACCTGCCTCTAGCACTCAGGGTCTGGATTTGACCCCAAGTCTCCCAGCCTAGGGGCTCCCACTGAAACTGGGACAAAAGGACAGTCAGTGTAGATAATGAATGAATGAATTGGAAGATGGAGCTGATTCAAAAGGAAATAAAATGCTAATACCCCCTTCTCCAACCAGCTGCCAAAGTCACCTGCCTACAGGGGATTGTTCTTCCCAGCAAGGAGTAGTTAATGGATATCCCTTGGGCAGCTTCTTTCCAGATCCTTGGTCACTGCACCTTTTGGTCTCACAGGCAAGATAAGAGGGGGAGGGGGCATGAGCAGAAAGGAAACCTAAAATGTATAAAATTGGCAGGACACTCCCATTCCTAGAGGGCACCAGCTTTAGAACCCCTCCTCTCTGGAGGAGTCTCTCTCTCTCTTCTACCCCTCAAATAAAACTTTTCTCCTGCCTTGGTGCTTCTCGGTTGTTTAATCTTCAACCCTGGGGAAACGAGACCGATCCTGATTTTCAAGACTAGTTTCAACAGTACCGTAAGCTGCTCCACAGAAGATGGAAGGATTGAGATGTTCCTGGGAACCCAAAGACCAGCGCAGAGGCTCAGGGGCAGCCTGACTCAGTTCATCTCAGGTTATTCTTTTCCTGAGTCTCCACCCTCCTCCCCACAGCCCTCCATCCCACTTACCCTGAGCACAGACACCGTAGGCAGGTCCATTTCCGGGGAGCTGGCTATTATCTTGTGAGCCGACAAGATGCCTGCGGAAGACAAGGCTTTTCAACGGACTCATTGTCCACCCGGTGGCCATGCTTTTCCTGGGATCGATCACAACGCACTGCTGCTCTCACAGTGCCAGTCTCCGACACAACTTAATCCCTTACGCGGATGGATATGACTCGCCGCTTAAAAACAGTCTCATCCACCCACCATACGCAAATTCCCGCATTCATTCATTCATGCTGGTGGGGTGAAGGGCGGTTCCCAGCCCAATCCTCCCGGGAATGAATCCGCCTCCCGCCTCCCGCCTCCACGCGCTCACCTGCGGCGGTAAAGCCCCGCGCCAGGGCACAGGTCAGCTGGCCAGCGCCGATAAAACCCACGCTCATGGTGGCTGGCTCCCGAGTCCCAGCGGCCGCCGCACAAACCCAGTAAGACCCAGGTGACGCTGCTGACGGAAGGACAGGAGTAAGAAGCCGGATCCTGAGAGTTCCCGACAGTTTCTGGAACCGGATAGCCGCCGGGGCTGGCTTCTAGGCGGGACCCCGCGGGACCCCTCACTCACACCGGAGGCGCTGGCAGAGGCCTTGCTGTAGGCCACGTGGCCCGGGAGGCCAATCCGCGGCCAGGATCGCAGGGAGAGCCAGTCAGCGGTCGTTCTGGGCCGTGTGCCCGCCCCCACCGGCGCTCTCAACCTCTGGTGCAGCTCCGGGTCTGCTCCTGTGCGCATCCGGCGCGGCGACGTGAACTCGGAGTCTCCGGTTCCCGCGTGATGTGGGACTCAGAACCCAGACCTCGCGGAGGCCTGGCCATTGTTGTTTCTGGCGCTGGCCGTCAGCCGTCTCTCATGACCAAGAGGGATCCTCCAGATTGCCGATTTTATATGAATGAGGCCCTCCTGGCGGGGCTTAGCCCGGATGGTGCAAACCTGGGGGGCCCAGACCGAGCGCATCAGTGCCACCCGGGATTAGCAGGATCCGCTCTTCGAAACCCGTTTTCTGCTGGCTCTCTCCCAGCCCAAGTTGTGTGGCAGCGGGGCAGCTGCGGTTTATTCGCTTGTACTTGCGTGGTTCGCGTGAATTTCTTTTCTTGACTAGATCGCAAGGGGGACCAGTTCCTTTGTTGAGGAAATGATTGGCTCCCAGACTTCCCTTCTGCAATTGGGTGCCCCTCTCTCGTGGTCGCCCCTTGCGGGTTGTTTTTTTGTTTGTTTGTTTGTTTTGTTTTGTTTTTTAACCCCTTTCCTCTGTGGCACCAGGGATTGAACCTAGGAGCGATTAACCACTCAGCCACACCCCCAAGAATCCAGTTTACAGCACCTCTAAGTCAGGAGCAAATACAACTTTTTTTTTTTTAAATTAGAAAAGCAATGCGTGCGTATTAATTAAAATTTCAAAAAATAAACCAACCGAGGAAGCCCACACCTGTAATCCTAGCGACTGGGTAGGCTGAGGCAGAAAGATCCCAAGTTTGAGACCAGCTATAGCAATTTAGTGACATTCTTAGGCAGCTTAGTAAGGATAAAAAAAATAAAGAAGGAAAGAAAAAGGTCTATGGATGTAGTTCAGTGGTAAAGAACCCCTGGGTTGAGTTGAGTCTCCAGCATCCCCCGCCAAAAAGAATGCTGCAAATGATGGAGTTTTTTTTTTTTTTAATATCATAAAAGAGTAATATTTATACAAGTGAGAAGAGAGAGAATACCTGCAGGGCAAGAGGAGACTGAGAGGAGTTGCTGGACATCACTCCTTTTTATGACTGAACAATATTCTATTATGTATATGTACCACATTTTATCCATTCAGGAAGAGGGGTGAAATGGGAGAACTATAAACATCTAAGAAGGAAGACCCCGTGTTGGTGATCTCCAGTGCTGGCTTGTTCCCGGCCAGGTCAGACAACACAAGAGAGGGAGCAATGAAAGCACTTGTTCCCCAAGTTTGAAAGTGGAAACGCTGACCAGAAACTGATTATTGTGCTGGGGATGTAGCTCAGTGGTAGAGCCCATGCTTAGCATGCAAGAGGCCCTGAGTTCAATTCCCCAGCACCTAAAAAGAAAAGAAACTGGTTATTTTAAGTACTTGGAATTCTATTATTTTTTCACATAAGGTTTTTTTGTTTTGTTTTATTTTTGCAGTACTAAGGATTGAACCCAGGGATGCTCTATTACTGAGCTATATCCCCAGTTTATTTATTTTTTTTAATTTTGATAACAGAGTCTTACTAAGGCCCAGGTTGGCCTTGAACTTAAGATCCTCCTGCCTCAGCTTCCCAAATCACTGGGATTATAGGAATGTGCCACCATACCCAGCTTCATCTCCAAATTTCACATGTACCCAGCCTTTCTTTCTTTCTCTCTCTCTTTCTTTCTTTCTTTCTTTCTTTCTTTCTTTCTTTCTTTCTTTCTTTCTTTCTTTCTTTCTTCCTTCCTTCCTTCCTTCCTTTCTTTCTTTCCTTTTTCCTTCCTTCCTTCCTTCCTTCCTTCCTTCCTTCCTTCCTTCCTTCCTTCCTTCCTTCCTTCCTTCCTTCCTTTCTTCTCCCTATCCCTTTCTCTCTTTTTCTTTCTTCCTCCTTCTCCCTCATTTTGTTTGTTTCCCCTTCTCTCTCTTTCTGATGCTGGGAACCAAACCCAGAAGCTCCCACATGTTAGGTAGGCAAACACTCTATCACTGAGCTACACCCCCAGCCTATATATTCACAACTTTGTTGTTTATTTTCATGAAAGGTAGTCCCATTCCATGAGACTTAAGGAAGTGGCTTGCTGGCACTAAAGGCCTATTTCCTTGGTGTTATAGCCTCTTCTATGGCTCCCAGGGAGATTATGTCTGATGTCTGTTAAAGTTCTTTTGGGAATGAAATGATAGAGAGATGATATGAGAGGAGAGGCTTGTGGTCCCAACCAGTCACTTGGGACCCATTCTCAAGAAGGGCCCTAACCTAAAACTGCCATGGACATATTCTCTCCCTTTCTAAAACCTATCTTCTTGGGTGCCTGCTCTACTGAACAAGACAGATGTATCTGCCAGGCAGCCAGGGTATTTCTATTCTCCCAGCCAGTAATCAAGCAGGTTCAACCATCCTGCTCTTCCTTTCCTCTCTCCCCTCAGTCCTGGGTTCTCTCCCTCCAGCTGTCACAGACAAAGTGGGTAGTGTTCCATTTCTGTCTTTATTTGTCCTGGTTATTCACTCTCAGGGACTCCCTTTTGGCTTATCTCTAAAAACAGCCAGCCCATCTCTTCTAAGAACTGAGATGATCCAGGCAATGGGGGTGAACCTGAGCTGTCCCCAGCTACACAGATGGCAAATCCCTTGGCACCCAGGTCCTTCCTGACCTAAGAACCTCTCTAGGAGGTTTTGCATACATTTTTGCACTTTTTTTTTTCAGTACTGGGGATTGAACCCAGAAGTGCTTTACCACTGAGCTACATCTCTAGCTCTTTATATTTTTTATTTTTTGAGACAGAGCCTCATTAAGTTGCTGAGACTGGCTTTGAACTTGGGATCCTCCTGCATTAGTCTTCCGTCTCTGGGATTACTGGCATGCACCTGGCTTTCATTTATTTTTGATTACACAAACAATTCATGTTTAAATATGGGAAAATTAGAAATTAGAACAAAGGAGAAAATGAACATTTGTCTTATTGTTTTTGTTTTGTTTTTGTAATGCTGGGAATGGAACCCTGAGGCTCACACATTCTAGACAATTGCTCTGCCACTGAGCTACTTCCCCAGCCCACAAACATCATCTTTAATCCCACCAATAAAGGAGAACCATTAATGATGCTTTGGGAGAATAACTCTCTACACTGCTTTTTCCTATGCAGTCTGGCACATCTTTAACTTGGTTTTACTTTTTGTTAGAACAACTCAACAAAATAAAATTCCATTTTACTGTTGGACATCATTGTTTCACACATGGATCAAACATATAAATAAGTAAACAGAAACATCATAGACAAAAAATAAAGGAATAAAATAAACCTTTTATCTTGATACTTTTTAACCATCTCATATAAATCATCTACTAATAGCAAACACACATAAAAAGTTACTGGAATGCTTGGAATATTTTTTATTGTTTTTTTTCTTTTTCTTTCCCTCTCCTTTGAGATTATAATGAACATAGTCACACAACAAGTAAAGTCATAAGTAAGACAGAGAATGCCCCAATGACTGGTTGGGTCATTCAAGATCATTAAAAGTAGGTGAATCCTACAATATGTACAAAAATTTAAAACATAAGTTTAAAAAATACAAAGAAGAAACAAAAAAAAAAGAGGAAAAAAATGCAAAGCAAGCAAGGTATGGTGATGCATGCCTGTAATTATGGGGATTTGGGAGGCTGAGGCAGGAGGATCACAAAGCCAACGCTGGCAATTTAGAAGCACCCTCAACAACTTAGCAAAACTGTCTCAAAATTAAAAATAAAAAGAATTTGGGATATAACTCAGTGATAAAGCACTCCTATGTTGAATGCCTAGTACAAATTTTTTTTTTTAAAGGTTTGGATGTAGCTCAGAGGCAGAATGCTTCTGGGTTCAAACCTCACTACTGAAAAAAAAATACAAAGAAAATTTCCTTTCTAAGGTATTTTTGAAGAAAAAAAAAAGCAGGTATGTGGAACTTCTGGTTTTTTTTTTTTTTTTTTAATCCTTCCCTGTTGCAAATTCATGTTGTGGTTTTGGTTGGGTAATAGACAGCAGGTGCCATCTGTGGATGATTCTGCCCTCTGGGCAAGAGGGCCTCTCTACTTGAAGGTGACTGTGTTTAGAGTCTGAGATGGGAGATGGAAGGTGAATAGGTCACAGGTGGCCATTTTTAAGTGTTGCTGTCTAGTCATCCTCATTCATCTGCTTCCTGGATCCACATTGTCATCATCATCATCCTCTACTGTTTGTTCTTAGCAGCCTCAGCCTTCTCATCTTCATCTCTATCATCTTCTCCACCACAGCCCTCTTCTTTCTCCTCCTTCTCCCCCCTTTCCTCCTCTTAATATTCTACCTTATTGTCACCTCCTACTCCCCATTTTCCTCATTAGCATTCAAATTAGCTGGGGCATCTCTTCCAATCTCCACCTCCTCCACAGGCTTCCTTCTTCTTTAAGTTCTTAGAGGCAATTTTCTTTATCTTTTTTTTTTTTTTTCCTTTTTGGTACTGAGGATTAATCCCAGAGGCACTTTACCATTGAGCTACAACCCCTGTCCTTTTCTCTTTTCATTTTGAGACAGGTTCTCACTGAGTTACCAGGATGGCCTGAACTTTTGATCCTCCTGCCTGAGCCTCCCCTTTAGCTAGGATTATAGGCCTTCACCTTGTTCCTGACTATGTCCCACTTCTAATGGGATCCGTCTCACTTTTGTGTTCTTTTCCTATTGTGGCTGTAATAATACACCACATATTTAGCCTCTAAAACAAAATAATTTACTCTCACAGTTTGTAGATTAGAAGTCTTGGTAGGCTCAGCTGGTGTCTCTGTTGCAGGTTCCACAAAGTCAAATAAAAATGTCAGCTGACTCTTACCTGGAGGCTCTGGGAAAATTTTTGCCTCCAGACTCATTCAGGTGTTGGCAAAATTTAGCTCCATGTGGTTGTAGGACTCAAGGTCTTTTTTCCTTGCTTGCTATCAGCCCAGAGCCCTCAGTTCTCCTAGAGGCCACTCATATTCCCAAGATCATGGTCCCTTTTGTGTTCAATCCAACAATGGTAGGCCGAGTCTTTCTCATATTTCAAATCTCTTTGACCTCTCCCTTCTATCTCATCTCTCCTGCTTCTAGCCAGAGAACATTTTCTGCTTTTGAAGGGTTCATGTGATTAGATTCAGTGCACCTGGATAATCCATGATAATCTCCCTATCTTAATATTTGTGATCTTGATTACATCTGCAAAGTCCCTTTTGCCATGTAACGTAACATATTCACCAGTTCTAAGGATTAGGGTATGGATGTCTTTAGAGAGAAGCTTCTATCTACCACATTGTCTCCCTGAGCTAATGAGCACATCTTTATTTACATTGAAATGAAGCCATCTCCTGTATTTTTTAAATGAATTATTTTGGTCCTGGGAATTAAACCCTGGGGTACTCTACCACTGAGCTACAACCCCAATCCTTTTAATTTTTTTTGATACAGGGTCTTGCTAAGTTGCTGAGGGTCTTGCTAATTTGCCGAGGCTGGTCTCAAACTTGTGATCCTCCTGCCTCGTTCAAGCTGGCATGAGCAGACCCATCCTTAACACTGATAATATGTTACTGGCTGGGAGACCATAAACTTTTTTTTTTTTTAAAGAGAGAGTGAGAGAATTTTTTTTAATATTTATTATTTTTTAGTTCTTGGTGGACACAACATCTTTGTTGGTATGTGGTGCTGAGGATCGAACCTGGGCCGCACGCATGCCAGGCGAGTGCGCTACCGCTTGAGTCACATCCCCAGCCCGGAGACCATAGACTTTTAGAGCCACAGATACATCATTGAGTAGCTGGTAGAATTCTTTACAAGATAACCGTATCCCTCTTACAGACAAAGCAACCATATGCCATATGGTACTTACAACGCCAACATATAAAGGCTTCATTCTGATATCATATGGAGATGATCTATCATTTATCATTGATAAATCAGAGCCAACTGTTCTTCCCCTACTTTCTATAATACTCTTGCAATGTCCTCAAATCCTGGCTTTCCTCAGAAAATTATTTTTTTCTTCTACTATTCAATTGATATTTATTAGCTTTGTGGGTAAGAAATAGTCCATGAACTTTAAGTATAAGTTTCTCCATAGTTAGGCATAAGAAAACCCCAGTGAATGACAAAGGTAAATTTAGGCGAAATGCCAGATATGACAGCTTCCAAATGATATTTGAATCCAATGTCTGTGTCATCAGTAAAGCTGACTTATTGGGAACTGGAGTGGAAATGAGTATATAACCCATTCTATGGAGTAGAAATTCAACAGATTTGCATTGCTTTGGCCTCAGTTTCTATATCTGAAAAGGGGAATAAGAATACTTAATTCAAAGAATAGCTGCAAAAACTTAAATGATATTATATATGTGACATATCCTGGATCCCTGGTTCTTCATGAATGCTCAATAAATATAAGCTTGCTTACCTCAACACTACACCCCACTGGACCCCATAATCATCTTTGCAGAGTTTAAAGTGCTTTACAAAAAGAAGGAATAGGGCTGGGGTTGTGGCTCAGTGGCAGAGCACTTGCCTTGCACTTGTGAGGCACTGGGTTTGATCCTCAGCACCAGAGAAAAATAAATAACAAAATAAAAATATTGTGTCCATATATAACTAGGAAGAATTTTTTTTAGAAAAGAAGAAATATATGATTGTTCACAATACTATTTTTGAAATGAGATTTGTGTGGAAAAATATAAAAATCATAAATGAAAGCCTAAACTAACTTTAGTTATTATAGTCTTCAATGCCCCTAGAAGTTGAGAGAATCCTTGGCCACCCACTTTCTTTAATGATTGAGAGCAATCATTACATTGCTCTCCTTCCCTCATATTCACTTCCTTCTCTCTTTTTTCTTTTTTATAGCTAAATCTTTTTTTTAAATTTTTTGTTCATATCATACATTTGAATCAGATGGGATATAATTTCTCATTTTTCTGAGTAGGCAGAATCATATTGGTCATGCAGTCACATAAATACACATAGTAATAATAATAATATTTATTTCATTTGACTATCCTTACTATCTCCCCAACCCCTCCCCTCCCCTCCCATCACTTCTCTCTATCTAATCTAAGGTAATGCTATTTTTTTTCTTTTTTTTCTCACCTATTCATACATGTGTTTTGTATAACGATGAGGGTCTCCTTCCACTTCCTTCTCTCTTAAAGAAAGAGTAGAGTACTAGAAATTAAATATAGAGACATAGAGTGAAACATCACTTTCATTTTATTTCTTCATATTACCTACATTTAATTGGTTTTGCTAAATATAAGAACAGCAATATGTAAATACATGTTGTCTCTGGTGATAAGTTCTCTAAAACAGTGGGGGATCACCTAAATACATACAGGCAATGTCTGTGGAGTAGAAGATAGTGTGAGGGACTATCAGATCCCTGGGGCAAAGAAGTCTGAGAGCTGAAGCCCACTCCTCCTTTTTAAGAGGACTCAGGAACTCAAAGTCTTCTGCATTTGCTGGAGGTCCCAGCTTGTAGCCCCATCAAAGTCAAAAACCAGGGGTTCTAATTCCCTGTCTACAGCCCCCTGCCTGAAACCCTTCATCCTCCCTCCTCCATCACCCTCTCAGGGAAACAGGGACCTAGATACCTTTACAAAAATAAGGTCAGTATTTTGGGGAAAAGGAGTTGTTTTTCAGCTATCTCCTTGTGTAGGAGAAACAGGGATTTTTAAATTGTTCTAATTCATCAGATAATAGACTAAATCAGTTCTATTTCCCCAGCTCTCATTATAGGGTTTATTCCCTACTCATTTGAGAATTTGCCAGGGAATAGAAACTTTGAGCTGACAAGCTGTTCATTGCTCAGCCACATCCTCTTCTAAGTAGGCCAGGGTCTCCTACTGGAATACAGTATCTGGAACTGCATTATTTATTCATGTAAGTGCTTAGGATGGGTGATGGACAAGAAGGACAGGACTGGAAGAACATAGGGCAAAGGTAACATGGAAGCACTAAACTGGGACAAGGGTAAACTGCTAAGTGTAAAATTAAGACCTACGTTAAGACCTGCTTCTGCAGAGGCCTCAAGTGGCTACACTGCTAAACTAAGTGCCTATGGCTGGAGGCCCGTTGATACAGGAGCCCCATCTGAGACACAGCTGCACTCCTGCACCCTCATGTTGGGCAGGCTGACCACCTGGAGCCTGGTCCTGCCTCCTTCTCTGATGTTCACAATCACGGGCAGTGAGGTTGTTTCTGAGGCGATGCACTGTCTTGGTCCGAGAAATGGCCACTTGTTGGCCAGGCGCTCAGGGAGCTGCAGACAGCTGCCTGCACACTCATAGACTAAGAAGCCAGGGGGCTCCACGACCCAGTTGTCAGCCCACTTCGTCTTCTCAAGGTCCAAGTATGCCTGCCTGCGGCAGCAGCGGGTATCCTCAGTCACTGGTGCCTCAGGGTTACAATTGCCTTGAGCTCTGTGGGGGCAAGGAGAGATAGGTCAGAGGTCAGCCGAAGGGCCGAGATAAGGAGGTCCAGTGGGCAGCTTAGTGGAGAATCTGAAAGGAGATTTATAATCCATCTTTTATTACATTAAAAAAACTTGGTACTTGTAATAGAAGACAAATGAATAAACATTCAGAATATAAAGTGACCTACTATTTATTAATAGTCTCCTAATATGCTAGACATTGACCTAGGTATGCCATGTGTATTACCAGGTGATACCTACATTTCATCCAGATGAAACTTGGAGAGGGTTTCCCTATTACACTTGAGAACAATGAAGCCCAAAGATATTCAGTGGAGGACAAGCCAGAGGACATGAAGCCAGTGGAAGGCAGAACTAGATGGAACTTCAATTGTCTGATTCCAAAGGGCTTGGTCTTAACTACTATATAGTCATCCTCAATATAGAGAATCCATGAGGGATTAGTTCCAGGACCCCCTTGGCTACCCAAATCTGCACTGCTCAAGTCCCTTGTATAAAATATGGTAAAATTTGTATACTATGCATATCTTCCCATATACTTAAGATCATGTCTGGATTACTTATCATACTTAATACAATGTAGATGCTTTGTACATAGTTGTTACACTGCATTGTCTGGGGAATAATGACAAGAAAAAAAGGCTCTTTATGTTCAGTAAGATGAGGGTTTTTCCCCTAAATATTTTTGATCTGTGACTGGTTGAATCCACAGATGTGAAAGCCATGGATCCAGAAAGCTGACTATACTATGCTGCCCTTGTCTGTTCCAAATAGCTAAACTGTCCCATGAGAAAAAGAATTCATCCTTGCTAACAGCTAGAGTTAATATTTTTCAAAGACTTAATCATGATGGCAAAAGTGAAAATAGGTGATTATAATAATGTGTATGATTCAATGGCATTATTTTTCAACAAAATGTTTTCATAAGTCAGGTGCCATGGCCCATGTCTGTTATCCCAGCCACTGAGGAGGTTGAGGGTGGAGAATCACAAATTTGAGACCTCAGAGACTTAGAGAGACCCTCAGCAACTTAGCAATACTCTGTCTTAAATATAAATAAAAAAGACTGGGAGTGGGGCTGGGGTTGTGGCTGAGTGGTAAAGCTCTTGATAGCATGTGTGAGGCACTGGATTTGATTCTCAGCACCATATATAAATAAGTAAATAAAACAAAAGTCCATCAACAACTAATAAAAATACTGGGGGAAAAAAAGACTGGAGTGTAGCTCAGTCGTAAACCTCCCCTGAGTTCAATCCCCAGAATGAACGAATAAGTAAGTAAATAAACGTTTGAATAATACAATTTCTATCGTTAGAAACTCCAACATATAGGAATCGGTCTTATCCTGGGTAGTCTGCACAGCCGCCCCCTAGCCAGTCCCTGAGATGGTAGGCCCGGACCACGCCATCTGCTGTGTCCCTGGCCTCCCAGCCGCAGCATACCCATAGTCCTTAAGGTCCAGCGTGTGCAACTCCAGCTGAGGCTCCCTCTTCTCAGCGCCCTGTGCCCCCTGCGCGGAGAAGCGGACCAACTTGTGGGCGTCCGAGGCCCCGGGGCCCAGATGCTCCCTCAGCACCGACACCTTCAGCATCAGGGGCTGCCGGGGCCGTCTCAGCTGCTGCCAGAAGTTCACAGCCTCGGTCACATCAAAGGTCTTCCAGCCGCCCTTGTGGATGGACACCAGCCTGAAACGGAGAATCGCTTGAGGGATGGGATCGGGGAGGAAACTACCCCGCCCCGCCTCCATCCCTTGGCCCCGCCTCCATCCCTTGGCCCCGCCTCCATCCCTTGGCCCCGCCCCACCTCCATCCCTTGGTCCCGCCCCGCATCCATCCCTTGGCCCCGCCCCGCCCCATCCCTTGGCCCCGCCCCTTTTGCTCCCCTTTCTCGCGCTCAACCAAACAGCCTCCTCCCCACTCCATCCCCTACTCCATTCCCTAGCACACAGCAGCCAGGATCCACACCTGGAGTCTATGAGGGAGGTGCGGTTAGAGCCATTGTCGCGGACACGCAGCCACTCAATGGTGATCCGGGCCCGGTGGCCGCGCGTGGACGGCCTCTCTTGCTTGCGGAGCGTGGCCCTGGGGACAGGCTCCTGGAAGATCCGCAGTACAGCCTGCACCAGTTCGCTATTGGGTGGCAGTCGTCCCTCCATGCCAAACACCAGCAGCTGCGTGGAGGCCTCGGACACCAAGAACTTGCCCACCATCTCTGGTGACAAGAGCAGGGTCAGCATAGCCTCTCAGTACACCAGGGGAGTTCTGAAGGTGGCAAGGCCATGGAACAGGCTGCCAGGCCAGGAGAGACCAGCCCCTGTTCTGTGTTTCTGGGGCAAACCCAGCTACCTAAAAATCTCCCTTGAGTCTGGGACTCCTTTAATAACGATTTCCACCAGCAGGAAGAGGCCTCTCTGGGACTCTTGGCTAACTCCAACATATGGAAAATCAAATATCAGCACCTGCGGCATTGGATGTAGTTTGGGCCCTTAGCAGATGGTTCCAGCTCTGAGGCAATAGGCTGCACTAAGATGGAGGTGCAGCTGCATCTCTGACAGCTGGACACTCTGCTGTCACACTTCAATATTCCCAGCTACCCACAGCCACTCACTCACTTCAGTGTTCACCATGCTGGGAGGGAGACAGATGAGACACAGTCATCCACTGTTCCAGGTAGCAAATGGTTGAAAGAGGTTTTTAAGGAAATTTGTTCCAGATCACCCTCAGATCAGGGTGGCAATGTGGAAACAGAGAAGTCTTGCCTGTAACCTAGTTCCCTGGGGGAACCTGGTTCTAGCCATACCCACCCAAGCCCAGTAGCTCTCTATCTCCTCCTCTTCTCTGGGGCCTGGGCTTTTGCCAGCAGGTCCAGCCTGGCACACCTCCTCCTGGCCCTGAGAGATCTATCAATGCACAGCCAAAGCCCAGAGGCCCAGATCCACCCACCCTCACAGGCCATGGTCCCTCCTCACTGCCCCTTAACCATGGGCACCACAAGGTCTCTCCACAGGGCCTCACAAAGCAGGGGCCTCTTGACACTACCAGAATGGTTAAGGGCAGTCTGTCTGTCCCTCCCCACTAAGGATCAAGATGCAGAAGGTGGAGGGCTCACCTCGGAAGCTCGGGCTGAATCTCTTCTCACGGGAGCGGTCCCCATGGCTACGCTGCATCAGGGATACATACTGGGCCTGCACATCAGGAGGCATGGTCAGCTCCTCCACATCGGCCCTGTCCATGGTGGGTGCCTCGCTGAGCTGCAGCTGCTGCAGCAGGCTGTCCAGGACCTGTTCCTCAGTCAGGGGCTCCCCAGGGCCCACTAGTAGCATCACCCAGAGTGCCAAGCAGAGCCACGGGGACCACATGGTACAGTTCAGGACGGTAGATGTGTCCCCAAGAAGGCTGTTGGAGGATCTTGGGCCTGGCTGGGTCTGCTGAGAACTAGGGCTGGCCAGCTTTATAGCCAGCCCTGGGTGAAGAGGGAGGGGCATAGGTCACACCCCTTGGACCTCCTGGGAGTTCAGCAGCCAGACAGGCTCTTGAGTCCCAGGGAGCAGGCTATCCAAAAAGGCACAAAAGACTGTCTGGATGCCTGGGGTTTCTACCTATACTTCCTTGACAGCTCCCAATATTGAATTTCCCTGAACATATCCCAATCTTGTTTTATGAAAAAGCAAGATTGTTTTGTGAACAAGTGAGTCCTATTAGCCAGCTTTTAAATCTCTTCCTGGAAGACATTATGGGTCTAGATTTGTCCCAGAAGGAGGGAGGGAAAGTGTTCTGCAGTCCTGCTAGTCCTGGCCTCTTTCATGATGCCCCTTGAGTCAAAGGAATCTCCCTCTATCCTTTAGCCCTTGCAATCCTGTCCCGCTCCACGCCATGTGTCTCTCAAGGTTCTGTCACATTCCTTGCCTTCCCCCATGACAGAGGAAAGTAGATGCTGTCAGGACAGAACTCAGGCAGCTGACTCAGGAAAGGCAATTCTTTTTTTTTAAAGAGAGAGGGGGGTGGGAGGAGAGAAAGAATTTTAATATTTATTTTTTAGTTCTCGGCGGACACAACATCTTTGTTTGTATGTGGTGCTGAGGATCAAACCCAGGCCGCACGCATGCCAGGCGAGCGCGCCACCGCCCGAGCCACATCCCCAGCCCCAGGAAAGGCAATTCTTGCTGTTGTCTTCCCAATCAGACAATCACAGAGCGAGTTTCCACCTTCAAATAGCAGAATCTTTCTGGGGAGGGGTCTGCTCACTGAGCCAGCTCACATCCTCAGCACTCTGCCTGAGTCCTCGTCATTTCCAGACATGGGAGGAAAGACAGAAAGCAGAAAGCCACAACACAGAGGCATGTCCTGTCCAAAGCCATAGGTACTGGGGGCATATTGAAGTGGGAGCCCTCAGTGCCTTCTCCAACACATTTTAGACTAGCTGGGTTTGAATATGGGATCTACTGCTTGTTCCATGTTAAACCTGCTAGTGAGTTATTTAACTTCCCAGTGCCTCAGTTTCCTCATCTGAAGGCAGGAGATGATGACAATAACAGGATCTACTTCAGAGAGTTAGTATAAAGATTAAATAAATGAATATGAATAAGGTGTTTAGCCCAGTGCCTTGTTCTAGTATCACTCTAGAAGGGTGTGCTTTTGTTATTTGTCTAGAAATCTGCATTCTTAGGTTATGGCCTTTCTAAAACTCTCATCAACAAGAATATGAAACGTTTCTTGAATGCTCACCATGTGTCAGGCATGTATTCAAGAGACACATCTTCCAGATGCAATATTGAAGCCCTGAAGGGTGAACTGATGTTCAGTTGGTGAAAAGCTCAGACAAAAATGCAGGCATCTGTCTCCAGAGGCCTCTCCTGGCTCAGGGGATTTGAGGGCATGCAGGAGGAAGCCCTTCCTGAAAATCCACAACCTTGATTCCTGTGTTCTGTCATGTGGGAGGTGAGCGATGATAGTGGAGGGAGACAAGGACTGTGGTCTGAGGGCCAAAGGACAGGTTGGGCAGGGATCACCTCCGCCACCTTCCCAGGTGGGGTAGCACCGTGACACCTCTGTGGAAATGCTGCGTCATTGACAAACCCCTCATGTCACACAGCCCAGGAGGAGAGAACTTTCTAATCCTCAAGGGCAGAATTTCTTTTGGGTGAGAGCCTAGGGATACCATGCACAAATTGACACTATATACATGTGTATACACACACACACACACACATACACACACACACACACACACATACATACATACATATATATATATATATATATATAGATATATATATATATATATATATACACACTTAGGCATTTGCATATACACAAGCATTTGTAAATATGCATAAATGAATGCATATATAGAGTGGGATTTTAGTAGTATGTGGGATGGGCTTAGAATTAGAAGGGGAAATAAAAATAACACTGATAAGGGCCGGGGATATGGTTCAGTTGCCAGAGTACAAGGCCCTGGATTCAATCCCCAGCACCACAAAAATGAATAAATAAATAAATAAATAAATAGCACTGAGAAGCTAGGGGTGAAGTCAGACGTAAAGCATAACATATTTGAAACCTGGCTTCTATTCCTGCAAAATAAATAAATAAATAATAAAAATCCCATTTAATAATTTGAACATCCTCTGAAAAATAAGTTGTGTCCGGTCCAAACCACCCTCCCACTCTCTTGGTGACAAGCATAGCCTTCTTCAAAAGAAATGCTGTTGCCTTTCTTTACAAGTGATTATCAGAGAAAGGACTTAAGTGATGCAAACATTTGGGCCTTAAGTCGGACCAAAAGGTGCAGAAGTGTCACATTTACAGGCGACTCAGGACCTGTGGTCCTCAGTCCTAGAAGCTCTTCTGGGTTGGTTTCCGTAAATATGTGATAGTCCGCCACCCTTGCTGCTGGGTGAGAGGAAGCCCTGTGGCTTATCACAGGCCAGGAAGGTGCCAAGGATATAACACCCAGGCTGCCCTTGCATGCCACAACCCCCTCCCCAAGCCTCCAACATCTAGAGCTATTGGGAACTCCCTGGGGCCAGAGGCTTACAACAAGACCTTGTGGACCCTGTTGTGGTTCAACAACAACATGCTGTTCCAGGGCCAAAGTAGGCCAGGACCCTGGTGCTGCTGCTTACAAACGTGCACAAGAGCCATCTACCTTCTAGGAGACACATCAGGGCAAAAACCTGGGAGTACCTGGAAACTGACATGCTAAATAGAAACCTCATTTTCCAGAGAAGACAGTAAAGTGGAAGGACCCTTCCTGCCTCCTCCAGATGTCTTCTTGGTGCTTCTGGATTGGCCTTCAGGACAGAGCCAAACCTAGAACTGAGACCTAGGTGGGAACTAGAATATCCAGTCAATACCTAGCCTCTCCAAGGACCTAGGATGGGGCCAGGCATGTGAGGCCAGGTGCTGAGGGTGGTTCTGGGAGCCTGCACAGGTGGTACATGGTTGGGAAACAGCCCTCTGCCCAATTTGGGGGAGCATCCTTTGAGCAAGGAACATGTAGAACCAATGAAGAGCTTATCCGGCCAACTACCTTACTCTCCTGGGCTTTGAGTTGAAATGGACTATTGGCCTTAGAACTGAAATGGAGTATCAAAGCCATTCTGCTGCCCCAAGGTTTTGAGCTAAGAAAACCGAGGTTTGGAGAGGTGACAGCTTCCCCAGAGCTCACACAGTTAATGATCAACACCTGAACAAAGCCAGTTCTTCCAATTCCCAGGCCATAGTGCTTTCTACAACTTCAAATTATTTCCAATGTCCATCCTGCCCTGTCCCTGAAAGCCTGCAGGGCTCATCCATCAGCCTCAGGCGAGCTGGGGATTCATCAGCCCGGAGTTGGGTCTGGACAGGGGAAGGGGGCAGGGCAGCTTGAGAACCAGACAGACAGAGGACAAATCCTGCAGACTCCTCAGGTTTCTCCCAAGACTCAGGTTGCTGTCCTGAATGTGGATTCCCAGCAGCCTGTAGAGTTCTGTTGGGAAAATAAAGTAATTGGGCAATTAGCCAAAAGCCAAAAGAAGGACACGAATGTGGATTGGGAAACTTTTTACAAAGGATAGATTAGCCCTCAGGAGGGAGGGCAGCCGCTCTTTGTCATGCAGAGGAAGAGGCCAGGCCACCCCTCAGACTGTGGATCTGGATGGTGTGTCTGGCTTTGGGGTCAGGTCAGGCTGACAAAACAGAAAAATTGTAAAATAGCCCCTTCTGTCCTGGTGGGAGGAAAGAAGTTTGGAGAATAGGGAACATTTACTTAAAAACTGTCTGAATCAGAACTCTTTCCCCAAAGATGTAGTCCAGATTGTTTATGAACCTGAATGTTCAGGTTTTTAAATTTAAAAATATATATATATATATATTTTTTTTAGTTGTAGATGGACACAATGTCTTTATTTTATTTATTTATTTTTATGTGATGCTGAGGATTGAACCCAGGGCCTCAACACTTGCTAGTCATGTGCTCTACTACGGAGCTACAGCCCCAGCCCTAGGTTTTTAAAATTTGAAGTGAAGGCTTTTTCTGTTTCTTCAGAGATATTATAAATCTTTTTAAATGTAATTATCTGAAGGCTATATTAAAAATGCAAATTCTTTGCATTATCATTTGCATATATTTCCACTGAGACCCATAGGACCAAAGTCTCCTCCAACCTGGATGGCTTTAGACAACCCTTAGACAATCTTAGCTTGCTCTGTCTTCTCAGAACCACATTCCATGATTCAGGCCGCTGCTTTCCTTGTCATTGTGTTGTCTGGCCTGTCAATTCCACACAGCTTAGCCATCATGATATAGGCTGCCCCTGAGCTCAGGAGACAGCTCTCCATTCCTCACCTTCTTCCCACCCAGAAAACATTTCCATAACCCCACTATTCTGGCACCTCTCACCTTCCATCAAGGAGTCAACAAGGAACACAGCACAGACACGGAGAATTGACTCACCAGGGGCAGAGGCCAGGAATCAGAATGTTAAAGAGCCTGTGGCCATTAGGTTGGAGGAGCAGGACAGGGTGAGGAGGGGTCCACTATAGTCCTACGAGGCAAAGAGAGGATGCTGGAGAATTTCGGTGGAAAAAATAGCCCATCAAGCCATCCAAGTTACTCATAATCTTGTTCTTCTAGATGATTCCTCAGCTTCATGAGTGCCTATGATGAGAGGAAAGAAAATGACCAGGAAAAAACTTTTTTTTTTTCCTGAGATCTTTTCTGGACTTTCTCCAGAAATTTGAGAATAAGATCAGGTGAACAGAAAAGTTTTTTGTTGTTGTTGTTGTTCTTTTTCTCTAAATACTCTGAACAGCAACATGTTGTATGTGAACTAAGTACCACAATATTTAACTCTGCAAAGTTAGCAGCTCAAGAAATCTATTGAATTGTATAGTAATCTCCATCCATTTTCCTCTCAATTTCCAATTCTTCTCCTCTCTTTTTCTAAAAACTCTTCTTGTTTTTCTCTACAGCTGCCATATTTCTGGAAATTTTCACATCTAAGAACCCTGATGTAGGAGGCAGGGGACCAGATGCTGATTTGTTACTGTCCCTCCCTGCCTGGTGTCCACTTCCCTGCCATTTCTGTGCCTACGCAAAACAGTTCCTATCTTGCCCCAGATCAGTCACCACAGACAGCAGTTCCTCCTCCCGGGCTCATCTGGAAGTTCTTCTCCAGGTCCCAGCCTGACTTTCCATCCCGTGTCTCCAACCCCCTCCATTTGGCATTCTGGCCTCTCACAGAATGGATCCTAGAATGCCATCTATCTGCTCATTCTTTCTCCCCCATGTCCTTCTTCTCTTCTTTACCCTTGAAATGTTTCTCATCTGGAAAAGTCTCAACATTTTTTTTTCCTGATGCTGAAGTTCAAACCCAGAGTCTTCCTAATGTTCTGACCACCCCATCTCTCCCCAGGACAGTTGGATGGTACCCGCTCCTGGAATCATGGAGAAATGATTCTCCCCAAGAACGAAGGGCACTCTTGTGTGATCCTGCAATCATGCTCAGCACAGTGCCTGGCAAATAATTGCTCATATAATTTTAGCAGGAAAAGAGGGGAGAAGGAAAAGATGGGGAAGTAGGAGGAAAAGCAGGAGAAAAAGAAAGGAGATACATGTCTTTTTTGGCTAAGAAAATTGAAATGGACAATTAGAGACATGAGATCTGAGCCCAGATTAAGGCCAGTTTTCATCAGAAACTAGTATCCAACACATAAAAAAATTTTTTTCCATGGTGCTAGAGATGGAACCCAGGGCCTCACAGATGCTTAGCTACACACTTAGTTCAACACATTCAATTTTAAAATTGAAAAAAAAAATCATGTTCACTTGGCAAAGGAGCAGAGAGTGAGAAAATGTCTCCCGCACAGACACCTAAATCCTGGTCAGCTTCTCCAAAGCAGCACTGTATCTTGTCTGCACTCAGCACAGTCTAAATTTGCACAAGGCCAGGTGTGTGATAATGTGTATTTGGTATCAGTGTTTCTTGTTGTTTTCCCCTGACAACACTCAATCCACTCCCTTCCCTCTGAGACATAGTTCTGATTTCATGTGATTCCCTTGGCCTTTCTTTAGGATCTCTCTGTTCTAGATGGAATTTCTAAATTATTTAATTATTAATTGATATAATGATTGTACATATTTAGGGGTACAGTGTAATGTTTGGCACATTTATACATTGTATAGTGATGAAGTCTGGATGTTTAGCTTACCATCATCTCAAAAATTATAATTTCTTTGTGATGAGACCATTTAAAAATCCTCTTTTAGCTATTTTGAAATATACCATACCTAGGGCCGGGGATATAGTTCAGTGGTTGAATGTGTGCTTAGCGTGTGTGAAAATATAACATTTCTTTCTTTCTCCCCCCTGCCCCGTGCTGGGGGGCAAACCCAGAGCTTCACAGGTTAAGCACACCTTCTACCACTGAGCTACATCCCCAGCCACTACAACAGTGTTATTAACCCCAGTCACCCCTCCATGTAATAGCACACCTGAAATAATTCCACCCACCTATCTGTGACTTTCTGCTCCTTAATCAATCATTCCCCATTGCCTACTCCTCAGGTTACCACTATTCTAAGAGATCGATTTTGTTTTGTTTTGTTTTTTGGTTTGTTCATTTTGAGTTTTGTTTTTTGTTGTTGTTGGGTTTTTTTGGAGGGGGGGTTGTTTTACTTTGTTTTTGGTACTGAGGATTGAACTCAGAGAATCTTTACTATTGAGCCATATCCCGAGTCCTTTTTATTTTTCTTTTGAGACAGAGTCTTGTTAAATTGCTGAGACTGGCTTCAAGCTTGTGATCCTCCTGCTTCAGCCTCCCAAGCTGCTGGGATTACAGGAGCGTGCCATCATGCCTGGTAAGAGATGGGGTCTTACTGTGTTGCCCAGGCTGATCCTGAACTTCTGGGCTCAAGCAATCTTTTTGCCTCAGTTCCACAGATAGCTGTGACTATTGGCATGCACCACCCATGCTCTGCCTAAAGATGAAAAAAATATATTTTTTGTACTAGGGATCAAACTCCCTTGTACATGCCAGGCAACCACTGTACCACTGAGCTACATCCCCAGCCCATAGATGGAACATTCTTAAACAGTCCCGTTTCCTAGGCTGTGGGTACCCAGCTGATTAGTAAGGAGGGAGAGTTCTCACCAGCTCAGGGGAGAGCATTAGTGGGGGCTGTGGTATCGATAATAAGGGTCATTACCCTATTCCCTAATCTCCAGGGTGAGGCTGATAACCCAGGGAGGGGGATTTGCACATTCTGATAGCTAATGGAAAGGTGGGCTGAGCAAACAGAATCCATACTGATGAATATGGAGTTGTTTGGGAATCCCTAAGACAAGCCCTCTCCTGCTGGGACAGATCCTCTTTCCAGAAACCTCAGCTGGTTATCAATAGCTCCGCCTGCAGCTATCACAGAAAGGAAACGAGCTTTTGCCATCCACTGGCACGTTTAACCCCCTTCCTGCGTGTTAGGGAATGTGACACTCCAGCCACCAAGTTGACACCTCCTGGAAACACTTTTTGCTTCCTCTGCCAGCAAATCTAAGCTGTCCTTTGAGCATTTGGCCTGCCTCATGGTCTTGGACCTCTGAGAGGTTCCTGGTGGGAGCTGAATTTTCTAAGGAGGCTTTTGGGGACCTGCGTGTGATCACAGACATATCTATGACACAGTGTCCAACAGCACAGAAGGGTTTATAAAGAAAAGCCATCCTCCCCTGCCTCACCCTTCCCTATTCTTAGAGGTCACTTCTGATTCTTTACCTCCAAGACCACGATGCCTTTTTCTATTTTCCTTTCAAATTTTTATTTATTTATTTATTTTTAAATATTTATTTTTTAGGTGTAGATGGACACAACACAATGCCCTTATTTTTATGTGGTGCTGAGGATCGAACCTGGGTCCCGCCCGTGCTAGGCAAGCGCTCCACCGCTGAGCCAAAATCCCAGCCCCTTATTTTTATTTTTGACAGTGCTAGGGGATTGAACCTAGGCCCACAAACATGCTAGGCAAGTGCTCTACCATGGAGCTACATCCCCAGCCCACCTCTTGATAATAAATACACTGGTAATTTTATCTCTTTTTGTTACTTTTGTAAATCAAAACAATATATGGAAGCCTGTGTTTCTCACTCCCTGGGATTTATCTTATTTTTGTGGTACTGGGGATTGAACCCAGGGACACTATCACTGAGCTACATCCCCAGTGCTTTCTACTTTCTGTTTTGAGACAATGCCTCACTAAATTGCTGAGGCTGGCCTTGAACCTGCAATCCTCCTCCCTCAGCCTCCCCAGTCTCTGGGATTACAGGCATGCATAGCACTCCCTAAGCTTTAGATAATGTCTTATTTCGCCAGGTGAGACTATGACATGTTCCTTGTTTTCTCTCCCTCTCCCCTTCTCATCTCTAATCTCTACCAGCTACCTACTTATTTTTGCATTGTCCATCCTGGTGACCTTTACATTCTGTTCAGTCTTTTGTTTATAAGATGATCTTAAATGCTGAGGGTCAATAAATAACATCATTATATACTTTTAAAATTAGGCAAAAAGTGCTTGACTATAGAGGATTTAAACAATACTGATATTTTAAAATTTATTGCATTATTATTTTTAAATTTTTTTGTGTGTGGCATTGAAGATCAAATCCAGGGCCTGGAGCATGCTAGGTAACTACTTTACCACTGAGCCACATTCCCAGCCCAAGAGTAACAAATAAAACAAAACAAAACTTTCCTATTCCAATTCCCCCCATTCATCTTCCCTGACTCCTGAAGTATTTTTAGACAATTAACCACTACTATCATCTTTATGTATATCCTTTCAACCATTTTTCATAAATATATTAATATGAAAAGTAATATGTATTTTATATATATATATATATATATTATTCATTTTTCTTTTTCACAGTGTTGGAATCAAACTGCACATAATGTCCTACAACTGGTTTTTCTCACTTAACCATATGTCTTGGAGATATTTCCATGTTGCCACCTCCCCAACAAGATCTACTACATTCTTTTTGCTAGATAGAGTATAGAAACATTACCCTAATTGACTTTTAGATTTTTTTCCACATTATAAACAATACTGCAATGAAAAATTTTGAAGATTCCTCTTTGTGTACTACTGGGTGTAGATATTTCTCTGGGTTAGATACTGAGAAGGCTGAACATAGTTTATAGTTTAGCTAGATTCCAGAAGATTGCCCTCCAAAAAATCATTATCAATTTAGCCAGTTGTGGTAGCCACACACCTGCAATCTCAGCTACTCAGAGGCTGAGGCAGCTGGTTCACAAGTTCAAGGCCATCCTTGGCAATTTGTCAAAACCCTGTCTCAAATAATGATAAACAAATAAAAAGGTTTGGGATATAGCTCAATGGTAAATTACCTGAGTTCACTCCCCAGCACAGGAGAAGAAAAATAAAAAGCAATCTATCAATTTGTAGGCCCACTCAAATGTTTGTGAAAGACCATGTTTCCTCATGTTCTTTCCTCTTTTACTTAAGTGCCTACATTTGAATTAATCTAAGGTGGGGGTGGGAATTTGAAAGAATCAGATGATATTGCCTGTATTTTTGATAATCCCTGATGATTAGTGAGATCGAACAACTTTTCCAATGTTAGGAGCCATTTAGATTTAGTCTACTAATTTTCTATTGTGTGGTTTGAACCTAAGGGCACTTAATCACTGAGCCATATCCTCAGCCTTTTTTCTTTTTTCTTTTGAGACAGGATCTCACCAAGATGCTTACAACCTTGCTAAGTCACTAGGGGTGGCTTCGAAAACTGTGATCCTCCTGCTTTAGCCTCTGGAGTTGCTGGGATTACTGGCATGTGCTACCACTCCCAGCTTATTTTTTTTCTTTATTGATTTGCAGTAGCTCTTTATATATTTTGCTTATAGATCCTTTCTTGATTACATGCATGGTGAATATATTCTTCTAGATCCTGGCTGGAATGTTCTCTATTTTATGACTTCTTTTAAAGTTTATAATGTTTTGTTTTGTTTTGTTGAATCCAAATTTATTAGTCCCTGCTGGACACAGTGGCACATGCCTGTAATCCCAGTGATTTGAGAGGCTGAGGCAGGAGGTGATGTAGGACAGAAGAGGCTGGGACACCTGAGGAATTTTCAGGAAACAGGTTTATTGGCTACAGGGTCCAGAGGATCTATTGCCTAAAAAATTCTCTGGACCTCAAGTCTGGAAATTCTTTGAACTTTATACCCAGCAGGAGGAGGGCTTTGAAGGTTTACATGACAAGTGTTTTTTGTCCTATTTTTTTAGATTAGTCAGAGGTTTTACAAGTTTTATCACAAAAGAAGAAGTAACATCATCTTTTCTGTAGCCAGACTTTGCTTTTGCAAGACTGAGCAACTTAGTCCTCACAAAAGATAGGATGTCCTCTCCCACATTGAGATATTTTTTTTTTTTGCAGAAATTTTTGCTGATATTCTGTTAATAAGAACAATCATGGTGAGGGTCTCTGGAGAAGCTTAATTAAGATTCTTTGGTGGAGGAGGGGGCACCACTACAGAGGATCCAGGGAGCTATAAGCAGAAGTATCCCGAGACATCACACAAGGCCCCTTCTCCGAGGGCAGCTTCTGGGCTCCCCCAAGGCACTAACCATTGGGCAATATGGCTCTTTCACTCTTTCCTGAGGAAGCTTCCTCTTAGAAAAGAAGGACCTGCCTGTCTCCACAGCCTGTGAGGCAGGCAAACTGAGAGGGCAGATATAGAGGCCAAAGCTTTCACAAAGCCGGTGGAGTCCTTGGAAAAGGAAGGCCCCAGTTAGGTAGACGAAGTGACTAGGGACCATATGAGGACCATGCAGAGCTGGTGCCTCGCTTGCTGGCTGAGTCACTTCTTTAACATGCATGCAGTCCTCGTAGACAGGTGGCTCCTATTCTCTCCTCAGTTGAAGACTGTGGGACAAAGGACTGAGACAGTCCCACACTCATGAGGAAGGACGGCAGGGTTCAGGCTTATTAAATTATCCCAGAATGAGGAGCCATCAGCCTGGCTGAGCCCTCTCCCCTCCGGCTACCATGGCTTGGCTTTAAGTATCTGTGCAGGGAGCCAGGGAGGTTTCCGTGGAGGCTTTGAGTGATCATTAGAGGTATAGAGGGTGGGAGACCAGACAAGAAGTTTCCATTTTATTCTGAGGGCAGAGCCATGGTTCTAAAAGTTCACTCAGTGACCTTGTGGGGAGTGTAGGATGCGAGGCCAGGAGGCAGGGCTGTGGTGGTCACATAAAAGAAAAATAAATGGGATGGGGCCTGAATCATGGCAGAAGCAAATGAGGTGAATTCACCAGCAATCCAAATGGTGGTGACCGAGGACTGAATGGACGTGGCAGAGGCAAGAGAGGTGATTCCTGGGTTCCTAGATTGGGTCCCTACAGAGGATGGGGTCCAGGTATTGAGGGAGAAGACATCCGGTTCTGTCTGAGTCATGAAGAGCCCGTGGGAAACCTGGGAGGAAGGACTATGGAGGGAAACTCTGGGAAGATATTTGGGTTGGAGGAATCACAGCACCAGGCAACATCAGCACAGCATACAGTTGGTACCTGAAGCTACAGGGGCAGACACCACCACCAGGAAAAATTACATAGTAAAAGTATATTTTCAGCTGGGCATCTGGTGCACACCCGTAATCCCAGCAGCTCAGGAGGCTGAGGCCGGAGGATCAAGAGTTCAAAGCCAACCTCAGCAAAAGCAAGGTGCCAAGCAACTCAGTGAGGCCCTGTCTCTAAATAAAATACAAAGATGTGGCTCAGTGGTCAAGTGCCCCTGAGTTTCATCCCTGGTACCAAAAAAAAAAAAAAAAAAATAGGGCTGGGGATGTGGCTCAATGGTCAAGTGCCCCTGAGTTCAATCCCTGTACCCTCCCTACCAAAAGAAAAAAAAAGAAAAAAGGATATTTTGCAAGTCTATGAAGAAATCCACCAAAATCTCATCAGAGAGAAAGAAAGATTGCTGTGTAATGTCACCTCAGAACTTAATGATTTAAACACCAAGCATCTTTTGGCCTCTTCTCTCTCTCTCTCTCTCTCTCTCTCTCTCTCTCTCTCTCTCTCTCTCTCTCTCTCTCTCTCTCACACACACACACACACACACACACACACACACACACAATGGTACCAAGGGTTGAATCCAGGAGTGCTCTACCACTGAGCTATATACCCAGACCTTTTTATTTCAAGACAGGGTCTCACTAAGTTGCTGAGACTGGCTACAAACTTGTGATCCTCCTGCCTCAGCCTCCTGAGTAGGTGAGATTACAGGTGCATGCCACTGAACCCTGTTCCAAGGAGAAGTTTAGCTGTATGTTTCTGGCTCAAGGTCTCCTATGCCCTCAACTGAAGGTTTCACTGGGGCTGAAAGACCCTACATTTAGGCTGGGCCTAGTGGCACATGCCTGTAATCACAGTGGCTTGGGAGGCTGAGGCAGGTGAATCTTGAGTTCAAAGATTCTCTCAACTCAGTGAGACTCTGTAGATTTTATATATATATAATTTTTTTTTCAGGGCTAGGGATGTGGATGTGGCTCAGTGGTTAAGCACTCCTGGAGTCAATCCCTGGTAAGAAGAAGGAAAGAGGGAAGGAAGGGAGAGAAGGAGGGAAGGAGGGGGGAGGCAGGGAGGAAGGAAGGAAGGAAAAGAAAAGAAAGACCCACTTCCACACTTCCAGGATTCACTCACATGGCTTTTGGCTGGAGGCCTCAGCTCCTCACTGATTAAACCTCTCCATGGGGCTTCTGAAAACAGCTGCAGACCTACAACTTTTGTAAATGGGGGAGGTCAGGGGCTGGAAATAGAAGGCTAGGAATTGTCCAAATAGAAATAATCCATTATGTCACGAAAGCAAATGTCTAGGAGAGCAACTGATTCTGCCTTTATTTAAAATTTTGATATATTGCTCCTTCTGGATTTTTAGCCTGGGTTTTGACTTTATTTATTTATTTATTTTTAACTTAAAACCAAAAATAAAGAAGTTGTATGTATAAATGGGATACCATGTAATAAAAATTCATATCTACATGGTTGGATGTTTAAATCAGATAAAACATTTTCAGAACACTTGTCCATCATCAGACACCTCAGAGCTTAGAAAACAAAGATGAGTTTCCACCCTTAAGGAGCTCAGTGTTTATCTCCTCAAAAAATTTATCGATTCTTTTTGCAGACATCATTATCTTTTACTTTTTATTGGTGCATTATAATTATACCTAATAGTGGGATTCATTATGCCACATCCATACATGCATGTAACATAATTTGATCAATCTCATTCCCCAGCACTTATCAATTCTTTGTGGTAAAAACTTTCAAATCCTTTTAGTTTTTTTGAAATGTAAGTACATAATTGTCATCTTAATTTTGACTTTTTAAAATATTAAATTAAGAGCTGGGCATGGCACACGCCTGTGGTCCTAGCAATCAGAAGGCTGAAAAAGGAGGATTGCTGGAGTCCAGGAATTTGAGGACAGCCTGGGTAACACAGGGAAATCCTGTCTCAAAAATAAATAAATAAATAAAATGGAAACAATGTCAAACGTTCAATTAAAATATGATCTTGATTCCTGAGATTTCTGTTGCCCATCTGGGCTGGGGATGTAACCCAGTGGCAGAGTGATGGCTTAGCATATGTGAGGCCCTGGCTTCCATTCTCAGCACTGGGCAGGAGGGGCCACCCATTCACCCACCCCTGTCCCAACCCTAGGAGGAGCAGAGGGCCCCAGCTGGGCCTGTGAGAATGCCATGAAAAAGGAATCCTTGTCAACAGAGGCACCCTGCAGAGGGGAGGCTGCTTCCTTCCTCTGACTTCTTCTTCTGGTTTCTTCTGATTTGTCAAAGGTGGGAAGAGAACTAGAACTTCCTGGAGTCCAGCCTCACCTAGTGTGAGACACTTCCAGGTAGATCCCCAGCAGCCTTTAAGCCCCAGCATCCTGCCTCCCAGAGTCTGAAGTCAAAAGGACAGAGCTCCTTTAGGAATGCATTTTTAACAGGTAAATCTAGCAGTTGGGGAGGCTAAGGCAGGAGGATTGCAGGTTCAAAGCCAGCCTCAACAGTTTAGTGAAACTGTAAACAACCTGGTGAGACCCTGTCTCAAAATAAAAAAGAAAAATGTCCAAGGGTGTGGCTCAGTGGTTAGTCACCCCTGGGTTCAATTCCTGGTCCAAAAAAAAAAAAAAAAAGGAAAGAAAAGCATTTTCAAGGAGGAGGGGAAGTCAATCTTGGAGTCCCAAATGGATGGTGTCCCCTTTCTTCAGAAGAATCAAAGCTGGGAGTGGATGAGGACTCTGTGGCTCCCTAATCCCAGTCCAAAGGCCTGGGTGCTCATACTTCTGTCCACCTAGGGATCCTTGCCATAATATATAATTTCTACCTCCCAAACAATGGCAGCCTTTGAGAAGGGAAAAAAACACACACACTCATATGTCCAAGGTCATGCAGTCTGACTGTCCTGTCTATTCCCGGTTGGATTTGAACCCAACCCCCCGAGGCTGCATCCTCAGCACCATAATCTTATGGGCAAACAATCTGATCCCCATAGATGAACTACTTCTGGGCAGCCACCTAATCCTTTCCACAGTTCATTCATTCAATCAACATTTTCAGAACACCTGTCCATCATTAGACACCTCAGAGCTTAGAAAACAAAGATGAGTTTCCACCCTTAAGGAGCTCAGTGTTCAGTAAACAAACACCCTTAAGGAGCTCAGTGTTCAGTAAACAGAATATGGGGGATAAGTGTGGCTGGGTCCAGGTAATGCTAATGTTAATGTGGATTCTCATTAGCTTCCCAGTGAGCAGATTTCAGAGTTTCCTTCCATGTTGACTGGGCATTTGCTGTCAACTGAGCACTGGGGGTTGGGGAAGGTCCTGGACAGTGACTCACAGTATAATCCCTTCAGACCTGGCTGTACTCTTTCCTCTTGGCTGGAGGGCTGTGTGATAGCCTGCACTAAAAGCAAGTGTCATTCTTGCCACCCCAAAAGACAGCGGCCAGACTTATTGCCTGTAAACCCCAGTTAATGTGACCAGGCTTTACAACGATGTCAACAAATCAGTGCTCAGGGCACTAAAGAAATAAGATGAGGCTTAAAAGAAATAAAGTGGCAAGACTGGAAATGCTGGTGATGAAGCTCAATGGTAGAGTGCTAGCATGCATGAGGCCCTGGGTTTGATTCCCAGCACCACAAAAATAAGTGCCATGAAATGTGTGTCTGAGACCCATGGCTGGGATACTGGTTTACTTCCATGGCAGCGATGATCCCTCTCTAGCCTCCACTGTCCCACCTGCTTCTGAGTGGCCCCAGCACCTGTGTGCTAGGCAAGCCCACAGGGTCCTAAGCCACACTGCCTGGGCTCCAGGCTACCACTCCATGAGTCAGCTGACTGCAGGCTGCTCTCTATGCCTCAGTTTCTACATGGTGAGGAGGATGACTGAGTCTTCTTTACAGAGTTGTTTAAATCAGTATTTATTTATTTGTGGTGCTGGGAATCTAATCCAAGGCCTGTCACATGTTAGGCAAGCATTCTACCACTGAATGACATCCACAGTCACCTTATAATTTAAAAAACTAGGAGAGGAAAGTGCTTCTTGGCTAGAGAATCTGTCTTTATAAACCCACACATTCAAAACAATTTCCTTTTCAGCATCTCAATGAGAGAGAGTTGTTAAGAGTCTGGCATGTTAAAAAGTCATGTGCTGCCCAGCAGTAGGGGATTGTCATGGGTAGGAATTATGTGAGGTCTCTGCCCCACCCTGGCCTGTAGTGGGAGAAGAACAACTGGTGGGGAGGAGAAAAAGGACCCAGAGGGTCCCCACCAGCTGGGGCTCAGGCTCTGGCCAGTGCCCTTCAGGCCATGGAGAGGGGCATGGTGAAGGATTGTGGCGGACCCCAAGCCCCGGGTGGCAGTCAGCAGGGGTCATTGCAGAGCTGGAAACCATGATGCTAAGGGTGCATCTGCAGCATCATCAGGTATGCTTGAAAGTGATCATCTTCTCTTCTCCAAAACCGCCAATGAGCTGGGGCGGTGGCACATAAGCCTGTAATGACAGCCACTCGAGAGGTGGAAGCAGGAGGATCACAAGTTCCAGGCCAGCCTCAAAAACTTAGTGAGACCCTGTCTCAAAAAAACAAAACAAAGGCAAGGGTATAGCCCAGTGTGCAAGTGCCCATAGGATCATCCTCAAACTTGCCTGAGAACAGGGTCTTCCAGATGAAGAAACCAAGACCAGAGAGGTTGCAGGGTTTTTCCAGGGTAACCAACACTTCTGGGGAGCCCATCTGTCTAGACACCCACTTAGTGTCTTAAGGGGATGAACTTATAAGCAACTACTTTTCTCTGATTTCCCAGGGCCAACTATGGAATAATTTTATCCTTTGTGTCTCCCTGTACCTCTCCCACAGTTCATTCACTCAAGCTATTGTTCAGCCTTAAAGAAAGAAAGATACTATATAACCTTTTGTTTCCCACCTTGTTTTCCAGATGTGGTCTCCAGGCAGAGGCCTCTCTGCCTGCCTGGTCTAAGAGCGGGGAAGATTGGGAGTCCTGATGGAGTTGAAGCATAGCATTAGTGTATACATTTCCCTCTCAGGTGACTTGCAGTCTTCAGAAAGAAAGAAACATATTAGCTCTATAAAACACAGCTACAGAGAGGGCTGAGGATACAGCTTAGAGGTAGAGCACTTGCCTAGTATGCTCAAGGCCCAGGGATTAATCCTCAGCACTGCTAAACAACAACAAAAATAGCCATATGACAAAAAGAATGTTTTGTTTTGTTGGATAACACAAAAATAAAGCAACCATTGGATGCACTCAATATATATTCAATTTCCTTCATAAGAAAAGTGGATGATTACAATAGAGTTGTTAAGGAGAAAAGTAATCATGTTATGGAATATTGAGCACACCTGTACGTAATTTATTCATAGCTTATAGATTGAAAACTGAAGTGAAATCTGAGAATGCAAAAGTCAGAGAGAACAGATCCGAGTCAAATTCAGGCCAGCTGCACCTAACCATCTGCCTGTCACATGATCTGTTTGAGGGGTAGTAGGAGTGGGCAGCTGCACCCGGATCTTAGGGATCTAGTTACTGCCACCTGCTACCCTATACCCTATACTGTCCTCCTACCTCGGCATCTTCCTGAGCTGTTTTCCTGCCTGCCTTCTCTGCTTGCATTTATTGGTGGACAGCGCCCTCTTCTGTCCACTAGAGTCTTTCCTCAGAACTGGGATGCAGAGCACTTGCCTAGCCTGTATGGGGCACTGCTACAGATCCTTAGCACCAAATAATAAAAATAAACAAATAAGATAAAGACATACGGTCCATCTACAACTACAAAAAAAAAAAAAAAAAAAAAAAAAGAAAGAAAGAAAAAAAGAAAAGAAAGTCCTTTTTCATAGACTAGGTAACCTTTTTCATGATTGGCTGGTTGTATGCAACCTTCATAGAATTGCTGTGCACACTTGTCCTTCGATTGCTGTCAGGTCTCATTTTGGAAAAACAGTCATTCATTTCTATGGAACCTCCCCTTGTGTGTCCCCTATATAAGAATAAAAATTCCAGTTCTTCTCTCTCTTCCCACGGACCCCTTAAGTTCGGAGAGCTGTCACGGATTTTGAAAAGGTACTTCTGTGTGTTTGCATGCTTTCTTATGCATTTTCTTAAGTTATTGGAATAGTCAGATTTGTGAGACCAGCATAGGTCGCCAGCTAGGATAGATGTGTTCAACTCCCAGTACTAAAAATAAAAAGAAAGAAAGATAGGGATGTGCAAGGAGAGAGTGTATGCAACCTCCTCCTCCTCCTCCTTTTATTTATTTATTTTTTTAATGGTACTGGAAATTGAACTCAGGATGCTCTGCCACTGAGCTACCTCCCCAAACATTTTTTTTAAGAATATGCATTTTTTTTATTTTTATTTTTTTTTTAGTTTTCAGCGGACACAACATCTTTGTTGGTATGTGGTGCTGAGGATCGAACCCAGGCCGCACGCATGCCAGGTGAGCGCACTACTGCTTGAGCCACATCCCCAGCCCCAAACATTTTTTATTTTTTATTTTGACAGGATCTTCCTGAGTTGCCCAGCTTGAACTCAAAGTTGTGATCCTCCTGCTTCATCCTCCAAAGTCACTGGGATTACATGTGTGTGCCACCATGCCCAGCCTGCCATTTTAAATCACAGTGAGAGGTAAAGGAGCCATCCTGTGAACATTTGGGGAAAGAATGTTCCAGGTGGAGGGAAAAGTCAGTGCTGAGCTGTAGAACACCATTGGTTTGTCAAAGGAACAGCCAGGAGGCCACTGTGGCTGAGGCAGAATAAGGTAAGGAAATGGTCAGAGAGGGGAGAGGGATACAGACTGTGGGGCTTTGCAGATCATTTTAAGTGTGTGGTTTGCATTCAGAGGGAGATGAGAACCAAACGGAGGCCTCTAAAGACAAGTGACGTTATCTGGGATGCACATCCTCAATGTTTTACTGGTAAACATGCACAATCAATAAAGTCTGGAACTCTAATTCTGCTGAGTAAATGTCACAATAAGCTGTCACTGAGACTAGCAGCTGCAGGATGTAGCATGGAACTACCTTGAAAGATGAGCAAAGACATGACATGCCTTCCCAGACAAACTGCCATTCCTAAACTAAACCATGAAGTGGACCAAGTGATCTACTTGATAAACTTAGAAATTTCAGTGCAATATCCAGTATCATACTCCTATTTCCAATGAGCATTTTTACCCCAATTCCTTATTACTTTTTCGCTTCAAGATACTTTAGTCTTTTTTTGTGTGTGTGTGCTGGTAATTGAACCCAGGACCTTGTGCACACTAAACGCATTCCATCACTGAGCTACAACCCCCTGCAAGATTCTTTAATCCTAAAGAGACTTTTATCATAGCCAATTTTAGCTATGCCTTGCAGCTCTATTTATGAAGGTGAGCAGACACCTTGAGCAATTTGCCAGGTGAGGTCACCCAGCCCTACATCAACAAGGCCAGGACCAGGCCTCACAGACCATAGTTCACACACATTTCTGCACCTGTGCCACCCTGGCCTATCCTAAGTGCCTACAGGAGAAACCCTTCCATTTTCCACATGACACTTGACTGTTGACAAAGCTTTCATTTCTCGTACATTCCATTTGATTATCATGGCTGCCCTGTGGAGAACACACTGAAAGCCCCCTTCCCTTCAGCCTGATTTGGCTGATTTAGCTCTGTACTCACAGGTTTGGAGTGAGTTATGTTCCCACCTTGTCCTAGATGTGTTCTAGAGTAGCATTTCCCAATACAGGAGCCACACGGCACATGGAGCTATTGAGCACTTGAAATACAGTTAGTCCAAATGGAGGATCACTCTAAGTATAAAATACACACCAGATTTCAAATACTTAAGATACAAAAGAGTAAATTATCTTATTAATAATTTTCTTATATTGATTAAATGCTGAAATAAAGTATCATGTTCATGTTAAATAAAATTATTTCACTTGCCTCTGTATTTTTTTAATATTTAGTTTTTAGTTTTAGGTGGACACAATATCTTTATTTTATTTTTATGTGGTGCTGAGGATCGAACCCAGTGCCCCATGCATGCCAGGCAAGCATGCAACCACTTGAGCCACATCCCCAGCCCGCCTTTGTATTTTTTAATGTGACAAGAAAATTTAAAATTACATATGTGACTCTCATTACATTTCTATTAGATAGTGGAGCTCTGGAGCCTTACATACTAGTATTTACTCAATTCTAACAATTTTAAAAGTAGACATGGGCTGGAGCTGCAGCTCAGTGGCAGAGCACTTGCCTTGCACATGTGAGGCACTGGGTTCGATCCTCAGCAACACATAAAAATAAACAAATAAAATAAAGGCATGCTGTCCATCTACAACTTAAAAAAAAAAAAAAGTATGAGGATGTGGCTCAGTGGTTAAGCACCCCTGGGTTTAACTCCAGCACCAAAAAAAAGTAGATATGGCCCATTTAATAGCAAGACTAGGGAAATGATTGTCAGAAAAGATAAGGAATGAAAAAACACTATTAGAAAATGGGAAAATCAGAAATTAGACACAGATGGGTGACTTTGAAGCCCTTGACTAAAAGTCCACCACACCACAAGGCCGGTATTTCAGGAAAAACTGAAGTTGTTTTAAGGTTACGGCAAATATTTTGTTTCAGTTTATCCACATATCAGACCCAGGGCCATATTTGTGCATCCCCAAGTTCTTGGATACTGGATCAATAACCTATGAATGATTGGAGCACAGGTTCATTTCATAGAGCACCATTAATCTAGTTTTTTTCAAAGGACACATTATAGATGAGAATGAAAAAAAACAGTAACACTTAAAGCATTTTTTAAAAATTCACATCAATTGGGCTGCGGAAATAGCTCAGCTGGTAGAGAGTGTTTGCCTTGCATGCACAAGACCCTGGACTCAACCCCCAGCACCACACACACACACACACAAAAAAAAAAAAAAAAAAAAATCACATCATTTCTTCATCATCAGTGATTAAAACTGCCTGAATCAGATTTTCTTCCCAGAGACAGGCCAATAGTTGGGTGACTTAGAGCAATAGCCTGTATGACACAGGACCACCTGGATCCCATAATACCCTTACCATAGTCTAGTTCAAACATAACTAGTGTCATGAAATTTAAGTCAATACCTTCATGATTTTATCAGAGACAGGTCCAGAATTACAGTCTTTTTACTTTGCTAGTCAAATCCATTTGCCTGTGGGGAGGAAAGCCAGGGCTGCTCACACTCCATGCTAAATAAGGCAGGGCACAGCTAGAGCTCTGGCAACCTGAGGAGTGTAGCTAGGTCGATTAGGAAAGGGGTCTTGCCTGGCCAACCTCATGCTGTCAGGATAAAAAAGAAATTCTTTGAGCACTGCTACCCAATCCCCTGAGGGTGAGAAAAAAACTCACAAAGTAAACTTCCAGTAAATCTAAATGTTTCCCTTTAAGTGTTTTTTTTTTTTTTTCCTTTCTTTTGTCTTTTTTTTTAGTCTACTGGATGGAATCTAGAGTCTCACACAACACTGGGCAAGTGCTCTACCACTGAGCTCCAGCTGCAGCCCTTTTTTTTTTTTTCCCTTTTGACACAAAGTCTTGCTAAATTGCCCAGGCTGGGTTCCAACTTGCAATTCTCCTGCCTCAGACTTCCAAACAGCTGGGATTACAGGCCTGCACCACCACACCCAGCATTTTTTTTTTTAACAGCCTTTGTTGCCCAGACTGGACTTCAACTCCCACTTCAGCCTCCCAAGCAGATGGGATTTACAGGTGTAATCCAGTCCACTGTACCCAGTCCCTTTGAATATGCTTTTAAAGATTTGAATAGGTACCTAAGTAATGTGAAAATGTTTAATATCCAAGCTAGAAAAAGGATTCTAAGGAACAGAAAAATATTGTGGCAGCCAGTAAAATATGCCTCTCAGATCCCCTGTTGTGGGAAGCAAAATTCAGTGATGATCCCATGGCTGCCCTCTGTAGCCACCAGGTTCAGACCAGGGCCACACCCCTCTAGAGACACTAGCCAAAGAGCACAGTGATGGTGCTGAGACAGGCCCATTTTGACGAGATGTTGGGCAACTAGGGCTTAAGGGATTTCACCCACCAACCTGGCTAGATCACAGAAATTACATAATCTGAAGACGGAAATATTTGGTGAGGCAGAGACTCAGGGACTTAAGGGAGTCCTTGTCACGCAGTGGTTTAGCATATTTGTAAGTTGTAACTGAAATCCCAGAAGACAGAAAATGCAAGACAGTAAAAAGATTTGAAGAAATAATCACTGAAATTCTTCCAAACTTGATTAATGGCATAAATTTACAGAGCCAACAAGTTCAGCACTCTCAAAGATTAAAAACAGAGTAAACTGCATCTAGGCACAGCTGGAGGCAGCCACGGAAAAAGACACATTATATAAAGGAGCAATCATTCAAATAACCACTGACTTGTCACCAGAAACAGCAGAGACTAGAAGACAATGAAACAAGATTTTTAAAGTGATGAAACGAACAAAATTTATTCCCTGTGCTATATAAAATGGTAGAAACGAAGTTCTTCAGGCTGAAGAGAAATGATACCAGACCTTCCAGAAGGGTAAATACGCAGATAAATATAAAAAGGTACATTTAAAAATTTTTTTTTCTCTTCTTTAAAATACATATTATTTAAGGGCTGGGGCTGTGGCTCAGTGGACGAGCGCTTGCCTCGCACATGTGAGGCCCTGGGTTTGATCCTCGGCACCACATAAAACACATAAAATAAATGTATTAAAAAAACAATGTACTCCAAAAAAGTAAAATACATTATTTAAAGCATAAATTATATTACAGAGTTTATAGATTCAATAGATGTGACAACTACAATATAAAAGATAGGGATGATAAATCGACCTATAAAGGATTCTACATTTTATGTGAAATGGCATATTTACTGTTAGTAGAATGAAAAAGTAGGAACATATATTGTGACCCTTATAATAACACTAAAATAATTATATAGAGTACAGCTAAAACACCAATAAATTAAATGTACTTCTCAAACAACCAACTAATCCAACCAAACAAACAAAAAAAAAAAGTAAAATGTTAGATCTAAATCAAACTGGCTGGGTGCAGTAATGCACACCTGTAATCCTAGCAGCTCGGTAGGCTAAAGCAAGTTCAAAACAAACTACAGCAACTTAAAAAGGCTCTAAGCAATTTAGTGAGACCCTATCTCAAAATAAAAAACAAAAAAAAGGTTAGGATGTGGCTCAGTGGTTAGCTGCCCAAGGGTTTAATCCCTGGTACCAAAAAAAAAAAAAAAAAAAAACCACTAATTACATTTAGCTAGGACACAGTGGTATATTCCCGTAATCCCAGTGGCTCAGGAGGCCGAGGCAGGACTGTAACTTCAAAGCCAGCCGCAACAACTTAGAGAGGCCCTAAGCAACTCAGTGAGACCCTGCTCAACATTTTAAAAAAACAATCTGAGAATGTGGCTCAGCAATTGAGCACCTCTGGGTTCAATCCCTAGTGCTGTACCCCCCCAAAGAAATTACATTTAATGGTAAACACTCTAATTAAAAGGTGGAGATAGACTAAAAAATGCTAGCCCTTAATACATACTGTATGTAAGAAACATTTTAAAATAGACACAGAGATGTAATAAGTAAATGAATAGAAAAAGGTACAGAAGTACACTGCAAATAGGGAAGTATAAGGCTGGAGTGGCTACACTCATGTTAGATAAAGTAGACTTTTAACCAAAAAGTGTTACCAGAGATTAAAGAGGGAAATTTCACAATGATAAAATGTTCAGTACTGGGGTGGGGCGAAGCTCAGTGAGTTCTGGCCTAGCATGCCTAAGGCCCTGGTTCTAACCCTGACACCAAAAAATTGTTTGATTAGGAAAACAGTTACAGAACACTAGAATATAAAGCAAAAATTGATAGAATAAATACTGGGTCATAAAACAGGTCTTGATAAAACCAAAAGGACTGAAACTATAAAGAGGATATTTTCTGATCTCAATGGGATTAAAGTAGAAATCAGTACCAATATGATCTTTGAGGTGGGAGGGAGACAAACATTTGCTAACTAGACAACACACTTCTAGCTAATTCATGAGTCAAAGAACTCTAGGAAATCAAAATATTTAAACTTGATGATAAAAATGTTAATGTGGTCAAGATGTAACTTAAGTAGCATTTAATATTAAACTTCGCTTAAATATTTATACTAAAAAATCAACTCAATGATCTAAGGCTTATCTTAGGAAGCTAAAGAAAAAAGAACAAAGTAAATCCAAGCTAAACTAAGAGAGGAATTAATAAAGAATAGAAATCATTGAAATCAAAAACAATTGAGAAAAACTAACAAAGCCAACGTTGGTTCATGGAAAATCAGATGAACAAAGTTAACAGATCCCTAGTGCTGGAAGCATAAGGAAAGAGAGAACCGAAATTACCAGTATCAGGGCTGGGAGATACCTTAGTGATGGAGCACTTGCCTACCATGCGCAAGGTCCTGGGTTCCATCCCAGTGCCGCAAAAACTAACAAACAAGACAAAATTACAAGAATTAGAATGAAAAAGTAGTTTTCGCCACAGTACCTACAGACATAAAAGGACTATTACAAAACTACAAACCTGACAACTTGGGCCACATGAATAAATTCCTTGAAAATGTAACTTTCCTAACCAAAATCTCAATAGCTCTTTATTTAACAAATTATTTATTATAAAAAACCTTCTTAGACTGGGAACAGTGCCACATGCCTCAATCCCACCAACTTGGGAGGCTAGGCAGGAGGATCTCAAGTTTGAGGCAAGCCTTAGCAACTGAGTGAGACCCTGTTTCTCAAAATAAAAAGTAAAAAGGGTTGAGGTGCAGCTCAATGGTAAAGAGCCCTGAGTTCAATCCTTAGCACCTCTACCCTTGCAAAAAAAAAAAAAAAAAAAAAAAATGAAGAAAACTTAAAGCCCAGATGGTTTCACACTTAATTCTACAAATGCAATAATTAAAAAAGGGGACAGTTAGAATTGGGTTGTTAAAAATAGCTTTTAATTGATGGGAATGATGGCTACAAATTCACATTAGGCAGATTATCCAGCAGACTACACATAGGGATTCAGCTCTGATGAACTTCATTTCTTTTTTCCTTTCAAAGGCTTGGCGAATAAAGCTGGGTCAATCTGCTCTTTTGCAAGTCCTCGGACAGAGAAGAGTCTTGCTGCCCGTTCCTGTAGTGTCCCCCCACACTTCAGTCCAAGGGCCATCAGTTCACTCTTCAGTTTTTCCAAACCCAACAACTCTAGTTCTGCAGCAGAGCTGAATGCCAGCAAATCCACAGTTTCCTGACCAAGAACCTGAGGGGAAAAGAAAGAAAATATTTAAATCCAACACCTTCTGAAGGAGTTAACATTTTTCTGTTAACTACACTGTTTTTCAAGTAACTATCATGTAATTTGCCATTATCTTATTACTGAATTTTAATAATCATCTAGATGTTACTCCATGGTTCATTCTTTCTTTTGGCACTGGGAGTCACACAAATCCAATGGCACTTTACCACTGAACTATCTGTAGCCCTTTTTATTTTTTATTTTGAGACAGTCTCTAAGTTGCCAATGCGATTTCCTATCTCAGCCTCCCAAACTGCTGGAATTACAGGTGTGTACCACTGTACCAAGCCTTTATTCATTTTTCTAAAACTTTAGCCAGGATAAAGCTTCTAATGTTATCTGGTTTTGGTGGTGCATGCCTGTAATCCCAGTGACCTGGGAGGCTGAGGCAGAAGGATTAGGAGTTTCAGGTCAGCCTGAGCAACTTAGCAAGACTCTGTCTCAAAATAAATAAAATAAAAAGGTCAGGGGATGTAGCTCAGTGGTAAAGTACCAATAAATAAATAGATAAACACAAAATAAAAAACAAAAAATTCCTAATGTATACATGCAATATGAAAATTAAATGCCTGGGCTGGGGTAGTAGCTCAGTGTCAGAGAGCTTGCCTAGTATGTGTGAGGCACTGGGTTTGATCCTCAGCACCACAAATAAATAAATAAATAAATAAATAAATAAATAAAAGGTATTGTGTTCAGTTACAACTAAAAGAATATAAAAAAAAAAAATTAATGCCTAGGACTAAAGATGTAGCATTCATGAATTCCCAAGTTCAATTCCTAAACAAACCACATGCTTACAACTCTAGAGACAGGATGAGGTCAAATTAAAGCATTAGCATGAAAAACTTCAGTGTCCTCCACAGAAAGGGCAATTTAGCATTTTTGCTTATTTTGGGGGGCAGGGTAAGGGAAGATTCTGATTAGATAAATGACAAGCAGAAGCATTTTCCTCCTATTCTAAAATGCAAACCCACAGAGTAAACATTAAAAGATTTTTGCTGGAAGGTGTTCCATTGAAAATAGAGAATAATAATTAAAAAAAGAAAATAGAGAATAATCATCTATCTATCTCTAAAGTATGGACAATGAAAATAACTTTAAAAAAATTTTTTTGTAGTTGAAGACGGACAGAATGCCTTTATTTTATTTATTAATTTTTATGTGGTGTCGAGGATCAAACCCAGTGCCTCATGCATGGTAGGCCAGTGCTTTGACACTGAGCTACAGCCCTTGCCTGAAAACGACTTTTTAAAAGGCTCAACATGAGACCTATGATTTAATGATAATTTTAAAAGGAATGGAATTTTCTATTAGAAAGATCTTTATGTCCAGCTGACAATTATTGTTCAAATTGTCTCATATGGGAAAGAAAAACTGTATAAGGAGTTTAGTGATAGGAAATATAAGCACATATAAAACTAAAGGGCCATTTATCAAAATGTATCCTAGTTATTATATGTATTAAAAATAGCTAGTTGGAGACGGACATCATTACCTTTAAGTACACAGTATGACTTTACATATGGTACAACTCTACTTCATATACTACCAGAAAAATGAAAAGCTGTGCTCCATTTGTGTACAATGAACCCAAATGCATTCTGCTGCCATGTATAAATAATTAGAACAAATAAAAAAAGATAATAAAGCAAACAAAAAGAATAGCTAGCTGGGCACGGTGGCCCACGCCTACAATCCCAGCAGATCAGGAGGATGAGGCAGAAGGAGTGAGTTCAAAGACAGCCTCCAGCAAAAGTGAGGCCACTAAGCAACTCAGTGAGACCCTGTCTCTAAATAAAATACAAAATAGGACTGGGATATGGCTCAGTGGTCGAGTGCCCCTGAGTTCAATCCCTGGTACCCCAAAAATAATATTTGGTGCACACCTGTAATCCCAGAGACTAGGGAGACTGAGGCAGGAGGATTACAAATTCAAAGCCAACTAGGACAACTTAGCGAGATCCTTTCTCAAAATGAGAGATTAAAAAACAAGTTGGGGATGTGGCTCAGGGGTAGAGCACCTTTGTAGTCAATCCCCAGTACCACAAAAAAAGAGGGGCAGGGGGAGTACCAGTTAAACTACAGTGTTATACATCTAACTTCAGAGATGATAAAATGTGGAAAATGTGCATCTTAAAACTAATGGCACTAAAGACACCATCTAGTGGCAAAATAGTATAAATACTAGAGCTTAAAAGAAAACCAACCAATCCTCTAGTGTGTCAAAGCTCCTCCATCATCTGTACTTCCTAGTATTAAACATGCCTTTTGCTACTCAGCTTATGGGGAAAAAAGCACATTTTCATATTAATGACTTATTATGGAGATTAAATGGATTTGGATCTAGACATTGACTCAAAATAAGTACTTACTGTATTTCCTGACTGGCTTTCCTCCAGTTTGGCAACGGGGACGTTTTCCCTATCCTCTCCAGGAGCTATCTTGGCAGCTATTTCTCCATCAGTGATTTCTTTTGTCCCTTTATTCTTACTCAGTCCAACACCAGCTGCTTCCCTTTCTGTGGGTTCTTGACACTCTGCTTTCTTTATCTCCTTAGTCTCTGTTTCTCTAACTGTCATCCTCTCCCTGTGCTCCTTGGTAGATGTCTCTCCCAGGTCTGCAAATAAGTCTTCTGAAATAAACTTCCCAGGGTCAGTCTCTGGAGTCTGTACTTGTTCTGATAATCCAAGGTCTGTACTCAATTCTTCCTCCCTCTGAGAAGTGTTAGGAAATTTGGCTGCCATCTCAACAGCATCCCTGCCATTTTTTGGAGTGGCGAAGCTCATTCCTGAAGTACTAGGTGCTTCTTCTCTGTCATCATCTGAGCTCTCAGAACTGGATCCCTCAGCAGTCTCTAGTCCTTCCATGTCCAACCTGTCAGAATAAAAAGGTTTTTTATTGTAAATAAAAAAATATTTACAGCTTCTATTTGTGTGTATGTATGTACTTACTGTACTGACAGTCGAACCCAGGGGTGCTTTATCACGAGCTATATAATGGGTCCTCTTTTATTCTGATAGGATCTGGCTAATTTATCGAGGCTAGCCTCGAATTTGTAATCCCCCCGTCTCAGCCTCCCAAGTCACTGGAATTACAGGCTTGTGACACTGCAACAGGCCTATAGCTTCTATTTAAAGAGTTGTGAGATCTCCAAAAAATAGATTATTTGATTACGCTAGCTTGAGATAGAGAATAGGTCAATTTCAGAAAAAAAAAAAAAAAATTCCAGAGCCATAAATAGAAGGGGAAAAAAAATCTGGGGATAAAACCAACCCTACCAAGGATCCAATAGAATCCCATCCCTACCCCATCTCCAGAATCTTGTTTTAAAACTTGTAAAGCTCTTAAAATGAAGCTGATCTTGCTTAAAGCTCTCCTCACATTAATTTGAACTGTTGAAAATTAAATAAAATAATAAAGAAAATCTGTGCTTTATTCTTAATTGCCCTTAACTGGAAAAATCTCCAGACATCTATCAAGTGAAGAATAGATAAATAGGGGACTGGGGATGTGGCTCAAGCGGTAGCGCGCTCGCCTGGCATGCGTGCGGCCCGGGTTCGATCCTCAGCACCACTTACCAACAAAGATGTTGTGTCCGCCGAGAACTAAAAAATAAATATTAAAAAAAAATTCTCTCTCCTCTCTCACTCTCTCTCCTCTCTCACTAAAAAAAAAAAAAAGAATAGATAAATAAATTGTAGCATATCCATGAAATGTGGCAATAAAAAGGAATAACTACTGATACATATAATACCACAGATGATACTTAAACATCTATGTTAAGCCAGGCATGGTGGTGTAAGCCTGCAATACCAGTGATTTGGGAGGCTGAGAAAGGAGGATCACAAGTTCAAAACCAGCCTCAGCAACTTAACGAGGCCCTAAGCATTGTAGTGAGACCCTGTCTCAAAAAAATAAAAAGAGCTGGGCATGTGGCTCAGTGGTTAAGTGCCCCTTGGGGCTTCAATCCAGGTACCAAAAAAGAAAAAAAAAACGACTATATTAAGCAAAAGAAGCCAGGCACTAAAGTGTATGACATTCTGGAAAAGCCTAAACTATAAGAACAAACATTATACTGGTGGTCAGTGGTTGGAGAGTCTATGGGTGGAGGAAGGAAACTAAATGTAGGGGCATCTGGGAATTATTTAGGGTGATGAAAATACTGTTACCTTGATTGGGGTTATGGTTACATGACGATATATTATATACTTTTCAAAATCCACAGAACTGATCCATCAAAACAGACACATTTGCTGTATATGGACTGTACCTCAAAAAACCACAATAAATTTTTTAAAATACAGGTAATGCTACTACTTCTTCTTTTAGGAACATTTAATTCCCATCTCACTAAGAACACACAGAATTCTCAGCTGAACTCAACAGTTCATGACCTGTGGTTAATAATTATCCTTCCGTCCCTAAAGGGGAGACTGACAAGGAAGCAAGATCCATTTGCACTCACCATTTTCTAGAACTTGGCCCAAGGGAACCAAGCTGGCAACCAGAGGGCCAAAAGAACTATCAGAAGAATGGTGGGAAAAAGGGTTGTTATGCTTTTCACCTACAAGTGACAGTAGTCAAGAACTCAATGAGGGCTGGGGATGTGGCTCAAGCGGTAGCGCGCTCGCCTGGCATGCGTGCGGCCCGGGTTCGATCCCCAGCACCACATACCAACAAAGATGTTGTGTCCGCCGAGAACTAGAAAATAAATATTAAAAAAAAAAATTCTCTCTCTCTCTCTCTCTCTCTCCTCTCTCACTCTCTCTTTAAAAAAAAAAAAAAAAAAAAAGAACTCAATGATAACAGTGAAAAAACAGAAAACAAGCAAGTGGAAATACAATTTGACTTTCAGCTGGAATTTTTGAAATCAACTCTTTCAATATCAAAAAGTAATTCAAATAGAAAGTTCTATTTGATGTTTCACTCCAAGGGAAAAAATTATCCTTGAGGTTCTGTTAATGGCACTCAAAGCACAAAGCTTTACTAGTGAGAACAATGTGACAATCACCAAAACCTGAAGACTGAAGCACTCTGGAAAATCTCCAAGCTCCTGTCAAACATTATGTAAAAATGTGCTTCTACTGGATAGATAAGAAGGAAATAAATTATGTCAGTCCTTAAAGATCAATCTGAAATAAAAATGAAAGATACTCACCAAAAGCATTTTCTTTTCTTTGCACTGGCTCCTTGGTCTGTATTTGATTTGTTCGGCCGTTTCCGATTCTCACTGATTTCTGCCGATACCATCTTGCTGGAGGCAGCTTGCATACCTAACCAGAAATTTAATAGTTTCTACTATCAAAGCCAAGTTTAAAGAAATTATATAATCTGGACTGCAAGAGGAGCTGGTATCTAAAATTCTAGGTTTAAATTTCTTAATATACTCCACATCTCATATGGCTAAAATGAGACTAGCTTTAAGTTCACAGAGATTTCAAAGAAATGTTCTGGTTCTGGAACCAGCTTTTTAAAGTACCAATGTCCAATTTGTAACTTCAAGACTGACAGGTTCATAAATAGTCTTCTCCAAATCTAATTACTTATTCTCTTATGTTAATACATTTGTGCTTCCCCTGTTCTATCACAATTTTTGTTTTTTACCATACTGGGGATCACATCCAGGGGTGTTCTGCCACTGAATTACATCTCTAGCCTGTTTTATTTTATTTTGAGACAAGGTCTTGCTAAAACTGCCGAGTTTAGCCTCAACTTGCAATCCTCTGCCTCAGGCTTCTGAGTACCAGGGATTACAGGCATACATCGCCGTGCCCAACCATCACAACCTTTTTTGAAGGGAGAGATATCTTTTTATTCAACTGTACCTACAACAGGTCTAGCACAATGCTTTGGATGTCAAAAAATTAGTGAGAACTATTCTCATTAAAAACCATTTAAAGGGGGCTGGGAATGTGTCTCAGGCGGTAGCGCGCTCGTCTGGCATGCGTGCAGCCCGGGTTCGATCCTCAGCACCACATACAAACAAAGATGTTGTGTCTGCCAATAACTAAAAAATAAATATTAAAATTCTGTCTCTCTCTTTAAAAAAAAAAAAAAAACATTTAAGGGGCTGGGGTTGTGGCTCAGAGATAGAGCGCTCGCCTGGCATGTATGGTATACTGGGTTCAACCCTCAGCACCACATAAAAATAAAATAAAGGTACTGTGTTCACCTATAACTAAAAAATAAATATTAAAAAAAATTAAAATATTGCTAGACACAGTGGCACATGCTGTGATTCCAGCAACTGAAGAGGCTGAGATAGGAGGATCTTAAGTTCAAGGCTAGCCTCAACAACTTAATGAGACCCTGTTTCAAAAATTAAAAATAAAGGACTGGGGTTGTGGCTCAATGGAAGAGTGCTTGCCTCGCACATGTGAGGCACTGGGCTCAATCCTCAGCACCACATAAAAATAAATAAAGTTATTGTGCTCATGTATAACTAAAAGAAAAATATATTAAAAAAATTAAAAATAAAAAGATTGAGGATACAGCTCAGTGATAAGGTACCCCTAGGTTCAATCCCTAGTACCATCCCACCAATTTTTTTTTTTTGAGCTAAAATTGAAAGCAATTACAATGAGGTCTGGACCTCCCAAAGACTAGGCTTATCCCAACACGCAAACATATAAAATGTGTTCTTACCTGGGGCCCATGGAATTCAGGAGTTAAGTATGCTCCATGTGTGTGTATGTGTTTTGTTTGGAGGAGAGTTAAAATACACTGTTTTTAAAGGGAGAGGTTCCAAGGCTTTTAGAAGACTCTCAGAAGGCCAAGACCCTCAAGAGAGCTTAAGAAGACTCTCTGTGTGCAGTGTGGAACACTCTGAAACTGCAGGCTTCCGGGGTGCCATGGACTACACTGAGGAATACTCATTCTCACCTTTAAGGACGGAATCCTCCAGCCGCTCAGCCATCTCATGGCACTGCTGCTGGTAGTCGGGGCTGGTGAAGCAGTGCTTGGGTTCTGCAAGCTTCCGCTGTAGGCGCTCCAAGCGCTTTTGCTCCTTTTCAGCCTCCCGCTCAGCTTGCTGTTTTACCCACTCAGCCATTCTGAGGAAGGGGGAGAAGAGATGTAATTGAATGGACACATTATATATAGTCATGTGTTTCCTTCAATGACAGATTGCAAATATGATGGTGGTCCAGAAAATTGTATTGTGGACCTGAAAATTTCTACTGCCTAATGACACAACAAGCCAGTAACTTTGCAGCACAAAGCATTACATACCTCTCTGTGGTGATGTTGGTGTGAACAAACTGGTGCTGCCAGGTGGGTATAAAGACAGCACATACAATAATGTATACAACATAACCTCTGATGATAAAAAAAATGATTTACTGATTTATGTATTTAATGTACTCTACTATTTATTGTTATTTTATTTTTAGTTCTGGGATTAAACCCAGGGTCTTGCACATGCTAGACAAGTGCTCTACCACCAAGCTAGACCCCAGTACCTACTGTTATTTTAGGGTATATTTCTATTTGTTAAAAAAAAGTTTATTGTAAAACAGTGTGCCATGTTTAGCAAGGAGCAGCCTCAAGTATCTTTTGATTGCATTGAGTGATCAACCTATACCATCTGGGTTTGTCTATGTATACTCTAATGCTTGTACAACAAATTTGTTTAACCAGGCATTTCTCAGAACAAGTTTTCATTGTTAAGCAATGTGTGACTATATTTATATAAATAAAAGGCCGTCCACATGAATCAATAGACTCTTACTCAGATTGTGATATTTCCCCAGAAAAGTGTGCCATACTTATTGCTAGCATACTGTAATGGACTTAAGTAAGCCCCAAAGATAATTATTAAATTATGGAAAAGGTTGAATCAGATAATAACAGAGCATAAATATTTTTTAAATATATATTTTTTAGTTGTTGATGGATCTTTATTTTATTCACCGAAGATCTAACCCAGTGCCTCACACATGAGGCAAGAGCTCTACCACTGAGCTACAACCCCAGCCATGAGAGTGTAAATATTTCTGATATGCATAGCCATATGTGTAATTTGCTAGTGAAAGTATGCTGCTCTCTTTAAAACAAAAGAGGTGTGTGTCTTACGCTTTCTCATGATTGACATCTCGTAGTCTCCTTCCACTAAGATCCCGGCAAGCTTCTCTATTGGTTGTCTTCTCAATCTGAGCACCAAGCGCTCGGAGCATGGATCCAAAACCTGAGTCGATACGTTTGAAGAAAGCAAGTTAAAACATATCCAAAGAAAGTTACAAGTCAAACTTGTGAAAAAGTCTATCACTAAATTAAAAGTGATCTGTCTCTAGTTTCCTTTCTCTTTTTTTTTTTTTTTTAGAAAGTAAACATAAAGGTACTAGCCCAAGCAACAAAGGCAAAAAGATCAATAACTTGGATTTAACTTCAAACCTTTCACATTCTCTAAAATACTGTATTGTATAGTGGAAATTTCAAAGGGCTTTATCCAATGCTAGAGATCCCAAGATACCCAGATTAATAATTCAAGAATTATGTAGTGAGATTTTTGAATGAGTTTAAAAGGAAAGGTAACCTGAAGCTGTCAAATGGTTGATGACATACTTCATTCTTATGGATACAATTTCAAACAGCTGAATGATTACAGTTTTGAAATGTTAATGCTCTGAAAAACCAAACAAATCATTGGAGATTTTGAGAAAACTTAAGAAGTACATGTTTGTTCACCAGGAGAAATACCATATTCTGTTTTCACTCTTCTTTTCTCACAGTATAACCAGATCCTCACCTAATCTACCCCCACAGCAAACAGTTGTTTCTTAAGGCAATTTTATGTCACCCTTCCAACTATAAGGAGACAGTGTCTTGGTAAAATTGGGAGATCTGACTGTTTTAAAGCTCTTTTCTTCAGCAAATGGGAGAGACTAATGGTTATCTTTCTTCATTTAATCTTCTCTAAAGTTTTAGAACCTGAGTTCCTAAGAGCAATCTGGCTGAACATGTGATGTGTACCATACAATTATTTCTTCCTCAAAAAGAACAAAAGAGGAAATACTCAAAATTAGGTAATCAAGGATTTTATAAGGCAAAACAACAGCGGCATACTTCAGAGACCAAGAAGTTTGTTACTCCAAAACAATGCTAAGACTACTGATGTGTGACAACTAAGTAATCAGCATTCATGTCCTACCTCCTTTCCCACCACAAAGTCGTGGTTCCAAGCTATAAACAGCTCCATGCTGCACTGTATCATTGGTGCTAATGAGGGCTCCATTGCATTTCACAAAGAAGTATTCCACTGGAACATCCTAGAGACAAATTTAGGCTTTTTAATACTTTTTCTTACAGGTAGAAACCTGTTATCTTTTTATTACTCCAATAATAAGCACAATATTTGTTGAAATGAAAGTTAAAATTACTAAAAGAAAAAAAGGTTACCTCATTTGAGGCATGCTAGATATTTTTTTCTTACTATTACCTAATCAGGGCTTAGGATGTAACTCAGAGGTAGAATGGTTGGCTAACATGCACAGGCCCTGGGTTTGATCCCCAGCACAGCCCCCCAAAATCCGTGGATTTATTATATCTAATCGTGATATATAAAACCTGTAGTCTTTTTTTGGTAGAAATAAAAAGCTACTCTTCTTCTCCCATAGGTCACCTGAGCCACAGAATACAGGGTTCAGATCCAATAACTCTGAGGTCCTCTGTCCTTTGACATTTTAAAAAATGGGTAAAATCAAGTTAACAACAAGACTGATCCACAAATTGAAAATATAAACCCTGAAAAGTATAGATAGGGATAAGAAGGGGGTGAGTGAGAGACAGGTACTGTTTTTAATAAATCTATATAAGCTTTAACATTTTTAGGACTGCCCGGCAGTCAGTGTTTGTCTCTTCTGCTGATGCCCCCAACTTATAGCCCAAATAAACTCAAACCCACCCTGTATACATCAATCTCACATAATAAATATGTGTATGTATATATGTATATACATATTATATGCTTAAGTGTCTTGAGGCTGCAAAATACTTTTCAAAGTTACATCAAACTAGAAATTATATAGCTGAATCTATAACATCAGAAAAGAAAAAATCTAAAAACCAATTGAAAGGGAAAAATGCATTATCTGTATCTTCCTGAAGCAAAACTACAAACAACTCATTCTAAACCAAATCACAGCCGGGCATGGTGGTACACTTATAATCCTAGTGGCTCAGGAGGCTGAGGCAGAAGGAGCGTGAGTTCAAGGTCAGACTCAGCAATTAGGCTCTAAGAAACTTGGTGAGACCCTGTCTCAAAAGAGAAAATAAAATGAGCTTAAAAAAAAAAAAATCACATAATTATTCTTTTTTTTTTTTTTTTAAAAAAAAACAGCGGCAGGGCAGTGACTGGGAATTTAGCCCAGGGGCAATTTGAGCTACATCCCCAGGCCTTTTTTAATTCTAAGACAAAATTTTGCTAAATTGCTTAGGGCCTCACTAAATTGCTAAGACTGGCTTTGAATTTTCAATCCTCCCATCTTAGCCTAGGAGAAGATGGGATTACAGTAGTGCACCACTGTGCCTGTGCCTGGTTACATATAATTAATTCTAAAGTAACAACTATTCATTCATTCAACAACTATTAATTAACTGCTCATTATCTATTATTATATGTCCACTACCTTTCAGGTGTTGGAATACTATGAAAATAAAAAGTCCTGCCTCGTGGACCTATCGTTTTAGTGGGGAAAGAAAAATAACGAGAAAAAAAAAGTACATATCGTGTCAAGTGATAATAAGCAGGACAAAGGGACAGGCATAATGGCGATCTATTTTATATTGCTAGTCAAGGACATCTATGATCAATGATATTTGAACAGTGAAGTAAAGAAAGTGAGTAAATAAGCCACGAACTTTTCTAGGGGAACAGCACCCCAGACAGAGGCACCAGGCAAATACAAAGAGCTGAAGCTGGGCACAGCACTGTGAAGCACACCTGTAATCCCAGCTACTTAGGAGGCTGAGGTAGGAGGACCACAAGTTCAAAGCCAGTTCAGGCAAGACCTTGTCTCAAAATAAAATTTTAAAGAGATGAGAATTAGCTCAGTGATAGAGTGTTTGACTAGCATTTGCATGGCTCACACAAAGACTTGAAGCAGGAATAAGCTTCACTCTAGGAAAAGCAAAATGGCAAATATGGCCAGAATGAAATAAGCACAAGAATGACAAGGCATTAGAATCTACTGTAAGAACTTAGGGTTTTACAACTATGGCAAAGTTTTGAACAAAGTAGGACGATGATCAAAGTTATGCTTTTAAAGGACCACTCTAGATGTTGAGTTGCAAATAAAGCTACAAAAGCAGATAAATCAGTGAGATATTTCTGTGATGATACAGGTGAGAAATGAAAAGTTACTTGTGCCAATGTGGTGTGGCAGAAGGCAATAAAAATACTGAGGACACGCTGAAGGTAGAGGCAATAAGATTTGCTAATGGTCTGGATAGATAAAGTGAAACCAACAGAACTGGGGAGGAGTTCAAAATTTTGATATCTGTTCTTCTGCTTTGTCCCTGCAGAAGTTGAAGCACCATTTTGTTCCCCAAGGTAAAGGCCATATAAGTAATAAGACATAAGGAGTCCAGAGCCCAGTCAGGTAACAGGGAGCCACCCAAACAGCCTTAACTCCTTACACAAGAAAAAAAAATCTATCTTATTTTAATCTAAGAAATTAAAAGAAATAAAAATTTGACAGGTGGGAGAATAGATTTGCCACTTATCAGGATGGAGAAGGAAGTTTTGGGGGGAAAATTAGTCCCATGTTGTTATGTCTATTAGGCAAATGGAGATGTTAAATAAACTGATGGATATGCAAATCTGAAATTCAGGAGAATGTTGGGACTGGAGATTTACATATGAAAGTTGTCGAATGGGTCAGAGGAAATCTACCAGAAAAAACAAAACCCTGGTAACTCCAAGGTAAGCAGCAAGAGAGGTCAATGAGGGGTTGGGGAGATAACTCAGTTGGTAGAGTGCTTGCCTTACATGCACAAGGCCCTGGGGGGGGGGGTGAAGCAGAAGAGAACTAAAGGTGATGACTAGTTGCTAGGAAAAAAGTGTGGAGAAAATAATGATCAGCTGTGCCAAATGATGCTGATGCTCCAAGTACAATGAAAACTGGAGACTGATTACTGGATGTGGCAACTTAGAAGACAGGGATGAGCATAAAAGTTGTTTGGAGTTAAGGGGAACAAAAGCCTAACGAAAACTCAAGAATTTTACCTTCAAGAATTTTTTTCTGTAAAGAAAATCAGAGACTGAGGATGTCATTTCCCTAGCATGGACCAAGTCCTGGATTCCACCTCCAGCACCAAAAAAGAAAAGAAAAACAAAAACAGAGAAAATGGAAGTGATAGCTGAAGGGATGTGAGCTCATATTTACACATTGGTAAAAATGAGCAGTAAAAAGGAAAAACATGGAAATGCAGAGGAGAGAACTAATGCTAAAAAAAAAAAAATCTGAGGGGACAGATTTTGTGCAGAATAGAAGATAATTATGAATTATTTGTGAAATAATGAGGACAAATCACTCATAGCAATAGAAGAAAATGCTGAACATATGGCAGGTAGGTAAAGGAACTGGTATGAGAATTAGGAAATTCTCTTCTCTTCTTACTATCTCAATGAACGGAAAGTTGGGGCCTCAAAGAGGAAGTATTGAAAATTTAGAGAAGAAATTAAAGAGGACCAATAAAAGTGAGAGTGATGAAATTAACCAGGGCTTCCTCACCCTGTTCATACCATGGTATATATAAAAAATATTTGTGACATGTGGGGAAACAAGCAAAGCCCAGATTCTGTCCAGCTGCTCAAGGGACTACACAGTTCAGGATGCTAAGCAGTACTGGAAGTCCACTTTGGATTAGGAAAATATAGCTGCCAAGCAGTACTGGGTGCAAATTGAGTAAAACGTATTTGTGAGATTACATTTTTCCCTACCACAGCACTGCCCAGATGTCTGGGCAGAATAAATAGACAGCTGGAGTTAAGTAGTTTGACATTTGTTTTCCCAACTAAAAATGATGTCCTAGAAGAGAAGCAAAAGAGCTAAGGCTATCTACAATGATGTGATTAACTTAAGATCATTCTTAAGACTGTTGTAAAGTTAAATATGTAATGCATCTCATATTTGTTTTAATGTTTATTTTTTAAAAAGCCACTTTAATTTCTTGTAGTATTTTATCTAATGGGTATGGTATTTCTTATATTTTAAATAACTGAAAGACATTAATGTAAAGGCAGAAACTTCATTTCCAAACAGAACTACTCATTAAACAAGAAAACTAACCAAAACTGAATCTTCTATTTGTTAAGATTCTTGTCAAGTAAGTCTCTCTAGAAAAAAAAACAACAAAAAAAATTGGAGTTAACTGATTAACTATCTGTGTATTATGAAGCACACTTCAAGGGTCATCAGGGACAAACCTGTAGTTCAATCAAGTAAAATTTATTGACTCACTGTAATAAAGGGGGATTGCACACCAGAAGAATCACAGAATATCTCACCAATAAAAGAAAAATAGGATCTGGGGCAAGAGTGAAGTTAGGTGGAATTTAAATGAAGCAGTGTTTTGACAGGCTTAAAATAATCAGTTCTGTGTATAAAAGGGCCAACATCAGGTCTGAACTGTGAAACATACCCAGGTTCCTCTTTCCTCTATTTAAGATAGATATGGAATGCTGTATCCAGAAGCTCCTAATCAGAAGCTCTGCACCTGGTATGGAAATCAAGAGTACTTCTCTGTATCAAAGAGACTTAGACCATCAAGGCAAGAGTAGAATATTTCATTATCACTGATATAATTTTAAAAGTGGAGTTTTTAAATCCATCTATGATTTATTTGACTAAGTTTTCCCAGTGTTTAAGACAAGATTTTTAAGGAGGTGTTTATAAAATTTTACCATTGTAGCATGTCTTTGGGAAAAACACTGTTTTCTATTAACTTTGCAAATGGCTTTATCTGTGTCTGTTATGCCTGATGAAAACAGGACAGATTTTAATTTTCTCAGTGAGAACTAACACTAACTTTCTAATTTCAGAACACTTTTTTTTTTTAAAGAGAGAGTGAGAGAGGAGAGAGAGAGAGATAATTTTTCTAATATTTATTTTTTAGTTCTGGGCGGACACAACATCTTTGTTGGTATGTGGTGCTGAGGATCGAACCCGGGCCGCACGCACACCAGGCGAGCGTGCTACCGCTTAAGCCACATCCCCAGCCCATATTTCAGAACACTTTTGTTTTTAAAAGCATAGGCGTGGGTCAGGCATGATGGTGCATACCTATAATCCCAGTGACTGAAGCAGGAGGATCAAAAGTTCAAGGTAAACTTCTACAAATTAGCAAGACCTGGTCTTGGAATTTAAAAAACAAATAAATAGAGACAGGGGACATAACTCAGTGGCAAAGTGCCCTTGGGTTCAATTCCCAATACTACCACCTAAAAAAGCATAGATGTGAACCTGAACTATTTTTGTTTCAATATCTCATCAAACACCCTTTTATAAGTTGTTTCTATTCAGATTTGCTATAGTGATGTTTGTGAAATAACTGTCAGAATTCATTTCTATTTCTTGCTACTTATTTTAAAATTCTTATTCCCATCACTCTTGAGAGTTACGATCCTATTTTTTTCTGGTTCCACTTTGGATCAACTGTTAGTAAGATTTGGAAACTTCATACCAGTTATTTTCAAGTATACTAAAAGCCAACTATTTTGCAAAATTGTTTTCCCATTCAGATGGTCCAAAACAGTTCTGCTGTTTTTAGACTAGACTGCAATACAGAAAGAAAGCAGGAAGCTGGAAAACCACATTATTTGCAAACACACATTGCTTCTCCATGGAACAAGACCTAGTGTTTTAAAGATTTGGTTTGCAGTGTTAACATTTGTTAAGCTTATAAGTAATGGAAAAAACAGCATGGATTAGGTGTATAAACAGAATTCTAGATTAAGTGCCAAAATTTTAAAATTAGGTTCAAGAGGATTACTAATTTTCTTAGATAAATGAACATGTTTATTATCTCACAGTTGATAAACATTTGCTTACTTTGGAATCAAGTAAAAGAATACAGGTATACAGGTAACCTTACAAGTCCTTGATGGGTATTCATAAATATGCATGGACAAAAAAAAACATTAAATTACTGACGAAAGCATCTAAATAATAAGACCAAGAATCCATGCCCTCAACAGTACAGTGTATAAGTGGGTGGCCCCGCCCAGCCACTGGAGGAATCCAGTGACTAGATGAACTCACTCTGCTCCCCAATGGTCTTTTGACCTGGGTTTGGCTAGGACATATTTCTCTAAGAACTCAACAGGGTTTTGTGGTTAGTAGATACAATGCACGTCCCTATGAATATAAGGACATGAGCCTTAAAGGTCACCTGGTCCAATTTCCTAATTTACAGATAAAGAAACCGAACCAAAGTGTAAATCAGGGCATTTTTTCTTTTCTCTTTCTATGGGGAGGCAAAGCAACCACCTTCAAAACACAATCTCAGTATTAGTTTGATGCACCTTAAAACTGGAGAACTCAGTCTCAAACCCCAGAGAATAAGACCCTCCCGAGACAGACCCTGTTCGCACCCAGCTCAGCCCCTAGGCTGCCTTTCCCCTACTTTCCAGGAACCGCGATCCTCACCTGATCTTGGCAGTGTCGGTGGATAAAATCCCGTACGGAACACCGGTCCGAGGCACACCGCACCGCCTTGCACCCGGAGCCGGGGCCGCGAATCCACGCCAGCACCACATTCCCCGCCATTTTCCCTAGTCCCGGAACCTCCAGACGCCCTGAAATACTAGGCGCCACAACCATACGGTCGCATCTTGATGATGCTAGGCCTCGCCTTCCAGCGCCCCGCCCTGCACGTTTCCACTCGCCCCGCCCTTCCCCAGGGGCAAGTCACGTGGCCTGGGCGGCCGTGCCGAACGGGTGGGGGGAGGGGAACAGGAAGAGCCTGACTGAGGCCGATAAGCTGGCAGAGCGCGAGGGCGAGGCGTTGCTAGGAGTGGTTGCTAAGGCGGGGCTCGAGGGACTGGCTATAAAAGGCTGGCGCTAGGTTAGGTTTCCAGCGTTCTGGCTGTGAGCGATAAGACTGTAACTAAGCACCGCCCTGTGCCGCGGGCTTTGGCCCTTTTCCTTACATCTGTGTAGTTATTTTTGGGTCGCGGAGAATTGTGGCCTGAGACTGCACTGCTCCCTGGAGGTGTGAGGAGAGAAGCTGCAGTCCGGAAGCTGGTTGGGGGGGGCTGCTTCCTTCTCCTGGGGGAGCCCCCCCAGCTCGAGGGACGAGGGAAACAGAGGTCCCCGAACAGCGGGCCGCGTGTTTTTTTCCTTCAGATTTCCAGAGCGTCCCTTTTCCTCTTCGGGAGCAGCCAAGCTCGGTTTACTCATTTCTGCCTGTTTGCGCTCTGCGTTATCTCCACTTTGTCTCTATTTTCAAAATATTTCACAGCAAGTGGGCCCTTGTGAAAGACAGTGGCATGAGTGACGTTTATAGTATGCTGCTTCAAAAAAAAAAAGCCCTGCCATAACTTTTATTCTGCACCATGGAAACATGCTCGTTCAGATTTGCATAACGTAACTTTAAGGCTCTGGCACTCTGAGGGAGTCCCTTAATATTTAATATGCCGAGATTATGGCATTTCTAAAATTCTGAGCAATTTAAAAGCCGCCAGTGTGAAGCTAGGAGGGTTAGCAGGAGATATCCATGCCTCCTAGACACAAATGTATTGGCCCACAGAATCGCTTTCTCTGCTGTTAAGGTGCGTGGCAATGTCACTCATCACCAAGGGGGAAAAAAAAAATTCAGAACTTGTTTAATTGAGGCAGTGTGAGCAAAAATCGAGTTTCAATGCCTGTGAAGTTATAGGTTCTCTTGTCTTTATTTTACACAGGAGGGGAAGAGAGACAGGGCCTCCATGGGTTTTCCAGTAGATATAAAAATTACACAAATAAAGCATGTTGTGCCCTGAAGCAATACTTTGCAAAAGGGGTGTCCTGGTGATCCTGGGGTAAATAGATGTCTCATCAAGTATTATGTAAGCAGCCCACAGGTGGAGATGTAGCTCAGCTGGTAGAGTACTTGCCTAGTATTTGCAAGGCCCTGGGTTTGAGCCCCAGCACCACAAAAAAAAAAAAAAAAAAAAAAAGTATTATGTAAGCAGTTCAAACACTAGAAACCATGAGTCCTATAGTCCTTACAGTCTCTCAAATTTTCATCTTCAAGGTTACTTGCTCAGAACAAATAATTTAGAGCTGTGATCCCACAATCTCTTCTTTTCTTATTCATAGATTCTGCTTTCTGGGGAGGGAAATTAGCTATTTCAAGAGTCTTCAGCCAGGCACTGTGGTGCATTCCTCTAGACTCAGGAGGTTGAGACAGGAGGATCCCAAGTTGGAGGCGCTCAGCAATTTAGTGAGACCCTGTCTAAAAAAAAGGGCGGGAGGACGGCCTGGGAATGTAGCTCAGTGGTAAAGTGCCTCTGAATTAAATGCCCAGTATCAAAAATAAAGTCCTGAGTTCTTTCTCCCCTACAAATGGCTAGATAAAGATAAGTTTATGTTTCTGTATCAGGATAATGTTTTGTGTCCTGTAATGGCTTCAGTAACCCCTCCTAATAAGGAAAGTCTGCATCATTTATTATTAAATAATTTATCTAGCTCTCCCCAGACTTAAAGTCTGGATGGCATTGTTCACTTTTTATCCTCATGTTGCATTTAAATTCCTATTATTTAAAAAGTTCCAGGTACTGTATAGACATTTGTTACTTAAAATATGAAATAACTACTTTTATCAACTTTTCAAGATGCTTATTTCCTGAGCAATATATAATCCGTTGTTGAACCTTCACAATGAGCACCTTGCACCTAAGACATATACAAAGTAGACGGTAAGCAAAAAGTAGACGGTAAGCAAATATTAGTTGGCTACTTGATGAATTGCTAAGGTAGTAAGTCTGTTCCCAATGTACATCTGAAGAGACATGTTTTGCACTACTGTAAAACATTCTATCCTAAAGATGCAGAATTCAATGTGGATTGCTTGCTATTAAGTACATTAAAATAATAGGGGAAATCAAGGAACCTATGGCCAAGAATATGGTGCATATTAAGGAGAAAAAAATCTAACAAGAGAGCTGATTAGCTGGGTTGTGAGGGTATGTGGTGTTATCCAGTAGATAATATTATGTGGCCAGTGATTACGGAATTCAAGAACCACCACTGCTACCTTCCCCTCTTCATGGCGTCAGATGGGGAAGGGACAAGAAGGCCATGTATGGCTGTGACAACTATATGGTGATTGGGGTGGGAGCCAGTTCCTCTATTTTGAAAATACTGCAGCTGTGCTCCTAGTGCTGTATTTGATGGTCCTTCCAATAAACCATACTGGCTTTGTTGCTGCCTGTGTTCCTCAAAAGCATGACTCCAGCTGTACATTTGCTTTTTGAGGACTAGTTCAGTGGCCACGAGAGGGACACTGTGAGAGCATCCTGAGGCAATGTGGAATAATTGTTCATTGCCAGGAAATGACAGCACCAGTCAAGCAATGTTTGTGTGGCAACCCATGACAGGGGCTCGATTGAGCCAAATGTCATGCTGGTCTGCAAGAACAGGAAGCAGAGCTGTATACTGACAATTCTCATCAACAACAGCAGTTTCCTAAACTAGTGAATCTACATACATATCCATGTGTGACACTCGAGTCACACTTCTGTGCTTTCAGCCATGTTCTTGCTCAAAGGAGAGGAAAGGTAGTTGTTAACATCTTTATGACAAAAGACAATGGACAAGCTGACTCCTCCAGTGCCACAAACACAAAACTGCCATCAACTCCCAAACTGGCAAGTTTTGCCTTATAAGATGGCTCCAGCCCCAGGAACAATGAGGTCAGCTCCTAGGATGGAAAAACAGCTTCTGGGTAAGAGCAATATAGTCCACACAGGGTGGTGGATGGTGTGGGAGGTGGAGCCTGGAGCAAGCATCACTGTTTGGCTGCCTGAGAAGCCAAATCTCCACCCTCCTTCCTTTATTGGATAGAAGAAAACAGGACACGTCAAGGGTGAGGTGGAATGAGAGGTAGAAAAGGCTTATGTTTAAGCACTGATGCTGGGAAGAAGCATATGAGAGCAGAAAAGACCAGTAGGGTAGAGTTACGGGGCAGAGATAAAAAGCTGGACCCACAGTCAATGCTGAATATTGAAACTCATCTCTTTGTACAAGAAGATGAAAGGAGCTTCCTTCTTTCCATAGATAAATTCTGTCACTTTTAATTGCCCTAGATATCTCCTAGTTTGCATTATCATAACAGCACTAGTTTACAAAGCCTTTTGATTATCTTTATTCTCACCAATACCATCAAATTTTTTGCACTAAAAAAATTAATTTCTGGGGGTTGGAGGTATAGTTTAGTGGTAAAGTGCTTGCTAGTATATGTGTAAACCCTGAGTTTGATCCCCAGTGCCTAATAATAATAATAATAATTAATTAATTTCAGCATGCTACTCACTGTACTAGAACTATAAAGCAAAATATATCTATCAGAAATTTCTAGTATCTCAGCAATGGAATTTTTTTAACCTTCAATTTGATTTCTCTCTAGTCAATAAAAATCCATGATCCTATATTAATTCTACAAAGCTAAGTCTTTCAAAAGGGAATTTTCTTGCTGAAGAAGTAGTAGGTCTTTGAGGGTTATTTTTGTTTAATTACATTAATACTGTGTTAGGGTTCTACAGAGAAACAGAACCAATAGGATGAATGGATAGATGGATGGATGGATGGATGAATAGATAAGTAGGTAGGTAGGTATGTATGTAGGTAGGTAGATAATGAGGATTTAGCTCAGGTCATTATGGAGGCTAAGTCCCCAAAACAGCAGGGTGAGTTGGCAAGTTAGACAGCCAGCAGAGCCAGTGGCATGATTCCCATCAGAAGCCAATATGCTGGAGACCCAAGAAAGAGCAGAGGTTTCAATTCAGTCCTCATGTCCAAAACTGATTTGAAATGCATATTTATACTGTAATCACATTGAAATCTTCTGGACATTGATAGAAGAGTTACATTATGTGCTGCTATTACATGATGTAACAAATTCATATATAGCCTCCAGATGAAATTAAGATTAAATTAGGGGGCTGGGGTTATGGCTCAGCAGTAGAGCGCTCACCTCGCACATGCAAGGTCCTGGGTTCGATCCTCAGCACCAAAAATAAATAAATAAATAAATAAAAGTTATAAAAAAAAAAAAAAGATTAAATTAGAGCCATGTCTCCCAAAGTGTGTTCCATGAAACACTAGGTCACCATAATGCACTATTATAAAACAACTGCATTTTCAAATACATTTGGAATCACTCTTATTTCAGTTTGGACTGCTATAACAAAATACCATAGACTGTATGACTTATACAACAGACATTTCTCACAGTTCTAGAAGCTGGGAAGTCCCGTGATTTAAGTGCTGGCAGATTCATTCTTGGTGAGGGCCCTATTCCTGGCTTGCTTTTGTTTCCCAAATGCTTATGTGACAGAGAGAGGGGAGGGGAGAGATGTATCAATCTTGGTTCTTCCTCTACTTATAAGGACACTATCATGATTATATGGGCTCTACCCTCATGACTTCATCTAATCCTGATTATTTCCTAAAGACTCCACCTCCTCATATTCTCACATTGGGAGTTAGGTCTTCTACATTTGAATTTGGAGGGAAAATGCAAACATTCATTCTGTAACAACTTCCATACCATAAGCCAATTTGTAGAGATTCACAAAGATTAACATAATAAAAGCCCTGAGAAATTCTGTTATCTTTGTTTAATCGAATATATAACAAACTCATTGGACTATGGAGTTTTAAGTTATAATAATAGCATGCTTTAGGATTAGCATGGTATTCAGAAAAGTCTGAGGCTCAGGTATGTTCTATAGGTTAACTATAGGGTTCTAAATAATAACAATAACAATAACAACAACAGAGACACCACAATGGCACTGTGTCTGATTCCTCAGGCTATATTATGGAGCTCAGCTCATATCAATTCATAAAAACCCTGTTATCCTTTGGATCTTGAATGTCCTCCAAAGGCTCATGTGTTCAAGACCATAGCAGTGCTTTTGAGAGGTGGTGGAACCTTTAAGAGGTGCGGCCTAGTGGGAGGTTTTAAGGTGATGGAGAATGTGCCCTGGAAGGGGATAGTGGGACCCTAGCCCCTTCCTTTTCTGTTTTGCTCCTTGATCATGAAGTGAGCAGTTTCCCTATACCACATGTACCCTGCCATTGGCATCTTGTACACATAAAAAAAGCCTAAAAGCAATGGATCCACCTGATCATGGAGCGAAACTTCTAAAACCGTGAACCAAAGTAAACCTTTTAGCTTTATAAGTCGATTATCCAAGGTTGGTTTGTTTGTTTGTTGTTTGTTTTTTAATAGTGCCAGAGAGCTGACACAAACACACACCACACTCTTTTCCCCACACACCACCTAAATTCACTTTACCATATATTGTTTTCTAGTTGTTAGAACCAATGCTGGTGAGCTAGGTCTTTCTTTCTGCCACTTGGAGGATAAGGTAATAACTGAATACAACTCTATTACTTGTCCTCTTCATGCTCATGTGCAGAGTCAATAACCACAAAGGAATTTATTGTGTAAAGATGAAAGTCTGTATCATCATAGCTCACATGGAAGATTTAGAAACCTGCAGTAGGAGTGAACTGTTCAATTCAATTTATCAGCCATTTATTTCTTACTTCCTAAGTGCAGGAAAAGAAGGGAGAGAGGGAGGGGACTAAAGAGGGAGATACCAAGATAAAACAGGTGAAGACCTAAGGATCTACTCTCCAGGTACTCTTAACATCATAATAATTTTTTAAAAAATCATTCTTAGAACATCTCAGACCAAATAAATGCTGTATTAGACACATAGGCACAAACACACACACACACACACACACACACACAGATTTCAAAGGCACATAGGAGAGAAAGAGAGTCAAGGAATTAGGGTTTTGAATGGTTATGCACTGGATAGGCTGACTAGATAAAAGAAAACCATCACACACACACACACACACACACACACACACACACACACACACACACACTCTCTTTCTTTTTTGGGAACTGGGGATTGAACCCTGGGGCTCTTAACCACTAAGCCACATCTCCAGCACTTTTTAGAAAATAAAAAAATATTTATTTTCTCGCTTTAGGTTTTTTTATTTTATTTTTATGTGGTACTGGGCATCGAACCCAGTGCCTCACACATGCTACTACTTGAGCCATATCCCCAACCCCTCTCCAGCACTTTTTATTTTTTATTTGAGATAGGGTCTCACTAAATTGCTAAGGGACTTGCTAAGCTGCTGAGGCTGGCTTCAAACTTGCAATCAATCCTCTTCCCTCAACCTCCTGAGTCCCTGGGATTATAGGCATGCACCACCATGCCTGCCCATCCCCAACACACACACACACACACACACACACACACACGAGAAAGTTGAGAAGAGGAAAGCATAGGTTATGTCCAGGGGATAGAAAGATGTCTGAATATTTAAAAGAGCATGCACAGAGCAGAGGAAAAGGGAAGTCAGTGAACATAATTGCTGGAGAGGTAGATAGGGCTTTTAAGGCCACACTAAGACTTTTGGACCTCATCTATAAAGAAAAATAGACCATAGCAGGCTTTTATTTGTTTTTGTAGTACTGAGAATTAAACCTGGGACTCTACCACTGAAATTTACATCCACAGAGCCCCTTCCCTCACCTTTTAAAAATATTTTCTTAGTTATAGACAAGTACAATACCTTTATATTATTTATTTATTTATTTATGTGGTGCTGAGGATTGAACCCAGTGCCTCAGGCATACTAGGCAAATGCTCTACCAACTGAGGTACAACCCCAGCCTATCCACAGCCCTTTTTATTTTGAGACAGGGTCTTACTAGGTTGCTTACAGTAATTGCTAAATTGCTGAGGCTGGCTTCTTACCTGCTCTCCTCCTGCCTCAGCCTCCTGAGCTGCAGGGATTACAGACATGTGTCATCATCATGAGTGGCCCACAGCTGGTTTTGAACAGAGAAGAAACATGATCAGATCTTTATGTTACAAAAACAACCCTGGGAGAGATTGAAGGTACAAACAACAACCATTATAGCCACCATTTATAGAGTAGCCATCTCTGTTTCACAGTGTGGAAATAGACTTACAGAGGTTAAGTGACTTGACCTAGGTCACACAGTCATGTGAAATCAAAGTCAGAATTTCTATTCATCTGACCAATTCTACTGTGTCAAGATCAATCAGATTAGTGCCAAGGTCCAGTAGTGTGAAGACCTTCACATAGCAGCATCAAAAACAGAATGGGCAGAGGCACTTAGGAAGCAGAATGAATAAATGATTTCTTGTCTGCTTATGGTGGCCTGGTGTTCTCAAAGAGAAAGCATAGTCTAGATGATACACAATTAAGAACCAAGGAGAACTGAGTGCAGTGGCCCACATCTATAATCCCAGCAGCTCAGGAGGTTGAGACAGGAAGATCATGAGTTCAAAGTCAGCCTCAGCAATTTAGCAAGGCACGAAGCAACTCACTGAGACCCTGTCTCTAAATAAAATATAAAATAGGGCTGTGGATGTGGCTTAGTGGTGGAGTGCCCCTGAGTTGAATTCCCAATACCAAAAAAAGAAAAAAAAAGCGGGGGGGGGGGGGAAGGCAAGGAGAATTTTTGTAAATCCTTTTGAGTGTTTTCTTCCTACCAGAAATTCCAAGATCATTGTCAAGTGCTGAGTAGTGAAACTCAATTGGAACATGTCTGTTGTGTCTTTATTATTGTTGTACTTCTTCTGGTTCTTTTTCTTTGTTTCCCTTTACTTACCTGGGTTCCATATACAGCTCATCAGTGTCTGTGTTATGGATTTATAATAATATTCTGATATTATCTGTAGGAATCTAGAAAATGCTTGTGTGTTCACATCATAGATCTCCCATGTAAACAGAAAAGGCCAATGAGAAGGGCGAGATGCTATGAGGATATCAATGGAATATAGGTGAAGACATGAGACCCATTCATAGTGCTCATTTAAGTTATTTTGTGTGATTTTTTTTTTTTAAGTTTTACATTTTTCTCTATTGGGGACTAAACCCTGGGACTTGTGCTTGCTAGGAAAGTACTCTACCACTGAGCTACACCCCCAGTTCACTTTGTATGATCATCATAATTATGGACATATACCTTGTTTGTGCATCAAAACTGTTGCCAGTGAGTCAAGAGGAACTATGTTATAATTTTGACACTAAGGATTTAAGTTAGGGTCGAGTGGTTTCCTGGAAATACTATTACCTTTTCTTAGAAATTTTAACATCCACAGGAAGTTAAGACAAAAAGAAGGAATTTATCCTTCAGATATTTTTAAATATTCCAATTCTCCTGGCTTCTTTTTTGAAATCTGGACACATATTTATGTTTTGTGTCTTTTTTTTTTCCATCTAGTATTGGGGATTGAATCCAGGGGCACTCTACCACTGAGCTATGTATGCCCCCAGCCTTTTCTATTTTATTTTGATACAGGTTCTCCCTAGTTGCAGAGGCTGGCCTCAAACTTGCCATCCTCCTACCTCAGCTTCCCAAGTAGTGGGGATCACAGGAGTGTTTCACCATGCCTGTCTGTCTCATGTATCTTAAACTCTAGAATCTTCCCCAACCCCATATCCCGTGCCACTTCCACTCTCAAGCTCCTTCCTCGCAATCAGGTTCTTCAGAGGTTTCTCAGGGTTGTCCCAACACCTTTCCTTGCCTTAGTTCCTTGGCATGCCTTCCTCAGTGGGCTTTCCTCAGTTCTCTGGACATCAGCCATCTGGATATCCTATGTGTATCTCACTTGGTTATGTACGCCTTCATCTTTTGCTCAAATTGCATCTTTCAAGTTTCTCCCATGCTGGCCTTTTCCCATCTTCCCTGTCCTCCCTGGGAACATGGCCGATTTCTTCCTTTGTACCCTCTTGGGTCCCTACAGGCAACCCTAATAGGGTGCCAAGAACACTTATTTCTCTTGTCTTCCTGTGACAGAGTCTTCCTTCCTTCCTTCTTCCCTCCCTCCCTCTCTCTCTCTTTCTTTCTTTATTTCTCACTGGGGATGGAACCCAATGTCTTGTCCATGCTAAGAATTCCTCTACTGCTGAGCTATACCCCCAGCCTAGACTGTCATCTTTTTAAGGACAGGTACTACATGTTATCTATTTTTGTATTTCTAGCTTCTAGCACAATGTCTTATAGATGGTTGGTACTCAGCAAATATTTAAGGAAGGAAAGTTGACTAATTTTCATTAATTTCTGTATTTTTGGTAACTTTAAATTTTATTTTTAGGTGGGGATAAAGTCCCACTTATTTTTTTTATAATTGACATATAATAATTGTGCATATTTATGTGATGTTGAGATACATAGAAACATTGTGTGATGATCAAATCAGGATATTTAGCTTATTCATCATTTCAAACATCATTTTTTGTGGGGAGAATATTAAAAATCCTTTCTTCTAGCTATTTTGTAATGGGAAACAATATACACCTGTTTTAATTTAGATTTTAACCTTTTTTTCATCACTGTTTCCAAACAATAAAGGCCGGAAATATGTTCATATTCTAAGTGTGATTGAGAGAAGAATCAGGAAACAAGAAGGGGACACCTCTCTGAGGTGAAAAAGGTCAAGCAAAGAGGGTGGTTTGGTGCCAATAATATTATTGAAAATTGAGGGAAAGAATGGCTCTCTTTATGGAGTCAGTTGCAATTTTATTTATATTAAAAGTAAATATCATATTATAAAAGGCTTGTTATGGTTTAGGTTATGTGTCCCCCAAAAGCTCACACGTGAGACAATGCAAAAAAGTTTAGAGATAAAATGATTGGGTTATGAGAGTGTTAATCCAATCAGTGAATTAATTCCCTAACTGTTGGCAGGTGGGGTGTGGCTGGAAGAGTCAGGTCACTGGGGTCGTGACTTTGGAGTATATATTTGTCCTTGTTGAGCAGAGCTCTTTCTTTGCTTCCTGATGTGATGTCTTAAGCTACTTTCCTCCATCACACTCTTCCGCCACGATGTTCTGCCTCACCTTTAGCCCTGAGGAATGGAGTCAGCCTTCTATGGACTGAGATATCTGAAACCATGAGCCTCAAATAAACCTTTCCTCCTCTATGTGAAAAAGCTGACTAAAACAACTGGGGAGTGGTTCAGAACAACAGAATAATGGTTAGTCGTGGTGATTTGTTTGCATAAAATCTATGGCAAACAAATGTTCTTTATCTTTTTTCCCTCTCAGAGAAGGGTCTAGTAAAGTCGCTGAATCTGGCTTCAAATTCATGAGTCGTCTGCTTCAACCTCTGGAATAGCTGGAATTCAGGTGTGTAATACTGTGCCTCGCTCCATATATATATATTTTACATTTTATGTTTTTTTGTACCCTGAGAGTGGGGATTAACCTCTGAGCCACATCCCCAGTCCTTTTTAATATTTTATATAGAAACAGGGTCTCACTAAGTTGCTGAGGCTGGCTTTGAATTCACAATCCTCTTGTTTCAGCCTCCCAAACTGCTGGGATTACAGGTCTGCTACTGAGCGTGGTTAGCCTTATTTTTTAATATAGCCAAATTTATCAGTATTTCTAGTAAGGTGTTTTTTTTTTCCATGCCTTATTTAAGAAGTGTTTCTGACTCTGAGGTCCAAATGACTCACCTACTTTTTCTAATGAGAGTTTTTATGTTTTTTGATAATTAAGGTCTTATTCATTTAGTATGGACTTTATAGTTTGAGGTAGGGGTTCAGTTTTCTTTTGTTTTACTTTGTTTTGGTGGTGCAAAGAATTGAACTCAGGGCCTCTCTACCACTGAACCACATCCCTGATGCTTTATTTATTTATTTAAGATATGGTCTCATTAAATTTCTGAGGCTGGCCTCAAATCTTGTGATCCTCCTGCCTCAGCCTCTTGAGTCACGGGGATTACAGGCATGTGCTACTATGCCTGCCTTACCCACTAATCTTAAATGCCACTCTCTGACATACTCCAAAAGTACTATACCATTGCATCCTGTTTCATTGGTCAGTTTGTCTGTCACTGTGCCAGTACCACATTGTCTTAATTACTTTATTTCATAATAGGTTTTGTTATCAATAAGGTAAATTTGCTGGGTGCAGTGACTCATGCCTGTAATCCTGGTGACTCAGATGACTGAAACAGGAGGATCGCAAGTCTGAGGCAATCAGCAACTTAGCAAGACCCTGTCTCAAAATAAAAAGGACTGGGAGTGTAGCTCAGTGGTAGAGTTCCCCTGGGTTCAATCCCCAGTACAAGAAAAAAATTAAAACCAAAAACCAAAGTTGGGAGATAAGTTGTTCCTTTCTGATCTTATTTTACAAGCATTCTGTCTCCTGTTCACAGTAACAAAAACAATCTAGAGCTGAGGGTATAGCTTAGTGAGAGAGTGCTTGCCTAGCATTTGCAAGGCCCCAGGTTTCATCCCTGGCACTGGAAAAAAAAAATTAGAAAGAAAAAAGAAAACTCCAAAGCCTATCTAGAGAATAGAAGGACATTTTTTTTTTTTTTTTTTTGCCTACAATGGAATCTGATTTAGCAGCTCAAACAAACGCATTACAGCTACACTTAACAATGTGGTTGACATTTAGCAATATACTATTAAATGAAGTGGACTGCTCTTTCCTCAAGAACTCCCAGTCAAGTTTGTATAAGTTAGAAAGGCAAATGGTAAGATGTCACTGTCTTAGTCTGTTTTGGATTGCTAAAACAAAATACCTGGCACCAGGTAACTTATTTTAAAAAGAGGTTTATTTTGGCTCATGATTCTAGTCCAAGGTCAAGGGCTACATCTGATGATGGTCTGCTTGCTGGTGGAATCCTGAGGCAGCATGGGCATCTCATGGCAAAAGACAGGGAGCATTCAAGAGACATAACCACATTGATTTTCATAGCAGACCTACTCACAAGGTAACTTCTTAATCCACTAGTTGCAAGAATGAATTAATCCATTCATGAAGACAGAGCCCTGATCACCTTTGAAAGATTCTACCTGGTCCCACATTCTAATATCTCATAATGGGGATTAAATTTTAACATGAGTTTCAGAGGGGAAAAGCCATATTCAAGCCATTAGCAGCCACCCACTTACACTAAGTACATATTGCTGTGAGTAGTCTTCACATACAACTTTCTCTGGAAGAGTTAAGGCCCTTTGGGCACACCCTGCCTTTCCATTTATTTATTCTGATACCAGCCCATGAAAGGTTATTGAGAGTGTTTGTCCTTGCTTTGCAAGGCCCCAGCCCACAGCTCTCCTGACCATATGTGGACTGGCCTACCAGGTGTTTCTCAAGCTGTCAGGTTCCCCAGGAGGACCAGGCGGGACCCCTGAGTCACAGGAGCACATTTCCTTCCTGTCAGGTAGTGGCCAAGCCTTCATATTGCTTACTCAGCCTGTCCAGGCTGCTCTGATTTGTATGGGAAAGCCCCTTTCCTGGTGACCTTCAGGGCTGAGAGGCCCAGTTCTGAAAGGAGGGCCTTTCTCTGAGCAGAATCTCATCTCCAGCCTGAGATGAAAGGCAGGTAGAGAGTATGCACTATACATTGTCAGTTGGTTCTTCTTGAAGAGGACAAAATGAGGTGATTTGTGCTATTCACATGCAAGAACTGGTTGGCAAAGAAGGAACAAATATGACAAATCACATAAATATTTAGCACACTCAAGGCAGACAATAATGCCCCGTCTCCCCCAACTTTCTCCATGTATAAATATTTTCTTGACAGACTAGTGGTTCTCAAATTTTAGTGCCATGCAGTAGGTTGTTAAAAGATTGCCAACTCCAGAGTTTCTGCTTTTGTAAGTCTGGAGTAAGTCCTGAGAAACTGCATTTCTGACAAGTTCCCAGGTGATGCTGATGAGGCAGGATGTTCAGGGGCTTAGAGAACATGTTATGGACCGTGAGCAATGGAGTCATGGGAAAGCCTCAGATCCCTTTTACCTTAGAGCATTCTGAAGGAAGGCCTTAGACCCTATGATCAGGACACTCAGGCAGCAACTTACTGAGAGATTTGTGTTCCAAAAGTAATAAGCCAGATGTGTACACCTTGAGAAGTATTTTTTTTAAATTCCCCCATACACACACCTTTTTAAGAACTGGGGATAAAACCCAGGGTGCTTTACCACTGAGCTACATCCCCAATGCATTTTTTTATTTTTTATTTTGAGATAGTGTCTCACTAAATTGCGGAGGCTAACCTTGAACCTGTGATCTTCCTGCCTCAACTTCCTAAGTTGCTGGGATGATAGGTGCCACTGTACCCAGCAGGAAGCCTTTTCTTACAAAAAAAAAATGTTACCAGTGGTGTTTGGGGTCCTAGTTCAAATCACAAAAAAGGCTTTTAAGCCCATGATTTGCTTGAATTTAATGTATTTGTGTTAGCTTTCTACCCTGGGACAAAACACCTGAGATAATCAACTTATAAGGAGGAAAGGTTTATTTTGGCTAATGGTTTCAGACATTTCAATCCTGGGTTGCTGGGCCCTGTTGCTGTGGGTCTTTGGCAGGAGCATGGGGAGGAGGAGGCCTGTTCACCTCATGCTGACTAGGAAGCAAAGAGAGGGACAGGAAGTGGCTGGGACCCCAAAATCCATTTCAAGAGCATACCCCCAGTATCCAAGTGTGATGACACATGCCTGTAATTTCAAATGACTCAGGAGGCTGAGGCAAGAGGATTGCAAGTTTGAAGCCAGCCTCAGAAACTTAGTGAGGCCCTAAGTTGCTTAGTGAGACTGTGTTTTCAAAATAAAAAGGGCTGGGAATTTTTTTAATATTTATTTAATTTTTTAAAAAAAATTTTCGGCAGACACAACATCTTTGTTTGTATGTGGTGCTGAGGATGGAACCCGGGCCGCACGCATGCCAGGCAAGTGCTCTATCGCTTGAGCCACATCCCCAGCCCATGGGCTAAGAATTTTTGTTAAAAAAAAAAAAAGTGGATGCCCCCAGTGGCCTAACTTCCTTCCATTAAGCCCCACTTTCTTTGGGGGACATTCAAAATCAAAACTGCAGCATTCTCTCTCTCTCTCTCTCTCTCTCTCTCTCTCTCTATATATATATATATATATATATATATATATATATATATATATATACATGTTTTTGGAACCAGAGATTGAACCCAGGGGTGGTTGACCACTGAGCAACATCGCCAGCCCTTTGTTTTTTTTATTTTGAAACAGGGTCTCACTAAGTTGCTTAGGGCTCGATAAGTTGCTGAGGCTGGCTTTGAACTTGTGATCCTCTGCCTCAGCCTCCTGAGCCACTGGGATCCCAGGCATGTGCTACCATGCCTGACTGTAGCAATATGATTTAATTACAACTTACTATAAATGCTATTTTGCCTCTGGTTCAGTGCACCCCTCTTCCTGCTTACTGGTCCCTAACACAGCTGAGCCTCACACCATGTGTGCTGCGAGAGGTGTTTGGGGAGGCGGAATCATCAAGCTATCATTCATATGTATTTGTCCAGGAGACAGACCTCTTTCTTCATAGAAGCATATTCTGAAAAGGCAGCTAGAGATTGAGAATCAGGGCCTCCTCCTGTGCTTGTTTTCTTGTTTTACTGAAGCCTGAGTTAGGAATCAAGGGCTACCCACATCAATATTCCTGGGCAGGACCAATGAGCCTCAGAAGCCATAGCAAGGTGCTCTGAGGACAGAGCACTTGGTTAATTGATGGCAGATTCACTCTCTCTCGCTTCCTTGGTGCTGCCTGCAGAGATGGCAGCCATCCCTATGTGGCATCATGGTGGCCCTCAGACTTCCCATGAAGCCCCAGATTATAAAAAAGAGAACCAAGAAGTTCATCTGGCACCAATCAGACTCATATATCAAAATTAAACATAACTGGTGGAAACCTAGAGGTACTGACAACGAAGTGCAGAGACCAGATCTAGGACCAGATCTTGATGATGCCCATTATGGGTTATGGGAGCAATAAGAAAACAAAGTACATGCCAGGTGGGGTGCGATGGGGTGCGCCTGTAATCCCAGTGACTTGGAAGGCAGGAGCTGAAGGATGGCAAGTGTGAGGTCAGCCTCAGCACTTTAGCAGAGCCATAAGCAACTTGGTGAGACTCTGTCTTTTTTTTTTTTATCTTTATTTTATTTTTATGTAGTGCTGAGAATTGAACCTAGTGCCTCATGCATGCGAGGCAAGCGCGCTACCACTTGAGCCACATCCCCAGCCCCAAGACTGTGTCTTAAAATAAAAATGGTGGGGAATATGGCTCAGTAGTTAAGTGTCCCCAGTACCAAAAGGAAAAAGAAGAAGGAGAAGGAGAAGAAAAAGAAAAGGAAAACAAAGCACAAGCTGCCCAGTGCCTTCTGGAAGCCCATGGTCCACAATATATAGGGGCTTGAAGGGCTACTGATGTGAAATAAATCTTACTGTACTGAGTTTGCTCACGTTTCCACCAAGAACCACAAGCCATTGCAGAAAGATCAGTCCAGCTGGCCATCAGTCACCAATCCCAATGCCAGAAAGAAAGAGAGAGAGAGAGAGAGAGAGAGAGAGAGAGAGAGAGAGAGAGAGAGAGAGAGAAAAGTTCATTTTATTTGTGCTTAAATCAAAACCACAAAAACCATCGCCAAAAAAAAAGAATAACTTCTAGTTTGGGGTCTGGAAGAATGGAGTCCTTTTATGTGATTTTTATTGTTGCTGTTATAGTTGAATTGCAGACTTTCTTATCATCCTGGTCAAAGCCTGGGGATGTCTAATCTCACACATTGGCCAAACCAAAGTTGCCCGTTGCAAACCAGGAATGGTTTGACCTGATCTGCTAAGGAGGGAATTAGCATTTGGTGTGTAATGTTACCCTGGATCTTTGTCCTCTGGGTTTTTCATTCCTGGAAATAGAAACCAGGAGTGGCTTTATGATTGTACTAGGTATAAGCCCCATCTGGGTAAGCTTGGCTGACTTTTATTTTTCTTTTTAATTTTTTTTATTTTGTGCTGGCAGGTGAGGACATTCAACTTTTCTCAACCCATCTGAGGCATGCTCTAACAGCATCTTGTGATTTACTGCTTAATTATAACTGTATCCATGTCTGCCTGGGCCTGAAAAAGTATTGGAATTCTTTTCTTTCTTTGTAACGTAAGTAGTCATAACTTTAGACTCAGAGAAGACATTTTTTATTGTTAATGAATTATTGTTAAAGTGGTACCAATCCAAGTCAACCCAAACCAGTAAGCCGGAAGAAAATAAAAAGAAAAAGAAATTTGGTATCAAATAAAATGGAAACTAGTTTAGATTTAAGCTTAAATATTCTGTAACTTGTGTTGCAATAGATTTTCAACTGGTGATCACAAGATCACTTGAACTGGGCTCAGTGGCACATGCCTGTAATCCCAGCAGTTCAGGAGGCTGAGACAAGAGAATTGAGAATTCAAAGCCAGCCTTTACAATGGTGAGGCGCTAAGCAACTCAGTGAGACCCTGTCTCTAAATAAAATATAAACTAGGGTTGGGGATGTGGCTCAGTGGTCGAGTGCCCCTGAGTTCAATCCCCAGTACCACCACACACACACACACACCCCAAAAAAGAGATCACTTGAGTTATTCTGAGGGAGTGAGAGAGATATCATGAAAAGTAGACCTCAGGCCCAAATCTGTAGACTCAGATCAAAAATCACTTTGAGCTGCAATAACTGAAGCATGAAGTTCCTGGTCCAGGTGAGTGCAGTGCAGGTCTTGACATCTGAAAGCCCTGTGAGGCCAGCAGAGGAGAAGGCACAGCCAGCCAGTCCTAGAGTCCAGTGACTTCCTGCCAGAGGACTCCAGGGAGTATCTTGGTTTCACTTTTGCTCAGGGAGTCAAGAGTTTGTTTTGTTCCTATTTTTACCATCTGCAACTCTGTTTTAAAGTGTGGGTTCCCTGGACATCTCCAGGAGGGTTGGGAGGTTACCTCTTAACCCAGGACCTTTCTCAGTCTGAGAAAATCTGACAGCTGCTCTAATATTTGGTTGGAGGCTTTGAAAGAGTCATACGAATCATCATAATAATTCTGAACTCTTTTAAAAGCCCCTTTCATCTGAAGATCTCAAAGACCTACATAAACATTAATTATTCTCATAGCACTGCTTGGAGGTAAGTAGATATTAGGATTCTATTTACCTCTCATGCTTCTACATATACAGAACAATGGGTTCCATCCCAAATGTTCGCTTTATTTATTTATTTGTTTAATGTAGTGCTGGGGACTGCATCCAGGGCTTGTGCATACCGGGCAAGTGCTCTACAACTGAACTGCATCCCCAGCCTCCTACCTCCCATTATTTATTTTATAAAAAAGTATTTCCCTTCTATTCTCAGGAAAATGAAATTGCCTATTGAGTGCATAGTTCTGGGTCAAAGTCTGTGGACTATGCAAAGAAGTTCTGTTTAAAGCATAGTCCCTGACATCAAGGAGTTTAGTCCTTGAAGTAAAAAGCATAATAAGATGAATAATAATGTAAAAGTTATTACAGGACAGAGTATAATTAATGTAAAATGAGAGGCCCTCAGGGTGGTGGTGGAGAATCATCATGGATGTTAGTGGCCAAGGAGGACTTTATGGAGAAGGAGGGATTTGGATGGACCTTGACTACTCTGAGTGTGTGGTGTGTGTGCACGCACACAAATGCATTCCACTAGGGGATGACTCACGGGCAAAGCTACTGAGGTGGGAATATGTATGACTTGTCTAGATGACAGATTTTTTTTTCTGGTACTGATGTACTGGGGATTGACTCCAGGGGTGCTCTATCACTGAGCTATATCCCTAGCACACACACACACCCTACACCCCACCCCATTTTTTAAATTTTGAGGCAGGGTCTTGTTAAATTGCTGAAGTTGCCCTTGAACTTGCAATCCTGCTGGAGTCACTGGGATTACAGTTGTGTGCCACCGTACCTGACTTAGAGGGCAAATATTTTGATATGGCTGAAGTCAGAGAAATAAGGGAAGAAAAAAAATTGGAAAGCTGGGTAGATCAGGATCCAACAGTGAAAAGTTGTAAGTACCAATCTGCAAGATTTTGACTCTCAGTATATCACAGAATAAATAAAGTAAAATAAGAAATTGGGCCATGTGAACAGATAAAGTTCATGCTTGATATGAAATTTAATAAAGGAATGGAATTGGTTGCAAAAAAACAAAATGAGGCAGGATGGTTTGGAAGAGATGGCAGAGCTGGAACAGTAATTCTTAGTATGATAACTGGACCACATCAGAATCAACCAAGATTGTTAGAAGTACACATTCTTGGGCACCTGACCAGATCTATTAAATCAGAAATTCTGGGGATAGGATCTAGCAAACACCAGCCTTCCAGGTGACTCCAATGCAGCTCAAGTTTGACAACTAATGAGCTAGAGAAACACTCTTTTCAGCAGACAGGCCCAAATACAGCGGCATTCTCACCATCAAATTCATGCTCTGGGGCTGGGGGTGCAGCTCAGTGAATGAACGTTTGCCTAGCATCTGCAGGGCCCAAATTTTGATCCCCAGTACCTGAAAAAAAATAAAATAAAATAAAAATTCCTGTTCTGCAGGTGAAAAAAGCAAACTATTAAAATAATTACTATAATTCAATGGTTTTTCAAACTTTTTACTATGTAAAAATTTTAAACTTATATAAATATAGGATAATAAGGCAACTGGTGGAACGTGCTTGTAATTCCAGCAACTCAAAAGAGTGAGGCAGGAGAATGGAAGTGAGAGTCTGTCTCAAAATTAAAGAATAAAAGGGCTGGGGATGTGGTTCAGTGGTTAAATGCCCCTGGGTTTAATCCTTGGTACCAAAAAAAAAAAAGGAAAGCAAGAAAAAATAAATAAAAAGAGGGGGATGTTTAAGATGTAGCTTAGTGATAGAGAGCCCCTAGCCCAACACTTTGAAAAAATAAAAAGGCATAACAGAACAATAAACCTACACATACTCATTTGAGGTTTAAAAATTATCAAGAGAAGGCTGGGGCTGTGGCTCAGTGGTAGAGCACTTGCCTAGCATGTGTGAGGCCCTGGGTTTGATCCTCAGCACCACATAAAAATAAATAAAGAAAACAAAGGTATTGTGTCCAATTAAAAAATAAATATTTAAAAAAAATTATCAAGAGAGCCTAGTGCTGTGGCACACACCTATAATCCCAGAGGCTCAGGAGGCTGAGGCAGGAGGATCGCAAGTTCAAAGCCAGCCTCAGTAAAAGCAACATGCTTAGCAATTCACTAAGATCCTGTCTCTAAATAAAGAATATAAAATAGGGCTTGGAGTGTGGGTCAATGGTCAAGTACCCCTGAGTTCAATCCCTGATACCCTCCAAAAAAAGTTTATCAAGAGTTTATTACACTATCTCTTTTTCTCTCTCTGAATTGTTTTTGTTAATCCTAGAAATTATTCCAGTTCACCTGGATATATTTCAGTATATATCCTTTAAAAATATACGTGTTATTACACCTTAATGTTAATATCACACCTGACAGAAAGAACAGTACTTATTGACTTTCACCTAATATCTGGACTATAATCAAATTTCTCAGATCATTGAAGATCAGCCCACTTAATCCTTAATTAAGGATATACAGCTGGCTATATTCTATTTCACTTACCTAAAACAATGAAATTTAGAAGGATACTGAGATGGAAAAAAACTCCAGTTTTTTTTTTTTTGTTATTGTTGTTGTTGTTGTTTGTTTGTTTGTAAAGTATCTCAAGTAAAAGAATATTCCTCCCAGATACAGATAAGTTTGAAAGTATTTGGGCAAGCATCTGTGTTATTATCTATGGATTAGTTAATATTATCTGTGATATGAGTTCCCATCATGCTTGTTGTCAGAAAGCATAATTAACCAGGATGAGTCTTAGTTGGTGTTAAGTACAGCTTCCTCCAAACCTCAACTCACCTGCCCTATTCTCTATAATCAGCATAAGGGGTTATTGAAGTGTGTGGTGTTTCCTGACACTGTCTCTGGAACACCTGTGCTGTTATCATGACAGTTTAGGCATTAAAAATATAGCAATATTAGGGTAGGGGGTAAGCTCATTGGTAGAACCCTTGCCTAACATGAGGGAGGCCCTGGGTTTGATCCCCAACACCACCAAAAATAAACAAACAAAATTAAAACATAGTAAGAGCTGGGGTTGTGGCTCAGTGGTAGAGCGCTTGCCTAGCTAGCATGTTCGAGTCACTGGGTTTGATTCTCAACACCACATACAAAGAAAATAAAGGTCCATCAACAATAAAAAATATGTATTAATATATATATATATATATATGTGTGTGTATATATATATATAAATGTTTTCAGCTCTTTCAAAATATCAGTCCTGTTAATTTCCAGAGTCATACACACATAGAGTGCTTTTAAGTACTTTACCTAACATGTTTCATTTTTTTTAAAAAAGCCATTAAGTGGACAGGTGTGGTGGCACACACCTAGAATCCCAGTGATTCGGAGGCTAAGGCCAGAAGATCACAAGTTTGAGGCCAGCCTCAGAAAGTTTGAAGCCAGCGTGGGCAACTTACTGAGGCCCTGTCTCAAAATAAAAAAGTAAAATAAAAAAGGACTGGGGATATAGCTTTGTAGTAAAGCACCCATGGGGTCAACCCTCAGCACCAAAACAAAAGCCATTAAGAATGTGCTTACACTGGGCACAGTGGTGCAAGCCTGTAATCCCAACAGCTCAGGAGGCAGAGGCAAGATCATCACAGGTTCAAAGCCAACTTAGTAAGGACCTGTCTCTCAATAAAATATTAAAAAGGGCTGGGGTTGTGGCTCAGTGGTTGAGCCCCTAAGTTCAATTCCCAATACAAAAAAAAAAAAAGAACTTATGTAGATGATGCCAAACCAGCAATATAAAAACAGGCAAATGAAATCATAAGAGGATAGTTGACCAAATGTTTTAGTACTGGGAAATAGAACTTTATTTATGTATTTATTTATATAGTTGTACTTGGGATTAAACATAGGGGCTCACACATGCTAAGTAAGTGCTCTGCTATTGAGCTACATCCCCAGCTCTTTTTTATTTTAATTTGAAACACCTTACAAAGTTGATCAGCCTGGACTTGAACTTGCAATCTTCCTGCCTTGAACTTGCCATCTTCCTGCCTCAGACTCCCAAGTAGCTGGCATTACAGTTGTGTGCCACTGTGTCTGGCAAAGGAAATGGCATTAAGTTTAATTTCCTCAACAAATATTTTTTCTCCATATCCATGGATTCTGCCTCCACAGATTCAACCAACTACAGATAAAAAATATTCAGGGGAAAAAAACTGCAGCTGTAGTGGTCATGTACAGATATATTTTTTCTTGTCATTATTCCTTAAAACAATGTAGCATAACAACAATTTACATAGCATGTACGTTGTATTAGGTATTTAAAGTAATCTAGTGGTGATTTAAAGTATGTAAGAGGGGCTGGGGATGTGGCTCAAGCGGTAGCGCGCTTGCCTGGCATGCGTGCGGCCCCGTTTCTATCCTCAGCACCACATACCAACAAAGATGTTGTGTCCGCCGAGAACTAAAAAATAAATATTAAAATTATCTCTCTCTAAAGTATGTAAGAGGATGTTTGTAGGTGGTAAGCTACACGCAAATGCTACACCATTCTATGTAAGAGACTCAAGCATCTACAGATTTTGATATATATTTATATATAAATGACAAAGTTTCAATTATCTTATAATTTTTATTTTTATATTTTTAATATTTATTTTTATAAATGCCTATTATGTGTATATATGTATATATAAAGTCATGTATGTACATAGTCATTGTAAAATAATTGAAACTTTTATATTAGTAGTGAATTGCCGCCTGGGGTTGTGGCTCAATGGTAGAGCGCTTACTTAGCATGTGTGAGGCACTGGATTCTATCCTCAGCACCTCATAAAAATAAATAGAAATAAAGGATTTTTTTTTAAAAAAAGAGTTAACTCAAAAAAATAGTGAATTGCATTAGTGTATGCTTAAGACATGTATGGGCTGTCTGTGTACTTTAAACTTTTAAAACTGTAATTGGAAGATATGAAAAAAAAAAAGAAAATTAAGAGTAAAATTAAACTATGGTTCCACTTAAAATGTAATGCCAAGGGCAGGCACAGTGGCATATACCCGTAATCCCATCAAAGGAGGATCACAAATTCAAAGCCAGTCTCAGCAACCTAGGGACGTCCTAAGCAACTCCATGAGACCCTGTCTCTAAATAAAATACAAAATAGGGCTGGGAATGTGGCTCAGTGGTTGAGTGCCCCTGAGTTCAGTCCCTGGTACTGCTCACCCCACCCCCTGCAAAATGTGATGCCAATACTATGGATTTTAATTATTTAATTTTTATTTTTGTGAGAAGAGGTCTTTCCCTCTCTCTTGTACTTATCACCTCTTCTGCCTGCTTCCCTACATCATTTCACAAATACATTATTTTATATTTTATTTAGATTAATGTGTTAAGGCTGGAAAATACTGTAAACAACGAGAAAAGATGCAAAATAGATTATATCGAAGATAAGAACAATTCCAAAAATAGTCGTCTGCCTCTCTGTGTTTTTGTTCTCCCAGTAACGAAGCTCACTGCCTTTAATTATAGCTTGAGACAGTGTGTTGAAATATTTAATCTCTGAGTAATGACTGGATTTTAGTTTCCTAATTGGCATCTGTGTGTTTAGCATTTCTACCAAAGCCCAAATCTGAGAATGCGCACACAATACAAGACATGAGTTTCTAAGTAAAACATTTCTGATACGTGCCACCTTAGCTCCAGGGCAATAATGTTACAACAAACGAGGGAAGGATAAATATCATATGTTTTATGATTTCACATATTTTTAATGCCTGACCAACAACCTGTCAGGGTTTACAAGTTAAACCACAAATCCATGTGTGATCACAGTACAGTACCTAGTGAAGTATAATTGCAGCCCAAAGAAGCCCTTGGCCTTGGGAAAGTGTCTTGCTCATTCTTGAATGGTATTTCAGGTACCTGGGAGTAGTTCCCAGGAGATAATGCTCCCCCCACATTGGTTGACTTAATTTAAAACTTTGTGAAACCAGCTTGAAGGGACAAAAGGATAGGCTAAGTAGAGAAATGATCAGCTTGAATCCATTCACCAAAATTTATTTGTGTTTTCCTAAATGGAGAATCCAGAGAAGTGTCATTTGGGCATCTTCCCCTGGATTATCATTAGCTTCATATTGTTCGAAACAAAATGCCACTCATGCAACACACCTCTTGGGTGAGTCCATGAAACGCACTGTGGGTGTGGGACCTGCATGTTCACATTCCCGGAATAATGCCTATTTCCCTCAGTAGTGTTTATCCAGCCTAAAGTTACATGTGGGAGAAGGTGGAGCAAGAGGTGGAATCACAGAACCCAGCTGTTCTCCCCATGGAGAAGCCTCGTTTTATTTTCAGTCTAGCTAATATGGGGAAACTGACCCCACCCCCCATACATCTGACAGCAGGAACTCAGGATAGGACGGCCAGCTCTGTTAGAAGCTTTGGGGCTCCATATTTACCCAGATGCCAGAGTATCCAGAGTCCTCTGAAAATGAAAACTGCTCTCTTTCCAAATGTGAGTAACACTGTGTGGGATTACACCTTGAACCTTTCTGCCCTCAAGGTGAAATAATGAATGAGTAAAAGAGGCCACTCCCAAATACCAAGCATCACTGAGGCTTACTTAATAGGATCAAAACAAAGCCAGTTCCTGCCTTGGCCGGGCTCCCCAGTCACCAGATGACCTTGGAAGCCAGGGGGCTATGATGACTGGCCTGGTCACCTGGTCAACTGTTCTGCTGTTCTGCACCTCATATTCATCTTTTCCAGGCACAACCCAGAGTAAGAACTTTTACAGTCACCAAATTCAGATAAAGAGGATCCCATCATATCCCTGGTGCTATTGTCCATCCATATCTCTCCTCAGTATGATCAGTTCTGAGTTTCACTGAAATGAAGCTCATTGGACCCAACTGGGTCTAGTTAGAGAGGTATGGTAATGACATGAGGCTACAAGGCTGTAAGAGCCTACACTTCTGAGGAATTAATAACTTCATTCCTGGCCAAAAATGCTGAGTTGGCAATGTTCTTTGGACCTTTTGTCATCGCAAGGTTTAATTCTCAATCCAGAGAGAACAGATTGGTTGGCATTATCACTTGGAAAGGAGATTACTTCCCATTTTTGGCTCATCCTGTATCTGGAAGCAACCAATCTAAAGTTCATGTAGAGGGGCTGGGGATGTGGCTCAAGCGGTAGCGCGCTCGCCTGGCATGCATGCAGCCCGGGTTCGATCCTCAGCACCACATACCAACAAAGATGTTGTGTCCTCCGAGAACTAAAAAATAAATATTAAAAAAAAATAAAAAAAAAATAAAGTTCATGTAGCCATATCCTCTAAAGCTGAAGGAGAAGAGATGAGGGAGTGTCCTAGAGAGGCCCTTGGCCATTTACACTTTATATTATTCTGGCTGTAATGACTCAGAGGCACTTTGAGCCTCTTAACCCAAAACTTCACTTACTCCCACAACAAGCCTGTGCATGGCTTAAATAACCCTGAAGTAGAATTGAGCACAGCACAGCATATGTCTCCAGGCAGGTGGGCTTGGGAAACCGAGGCCACCACCTGTTCATCCACTGTTTACTTCTTTTCTTCTCTCTCTCTCTCTCTCTCTCTCTCTCTCTCTCTCTCTCTCTCTCTCTTTCTTTCTTTCTTTTTTTTCCCCTCTCAATGCTAGGGACTGAATCCAGGGTCCTTTATTACTGAGCTATCACCTCAGTCCTTTTTTATTTTGAGACAGGGCTGAAACTGGCCTCAAATTTGTGATCCTCCTACCTTAGCCTCCAGAGTCACTGGGACTGCAGGTGTGTGCCACCACATCCAGCTAAATTTCTCTTTTTTAAATCTAAGGTATGAGTTAGATGTTTCTGATCCATTATGTGCTTTGGCTTTGATATTCCCTGGCTCATACTGTGGGCTCCCGTTCTCCTCCAGCACTTGGAGGAACAGTGGGAGAAGAAGGATTAGTTGATTGTTTTTGTTGCTGTTTTCTTCACAAGGATACAAAACAAAACTCCTTTTGGTTCCTTCCTGAATCCATCATCTAAGAACCAATATATCCTTGGCTTGAATGAATCAAGTGGCTTAAGTATAAACTAATGATATCTGTTTTGGGGGACTCTAGGAAGAGAACTCCTACCTTTATAGTAGAAAGATAGTTTTTATTCACTCAATCAACACATGTATACTGAGCGCCTAATACTGTCAAGCATCATGGTGGGCGTTGTCAATTCAATATGAGAAAACACCTGAATTGTGCTCTAGTGGCACTTACAATCAAGTGAAAGAGAGAAACATCAAGCAAATAGTGACAAGTGAGGTTGTATTATATGGGTAAAATATAATTTTATATAATTTTTAAAAATAGGAATATAACCACTGATTTTTTTTTAAAAAAGCACATATTAGTTAAAAGCAAAAAGAAAAAAAACATAAATGGGGAAAAAAATGCAAGAAAAAATTATAGCATTTATTTATATGGTCCTAGGGATTAAACCCAGGGCCTCCCACATTCTAGGCAAGTGCCCTACCACTGAGTCACACTCCCAATCTACAATGAAATTGTTTTTGTTTTTTTGGGGGAAGGGGTGCCAGAAACTGAACCCAGGGTGCTTTATCACTAAGCTACATCCCCACCCTTTTTATTTTATTTTAAGACACTAAGTTGCCAGAGTCTGGCCTAGAACTTTCTATCCTCCTGCCTCAGTTTCCTGTGTAACCAACACTCCTGGCTTCAACTGGTTTTTAAAAGAGATGATCCCAGGAAGACTAGAAATGAGGAAGTCGAACAAGGAAGGGAAGGAAGCCAAATAAAGAGGAACATTATTGAGTAAATTTCTGCTACGTAACTGCAACTGGGGCTCAGTCCTGCTGGAGACTCTGGAGGACAATGCAAAACATGTCTTGAGTTTTCCTACCCAAGGGGCAAGGAGAAGCCTCTGGTTCCCATCATCATTGGTTGAAGCCTACTCCAGGGACTTTAACTTCTCAGCACATCTATATGTAAAATGGATGATTTTGGGTGCAAGTATTAGAATAGATATTGGAATGTACTGGAATGTACAAGTGGATATGGATCTCACAAGAATTTCTGAACTCTTTGTAAAAGACCAGAATCTAAAATGATCCCCATAGCCAGGCATGGGGGCACGCCTGTAATGCCAGCAGCTTGGGAGGCAGAGGCAGGAGGATCCCATGTTTAAAACCAGCCTCAGCAACAATGAGGCACTAAGCAACTCAGTGATAGTTTGTATCTCTAAGTAAAATACAAAATAGGTCTGGGGACGTGGCTCAGTGGTTGAATGCCCCTGAGTTCAATCCCTGATACCAAAAAATAAAAGAAAGAAAAAACAAATTGGTCCCCATAATCTTTACCCTTTGGTACTCATACATTTGTATGAGTGAGGGTGGGACCTGTAACTGCTTCTCACCAATAGAATGTGGCAGAGATTGACTGGAGATGTGGCCCAGTGGCAGAACATTTGCATGGGCAAGGTCCTGGATTCAATACCCAGCAATGGAAAAAAAAAAAAAAACAGAAAAAAAAAAAAATCAAAACTATGGCCGAGATGGTGGGATGTCAGTCTATAATTAAGTAACATTATATAAGATTCTGTCTTGCTAAATCTCTTTCTTCTTTCCTGGCTTCAAGGAATCAAGCTGCCATTTTGCCCCAGCACTTATGGAGAAGCCCGGTTGGCAAGGAACTGTGAGCAACCCCTTAGAGCTAAAAGCAGTGCCTAGCCCACAGTCATTGAAAAACTGGATTCCTGGTCTTACAGCATAAAGGAACTCAATTCTGCCAACAATCTGCATCTGGAAGCTCATCTACCACTAGTCGGGTCTCCCCATATGGAATTGAGCCCTGGCCCATATCATGAAGGCACCTTTGCAAGGAGTGAGTCTGCTCATGACCAATCTCCTCACCCACAGGATGTGAGGTAATGAGTGGGTGTTGTTTTAAGCCATCGAGTTTATGGCAATTTGTTGTGCAGCATGGAAGACAAATACACTCATTCCCTTGTCTTGTAAGCCTCCAATCTGAGTAAGGTGGCCTCAGCTCCCCACCTTTCCTTTTTATAACCTTTATTGTACTGATCAGCAATTCTTATGGTTTGAACAAATGTACTGTTCTTTTTTATTACAAAAAGGAGACAGTCCTGTAACTCCAGTGGCTTGGGAGGCTCAGACAGGAGGATCATGAGTTCAAAGCCAGCCTCAGCAATTTAGCAAGGCCGTAAGCAACTCAGTGAGACCCTGTCTCTAAGTAAAATATAAAAATGGTCTGGGGATGTGGCTCAGTGGTTGAGTGCTTCTGGGTTTAATCCTTGGTGCCAAAAAAAAAAAAAAAAAAAAGGAAAACGAGAAGGTCATTATAAATTATATATGAAATAGGTAAAAGCAAGCCAGGTATGGGGGCACACAACTGTAATCTCAGCAGCTCTGGAGGCTGAGGCAGGAGGATCACAAGTTCAAAGCTAGCTTCAGCAACTTAGTGAGACCCTAAGCAACTCAGTGAGACCCTGTCTCTAGATAAAATATATATGTTAAGCAAACAAACAAAAAGTAGTGGGGATGTGGCTCAGTGGATAAGCACCCCTGGGTTCAATCGCTAGTACAATAGATAGATAGATAGATAGATAGATAGATAGATAGATAGATAGATAGATAGATAGATAGATAGATAGATAAAAGTAAAAGAAACTGATGATATTCACCCCATTTTTTCTGGTAAATTCAAACTTTCTTCTGGGCAACTCTCTGTTTGAGCTCTATAATTTTCACTCTGCTACAGAAGAACTTTTACCCAAATATAAGTTTATAATTAGAAAGACTATACTTACATGGATTGCACTTGAACTTTTCCAAAGAGGCAAGCACTGAAAATATTCATATAATTGGGAAGAGGCATTATTCCCAGAGAGGGAAGTTCCCATGGACACAGTAAAGCCATTATCTAATCTTTGCTCAGAGGGATTTTCATTCTACTCCAGGAGGAAAGAAGTGCCAAGTGTTTGAGGAAGTTGGTCCTGAACATCTTTTTAGTAAATAAAAGGCTTCGGAATTTAGCATTTAGGTGCTAAATTTAGCAAAGGAGGCACAGAGAGACAGACTGAGTTCTCCTTGAACTTTTTTTTTTTTAGTTTTCGGTGGACACAACATCTTTATTTTTTTTATTTTTTATTTTTATGTGGTGCTGAGGATCAAACCCAGCGCCCTGCGCATGCCAGGCGAGCGCATTTCTGCTTGAGCCACATCCCCAGCGAGAGAGAGAGAGAGAGAGAGAGAGAGAGAGAGAGAGAGAGAGAGAGAGAGAGAGAGAGAGAATTTTTAATATTTATTTTTCAGTTCTCGGCGGACACAACATCTTTGTTGGTATGTGGTGCTGAGGATCGAACCCGGGCCACACGCATGCCAGGCGAGCGCGCTACCGCTTGAGCCACATCCCCAGGCCCTCTCCTTGAACTTTTAATTTCCTTTCCCTCTTGACCCCTGGGCAGCTGTGAGAGGCGCTCTGAGTCCTCCAGCCAATAGCTCAAGGGATCTTTCTTCCTTCTTCCTTTCCAGCTTTTCCTCTTTCTGTAGCTCATACAGCAGTTTCCATTAGACCACAAAATAGCTGCGGTGAGGCCACCTCTCCCCTTCACTTTCACGTGAAGCTCCTCACTTTCCTACTGCACTGCAGCTCTCCATGGGGAGTCACTAGGTGTGTTCTTTCTTTCTTTTCTTTTCTCTTTTTAATTATGGTACTTGGAATTTAACCCTGGGTCATTCTACCACTCAGGTATATCCTTGATCTTTTTATTTTTTTTTTATTTTGAGACAGGATCTCCCTAAGTTGCTGAGCCTGACCTTCAACTTGCAATCCTCCTGCCTCAGCCTCCTGATTTGTAGGCGTGAGAAGTGTGTACCAACACTCACACACACACACACACACACACACACACACACACACACACTGCTTCACTGGGTGCTTGCTTTCTATATGCTCACGCTTTCATTTAACAAACATTCTGACATGGCTGCTGTATGCTGGGCATTGTGGAGGATGCTGACCAAGGGCCACCTGGATCTAGTGGGGGAACCTGGTACATGCGCTGGTAACACACTGTGATCTCTGCATGCTCTACTGGATGCCCAAATGTACCTGGAACCAGGGAGCCAAAGTAAAAAAATTAAAAAAAAAGGACAGGCAGAGCAAGCACAGGAGACAGGAATGAAGGTTGGAGAAAGAAAATTCTTCACAAAGAAAAAGATTCGAGTCAGATACAGTGACACTAGTCTATAATCCCAGCAACTCATGAGGCTGGGGCAGGAGGATCATGAATTAAAAGCCAGCCTCAGCAACTTGGGGAGGCCCTAAGCAACTCAGAGAGACCTTGGCTCTAAATAAAATACGAAAAAGGGCTGGGGATGTGGATTAGTGGTTAAGCACCCCTGGGCTCAATTCCGAAGGAAGGAAGGAAGGAAGGAAGGAAGGAAGGAAGGAAGGAAGGAAGGAAGGAAGGAAGGAAGGAAGGAAGGAAGGAAGGAAGGAAGGAAGGAAGGGGAAAAAAATTATTTTAACTCACAGTTTTGAAGCTTCCAGACCATGACTGGATAGACCTATTGCTTTTCAGTCATGGCAGCACATCATGGTGGAAGCATGTGGCAAAGCAAAGCCACTCATCTTGTGGCCAGGAAGCAAAAGAGAAAAGATGAAAGGTCCACAAGTTCAAAGCCAGCTTCAGCAACTTAATAAGACCCTAAGAAACTCAGTGAGACCTTGTCTCTAGATAAAATATAAATGTTAAGCAAACAAACAAAAAGTAGTGGGGATGTGGCTCAGTAGTGGGGATGTGGGTTCAATCGCCAGTATCCCCTCAAGGAAAGGCATGTCCCCTATGACCAGAATGCTTATAACTAGGCCCGATATCTTAAAGCTTCTATCACCTCCCAAGAGCACTACAGTGAGCTCTTTGTGAGACATTTAATATCCAAACTATAGCACATACTAACATGCAAAAATGTCCAATTATTCTAAGTTTTAAAAAAGTTGTAAAATAATACAAATATGGTTCACATTAGCATAGGTATTTTTAACTTTTTATTTTGAGATGATAGATTTACATGCAATTGAAGAAATTATTAATACAGAATCACAGTGAGGCAATTTCACACCCACTAGAATTAGTGGCTATAATAGAGAAAACAGATAAAAACAAATGTTGGTGAGAACATGGAGACATCAGGACCCTCATCCACTGCTCATGGAAGTGCTAAATTGTGCAGCCCTTTTGCAAAATAGCTTGACAGATAGTGCACACCTGTAATTCCAGCGGCTCCAGAGGCTGAGGTAGGAGAATCTTGAGTTCAAAGCTAGCCTCAGCAATTTAGAAAGGTCCTAAGCAATTTAGCCAGACCCTGTCTCTAAATTAAAAAAATAGAAAGGGCTAGGGATGTTGATCAGAGTTAAGCACCCCTGGCTTCAATCCCCAGTACCAAAAGAAAGAAAAGAAAGAAAGAAAAATAACTTAGCAATTCAAAAAGTTAAGAATATCGCTTGGCAATTTTACTCCAGGTATATACCTAAGAGAATTTAAAACATGGTCACAGAAAAATGTGTACATAAATGTTCATAGCACCATTGTGCATAATAACCAAGACATAGAGACAACCCAAATGTCCATCAACTTATGAATGGATAAACAAAATATGCAGTGATTTCCATGTAATGAGATATCATTTAGTCATAAGTAGCAATGAAGTACTGATAATACTACAACATAGAAAACTGCAACCTTGCAAACCTTTTTGTTGAATGAAAGAAACCAGACAGACACAAAAGGACACATATTGTGTGATTGGGTTTATATGAAATATCTAGAATAGACAAATCCGCAGAGATGAGAGTAGATCAATGGTTACCAAGGGCTGGATGGAAAGTGGAATGGGAGTGAGTGCTGATAGGTGCAGGGTTTCTTCCTGAGATCATAAAAATATTCTACAATTAATGGGTGAGGTTTCTCAGCTCAGCAAATACATTTAAAGCCACTGAGTTGTACATGCTAATAGAGTAAATCTTGGGATATATGAATTATACAGCTCAATAGAACTTACTGAAAAAAGAAAGAATATAGAGAAATCCTGTGTACCTTTCACCAAATACAATGTCACCATCAGGAAATTGACATTGATATAATCCATCAGCCTTATTCAGATTCAGATATCATCAATTTATACACACTCATTTATATATTTATTTAGTTCTACGTGACTTTTATTTATTTATTTATTTATTTGTACCAGGGACTGAATTCAGGGCCTCACCCATGATAGCAAAATGCTATAACACCGAGCTACATTCCCAGTCTTTATTAAATTTTTAAATTTTGAGACAAGGCCTTGGTAAATTACCCAGACTACCTCAAAGTTACAATCCTCCTGCCTCAGCCTTCTGAGTAGCTGGGAATTACAGGCAAGCCCACCATGCCTGGCAGGTCCTATATAATTCAATCACACATGTAGATTCATATGACCGCCACCATGCCAAGGTGCAAAACAGTTCCATCACACACATCCCTTGTGCTACATTTTTATGGCCATGGTCACCCCTTCACTCCCTTCAACCTGACCCCAATCTCTCTCTTTTTTTTTTTTCCTTTTCTATAAATTTATCATTTCAAGAGTAATTTAAGGCTGGGGTTGGGGCTCAATGGTAGAGTGCTTGCCTAGCATGTGTCAGGCACTAGGTTTGATCCTCAACACTGCATTAAATAAATAAATAAATATGGGGCTGGGGATGTGGCTCAAGCGGTAGCACACTCGCCTGGCATGCGTGCGGCCCGGGTTCGATCCTCAGCACCACATATCAACAAAGATGTTGTGTCTGCCGTGAACTAAAAAATAAATATTAAAAATTCAAAAAAAAAAAAAGAATAATCTAAATGGAATTACACAGTATATACCATTTTGTGATTGGCCTTTTATTTTTCAGTGTAATTCTCTGGAGATACATCCAGATTGTTGTGTGTATCCACCCATATTTCTTCCTTTTTATTGATGAGTAGTATTCCATGATATAGACATACCATTATTTAGTTAGCCTTTCACCACTGAAGAACATTTGGGTTGTTTCCAGTTTGTGGCAATTATGAATAGAGCTACTATGAATAGTCATGAATCTTTTTGTATGTGTAAGCATATGTTACTATTCCTAGGGGTTTTAGATGTCCAAGAGTGTACTCACTATATTATATGGTAATTTTTCTTTTCTTTTTTTTAATTAAAAATAATTTTTTTTATTTTTTAGTTTTTGGCAGACACAACATCTTTGTTTGTAGGTGGTACTGAGGATCGAACCCGGGCCAGATGCATGCCAGGCGAGCATGCTACTGCTTGAGCCACATCCCTAGCCCATATGGGTAATTTTTCATATTCAATGTTGTAAGAAATAGCCATCCTCTTTTCCAGACTGGCCATATCATTTTACATTCCTACCAGCAATGTACAATCAAATTTCTCTAGATCCTCATGAGCATTTTGTGTTGTCAGTAATTTATAGCCTTTCTATACACAGTGTATAGTTTGTAGTATATTTTCAGGGGTGACTACCAGGGATTAAACTCAGGGGTGCTTTCTACTGAGCTACATCCCTAGCTCTTTTCATTTTTTATGTTGAGACAGGGTCTCACTAAGTTGCTTCGGGGCTTGTGACATGGTTGAGCCTGGCCTCAACCCTATGATCCTCCAACTCAGCCTCCAAAGTCTTTGGAATTACAGGTATGTACCAACATATCTGCTGCTTATACACATATTTTTTAAAAAGTTAGACAAACAGCATGTACCAAAATCTTTTTTTTTTTTTTGGCAGTGCCTGAGGTTGAACCCAGTACTTTGTAAATGTTAGGCAAGTGCTCTATCACTGAGCCAGGCTCCCAGCCCTGTGCACCAAACCCTTGACAGTTGTTATGTTTTTAATTTTACATATTATATATTACTGTGGTGTTCAAATTTTGTATGACTTAATGTTTTGTCTATAATATAAAATGCAATTGGATTCTTAAAGGAGTTAACAGGTAGTAAGAAAGTGAAGACAATCATTAGAAACTGTTCTGCAGAGGAGCTTGTCCTTGCAAGTAAGCTGGTAGGGAGGAGAGAAAAGAGGAAGATAGTGTAAGGGCATTCTCTCCCTCAGCGTGGCAGTATTGAGAGGTGGTGGAACCTTTAAGGGGTGGGGCTTATAGCAAGTAATTAGGTCATTGGAGGTGCTGGCCTCAGAAGGGATTAGGGACTCTAAGTAGTCCCTAAGAGAGTGAGTTGTTATGAGAGAATAAGTCTAGCGAAGCTGTGGTCTGTCCCCATAGTCCCAGCTATTCAGAAGGCTGAGGCAGGAGGATCACATGAGCTCAGGAGTTCATAGCCTGCCTGGGCAACATTGTGAAATTGCCTCAAAAAGAAAGAACAAACATTTATTTTAATATATATTAATATTAATATATAATATATGTATATATCTCAGAAATTTGGATGAGGGTGTAGCTTAGTGGTAGAGCACTTGCCTAACATGTACCAGGCCCTGGGTTCAATCCCCACCACTGCAAAATGAGTGAATGAAATAAATTAAATTAAAAAGAAGAAAGAATGAAAGCCAGCACTGCTGTTCATGCCTATAATCCCAGCAACTCAGAAGACTGAGCCAGGAAGACACAGGTTCAAGGCCAGCCTGGCAACTTAGTGACACCCTGTCTCAAAAAGAAATGGCAGAGAACCCCAGTTCTATCCCTAGTATGGAAAAAAAAGTGTGCCTCTCAAATATCTCTCTGGTGTCCTGTCTTATTATTTCTCCCTCTTGTAGGGGCTCCTGCCATTGTGATACCATCCACCATGTCTTCACCAGAGCCAAGAAGAAGCCAGCATCATGCTCTTGGACTTCTAAAACTATAAGCTAAGTAACCTCTTTTCTTTGTAAAGTACTCAGTCTCAAGTATTTTGTTATAACAAAATTGTTATAACAACAGAAAACAAACTAAGACATGAGACAATCTCCAGGAACAGTCAGGGGTGACTCTGGCCAAGAGCTAATGTGAAAAGAACACCCACCTCTCTGAGACTGGAGGAAGGAAGGGCTGGCCAGATGGAGAAGTCTGCAGGTGGGAGGAGTCGGAAGAATTCACACTTGATTCCCTCTGCTTGGTGACCTAGGAGGCAATGATTTGTGCTAAGCACTAGAACTAGAGAACAATCACTCCTTTTACAACCATGCTTTCAAAAAGAATAGTTTGTCTAAAAAAAAAAAAAAGAATAGTTTGTCTTTTCTAAAGAATAAAGAGTTTTCTCTGCTCTCTTATTGAGGCTGCTGAGTACTTCTGGCTTTTAATATCAAAACTAATAAGAGGTTAAGGATGTTGACTCTGGAGCCAGACTGCCTGGTTGGAATCTCATTATGGCTACTTTGTGACATTGGATGAGAAACTTTGTCTCCATGCCTCAGCTTTCTCATCTGTAAAGTGGGGCTGATAATAATAGGATCTGCTTCATAGGTGTCCTGAGGATTAAAGGAGTACACTCGTGGAAAGCGCCTATGACTGTGCTGGCCCACAATAAGCAGTTATTACTGCAGAGGAGAGAGAGGCAGGAGGTAGGAGGTAACTTGAGCAAGTGGAAGAGCTGGGCAGGAAACAAAAAGGATGTCAGCAAGGATGGGTAACATATTGCTGATAGAAAGGAGAGAGAGATCCCAGGGCCCAGTCGAAGTTGGAGGTGTCTTTGGGTGTTCACTCCGTGGTGTCAGGAATTGCCCTGAGGCTAGATTGAGAGTCAAGAAAAAAACAGAGTTTCAGTCTATGGAGAGGAGAATGTGGACAGGTATAGATGGGTCCAGACATCCTGCTGGTACTGTCTAGGTGCTGGGCAGCCCAGGAACCTGGTGGCTGGGCTGCCCCACAGGTAAGGACAAGATATTACTTCACCTAAGGCCATTTGGGTTACAGGGAAGAGGTGTCCATGGGAACCAACTCAGGTCAAAGAGGTTAGGGTGGTCAGTGGGTGTTACAGGACACAGCAGGCAATCTTGAGTTATGAATTCAAAGAGCAGGAAATGGGGCTCAACAGATGGAGTCTCAGGGGACAGGGTGGGACAGGAAGGGAGGTTCCTCTCTGCTTTATGAGCTTTAGGGTCCTTCAGCTTCACCTCTCCCCACTCATCTCTCTTGACCAGTCTTCTGCTTTTTTTTATGTTGTTGTTGTTTTCCTCTTATTTTTGCAGAGCTGGGGATTGACTCAAAGCCTCCTGCGCACTAAGCAGGTGCTCTACTACTGAGCCACACCCTGGCCCTGCTTCACGTTCTCATCAGGGGCAGCTTTCTGTCCCTCTTATCTGTAAAATGATCACAGCCCTGAGTATTACAACGTTCAAGCAACAGCAGTCAATGCACAGTATACCTGATGGACTGGCAGGTCTCAGAGCCAGATATCCTATTCTGGGCTGATGAGGCCAGATGCCCTACCCTGGGCCCTCAGCCATGGGCAGGGTGTGTATCTTGGCAAATGCATTACAAAATTAGTATTCCCATAAAATAAGTTTGGGTTTCCTCTCATGTTTCATGTAAAAGTAAAAACAGAAACTTGGTGATTTCATTGAGGTTTTTGGTTTTTTGCTTCATCAGAACTTCCTCTGCCCCAAGGGAACTGAATGAAGGGCACAGATGGAAGCCTGTGCTCCCCTCCACTTTCTCTGGATGCTTGCTCTAGTGTCTCCCATTTTTCCCACTTTCAGAGCCTTTTTTTCCAACTTTCTTTCAAAATTATTTCATTTTTTTTTCTGAGTTCTTTCCTGGCTGACTCTTCTTACTTCCCTGGATGTTCCCCCCCCCCATCTTTTCTTCTCCACTCCTAACAGTTTAATGAAAATTCTAACACACAGAAGAGTTAGACTAGTGAGATGGCAGCTGTATACATCTCGATTCAGCAGGCCACCTTTGCCATATTTGCTTTCTCCTCTCTTCCCCCACATCCTCTCCTCCCCCTCCTAGAGATTAAGAAAAATCCATTACATAACTCCAATACCCTTATCATTCCTAATAAAATTGACAACAACTCTATGTTGTCTTAGACTGTTTTGTACAACAATAACTGAGTATTCCAGACCTAATAATTCGTAAAGAACAGAACCTTGTGCTGGGAGTGTAGCTTCAGTTGTAGAGTACTTGCCTAGCATGCACGAGGCCCTGGGTTCCATCCCCAGCACTGCACATATACAACAAATGAACAAAAACCCTGAGCTTTATTTCTCACAGTTCTGGGGGTACAGATGCAGCAAATGCTGGGTCCTCGATAAATGGTAGAGTGGCAGAACATATTCTCTGTGAAGTCTCTTTAATAAAGCCTTTAATCCCATTAACAAGGAAGGAGCCCATATGACTGAATCATCTCTTAAAGGGCTCACTGTCATGTTGGCAAAACCTGGACTCTGAAGGGAACACAGTCAAACCGTATCCCATGACTCTTACATCTTTCATATTCAGATTTCCCCAGTTGTCTGTCCTAGCTGTTTGATTCCTAACTCTTCTCATTTCCAAACTGTATTCTGATTCTTGAATCTCAGCTGCCCTCTTCTTCACAGGGAACATTCTCTTGGCAGGATCCAAGAAGTGTTAAATTAACCTCAAGAAAAACCCACAGGATTCTGTAATCCACAGGGATATTCATATCTCCCCATGTTCTGCTTGGGGAAAAGAAAAATCAGTCCATTTCTTTGGGGCTCCAATCACATCTGTGTTCTTCATCACCCTCTGTAGAGTCCCTGGTTTGCATTTGGTTCACAAGCAACATCTCAGGGAGGGGCCACACCCCATCTCATTATCTCAGGAATGGAAGTTAAGGTTTGGGCTATTTCTTTGAAAGGCTGACCCCAATGATTTTTCCTAATTTCATTTTCAAAGAGTAGCTTTTGCTTCACTTAGGTTTCAGTGCTTTCTAAAACCTTTTCAGAATGCTAAGAGAAGCAGTAACAGGATAAAGCAATTCTGGGTGGATTTTTTTCTTTTCTTAATCTAAATAATCATTTTCCAATGTTTTGTTAGGTGGGAATATTTTATAATTTTTTTCTTTTTCTTTCTTTCTTTTTTTTTTTTTTTTGGTGCTGGGGACTGAACCCAGGGATTCACACAATGCTAGGCAAGTGCTCTACCACTGAGTTACATCCCCAGCACTTTTTTTATTTTTGAGACAAAGTCTCTCCAACTTGCCCAGGCTGGCCTCAAGATCCTCTTGCCTCAGTCTCCTGACAAGTAGCTGGCATGCACCACTGAACCCAGATAAAATTTTTAATTTAAAAAAATTCAGGAGTGAGTTAGATCTGCCAAGTTTTGAATATTCACTTCTGGAAGAGCTAAGCCTTTTTTTCCACCTAATTTCTTGATACTCAACTCCTCCAGCTTTTGCACATTTAGGCGAGAAACAGGACAGCAGCACTATGTGAACTCTAGCTCTGCCTTAACACAGGGCAGGTGCCAAGCACAGTGGTGCATGCCTGTAATCCCAGTGGCTTGGGAGTCCTAGGCAAGAGGATCATGAGTTCAAAGCCAGCCTCAGCAACTCAGCAAGGTACTGAGCAACTCAGTGACCCTGTCTTTAGATAAAAGATTTAAAAGGGCTGGGATGTGGCTCAGTGGTTAAGTGTCCCTAGCTAGGTTCAATCCCTAGTATCAAAACAAAAAAAAACAAGATGGGTTTCTGGGAACTATACTCCAGGGATAGTCACTTCACCTAGCTGTTGCATTCTGGGCTGGGCTGAGTTTTGAAACTGAGTGACCCCAGCAGCCCACAGGTGCATGTAATTTCTTATGCATTTTCATGGAGAAAGTTTGGAGTTCTCTATAGAGAGAAAAAAGAAATAAGAATGGATTTCTCAGGCCTAAACCTATTCCTTCCTCCTCCTTAATCCATTTGCCCAGGATGGGGAGTGAGAGGGGGAGGAAAAAAGAGGAGCCGGGGCACCAAGAAGGAGAGAAATGGAATTAACAAAGAAGCACCTGAGAGGTCAACCCCTTGCCTTTCTCCTCCTAGGCTGGAGAAGATTCTTCCTTGGTACTCTCCAGAAATCCTCTCAAAGCAAGAGCACGAAGGCTACCCAGCCCCTTCTGCCCCCTCCACCAACATAGGGCCTGTGTTTGTGAGTGAAGAGTTAGCATGTTCTCCTGTCAGTCTGGTAGAGAAAGAAGCAATTAGCAGGGCCTACTGACCCTGAGAATTTTGTTTTTAAGTTCAGCTTGTAGGGATTTGTTCAGACAGACTCTTGGCAAACATCAAATCCCAGGCATCAAAGAAATTTGCTCAACAAATTCCTAGGAAACCTCCTGGGCAGGTGGCCGTGAACACTTTTCTATTAGCAGAACCACCCAAAGGGGACCAAACTCCAGAGGTAGATCCATCTGGGAAGGAAAAGCAATAGTTCTACTGTTCCTTCATTCAGGGCAAAATTGCCTAGCATGAGACATTTGTTCTCAGTGTCTTCTCTTTTCCACTTTGAACTTCCCTGTAAGTTTACTAAACTGAGCTAAACTCAGCTCACCAGGAGGGAGAAGGCCCACTCTGGCTAAGCAATTCCTCTGTCCCTCCCCTGAGGAGCATGTGGTCCCATCTCCCTCTGGTCACCAGCACACAGATCACACCTCCAGCCCCCAGTGGAATACAGTGCCCAAGAGCCTTGGATTGTTTTTATGTGTGAGCCTGATCTAGCTTTTAAACTGGGGTTGGAGGAGGGATATATTTTTTGTACTCTTTAATTCCAGCTCACAATAAATTATGCCTATTTTAATTAATCATTTAATAAATGAACAAATGAATGAATGAGCCTTCAGGATATTTAAACTTTTTATCAAACAATTTGGAGTATATGTAATGGGAGAGGAAGAGAGAAGGGCCAAAAAACCATAAGAGTCTGGTTGATTCTCCCCTGCATCTTCCTGGACATGTCTCAGATGCAGGATCCTAGAGGAAGGCCCTTCTCCAGGGACAGGCTGCAAAGGCCCCAGGAGAAGGGGAAAGTGGGAGGTGTGAAGGAGAAGCTTCTAAATCCTGAGTGAGACCTTGTGATGCTCTTGGGTACCAGTATTTATGTTAGTTGGGACTAGTGGGACTTGCCTTTGGATAAGATGATGGCACTACCAACATGGAAGTTTCCTGGGCAGGATAATTGCTGAGAAAACTCACAGTTATGGCACACTGGGAGGCCTTGGGTCGCTGCCAACATAGTGTCTGGAGGTTTCCCTCCAGTATACCAGGTCATGTAAGTCACTTTTGACAAATTCGGGCTAATAGTTCATCACTGCTATATCATCTATGTATATGTATGTGTCCTGGATTTGGGGGATAATTCCCATTTCAAACCTTTGTCCTACTACCAATTATTATCCTATTTTGATTTTTTTAAATTTATTTTTGTCCCCCTGCTCCCCACCCCCCAGCCCCAAGGCACTTTGCCACTGAGCTACTTCCACAGTCCTTTTTATTTATTTTCAGACAGGATCTTGCTAAGTTGCTGAGGTTTACCTTAAACTTGGCGATCCTCTTGCTTCAGCCTCCTGAGTTGCTGAGATTATAGGTTTTTGTTCCACCACTCCTGGTCCTGGTGTCTTTAGTTTTGAAAACTCTCCTTATAATGTCTTGTGGTTCTCTATAGAGGAGGGGGGATCAAGGGGAGGGAAGTGGGGAGGGTAAGGGAAATTATTAGGGAGTAAATTGATCAGATTGTTATGTGCATATCCAAATATGCCACAATGAAACTATTCTGTGTAATTAACAAACACTAATTAAAAATCACAATAGGAAAAGATGTCCTATGGTTATAATTGCACTAATAAGAGTTTTTTTTTAATTAAAAATATTTCCAGAGCTGACAATATAACTCAGTGGTAAAGTTTAGCATGCATGAAACCCCAGGTTTAATTCTCAGCACTGCAAAATTAAAAATTAAGTAAATAATAAAAAGAAAAGAAAAACATTTATACAGTAAAATTAATGTTATCATATTATTAAAATTTTGGAAAATTAGAAAAAAAAACACATTGCCTGCCATCTTGACACATGGTATACAAAGGTGTGTCATTTTCTCAGCAGCAAATCACCAAAGTAAATATACAATTTCATGTCTTACTTTCTTCAACCAACATTATATTTTTTAAAACATTTCTAGTTATCATTTTTAAAGGCAGTATTTTAATGGGAGGATAATGTTCACCCAGAAGATTACAAAAATATGTTAATCACTTTTCTATTTATTCATAGCGTTTCACAATAATAAATCTTCAAGGACTGGGGCTATAGATAGAGTGATAGAGATCTTGTCTGATGTTTGAGGCTCTGGGTTCCATCTCCAACACCATTAAAAATTTTTTAATCTTTAAAAAAATATATGTAATAAATATCACCGTGTACCCAGTGATACATATTTTAAATTTTTCTTTAGTTTAGAGTCTAGAAGTTGAATTATAGGCTCAGGTTATGAATATGCTTATGACTCTTGATGGAGATCACAAATTGCTTTCCAAAAAAGTTGTACTTATTTACACAGCCAACAACAACATCTGGGGCCTCTGTGACAGGTCATCACCTGTATTGAGATGGGGTTTTGAAATGATTCTCAGGCTATTTTCGCTCAACAATGTCCTCTCCTTTAGTAGCCAATGTATAGGTACAAAATAATAAACAGATACACTACTAAAGATGATAACCCAAAGAGGGATGTTATTTAAATTACATGAGTACTTAAAACGAAAAAAAAAAACATAAATGATGCAGCAGGCCCCAATTTCCAATGATGGGAGGCAAATGTACTGGCATACAGTAACCACAGCTGGGGTAGCTTCTTCAGCAGGAAGTGCTTTGGCAGATTGAGTATCAGGCCAAAGGCTTTATATCCACAGGCACATGGCTTTATACAAAGGGTTTGCTTTCTGTGCAAACGCCATGAAAAGCACTGTTGCCCACATTGGTTTGGTCAACTTCACTTACAGATGCAATACGTGAGAGCAATTATTATTTCCTAATAAAACAATGGCTAGACACATTGACTAAGGGAAGGGAGGAAACCACATTTGTAGGCAATTGACAAATAGCCAGTCCCTTTCACATTGGTTTTGTCCCCTTAAAAAAGCCTATATCTAAGCCAGGTGTGGTGGCTCACACTTGTAATCCCAGATACTGAGGCAGGAGGATCCAAGTTCTAGGACAGTCGAGGTAATTTATTGAGATCCTGTTTCAAAATAAAAGTACTTTATTTGTTTATTTATTTATTTATTTGTAGAACTGGGAATAGAATCCAGTGCCTCCTGCATGCTAAGAGAGTACTCTACCACTGAGCTATATCTCCAGCAAAATAAATAAATAAAACCACAAAGGGCTGGGGATATAGCTCAGTGCTTACCTAGTATGTGCAAGGCCATGGGTTCAATCCCCAGTGCTAGATGGGGGAGTAGCAGGGAGCCTGGATTCAGTGTGCTGGCTTTTCTGCCTCATTTGGCAGTTCCAAACTACATTCCAGGGGAGCAGCAATGAGAGAGCTCCAGGGCCCTGTGGCTGGGACTCCCCAGCTTCTAGGTCTCAGCCTGGCCACTACATCTCTTGGGGGGCTATGGAATAGCAGTGCCTACACCTCAAGGAATTAGAGATGATAGAAAAGCATTTACAAAGTGCCACTGCTATCCTTACTGCTGATCCATGGCAAATGTATTGTTACTCACCCTTGTTACTGGAGGCCTGTTGTGTCTAGGGCCATTACTAGAGTATGCACCTGCTCTATCACTGAGCTACACATGCAATCCAACTGCAGTTTTTAATACTATGCATTATGATTTACATTTTTTATACACACACATACGTATTTCTGGATTGTAGCAATATATTGTGAAGTTCCTAGTACAGTTATATGACAGGCTAGAAAAACAGGCCAATTCTTTGTTTTTGGTCTGTTGTTTCTGTTTGTTTTTGGCACTGGAGATCAAAGCCAGGGGCAATTTACTACTAAGCTACATACCCAGTCCTTTTGTATTTTTGAGACAAGGTCTTGCTAAGTTGCTGGGCATCTTGCTAAATTGCAAGGCTGGCCTTAAACTTGTGATCCTCCTGTCTCAGGCTATGGCATCATTGGGATTAGAGGTATGAGCCATGTCGCCCAGCTTGGCCAATTCTTGATAGATAAAAACATTGTCCAATGTGACCATTTTTAAGTTTTAAAGGCAAATTTCTGATAATTGTCCATGATCCATCTTAATCAAATAAGCTTGGGAATCAGTGGGCAGCAGAGCATGGGGAATAGCATTTCAGCTCTGCCACTTTCTAGCCTGTGTCAGTTGCCAGACCTCCCTCAGTGTGTTTTCTCTTCTATTAATGGGGCAAAACAAGATATTATTACTTGAAAAAAAATGTACCTAAACATTCTGCACAGTGCCTGGCACCCCATAAATTCTAAATATTAGCTCTCTATTATCTTATTTTTATTATTAGAGAGTCCACTTGACAGGTGATAAAAGTACAAGATAAACAGGGTTGTTCAAATCCCTTGGAATTGACAGAATAAATTCATTAGGCCATCTCTGCTGAAAAGTTAATTAGTTAGATTAATTAGGGAGACAAAATTCACTGTCTTTTTCTTTCTTTCTTTCTTTCTTTTTTTTTTTTTTTTTTTTTTTTTCAGTGCTGGGGATGGAATCCAGAACCTCGTGTATATACCTCCAGCCTTGGACTATGTCTTTAAGTGTAAAAAAATATGCATTACTGCAGACTCAAGTGTTTTTTTGTTTTGTTTTGTTTTGTTTTTCACTTTCAGTCTTATCCCCTCTCAAATACACCACCTAACTTACTGTCAACATTATGTTAATATAAGAAAATGCAATTATCTTTCTTTTTTTGATGTCAACTTTTTTTATTAATATTCATGTATAAATACAATTATCCAATATTAATAATAAATAATTAAATAATAATGCAATCATATTTTTTACCTCCTTAAAACGTCTTACTCTCCCCCAGGGACCAAGTGCTTTATTCTGACAGACAAGGCCATCTAGGACCAAGTCGATGTTGTTCTCCAATCTTTTCTCCAGAGATTTCCTTTCAAAATGATGATAAGATAGCGTTTGCCTTTGCACTGTTCTCAGGCCATTTTCTTCTGTAGGCTGCTCCTCTTTGCTTGATCCAATCCTATCCATTCTTCAAGGTCCACATAAATTCTTATTTTTGTAAAAACACCAAAAGAAAAATTTGTATTATCACATTTATGCATGTTGATGTATAAATATCATATTCAGAAAGAGGTCAAAATAACTGAAAATACATACCCCAAAGTATTAGAAGTAGTTAACTGTAATTTTTTCTTCTTTGTAATAAGAAAAAACATTAAAATATATTTTTTTTTAAAAATCAAAAAATATATAAGGAACAAAAAGCTAACATGGCATCTCTATTCCAAGTTCCTACTAATTGCCAATCAGTAGCCAGAACTACATCTGAGAAGCTTGGTGAGACTGTGAATTCAACTGTTCTTGTAATACATCAGCTCACAGAACTGATTTTTAAAAGTTGGAAATAAAATTAAAATGTAATAAATTATATAGTACAAAAAAATGTAAAGAAATCTTCGGTATCAACCCTTTCCAAACACTTTCAGGTTTCCCAAGTGTTCCCACAGAATTCCTCAAATGTCTCAGACGGAGCATGCATCCCCTAATGTTGAGATTACCAACAATATGCAAGGGCTGTCTTCACATTTGTGGCAAGTGTTTAACAGACAGCTAATAGGCACTCAATAGATGTCTGTGATCTGAATTGAGCTTGCCCTCACTTCTGAACAGCTGGAAGATCTTGTAAAGACCCTTGGGCAGGGCCTGGCACACGATGGCAAAAGCTGAACTCCAGAACAGGGTCATTTATCCCAGTCACTTGTCAACAGCCATGGGTGCTTTTTCCCAGTTTTTGCACTTTAATTTTTTTTTTCTGAGTATATAAGTAATATTGGCTAGGCACAGCGGGACACACCTATAATCCCAACAACTTGGGAAGCTGAGGCAGGAGAATCCCAAGTTTGAGGTCAGCCTCCATAATTTTGCAAAGCCGTTTTTTTTTTTTTTTTTTTTTAGTTTTTTAGTTTTCTGCGGACACAACATCTTTGGTTTTTTTTGTATGTGGTGCCGAGGATTGAACCCGGGCCGCACGCATGCCACGTGAGTGGGCTACCGCTTGAGCCACATCCCCAGCTCCTGCAAAGCCGTTTTGAAAATAAAAAATAAAAAGGACTGAAGATGTAAGTCAGTGGTAAAGTTCCCATAGGATCAATCTCCAGTACCAAATAAATAAATAAAAGTCAAATTGTTCCTCTGTAAAAATAAAATTTAAAAAACAAACTGAATAAAGAAAGAAAAAATCTGTTCAGTCACATACTTTTTTTTTAACCTTAATTATTTGGGTTAATATCTTTTAATTTTCTTTACTCATTTCCTGACACAAACATTGATCTCTAAAATTTCTAAGCACTGAGATGATTCAGAAGCAGGGGGATTCCATACCCACAAATGAAAAGTTGCAAGAGTGCTTAGAGAAGGAATTTTAATAATCTCTGTAGAAATCATGCTTAATGTTGGAGTTGCTTTGTTGACTCTTAAGTTTCAGGGGTTTGCCTCTGAAATGACAATCAACCTCTGTTTCATCAGTGACTCTTTCCAGTGATAAGCTACTGTGGGTGTTCAAGAAATCCAGAAGCAAGGGCAAGCTGATCCCTCCTGGGGATACCATCCTAAGACAAACCAGTCTTACTGAAAGTGAGTAAGAGCCTCTTCCATGGAATTGAGTTTGCTCACACTTCAGAACAGATAGAAGATCCTGTAAAGACCCATGGGCAGGACCTGGCATACAATGGCAAAAGCTTTTCTTGCCCCCCCCCTCCCTCCTCCCCCCCCCACTCTCTGGGGTGTTACCATTCCATTGGGGGACATTACGGGGCTTCTAAGAATGTAGCTATTGCTTACTTACGTATCTTCCTTAAATTTCATGCAGAAGTACTGGGTCATACAATGCCCTGGGCAATACTGACTAGCTACCTAGCAAAGGATTGTGAAGCCAAATAAAGGTATGACAAATCACTCTTAAGGTAACCTGGACCTTCAGATTTCAAAAAGTTTATTTGTGAATGTGTTTGGGAAATATTCATTCAGCTATTTCAAATCACAACAAAGATCAGATCATTTTCTCCTGAGCAGTAAAGATAGGTGTGGCACAATGGTCATCATTTGAGGAGCCTGAATCCTGTGTCAAGGGTTCCATATTGTCCTTTCTAAACTTTACACTGTCCTGGCAGGTAGAATTATTAGGATTACCGTTATACTTCAAGGTAATTTCACCCATATTAGTTATAGATGAAGAAGCCAAGAGCCAGAAGTTAATAATTGGCTGGCAATAAGGGGCAGCACCGGGATTTAAATTCAGTTCCCATTTTACTCCAAATCCCCTGCCCTTCATATTTGACCTCCTTTTATCCTGGTTGTGCCACTGGGATTATTGTAGAATATCTTCTTTAGGGTGAAGGACTAAATAGGAACATTATTTAGTTGATGGCATTGTCTACCCTCACAGAAGGCCTTGTAACTCTAAAGAGGACCCCAGATATTCCCTGCGGTAGGTTTTCGTGGCTGAATATTTAGGAGGGAGCTTGGCCGCAACTGTGGAGAAATGTGAAAGCCCCTGAAGGATACCAGTTGGGGGACCCAAGATGGCATGGTGTCTCCTTATCCTAAATATAGAGATCTTACCTGGGAGCAATTCTCTGGCTAGAAAAGGAAAGATGGATGTGGTAAGAATGCAGGTGACACCAGCCCTCCAGGCCCGTGGAAGGAAGCCAGTTTCAGCCACTGAACAGCTCAGAACAGCATGAGCAACCACGAGCAGGGATAGGGGAGCAACCATGAGAGTTGAAAGAAATAACACTTTAGTGGGGGTTAAGGTGTGGATTTAGCAAATAATAGGATGCTCAATTAAATTTGAAATTTAGATAAACAATGAATCACTTCTTAGTGTATGTATGTCTGGGTACCATTTTATCTGACAATTCAGGCAGGGGAGGATGTTGTGGGCTGAGATTGAGGGCTAACAAAAGGAAGAGTTCTTTCTGTGAGGTTTGGGGAAAGTATCTAGGATGTGTCTTGCCCTGGATGGGTGACAGTCTAGGAAAACTTCCAAAGAAAGCTTATCATCTCAATAGAGAACCACTCAGACCCTATGCTCTCACTTTTCAGCCTTGGAGGGACAAACCTTCTGAGTTTACAGGACAGGCACAAGAATTTTCAGACTGAGATAACAGAAATTTTCACTGTCAAGGTCAATGCTTCACATTTCAGGTTTGATGTGTTCTGCAATTAAAATTCTTAATATAGTTAAAGTCTATTAAAAAGAAAAATTCTTAGTGTGACAGATTATATGAGTTTACTTGTCCAGTATTTATTTATTTATTGTATTGAGGATTGAACCCAGGGCCTTGTGCATGCTAGGCAAACACTCTATAACTGGACTACATCCCCAATCCTCAAATATTCTAATAAATGCTAGAAGTGAAAGGGGATCTATATAAGAATTTAAGCTAGGTGTGGTGGCATATGCCTATAATCTCAACTATTTGGGAGGCTAAAGCAGAAAGATCACAAAATTTGAGGCCAGGCAACATAGCAAGACCCTGTATAAAAAAAAAAAAAAAAGAATTTAGCCTGATTGGGTAGTACACACCTGTAATTCCGGCAATTCGGGAGGCTAAGGGAAGAGTATTTCAAGTTGAAAGCCAGTCTGGGCAATTTAGCTAGGTCTTGACTCAATAAAAAATAAAAAGGGCTGGAAACATAGATCAGAGGTTGAGCGCCCCTATGTTCAACACCCAGTACCATAAAAGTTTTTTTTTCAAATTTGTGTTTTTTGGGGTACCAGCGATTAAACTCAAGGGCACTCAATCACTGAGCCACATCCCCAGCCTTATTTTGTATTTTATTTAGATACAGGGCCTCACTGAGTTGCTTAGTGCCTCGTTAAGTTGCCGAGGCTGGCTTTGAACTCGAGATCCTCCTTTCTCAGCCTCCCTAACCACTGGGATTACAGGTTTGAGCCACCCGGCCGGGCATTAAAATTTTTTTGAGACTAGAAAAAGAACACTACTGCTTGGATTATTAAAAAAAAAATAGCAAGGTAATTTGGGGTCCTGGTCACCCAAGTCCTTGGGTAAATAGTCTCAAGCCTACCAGAGGAAACTCAATAACTCAATTCCTCTTCCTTCAGAAGAATAGTTAGCATTTATTGACCCTTGCATTTTTAAAATTTTAACTTTTTATGGTACAGGGGATAAAATCTAGGGTATAGTGCATGCTATGGAAGTGTTCTACCACTGACTACATTCCCCTCCGGTACCCTGCTTTCCTTGAATTTAGACAATATGGTTCTCAGATAAGAGGGAATGCTTTTTTAAAAGAAAGAATCCTCCTTTTTTGTAGATTTTTTTTTTTTTACTTTCAGAAGTATAAATATCATTATGTCAGATTATTGGAATTTAAAGAGTGTTGGGGAGCATCTCAAATTCAGCCTAACATCTACCAGAGGCTTCACCAGGTGCTCTGTATATGCAGGAATTCACTGTGGTTCACAGTGTGCTTCTGAGCTTGGCAGTGTCAGAAACCACTTTAATTTTTTGGCATTCAGACCAACACTAACCCAGTTCACCAAAATTAATGCAGAACCAGGAGGCCCTCCATGTCTTCACTTATAAACAGAATGTAAGGTCTCCCAATATTGGGAGGACATCTCCAATCTACATAGACAGCCCAGCCACAATTCCACAATAGCTTGGTACACGGGGAAGAATGATAAGAACAGAAGCCATCAATCACTTAAAGAGTATTCAAAAATTAATAGAAAATGGGCTGGGGATTTAGCTCAGTGGTAGTGTGTTTTAGTCAGCTTTTTCCTTACTATGACCAAAATACCTGACAAGAATAATTTTAAGAAGGAAAACTTTATTTGGGGTTCACAGTTTCAGACTTCTCAATCCACAGAAGGCTGAGTCCATTCCTCAGGGCTCAAACCGAGGCAGAACATCATGGCAGAAGGATGTGCTGGAGGAAAGCAGTTCAGAACATCACCAGGAAGCAGAGAGAGACTCCACTCACCAGGGACAAAATATATACTCCAAAGGCAGACCCCAATCACACCCCACCTGCCTTTAGTTACCACTCAGTTAATACCTATCAAGGGATTAATTCACTGACTGGATTAAGACTCTCATAAACCCAATCACTTCACCTCTAAACCTTCTTGCATTGTCTCACTTTAGGGGGATACCTCACATCTAAATCATAACATAGGACACTTGCCTAACATGTGAAACTCCCTAGATTTAATCCCCCCATAAAAATAACAATAATAAAAAATAAAAACATTAATGGTGATAGTTAGGCCTGGTCAAATGGGCCCATTTCAATCTCACAATTTCACCATGAAAGAAATATCCTACTCTCCCTTTTATTTGTGAGAATACCGACACACTGTACTCATAAATTCTAAGAGGTATGGTTTTTCAGATTTGGATTGTCCTGCAAAGTATATTCTATAATTTCCAGGCGTGGTGGCACACACCTGTAATCCCAGCAGCTCGGGAGGCTGAGACAGGAGGATTTCGAGTTCAAAGCCAGTCTCAGCAAAATCGAGGCGCTAAGCAACTCAGTGAGACCCTAGGGCTGGGATGAGGCTCAGCAGATGAGTGCCCCTGAGTTCAATCCCCATTATCCTCCTGAAAAATTATTATTATATCCTATAATTGATCGTAATACTTGATAAAATATGAGTTTTTACTTATTCAGTCATCAAATATTTATTGTGTGTTTTGGCATGAGCTTGGTATGATACAAGTTTGATGGAGAAAGCAGTGTATAACACTGAGGACCCTACCAAGTTCATAATTCAGTGGAGGAGACCACAAATCAGCAAATAAATCAACAAAATGTCAACTTTTGGATGTTGCTATGAAGAAAATAAGTATAAAAAAGAGACAATGGGGAACAGGGCCAGGCAGTGACATAAACCTGTAATCCTAGTGAGTTGGAAGGCTAAGGCAAGAGGATCACAAGTTTGGGGTCAATTTGGCAACTTAGAGATACCTGCCTCAAAATTAATAATAAAAAAATAGCTGGGAATATAGCTCAATGGTAAAATGACCCTGGGATTAATTCCCAATACAAAAAAAAAAAAAAAAAAAAAAAAAAAACGGTGGGGGACAGGGAACACAGGGACTCAGGAGCGTCTGAGTGGTGATAATGGAGCTGAGATCCAAGAGCAGAGACTTCACTGTGGGCTACAGAGGTACTAGGAGAAAAGGTCCCCTCATCTCTAGGGATCAGTGTCCTTTGCTGGGAGCAGCTCCACATGGGGCTCCTTGGAAGACAGTCTGGGCAAAGAGGAGAGGGCCTAATCATGTCCCTTGGTCTACATAGTGCCAAGCAGATCCACCACTCATTGTTCCCTGTGAAGCATTGAGCACAGATGAGGAGGCACCCAGGCCTCTGGACCCCTGCCTTAGTCCTGCAAGGCAGAGTCCACCTATCATGGCCAAGGAGCCTGAGAAATTCCCTTGTCAGGTGTCCAAAGAACACTGGAAACACCCCAAATGTAGCCAGTCAGATTGGAGACAAGGGGGCTGAACAGGACTCCTGGCGCAGACCCAAATTTCTGTCCCCCAACCAGGTACTTCTTTCCGTTTGTAGTTTATAGGCCCTTTTGGTGGTGTCCAAGGCAACTGCAGGGTGACTGCTTAGCACTCTGCAATTTGAGCCACATCATTATTTCTAATTAAACTCTTTAAGTTTAATTGGAGGGGTTGTGGCTGTGGCTCAGCGGTAGTGCACTTGCCTGGCACATGTGAGGCACTGAGGTCGATCCTCAGCACCACATAAAAATAAATAAGCAAAATAAAAAATATATTTTTTAAAAGAAAAGAATTTTTTTTAAAGAGAGAGAGAGAGGAGAGAGAGAGAGAGAGAGAGAGAGGGGGAGAATTTCTAATATCCATTTTTTTAGTTCTCGGCGGACACAACATCTTTGTTGGTATGTGGTGCTGAGGATCGAACCCGGGCCACACGCATGCCAGGCAAGCGTGCTACCGCTTGAGCCACATCCCCAGCCCAGAAAGAATTTTTTTGTTGTAGTTGTTTTGTAATTTTTTCGGGCTGAAATGATTCTCCTGCCTCAGCCTCTGGAATAGTTGGGATAAGAGGTATGTGCCATTGCAACTGACAAGAATTTTAAATATAGAACTTCAACTGTTATACATTTTTGTTATTGTTCTTGTTTTTGGTACTTGTTCTTGTTCTTGTTGCTTGAACCTAGGGGGCACTTTACCACTGAGCCTCATCCTCAGCCCTTTTTTAATATTTTATTTAGAGATAGGGTTTTTTAAAATATTTTTTTAGTGGTAGATTGACACAATACCTTTATTTATTTTTCTTTATGTGGTGCTGAGAATTGAACTCATGCTTCACTTGTGCTAGGCTAGTGCTCTATCACTGAGCCACAACCTCAACCCCTAGAGATGCGGGTCTTACTAAGTTGCTTAAGGCCTTGCTAAGTGGCTGAGAGGCTGGCTTTGAACTTGTGATCCTCCTGCCTCAGCCTACAATCCAAACAGCTGGAATTACAGGCATGTGCTACCACACCCAGCTTGTTATGTTTTAAATGACTGAAAAAAATTTTTAATTTTTTATCACCTATTTGTATGAGCAAAGTCAACGACAGGATTGTCACAAATTTGAAGACATATTCATTGTAATTTTTTTTGTAGTGGTCCTGGGGATCAAACCCAAGGCCTCATCCATGCTAGACAAGTGCTCTATTACTGAATTACATTCCCAGAGCCTCATCATTACAAAGTCTTTTGTTTTGTTTTGTTTTTGGAATGGGGATTGAACCTATGGGTGTTTTACCACTGAGCTACTTCCCCAGCCCTTTTTGAGTCAGGATCTCACTAAATTGCTTAGGGCTGGGTACAGTACACACTTATAATCCCAACAATTTAGGAAGTTAAGGCAGGAGGATCAGAAGTTCAAAACCAGCCTAGGGGGGGTTTAGCAACACAGCAATTTAGCAATGCTCTAAGCAATTTAGTGGAATCCTGTCTCAAAAATAAAAAAAAATTAAAAAGGGCTGGGGATGTAACTCAGTGGTAAAGTGTTGTTCCTGGGTTAAAATACCAGAATCAAACAAACAAACAAAAAAAAATGTAAGTTGCTTAGGGTCTCAATAAATTGCTGAGGCTGGCTTTGAACTTGCGATCCTCCTGCCTCAGCCTCCCTAGTCACTGGGATTACAGGCATGCACCACTGCACTGGGCCCCACTGTTACAAACTCTTGATCAGGAATTGCATTTGTCCATTTCAAGCATAAAACCTGATACAAAAAATTATGTTCTGAGAAGTAAACTCAAATTTTCTCATTGAAAATTTTCAAAATGACTTATTTGGGAGTCTTCACAAGTTTTACATTTAATATATTCCCTGAAACATAAAATTTTCTTATAGTGATTATATAAGCTAGAAATATATAATGAATTATAAAATCAAGTTCCATATTGAATGGCTCCAAATCTCCTCCTCTACTCACTCCTCTATGTAACCTTAGAATATGACCATTTTCTAAGCTAACATCAGGTATCCAGTCACTTACCCAGGTGCTTAATAATTCAATCTACAACTAGTAGAGGTTGTAGCATACCTTTCCATAAATCAATATCACTATCTACATGGTAGAGACAGGAAACAGTTGGTTAGGATATTCCACGTTCAGAACTATTTCACCTGAAACAATCTTTCCATTCCTTAGACATTTATTTAAAGCCTGGAAGAAGAAACTTATGGGAAAATATAGCATACAAAGAGAACATTACCCCTGTTATTTTAACATTTCTTAACTATGAATATAACTGATGTACAACAGCCTTCCTGTATAAATCCAGCAACAAATATTTTGGTTTCCTGAAAACAAAACAAAAAAGAAAAACAAAAAACCTCCTTCCCTTGGGTTAAATTGTAGGAATTCTTTGCTTGCAGCTAAGCTGAGGATTTTTTGCATGTGCTTTTAAGATAGGATGGCAGATTTTATGTGTTCTGTATAGCAACCACGGACACTTAACATTCATTAAATAATAATGAAACAGGCTTGGATTATTTTGTTTCTCCTAGGTCTGTTCCTCACTTAAGTGACCTTGGACCAATCCATTCCTTCCCTCATATCTGATTTCCATTTATCTGTTTCAGGATAATGTTTATGACTAAGATGCTTTTGAGGTCTTCAGATTACAAATAGTAGTGTCCTTCATCTGTGAAATTTGTCTCCTTCACCATCCTATGGGATGTCTTCATGACACTTCTACCGAAAACCTTCACAGACAGTTGTAGAGCGTTATCAATATCTAGGAAGGTTCAGCTGTTTGCTAGCCAATCAACCGCCAGTTAATGAGGATAGCTTGAGCCATGAAGTCTGTTCTACACGTTACCAAGAATTAGAAAATGTTTAAACATAATTCCCAAACCATGTTTCCCTTATTTCTGCCGTTTTCAGCCCCTTGCAAACTACGCTGAAGCTGACAACACTGGACTACGCTATTATATTTGGCAAGCCTCTTTCCGAAGTAATCCTACCAAATACTGAGACAAGGCCCACTCTGGCTGGTAGGACAAACTCCCAGGACAGGCCCTGTACAGTTAACGTTGTATTCCATACATTGTTTTAGAGGCTTACAAAATACAGCCATCTTGCATCAGGCACTCCGGCCCAGGGAGAGGGCGAGCCCCGTCCCCTGGTCCGGCAAACAGTCACCTCCGAGGGGATGACTGTCCACCGCGCAGCCCGAAGCGCACCTTGGCTGCCAGCTCCGCCGCGGCTGGAGTCTGAGCCGATAAAGTTGTCCGCGGGCACTCAGCCCGACCCGCAGGACCCGGCCGCACTTAGCCCGGAGCGACAGCGGGAACAGGACCGTCGGTCCGCCCGCCAGCTGCTGCAGCAGCCCCATCCGAAAGTGGGCGCGGGACGCCAGGTTTCCATTTGCAAGCTTCCTGTTAGGGAGTATTTTCAACTGGGGCGCGGCGACCTGGTGGCCGCGTCCTCCTCCCCGCCCCCACGCTGCCCGGGGCGCCTCGGGGGCGCGCGCCAGAGCCCGCGCGGGGGCGGAGCGGCCCCTCCCCCCGCATCGCCCGCAGGCCGGTTCCTCCGTGGTGCCTCCTCCCCTCCCCCTACTTCCCCTTCGGCTCCCCAAACCTAGGCTTCGGGGTCTCGATGACGTGGGCGCACGGAGTGGGGTGGGAGTACAGGACCGGGGGCAAGAGATAGGTGGGGGCGGGCGGCCGTCTCGGCGGGAGCCGGCGGCCCCTCGGCGTGTCTTTTGTGTTTGTACACACACCGCGCGAGGCGGCTGGGAGGAGGGAGCAGGCGGCGCGCGGGGGAGGGGCGAGCGCGCGCCAGCGAACGGGCGCACGGGGGGAGGGGAGAGGGCGGGGCGCAAGCGGGGACTCGGGGGCGGAGCCGAGCCTTCCCTCCATTGTGTGTGATTGGCTGGCGCGCGGCGCGGGGGCGGGACGGCGTATGTTGGGGGATAGCCTCGGTGTCAGCCATCTTTCAATTGTGTTCGCAGCCGCCGCCGCGCCGCCGTCGCTCTCTAACGCCAGCGCCGCCTCTAGCTCGCCGAGCTCCAGCCGAAGGAGAAGGGGGGTAAGTTTTCCCATCTGCCCGCTTCTCCGGAACCGAGCCCCGCTTGCCGTCAGCCCTGAGCCGGTCCCTGCCATTGAGGGGAAGGGACCCACAGCCCCTCTAGCTTAGCCCACAAACTTTTTGGCCCAGAAATGGAGGTGAGGAGTGAGTTTGCCTCTTCCCCCAGGCGGCGGCGGCGGCGGCGGCGGTTCTCCCGTCTCTCGCCGCCTCAGCCCTACAGCAGCAACGCGGCGCTGAGCCTGCTCTCCCTCCTCCCGCGCCCCTGGCTCCTCTTTCTTCGGTGAAATCCCGCCTGATGTCCCTTCCCCGGACCCCAAACCTTCACCACGACCCGCGCGGGCCCCTTAACTACCGCCCCCGGGTCCCAGCCCCCAGTTTTCGGGCGGGAAAAAGGTGGAAATCGCCGCCGCTTCCCACCCTGGGGTAACTCGCTTTTTGCTGCCTCCCCACAGTTGTTGCTAAGCTTCACCATCTTGTCTCTCTTCTCTGGTCACCGACCATATTTTTCCCCCGTTTCTCTCTTCCCCATTTTAAAAAGGGAGGAAAAAATTTAAAAGAAGGACATTTTTTTCCTTTTTTGGAGAAGTGGAAACTTGATGCATTTGAAATGCAAAAAAAACTTTTGCATTTTGGAGGGCGGCACGTGGCAGAGGATCGAGGTATTTTCGAGCGATTTGGTGTTTTGTCTCTTTGGAAGGGAATCGGATACGTTTTGCGATTGTTTCCATTTTGTTCTGGTCTTGGAGCCGAGTTGGTGCCTGAGCGAGGCGGGCAGGCTGGAGGGACCCTGTACCGAGGAACCCGGAGGAAGCAAAACCAAAAGTTTATGTGGTGCTTGGGGTGGACGGGTCGGTCGGTGTCGTGCGTTAATTAAAGACTGGGTGCGGGGCACTTTTATTTCATTGCGAAGCTTGTGAGGACTGGACGCGAGGACAGTGCTTTGTAGAATGCTCAGTGGTGGTAGCTGTTGTTCCCCTTGTTTATCGAGACGTCTTTTTGTCAACATTAACTGTAAAGATGCAAAACCAAGAATGTTTTCAGATATTTACAGCAATCCATTAACTGCCAGACGCGAGGGGGGGTGGGGGGGTTAAAACCTTTTTTTTTTTTGCTGTAATTTGACTCGACCTTTCAGTGGTTTGTGGCTTCGTTCTTTTGACTTGTTTGTGGCTCGAATGTTTACAGACATTTCTAATTTCTAATTAAAGAAATTAGATCAAAGGCTTTTATGGGGCTTTTTGTTTTGCCGTTTGTCGCTCAGAATTGGCATTTTGAAAGATGACTGTTATTAATACTAACAATTTTCTAGTACTACAGTTTGTTTCAAGAAGTCATATTTAGGTGATAGGCGTAATCCGCACCCTTTCACATTATATAACATTACGGACTTTTTTTCTATACTAATCATAGTTTCCAGATTTTGGGGGGGTAGTGACAGGGAAACTTGGATGTTTAGTAATTGCATATGGTGCATTTTTTTTATTTTATTTTATTTTTAATGCTGGTAGGTAAGTAAGGAGGTCTTTCTACCATGGCTCGTACAAAGCAGACTGCCCGCAAATCGACCGGTGGTAAAGCACCCAGGAAACAACTGGCTACAAAAGCCGCTCGTAAGAGTGCGCCCTCTACTGGAGGGGTGAAGAAACCTCATCGTTACAGGTATTAAAGGAAGAAATGGGACAAAGTCTCCTGTAGTATCCAAATAATGTAACAAAAAAGATGATTAACAGTCAAACTTTATTTTAGGGAAACTGTTGTTTCTTTTTGAATATTTACTACTTGAATGCATATGTGTGTGTGTGTAATTTTGTATTGGATCTTACTAGAAACATTAATTTTGAAGTCATAACTGATCTAGAGGCCTAAGGGGATCTAATCCATTAGTAAAATGTTAATGGGATAAATTAACATTTAGTCAGCTGTTAGTATTTTTTGAATAATAAAGTGCTTTTTAAATTTTTTTCTGGGTAGCCGTTTTTGCTTGTGGTAAAACATTAATCAAAATTGGATTGTTAATAAAGTCCCCATCCCTCATTTAGTTGATTGGTTTATTTCCTCCTTTATTAGCTTGAGTTTGGTCTAAGCAATGTTGTTAAGGACATCTGCCATTAGAGGGCAGAAGTTGTTCATAATTAGGTAGACTGCGAATTTTACAGTTATCCTATTCAGTGGAAGAAACAAGTTGGAATTAGGTAAAATTTTTTTGTAGACAATTAGTTTTTAAAGAAGCCAGGCATAATAGTCATTCCTGTCATTCCAGCAACTTGGGAGGCAGAGCCTGGCAAGTTCAACATCAGCTTCAGCAACTTGGTGTAAGACCCTGTCTCAAAAAGTGCTAGGGACATAGTTCAGTGGTAGAACATACCTGGGTTCAATCCCCAGTGCTACCATCCAAAAAAAAAGAAAAGCTTCCAAACTTCCAAGAAACACTGTACAATCAGGAGTATACAAATTTCATTATTCATGAGAGATGACAGAAGTCAAAATACAGGTATTCTTAAAAAAAAATTTTTTTTTAAAGACCACTTTTTAAATGACAGATTGGGTTATGTTGACAAGTCTTTGAGGGCTTTTAAAATAATCTAGGGTGCAGCTATATTAAAAAAGAGTAGTACCAAAATGAAAAGCAGCTAAAGAGTCTTTATTAGCAGCCTGGCTAAGTAATATTTAATACTGAGGCTGAAGAATACCTGGATGGTTTGTTTTTAGAAAAATTATTGCATTTCTTTAAAGCTGACCACTTTTTTGTGTGGTAACAGTTTCTTTAATGTTAATTTTTTTTTTTTAAAGGCCTGGTACTGTGGCACTCCGTGAAATTAGACGTTATCAGAAGTCCACTGAACTTCTGATTCGCAAACTCCCCTTCCAGCGTCTGGTGCGAGAAATTGCTCAGGACTTCAAAACAGATCTGCGCTTCCAGAGCGCAGCTATTGGTGCTTTGCAGGTAAAATGGTGGGTGGGGAAGATTCTTGAGAGTTTTTCTTTGTGCTGTGTTTAAAAGAATGATTTTAAATCTTTGCATATGTTCAAGTAGTTGAGTCAGTGTGAAATGTAGGTGATTTTACTGTTGAGACTTGGGAAAGATTGTTACTCAAGGTTATGCATACAGAAAATGGCAAAATTTGAACCTATTGGATTCCAAAACCTGATGCAGATTCCATTATACCATTTAAATTTTTTAAAAAATTGCACTAAAAGCAATGTTCAAAAAGAAAAAATTCTGGTTTGGGTTATGACTATAGTAGGACATTGAGATCTGGAACCTAGAGGTCTTTTTAGTAGACCTGAAGAGACAAATACAATGTAGAGCTTAACATCTAGACAGAATAGGTGGCGTTAAAGAATTATGCATTAAGTTAAAAGTAGTGAGTAGTAGTTAAGGTTGAATTGATGATAGTGAAGATAATAACTGGACAAGTTAAGAGGGCAGGGATTTGAGGACTTGTAGTTTGCTAAAGAGGATTATTTATGGATTTCCACTTAAATGGAGAGCGTACTAAGCTTGCTCTTAGCTTCATAGTATTGGGACTTTGAAAAGTAACTGTTCTAGAGGCTGTTATATATTAAAATAATTGCGACTTAAAGATTAAAACTTGAAATTAACAAAAAGAGGAGTTGGGGATATAGCTCAGTTGGTAGAGTGCTTGCCTTGCATGCACAAGGCCCTGGGTTCAATCCCCACCACCACCAAAAAAGAAAGAAAATTGATAAGGTATGTAGCATGATTAACATCAATTGTTTTTTATATCGTATGGTTGGCATTCTTGAAAATGTGGTTAAGACTGCCATCTCCTCGGAGTATGGGGCAAAGAGTGATTAAAGTGCAGATTCTAGGCACTATTGTAGACCTGAATCAGACTGGGAGGAGGGTCTACAATTACATATATTCCATTGGAGGATTTTTAGGCTGCTGTTGCTGTGAAAATAGGGCTTTTGCTTTATATGAGAGAAAGATTTGATAGGTGGATTCTACCCTGAAGTGTAATTGGTTGAGCTGTTTCTATGGTTAGTCTAAACTTCATTTGATTGGTGAATTCCAGTAATAGGCACCCATTAAATTCTCAGTGGGTTGAAATTACTGAAATTTCAACTACTGAAATCTTCCCATGCTGTTACTTAGAACTACTAAGTCAGAACTATTCTTAAGATTCCCAAGATTTATAGGTATAAAAATACTAATTTTTGTTTTTGTAGTTATTGTTAATAGAACCATGCTTAATATAAAACTATACTGAAAATTAGCATTTTTGAACTTCATTGTCAAAGTAGTAGTGTCAGTAATTCAGTCTTATAATTGGGATTACTTAATCTGGGTTAAAGGCTTTTGTCTTTAAAATTGTTAGTGTGTAGATTTCCTTTGTTGCTATTATTCAGTTATATGTTTGTCATTAAGTTTGGTTTTACTGGTTTTGGGCAAAATGTTTACATCTGCCTGTATTTCTAGCATTAATTCTGATTTAATTAGAAAGAATAATCTATTATAGTTTCTTTTGCTTTGTTTTGTTTGTGGTGCTGGGCATCGAACCCAGGGCCTTGTGCATTCGAGGCAAGCATTCTACCAATTGAATATATCCCCAGCCTTTTGTTTGCTTTTTTGAAGCATACTCATTAATTCTGTTTAAGATATAAATTGATAATTTACTGATGCAAGTAGTAAAATAGAAGATAGTTGATACAGGATTCCGAGGCCCCCCCTTTTTTTTCTTTTTTCTATTTTTGCTTTAGAATCACTCAGTTTATAACTTTAAATACATATTCCCGTGTTCACAGAGGATGCCCAAAACCTTGGACAGCACAAAATCCTGCATATACCATGTTTTTCCTAGGTGTACATAGCTATGATAAAGTTTGTTTATAAATAAGGCACAGTAAGAGATTAATAACAGTAACCAATGGTAAAATGGAACAATTTTAACAATGCCTTTATTAAATTTTGTTTAAAATTTTATGAACTGTTTCTGGAATTTTCCATATAATATGTTCAAATCACAGTTGACCTGAAAGTGAAACCATGGATAAAAGAGGGGCTGTTGTATAGCTGGAGGAGGGACAGTCATTCAGTGAGTGGTAGAGAAGTTACACAAGAATTTGCCATAGATAATAAAAAATTGACTAACTTATAATTCTAGTCTTTGCCTTTAATGTCTGACACTTTGAACTAAAATATTCTCCTATTAAGAATGAAAGCTGCGGGCTGGGGGATATAGCTCATTTGGTTGAGTGCTTGCCTCTCATGCACAAGGTCCTGGGTTTGATCCTCAGCATCACACACACAAAAAAAATGAACACTGATGTTTTGGAACGAAAGAGTCATAAATATATTCAAAATGTTGTAAATTTGACATTTGTCTTTAAGTTGTAAGGTCTTTTTCCTTCTGCTGTTATTTCAAAATATATTCACTGGTTACAAAATAATGTGGTAGTCAGTCTTTAATCCTCTTTACAGTCAATGTTTAAGGGACATTAGAACATTGGTAATAGAATAAGAACTACATTTGTCATGGGCAAACCCTCCTCTGGTTTCAGTAATCTCCAAGTTGATCAGACACAACCTTAAATACCAGTAGTTGGGGTCTAAGACAGCAGTGAGAGCCTTAGCTCTGCCATACCACATCTGAATTGTATCAAACACTACCAATAAAAGATACCACTCTAAATGGCCTCAGAACCATGCACCTGTTGACATGTCCATATAGCAACTTTTGTTGCATTTCATAGAAACATTAAAGGAATGCCTAATCCTAAAATGATGGGTTAAACAAAAGTAAACTGATTTATTTCTGAGGAACTTCATTTGTTTTATCTATGTATTGTGAAGCCCATGAGAAGGCTACTATTTGCCATGTTTTTAGCCCATTTCTAGACTATACCAAGAACGAGTCCCTGAATATTGAAGACTTGATTTTGATATTGTTGGAATGGTTAAGATAGAGTCAAATTGCATAGAGTAGATACTTTTCAGGTTAAAGTTAGATACAAAAACAAACTAGTAAATATCATCTACTTGAGCAAGGCATTGTGAGTACAAAATGAAATAAGATATTAAAAGATTTGAGGGGCTAGGGATATAGCTCAGTTGGTAGAGTGCTTGCCTCACATGCACAAGGCCCTGGGTTCAATCCCCAGCACCACAAAATATATATGTGTGTGTGTGTGTGTGTGTGTGCGCGCGCGCGCATATGCATGCACACGCAATATGAATGCCAGGGAAGTAGGAGTTCAAGGTTACCTGCACTAGAAACGTAGACAGAAGGAATGCTTGCTTGCTTTTTCATGGAGTCTTGAACTAAATCTTAAGGCTAATAAGATTTAGTTCTTAATAACAAATGCTAAAGAATGATGTAAAATTTGGATGCAACAAATTTTTACGGAATAGAAGCAATAAATCTAAAAGGGATGAAGGTATAAATATGAAGGTCTAGTTCCAGTGGTATACCACTTGTCTAGTATGCAGAAACCCTGTGTTGAATCCCCAGCACCAAAAAAGTAAAAAAAAATACATTTCGTAAAATGGAAAATGTAAACCTTTTGAGTTAGTTTTTGTCATGTTCATGTTTTTAAAAGTGGACTCTTGGGTTTTATTGTGAAGTCATTGGAGGAGGAGGGGTGTGCTCAGGATTCAATCCAGGGCCATTAGCAGGCTGAACTACTGAGCTAAGTCCTCAACCCCTACCCTAAATATATCTTGATCACAGAAACAGCTTTTCCTTAAGGAGAGAGAAGAGGACCAAGTAACTTTTCATTTGATGCTCTAAATCAAAAACAGTTGGACTGGTGACTGTTAAAGTGGTAATTTTGTCATTTCAAAATGAGGTGGTTTTTTTGTTTGATGCCTTGGATTGAACCCAGGGGCACTTCACCATGGAGCCAATATCCCCAGCCCCTTTTTATTTGAGATAGAATCTTGATAAGTTAGTTAAAGTGGAAGTTCCCCTTCACATGCCAAGTGTCGGTGATTCATACAGCCAAGTTTTTGAGTGGTACTATGGATATGCCTTGAAATAAAATTGTAGTCAAATAGGGGAAAACTGGTGGGATCAATACATAAATGCTGTTACAGATTGGGATCTTTAGAAGGGTTTAAAACAGGTGGGTGCAGTGTTGTATATTTATAATCCCAGCTCTTCAGGAGGCCAAGGAAGGAAGATCACAAGTTTAAGACCAGCCTGGGCAACTTAGCAAGATCCTCCCTCTCTCTCAAAACGAAAAAGTAAATAAAAGTCTGGGATTGTAGCTTTGGGTCTTGATTCAATCCCCAGTACTGCAAAAAGGTTTTTGTTGTTGTTGTTTTTAAAGAAGGGTGAGGATGAAGCTCAGTGGTAGAGTATTTGCCTAGCATGTTTTTAAAGCCCTTAGTTTAGTCCACAGTAACCTTCCCCCCATCCCAGCCTGTAATGAATACTAGAAATATATAAGTATTCTTATTATAAAACTTGTTAAACAAGATAGGACTAGAAGTGTATCTCAATGGTAGCCCACTTGCCTAGCATGTGCAAGGCCCTGGTTTCAATCACCAGCACCACAAAGTAAAAGAATATAAAGTAAGGATCATGTTTGGTAGAATCCAGTTAACTGTACTGCACTATTGACAAGATGAAGATTCACATATTGGAGTGAGTAGGATTCAAAATAAGGACACCAGGCTGGCATGAGATTTGAAGAATCCTATTAATAAGTGATTTGACTTGTGTTATTTCATGAGGACTTATAGACAAAGGTGGGTTTGTTGTTGTTCTGTTTTTGTTGTAGATGGACACAATACCTTTATTTATTTTTATGTGGTGTTGAGGTTTGAACCCAGTGCCTCAAACGTGCTTGTCAAGCACTCTATTACTGAGCCACAACCTCAGTCTCTAGACATACAAGGTTTTTTGGTTTTCTAATAGGTTTTTAAATGTGATTATTTGGTTAAAAAGTCAATATCTTGTGAAGTATATTTTTTTAGGATTCAAAAACTTCATTATAGTTAACGTGTCTTAATTGTTTTGGAAATAACACCATTAATAATTTTTCTTTATTCTTGTTGCAGGAGGCAAGTGAGGCCTATCTGGTTGGCCTTTTTGAAGACACCAACCTGTGTGCTATCCATGCCAAACGTGTAACAATTATGCCAAAAGACATCCAACTAGCACGCCGCATACGTGGAGAACGTGCTTAAGAATTCACTATGATGGGAAACATTTCATTCTCAAAAAAAAAAAAAATTTTTTTTTTCCTCTTCTTCCTGTTATTGGTAGTTCTGAACGTTAGATATTTTTTTCCATGGGGTCAAAAGGTACCTAAGTATATGATTGCGAGTGGAAAAATAGGGGACAGAAATCAGGTATTGGCCGTTTTTCCATTTTCATTTGTGTGTGAATTTTTAATATAAATGCGGGGATGTAAAGCATTAATGCAAGTCAAAATGTTTCAGTGAACAGGTTTCAGCAGTTCAACTTTATAACAATTATAAATAAAACTGTTAAATTTTTCTGGACAATGCCAGCATTTGGATTTTTTTAAACAAGTAAATTTCTTATTGACGGCAACTAAATGGTGTTTGTAGCATTTTTATCATACAGTAGATTCCATCCATTCACTATACTTTTCTAACTGAGTTGTCCTACATGCAAGTACATGTTTTTAATGTTGTCTGTCTTCTGTGCTGTTCCTGTAAGTTTGCTATTAAAATACATTAAACTATACTTGCTTTTGGTCTTTATTAATCAACCTTATCCATACAATTAATTCAAAGGTTCCATATTAAAAACTGATTTTAGCTACAAATGCTTCAAGACAAAACTATTGGTGTGGATAAGTATAAGCTTAGTGTGGAAAGGAAACGAGGCTTTATTTCTTTTCTTTTTTTTAGTTGAACACAATATCTTTATTTTTATGCGCTGCTGAGGATTGAACCCTGGGCCGACCACATGCTAGGCGAGTGCTCTACTGCTGAGCCACAACCTCAGCCCTTTATTTCTAATTTTTAAAAATGTGTAGATGGTAAGTATTTGCCAAAAACAGATCTTAACTCTGGACATACATTGTGTTGATTCTCAAACCACCTGGAAATAGTTGAATATGTGTTGAATACTAAATGTACACTCACAAAAGTACCAGGCTGTTAAATTTAACTCAAAAAGTATCAGTGTATTGCAGCTCTGGCTGTTTTATGATGTGTACCTGATAACCCTGCAAGTACTAATAGTTCATAAGCTACATTTAGCATTGGAATGATTAATGTGAAATGAAGATAACATAAGACCTAATGTGACTTTAAATTGAATGAAACCTAATTACTGGGCTAAGAACAAACTTGGATCAGTAAGGTGTAATAGTTGGCTTTCGAGGTACTGGCATTTCTTCCTCTGCTTATGGTTTTTCAGTATAAGATACTAAAATCCAGTAGTTATTAAAAACAATTTTTAGAAGTAAACTGTCTCCGTGGGGGAGGAAGTTAACTATTGGAATCCATTAGGGACTAATTATTTACAAGTAGATTATACACTTGAGGTTCTTTGAGCCCTAATTTGTGTCCATCCCACCCCACCCCACCCTAGTACTGGGGATTGAGCCCAGCAGTGCTCTACCACATCCCTAACCCCTTTTCTTTCCTGCTCTTGATAAATTGCTAAAACTTGGAATCCTACTTCAGCCTCACAAGTGACTGGAATTACAGGTGTGCCTGACTCCATCCTAAATTAATAAAGCTTTAGCAAACCAAAAGTATTTTTTTCCTTGTCCCATAAAATGGTTGTAAGCAGTTGATTTGCCAGTTTTTTAGCATTATGTACCTTATTTAGATAACCAATGAAGTGTATATTACCAAAAGTTAGCATTATGTAATGGGCTTTGCATTCAGTGGTAATATGCAAATATATGATTGAACTTAATCATGGTATGTTAATATTTGTGCAATGATTGCAGTTCAGTGGTAGAGCACTTGCCTAGCATGTGTGAAACACTGGGTTCAAACCCCAGCACCCAGCATCATATTCCTATGAAGAAGAGAACATTCCTATTTATAAGTGAAGCAACTGAATGGAAAAGTGTTCTTAATTGAGTTCTGACCAATATGCATAGAAGTTTTGAGCTTGAGTCTATTCTTTGACTCAGGTGTTGAATATCATCTGCCTGCCTATTGGCTCCTGGGTTAGTGCACAGTTACTGTGAGGCTAATAATCCTTTTCCCTACCATGCTTTGGGGATGGTATATGATAACTGCTAAGTCAAAATTTATAGCAAATTGCAGTTGGGTCCAAACCATGTGTGAGGACTAAAGCTAAAATCACTGTTAAGTTTCAGCTTTTGAATGTAACTTACAGAAATAGCTAGTTAACACCTTAAAATTCCAGATTAAAAAAACTAGAAAGTTGTAAGAAAAAAATTGCAGGTTAAGTATGTCTTAGGAAAATCAATAATACTAAAACTGGAAGGATTTTTGGAGGGGCTTCAGCATGTGGCTCAATACCTCCACATAAACTGTGCCCTGGGTTTTATCCTCAGCTGGGAAAAAAAAAAAAAGTGAAAACATATTCCCTTAAGCAAATGGGAAATCTCATTTAACTATCACAAATAGATGCCCAATCTCTTGCCCTTTATCTTGACCACATAAGAAATAAATTCAAGTTTCCAAATACATTGAAGTCCTGGTATATGCTGTAGATGCAAAGGTATGCTCCAACTTGTTTAATTCTATGAGATGGGTATTATAATACCCTGTTATGCAGATAAAGAAATGGCCAAAGTTAAACAGCAAATGGAGGTGGTGAATTTGTCCCCAGGTAGGCCAAATTTAGGACCATACTCTTCTTAAAAAAGCAATTTTGCTATAAATTGTAGAAGTTTAAGTCTTGGCATTAGTAGAAACAAATGGGCAGGGGGAGACAAAATGAGGAATGAGGGGGACAGATTTTAGAAAAAATTAAGCCTGTGTGCAATCAAACCATGCTGTTCACCACCTGCTCATTCCCCTTAATTCCTCTCTCACCTCTTCAATTTCTTTTGGCGCTTCCTCCAAAATCGCATCCAAAAGTTTCCACTTAACACTTCAACCTTCCTAGTCCAAGCTGCTATTGTCTCTGAACTGGACTCATAATTCATCTACATCCATCCCCTCTGGCCTTTTTTCCACAGAGACCACAGAGAAATGACTCTAAAACTTAAACTGTTCAGGTCATTTTCCCACTTACTAAAAATATCTCTTGGCTTATCATGGCAAACTACATAAACTCTTCACAATCTCATGAGGCCTTAATGTGATCTGGCCTTTCCAATCGATTCTCCTTCTACCACTTAAGCCCCAGCCAAACCCTTTACCCACATATCTTTTCCCATATTCTTTGGCTTTTTTTTTTCCTTAATATTTATCAAAATCTGAAATTACCTTGTTAAATTGTTTACTTTTTTATTGAATCTACTTTCACTAGACTGCTACAAGAACAGGAGTTTTATTATGTTTCCCATTGTAGCTGCATGCTGTTAGAGTAAACCTACATACAAATCTAATTAACGCCTAGAATTGAATATTAATGCTTGCCTTCCAGTTTGGGGTTTTATCTTTGTTTTTCAAGTCTGAGGATCAAACCCAGGGCCTCATGCATGCTAAGCACTTGGTCTACAACCAAGGGGTCCCAAACTCCTGCTTTCATGTGGTAATATTAAATTTCTATAATCCTAATATATAGAAACTGATTTGTTATTTTGAGGATTAAATGAGAACATGCAGAAATGCAAGGCCTGATGTAATATGCCCAGTAAATGCTGAATTTGAATCGAAAATTATGATAAAGCAAACCAACATACTTGTTCCTTGTAGAGCTGTAGGGGAAAACCTAGCCTCAAACTTCCAATATTTCCAGGTAGGATTCCTGCTAAATAGATATCATTGTACTGTTGAGCATTGGTGTCACAATGAAACAGGACTAGGCAGGTATACTTTTATCATCTTAACAAAGGGGTAGAAATCAGAACATTCTAACTAAGGAACGTTCTCAAAGTCAATATTCTTTTTATCACTATTATTAAACATTCTTTGAAAGCAATTCAGGTGAATGAGGAAATTATTTTTAAAAAAGAAATGTTTATTTGCAGTATAGCTTCACAGTTCAGAGTTTGGGCTATGGAGTCAAACTCCCAGTCTCCTATCTGGGTGACCTCAAGCAATTCACCTCCTATCCCTATGCCTCATTCATTATTTATTCATATGTGCCAGATACTGTTAGGATGCCGAAATGAACAAAACAAAAAATTCTCTGTCGCCATGGAGCTAAATGCTAGTGAGGGAAATAATTAAAAAGTAAAATATATAGATCATAAGGTAAAAATAAGTGCTAGAGGATAAAAAAGAATGTGGGGTTGGGGTTATGGCTCAGTGTTAGAACGTTTGCCTAGTGTGTGTGAAGTACTGGGTTCGATCCTCACCATCACATAAAAATAAAAGTATTGTGTCCATCTACAACAACAACAACAACAAAAAAAAAAAAAACAGGTAAGTTGTGTTGCAAGGGGATTGGGTGTTGGAAGTTAGGTTGGCCAGAGAAGGCATCAGTGAGATGTCTTTCAAGTAAAGCTCTGAAGAAAATAAGAGAAAGCTACATGGATGAGAGAAGAGTATTCCAGGCCCTATTGAGAGAGTTCCACTAGGGGACCCTGCCTGGTGTGTTCCTAGTACAATAAGTACAATAAGTTAATTGCACTAACTTGGGAAGGAAAATCAGGAAGTTATTGTACTATTGTGACATGACATACGGGCAGAGGTGGTGCAAAGTGGCACTCTGTATTATTATTATTATTATTAGTAGTAGTAGTAGTAGTAGTAGATGGATGTAATACCTTTATTTTATTTTTGGTGGTGCTGAAGATCAAACCCAGTGCCTCACACATGCTAGGCAAGGATTCTACCAACTGAGCTACTGCCCCAGCCCGCATTCTGGATATTTTTTAAAAGACAAGATGGCTAGGATTTGCTGTTGATGTGGGCCTGATTAAAAAAAAAAAAATTAACAATGCTAGGGTTTGGGGTTTCAGCAATTATAAGATTAAGGTGCTATTGCTTGACATAGGGGAAAACTTGGAACAAGTTAGGGAGAATTTAAGGACCTCAGTGTAGGGCCTGTTAAGATTGAGATGTCTTTCTAGCAGAGACTTAAGTAGACTGTTAGGTATGAGCTTGGGGTTATAAAAGAGGTTTGGGCTAGAAATACAAATTTGGAAGTCATTAGTAAAACTGTAATCCTACCTAGCGGGGTGTGGTGGCACACACTTGTAATCCCAGCAACACAGGAGGCTAAGGTAGGAGAATCACAAGTTAAAAGCCACCCTCAGCAACTTAGTGAGGCCTTATGCAATTTAGCAAAATCCTGTCTCAAAAAATAAAAAGGGCTAGGGTGTGACTTAGTGGATAAGTGCCTCTGGATTCAATCCCTGGTCCCCACTCCCCCCCCCCAAAAAAAAAAAAAAAAGAAATACTAAAGCCAAGAAGCTAGATGAGATCACCAAGGAAGGAGGTAACAGAAATTAGAGGTCCAGGACTGAGGCACTCAACATTTAGAGTTTAGAGGGCTGGAGGTGATATCCAAAGGAGACTGAGAAGGAGTGAGCAAAGAGGAAGAAAGACAAGGTGGTGATCTGAAAGTCAAAAGAAAGTGCTCCCAGGTAGAAAGGAAGTGGTCTCCTATAGCAAATACTGACAAGAGTGAGGTCTGAGAACTGACCATTGGATTTGACAACATATGAGTGAGGTCATTGGTGATCCTATTTAGAACAAGTTTTGGTGAAAAAGAGGAAACAAAACATGATTAGAGTGAATTCAAGAGACAGTGGAACTTTAATAAAATGATCAAATTTCACATCATCAATCATGAAACAAGGTGACATAATGCTGAGGACACATCACCCAAATGTTGAACAAAAATTGTAATCATGAGGAAACAACCAGATACATACAAAGTGTAAGACAGTTGACAAAACAACTTCCTGGACTGTTAAAAAAACAAAACAAAACAAAACAAAAGTAGCCGGATGCAGTGACACACTCCTATAATTCCATCAACTCAGGAGAATGAAGAGAAAGATTCCAAGTTCAAGGACAACTTCAGCAGTTAGGTGAGACCCTGTCTCCAATTACAAAATAAAAAGGGCTGGGATGTAACTCAGCATTCATTTTCCAGTACCAAACCGACCAACCACAAAACCAAACACACACACACACACACACACACACACGAGATAGAAGTGATCTATATTAAAGGTGATTTAAGAAACATGATAATGTCACCAGATCATGGATTGTGATTTCTGGGGGGTTTGTTTGTTTGTTTGTTTGTGGTGCTGGAGATTGAACTCAGGAGCACTCTCCCACTGAGCTACATACTCAACCGTTTTTATTTTGAGACAGGATCTTTTAAGTAACTGATATTGGTCTTGAACTTGAGATCTTCCTGCCTCAGCCTCTGTCACTGGGATTACAGATATGTGCCAAACTGCACTACACTTTGTTTTTATTTTTTGAGACAGGGTTTCATTGCTGTTACTCAGGCTGTTCTTGAACTCCTGGGCTCAAGCAATCTTCCTGTCTCACCCTCCTGGATATCAGGGACTACCCCCATGCACCACTGTGTCTCACTTGGATTGTTTTTAACTACTTAAAAGGAAATTATTAGGTTAGGATAATTAAAGAAATTTTAATATGGAATGTGTATTAAATATTACATTAATTTCCAGTGTCTTGGGGGTACATCAACAGTATTATGATTGTGAAGAAGAATGTCAGAGAATATTCTTGTTTTTTTTTAAACTTTTTAAGTTTGTTCTTTTTAGATATACATGAGAACAGAGTATATTTTGACATATTATACACAGAAGTATGTATGTATCTTATTATATATTATAATAAGTATGTATCTTATTATAATTAGGATTCTATTCTTACATGATGTGGAGAATATCTTTGTTCTTTTTTATTTTTTTTTTTTTGCTACCAGAGATTGAACCCAGTGGTGCTTAACCACTGAGCCACACCCCCAGCTCTTTTATATATATATATGTATATATATATATTATTTTTTTAATATTTTTATTTTTTAGTTATTGGCGGACACAACATCTTTGTTTGTATGTGGTGCTGAGGATCGAACCCAGGCCGCACGCATGCCAGGTGAGCGCGCTACCGCTTGAGCCACATTCCCAGCCCTCTTTTTTATATTTTATTTAGAGAAAGAGTCTGAGTTGCTTAGCACCTTGCTAAATTGCTGAGGCTGGCTTTGAACTTCCTCCTGTTTCAGCCTCTGGAGCCTCTGGGATTACAAGCGAGCACCACCACACCCCACTAAAAATATCCTTGTACTTAACAGATACATGCTAAAGGGGAAGAACAATTTTGAAAGCTGAAGTTTAAAATATATAGAAAGAGAAAAATGTGGTAAAATGTCATTTGGTGGGCTGGGGTTATAGCTCAGTGATAGAGTGCTTGCCTAGCATGTGTGAGGCACTGGGTTTAATCCTCAGCACCACATAAAAATAAAACAAATAAAATAAATGTATTGTGTCCATCTACAACTAAAAAATTTTAAAAAGTCAGTTGGTTAAATTACATGAAGAATGCTCTTTGCACCATCCTTTTAACTTTTCCATAGTTTTAAAATTTTCAAAATAAACAGGGACAATGCTTTAAAAAATTGCAAGAAAAGAATAAAGAATAAAAAGCAAAAGAGAAAGGATTCCATGTAAAGAATAGGGACAGCAAGTACAGGTAACTGTTTCTGGGAGTTTGGCTTAAAATGGAGAAAAATGGGCAGTAACTGAGGAGAACAGTAAGAGCCCAGGAGACATTTTTCTCTACATTTTTTCTAAGACTGAACTAATAGGATGTTTACTGTTGTATTGTTTTTATGCTTGTGGAGCATTTGCCAAACATCTATGAGGCCTTGGGTTTGGTCCCCAGCACCACTAGATAGATAGATAGATAGATAGATAGATAGATAGATAGATAGATAGATAGATAGATAAAAAGGAGAGAGAAAAGACTTTGTTTTTTAAAAAATGTCAAAAATATTATAAAGTTATAATATTTAAAACAGATATTTGCGTAAAGTAAATGTCAGTGGAACTAAACAAGCAGATTTAAGCTGCTTCAGTGACACATGCTTGTAATCCCAGCGGCTGGTAAATTCAAAGCCAGCCTCAGCAATTTAGTGAGGTGCTAAACAACTTAATGAGACCCTGTCTCTGAATAAAAAAAAAAAAAATAGGATTGGGAATGTGGCTCAGTGGCCTAGTGCCCCTGAATTCAATCCTCAATAACCCCATCAAAAGAGTGAGCTATTCAATTTTTAGAAAATGAGGTAATTGGACTATTCATTGGAATAGTTTCTATTTTCACCTCCAAATTTCAGTTTGATTAAACGACTATTAAGGCTGGGTGCAAAAGGCACACTTATAATCTCAGTGGATAGGGAGGCTAAGACAGGAGGAGTGTAGGTTCACAGTCAGCCTCAGCAATTTAGAAAAGCTCTTAGCAATTCCACGAGACCCTGTCTCTAAAATAAAATATAAAAAAAGGGCTGGGAATGTGGCTCAGTGGTTAAGTGCCCCTGGGTCCAATCCCAGTTCCTAAATAAATAAATATTAACAAAAGGCCATTATGAGAATAGTTTATTTATTGTTCCACCTCTATCAACCTGTCCCCTAGAAATACAAAGTGGGCAAGAGTGTTGAGTACGTGCACACACGTGTGAATAAAGCAGCACTATTTGTTAAACTGAAAATTTGAACCACCTAAATGTCTATGAATAGAGAAATGGCCAAGTAAAATTTTATGGCACGATATTAAGAAATACAATGTTGTTTTACAAGGATGAGGCAAAGATCTATATACACTCATTGAGAAAGATTTCCAAACTCTGTTGTTCTATATAGTCAATCCTAATTATAAAAAGGGGGCTTATTAGGTTGGCTTGCGCGACCAGAAGCTGGATAGCCCACAATGGCCCTCTGCAAGCTGGAGAGCTAGGAGAACCAGTAGCTGCACAGTCCAAGAGGCAGAAGCCCCAGAAAAGAGGGATCATCCGTGCTACTCCAGTCTGAGACCTAAGCCTTCTGAACAGTCACTGTCAGAGTCCACTTTGGAAGAGTGAAGAAGAGAAAGTCTGATATCCTCAGCTGATCACAGCAGCAACCAAAAACCAGTTCAAGAAGAATGGAGCTTGTATCTGCTAATGCTTCCTTGTTTTTCCATCCAAGTCATCAGCCTAGTGGTCCCTCAGGCCCAGTTTAGGGAGGGTTTCCATTTCAGTTGGCTATCCTATAAGCCAATCATTCCTAGACACACACTCATCAACACACACATAATCCTTTCAGTCGTTGGTTTATCTTAATCCAATCAAGTTGACAATTCAAATTGACCATTACATTTGTAAAAATTTAAAAGCAAGCTGTGGAATGAATACACCATTTTTCATGAGTTTAACATTAACCACCCAAATAATTTGTAAGTACATGTATGTGTGTGTGTGTGTGTGTGTGTGTGTGTGTGTAGTATATACACAAGTACTATATGTGCATGCATAGGAAAGATCTGGAAAGATATACACCAAACTGGTAACAGTGATAGCCTAAGGGAAACAGTAGTTGTAGAATCTGGAAGTTCTAGCCAAGAAGCCACCCAGAGGCATGTCCCTCAGAGCTCTTGCTACCCAACTTTTATAAGGGTAAGTATTAATCCAGTGCTTGCTGTGTGCCAAGCCAAACACTGTACCAAACCTCTGTTTTATCTCATTTAATTCTCACAGGGATCTTTGAGGTAACCTTTGTCATCCCCACTTCAAATGAGAGAACTGGATGCTCAAGTATCCCCCTACCTTCCCATCCCTGCACCCTCAGTGCCCTGTGCAGATCAGTGTTTGTGTTTCTGCTTCTCAGAATGGCCCTTTTGCACCCCTCTGAGTTTCATTCTTTCCTAATCATCAAAGTCTTCTTTAAGGTAGAGAACTAGCTAGGCCTGTGCCATAATCATGAGCAGGACACTAACCTCCATGAACCTCAGTTTTCCAGTTTAAAAAATATCACTGGTGAAACATGTAATTTCAGGTGATTTATGAACAAACATTTAAAAGATTTTTATGCTGAATATGAATTAGTAAAATAAACATCACACAAGAAACCTGAGATTCCAGGTTGCACCCCTAAGTTCAAATTTTGAGTCAAGTAAAAAAAAAAATTAGTAATAGTTTTATAGGTAGTGCTGGAAAAAGTAAAAATAAGGAGAAAAGTGAGAAGAGAACCTCTGGGGATCATATGGCAGAACGTTTGGAAAATGCGACTTGTTCATCTTCACTACGTTTGAATCTGAAATAAACAGTTCTGATTCTGTGTGAAGGGAGGGGAAGAGGAGAAGAAAGGTGGCTAGGATTTTAGCTAAAATGACACTAGCACATTCTCAAGGCATGCCATGCCTGGGCTTAGCCGGCTGCAGGGCCTGTTGGAACCTGATGGCGTGTAATATTCGTGGCTTCGCTGCCAGCAGAACCAAGGCGACCACACTGGCATCAGACTGGTCAGCAGATGGCCGCGCATCAGGTCCTTCCTGCAGGTCCCGGGCAACTCTGGCTCTCAGGCGAACGGCCAGGATGGCCTCCTGAAGAGTACTGCCCCCAGTTTCAGGAACCGGGGTGTGGGAAACGCTGCCCCTTCCTGCTTGGAGCATCTGGGGTGGGGGTGAAGGCGCTTTCCGGGCCTGAGAAATGAGGCTTGTGACCCTCTCTGCCCAGGATCCTACTCATCCCACCGACCACAGGTCGGGGAGGCCGATCCTCAGTATCACCCGAGCTCTATCCTCTCCCCTCTTCCCCACTACGGTGGCCCTGGAGCGGGAGTCTTTCTTATTTACGCGTCTCCAAAGTCGCCTCCCGACCTGGGCTCGCACCCTCCTTACCCTCGAGGGCAGGAGTGACCCTTCTAAAACGCTGAGCCTTCGAGTCACCTCCCGCCCCACCGTAGAGGCATTAGCCCCGCGCAGGCACCGCCCCCTGGGGAGGCCGCGCCCACTGGCGTCCGCCACGCCCACAGGCCACGCCCCTCGCGGCGCAGTCCGGGCGGGGGCGCAGCTGTCTGCTTTCCCGGGTTTCTAGACCCGCAGCGCCCTCCTGGCTAGCACTCTGGCGTGGTCGCCCAGGACCCTGAACGTCCCAGCCGCCCCGCCCGAGCCGCCAGCGCTGGCTGCCTTGCAACTCCTCCGGCTCTTGGGATTTAGGCCCCTTCCCTTAAGGGAGGGGTCGTCTCCCGTTGCCGGGTGAGCCGGGCTTCGGCTGTGAGCAGGCTGTGGAAGGGTTCTGCGTGGCCCCTGGGAAATAAAGCTCAGCTGCCTCGCTAGTGGGTGGGTAGGAAGGTAATATGTGATCGAAGAATCCATTTAAGATCGGAGAAATACTACGTTGATTCTTGCCAGGGCTTGTGGGGGGGGGGGGCAGTAGTTCCCAGGCTCCCACTTTTATCCTCCGCAATCTGGTCCCTTCTGCTCCGCGAGAGTGGGCTTCAGTCTTTAAACTCCCTGGCTTTAAACCACGTGGATCTGGTTGAAATGGATCAGAATACAGTTGCAGGCTCACATCTTCTGGGTGGGGGCCCCAGAAGGCCTGGAGGCAGGCACGCACAGGACAAATCCTATCTTGAAGGCACCATGTAGAGGTGGTTGTTTTGAATCTGGGACTTCATTATGTTGCTCAGGCTGATCTCAAAACTCCTGGAATCAAGGAATCCTCCCGCCTCAGTCTCCCCAATACCTGAAACTACAAGTGTATGCTCACCACAGACGGCAGCCCAGATGTTTTCACAGGACAATTTTAAGCCTTGTTACTACCTGAAGTTTCAATTTTTTATCCGGGCACCCAGCCAGGAGCTAGGAGAAAGCTAGGACATGCGAAGGCAAGTCCACTCAGAAGAGGGAGGCCAGAGCAGGGCTTTCACAGCTCAGGACCAGAGACAGGTGGTAGGGCTTCAGGATCTACTTTTACTTAGTCATATGAAGTTGTCACCAAGTGATCTATTCTGAGGTCACTGAAGGACTTAGGATCTGCCTCTGTGGAACAAGAAATCCTAAGCCCCTGAGGAGATGGGCCTTGGGAACACCAAAGGTGAAAAGGTATTTAAATGCCTTTCAACAAATGTGTCTTGATTCTGCAGTCATGGGGTAGGGCTGTCTCTCCTGAGGGTTTCTTTCTTTATCTATTTATTTATTTATGATACTGGGGATTTAATCCAAGGTCAATTGACCATTAAATGACCAGCCCTTTTTTATTTTATTTTTTATTTTTTCATTTTGAGACAATGTTTCATTAAGTTGCTGAGGACATCACTGATTTACTGAGGCTGGTCAAATTTAGGCTCCTCCTGCCTCAGCCTCCCAAATCCCTGGGATTACAGGCCTGTGCCACCACACCAGGCCTCTTGCAAGGGTTTCTAAAATGTTCTGTTCATTTTCTCTCATGGCTGGGGAAAGGGTCCCAGAAGGCCTGTGTGATGGCACTCTAACAAATCCCACCTTGAAGGCAGCATTGCCCTGTCCCTGACCAGAAGGCTTTGACGTTTTTAATCTGGGTCTTGTTGTGTTGCCCAGGCTGGTCCCAAACTCTTGGAGTCAAGGGATCTTCCCACCTCAGGCTCCCAAGTAGGTGGGACTGACTATAGGTGTGGGTTACCACACTCAGCTGCCCAGAAGGTTTTCGCTTGTTTATTTGTTTGGTTTGGGACAGGGTCTTATAAATTGCTGAGGATGACCTCAAACTTGCAATATTCCTGCCTCAGCCTTCCCAGTGGCTAAGATTACAAGTCTCTGCACCACCATACCTGCCTGGCAGCCTTGAAGTTTTAATAGGATCATTATCAGCAGAGCTGAGGAAGATTTTCTCCAGTAAAGCCTACATCCTGTGAAAGAGGCATACACCCCACTCTTGGGGACTTCAGCAAGGTTCCTCCTGACATCTCCCTAGTGTCCCCCTTCTCAAAAGTCTGGGTCCTAGACCCACAAAGCTCTTCTTCCAAGATCAGAGGCACTAGAATCAGTTGAGCATCACATCCTTCTCAGAGGGCTGTTTCAGCTCCAGAGCTTTTCCTCCAAATTCTAAGCTTTAATAATTGAATTCCCCAGCCCCAGAGATGGTGGCTGCTTTCTGCAGTTGCTACCTTTGTGACACCTTAAAGCTCCCATTTAAGGAGGATGCAGTGGTGCACACTTGTAATCTCAGCAACTCAGGAGACTGAGGCAGAAGGATTACTAGCCTTAGCACTTCACAAGGCCCTAAGCAACTTAGCAAGATGGTGTCTCAAAAATGTAGCTCAGCGTTTAAGCACCCCTGCATTCAATTCTTATTTATTTTTTAAAAATATTTTTAGTTGTAGATGGATGCAAAAAATAAATAAAATTTTTATGTGGTGCTGAGGATTGAACCCAGTGCCTCACACATGCCAGGCAAGTGCTCTGCCAATGAGCTACAGCCCCAGCCCATTTATTTTTTAATTAAAAAATTTTTTTAAGTTCCTATTTACTCGTTCTCTTTCAGTTACTAGATAACATTTTTTAACCTACTTAACAATTCTTTTTTTTTTTTGACGGTACTGAGTATTGAATCCAGGGACTTACTCATGCTAGGCAAATGGTCTACCACTGATCTATATCCCCAGCCCACAATATCATCTTTCTATCAAGTCAGCTGCTTTGGGATAATAAAGTATGAGATTAAACCCATTAATTTCATGACCATTCAGCTGTTACTGCTGTTCTTTTGATGTGAAGCCACTTCCCTGATCAGAAGCGGTATTGTATGGCATATTAGGACAATGTGTGAGGCAATCTATAGATTCATGCTGGTGATGCTGGCAGAAACAATATGGTGAGGGAAGGCGAATCCCTATCAAGAATAATGTGGTTCACAAAAGACAAGTATCTGCCCCTTTCATGATGGAAAAAATCCAGCATTATCAACTTGCCATAAGGTTGCCCATGGGGCAGCAATGGGTACTCAAAAATGTTTATCTCTGTTATTGGCAGATTAAGCAGTTAGTATCTGGTTGAATGAGCCTTGATGAAGAGAAGTCCCTGTTGTTGATGAAGATAAGTCCCTGTCCCTTGCTGTGATGGCCACTTTGTTACATGGGCCCTTGAGTAAGCACTGGCTGACTCGGGGAAGGGACTGACTGACCCCATAGAATATGTTATATTCCCAATTGTCAAGAGCATTCTTTGCAGTGACACGCTTTGGGTAGTACTACGGTCTCTCAAAGGCCTATGTGTTAAAGGCTTGGTCCAAGGTGCTATTGGGAAGTGTGGGACCAAGTGGTAGGACCTAGTGAGAGGTGTTAGTTCATTCAGGGCGTGACCTTGAAGGGAACTGTGGAGTTCTGGGCTTTTCCTCCCTCTCCTACTTTCCTGCCACAAGGTGAGGGCTTCCTCTACCATACACTATCCTCAGTTCTGCCTCATCACATGTTCAAAAGCAACAGGGCCAACTGCCCATGGATGAAACCTCCAAAACCTTTAACCAAATGAACCTTTCCTCTTTTGAAGCCAAATAAGAGCTTTCCTCTTATTACAGTAGTGGAAAGCTAATGAACACAGTGAGCATTGACATTGAGACACAAATAACTTCACATTGCATGCCCACTTGAAGAGATCCAGCCACATACTCCTTCCCCAGAACTTGCCACCAATCTTCCGGTCATATTCCTCCCACATTCCTGACAATGAGCCAATGTAGATATCTACTTATGGCCATCTCTTGATCCAGACAAAGTGCACAAACAAATGTGCCTCTTTATTTCTGCCCAGTAGAAAGACTTATTTTATCACCGTTCTTCAGGCCTACCCTGGAGTGAGGCTGTAAGGCTTCAGCTGTCCACTTTGTATCGATGCCAGCCATCTGCAGAGCCATCTGTAAATCAGGCACAAATTTCTTTCTCCTCAGTCAGCTGATCCCAAAGAATGTTCTATGAGGTCCCAGGACTAAAGGAAGAGAGGTGATGGAGCAAGTGTTGTGGAAGGAGCCCCAGCCACCTGCCTGCACAGCTTACTCAAGCCCTCTGGTACCTGTTCAAACTGAATCTCTTGTATACCATGTCCATGTGATATGAACCTGCTGCCAAATGTGCCCCATTCCCTGTCTTGGTGAGTAAGAGGACATCTGGTATATGCATGGCTACTTGATGGCTCATGAATCCATGGTTGTTTGCAGAAACAGATCACAGATTGGCCCCGGACCTCTGTAGGCCTGTGCTGTGACTCTCCTACTGGTACATACCTGGGGCTTCACCCAGCATCCCCATTTGCCAAATCCACTTGGAATATTGTTGGATCTGCTGGATCATCAGGGCCAAGTGAAAGAGCAGCTTGCGCTGCAGCCTGGACTTGCTGCAGATAATTCTCTTGCTTTATATTCACCCCAAATTATTTACTTGATGTAGGTTATTTAAATCGATTTTCTATTTTTTACTTACATAAATTCAACTTCATCCTAAGAAATGGTATCTGTGGTAGGCTGATTACACATTTTCTTCTACATAAGTAGAACAAATACTTAAGATTTAAAATAAAAACTTTCATCCAAGGGCTGTGTATGTTGCTCAGTGGTAGGGCACATGCCTAGCATGCACGAGGCCCTAATTCGATCCTCAAATCAAACCCAAATCAAACCAAAAAAAACTCCCAATCTTCATCCAATTGCTACCTAAGTCATCCACTATGAGTAGCACCTAGCCCACCCTTCTGGAAACACTCCCCAGGGAAGGAAAAACCCAAAACAGCAAACCAAGACTGTCACAGTTAGGTCCAAATATACTAGGGGATATCACTTAAATTTTTTCTTCTTGGGGTCATTTTTCAAGAACTCTGATCCTTTGACCATCAATTGAGGAGGAAATTTAATTTCAGCTGTTACTCAGGTATTGCAGTAGCCCTGCCATTTAAATTGTGTTAGTAGAACAATGCCCCTCCAGAATCAGATTACCCTCTCCTTGAATTTGAATAGGCTTCTGACTCTAGTAACCACTAAAATGTACCAGAGGTGACACTATACCTTGTGGAAGAATGGTGCTATAGTTTGGATTCAGAATGTTCCCCCCAAAGCCTATGTGTTAAAGGTGGGGCCTCTTGAAGAGGTTGATTGCCACTAGGGGCATGCTCTTGAAGGAGACTATGGGACACATTTCTCTTCCGTTCTCTTGCTTTCCTGGCTGCCATGAAGTGAGCAGCTTCTTCCACCATGCAGTCCCCATCAGATGTTCAGAAACAAGGCCAATCAGTTATGAACTGAGATCTCCCAACTGTGTGCAAAAACTAAACCTTTCCTCTTAAATTTATTTTCAGGTATTTTGTTACAATAGTGGAAAACTGACTAACACAAATGTTATCCAGATGAAAATTGGGGCAGATGCTATGGAAGGGAGAATGGATACTAAGGAAATAACCACAATTTCATCTAAAGGAGGCCACAAGTAAGTGTCTACTATACCCAGTGCTGTGTAATAAATCACCCCAAGCTTGGTGGCATCACCCAATGTTTTTTCCTTTTTTTAAAACACTGACAGCTTCTGTGGATTAGAAGTTTTCAAAAGGAACAGTGGCGGGGCTGGGGATGTGGCTCAAGCGGTAGCGCGCTCGCCTGGCATGCTTAGGGCCCGGGTTCGATCCTCAGCACCACATACAAACAAAAATGTTGTGTCCACCGAAAACTAAAAAATAAATACTAAAAATTCTCTCTCTCTCTTTAAAAAAAAAAAAAAGGAACAGTGGCGACAATTTCCGAATTCTACTACAGGATGTCTGGGCTTTATCTGGTAAGACCGAAACCTGTGAATGACTTCAGCTGGGAGCTAGAATTATCTGAGCCTACATCACTCACAGGCCTGGTGCCTGGGTTGGGAAAATCAGAAGACTCATGCAGTCAGAAGAGTGCCTATCCATGGTCTCTCCATGAAGCTTGACTTCCTAACAGCATGGAAGCCACAGGGCAGTTAGACGTCCAGCAAGCTGCCTCTGGTCTCCAACACTCAAACTGGTTGCCAAGGGTTAGAGATTCAGAAGAGTTCAACTACAAAGAGAACTTTGAGGGTGATGGAACTGTTTGTGGTGATGGTGAATCTAAACATATGCTAAAACTTTCAGAAGTTTTAACACCCCTCCAAAAAGTCAATTTTTATTGTATGTAAACTCAAAAATAAAATTATGCTTTTCAACACTTTGTCCTAGAGGGACTGGACCACAAGTGAAAAATGACACAGATGGATCATAGACCTAAATGCAAAATGCAAAATTATAAAGCTCCTAGGAGGTAACATAGGAGAAAATCAATACCAGCATCAATCAGGCATATTTTGCTTGAGACCTCAGATGATTCCAGCTGCCCAAGCTGGGTAGAGCAGAGACAATTTTTCCTCACCAAATACTAAATAAATAATGGAATTATGAGCAAATATATGTTGTTGATGTTTAATGCTAATAAGTTTGGGGATGTTGTATTATGAAGCAATCGCCTACTGGAATAGGACTTCTCTTCCGTCTTTTTCTTCTGGATCTTGTAGATTGTTTCCCTTGTGGTGACCCCTGGAGCTTCCAGTTCTTCGATGGCACTGGCTTTGAGGAAACTAAAATGAAAAAGAAAAAAGTGTATAAGCTGCTTGTTGTGCTTCAAAATATCTTCTCCCCTTCTTCTATAGTCAAGTATTAGGCAAGCTCACGTTGCTTCAAACAGAGAACACATTTCCCAGGCTTCTTTGCAGCTAGATGCATCCATATAATGTAATTCCAGACAATAGGATGCAGGTGGAAGGAAAACATGCTGTGTTCAAGCTTTGGGCTGGAACATAAATGAGAGTGTCCCAACTGTAACCCTGCAGATGTGGACAATACCCTAGGAGATGGAACAACAGAGTAGAAAAACACCTGGATAACTATGTAGAACAGAGCAGCTTAGTCATCTTAAACCCCTGCTGCCAACCTCTTGATTGGTGTATGAGAGAAATAAACTTGCATTTTCTTGGAATGACTTCATTTCAGAGTCTTAGTTACAGCCACATAATCCTTTCTTCCTTTTTAATCTCTTAGTTCATTTTTTTGGTGTTCTTCTTCCCATATATTGGTGCATGACAGTTGTACATAATGGTGGGGTTTTGTTACATGTTCATACATGTTACATAGTCATACATGTTACATAGTCATACACAATGTAACTGTATCATTTGACCTATGTTATTCTCATGTATTTCCCCTTTCCCTTACCCTCTCCCTGCCCCCCTCCCTGCCCCCTCCCTGCCCCCCTCCTCTACTGTTTTCTTCTTTATTTTATTTTTATGTGGTGCTGAGGATCAAACCCAAGGCCTTGCATGTGCTAGGCAAGCGCTCTACCACTGAGCCACAACCCAGCCCCTCCCTTCAGTTTTAATGAGATCCCTACCCCCACTACCTTTCTTTTCCTTTTTTCTTTCTAGCTTCCACATATGAGAGAAAATATGCCACCCTTGGCTTTCTGAGTTTGGTTTATTTTGCCATAATATTCTCAAATTCTATTCATTTTCCTGCAAATTACATAAATTCATTCTTCTTTGTGGCTGAATAAAACTCCATTGTGTATATGTACCACATTTTCTTTATCCATTTATCTGTTGATGGACACCTAGGCTGGTTCCACAGTCTGGCTTTTCTGAATTGTGCTGTTATAAACATGGGTATGCCTGTATTGCTATAGTATAATGACATTCTTTAGGATAAACACAGAGGAGTAATAACTGGTCTTATGATGGTTCCATTCCTAGTCTTTTGATGAACCTCCATACTGATTTTCTTGGTGGTTATACTAATTTACAAGCCTACCAACAGTGTGAAAGTGTACCTTTTCCTCTACATCCTCTTTTCTTGATGGCTGCTGTTCTGACTGGAGTGAGATGAAATCCCAGTGTAGTTTTGGTTTGCATTTCCCCAATTGCTAACAATGCTGAACTTTTTTTTTTTCTCATATATTTGCTGATCACATATATTTCTTCTTTTAGGAAGAATTTGTTTAATTTATTTGCCTATTTGTTAATAGGGTCATTTGGTTTGGGTTTTTTTTTTTTTTTTTTTTTTTTTTTGTACTAGGAATTGAACTCAGGGGCACTCAACCACTAAGCCACATCCCCAACCCTATTTTGTATTTTATTTAGAGATAGGGTCTCACTGAGTTGCTTAGTGCCTCATTAAATTGCTGAAGCCAGCTGTGAACTCCAGATCCTCCTGCCTCAGTCTCCCAAGCCTTGGGGATTACAGGCATATGCCACCGCACCCAGCTTGGGTTTTTTTGTTTGTTTGTTTGGTTGGTTGGTTTTGGTGTTCACTTGTTTGAGTTCTTTAGATATTCTGGATGTTAATCCTCTGTCAAATGAGTAAGAAGCACAGACTTTCTCCCATTCTGTAGATTCTGTCCTCACATCCTAATTGTTTCCTTGGCTGTGCAGAAGCTTTTTAATTTTATGTCATTCTATTTACTAACTATTGGCATTATTTCCCATGTTTTGGGGGTCTATTGAGAAAGTTGTTTTGTGTGCCTATGTGTTAGAATATTTTCCTACGTTTTCTTCTAAGAGTTGTATAGTTTTGAGGGTAATTCTAAGGTCTTTAAACCATTTTGAGTTGATTTTTGTGCAGGATGAAAGACAAAGGCCTAGTCTTATTCTTTCATATATGGATAACTAGTTTTTCCAGCATAAATTTTTTTAAATATTTACTTTTTAGTTTTTTAGGTGGGTACAATATCTTTATTTTTTATTTTTATGTGGTGCTGAAGATCAAACCCAGTGCTTCACACGTGCCAGGCAAGTGCACTACCACTTGAGCCACATCCTCAACCCTCCAGCATAATTTTTATTTTATTTTAATATTTTTTTAGTTGTAGATGGACACAATATCTTCATTTTATTTATTTTTTCATGTTGTGCTGAGGATCGAATCCAGTGCCTCACACATTCGAGGCAAGCGCTCAACCACTCAGCTACAACCCTAGCCCCAGCATAATTTTTTTTTTTAAATCTTTTTAGTTGTAGGTGGACACAATACCTTTATTTTATTTATTTATATGTGGTGCTGAGGATGGAACCTAGTACCTCACATGTGCTGGAAAAGCGCTCTACCACTGAGCTACAGCCCTAGCTTTCCAACATCATTTTTTAAAAAGGTTATTTACTCTCCAATGTATGTTTTGGGCATCTTTTTTTCAAGGATGTATCTGTATAGGTTTTTCTCTTTCTTTTTCTCTTTGTCTTCTTTTCTATATCATTGGTCTATGTGTTTTTAAGCCAGTACCATACAGTTTTTGTTACTTTAACTTTGTAGTATAATTTGAAATCAAGTATTGTGATGCCTCTAGCATTGCTTTTTTGGTTTAGAATTGCTTTGGCTATTCTGAGTGTTTTATTTTTCCAAATGAATTTTAGGATTTTTTTTCTAGTTCTGTAGAGAATGTCATTGGTATTTTGATGGGGATTGAATCTGTATATTGTTTAGTTTGTATGGTCATTTTACCAATATTAATTCTGCCTATCCATGGACATGGGAGGTCTTTCTTTCTTCTGAGGTCTTCTATAGTTTCTTTCTTCAATTTTCTATGATTTTTGTTGTAGAGGTCTTTCACCTCCTTGGTTAGATTTATTCCTAGATATTTTACTTTTTTGTTTTTTTGAAGCTATTGTAAATGGAATTGTTTCCTTGATTTCTTTCTCAGCAGATTCATAATTGGTTTGTAGGAAAAGTATTGAAATTTGAAAGTTGATTTTTTTAAACTGCTATTTTGCTGAATATGTTTATTAGCTCTAGTAGCAGTCTTTTGGTGAAGCCTTTTGAATTGTCTAAGTATAGGACTATATCATCTGCAACCAAAGTAATTTGATTTTATTATTTCCTGTTTTTATCTTTTTTATATCCTTCTTTTGTCTATTGCTTTGGCTAGAACTTCTAGTACTATAATGAATAGGAGTGACGAGTGGATATCCTTGTCTTATTCTGGATTTTAAAGAAAATACTCTCAGTTTTTCCCCACTAAGCATGATGTTGGTTTTGGATTTGTTATATATAGCCTTCATGATATTGAGGTAGGTTCCTTCTATCCCTAATTTCTTCAGTATTTTTATCATGGGTACTGAATTTTGTCAAAGGCTTTCTCTGTATTTATTAAGATAACCAAATGATTTTTGTCTTTAATTGTATTTATGTGATGAAATACATTTATTGATTTGTGTATGTTGAACCATTTTTTCATCCCTGGATTAAAGCCAACTTGGTCATATTAAGTCTTATTAATATGCTATTGAATATGATTTGCCAATATTTTATGAAGAATTTTTGCATTTCTTCTAGGTTTTCCAATTTATTGGAGTATAAGTTTTCAAAATAGTCTCTAATGATCTGGATTTGTATGATGTCTGTGGTGATTTCTCCTTTTTCATTTCTAATTTTATTAATGTGGGATTTTGCTTTTTTTCTTTTATTTGGTTAAGGTCTTGTCAATCTTTTTTATTTTTTCAAAGAACCAACTCTTCATTTCATTCATCTTTTGTATTATTTTTATTCTCAATTTCATTGATTTTGGTTCTGAACTTAATGATTTCTTTCCTCATTCTGGTTTTGGAATTAGCTTATTCTTCTTTTTCAAGGGCCTTGAGATGCATTGTTAGATTTATTTGGGATCTTTCTGATTTTTTTATGTAGGCACTTGTAGCTATAAATTATTCTCTTAGAACCACCTTCATAGTGTCCCAGCATTTCTGGAATGTAGTATCATATTATGTTTGATTCTAAGAACATTAAAATTTCTCCCCTGATTTGTCTATCATCATTCATCATTCAAAGTGTATTGTTCAATCTCCACATGTTTATATAATTTCTTTCTTTTTCTTTTCTTTCCTTTCTTTATTTATTTTGGTACTGGAGATTGAGTCCAGAGGCACTTTACCATTAAGTCACATCCCAGCCCTTTTTTATATTTTATTTAGATGCATGGTTTTGCTGAGCTGCTTACAGCCTTGCTAAGTTGCTGAGATACTGGTTTTGAACTCACAATCCTCTTGCCTCAGCCTCCCAAGCCACTGGGATTACAGGCATACACTACCATGCCCAGTCATTTATATAGTTTCTGCAGGGTTTTTTGGTGTTTATTTCTAATTTTATTCCATTTTGATCTGATAAGATGCAACGAATCATATAAAGTATTTTGCATTTGCTAAGCATTGCTTTGTACCTAAAATATAGTCTATTTTGGAGAAGGTTCATGAATCGCTGAAAAAAAAGTGTATTTAGCTATTGTTGGATGAAGTATTCTGTAGATGTCTTTAAGTTCATTTTATTTGTAATATTTTTTAGGTCCAAAGAGTCTTTTTACAAGTTTAACATCTGGATAACCTATCTATTGGTGAAAGAGGTGTGGAATCTATCTGAGTCTTTAAATCAAGTAGTTCTGTTTTATGTAATTAAGTGTACTAAAGTTTGAGGCATAAACTTTAGTGCACTTAAATTTTGTTATTTTGTTGTTGTTAGATTGTATTTGTCTCTTCTGTTTGGTTTTGGCTTGAAATCTGTTTTGTCAGATATAAGGTGGTCTTATATCTAACTAAGAGTAGCTTTTAGGGGCTTAGCAGTAGAGTGCTTGCCTAGCACGTGTGAGGCCGTAGGTTCGATCCTCAGCACCCACCACATATAAAATAAATAAGTAAAATAAAGGTATTTTGTCAACTACAACTAATTTTTTTTTTAAAGAGTAGCTTTTAGACTCCATTTGCATGATTTAACAATTTCCATCCTTTTACTTTGAGCCTGTGGTTGTCTTTGCCTGTAAGGTAAGTCTCTTGCAAACAACATACGGTTGGGTCTTGTTTTTTAGTACATTCTGCCAGCCCCTGTCTTAATTGGAAAGTTAGGACCATTTACATTCAATGCTATTATAGAGAGATATTTATTAATTCCTGATTTATTTATTTATTAGTAAAAGAATTGAACCCAGGGGTGCTTAACCACTGAGCTATACCCCCAGCCCTTTTTACTTATTATTTTAAGACAAGGATCTTCCTAAGTTGCTTAGTTCCTTGCTACATTGCTGAGGCTGGCTTTGAACATGCAATCCTCCTGCCTCAACCTCATGGGTTGCTAGGATTATAGACATGTGCCACCATACCTAGACGTTTTTTATTTATTTATAATGTTTAATCTGGTTATGTTTTTATGTGCTTAGCTACTCTTTTTTTGGGGGGAGGGGCATTATCATAGATTGAATCCAGAGGCACTTGGCCACTGAGCTACATCCCCAGCCCCTTTTTGTATTTTACTTAGGTTGTCACTGAGTTACTTAGCACCTTGCCATTGCTGAGGCTGGCTTTGAACTTGCGATCCTCCTGACTCAGCCTCCTGAGCCACTGGGATTATAGATGTGCACCACCATGCCTGGTACTTAGCTACTCTTCAAATGATATTTTACATTCATGAGCTTTAGGGTTTGTTTTTTATTTCTTCTGTGTGGAGTATTTCTTTAAGTATTTTCTGTATTACCAGATTAGTAGTCATGATTTCTTTTAATTTCTGCTTATCTTGGAAGGATTGTTATTACTTATTCAATTCTGAAGGATAGCTTTATTGGATGTAACAATCTTAGTTGACAGTTATTTTCTTTCAGGACTTGGAATATGTCATTCCAAGTGTCCTGTCTCATTGAGTTTGTGCTGAGAAATTGCAAGTAATTCTGATTGACTTGACTCTAAATGTGATATAATATTTTTCTCTTGAGGCTTTTAAACTTCTATCCTTATTCTATATGTTAGGCTTTTTAATTATAATGAGTTGTAAAGGGGTCTGAGAGGTTTTTTTGTTTGTTTATTTGTTTGTTTTTTATCTTGTCTATTTGGAGTTCTGAATGGCTTCTGTATCTTGATGTCCATCTCATTTTCAAAGTTTGGAAATTTTTCTTATTACCCTGAAGAGGTTGTGCATTCATTAGCCTACATTTCACAATCCTCTTTTATCCAGTGATTCTTAAATTTGGTCTCTTAATGTTGTCCCATAGTTCTTGGATATTCTGGTCATGGTTACTTATTTCCTTTTTTTATTTTTATTTTTTCTTTTAGTTACAGATGGACACAATACATTTTTTAATTTTTATTTTTATATGGTGCTGAGCATAGAACCCAGTTCCTCAGACATGCTAGGTAAGTGCTCTACCACTGCGCTACAACCTCAGCCCTATTTATTTTCTTTTCTTTAATAATGTCTGAATGTTCAAGGTCAGCCACACTTGTCTTCCAGTTCTGAGATTCTATCATGAGCATGGTCTACTCTAATTAGACTTTCAACAGAACATTTTATTTATTTTGTTTTTTATTTCCAAAATTTCTGTTTGGTTATTTTTAAATATATCTATCTCCTTATTGAATTTATCATTCATATTCTATACTGAATTCCTTAAATCATTGAGTTGTTTTTCTTTGTCTCTTGGAATTCATTGATAATTTTTGGATGATTATTGGAGATTGAACTCAGGGATACTTAACCACTGAGCAATATACCCCCAGACCTTTAAAAATTTTTTTTTAATATTTATTTTTTAGTTGTAGTTGGACACAATACCCTTATTCATTTATTCTTATGTAGTGCTGAGGATCAAACCCAGGGCCTTGCATGTGCTAGGTGAGCATTCTACTGCTGAGCTACAAAGTAAAAAAATTTTTTTGAAGCAGGGTCTTGCTAAGTTACTTAGATCCTTGATAAGTTTCTGAGGCTGGCCTTGAACTTGCAATTCTCCTGCCTCAGCCTCTTGAATTGCTGGGATTACAGGCATGTAATTTATCATTTTTATAATTTTTTTGAATTTGTTATTCAAAAAATTTAATATTTTTGGGATTGGTTGCTGGTGAATTATGAACTTTAGGAGGTGTCATAGTACCTTATTTTCATATATCTGGTATTCCTATGCTGTGTTTTATCCACCTGTTAAGATGGATTTTCACTTCTGATCATATGTGTGGGCCTTTTTAAGGCACAGCCTTCCCTTGCCAAAATGTTCCGGAGTGATTTAGATTGAGACACTCTCCTCATTGGTGTGATGTCCACAGACTTTGTGTTAATTCTGGGTTTTGTTTTGTTTTATAGAAGTAGATGTCCCTAAGTGGAATCTGAGAGCCCCAACACCCGAAGCTGTTCCTAACTTGAGGCCTGATTGCTAATTTGCGTTTTGTCTCTTTTATTTTTTGTATTAAAGTATAGCTGATGTTTGACTAAGATTAATTTGTGTGTAAAACCAGGTGCATTGTCTTTTGGCTGGGTTTAGTTTAGCAACAGTCTCTACCCTGTGAACTTGTAGTGTCACTGGAGATTCCCAGCATCTCACAGAAAAGGGAGAAACAATCAATAGCATCAAATAATGCAAACAATATTCAGCATTAAAATAAATACTTGGCATCTACTATGACATCTACAACATTAATTACCACAAAAATAGGAAAGGTAGGGTCAACCACTGGCCAATAGCAAAAACAATAAAAAAAAAAAACCCTATGAACTAGATCAAACATTAAAGTAAATAGTAGGTGCCAACAATGTCATCCACAGCACTAATAATTGCAATAATGATATGAGTGGTGGGGGTAGGAGTTATGTAAACCAAATACTTTACATAAAAAGATGGTTAAAAATATAGATCACTGAGCTGGGAATGTGGCTCAAGCGGTAGCACGCTCGCCTGGCATGTGTGCGGCCCTGGTTCGATCCTCAGCACCACATACCAACAAAGATGTTGTGTCCACCGAGAACTAAAAATAAATATTAAAAATTAAAAATATATATATATAGATCATTAAGAGAAAAGAAAATATGAGAGTCAAGTAGAACAAAGTTTAGAATGTCCAAAGTTGTGAACAGAGAAACGTAGCAGGTGATGGTTATAAAGAAAAGAGAGAAAAATTTAAAAAGCAAAGTAAAGTAGAGAGAGAATGAGAGAATTTCGTTGTTAGTGGAAGAAGGAGAGAAAGAGACACAAGCAAGCAAACACCAAACCAAACCAAAATAAGCAAACCCCAAACTCTAACCCTTCAAATACAACTATCATAAAAAATGAGAAAAAAAATATATAATATATCTGTCAGCACAGCAAGAACACACACACACAAAGATTCTTAATGAAAAATGAAAGCATTGACTCTACTGAGGTGGTCAAAAACCATGATGAGAGTGGAATTACTGCCTATGTCCACCTGTTCTTTCAGTTTCTTCCTAGGCTATGTCCTGGGCGGGAGGGCCTGGGGATTGTTAGCCCCTTCCTCTTTTTGCATTGCCAACTGGAGAGGCCTAAGACTAAAGTTGGCTGAAATAGCTCCCAGCTTCCCTTCTCACAGTATGAGGTAGGATGGAATGGAAATCCTGTAGGTTGGCGTTTTGTCCACCCAGGTCACATCAATGCACTCCCAGGGAGGGGGACTGCTGCAGAGTTCTGTGAGGGAAGTTCCCACACTTGAGGCTTAGGTCTCACCAGGCCTTAGCTGCCTTTGTTGGCTCTGGGGGGATCAGATCAACACACCTCTAGGGCCCTGCAGTCTCTCTCTTGGGAGCCTCCCAAGAATTCTACTCATGGGACAAGGGATGAATCCTCCACCTACTCTGCTGCCTATGAACACAGCCTTCTCAGGCTTAGTCCCTAAATACGTTTAATCCACCTGTTCAGTTTCCCACCCCTTTCAGGTGGTCACATGAGCCACCAGACTCAAAGGGAAATCGAGTTACAGGGCCCTTTGTTTTTCTGACTTGAATCCCCTGGGTTTTCTGTGCCAGTTTCATTCATGTGCCACTGGGCATACCCTAAGCAACATAGTAGGTGCTTGTGGAGCCGATATGGCAATGTTTGCTCTCACCTCCTGGGCTCCCCCAGCAGCAAGGGGCAACATGGCCTCCTCAAGATGATGGCTCCTATCTCAGCTCCCGCGTGCCAGGTGAAAAACACAGAACATGTTTCAAACACCAGTCCACTGTGCAGCCTCTGGATCAGCTCAGTTGAACTGCTTTTCTATCTACAGGTTTTTCCATACCAAAGACATCTCGTTTCTTCCTCTGTTATGCCTCCCCTCTACGGTGAGCCACCAAAGCCACAACTGACTTGTAGTCTTTCTTATTCTTTGTTCAATGTTCCCAAGTTTCCGAGTCTCTAAGACACTATGATTGTCCAATGTTGAATTTTCCTGAATTCTCTCTTTCATCCACCTTGCTGAGAAGCAGTATTCCTGCTGCTTGATTCCAAGCAATGGAGGAACTGGAAATGTAGCCTTCCTTTAATCCGCCTTCTGGAATCTCACCGGCGAATTAATCTTCACTCAAATAATTTGGAATGTTTGCGTCTCAACCCCTATGATTTAGCCTTCTTGAGGCAAGGTCCCTGAATTCCCTAAAATTCCCTAAAGAGGAAAAACCTGACTAATGCTCAGGAAATTATACTGCCATCAGGGCATCTCTGATGGGTGCCTTATAACTGGTCTTAGCAAGGGGCTGTAGGAATCCACAAAAAGGGAGGGATTCCCTTCACCTGAAGCTATTTAAAAAGACTCCCGCTGAGACAGTGATGTTAAATCATTGGTAGGATTTGGTTCGGTGGAAAGAGGGAAGGGGAAATTCAGACAAAGAGAAATCAAATGAGGAAGAGAAGATAGGGTAGTGCCAGATCTTTTGGGAGGGTGCGGAAGAGATATTACAGTTTAAAGCCAGTGCTAAATTCAACATGGCAAATTCACAGGTTTCGTCTCTTAAAAGCTTTTTCATGTTTCTATTAAAAATCTGTCTGCAAACAAATCTTTACTTGATGAGAAGTTTAAACATAATTACATCTAGTATATTACATGCATATTTCATTGCTTTATTAAATCCTTCAAACAACATAGTTTTTAGAGGTGTAATTAACCTCTTTAGAATATCATCTCACAACAGAAGGAACAAACCATGAGATTTATTTATTTATTTATTTATTTATTTTTGTGGTACGGGGAATTGAACCCAAGAACACTCTACCACTGACCTATATCCCTAGCCCTTTTTTAGTTTCATTTTGAGACAGGATCTTGCTAAGTTGCCCAGGCTGGGCGTGAACCTGCGATTCTCCTACCTCAGTCTCCCAAGTAGCACTGGCTTGAATTCTCTTATTTCTGGAATTATAAGTTAGGGTTGTCTCTGGAGGAAGAAAGACTAACTGGTCAAGATGAGCAGAGATAAAAGATGGACAGAGGCTTACACTGTGGAGTTCCACTTTCAGGGTCTCTGTTCTAATCTAATGATCTATGTCCAGGATCCTACTATGTCCGTCAGCTTTCTATTACTGTGACAAAATACCTGATGCAATCAACTGAAAAGAAGGGAAGATTTATTTTGGCTCATTGTTTCAGAGGTTTTAGTTCATGGTTAGCTGAGTTGCTATGGGACTTGTGGTGAGACAGTACATCATGGTGGTGGCAGCACGTGGCAGAGGAGTTGCTCACCCCTTGGTGTCCAGGAAGCAAAACCAAAGACAAGAAGAGTGGGTCTCAATGTTCACTTCGAGGGCATACCCTCAATGACCTGCAGGCCTCAGCTCTTAAAGCTTCCCCTTCCTAACAACTTGCTACCCAACAGCTGGGTACCAAGTCTTCAATACATGAGCCTTTGGGAGCCATTTAAGATCCAAGCCGTAATCCCTTCCCACCTACTCAGCCAATAATTTCTCCTTTGATTTAAATTTCTGTCACTTGCGACCAAGAATCCTGACTAATACAAGAATGAATTATAAGGGAGTCTCTGCCCATACCATAATTATACCTTAAATAACATATTTCACCAAAGTGAAGATGCCCTTGATTAAAAATATACCATTATTTATTACCACTAAGAAAGGGAAAATACTTCAAAATAAGCCATGACCGGCCTTTGAGTATAATGTGCATTCTGGCTTCAGAAGCATGAAAGTGTGGGGAAAAAAACATACTTCCTAGGCCTTATTAAATATGGTAGCTGCGTGTCCTTGGTGACTTACATGATGTCTATGATCCTCAGTTTCCTCATCTATAAAGCAAAGGTGACAATATTCACAGGACACCTACTTACACACAAATATTCTTTTTTTTTTTTTAAAGAGAGAGTGAGAGAGGAGAGAGAGAGAGAGAATTTTTAATATTTATTTTTTAGTTCTCGGCGGACACAACATCTCTGTTGGTATGTGGTGCTGAGGATCGAACCCGGGCCGCACGCATGCCAGGCGAGCGCGCTACCGCTTGAGCCACATCCCCAGCCCCATACACAAATATTCTTAACAACTTGGTGAATTTACCAAAAATCAATTGAATTGTACACATGAAATAAGTGAATGTGCAAAATACACCTCAATGAAGTTGGAAAAAAGATGTATAGCATCGAAGTTAGTTCCTCAACACTGTAGATGCTTAAGAGATAACGACTATTCTCAGATCTGCTTGTGGTTCAGAATCCTAAAGCCATAAAGCCATTTTTTCCCCAGTGTCCAGGAAAGGGGATTTTTCTCTTTTGGGGGGATCTGGGGACATGGAGATGGAACCCAAAGGATCTTAACCACTAAGCTACATCCCTAACCATTTTTTATTTTATTTTGAGATGGGGTCTCACTAAGTTGCTTAAGGCCTCACTAAGTTGCTGAGGCAGGGTTTGAACTTGCCATCTTCCTGCCTCAGCCTCCCAAGCCTTTTTTAATTTTTTTTTTTTTTGCAAAGTTGGGGATGCAACTCAGAACCTTGCACATGCTAGACAACCGCTGTACTACTAAGCTACATCTCCAGCCTTCCCTTTGCTTACACCTTACCCCAACACTTCTCTAGAGGGTACTGAGAAAAATCACTGCTTCTAGAAACTCTTCTAGCCCATTAAGCTGTCCAGAGTTGTGTTGGGAGAGAGCAGAGAAAGAGCCTCTGTCTATATGGAGCAGGGATAAGGGATTACAATAGGTCAGGAAACCTAGGCCCTTGGCAGCCTCTCCACCCACCATCCCCATCATGCCCACAAACTAGAAGATTGTGGAACTGCAATTTCCTAGTCGTATAAAGAAAGGAGACTGATTTTTCCTCCTGGAACCTGGCTGTCCTGCCCTTGGCAAGGTCTGGGTGAGTCTTCTTTTCAGCCTACCCCTGTTTTCCCACTTCCTTCTTTATCACCTAAAGGTCATGAGCCTTGAGAACCAGGTATCAGAAGAGTGACTTTCGTCATGTTGAGATGCTCAGACACTGCCAAAGACATTTGACCACAATCCCAGAAAGCCACTTTTTTTTTAAGAGAGAGAGAGAGAGAGAGAGAAATTTTTTTTAATATTTATTTTTTATTTTTTTTTAGTTCTTGGCGGACACAACATCTTTGTTTGTATGTGGTGCTGAGGATCGAACCCAAGCTGCATGCATGCCAGGTGAGCGCGCTACCGCTTGAGCCACATCCCCAGCCCCTAGAAAGCCACTTCTAAGAAGGCTGCCCAGCAAGGGGCTTGGAAGGCTCAGGCATCTCCTGCTGGGAAGCCTCTTGGGTCAGTTCCCAGGAAGTGGCTGGGCCCTTTCATGCAAGACCATGGAGTGAGGCCTGGCTTCAGTCCCCTCACCCACAGCCATGCCTGTGGGAAGCACAACGTACTAGAAAGAAGTGGGAGCCCTGAGTCCCAGCTCTAGCCCCCCTTGCACCAGCCTCCTGACCTTGGGCATGAGATTGAACAGCAGGAGCCGTAGTTCATTCATCAGTAGAATTAGAGTGTTGGTCATCCCACTTCTCCTGAGTCTGCTGTGGGTTAGTGGAATGTCATGGGTGACTGTGCCAGGAATGGTGGGTACCTACCAATGGTAGGTTCCTGCTCTCAGCTCCTCCCTGAGGCCTGCTGGGGCTGCCATTGGACATGGCTGTTTTGTTGTTGTTGTTGTTTTATTAACTGGCATCAGCAAGTCATCAGATCTGAATGACAGTCTGTTCCCTTTCTTTTTTTTCTTCTTCTTTTTTTTTTTTTAATTGGAGGGCTGCCCGAAGGAGAGGCAGAGAACAGAGAGAGAAGAGAACAAAAAGAGAGAGGAGAGAAAGAAGAGGAAGAGGGCAGAGATGAAGGCAGAGGGCAGAGGACAGAGAGAAGAGAGAAGAAAGAGCCTGTTCCCTTTCTTATTGTGCCACTTTTACTTTCTTTGAGATCCTGGCAGACACACTTGAGGTCAGCATCAAAAATAATGTACATTGAGAGGTTTGGGGCTGAAGCCATTTATCTGTTCTCAGCTCAGCACTATCTGGCTTTCCATTACCAATGGCAGCGTGCAAGGCCCCTGGGGGCAGCTTAGCCCTGTAGCCATGTCTTGCTCCTCTCCCACAACCCTCCAGCATGGCAGGGAGAAGAACAAAACAGAAGGGAATCAGCTTCCTGCTAGGGCAGGTGTGGGGCACAAGCCAAGGTTCCTACAGGGTGGAGAGAGCATGAAAATGTTAGGCCTGGGTTTGAATGAGTGCTTCTCAACTTGCTTGCTGCCTAATGGCCTTGGAAAGGTCTTAACCTCTCTGGGCTTCAATTACTTGGTTTATAAAATGGACATAATCATATCTGTCTCCTGAGGGGGATGAATGTGTATAAGGGCCTGAGACAGTGTAATGCCAGATTCTAGAGATCCCAATAGACCTCTGGGAGCCGAATCTGATGTAAGCTCCAGCCTGGACTCAAACCGTTTCTGACGCAGCGGTCCCAGGGAGTGAGTCCCGGTCCTTTGTCCAGTGGGATTTTATAGTTTTTTGGGGTACTCTATGTGTCACAACATCACACAGCAAATCATTCCACTGCGGGAAAATCAAACAACATTGATTAGCACATTCACTGGCGGGAACAAGTTGGGTAGGGGTGATTGGTGAGAACAAGAGGAGGATTCCTTTGAACTGATTGGTTTAGGCCACGAGGGGTGTACGTGCTGAACTACATGGTTTCCCAACATGTTATCAACCACCATAAACTACTGGGGGGTCATCTGGCATCCCAGGTATTTTCCCTGTCTCATGCTGATTGGAGGTTGCTACAGGGTTGCTATGGGTCCTCACCTAGCCTGACTGAGTCAGGGACACCTGGCACCAAAGATCTCTCCTGTTATTTACAGACAAACAACTTAGCAGGGTGGGTATGTGCCTAGAAAGGCTCTGTGGGTTTTTTCCAAGGATAAGGGTCACATCCCCTTCCTTAGGACAGGCCTTGAGGTAGAAGCTGCTGTTATTTAGTTTTAAAAATGGAGTCATATCAGTTTCTCAACAGCACCTGGTACATCCCTGGCACCTACCATAGATAAAGAGGAGAGGAGGCATCTGGGCACTGTGGTGCACACCTGTAATCCCAGCAACTCAGGAGAATCTCAAGTTCAAGGCCAGCCTCAGCAATTTATCGAGGCCCTAAGCAACTTAGCAAGATCCTGTCTCAAATAAAAAATAATAAGGAGCCAGGCGTGGTGGTATATGCCAATAATCCCAGCGGCTTGGGAGACAGAGGCAGGAGGATCCAGAGTTCAAAGCTAGCCTCAGCAATTTAGTGAGGCCCTAAGCAACTCAGTGGGACCCTGTCTTAATAAAAAATACAAACTAGGACTAGGGATGTGGCTCAGCGGTCTAGTGTCCCTGAGTTCAACCCCTGGTACCCCCCAAAAAAAATAAAAATAAAAAGGGCTGGGGATATGGATCAATGGTAAATGCCCCTGTGTTCAATCCTCATTACCAAAATAAATAAATAAAGAGGAGAGGTGGGACTGGAGGAACACCAGGAAGGGAGAGAAGGAAAAACCAGAGAAGGTAATACTGGGAAAGGAGAAAACCTGGGGTTCTGCAAGGCTCTGCAGCTTAGATGCTTTATTCCACTCTCTGTCACCTTTACTTAGGACTTGGAGCAAAGTGACACTCTTCTCGTGGCCTGTTGCCAATGCCAGGCCCCCTGCCCAGAGAGCACTACCCCCACCCAAGGAGGCCTCAGTTTAAAAAAAAAATCTCTTAGAAGAGACCGTCCGTAGCAATCCCCACCCCACATCCTAAACATAACCTTCCACCCTAATTTTTTCCTTCCAGGCAAGATTTCTAGATTCATTTATCTAATTATCTGCCCCCATGACATTCAGCTCCAGGAGGGCAAAGACTGTGTTCCTCTTGCTCGCTTCTGAATGTAGCACCCAGTACTATGCCTGGCACAGGGTTTAGGAAGGAGACTATCCCTCCTCTGCACCTTAGAGAGGCAGGGGGACTTTTAGCAGGGACCTGAGGCCACAGAAGCAGGAGTGACTTGGTGGCTGGACAAAGGCAGAGACTCAGGAGGATCAGGTGACATTTGAGGGGTATTCTATCTATACAGAATGGCACAAACCTACCTGAGGTTGGGAGGACACTCCTGGCAAGTAGCTGCTGCAGAGCCTGGATGGAGGGGCCATGGAGAGAGGAATAGACCAGGTTGCAAATGACCACGAAAGCTCCATGAGGGATCTGGATCTTATCCTGGGCTCATAGATGGGGAAGTAATGTGGCCTAGCATGCCTAGCCCAGAGCTTTGGGAAGGAGGAGGCCAAACTGAGCTCAGGGAGTAGACTATTGTCTTGTGGGCCCTGGCTGGTCTCCAGCCTCACTCCTTCCTGGGTGGAACCATTAGTGTATCAGACAAAATCCACCTGCTGCAGCCAGTGGCTGACCCTCTACAGGAAGGTGCCTCCTGCCCCCACTGTGGAGATACGGCTGCCAGGGAAATGGAGGTTCATCCAGCAGTGGCTTCCCAGCAGTAGTGAGCCCTTGTACTTTAAGAGGCTCCAGCCAGCTGGTTCCCCAGGTGTCTAAGTCCTGACATTGGCCTTGTTCTATCCACCCTCCAGCCCACTTCTGTGTGTATGTGTATGAGAGACCTGTTGCTAGAAGGGGAACTCCATTCAGCTGATCTATTAGTCAGGTTGAGCTAGGATCTGCTGCACTAAGTCAGTCTAGAACCTAACAACTTTAACAATATAATTTTTCTCTCATTCATATTACACACCCAATGTAGTGGAAGAAGATGGAAGAGGAGGGCTGTGCTCCACCTGGTGTCTCAGGACCCAGGCTGTAAGAGGAGCCACTTTCTAGATAATCCCTAATCACCATGGTGCAGGAAGACAGGGCATAGAGCACTTATACCTTTTTATCAGAAATGACACAGGTCCTGTCATAGCTGATTGGCCAGGGGCTAGAGCTGTGGGGAGGTGGAAGAACCCACATATACTCAATGGGCCAGCAAGTGCCCTTTCAGCCTATTGAGCACCAGCTCAGAGAGCAGGATGGCTTCTGCCTGAACATAGGCAGACAGACAATGAAGAATGCAGGGAAAAGTATGGGTACCTTCTTTGTTGCCTCCTCCCTCCATCTGTTCCCCGATTCCTAGAGGAGAGCTCCAATGATATCAGTCCCATAGCTTTCCATTCCCCAACCCCACCATTACCTCCCCCTCTACGAAATGCAATCCCTCTCTAGTCTGGCTTCAGCAAACTGTCTCATTTCCTTCTCCAGCCACATAAGGCTTCCTGCTGCTCTGTGAACATCTGCTTTATTCCTTTACTCCTTCTGGAATGTTCTACTCCATCTCTGCTCTCTGGACTCCTCCAACCCATTCTTCCTGATTCAGCTCAAATATCACCTCACTCATAAAGATTCTTCATCTGCTTCCTCTTCCAGAAGTGTGTGCCCAGCCCTACAGCTCTCCACTGAAGGAGGGACCCCAGGCAGACCATGGGACTCCACTCCCTCCCCGAGGCACAGGTGACTGGCCCCAGATGAACCAGTCTATGGTCTGGGCAATGGTGCTCCTGGTGGGAAAGCATGTGCTGAGCCTATCAAATTCTCTTTCAATTAAAATTGGGAACAGACAGTAGCAGCAGTGGGAGCTGGCAGAATGCATCAGGTGTCCCAGTGGCACCCTGCTTGACACTGTGAGGCAGTGGGATCATGAGTGAAATGAGAAAGGTAAAGCTGTGGGGAACAGGGGCAGCAGCTGATGGAAGAGGGAGAGACAGGTACCATCCCTTACCCAGAAAGCCCCAAAGAGGAGTCACCATCAGGGCCAGAGTTGTACTGCTGAGGACTTGCAGACCAGCCCATTTGAAATGGAGGTGAGTTCCCTGGGCAGAGAAGAGGGTGAGATCTAGCACTGCATGTCCCTCACTCACAGCTGGGGAGAGTTGCCACTGCCTCCTCAGCCCCAGGTCCCGGAGACACCAGAAACAAAAGCAGGGAGGCCAGCCACCCACCCGTCTCCTGTCATTGTCCCCAGACTCCTGCCCCTACCACTACCTCACATCTGTCAGTATCCTGATGCAGCAGGAGCCCCAAGAGCTTGGCTCAAAATCCTAGTACTACCAGTCTGGCAAAGTGCCAGGAATATAGCTGAGCAAGTTTTCACATCTGTAAAATGGGGTTATAATAGTTGTCTATTTACAGCCCAGTTCATGCCTGATTCAGCGCATCTTTATGTCCTCAGGGCTTACTTCCTCATCTTGTCACTGAGTCTGCAAATGGTAAAAGGAACTAGCTAGCTCTCTGGGACTTCTTTTATGAGGGCACTAATCCCAGTCAGGAGGGTACCACTTTCTGATTTAATCACCTCCCAACAGCCTCGTTGCATAATCCTATACTTTAGGGATTAAGATTTCAATTTAGGAATTTGAGGGGATGCTGACATCCAGACCACAGCACCATCCAACCCTAGAGGTCCTGCCTCTGGACTCTTTATATAAGAGACAGACACAGGTTACTGGACTCAAGTTGGCTTTGTTTCACAAAAGAATTATCTTCCTAAAAAGCTACATGTTAAATAAAATTTTCATTTATTGTCTTCCAGGCTGAGGGAGGATGCCAAGCCCTAACCCATGTTTTCCTGAAATATTCTGTGCAAACCAGATTTTTACCAATGTAGTTACTGTTCCCTATTGACTTACAATGTGAATTTTAGAGCTGATTTAGTATATTTGGTATTCAGTATGTAGTGAGGCCTAACTCAAATTTATTTTAAAATTGTCAATTGTTTCACTCCTCAGTCAGTTGGGCAATGACCAGTAAACAACATTTAAAAGTCCCAAAGAACCAGGCATGGTGTATAAATCTCAGCAATGCAGGAGGGTCACAAGTTCAGGTCATACTCAGCATCTTAGCAAGGCCCTATCTAAAAATCAAAAATGAAAAGGACTGGGGATTTAGCCCAGTTGTAAAACATCCTTGGGTTAAATCTCTAGTTCCAAGCCAAACCAAACAAAGTCCCAAAGAGCTATTTGAAAGAGGAGAATCCTTTTGGAAGATCAAGTTAGTAGCCACCCCTAATGTTTGTTGTTGTTGTTATTGTTTTGGTACCAGGGATTGAACTCAGTGGCACTCAATCATTGAGCCACATTCCCAGCCCTATTTTGTATTTTATTTAGAGACAGGGTCTTACTGAGTTGCTTAGCACCTCATTTTTTGCTGAGGCTGGTTTTGAACTTGCAATCCTCCTGTCTCAGCCTCCCAAACTGCTGGGATTACAGGTGTGAGCCATCTGTAATCCTACCAGGCCCCTAATGTGTTTTGTAATTTGTAATTTGTAATTTTCTTTCCCACATTCTACCCATCCTGGGGATTGAACCCAGGGCCTCCTGCATGCCAAGCACATGCTCTACCACTAATCTACACCTCCCAGGATCCAGAGTCAAAGCCATTTAGGAAAAGTACCTAAGCAGATTTTGCTGCTGCAGGCCTTCCCCAAGCCAAATTCCCACATGTATGTGGAATCAAGGAGGAGTCTCGCCTCCTTGACCTGCACCTGCAAAACACACTTGAGAAATGATATCTCAAAATCAAAAATAAAAAGGAATGGGGATTTAGCCCAGTTGTAAAATGTCCTTGGGTTAAATCTCTAGTACAAACCAAACCAAACCAAAGTCCAAAGAGCTATTTGAAAGAGAAGAATCCTTTTGGAAGGCATCACTTCTTCCAAAGGCCTGAATTCACTGCACTGGGCTTTGAGGGAAGGAACAGAAGTGGTTCTGATCCAGTACTCTAGGACCTAGTTTTATGAAGGTGACAAAAAAGGGAAAAGCACTCAACTTTGCTAGAGAGGGGCATTCAGAACACAGCTAATTAAAAAGTAGATGTCTTAATTGAGAAGGCTCAGTAACCTGTGCCCTCACCACCCATGGATAAGAGGGACGACGGGACCCGAGGTTACCTGGGTTCTGAGGAGAGACAGGTCCTGTGGAGGTTGCAAGGAGTGGATCTTGAACACGGGAAGGAGAGGGAACCAGTGCTACCTGGGCCTTAGGGTGTCCAAGAAGCAAGGAAATCGCATATTCCTTCACTAAGTGCTGTTTCCTTGTCTTGCAATGCAAATAATTCTGATGGAGGGAAGGCAAGTGAATAATTGCAAACTGGGGAAATCAGCTGGAGCAAATTATAGCCACAAGTTCCACAACCACTTCCCCCTCCTCCCTGCATCTGGGTCCAGGAACTGTGCCTCCCCTCTGTCCCTATGGACAAACTTTCCCAGCCTCAGTAAAGCCCCCTGCCCTCCCTGTATATGGCGTCCAGCCCACTCAGGTCTTCAGTCACTCTGTCTTCTCCACCTGCCATCCCTATCATCAGGGACACATGCAGCCCTTTCTCCCAGCTATGAAAGAACTGCTCTTACTTCCCTCTCCAGCTCCCCTTCTCATCCCACATTATAGCAAAACTCTGCCAAAGGGCTCTCCATGGGATCCCCCTCCCAGTCTTTCTTGTACTTACTCCAATTGGGCTTGGCCCCCACTGTTCCTCCAAAACTGCTCTTGCCAAAGTCACCAAAGTCCTCACTGCTAAACCAATGTCCATTCTCTGTTCTCTGTACTTGACCTTTCAGGATTATCTGGCTAGAGACCACTCCCTTCCCCTAGTAACCTAGGGATTTCTGGGACACTACATCTACCTAATTTTCTTTCTACCTCTCTGCTCCTTTCAGGAATTTCTGCCCATTCTGATTCTCCCCATCTCATTGGCTTCCACATAATGGAGCACCCTGGAGCTGGATCTGTGTGGTCCCCTTCTCTTCTCTATCCATACTCCCTCTTCTAGATTGGTACATGTGTAATATATATGCATATATATAATGCATATATATTACACATGTGAGTCACAATATATATGCATATATGTGTGTGTGTGTGTGTGTGTTTTTTTTTTGAGACAGGGTTTCACTATGTTGCCCAGGCTGTCCTTAAATTCTTGGGCTCAAGTGATCCTCCTGCCCCAGCCTCCCAAGTAGCTGGGATTACAGAGGGCTGGGCGTATGGTTCAGTGAGAGAACACTGCATTTAGATTTCATAAGCTCTGCAATTAAAAAAGTAGATGTACAGCCTGGCATGGTGGCACATGCCTGTAATCCCAATGGCTAGGGAATCTGAGGCAGGAGGATCAAGAGTTCAAAGCCAGCCTCAGCAATTTAGCAAGGTCCTAAGCAACTCAATGAGACCCTGTCTCTAAATATACTCCAAGGAAGGGCTAGGGATATACCTCAGTGATTACGTGCCCCTGCGTTCAATCCCCAGTACTATAAAAAATAGATTTATTTTTCCAAGATTAATTATTCCAAGCATACTTAAAATTTTAAAGAACTGCAGGGCGTGGTGGCACACACTTGAAATCCCAGAAGTTCAAGAAGCTGAAACAGGAGGATTGTGTGTTCAAAGCCAGTCTCAGCAATTTAGCAAGACCCCAAGTAACTCAGTGAGACTCAGACTCTAAATAAAATATAAAAAGGACTGGGACTGTGGCTCAGTGGTTAAGTACCCCTGGGTTCAATCCCCAATACCGCCCCCCCCAATTTTTTAAATAAATGAATCAAATATCAGCTTTTTTTCAATTTAAATTAATTAAAATTAAAGTTTTAGTTCTCTGATTACCCAGTTTCTACTAAAGCCAAGTGCTCAATTAGCCACATGTGTCTAGTTAGTTAGTGGTTACCATAGTGGGTAGCACAGAACTGGCTGATCTCAGGCGCCAGTGGCTTTCAACATCAGCAGGTGTGTGCTGCTGCCTCGATAGTATTTATTCCCAGCTGCACCTCTGCACTGCAGACCTGTCTAACCAGAGTCTGTTCAACCCTCTACTTGGATGTCTAATGGGTGTCTCAAACCTCACACGCTGGAAACTGCTCCTGAGAGTCCCACCCCACCTGCCTAACAAGCAAGGCAAGTTTCCTCCATCTAATTTAATGGTTTCTTCCTGTTACTCAGGCCAAAACCTCATACTAGCCTTGACACATTCTCTCTCTCTCTCTCTCTCTCTTTCTCTCTCTCTCTTCTCATAGCTGGCCTGGCAATAGATCCTGTCACCCTTTCCTCCAAAGTATTCCCACCAACAGAATGGCACCGCTCCAGTCCAGCTTCAGTATATCCCCAGGGATTACTCTAAGAGCCTCCTGACTGATGTCACTACTTCTATTCCTGCCCCTGCAATCTGCTTACTGGACCAGAGTGCTGCTTTTCAAAAAAAAGTCAGACGATGTCTCTCCTCTGCTCAGAACTCTGCATGGCTCACATCTCACCCAGGAGAGAAGCCCAAGTCCTCACAATGACCTTCCCTGCTCCAGTTCCTTTGAGCCTTTATCACGGTCTACCATGCTCCACATTTTACATATATTGTCCTGTCTTTCCCATTTCAAAATAAGCTCCATCAGGGCAGGGATTTTTGTGTTCCTTTTGTGCTGCTGTGTCTCCAGGGTATAGAATACTGTCTGGAACCTATTAGGCGCTCAATATTTTTAATGAAATGAATGAATGATGGCTTCTAGGGAGGGAGAAAAGTTGAAGCAAATCCAGGGGCAGAAGCTCCTTTCTTCAGCCTGAAGCCGAAGTTGGGGAGCATGAGGGTCGTGCGTAGGCACTGGGGCCTGGCTGTCTGCAAGATGGGAGCGGTGCTGGCTCCTCAGCGTCCGAGGAAAGCAGGGAGTGGAGTGGATCTTCCAGGTCCGACCCTCCCGGTGGGGCTGGGAGCGAGGGAGAGGAGGGCTGGTCTTCGCCCGCCCGGGGATCCCGGGAGAGAGCCAAGCCGAAGAGCTCTAAAGAGCACACCTCTCTCTCGATGCCAGGTGGGGGCTTGTTTTGAGGACCTTAAGTGACGGATGCGCGGCGGACGGGTGCCGATGGCCGGCGGGGCTTTGTTCGGGAGGAGGAGCCACCGCAGGCCAGGCGAGGAGGGGCCGGGTGTGCGCGTGCCCGTTTGCGCGAGCGCCGGGGCGTCCCCTTTGGCGGCGCGCGCACCCGGGCTCGGCTTACAAAGGAGACTCCTGGCCCCTTCCCCGAGGCGTCGCGCCCGCTGCTCCCACCCAGAGTCCGTGACCCGCTCGCGCTGGCCACGGCCGAAGGTCCCGCGGGAAAGCGTCGCTCTGAGCCAATCCAACAGGCCCGGCCGCCTGTCCCCACAGCCGCCCTTTATTTATTTATTTCGGTGGACCAGGCGGAGTCATCTATCTTGAAGACGAAAATCTTTCCAGGAAGTTTGTACCTATTAATATTTCAGTTCCTGGCAGCTGCTTTCAGTGCTGCGGTGGGGGGAGGGCCAAGTTCAAGGCTGCCGGAGAGAGTGGAACCTGCAGCTGCTGCGCCCACAGCCGACTGTCCCTGGCCGCTCTGAGGCGGAGGGCCGAGGGCAGCCCTGGGGACTCCCAGACTTACATACCCACCCCGCCACCGTGGGACGCGCTGGAGGAGATCAAGTGGACACCCAGGCTGCGACGAACCTGAGAGGGGGCAGCCAACTCGGAGCTTTCCGCAGAGGGCGGAGGAGGCAGCCTTGTGGAGAGGGGCTTTCGGCCACCCCAGATGTCGGGGCGCGGGAAGCAGGAAAGGTGCATCCCGGCGAGGAACGAGCATCCTGGGAGCAGCGGGGGGGGGGGGGGGGGGAGGCCAGGCCCCTAAAGTCAGAACGCTGGTTCTGACCTTGCTCCAGCCACACGACCAAAGGGCGCTGCAACAGAAACTCACATTTGAAAGTTTGCTCCTTCCACCACCTTGCAAGGCTGATGTATCTCCAAACGACAGAAGCACAGAAGCGGGAAACGAAGCTCAGAGACGTTATGTAACCTACTCAGGTCATAGTGCTGCTACCCGACAAGTCACTCAGTTCTGACAAACATCCTGCAAGAAAAGGTCCCTTGGAAAAAAATGCAACTGTATTCATCTTGCAGTATCAGCCAAAAGAAGGATCCCCTGAGGGAAACCACAAAAACATATGGAATTGGAGACCTGGGAGCCTGCCAGAATTTCATAATCCCCTTCATTCCCTGGCAGAAGTGCCAGCTCAGGCTTTCTAGTCCGTCACATCTGGAACATCAATCATTTTGCCAAAGCACTTGCATTTTTCACACCCCTCAGGTGTATATTTTGATAAAGATATTTGAAGCAGTTGACATAGCCACATCTGGAATGTTGGCTCTTGACTAGGGTGCTTCAAACCATAATTGTCCCCAGGGTATAAATTGTAGTCATCAAACACAGACACCTCACACTGTCTCTTCTCTAGTATTCTAGTTGGTTATAGACACTATGGCAACCTTCCTGCTCAGGATTATCAGCCCCACTCTGCTCAGGGACTCTGTCCAGCTCTGCATGGAGGTCATTGGCACCAGGTCACTGGCATCAAAGCCAAGACTTGGAAAGGAAAAGGAAAAGTTTGTCCCATAAACCTTCCCCTCTGGCCCCCAGGGTCCACTCCCTTCTTGGCCCTTCCCCATTCTACCCTTTTACCCCTTCCCCGGGCACATGTGCTCCTCCCAGGAGACCTGCACCACACTGGCCAGTGGGCTAGAGGGAGGGTACGACAGAATCTGACATTTTAAGGTAGGATTTGCCGACTAGAAAGTCTTCCCCAACACCATCTCCAGGGGGAAAATGCTCAAAGGAAAGTCCCTAATGGACTGTGAGGAGAGCTGGCCAGGGCATGTCTGCCTGGGATGCCAGGCATGGCCATCTAGTGCAGGAATTTCAGCTTCCCACCAGCTACAGTCAGCAGGAGATGATTTTGAAGGCTTAAGTCTTCAAGCATGGCGACCTCCTCTGAGTTTTCCTAGTCTCTGAGCCTTACCCAAAGCACCCTGCTTCTGTTCGCATTCACGCCCAGGAGGGTTCAGTGAGGGGGGTCCATGAAATAAATGCCTGCTGCTCCGCTTGGGTGGGCCAGGCCCTGCCAGCTGCCTTCACTTTTGGCTACAGAAAGCCTGCCAGGCTGCAGTGTGCAAGGGCCTGGAACAATGACTGGTAGCATCAGCTATTTTAATGCAGAGTTAGGCACACAATCCTTGCTAAAAATAAATACAAAGGAAAACCCCAAAGTAGCTAAGCCTATTTTAATACCTTTTATTTTTCTTGTTCCTGGTTCTTTTGTCTTCTCCTTGCAACTTTGGAGCTGTGTTTCACACAGGGCCCACCCTGAGTGTTGTCAGGGCTCCCATCCATGTCCTGGTCATATAGCCCCATCTTGATCCTGGGCAGAAACCGAGTAATAGGGAATAAAAAGGGAAAGCCAATGACTATTTCTTTGAGTGTAATTTACATTAAATAGAATGGTGGCACCACTTCTGAGACAGGGCAACTAAAAGGGAGCTTAGAGACTAGGAGACCTCTTCTACCCTCACCCGCGTCCCCACTCTACACAGCCCCCTTGGGTGGGGAGGAATTTTGCAAAGCACCAGCTTAAGAAATGGCTAGAGAATGATGCCTTCCTCCTGATAGGAGAGAAGAAATCTGAGTACCCTGGAGTTCCTGGGGCCATCATTGTTTGTCTTTTCAGAAAGAAATAGGGGTGACAACTTTTGGGGATGTCTACCTAGACTGGAACCAATCTCTTCTGTGGCGATTGATCTATATCCATCAAAGTTCAAAGAGGTAGATTCCACTTGGTATGGTTTTCAAATGTTCTCTACCTCCCCCACAGTTGATAAGATCAGGGACAGGCCCCTGTTCCAGTCAGAGTCTCTTCCCTGGAAATTGGAACAGGAGAATCAAAGACCAACATGTAGGCCCCCCTCAGTGAGTTTCTACTGACTGCTTTTCTCCAGAGTATGGGTCACACTTTCCCATTTTTTTGTTGTTGTTGAAAATTGGGCATTTTAAATAATATCTTGTAGTACCTTTGATTCCCTCCCTGCAACGTGGTTTTTGTTGTATTTTGCTTTTTCAGTGGCTTCCTTGAACAAATTCTATGTAGTCTGTCTCCCACTCCTCACAATGTACAGCTGCTCATAACCCTGCTCAGTTTTTATCCTTCTAGTGCTTATTTTTGTTTCTTTCTTTTTTTTTTTTAAATCAACCTTGACTCCGTCATTTGGAAAGAGGCATTGTTTGTTTTAAAGAGAGAGAGAGAAAGAGAATTTTAATATTTATTTTTTAGTTTTCAGCGGACACGACATCTTTGTTTGTATGTGGTGCTGAGGATGGAACGGGGCCACACGTATGCCAGGCGAGCGCGCTACCGCTTGAGCCACATCCCCAGCCCCTTATTTTTGTTTCTTTCTTTTCTTTTTCTTTCGGTGTCAGGAATGGAACCCAGGGGTGCTTAACCACTGAACCACATCCCCAGCCCTTTTTCTATTTTTATTCAGAGACAGGGTCTCACTGAGTTGCCTAGGGCCTCAGTATATTGCTGAGACTGGCTTTGAACTCACAATCCTCCTGCCTCAGCCTCCCAAACCGCTGGGATTACAGGCATGTGTCACCACGCCCAGCTTCTAGTGTTTATTTTTAAACCTGCCTTTCTAGGAGCTGTCTGAGTCAGTGACTGGTTGGAAGTTGAGCAGAAACATTTTGAGCTAGTAAGGTCTGCACTCTTTGTGAATATGTCTGTGTGTAGATTGGGGGAAAATCTAGGCAGTTTTACAAGTGTGACCCAGCTTTTGCTTTCCACTGGGCTCTTTTGTGTCTCCTCAGCAAGTGTGCCAGGGCCTTCTCTGTCTCTCCTGAGTGTGGTGCAGACTTGTGCATATGTGCAGCCCTCTAGACCCCTGAGGATGGGAAGGAGTTTAACCTCTTATAAACCTCTTATCACTGGCCAGAGAGCAAGGTCATTGATCACCAGTATTTAGTTCCTTATTATCAAGGCTAAGAAAGATGCCTGTGTTTGGACCTCAGGCACAGCCCAGGAACCTGAGCCCCACAGCTAAGGTACCGAGGGGAATGTGGGGGTCTTCCTGCTCCCAGGCCAATTCTACATAGCCTTCTCCCCACCCCATCCCCCCAAGTTACTTAAAAGTGCTTGGGGAAAGGAGAAGTAAAGACTCAGTTCAAAACTGCAAGAACCAGATAGGGGACAGGAGCCTGGTAGATGGTTAACTCTGGCAATATCCTAGCCACCCTGAGAAAGGCAGGAGGTTGATTGGGAACAGAGGGCTCAGTCAGGGGCAGGGATGATGGTGGGCAGAGCCTGGGCCCTGAAGGATGGAGGAGCACCCCAGTTTTCCCTTGTGTGCCCCCCAATTCTGTCCCCCAGTGAAGCCTGTGGCGGGCTCACTGCGGAACCCCACCTGGACATTCACACATTGGTCCTTTCATTGGTGGATTTTCTAAAAGATTTGTATGTTACTCTGTTGTGACCCCCCCCTTTATGTTTATAAAGCATTTTCTTAGGTATGTGTTGGGTAAAGGACATATTCACACAGGTCATATTTCTTTTCTTTTTTTTTGTAGTTTTGGGAATGGAACCCAGGGTCACACATGCTGGGCAGGCACTCTACCCCTTGAGCTATATCCAAGGGGAGTCAGGCAGAGTGGTGCAACCCTATAGTCCCAGCTAGGTGAGAGGCTGAGGCAGGGGGATGACTTGAGCCTAGGAGTTCAAGGCCAGCCTAGGTAACACAGTGAGACCCTCTCTCCTAAGTAAATAAATAAAAGGGGAAAAGGGTATTCAAGGACAAAGGCCCTCCCCTCTGAGCCCCAGCACTCTGGCTCAGCTTGGTCTGTGGAGCCAGGTACTGTTCTGTGTTCCAGTTGAGCAGTTTTAATTCCCAGGTATGTGGCAGAATTTCCCTGAGGTGGGATAATGGGGCACCTCCATCCCCAGCCCTGGAGGCAGGACTGTGCAGATGATAATAATGCCAAGGCCAGAGGAGAGCAGAGCCAGAGTGGGCCCAAGGGCCTGGGAGAGGCCAGGAACAAAGGGTGAGTCTCTTGGCTCTGGCTGAGCTGGTGGGACAGGCGTTGGCTGCTTCTTGCTCATCTGTCTCCCTGAGAGCAGAGAAACTGCTTGTCTTTCTTGGGCCTTGAGGGGTTTCGAACCTCATCCTGCAGGAGAGCCCCACAGCTCTGCTCAGCCTCCCCTCAGGGTGATCAGGGACCTCAGGTACTGGGAAATCTGCACTTGGTCTCACTCCCCTACCATGTAGGACCTGGACCTGTCCCGTGTTATAGGGTCCTTTCTTGCCTTTTGGGTTGGGGGCAGTTGTACTATAGCATTGTTGGTGCGTGGGGGAATTAGGTCAGGAAGGGGAGTTGGGTGAGGATTCTCCCTTATTAGGTGACCTATTCCAGCAGACATATGTCCCTTCTTGAGGGTAGCAGCAGCTGTTAGCTACAAGACTCATTAAGGAAATCCCTGGCACTAATGGAGAGGTGAATAGTGGCAATGAATGTGGTTCGGTGAGCCATATATCTCCTGGTGCAGTGCCTGATCCAGCTGCTTGCCTGGGGTGCCCTCTGTTCATTGGTTCAATGGTTATGATTTCCCTGGCTATATAGGGTATTTGTGGTGTCCACCTCCCTTCTGACCTTGGGGTGCTGTGTCCATTGGATGGAGGAGGAGAGGAGAAGAGGGAGGATAGAGAGGCAAAGAGTTGGGTAATTGGCTTTTACTTAAAGGACAAAACATTTTTTTGGGGGGGGGTTACTAGAGATTGAACCCAGGGGTACCACTGAGCTATATCCCCAATGCTTTTTATTTTTTATTTTGAGACAGGGTCTCACTAAGTTGCTGAGGCTGGCCTGGAACTCATGTTCCTTCTTTCAGAGACTCCTGAGTTGCTGAGATTATAGGCATGCGCTGCTGTACCCAGCCAAAGAGCAAATTTTTGAGGCCTGAGTCCCTGGCTACTGATTGAGCTACTTTGGTAGGTAGGTGGTCCAGGGGATGGGTATAGTTAGAGCCTCCTGGTGTGAAAGGGCATTTATGTATGGCTTCCTGGGCATATTTCTAAAGGAGGAAATTTAGGGCCTGGATAAAACATAGTAAGTTCTGCTGACTGCACGGAAGTGTGAGGAGGCCTGAAACTCCTTCTAGAACAGGCCCTCATGTTCTAGGGAGGTGGCAGGGGAAAAGGCAGAGCCAGAATATAGATGGGGCCTCCTCATTTGGGTGGCCAAGAGAGCTTCCTCCCCTCATGGGATATCTGTTCCTAGCCCAGAAAGGAGTCCTCAGTGGAGCCTCAATACTCAGTTACCAATCATGCAGGAACATGTGACATCGACAGGCAATACGGAGAAGACCAGTGAGGAAGCCCAGAGCACTCAAAAAGAGTCCCAGGTGGATGAGGGAGTGGAGGAGAGACCAACTGCTTCAGGGCAGAGGGTCTGCACTATCCCCATAGTCCCGTGAGTCTAAGTTATCTTTGGATTATGGTCAGAAAAAGTTCCCCTGGAATCCTTCTCAGCGTTATGGCCAAGAATTGCAGGGGAGATCTCTAGGTGAGTCACCCTTGGTCCCACTTCATAGATGAGGACACTGAATGTCAGAGAGGTTCACCGACTTCCCTCAGTTCCCACAGCTCATAAATGGTGAAGTCAGAGGAGTCTTTCACCCCAGTATTAGAAAGTTAGAAGCACTATAAAAAATCCTAGCTGGGAATAGTTGTAGGCATCCCTATAATTCCAGCTACTTGGGAGGCTGAGGCAGCAGGATCACAAGTTCAAGGCCAGCCTGGGCAACTTGAAGAACTCTGTCTCAAAAAATAAAAAGGGCTGGGGATGGAGCTCAGTTATGTAGAGCCCCTGAGTTCAATCCCCACTACCAAAAAATACAAAGTCCTATAAAATGTCACCAGCTAAACGTACCCCTACTGCCCAACCTGATTCAAAATAAGTGTCAGGGACTATAGATGGGACAAATGAAAAATACATAGAAAACAATGAAGAAATATGTTGCATGACGTCCTTTCTGCCCATGTGCACAGTGGATAGGATCCATCTCTCCTCAATGGGCTCTGAGCCTCCCATGTTGCCAGGATCCGGGGTGATGGGGAGGACATGTGAGGACTCGAGTTGAAGACAGTTGGGTGGTCCCCCCTGAGGCCCCAGGGTTGGCAGCCCTCCCTACAGGCTTCCCAGGTTCTACCCCCACTGTCTTCCAGGTGGGCCTGGGCATCATCCCAGGAGAGGCTGGGGCACTGGGGAGGGGGAGCTGTCCTAAATGAGGGTGAAGAGGGCCCTGCCAAGCATCAACACTGACTTCTAACTCTTCTTCAGCCAAGACCAGGTGAGCCTGTGTATGTTTTGCTAGCGTTTTGGATTGAATGAAAAATTCACAAAATTCAGAGATTTAAAAGCACGGAGTGAGCAGTAGTATGGACTAACAGATTCCTACCCAATACCCAGGGACCCAGAGAAGGGCAAGGCTTGAGTGGTTATATTGGACTCAGGCTGGTGAGCCAAGATGCCATCCAGACATCCCATGGAATCCTGGAGCTAGAGATGCTATTGTATTATCCCCCAGTGCCCAGAGAGATATTGCGCTGAATTCAGTAATGCCGTGAGCATGTGTGGGTGAGAGTAAGAAATGGGAGGGTGTCCCCAAGCCAGGCAGGATGAGCAAAGACAGAGCCCTCACGAGGAACACCCATTCTGGCCAGAGACAATCTGGAAGGCCCAGTACACCTAGGCTGTCCAACTGAAACGTGCAAAGCAGCCAAAGAATCCGCCTTAGGAGGTGGGAGTGTAAGAGGGGAAACTGAAGCCGGAAGGGGCCCAGATGCAGGCCACCAGGCCTGAATCTGACTCCGTGCTGGGGTGGATGCAGAAGGAATGGGAAAGATCAAAGTTCAGAGGGTCTTTCCATACAGAATATTCTATGTACCTACCAGCTAAGTCTGGAGCAACCATGTCTGCCCTTAATCCATGTGTTAGTCAGCCTTCCATTATTATAACAAATACCTAAAATAATCATCTTATTACAAAAAAGAGATTTATTTTGGCTCATAGTGTTAGAGGTTTCAGTCTAGATCCTTAGTCCCATTACTTGAGGTTTCTGCACCTCCCAGTGGGAAATCAAAAGAGAAAGAAATTGGGGTTTGGGTCCCATTATCCCCTTAAAGGACATTCCCCAGTCACCTAAGCTTCTCCCAGTAGGCCCCACCTCTTTTTGTTTGTTTTTGGTACTGGGAATTGCACCCAGGGGCCCTTTACCACTGAGTTATATTCCCAACGCTTTTTTTTTTTTTTTGAGACAGAATCTCACTAAGTTGATGCTGACATCCAGCTTGGAATCCTCCTGCCTCAGTTTCCTGAGTCCCTGGGATTACAGGCATGGGGTCACTGCCTCTGGTACCTCCTATCTCTTAAAAGTTCCCCTACTTTCTGTGGCCCCAAGCTGGGGACCAAGTGTTTAATACATGAGCCTTTAGGGGACCCTTAGACAAGTCATAGCAGCCCCATAGCCATTTTTTACCAAGGAAGAATTTATTTTACAAAAGGATTCATGTCCAAATCATCTGACCTACTATAAATATTCTAGTTACAAAAGGGATTTGCCTACAACTTATTCATTGAGAAAAATCCCCTTTCAAATTATCCTATTTTCAAGCAGACCATCAGCTTCTGCATGTCGCCTGGGTGGAACAGATCTTTTACTGAAAGCTTAAAGGAAAGTTTTTCATGGTTGTTTAGTGACAAAAATCAATGTGGGGGAGACGTGCACCTGGGAATTCTAGGCTCTAAGTTTTACCCGGGCTTCCAAAGGTGGTAGAGCCGCTTTCTCCCTCGTCGCCAGCCCGAAGGGCGGGCGGGGAAGCCTCGGCATTTTACCCTTTGTATTGGAAGTGCTCACTGTCGGGACGATAGGCTGGAAACCAAGACAGGAGGAGGGCCACCAAGTGCCCTAAAGTCATACAGTGACCCATCTCGTTTCCCAGGCTGGTGGCTTGTTGACTCACGTCCTGAAGAGGGACGCACGACCGTTTACCTATCCTACCAGGGCAGCAGGTGACCCGCTGGCCGCTGACCTCCGCGTCTGACTTGGGTCCCGCGCTCTGCAGGGTAGCAGCGGGCGGGGGCGCGGGATGGCCAAGGTGACGGCGCTCGCGCGCCCTCTGGTGGCCGCCGCGCGCAGCAGCCGGGAGCGCGAAATCTCTGGCCCCGCAGCGGGTGGGGGTGATCGCGGTTTGGGGACCCTGCGCGCTGGGGCTAGTGGGGCTCGCTGTCGCCTTTCCTTATTTACAAAAAGGAAGTGAATGTTTAGTAAAACCTAACTTCTGTGAAACCAGCGGGGACACCTGGCCCTTTGTGGGAGGGGCGCCCTCGTGGCCCGTGGCCCGGGCAGGAGCGGTTGGGGACAGCCGTGCGGAACGGAAATGGTGGCTATTGTTGTGGCGTCGTGTCGCAGTGCTCCCGAGGAGCTCGCGGGTTGGCAGCGCGGCCTCCGGACCCCACCTGGCTGAAGCAACGAGTACCGCCCCCCGGCCCCGGGCGCCAAGTCGCCCCGGACGCCGAGGCTCCCCAGCCCCGCGCCGCTTTGTTCCGCCGCCTCGCCCCGCCCGAGGGCCCTGGGGGAGCGCCCGGCCCCAGACCCGCGCAGCTTCGCAGGGTCGGACCCCGCGGAGAAGGGCGGCTGGCGCCAGTGGCCCAGGAGTTGAAGGAACTGGCTGAAAGTCACGGCAAGGACCCAACTCAGACCTGCTGGGCCCCAGCGGGCACCCCAGGCCTCTCCAGACCTCCCGGGCTTCCTGCGCCCTCCCGCAGCCTCCGCGCCGCTCCTGGGAAGGCCCGAGGCGGGAGGTCAGGGAAGAGCCAATCCAGTCGCTCCAAGCGCTGGCGGATGAATGCCCTGGTTTTTCAGATCGCCCTTGTTTATAAAATTCATCAGAGGCGCCGCTTCCTGGACTGTATAATCCGAAGGCAGGGTCACTTGTAGTGCCCCCTTCTTAGGTGTCCGTCCCAGGTCCTAGCTGTTGGCCAGGCACTTCTGGGCGGCCGCGGCTACCCAGAGGGAGGATTCGCGCAGGCGCACAGCTTGGGCCTTGCTCAGCAGTCCAGGCAGCAACTCTAGCCGGCAGCCGCAGGAGGTAGCTATAAAGGGTGCTGAGCAAATGCTCCTGGGAGACCTCACAGGTAGGGGAGCTGGCCCTGGCACTGGGGAGCCCTTAGCAGGGCCTGCACTCTCCAGAAGCTGACACACGTAGGTACTCAGAAAATATCTTAAGTATCTTCTTGCGTGATGGACCTGGCTGTGAGGTGCTGGTGGGGCAGAGAGAATGAAAAAGATCCGACGGGATGGTTTGGGCCTGCAGGAGTTCAGGGGGTTACAGGGCAAGAGAACGTGCTGCAGGATCAGGGCCTCTGGATTTTGTGGTTGGAAAGGAAGTTGGCCGAGTGGAGATGAAATTGAGGAGGCCTTAAGGGCTGGCAGAGGGGCTCTCTTTGTCTGTTTGTGCTGTTGTAACAAAATGGGTAATTTATAAACAACAGAAATTTATTTTCACGGTTTTGGAGGCTGGTAAATCCAACATTAAGATACTGTGGGTTTAGTGTCTGGGAGGATCCATTTCCCACTTCCAAGATGGCACTTTGTTGCTGCATGCAGAAGGGAGGAGTGCTGTGTCCTCGGGCTGGGGGTGTGGCCCAGGAGTAGAGCACTTGGGCCCTGGGTTTCATCCCCAGCAATGCAAAATAATAAATAAATAAATAAACAAACAAACAATCGTATCCTACAATATTGAAAGAAAGAAGGAAAGAAACTTCCCCTTTCAACCTAGAGCTCTTTTATGAAGTTGCTAATCCGTTCATTAGGGCTCTCAAAAGCCTCACCTCTTAATCATTGCTTTGGGGATTAAGTTTCCGCATGAATTTTGGAGGAGACACCATCATTCAAAGCATAGCAGGGTCCCAGAAACTGTAAGGCCACCTGTAAAGTGGACCCTCTGAGGGTGGAGTAGAGAGAGGCTGGATGAAATAAGCACTGGTACTTACAGCTAAAAGTGACAGTGAACTGGGGGCCCATGGTTCACACCTGTAATCCCAGCAGCTCAGGAGGGTGAGGCAGGAGGATCAAGAGCTCAAAGTCTCAGCAAAAGCAAGCCACTAAGCAACTCAGTGAGACCCTGTCTCTAAATAAAATATAAAACAGGACTGAGGATGTGACTCGGTGGTCCAGTGCCCCTGAGTTCAATCCCTGGTATCCCCCCACCAAAAAAATAAAAAATGAAAGGCCCACCTGGCTAGGATGATGATGTGGGGGAGAGGCTGCAGAGAGCTGAGAAGGACACCCAAGGATGAGAAGAGAGACAGCTTGGTGGGTGTGGGAGAAGACCAGGATTGCTCATCCTTGAAGCATCTTCGAGAGCAACAGGGACTCAGATCTCAGATACTGGCAACAGAACTTGTTTATTTACCTTTGTCTTGATTTTAAAAGATATCATTAGGGAATGTGAAATAATAGGCCTCCTTCACCCCTCCCCAATTCACCCCCTAAGGAGTAACCGTTATTAATTTGCCATGTGTTCTGGCCAGTCCCATTTCCACTCAACCCCTGTGGTTCTGGGGATTGAACCCAGGGGTTCATGCATGTGAGAGACAAGCACTCTAACACTGAGGTGCACCCCCTACTCTACACTTTTTTTTTTTTTTTTGTACCAAGAATTGAACACAGGGTGCTTTACCACTGAGTCACATCCCCAACCCTTTTTAAATTTTTTTTTTATTTTGAGACAGGCTCTCACTAAATTGGTTAGGATCTTGCTAAATTGCTGAGGCTGGCTTTAAACTTGCAATCCTCATGCCTTGGCCTCCGGAGTCGCTGGGATTACAGATGTGCACCACCCTCAGCTGCACTGTTCTTTTTTTTTTTTTTTTTTTTTTGGTACGAGGAATTGAACTAAGAGGCAGTGGACCACTGAACCACATCCCCAGCCATATTTTGTATTTTATTTAGAGATAGGGTCTCACTGAGTCACTTAGTGTCTCACTGTTGCTTAGGCTGGCTTTGAACTCTCGATCCTCCTGCCTTAGCCTCCCTAGCCGATGGGATTACAGGCGAGCGCCATGGCACCCGGCTGCACTGTTCTTTAATAGATGTGTTGCAGGTCTCCAATCTAGCACCTCCTTTCACCCGTAGCACAATATTCCACAGAATAGGTGCTCCCCATCTCCGAGGACTTCTGCTTTGTTTCTCTTTGCTCCATTATGACTGTCCACCTTTGCACATATATTTGAGTCCAGTGCTAGAATCTGAGGGGAAGTCTCAGTTTGAGGCCCTGCTGGCGTGAGCTTTAAGCGTGGTGACTTGGATGGGCAGGGAACTGGCAGTGCACACTGAACAGGCGGGAAATGTGGGTTGGGGATTTGGGATTCAAAGTTCTAAAGGCACAAAGTGTTAAGTCCCTGGTTTTGTTTCTGGGCTATAGAAAAGGCTGAGATCATGTAGGCCCAGGTGAGTCCACTAGATGGCGCCAAAACCAGTAATATGAGGCTCTGGCTACCCAGGCTCAGACTCACTGCCGAAATGAATCCTGGGTGTGACCCCTTGGCTCCTAGAAGGCTGGTAAAGCTTCTCTCCTAAGCCACCACTGACTGCCTGACCTGAATACTTGGGAGATTGGGAGCGGGAGAGTGGGTTAACCAGGTTATGCCCTAGGGCTGGAATTGAGGCTCTAGGATAGGCTGTGACAGCCCAGACAAGCTGCTTCTAATTTGCACAAGTTCATAAAGTTCTCCCAGCACAGATGGAGGTTAAAACATGGGGCCTGTACTGTGTATTGCTGGTACCTGCACAGGAGCCAGCAGCTGCAGATGGGGAGGGAGCTCCCTTTGCTGGAAGGTTTAATGATGATGCTAGGAGAGCCCGGGGCCCCCAGAGATGATCCCTGGTCACGGGGAGGAAACAGACACTGGACCACCCTTTGTGTTGTGGGGATTGCTCTAAACTCAATTTGGAATCAAACAGGGCCATGAGAGGGAAACACCTAAATCCCTCACCCAGGTAAGGAGAGTTGTGGTTCTTGTCACCATTTATCCAGGAAAGCTTCAAGCAGCAGCAGCAGAAACTCTCTCCCTTCTTCCCTCCTGTCACTTTCCTACCTGGTCCCTGAGTTCAGACACTCAAAACAGCCACCAGACCTTTCTTCCAGAGCTGCAAGCTGCTTAGGCTCCCAGTGCTAGAGCTCAGACTTTTATTTATTTATTTTTTAACTGGGGATTGAACCCAGGAAATTTCCACTGAGATACACCCTCACTCCTATCCCACCCCCATGAAAGTTTGAGTTAGGGTCTCACTAAGTTGCTGAGGCTGGCCTCAAATTTGTGATCCTCCTGCCTCAGCCTCCCCAAGTATACACCACCGCACCTGGCTTCAGATCTAAAAAATGGATGATTTACAGGAGTATAATAACCCCTAGCCCCAGGTCTAGCACAATAACTCCATGGAATAAGAAGAAGAAAAGGAAGAGAAAGAATCGTTTCTCATTGTGCTTGGGCTAGAGCTAAGGTGTGGTTGAATGGATTTCCTAAAAATGGCACCACCATCTTGTAGTAAGCATCTCCCAATACACACATCCTTTTTGCAATGTGAGGTTAACAGTTGATCATGGACAGTGGGATCTGTTTCTTGTTTTGGAATCGGGATGCCGGTGACTGCTTTGGTAGTGATGTTTCATGATGGTAGAGCTTCCACCACCTGCCATTCTCTGTCTTGCAAATCCACCCAGCACCCATATTGGAGGTATTCCATAGAGCTTGAGATGCCAGAGACCAGTTTTTCTGTCTCCAGATGGTTGAGTCATCTTAGAACAGAAGCCAGATGTGAAACTAAGCAAACCTTCCAATGATTCCACACCCAGACTTGGAGCCACATGCAGTGGAGCAGAAATGAGCTAGTCCTGTCCAACTAAACAGATTCAGGAGCAAAACAATATTTAGTTGCTACATTTTGACAGGTGGTGTTTTTTTTTTTTTTTTCACAGTATTGAATAATGAAACACAAGACCTGAAGCTAGGGGTGACCAATCCCATCCCAGTTTGCTTTCAGGACACAAGACTGAACAAGTCTGGGGATGTGACTCAGTGGTGGAGTGCTTGCCTATCATGTATATGACTCCTGCATCCCATCTCCAGCATCAGGAAAAAAAACAACAACCACATAACTTTTGGTGCTAAAACTGACAGAGAGCTGGGTGCAGTGGCACCACCTATGATCCCAGCAACTTGGGAGGCTGAGACAGGAGGATTGCAAGTTTAAGGCCAGCCTCAGCACTTTAGCAAGGCCCTAAGCAACTTACCCAGACTCTGTCTCAAAATAAAAATAAAAATGATTGGGGATGCTGGGATGTAACTCAGTGGTAAAGCACTTGCCTAGCCTATATGAGGTCCTGAACTCAATCCCAGTCCTGCACCAGAAACACCTGGGAACTTATTAAAACACCGATAGCTGGACCCCACCCTGTTTCCAAGTTAGTTGGTCAAGGGTGGAGTCCAGTACTTTGCATTTCTAACTAGCTTCCTGATACTTTTGCTGTTGCTGCTAAATGGAGCCCAAACTTCCAGAAGGACAGGTCTGAATGAAGAGTCAGGGCTGGGACCTGCAAATCTCGGTTTATTGCATGTCTCAGTATCTTCTTCTCCTGTGTCTGGCCTAGCCATATGGCAGGAAATAGAGGGGTCAAGGTCTTCTTGCTGTCAAGCAGAAGAAACCCTGGGCCTTCCTGGCAGAGTGGTGCTATGGCAACAAGGCCCAGCCCAGAAGTTTCCCAGAAGGAACCTGAGCCCCAGGGAGCAATGAAGTGAACAAACAAACCCAGAGGGTAGAGCTCAGCCTCTGGGGGTGGGGACAGACCCCACCCCTCAGAGGACACCCCTGAACACCCTGAAGACCCAGCCTTCTGGGAAAGGAAATCAGTCATCTCCCAGGTCTTCAATTTTGTTTGTTTGTGGTGCTAGGGATGAAGAAACCCGGGGCCTTCTGCCTGCTAGGCCAGGGCTCTTCCCCTGAGCCACGCCCCCAGCCCCAATCTCCTCTTCCAGCTGGGGAGGCAGCTGGCTGTGACAGGACTTGTCAACTTTACCTGTTGATAATGAGGTGCCCCCAAGGTTCCCTCTCCCAACCACCTTCCCCATACTTCTTCCCATCTCAAACTCTGGCCCCCACCTCAGCCTGGGCTGCCCACAGTGCTTTTCTCACCACATGGTTCCCTAAAGCTGTGAGCTCATGCCCCCCCCCTCAGCCATTTAGCATGTCCCCCTCATGAGCCCCTGTCATTTTGGATTTCTTGACCTACACCCACACCAGCCAACATGACCCACAGACCTTGGCAGGAAAAAGGTGCTGTGGCTGTCACCTGACATCCTCACCAAACACAGTCATAACTAGAGTCAGGGCTAAAGTACCTGATTCCTGGAACCCATAGCCAGAGAGTCTTCAGACTTGGAGGGTGGCACATTTTCAACAAAAGCCCAACGTGGCATTGCCTTCATGCTGAGAAAAGTCTCTTTAGCATCATCTTGCACAGAAGGCCACCCAGGAAGAGGTGATGAGTGACAGAAACCCAACTCAAGTGGGCATGGGAGGAAGGGGAAACGCATTGGTTTTAAACCTTAGACAATTGTCAAGGAGAGCAAAGCTTCACTGGCCTTATGTACAATGGCAGCGGAGACAGGGAATGCCTTCTCCTGCATCTCCTGGCTGATCTCCCCATCCAGCTGGAAAAATCACCCACAGGCTACAACTGCCAACAGAGAAGCATCTAAGATCCCAAATTTTAAAATCCCGGGGGGGAGGGATGACTTACGTCAGGGGCTTCTCCCAGGACCAATGAACCATGATCTGCAGAGTGGGGACAGGCCCTGGGTTAGTGCCACTCAGGGTCTATGGGAAAGAAAGTGTGATAAAGAAGGGGAAAGCCCTGGATGATTTTTTTTCTTTTAATTGAAAAATAAAAATTGTTCATATTTATAGTGTACAAGGATGTTTTGACACATGTACATTGTGGAATGGCTAAATCCAGCTAATTAACATATCCATTACATCTCCAGAATTTATTTTTTTAATTAATTCTGTCAGTTTTTTTAAAATATTTTTTAGTTATTGAGAGACCTTTATTTTATTTATTTATTTGTGGTCCTGAGAATCAAACCCAGGCCTCACACATGCCAGGCAAGTGCTCCACTGCTGAGCCACAGCCCCAGCCCCTCCAGAATTTATTTCTAACTCAAGTTTTATATCTAACATCTCCCCAGTTCCCCCTATACCTTTACTGGATTCTTGATTCAAATGTGTGGAGGCTGCTCCCAGTCACTGAGTCTCTGGGCTAGAGTCTTGATGTGTAGCGGGCCTCCAGGATGGCCCCATGATGACTCCTGTTCTGTGTACCCCTTCCACACTGGGCAGGGTTGAACTGTGTAACTAGTAGGACATTGCAGAAGTGACTGTGTATCTTCCAAGGCCACAAAACATATTCCAGCTTCTTCCTTGCTCTCTCTCAGATCAACCAGCGCTAGGGGATACCAACTGCCATATTGTGGGGACACCTAAGCAGCCCTTGAGGAGGGCTAGGATGACGCTGAGCAAAGCACTTACCTCACACCCAAATTTTTAGGGAAGCCAAGAAAATCAGTAATTGAACTAGATATTTTAAAAATAAAAAATGTTAATAAAATATCAAATTTTAAATAAAGAATAACCTAGTCACAGTATCAGCCTGAGGCATATTGGAGCTTAAAGCAATAGGAAAAATCAGTAACATTGATTCTGAAATTGGATAGTTTCTGTTTGGGAGGTCACAATCCTAGGACTGAGGTGACTCTTGCTCACTCCCCTAACATGTGACCAAACAAGAAGAATCATTACCTCCTGGCTCCAGTAAGGCAAATCCAGTCATGCTTTTGACTGAGGGCTCAGCCAATCAGGACAAGAAGGGCGTTGAGCCCAGCTTCCTTCCAGAAGAAACCCAGGAGGCCAGTTCCAGTCTACAGTCCATCATGATCATAAATAATAGCCCCAGTTCCAGAATGCTGATCACATGCCAGGCCCTCTGCCAAGCACCTGCTGGGTATTAACTCCTCACTCCTTAGAACAACTTTTAGAGTCCATTTAGTTGTAGTTGGACACAATACCTTTATTTTATTTATTATTATTTTTTAATGTGGTGCTGAGGATCGAACCCAGTGTCTCACACATGCCAGACAAGTGCTCTACTGCTGAGCCTCAGCCCCAGCCCACTCTTAGAACAACTTTTAAGATAGGTCCTGTTGGTATCACCATTTTACAAATACAGAGCCTCAAGTAATTTGTCTAGGTTTCCTCAGTGATTGACTGAGGCTGAATAAAGATGAAGGAACAAAGGCTGCTGATGGGAAACTGGCTGGTAGGATGAAGGAACCACCTCTGCCCCTTCCTTCCCCAACATCCTGCCCAGATTCATATTAAGAGAGCAGCTTTGTGGGCACAGGCTGAGGGCACTGACCCTGCACCACTGGAGGGCAGGCCACGGTGAGCGGAAAAGCTATTCCAGGTAGCTCCTGCTCCTGACCCATTGTATTCAGCCCCTTCAACCACTGCTACCCAACACACCTTCTCAAGAGTCTGTCAAGGATCAGATTTGTTGCTCTTCTCTCCTTGGACCTTTGCCTCCTTTCCTGAGAAGGGAATGGTATTCACTTCATCATGTATCCCCATCACTGCGGCAGGAACTGTATGAGATACAGATGAAGGCGACATCCCTGCCCTCCGGGTCCTCTCTTTTCTTGGTGGAGGAGGGGCAGATAAGAATGACTGTGGTTCCAAAGTCAGGGTGACGGTGTGAGGCAGAGTGAGGACAGGGGCAGAAGAGGGGGTCCTGAAGCTGTTATGGAAGGAGGACAGAGTTCTGAAGGTCAAGAGGAGTTAGCCAGGGGAGAGAGGCATTCCCTTAAGGCCCAGAGGGTTACTGATGGACTCTGGGGGTACATCCTAGAGGCCAGTGGGGAGTAGTAAGAGAGGAGGCAGGAAGGAGGTGGAGCTGGATGTCACTGAACTTTGGAATTAACTCTGTTTGCTTTTGTCTAAAATTCTCTGGGGACCCAGAAGCCTTTAAACTGAGAAGGGACATGATTAGGCCAACCTATCGGGAAGCTCTCTGGCTGTGCTGCAGCATGGATAGGGCCCAGGCAGCACCACAGCAGACACACAGTAACCGGGAACCAGTGGTGCTCTGCAGAGGGAGAGGCTCATTTGAAGTCCCACAGAGCTGGCTTCAGACATCAGCACCAAGATGTGGGTGCAGATAAGAGAGAATCTAAAGAGGACAGAGGTCACCAACATGGGGGTTCAAGCTATTGTGGGGTAGTTCTGGACACACCAAATTGAGATGTCAGTGGAGCCTCTCAACCACCAGCTCCACAGTGGAATCCAGGAGGAACCTGGCCGTCTGAGTGTAACTGGGGCATCTGCCTTTACCTCTGTGAGCAAGAGTGGCAGTCCCCACCCCCATTATTTTTAAGGACCTCACTTAACCTCCTTCCCACTAGTGTCAGCAGTCTTCTTCCATATGACCATGACTCCCAGACCTACTCAGTGTAAACAGTGGGTTTTGTAAAGGGTGCAGTCATCACAGTCTCAAGCCCCAAAGGCCTTGCTAGCACAGCTCAGGCTCCCACATCAGTATGAATTGTGGCCCTGTAGTCCTGTCCATATTAGGACATCATGTCACCTGCCAGCTCTGTCTCCAAAATGTATCCTACATCAACTCCCTTGTCTTACCACACCACCCTGTCCAAGCTACCATTGAGCCTCCTCAATCACCAGCTCAGCCTCCTAACAGGGCTCCTTGCTCTACTCTTATGCCCCCACTACCAGTATGGAAACCACAAAAATCTCAAGATATAAACCAGATCACTTTTCTCCCCTGTGAGCCCCCATCGTACCTGCAGTAGAATAGCTACCCCTTTCCCTAGTCAACAGAGTACCCGACCTTCCCTGATCTTATCCTTTCCATTCTCCCAATGCCTACCTCTGCCTGTGGCCTTTCTTTATGCACGCAATTGCTTTCCTATCGTATGGCCTTCGCACCAGCTGTTCTCTTCCTCAAAGGCTCTGACCTCCATCTGCTGACCTGGCACTCAACAAAATAGCCCCTTCCCAGAGAACCTGTCCTGAACTCCCAAGCTAAGGTGGGGACCCCTGTCTCAGTATTGCTTCACCTTTTACTCTCAACACTCATCATCTGACATCACTTTGACTTGATGGTCTCTGCGCAACAGGTATCAGTTATCTAACAGCAGGGCCCATGCTGGGCTCCCCCACATCCTAGTGTCTGGCACTGGGACAGCAGGTGCTCAAGTGGTATGTGTTCAACAAACTGTTATTGAATGCAGCAGAGAACTTGGTCCACAATGCTTCTAAACCCTGGCATTTGGACAGCTTGGTGACATCCTTGTCCCTGAGGCAGCACTTAGTGGGTAAGGAGGGAGTTGGTTTCTGTTACACAGGCTGACTAGGATGCTGCAGCTCTGAGCACCCAGCTGACCTCCTCCCATGCAGCCCAATGCTAGGCCAGGCTACACTGTTACTGCCACCTCTGTGCCAGGCTTGGCCTTTTGCCACTGCCTTTCTCCTTACCCAGTGCCAAAGTCCATCCCACTTCCTGCTTTGGGGAAATGATTCTCTTTATAGGAGAACTACCCTCTCCTTACTCCTGTTTGAAGTTGGGCCTAGGAGCTGGTGGGAGTGGAGGAGGGGAGAGACCACAGAGAGTGTGCAGGCCAGCAACCTCTTTGTCTATAGTCCCTTGGGAACAGGTTGATCACTGAGAAAAAGCCCACATGTACACCCTGCATACAGGTTTCTAAGGGGATTATGTACCCCACAACCCATCTATGGAGTCCAAAGGCCAAATGAGGTGCCCTCCTTCCCCCAGTCTCTAAACCGCTCCGACTGTTTATTGCTCCCTGGTGTTTTACGCACAAGACCTTAATCCTGTAAGGCTTTGTAGGATGAGCTCTTATTTCCTGAGCACAAAAGAGAACCATGATACTTTCCAATATGTTAAAACAGGCTTCTTATTGTTTATAAGAGGAGAGTAAGTCTACTAGCCATTTGTACATTGTGGGTGGCCACAGAAACATGAGCATAATTTTGATTTTTTTGTATTTACCTAATATCAACCTCAATACTTATATTTCAGTTCATTTGATACTAGTGTTTTATGTATGTTCAAAAACAAAAACAAATTAACAAAAATCATGGTTTATCCTGCACCCAGCACAATGTCTAAATAAGTGATATGTGCAAAGTAAATACATGCTGAATGAATTAGTTGCTAAGATATATGTATGTATGTGTGTATACATACACTTAATAAAGACAACTTTATAACTTTTATTTTATTTGGTCACCACATGCATGTGCACTTTAAAAAGGATAAGTAATGCATTTAGATGTTCTACATATGTATATATTTATGTGCTAAGATTCACCATCCCTATAAAATAAAATAAATATTTATTCTGCCAAAAAAAAAAAAAAAAAAGAGAAACATGAGACATAGTGGAGGGAGAAGAGGGCTGTGGTCAGAATCCCAGGACACTAGCCTTTCTAGAGACAGATGGAGAAGTCAGAGCCAGGAAGAAGGTGGCTGAGAGCCCAGAGAAGCAGCAGGAAACCAAAAAGTTACTGGAAGCTAGTAGAACAAAGACTTTCAAGGAGGAAGGAACAGCACCCAGAGTCAAATACTGCACAGGCCCAGGATGTGAAGGTGTTCTTCCATAGAGACTGTTGGTGGTATTCAGGGGGCAGAAGCCAGCTTGAAGGATAGGCGAGAAGTCCAAGATTCCTTCCGGAGTAGTCTGCATTGTGTGATGGAAAGATGAGGCAAACGCTGGTGGGCACCAGGCTCCAGAAACATTAGCATTTTTTCCAAGATGAAATTGGAACATGCTGATATGCTGAAGTCTGAAGGCAGCCATACTAGGAGCAGGACTTAGGGCAGGGAGGACTCTGAGGGGGCATGGGATGGGATGTAAGGAAGCAAGGTAGGCCAAAAAAGCAAGAAGGCGTGGGGCAGGGTGGAGAGGAAGGCCTTCTCCCCTGTAGGTAGAGGCCAGCTTACTTGCTGGAGGGGCTGAAGGAGGTTACCAGGGAACCAGGGAGTGCAAGGCTGGTGAAGGGGACTGCAGAGCTCAACACAGCCCAGACCAATACCCCCTCATGCCCAAAAGAAAGTAGGAGACTTCCTTTAGAGCAGCCCTTGATAACCCAAGTGTCCAAAGTGACTGCAGGGGTTTTCTCCTCCTAAAAATTCTCCTGTCTCAGAGGTAGCAGCTGTTCTAACCTTACTTTTTTGTTAACGGGACAGCTCTAAGATCAACAAAACACACCGATGGTGGGCATGTGTTATAGACAGGAAAAATGTCTATCACAGAGCTAGCAGACAAACAAAAAGGGGGGGTCACAGGCTATTATCTATAGGAAAAAATAGTCTAATCCCATCAAGGCACCTATTAAGGCCCCACAAAATGACTGGGAAAAATAATTTTAAAAAAAGAAAAGTTTCTATGCAAGATGGCTTAAAATCTAGTAGTGCTGCAAATGATTACATGCTACCTATAAAAAAATTTATTAAAGAGGATGAAAACAAATAACTGCAGACTTTCTGGGTGTGAGGCTTTGAGCCTGAGAAGTTTCTGTAAGTCAGCAACCACTGGAATGGCCATAGAGGCTCAGCCTGATGAGTCGGACCTTGACCCCAATGGTGGCAGTGAGCATTCCTGGGTATGGCTGCCAAATTCTGGGGATTGTGATTGTTGCTACAGTTGGCTTTAGCAAGACACTCTTCCTTCAAATTTAACCTTCTCTCTGGAATTTGGGTCTGTTTTTGGCCAAGGTGGAGAATCTTCTTAGTAGGGGTACCAGAAGGAATGATGTCTTGCCCAGTATGTGAGAATGGCCTAGAGGAAGATACTGTCATAGACGCCTGAGAGATCAGTGCATCTGGTCACAGCAAAGAAACCCAAGTCTGGCCCAGAGAAGTGGAGTGGCTTATCAGCCTCACAGTTGGTGTCAGTATGCGCCCTACACATTGAGGGTTGGGGCAGGGGGCTGTCTGTCCTAGGGGAATCTGAGAACAGAAGGAGGCAGCCTGTTCAGACACTAGCAATTGGTAGGTGATGCCTGAAAGTATTACAGGGACTCTGTGGCACAACCTTTTGGGGCCAGAGGAAACAAAAATCTCGACTTTCATTTCACATAATCTTTCAGGATTGGCTGTCAGTATGTATACTCAATGCTTCCTTATGAAATATAAAGATTTTCCCAAAACTCCAGATACAGGTGCACAATCCCTTAGGCCATAAAGGGATATTAACAGATGGAATATAGAGACAGCATTTGCCACAGGACTTCTATTATTTTTAAAGGATTTAATTATACCAAAGAGCTAAATAATTCTTCTGCAGAAAAGATTCTGTACTCCTCGCCCAGCCAGCTTACTGTGAAAGGTCTATGGAGATGGGAATCTGCCTCCAGAGACAACTAAGGCTTCCAGCTATTGCTGGCTGTCTTATATAGCACAGTATGAACCCAGAGGAGTTCCTGGCAATCACTGTTAGGGACAATGCAGAACTATATCCCCTATATTCCAAACAATTCCTTGGTCTCCTCATAGGTTTCAAGAAAAGGAGTGTTAAAGAAGAAAAGTATGTGTGTGGGGGCATATAGAACCTCAGAAGAGTTAGGTAAATGGGGTCTCTGATACCACCATGGAGACACTTCTGTGAATGCACACTTCAAGGTTTAATAACCAACTGAATATGACAACACTTTGTCCTCACCAGACCCTGACTGTGAAGCAGATTCTCAGTATAATCCTGAAGCCCCAAGGGGTAAATATACAGAATATTATCCACCTTATTCTCTCTACCTCTAGCTCCTCCACATTTATTGTTTAACAAGCTCAGCAATCCTGCTTATGCTGCTAGGTAGAAAAGCAGCAGGCTTAAGAGGAAACAAAAACCGGGGCTGGGGATATAGCTCAGTTGGTAGAGTGCTTGCCTTGTGTGCACAAGGCCCTGGGTTCAATCCCCACCAACATATGCAAAAATGAAAGAAGAAACAAAAACAGGGCTGGGGATGTAGCTCAGGGATACAGCACTTGCCTAGCATGGTTCCATCTCCAGAACCTCAAAACAAAAACAACAATCTATTCAACCTGTAAGAATGGGAGAAAAGATTTGCAAGTCATATTTCTGTTCAGGAAGTAATATTCAACATATACGAAAAACAATAGATGCTCAACATCATTAAGGAAATGGAAACCCAAACCACAATACCACATCACACCCATTAGGATGGGACGCATGCACAGGGACACACACAGAAGTGGAGGGATGTAGGGAGGTCTGAACACTTGTACACTCTTGAAGGAATGTAAAACCACAACACTGTGGAAAACAGTATGGGAGTTCCTTGAAAAATTAAAAATAGTACTATCCTATGATCCAGCAATCCCACTTCTAGGTATATCCAAAAACAACTTGGCTAGGGGTGAAGCTCAGTGGTAAAGTGCTTGCTTAGCTTATGATAGGCCCTGGGTTCAATCTCCACCAAAGTAAAAATAGAAGACAAAAACAAACCCCTGCAGGGTATGCCTCTAATGTCAGTGACAAAAACAGAAAAACAAAACAAAACAAAAAACAACTGCAGGACACACCTGTAATCTCAGTAACTCAGAAAGCTGAGGCAAGAGGATCTCAAGTTCAAAGCCAGCCTCAGTAATTTGGTGAGGCCCTTGAGCAACTTATCGAGGGTCTGTCTCAAAATAAAAAAAATTTAAAAAGAGCTGAGGATGTGGCTCAGTGGTTAAGCACGCCTGGGTTCAATATCTGATTTAAAAAAAATAGTGAAAAGCAACTTGTCATCAGATTGGTACAATTGATTTCACCATCATCATCACTAAATATTGCCAGGTGTCAATGCTAGTGTCAAAAGGTAAAATCCTTCCAGGATGGAATAATTTATTCTAAAATACCTAGGGGTAGAAGATCAATATGAAAAACAATTATCAACAAACTACAAGACAAGGTATTTCATCTAGATCACACTTCTGCTTAAGTGGTAGAAAAGTGCAAGAGAATGTTGCTTCTCGATTAATGAAGAAAAAAAAAAGTACACTATTCAAAATTATAACATTTCTTTGGCCCATCAGTGAGCTGTAGCAAAGCAACCAAACTGAATTCCAAAGGGCAAAAATCCCATCTGAACAGGAAAGGGATGCACTGAGCATACCTAGTTATGTTGGGCAAGGATGAAGAAGGATTCTGTTACTAGAGATATGGAAAAAAGGAGTGAAATTTTAATAAGTTCTTAAAGGCCAACTGTGTATTAGTGTGTCAGCTGAGAGGCCAGACAAGGTAAACTCATGCTCCCAAATTCTTTTCTAAAATGAACCTCCATAGGGAACAGGACAGGAGGCTGAAGAGATCCATGCTTGGCAGCACAGGACTGCAGGAGTCCCTGGGGACAGGCATAAAACCCCAACTACTTCTCTGGAATGCTTCTCTCCTATAAAACAGAAACCTAAGTTGCTGGAGAGGAGAAGCAAAACTTCTCACTTCCAAAGACTAGGTAAAAATATCTTTAGCCACTAGAGAGACAATGGAAAGTATAGTGTTGTAATGTTTTCAAACTGTACATCAAATGGCATAATATATTTGAAAGTAGTCTACACTGATAGGACTGTATGTTGTGAATCCCAACACAACCACTAAACAAACAAAACCCTGAAAATAATAACAACTAATAAGTCAATGGTAGAGATAAAATGGAATAAAAAATATTCAATTAAAAGAAAGGAGTAGGGCTGGGGTTGTGGTCAGTGGTAGAGTACTTGCCTAGCATGTGTGGTGAGGTACTGGGTTCGATTCTCAGCATCACATATAAATATTTGAATAAAATAAAGGTCGATCAATATCTAAAAAGTAAAGAAAATTTTAAAAAAAGGAGTAAAAGGGGGTGGATATCCCAAAGAACAGATGGGTCAGAGAAATAGGAAGCTGTATACTGAATCCAACCCTACTAAAAAGTCCAATAAATAAATGCAAACTGTGTAAACACACCAATAAAGAAAGAAATCCACTAATACATAGACATAAACGAGCTCTGAGCAGGGTGGTACATGCCTGTAAGCCTGCCATCATGGGAGGCTGAGGCAGGAGGTTTGCAGGAGAATCACAGGTTTGAAGCCAGCCTCAGCAATTTAATGAGGACTCAAGAAACTTAATCAAGAAAGTGTCTCAAATTTTTAAAAATTAAAAGGGATGGAGATGTAGCTCAGTGGTAAAGTATCCCTGGATTCAATCCCTGATACCAAAGGAGGGGGGTAAGAGGGAGAAAGACACAAATGGGCTAAAGTAAAAAGAATGTGATATACCATGTAAACTTTAATAAAAAGAAAGCTGGGGGTTGAAGATACAGCTCAGTGGTAGAGCACTAGACTAGCAGGCACATGGCCCTGGGTTCCATCTCCAGTTTACCTCCCCTGACAAAAAAAGCTGAAGTGGTGATATTAATAACAAATGAAATAAGTCAGGCATGGTGGTACATGCCTCTAAATGAATCCCAGCAATTCCAGAGGATTTCCTTTTTTTTTTTTCTTTTAAACAAAGGTTTGATTTATGAGAAAGCAGAGGCACATTCATGAAAGAATGTGGGCTATCTTAAGAGTGAGAAGCTTTTGTGGGGTAAAACAAGAAATAAACAAGGGCAGTAGAGGCCATCTCCAGAAAGAGAGCCAGAAGAGAGTAAACTTCTGATAGCAAAACCGAACTAACGTATTACGGGAAAACAAAACTACATACTAATCTCTCTTATGAATGAACACATAAAAATCCTTAATAAGATATTAACAAGCAAAATCTAGCATATATAAGAAGGATCATTATCAGGGATTTATCTGTGAAATGTGAAGCCAGTTCAACATCTGAAAACCAACTTATGTCATTCACCATATCACAAGCCAGAGCAGGGTGTGCTGGTGTTCCAGCTACTGAGTAGGTTGAGGCAGGACCACTGGAGTCCAGGAATTTAAGGCTAGCCTAGGCAACACAGTGAGACTCTATTTCAAAAACTCAGCAAATTTAGAAGAGAATTTCCTCAAACTGACAAAAGGCATTTATAAAAAACCTATACCTATTATTATCACTCTTAATAGATAATGTCTTTACACTCTTTTTAAGAAGAAATAAAATACAAATGTCCTCTCTCTCTCTTTTGCATTGCTGAGGATCAAATTCAGACACACCCCCAGGCCTTGCTGATGTCCACTCTTACCACTCCTTTTAACACTGCACTAGAGGGCCTATCCAGTGTGATAAGGCAACAAAGAGAAATGAAAAGCATACAAATTGGAAAAGAAAAAATTAATAGGGGTCTGGGGATGTCGCTCAAGCAATAACGTACTCTCCTGGCATACGCAGGGTGCTGGGTTCGATCCTCAGCACCACATAAAAATTAAAAAAAAATAAAGATGTTGTATCCACCGAAAACTAAAAAATAAATATTAAAAAATTAACAGGACATGACCTTCTACATAGATAGTCTTAAAGACTACAAAAAAGCTATTCTAAGTAACAAAAGTTTAGCACATTTTCAAGTACAAATTCCATATTTTAAAAAGTCAACCCAGCAACTGGAAATTGGGAGTTTTTAAAAAGTACCATTTATAATACAAAAAAACCCATAGTGCCTATGAATAAATCTAAAAAAAAATATGGATAAGATTTTACAGTGCAAAATATAAAACATGGCTGAGAAGAATTAGACTTAAAAAATGGAAGTATATACTTTATTCACACATTGGAAGACCCATTATTATTAGTCAACTTTCCACTAATTAATCCATACATTCAATGCAATCCACATACTGGGATTATGGGTGCACACCCACAGCACTTGGCAATTTTATCTGTTTCTGCAGATAACAAGTAGTTTACTGAGGAATGTAACATCTTATCAACTTAAGACAGGCAGGGCTGCAGGAAAAAGAATTTCTTTCTTTTTTTTTTTTTAAGAAAGCACATAAGCGTCAGCACAGTAAACCAGTTTATAGAATTATTCCCTTAATCTCATGTTCCCACCATTCACATTTGTCTGCTCCCTATCATGGACTCCCATGGAACAAGAAAAAAGTTTCTTGCATGATGACATCTAGCAATACATCTAAAAAGGGTGCATTCACTGTATATAATTTATACCTCAATAAACCTGACACTTGAAAAGTAAAAATGGAGACAAGTGTGGTGGTAAACAAACTGACTCAGAAGGCTGAGGCAGGAGGATTGTTAACTACAAGGCCAGCTTCAGAAACCTAGTGAGACCCTGTCTTAAAATAAAAAGAACTGGGGATGGATGCAGCTCAGTAGTAAAGCACTCCTGGGTTTAATTCCCAGTGACAATAAAATAGCAGGAAAAAAAATTACATGGTGGCACACACATGTAATCTCAGCAATTTGGAGGTTGGGGAAGGATTGTAAGTTTAAAGCCAGCCTGGGCAACTCAGTAAGACCCTATCTCAAAAAAGTTTAAAATAAATACATACAAAATATCTTTAAAAATAATCTTTAAAGCATAAAAATATCAGACTTAAAAGATATCCAATGTTATGAATCTACACTGAGATGTATATGCAAATGATATAGGTACATAATCATTTGTCACAAATTCTAGCAGCAAAATACTGGAAACACCTATGTATTGTAAGCAGTAAAATCCACTGGTCCAAGAAAATGAGATTGAGGTAAAAATAACATCTATGTTTTACATATATATATATAAAACATATGTTTTGTACCAAAAATTGAACCCAGGAGCATTTAACATTTAACCACTGAGCCATATCCCCAGTGGCAGGATCTTGCTAAGTTACTGATGGTCTTGCTATACTGCTGAGGCTGGCATCAAACTTGATATCCTCCTACCTCAGCCTCTTGAGTTGCTGGGATTCCAGGCATGCACTATCGTGTCCACCCTATTGGCTTGGCAAGGATGCCAAGACCATTCAATGCAGAACAGTCTCTTCAACAGTGTTGGGACAAATGGCTAACTATATACAAAAGAATGAAGTTGGATCCTTAGGAGGCTAGCCTGGGAGGAAGGAGATAGGGGAAAAAAAGAATAAGAAACTGGGAAGAATCTCATGAAAATAGGGAGACCAATGGAAGAAGGGATCAAGGGGGGGGGGCATGGGGAAGTACTGGGGAATGAAATTACCTGAAGTACCTTGTACAAATTTGCCACAATGAGGTCTATATGTATCTAACTATAACTAATTAAAATAACAATAGAAGAGATCAGAAGAACAGAGCAAGCAGAACTGGGAAGGAAAATAGGGAAAGGGAAAATACTGAGGAATGAGATGGTTCAAACTGTTATGTGCATGCACAAATATGACACAATGAATCCCATTATTATGTGTAATTACAATGCACCAATAAAAAAGGAAAAAAAATTGAATACACTTAAAAATGAGGGAGACATTTGCACTAAAAAAAAAAAAAACAAGAAATGAAGTTGGATCCCTACCTCACTCCAAATACAATGTGAACTCAAAATGGATCAATTATCTAAATACAAATGCTAAAATGATAATACTATTAAAAATGAACATAACACCTTAGATTTGGCAGTGGATTCAGAGATTTAATAACAAAAGCACAAGGAACAAAAGTAAAGTGGACTTCATACAAATAGAAAACCTGTGCAGCAACAAACATTAACAAGAATGTGAAAAGACTGCCTACCAAATAGAATAGTTGCAAATCACATATCTAACAAGGATTTCATGTCCAGAATATAAAAAGAACTCTTAACTCAATAAAAAAGACAAACCAACTTAATTTAAAAATGAGAAATGAACTTGAATACATAATTCTCCAAAGAAAATACAAAAATGACCAATACATGGAAAGGTGTTCAAGATCACTGGGTATTAAGGAAATACAAATCAAAATCACAACAGTAAGGCGTGTATGTGAGGGTAGGGGAAGCATATGACTGTAATTCCAGCTACTTGGGAAGCTGAGGAAGGATTTCAAGTTGAAGGCTAGCCTGGGCAACTTAGTGAGAACTTCTCTCAAAATAAAAATTTAAAAAAAATTTAAAAAGGGCTGGGGCTGTGGCTCAGCGGTAGAATGCTTGCCTAGTGCATGTGAGGTGCTGGGTTTGATCATCAGCACCACATAAAAATAAACAACAAAAAAAATAAAGGTATTGTGTCCAACTACAGCTAAAAATTAAAAAAAAAAATTAAAAGGACTGGGGATAGTGCTTGCCTAGCATGTACTAGGCTGAGTTCAATACCCTGCCCGCCCCATAAAATAAAACACAGAAATACTACCTCGCACTACTACAGTGGCCATTAAAAATAGGAACCTTCACACAATGCTGGTGAAAATGTAAATTGTATGAATGTAAAAATGTTAACAGCCAGAGGGGGAACAATCTGAATGTGTATCAACAGATGAATAAATTGTGGTAGATACATACATAAAAAACACAACCATAAAAAGCAACTGTAGTGTACTGATATACACTACAACTTGAATGAACCTTGAAAACATTAAGTGAAAGAAAGACGACCCAAAATATTTTTGTATATGAAGTGTCTAGAATGGAAAAATCCAGAGACAGAAATCGAATTAATAGTTGCCAAGGGAAAGTAAGAATGGGGAATGATCCCTAATCCCATGGATTGGTGTGTTCTGCTAGAGCTATTAAGTTTTTGAAAACTAGAGAGGTGGTGACTACACAGCTTTGTGAAAACACCAAATGCCACTGAATTGTACACTTTTAAAACACTTGCCTGGGGCTGGGGCTCAGTGGCAGGGCACTCGCTTAGCACATGGGAGGCATTGGGTTCGAACCTCAGCACTACATAAAAAAATAAAGGTTTCATGTCCATTTACAACTTAAAAAGTAATAATCTAAGCAATTCAGAGGGTGGCAGCAGAAGGATTAAGAGTTCAAAGCCAGCCTCAGCAATTTAGCTAGACTCCCTCTCAAAATAAAACATAAAAAGGGACTGGGGATGTGGCTCAGTGGTTAAGTGAGGTTGAATTCCTGGTACCCCCCCCCCAAAAAAAAAAGAAAGAAAGAAAGGGAAAAATTCCATGGGCTGGAGGTATAGCTCAGTGGTAGATTGCTTACTTACCACTAGTGAGGCCCTGGGTTCCATTCCCAGCACCTCAAAAAACAAACTAAAAATAAAGAAATAAATAGAATAAAGAAAGATAAAACTCATGATATTCTCAGGGTTGGGCAAAACACTTCAGAATCAAATAAAGATTCAGAAAGCACAAACTATGAAGACTTAATATATCTGAAATTTAGAAAACCAATAAGACATATCAGAGGAAAAAGACAATCTGAAGTGTGGAACCAGTTATTTATAATGCATGTTGCCCCCTCCCCCACCAATAATTATAGTACTCAGAATAAAGTACAAATTTAAAAAATGCCCAATAGAACAATGAACAAAGGATATAAAACATGCAACAAAGGCAGTGACATATGAAAAGATGCTTATCCTCGCTGGTTAAGAAAATGCAAATTAAACCACAGATGCACTTGTTTTATAACTATCAAACTGGCAAAATTCCCAAATCTGACAACTGTTGACAAAGATGTGGTTCACAGGGATTCTTTGTTGTTTTCTGTAGTGCTAGAGATTGAACCCAGCGTGTTGTGCATGCTAGGCAGGTGCTCTACCATTGAGCTATGCCTCCAGCCCACACAGGGACTCTTGTATACTGCTACTGGGAATTTAAATTGGCACAATCTTCGAAGTGCCATTTTGCATTGATGTTCCATGTAGATTATGACTTAAACACTTCTACTTCTTTAAAATTCTTGTACAGGAGTGTAAGTAGGCTCAAGTAAGACGTTTATAAAGGTAGAAACTTGGGAAAAGACCCTAACTGTCTAACAGCAGAATGATTACACTGTGATCTATGTATCCATATGGTAGCGAGTACCATTTTAAATGCAAAGCTATATGAACCTATTCATTAAAAACAATGTAGATCAGAACAAAAATCATACAACTGCATAAAATTTTACCTAAAATTTTAAAACATTCTGTAAAACCACACAGTCTACTTTTTCTGGCAACTTACATTTGTGATAAACACCATACAGGATGATAAGCATCAAAATTAGGAAAGTGATTATCTTTGGAAGAAATGAGACTAGTAATAGGAGAAAGTACACAGAGCTCAAACTCTTTCATTAATGTTTTACTTAGATAAGACCAGAAGCAAAATGGGCAAACTGCAAATGTGACCAATGTGGCTGGTACCTAAGCACTTACGTTATGCTCTATTCTCTTCTACACGCTCAAATTATGAGATATTTGAAAGTTAGGGTGAAAAAAAACACCAGAAAAACTTCCAAATTAATAACTATTTCTTCTTACTTACAGGCTTATAATTTTATTTATTCTTATCACCTATGTGCATCGCTTTTTTCTTTCTTTTGTCACCAGGGTGTAAACCCAGGGGCACTTAACCACTGCACCACATCCCCAGTTCTTTTTTATTTTTTTGTAACAGGGTTTCACTAAGTTGCTTAGGGCCTCACTAAATCGCTGAGGCTGGCCTCGAACTTGTGATCCTGCTGCCTCAGCCTCCTAAATTGCAGGGATTACAGGCATACACCACTATACCCAGCTCGTATACTGCTTTTATAGTGAGGGGGAAAAAATCAATGTAAGTTATATATTTTAAAACTCACCTGATAAAGGCAGTCTGTCTGCTAACTGTGCATTAGAGTCCACTTTTTCATATTTGACACTTGCCTCTGAGTCAGTTGGAGTTGGACAAGGGACTAATTGCTTATTAAGAAGTACTGGAACTAATGCCATGTGATTAAATACTTGCTAATGGAAATGTGAACAGAAGTCAAGTTTTCGTTTTAAAACTGGGCAGGCATACCTGCACTCTTCATTCCCTGAAAGGTTTGAAATAGGAAATGTGATACTAGCAAGGAGCTTCTAACCACGAATATGGAAATAACACTGTCCCTTAGGATGGAGAGCAACAATAGAAAAGCAATTTGAGGCTGTAAACCGCTTCCTGAACCACCGGAGCCCACCAGTCCAGCAGCATTTGCTTCATTTGTCCTGTGTATGAAAGCAAACAATCTTATACGAACTCCTTTTAGTCTCTATTGCCCCAAATTGTCCAATGTCTTAACTAAAAGAAAGACCTCTTAAGGGCAGTACCTTCCATCTCTTTCTGCTGAAGATAACCATTTAAGAACAAAGAAAACTAAAAGGCAATCTAAACTCACATTAAAAATCAGCTACCGGGGGGGCTGGGGATTTGGCTCAAGCGGTAGCGCCCTCGCCTGGCATGCGTGCGGCCCGTGTTCGATCCTCAGGACCACATACCAACAAAGATGTTGTGTCCACCGAGAACTAAAAAATAAATATTAAAAAAAAATTAAAAAAAAAATACCGAAGCCAGGTGTGGTGGCACACACCTGTAATCCCAGCAACTCAGGAAGCTAAAGGGGAAGGATTCCAAGTTCAAAGCCAGCCTCAGCAATTTAGCAAGGCCCTAATCAACTCAATGACACCTTGTCTCTAAATAAAATACAAAACAGGGCTGGGGTTGTGGCTCAGTGGTAGAGTACTTGCATGTGTGACACACTGGGTTCAATTCTCAGCATCACATAAAAAAATAAAAAATAAATAAATACACACATAAATAAGAGACTAGCAGTAAACTGGGAGAAAATACAGAAATAGAATACAAACTATATATTCATGTGTGTGTGTGCACACACACACACATACACACATCCCCACCTCTTTTATATAACAGGGTCTCAATGAGTTGCTTAGGGCCTTACAAAATTACTGAGGGTGGTTTTGAACTTGAGATTCTCCTGCCTCAGCCTCCCAAGTTGCTGGGATTACAGGCATATACCACTGCACCAAGCCCAAACTATATATTTTTTAAAGTCAATAAATCATATCAAAATTTACAAAGTTGGAAAATGGATAAAGGATTCAAAGGCAATTTTTAGGAAAGGGAATCCAAATCCAAATCCAAAAGTGATAACTAGTAGTCTTGTTACTATTCATCAGGGAAAAATAGATTATAGTGAAACTTCATTTTCATCTAACAAGCTGACCGAAACTTGTCTTGATAACATCAAGTGTTAATATTTTATTTAGGGAAAAGAGGTATTTTCACATACTACAGTGGGAGTGGTTTTCAGCCATCCTGAGAGACAATTTAATGTTGTCTATTAAAATTAAAAATGAATAGAACTTATGATTTGGCCTTCTACTTATCAGTATCTGCTTTTGAAAAACTCATGCAGATTTGCAGAGACATATAATTGAAATATCACTTGTAATAATACCAATCCCAGAGGTTACCTAAATGTTCAATAACAACAACAAAAAAGACAAAGAATAACAGAATAACACACAGATTAACAGAATATAACAGATCAATACAGATTGAGCATCGTTAATCCAAAAAGACAAATGCTTTTTGAAAATAATATGAGGGCTGGGGATGTGGCTCAAGTGGTAGCATGCTCGCCTGGCACGCGTGCGGCCCGGGTTCGATCCTCAGCACCACATACAAATAAAGATGTTTAGTCCACCGAAAACTAAAAAATAAATAAATAAAAAAATTTTTTTTAAAAAGAAAATAATATGAAACCAAAAGTGGAAAATTCTATGCCTGACCACATGTTGGACAGGTGTAATAAAATACTTAGACACACTAAAGATATTTTATACACATTTAGCCTATGTGTATAAAACAAATTTCATGCTTAGAGTCCCAATCCCAAGATATTTTAATGTCTATGCAAATAATTTAAAATCCAAAAGAAAATCCTTAAAACTGGAAATGCTTTTGAGTCAAGCATTTAGGATATTGATACTCAACATGTACTTATTAAGAAAAGTCCTCCAAAACAACCTAGAATACAAAAAGTTGCCAAATATAGACCTTATAAAAAATATGTTCACATTTCTGTCAAAAAAAATATCTCCAACTGGAGATATTTAAGTTGACGATTTGGGGAAAGGATAAAATATATAGATATACTATTAAAGTTTAAAAAAAATCAGCATTTGCAATCCAATGTGTCCTTGGCTCTTTCCAGAAATAAACTTGTGAATTATCAATTTATCACACATTTAACTGAGCAATCACAGAAATTTTTATTGTAGCTGAAAGAAATGAATTAACTGCTTCAATTTATATTTCTAACCCATCACCAATGTCAATTATAGAAAAGTCAGCCACTAAGTTTCCTGGTACGAATTAAGTACCCAATACTACAAACCACAACTTGGAAATGACATGTAACTAGTAAAATGGAGGTAGTGTGTCTACCTTTCATTATAAAAGAAACCAAGTAAAATAATAAGCACGTGAAATAATGAACTGAAGGACAGTAATCCACTTTTTTTTTTTGGTACCAGGGATTGAACCCAGTGGAGTTCAATCAAGCCACATCCCCAGCCCTTTTTAATATTTTATTTAGAGACAAAGAGTCTCACTGAATTGCTTTAGGGCCTCACTAAGTTGCTAAAGGCTGGCTTTGAACTCACAATCCTCCTTCATCAGCCTCCTGAGCCACTGAGATTACAGGCATGCACCACCCACACCTGGCTCCCCTCAGTCTTTTTTTCTTTTGGCAGTGCTGGGAATTGAACCCAGGGCCTTGTGCATGCCAGGCAAGCACTCTACCAACTGAGCTATATCCCCAGCCCTCCAGTCTTAAAAAAATGTCCAAAGAAAGTTGAATCCTAGGTAAATATATGAGATAAAAATTCAATACTTGATTCAAACCCATTTTGAAAAGTTAGTGAATGATAATGAAGATATACCCCAAGTAGATATACAGGCACACATATTTTAGGTTGCTGACATAACTGATGAACTGAGAAAAAGCTTGGGAATGAAGCAACAATGCTTTAGGTTGTAGGCTGTTACATTCTAAGCCCAGTGAATCATTAACATTTATTATTTTGAACTGATTGCTTCTCCTTTTCCATATGAAAGTTGGTGAAAACGCCACAGCATGATTCACAAGGGGTATTGACATCAACAGCTCTCCTTTAAAAAAAGTTTAAAACCAAAAACGTTGACATGAATATGTGACAGAAGAACTGTTATATAAAGTAACATACACTGCTCCCAAGAACAAATAATACCTAGTTTCAGGTATTCCTTTGAACTAATGTTCTGTAATCATGCACCCTAAGCAAGGGCTATTCCTCAGTAGACAATTTAAAACAGACTGTCTCCATGTATATCACAGAACACAGTCTGTTACTATAGGGAAACATTTTATAGCCTTACTTACTTTCTTCTTGGTACCGGGGACTGAATCCAGTTGTGCTTAACCACTGAGCCACATCCCCAGCATTTTTTATTTTTAGACATGGTCTAAGTTGCTTAGGGCAGTGCTAAGTTACCAAGGCTAGCTTTGAACTTGTGATCCTCCTGCCTCAGCCTCCTGAGCCACTGGGATTATAGGCATGTGCCACCCACTCAGCTTAGCCCAGTTACTTTCACTAAGAAAAGTCAGTACTTCCCCTCTTTGCATCAAGTCTAGAAAATTTTAAGTCTCTTTTAACTCAGCAAGGTAACTCACAGCAAAAACTAATCAGCCAGAAAGTCTTTTTTTCCTCAACTTGATAAAGTGAAAAGATCATTTAAAACATTTATTCTTGTTCTACCCCAATGATGATACTGTACTAATGCTTCAAAGAGTAACTGTATTAATGAAACATCAACAAGTTACAGATAAACATTTTAATTGATTAAATATATTACTTTCAAGATCTTTTTGAAATCGCACTTGTACTGTACTAATCAACAGCCAAAGGCAATAAAAAAGTTTAAAACCAAAAATGTTGACATGAATATGTGACAGAAAAACTGCTATGTAAAGTAACATACACTGCTCCCAAGAACAAAATTTTTAGAAGATACTTCATATCTTAATATGTGCAAGGACAAATTTGTAATCAAAGGCTGGAAGAAATATATATTAGTGCCTGCTTTTTAAAAGTTTATTTTACATTTTAAATACAGTATTTTTCTCATTAAAAAAAAAAAAAGCCAGGAAGTGCCTAACTCCATGGTTTTTTATACCTATGTACATGAGAACTGTGGGACAGCCTAACAAATGCTCTGGATGTAACAGTATGGACACTGGGACTCTTGAATCAAATCTGAAAAACAAATTAAGCACTTCTTATGAGAAAATAATCCAGTTTCTGAACAAACAAAAGAGAACGAAGTTAGATACGTACAAAACTGGGTATTAAAAAACAAAGAAATGCAGTACAGAAAAACTCAAACAGCCTATATGTAGTGAACTATATTACTGCAGCTAATCAATGGAATCCCTCCTGTAAGAAGTGATTTATGACCTGAAATTTTAAAAATCTAATAACTCTTTCAGTAACAACATATAATAACAACATTAAGTGTCTATTGCCATCTTTGTCAGTTTCTGTCTATTCCACCATTCCTTATGAAAACAAGAATCTCTACACTTATCACTTATACAAATTTGAAGCAATTAATTCATATTTGTTTTCAGTAAGAAAAACAAAGATGTGCCTCTTCTCATCAATAAAGACATAATACAGATTAAAGTTAAAAAAATTTAAGCATGGGCATTTCCAATTCCAATAAGTAATTTCAAATGGGAATCGTGTAGGATTTGTGCCTTAGAAATAAATGAAAAGAAAATGGACTGTATCTGGCAGTGACTTCCATATTAGTGCAATGGTACTCCCCAAATGCTGAATATTATTTAAATGACTTTATAGATTTTAATTCAGTAGGTTGCCAATTTGAGTTTACAAAATCCCTAACTGTATGTTTTGTGCAGAAAAGTTTTGAGATGCTCTATAAAGCCAAATCAAGAGAAAAACGAGTTTTGGCTTTGCTACTGGTGTATGAATACCAAATGAAAAGAAAAAGCCTGAGAGTTTGTGGAGACTCACTAAGAAGGATGTTTGAAGCGTTCTATCTATGTATCCTGATACTTCAATTATCTATTGGGTTTGAATATTCTAAATTTATGATTATCTCAGAAAATAATTCTCTGTAATATAACTCTGGAACTAAATAATCTGGGTAATTCAGAATAAGATCTAATGGACACAATTTCTTTTTTTACTAAAATCTGTGAGGTCTTGAGTTTTTAAATTTTAAAAAAAGTGACCTTCAATCAAAACCAGCTGCATTTGATGCAGATTATTAACATAAGCATTTCAAATCAGAGGGTACTGTTAAGTATGGGCTTCAAAAAAACACATGGAGTAGGCAGCAATGGACTAACCATCAGCCAGGTGGGGTCAACGGTGGGATGTTTTATTTTGAAGACTTTGAATATTTAACACGTAGCTCATGTAACTTCAGCATCCACTAGTGACTCTGCTGGTCAGCACCCAAGGGCTAGATGAGTCTGAGGAATCCCTTTTAACCCCAAAGTATTAAAGCTAAAGAGTCTCAAGGAAATCCCTTATTCCCAGCAAGAGTTCACAAATCATCAGACCAAAATCAATAGGGTAAACAACGACTCCAAAGCTCCACAAATGTCAAAAGAAATTCAATGCCATCTTCTGCCAACCCTAGATTCCAGACACTGTAACATTTTTATCTAGTATAATAGACTCTGTAGTAGACTGATTTTGACCTCCACAAAGAATAGGAGTTATCAAACTTGAGGAGATAGACTCCTCTCCCTGGATACTGGTGGCTGCCAGCATACACTTCCTCATGACAGTCCCGCCGGTACACAGGCACAATTTCATCCAGTAGAGGCTTACTGGAATTCTTTTTGGCTTTCTCTTCACAAGTGATGTTTTCTGTGAGAAAGAACAGGTAGGAACAAGTCAAAGAACAGATCCAGGAAAATCCTCTTTGCATCAAGCAATTAAATTCTATTCTTTCTTTGAGATATTGCTCGTTAGGAATACTCTTGAACGATTCTACAACTTATGTGCATGTGAGCATATATTATTCATTCATTCATTCGTTCAAATACACGAGTAACCTGCTATGTACCAAGTACTGTTCTGGAACTTGGGAGCCCAGTGGTTGAACTTCGAGTAGCAATAACAACCTGCATGCTATCCTTCTGTCTTACCACTGCTCCCATTTCTGGGCCCCATTTTTACCCTTCCATATCCATTCAATTCCAAATTCCTCCCCAATAGAAGGAACCCCGATCTTCTGAGTAAGACCAAAGAAATGTTGCTCTGATTTAATCCTTTCCCACAATATAAGAGTCCTCCCCACTTTAAGGAGAAAGTAGTTTATGAGGACTATTACTTTCTGTATGTCCTAAATAGGAAGGGTAAAATTTCTAAAAACCATAATAAAGTGGTAGGCATTCTGAGATGCTCTACAAATTATTATTTCCAGTAGGCTTACTTAACCCAGAGATGATTCAAGTGGCAAAAAATGAGTTTTGATCATTGGTTTCTCCAGTGAAGTTCTCTGAACTGTAATGACATGAGGTTAGGAACTCACAGGAATGAGAAAATTATGCCAGCTTAAGTCTCAGTTGAGTAAATTAAAATAAATGGCGTGAAGGAAAACAGATGAAGGGAATATTCCTAATAGAAGATTTTTAAAAAGTCTTTCAGGGTTATAACTTGGCAGAGTGAGTTCTGGTGACATGAGTTAACTGGGTGATACTTGTCAATGTCTACCATCAGGAATTTAAAATAAGGAAAGTCTGAGAAATTTTCAGTCTAGAGAAATTTAAGGAAATGAAACTATAATGTGGCATCCTGGATTGGATCCTGGAACATTTAGGAAAGAACTAAAGATATCTGAATAAATATAGGCTTTAGATAATGGTAATATATCAATATTGGAATATAAAATAAATATACCATGGTACAAGGTAAGATGTTAACAACAGGGGAAACTGGAAGCAGAATATACAGATGATATACAGCTGTTCTTTGTGCTACCTTTGCAAATTTTCTGTAAATGTAAAACTATTCTAAAATTAGAAGTTTTATTTAAAAAAACTAGATGGAACTCATATAAAAGTAGGTGCAAATCAAATTTGCTTTACCATAAAATACCTACAATCAAACATCTTTCAAGAGCAAAGGCGAAATACAAAATTCCTCAAAATGGTATTATACTATTGGCTATAAGGAGATTAAGGCAACAGATTGGTCCATTAATTCAAAATCCAATTTTGTTCAAATTCTGCAAAACTAAAGATTACTGGGATAGACGAACAATGTACCTTTCACCAAAACCTTGGGACCTAAAAATAGTATAAGAAAAAGGAGAATTGCCCAAAGGATGGGTAACTATCCATGCTTCCTCACAGAAAATAAATATCTACCTTTAAGACCTAACCAAACCAACCAATCACCAAATAAAAACTGGGCTCATTTTCTACTGAAATCAAGCCAAAAGAACTCTAAATGCACGTTATGAACAAGACACAGTGCAACCTAAGGCATATGTACAAATGCAGTTCATGAGCTGAATCTTCAAATGGGGAAGTATGCCCATTCCTAGTGAACAATTCTTGGGAGCAATAAACTCTCAATGTTGTTCTTGTTAATATAGAGGTTCTGATGGGTGATATTAATTGCAAATTATTTTATGATTAAGAATGGCACAAGGGTAGGTAATGCCATCTCCCCTGGGAGGTACATATATTAAAGCTAGAGCTGAAGATATCAAAGTCCTCACCTTTGGAAGTGATCTCTTTTTAGAAGCTCCCTACAGGCAGGACAGGAGAAATGCATTACCTTAACCTTAAAACTTCTAGAGCTTCCCCCCCCCCCCCCAGTGCTGGGAATTGAACCCATGTCCTCCCACATACAAAGCATGAGTTCTACTACTGAGCCACACCCTCCTCACCTTTTTTTTTTTTTTTTCAATTTTGTATATTTGTTCTTTTTGGCCAGTTGGCAGTATTTATAGGCAACATTTTACCTTGCTTTGGTACTTAGGAATAAAGGCTGGTGAGAACAAAATGCCATGTAAGACAAAGCAGCACATGAGTCCACACTTATCAGCCCAAATATGGACCTGTGATGTAATAAAGGATTTCAAATCTGTTTCTAGGAAGAGAATCAATTTGCAAGATATACCCTAATTCTGGGGACACTAATGGTACATACAGACAATGGTATGGAATAAAAATTCTTTGGAGTTAAAATACTGATTACTATTAAATATTAACTGTGAAACTGAATGTTAAACCTAATTTCAAGAAATGCTATGGCATACACGCTTTGTGTTTCATCACCATTACATGACCTCAGGGGCTCCAGAGTGCAGCATGGTGTGGCTATATGATTAAATAATCATCTACCGGGGCTGGGGATATGGCTCAAGCGGTAGCACACTCGCCTGGCATGCGTGCGACCCGGGTTCGATCCTCAGCACCACATACAAAAAAAAACAAAGATGTTGTATCCGCCAAAAACTAAAAAATAAATATTAAAAAAAAAAATTCTCTCTCTAAAAAATAAATAAATAAATCATCATCATCATCATCATCATCATCATCATCATCATCATCATCTACCACTAAAGCTGACTGAACTTCATGGTCACTTCATGTACTTCCAAGAATCTCTTTAAATTTATCCCAATATAATTCCTGTCAAACATTACCAACTCTCTTCAAGAACAAGCACTCTGTTTACAAGTCACCTAAGGTCATTTACTCCCAGAGAACTGAGACATGATGCTTTTCCATCCTGACAGTTTGAATACCCTTCTCGATCACTCCCAATCAAATCAATAAACAAATAAGCCTTTACTAGGTATGTATAAAAGCCTCCAGCTCAATTTTTTTTTTTTTTTTGTGTGTGTGTGTGTGGTACCTGGGATTGAACCCAGGAGTGTATAACCATTGAGCCACCTCCAGCCCTTTTCATGTTTTATTTTGAGACAGGGGTTCACTGAGTTGCTTAGAGCATTGCTAAACTGCTGAAGCTGGCTTTGATCTCATGATCCTCCTGCCTCAGCCTCCCAAACCACCAGGATTACAGGTGTGAGCCTCTGTACCCAGATCAAGCTCAAACTTTTCTAGTTAACAAAATTAAGAAGACCATCTTCTCAAAATATAATACACTGTATAATCTGCTTCCTACAGCAAGGTAGGTTAGACGGCCCTTAAAAACACCTGATTTTGTCTATATACTCAGATAATTATGCTCAAGTAAATTAGTGGTTTCCAAAGGGAAGAACAATTGAAAAAATTTTTTAGATAGGATGTTCTAGAGAATTTCTGAATTCTCATTAAAAAAATTTAGAATAATGACCTAAAAACCTATTAACAAAAATATAAATTTTTACTTGCCCCTTTAAAATTTTTCAAACTGGAGGTCAGTGATGTATACCTGTAGCCCCAGCTAAATAGGAGGCTGAGCCCAGGAGTTTAAGATCAGCCTGGGCAACACAGCAAGACCACCACCTTAAAAAATAAATAATTTTTAATAATGTTCAAAGTTATCTCACATCTTTAGCTTTTCAACACACAAGGCTACAAGTAAAACAATATCTAAAAAGCAGTAAAACAGCTAACTGCCAAACAGACATTCCTGGCATTTAGAAAAACTTATGTTCAGAGACCCTGATCTCCTAGAAGAGGATGACATCTCTCATAGCCTCTTAGTCAAGGTACCACTAATAAAGAGATTGTTTCCTGACCATGAAGTATTAATCATGAAGCATAAGGTTGACAGATATAGGAATATGTACCATTTTTGCCAACAAACAAATGGCAGCTACTGAATATGGACCAATGGCTCTACCAACCTTCTTCCTCCTCATCATCATCGCTGGACTCGCTGACATGCACGCTGACAGCAGTGTTTGGAGAGTCTGTCCATTCAAAATACACCCCAAACCCAATGTCATAATTGTCTGTAGCAAATTCCCAAAAGAGATATGATCCTTCTTCATGGGTGGGGACTCGAACAGTGACAACTTCTCCTCGGCCCACTGTAATCACAGAATCTGCATCCTGCCGAATCTTCTCTTTAAAGTCTTTGATCTGGGGTCGGGTCCACATGGATGGAGCTGCTATTACTGGAAGAGATTCTAAAGGCAACAGGAATTACAAAAGCTAAAGAGAAAAAGGCTTCACCCTGCAGGTAGCAATATTTGCATAGAGCCACCTCCTAAGGCACTCAGGCACCTAGTACAGTATGGTATAACTTAGACCAAGGGTGGAGGGGAATATAAAAGCCTCTTCATGTAAGTCTCTCCCCAAGTTAATTATTACATTCATTTAACAAGGTCACAAATACTCAGAGGTCAACATACTACTTCAAATAACAAATGGAATCCACAATCTTGGAAGTGATTTTTTTTTTTTAACCCTCTAATTACATAGGAGGACTTAAGAAAACTTTTGGAAACTCCTTAACTGGACCTACGGGAAAAATCTAGCAAGGAAGAAAGATCTGGAACTTGGAATAAATTATGACTTCAGTCATCTCTTGAAAAAAGCACTGATCTGACCCAAAATTGGAGGGGCTTTTCTGAAGGCGTTCAAAGGAATAAAAAATGTGGACAAAAATAGAACCACTGGATAGGGCTGGGGATGTGGCTCAAGCGGTAGCACGCTTGCCTGGCATGCGTGGGGCACTGGGTTCAATCCTTAGCACCACATAAAAAATAAAATAAAGATGTTGTGTTTACCAAAAACTAAAAAATAAATATTAAAAAATCCTCTCTCTCTCTCTTAAATAGAACCACTGGGGATTGAGAAAAGGTACAAAGTCTTATTACTGAGAAGTATGTATGTGCACTAGACCACTCAGCAGGTTGTCCAGAATTAGTCACTGGCATAAACTCTTGATAAGAAAAAAAGTGAGGGGAGGGTAAACCAAACACCTCAAGGTACTTTTTAAAAAAAATATTTATTTTTTTAGTTTTAAGTGGACACAATATCTTTATTTTACATTTATGTGGTGCTGAGGATCGAACTTAGTGCTTCAAGCGTGCTAGGTGAGCACTCTATCATTGAGCCACAACCCCAGCCCCTCAGGTACTTTCTAAAGCTTCTTAGGAACCACACCATCATCCCCAACCCACTGAAACACTCTTCCCTCTTACTTAACTCCTATCCTTGCTTCAGATCTGTCAGCCTAATTGTCCCTTCCTCAGGAAAGCCTCTAGTGAGGTCAAAAAGAACACTAAAATGTACCTCTTTCTCCTTCGTATCACTTATTACAGTTACAATTTACATTTTATATATGTTGTCACACCACCTTTCTCCTAGCACTCAGAGAACCTTCAACCAATTGCTGAATGAATGAAAAAGCTGCCCACGGAAAGCTAGTATAGTTTTGAAAATGCTGTTACAAATGTTGTAATATACAGTAGCCACTCTCCAAGTGGCCCGTAGTGATCCTCATCTGATTTTTCATGCACTTTCAAGGTCTCCACCTCTATACACATTAGGGGTGGCAAGTGTGGCCAACAAAATATGGTTATAGTACTGATACATCGCTTCCAAAGTCAGAGCATAAAAGACCCTGCCACTTCTGTCTTATTTTCTTTTAAATAATGTACTTTGGGAGAAGTCAGTCACTGTGCTGAGGACACTAAAGAGGCTTCCTGGGGCCAGGAACTGAGACCTCCTGCCAATAGCTAGCAACAACTTGCCAGCCATGTGTGAAAAGCATTTCTGAAACAGATTCTCTGGTCCAAGGCAAGTCTTCGCACAACAGACCTAGCCAACATCTTGACTACATAAACCTCTTGACAGACAGAGGGCCAGAACCATTCAGATAAACTGCTCCTAAATTCCTGACCCCCAGAAACTGTGCCACATAAGAACTATTTACTGTTACTTTTCTCGGTACTTTTTTTTTTTAGTACTGAGGTACTTCTGAACCCAGGAGTGCTTTTCCATAAAGCCACATCTTCAGTCCTTTTTATTTTTTTGAGACAGGGTCTCTCTCTCACTTATTTGCTTAGGGTCTCACTAAGCTGCCTCAAACTTGTGATCCTCTTGCCTCAGCCTCCTGAGTTGTCAGGACTGCAGGCATATGCCACACAGGCTGGCTGTTTATTGTTATTTTAAGCTGCTAAATTTGGGTGCAATGTGTTACATAGCATTAAATACTTGACATTAACTGTCCAAAACACATTTGATTTGCTCTTCTACACTACTCTAAGGATCACCAGAAGCATCAATTCAAACTCACAAGAGTGAAAAAGTGCTCCACTCTCAAAATATGTAATTGCTCTCAAAAGCTTGTTAGCATGCCTTCCTCATTTTTCCTTTTCATGGGATCTGAATTAGGACACCTGAATTAGAACACATGGGTGGAGGAATGCACATGGTGAACCATACCTTTTGGTCCATTCTCCAAGGCTTCTTCTGCAGCTTCTGGCTCAAGTTCTTTTTCAGAGTTGTCAGTATGAGTTTTAGCCTGTCCATTAACTGACATCATATCACTTGGAACAGATGCATTCACTTTTGATGATGTAGATAATGAAGCTCCAGCTACTACTTCCTGTTGTTTCTGTAATGCTGCCTATGAATTAAGAGAAAGTAAAGATACACTGACCAGGAAGGCTAATAAATGGAATATCTGCCCTGGAGTATATTCTCCATGCTTGTGCCCTACCAAAGCATTCTACCCCAAGAAATTACCTATAAACTTTTATCAGTTTTTATCCTATCTGTAAAGAATATTAGTTGTATAATACCAACTGATAGCTAAAAATGATAAAAATGATCATGGACAAAACACTATAACTGAGGATCACATTTCCTGATCTGAGCATCATTAGAAAAATTAACAAGGAAAAATGGAAATAGGTAGAAACAATCAACCCAAAATAAAACTATTCCAGCTGAAAATTGAAAAGAATAACTTTTGTTTTTGTGTGTGTTATCAGGGATTGAATACAGGGATGCTCTACCACTAAGCTATACCCCTATCCCTTATTATTTTTCTTGAGACAGAGTATTGCTAAGGTGCCCAGGCTGGCCTCAAACTTCAATCCTCCTGCCTCAGTCTCCAGAGTTGATGGGATTACAGGTGTGTGCTACTACCAGGCCTGGCTCAGTAACAGGTCTTCTTAAAATTGATTTTAAAAAATCTTTTCGTAAAATTCAATTACATAAAATTTGAATTAGGAAAATTATACCATATAGAAACTAGTGGTCACAGGAGAAAATTCACAAAAAAATTCTAACTGGTAAAATCTGATGCAAGCCCCGAATGTAACCAATAATCTATAAGGACTATTTTGACATGGATAAAACATCAGTAAATGGTATTTTCATGGATGTTGAGAGCCACAGCCAAAGAAGTCACCCAATGAGCAGCTTCGTGGAGGAGCCAATCAGCTAGATGTTGCTGCATGGAAAAACTGACATCCTTAAATTTAAAACTGTTATGTTGTAAAAATTATATTGACCTAAGAATTAAATAGGTTTATAAATGGAAGTTTGAAATAAAAATATTTTCAATGAAAACTTGGCAGTTTTCATAATTAGGATAAAAAATGTATAAAATACAAAATCAAAATGTTCTCTGAATGAAAATGGGAGAATAAGAAGTAACTTTTGCCCAGATGACAATTAAGGGACATTTCTCTTCTAAATCAAGATGGAGTAATATTACTTGGGAGATGGAGACAGGAGGATGACAAGTCTGAGGCCAGTCTGCGAAACACCACAAGACCTTATTTCAAAATGAAAAATAAAAAGGGCTGGGAATGTAACTAAGTAGTAGAGCACTTGCCTAACACATGTGAGACCCTGGGTTCAATCCCCAGTACTACAAAAAATAAATTAACAACAACAATAATGCTATTGAAATATCTATGTAATTATCTAACAACTTTGGGGAACTTTAAACTGAATTTACATAGAAAAGTGCACAGATAATAATATATACAGCTCAATCAATCTTCATAAATCAAACATATTCATGCAACCAACACCCAGATCAAGACATTATTTGCATCTTAGAATCCTTCCTGGTTCTCTTTTTCCAGATACCTTTTCCAAAGACCAACAACTATTTTGACTTACAATACTTAATTTGCTTTGGCTGTTTTTAAACTTTATATAATTATATCTGTTTTTCACTCAACATTACTTCTATTAAGGTTCAGCTATAAAGTCATAAATACTTGTAAATTGCATTGCTCTAGGATAGTTCACTGTGAAAATATACAATTTATTTACCCTTCCTCCTGCTGATGAGCACTTGGGCATGTAAGTACTTTTCAAACTAAAAAACTAAGTCACAAGTAAGCATAGTGTGTTCACTGCAATTAAAATATTATATAAGTATACACAAACATATATACATACAGGTGTGTGTATGTATGTATATATTTATATATGAGAGAACTTTATAATGCCATGGTTTAGGGATAACATTTATTTTATACACATTTCAAATAATGTCTCATTTACAAGCCAATTATTTAAAGGGACAGCAACATCTTTCTCTGTTTCTAGCACTGGTAGGCTAGTAATACACTGAGGGTTTTAATTTAAAACACCCCTTCCCAAGACCTGGATTCTCGATAATCTCCATGTTAGTCTTTCAGAAAGAGTACCAGCATCCGGAAAAAGTATATACAACCAAAACAAGTCAGTATGCTCAGAACATTGACTGCATGACAGGAAAGCAAAAATAAATAATAAACAAACAAACAAACAAACAAATAAATATTTTAAGGTCCTGTGCAAATATCCCCCTTTTATGACTCTTTTATACACTCAGAAGTTTAAAAAAGCATAGAAAGATAAAGGAAAAGGGTTGGGGTTGTGGCTCCATGGTAGAGCACTTGCCTACAAGTGTAAGGCACTGGGTTCAATCCTCAGCACCAAATAAATAAATAAGAAAAAAAGAAAGATGCAGCAAGACACCCATTTATGTAACCATACCTGAAGGTTAACAAGTGTTCCCATCCTGTCATTTTGCTTGATGTTATATAAGGATTAATACTTTACATGGGCAAAGTTCCCTTTGTTTCTTCTCCTCATGCAAAATTTATTGGAAGGCTGGATAAAGTGATGCACAGCTCTAATCCAGCAACTTGGAAGGCTGAGGCAGAAGGATCTCAAGTTCAAGGTTAGCCTGGACAACTTACCAAGACTTACATCTTGTCTCAAAATAAAAAATATAAAGGGTTGGGGATGTGGTGGCTCAGTGGTAGAATACCCCAGGGTTCTCAGGGGGTGGGTGGGGTGGGTGTTTTAACTGACAACTCTTAAAAAAGAACTTGGGTAGCAATGAAACTGAAAACCTCCTTTAAGGCTCAATTCTGGCCCTATTTATCATAACTGTTCCCAGAGGCAACCAATCAATTTGATAAACTGAGTGTGATCATTCTAATCCCAATTGTGTGACTTTCTGTTTCCAAGACTGCCCTTGGATTTGCCTAGACTGCATTTCTCCTAATTGACAGCAACCTATAAAGAGTATAGTGTATATGAGTTATCCTACTAAAAACTATCTCAATGTCTATCCAAGAAGCAGAAAAAGGGAAGCAATATGCTAAAGCAGAAACAGGCTATAGAAGACAGAAAAACATTCCTCAAAAACATTGTTTATTATCTTGAGCTCTGGTTTAGTATCTTTTTCCTCCTCTTATGGATTATTCAAAACAGGGGTGGGGGTGCAGTTTTTTAGATAACATACTACTTCAAGGAATTTAAAAACAGCCTGTCAAAAACAACAAAAATGGGCTGGGATTGTGGCTCAGTGGTAGAGCACTCGCCTAGCTCGGGCGAGACCAGGGTTCGATCCTCAGCACCACATAAAAATAGAGGCATTGTGTGGTGTCCATCTACACCTAAAAAATAAATATTAAAATTTTTAAAAAATTACCTCATGTAATAAGAAATGCCACGTACCTATAATCTAATGCTTTTCTTCATTCAGTTTTTTTGACAGGTGGTAAGTACTTTATTAGTGAAAATTAAATACACTAACACAGTTAAGTTTAAGGAAGCATTTTATGCCTCTGCAAAGGTAAAAAATCACCATCTTCCATACACACAAAATAACTATTTTCTCACTTTATTTCTCTTATGGCCCTGAGAGGTTGGTAGAATAGGAAACTTGATTCTATATTCTATTTTTATAGAGTAGGATAAAAGGCAGAAAATCAGAGCAGTAATAACATGTCTGAAAACAAGATGAAGACAAAGCCAGGATAAGAATCCAAGTGTTACCAGACACCCCTTATGCCCATGTTCTTTTACCTAAACCACTTTCCTCCGCGTTAAAACAAAATACTTAAGGGTAGGGAATTGGAGGAAGTACACAAATGTGTTGTCATGAGCACTACCGTGGATTTAATATAGCTATACAGATCCCGCCTATGGCCCTAAGGGAATCCTCTTTCTGGAAGTTTCTGGCCTCTGGCAGTGCTTTTCTTGAAGGATGTCCTTGAATTAAGGCTAGCTACCAGGTTCTTATGGTTTCAGGACAACTATTAGGGTCTACACCAGATTCATTTTAATAACACTTGGTCCATACAACTCCCAAATACCCTTATGACATTATAATAGTGGTCTCATCATCTGTTGCTTCAAAATCATTTATTTTCTCTCATAACTGCCAGTGCAATGCTGAAGTCTGACTAAAAGATCACCTAAAAGTTATTTTATACCTTAGAGGCTAACTAATGCAAAAAATTCATTGGTACCTGTTAAAAAAAAAAAAAGAAATTTGGTTCCAATGAAATTAAATATCTTCTCTAAGGCTGGATTCTGGGGTTGTCTATCGTACCTGTTGCTGTGCAAGCTGGACTTGATACAACTGCTGCATATACTGCTGATAGTGTTGCTCCTGCAACTGGCGGATGAGAATTTGCTGTTGTTCGTAGTTCCCTGGATACTGTTGGGCTGCATACTGCTGGAACTGCACGGCAGTCTGGGAGTTTAAAGCTGCCATTATCTGCTGCCTAAAAACATTAAAAAATATAGACTAGTCTGACTACAGGAGATTTTGTTCATGACAAAAATTAAAATGTCATTATTATTTATTTTTTAGTTCATAACTCTTAAAAGTGACTAAGCTAGTAATGTATATCAATCACCAAATATCCCAGCCCCAGAAGAAATATTTAAGAAAATAAATCTGGCCTCTCATTTTTCACCTAAGATTTTTCATGGCAAATTTGGGATGGAGAAGTACATCATCACCATCACTATCACCATAACCATAATTATACTAACATTTACTGTGCCCTTACTATGTGCCACGTAGTGTTCAAAGCACTTAGATGTACTAATCCATTTAGTTCTCATAACAACCCTAGGAGAATGTTAGGTAACTTGACTGAGATTCTATTGCAGGTAGATGCCAGAGCCAGGATTCAAATCCAGACAGTCTGGCTCCAGAGACTATACTAATTCACCATTATGCTGTAATTTAATGGACTATCACTTGGGCAGAGATGCTGGATATGACTTCTCTACCTAAAAATATGACAAATAATAGTACAAAGGCAGAAGAATAGTTGAAAGATGTTATTTACCCCTGACAAGGATAAATTTAAAAACCTGAGGGTCTGTAGCATTTAATTTAAAGCTGCCTTTATTAAAGGAAAAACACTAATAATAGTATCAGGGCATACTTGGTCTACAGATACCAACTTCTATAAACTCTTACAATTCTATTTTCTTTCATAGAGAAACCACATGCTTTATAATTAGGTTATGTGATCATTTAACAGAATACCTTAAAGCCATTCATTGAGAAACAGATAAACAGGGGATGGGGTTGTGGCTCAGTGGTATAGCGCTTGCCTAGCACTGGGTTTGATCTTCAGGTCACAAAAAAATAAATAAAGATATTGTGTCCATCTACAACTTAAAAAAAAAAAGAAGAAGAAGAAGAAGAAGAGAGAAAGAAAGAAACAGATAACAAAACAAAAATCTCATAGAATCCTAAATAGAGCATAACACTGGCCAACCTAGGGCACTCTACCCCATCCCCCAAAAGAGCAACATTTAATCTCTCTCCAAAGTAGAATGAGGACTTGGATCAATCTGAGACTAGCACTAAAGTTTTTTTCTGACAAACTACCTGGTAATAATAGGGAGAAAGTAATGGACCCTTATGTTATCTGGTTTGACCTATATACCATGCCAGCCCTGGAACCTTAGGCCTTCTCCCACAGTGTTTAACATGTACTAATCACTTCCTTCTTGTACTTACATCTCCCTTTTGAAGAATGATTCCTTCTGAGATAATTGCCCTCACAGCTCTTACTGAATATGAAATAGTTTCAGCCTCCAAGTCCTGTAATAGTAACTAGGGATGGACCCCAGATACATACAGTGATCAACTAGTGTCTGTCCTCAGAATTTTTACTGGGTATCACAGATTACAGTCAGTCTATTAGATAACAGGGAAAAATTAATCACAAAAATCCAAGTTGGGATAACCTTGCATATGCCAGAGCAGAGTGACACTTTGCATGTATCAGGAAGAATGAAACAGAGACACAAGCTGAGAAGTAGACAAGAGGTCATGTGGATCCAGAGATGAACAGAGCAACCAGGCAACCTCAAGTTCCTACGTCTAGTCTCTGGGTTTTGCAAGCTAATAACAAATCCTTCCAATATATTCTCTGATAAAAGATCACTGGTAAAAATGAAAAATAGCTAGTATTAGTCACACAAATTGCAGAATTATTCTAAGACACACAATGGTAAAAACTCAGGTAACAACAGTATGGTAGCCCATTTTTCATTTTTAAATATAAGCTATACAACAAGCTTACTTTTGCTGCTCTAACCGAAGCCTTTCTTCTTCTATTCGCCTCCTTTCTTCTTCCTCCCGTCTAAACCTTTCCTCTTCTTCTCGCCTACGTTTTTCTTCCTCTTTTTGTAGACGCTCTCTTTCTTCCTCTTCACGGCGCCTTCGCTCCTCCTCCTCCTTCCTAAAAGACCAGAGAGAATGAACCCCACATAATGAGTCTTGCTTAAAAATCAATGAAATTTAATCTCCCAGTAAAAACTGACACAACCTACCTATCTATCTACCCATCCTTTCATCCATTTTGGAGTAGGAATTGAACCCAGATGTGCTCTCTCATTGAGTTACATCCCTAGCCCTTTTTATTCTGATATAGGTCCCACCTAACCTGGCCTCAAACTTGAGGATCCTCCTGCCTCAATCTCCCAAATCACTGGGATTACAGGCACATACCACCCAAGCCGAGTGAAATAATCTCTTTAGAGAATGACGTAACAATCCCCATCGAAATATAAATCACATACACTTCGCTAGTAGAATCTTACATTATGAAGTGAATCTAACAATATACAAGATCACATCAAGAATAATTATTGCTGCCAGGTATGGTGGCACATGCCTATAATCCCAGAGATTCAGGAGACACAAAAGGATCATAAATTCAAGGACAGCCTTAACAACTTAGTAAGACCCTGTATCAAAATTAAAACTTAGAACAGGATGGGGATATAACTCAGTGGTAAAACACCTTTGGGTTCAATCCCCAGTACTGTGGAGGGTGAGAGGGGAGATTAGAAAGAGAGGTATCCATCAATAAGGTACTACTTAAATGATGACATATCTATATCCTAAAGGATCCCCTTTGATATATACTATTAGTACTAAACGCTTTCCCTTCATAATTCTTGCTGTAGTTGTAATGAAACTTGTATGACAAATTTAGCAATACTTCTGATTTACCCATTAAAATATATATTCCACAAGGATGAGGATGTAGCCCAGTGGTAGAGTTCTTGCCTAGCACATACAAAGCTCTGAATTTAGCTTCCAGTACAAAAATATACATGCTCCATAAGGACAAAGACTACCTATCTTACACCACTACATCCTTGGGGCTCAGCACAATGCTGGAAAGCACTCAACAAACTCATATATACAATGTGTGAGGCCCTGGGTTCAATCCTCAGCACTACAAAAAACAAACATATATCTCTGAAATCTACCCAAAATGTTAACATGAATAAATAACTTTTGACAATACTTAAGAGATATACTATAATTATTATTAAAATAAGAACTTAAAAAGCAATGAATAGGGGACTTGGGTTGTAGCTCAGTGGTAGAATGCTTGCCTAGCACGTTTGAGGTACTAGGTTCAATCCTCAGCACCACATAAAAATAAATAAATAAAATAAAGGTATTGTGTGCATCTGCAACTGAACAAAAAAAAAAATTTAAAGCAAAGCATATATATTTTCAAGGACACTGTAGCTATACCTCACTGATCCAACATTACTACACAATGGACTTGTAGTACATCAATCAATTTTCCAGTTAAAGCTTACTCCATTCTCGTAAGAATAGAAACTTTTCTTTTGGATTAAAAAATTAGGGGCTGGGGATGTGGCTCAAGCGGTAGCGCGCTCGCCTGACATGTGTGCGGCCTGGGTTCGATCCTCAGCACCACATACCAACAAAGATGTTGTGTCCGCCGAGAACTAAACAATAAAACATTAAAAATTTTCTCTCTCTCTCTCTCTCTCTCTCTCTCTCCTCTCTCACTCTCTCTTTAAAAAAAAAATTATATCATACTTTGCGTAAGTAGCTTTTGAAATTGTAATTAAGCTCTTAAACAGGAATAAATTACATCTGATGCTCTGCCTCTTGATAACTCTGGGTTATGACTACAAACATGAAAGTAGTACTGTGTCACAATTTTTTTTTTTTTTTTAATTTCAGCGGACACAACAACATCTTTGTTTGTATGTGGTGCTGAGGATCGAACCCGGGCCACACACATCAGGCAAGCGCGCTACCGCTTGAGCCACATCCCCAGCCCCTGTGTCACAATTTTTGATAGAAAAATTCACCTTGATATTAAATATCCTCTGACTGGCAAGCTTTTGTAATTCTTTTGTCTATTTTCATTTTTCCCCCCTTACTTTTAGGCTATTTCCTCCTGTTATTTTAGTCCAGGTTAAGGTAGGAAACCAGAGAATCAATTGTTTCTAAAGTATAATGAAATCTGGCTTCACCGAATAATCTTAATTATCTAGAATTTTAAAAAGTCAAAGTTGTTGTAAAAATAGAACTTCTAGGGGCTGGGGCTGTAGCTCAGTGGTAGAGCACTTGCCTTGCAGGTGTGGGGCCCTGGGTTCCACCCTCAGCACCACATATAAATAAACAAACAAACAAACAAACAAACATTTTTTAAAAATAGAACTTCTAGATAAACAAGGTGCTAATTATAATTGTAATTTACAACAGAGAATCCCTAAAACATAAACAGCACATTCTGCAGCTCCTTCTCCAAACCCTGGAAATAATTAATTAGCCATCTTGGAGACAAAGCCAATATATAAGATTACATAAAGTCTAGCATGTATCAGTTGAAGAACATGAAATGGAATATGAATATTCTAAAAGCTCATGGAAGACAGTAGCAAAGGGTATATAGACCTAAGGTTAAGGAGAAAGTTGTGGTTTAGTTTATTACGGAGTTTATAGTTTAGAAAGACAAAAGAAACGTTGTTGTGATGGATGGGAAGTAACTTAAAAGGTATAGCCAGAAGGAAGCAGCACCCTTCAAAACTCAGGCATAAATACCTGTTCACATAAAGAAGTTTGAACAACTACCTTTAAAATTGGGATACTCTGAAAGATACTCCATAAAACAAAAGTATCAGCATATTGGCTATATTGGGTAAAATACATTCCATGCTCTCAAATGTCACCTTTTTTTTTCTTGCTCTTCCTTCTCTATTTTGTGGGATGCAACATACGTTGAAAAGAGATGGCAACACCTATTTAAGAGCTTGACAAACTCTACCATGGCATCCTCTTTAGACATGTTTCCCAGGGCCGCCCATTCTCTCCTATAAAGAATAATAAGAAAAGTTACCTCCCCTTAACAGAATAAGAACTTGATTTAATTTAAACCGCAATGTGAAAATTTTTTAATTATAACTAAAAGAATGATTCTAACGTGAGCAAAAGGTTCAAAACTCCCAAGTTTCAACAATCATGTATTGACTTAATAAATTATGCCACAATCTAATATTTAACTTCATTGCTGTTAATTCCCATATGATGAAAAGTTGTCTATATTTTGTTTTCCTTATATCGTATTTTAGCCTTAACTGAACAAAATACTTTGTGTGTTCTTTGCTGGCACAACTCAATAAAGGAATCAATTACTATGAATTATAAAGAACTGTTTTTAATATTTAGGAAGAGGCAAATAAAATTGTACTTGTCTTATGATCATAATCAGATAAGAAAACATTAATATTTAGCCATAAACATCTCTAAGCCAAAAAGTAGAATTAATATCTGAAGATTCCAGAAGCTGCAAGCAAAATGCTTCAGGTCTTAAACTAAAGACCAATTATTTACATCTTAAACAATTTACATTGTTTTTTTTCCCAGCTTTGTTCTTACTACATTTATTATATAACAAAACACTTTTACCTCCTGTCATTCCCCAACACATCAAAGAATCCAACTTCAGGACAAGTGTCTGGATTATATGGGCCCATAAGAACCTGTTTATGCAGTGCCACAAGCTTCAGTTTTTCTTCATAAGTTGGATGAAAGGCCTTGCCATCCTTTTCTATAACAAAAGAGAAATACAATGGAAACATTTAGCACTGACAAAATACATAATTCCCAGTATTATATGTTGAAGCTTTGCTATAAGGTATGTCACGAATTGCCTTTAATAGATGTAAAAACTATTAAATCCTTCATAAAATGTGAATTATTTCTTTAAAGACAACTGGCAATATTTACTATAGAGAAATGCATCTGTCAAACTGCAATGGGGTACACATAAATAAATGTACCACTTAACACTTTTTTTTACACATATTAAAAACAATGTGCACTGGGTGAGGTGGTGTACATCTATAATCCCAGGGGCCCGTGAGGCTGAGACCGGAAGATGGTAAGTTCAGTCAGCCTTAGCAAAGGCGAGGCAATAAGCAACTCAGTAAAGACCCTGTTTCTAAATAATACACAAAATAGGGTTGGGGATGTGGCTCAGTGGTCAAGTGCCCCTGAGTTCAATACCTAGCACCCCCACCCCACAAAAAAACCAGTGTGCAAGCCACGCATGGTGGCACAGCCTATAATTCCAGCAACTCAGGAAGCTGAGGCCCTAAGTAATTTACTGAGACCCTATCTCAAAATAAAAAATAAAAAAGGCTTGGAAAGTGGCTCAGTGGTTAAGAACCCCTGGGGTTTAATCTCTGGTACCAAAAAAACAAACAAAACAAAACAATGTGCAACAATCTTTTTTGTCAGTTTTGGTACTGAGGACTGAAACCAGGGGCACTCTACTACTGATCTACATCCCCAACCCCTTTTTTAATTTTGAGAGGGATCATGCTAAGATACTGAGCCTAGACTCAAACTTGTGATTCTCCTACCTCAGCCTTCTGACTTGTTGGGATTATAGGAATGTGCCACCACACCTACCTGCAACAATCTTTTTTTTTTTGAGAGAGAGAGAAATTATTTATTTATTTATTTATTTATTTATTTATTTATTTATTTTATTTTTAGTTTTTCGGCGGACACAACATCTTTCTTTGAATGTGGTGCTGAGGATCGAACCCAGGCCGCACGCATGCCAGGCGAGCGTGCTACCGCTTGAGCCATATCCCCAGCCCAACAATCATTTTTTTAAGAGTTTTTTTTAGTTGTAGTTCGTACAATCTTTATTTATTTATTTTTATGTGGTGCTGAGGATTGAACCCAGTACCTCACATGTACTGACAAGTGCTCTACCACTGAGCTACAGTCCCAGCCCCTAAAACAGTTTCTAAAAAATAAGTTTACATCAACTACTTTTAATATTATTAAGCAACAGCATACATACAGTTTAAAAGGCTATATTCAAAACATATCCAACTACTGAGACAGACATGACATGATATAAGGAACTCTAAAATCAGATAGCTTAGATAATTTTAAATCTCATTTCACATGTCCAAGAGATTTCAGTTAACCTCTCAGTTTGTTCATCAAGAAAGTGAGGGTCATACTGCTGCTTTCAAGGTACTAGGACATTATTATTAATAATAACTATTACATATTTTGCCTTCCTTCAATATTATTGTTATCTATGGCAGACTTCCAAGACAATCAAGATTGAAGCCAGCACTGGGTACAGTAGCACACACCTGTAATCCCAAGACTTGGAAGGTTGAAGGCAGAGGACTACCTACAAGTTTTAAGTTCAGCCTCTGCAACTTAGTTGAGAACTTGTCTCAAAATAAAAAATGAAAAAGATGTAGCTCAGTGGAAGAGCATCCCTGGGTTCAATCCCCAGCACCAATCAATCAATCAATCAATAAGAAAAAGAGTGAAGCCAGTTTGACTTGGGAAGATTTAACCTCCACCAACATTCAAAAGCTGTACAAAACTGGGGCTGGAAAAATGAGAAATCTTTTTTTTGGAGGGTGGGGGGGTGGGGTGGGGTACCAGGGATTGAACTCATGGGCACTTGACCACTAAGCCAGCCCTATTTTGTATTTTATGTAGAGACAGGGTCTTACTGAGTTGCTTAGTGCCTTGCTTTTCCCCGAGGCTGGCTTTGAGATCCTCCTGCCTCAGTCTCCTGAGCTGCTGGAATTAGTGTACACAACCAAGCCTGGCTAAAATGGGAAGTCTTTGAAGAATACTGCTTCTTTGATAAATGGAAACATTAATTATTAGTTGATTCCAATAAGAACAGACTACCAAATTTCAATAAAGGTAAAGTAGTATATACGAACTACACATTTAATTCATTTATATAGGAATGACCATAATAAAACCATTAATTAGTAAGAAAAATAAGAGTGCTAAGATATGAACAGGGAACTTGAAGAAAAATACAAAAGTTGATAATAAATATGCAAAAGGATATTCAATTTCACTAGTTCAGGAAATGGAACTTTAAATTATGAGATACCAAGACTCCCTTCTCTCATTACATAAAAAAAGTTAGGTAACATCCAGAGTTGGTAAGAAGGGGACAAATAAGGACCCACTCTCTCGTATACTAATGCTGAAAATATAAACTGTTTTTAAGTTATCTAGATCAACAATTTGGTATATATTTCAAAATTGTAAACATGTATGTTTTCCACAAAAAAGTAAATAAATAAAGGCATGTTGTCCATCTACAACTACAAAAAAATAATTTTTAAAAAATGTACATGCCGGGCTGGGAACGTGGCTCAAGCCGTAGCGTGCTCGCCTGGCATGCGTGCGGCCCGGGTTCAATCCTCAACACCACATACAAACAAAGATGTTGTGTCCGCTGATAACTAAAAAATAAATATATTAAAAATTCTCTCTCTCTTTAAAAAAAAAGTATACACATTAATGTTTGAAATACATCGTTCACATGTAATTTTAAAAAAATGTACATGCCCTATGATATAGTAATTTCAATTTTTATTACATAGCCTTGATAAGACTCCCAAATATACAGAAAGAAACAGATATCAGAACTCACTGCAGCACTGTTACTAGAAACAAATTAAAAGTTCATCAATAAAAGCCCAGTGAAATAATGTGGTTTATTCAGACCATGGTGTAAGTGAAGCAGTTTCGATTATTAAGTGAAGAAAGGCAAGCACAGAAAACTATACATAATCATAGCACAAATGTATTTGATCAATTCTAAGCAACCCGACCCATCCCTTAACATCTCTAAAGTGAGATTAGAATTTTTTTTTAAGTTGTAGATGGACAAATACCTTTATTTTGTTTATTTATTTATTTTTTTTATGTGGTGCCGAGGATCAAACCCAGGGCCCTGCACATGCTAGGCAAGCGCTTTACCGCTAAGCCACAACCTCAGCCCCGAGATTAGATTTTACAATATATATTTTAGGGCTGGGGATGTAGCTCAAGCGGTAGCGCGCTCGCCTAGCATGCGTGCGGCCCGGGTTCGATCCTCAGCAGCACCACATACCAACAAAGATGTTGTGTCCGCTAAGAACTAAGAAAAAAATAAATAAATGTTAAAATTCTCTCTCTCTCTCTCTCTGTCCCCCCCTCTCTCTCTCTAAAAAAAAAAAAACAAAAAAAAAAAAACAATATATATTTTACATTTCTGGCAGTTTTCTTTTCTTTTCTCCTTCCTGTCCCCTGCTCCCCATGGCAGTGCTGGGGCTCAAACTGAGAGAATTCAGGACCTAGCATGTGCTAAGCAAGTGCTCTCTGCTAAGCCACAGGCCCAGCCAGTTTGTCTTTTGTAATGGCCCCTAGAGTAAGTCTTAGAATTGATGAACCTGTTACACACACCTAACATTAGTGTAAATGCAAAGAAAAAGATCTAGAAGGAGCCACACTAAGGAGATGAGAACAAAGTGGGAGAAAGCAAGAATTAGAAGTGGTCAGAGAGAACTTAAGTCTTCCTTACAATATTTAATCTTTCAGAGAAAAATATTTAGAATGACAAACTAAACAGTTAAGAAGTTGTCTCTGGAAACTGACTGGCAACATTGAAGGGTGGGAACTGAACAAGTTTCCCCATTAAATAATACATGAAGGGCTGGGGCTAGGGCTCAGCGGTAACGCATTTGCCAGTCATGTGTGAGGCACTGGGTTCAATTCTCAGCACCACATATAAGTAAATAAAATAAAGGTCTATCAACAACTAAAAAAATATTTTTAAAAATACTACATGAAAAAAATTCTTAAGCAAAAACTCATTTGATACGTGGGGGAAATTTTCTTTCTTTTCTGGTACGAGGAACTGATCCCAGGGGCTCTGAGTTACATCCCCAGTACTTTTTTTTTTTCCATACAGGGTCTTGCTAAGTTGCTGAGGCTGGCCTTGAACTTGTGATCTCCTGCCTCAGCTTCCCAAGCCATGGGGTTACAGGTATGCACTACATCTGACAACCTGACCGTTTGGTCATTTTAAAATATTTTTTTAGGGCTAGGATTGTAGTTCAGATGTAGAACACTGGCCTAGCATGTGTGAGGCACTGGGTTCAATCCTCAGCACCACATAAAAAAAAGATGATGTGTCCACCTATAAGTAAAAAATTAATATTTTAAAAAATACATACATGTATATAAATATCTCCCAGAGCTGGGTGTGATGGCACATGCCTGTAATCCCAGCTGCTTGGGAGGTGAGTCAGGAGATCTTGAGTTCAAAGCCAGTCTCAGCAATGGTGAGGCACTTAGCAACTCAGTGAGACCCTGTCTCCATATAAAAAACAAAAATAGGAAACAGGGCTAGGGATGTGACTCAATGGTTGAGTGCCCCTGAGTTCAATCCCCAGTAACCCCTGCCCCCCAATTTTTTTTTCAAGCTAGGGGTATTGTCTATCCATCTATACACACAATATTTTTTGCCATACTAAGGACTAAGCCCAAGGGCAGTCTGTCACTAAGCAACATCCCTAGCCTTATTTATTATTTATTTTTTTAAGTTTGAGATAGGGTCTCACTAAATTGCCCAGGCTGGTCTCAAACTTGTAATCCTCCTGCATCAGCCTCCTGATATGCTGGGATTACAGATGTGTATCACCACACCTAGCTGTGTGTGTGTGTCTGTGTGTATCTGACAAAATTATAGTGACATAAAGGAAAGATTTTAAGAGTTTACTTCTGACCTAAAAAAAAAAAAAAAAGGGTTATACGTAATAAAGTACACTTATTATAACTCATTAGGTTAGGACAGTAGTTCTGTTAAATTCCACACAGTACAGGGTATAAAACAAAATAGATTATACACCTTGATGTTATCTTTCATGCTAAAACCAACACGCCTAAAAAACTGTTCTTTATTTCTCTTCCCAATAAAATCTTTCTGAAATATAGTCTTCAATTTTATATCAAGAAAAATGGTGTTATCACTGTTCACTACATTCATTAATTAAAAAAAAAAGAAAAAAGACCTATTCAACAATAATGCAATGCTTGAATTATATTAATCCACTGAACAGACTATAGAGCTATTAAAATGATTATTAAAATAGCCAATTTAGTGAGACCCTATTAAAATCTTATAATTGGTCTTTTATAAGGGCAATTATAAGATGAAAAACACTTTGATGACGTAATAATTAAGTAGAATGGAAAATTATGTGCTACACTTTCAACAATGTAAAATGCCTACAATGTGACCATATACCCAGAGAGAATATAGAAAGATAAAATTTTTAGAAATTGGGAAGCTATACTTATAGATCATTTTTTAAAAACTGCAATATTTTTCTTACAAAATTAGCTATAGAGAATTCTATTCTAAGATGATGTTGGGTTGTTAAAATACATAAAGCAATAGTGGCTACTAATTATATTATTTACCAAAAAGCCTATCTTCAATTTCAAAAACATTCATTCCATCCATCTTAATTTTAGACATATTAATGACCAAAAGTTTTCTTTTTTCTTTTCTTGGGGGAGTGGGGGGGTAGTGGGAATTGAACGCAGGCGCACTCAACCACTGAGCTACATCCCCAGCCCTATTCTGTATTTTATTTAGAGATAGGATCTCACTGAATTGCTTAGCACCTCATTTTTGCTGAGGCTGACTTTGAACTCCTGATTCTTCCTGCCTTAGTTTCCTGAGCCACAGGGATTATAGGCATGTGCCACCATGCAGAGCTTCTTTCTGTCTGTCTTTCTTTCTTTAAAGTTCTGGGGATTGAACTCCAAGGTGCTTTGCCACTGAGCTACATCTCTAGCCCTTTTTATTTTGAGACAGGCTCCAAATTGCCATCCTTTGATTTAGTCTCCAGAGTGGCTGGGATTATAGGCATGTGCCATTGGTGCCTGCCTTAGGTTTTTGTTTTTTAAAATAAAAAAGGCCTCAGTTTATATCATTTTATCTTGAGCTTTATATAAGAAAAAAGTGCTTGCTAGTGATTCAAGAAAAAAAGATGTAGTGAGCCTGAAAATGACGAGAGTACAGTATTTTCACCTTTTCTTAAAAAAAAAAAAGATATAAATTTGATGAAAATGGTTGTATTAACCTAAATTATTGTCAATAAATATAAAATCAGAACTGTAAATGTGGCTCAGTGGTAGAGTGCTTGGCCCAGGTTCAATCCCCAAGCACTGCAAAAAGAAAAAATAAACAACATATAAATAAGATAAAATTAGATGGAATCTTCTCTGGAAGGCTAATCACTTTTCAGATTGGTCAAGTAATGGCAATTTTCAAACATACACACATTCTTTTTGTGGTAGGGACATGATCTGAGATGGACTAGTGGGTGTGAAAAGTTTTTCTTAATCAACAACCATCATAAAAGTTATTTGTAAAATAGCTTTTTTAGTATTATACAATAACTTATAATATTCATAGATTAGAGTCATATTTTTTGATAAGTAGTATAAATATAAATGGTAGTCAGGGCTGTAGGAGAGAGAGTATCCTTTTCCCACTAGAAGATAAATTTACTTCATTTTAAGCATCTGGTAGTTCCACTATATGCAGTGGATTATGGGAAACGGAACATTAAACAAGGAAACTACCCATCATTTAGCAAAGTGTCAGTTTAACCCCGAGTACCAATAGGAGGGTAAGAGCTAGGTCTTGGGAATGTTATATTAACATAAGCCCATTTTTATGACTGTCAGAATTAAGGACATGTTACAAATTAGAAAAATATTTTTTTTAATATATTTTCAGTGTTAGCCCTGGTCAAGTATTCTCCTGAGGATTACACAAAACAGATTTGTCTACCACCATGATACCCCCCCCCAGCTACATGTTTTGCTCACATGCATTAATCACCAAACCAAGCCCAACAAATCTCACTAAAGAAATCAACTTCAGCAGAGCATGGTGGCATACACCAATCCTAGTGAAAGACTGAGACAGGAGGCCAGTCTCAGCAACTTAGCAGGGCCCTAAGCAACTTAGCAAGACTTTGTCTCAAAATACAAAATAAAAAGATCTGTGGAGGGCTAGGGATGTGGCTCAAGTGGTAGCACGCTGGCCTGCCATGCGCGGGGCGCTGGGTTCAATCCTCAGCACCACATACAAATAAAATAAAGATGTTGTGTCCACCGAAAACTAAAAAATAGATATTAAAAATTTCTCTCTCTTTAAAAAAAAAAAATGAGGGCTGGGGATGTGGCTCAAGCGGTAGCTCGCTCGCCTGGCATGCGTGCGGCCCGGGTTCGATTCTCAGCACCACATACAAACAAAGATGTTGTGTCTGCTGATAAATAATAAATATTAAAATTCTCTTAAAAAAAATGATCTGTGGATGTGGCTCAGTGGGTAAGGACCCCAGGGTTCAAATCCCTGATATAATAAAGAAAAAAAAAAAAGAAAGAAAGAAAGAAAGAAAGAAAAGGAGGAGGAAGAGAAGAGGCGGAAGAAGAAAAATCAACTTTATGGGTCAATTTTTGTGACAACAAGCAAAACTGTACCTCCACTCTTGTGAATTTCATTGGCATTTTCACTGAATCTTTTATATACACTTATTATTTTTAAGAATCGATCTATAATCATTCCTTTATACCTTGTTACTGAATCTTCAAATTAATCATTATTTTCTTTTTCTTTTTTTTTAAACATACACAGCCTTATATTTTTTTTAATATTTTTTTTTTAGTTTTTGGCAGACACAACATCTTTTTTTTATGTGGTGCAGAGGATGGAACCCGGGCCGCACGCATGCCAGGCAAGCATGCTACCGCTTGAGCCACATCCCCAGCCCCAAATTAATCATTATTTTCTATTAGGAAAAAAATTTGTCTCAAAAAAAAATTAAGGAAAAGAAAACATGACAGATGTTAATACCAATAATTATTTTGGAAAGACTGGATTATAGATTAATTGTATTTTCTCTATTCATTTTTTTATTTTCCCAAATTTTATTCAATAAGCATATATATCCCCTGCCCCTTTTAAACAAAAGCTTTTTTCCTTTTTCAATGCACTTTTAAAAAGTCAAAGCATGGCTCATTGGAAGAGTGTATACTTAGCATGTACAAGGACCTGGGTCCAAATCCTAGGAACAAAAAAAAATAAAAGGTCAAATCAATGTTATCTTCAACCTTTGGGGCAAAACGAAAAGATAAATTATTCTCCTGTGGAATAAACAAAACCCAGGAGGCTACGCTAATCCTAACTACCTTTAATATAGCATATGCTACCGATGTTCTAAACTTCAAAGAAACAGAAAAATAAAAATGCTTTTTACCATTTTGGACTGGGTTGTGGCTCAGTAGTAGAGCACTTGCCTAGCTCTACCACTGAAGCACCGGGTTCTATTCTCAGCATCATATAAAAAAACAAATAAATAAAATAATTGTATTCTGTTCACCAACAACTAAAAAAACAAAATAAGAAAAAGAAAATGCGGGCTGGGAATGTGGCTCAGGCGGTAGCGCGCTCATTTGGCATGCGTGCGGCCCAGGTTCGATCCTCAGCACCACATACCAACAAAGATGTTGTGTCCGCCGAGAACTAAGAAATAAATATTAAAAATTCTCTCTATCTCTCTCTCTATCTCTCACTCTCTCTTAAAAAAAAGAAAAAAAAGAAAAAGAAAATGCTTTACCATCTAAATTGCTTGGCAAATTATTAGTATTACAAAAAGAAAAAAGGCGTCTCTCTTTTCAGATGACTCCAGTTCACATATCACAAGTGTTTGTTTAAGTCTTTTTAATTAGGTAAGATAGTTAATCACTGCAAAGTTATTTAGTTCTATAGCAACCAAAACTAAACACAAAAATATGTTTGTAAAGAAGTTACAGAGCTATTTTTCAGATGCAAGTGTGAAAAGATCCTTATTCTGATCAATGAGAAAGTAGTACTTCTGTTACCTTAAGAAGCATGACTGCTAAGCTAGCCCTTCTCAACTGAACTAAGATCACTAGCGGACATTTATCTAGCAACAACCATAAAAAAGTTCCTTTCCATTTCTATAAAACTGAAAAGCAATAGGTTAAAAATCTATTTTACCTAAAGGAGACTGTCTAAAGTCCCTAGAGGCTGGTGAACTAGACCAACTCCTCCCACAGCTCCCATTCCCCATGCTGGGGATCAAACCCAGAATCACACATTAGGCAAATGCTCTATCACTGAACTGCATCCCAGTCCCCAACAGCTAATTTTTTATGAAGCCTACAAGTTAAAAACGATTTTTACCTTTTTAAAAGGGTTACAAATAATGAAGAGCAAAAACAAAAAACAAAGCATATGCAACACTTACTATATATGATCCTTAAACCCTAAAGTATTTACTATCTAGCCTGTTATAGGAAAAGCTTGTTAACCCTATACTCGAGGAAGAAGTAAATTCAAAGGGCCAAAATGATTTCCAGGAAGTTTTAAAAACGCAAATATAAATAAAAAGTTAGAAAACATACAAATAAAACATCCAGTTAACATAATAGCCTGAACACACACATTTATCTCCAATCATCAATGAAATCCTACTAAAAGAAATAAGCCAATTTACAGAACTCTGAGGAAGTTCAGAAACCAAAGGCATCAGATTCTTAATAAACAGGAATTTGTTTTAAAGTCTATATAAGAAGCATACAGCCACTCTCTATCCCATTTTGTATAATAACCCCAAACAGGCAGATGGTTACCTTGCTCCTATTTCAACAGAGGGCTTTATCTTTGCTATAGAAAATAAATCGTTCCCAGTCTAAACTTTGGTGCCCAAACAAATGTGATAGTAAAATACAAATTTTTAGAAAGACATGGTTTTAAAAACTGTAATCCTCATGCACTCTCTTCTCAAGAAGCTACTGTGGGTATGCATTTCCAGTGTATTTCCTTTGTAAATAGCAAAACAAAGGAAAACAAATGATTTGGGTAAAAAGGAATATGACAGAACAGAAGGTAAAAGTAATCAACTTCCAGGATGCCACATGGGCAGAAGAAAACTAAGACTGAATCAAGAATTTAAGGGCAAAAAAGACATGACTTTTCTTTTTCTAAAAGATCTTAATTGGCTTTTTGGAGGGTACTGGGATCGAACTCAGGGGCACTTAACCACTGAGCCACATCCCCAGCACTATTTTGATTTTATTTAGAGACAGGGTCTCACTGAGTTGCTTAGCACGTGCTTTCGCTGAGGCTAGCTTTGAACTTGCGATCCTCTAGCCTCAGCCTCCAGAGCAAACTGGGATTATTATTATTTGTGTGTGGGGGGCTGGGGATTGTGTGTGTGAGGCAAGCACTCCACCAACTGAGCTATATTCCCCAGCCTGGCTGGCTTTATTTTTGATTCTAGAGTTGGAAGTATGTCCTGATGTTAAAAAAAAAAAGAAAAAAGGGTAAGTTAACCTGAGGATGAAGAAAACAAATAATTGCCTCTACATGAAAGACAAAAATTTGTTCAAAGAACCAAAATGCAACCAAAATACATGTTCTGTCCCAATTATAAATAATATAAACAGCCGACACTAATTCGATCATAATTAATTACAGTCCGATAAAATTGCTGAGGATGACCTCAAATTTTTGATCCTCCTGCCTCAGCCTCCTAAATTGCTAGGATTACAGGTTTGCACAACCATACCCGGTAGAAAACAGACTTCAAATAAAACCCATCCCTAATTAAAATAAATCCTTATTAAAATTAAACATGGGGCTGGGGTTGTGGTTCAGTGACAGAGTGCTTGCTTTACATGTGTGAGGCACTGGGTTCAATTCTCAGCATTACACAGAAATAAATAAAGGTCCATCAACTAAAAAAATATTTTAAAAAATTTAAAAACACATCTTCACATTTTTTAATTAAGAAAAAGCGTAATTCACAAATTCTTATACTATTTAAAAGAAAAGACTAATATAGGGCAGAATGCCTGACTCAAGGAATATGAAACACTTTGAAAATTACTTAGCGCGTACTAAATAATAAAAGTTTTAAGACTTCCTCCCCATTAATTCAACACACCCACAATCAATTTTTGGCAATTCCTCCTTTTTAACAACAAATGCAGCTGCCAGTTGTCAGGTACTGTTTAGAGAATGTGTTGTGTATATATGTACCTGTGTATATATGTATAATTTTTATAATTCTTACAACAACCATTTGAGAAATGAAAGCACAAAATGTTTAAACAATTAAACAGTGGAGGGAGAAAAAACAACCCAGAAGTATTGACTCCAGCGCTCACCTTCTAAATACTGAGCCACTGTGGCTCTCAATTTAGTTAAATGATAAAAGTAAACATCTTTCTGGGTGTTGGCTACATGATTGTGTTCACTTTATGAAAACTCAAGAAACTATACACTTGGAATCTATGCTTTCTTCTGTGTGACACAGAAGAGGCCTCAAGCAAATTTTAAAATCATTTACATTAAAAAATACACGGGGTGCTGGGGTTGTGGCTCAGCAGTAGAGCTCGCCTAACGAGTAAGGGGCCCTGGGTTCGATTCTCAGCACCACATAAAAATAAACAAAATAAAGGTGTTGTGTCCAACTACAACTAAAAAATATTTTTTAAAAAATATACACAGGGGCTGGGAATGTGGCTCAAGTGGTAGCACACTTGCCTGGCATGTGTGGGGCACTGGGTTCGATCCTCAGCACCACATAAAAATAAAATAAAGATGTTGTGTCCACCGAAAACTAAAAAATAAATATTAAAAAATTCTCTCTCCCTCTCTCTCTCTCTCTTAAAAAAAAAAATACACACAGGGCTGAGGTTGTAGCTCAGTGATAGAGTGCTTGCCTTGCAAGCATGAGGCACTGGGTTTGATCCTCAGCACCACAATAATAAAATAAAATAAAATAAAATAAAGGTACTGTGTCCACTTACAACTGAAAAATAAATATTAAAAAAAATTCTTAAGATGATACTACACTGCAGGGTATGGTGGTGCATGCCTGTAATCCCAGTGGCTTGGGAGGTTGAGACAAAAGAACTATAAATTCGAGGCCAGCCTCAGCATCTTAGCAAGACCCTTTCTCAAAATAAAATCTAAAAAGGTTTGAGTGTGTGGCTCAGTGGTTAAGCGCCCCTGAGTTCAATCCCTGGGACAACAAAAAAAAAGGCACAACATATACACCTGGGAAATTGAGGCAGGAAGATTCCAAGTTCTAGGACAGCCTCACCATCTTGGCAAGACCCTGTCTCAAAATAAAAATGAAAAAGGGTTGGGGATGTAGTTCAAAGAAAGGGCACTTGCCTACCACGCATGAGGCATGGGTTCAATCTCCAGTACTGCAAATAAAAAATAAGGTACAATTTACCCCTTGCCCAAAATAGTATAATTTGAGCATCAATAAGAATTATCAATAAGAAAAAAATGAATAAAAATCACATGTGTAAAGGCATGAGTACTTCATGACATAAAAAAAAAGTGTAACTTTTTTTGGCTGCTGGGGGAAAATTCATTATTTTGAAAACTAGTAAATAACAAGAAACAAATTTTATCTTTCCTATTTGAACTCCACCCTAAACCAACGAGTACATGAGGAAAAGTATTTCAGTAAAGGACAAAGAAAATATCACCATTTAAAAATCCTTAATAAATTAACAGATCCAGACATTATCAATGGCCTTAACATCACAAAAGGATATACAACTTAATATTATCTGCCTCATGAAGAATGCACACAATACAAAGTAGTATTGCCAGAAAACCAGAACTTGAATCTAAACTATCTAACTTTAGGAAATACACAGATGAGGAAAACAAACAAACAAACAAACATTTTAAGCTGCCTGGATGCAATCAACAAAATCTAATGAACCACCCACTTTCTTTTTCTTTCTGTTTTTGGGGACTATGGACTGAACCCAGTGGTACTTTACCACTGAGCTACATCCCCAATCCTACATTTTTTTAAAAAAAATTTTGGTAGTTGTAGATGAACAGAATGTTTTTATTTTATTTGTTTTATTTTTATGTGGTGCTGAGGATCAAACCCAGTGCCTCACACATGCAAGGCAAGTGCTCTGCCACTTAACTATAGCCCCCAGCCCTCCCAGCCCTATATTATGAGACAGGATCTCGCTAAGTTGCTGAGGGTCTTGCCAAATTGCTGAGGCTAGCCTCAAATTTGTGACCCTCCTGCCTCAGCCTCCCAAATCCCTGGATGACAGGCATGCACCATGAACATCCAATTTCTTCAACAAACAAAACGTAAAGGAACTAAGGGATGGATGTGTAGATCTTTTTTTAAAAAAATTTTTAATATTTATTTATTTTTTTTAGTTTTCAGCAGACACAACATCTTTGTTTGTATGTGGTGCTGAGGATTGAACCTGGGCCGCACGCACGCCAGGCGAGCGCGCTACCGCCTGAGCCACATCCCCAGCCGGATGTGTAGATCTTAACTGAATCATCATTTAAATAAACTATTTAACAAATTGTTATGAAACTGGAAATTTTATCCTTTGGCTAGACATTTGATACGAAAGAATTATAAATTTAAAATTTTTCTATGGGTGATAATGGAATTGTAGTCAGTTTTTTAAAAGGAGTCTTTGCCAGGCATTGAGGCAAGAGGATTTCAAGTTCAAGGCCAGCCTCAGCAACTTAGCAAGATCTTGTTTCAAAATAAAAAGGAATCTTCATCTTTTAAAGATAATTAAATATTTAGATAGCTTGAGAAGTCTGGAGCAGGTCTGGCTGGGTAATTGGTACAAGGGGAATCAATGCACTATTCTACCTCCTTATGTGTATGTTTGAAATTCTCCATAGTAAAAAGTTAAAATTTAAATTTAAAAAATTAAAAATGTTACATCTACTTTTCGTTTACAACAAATAAAATCATCATCATCATCATTACATTAGCTAAATGTAGACCTCCCAAAAGGTCTAATATATTAGTAGAAATGGAATTTAGCAATAAAAGAACTCACTTTTTTTTTTTTTTTTTTTTGGTGAGGGGAGGGAGATGCCAGGGATTGAACCCAGGCCCTTCCTTGCTCAAGCTAAGTGTATGCTCTACCACTAAGCTACAATTTGTTAAACAGTTTATTTAAATAAGGTTTCAAATAAGATCTACACATCTTTCCCACCCCTTTTTTCCTATACATGTTGTTCATTGAGGAAACTGGGTGCCCATGGTGCCTTCCTTCCCAATAACTTGGGAGGCTGTGGCAGGACTCATTTCTGATTTGCCCATTTACTTAAGTCCATTAGGATTCTCCCTCAATGCATTCAGATTTTCAAAGCCAAAAGCAATATTATTTAGGAATTCTCTCACACTTATTTTACAGACATTTGGGACTTTCTAGAACATGATCATGTTTAGAAAACCAACTTGGATCTTTCCATTAGCCTTTTATATTTTCATGTAAATATAATGAAAAAGTTCAATGTGATAAGGCAACTAGCTAGGTTGCTTTGAATATTCTCTTCAGCGTATCACCAGAAAACAGAGATCCCATTTGTTTTTATCTCCTGGGGTGCAAAGAACTATATTCGGAATCAGACAGACTGAGAACCAATCTCACCTCTTACAAATAAAAACTGAGCCTGGTGCGGTGGCACATGCCTGTTATCTCAGGTAGTAGGGAGACTGAGACAGGAGGATAACAAGTTTGAGGACAGCCTCAGTAACTTGGGAAAAAAGCCCACAGCAACTTAGGGAGACACTCTCAAAATTAAATAAGGGGGCTTAAAAAGGCTGGGGATATATATCCCCAATAGTATATCCTTGGGTTTTAATCCCCAGTACCAAAAAAAAAAAAATTAGAATTAAATTTTTAAAAAGGCTTGGGGACGTAGCTCAGAGGTAAAAGACCCTGGGTTCAATCTCAGTGCCAAAATAACAACCGAGTGGCTCAGGCAGATTCCTCACCAGAGAAATGAGAATTACACCTTTACAAAAGGACTCACAGGAAGATTAAACAAATCTTGTATACAGCTTTCACAATAGTACCTAACATTTAGTGAACATCTGCTCAACATATTGGCAATCATTAGTTTGGAATTTTAAGTTAATGTAACTAATCTAACAACTTAATGTAATGTGGCAATAAAGTATTAGAGACAGAAAAATCCACCCCCTTCATAAGAACTCTTAAAAACCAAAAATTTACTTCTGCAGGTCAACTTCATCCAAGAAGCATAAAACCTATATGCTCTGGATCCCTTCAGTTCTCTAACAACAACAAAAAAACAAAAACAAAAAAACACCACAACAACAAAATACTTAATTTTGCTAAAATTGAATTAGGCCAACTTTGCTCCATCCTTTAAAAACCTTTAATGAGGGGCTGAGGTTGTAGTTTAATGGTAAAGTGCTTGCCTCGCATGTGGGAGGCATTGGGTTCAATCCTCAGCACCACATAAAAACATATAAAGATACTGTGTGTTCATCTACAACTAAATAAATATTAAAAAAAAACTTCAATGATTTTTCACCAATATTCTGACAAAAAGGACCAATTATTTACAATAGCATTCAACTCTTACGAGGATCTGAATTAAACCTCTAAAGCCATCTCTCTCCACCAAACTACTTCCTACTTGTCACTTCCCAGACATATGACTTGGCCATTCAGGTTCCTGACCTTCCCAATTTAATGAAATGGCACCACTACCTCAATCTTTCATACTACTGTCACTGGGTCTTTAACTCCTCTTTAGGACTTATAGGACCTAATAGATCCTAATGAGCTATTCACTTACAGTGGAAAACTAATTTAAAATATTAACCATAATTAAGGATGCAATAATGCCTAAAACTTAGTTGGTATTAACTTACATTTACCTGTACTTCCACCTATTATTCACTTTTTTATTTATTTCTGTGCAGTGCTGGGGATGGAACCCAGGTCCTCACACATGCTAGGCAAATGCACTGAGTTACACACCCCAGACTATATTATTTAACTTTTACCTTCACAAAATTAAGAGGGTAGTTGACATATAGGCTCAATCATTGGCCTATGACTACTGTGACAAGATTACTTTTACATTCTTCCTTTTTCTTTTTTAAACAGTTATTGTATATGTCTCATATGCTGCCAGTATCTTCATTGATATCTCATGTAATGTTCCATGCAGAAAGGTAGCTTTTAATTGCTAAAGTTACTTCTCTTGTTTAAGTATTTGGATATTGCTTTGAAAACTTAAGAAATGAATGAACCATACCTACCAAAGAAGCTTTTGTTATTAAGGTGACTATAACTAGGCTCCCCAAAATATGGATTTCCCCTAGGATTTCTCCCACTCAATAAAATGTTAGGTTTAGATCACTAAAGCTTAAATCTGAGATATCAAAGAACTAGAATCCAGAGGTTCCTGACCTTCAAGGCAATGCTATACTCCACCTTATACAGTACTTTAATCTTTCAAAGTAGATGTTACTACTATTTTCAAATAAGACAAACTAAAAAGATGAAATTACCCATTTTGCTTTTAGTCATGTGGCAAAATTAAGAATTAAAAGTTGATTCCTTTCTACTCTTAGTATCTACTACGATATACTTGATTGGAAAAATAAATTCCAAGAATAAAATTTTAAGGTAGAACATAGTTTCCCAAAGTGTACAGAAACTACTAGATTTGCATGTGTGTTAATACATCATACCACAGCAAACTCTAAATTCAAGCCAGTGACCTCAGAGGTCAAGTGATCCAAAATCCATTAGCCATTATTAATTTCCCAAGCTAGCAAGTATACAAGGGCTGAATTCATTGTGTAATGACAAAGAATATTTCAAGGGTAAGCTTTTTAATAAAAAACGCAATGAATTCGGAATGCTCAAATGTTCTGTATGATTTACAAAAGAGAAAGCTTCATTAGTTTGCACAATTAAAGTTATTTTGAGAGAAAACATGTCATTAACATGTATCACTAAGCTGAACTACTCAACTTCAGCCAGTAAAAATGTGTACTTTAAAAGGTATTCCTTCTGGGAAAACTGTCATAAATATGCTGTTCTGGAATGTACGTGGAACCTAGCAACCACTTTTAAAAAGTTTCATTTGTGGATGTCTCTCCTTGCCCTCCGCCCAAGAAAGACATAAATATCTTTAAGAATCAAACTAACGGTCATCAGTCTTTCCTATTTACAAAACCATGTGACTGGTCTCTCCACCATTTGACTAAGTGAATCACCCACTTTAAAGAAAATAAATAAATAAAACACTTAGAACAATATTGTTCTAAGAGAAGAGACATTTCAATTAATTATGCGAGAGGCACAGAGGGTACTTTTAGGCTTTACTCTGAAAATTAATTCTTCCACATTAGTTACTAGATAAAATTTTAACCATTCAGAAGCTACTAGAACATTGTGGACATCTCTTCAGAATTTGACAAGGTGGAAAGCATAAATGAGTTTAACACTTCACTTTTTTCTCTTCCACATCAATACTACCAGGGACCAGGTCCTATAGTTCCCCAGAATGGCTGGAATGGGTATGTATGTGGAACCTATTGAAAAATTTCTTCCACTGTAGGAAAAGGGTAAAAATCGGTGGAATCCTAGGTGGCAAACCATGGGAAACAGGAAAAGGAAAATATCGGTAAAGAAAAAAAGCAATCCCAGAATAGGATCCTCTGGGAGAGAGGTTTCATTCTTCCATCCTGGCTCACGGAAAAAGGAGAAGCTAAATCAGGTAAAATGCTGCTAAAGCAAGGTTCCAGGCCCCTCAGGGGTGTGACCTAGTCCAAGCTAATAGTGACAAACTTCAGGTACCCCCAAGGAGGGAGCCCTGCTCTGGTCACCGGGCCTACCATAGGCGGTAGGAATGAGGAATGAGACTCGTCCGGTCACCCTAGGGACCACAGCCCTGGCTCCCGGTGCCGAGCAGAGGCGGCGGGAGTGGGGGCGGCGCGGCTCACCTCGGAAGAAGCGCAGAGCCAGGCCGTACAGCTCTTCCAGGCCAAAGCCCCAGCGCTGCTCCAGCCGCCGCGCCTCCTCCGCCGCGCCCACAGCAGCCGCCTCCCCGGACTCCGGCTGCTCCCCTGCGGCGCCCGGGCTCCGGCCGGACCCAGGAGGCGAGGGCGGCGGCAGTGGCGGTGGCAGCAGCGGGGCGCCCTCTGCGCTGGGCCGCTCCTCCGGATCCGGACTTAGCGTGAGGCCGTCGACCGATACCTCAAGGCGCTCGGCGTTCAGCACCGCCGCCATCTCCGGGTGCTGCGCCTCCTCGGCGGGGACAGGCGGCGGCCACGTATCGACTTCCTGCTGACCTCTGACCTCCGCTTGCCGACACCGGAACTTCCGCTGCTAAGGAGGATCCTGGGCCCCCCAGAAGGGCTGAGGCCTGGTGCCCCGCCTCCTCCGGAACCGTCGATTACGCCCCCTCCGCGACCACTAGCCGTCGCCTCATCTGAAGCTGGTCTCCACCGCCTCTCCCAGCCATCACCCGGCACTCTGTGATGCTAGTTTTTGCTATGAGCGGCTGCTACGCCCCAAAACCCCCCGCCCACGTCCCCCAGTTGGGTTCAGCGGCTATTCAGAGATCGCCAGGGGCGGGGTCAGAGGAGACCCGCGCGAGGGTTAGTGCCCGGAGCGTGACTGTGTAGACCGGCAGGCGCCCCCACCCACCTACCCGCCCGGGCAGAGACCCTTCACTTTTTGTAGAGGATTATGTGGTTGGAGGAGCTCTTTTTGCCCACCAGTTTTGTTGGTATTTACAGAAACTTTGAGGAAATGAAAGGCAAATACTTTTTCTTTAAAGAGGAAACAGGATTGCTGAGAAATTAAGTGGCTTCTCTGTGTTGGTTGTAGATTGATAGAACTTCTGGTTTTGCAGGAACTGAACCTCACGTAATTTAGGGGACTCTTACTGGGGGAAAAAAATACAAAACAATAGAAGCAGGAGAGTAGGAAAGTGAATATATTTAGAACGAGAAAGAATTCACAAATGACCTTTTTAAATAAGAAGACCCACAGATCTCACACACATAACCATAATATTTTTACTGCCTCATACAAGGTGTCCAAGAACCCCCAAATAATCATTGTTTTTAAAGATGAAAGATGTTCTTGATGCATCACTTGTGTTCTAGACTTTGGGGGCACCATTTATGATCATTTTTCTTACATTTTTGGGAGGTTGCATGCTTTTGATCACCTTTTTCTATGATTATTGTTTTGTAATATTTTCTATGAAGGAGAAAGATCAGTCTTTGGCATGGTTGACTAATTTTTTAATAAGAAGTGTAAGTTTGAGCTTCGCAATTCCTATGTACTTCTTTTTTTTTTTTTTTTAAGAGAGAGGGAGAGAGAAGAGAGAGAATTTTAATGTTTATTTTTTAGTTATCGGCGGACACAACATCTTTGTCTGTATGTGGTGCTGAGGATCCAACCCAGGCCGCAAGCATGCCAGGCGAGCGAGCTACCGCTTGAGCCACATCCCCAGCCCTCCTATGTACTTCTTTAGCGTTATTGTCAAATTTGGGGAAATCTATTAAACTTTCCCCATATGTAAACTAAGATATGAAGGTCGTTTGCAGCTTCAATGGCAATTTTGTGTAGGGGTGTTTTTTTTGTTGTTGTTTTGGTACCGAGGATTGAACACAGGTAGTTAAGTCACTGAGCCACATCCCCCATTCCCACCCCTTTATATTTTATTTTGAGACAGAGTCTAAGTTACTTGAGGCCTCTAATTGGTTGACACTGGCTTTGAATTTGCGTTCCTCCTGCCTCAGCCTCCCAAGCCCTTGGGATTACAGCATTGTTCCATGGAGTCCAGTTTCTGTGTGTGTGTTTTACTGGAGCTCAAGAGATTTTTCAGGACAATATTTGTCTGCTGTGTTCAGACAATTTGATCCATTAGCATGAATAAAACATAACTTCACTAAAGAAAGAACAAGAATTCTAATACATTCTCTTTTGCATGATTCACATAAAGCCAAAATAAGTATGTTGTGTTTAAAAATGTATATATGACATTATTTAGTAGATTGCTGATCAGTGAGAACTTGCATTTTGATGAAGTACTGAGAGAATTGATCTCTCTACTTAAAATTTTTCACTTCTGGTAATTGGAAGACATTTCTATAGAGTAGATTCTCCTTTTCTTTCAATCTTTGTTTCTCCTCCACTACCTGTGACAGGCACTACAGAGTTCTGCCCTCTGGCCCTGGACTTTTGTGGCATGGCACTAACTGAATTGTCAGAATGGGTAGTAGATGTATTCCAGAAAGCCATTCCTACGCCCACAGTGAGCAATCATTTAACAACTTGTGCAAAACACTTAAATGCATGCTACTAAAACCCAAGATATATATCCCTTATTCAATCATTGTCCCCTTAGCCAGATCCCTAAAAGATATTGATCATTCCAGGACCTTCCAACTCAGACCAAAAGTGTAATGAAGGGAAATCAGAAACAAAAAGACAGCAGTCAGATATGTCTTCTTCTCAAAGGTTTTAAAGGCATTTTGTACCACAAGTATGTACTACTAAGGCCCCTCTGGGGTCTTAGAAGGAGTCTATGTAAATAAGGAGGCATGAAGCTTGAGTTTCATTAACTTTATAATAAGCGCACTTGTGAAAGACTCAAGATTAATTCTAACTCCAGTACCTGGATTCTTTCTATTTAGCTTGGATATTTAAATCTAGCTTAAAAATAGATAGATATAAGGCCCAACCTCCAAAAAGTCATAAATATATTCTCTGTTGTATCTAACTCAATGTCCTACCTTTAGTATTCAGTAACTGTTGCAGGAGATAATGAAATGGGTGAATATAACCTGCTTCTTGGAATCATAGGTTGTTTTCTACAATTAGCATTTATTTTTTTATTTAAAAAATTTTAGGGCTGGGGTTGTAGCTCAGTGGTAGAGCACTTGCCTAGCATGTATGAGGCACTGGATTCGATCCTCAGTACCACATAAAAATAAATAAATGAAATAAAGGTATTGTGTCCATCTACAACTAGAAATATGTTTTTAAAAATTAGCATTTTGGGCTGGGATTGTGGCTCAGTGACACAGCACTTGCCTCGAACATGTAAGGCACTGGGTTCAATCCTCAGCACTACATAAAAATACATAAACAAAAAAGTAAAGATATTGTGTCCATGTATAAATTTAAAAAATTTTTTTAAATTAGCATTTCGTTTTTTTTGGTACCAGGGATTGATCTCAGGGGCACTTTACTACTGAGCCACATCCCCAGCTATTTTTCTATTTCTTGAGACCAAGGTCTTGCTAAGTTGCTTAGGGCCTGGTCAAGTTGCTGAGGCTGATTTTGAACTTGTGATCCTCCTCCCTCAGCTTCCCCAGCCACTGAGACTTTAGGTGTGTACCACCAAGCCCAGCAAAAAAAGTTAATTTAAAAAACAAATATCAAGGGGCTGGGATTGTGGCTCAGCGGTAGAGCGCTCGCCTAGCACAGGCGGGACCGGGGTTCAATTCTCAGAACCACATAAAAATGAAGGCATTGTGTTGTGTCCATCTAAAAAAAAAAAAAAAAGTCTATGTATATATATTCTCTCTCTCAAAAAAAAAACACAAATATTAAAACTTGTAGAATATGCCTAGAGAGCTAAAATATGATAGGAAATTAATCATCATTGATATTTTTGACTATTTTGGAACTTAACATATTAAATATTACTGAAAACTCCAAATATCCTCCATACTTAACATCTAAACCTCTTCCTAATAGAACCACCAAGGATCTTAAGAGTGACCAGAAAAGGCCTAGACAATACAACTTCCTTTTAACAACTCGTTATGAAAGATGAGTTCCAGACATTCACTATAAAAAAGAGGCGCATGAGAATCACCTGAAAGTTGTTAAACTGCAGATTCTGATCCAGCGAGTGTGCAGGGAGGCCCAGGAATCAGCATTTATTTCTTTCTCAGTGCTGGGGATGGAATCCAGAACCTTGTGCATGCTATACAAGCACTCTAACACTGAGTCATACTCTTAACTCTAGAGAACCTAATATTTCTAATAAGCTTTCTGGCAATGCTGATGCTGCTGTCTACAGACCACACTTTGAATAGCAAAAGTCTGCAAACTTTTTTCCTCACAACTTTAGAGTGATATAATTCGTATGTAATAAACTACAAATATTAATGTTTGTAACTTAGATTTTGACATATGCATATGCTTATAAAACTGTCACTACAATCAAGGTAGCATAGGGGCTGGGGTTGTGGCTCAGCGGTAGAGTGCTGTCTTGCACGTGCGAGACCCTGGGTTTGATCCTCAGCACCACATAAAATAAATAAATAAATAAACAAGTGAAATAAAGGTGTTGTGTCCAACTACAACTAAAAAATAAATATTAAAAAATATAGCATACATATCCATCACCTCATTTGGTATCCTTCCCTCCCCAAAAACTTTTCCAATAGGCATTTGTTATAATTTGTCACAATAGAATCTGACTTCTATGAACAGTCCTGCTTTTCCATATCTCTGTTTTTCATATGTAAGGATGCACAGAGAATTGCCAAAAGTCATATTTTATTTTCTTTTTGTAATACTTTTATATATTGTTTTCACTATATATATATATTCAACTAATATATATATATATATCTACAACTGATATATTTCAGTTGTAGTTGGACATTTATTTATTTTTATGCAGTACTGAGGATTGAACTCAGTGCCTTGTGCATGCTAGACAAGCGCTCCATCGCTGAGCCACCATCCCAGCCCCTTCACCTTTCTTTTTAAGTGGGGTTAGTCCACTTTTTTATTTGTTAAAAAGGCATATTTTCTGAAACCTTTCAAATATCTTCTCAAAGCCAGGCATAGTGGCACATCCCTGTAATCCCAGCAATTGTAGAGCCTGGGGCAAGATGATGGCAAGTTATAGACCAGCCACCACAATTTAGCAAGTCCTATATCAAAAAATAAAAAGGACTGGGGATACAGCACAGTGGTAGAGTGCCCCCTGGGTTCAACCCCCAAAATTCCCCCCAAAAACAAACATCTTCTCCAAATTTGTTCTTATATAAAGAGTATTTTTTTAATATTTATTTTTTGGTTGGACACAATGTCTCTATTTATATATTTTTATGTGGTGCTGAGGATTGAACCCAGGGCCTTGCATGTGCTTGATGAGCGCTCTACCACGGAGCCACAACCCCAACCCTTAAGAGAGTATTTTAAACCAGCCAACTTCACTGTGTAATTTCAGTTGTATCCTGTTATGGCTTGAATCTTAAATGTTCCCCAGAGGCAAATATGTTAAAGGTTTGGTCCCCAGGTCATGGCACTATTGTGAGATGATAGAATTTTTAAGAGTTGGGGTCTAGTGGAAGGAAGTTAGCTAATTGGGGATGTATCTTGAAAGGGATATTGGAATTCTGGTCCCTTCCTGTCCTTCTCTTTTCTGCCTGGCCACCATGAGCTAAGGCAACTTTACTCCACCATGCACTCCCCTTATGATCCTGTGCTTTGCCATATACCCATAACAACAGAGCCAACCAATGATAGACCGAATCTATGAGCCAAAATCAGCTGTTCCTCTATTTAATGTGATTTATTTCAGGTATTTTGTCACAGTAATAGAAGCCAACACATAACTCATTCTTCAATGATTTTCTGCTGAACTGTTATCATTTCTGAAATGTTTCCTAATGTTTCTTCCCTAAGCCATTTTTACCTTTTTCTCGCCACATATTTTCATCTCTCTGCTAAATATTGTTAAGTCACCAGATAGGAAGCAAGTTCAATTTTTGGTTTCTTGCTTTATCTCATGAATTAATAATTAGTACTCAGTAAAATTTGCAGTTAGTCTTATTTAGTAATTCAGAACACTTTAGTGGTAATAATTAGGTTATGTTCCTTGACCATAAGCACCTGGAGTACATAGGCAGTTTCTCTGTACTCACCATAGTCCTGAGCCCAGTATGGGAAATGTGGTAGGCACTCGGAGTATTTTGTTAAATGAATAAATGAAGGTATAATTTTACATCAATTACATAAAACATCAATTCAGCTCAACATACATTTAAGGACTGGCTTATATACCAGGTACTGAAGGAAATACAAAGGTGAGTGATTGTGCTGTCCAACTTCAAGCCATCATGGTCCAATAAGTAAAACCATGTCAGAGCACTAGATAGAGCAGTGACAGACACTGTTCATGCTATTTGTTGTGGACCTGTACGTGGCCCATGTCAAATGATAAGTAGATTTGAATCCTATCAATTTATATTGTTATCTGTCTGGCCACTTCTCTTACTGTGTGACTTATAAATAACAGAAATTTATTTCTCACAGTTCTGAAGGCTAAAAGTCAATTTGATGATTGGTGAAGGCCCACTTCTTGGTCCATAGGAGGCCATTAACATAGAAAAATATAAAGAAAAAGAATCTTGTAGAATTCTACCACCAGTTTTTATTAACACAGGTCATATGAACATATGAATGCCATTATTTCCTAATGGGACACTTTCCTGTCCCAGCCCAGAGGAGGTCGCTGTTTGAGAAACAAAACCCCCATCCCCCACCCCTCTATGCCTGGAGCTGGCCAAAGCAGGACAAGATTTACATCCAGTCTCTTAACAAGGAATACAGAGAGCTCCCCAAAATGTGCCAATGTGTAGGCACACAGGCCTGTAATCCCAGTGACTCAGGAGACAGAGAAAGGAGGATCACAATTTCGAGGATAGCCCCAGCAACTTAGTAAGGCCCTGAGCAACTTAGTCTCAAAATAAGAATAAAAAGGGTTGGGAACATAACTCCATGGTAGAGCACCCCTGGGTTCAATTTCCAGTACAAAAAAAAAAAAAAGATAAACGCAAAATAGAAACACTGTTGCCTGCCTATTAGTAAGAGAAAAGTGACATACATTATGGCACATCCATCAATGCAATTCTAATGGCTGTTAATAATAATGCTCCAATATGGAAAGATCTAAAAAATATATTAGTGTTTCAAAAGCAAGGCACAAGACTGTGTTTATAGTATGACTCTTTTGGATTAAAACATTAATATAGATATTTTAAAATAGAAATATATGAGATAGGTGAGGGCAGTTTAATCTTTCATTTTTTATGTTTCTATATTGTTTGAATTTTCTGATCTTATACATTATTCTCCCTAATCCAGAATTTCACTCTTTGTGGTTTCAATTGCCCATGGTCAATAACAGTTTGAAAATATTAAGTGGAAGAGTCTAAAAATAAACAATTCAAGAGTTCTAAATTGCTTGCCATCCCACTTCATCCTGCCTAGGATATGAATCACTCACTGTTGATCACTTAGTAGCCCTCTCATCAAATCGACTATCACCATATATCAGTGCTTAGGTCCAAGCAACACTTACATAGTAGCTTAAAGTGACCTCATGATGCCACCTATGTCATTCATCTCACTTCATCTTGTCACATAGGCATTGTATCATCTCACATCATCACAAGAAGAGTGACTATACCTCAATAAGATTTTTTTTAAATACAAGTGCACATTTTTAAAAATATTTTTAGTTGCAGATGGACACAATACCTTTATTTTGTTTAGTTTTTTTTTTTTTTTTTAATGCGGTGCTGGGGATCAAACTCAATGCCTCATTTGTGCTAGGCAAGTGCTCTACCACTGAATTATATCCCCAGCCCTTTTATTTTTTGAGTCAGGATTTCATTAAATTATTTAGGGCCTCCCTTAGTTGCTGAGGCTGGCCTTGAACTTACAATCTTCCTGCCTCAGCCTCAGGAGTCACTGGGATCAAAGGTGTGGTCCACTGTGCTCAGTATTACATGGATTATATTTTAAATGTTGCTGAAGATAGTTTGGGATTGATGGGATAATGGCTGATTTTTAAAATATTTATATTATGTACTTTACTGTGTTTTTCTAAATCATATTTTTTCCAAGTCTTTTACTACCACGGCAGCTCTGTTTCCTAGATCCTGACACATGGTAGATACTGAACAAATATTTGTTCAGTGGATGAACAAATAAGAAATCACAGAAGCATTTCTTCCTTACCTTCATTTCCCTCCTAAGACTATTTTTTTAAAATATCTTTATTTTATTTATTTATTTTTATGTGGCGCTAAGGATTGAACCCAGGGCCTCACACATGCTAGGCAAGTGTTCAACCGCTTAGCTATAACCCCAGCCCCCAAGACTATTTCTTGAATTGAATTAATTGCACCAACCCCTCAAATGCTCTTCCAATTTCCAAAGACAGCTTTATCTTAAGCATAATTTTTGCAGCTGACTTCTCCTGTCCAAAGCACAACCATTTTTGAATATTCTTTTTTTTTAAATTTCTTATAGTTGTAGATGAACAGAATGCCTTTATTTTACTTGTTTATTTTTATGTGGTGCTAAGGATTGAACCCAGTGCCTTACACTTGCGAGGCAAGTGCTCTGCCACTGAGCTACAACCCCAGCCCTCAAATATTCTTTTAAGAACTATTTATTGGTCACTTACTATATGCACAGGACAGAGCAAGGGGCTGGTGTTAACGTCCCCAAAAGATTGTCCTCATGAAGTTATTCATTTCACAAATATTTGGGTGCCTTCCACATATTCCAGGTACTGGGGCTGTGGAGTGGTTTCTGCTCAGTGTACCTTGAGATCTGGGTGCCATGGATCTTAGCCCTTTTAGACATAAAGTCTCTTTGTCTATTTTTTTTTAAAGAGTCTCTCTCTTTAAAGAGAGAGAGAGAGAGAGAGAGAGAGAGAGAGAGAGAAGAGAGAATTTTTTAATATTTATTTTTTAGTTTTCAGCGGACACAACATCTTTGTTTGTATGTGGTGCTGAGGATCGAACCCAGGCTGCACGCATGCCAGGCAAGTGCACTACCGTTTGAGCCACATCCCCAGCCCATTGTCTATTATTTTTAGTTTCATTTTTACTATGTGGAGGAAATTCATAGGTCAAACAACATATCTACATAGTGAATTTGCAAATGTCTTAATTGAAATATAAAGGGTAAATACAGAGAATGTGATAAGCATGACTCCTACCACAATAATGAAGATGCTCGAGCCTCTTTCTGTGGGACCACCCTGAAAACATTGCTATGATGAAGACAGTGGTGAGCGGTGTCTCTGTAGGTGAGGTGATCTTTGCTTCTTGATTTTGGATTTATTTATTTATTATTATTATTATTTACTTAATTTGGTGCTGAGAATCAAACTTGGACTTCATGCATGCTAGGCCAGTCTTCTACCATTCCCAGTCTAGTGACATGATCTTGTGAATTTTGAACAACCCTTACAAAAAAAAATCAGTTTATAATAGTAGACACTTTCCTGGAATAATAATAATTATTATTATTATTATTATTATTTGTATTGGGGATTTAACGCAGGGACAAAGGTCCTGCGTTAACGTTAATGTGAGCTCCATCCTCAGCCCCTTTTTCTTTATTTTAAGATAGGGTTTCATTAAATTGTCAAGGGCCTCACTAAGTTGCTGAGGTGGTCTTGAACTTATAAGCCTCCTGTTTCAGATTCATGAGCCACTGGGATTACAGGCATATGCCACTGTTCCTGGCTTTTCTGGACGTTTTAATGTAAGTTAAAACCATGTACAAATGCATTGTGCTTATTTGTAAAATTCACGTTCTCTGCTCAGATCATTACAGACTATGTTTTTGTCTCCATGACTGCCAACTAGACCTGGGATGGTGGATGATGGACCCATGCATTGCCAGACATCTAGGGTTCCTGCCCCATCCATCAGCAACCAAATTCTTCTGTCTCCAGGGCTGAGCAAAACAGGAATGCCTCTGCCCCTTGGGAATGCTGGGGTCAGGGCAGCCAGGTGAGGCAGTGCTTTCCCCTCTCACTGCATATCTTCAAACAGCAGGAAGTTCTGACACCCAGGAAAATGTGGTGTGCAAGCCCCAGAGCTAGGCCAAGGGTGTTGGTTTCCCAGGTGTCAGACTGCAGGATTCCAGCTGAGGAAGATATGAAGGTGATAATCAAATAAAGCCTCAATTATAAAGGACTTTATATTAAGCACCAAAAGTGCAGACCTGCCATGCCCTCCCCCAAGGCACAGGCCTGTGTGCCAGGCTACATCTATTCACTTTTTTTAAAGACAACATTTTTTTTCTTCTTTTTTAATAACATAGAGTCTCTCTATGTTGCCCAAGCTGGCCTCAAACTTCTGGCTCAAGGGATTTTCCTGCCTCAGCCTCTCCAATAGTTTCGACTGCAACATCCCCCCCTTTTCTGTTTGTTCCTCCCCCTCCCCACCAAGGGCTCTGCCTACCCTGCCATTATTCATAAATGCCATCCTAGTGTTCACTGCAGCATCATGTGCAATAGTAAAAGGAAAGGTTATGATCCTAAAACAACCTAAACACTCAACAGGAGTAGAATGCTTTCATATGTCTGTGTGACAGAGAGAATGCTGCAGTGTCTTTACAAATAATATTTTCAAGGCTGGGGATATAGCTCAATTGGTAGACTGCTTGCTTCGAATCTTCAAGGACCTGACTTCAATCCTCAGAATAATAATAATAATGTTTTCAAGGGATATTTATTGGCAAGTAAAATGCTAATGATATAATATTCAGTAAAACAATCAAAGCCTGAACTTTGTATACAATATAATCCTAATTAGACTCCTTTACAAATGTCTGTTTATTATGCACATACACAGGAAAAAAACACACTTGAAGGAAATTCTCTGACAATTCAATATATAGTATTCTCTGAGGAATGGGATTTTGGGAGATTTAATGTTCTTGTTAAAATTGTCTTTATTTTATTTTATTTTATTTAATTCTTTCTTTATTTTTTTAGTCATACATGACAGCAGAATGAATTTTGACATATAATACATACATGGAATGTACATACATCAATCATATTGTCAATTCTATTCTGCTGCCCTTCCTATCCTCCTTACTCCTCCCCTTCTCTCCCATCCTTTCTCTCTATCCAATCTAATGTGACACACTTTTTTTTCTTTTTCTCATTACAACATCATATATGTATTCTGTATAATAATGAGGTTCTCCTTCCATCTTCTGTGCAACTCCCCAAAATTGCATTTATTAATTACAAAAAAAAAACTTTTAAAAAGTATTCTTTAAAGATGTAAAAGCAATGTTTTTAAAACTGTCTGGAAAGCAGGGCTCTGCTCACTGTTGCATGAAGGTGTGGAGTAGACAGAGCTGCAGAGAACGGACCAGCAGGCAAGAGTCAGACTGTGGCCTGAGGCAACATTTTCTTATTTTGATCCCTTATGAATTTTATTTATTAATCCTTAATATTAACTATATACTCAATATATCATATTCTCAGAAATGTAAAATGTATATTATACTACTATAATAGAATAATTAATATAAGCATATAAATATTAATGTTATTAATGAATGAAGGAATACCTTTTATTTTTAATTAACTTCTTTCTAATGTATTCACTTCTTAATTAACTCTAAAATAACACATAGTTGGGGTTTAAAAAACTCACATACCACCCAAGGAAATGTATAAGACTGGAAAGTAAAATTCAAGTCCTCCACTGTAGTTCCCTAGTCCCCTAACCCAGAAGTAAGAGTTTTTATGCATCTTTCCCTGAAAGTTTTTCTATGCATATGCAAATATAAACATGTATAGACAGCATACATCCTTTAAAAAACATACAAATGAGATTTTTAAAAATATATTTTTTAGATGTTGATGGACCTTTATTTTATTCATTTATTTATATGTGGTGCTTAGAATCAAACCCAGTGTCTCACACATGTGAGGCAAGTGCTCTACCACTGAGCCACAACTTGAGCCCCACAAATGGGCTTTAAAATTTTTTTCATTATTATTATTTTGTTACTGTAGATTGAACCCAGTACTACATCCTGAGCCCTTTTTACTTTTTGAGACAGAATGCAGCTAAATTGCAGAGGCTGGCCTTGGACTTGTGATCCTCCTACCTCATCTTCCAGAGTCCCTGGGATTACAGGTATGAGTGATCATACCCAACACAAATGGACTTTTAGTATACATCCTGTTTGGCAATTTGCTCTTTCCATTTCACAGTATCTTGAGGATCCTCTTTCCATAATGGTACATTTAAAGCTATAAGTTCTTTTTGCTGGGTCTGGATGTCCTTTGCGTTAATGTAGGCCAGTTTGCTTAACCAGGGAAGAGGCACTCTGAACCTTGGGGGGCGGGACACAGCAAACAGGCATGTAGAACTCACCCATGCAGGAGACTATCAGGCACACCTGGGATAGGCAGGGAGCCACACCCCAGAAAGTGGTTGTGCTGGGTAATAAAAACACTATTTTTTATTGACACTTGTGAAAGATTGTAAGGACATTTATTTTCAGGAACATCATGTTAGGTATAGAGCCTTGCTGTTGGGGAGAGAGAGAGGGCTCAACTCCAAACAGCAGGGGCAAGTGGGAATTTATTATTTTATTTTTTATTTTTTTAAATGGGAATTTATAACTAAGGTACAGGGCAGGGATCAATGGATGGAAAATGACCAAGAAGAAACAGGGGAAAGAGGGATTCTGACTAAACTGACATAAGAGGCTTCTAGCTAAAGACAGTCCAGGGCAATCAGACATTACCCGAGGGATGGTGAGGGATGAGGAACTGCATCAGATGTCAAGGGTGTTCAGACATCAAGGATGAATGATTTAGCAGTGTTCTTTGCTAAAAGTGGATTTTATAAGGAAGAACACAGATGGGCGTAGGAGAAGTTTCAGAAGCCTAAGTAAAGTTTGGCCAAGCAAAGAATCTTTGTCAGTAGCTACGTCTTCTCCCAGTGCTAGTTAGGTCAGGGTTTGAGTCAGAGTTGGAAGGAGCCTAGAAGACAGTGCCCATCCTATATGGATAAGAAATCTGAGGAGCTGAGGATTGGTCTGAGTCACCACCAGATGATGGAACAGCCCATCCTTGACCCAAAGTCCCATGTGCCCAACTCACCCACATATCTGCTCAGGATATCAGTTCCTCCTCCCGCCTCATTCCCCACCTGGATGCTACATCAGCTTGGCCTGCCATCAGAGAAGGATAGATCCTCCTGGTCCTAGACACATTCTCAAGGTCCCAGTAAGAGCTTTGAAAACCACTGAAAGGCCTTCCTTGAGGAGTGGAGATAGAGCATCAAGGGACTCTGAGTAGTTTATTTTTGTAGGGCAAATTGATCTGATTGACTAATATTTTTGTTTGTTTTGTATTTTGGTATCAGGGATTGAACCACAATGATTGACTGATTTAAAAAATAATATTTATTTAGAATATTTTTACCCAGGGTAGGGAGGAAGAGCTTGAGAAGAAGACTACCACTAAATAGGGAAGAGAGGTGGGAGGGAATGGGAGGGAGAAGGAGAATTGCACGGAAGATGGAAGGAGACCCTCATCATTATACAAAATACATGTATGATGTGAGGGGAAAAAAAAGAAATGTGTTACATTAGATTGGGGAGAGAGAGGTGATGGGAGGGGAGGAGGGGGAGGATAGGAAGGGCAGCAGAATAAAATAGACACTAGTATTGTTGTATATATAAACGTGGCTGTATAACCAATGTGATTCTGCAACCTGTACACTTGGAAAAATGAGAAATTATATTCCATTTGATTCAAATGTAAAAAAAAAATAATATTTTTACCCACATCTGATTAGTGAGTACAACCTATAATCTCATCTTCTAAAATAAATTCAAAGTGCATGCCTATAATTCCATTGACTCAGGAGACTAAGGATAATCTCAAGTTCAAGTCCAACCTGAGCAATTTGGTGAGACTATCTCAAAATAAAAATAAAAAGGCTGAGGTGTAGCTCAGTGAAAGAGTGCCTCTGGGTTCAATTTCCAGCACTCCTAAATAAATAAAATAAATAAAAATAAACACAATTAAAATTTTGGAAGATACCCCTTCAGAGTTTTTTCTGTGAATATGTATATGTTACTTTTTTCTGTGAATATGTATATTTCAAGAAAAATGCTGTTTCCCATATTGTTTTAATGGATATTTTGTTTCTCTCAGAAAAGGTATCTTTTTCTCCTGTGTGTCAGTTCTTCATGGCTGTGACCTAAATACTTGACATAAATATTTAAAGGAGGAAAAGTTTGTTTTTGCTCACAGTTTCAGAGGATTCAGTCTATGTTTGACTGGCTCCAGGTAAAACATCATGGTGGAAGGGCATGGCAGAGGAAAACTGCTCAGCTCATGGCAGCTGGGAAGCAGAGAGGGACCAAGGCAAGATATAGACCTCAGGGTCATGCCCCAGTGACCTACATTTTCTAATCATGCCCCACCTGCCTACAGTTACCACCTAGTAGTCTGTTCAAATTATTAATCCATCAGATGGATTAATCTACTTACAAGGTTAGAGCCCTCATAATCCAATCACTCCCTATAAGCCCCACCTCTGGACATTGTTGCATTGACTTCAACACAGGAGCTTTCAGGGGATGTTTCAGACACACCATAATACCATGGTAATTAATTCCTGCTACTTCACAGTGTCTTTTTCCTCCTTCTTTTTCGTGGTATTGGGGATTAAACCAAGGGGTGCTCTACTACTCAGCTATATATCTCTGGCTCTTTTTTTTATTTTGAGACAGGTTTTCACTAAGTTGCCCAGGCTGGCCTCAAACTTTCAATTCTCTGCCTCAGCCTCCTGAGTGGTTGAGATTACAGGCATGCATCACCACACCCCGCTTACAGCACTATTTAAAATGATTGCATAGCATTCTATCTTATTGATGTACCCTAATTCACCTAACCAGTCTTCTGCTTGTGCTGGTTTATAATTGAATCAGATGTAGAGAGGTCAAGGTACCAACTAACATGTATTTCCTGTGTAACTCTTCAGTGTCCAGTTGCCAAGGGAAGGAGGAAAGAAGTATTGGTCATGGTCCCGGTCTTGGAAGGAAGACCAAAGATTTGCATATACCACACCAGGAATGTCTAGAGACTCTATCTCTGTACCAGAGTTGAGAGAAGGAAGTGAGGGCATATGAGAGGACTATTGTGGTGAGGAGGCAGAGCTGGGTTCAAGCCCAGCCTTAGCCAAGTAGATGATAAGTAGATGGGATAACCAAGCTTTGGGTAAGTTATCTGGTCCCAGCCCCAAAGCATCAGTATACTCATCTGTAAAATAGGTTAATTGGTGATATTCATACCTTGGAATATTATTCAGCATTAAAAATGAATGCTGTACTGATACATACCACAACATTGAATAAATCTTAAAAACATTATACTAAGTGTAAGAAGTCAGGCCTGAAAGGTCTCATCTTGTATGATGGCATTCTTTGAAACATTCAGAACAGCAAATTTATAGAGACAGAACTCACAAACTGTGGTTGCCACAAACTGAGAGGAATGCTGTGGGGTCTCCTTTAGTGGTGGTAGAGTTATTTGGGAATCAATAGAGATGAAGATTGCACATTATTGTGGATATGCTCAATGCTACAATTTTCCACTCTAAAATGGTGATGGGGTTCTCCTTTAGGGGTGCTGAGAGATGGCAAGAAGGAGGGCACATTAACCAGATGTCAGGGTACAGTTGAGTCAGGGAATATCTGTTTGCTTTGTTCCCAGATTTTTTTGTTGACTCAAGACTCAATCTCTTCGGGATTCCTGTAGGGAGAATGGCTTGATTTCTCGATGATCCTAAACAACTGCCAGGAGGCAGGGGAGCTCTAAGGCAGGTGGCATTGGCTTGCCCCTGGTTCCCACTGGGGTGCTGGTATGCACAAGTTTCTGTTAAGAACTGAGTGGAGGTTTGGAGGTGTGGGCAGATCCATTCCCACCACATATAAGCTATGGAATCTTGAGCTTGTCATTAAATTCTGAGAGCCTCAGTTTCCCAACCTGTCAAATGGGAGAAATGGTAGAGGCAGCATGGATTGTTGGGGAATTAGGAGAGGTCCTGTGGGCAGGACAATGCCTGGCTTGGTAGAGCCACTGCTTCCTCCTATCAGTAGGTGGGATAGGGCTACTATAGGATTATGCTGAGTTGCCATTCATTGCTAAGTGGATATATATGTGAGCTAAGTCTCATAAGCAGGTTTGTAACTGAGGTCTATGTGAAGTACGATGCTGGTCACAGTCTATGAAAAGATTGGGCAGCATCATGTACAACCACAAAAATGGGAAGTTCTACTCTATTTATGTATGATGTGTCAAAACACACCTACTGTCATATATAACTAAAAAGAACAACAACAACAAAAAATCAGTAGGAAAAAATTCCCAATGTATTTAGGGTTTTTATTAGCTGTCAGATAAAAAATATGGCTGTATCTCCTAACAGAGAAGTGGAAATGAGGGGACTACCTGGGCTGTTGAAGGCCACTTTCTGACTGCCAGGCTTTGTGTGATGTACAACCAGGGCATGACTCAGGGCCCTCTATAAAACCCCAGACATTTGTAAGGGAACCCTAGAACACTGGGGAAAGGGGAGCAGGAGTGGCCAGGTGCTGAAGAATTTAGTACAAATGAAACACCTACCAGGCATTTGGTCATCTCTGTCTGTCCCCTTAGCCTCTGCAACTCTAAATACAGCACTGGCTTTTTTTCACTTTCTTGAGCTATATAGGGCAGATGGCCTAAGGACCCCCTCTGAACAGGATGCTCCTGCATGATGCATAGGACAGGGTGGGATCCTTTCTGTAGTAGCCTCTGTGTGTCCTTGGCCCTAGCACTGTGGGTTTCTTCTCTGTACCCAAGTTCCTTGGGGAGAGGGTGGGGGGGTGGGGGGCATGTCTAAAGACCCATTCTGTGTCCAGGGTTCATCCAAGTCTGTTCTGGGCAGGGAGAAGAGTAACTTGGACTTTCTGAGGCAGAGAGGGGGACAGAGGCCAGCTTTTAGGCTTCAAAAACCCCTTCTTATAATTTGAGAGTTTGGGGCTGGGAATGTAGCTCAAGCAGTAGCGCGCTCGCCTGGCATGTGTGCGGCCCGGGTTCGATCCTCAGCACCACATAACAACAAAGATGTTGTGTCCGTCGAGAACTAAAAAATAAATATTAAAAAATTCTCTCTCTCTCTCTCCTCTCTCACTCTCTCTTAAAAAAAAAAAATTGGGAGTTTGTGGACAATCCCTGTCACTCCTCCTGTCTTCCCTCTGCTGGCTTTCAGGTTTCCACCAAAGAGAGCCTGGAGGAAAGAAGAGATTGGAAACACAAAATAGTTTTATGAGATTATCTATTTGCAACCCTAATTTTAAAAAAAATAATTGGTCAAGGGAGAATTAAAATGTAGCTGAAAAGTAGTATAAAGATTGTACAAGGGGGCTAGGTTTATGGCTCAATGTTAGAATGCTTGTCTAGCATGTGTGAGGCACTGGGTTTGATCCTCAGCACCACATTTAAATAAATAAAGATGTTATGTTCATCTACAACTAAAAAAATATTTTTAAAAAAAGATTATATATGTAGATTTTCAGTTCTGTCATACTTTACCTCCCAATGTACAATTGGTTGGAAATAAATGAAGAATTGAGTTCCGGGGTTGGGTCTGTAAGTTGGTGGTACAGTGCTTGCTGAACATGTTCCATTCCCTGCACCAGAAAGAAAGAAAGAAGGGGGCCGGGGGTTGAGAGAGAGAGAGAGAGAGAGAGAGAGAGAGAGAGAGAGAGAGAGAGAAAAGGAGAAAGAGAAAGGAAGGAAGGTCATCCCCAGGAGATTATGATGTGCAGCCAGGTTCTGGAACTGCTGTACTCAGTCTTCTTTCAAACATCTGGAAACCAAAGTTCAGAGAGGGTGAGGGCCTTGTCCAAGGTTAACAAGGATGCCTTTCTGGCCTCCATCCCTTGGGCTCTGTTTCCTCAGCATGTTGTCCCAGTCTTCCCTCCTCAGGGAAATGACAAATTTCATCCCTAACAAGGGTTCCCTTTTCAGTTTCCCACAGCCCTCACGCCCTAGGTGTGGCTGATTGGCATGCTAATTCCCCTCTGCATCACCCTCCAGGTGGCTTCACAACTACCTGTTAGCTGGAGAACCACTTCCTCCAGCCACTCTGCCAAGGCTTCAAAAACCTGGGAGAAACTTAATATGGCTCCAAGAGACTTTCATCCCATTATTGCCTTTCATCTGAGCCTTTTAACGTGTGGTGAAAAGTTTCAATTACTCAAGAAGCCCCATGAAGAAGGTAGTGGGCAGGTATCATGTTCCCCTTTCCCCATTTCGCTGTTGGCAAAACTGAGGCTCTGGGAAAAGCTGTCAGTAGCCCCAGCTGAAGAGCTGCAAATCTTCAGCTGGGCACTTAGTTCCTTTTGAGATAAATCAGTTGACAGAAACTTGCAGGGGCGGAAAAAGAACCCCACTGAGTCTTCCAGAAAGAGATAAGGAATCAGACAATTGTTGGATGGATACCCTCCTACATCCCCTTGTACTTCAGCACCATAGGTGGGCACTTTCCTGACCTTGGCACCCTCAGGAGTTCAAGGTCCCAGCTCCTCATACAACCTTTGGAGCTGGCCCCAGGAGCTCACTGCCCACCAGGAGCTCACAGACCAGATGGGAGACAAGAGGAGCACACCTGAAAAAACACTGACTTTGCAAAGCCGCTCAGTGAGATGTGACAGACTGGGCCAGGGGCCAGCCATGCTGTTGCCTGCCAGGGGGCTGGCCAGGTGGAGGCCAGGGACAGCAGACAAAGCTATGGGTAGATCCCAAGTGATTGTGTAGGTCCCTCCACCCCACTCAATCTGTAGTCTCAAGTGCATCAGCACCAACACTCATGAAAGAAGGATCCAAAAGACACAACATTTTCTAACAGGTTCAGGACCATGTACACGTCAGCAATGGCTTGGGTGGAGCTAATCAGTTTAAAAAGTGTCTTGGCTCCTCTCAGGTACATTTTGTACAGCTCTGAGAGGTTAAGGGACTTGTCTGAGGACTGACAACTGATAAGGGACTAAAATAAAAACAAATTAAAGATTCTCCATCATTCATGGGGTTGGAATCTTCAGTTATTTGACCTAGAGAGAGGGGGAGCTGCTGCAGATCATTTTGTGGACTAGCAACAGAGACACCCTGAACCCCCCTCCATGTTTATTCACTGAGTTTTATTAAAAAAATTTTTTTAGATATTGATGGGCCTTTATTTTATTCATTTATTTATATGTGGTGCTTCCCACATGTTACACAAGTGCTCTACCACTGATCCACAACCCTAGATCCCCATCACTGAGTCTTTCTTATGTACCAGATTCTGGGCTGGTGTTGGGCGTGTGGCGACTATATCAGGCTCTGTTTCTAACAGTCTGCTTGAGAAACTGGACAGTCACACAAGTCCAGTGAGACCAGTAAAGATGGGAATGAGGAATGGCTGACAGTGCCCTGCAGAAGACCTTAAGATCAGTCAGGGCAACTTTCAAATATTTGCATACCCACTTTTTTTTTTTTTAATGGTACTGGGGATTGAATCCAGGGATGCCTTTTACCACTGAACTACATGCCTAGTCCTTTTTATTTTTTATTTTGAGACAGGGTCTCACTAAGTTGCCCAGGCTGGCCTTGAACTTTGTTATCCTCCTGCCTCAGTCTACAAATTATTGGGGTTGAAGTTGTGTGATGTACCCATACTTCTATGTGGGACAGAACCCCAAGATATCCATCTAGCTCAAGTCAGGAACTATGATGACTGTGTGGGTGGAAGCAGAGTCACCATGATGAGGCTGGCTCCAGACTGCAGAAGACACCCAGGCACAGTTGAGTATGGGAAAGCTGTGGCTCTATAACAGGGGAGAGGCCCTTTAGAGTCTGAAGTACATTCTCCCAAACAACCTCAGCCAGTCCCTCCTCCCCTAGGCCTGGCTGACTCGACCCCTCAGCTCTCAACTCAAAGTGCCTCATGAAGTCCTAAGGAACAAATGTGCCCTGTCTTCAACCAAGAGTTCCCCAACAAACCCTTATTCTCCTCCTAGATGCTCTAGGTAGCAGATGCTGTTCAGGTTGCTAAGCCTTTCCTGAGCTAATGGCTTCAAGAATACCTTTGGGTCAAGACAAAGGCTGTCCCAAAGACTCCAGCTCAAAGAGAACTCCCTTGGGGCTCTCTTGGACTTCATTTACTTAACTTTGTTGTTCTCCCACCCTCAAAGTCAATCAGATGATTCCAAAGCAGGATTGGCCCTGATAATGCCAAGGTCTTCTCAGAACTAGTGCATTCAGGTAATTTCCCTGCTGTATCCTGAATCCTTTCAAATTTAGAACTCACAGAAGATTATAAGCATTTAAGATATGATCATTGTAAAAAGTACAAATATTTTAAAAGCATGTAAATAAAGTATGAAAGCCTGGTTCCAATTTAGTTCCTTTCCCCTTACCAACGTGTGTATACACTGATATTGGGTTATGAGCTCAGAGATTTCTTTCAGTTATTTGATCAAATAAATATTGAGAAGCTATTACAGATATTTATAGTATCCCAGGCACATGAGGGGCATAATTTGCTATGGTTTGAATATGGTTTGTCCCCTCTGAAACTCATGTTGAAATTTGGTCCCTGGTATAAGTGTTGAGAGGTGCTACTTTGAAAGTGACTAAGCCATTAAAAAGAATTAATGCAGTTCTTGTACCAGAGATTGAACTCAGGGGTACTTGACCACTGAGCCACATCCCCAGCCCTATTTTGCATTTTATTTAGAGACAGGGTTTCACTGAGTTGCTTAGTGCCTCCCTTTTTGCTGAGGCTGGCTTTGAACTCGCAATCCTCCTGCCTCACCCTTCTGAGCTGCAGGGATTACTGGTATGAGCCGCTGTGCCTGTAAATTAATGTAGTTCTTTCAAGATTGAATTAGTTTACCACAAGGGAGTGGGGTGTTATGAGACCAACTCTCTTGTTTGTGTCCATTTGCCTTCTGCTGTCCACTATAAGCTGAAGTAGCATGAAGTCCTTGTCAGTGCCAGGCTGTTAGACTTCCCAGCCTCTAGAACAGAATAAACAGAATAATTCTAATAAATAGAATATCTCAGTCTCAGATATTCTGTTATAGTCACAGAAAATAAGCAAATATACAGTAATATTAAACACTTATGCCCATCAATAAATTTTTTTTTTTTTCAAAGAGAGAGTGAGAGAGGGGGACAGAGAGAGAGAGAGAGAGAATTTTAAGATTTATTTATTTTTTCTTAGTTCTCGGCGGACACAACATCTTTGTTGGTATGTGGTGCTGAGGATCGAACCCGGGCCGCACGCATGCTAGGCGAGCGCGCTACCGCTTGAGCCACATCCCCGGCCCCCCATCAATAAATTGTAATATTGTTAGAGAAACAAAATTATACAAAAACTAAACATGAAAAAATATATATGAAGTCACAGAAAAGCCTTACATGAAAGGCTTGATAATAGTGGCTGCCTCTAGATAGCTATGTATGTGGATCTTTTCTTTATTCTGTGGTTTATATTTTATTCTATAATGTACACAATTCAGTAATTCTATAACGAGAGAAGACATTACAAAAAAAGGACTAACATGAGAAGACTAGAGAACAGCATGTAATTAGCTAAGGAACTGTGAGGTGGGCAGTTTCAGGTAGAGAGACCTAGGTTTCTAGAGGAAGCAGGACTTGAACCTGGTCTTGCAGGGTGAGTGAGTTTGTGTTGAGTATCAGGAGGAGGCAGCACATTAGCCTACAAGAGGAGCAGGGAGTAGACTAGTGGGGTTTTAGGGGGGAAGAGGGATAACCTAAAGGGGGAGCAGGTGGCCCAGGCCCTGGCATGATCCCCACTACCTTAAGCCTCCTGAGTCCACTTCTTGTTATTTTTGCAATGCTGGGGATCCAACACAGGGCTCTGTGCATGCTAGGTAAGCCCTCTGCCACTGAGCCACACTTACCTCACTTTTCACCCTACTGGTCACATCCATGAAATCACATGCACAGAGGCTTGTCAGAATCCCTTGCCTCCAAGGGCCACCCAGGCACCTCCAGGCAAGGAAGTGCTTGGTAAATGCACTATTAGGCCTACAAAAGCTCCTAGGGTGGACCCTTGAGCTCAGCACTCTACAGAGATACTCTCTTGCCCCACTCCATGTCTCCAGCCTAGGAGCCCAGGACCAAGTGAGCAAGGGGCAGGAGTGGCCCTCCAGGGTAGACTCCACTGCAGGGACCCCAAGGTGGGACCCAGCCTGTGTAGCCTTCTCTGTCCTGGCTGCTGGAGGGATGTTTCCACTGTGTTCGAAGCAGGAATAGGGCAGTGTGGTAGGCTTCCTCCACCTCACTTTGGGTGGTTGTCTGGACTGTCACTGGGCAAGTCTCTACACCAGATTTGTGAGTGATCAGTTCTAAGCTGATCCTCTGCTTTGGGTCTTCTTGCTACGGGAGATGGCATGATTCTAGCTCCTCCCCATTTTATGGAAATCAACACATAAAATTCCTAGAGACATCCCAGAACTCAAACCAGAGTCCCCAGAAATAGGCACAGGACAATGTGGGAGAAACAGGACCTGTGACCCTCAGTGTAGAAGATTGTGTGCAAAAGGAGAAAATGGTCCCAAGTAGAAAATGAAACTGGCTTTTCCTTCCCTATGTGGACTACATCATCCTCCAGGGTCCTTGGCTATCAGGGTCCCTGCCCCCTGCTTCAAGTCAGGGGTAAAGTTCACATCCTGAACAAGGCAAGGCCTCACCTACTGACTCTGGTTGTCTGTCCTTACATGCTCTGCATTTGTACCTTGGTTCACACTGTTGAGCTATACCCCAAGCCCCTCCTCCTCCTTCTTCTTCTTTTTGGCTTTGACTTATGCTTTATTTATTTATTTTAAAATAGCTTCAAAGTTTTAATTGGTATTACTAGATTCTAAGAAAAAGTAGAATAACTTTTTTCCACACTCCTTTTTTAATTGGTGCCTTACAGGTGTGCATAGCGGTGGGATTTGTTGTTACCCCCTTATTATTCTTATTAATGCTTACATAATGCTATGTTTGGCCAGGGGGAGCCTCTTCAAATTATTTCTTGAGTGCATTTGCTACCTCAGTAGTTTGCAATGGCCTAAATATTCCTGACTTATGTATTTGCTCTCCTAAGCTTAGAATGAGCCACTTTTCAAAGGAGCATTTTTCTCCTTTTAGTGGGAAATGGTACATAGATACCAGAGTCTCAGAGTTAATAAGTTTAAATAATCTTAGAGTAAGCAACCAAATTACAGGGTTCTCTGTGGCACTCTTTGTAAAGTGATAAACCTGAAGTGAAAGCATATTTGAGTACTATATGGAAATGAGCTGAGTCTGGGTCTGAGATCCCCATGGGGTGTAAGTCAGCTGACCTATTCAGGCTTCAAAGCAGGACAGCCACTCATCCAAGCAACCAGGCTGTGAACAAAATTCTCCTGACCCGCTGCCGCCTGGGGCCATGCAGTTGGCTGAACAGAGTAGATAATTTCCATCAGAAAGAAGGAGAGGAGTTATTTTCTCCTTCATCTAAATGAGAAGAGAGAGTTCAAGTGTGAAAACTAAATGGCCCAGCTGACTGAGAGAATAGAACTGTTTATTCAAAACCACCTCTCCCTGGCTGGGGATGCAGCCCAGAGGTAGAGCACTTGCCTGACATGTTCAAGGCCCTGGGTTTGATCCCCAGTACTCCAATAATAAATACATACATACAGACGCCCCTTTCTAGCACACACTAAAATGGACTAGGGGCTGGGAGCATGGCTCAGTGGTAGAGCATTTATTTAGCATGCATTAGATCCTGGGTTCAATCCCTAGCACTTGCATTAAAGAAAAATTTAATGGCAAATCTTTAGGGCTGGGTGTTTAGCTCAGCATGAAGAAGGCCCTTGATTTGCTCCCAGTACCAAAAACAAACAATGTTTAGGATCCATTTGAAAGTATCTTCTTATATCCTTCATGTACCAAAGGATTAGATTAACTTAGGGTGCTATTTCACCTGCTTGGATGTTCTCCTGATAATATAGGCAACCCACTGAAAAACAGTCCTTTGGAAATATACATCCAATACATGTAGGCTGAGGCCGAGTTCAGACTGATCTTAAGTTACTCTAGGTATCTGCTAACACATTAATAAACTATGTGAGAGGAGAAAAGACAGGTATTCACAAGTTTCATGTTCTCCTGAGCCTCTCTCTCTTTACTTGTCCCTGTCCAGAATGGCTTTGCATAGGATACATGATATATACTAATTCAACACCAAGTCACATGCCATGGAGAGTCAGAGTTCCATAGGTCTACTCTACTATTAGAAGAAAACAGAATGATTGCAACTAAATAAGAGGGCTGGGTGTGTAGCTCAGGTGGAGCACTTGCTTATCATGCAGGAAGCCATGGCTTCCCTCCCCAGCACTTCAAACAAACAAACAAACAAAAAAACACACAAACTAAAGAAGGTTTACTTCAAGCAACAACATTAAACTTGTAGCTACAGAAAACTTTAACAAGGGCTGGGGATGTGGCTCAAGCGGTAGCGCGCTCGCCTGGCATGCGTGCGGCCCGGGTTCGATCCTCAGCACCACATACCAACAAAGATGTTGTGTCCGCCGAGAACTAAAAAAATAAATAAACATTAAAAATTCTCTCTCTCTCTCTCTCTCTCTCTCCTCTCTCACTCTCTCTTTAAAAAAAAAATATTCTTAAAAAAAAAAAAAAAAGAAAACTTTAACAAGTAAGTGATTTCAAATTGCCATCTTTAAAAACATTTTTATTGGCATTTATTTTATGCTGAATTTATTCCTGTGGCAAAACTTTCTGTTTCTTCAGTTTCTTCTGGGATATCTTTTTCTTCTGTATAACCTTCTCTTCTGGGTTAGGAACAATTTGTTCTTTTTCAGTAAGGATTGCCTCAATGTGGCTGGGGAGCTCATGTACAGGTTAATTGGATCAAGAACTCTCTGTGGTGATGCATTTGGGTGTTTTGTTCTGGATGTGCTTAATGGCCAGAGAATCTATGTCTACACCTGAAGTTCAGCATTCCTTCCTTCCTTCCTTCCTTCCTTTCCTTCCTTCCTTTCTTTCTTCTTTCTTTCCTTCCTTCCTTCCTTCCTCTTTTTTTTTTTTTTTGTGTGTGCGTGTATTGAAAACACACAGGGGGCTGGGGATGTGGCTCAAGCAGTAGCGCGCTCACCTGGCATGCGTGCGACCCGGGTTCGATCCTCAGCACCACATACCAACAAAGATGTTATGTCCGCCAAGAACTAAAAAAATAAATATTAAAAATTCTCTCTCTCTCTCTAAAAAATAAATAAATAAATAAAGTTGTAAAAGGGAGAAGACAAATCTAAAAAAATTAAATAAAAAAAAAAGAAAGAAAACACACAGGATTGAAAACTCAGGGCACTTGACCACTGAGCCACATTCCCAGCCCTATTGTATTTTATTTAGAGACAGGGTCTCACTGAGTTGCTTAGCACCTCACTTTGGCTGAGTCTGACTGTGAACTCAAGATTCCCCTGCCTTAGCCTCCAGGAGCCTCTGGGATTACGGGTATGCACCACTGTGCCCGGCTACCCTCTGTATTTTTTAAGCATAAACATGTGTAGCAAAAATTCAGCACTCTTTTTAGGCCATAAATCCTGGGTCCAGCTCCAATGCTTGGCCTGGGCACAATGGCCAACTCCACATTGTAAAGTGACATCTTTCAGATAGTTGGTGGCTTTTTGGATACCATACGTGTGATGGCCTTGGCAGTTTCATGGGTGTTCTTAAAGTGAACACCCATGAAAGATTTCAGCCTCTTGATTTGCATGATTTCATGGGGTTTTCTGTGTCAAGACAATAATGAGTCATTTTTACAGATCACCTTAGGCTGCTTCCAAACTGCCACTTTTGAAGAAAGACCACTTATGAACACAACGGTAATACTTAACACATTATTCAGCCAAATCTATATGAGACTGGGATAAAATAAGGTAGCCATTTCCATGACCTGGAATTCTGTTTAAACAATAAGAATGGAAATCTAGAATTCAAATGTAGTATATGATTGTTGCACCAACTAGACACATCTATACATACACATAAAAAGTTAGCAAAGAAAATTGATTTCCTAGATGATGGCATAAATCTTTACTGGTAAATATGAGAATCACTAGCTGCATATGGTGATTTGACTTTAAATCAATTGAAATGAAATAAAATTGATAGTTCCATTGATAGTGCCAGGTGCAGTGGTGCATACCTGCAATCCCAGCTACTCCAAAGGCTGAGGCAGGAAGATTCAAGGACATCTTCAGCAACTTAGCAAGACCCTCAGCAACTTAGCAAGACACTGTCTTAAAATTTAAAAAAAAATAATAAAAAGGACTGGGGATGTAACTCAGCAGTAGAGTGTCCCTGGGATCAAGCCCCAGTACTGAAGGAAAAAAAAAAAAAAGGGGGAAAGAAAAACAATTCAGGTAGTCACAGTGGCCAGTAGTCCCATTTTCAGTGCTCAAAAGGCATTTTGCAGAAAGAAATGTCAGTCAAATGTTGACAATCATATATTCAGTCATTTCAGAGCTTCATTTCCCATAAGCTTGGAGAATTAGTTGTTTCCTTTCTCTGAGGTTGAAACATTTTTTGCAAACTTATGGGTTAGCAATGGGGAGTGGGGTCATGAAAGACACAGAGGAGTGAGTCTTTGAGTACAAATAATTGGAAGAATAAAAAGAATTGTTCTTTTTAAAAACTCAACATGAGTTCAAAATCTATTTTGTGTTTGCTATTTGAATTTATAAGGTGCTGCTTAACCAATACAAAAAGCCTTCTTAACCTTTTATCACTTTCCTGGCGCATTAATACCTTTGGGAGGGTGCTGTCTTTTGGTCTCTTCAAACCACTGGCTCCAAAATAAACTTCAGAAACTGAAGAGGCCTGGGCAGCAAGAGGACAGGAAATCAAAGCGGGGCCAGGATCAAAGAGGCAAACAGCCCTGTGGATCTCAGGGTGGAAGTAGAGCCTTGGCTGCTTTTTCCTGGTTTTCCCTTTAATAAACCCCCAGGGCTCCTCTGCCAGGTCTTAGGCAGGATGAGAGGGATGGACTTGAACAACAAAGAGCTGGGGAAGAGAGTACTTAGCACATGGGGAGGAGAGGCAGGCCACTGTGATATTTGGGTGTTGATAACAGGAACTTGATGGGAAATGCTGAGGATGAAGAATGGGGACAGTCACCCTGAGTGGCCCCATCCTTTCTAGACTGGGCTGCCCTAAAGTGGACCTGGATCCACATATTGGTGCCTTTCTTATTTGTATTTACTGGCCCTCCCCCATTATCTTCTATATCACTGTGTCCATTTCCACAGATGTTATTGACAGACCAAATATGAATAATGGCCAAAACTGCTCAGCAAATCAAGTGGTAAACTAGCCCCAGTGTTAGAGAGGGGGACTCCAGATCCTAATCTCAGTGATTGCTGTCTTCAGCTAACTTTGAACTTCAGTTGGTAATCTGAAACTAGCAAACTGACATGTTTCTGAAGAACAAAATACTTTATGAAGCCTTAAATTTCACAGATTATCGAACTTTGGAAAGTAACCTGCAATAATAACTTTTTAAAGTTATTGTCAAGAAGTGGGCTTTTTCCATTTTTTTTCTGGTTGGGGAAATGGGTATAAAAGAATTATCAAGTTATTCATTTTATGTTTGCAGCAGGGTAACTGAATAAAGAATTTAGAACATATATTTTATGAAAACTACTCAAACAAAAGAGGAGAAGGTATTTATATTACAAGTAAAATGCATATTGGTCTTTTGTAGACTCTATAGTGTTCCATCTCTCCAACCCTAGTCAAAGAAAATTCAAAGCAACTTGGGAAATCTATTCCCATAGTGATGTGTTATCTTTTTCCAGGTATATCACACTGCCTCTTCTGCTTCAATTTTGTATAATACATTTTTTTTTAAAGTCAAATTTCTCCCCCTTTCTCACTAGTGTTCTTTTTCTTTTCTGGTATTTTTCCAGAATACCACATTGCATTTAGGCATTAAAAAAACCAAAAACCAAACCAAACCAAAACAAAACAAAACAAAAAAACCCAAAGATTTTAAAATGTATTTATAAGCCAGTTATGGTGGTGCACACCTGCAAACCTGGTTACTCTGGAGTTTGAGGCAGGATTGCAAGTTCAAGGTCAGAAATTTAGCAAGACCCTGTCTCAAAAAAAGATAAAAAGGGGCTGGTGAGGGGCTGGGGATGTGGCTCAATGGTAGATGCTCACCTAGCATGTGCTAGGTGTTGGGTTTGATCCTCAGCACCACATAAAAATAAATACAAAATAAATGTATTGTGTCCAACTACAACTAACATACATACATACATACATACATACATACATAAATAAATAAATAAACAAATAAGTAAATAAAAGGGCTAGTGATGTAGCTCAGTGGTAGAGCACTCCTGGATTAAGTCCCTAATACCTATTTAAACAAAAATAATACAAAAGTACTGACAACAATAATAAATGCACATGATTAAAAAATAGCAATAAATCAGTATTGAAGTATACAAGTCTCTCCAACCATTCACTCCCCATTCCAACCCTGAGTTTCCACTGTATAGGTTATTTTTTAGGCATATGCAAACATACTCAATAAGAACTTAATTTAGAGAAAAAAGAGAAAAAAAATGGGAGACTGAAATTTTATTCTTGTTAAGTAAGCTTTCACTGTCACACAAACCCTCGGGAAAACAGTCATAAGAAACTAATGCCTGCTTAGACAGTTTGGAGAATTATCAAACTGCAAATTGAAAGATGAAATTTCTTACTTAGTTTAAAAGACAGGGAAAGACTACATTGCACGTTTGGATAGCTTCATTAAACCCCAGGAGCTTGCAGGAATGAGCAAGCACTTCACTCATCTCCCCAGGTTCATTTCCCTGGCTTATTACAAAATAGGGAGGCTAGGGGTTCCCTCAGCAAGTGAGCCAAGTGAGCAGATGGTGGCAGAGGAATGATGCTTGAATGAAGGACCCAGGGGAATTTCCACAAAATAGGCTGAAGAATTCCTATGACCCCTGGGCAGAGAGTCTGGGTTACCCAGACTATCACTAGCTGTTAAGCTTCCATTGGCAGCCAGCAACCAGCAAGCCTCTGGTGTTCTTCTGGGGTTGACCTCCCTGTCCCTGTAACTACAGTAATGCATCCAACACTGCAGCCTGGACCAGGAAATGAATGAGCTCCATGTTCCTGAAAGACAACAACCTTCAAGACTGAAAAGGGGCCAGGGCTTCTCCCTCCTCCTAAGGGTGACTGGGAAGCTCAGTGTGACCACAGGAGTCAGGTCTGGAGGTCAGCGTAGTACTCTGGGTTACGGGTTCTTTGGGCCTCTGCCTGGATTCTGGTGTATTTCCTGATTTGTAAATTTGGGATGAGAATGCCTACTTCACAAGAACACACATAAAGCATAGCATAGTGACATTCATACATTTTTTTTTTGAGATAATGGATTAAAGACTGAATGAGCATAGAAAATTAAAAAGTCTGACCTCTCATCCTATACATTCTGGGCCTGATATAATAGAGGAAGGGAACTGGGAGAAAAAGGAGAAAGAGTGGGAGCCTGGTGGTAGACGGACAAGCAGGGAAGGAGCATTGTCAGGCTGCCTAAGAGGATCTTAAGGGTTGGAAGGGGAATTTTAGATGCAATCTCTGACCGCCCCACCCCTATCCCAACTGGACAAGATTTAAGCTTAGAGCTCCTCTTTGCAGGAGCTCCCGGAAAACATTCTGCTTTGACCCCTGCAGTGTTGGCTCAGAATGAAAACAGCCAAGCTCTTTTTGAGATTTCTATTATCCTTTTAGAATAGAGACAGTAAAGAGCCCGCTTTGAGTCAGCGACAATGAGTGAACCCTCCTGGTGGAAGCAGCACTCAGGTGCTGGAAGCCTGAGGACCTGGGCCTCGGTGCTCCTCTCCCGAAGGCTTGCACCACGATGACATTCAGGCCACGGATTTATCTTTCTATAAAGCAATTCAGTGACATCCAATTCAAGAGACATTCATTTGAGGGTATAACACTCAATAGATCTGAATGAATGAAAGAGGGGGAAAAGAAACGTAAACCATAACCAAAGTACTAATCAGGATAAAATGGGAGCCTTAAATGAGTCCCAAAGGATATAGGAAAGAATAGTTACTTCAGAAGAACGAAAACTTCATGGAGTGCCTTTTATCTCCTCCTGCAGCTAGGCCTGTCTGCAGGCGGGCTGGGGGCTGGGGGGTGGAGAGGTGGGGGTGGGGGGAAGGGGACAGGCTAAATGGGGTTGTATTGTCAACCCTGCTCAGACTCCTTATTGGCAGGCCGTGCGGATATTCCAGGTAGGAGGATAAGACCCCCCTTTTCAGGATAAGTGTCCTGTCCCTCTTTGAGGTCCCTTTATCTTTTCTCTCCTACCCTCCACGGATTCAGGATGTGTTAGGACAGGGGCTGGGCTGTTTGACCAACCTGGTATAGGGTCTAGCACATAGCAGGGGGAGGAGGTAAATAAATCTCTTTGATGATGACAGGCGAGACAGCAGGCAAGGCTCAAAGCCTGGCCATGTGAGTCCGAGCTGGGCCCTCGGTCGCTCTGAGGGGCCGATCTGATTCAGAGCAGGAGGTTCTGACTGCGTTTGGCCTCCGCTCTCTGGACAGCCCCTCCCAGAGCAAAGCTCGCCTCAGGGTCTTAAGATGTTGATTGCCGTGGCGGGGAGTTGGAGGATGGGCGGCGGAGGGGGCCGCGGGGGCTCCCGGCCCAAGTTCACGCCTCCCTCCCTCCGTCCCAGTCTCAACGGAAGCGATTATTCCCACCGGCGTCTGGCGGGGCTGGGGGCGGGCCGCACCCCGAAGAGACACGGGCCTCCCCGCGCCCAACTCTTTGATGGCGCCGCTACCGCCGGCCCCCTCCCTCGGCCCGTGGGCCGGTATAACTGGAGGCGCACTGGGGTCCCGGGAGGCGCACTGGGGTCCCGGAGCGATGGCCGCAGCAGACTCCCAACAGCTACAGTTCCCGGAGGCCGCCGCGTTCCCCGCGTACCTGTCGGCTCACGCCGGCGGGGCGCTCCTGCCTCTGCCAAGTCCCGCCGCTGCCCTGCTCCCCGCGCCCCCGGCTGGCCCCGGTCCCGGCCCGGAGAGCCGCGCTCCCGCGCCCTTCGCGGGCTTTCTGGGCAGGGGCCCTGGACCCGCCGCGCAGCCACCCGCCGGCCTAGGCTCACCTGCGCCCCCCAAAGGAGCGGCCGCCCAGTCGGCGTCGCAGCGCCGCAAGCGAACGTCGTTCAGCCAGGAGCAGCTGCAGCTGCTGGAGCGCGTCTTCCGCCAGACTATGTACCCCGACATCCACCTGCGGGAGCGCCTGGCAGCGCACACCCAGCTACCGGAGTCGAGGATCCAGGTGAGCTGCCCGCCGCATTCACAGGTGCTCTCTGTATGAAAGAGCAAGGAGTCAAAGCCAAGATTCTTGGGCTCCGTGGGCCACACGCCGGTGACCACTTACTTGGGGGACATTGCGCAAGTTGCTTTCTTTTGAGCTTCAACGTTCTAGACTGCAATATAGGGATAATATCAGTGCGTTTTGCGTAAGGTGATTGTAAGGCTTAAATGAAATAATTTAGACATTCACTCAATGACATATCTCGTGTTAAGTATAATTAGGGCCAGGAGGCTAGCAGGTCCCTAGAAAAGGTCAGAAATTAAATTCCCAGCAGGAAAGTGATATGGAAATAATTTTACATTTTTTTTTTCCTTATCCAGTAAGGCACAGATGAGGGAAGTACAGTGGAGTCTCCCTCTGGCTTTGAATCGGAACTCAAAATGGTAGTTGAGAGAGTGTAGGAATGGCTCACCAAGTTGCCCACTTTGTTGGCATGTATTGGTCTGGGATTTGGGTTCAAAAGGATGTAGCATTTTGGGACAAAGCCTGAAACATTTGGAACTTCTTGTCAGTTTCAAAAATCGAGTGCAAAATGTTTATTGTCTTAAAACATTTTGATCAGAATCCTAGAGTTGGTAGGAGAAGCCTGCCTGTTTGTTTATTAGTCTGTAACTTGTTGGTCTGTGTCCAAGTGCAACTTTAAGTAGGAGTCTTATTTAACCCTTGAAGAGTGTGGACTTGGGCTGGGGATGTGGCTCAAGCGGTAATGTGCTTGCCTGGGGCGCTGGGTTCGATTCTCAGCAACTGAAAAATAAATATTAAACAATTCTCTTTCTCTTTCTTAAAAAATATTTTTAAAAAAGGGTGTGGACTTGTTTTTTTTTTTTTTTAATCTGTACCTCTGGCTGCTATACAATTGTCAGTTTCAATAGTTGGCAGGGAGGCTTCGGTATTCTTGGGAAATAGCAGAAAAAAATGTATGCATTGAGGTGAAGTCTACTGAGCAAAATATTGATGTTATTGAAAAAGGAGTCAGACTTTCAAAAGCTGATTCTAAGTAATTTGAATGCTGATCATCTTTTTAAGTGTAGTAACATTTTTTCCTAAGAATTTTAAGTGCATTTATTTATTTATTTATTTATTTATTTATTTTTAAAGAGAGAGAGAGAATTTTTTAATATTTATTTTTTAGTTTTTGGTGGACACAACATCTTTGTTTGTATGTGGTGCTGAGGATCGAACCCAGCCACATGCATGCCAGGTGAGCGCGCTACCGCTTGGGCCATATCCCCAGCCCAAGTGCTTCTATTTCTTTGGCTCCCTTTTCCATTGCAAATGTCCCTATAAAAAGCATAGATAGAACCAGGCATAATTCCAATTTAGCACTGGGGAATGACAAGGCAGACAAAACCAGTTGCTCTGAACTTCTAACCATTAGATCAAGTGCTTTCTGAAAACCATAAAGCTCTGGAGCAGGGAGACAAGGATGTTAAACTGGAACTTCTATGAACTATGCATAAGAACTCCAACCCAAAGCCATTTTTTTTTCCTTCCATCTTCCAGGTATGGTTCCAGAACAGACGTGCCAAGTCACGGCGACAGAGTGGGAAATCCTTTCAACCTTCAGGGAGGCCAGAGTTTTTCCTCCACCACTCTGCTCCTGGGACTGAAACGAAATGTTTGAAGCCCCAGCTGCCTCTTGAGGTAGATGTGAACTGCCTGCCTGATGCCAGCAGGGCTGGAGGGGGCATCTCTGACTCTAGCTCCCAAGGTCAGAATTTTGAAACCTTTTCTCCTCTCTCTGAAGACATTGGTTCAAAGCTGGACTCATGGGAGGAACACATCTTTTCTGCCTTTGGTAATTTTTGAGGATTCTGGAAAGATTCAGGATAAGCTCAGACAGATAAGACTCATGACTGACAGATCCACTCCAGAATACCGTTTTGTCTGACTTCCATGTTAGGAAAATGTCCTTGTTAACCTTGATGATTTTGACCAGAACCTTCAATGAATCTTCACACATGGCCTGCTCTTCTTTCTCTATAGCTACTTACGTCCCCACCCAGGAATTCTGGCACTCATGTGTACCTGTGTATCTCCAAGTCTGCACATTCAATTTGGTCTGCAAACCTATGCCTTCTTGCCAGGGCTATTGTTATTTTTTGGACTGATTGTTAAGAAATTATTTTATTTACCAGAACCCCTCAGCTTGCCTCAATTTCCTCTTGACCCTGACAGCTGCCACCTTCTCATGGTCCTTCCAAGGCTTATAACCTTAAGCTCACTCTAACCCATCTCCTCTATCCTCATCCTATCACCAAGATTTATTACTTTAAAAAAATGAGTATTTTATTTTTTTAATTGCTATGTAAAAATTGTATTTATGGCATACAATGATGCTTTGATATATGTATATGTTGTGGAATGGCCAAATAAGCTATTTAACACGTGTTACCGCACATCCTTAACGTTTTGGAGTGAAAACACTTACAATCTACTCTTAGAAGTTTTCAAGTATACAATATATTAACTATAATCATGATATACAATAGATTTTTTTGATACTGGGGATGGAACATGGGTGTTGCCCATGCTAAACAAATGCACTACCACTAAGCTACATGTCCAACCCTATAATAGATCCATTGAACTAGTTCTTCCTAAATGAAATTTTGTGTCCTTTGACTAAAATCTCCCTAATCACCTCTTTTGTTTTCATTTGGCCTGTTGTATTCATATCCAGTCATTAATGACTCCAAACCAGATTATTTCAAGGACCTCTAGCTTCTCACTTAGGTAAAATATATAAATCTTTCTAGAAATCTGAAGGAACCTCCAGTTGCTATCAAATTATTAAGTCTTTTCACTCTCTCTGATAACTGATGTCATATTTAGCCTACAGGACAGCTATGCAAACCTTCTTCAGGTTATCTGTAACATGTGCCTCTATGTCAGTCATTTCTTTTGATTTTGGATTAATACCTTTCTATTTCAAAATATTTGAGACCTACCCTTTCAGAAACCTGACACTTGAATCTGATTTTTGTATCTATTTTTGTGATCACTTCAACATTACCCTTAGCACTTGTTATTGTATTGCCTATGCAACTTCAGTGGATTATCAAATGCTTTTCACAAATGTCCCAATGGAATTTCTATTTAAATGAACTCTCTCCTTTAGATAGATAGCTCTTAGACTTGCTGAACAATTGCTCAATACATATTAAAATTGCCATGAAAAACATTTCTAAAAAATGTTTCTGCAAATATAGCCACTAATTGTTATCATAGGCTACTATGTTGAGAAATTTAATCTGGTTTTAAAAAAAGTATATTTTTGCTTGTTTCAAGTTTAGTGATATTTAGGAATATTTTGACTTAGGGAGATTTCTTTTCTAACTTATAATTTTTAGTGTATGTAAATGAGTTTCTAAGTTAGCCCAAGAGCAATAAAAACATTGTATTGAGATTTTGAGGTTTCAGTCTCCTTATGGACAAAGTGTCTATGATGTGACAACAGGTGAGGTTTCTCTGTAAATTTGCTTTGTAGAAGGCATCTCCTGGAAAACTATGGCAAAGGGTCAGAACGTCATGTCTTTATTGTGAGCCTGAACTTACTTGAACTCTCAATGTCTTAGATTGCCCTTTCAGGGATGTTCAAGTTGTTTGTAATTTTCAGAGTAGCAAATTGGTTGAGTGCCCCTGAGTTCAATCCCTGGTTACCCACCCCCCAAATATCAACAACAACAACAACAACAAAACAAACAAAACAAAAAAAAAACAAGGAGGGGCTGGGGATATGGTTCACTGGTAAAGAGCTTCCCTAGCATGAGTGAGGCCCTGGGTTTGAGAACTAGCACTGCAAAACAACAAAACAAAAATCCAAAGAGCTATGTGGAGTGGCACACATGTGTAAACCCAGCAGCTTCACCAACTCAGCAAGACCCTGTCTCAAAATAAAAAAATCAGGACCAGGGATGTAACTCAGTGGTAGAGCACCCCTGAGTTCAATCCCCAGTACTCGGGTATATGTGTCAGGAGAAGAAACCAAGGAAGTTCAGGCTTAGTAGCAAAAGGGACTTCTGAACCTTTTGAAAACTGAAACGAAAAGTGAGGTAATAAATATTAGATTGTATAAGTACTTACTTTGTGCCATGTAGCGTGCTCAGGGCCTACCCTGGCAGGGCTGGGAGGTCTCACAGTCACAGAGCTCATATTTAAACATGGTCATGGTCAAAAGAGATGGTACCAATACATTCACAAGACTGAAAGACATCTCATAAAACACTTTAAGCTTATGATCCACTAAGAATCTCATTCAAAAATAAAACTTGTGGGCTGGGATTGTGGCGCTCGCCTAGCACAGGCGGACCCGGGTTTGATCCTCAGCATCACATAAAAATAAAGGCATTGTGTTGTGTCCAACTACACCTAAAAAATAAATATTAAAAAAATAAAACTTGTAACTTATTAATTGTATTACCTTGTGAATATTATATTGTTTACTTAAATAAGCAATTAGGAAAAAAATCTACAAATATTTAAAATCTACAAATATTTAAAATCATGGATCCTCTAAGAACATAGGTAGTCTGCACAACTCTCAGGGGCTCTAACTGCTAAATGTATTGCAAGTGTTATATATTTAATACTCATACATAATGTCTAATATAGGCACTATTCTTCCCATTTTAAGTAGTGGTTCGCAATCACAAGGGCTTGTGAATATCAATGGCCAGGACTCAAACCTAGGATTAATTCAACCCACCATTTAGCTTTTACCATATAATACCTTCCTAACCATTAGTTAGGATTAATAGGTGATAGATTTAAAAACACCTCAAATCATAATTTTTCTATATGCAAGTTGATATTGTCTCATCTTTCAAAGTAATCAAAAAAACATTCTCTTACTCTAATAAAAATAATGTTGCTTAGAGCTCTTTGGACACTTGTTTGTTCATTATGCAAATATTTGGTGCTTACAAACAGACACTTTTTTGGGGGGCTGGGGTTGTGGCTCAGTGGTAGAGTGCTTGCCTAGCATGCACGAGGCACTGGGTTTGATCCTCAGCACCACATAAATGTAAAATAACCAACAAAAACTAAGAAATAAATATATATAAGAAAAAAAACAGACACTTTTTCAGGAGCTGGAAATAAAATAGTGGGGAAAAAAGAAAACCCTCAGAGAAATAGTCCCTTCCCGTCATGGAGCAAAGAGGCCAGGATGGAGACAAAAGACCACTCCAAGAAATATAAAACTGCAAATATTACAAATGCTGGAAGGAGAGGTATGCAATCTGGAGACTCTATGACAGATGCTTATTGGGGTCAAGGAAAGCTTCCTTGAGAAAGTGATGCTTAAGGAAAGCTCTGCAGGATGATCAGGAGCAACTGAGGACACAGAACAGAAGCCATGCATATGCAAAGGACAGGACAGAGAAATAGGTCTGGGAGGCAAGATGATGTGTGGCTTAGTCAGTGTTTGTTTTTTTTTTTTTTTAATATTGGGGATTAAACTCAGAGGCACTTAACCAATAAGCCACATCCCCAGCTGGTTTTATATTTTATTTTGAGACAGGGTCTAAGTTGCTTAGGGCCTCGCTGAGGCTGCCTTTAAACTTGCAATCCTCCTGCCTTGGCTTCCCAAGCCACTAAGATTACAGGTATGCACCATCGTGCCTTGCTGCTTTGTCAGTTTTATGAGTTCTGAGTTTGTCCCAAGAGCCACAGACTTTAAAGATGTTTATAGAAAGGAATAACATGACCTGTTCTACATCTTAAGATATCCAAAGAGTGATGATGGCAGTGGGCTGTGAGTAATGGTGGTGATAAAGGTGGAAAAGAATAGTTTTGAGAGAGAAAACTTATTAAAAGGTAAATCTCTTTGTATATTCCTAATGGTAACAAGGGAATATGACTTTAGGAACTAGCTTAATGTAATTCAGAATCACATCTATTTAAGTAAAAAACCCTGTATGTGCTTGCTTGTTTGCCCAATCTGACTTTTTTTTTTTTAAAGAGAGAGTGAGAGAGGAGAGAGAGATAGAGAGAGAATTTTTAATATTTATTTTTTAGTTCTCGGCAGACACAACATCTTTGTTGGTATGTGGTGCTGAGGATCGAACCTGGGCCGCACGCATGCCAGGCGAGCGCGCTACCGCTTGAGCCACATCCCCATCCCCCAATCTGACTTTTGATAGCTTTCTATGGACTCCATAAAGGTGTTAAGTGGGGACAGCATTATTCAAATCAGTGTATAGTTGACACAAAATGACTGCTTTGAGTTGTATCTATTTCTTTCCTAAACAAAAATACAATTCAACTATATTATTAGACACAGTCTCTATTTTCAACGTTGAAAGACAAATGGTGCTTAAATATGTGTAAAATGAGTTATTATTTAAGTGACAAGTGAACCTTAAAGAATATAAAAGAAAAATATAAAAAATACTTCCCAATTCTAGGCAGAAAACATTGAATCAACTTTGACTAGGCCTATACTAGGCCAGTAATTTATTTGCTTAATATTTCCACAGTGATTTACTCACAGATGGAAAAAATCCCTCCCTAAAATAATACTAGATGTAGCATACTTCAAAGTGGCTTGGTAGAGCCAGGCACAGTGGCAAGTGTCTCTAGACCCAGCTACGCAGGAGGCTAAGACAGGAACATTGCTTGAGCCCAGGAGACACCATGGACAGCATTAGCAAGATCCTTTTTCAAAAGAAGAAAAAGCTGGGAATGGAGCAGGGTATAGTGGTGCTCGCCTGTAATCCCAGCTACTGGGGAGATAATCGAGATAAGATGATCCCAAGTTCTAATCAATGTTTGGGCAATTTAGCGAGACCCTTTTTCAAAAAATAAAGAGTTGGGGTTGTGGCTCAGTGGTAGAGTGCCCTTGGGTTCAAGCCCTAGGACTGAATAAAACAAACATGTAAAGACTTGATAATTATTCTGTATTGTTTCCCCTACAAACTTAATTCTTCAAGGTCTTAAAATAGAAGGAATACCTATCAATTTGTATTGAATGAGAATGTAGATAATATTAATTTTCATAGATCAATTTATTTAGAATTACAAATATTAAGAATAAAAGATTTATGCATTTCTTAATTAACATAACAGTTTAGCTAAATATAAACTCTGCACTAAAGTTTTGCAATGGCACAATACCAACAAAGAATACAGAAGCATTTTTAAACTATACAAAAATTTCAAATGGAAAATAATCTTCAATTTTATTGTACATTAACATATAAAAAGTCTCATCTTATGAGACCATCTAAAAGAATCAAAACCACCTCTATAGCTATGTCTTAAACTCCAAATTTGAAAACAGTTTATTATATTTTGACTTTATAATATTCTATATTAAAACAAAGAAAAATTAAAATACATACTTTTTACAAAGTTAACATTTTAGGCAGGGTTTTCCTTAAAAAAGAAAAACAAAAAACAAACAAAACAATCAACCCAAACCAAACCTTTCTTCTGTACTTCACAACATTGATGATTTTGTTTTCTTTATAAAATATTTTTACTTTATAAATTGTGTACTGTTGGATTTTAACCAGTAATCTGGTTTAAAAGTTGTGCAAATAAACAAAAATATGAAAATAGTGTGTTATCAGTCTTTTTTTCTCTTTTAATAAATTTCATAACAACAGCACTTTTTGCCCTGAATTGACGGGAAAGACATGCCAAATCCACTTGTTGAAATTTAGCATTTTGCAGTAATGTTTTTTTTTCCTGCTCCTTCATTTTCTTTCAACAGACAAACAACAAAAGATTCTTTTATAAATTATGATAAATTAAATATTTATTATTATAAAATGATTTATAGAACCATGTCACATTGCAAGTATGTATCACATATACTTGTAAAGTCCATATTTTCCATCTATATTCCAGTGGCTTCCTGAAAACTAGGACTTCCCACACCTTCCGACGTTATCTTTTGAAGACCAAGACGGTGATCAACTAAATCCACTAGAGTGGTAATTTTCCAGATGGAATTTCCACATTGCCACCATTACATACAAAAAGACCATGTTTCTTCATGTTCTCCATTGCAGTAGTTGTCTGCATGTGCTGGGTTGAATTCATGCATATTTTAAAAAATGGTGAACATAGTCTTCCATGAAACTATATTATGTTCAGATATTTTCAGTTTAAAAATACTTGCTAATAAACATACGTAACACAAGCAATGCTACTGCATTTGAATAATAAAAGAAAAATAAATATATGCTGGTCAGCAATGCTGGTTTAAGAAGCAGTACAATATATTAAAATGACTTATTTGGAGATTAAAATTTCCCTTGTTTTCCAGCAGTTAGGTTATTTGGTGTTGGAAGCCTATATAAAGGAAAAGAACTTCTCAAAAACAATGTCCTATGCAGTTGGAATATTTAAATCTTCTACTCAGTCTCTGTTGGTGTTGTTTGCTGCAAAGGCATGTAAGTTTCCCATCTGGCTCAAGCCACTCTGAATATGTGCAACATGGATTTCTACATTATTCTGAAAGCAACTAAAGAAAGAAGAAACATGGTTAAAGATTTCATTTCACAAAATTAAGAAAAATAATTTTTAAAAAAGGAAGAGCTGAATATTAGTTAGAAAATAGCTAAGATAACAACTTCACATCTCTTCTTATGCTTTAGCCATAATTCTACTTCAGTGACATTGAAAAGCTATGGGGTAAAGAAGCAAATGAGCAGCAGGACAAACCTCTTCCTGACTGGGGAAGGTCTACTTCTAAGTTGACCTTCACCTAAACCCAAACTAAATATTATATGTCTCCCAATTCCTTACATAGAAAATCCATGTGAAATTTCTATTCTGTCAACAATATGGATATAACTGGAAAGTTCTTTAAAATACATCCAAAGGATAAAAATGTAAATGCATACTTCACAATATGCAAAATTATTAAAATTTGTTCTGAAAATAACTATGAATTTAACATAAAAATGATTAGAGTATGCCTAATGAATTACCTGATATTAGAAGCATCTATTGTACTCTTGATATCATTTAACGAATCTGTAAGTGATTTGAATTCAAAAGAATTCAGGTCTCCTCCCTCTGCTAGACACTAAAAGGAAAAAATTTGAAAATTTAATTGAATTGTAGCTCAAAATAGACATAAAATATTTGATATAATTTACAAATTATGATTTCTTAGCAACAAATTAGCAAAGTTTGCTTAGTGTCAAAATTTAAAAAATAATTTTCTCTAAAATTTACCTTAATTTGTAATAAAATAGCTGTAAGTCTGGAGATCAAGTCTGTCAGATTTTCATTTTCAACACAGGGTTGTCCTGTTGAGGAATTTGCATGCCGAACAATTTCCTGTGCTTCTTCCTCACACCTTCTCCTCATATCTGTTGGCTGATCTGCAGGCTGGAGTCCCTGGTCTGGAGCAAGCTAAATATAGAGAATTGAAACACGCAATATAAATAATGAGGCCATTATTATTTCTCTGTGTTTCATATTTGGATTTTTCACAAAACTAACATTTATAATTAAAGCAATGTTCAATCTTATCTTTGGAGATTTTTTCCTCCAACAGTGTTTTTTTTTCCCTAATGTGTTTTGTATTTTTCATATCTTATAATTTTGATAATTTTAAACTTCTAAGTTAAATAAAAAGAAAACTCTTGATAAGTCCTAGCCCAAATTTATTTATTGATTGTTTTACTCCAATTGATTTACCTTTTGTAGCTTATAATCCTAGTGACTTGGGAGGCTGAGGCAGGAGGATTACAAGTTAGAGACCAGTCTAAGCAACTTTTGAGACTCCTTTTCAAAATAAAAAATGAAAAGGACTGGGTAAATACTTCAGTGGCAAAGGACCTCTGGGTATAATTCCCAGTAATGAAAACAAAAACAAAAACAAATTATTTGCCATTTGTTTTTTCACTCTGTTTGTATATATTATTTTCCTTCCTCACCATTTGAAAATATGCTATAAACATTGTACACTTCTTTACCCCTAAATATAGTACAAAGATATTCTCTCTTTTTTTTTTTTTTTAAAGAGAGAGTGAGAGGTGGGGGGGGACAGAGAGAGAGAGAGAGAGAATTTTAACATTTATTTATTTTTTCTTAGTTCTCGGCGGACACAACATCTTTGTTGGTATGTGGTGCTGAGGATCGAACCCGGGCCGCACGCATGCTAGGCGAGCGCGCTACCGCTTGAGCCACATCCCCAGCCCCCAAAGATATTCTCTTACATACAGAATGCGATAATTACTATCAGGAAATTTAACATTGATATAATACCATTTTCTGATCCAAAGTCCATATTCAAGTTTCATTAATTATCCAGACAATGCTCTATGTGCAGCTACTTTTCTCCTCATAATACACTTGAATGTCATGTTTCTTTTGTTAGACTAGTTCCTCAGTTGTTCACAACCTTGATCTTTTTGAAGTGCACCAGTCAATTATTTTCTGTAATATCCCCCAATGTGGGTTTGTCTGTTTCTTTGTGATTAGACTAAAGTTATACATTTTTAGCAGAAGTACCAAAGCATGATGCCGAATTCTTCTCTTTGTATCATTATTAGAAAGCACCTTACTGGCGATGGCATCTTTGTCCACTGTTAGGTAGTTAAGTGTCTGCCAGATTTCCCTACAGAAAAGAACTTCCCCTTTGTAATTAACTAATAAGTGTTTGTGAAGAGATACTTTGAGGCTATGTAAAGCTATTTGTCACCGAACTTACCTACCAGTTTTAGCACCCATTCACCATTCTTGTCTGTTTAATTATTATTATGATGGCTGCCAAATGGTCTTTGTCTTTTCTTTTCCTCCCTCTCCCCCTTCCTTCCTCCTCTGTCCTTCCCACTCCCCTGCCCCCTCTTTCTTTCTTGGTAGTAGGTCTTACATGCTAGGTAAGTGCTCTATCACTGATCTATGCCCCCAGCTTAAACAGTATTTTCCTTTTTCTTTTCTTCTTTCCCCCTTCACCCCTTTCTCCCTTCCTCTCCCACCCCAATTTTATTTCTTTCGCTACAAGGGACTGAACCCACAGGTGCTTAACCACTAAGCCACATTCCCAGGCTTTTTTATTTTATTTTGAAACAAGGTCTTACTAAGTTGCTGAGGGCCCTGCTAAATTGCTGAGGTTGGCTTTGAACTCCTAATTCTCCTGCCTGAGCCTCTTGACCCACTGGGATTATAGGCCTATGCCACCATGCCCCAAATGGCATTTTTCTTAATCTTATTATTTCTCCTACATTAGCTGGCATTTTATTATAAATAACTTTCCCTTGAAAATTAATGAGTTAGTTAATTCTGTATGGGTTAATGGATTTTTAAAAAACATTTATAGATTATAAACTCTTATTGTATTTGCTTATTTTAAAGCTCAGACTATCAAAGTGTCTCAGCTTTGGCCAGCAGGAACTCTGTCAAGCTGGCTTTGTTTAAAATATCACTATGATTCTGGAGGTACATTTTACTTACCAGGTTTAATAAGAAGATCCAGGCTCATCTTCCACTTTCTCTGCCCTAGGCCTAGAGTCAGCGTCTTTTTCAAAGATCCCTACTACCTTTTATTGGAGGATAGTATTAGACTAAGGTCTGGGCGTTAGGTGTGTTCTTTACTATTAAGGGTATCATTGCTCCTAGGATCTCTCTGCAGACACAGACACATATACACCTATATTATATAAATAAAATAAGCTATGAGACAGGTGGTGACTCATGCCTGTAATCCCAGCAACTCAGGAGGCTGAGATAGGAAGATTATAAGTTTGAAGCCAGCCTTAGTAACTTTGTGAGACCCGGATTGGGGATGTAGCTCTGGTTTAAAGCCCCCTGAGTTCAATCCTTAGTACAGCAAAATTTTAAAAAAAAGTGATATCATCAAATATCTATTCTTTTTTGCCCAACCTTATTTGTTCAATACTGTATTTGTGAGATTCATCCATGGAACTATGTTACAGTTGTGTTCATTCATTCTTATTGCTAGGTAGTACTCCATTGTATAATTACACCACATTTATTGATAGGTATTTGGGTAGTTCCATATTTTCAGTGATAATGAACAGTGATGCTATAATCACTCTACTATATGTCTTTTTGTACATATGTGTTCACATATATTTAGGTTTAGAACAGCTTACTCATAGTATTTTCTATAATATGTTCTTACTTTAATATTGATATTATACTTTCACAAGAGCCTATCACCATCAATGAACTTGGATACTATAAAAAGATATGATGATCAATCTATTTCTGCATGTGTCATTAGCTTTGCTATATATTATCTTAAACTGTTTGGTCTATACTTCTTGTGGATAGTTACTAGTCCAGGAGAAAAAAAATCTATTTACTAGAACAATACATATTATTATGCACATGATAGACAACAATCAGGAAAATAAAAATAAATGAATGGCTAAAGAAATGATTGAACTCTACCAAGAGTTTAGTTATAGGTGATCATAGTTCATTCTCTCAGTTCAATCCAAATGGATAGACAATACTACCTTCTGGAAAAATTTTGGGACTTATCTATGAGTTTATTAGAATAAAAAGTCAACCATTTCAGAATCTCACAGTGGTGACTTTACTGGAAAAAACAATTTCAAAGAATGCAAATGCAGGAGTATTCTAAGCACATCTCAATAATTTCCTTTAGTAAAAGCTCCCAATCAAACTGTTGAAACACCCTTCTAAATAAAATCATATATGGATGATAAATACAAAAAAACCATTTGATCTACATATCTGAAGTTTAAGAACTCATAGTACTAACGTAAAGTTTAAAGGAGGAGGAAATAAAATTGTATACACAGCATCATCATAACTTTCTGGAAAAAAGCAGGTAGTGGTACCAAAAAAAAAAAAAAAAAAATCAAACAAACTCAAACCAACAAACAACAAACTAAGAGGAAATAAACCAAACATAACATGATCTTTGAAATTAAGGATAATTATTTTCTTTCTGGAACAAAAATTTTTTTTGAGAGCTGTTAACATTTGTAATTTGGTAACTACAAATTGATAGCTTACTGTGTACAAAGCACTCTTCAACACTGAAGTCAAGAGTAAAAATCTATACCAATTATGGTTCTGCTAAAGGGCCTTATAAAGATATTGACTTAGTTTGGACTTTCTAAATTGTGAAGGTAAGAGTATTAAGCTTTAAACAAAAAAGTGAAGGGAAATTCACACAAATCACCTACCTCATAGCAGTACTGTTGAACTTTATGCAAAACTTTGTTTAGGTCCTTGTTCAGCTGTTCAAGCTCTAGAACAATTGTTGCATATCTCCGCTGAAATTCAATGCCGATGGGCATGGAATAAGATTTCTGAGGAGAAAAAAAAATTAGATCTTGGCAAGGTTTTTATTTAGTAATTCAGTTTCAAATTACCCAAAATATTTGATGTATCCAAAACAAACTAAAGCTTAACAAACTTGTCTGTACTCAAAGTTATAGTTCTTTTTTTAAAAATTTTTTTAGTTGGATACAATACCTTTATTTTATCTATTTATGTGGTGCTGAGAATCGAACCCAGGGCCTTGCACATGCTAGGTGAGTGCTCTACCGCTGGGCCACAATCCCAGACCAGTTATAATTCTTAAGTTTGATAATGGTATGGTTATTAAGGAGTTGGTCCTTGTTCTTTAGGTGTGTCATGATGTCTGACATTTACTTTATGAAAGAAGAGATTTCATATTTATACAGAGAAATTAAATGGAGCAAAATGTTAATGAATTTGCATGTATAATCTTTAGTTTTCAACTTTTTCAAAATATGAAGTTATTAAAAAATTGCATGAATTCCTATGAAGTGTTCTAGTTGTTTAAATTCAATTAATTCTACCTAAAATCAGTACAATACAGCATAATGGTTAAGGGCATGGGTGCTAGAATCAGATATATTTTCACATTCCAACTTTTTATCAGCTACTAGCTGGGTCTTTAAGCAAGTTCCTAATCTTCCTTTGCCTCAGTTTCCTCATCTGCAAAATGAAAATAATAAAAATTCCTACCTAAAGGGGTTATTGCAAAGATTAAATGAGATAATATGTGCCAACACCATGTCTCCTATATATAGAAAATACTTAACACACACACACACACATATTTTAGTTGTGTTGGACACAATACTTTTATTTATTTATATGTGGTGCTGAGAATTGAACCTAGCGCCTCACATGCGCTAGGCGAGTGCTCCACTGCTGAGCTACAACCTCAGCCCAATACATACTTTGTTTTTTTAATATCTTTTAGTTGTTGATGGACCTTTATTTTTATTTATTTATTAATTTATATGTGGCACTGAGAATCAAACCCAGTGCTTGACACACACCAGGCAAGTGCTCTACCACTTAGCCACAATCTTAGCACCCAATACATATTTTTTAAAAAAAATTATTACCATCATTTTATGTTTGCTTCCTAAGAACATGTACTTAATGTACTTTAATGCCAATTCCTTTACCCTCTTCACAATACTTCCAATAAATCACTCTCCATTCCATTCTAGCGATACATGATGGCAATGAGACCTCTCTAATCAAAGCTAACCTTCAGGAACCTCTTCAGGATTTTTGAGAAAGCAACTCATCATGTTCTGAGGAAGCAACAATACTCCTTTTTCCACCACCTTCTTATGTTAATCACTCTGATATGATCATTATACAATATAAATGTGTCAAAAGATCACATTAGTGTTCCATAAACATGAATATCATTATTTTTTGCAGTACTGGAAATTGAAACCAGGAGCACTCAACCATTGAACTATACATTCCCAACCTTTTTTATTTTGAGACAGGGTCTTGCTAAGTTTCTGAGATTGGCTTTGAACTTGTGATCCTCCTGCCTTCTGAGTCACTGGGATTACAGGTGTGTGTGCCACCATGCCTGGTGATCAAGTCTCATCTTGAGGATAAGTATATACTTTGGCAGACTCAAGCTAGTTAATAAAAAATAAAAATCATTAATGGCCCAGTATCAACCTGCATAGAGTGTCAAAAGCTTTTATCCTTAGCTTTTGTGTTCAACATTTTAAAGACTAGCTTAAATAAAGACACAGCTGGTGGTGTATGTGGTGGCTGTAATACCAGCGACTCAGGAGGCTGAGGCAGGAGGACTGCAAGTTCAAAGCTAGCCTCAGCAACTTGGCAAGGACCTAAGCAATTTAGCAAGACTTTGTCTCAAAATAAAATATAAAAAAGGGCTGGGGATGTGCAGGCTCAGTGTTTAAGCACCCCTGGGTTCAATTCTAAGTACCAAAATAAATAAACAAAGAAGTTTTTCATATAGACATCAAAATATACAAAGTTAGGAGAGGGCTAAGAAGTTAGAAAACAGAGTGATGTGACTAATGAATCACAAATTCTAAAACTAAAAACACATATTAGCCCATCATCTGGCTATATCTCCAACATCTCAAAATACTTTTGGAGTTCCCTTTTATGATACTGTTCTCAAAGTCTTCAGCCTATCTTCTTAAATATCCTCAATGATGAAAAATTTCTCAACTTTTTTGCTTTTTAAACACCCAAATTATGAAACATTAATATACAAAAAATGTACAGGTATGATCAAACCAATTTTGAAAGAGAAGGGTAAATGCCACCATTTACTTGTTCTTGTATCAAATCAACATAATATTGTCACGGGCAACAAATATATAAATGTTAAAGAATTGTGGCTAGTCCTTAATATATCCTGAATTCACATATGTGTGTTGTATGCTTGGCTTACTTATGCTTGGTTTGGTTTGTGCTTGCTTATGCTTATGTGTATATATATGTATGTATATGTATGGAAATTTAGTACAAAGTTGGCCTTTCAAATTAATTGAAGATGATGAACTAATAAATTGGGAAAACTAGTGATCTAGGAAAAAAGATATCTACCTCATGTCATTCACAAAACTAATTTTAGGATAAACTGAAAGTCTAAATATAAAAAATTATGAACGTATTACAAGATTTAGGAGGATTTTCACAAACAAGAGCTGGAGAAGCCATTTTTAAAATTAATTTCTCATCCTCTTTTATACCTTTAAAAACTTTTTATTGTAGTTATAGATGGACAGCATGCCTTTACTTAATTAATTTAGTTTTATGTGGTGCTGAGGATCAAACCCAGTGCCTCATACATGCTAGGCAAGTGCTCTAACCACTGAGCTACAACCCAGCTTCCAGAAGCTTTTTTAAACAAGGTACAAAAACCAAAGAACAGAAAAGTTGGAAGACTGATATCTGACAACATCAAAGTTAAAACTTTCTATCCTACAACATCAGAAAACAAAGTTAAAAAGATATAAATGGCAAATTAACATATTAACCACTTTTCAATAGATGCTTAATTCCACTAGTACCTTAGAATTGCAAAATAAAATGACCTAGTATTTATTTTCACCTATCAGGTTGTTAACATAAGGATCTTTTAATACTAAGATTAAAAAGATTTATATTTACTGATATAGTCGAATGAAAAGTAGAATGTTGTCTAGTATGACATTTATTTTAAAAAAGTTTACTCCCCCAAATCTCCAATCGTATATGTTCTGAACTTAATACATTAAAAAAATGAAAAGAAAAAAAGAAAACACATCAAACTCAATAAGATGGTAATTTTTAGAATACATTCAGATTTTATACATACAATCAAAGTTTATTTGTTTATTTTTGGTACCAGGGATTGAACTCAGGGGCACTTGACCACTGAGCCACTTCTCCAACCAACCCTATTTTGTATTTTATTTAGACAGGGTCTCATTGAGTTGCTTAGTGCCTCCCTTTTTGCTGAGGCTGGCTTTGAACTAGCAATCCTCCTGTCTCAATCTCCCAAACTGTTGGGATTACAGGCATGTGCCACTGCACCTGGCCAAAGTTAATTTTTAAAAAGGCAAAAATATGATATTGAATTAAGACTACATGAATCAGGTGAAACATATGAACCACAAAACAAGGTATGACCACAAAGTAATGAATGATTTTCTTGCACGGCTTATAAGGTAGACATTTTTATAAAGAAATGTTTTGAGGGTACAAGAGAGGATATAATAGATTTATCAGTTCATTGTGTAAGAATGTGGATTTAATAGGTTAGTTCTCTATGGATGGCCATTTAAACCATTTGCAATTGTTTGATATTACAAACAATGCTTCAATGAACATCTTTGGTATGCACATTTTTATACCTATATGTGATTACTTTTTAAAAATATATTGTCAATGAATCTTTATTTAATTAATTAATTTATTTGTGGTATTGAGAATCAAACCCAGTGCCTCACATGTGCTAGGCAAGTGCTCTACCACAGAGCCATAAACCCAGCTCTATATGTGATTACTTTTTGAGAATGATACTCCAGAAGTACAATTTGACTTAATATGGCCATGCTGCCTTCTTCATTAACTTACATTCCTACATACAGTGTACGAGTCTGCTCACTTCCATGCACTCACCAATGCTTCACTTAAAACATTTAGAAAACTGATGGAAGGAACAGAATATTTTGTTTGAAAAGGAATAGAAGATGGAGAGGTGTAAGCTGTCTTCACACATTTTAATAGTTACCATACAGAAAGAAGTCTTACTCTAAAACCCAGTTAGTCTGCTGCATCCTGTTTTACAGGGTAAGACTAGGATTAAGGTAGGAAAGATACTGATCAATATTAAGAATTAGCAGCTTGGGAAGCTGAGGCAGGAGGCTCACAAGTTCAAAGCCAGCCTCAGCAAAAGTGAGGTGCTAAGCAACTCAATGAGACTCTGTCTCTAAAATAGGGCTAGAAATGTGGCTCAGTGGTGGAGTGCCCCTGAGTTCAACCCCTGGTAACGATCCCCCTGCCCCTGCCAAAAAAAAAAAAAAGAAAGAATAATGGGCGGGGTTGTGGCTCAGTGGTAAGAGCAGTTGCCTAGCACAGGGGAGGCCCTGGGTTTGATCCTCAGCACCACAGAAAAATAAATAAAGATAACATGTCCAACTACAACTAAAAAATAAATGTATTTAAAAAAAAGAATAAACAGTGTTAGGTAATTTTTTTCTTCTTGAGCTTTGGGAAATTTTCTTCTATCATTATTTTAGTAACTCACTTCCATTTTCTCTGCTCCATTTCTGCATATCCTATTGGTTGAATGGACCTTTTAGACTGGCTCTCTGTGTTTCTCAATTTTTCTCTCATATTTTATATTTCTGGTTTTCAACTTTATGTTCTGGGACAGTTCAACTTTTTCTTTTTTTCTCATTCTTTTTCTTTTCTTAAAATAATTAAAAATAATTATTTTAAGTCTGGTGTGGTGGCATACACCTGTAATCCTAGTAGCTCAGGAGGCTGAGACAGAAGGATTTTGAGTTCAAAGCCAGCCTCAGCAACTTAGCAAGGCCCTAAGCAACTCAGCGAGATCCTGTCTAAAAAGGGCTGATGATGTGGCTCAGTGATTAAGCATCCCTGGATTCAATCCCTGGTTATCACCCACCCCAAATTATTTCAGAATAGAAAATACATTTGCATGGTTTAAAATTCAAAAGGTGGGCTGAGGTTGTGGCTCAGTGTACAATGCTTGCCTAAGATGTGTGAGGCACTGGATTTGATTCTCAGCACCACATAAAACTAAATAAAGGGGGAGGGGGTTGTGGCTCAGCGGTAGAGTGCTTGCTTAGTGCGATGTGAGGACCTGGGTTCGATCCTCAGCACCACAAAAAAGTAAATAAAAATAAAGGTATGTGTTCAACTACAACTGAAAAAAAAAAACACCCCTAAATAAAGGTCCACCAAGAACTAATAAAATATTTAAAAAAATAAAATAAAATAAAATTCAAAAGTTAAGTTTCCCTCAAACCCAGCCCTCTCATAATTCATTTTCTTCTCTTTAGAAGTAGCCGATTGCTGGGAGTGGTGGCACACCCCTGTAATCCCAGCAGCTTGGGAAGCTGAGACAGGAGGATCATGAGTTCAAAACCAGCCTCAGGGCTGGGGTTGTGGCTCAGTGGTATACCACTTGTCTGGCATGTGTGAGGCACTGGGTTCGATTCTCAGCATCACATATAAATAAAATAAAGGTTCATCAACAACTAATAAAAAAATATTTTAAAAAAAAGGTCAGCCTCAGCAATTTAGCAAGGCCCTAAGCAACTCAGTGAGACCCTGTCTCTAGATAAAATACAAAAAAGGGGCTGTGGATGTGGCTCAGTGGTTTAAGTGCCCCTGAGTTCAATCCCTTGTATCAAAAAAAAAAAAAAAAAAAAAAAAAGAAAGAAAATGGAAGAAGCAGTCAATATTACCAGTTTCTTTAGCATTTTTCCAGAGATAGTGTATTTATACAAAAGGAAAAAGATATGTATTTTTTTTTCCTCCCTTGACTCTGCCTTTTATTTTTTGGTGGTACTAGGGATTTAACCCAGGGGAACTTTATCACTAAGCTACACCATCACTACAACCCACAGCACCACCGCCACTTAAAAAAAAATTTTCATTAGTTGTTAATGGACCTTTATTTTATAACTTATTTATATGTGGTGCTGAGAATTGAACCCAGTGCCTCATACATGCCAGGCAAGTACTCCACCACTGAACCACAACCCCGGCCTCCCATAGCCCTTTTTATTTTGAGACAGGGTCTAGCTAAGTTGCTGAGGCTGGCCTCAAACTTTTGATCTTTCTCTTAGCCTGTACTACCTATCACTGGCTTTTGCCATTCTTTTCTCCAAATACGTAAGAACACACCATAAACATGCTTAGCATTTTGTTTTTCTCATTTGACAATATTCCTTAAGTGTTATTCTTATAACAGGTATTTTATAAGAAGCTTCCCTGATTGTTTCAAGTTACATGGTGTCATACTATATAAACTGCTAAATCAAAGGTCTTGTCGATTTTTAATTTTGATAGATACTGCCAAAGCACTCTTCTTGAAGATGTACTAATTTACATGTAAGAATTCCTATTTCCCTACATCCTCACCAACATAGCGTTTTATTAAGGTTATTTATTTATTTTTAAATTTTTTGGTACCAGGGATTGAACCCAGGGGTTCTTAACCACTGAGCCACATAACCAACACTCTGTATTTTTGAGATAGGGTCTCAAAGTTGCTTAGAGCCTTGCTGAGGCTGGCTTTATACTCACAATTCTCCCAGGCAGCTGTATTACCACACCTGGCTAAAGTTTTTTATTTTTGCCAGCCATATATTCAAGAGTCATTGCTTTTTATTTGTTTGTTTTCTATAGACTGTCTATTTACACCTTTTGCTCATTGTTTTCATCTTACTGCACCAAGGGAGCATTTTGTATACTGGGGAAATTAGTCTCTTGTAATAAAAACTGCAAATTTCCTTCAAGTTGTTCCCTTTTGACTTTACTTACATTGTGATTCTCATCCTGAGGAAATTTTTCCTTTTTAATGTAGGCAAATTTATTAATTTTCTATGACTTCTGAATTTTATATAATGTTTAGTTTCTTTAAATCCATGAACTCTTTGTTTCTTTTAATAGCCTCCTACTTATGAACACAACATATATATATATGTGTATATATATACACATATATATGTATGTATGTGTATATATATATATATATATATTTTTTTTTTTTTTTTTTTTTTTTTGTATCAGAAAACTCAGGGGCACTTAACTACTAAGCCACATCCCCAGCTGTTTTTATGTTCTTATTTAGAGATGGGGTTTCACTAGGTTGCTTAGGGCCTCACTAAATTGCTGAGGCTGGATTTGAACTCTCAATCCTCCTGCCTCAGTCTCTGGAACTGCTGGGGTTACAGACATGTGCCACCAGGACCACCATCACAATATTTTCTTGAATCTTCAAGTATATAATTTCTCCCCAGTTTTATTAAGGAATATAACAAATAAAAATTGTATCTATGGTGTATGATGTTTTATGCTTTGATCTATGTATACACTTTGAGATGATTAAATCAAACTGATTAACATATCCATCACTGACATATTTTTGTGATAAGAACATTTAAGATTTATACTTTCACTAGTTCTTTCCCCTTTAGTTATTTATTTTTATGTGGTGTTGAGGATGGAACCCAGTGTCTCACATATACTAAGCAAGTACTCTACCACTGAGCTACAACCCCAGACCAGCAGCTTTTACTTATTTTACTTATTTATTTTTAAACTATATATATATATATTTAGTTGTAGTTGGACACAATATCTTTGTTTATTTTATTTTTTTATGTTGTACTGAGGATCGACCCCAGCGCCTCAACGTGCTAGGCAAGCGCTCTACTACTGAGGCCCAGCCCTAGCCCCCAGTTTTTAAATATATATTATTACTAACTATATTTATCATGTTGTACAACAGATCTCCAGAATTTATTCATTGTAACTGAAACTTTGTGTCTTTTTACCACTATCGCTCTAGTTCAAGAATATTTGTTTTCAAAATTTTATCTTCTGCTGCCTGAATTAAAGTTTAAAAGTTGTTTATCCTGCTTTTCCTTTCATGCTACTTATTTTCATGTCTGGCCAGTACTCTTTGGTTTTTTGTTCATATTTAATAAAGAAATGGGTAGTAGCTTCTCTGTGTTTCCCTGGTGTTTTACCTTCTCTAGGCCCTGTGAGAGGCAAATGTAACTATGTTTATACAGTAGTTTCCCTTTATCTGTGGGCTCATTTTCTGAGACTTCAGTTACCTGAAGTTAATCACCTTTTGAAAATATCAGATGGAAAAATAACAGAAATAAACAATTTGAATTTTAAATTGTATACTTTTTCTCAGTAGTAGCATGATAAAATCTTATGCTATTCCACTCCATACTGCTGGATTCATTAGTCACATGGTAACCATGTTGGTAATTAGATTGTTGCAATATTGTAGTGCTTGGGTTCAAGACCCTTACATAGCAAGACATTACACCTATATCATTTACCTCACTTCATCTCATTATACAGGCATTGTATCATGTCACTTCATCACAAGAAGGGTGAATATGGTACAATAAGATATTTTCAGACATACACACCACATTCACATAACTTTTATTACAGGATACCATTACAATTGTTCTATTTTATTGTTAGTGACTTGTTAATCTCTTACTGTGTTAAGTTGTAAATAAAATGTTATATGCAGGGCTGGGGTCAGTGGTAGAGTGCTTATATGTATGAGGCACTGGGTTCGATACTCAGCTCCACATAAATACATAAATAAATAAAATAAAGGTATTGTTACATACAACTAAAAAATTTTTTTTAAATGTGTTATATGCATTTGTGTATATGAAAAATAGTATATACATAGTTTAATTCCATCAGGTTTCAAGCATCCACTGGGAATTTTAGGACATATTCCCCATGGATAAGAGTGGGGGAACTACTTTAACAGGATATGTCAACTGTCAGGTTGTGCTTTAAAGTGAGGAAGGGGTACCTGTCAATCTGTGGGCTCCCTAAATGCTAGGATGAGATCTCTCAGATATACTTTCACTGCTGGGGGCCATTGCCAAGTAGGAATGACGCATCGAAATTTCCTTGGCACTTCACTATGGAAAGTTTAGTGTTAGAGTATTATTTTAATTGAAAAGCCTAACACATGGACAAAAATGTAAAAACTATAAATGTAAAATTCAATGAATTATCTACCACACACTAAACATCTTTGTAAAAAAAAATGACAGTTCTTAAAAGTTAAATATATAACTTTAAAAACTTTTTTTTTAAAGTTGTAGATAGACACAAAAACTTTATTTTATTTATTTTTATGTGGTTCTGGGGATCAAACCCAGAGCCTCATGCATGTTAGGCAAGCACTCTACCACTGAGCCACAACCCGGGCCCCTAAATATACAACTTTTGTGAAAACACATGTCCATACATGACTGTTCATAGCAACTTAATTATAACAGCTAAAAACTGTAAACAATGCAAATGTCTACAAACAAGTGAAGAGATAAACAAGTTATACTACATCTGTACAATGTGATACTGTTTAACAATAAAAAGAAAGGAGCTCAGGGGCTAGAAATGTAGCTCAGTTGTGGAGTATTTGCGTAGCATGTGAAAGGCCCTCGGTAACTATGTTGTGTGAATTATGAAACATGTAACCAAGTGGCTGAATCTCAAAATTGTTATACTAAGTAAAAGAAATCAAGCATAAAAAGTTCTTACTGTATAGATCCAGTTATATAAAATTCTAAAACATACAAATTAATCCATAATGACAGGAAGCAGATCAGTGATTGCCTGGAGGAAGAGATGGATTATAAAGGGCATGGAGAAATCTTGAGGGTGGAAGGAGACAGAATGTTTGTAATTGAGTTTGTAGTAATGGTTTCACAAGTGTCTGTGTAAGCACACATATATGATCTAAACTTATATTTCAAACAAGCACATCATCTATACTTCAAGTTGAGGAAAATAACAAATGAACATTGCAAGCACCCTAGAAGCCCTAAAATATTACCTTACAATAATTTTTCTCTAAAGTCATCATTACTCTTACATCAAACATTTATTAATTTTACTTTTTAACCTTCCACAAAGTATAATCATACAAGTATAAATTCTTTTGTTCTTGGCTTCCATCAGTTAATATAAATCTGTGAAAGAGCAGACCCAACTCTCTCATCATGTCAGCTTAGGAACCCATTTCTCAACAAGATTCCTAAAGTGCAATAAGTAAATTCAAGAATAAATAAATGGGATGGAATCAAACTAAAAAGCTGTTTTGCAGCAAAGGAAACAATCAAGAATGTGAATGCAGAGACTACACAATGGGAGAAAATCATTGCCACCTACACCTTAGAGAATTAATCTCCAGGATATATAAAAAACTCAAAAAAACTTGACACCAAAACACAACCTACTCAATAAATGGGCAAAGGAACTGAACAGACACAGAAGAAATACAAAGGGTCAACAAGTATATGAAAAAATGTCCAACATCTCTAGCAATCAGAGAAATTTTCTGAATGAGACTATAGAAGGTTATAGCTATGACTTTAGAATAACATCTTTTTAAAGTAAATAGAATATTAAAAGAATAACCATAAAGGAAAGACTCTTAAACTACATTAAAATTAAGAACTTTTGGACTGAGGATATAGAGCACTTGCCTAGCATGTGCAAGGCACACATACACACACAATGAAGAACCTTTGTTCCTCAAAAGAAAATTATAGCATAATAGAAGACAAGGCAGAGAATGGAAGGAAATATTTACAACATATATAGCTAACAAAGAACTTGCATCCAGACTATATAAAGAACTATAAATTAATCAGGTAAGTTAAAAGATAACTTATTTACCAGAGAAATACCACAATGAGATAATCCTCACTTTTTTTTTTTTTTGGTACTAGGGATTGAACTCAAGGGTACTTGACTACTAAGCCACATTCCTAGCCCGTTTTTTTGTATTTTATTAGAGACAGAGTCTCACTAAGTTGCATAGCGCATCACTAAATTGCTGAGGCTGGCTTTAAACTCTGAGATCCTCCTGCCTCAGCCTCCTGAGCCTCTGGGATTATAGGTGTGTGCCATCGCGCCCAGCACATCTTTTTTTTTTTTTAAATATTTATTTTTTAGTTATAGGTGGACACGGTATCTTTATTTTATTTTTATGTGGTGCTGAGGATCGAACCCAGTGCCTCACACATGTCAGGTGACTGCTCCCCCTCTGAGCCACAACCCCAGCCCCTGGGTTCAGTATCAAAACAAACAAACAAAAATGACAGTTTATATTGGTTGCAGTGGCACAAGCTCAGGTCAGCCTGGGAAATGTAGGGAAACCCTGTCTCAACAACAACAAAGATGGTGTATTTCTTCCTTTTCAGTCTTTGCAATTCTCACTTCTTTTTCTTGTGTTATCATACTGCCTAGAACCTCGAACATACTGTTAGAACCTCAAGTAAACTGTTGAATAGGAACTACTTTGATAGTGGGTATCCTTATTTCATTCCAAATATGAAAGAGAAAATTTAAATTAACAATTTACTATTAAGTATGATGTTTCTGATATTTATTTATTTGTACTGGGATGGAACATAATAGTGCTTTACCACTGAGCTATCTCCCCAGTCTTCTTTTTCTTTTTAAATTATTATTATCATCTTCCTTTCTTCCTTTAAGGTACCAGGCAAGTGCTCTACTACTGAGCCAAATCTTCAGCCCTGCTTTTTATTTTGAGAAAGGATCTTGCTAAGTTGTGGAGGGTCTGGCTTTGTTGCTAAGCTGGCCCTGAACTTGAGAATCAAACCCAGTGCCTCACACATGCTAGGCACTGAGCTACAATTCCAACCCTCAATATCCATTTTTATATAATGGTAAAGCAATCAGAAACTAATAAAACTGTTATGCACTGATAGTTCACATGTGATGCGCTATATCATTCTAACATATTTAAAGCATATCTGAAAAATCTAAAACAGAAAAGTGATGCTGAAATTAATAAGCTTAGTCTAACTTCCACTGACTTAACTTTCTTATATAATTAGACCAACTTTAACTCTGACTTGATAAATTTGTCAGGTATATAGAAATTTGTATACACACACACACACACACACACACACACACACACACACAAAGTGAATTTTAATGTAATCTAAAGTCATTCCCCCCACACTTTACAAATAAAAAGTCTGAACATTATGTTTTGACTACTTTGGCTTTTGTTTGTTTTGGATGCATGAAAAAAATTAAGACTTTACCAGATCAATTTTCTTTTTTCATAAAAGCTAAAGGAACGGGTAGGAATATAGCTAAGTTGGTAGAATGCTTGCACAAAACCCTGGGTTCAATCCTCAGCTCAAAAAAAAAAAAAAAAAAACAACAACAACAACAACAAAAAAAACTAAGTAATATGTCTAATACTTTGAGGTGAAAAACAGTGAACATTTAGGTCATTTTGGTAAAAGCTGGACATAGAGTGGCTGTCGATTTAAAAATTAAATTTGAAAACTTAAAATAAAATTAACTATTTGTTAGGATGGAGGTGAGGTAGAGATAGGATAGATAAAATTATTTCTTAGTGCAAAAACACTTGAGGTTTAAAATGCTGGTGTTTTGTTAGTTCAGTGCTTTTTACTTGAGGCTTCATTGAAAAGTAAAGGAAAAGGATATTATAAGGTATAAACAGATAAGGATAAAGAAAGGAATAAAAAGCCATGCACAATGGTGCATGCCTGTAATCCCAGCAGCTTTGGAGGCTGAAGCAGGAGGATTGCAAGTTCAAAACTAGCCTCAGCAAAAGTGAGGTGCTAAGCAACTCAGTAGGTCCTGTCTCTAAATAAAATACAAAATAGGGCTGGGGATGTGGCTCAGTGGTCGACTGCCCCCAAGTTCAATCCCAGCAACCCTCCCCAAAAAGGAATAAACAATATTTAAACCAAGATAATTTGTAATCCATAATTCTGGAAGATTTCTGAAGGTCCATTTAAATAATAGTCCTGGAGATATTGAAAATAAAATATTCTACTACAATACCTAGGAATCTTCCTTCTACAAAGAAGGAATTATACTAACTGGATAATTTGTATAATGTGTAAAAGGTAAAATTCCAATTTTTTCCTTATAAAATTCCAATTTGCAAGTAATAATCAAAATAGGATAAATAATATGGGTTTATATAAAATATATAATTATTTTTCTTTTTAGAAAGTCTGTAAGGTTTCATCAATAAATAGAAACATACATACATACATACATACATTCATTCATTCATTCATTCATTCATTCATTTATTTTTGGTGCTGGGATCAAACCCAGGACCCACTGAGTTACTTCTAGCCCTTGAGTTTATGTTTAAATCATCATGTCTTGGGCTGGGGATATGGCTCAAGTGGTAGTACGCTCGCCTGGCATGGGTGCAGCCCGGATTCAATCCTCAGCACCACATACAAACATGTATGTGGATGTCCTGTCCGCCGAAAACTAAAAGAAAAATAAATAAATATTTAAAAATTCTCTCTCTCTCTCCCTCTCTCTTAAAAAAAAAAATCATCATGTCTTTTTTTTTTTAATATTTATTTTTTAGTTTTCGGCAGATACAACATCTTGTTTGTATGTGGTGCTGAGGACTGAACCCAGGTTGCATGCATGCCAGGGGAGAGCGCTACCGCTTGAGCCATATCCCCAGCCCTAAATCATCATGTCTTGATAAGAAAATAAAATTTCTGGTACATTTTTCCACTTGTTATCTGAAAACCTAATTGTATACATAATATTTTATTACCAACCTAACTGTATACATAATATTTTATTACCAATGACCAGTTGGAATTTTTATTAAGTGCTTGGGTGTTTTGTACTATGATACAGACATTGACATAAACGAGTATAAGATTTGTGATTTAAGAAAAGTGGAGATTCTCTAAAAAATGTTGTCTATACTATCATGTTTATCTAAAAAGAACCAATAAAAAATTGTTGTCTGTTCTTTTGTTGGTAATAAAAGTTTCACATTTTCTTTGGAAGCCATTAGACATCTTAATTAACTGCAGCACAATTTTAACATTACATGGCTTGCCATTTTGCTATTAGTTGTATATTCTTTGTGTCTACTATCCCATTGGAAATACTTACTGTATTTATATTAAATTTTGTTACAAATTTAGTGGAAGAGCTTCTGAGCTTTTTTTTGTGTGTGCTTGCTGCTAGGGATTAAATCCACAGTCTTATATGCTAGGCAATCGCTTTACCACTGAGCAATACCCCTAGGCCTTTTTTTTTTTTTTTAAATAATTTGTTTGTGGAGATTATCATCATCTTCTATGGACCTAACTCTACTTAATTTATTTCTGAATGTGAAAATCACTGGAATAAACTCTATTCTTCTCTGATGATGTGCTTTCTGAATATACTAACAATTCCATTTGCTAATATTTTGTTTACGATTCTTGCACCTACATTCATGATTGAAAGTGGCTTAATTCTTTTGTTTTGTAATATCATTGTTAAGTTTTGGAATCCCAATCCAGAGCATGGGTGAGTTGCCAATTTCCTTCAACCTTAGTTTCTGGACTCAAATTTTGTTCTCCCCACTTACTTCTACAAACTTATTAAGAATGCTACTAAGGGGGCTGGGGATGTGGCTCAAGCGGTAGCGCGCTCGCCTGGCATGCGTGCGACCCGGGTTCGATCCTCAGCACCACATACCAACAGAGATGTTGTGTCCGCCGAGAACTAAAAAATAAATATTAAAAATTCTCTCTCTCTCTCTCTCTCTCTCTCTCCCCTCTCTCACTCTCTCTTTAAAATAAATAAATAAATAAATAAATAAATAAATAAAAAAGAATGCTACTAAGCTTCTCAACTATCTTTTCCAGAACTTGCAGAAGCCCCCAATAAAAAAGCAATCCTAAACACTGGGATCTCCCTTTTGAATTTCCTTCTTCTCCTAGATCTAAAAGCTGTAATTCCTTAATGCCTCGTTAATGCGCTAGTGTCATCAAGGCAGTAGGTTATTTAAGTAGTTTTTTTTAGAGAGGAAATAGTTGTTCTCAGTAGGAAGGTTAATTCAGATTACCAAGTCTACCATTAACAAAAACAGAAAAAGAAATCTTGACTTTTCCCAAATAGTTATGTTCAAATTCTTAAGGAACTATCTGTCCCTTTTTCTCCTTTGAACTGGAATAATGTCATAAATGAATTCTGTCACTGAGATGAATAAAAAGTATGAGAAAACAGACCTTGAATTAATTTCCTTTTAAAATACTGCATCTCACTTCTGTATTTCTTATTTGCCAACTCTGGGCCTACATTCTCTTTAGGGTTCCAATATGCATCCTCCTTGTAATCATGATTTCTGTTTTACCTAACATCATAAAATCTCACATTATTAAGCAGATGCATCTACTTTTTCTATTTCTTTTTAAAATTTTATATTTTGTGTGGAATTGTAAAGGACAGGGAAAAACCAAATATGTTCAGCCTACCATCTTAAACTAAAAGTTTCATTAAACCTTAACCTAGCCATTATAAGAATTTACCTAGCCATTATAAGAATTTACCCTTGTACTTTGAATATTTTCACTACAAAGAAGTGATAAATGTTTGAGGAGACAAATATGCTTACCCTGATCTGAATATTACACATTGGATACATATATTGAAAGGTTACATGGTACTCCATAAATATGTACAATTTTTATGTGTTAATTAAAAAATTTAATCCTACAGTTAGAAACAAATAAATGTACAAAGCTATATGAATAAGGATATTTACTATAGCACTATTTTAGTAACACAATGGAAATAATCCAAATATCTACTAATAGGAAATTGCTTAAATTATGGTACAATACAATCATTTTAAAAGATGATATAATATATAATGACATAATTCCATTCTTGTTAGAAAATAATTTTAAAAACTACACAACAAGCCAGGCACAGTGGTGCATGCCTGTTATTCTAGCAACTCAGAGGCTGAGGCAAGAGAATTGCCTTGGCTCAGACACAGGAAAAAGTCTTAGCTAGTAATATTAAATGGAAATAATTTGTTATACATAAGTACAGGAGAGATGATTTAAGAGAACAGAAGAAACATAGAAGTGGGGAGAACCCTGAAAAAGCATAAAGGGATGCTGAGTGTGGTGGTGCACACCTGTAATCCCATCTATTTGGAAGGCTGAGGCAGGAAGAGAACAAATTCAAGGTCAGCTTTGGCAAGTGAGTGAGACCCTAGCTCAAAATAAAAATCAAAAAATCAAAAAGGGCTTGGGAATGTAGTCCAATGGTAGAGCAGCCATGGGTTCAATCCCAAGTATCGGAAAAAGCATAAAGGGTACAGACAGAACGGATAGAAATCAAAATAAGAATTAGAATCCAGTAGGAAAGCACATACAACAGTATGATTCTGGACTGAAAAGTCACCTGATATCTTTGGTTTTTAGTTTCTAATGCCATAAAATGTAAAGATATTAGATATTTAATCATTTTCAGATTAAAAATTCTATAATTCTAGAAGATTGTTTTTCAGTTGGAGATCTACCTGTACACCTAACCCTTTATAACATTCCTTTAGAGAGAGTAGTGCTTCTATTCCTCACTCCTATACTCATGACAGATAATCAGTTATAGCACTTTGCTCCCTGAACACTCCCTTAATTTCACACTTCTATTTAGCCATTTTCAATCAATCAGAGATAGTAGTGTGTTTGAGATGTGAATTCCATTACTATTTAAAGATTTTTTTTTTTTTTGGCAGTACTGAGGCTTGAACCCAGGACCTTGCACAAGCTAGGCAAGCACTAAGCTGCATGCCCAACCTTTTTAAAATCTTATTTGGAGACAGGGTTTCCCTATGTTGCTCATAGGGAGAATTTGCAATTCTTCTACTTCAGTCTCCTGAGTAGCTGGGATTACAAATGTGTACCACCATGCCTGGCCATAAAGACTACCTTAATGAATATTTTCTATATTAAACAAAACAAAACAAAAACTACTAAAAAACAAAATGACAACAACAAAAACCCTCCAATTCTTTCTTATGAATAAAACTGACTCAATATTTGGCTTGTTAGATTAAAATAGGAAATAAACTCTACCAAGAAATAAACTCTATTAGGATGATACATATACTTCCTGATTTCACTTATTCTGCAACACTTTATAACCTCTGATATTAAAACTTCTTTAGTCCTAGGGATTCTATACTCATGCAAACTGTCAAAGAACCTAGTATACCTATTAATCCTATTCAACTGTAGAGTCAATGGTATAATGGAGGCTATGATAATACATTGCATTGCACTGCTAATTTATTAGCATGTATTTAATATACAAGAGATAGTAATAGTAAATGATTTTAAAATAAAATATATTGCAAAGTTTTCTTCCATATTTTTTTGAGAGAGAGAGAGAGAGAGAGAGAATTTTTTAATATTTATTTTTTAGTTTTTCGGCGGACACAACATCTTTCTTTGTATGTGGTGCTAAGGATTGAACCCGGGCCACACGCATGCCAGGCGAGCGCGCTACCGCTTGAGCCACATCCCCAGCCCTCTTCCATATTTTAAAATCATTAAATATAGAAGGCCTTGCCATTTTAAAAGCAGAAAAGCAAAAGGACAAAAAAAAAAAAAAAAAAGGTAAATCCTTACCAGTTTTTCTGCTTCTGTATTCATTTCTCTTAATTTCTTGATATGTTCCTTTTTAATCATGAGAATTTTTGATAATTTCGTCTATAAAGAAAAAATGTTTTGGAATAAATAGACGCACTTAGACATCAAATTTTTAATTTTTCACTAAGATATTTTATTTTTATTTTTATTTTAGATTCAAACTGCAATTCTTTATTCCTGAACTCACACCGGCCGTCTACAAACACGTTCTGGGCAAATCCAAAATCTACACTAAGATATTTTAGCAGGAAATTTTAGTATTTCAATATAAATGTAGCAAAGCATTTTATTTTATATATTTGATTAGGTGACAAAATATTATTTTAAAATCCACTATAACTAGGACGTTTACTAAAGAATCAACCTGAAGAAGCAACTCAAAGTAGGACGATTTGTGGAACAATAAGAAAAATAACTGGAAAGAACTGAAGTGCAAATGTTAAAATCCATTAGTTCACAATGATAATTTTAAAAAAATTAACAATTATTAGAGAAAGCTAGTAATCAAACTCATTATTTTGTAAACTGGGAAGCCAAGATAAAGCATTGACCATTTATCTTGCCTTTCCTATATAAACTATACCACAAAGAAACTGGAAAAATTTTCTTTCCTTTACTTTTTTTGTGGTGCCGGGGGAAAATTTTTTCTTTATAGGAGTATGGCTAATAAGCAAAGAAACAATGATAGAATGAAAAGAACACCATTTTGCAATCCCAATGAACAAATAAATCTAGGCATTGATAACCAATGGCATCTAATTTAAAAATAAGAGTGTTTAGGGCTGGAGTTGTGGCTCAGTGGTAGAGAGCTTGCCCAGCACGTGTGAGGCACTGGGTTCAATCCTCAGCACCACATTAAAAACAAACAAACAAATAAATAAATAAATAAATAAAATATATTATGTCTATCTATAACTAAAAATATTTTTTTTAAATAAGAGAGTTTATAGGGGCTGGGGTTGTGGCTCAGCGGCAGAGCACTCGCCTAGCATGTGCGAGACCCTGGGTTCGATCCTCAGCACCACATAAAAATAAATAAACAAAATAAAGGTGTTGTGTACAACTTAAAAAAAAAAAAAAGTTTACATTATGGGCCTCTATCAGAAGAACACAAAAAAACACCTATAAAAGTACAGTTGTCACATAAAAACAAATAAAACAATCAAAGGGAAAAAAATCTAACCAAGACTCTAAATACAGTTTATGAGGTACAAAAAGAGATAAAAACTTATATCTACACCAAACCCTACACACAAATATTTATGGCAGAACCCCAATTCATAAGTGCCAAAACTTGGAAGCAATCAAGTAGTTTTTCACTTAGGTGAATGAATACAAATATGGTGACATATTCATATGGTTGAATTTTAATCGGTGCTAAAAGGAAATGAGCTATCAAGCTACAAAAAGATATGGCAGAAACTTAATGGCTGATACATTGTCCCAAACCCTTAAAATGTTCAATACCAAGAGTGAACCCTAATGTAAATTGTGATCTTTGTGTGTAAATGATATCTCAACCTAGGTTCATCAACTCTAACAAATGTGCCTCCATGGTGGACTGTGCTGATAATGGGGAGAGACTATGCATGTGTAGGGCACAGACTATCGGAAATATCTGTATCTTTCCTTCAATTTTGCTGTAAACCTAAAAGGGCTTTAGAAAAATAAGTCCTATTAAACTAAAAAAATTCAAACATATAAACATAAATAAAAATATAGTATACTTTAGATGTACTATAATGGTATTTAGCTTGTGGCTCCCTTTGTTTAAGGTTCTCTCTGGAAATCTCTCAAAAAAACAGTAAGTGTTCCACCTGTGTAAGGGATAAATCTTGACTATTCTTATATATTTTATCTACCTTTGGAAGCCAAAAGGCATAAGCAATTTTATATTACAAGGACAATGAACAATATATATTAATACTGAATATTACATGTACTCAAATGACAAGACTGTTTCTTCAAAATAATATCAACTGCAAAAGGTAAACATTGTGAATATTTTAATGGATTATGTTATAAATATCTTTATTAATAAAGACTGTATCGATCTCAGGCCAGTTGTTTTCATTTTCAAAACTAAAACAGCAGTGGACTATGTTTTACATAATCTAATCATATTTTCAAACTTAGTAGCTCATTACATTTTAAAGAGTTAGGCTATTCAGGCAGATTGTTCCATATAATATTTTACTACTACTTTTTTTTTTTTTTGGTACTGGGGATTGAACTCACGGACACTCAACCACTGAGCCACATCTCCAACACTATTTTGTATTTTATTTAGATACAGGGTTTCACGGAGTTGCTTAGTGCCTCACTTTTGCTAGGCTGGCTTTGAATCCTCCATCCTCCTGTCTCAGCCTCCTGAGCAGCTGGGATTATAGGTGTGCGCCACTTGGCTCTACTTCTTTTTTTTTTTTTTTCCCTATACTGGGGATTGGGGATTGAACTCAGGGGCACTCTCCCAGTAAGCTACAATTCTATCTCATTTTATTTTTTATTTTGAGATAGGGTCTTCCTAAATTGTTGCAGCTGGCCTACAACTTTTGATCCTCCTGAGCCACTGAGATTTCAGGTGGCACTACCATCCTTGGTTTAGGTTTAGATTATTTAGTGTCTAATTCCTAAATTTGCAACAAGTGATTAGTTGTTTCTAGTCACAGAAGAGAAAAAAGTCAACAAGGAAGATCAAGTCTTTTTGGCTGTCATAGCTTTTATTTCCAAGTTTTATTGGAAATTACAGGGTCCTTCAAATCTACACAGTGATAAAAAATGTTACCTAAGAAAACTTCAACCATGAATAATACAAAAGACAATTGAGTTTTTAAACAAAGATTAAGATATTCAGAGCAATTCTTACCACTTGTATAAGGAATTCTACTGGAAAACCACCTAATGTTTCAGTGTCAGAGCCAGAAATTTTGCTTCTCCAAGGTGACTGTCCTAATAAAGGATCATTATCCTATCAGGATAGAAAGGAATCATTTAATCATTGAATGTTCAAAAGAAAATATTTTATAGATAAAGTGAAATTAATCACTATTATAACTAATATTATATTAAAATCCACTTATTTTGTTTAACATTTGATGACTCAAAATAATATGGGAAACACCTAAAGTTATTGTAATAAATGTGTACTTCATAATAACATAGTATATACTCATTCTAATAATTAAATTGCTGATGGCATTTCTAAAATATTACTGACCGTAATTGGTGACTGGAGAGGAGGAGTATAATGTAACCGTGGTGGAGTCATAAAAAATCGAGAAGGCCGCTGTTTTTGTCCAAAGGCAGCAATTGGCATTGTCTCATGAGGCTCATTACTCTTTGAGAAAGAGAATAATCCACAATATTTAGTGAAATTTACCAATCATTTAAGATTTATAAACACTACATTTCAGCTTGAGATACTTACTTGGAGTCCAGGATTTATGACAGTGTACAAGGCATATTCAATGACTATCATAGAATATATTATTCTACAAATATCAAAGGCTAGAACTTAAGTTGGAGAATGAAAGTACTACCACTGCCAAAAGGTTGAACCCACAAAAGACAATTAGAAGAAAACAATCAAAGGATCAAAACAGTTTAGAGAATTAATGATTAACATTCAAGTGTTCTATGGCCACCTTTGGTTATCTACATTTTTAGATGATCTGAATATATTCTACTATTATTAAAGTCTTTTTTTGGGGGGGTACCAGGGATTTAACCTAGAGACACTCAACCACTGAGCCACATCCCCAACCCTATTTTGTGTTTTATTTAGAGACAGGGTCTCACTGAGTTGCTTAGTGCTTCGCTTTTTTACTAAGGCTGGCTTTGAACTTTTGATGCTTCTGTCTCAGTCTCCCAAGCCACTGGCATTACAGGCCTGTGTCACCGTGTCCAGCTCCCACCTATTTTTAATTTTTAAATTTTGAGACACGATCTCACTAAGTTGCTTAGAGCCTTGCTGAGTTGCTGAGGCTGGCTTTGAACTTTTGATCCTCCTGTCTCAGCCTCCTGAGCCATTAGGATTATAGATGTGTGCCACCATGCCTGGGTAAAGTCAATTTTTATTTAGCTAGGGAGCAAGTTTTGGATGATCTCAGTTAAACAGGAAAACAATTCTCCTTTTTCAAAAGGGAGTTCTGAAGATTTCATCCTTTAATGCAAAAACTTAAAGGTGATGTATTTTGTTCTATTTAGTCCAAATTTTCTTTCTCCTCTGTAGTTTCTCTCTAAAAGGGATATTTGATAAGGAAATGCTCACAGTAAAAAGGGATCACAGTTTTTAAAAAGTATCTATTAGAAAACGAAGATTTTTCTATTTTTGCATTAAGGAAATAGTTTTTTAAAAAAAATAATTACAAGCTCATAATCCATAAAAATCAAGTTTATAGTAAAGAAATGAAAAAAGGGAGGCTAAAAGCAAACAGCTTAATTTTCATTATGCTTAGAGGAAAACCATTTCATTAAAAGAAGTTCATTTTTTTTTCCAGTACTAGGAATTGAACATAGGGGTGCTCTACCACTGGAGCTGTATCCTCAGCCCTTTTTATTTTTTGTTTTGAAAAAGTCTAAAAACTGGCTTTGAACTTGCAATCCTTCTGAGCCACTGGGATGTGTCACCACACCCAGCACATTGTTTATTTTCAAAACCTTGTCCCAAACTGTGGTTATCTTAGATCTTAAAATTATCTTAATTTATTAGAAAGCTGTGTAGGGCTGGTAGATTGCATACTTAACATATATAAAATCTTGGGTTTGATGATTAGCACCACACACAAAGATGGTGGGTAATTTCCACGATACTGCTAAATCAGGAATGATCATGAGCCAAGTGTGATGGCACATGCCTATAACCCCAGCGATTTGGGAGGCTAAGGCAGAAAAATTACAAGTGTGAGGACCACCTCTGCAATTTAGCAAGACCCTGTCTCAAAATAAAGAATAAAACAACCAGGTTCCATGGCACATGACTATAATCCTGTACTTGGGAGGCTGAGGTCAGTGGACTGCAAGTTTGATGCGAGCCTCAGAAACTTAGTGAGACCTGTCTCAAAAAATAAAAAGGGGGACTGAGGTTGTGGCTCAGCAGTAGAGCACTCACCTAGCACGTTCGAGGGCCTAGGTTCAATCGTCAGCACCACATAAAAATAAAGATATTGTGTCCATCTGCAACTAAAAAATAAATATTAACTAGATAAATAAATAAAATAAAAAGGACTGGAGATATAGCTCAGTGGTAAAGCACCCTTAGGTTTAATCCTCAGTACTAAATAAACAAGTAAATATTTTAAAATAAAGAATAAAAAGGGATGAGGATGTATCTTAGTGGTAAAGTGCCTTTGGTTCAATCCCCAACACTGGGAGCAGGTAAGGGGGTGGTGGGAATGAGTAAGTGTGAAATAATGGTGCAGTAGTTTTATGGAATATACCAGAAATTTAAAACACCTGTATTCTAGTCCCAATCTAATAGGAAATCATTCTAGAGTCTTGATGAAATTACTTAATGAATAATGTCTCAGTTTCATTATTCAAAAAGTGATGGTAATTATGACCCATCCCGAATAACTATGAGGATAGAATAGGAGAACGAATCTGAGTGCAACATGTCATTTCATACTTTCAAAAGCATTCTGCAGAAAACTGTAACTTACTCTAACAGCAGGAATTACTATGTATAGCTTCTTCCCAAAGATAACTTAGGTGTGATTAATTCTATTAACTTAAAATATTGTGTGGTTAAAGTACAAAGGGATCCTAGCTTCTTGCAAAAAAAAAAAAAAAAAAAAAAAAGATTTTCAATATAGTTCTGCTTCATGGGTCTAGCAGACAGGGTTCGGAAGCCCTAAGGATCTCTTCCTCTACAAACTGAAACCTCTACAAACTGAATTTTTATTCTATCATAAAATAGTTTCTAAGAAATACTATCCAAGGGGCTGGGGTTATAGCTCAGTGGTAGAACGCTCCTCTAGCTCGGTTGAGGCCCTGGGTTCGATTCCCAACACCACATAAAAATAAATAAATAAAGATATTGTGTCTAACTACAACTAAAAAATAAATATTTTTTAAAAAAGAAATGATATCCAACAGGCTTAATAAACATAAAACATAAATATTTTATAAAATACTACTCACAAGGACTTCATAGTCAGGGATGGTATGAGTCCCAAGCCCTGTCCTATCAAAAGTTACTCTATAAGTAGCATTAAGAGTATCCACAGCATCTATTTGTCCAGTGAACAGACCATCATGAACACCACGTAATCGTGCTGAGAAAAGAAACAAAGGCATTATCATGTTTGAGAGATACAAAGAATTTTCAAATATAAAACTTCCAAGCATGTAATTTAAGCCATAAAGTACAGTGTCATTGTCTACTGGTTTCAACATAAATATGAACTTTTAAGTTTAGAGAAACAACAAGTAACTTTTTTGAAACAAAACTATGATGCACCTTAATATGATAAATCAATGAAATAATATAGCTACCAAACTAAGGGGAAAATATTTAAAAATAATTTGGAGTTTAAATCCCTAAAAAGCCAACAAAAGAATTTTAGCCATTACACTCATGAGCAAAACACAGGGAGTAGTTCAACAACAACTACAAAAAAAAAGAATGGTTGGGTGTGATGGCATGTGCCTGTAATTTAGGTGGCTGAGGCAGGAGGCTGGCAAGTTTGAGGCAGGCCTGGGCAACTTAGCAAGACCCTGTATCAAGATAATATAAAGGGCTGGGTATGTAACAGTTGCCTAGCTTGCACAAGGCCCTGGATTCAATCCTCAGTGCTACAAAATAAAAATAAACAAGTAAAGGGTGGGGGAGAAAGAGGAGAAAAGAAAGAGGAAGAAGACAATGACAACTGACAATAAGGAATGCTGCACAAAAAACAATCAATACAAGAGGCCAGACAGAGACTGCTATTTTTAGAAAGACCTGCCTGCAAGGTTGGCCCTTGGCTAGCAACTGGAGACCCAGATTTTTGGAGTATTCCCACTGCTCCTTAATTAACAAGGGTGGTTTTCTATGACTAGATTACTTGTTCAAATAATGTGATTTATGCTGAATGTCTGCTTTTCTTCCGAGAATGTAGAATTTCAGAGTGCAGTAAGCAGAAGATGCTTATGTGACCAGCCCCCAGTAAGAACTCTGGACACTGACTCTAATGAGCTTCGTTGATCCACACACTTCAGAAGTGTTGTGACAATTTATTTCTGGAGGAATTAACCAAGTCCTATGTGACTATATTAGAAGAGGACTCTTGGAAACATGCACCTGGTTTCCTCTGGATTTTGCCCCATGCACCTTTTACCTTTGGTAATTTTGCTTTGCATCCTTTGTTGTAATATCTTAGCCAAGAATACAAGTATGTGCTGGGCACTCCCCAGTGTTTCTAGTAAATCATCAAACCTAGGGGTTTTGGGGACTGCTGACAAGGATGAACTCTTGTCACTATTAAAGTCCAGTTTGAGCTGGGCCCAGTGGCACATGCCTGTAATCCCAGCAGCTCAGAAGACAGAGTCAGGAGAATCACAAGTTCAAAGCCAGCCTCAGCAATTTAGCAAAGTCCTAAGCAACTTAGTGAGACCCTGTCTCTAAATAAAATATAAAAAGGGTTGGGGATGTGGTTCAGTAGTTAAGTGCTCCTGGGCTCAATGCCTGGTAACAACAACAAAAAATCCAGTCTGAAATAACATCAGGAAAATCCAAACAAATATCCAGCATGAATGAAAATTTTAAGAATTATAGTACAGTTTGGATATAGTGGGGCATGCCCGTAACTGCAGGTAGTTGGAAATCTAAGGCAGGAGGACTGTGAGTTTGAGGCAAGTTTGGGCAATACAGTGAGACCCCACCTCAATTAAAAAAATAAAAAAGAAAGAAAAAAAAGAGAGAGCATTTAAGTTTTTCAATGGGGCAAAATTTGCATTTTATACTGACCAAAAAGTACAGAAATATTCAAAACAAAGTATTCAAATTAAAAGGATCAACTGATAAAAACATAATCACAAGAGACTAAAATATCACTCTCATTTTCTGACAGATCAATTAAAGGAACAGAGAATTAGGGATATGGAAGATATGAGTAATAAAGCTGAATAAACAAACATATAAAGGGACTTATAGTTAATACAACATGAGTGATTATTCTCTGCAACAGACAAGTACAATCTGGACTAGATTATCAAAAACAACCATTCCAGGGTACTGGAAATAGACCAAATGCATAAAACAACTAAGAAATGCTTCTTGTTGAAAAACTGCTAGAGTTTCAGGTTAGGACTGGAAGAGTCAGTGGGCTTTTTGCATGAGGTTATTCATATCCCCACCATTATCATCAACATGGTTGGCGAAAATGGTTTTACTAGGGCAGGGCTGGTCACATAAAAAAGCACTGTGTTAACTGGTGGCCCATGCCTGTAATCCCAGCAATTTGGGAGACTGATGCAGGACGATCATGAGTTCAGCCTCAGAAATTAGTGAGGCCCTAAGCAACTCAGGAGACCCTGTCTCTAAATAAAATACAAAAAAGGGCTAGGAGGGTTGGGGTGGTGGCTCAGTGGTAGAGTGCCTGCCTAGCATGTATGAGGCATTGGGTTCAATTCTCAGCACTGCATATAAATAAATAAAATAAAGGTTTGTTGACAACTATAAAAAAATATTTGCAGTGGGACTGCAAATTGGTGTAGCCAATATGGAAAGCAGTATGGAGAGTCCTCGGAAAGCTGGGAATGGAACCACCATTTGACCTAGCTATCCCACTCCTCGGTCTATACCCAAACTTCTTAAAAATAGCATAATACAGGGACACAGCCACATCAATGTTTATAGCAGCACAATTCCCAATAGCTAAATTGTGGAATCAAACTAGATGCCCTTCAATGATGAATGGATAAAGAAAATGTGGCATAAATACACAATGGAATATTACTCAGCAATTAAAGAGAATAAAATCATGGCATTTGCAGGTGAATGGATGGAGATGGAGAATATAATGCTAAGAGAAGTTAGCCAATCCCCAAAAACCAAGTGCCGAATGTTTTTTTTTCTGATATAAGGAGGCTGATTCATAGTGGGGTTTGGGGCAGTGAATGGGAGGAACAGATGAACCATAGATAGGGAAAAGGGGTGGGAGGGAAAAGGAGGGGGTATGAGGGTAAAAAAGATGGTGGAATGAGATGGACATCATTACCTTAAGTACAGGTATGAAGACACGAATGGTGTGAATATACTTTATATACAACCAGAGATATGAAAAATTGTGCTCTACATGTGCAATATGAATTATAATGCATTCTACTGTCATTCATTATATATAACAATTTAGAATAAAAAATTTTTTAAAAAGGTAGGAGGTTGGCTGGGGATGCAGCTTGGTTGTTAAGCGCCCCTGGGTTCAAATCCCTGGTGCCAAAAAACAGTAGTGTTGTCAGAAGCACCAGACCTGATATGGATGAATGGGTAAAAACCTGTGACTGCCAATTAAAAGTGGTGAACTTGGGCTGGGGATGTGGCTCAAGTGGTAGTGTGCTCGCCTAGCACGTGTGAAGCACTGGGTTCGATTCTCAGCACCACATAAAAATAAAATAAAGACATTATGTCCACCTAAAACTAAAAACAAACAAACAAACAAATAAATAAATTAAAGTGGTGAATTTGATGCTGGGCACAGTGGCGCATGCACAGTGGCTCAGGAGGCTGAGGCAGGAGGACCATAAGTTCAGTCAGCCGCAGCAACTTAGCGAGGCCCTAAAGACTTAGTGAGACCTTATGTCAAAATAAAAAATAAAAATGACTGGGGATGGGCTGAAGTTGTGGCTCAGTGGCAGAGCGCTCGCCTCACACGTGTGTGAGACCCTGGATTCAATCCTCAGTATCACATAAAAATAAATAAATAAAATAAAGGTATTATGTCCAACCACAACTAAAAAAATAAATATTAAAAAAAAGGGGGGGGCCCGGGATGTTGCTCAGTGGTTAAGTAGCCCTGGGTTCAATCCCTGGTACCAAAAACAAAGAAGTGAACTTGTTCAAGAAAGATTGGAAAAACTTACTGCTTTGGAAGCCCAAGATATGGTCTTGGTTGAAATGAGTGGTAGACAAGCCAGAAATTTAACAGGGAGAACCTGGAAACTAGAGAACCATAAAAGGGCTAAAATAAGCTCTTTATTCATCCTGATTAATAGGGAAGCTATTCAAATGGACTGGCAAGACCCAAGACAAGTCTCACAAAAAGTAAAAGCTAAGGACAACTTGAAAACTGACAGCAACTGTGTACATTCCCTGACTTACTCACAGATCAAGCAGAGGCCTTTTAGGCCTAAGATATTTGAGCATAATCTCTGCCCAAATCATTGGATGACCACTAAGTTATGCAGATGTAGGGGTAACTACTATGAAGTCAAGCATAAATGAAATGAGACATCAGCAGTTGCGTAGATAAGCTACTAAAGCAAACCCAACTACACTACAAAATAATTAGAATACAGAAATGCTACAGTAAGTTTTTAACCAAAAATTACTAAATGTGTAAAAAAAATAGGAAAACATGACTCTTACCCAGGAAACAAGTAAATAGAAGTTTACAGATATGATAGATTTAGCAGCTATTACAAATATGTTCAAAGAATTAAAAGGAAAAATGATGATAATGACTTGATAGGAAATCTCAAGAGATGGGGCTGGGGATGTGGCTCAAGCCGTGGTGGGCTTGCCTGACATGCGTGCAGCCCGGGTTCGATCCTCAGCACCACGTACAAACAAAGATACTGTGTCCGCCGAAAACTAAAAAATTAACATTAAAAAAAAATTCTCTCTCTCTCTTAAAAAATAAAAAAGAAATCTCAAGAGATTATAAAAAGATTAAATGGAAACTATAGAGTTAACAAACAAAAAGTGAAAACTTTACTACAGGGGTTCATCAGTAGGTTTGAGATAGCAGATCAAAGAATCAGTTAAGGGCTGTGGATGTGGCTCAAGCGGTAGCGCGCTCGCCTGGCATGCGTGCGGCCCAGGTTCGATCCTCAGCACCACATACCAACAAAGATGTTGTGTCTGCCGAGAACTAAAAAATAAATATTAAAAATTCTCTCTCTCCTCTCTCACTCTCTCTTAAAAAAAAAAAAAAAAAAAAAAAATCAGTTAAAATTTTAGATAATATATTGTAGTAAGTCTATGTCTCCCTTCCCCCTCTTTTTTGTGGTGCTGGGGATTGAACCCAGGGCCTTGTGCATGTAAGGCAGGCACTCTACCAAGTGAGCTATATCCCCAGCCCCTCCTTTGTTATTTTTAATTTTATTTTTATTTTTTGGTACCAGGAATTGAACTCAGGAGCACTTAACCATTAAGCCACATCCCCAGTCCTTTTTATATTTTATTTTGAGACTGGGTCTCAATAAGTTGCTGAGGCTGGCTTTAAACTTGCAATCCTCTTGTCTCAGCCTTTCAAGTGGCTAGGATTACAGGCATGTGCCACTATGGACTAGCTTCTTATTTGTAATTTTTTTTTTTTTTTTAAAGAGAGACAGAGAGAGCGAGAGAGAGAGAGAATTTTGTTTTTTTTAATATTTATGTTAGTTTTTCGGCAGACACATCTTTGTATGTGGTGCTGAGGATAGAACGGGCCGCATGAATGCCAGGTGAGCGTACTACCGCTTAGAGCCACATCCCCAGCCCCTTATTTGTAATTTTTAAATGGACAAATAAGATTGTATATATTTACTAGATACAACATGACATTTTAAAGTATATACACACTGTGGAATGACACAATTTAGCATTATCTTATATAATCATCATTTTTGTGAGAAAATGCTTTTATCCATTCTCTTAGCATTTTTCAAAAATATATTGTTAACGATAGATACCATATTGTACAATACATCTCCTGAATTTATTCCTTCTATCTTACTGCAATTTTGACAACATCTTTCCAATCTCCTTTATCCACTAAACTACCTCAGCCCCTAGTAACCACCATTCTACTCTTTATTCTATAAGAACAACATATGAGTGAGATCATATAGTATGTATATTTCTGTTTCTGACTCCAATAATATAGAGGAAAATCAAACTGTTTCTCCTACTATATTTTCCCAACACTTCTGACAACCAGATGTGTATGGGATTTTCCCCAAACACACTAAGCAAGCAATGCTGCATCAGTGGTCACTAGTTGAGTATCCTTTCACCTGTACTTCTCACACATAGCTATAAATTGAGTTTCCTACAACCTCTGCTTAGGTTCCATTTATTTGCTAAAGTGGCTCACAGAATTCAAGGAACTAATAACTTAGTTTACTGGTTTATTATAAAGGCTACTATAAAGTATACAGATGAAGAGATGCAAAGGTGAGGTATGGGGGAAAGCATATCCTGCAGCTTCTAAACCCTCTCCAGGTACACCTCTCTCCCGGAACCTCCAATTGGTCAACTCTGTCCTTTTGGTATTTTATTGGAGGCTTCATCACATGGGCATGATTGATTAAATCATTGGCCATTGGTGATCAACTTAGCTGAAATAAATAGAGCTGGGTATGGTGGTACACATCTATAATACCAGAGGATTAGGAGGCTGAGGCAGGAATATTGTGAGTTTAAGGAAGGCCCCAACAACTTAGTGAAGCCCTAAGCAACTCAGTAAGTCTGTCTCTAAATAAAACATTAAAAAGGGCTAGAGATGTGATTCAGTGGTTAAGTGCCCCTTCATTCAATCCCCACTACTACTACTACTACTACTACTACTACTAAAAAAAAGATATCTGGGAATCAATCTAACAAAAGAGGTGAAAGATCTCTACAATGAAAACTACAGAACACTAAAGAAAGAAATTGAAGAAGGCTTTAGAGGATGTAAAAATCTCCCATGTTCTTGGATAGGCAGCATATTGTCAAAATGGCCATATCATGTACAACCAAAAGAATGGGATCCTAATTAGAATGTTATACCCCAAGGATAGTGCCATGGAGTTGGGGTTGATTGGGCACTTAGCGCGTGCTTAAGCCTCATTGAACCTCAAGTGCTGAGCTATGAGTCCAGCCTTCCCCAGACACAACAAGTAGATCTTGACTTATCCAGGCCACTTTTCACCACTGCTGCAGTACTTACAGCATGCAAACAGAGAACCTGGATATTTATCTAGTCCATCCCAGAAGAAAAAGAAAAAAAAAAGAAAAAAAAAAAGAAAAAAAAAAAAAAACAGTGGTTAAACCACCAGTGAAGGAAATAGAGAAAGTAGAGAGATCCCACATACATCTCAGAAAGATGAAGATCTGACAAAGGATTATGAAGAATGGAAAAGGAAAATTTTAAAAAATGCTGCCCAAACTCAAAAGACTATAGCAAAGTGATTGCAGTTTCCAGACTGGTATTCGCTGCAAACTTACAGTACACTGCCACTTCCAGGAAGATTTTAGGACTTTGGGATTTTGTTTGAACTTTTATAACAAGGACCCAACTGCCTTCATAGTAAAGAAGCCAGCACTAGGGCTAAGTTCTGTTCTGGGCTATGTGCTGGCACCTGCCTTGGCAACATTAAATCTACTATAGTGCCTCAGCTCTCCACAGGTCTCCACTCTCCCACAAGTTGTAACAGGAACCATTTTGCTTTTCAATTGTGTTTTAAGCTAAAGGCAGTTTCCCATTCTATCTAGAATATAAATTGCAGGCTGAATGAAATCTTATCAATTCTACTTAAGTTGTTGTGTAAGTTTTTTGGTTTGACTAAAATATTGCACAGCCTACGTTAAAAAAAAGAAAAAAGAATGTTATACCCCATGTATGTAAAATATGTCAAAATATACTCTATTGCCATGTATATCTAAAATGAATAAAAAGTAAAAGATAGGAAAGAAAAGAGAAAAAATTTTAAAAATAAAAATAAATATACCATTTATGGTCACTTTGAGCTTTGGAAGCATTTTCTAAAAATTTCCTTTTTCATTCTTCACAAATATACTAGATAAATAATGTTTTTAGAGCTCTATTCTTCTTGTGTGTGTGTGTGGTACTGGGAATCAAATTCAGTCTTGTGTATGTCAGGCAAATGCTCTCCATTGAGCTCCATCAGCAGCCTGAGTTCTATACTTTTCTGAGAAAAGTATTAGGTGAGGATTGAGGTTGTAGCTCAGCAGTAAAGTGCTTTCCTAGCATATGTGAGGCACTAGGTTTGGTTCTCAGCACCGTGTGTTTAAAAAAATAATAATAGTCCATCAACAACTAAAAAAATTTTTTTAGAAAGTAATGAGTGAATGATTAGAGTGCTTGAAAAAAATTCCATATATATGAATATGTATGTATGAATATATTTATGAATATATATGGATATATAAGCTCTAGATTACAATTTCCGAACTATTTTAATGTACCTGCATCAATTTTGCTGAAATATTCAAAGAACTGAAAACTTGGGACTAATGTCTTTTCAACTTGACTTCTGCTTCAGAGAGTTCTAGAACTATTCAGAGTAATTGATACTTGGCCAAACAATTTCCTGTATTATGTGGCTAAAGTTTCATATCTGGACACTTCTCTGAAACTTCTCCATCATTTGAATTTTTCATTACTTTGAGTACCTTAAAACTCTTGTGTTTTTTTTGTTTTTGTTTTTTCAAGTCAGTCACTGTTTGTGGTACTGGGGGATGAACCACTCTACCAATGAGCTATATTCCCCAGCTCTTTTTATTTTGAATATATCCATGGAAAAAAAAAAACATCTTTATCATGTTATTACAGAATGATAATCACCTCAGAAGGTTCCTTCTTCCCTGTTAAGTCTCTTTTCAGAAATAATCACATTTCTGATTTTTTTCACCATAAATTAGTTTTGTCCATTTTGGAAACATACAATATAAGCATTGTTTAGTGTTTAGCTTTCTGCTCAATATAATGTCAGTAATTCATTTCTTTTTTCTCTGAGTTGTACTCCACTCTAAGAAATTACATTTTGCTTATTCAGTATCCTGATGATAGGATGATTCCAAGTTTTGGCTATAAGATTAGAATGATAAGAGTGCTTAAAAGATGGTATGAACTTTCTGTTACAGATTATTATGTGGACAGTTGTTTTTCACTTCTGTTAAGTAAATGCCTAAGAGAACTACTAGAGCATAGGGCAAGTATTTTAATTTTATAAAAAACTGTCACGCTTTTTCCAAAGTGGTATACCATTTTATAATCCCACAAAAAATGTTCAGGAATTATGAAAGCTCCATATCTTTGCCAATTTGCATTTTCATGTATTCACTGATCTTCCTTTGGGAAATGTTGAATGTATGTCTATTCAAATGTTTGATCAACTTTTTAAAATCAGATTGTCTTTTTATTACTAATTTATAAAGTTCTTTATATTTTTTAGTATAAATCCTTTCTCAGAGATGTCCTGGAATCATTTTTCCCCCTATTTATTTTCCTAATGGTGCCATTTAATGCATAGAAAATTTCAAGTTGAATCATCTTTTGCTTTTTTGGTAACTCTTTGTCCACACCAAGAAATCTTTGCTTACATCCAGATCACATAGATATTAGAAGTTTCATAGCTTCAGCTTTTACGTTTAGCCCATTGATCCATGTTAGATTAAGTTTATTTCCATATGGATATCTAGTTCTTCCACTGAAGTGCTTTGGTGCCATTATGAAACCAACTGCCCATGTTGAGTGTGGCTCTATTTCTGAACTCTCTATCTTGCCTTGCAGCACTCCAACAGAATGTTGAGTAGAAATGGTGAACATCCTTACATCATTCCTAATCTTAATGGCAAAGCATTAAAAAACTTCACTATTAAGTATATAGCAGTCAGTAGAGTTTTGTATACAAACTTTATCAGGTAAGGAAGTTCATTTCTAGTATACATCAATGAGTATTAATATTGTCAAATGACTGGTATTTATTGATAGGACTGTTATTTTTTTCCCTTTATCTTGTTAAAGATGGTGATCTGATGTTTTTAATTTATTGACTAACTTTTTAAAATATATATATTTTTAGAGTAGGTTTAGGTTCAGAACAAAATTGAGCGCTGGGTTCAATCCTCAGCACCACATAAAAATAAGTAAATAAAATAAAGGTATTGTGTCCAACTACTACTCAAAAATAAATATTTTTTTAAAAATTAGTTAATTAATGAGTGTGTAAGTGTGTGCGGGTGAGGGTACTGGGAATTGAAGCCAGTGGTGCTCTACCCATGGGCTTCACCCACCAGCCCTTTATTTTTATTTTGAGACAGGGTCTTATTGAGTTGTTGAGTCTGACTTTAAACTTGCAATTCTCCTACTTCAGCATCCTGAGCAATTTTTCAAAAATTCTAACAATTCACAGCTGTACTTATTTTAATGAATTTAAAATTTTATCTTCATAGCTTTTAGTTTATGCTGTAGTACATGTTAATTTGAACCCTTTAAAAATATATTTCATACATGAAGAGAAAGTAACATACAGTAAATTACTACAGAATCTAAATCTTTCTAAATCTCTAATAGAAACTATCTTGGCTAAAAATGACAAATCACAATAGTAACAAGCTTGTCTTTTTCACTTACCTGTAACTTTGGTTCCAATAACCAGAGGCAAAGGAATTTCATCTGGGAGATCTTTGAATTGTGAAACATCTGCAACTTTCCTTTGTTGTAAGAGCCTTATTTTCTGCCGTTTCTGTTTTAATGCTGATCTCTCTTCCTCAAAAAATGCAGAAGAACATCTAGAATTATAAAAATCATATAAACTGATAACTATCCTATACAGAAACTTAAAAGTCTGACCATTCATTTCACTTTTCCCTTTTTTCTTCTCATTTCTTTTGAGTGTTAGATTTAAAAATGGGATTGTAGAAATTATTACTCTGTAAATTACTTTTAATTAAAAAAAGGAAATAGGGTGTTGCAAGACAAAGATTATATGTACATCTAGATTATTCCTCCTACAAAGTAGGATTTGTTCACCCTCCTTTGACAAAAATGTCTGGAACCTAGGTCTCCTTTGAAGAATAAAGTTCAATTTCAATATTCTATTCAGAAGAATATGACATTTTCTCTCTGATCCAGTGAGCATATCAATATAGGTTTAAAGATGAGATCTGCCAGTATATGAACTCATAACTAATCATACTTCATGCCTTTAAGTCTGAATACTGAATTCACTTTTAACTCTAGGGTCTATCTTATTTCCATTTTCAAATTCTAGGATGAATCAAATCATTTAGCATGTACAAACCTGTAATCCCAGCTATTTGGGAGAATGAGGCACGAGGATCACAAGTTCCATGTTGTTGTACATATCAACAGTACATTATTTTTATTGATAATATTATACTGTATATTTCATAATTTGTTTATCTATTCACTTGTTGGACATTTGGGCTGCTTCCAGTTTGCTATTAAAGTTGATGTAAACATTAGTATATGAAGTTTTTTAATATTTTTTAATTTTTTAGATGTTGATGGACTTTATTTTATTCATTTATTTATATGTAATGCTGAGAATTGAACCCAGTGCTTCATACATGCTAGGCAAGCACTCACTCTATCACTAAGCCACGACCCCAGCCCTGTGTGAGTTTTGTATAAACATATTCTTTCATTCTACTCCATCTAGGAGAGCCAAACTGTTTTCCAAAATTGCGATACTATTTTACACTATCACCATCAGTGTAAGAGACTTTAAGTTTCCTTTGGTGGTTTCTCTCACGAATATTTGGTATATTCAGTCTTGTAATTTTGAACATTGTAGTTTAATTTGCATCTTATTAAGGATTAATGATGTTGAACATCATTTTGTGTGCTTATTCAATATCCTTATACCTATAGTAAAAAATCTATCCAAACCCTTTGCCAATTTGCTAATTGGGCTATTTGAGTTTTAATGAATTTTGAAGAGTTCTTCACACATTCTGGATATTAAATAAATGTGTCCACCAGTCAAATTTTATGTAAACAGAATATTTAACATATTTACATGGTTTCAAATTTAAAAGATTTCAAAAGGTATTGAAAACTTTAATACCCATGTTTCTCAATTACCCAGCCTACTTCCCAGAGGACCATTGTAAATTTCTTATATACCTTTCATTGATATTTTAGGCATACACGAGCAAAAAAAACAAAAAAAAAAAAAAACACTTATGTTCTTTCCTTACTTCTCTAAATGGCTACAATATGCTCTGTTATGTATTCTGTATTTCTTTCTTAATATATCTTAGCAAATTACTCTATTACCAATACACAAAGAGATCCTCCATTTTTGTTTTTGTTGCCAGGTATAGACTCAAGGTTTTGTGCATGCTAAGCCTGAACTCTACCACTGAACTACACTTTCAGCCCATCTTTTTTGTTTTGTTATGTGGTTTCGGAATTTTCTATTTTAGGTAGTATACTTTAATCTTTCCCAAATTTATGACACTTAGATTGTTGCCAATCTTCGCTACAACAAACAATATTGCAATAAATACCTTTGCACATGTCATTTCACCTATGTGCAAGTACTTCTGTGATATGAACTCTTAGAAGAGTTAGGCTCAAGAGAATGAAAATTCATAAATTTGATCAATTTTTATCAAATTTCTCCCCAGAGATTATATAAATTAATCTCTCACCAGCAATATGTAAAAAAATGACTATTTCAACTTAGTATCACCAATCCAACATGTCAAAGCTTTATGAACTTTGTCAATCTGAGAATTAAAAAACAGTACTCCAGCACACTTTGATTTTGACTTTTCTTTTTCATTTTTGATGTTGATGGACCTTTATTTTATTTATTTACTTATTTGCAGTGCTGAGAATTAAACCCAGTGCCTCACACATGCTAGGCACTGAGCCACAATCTCAGCCCTGATTTTGAGTTTTCCCTGAGAAAAATTGAAATTTTTTCGTATTTAGAAGAGCCATTTTTTCCTTTCCTATGAATTATCTGTTTATAATCATTTATTACTATGAGTTATTTGATTTTTTTATAGACTTATAGGAGTTCTTTACAAATTAGGGAGTTAACCCTCTGTCTATAATAACAATTATAGATAGTTCTGTTGTTATCTTTTGACTTTTTGTTGTTTCTTGGTCATGAGAAATGTTATTTTTAGGAAGTCAATTTATTGATATTTTCTTATGGCTCTCAGCTGCTGGGCCTATTAGAAAAACCTTTTCCAATTCAAGACTCACAATATGCTGGTTTTCTCCATTTGTTTTGTTGTTTCATTTAAAAAATATTTAGGGCTGGGCCATGGCTCAGTAGTAGAGTGCTTGCCTAGCATGTGTGAGGCACTGGGTTCAATTCTCAGCACCATATATAAATAAATGAATAAAATAAAAATCCATTAACATCTAAAAAAATTTTTTAAATATTTTTTTTAAAGAGAAAGTGAGAGAGGGGGACAGAGAGAGAGAGAGAGAGAGAGAGAATTTTAACATTTATTTATTTTTTCTTAGTTCTCGGCGGACACAACATCTTTGTTGGTATGTGGTGCTGCTGAGGAGCGAACCCGGGCCGCACGCATGCCAGGCGAGCGCGCTACCGCTTGAGCCACATCCCAGCCCTTAAAATATGTAAATCTTTGATCTTTTTAAAAATTTTTCCTGGTACAAGGCATGAGGCCCACCTTGTCTTTTCTCTAGATTTCTACACAGCAGTTTTGATCTCCATTAAACAAACAATCTGCTGGGCATGGTGGTACACGCCTATAATCCCAGTTAGTTGGGAAGCTAAGGCAGGAGGATTACAAATTCAGGCCAGCCTCCTCAATTTAGTGAGACTCTGTCTCAAAATAAAAAATAAAAATAAAATAGAGCTAGGGATATAAATCAGTGGTAAAACAAACCTGGATTCAATCCATAGTTACCAAACCAAATCAAACCAAACAAAATAATAATCCATTCTCCTTCTCCATGTACTTGAAAGGTAACCACTGAAACTGTTTTATTAAATTCCTTTAGACTTCCATGATTGTGTGTGGACTGTTTATTCTTCATTCATATTCTATTTATGTACACTCTCACATTGTTTTAATTATGGTCACTTAATAATCTATATTCTATTCTAGCTCTTATATTTTCAATCTCAATCCTAGTGATTATTCCAATACTTCAAATAATATCTGATAAATTCTCTCTTCATTAGTTTGTTTTTTCAGAATTTCCCTATTTGATTTTCCCTTTTGAAATGTGAATTTTAGAGTTATCAGCTTAAAAGAAAAAAAGAGGCTAATGATACTTTCATTGGGAATGAATAATTTACAGATGAATTTAGGATGTCGTGTCCTCTTTTCTAAGATCATGTGTCTTCCCACTTGTTCAGATACACCTTGTTTGTTTCTTCCTTTCAATTTTTTTGTGTGGGGGGTGGTGGTGGATGGGTACTAGGGATTAAACCCAGGAGCATTCTACCACTGAGCTACATTCCCAGCTCTTTTTATTTTTTATTTTGAGACAGGTTCTCAGTAAGTTTCCCTAAGGTGGTCCTGCCTCAGCCTGCCAGTGTCCCTGGGATTATAGGCAATGTGCCACTGTATCAGCTCCTTTCTATCTTCTAACGGGTGTAGTTTTACCAAATGATTTTTTAAAATTTATTTTTATTAGTTCTAATCAGTTATAGATGACAGAAAGTTTTTCGATTCATTGAACACAAATGGAACACAACTTCATTTCTCTGGTTATACATGGTGTAGAGTTGCACCACGTGTGCAGTCATACATGTACCTAGGATAATGATGTTTGTCTCATTCCACCATCTTTTCTATCCCCATACCCTTTCCCCTTCTCTCCCTATAAACCAATTTTTAAGATTAGAACATTTCAAAAAGTATACTCTGGGCTGGCACTGTAGCTCAGTGGCAGAGTGCTTGCCTAGTATGTGTGAGGCACTGGGTTTGATCCTCAGCACCACATAAAAATAAACAAATAAAATAAAGGCATGCTATCTACCTACAACTACAAAAAAATTTTTTTTAAAAAGTATATTGTATGAATAATATGTATTATACTTTGACTTCTGTAGGGAAAGAAAAAGTTTAAACTTTTGTTAAGAAAAGACTTCCAACTTTCAATTAACTTTCATGAATTGAAGGACTATAAGTATCAGAGAACTATTATTTACTCAAAAAGACCTACAGAATTAAGAGAGGAAAATAAATAGTAACTGATATCCTATCTGGTAGACAATAATTAGAAATAGTATAGTTCAACATGCTAAAACATGCAAAATCACAACAAAAAGTCTCAAATAGTCTAATGTGATTATCAAAGATCATACATTTTTCAGTATAAAACACACCAAGTAACAAACTAAATTTTAATTTTGTTCTTATAATTGTTGAAAATATTAAAAATATTATCAGCAAGACTACCTTATAAAAGAGGGATAAAATAAATATTAGAAGTTCAATTAAAATTTCTTTCTTTTTTTTTTTTTTTTGTGGTGCTGGGGATTGAATCCAGGGACTCGTGCATGCTAAGAAAGTGTTTTATCATTAAGCTAAATCCCCAACCCCTCAGTTAAAATTTTTCCTTGTATTTCATCACCATCTATGGAGATCTTTAAAACTAAATTCCATTCTTATTTGTCTAAGTCACTTTCTAGACCTTCCTTAAACTTTCCCATCATTTAAAAATGAAAAAGTCTTACACATGCTTTTACTAAGCTGACAGATATAGAACTGATAATCTAATTCTGCTTCTAACATATTTCAAAATTTCACTACAAAGTAATATAAGTTTCTACTGTGTTACTAGGTAGGATAATACTAGAAAAGGGAACATCATTTCACACAAAGAGAAATTTTGAAAAAGTAACACTGGATAGATTAATTTCTTTTCTGTTTTTACATAAAGTAAAATAGGAAATTGAAGGAAACCTCTTGAAGTGACAAAGGGTTTCAAAGAAGATAATAACAATGTACACATAATTTTAGAGCTTACTTAAATACTTTTAGGACATTCTTAAATATTTTGGAACACAGGAAGACACAGGTAATATAAAACAGTAAAATTATGTTAAACCCATGTTTAGAACAAAAATGAAATTGTACATTTAATCATAAGATGATAAATATAAAAGACCTTCATTAAAGTTGTTTAACAGAATATAATGACATATAATCCATTATTTTGAAAAGTTATATTTTGGTACTAGTCATCTATAGATTAAAAACAAAAACATTAATGGCCAGGTGCAGTGGTGCACACGCTTTATTCCAGTGACTAGGAAGGCTAAGGAGAACTGCAAGTTCAAGGTCAGCCTCAGCAACTTAGACCCTACCTCAAAATAAAAAAATAAAAAGACTAAGGATGTAGCTCAATGGTAGAGCACTCCTGGGTCAATCCCCAATAATACACACATACACACACATAATTAATGTCATAATGATACTACCACCTATTTATTATTTTTATTTAAAAAAAATTTTTTTTTACCTCCGTGGTTTTCCCATAAGCCGCCTGATTTTTCCCCATTCTACTCTTGTTAATTTTCTTGTTTTCAAATTAGGAAAAGATTCTTTTAGACATACACAGAAGTCATTATCACCTTCAAAAAGTGGTCTGTAAAACAGAAGTGGTATTTTATTGGTTAATGCATGTTGTTTTCTTAAAAGACACAAAATTCAAAATATGCATTCCAATTTTCCACACCATACTAATCAAAAAATGTCAGATTTTCATATTGACTCTATCTATAGAAAACAGATACAAATTCAAAATACTGAAACTAAATCCTTGGTACTGTGAAACAACTGTTTATATATAAATTACTCAAGAAATATTGCCTGTGAGATTCCAGAAGAAACTGATTTTGTTCAATCATCTATTTGACTATATGTTTTGGGATGCTGTCCTGGCCCTGGCATTATAGCTGATAAAGACAAACAATAATGTCAGCTATAAAGCATCTTTGTCCCAAGAGTATCACTCTTTGTGACTAAGCCTGGAGGATGCCAGAGGATCAGATTAGTTTTAGGGAATCCCAGAAGAACTCAGGTCACAATAGGACATCCTGAAAGCTTTCTTAAACCTACTGAAAACCTGTGAAAAAAATAAAATACTATTCACAGTGTGAGAAACCACGAATCCAGTCTCATACAATAGTGCCTTGTCCTCAAATATGTACAACCATTAGATTCACAAACTTCAGAGTAGGTAATGGTTTGGAAACTAAAAGGAAAATAAAGATAAATAGCCAGCACAATATGCACCAATAACAGCCATACAAGGATAGAAATCAGAACTTTTCCTCATTAACTTCTATTGTCAAATAACTGGATTTTAGCCAAATCTCTTCTACTTAAACATTTATGTATAATTAAAATGCTTAAATATCATCCCTAAAATATAAAGATTACCCTCCTAAAACATTGAGGCATTTTTACCATTAATAATAGTTTCTATACTATTACACTAGCACTAGATTTATAAAATAAATCTCATTCATTACAAATAATGGAGCTTTGTTTAGGGTATCTCTATAGTCTTTGTTAACTATAATGCAGAAATTATACTTTCATTTAATTTTTAACAAAAAATTCCCCCAAAAGGCTAGGGTAGAAAACTATGGGAAACAGAAATAAATCCAACTGCAATGAGGAATAGAAAATTGAATTCAACTGCTGGGTATGATGGCATACACTGGTAATCCCAGCTACTTGGGAGCCTGAGGCAGAATCATTTGAGCCAAGGAATTGAGACCAGTCTGGATAATATAACAAGACCATGTATAAAAAGAAAAGAAAAAAAAAAGAGAGAAAAAGAAAAGTGAACTCAAGAAAAATAAGATCTAAAATCAAAATAAGACTATAAAAAGTTGCAGTTCATAACATTTGAAAAACTTAAAATTTCTAGTTCAAGTAATATTCATGATATAAGTCATGATACATACTTATCTATATTTGAATAGAACCACTCATATATGCACCATTTATGTGCTTTGGGAAGCTTGAGTAGGTTCCGTAACCGAAAACCAATCTTCTGTGAAGCTTTCTTATCTGGTGTTGACATTGTTGCTGTAAATTTCTATATGATTAAAAAAAAAAAAAAAAAAAAAAAGATAAATTGTAGCTCTATTAAGTAAAAATAAACATTTAAAACAGTGATTTAAAAAGGTAAGTTATATTTAAGTATTCAAAAATTTTTATAGCACTTAACATGGAATTTATTGTTTAATAAACAAACATGATTATTTCTGACAAAGTTAAAGCCTCAAGTCTCACAACACAGTCTCACAAGGAAAGTGAAATATTTGCCCCCATCATGTTCACACTGCAACACATTATCAGTTAAGTACACAGGAAGAAGAGATTCATATGAAATATTCCTACCCGTCATGGGTCAGAAGAGTTCAGTAAGAGGAACTCTGCTGGGCTGGGTATGTAGCTCAGTGGCTGAACACTTGAGATCCTGGATTCAATTCCCAGCAACCAAAAAAATAAAAATAATAAAGGTACTCTGCTGAGAAGGCAGAAAGAGGGAATACACAGATGCATGCAAATAAGCAGTGGGCCCAGAAGTGAATTCTATACCAAGTCAGAGAACTCTAACGCCATCCAAATATTTTAGATTACTGAAGAAGGGAAAAAAGCTTCACTAGTGTTAAGTCAGCATGATACCAAAAACTGCAAAGTATAATAAAAGAAAACTTCAGAAAATATCACTCACAAGTATGGATTTTTAAAATTCTTAATAAGAGCTTAATTAAAAAGAAACTTGGGGGCTAGGGATGTGGCTCAAGTGGTAGCGCGCTCGCCTGGCATGCGTGCAGCCCGGGTTCGATCCTCAGCACCACATACAAACAAAGATGCTGTGTCCGCTGATAATTAAAAAATAAATATTAAAAAATTCTCTCTCTCTCTCTCTCTCTCTCTCTCTCTCTTTAAAAAAAATATTTAAAAAAAAAAAAAGAAACTTGGGCTGGGGTTGTGGCTCAGTGGTAGAGTGCTTGCCTACTATGCATGAGGCACTGGGTTCAATCCTCAGCACCACATAAAAATAAAAAAAAAGATATTGTGTCCACCTGTAACTAAAAAATAAATATATAAAAAAAAAAAGAAACTTGGGGCTGAGGCTGTGGCTCAGTGGTACAGTGCTTGCCTAGCACGTGTGAGACATTGGGTTCAAACCTCAGCACCACATAAAAATAAATAGGATAAAGGTATTGTGTCCAGCTACAACTAAAAGAAAACTTAAAAAAAAACAAAACAAAACTTTACCACTGGAACATAAAAAGAATATAACACAACCTAGTGGAATTCATATCAAGTATATAAGGATGATATAATATTAGGAAATTATTAAGGCATTTTCATTATTAATAAATCAAAACAAGAAAAGTCATAATCACCTCCACTGATGCTAAAGACATGAATAATACCCATTAAAAACAAACTTAATAGACTGGGCACAATGCTGCATGCCTGTAATTCCAGAGCTCGGGAGGCTGAGGCAGGAGGATCATGAGTTCAAAACCAGCCTCAGCAACTTAGCGAGGCCCTAAGCAACTTAGTGAGACCCTGTCTCAAAACAAAATATGAAAAGGACTGGGGATGTAGCTCAATGGTTAAGCACCTCTGGGTTCAATCCCCAGTATCAAAAAATAACAAAAACAAAAAACAGACTCACTAGAATGGAAATAGGTGAAATGAATGAAAGACAAATACACAACACATCAAAAATTTTATGATAGAACTAATGTAGTGCTTAAAGGAAAATTTAATCTATAAACTTTAGTTTTAAGTCTAATCTATATTAGGAAAAAAAGAAAGATCTCAAACTACCAATATTAACCTCTTTTCTGTTGCCAATAACATAGTACCATAGAGTAGTTAAGTTATAAAGAAATTTATTTCAGCTTACAGTTCTGGAGGTCCCAGGTCAAGGGGCCACATTTCAGTGATGGCCTTCTGGGGACAGAGTCCCAAGGCAGTGCAAGACATTACATGGTAAAAGTCAAGGAGCTTATGGATTGTGTGTCTAAGTATTGGTCTGATCTTTGTCCATCTTCTTATAAGAGCCAACAGGAGCCAGGTGTGGTGGCACATGCCTATAAATCCTAGCAGCTCAGGAAGCTAAGACAGGAGGATCACGAGTTCAAAGCCAGCCTCAGCAAAAGCAAGGCACTAAGCAACTCAGTGAGACCTTGTTTCTAAATAAAATACAAAATAGGGTTGGGGATGTGGCTCAGTGGTTGAGTACCCCCGAGTCTAATCCCCAGGACCCCCCCGAAAAAAAGCCAACAGGATTCAATCATTGAGGTTCCACCCCATGACCTTATCTAATGACATCCCAAAGGCCCCGCATTTAAACACCGTAGTCAGATTTAAGTTTCCATTATCTTCATACCTCATAGTAGGGATTATATTTCAACACTTGAAACTGTGGGAAAACAAATCATAGCACTACCTTTCCACTGTAAGAAACAAGAAAAAGGAAGGCAAAATAAATGCAAAGCAACCTGAAGGAAGGAAATAAGATTAAAGCAAAAATAAATAGAAATTTGAAAAAAAAATCAGTGAAACCACAAATTCTTTGAAAAGATCAACAAGCCTTGAACTAGACAGACCAAGAAAATAAAAATAAATGGATCCTTTCATAACTTGATGCAATAGGTTCAATGTGTCCACTCAATTTCATGAGTTGAAACTTCATCTCCAAAGTAACATGTTAATGGTATTTGAGAGGACCTTTAAGAGGGCTCCACACATATGAATGGATTAATCCACTCACAGATTAATAGCTTGTTAACATAGTTTTGTTTTATAAAAGCAAGATCTCTCTGGCACACTTGCTCTATCTTGGCATGTGATATGATATACCATACCATGATCCAGCAGAGCCAAGAAGGTCCTCATCAGATGCTGAGCAGATGCCAATACTACACTCTTTACACTCTTAGACCTCCAGAACCTTGAGCCAAAATAAACTAGTTTTCTTTATAAATAATTACTTGTTAGTAGTCAGTCATAGCAAGAGAAAAGAGACTAAAACACTTGATAAAATCCATTTTTCCAAACGCCAATTCAAAAATCTGTACTGGGTTGGAGATGTAGTGCAGTAGTAAAACCCCTGCCTAGCAAGCTAAGGCCCTAGTTTTGATCCCCAGTAGTGGGGAAAAAAGAAATCAGTATCATTCTTAATGTTAAAATACTAAAAACAGCTGGCACGTGTGGCACACACACTAGGATTAGGGAGGCTGATGCAGGAGGATTTCAAGTTCAAAGCTAGCCTCATCAATTTAGTGAGTCCCTAAGCAACTTAGTGAAATCCTGTCTCAAAATAAAAAATACAGCAAGGCGCAGTGGCACACGCCTATGAGCCCAGTGGCTCAGAAGGCTGAGACAGGAGGATCACAAGTTCAAAGCCAGCCTTGAAATGGCAAGGTGCTAAGCAACTCAGTGAGACTTTGTCTTTAAAATACAAAATAAGGCTGGGGATGTAGTTCAGTGGCCAAGTGACCCTGGTTCAATCCCTGTTACACCAAAATAAATAAATAAATATGAAAATAAAAAATACAAAAGGCTAAGGATATGGCTTAGTAGTTAAACACTGCTGGGTTCAATCCCTGGTACTAAAAAAATAAAATACTAAAATCACTTTAATTTAAATGAGGAATATAACCAAGAGATCAACTATTACTACTATTTTTAAACACGATTTTGAAGGAATTGGCCAAGTAGGTAAGAGAAATAAAAAACAGAAAGAAGACATAACTACCACTATTTTCAAGTAACATGACTGTCCCAGAAAAGTTAATTTAAAAAAAAAAACTGTAATCATTAAAAGAAAATTAAATAAAGTAGATGAATACAAAATTGATATGTAAAGATCAGTATCTTAAAAAGAGTCACTATAAAAAAAACACTGTCTTTTCTAAAAATAAATGAGAAATGGTTAGATAATAAAAGAAAAGCTGAGTACACACACCTGTTAATCCTAGCAATTCAGGAGGATGTGACAGGAAGATTGCAAGTTCGAGGCCAGCCTCAGCCGCTTAGAGAGACGCTGTCTCAAAATAAAAAATAAAAAAGGGCTAGGGATGTAGCTTGGTGGTACAGCACCCTTGGGTTCAATCCCCAATAGGGGGATGAAGCAAAAATAAGAAAAATCCTGTTTTTGATAGTAAAAATGATAAGAACAAAATATTAAGTATCTAGGAATATACCTAAGAAATGTGCAAAGAAATGGAAAAAATTAACTATTGAGAGCAATTAAGGACTTAAATAAGTGGAATCACAACCAGTTCTTGAATAAGTAGTCTACATTTTATATATATGTCATTTCCTATAAATAAGTTTATAATGTTTTGCAATCCCAATAAATTTTTTCCTATTCAAGTTGATTCTAAAGTTCATGTGAAAAAATAAAAGTCCAAGAATACTGAGCAAAAAATCTAAAAAAAAAACCATACATAAAATAAATGTCCAAGAATACTCAGCAAAAAATCTAAAAAAACAAACATACATAATATCTTGCCAGACATTAAAAGATAACATAAAGTCATGCTAAAACAATTTGACATTAGCACATATAAACACTCAGCAGACACAGAAATAGAAAGTTTAGAAGTAACCCCACATATATATATATAGGAATTTAGTCTGTGATGAAGAAAGCATTTTAAATAAATATATAAAAGATGGATTATAGGGCTGGGGATGTGGCTTAAGTGGTAGCGCGCTCGCCTGGCATGCGTGCGGCCCGGGTTCGATCCTCAGCACCACATACAAACAAAGATGTTGTGTCCGCTGAAAACTAAAAAATAAATATTAAAAAAAGTCTTTCTCTCCTCCCTCTCTCTCTTAAAAAAAAAAAAGATGGATTATATTAAATATCACCAGACCAACTAATAGAACCTGGGGAGAAAAAATAGGCTGCAGTTTAACTTCCTTACTTAATCCAAAATAAATTCCAAATATATTGAAGATTTAAACATCTAAAAAAAATAAAGTAAGAAGAATATGTAAGAATTCTCAGACTATAAATTTTAGGTTAGGGACCTAGGCCTTTCCAAGCATGACAAACTCAAGAAGTTATAAAAAGCACAGTTATATATGACCCTTAATTTTTTTTTGAAATCCTGCTTGTTGAACAATATAGAAGCAAAAGCAAAACCCAAACTACAAAAGAAAAAAAATTATAACCAATATAAACAGGGAAGGGAATATTAATACATATAAGACTTTTATATGTATTCTTAATACATATAAAAGTCTTATCAATTAGCAAGAAAACAACTAAAATCCAATAGAAAAACAGGAAAGAAACAATTTAAAGTAATAGTTTTGAACATTGAAAAGTATCTCAACCACACTTATAGATGAAATGCCAACAAAAACAAGGCACAGAGGCACACACACGTAATCCCAGCTACTCACCAGACTAAGGCAAGAGAATAGCAAGTTTGAGGCCAGAATTGGCAATTTCCTGAGACCCTATCTCAAAATAAAAAGTATAAAGAGCCAACCATGAGGCTCAATGGCAGAGTGCCCCTGGGTTGATTCCCCAGGGCTAGCGGGAAAAGAGTTTATTTCTACATATCAGATTACAAAAAATCTGGATGTTTGGTTATATACTGAGTTGGCCAGCATCTGGGAAAGCAAGGACTCTGCTATATTGTTGGGAGAAAGCATAATTTGGCATTACTTTAAAAACTTTAAATGTGCATACCCTATGATCCAGCAATTCCACATTTTAGGCATCTGTCCTAGAAAAACACTTGCAAATTTATACAAACATGCTTGGGATGTTCACTGCAGCATTGTTTTTAAGAGTGAAAACTTAGAAACCATTTAAATGCTCCCAAATGGGAGAACTTGTAAATAAATTATGGTATTGCATAAGAATGAATATTATACATTGGTAAAAAGAAACAAAATATTGAATTCTGTTTGCCTATGTATCAATTAGCCAGATCGGAGAAAAAAAAAAATTTTTTTTTTTCGTGGTACTAGATTGTGAACCCAGGGCAGTCTACTGAGAAATATCCCCAGCCTTTTTAATTTTTATTTTGAAGCAAGGTCTCCCTAAATTGCCCAGGTTGGCCTTAAACTTGTGATACTCCTGGCAGCCTCTGAATAGCTGGGATTATAGGTGTGCACCATTGTGTATGACTCAAAAAAACCCAAAAACTTTTGAGTAGGGGGAAAAAAAAAGATACAAATGATGTATGGAACAATATCAGGAAAATGATGCTAAAGTGTAATTGGAAAAATATTTACATTTTAAAAAACTATATGTGTTAAATACTACTACATATTTCCTATGACAACTGTCTTAAATTAAGAATTTTATTTGAATTCCACCTTTTTTTTTTTAAAACTAATAGTAATCTGTTTTAGAATCCAATTCAGGATCTCATACTTGGAAAATTAAAATTTTAATGTAAAAATAAAAATTTTGAAAGTCAGGAGATGCATAGCATAACAACCAAATTACCATCAAATATTCTTATCACAAAAAGTGCTACTTCTTTCTATTGAATTAGCGGCCCACATTTTTAAGTTGGATATTGGTTGGATCTATTTACATACATCCAGTAACACATAATAAAATTATGTTAAACACATTTCTCTTGGGTGTGAGGAAATATTTTCAAACTGTTAATGGGAATATAAATTATTAAAGTTTTATGGATAATTATTTGATAGTATCTTCCAAATTTTAAATGTAAATACCCTTGTAGCAACTATACTTCTGAGGGTTTATTCAATAAATGAAAAATGAGTGACTACTATTTGGTACAAGGTGTCTTCTGCAGGTAATGAAAATATTCTAAAATTGTGGTGATGACTGTGCATGTTAAGAACCATGAAAGCATATTTTTTAAGTAGATGAATTATCTAATATGTGATTATCTCAATAAACCTGTTCATTTAAAAAAGCAGGACTCTGCAGATAGGCTGCCTACCATGTTAGTATCAGCCTTCACTTTCCAGATTTCTGTTCTGGAGCAAGATATTTAACTTCTGTATGTCTGCTTTTTCATATGCAAAATGAGGAGTAATGGAATAGTAATCTATCTCATGGGGTTGTTGAAGATTAAAGTAATACATATGAAATGCTTAGTAAGTATTCAATACAAGTTGGTTTTCATAATTCTTGAATTTTGGATGGTGTTCTTTAAATAAGCACACAGAGAAGCTCAGATGTAGCTCACAGGAAAAGCACTTGCCTGGCAGTGCAAGGTCCTGGGTTTAATCCCCAGCACCCCAAAACAAGCAAACATATGGTCAAAATGCATCAGATTTAGAGAATAGGACTAGAAGGGTAAGAGAATAAGCCACACCACATAAATGAAAACAGAAAAAATTAAGAGGTGTAAAGACTAGTAAAGAAAAACTCAGGAGTATATAAAACTTTCCCATATAAAAAAATCTCACATCATGTTTGTCTTATGTTATAACTGTTCTGTATTGCGCAGAATTAGAAAAAACTTTAGAAACAGTCCAAGAAGGAGTGATGTGCCTGGGAGAGAGGGCAGTGGATAGAGCTTGGACAGGGCTGCTTCAGAGTCATAAAGACCAAAGTTTTCTGTACGTGTGAATCATGCAGACTTTCCATAATGGTTCTTCCAAAATCTAACAGAATTCTTATTTAGCTATTTCTTATATTCATTTGACCTTGTATTCAACATCTACCAAGCCAAGAAACACAACATTTTACTTTCAATGAGATAAAAATTTTAAATTGCATGTCAGGTGTTTCTGTACATTTTCTTGATGCTTAAAAAAAAAAAAAAAAAAGTTTAAGACGCATTTTTTTCATTCTACAAAACATGAACATATTTTACTTTTTAAAATTATCATAAAGTTGAGAGTTTGGGGGTAGGGCATATTACCGGGCATGTCTTTATTTGATGAGAAACCCACTTCTATTATTGTATTGAAAATTTTTGCTTTATAATACTTTATGAAGGCTGGGTTTGTGGCTTAGTGGCAGAGCGCTTGCCTAGCATATGTGAGGCACTGAATTTGATTCTCAGCACCACATATCAATAAATAAAAATAAAGGTCCACTGACATTTAAAAATATTTTTAAAAGAACAAAAATAGGAATAATTATATCAAGTTATAAATTTGATAGGAGAAAAATTACATTATTCTTAAAGTTAATATTTTCTTGTCCAATTTTCATTCCTTTGATTCTTACCTGCCCAATGAGTTTTTTAAAAATGTAAAAAATATAAAAGGAGAGGTTGGGTGTAGTTCAGTGGTGCAGTGCTTGACAATGTCTAAGGCTTTGAGTTTGATCCTCAGCACCTCCAAAAAATAAAAATAAAAATAAAAAAGGAAAGGAAATATAATTTCATGTTATATGTTTTCTTCTTTTGGATAAAGAAAATACTTCCCTTGGTGATAAAGTTAAACATTTTCCCCCCACTTATTTCCATGCAAAATTCCAAACTGATTTGATACTGCCAAATCAAATTTGTTTAATGTCAACTATCTTCATGGTTACAGAATGATGACTGGCTTTCTACTGGTTTAAAGTTACCCAAAAAACCCATAAAATTTTCTAGGTCACTAAAATAGGACCTGAGCAGCAGTACTGAATTAAAGAAATGAAACTGTTACACAAATATAAAAGAATACATATCAACTTTATTGCATTGAGCAACTGTTTACTTCCTTTCACATGAAAAAAATTTAGCATACACATACCTGTGGAACCATTGCAACCCTCTGGTTTCTTTTAGGTGACTTTGTATTTATTTGTCTGTCATCTTCATCAGAAAAGAGTCGACTTCGTTTTGAATTTCTAAAAGGCTATGATATAAATTTTTTATTTAATGAAAAAGCAGAATACTCCTCATTTTTGTTCCAAAATATAATCCTATATTTGGAAAACACAGCTAACTCTGGATTATCAACAGTAATGAAAGGACTAAGTATGAGTATTACAAAGTACATAAAGCCACATAATCTTAGATTTAGAAAACAAAAAATATATATTTATGCAATGTATTCACAAATGCAATACTTCTCTGATTAAACTAAAACTAAAACCTAAGCTCCTTAATAGTCTGGAAGCCTTAGATGATGAAGATAGGAAAACAAATTCTGGAAATTCCAGTTCAAATTATATTGGTTAATACCAGTTGGGTGAATTACATGTCTGCTGCATAAAGTTGGGCTGGAACAAACACATTAAATGACTCTAGAATAATATGCCTAAATGTATATAATATTATACTAGATCAGCTGTCAAAATTATTAATTGAATTTCCACTTGTAAGAAAAAACAAGATACTTGAAAACATTCTTTAAAACAAACAAAAAAATTAAGTAGCAAAAGTACATAATATACTAATGGGTAATATTTTTTTCAAAATTTATAGTTCACCTTAGGTTTAGAGGTTTCATGAATAAACACAACAGAAATAAGACCCACATCCTTTTCTAAAAGATTTCCCTCCACTCAGGAAAGATTTTCAGGCCTATTTGTGAGGGAAATGGGTACACAGAGCTAACAAAATTTGGTCAGTAACCAACAGACCAAATTAAAATTAAACCCACTGTGTCTTTACACTTCAGAGCCCATATTTAAATTCCTTCTACCATATCCCCCTTCTCTGACCATGAGCAGAGAGGAGGAAGAGAATGATGAAACTGATGCAATGGAACTAAAAAATTCCCTACATTCACTGTGGCTACTACCCAGGCTACTGCTGCTGTCCATCCAAGTTCTAGACTTGTCTGATGATTGACCCCTAAAACCTGTTAGCTACCTGACTGGGCAGGCGAGAGACAGAGATCTGAAAATTGTTAGTCATGAAATTTAATGCTCATTTCTACTTTTCACCTCCAAATGCACTAATCCTTGACAAGATTTTAATACCTAACACTTATTTATATATCTTGCTGCAGGAACAAGAGTCACAAGAAACTTTTTATGTATCTATTAAAAAGTAAGACTTTTGCTTAGCATAATATTCTCCAACACCATTCATTTACGAGCAAATGCCAAAATTTTATTCTCTTTTAATGCCGAGTAATATTCCACTGTGGGGGCTGGGATACGGCTCAAGCGGTAGGGCACTCGCCTGGCATGCGTGCGGCCAGGGTTCGATCCTCAGCAACACATACAAACAAAGATGTCGTGTCCACCGAAAACTAAAAAATAAATATTAAAATTCCTTCTCTCTCTCTCTTAAAAAAAATAAAAATTCCACTGTGTATATATAGCAGTTTCTTTTTTTTAATTGATTTTTAAATTTTTTTAAATACACGACAGCAGTGGAATGCACTACAATTCTTATTACACATATAGAGCACAATTTTTTGTATCTCTGTATATAAAGTATGTTCACGTCAATTTACAGCACAGTTTCTTTATCCATTCAGCTATTGATAGGCATCTATGTTGGTTCCACAGTTTAACTATTGTGCATTCAGCTCCTATAAACATTGGTGTGGCTATGTCACTATAGTATGCTGATTTTAAGTCCTTTAAGTATAGATAAGGGGTGGGATACCTGGGTTAAATGGTGGTTCCATTCCAAGTTTTCTGAGGAATCTCCATACTGCTTTCCAAAGTGGTTATACCCATTTGCAGTCCCACCAGCAATGAATGAGTGTACCTTTTCCCCCACATCCCCAAAAACTAAAGGCCAAATATTTTCTCTGATTAGTGGATGCTGATCTATGATTAGAATGGTACATGGGAAGAATGGAGGAACTTTGGAAGGGACGAAGGGGAGGGGAAGGAGGGATTATGAGGGTGGGAAAGATGGTGGTATGAGATGGATATGATTACCCTAGGTACACGTATGATTGCACAAATGGTATGTCTACACTGTGTACAACCGGAGAATTGAAATGTTGCGCTCCATTTATGTATGATGAATTGAAATGCATTCTGCTGTCACGTATAACTAAGTAGAACAAATTAAAAAAAAAATAAGACTTTTGGCTGTTGCTGGGGTTTTGTTTGTTTTTTTCCTATTTAAATAAACTACAATTCTTTTTAAAATACTTAATTATGACCAGATATCACTGACTACAGATAATTTATCTAAGGTCAAATACTGTTCAATCACCCTTTACTTAAAGACTCAAATTCTTGTGGTTATAACAAAACCTTGGACATTTTTTCCTGTCTTATAAGAATTTATACAGGACAACAATAAAAGTTAGCTATGATCATTAAAGTCTAAGAAAAACGCATTCCTTACCATTTCCACAGCAGGGCCTGTATTTCTGCCTTTCCAAACAGGGGTTTTCTGTAAAGAACTGTACTTTTCATTCCATGTGTTAGATAAGCTTCCCTCTGTAATGAATAATTAATACTAATAAAATTTAAGTTTAGTTCAAAGGATTTCATACCATGAGCACTATCTATTTAATGGTAGCAATATATATGAAATATACACCCATGTGGAAAAAATACAATAGTAATAATTTTAGTTTATTTTGAATAAAAAATCTTATCTATATTTTTCTGTTCAATTCCCTTAATAATTTGATAAAGTGATACATCTTGAAAGTATTGAATTTCTATACTGAAACATATAGCATCTTTTCCCCTTTCTTTTTGTTTTTTAATAATTCCTCCACTTCAGTTGCCAAAACTATCTCTTCCTTCAACTCTAACTCCTAATTTAGGACACACATTTTTTTGCTTCAGTATGTGGAACCCTTGGGGCTGGGTTTGTGGCTCAGTGGTAGAGTGCTTGCCTAGCATGTGTGAAGTACTGGTTTTGATCCTCAGTACCACACATAAATAAATGTGGAACCCTTGATATATGAAAATAAAATTAATGTGATGTTTCTGTTTTTCTTAATTTAAGAAAAGGTCTATGGAGTTGTATACAACCAGGAAGAATTCAAACAAGTGATTGATTAAATATATTATAAAAATAAAAGGGAGTGAGTTTAATTTTTGTAGAAAGGTATATTTAAATATGTAGAGATTCTTAGAAAACTGGGATGAGTATAGATAGGATAATTATTTTTAGTCTCTTCTAGTTGCTCATCAGTAATTTCTAAAAGAAATTTATTTTAGTTGTAGTTGGAAACAATACCTTTTTAAAAATTTATTGTTATGTGGTGTTGAGGATCGAACCCAGGTGGCTACAACCGCAGCCCCTGTATAATTCTTCTTCTTTTTTTAAAAAAAAAATTTATCTATTTATTTCAGTTGTAGTTGGACACAATATCTCCATTTCACTTGTTTACTTTTATGTGGTGCTGAGGATCAAACCCAGGGCCTCATGCGTGCTAGGCTAGCACTCTACCACTGAGCCACAACCCCAATCCCTGTATGATTCTTTTTTAAAAACAAAATAGGGCTAGGGGTGTGACTCAGTGGTACAGTGCTTACCTAGTGTGTATGAGGCCCTAGGTTTGATCCCCAGTACTGTGAACAAATAAATAAAAAAACATACACACATACAAAATAAATAAAACATAGCCAGGCATGGTAGTGTACACCTATTGCTGCAGCTACTTGGGAGGATACTTTGAGTCCAGGGGTTCAAAGTTAGTCTGAGCAAGATAGGGAGACCTGTCTCCAAAAAAGAAAAGAAAGAAAAATGGATTTAATATTGGGAGAAAAAGATTAGAATATTTTTTCAGATATCTATCTATCTATCTATCTATTTTGCAGGATGGAGGCCAATACTAGGGATTGAATCCAGGGCCTCATACACACTAGGAAAGTTTTCTACCATTGCTCTATAATCCTAACCCCCTAGGTTGACTGATCTATCTAGATATTTGTGTGTTTGTGTGTGTGTATGTGTGTGTGTGCGCACACATGTGTGTATATGAGTGATACTGGGTACTAAAGCTAGGGCACTCTACCCTGAGCTCTACTCCCATCCCTTTTTTATTTTTATTTTGAGACACAGTTTTACTAAATTGCATGAGGCTGGCCTTGAAATTTGCGATCCTCTTGCCTCAGTATCCTGAGTCACTGGGATTACAGGCATGGGCACTCAATCCTACATGTATATTTTAAGAAGGACAAAAGAAAAGAGGTGGAGGGTGTGGGATATAACTCAGTGACAGAGTACGTGATGAGGTCCTGGGTTCAATCCCCAGCACCAAAAAAAAAAAAAAAAAGAGTGATGGAATTGATCTGCTTAGGCAAACCAACCAAGGTATTCTAGAAGATAAGTTGTCCAAAAAGGTCTTCATTTGATAAATCACTACAAAGCACAACACAGTAGCTTTAAAGACACAAAGGACTAATAAATTTTGAGAATATTTAGCTTGGTTCCCAATTTATTTACCTAGTAGAATCTTAACCAAGAGATAAAATTTAAAATGAACCATATTAAGAGGGCTAGTTTACTGTACCTATTCAAAAGAAATAATGAGATCAAGGAATGTCATCTAGCTTTTTCTCATTAAGAGAAAAGTACTATTCTTCTTTTATTGCAGGGAACTTGCTTTATTACTTAGAAGAAAAGATAAACCATTATGCAAACATACAGCTCAGCACAGGTTTAATAAATGCTTTAAATTTATATAAGATCTTTCTAGAATGTGTAGTTTGGAGTTTTTAAAATAATTTTAAGAAAAAAACTTTTCTTAATTTCTAATAATTCAGGACAATTTATATGTTCTAAAAGCTTATGAATTTCAAGTTATCAGTAAAAATCAATAGCTAGAATAAATAATAACTTAGAAGGAAAGAGAAATAGTATCAAAATTAATTTTATTAATTAAATTTCTAGGTTATAAACATCCCCCAAAACAATATAATTCTTACCTTTTAAACTGACAAGGGCTTTTGCTGAAGAGCCTGCAATAAAAAACAAAACAAATTAATAATCATTTCAAAAATCAAAGTGAGAAAAAACATGATTTGAGGGTAAAAGTAATCCATTTCATTTGAGCAATGTTGAGTTTGAAATGATGCTGCTATGTGCAATTAGAAATAAGTAGATGGCTAGACATAGTGCACACACCAATAATCCAAGCTACTTGGGAGGATCACAAGTTCAAGGCCAGTCCTGGCAAACTTAGAGAGACGCTGTCTCCAAAAAAACCAAACCAAATCAAACAAAAAAACAAAACCCAAACAAACAAACAAAAAACAAGGAGGGAGGCTGAGGATAAAGTTTAAGGGTAAAGTGCCCCTGGGTTCTATCTATCCAAGAAATAACTAGTATACAATTCAACTATAAACTAGAACTCAAATAGGGTAAGAAAAAATTGGAGAGACATCTGGGAGTCTTGTTAAAAGCTGTGAGAGTTGGAAACCATTCCCAGACAGGAAAATGTAGAAAGAGAGGGAAAAAGAAGAATAGGGACAGAAGTAATTTTGGATCTTAACTCAAAATGCTTTGATGGGCTGGAGATACCGCTCAGTTGGTAGAGTGCTTGCCTAGAATGCACAAGGTCCCGGGTTCAATCCCTAGCACTGCTTAGGGGCAGGACGGTGTACTTTGATGCTAAAGAAAAGAGAAACTGAAATGACATTTATTCAGGAAAAATTAGAAGAGGTAATGGAGTAGAAAAGCAAAATGGAAATGATTTCAGAGACTGTCATAGCAGGCCATAAGTCCCTAGAAAGTCTAGAATGTAGGTATGCGTGACACTTAAAAAAGAAGTGCAGAACAAACAAAAGGGGCTAGCATAAACCTGAAGGGATTCACTAGATAAAACAAACTTTAGGGTATATTAGAATAACCAGGAAGCTCCTCATAATGCAGAATCCATACTATTAATAAAGCTTTTCAGAGGAGGTAACCCACTTTGAGAAACTGAGCTTTTGGTTTTGGTGTGAATAAAGGACAATATCTATAGATGAAAGGTGCAGGAGAATCAATATGGAAAATGTGTTAAAGTGTAATGACCAAAGGTAGTAAAGTCACAGACAGGAAGAGTTGGGGAAGAATGCCATAAAATCTTGCTAAAAACTTCAAACAAAACAACACAACTGAAAAGCAGCAAAGTAGACAGTGCCCATATCATTGCAGCTAGTAAGAGAAATACAGTTCATTTGAGGAAAAAGTAGTAACCATTCACTCATGCAGTGAGTATGTATTGAGAGCTAACTGCCCATCAGTCTCTGCTCCGGACAACAGGGATACCACAGAAAGCAAAACAGTCCTGTTCTTCTGAAACTTACATATCTACTGAGAGGAGATAAACAAATACACAACAGGTGATGGTGAACACTCTGGGAAAAAGTACAGCAGGATAAAAGGGCCAGTGAGTGTGGGAGTAGGGGAAGGGTAGACTATTTTTATATGAAATGCTCATGATTAGCTGTTCTGAAAGGTAATGTTGGAACAGGGATCTGAAGGAAGAAGTATAAGCCACAAGGATATCTATTTCTGTTCCATGAACACAGGAACCATATCTTACAGATTCTGACCTACCATCTTTTTTAACCTTTTCTTAGAGGCAGTATGGCCTAGTAGTCAAAATAACAGGTTCTAGGTTGACACTAGTTGTGTTTGAATCTTGGCTCTGACACTTTAGCAATGTTACCTCCCCCAAATTACTTAACCTCTCTGTGCTGTTTCTTCATGTGCAAATAAGTGAGTGAGTTAACATATATATGTAAAAGTGTACTCAGCACATGGCTAATTTTCATAGTGGTTACTATTAATATTATTTTGATCAATTTATAAAATCTTTTTAAGTTAAGAGCATGAATTTTAGGGCTGGGGATGTGACTCAAGCGGTAGCGGCTTGCCTGGCATGCGTGCACCCGGGTTCGATTCTTAGCACCACATACAAAAAAAGATGTTGTGTCCGCCGAAAATTAAAAAATAAATATTAAAAAAATTATTTAAAAAAAAAAGCATGAATTTTAAAGGCAAGTAAATCTGATTTAGAATCCTACACTAACTGGATATTCATTCAACCAATATTTACTGAATGTTTGCCATAGCACTGTTTTGTATTGTTTGGGGTGCTGGGGATCAAACCCAGGGCCTCATGCATGCTAAGCAAGTGCTCTGCCACTGAGCAACAGCAACTGTTTTAGTGACTGAGGTTACCCCAAGGAACAAGACAGACAAAGCTTCTGCTTTCAGGGAGTTTATATTTTAGTGGAAAGAGACATTCAATAAACAAGTATATAAATAATAATTATAGTTTGTGGCAATTGTTATTAAGGAAATAAATAGGGTGATGTTTATGTGGGGGAAGTTACTTTATATAGAGTAGTTAGGGAAGGCTTCTCTGAGGTAGTAACATCTGAAAAGAGCTAGCTATTAGAGCACAGGAAGTCAAAGCATGTATGGGCAGAAGAAACAGGGGAAAAGCCCTGAAAAAACAGCTTAGAATATAAAAACAATATGAGAGGAGAGGGGTGCTGGGGGAAAGAATTATTGTACAAGGAAAGAGTATAAGAGAAAAGGTCAGAGGGGAAGCCAGGTGTTATGCATAGAACTGGGAATGCAGTATAAAGAAAAATAGAAACAGGGCTGGGGATGTGGCTCAAGCGGTAGCGCGCTCGCCTGACATGCGTGCGGCCCGGGTTCGATCCTCAGCACCACATACCAACAAAGATGTTGTGTCCGCCGAGAACTAAACAATAAAACATTAAAAAAAAAAAATTCTCTCTCTCTCTCTCTCTCCTCTCTCAAAAAAAAAAAAAAAAGAAAAAAAAGAAAAATAGAAACAGTACCTGCTCTAATCTGGTTAGGCTACTAACTGAATTATCACATAAACAAGCATGAAACTGCAACTGTGACAGCTGCCACTAAGAAGTTACACAGTGGTACCAAAAGATTTAAAAACATAACCTCATCCAAGAGGATAGAAAAATAACTCACTGAAGTTCAAAATGGGATCTAAGTGATAAATAGAAGTTAACAGGAAGTGAGGGGAGAAAAAGTATTCCAGTTGAGAATAGCATGTGCAAAGGCCCTGCAGAAAAGACAGCCTGGTGAGAATGAGAAAGGTTCAATGTAACTCAAAGGGATAGAATGATAGGGTGATACATAGTGAAGCTGGAGAGATAGGGAGTAGCCACATCACAAATAGCCTCATAGCTAGCTACAAATGGGTTTTAAACAGGAGGATGACATGCATACATTTTGAAAGGATCCCCCCTGACCTGTATATGAGGGGAGGGAGTAGATTAATGGAAAGCTGAAGTAATTAGTGTACAAAAGAGATGATGACAACTTGGGCTAGGTGATGGTAAGAAGCAAGCACAATTGAGAGATATTTAGATCGTAAAAGTTCCAAGACTTGGGGTGGTGGCTCAGTGGTAGAGCACTCGCCTAGGCACTGGGTTCAATCCTTAGCACCACATTAAAATAAAGGTATTGTGTCCAACTACAAATAAAAAATAAATATGTTTTTAAAAAAGTTCCAAGTCTTAGCATAGGTTTAAACAGGTGAAATTAAAGAGAGGGAAGTGCCAAAGATAAACTCTAGGTTTCTGCTCTGCCAGCTAAATGCAAAGTGGAACCATTCATTAAGACAAGAACCAAAGAAAGTTATCTATATCCTGGGGTGGGATTATGAACCTGTGAAGTTTGAAGGGGCCTATGAAGTATCCAAGAGATATGAAACAACAAGAGATTATCAAGAACAAGAGGAGGGCTGGGGATGTGCCTCAAGCGGTAGCGCGCTTGCCTGGCATGCGTGCGTGCGGCCCAGGTTCGAGCCTCAGCACCACATACCAACAAAGATGTTGTGTCCGCCGAAAAAAAAAAAAACCAAAATAAATAAATAAATTCTCTTTAAAAAAAAAAAAAAAAAAAAAGAACAGGAGGAGCTCAAAGGAAAAGACCTGGGCTAAAGATAGCTTCAGTTTCCTCGAATACTTGCATCAATTCAAATGAAGATTAAATTAATAAATTTTGCACAGCATCTGGTTCCTAGGTAAGTACTCTATTAATTATAGCTTTTATTATTGATAATGTTACAATGGCTATTAATATATTAGCTAGCTCCCTAGACTAAATTTGGCCAAAAAAAAATTGCTATTTCCAGTATTAAATTGAAATCACTTTTCCTTTTCAAGATCCTGTCCATTTTAATTAATAATGCCTACTACTCTACATTTGGTTCCATGTAAGTCAAGTATTTATGTATATATGATAACCAGGTAAAGCAATTCTAGCTTTCAACAAAGCTATAGTCTGACTAAATAAGGCATATACCACACAAACATGCATGTCCCTGCCCAACACACCAATGTACCAAGGGATGTCACACAGTAATATAAATGATTAAGTTATTCAGTTTAAGAATGTAGCTGGAACTTGAACCTTGTATAAATTCCAAGTCTTTACAAAGAACCACAGTAAGAAAAAGTTTTTCATATGGTAAGCACACTATGATTATTAGGCCCACCTAAATCACAATCAACTGTATTCTCCAAAAAAGAAACAATAAAATTCATGGATGGTCTACAGTTGTGCCCTGTCCAATACAGTAGCCACCAGCTATTTAAAATTGATTAATTAAAATTTAAAATTTCATTCCTCTGTAGCCACATTTAAAGTGTTCCACATATGGCTAATGGCCACCCTACTAAGCATTGCAAAAGAAAACATTTCCATTACTGACAAAGTTCTTTTGGGATTTAGTGCTAGTCTAGATCACATTTAAAACCCAAACACTTTGAATATAAACTTTTCACAGCTTGGCAACCTAAACTTTGAACTTCAGAACATATGAAGAACATATGTCCTCACAAAATAATGAGCATTGGCAATATCTTGAGCTCTCATTTTTAAAGTCTGCCTTGTGTGCAGATAGATTTAATAGTGAGTAAGCTTTTTGTTATACTAAAACTCTCTCCAAGTGATACATATACACGAACTTCAGTGAGTGGGGATTCTGGACCATTTTTGTAACTAACTCAAATGCAATACCTGCCTTTCCGTATAATTTATGCAATACTGAAAATTACAAACTTTAGTTTCATTATCCTTAAACTATATATGTATATATGATAACCAGGTAAAGCAATTCTAGCTTTGATGCGCAGTCCACACAAATATGAGTATCCCTGTCTTAAGAGGCGGGGGTAAGTAAGCACGGATAAATGAGGGAATGCCCAGGAGTGGGTGTCAGGCAGAGAACTGTATATGTATGCTGTCTGTGCTGGTCATCTCCATGTGTAAAGACACCCCCATGATTCTTAAGACACATCCTAACAGAAGAAAGTCTGTGGGATGGGGGCTACCTTGAACACTGTGTGTCCAGTCTGGATTATCTCCAGAAAGGTCCACAGCCACCTGTGGTCCCAGGGGAAGGGGCCAACCCTCTTGACACGGAAACACTTCCAGGAGTGGACGCGATTGGGGGGGGGGGAGCAGTGAAGATCACAATGCCTGTAGAAGCAGGAGCTGTCAAGATCAGAGGCTGGGACAAGAAGAGGGGGCTGTGACCACCCAATGCCCAGCCCAAGCCCTCTCCCGGCCCCCGGACAGGCGAGTTACATAACCCCGGCGGGCGTCTCTCGGCGCCGGGCGAGTGGTGCAGGAGGCGAAGACAGCCCCCGCGTCCGGGGGCTGCTCTTTCCCCACCTCCGCCGGGGGCCGGAGTCCGGCCAGGGGAGCAGCCACCGCCTCCGCCCGGCACAGGCTGGACTCCCGGGCTTTCGGTTTCCGGCCCTGGCGCTCGCACAACCCCAGAAACCAACACACAGACACCATAACAAAGGCGGCGACGCGGCGGCAACACCGGAGTAGGAGGACTAGGGGACCACGGTGGAGCTGGCAGTCAGCCCACCTACCCGCCGGAGGGCACGGCCGCCTATTCCAGCCGGTGCAGCCCCGGGGCAGGCGGCCGGCGGGAAGAAGGGGGTTCTTTGAGGTGCTACTCACTCTCGTCAGGCAACTGGTCGAGCTCCGCCATCTTGAACGAGCCGCGCCGCTTTTTCAAAGGCTGCCCGCCGCGGTGCATTGTGGGGCGGAGACTGTCTTTGCGAGGGAGGTTCGAATGCGGAGCTCGCTGCCCGCGGCGCCGCGCCGCGCTGCTCCCGCCGCGGCTGGCTGAGGCGGGCCCGGCTCCGCCTGCGCCTGCCCGGGAAGCGGGTGCGCCGGGTGGCCGCGCCTCGCCCTCCGCCCTCACCCCCGCCCCGGGCCGGAGGGTGAGGGGAGGGAGGCCGCGCGGAGAGGCCCGGCGCCCGAGCGCGGGGGGCGCAGCGCCAGCTCCAGAGTCCCGCCCGGGCCGCGCCGCCCGCCCGCCTGTCCTCTCCGGGGCTCGCTCCCGGCGCGCGTTTCGCCGCTCGCGCTGCAGCTGTGGGAACTGCAGGCTGTTTGTTCCGAGAAGGGAACGGGAGTAAGGCCCCGGCGGGCCGAGGCTTGAGGCAGGGAGGGGGCACCTGTGGCCTCCACACGGGAGAAGAGCCCTTGGTTGTTGATCACGTTACGCCAGCGGAGCTTTCCATGAAGTCAAGTATTCTCGGTTCCCCAGACCCACGTTTCTCAGGCTCCTCGGTCACCCCCAGCCGCGAGCTTAGCTGCTGCAGCCACCTAGCGTGTGGGTCCAAGACTCGGGATCTCGGCGGCCTCTGGTGAGCCGGGGACTCTAGCTCCTGAAGATTGGAAAATGAGCTCCCCTTGCAGCCCGGAAAGAGAGACCTTGAGAGGTCGTGAAGTTAGTCATTTAGGCAGGCAGCTAAGAACTGTTCTGCTCAGCCTGTGCATCCTTTTGACAATGGTCCGTGCAGGGAACTGGGAGAGAACTACAAAATGACTAACTGATGGCTTCCTGGGGATACATACTAAAACTAACAGTGGCACTACATGGTGATTAAGTACCTTGATCTAAATGTAATGAGGAAACTGGATGAGAATTGATCCCTTATTGAAAGAAGTCCAGCAAAAGATTTCACAAATTCCTGTTTGTAACACTTTCCAGTAATAAACCACTGTTTGTGTTTTTTTTTTTTTTTTTTTACAATTTCTTCAACAAATGTTTTTGAGTAACAAGCCTTTTCTCCAGGAATTTATGGAGAATAAGAGGTAGGACAGTTAAGAACTGAAAAAAACCACATGATGAATTCCAGAAAATCAAAGAAGTTAAAAAGATGATACATTGAGATGAGAACAGAGCAAACAGGCCAGCGGAGGCTAAGAAATTGAACTTGCTGTGAGCATTGTAGCAATGACGAAGTCACATTTTATTTTATTTTTATTTTTATTTTTTTAAAGAGAGTGAGAGAGAGAGAGAATTTTTAATATTTATTTTTTAGTTCTCGGCGGACACAACATCTTTGTTGGTATGTGGTGCTGAGGATCAACCCGGGCCGCACGCACTCCAGGCGAGCGCGCTACCGCTTGAGCCACATCCCCAGCCCCACGAAGTCACATTTTAAATAACAGGGTTGGCGTGTTTCCATTTGTTTTAGAATAAAACTTTTGAGAAATGGATTGAAGGGGAACAAGATGAGAGTTTGGAAACCAGGCAGGAGGAAGTCTTTTGGGGCAAGCCAAGAACAGCAGAGAGGTGTCTCTTCAACTGGCTGAAGAAATTCAGAAGTTGTGTGGAGGCCTGTTTGGGATTCTGGCTGATAGTTGAGTTGTATAATCTCAGACAAGTTTGCTTCTTGACTTAATTCTGAGTCCCTCAACTTTTCATCTGTAAAATGCAGGTAATAAGAGGGTTAAATGAGTTGATAGATGTAAAGACCTTATAATAGCTACTAGCACGCAGCAGTTAGCCACTACTACCTTTGGCACTGGGTAGAATGTGACACATTGCTGGGGGATGCAATCCACCTCTCAAAGAAACAAGGAAGTATGGGAAAAAAGAGCTTGCTGAGTCACTCTGGTGTGAGGAAGAGAGTCTGATTAGTGAAGCCATGGATAACTGAGTACTGGGATAGTGTAACAATAGTCCACTTTATGCTTTGGATATATTCCTTAGTGCTTTGCCACTACAATTTATTTTTAAAACGGTCTTTTTTTTCTCTTCCTCTGTCCCTGCTCCTTCCTAATCTCACTCTGGTCCATAACCCCAGAGGAAACAGAATTACCTTTCTTCCCAGTTTTAGACAGATTTATCTGTCCTGGAGCACATACCTACCATAGGAATGAAGTCATCCAGACTTTGGGGATGGTACTAGAAGGTCTCAGAAATGACTATCTCCCAAATTAACAAGTGAATTACAACTCCCAACAGAGTGTTACCGCTGTTGACTGGTGATGAGTCCTTGCTTCCCCAATGTTGAAGAATAACACCAGAGAAGCACACCGAGGCAAGGTCAGAGTAGAAATTAGAAGTTTATCAAAGGACAGCAGAAAAGACTTCTCCCGGGCTGGGGTTATGGCTCAGTGGTAGAGCACTCACCTTGTACATGCAAGGCCCTGGGTTCAAGCCTCAGCACCACATATAAATAAATAAAATAAAGGTATTGTGTCCAACTACAACTATAAAAAAATATATTAAAAAAAAAAAAAAAGAGAAAAGACTTCTCTTTTTTTTTTTTTTTTTAATATATTAAAAAAAAAGGGGACCCAAGAGGTGGAATCCGTGGAAGTGTGGTTGTTTCCCCTTTTTATAGTTCTTTCAGTGATGGAATGTAGGTTGGAAGGCCCAAGGGGTGGGACACAGGTGGGCCAAAGAAGTAATCTGGGCAGGAGGGACTTCATTAACACTTCTTTGGGGGGCTGGGGATGTGGCTCAAAGGGTATCGCGCTCGCCTGGCATGCGTTCGGCCTTGGTTCGATCCTCAGCACCACATACAAACAAAGATATTGTGTCCGCCGAAAACTAAAAAATAAAAATATTTTTAAAAATTCTCTCTCAAAAAAAAAAAAAAAACCACTTCTTTGGAATGGGCTATCTTCAAATCTGCTGGGGCTGTTCATTAACATTTCTTTGGGATGGACTTTGGGCCTAGGGCTTTTCTTGGGACTTCATTAACATTTTAAGAGTTGCTCAACTTTTTCGGAAATTCATTCTCAACATGGCCTCCATTTTAGATTTCACTCGATATTAGACCCGATTTACCTAACTACACTGACTGCCTAATTTTAAATCTGGCTTCAAGAGAATTTATGAAATGCAGCCTTTGAGTCACCTTTTTAAAGCCCCCTCTTCCTGCTGATGGGCAGGATCACAGCCTCTGGGACAGGAGTTCCTTGTGTTTCTCCTTTGCTAGCAAAGCAATAAACCTTCTTTTCCCTTTTGGATTGGCATCCTGGACATAGAGGGAGCTTTCAGCAACAATAGGAGGGGGAACAAGGAGGGTGGAAGTTCAATTTGACAAAGTAACCCTTCACAATGAATTTAACCCCTCCTGTGTCTTCTAACACATTCTGATCTGCTAAGAAGATGAAAACACTGGTCCTAGCACCTGAGGGTCCTTAGCAGCTTGCTTTTCATCATCAATTTGGAGTTATGAAAAATCAACCCTCTAAGAATGATAAAATAGAAACAAACATGAAAGAGCCTAGGGGTGTGAGAGAAGCAGAAATTCTGTGAATATCATGATGGTTGGAGTATTGTTAGACCAAGGTAAACTAGGTTTTATGCTGAGGTAGTTTTTACGTACACATAACAGCAGGGTTGCTGATTAAAACAATATTTTTAGGCCCTTCCCCCAATAATCTGCTTTTTAAAACTGGCTCAGGTATTGTTATAGTAATGGAAAGCTGATTAACCCACTGTACTACCTAGGCTATAATGTGAAGATAGAGTGAAAAAAAATTAGATAATAAGATGAACACAGTGGCTTATGCCTGTAGTCCCTGTGATTTGGAAGGCTGAGCCAAGAGGATCACAAATTCAAGGCCAGCTTCAGCAATGCATCACAACCCTGTCTCAAAATAAAAAATGAAAAGGACTGGGATGTAGCTCAGTGGTAAAGCACCCCTGGGTTCAATCCCCAGTACCTAAATTAATTAATTAAATGTTGAATTTTATGTTATTTTAACCACTCTTTTAGTCTGTTTTGTACTACTAAATCAGAATGCCTGAGACTGGGTAATTTATAAACAACAGCTTTATTTTTTATGTTTCTGGAGGCTAGAAACTGGAAGATAGAAGGTTTCACATCTAGAAAGGGCTTTGGTGCTGTATCATCCTATGGTAGAAGTCAGAAAGGAAAGAGAGGGGCTGGGGTTGTGGCTCAGTGGCAGAGTGCTCCCCTAGCACGGGTGAGGCACTGGGTTCCATCCTCAGCACCACATAAAAATAAATGAATAAAAATAAAGGCATTGTGTCCACCTACAACTAAATATATATATATATATATATATATATATATATATATATATTCAAAAGAAAAAATAAAGGAAAGAAGTTGCATGTGAGAGAGAGAAGTGGCTGAATTCACACTTCTATCAGGAACCCACTTTCTTGTTGACTAATCCACTCCCACAATAATGACATTAATTTTTTAGGAGATTATGTATACGTGTATGTTTGTTTTGGGGGGTGGGGGGGACTGGATATTGAACCCAAGGGTGCTCTGCTATTGAGCTACAACTCCAGCTCTTTTATAATTTTTTATTGTGAGACAGGGTCTCACTAAATTGTCCAGGCTTGTCTCGAACTTATGATCCTTCTGCCTTAGTTTCCTAAATCACTGGGATTATAGGTGTTTGTCACCATGCCCAGTGCCTGTGGACACTGGGGATGGTACTAGAAGATCTCAGAAATGACTGTCTAACAACATTCTAACAACAGTCTAACAACATTCTAACAAGAGCAATCACAATTTTAAAAATTCATATTATACAAATATCACACAGTAAATATAAATTTACTAAATATATATGCATAGACTAAACAATATAAGATACCCAATATTAATGGTGGCTAACTAGGAAGGTGGGATTTGGGTGATTTTTATTTTCTTTGTATGTGTATATATAACTTTTCTACAGTAATTTTTTTTATGACTTTGATAATAAAAACAACCATTGAAAAAAGGTTGTATATCTGTACAATGGAACATTATTCAGCCATAACAAGAATGTACTGATAAATGTTATAGTGTGAATGAAATTTGTAAACATCATGCTAAATAAAAGAAGCCTGTCACAAAAGACCACATAATGTATGATTCCATTTATATGAAATGTCCAGAATAGACAATTCCATAAAAACAGAAAGCGGATTAGCAGTTGCCAAGGGCTGGTAAGGTTGAAGTGGGGTATGGGGAGTGATTACTAAAAGGCACAGGGTGATAAAAATATTCTAAAACTAACTGAGGTAATGGTTGAACAACTATTTTTTTTTAATGTTTATTTTTTAGTTGTAGTTGCACCCAATACCTTTATTTATATGTGGTGCTGAGGATCAAACCCAGGGCTTCACACATGGCTAGGCGAGTACTCTATCACTGAGTCACAACTCTAGCCCCTGTACAACTCTTTTTTTTTTTTTAATATTTACTTTTTAGTGTGATTGAACACAATATCTCTACTTTATTTTTTTATGTGGTGCTGAGAATCAAACCCAGGGCCTCTCATGTGCAAGGCGAGCGCTCTACCTCTGAGCCACAACCCCAGCACAACCGTACAACTCTTTACATATACTAAAACCATTGAATTTTAAATTTTAAATTGGTGAATTGTATGGTATGTGAATTATATCTCAATAAAACTGTTGCCAAAAATATTATTTTCAGATTGCTAATCAGCTTTCTGTTACTATAAAAAATACATAATCAAATTATTAAGAGAAAAAGGTTTACTTTGGTTCACATTTTGGAGGTTCCAGTCTATGGTCCATTGTCCCCATTGATTTGGGCCTGTGGTAAGGCAGCAGGTGACAGAACACTACTCTTCATCTCATGGCCAGGAACAAGAGAATGAAAAGGAGACTGGGGTCTTTCAACCCCCTTCAAGGCCATATCCATCCCCAGTGACCTAACAACCTCCCACTAGGTCCCACCTCTTAAAGGTTTCAGCATTGCCCAATAGCACCACCCTGGGAACCATGCATTTAACACATGGGACATTGAGGAACATTCAAGATCCAAACCATAGCACAGACTTTAGGATTTGTCTCCATCTAAAATCTTTGGTAGTTACTTTGTACCAGATCTCTTTCTAAGTCACTTAATGAAAATAAGCCCAAGAGGCACTCTACTGGGAGATGTACATGATTGCTGCAAACAAAGACTGACATTAAACTGCTATCCGTTCCACTCTGACTTTTCTTCCAAACATCTTACTAGTCTGCAAATATGCTAGAAAGAGAAACTGCTTTTCCTGTTGGACCCAAGTGGCTACAGGAAGATGCAAACTGAATTCCTAACAGATCCTGCTTGTTTAGAATGAGTCCTAGGAGGGTCATCAAAATACCTGTATCTCCTGAGATCCAGGTGAATGGACCATTTGGTTAAAGTGGAGGAGGGGATTATTAAACCTGTCTCTTAGGGCTATAGTGAGAATTAAATGAGATCACTTCTGTAAAATACTTGGCTCACATCCCAGCACATAAACACTAGCCCTCTACCACTCTATCTTATGTCCTGCTTTTCTAAGTTATACCCAGAATGGACTAAATATTGTTAGCTCTTTTCCAAGATACTGCTTCTAAAGACATTGTTCTTGGCAAAATTTACTGGTATATCCCAGGTTATTTATGGAAGACTCTTTGTTTCCAATTTGCATAATGAAGCCAGGATGAGGAAGAACAACACTTCCTTGAAGGAATAGCAGTAACCTCTTTTGCCAGATATCTTTTGTAACAAACTATAAAAAGTTATAAGAAAGGGCTGGGATTGTGGCTCAGCGGTAGAGCGCTCCCTGAGCATGGGCGGGACCCGGGTTTGATCCTCAGCACCACATAAAAATAAAGGCATTGTGTTGAAAAAAACTGGTTTTTTTTTTAAAGTTATGAGAGATTATTCTATGGGAAGGAAAGTAGAGAGAGATATTCACCACTCTCAATCACTGTCCAGAATTTCTTAAATAAATTGGGGGATAAGTTGAAGTTAAGGAGAGGAAATGGAAGAAGAAATATTAATGGCAGAGAGGCATGCACAAAGGCATAGTTTTTATTCCAGGAATTTGGTATTTAAGATGAAGTATGGCAATAGGTAATGTTACCAGAGTCCTAGGCCAGGGGGTCCTAACAAATCAGGTCCAGCCACTCACCCAAAAACCAAATGGAAAAAGTAAAGGGAAAAAGCAAGAAAGGAACAAGAATTGTTATAGCCATACTGGGAAGATGAGGTGAAATCAAGCATCTTGACTCTGTCTTCAGGGCACTAATATGCACTTCAAGTTTACATAGAGAATAAATAGGGGCAGAGAGCTAAAGATATGCATAATTAAGCAATCTTGGTCAAACTGTAGTCTGATTGATTGGGGGTGGGGAGATGAGTACCACGAATTGAACCCAGAGGTGCCAAATCACTGAGCCACATCCTCAGCTTTTTAATATTTTATTTAGAGATGGGGTCTTGCTGAGTTGTTTAGGACCTCGCTAAGTTGCTCAGGCTGTCTTTGAAGTCATGATCCTTCTGCCTCAGCCTCCTGAGCTACTGGGATTACAGGTGTGTGCCACTGAGCCTCCCTGGTCTGATTGATCTTTGTGTCTGTTCCGGTTCTGCCAGGTGGGGCTTCAGAGAAGTCCTTATCACAGTAGGGGACAATTTGGTTCCCATGAAATAGTCTTGCTTAGGGAGGCAAGCCTCAGTTCCTGTCATGGGACAATTGTTCCTGCTTAGAGGCATGATCTCATGATGTGGTGATTTTTTTTATGGTTTTTATGTGAGGTGTCTCCCCCAAACTCCTGTGTTTCTGCAGGAATATTCAGAGGTGAAATGATTGGATCGTGAGAGCTAGACCTAATTAGTTCATCCTAGATTGAATGAACTGACTGGATAGTAACTGTAGGCTGGTGGGGTATGGTTAGAGGAGATAGGTCACTGGGGGATGCATCTTCCCTCTGGTTCCTTCCCTCCCCCACTTCCTTGTTGCCATGAACTAAGCAGCTTCCCTCCACTAGCTTTTTCTCCATGATGTACTGCCTCACCCTGGGCCCAGAACTACGGAGTTAGCAATGGTCTCAGTCAGACTAAGATCTCTGAAACCGTGAGCCCCAAATAAATTTATCCACCTTTAAGTTGTTCTTTGATCACAGTGACACAATCTAACAGTGATCTGTCTGCACCACTCTGTTTCTGGAATTCAAGGTGACTACAGGTTTAGGGCAATGACTAAAGACTTCTAGTTGCTGCTCCAGGAGGTCTGGAATAGAATGTTATTAAAACTGGTAGATGAATGTCACTCTCTGCAAGTCCTGAAAATATCTTAGTTTCTCATTTCAGTGTCCTTGGTTTTGAAGAGGGAAGAGATGGGTTGGGTATATTTAAGGCTAATAAACCTTGCATTACACTCCTCAAGTGATTAATATGATTACATGCAGAGATGAGTAGGAATCTGACCCAAAGTTTAAAGTAAGAAAGAAGACAGATAAAAATGAAGGCAGAGATGCTAAGATTTTTATCCTGTTTTAAATTTTTATCCTGTTTTAATACCCACGGGGCATCTGTAGGCCCAAGAGAACATCAGGGCTTTTAGCAAAAGCAGCCTCTAATTCCCTGTTACAGTAAGACTATAGAGAGAAACAGGGAACACACAGAGTGGGGGGGGGGCACTTTTAAAACCTGGTTGTAAAGTGGGTTTTGGTAGCCATGGAGGTACATCACTCCTATCTCCAGCTGTGTTAAGGTTTAGATATGAGGTGTCTGTCTCTCAAAAGCTCACGTGTGAGACAATGCAGGAAGGTTCAGAGGAGAAATGACTGGGTTGTGAGAGTCTCAACCTAATTAGTGGATTAACCCCCTGGAGGAAGTGGTTAATGGGGGGGAGTAGCTATGGGGGTGGAGAGTGAATCTCCCTCTCTCTCTCTCTGCTTTCTGATCATCATGTGAGCTGCTTCCTCCACCACACTCTCCAGCCATTGTGTTCTGCCTTACCTCAAGCCCTGAGGAATGAAGTCAGCCTTCTACGGACTAAGACCTCTGAAACCATGAGCCCTCAAATAAACTTTCCTTCTCTACAGTTGTTCTGGTCAGGTCTTTAAGTTGTAGCGGCAAAAAAAAAAAAAAAAAAAAGCTGATTAAAACAAGCTGTGAGGAGTGCTGTTAACTGACAGTCTTTAACTGCTGCCCACTAAGATCTATCACAGCATTCACACTAATGACATGCCCTCTCAGGCTGCTCCTAGCCAATAACTGAGCCTGGCATTGCTGCTGGAGCCAGGCCATTTTCACCCAACTAGGGTCTTTGCTCTGAGCTCCTGCATGGCATGATCTGAACTGGCTACATGCTTATCCACAGAGCTGCCTGGAGCATGATGGTGAACCTTGGCTAACCACTATGGAATATGTCAAATTATATTCTATATTGATCTGTGCATTGTTTGAGAGGCTGCATGTAGCATCCTTTCGGCACCATTTAAAAGTTATTTCTTTGTTGGAACTTAAAGAATTTCCATGACTAAAGCTGGTCATGGAGTTGAAAGATGTCTGTATAACCAACTCACTCTAAGAGCTTCAACCATGGTCAGCTCTGGACGTCCTGGTATGAATGCCCATGATGATTCAAGATGTGGAAATACAGCACATCCTATAAGACCTAGCAATGGGAGGCCAAAAAAGCCTGTGTCTGAAATCTCCAGCCTCTTCATTGTATCTGCTACTACCATATTGTATCCTTTGTGGGTAAAATCTTGGTCTGTGAGTAAAAACTGTCACAAGTCCTTTCAGCAAGTAAACACAGAAGGTAACTCAAGTGTAATTAACACAGCCTTCCATCAGCGTAGCCAGGATTTCCTCAGAGCTTCACTGTAGTCTGAAGCTCCTCCCAGCCAATGGTCCTTTCTTCCCTTCCTCTCTCTCTCCTCTTGCTGGTTGCAGACCAACATTCTGATTTGAGGCTCCTCCCCACCCCTGCCCACATACTCATGCTCTCTCCATTCTTTATTCTTCAAAATTGTTTCCCAAAATCAACAGATATTTTGTACACTTGATTCTGTCCTAGTACCTGCATCTCAAAGAACCTGATCTGGAACACATGGTATTAGGAGTGGTCTGGAAAAGCAGATAATTTGGGACTGATAACTCCTTACCTGGCTGGCAAGGTGTATCCCATCCCCAGTGAAATATGGGACCTGGAGGATACTTACCATGAGGGGGTTGAAGATGTCACGATGGTGTTCTGGGAAAAATTCTAGGGGAGAGGAAGATCTTTGCTGGTGAGATGATTCAGGCATTCAAGACAGGAAAGGAACTACTTAAAAGGACAGTGGAGTTGGCTGGTTATTATAAGTTGTACTAAAGTCTTGTATAGAAATAATGGAAAAAGGAATTAACAGCCTAAACACTAAGCAGAGAGCCTATGGCCTCTTTGGTAGTTTACAAGCAGACTGGTAGTGCCTCCACGAAGTGTGGACACAGCTTAGGAGCAAACTTAGGACTTAATACTTATTGTCATTGAGCTCTAAAGACATTTAAATAAGCAGTCAAGGTAGGTTTCCTATGCTAATATCAGAATCCTGGTGGAGAAGATATAGGATCCTGACCCGTGAGAAGGAAGCATCTGTGGGGAGATCTCAAAGATTTGGCTCTGCAGACTCAGAAGTGAAAGAAGTGTTTAACCCTTCCTGTTAAGAGCTAATCTTTCCTCTGTGTTGGAAGAAACTGCAGAATCTGCTCTCTGACAAATAATAGGATTCCCCTTCAAGAGTGTGTTCCTTGAGGAGGCCCAGAAGACATAAAGCCAGCAGGCCTGTGCTGGTGAAAAGAATAGCAGCATTAAGGGGAAATTCAGTGGTGACTCTTTTCTGCAGATCAAGGGTGATGGTAGGAGAGGCAGTCACAGGCTGGACTCACTAAGTGTGATAGGTGCCCTGATGAATATAAGAGAGGCAAGATGACAATGCTCAACAAGAGAAGGTAGAGGATATGCTATGTCTTTACCATAGAAGTCAACAAGATTGAGGGATAGCCAATGGAAATTGACCTGTGGGACATGTGGAAATGGAAATGGTTAATAGAACATGGTATCTCTAGAGGCAAGATATAGAAGCAGCTAATAAGTCTGTTGTTTTTCTATAATCAAAAGAAGGCAAGATTAGAGGAGTGGGAGATTGAGGACAATCCCCCAGAAAAAAGTCATGATCCCTTGCTTAATTCCAAGACTTATGCCAACTTTCAGATCTGGAACCCATTGATTAAAGAGATAGCCAGGAGGCTGGGGATGTGGCTCAAGTGGTAGCGCGCTTGCCTGGCATGCGTGCGGCCCAAGTTCGATCCTCAGCACCACATACAAACAAAGATGTTGTGTCCTCTGATAACTAAAAATAAATATTAAAAAAATTCTCTCTCTCTCCCTCTCTCTTTAAAAAAAAAATAAAATAAAGAGATATCCAGACTAGGAAGAAGGACTCTAACACTGCAACAAGTGATAATTATAATGATTCCTAGTCAATCCCCAAAGGCACTTATGAGGAAAGTGACAAACCCAAATATTTCAAGAATTATTGAATGCAAAGTGTTATGGTTTAAGTAGTGTCCCCCCAAAAGCTCACATGTGAGAGAATACAAGGTTTGGAGGAAAAATGATTGGGTCATAACCTTAATCTAATCAGTGAATTACTCCGTGATGGGATTAACTGGAGGCAGGCGGGGTGTGGCTAGAGGAAGAGGTTCACTGGGGGCATGCTTTTGAGGTATATATTTGTATTTGGCAAGTGGACACCTCTCTCTCTACTTCATAATCATCATGTGAGCCACTTCCCTCTACCATACTCTTCTGCCTTGATGTTTTGCTACACCTCCAGCCCTGAGGAATGGAACCAGCCTTCTATGGACTAAGACCTCTGAAACTCTGAGACCTCAAATAAACTTTTCCTCCTCTGCAATTGTTCTGGTCAGGTTCTTTTAGTCACAGCAGTGAAAAAGCTGATGAAAACACAAGGTCTAAGTTGACACTGAGAGTTACAGACCAGAAGACATCATAAATCCCCTTTAGAGTAGAAGATAATAAATGGAGTCCTTACCAAAGTCAAGCTTATAGTCGATCTGCTGGGTCTGTGCATGTACCTGGTGGTCATTTCTGTGGTCCCTGAGCTGGAATAACCTCTCCCATGTGGTCCATGGGGTTAGAGCTACTATAGTAGGAAAGGTTAAAGGTTAAATGAAAGTCCTGAATCTTTCAGAAGATATTAAATTAAAAAAAATCAAATCCTAGATCTAAAGTATATCTAGTCTGGGATTTGATTTTTTAAAAAATCATTCTGTTTATTACAGACACATTTTAGTTAGCTTTTTGACATTGTGACCAAAAGAACTGATAAGAACAATTTAGAGGAGGAAAAGTTTATTTTTGGCTCATGGTTTCAAAGGGTGAGTCCATGGTTGGCTGACTCCATAACTCTGGGTCCAAGGTGAGGTAGAACATTGTGGTGGAGGAAAATAGCTCAGAACATAGCAACAAGAAGGAGAGAGAGCTCCACTTACCAGGGCCAAAATATAAACCCCAAAGGCATGCCCCAGTGGGCTAGCTCCTCCAGCCACACCCTCTCTACTTCATTTACCACCTGCTTGATCCATACAACTCTCATAACTGAATCATTTCCCTCTGAACATTCTTGTATTGTTTCACACATGAGTTTTGGGGGTCACTTCATATCTAAACCATAACAAGAAAAGTTTTCAGCACTTATAAAAATCATTCAGTCACACTTGCACATACTAAATATTTTCTCATGTTTAACAAACTCATCCAAATAAGTTATTCCATCATCTAAAAAGAAGAGTAACACTGTAGATATAGCTCAGTGGTAGAGTGCTTGCCTAGCATATGTGAGATCCTGGGTTCAATCCACAGCAATAGAAAAAGACAGAAAATGTCTGTACAGTCTGTACAAACAACTCTCAGAGGGTCTTCTAGTTCTTCCTTTATTGTTATAACACTTAACAACAATAGCTCTTCATCTCACTGGGATCTGAATCTAAAATTATATTCTTCCTCACAAACCAAGTATAATCAATTTCATGTTCACCCAAAATACCATGAAGAGTCACTACAAGATTGAGAATGGTAATGAATTCATGTTAAACAATTGATGTGTTCTATGGGACCCTATTTCATGATGTACTATTCAGTGTTTCCACTGCTGTGATAAATACTTGAGATAAAGAACTTATAAAGAGAACAGGTTTCTTTTGGCTCATGGTTTCAGTCTATGATGGCTTGACCCTGAAGCTTTTGGGTCTATGGCAGCACAGTACATCATGGTGGGAACATGTGACAGAGAAAATGGTTCACCTTATGGTGGTAAAGGGGCAAAAAGGGAAAAAGGAAAAGACTAATATTTCAATATTTCTTTAAAGGCATATCCCCTGTGACCTAACTTCCTTATATTTGACCCCAATCCTAAAGGTTCCACCACCTTTAAATGGTGCCACAGGTTGGTGGCCAAGCCTTTATAACACATGGGAATTCCTAAATCAACTTTTAATTCCTCTTTGTTGCCTTCTTACTCCAGTTGAGTCAATTTCTTCAAGTTCCCCTGGATGACCTAGTGGATAACTACAACAAAGACTGGTAAGCAAACTGAAGATAATTTTAATGTATGCTGTCTGCTATAAATAATAGCTTATTAAAAATATTTTTAGCTGTAGATGGACAGAAACCTGTATTTTATTTATTTATTTTTATGTAGAACTGAGGATCAAACCCAGTGCCTCACACATGCTAGCTACAATCCTAGCCTAATAGCTTATTTTTTGTTTTCAATAAAGTAATACTTTAGGTTTGATTCAAAGCCCTTTTTCAGTGTTTTCATTCAGTTCCAATTTTATTATCATTTGGGGCCTAAGTCCAATTTTATTTTTATTTTTATTAATATGAATACACATTGCTGCCAGAAATATAACCAGTTGCTCATTGAAATTGTTGATAGCTTTTCCAAAGCATTGTTGAACTACAGCCGTTTTGTCCTGTTGCAGCTTCAGCAGAAGGGCCTGTGGTTGAGTTGGACAGTCAGACCAAGCACATGCTGTCTGTGCATTATAGGATGGTTAGCAACACCTCTGGCCTCTACCTTTTGGATATCAGTAGTCCCTTCCCAGCTGTGCTAATAAAAAGTATCTCCGGACATTGTGAAGTATTCCCTGGGGATTAAAATTATCCCTGGCTGAGAACCACTGTTCGAGGAATATTTTAGCTCTATTCCTTCCGAGGTTGCAGATGTGGCTTTTGTGGGATCTCTACTGAACCTGAGGATTATTTAGAACTCAAACATCTTCCAACACTGTGTGGGCTCTGGGCATTGTTCAAAACTTGACTACCTGGTTATATTATAGTCTGGCTTTGTAGAGTTTCATGTTTTATATATACACAGTTAATTTCTATAGTACAAGACTCAAGAGGACCTTGAATCTTTCTTTCTTGGCTTATTTCTCTGGGCTCCTTTCTCTCTGTTACTCTGTTTTACAAATTCTAATCACCTGGCTGGGCCCCGTGGTGCATGCCTGTAATCCCAGTAACTTGGGAGGCTCAGGCAGGAGGATTGCAAGTTCAAAGCCAGCCTCAGCAATTTATCAAGACTGCCTGCAATTTAGTGGGATCTTGTCTCAAAATAAAAAAAAAAAAAAATGAAAAGGACTGGGTATGTAGCTCAGGGGTAAGGCACCCCTTGGTTCAATCCCTGGTACAAAAAAAAAAAAAAAAAAAAGAAAGAAAGAAAGAAAGAAAGAAAATTAAAGTTACCTTAGCCTCCTTAAACCAATCTTTGTCCTTTAATTTAGAGAAACCACCATAATCTGCATGTATTCTCTCTTGCATTAGAGGAGACTAGGAAGTTTCTCTAGGCAGAAAACCTAGATGATTCTTGGGCTCTCTTCATTTCTTTCTCTGCTCAAGGATCACAGTCTTGTTGTATTGCTTGTTGTACAATGTCAATGAAAATTGTTTCATATGTTTTGTCCTGTTTTCTAACAGCAGGAGAGTATGTATGATACTAATTATTCTGTCATGGCTGGAAACAGAAGTTAACAATTAAATTTTAAACATTTCATCTACTAACATGCCCCATTGATGTTGGTCTTCCTTCCTTTGGCTCTTTAGTACTTATATTGAAAAAACAACAACAACAACAACAAAACACTTAATTAGTGAGTAGGTTAAAAAAAAAAAAGACATTTCAAGTAAACATTATTTTATTTTTGGGGATTATCTTACCCCAAATTTGCCATATTTTTCTATTTGCTTTTGGATGATTATATTCATCAATGAATAAACACTGACCATATCCATTATTCATTGTACCAAAGGTAGACACACCTGCATTTCAAATTAGCAAGTAAGCAGTCAACACTCAGTTCATCAATCCAGCAACAATGATGATCTTCCACCTGAGTTCCTTTGTCATTTGAAGCTGAGGCTTTTAGGCAATGTTTCTAGTAAAAATAAGTAAAATTACATTACAATACATTTGATCATCAAATGATAAACACTTTTCAACTTGTCATTGTTAAAATAAAAACATTGCTATAAAACAAAAAAACCTCCTTATTACATACACAAATACATAAGAGAATTAGCATTTTTTTTTTATTTTTTAGCTGCATACATTGTTAGCATTGCCACAGGCACATAATTTTTTTTTTCCTGTACAAGGGATTGAGCCCAGGGGTACTCTGCCACTGGCTATAACCCCAAACTTTTTTAAAATTTATTTTGAGACTGGGTCTCATTAAATTGCTAGGGCTGGCCTCCTGTCTTGGATTACTGGCATGTGCCACAGCACCTGGCAATTGGCACATATATTCCGTGCGATTATAATTATGTATCAGTCAGAGTTTAACTAGAGAAGAACGATGGATGATGTGGAATAAGGCTTTTTATTAGGATTAAAATGTGATTGGGGAACTGGTGAAGGAGTCTACATAAATTGGCTACCTCTGGGTCCAGCAGTGAGCCTGAAGTTGAGGAAGATCAGCATGGCTGGCAAATGAGAAGAGATAGAAGTGGAGTGGAGTAGAGTCTGGACAAATTGCAATGTCAGTCTGTCTCACAGTGCCTTCAGACTCAATTCTGACCTGCAGAGAAAGCTCCTTTGTCATGGAGCTTGTTCCTGGCCTAGGATTAAGAGAACAAGGAAGGCTGGGCTTGGTGGTATAGGCCTGTAATCCCAGCAGTTTGAGAGGCTGAGACAGGAGGATTGTGAGTTCAAAGCCAGCCTCAGCAATGGCCAGGCTCTAAGCAACTCAGTGAGACCCTGTTTCTAAGTAAAATACAAAATAGGGCTTGGGATGTGGCTCAGTGGTTGAGTACCCCTGAGTTCAATTCCAGGTACCAAAAAGAGAGAGAGGGAGTGTCAGACCTAGGAAAGGGATTTGGTAGGAGCCGGGGAGCTGATGCTCCATTGGCTCTCTCACACCAGGGATATGAGCCAGTACATGGGTGACAGAGAGAGTGAACTTCAGGGGTTCCTGGCACCCTTTAGTGTTCATTTGAATCTAATAGCTATTCGGTTTCCCTCCCACCTTCCATATTTCATTCAAATTTCTCTGTGGACAAATATTTCCCACATAAGGGAAAGGAATTCTAGGGAATGAAGTTCTAGCTTAACTAGACACAGTACAAACCAACAAAATTCCTGCTAGAGAGTGTTTAGTACAGGAAAGGGGCACAAGCTTAAACGCTATAGATTCAGGTTCTGACAAAGGTGCCAAAAAACATACATCAGAGAAAAGAGCCTTTTTAACAAATGGTGCTGGGAAAACTGATTATCCATTTGTAGAAGAATGAAACTAGGTTCCTCTCCCTACCCTGCATAGAAGTCAACTCAAAGTAGATCAAAGAAGCTCGGCACAGTGGCACATGCCTGTAATCCCAGTGGCTCAGGAGGCTAAGGCAGAGGATCTGAGTTCAAAGCCAGCCTCAGTAAAAGTGAGATGCTAAGCAACTCAGTGAGACCCTGTCTCTAAGTAAAATACAAAATAGGGATGGGGATGTGGCTCAGTGGTTAAGTGCCCCTGAGTTCAATCCCCAGTACCCCCAAAAAAGAAAAAAAAAGAAAGAAATAGATAAAAGACCTAGGATTTAGACGAGAGACTTTGCAACTCCTAATAGAAAACATAGGGTCAGCACTTCAAAAGCAAGGATTTCTTCAATAGGACTCCTAAAGTTCAGGAAATAAGACCAAGAATTAATCAAGGGATGGCATCAAATTATAAGGCTTCATCACAGCAAAGGAAACAAGAATGTGAAGAGAGGGGGATTCAAGATGGTGGATTAGAAGAAGGCTGCATTTCCAGTTGCTCCATGGCTCAGGATTCAAGCAGCAAGAGTACTGCCTTTTAATGAGTTGAGTGAGAGATTTCACTAAAATTCAAGATTGGACAGTTAGAGTATCTTAGAGACTCAGAAATTCAGGTACATTGAACAAAAAATAAGAAAGAGTACATTGGGAGACAAATCAGTTGTGGCATTGGCAGTGTTCAGGGATGTCAAGACAGTGGAGGCAGGGGACAAGAAAAATGCTATTGGACAAGACAGGAAGAGGAGTCATTATGTTGCTGTTTATCATAAATCCCATTACCATGACAACTCCCATCACTGAGGACTTATCACCCATGACAACTCCTGGCACAGGTATGGTATTCTAAAATAATCAAGAGGGTAATGTGGACAGTATTCTAATTAGGTATTCTAAAGTAACCAATGGACAAAAATTGGACAGTATTCTAATCAGGTTATCATAAAGTAACCAATGGGAGTAAATGAGATAAGATCTCCAATCAGGTCCACATAGGAAGAGAACACCTAATGGCTTAGCATATAAGAAAAGAATTTCCAGACATTAGGACCTTGAACCTAGGACCTTGAACCTGTCTCTCACCCACTCTGCTATATCTTACAGAGTACAACTTTTACCTTCCCCTTAAATAAATTCTATATTTTGGCTGTTATGTCTGTGTGTCTTGCTCAGTTCTTTGTTTGGGACACCAAGGACCTGGATCCCAACTGCACACTCCAATGTTAATAGTAGCAATGCTGGTTCACCACAGAGAGGAAGGATAACATAGAGAGAGGAAACATAGTGGACATATTCGGTATGAAACAACCTGTAAATCAGATATAGAGCCTGAACTTAGCTAATCCAGAGGATGCATAGTGAACTGACTTTTGAGAAGTACTCTGTATTTCTTAGCCGGAAAGTAGAGAGCTGAGGCAGGAGCCGTCTTGAGAAGACCACACTGTAGCTTGCTGCTTCAGAAGCCCATGGGATCATTGTAAAAGTCACCACATTGCTCTGGAAAGCACCTAACATGTGGCTTTGGGTGTGCCTTGCAGAATATGAGTGAAACAGGTATAAAGAAGATTATACCCAAGGTGATTCAAGTCAGAAAAACAAAGGGGAGTGCAACTTGCTTCCCCTTTGAGTGACACAGCTCATATGACCGGATGAAGAGGGTTAGGAATCTGAAGAGGAGGGTGTGAATACACTCATGGACTAATCCTGGGAAGGCTGTATTTGTGGTAGCATAGTGTGTGAAGGGTTGGCTCCCCTGCCTCTTGAGTAGAATTTTTGGGAGGCTCTTGAAATCCAGACTACCGGAAGAGGAAGGCAACTGCAGGGCTCTAAAGGTATGTTGATCTAATCTCTCCAGTGTTGATACCATCCAACAAAGCCCTTAAGGCCTGATTAGATCTACTTCCCTCAGAGGACTCCGGAGCAAACCTACTCTGGGTTGCATTAATTGGGTCTATGCAAACAAAACTCCAATGAACAGTACTTCCCATTCTATCTTATTGGTGAGAAGGGAAGCTGAGAACTACTTCAGCCAGTTTCATTTCAACTGGCAGCTCAGTGAGCAACACAAAAGGAGGAAAGGGTTAACAATCCCTAGCCCTTGCACACATATTCTCTCTCCCTCCATCTCCCACCATAGCCCAAGAAAAAAATGGAAAGAAGGATACTTGGGCATAGCCAGTGACTTCATTTTTTTAAAAAAATAATTTTTAGTTATAGATGGACACAATATCTTTATTTTGTTTATTTATTTTTATGTGGTGCTGAGGATCAAACCCAGTGCCTCACATGTGCGAGGCAAGCACTCTGCCACTGAGCCACAACCCCAGCCCCAGTGACTTCATTCTTGTCAACTGTTTTGAATTCAAGCCAAAATTATCAGAAGAGACAAAGAAGATCCTTTCATATGGGTAAATGGAAAATTCAACAAAAATATATAACTATAGTAAATATTTATGCCCTATACTCTGGAGCACCTAATTACATAAAAGACACACTTCTCAAATTAAAGCCTCAGACACACTCCACTGCAACAATCCTGGGTAATTTCAACACAATTCTTTCACCAATAGATAGATCATCCAGAATAAACTCAGTAGAGACTCTTGGGACCTAAAAAATGTTATTAATCAAATGAACTTAATAGATATCTATAGAATATTTCATCCAACAACAGCTGAATATGCCTTCTTGTTAGGCTGAGAACCTCTCCTCCTCAGCCTTTCCAACAAGATAGTCAGATTCTTAGGTGGTGGATCAGACTTCCAAAAATGCAAAAGCAGAAATTACCAGACCTCTTAAGTCTCTGTCCTGGAAATTGGAGCCATCAACATAACAGATTACCACAGTTACTGTGGACAATTCACTTTACCTCTATGTCCTAGCTTCCACTTGCTCAATGATAGTTATAATTCAATCCACTTTATTAAATTGTAACAAAAATAGAAAAGTAAAACATTTAAGGCATCTCACACAGTGTCTAACTTACACCTACTATAAATGCAATTCAGTGTATACAACCCCTCTTATGACCTCAGCTTTTTCAATAACTGCCTGATACTTTTGCTCCATCAATAAATATGACTAAGGAAAATATAACAATTTTAAATTTAGGTGATGCTGGTATTCTATAACAGAATTTCTTATATTTCACAAGTTAATGTGTATTTTATGTTAAGTTCACTCACATCTGTTATCTCAGTATTTTCAGCATTTTATAGATGAAGGAATTGAAACTCAGAAAAGTTTAATAATTCTTTAAAATTTATTTATTTATTTATTTTTGCATTTTACAATTCTTAATACCATAATTTATCATATCTCTGATTCTATATAAGGTATGTTGACATGAAATTCACATCTTCATACATGTATTTTGAATAATGATGAGGGTCTCCTTTAAGTTTAATAATTTTCCCAAGACTCCATTTTCATTCAAGGAACATTTATTAAGCATCTCCTGTGTACAAAGCACTGAGAATACAAAAGTCCTTTTCTACTAGAAGTTTTCCATCTAGTGAAAGAGACAAATAAGTGAATATGATAAACACAAGATACAAAGGGTACAGGGTAGAGTGGGAATGTATCTGGAGCCAAGAAATTATTCCAGAGGGAATGAAGATTTATTGAGTCCATGCAGGAGGCAGGAAGAGGTATGAAATGACATCACTGGTAAGCGCTGGCCTATGATGCTGAATTAAACTTTGTACTTCCTAGTGGATATCCTTTTAGCATCCAACTTTGGGGAAAAGAGCCAACATTGTATTAAAGTCAGTGTCTTTTTTTTTTTTTAAGAGAGAGAGAGAGAGAGAGAGAGAAAGAAATTTTTTAATATTTATTTACACAACGTCTTTGTTTGTATGTGGTGTTGAGGATCGAACCGGGGCCACATGCATGCCAGGCGAGCGCGCTACCGCTTGAGCCACATCCCCAGCCCAGAAAGTCAGTGTCTTAATCTAAGCATGATTGCTTTGCCATGTATGCATAAGCAACAATGGGGAGAGAGTGTTATGGTTTGGAAATGTCACCCAAAGGCCACATGTTAAAGGTTTGGTCCCCTACTTAGCATTGCTGGGAGGTGATAGAACCTTTAAGAGGTGGAGCCTAGTAGGAGGAAGTCAGGTCCCTGGTCTCATTCTCTTCTTCTTTGCTTCCTGGCTGCCATGAGGTGACATTCCCCCATATGTACTCCCACCATGATGTACTACTGTTGCCCCAAGCCTAAAGCAAACCTCTGAAACTATGAGTTGAAATAAACCCTTCCTCTTGTAAGTTGTTTATCTTGAGTATTTTACACAGGAACATACAGACACAGATATATAGGGACAGAGAAATTATCTAATTCAGAACAAAGCTAAGCACCTGCTTGGAGCTGTGAGTGCAAAATCAGGTTAGTCTCTGTTTTCCTCTAGAATTGGATCAGGGGAGAGAGTGTGTGGATGTCTGAAGCAGACCAATACTTCAGAGTCACAAACAACATGAGCATTTCCGCAAAAGTAAAAGTGTTGGAAAAAAGAAAGCTAAGAAGACTGTACATAGAGCTCAAACTGTAGATTGGTTTGAAACTGGCAGATTTTAAGAAATTGCTTCCAGAAAAGTGGAATGCAAAAATGTGTACACTGTCAATTTATAGCCAAAACATCTGATATAGAAAGAAGACTGAAAAGAAATTTACATAAATATTAATTGTAGCTATCTTTGGTTATTTGGTTGTTATTTGTTGGCAATTGGTAGTTATATTTTCCCCTTCTTCCTAGTCTACTTGATTTATGCCTTAGATGATTTTGCATTCCTGTGGTAATTGCTATTTTGCATTTTTATAATAATAACAACAACAACAACAACAACAACAATAATAATAGCTATGGTCTAAATGTTTACATCTCCTCAAAATTCATATGTTGAAATCAAAAGCCCTAATATGATGGTATTTAGGGAGGTGATTAAGTTGTGGGATAGAGCTCTCTTGAGTGAAGTTAGTGTGCTTATAGAAGAGGCCCCAGAAAGCTGCTTTGCCCCTTCTACCATGTGAAAATGGTGAGAAGGTACCATCTACGAACCAGGAAATGGGCCTTCACTAGATCCTGAATCTGCTGGAGGCTTGATCTTGGGCTTCCCAGCTTTCAAAAGTGGGAGAAATAAATGCCCATTGCAAGCCACCCAACCTATGGTATTTTTTTATAGCTAGTCACTAAGATAATAATAGTAGTTAACATTTATAGATTCCTAAAACTAGTATTAGTCAGTAGTTAACACTTTACTTGCACTTTTCTCCATCAATCCTCACAACTTTTGAAACAAGTTCTGTTATTATTCCTATCTTACTAATATACCAACAGTTTAAGGAACTTTCTGGAGTCACACAATTGGTGAGCAGCAATGGCAGTGTATACTCCTATGCTCAGAGGAATTTTGAGAACTCCAAATTCTCTACACCACAGGCAATACGTTTTTACAAAGTCTTTCTTTCCATTAAGCTTCTGTGTGATGCCATGTATTAATTGAAAAATGTAACAATTAGTGATGTTGAAATGAGTCACACAAGGATTCTATTAGTGATTCTAATCACTCTCAAGATTTTTCCATATATTTTTCTGTTTGAATGAAACACTTTGCATTTTTCAACATTAAAAACAATTAGTCACATGTCAAATTCTAACTGCATCCATAATAGACTTGCCTTTTTTTAATATTTATTTTTTAGTTGGACACAATATATTTATTTTATTTATTTATCTTTATGTGGTGCTGAGGATTGAACCCAGGGCCTTGCACATGCTAGGTGAGTGCTCTACTGCTGAGCCACAACCCTAGCCCTGGACTTGCCTTTTAATCACAACAATAAGAATTATTTGACCTGTAGCAACTTCCAGGGAACAACATTTGAGAATTTACCTACGATAATGTCATTAAATCTATACTTTCTATGCTCAAATAAATCCTCTGTCCCTAGTTGATTCAAACAAACACTTGTTGTATGCATTTTTTTTTTAAACCAAGAATTGAGCCCAGGGACACTTAACCACTGAGTCACATCCCCAGCCCTTTTTATTTTTTATTTTGAGACAGGGTCTCGCTAAGTTGCTTAGGGCTTCCCTACATTGCTGAAGCTGGCTTTGAAATTGTGATCCTCCTGCCTCAGCCTCTGGAGCCGCTGGGATCACAGGTGTGCATGACTGTGCCCATGTAAGATATGCATCTTACATGCAGCATAAAGCATTCTCCAGTTGTTTATTTATTTATTTTTCCTTTGGAAAGCAAGTCTTATACTTTGGCTCTAAGTATTCTTGGATTTATTGTGTCACCTGAATGAGCAAACACAGAGTAGGGACTTAATAACTACTAGTGCATTCATTGACTCCCACCCTTGGTCCTAGAATTCATTTCCCCTGGTACTTGTTCTTTAATTTTGGGTAGGGGGTACCACAAATTGAACCCAGGGGCACTCAACCACTAAGCCACATCACCAGCCCTATTTTGTATTTTATTTAGAGACAGGGTCTTACTGAGTTGCTTAGCACCTTGCTTTTGCTGAGGATGGCTTTGAACTCACTATCCTCCTGTCTCAGCCTCCCTAGCTGCTGGGATTACAGGAATGTGCCACCATGCCCAGCCTTGGTTCTTTATTTTAATCCTTCCCCTAGACCTGTGTTGAGCAAACAAACCATAATACATCACTATTGATTGTCAATATGTTTAAGTTCTCAAAGTTACTTGGCTAATTTCTTTCTGTATCATTCTAATTCCTCTTCGAAAGCATAATTTTCACTCAAACTGTGTATATGGAATTTTCTCTGTGTTTAGTGCTCAGCTTTTTATTCTTCTCCTTTCTTCCCTTCATGGTCTGTTTCATTTGCTCCTTACGTGTTGCTGTTCTTTGTGGGGGGAGATCTCCCTCTCTGTCTCTCTCTCTGTCTCTTCCCTCTCCCAATACACTCACTTACTTATCAGTTATATTTTGGGATTTTTTGTTTTGTTTTGTTTTTAGTACTGGGGATTGAATTGAGGGGCACTTAACCACTGAAAAACATCCCCAACCCCTTTTTTAAAAATATTTTTTTAGTTGTCAATGGACCTTTATTTTATTTATTGATATGCGGTGCTGAAAATCAAACCCAGTGTCTTAGACATGCTAGGCAAGCGCTCTGCCACTGAGCCACCAACCCAGCCCATACCCAGCCCTTTTAATTTTTTTATTTTGAGACAGGGTCTTGCTAACTTGCTTAGGGCTTCTTTAAGTCACTGAGGCTGACCTCAAACTTGTCATCCTCCTTCCTCAGCCTCCTGAGTTGCTGGGATTACAGGGGTGCACCACTGAATCTGGCTCGGTTGTATCTTTCTTTTGTTGTAAATAACAGAACCCTCAGTTGAATGACTTGAGACAATAAAGAGTGATATTGTATCAGGTAATGATAATCCCAGGCAGGACAGCTTTAGGCTGGTGATGTGCAGTTTGGGGAGGTTATCGTCAACCCCTTCTCTCTTTTCACCCTGCCTTCCCACACATCATCTTGTCCTTGGAGAATACCTCTCACACGGACCGATGGTTACAGTATGTCTAGGTATCCAAACATCAGAATGCCCTTATCTGACCATCAGTGAGGACCTCTTTTCCAAAAGCCGTCAGCAATCTTCTGCTCAAGTTTCACTGGGCTGTGTGCTTTCGTCATCCTCAGGAAGCACTAGCAAGGGGAATGGGGCCACCATGACTAACCTGATAGTGGTGTCAGGTTATCAACCAGATGCCAGGTGTATGAGGAATCACTGAAAACCATTGATGCCTGAATGTTTACCCCTCACCCTCCACTTTAATTGGGTGCATGGTGCTCTGGGTGCCCTGGGTGCTAAGGTTTGGATAAGTGTTTCCCAAGGGTTCATGTGTTGAAGGATTGGTCACCAGCCTGTGGTGCTATTGGGAGGTGGTGGAAGCTTGAAGAGGTGGGGCCCATAGGAGGAAGTAAGGTCATTTGGGGGATGCCCTTGAAGGGGATACTGGGACCCTGGCTCCTTCTCTCTCTCTCTCTTCGCTTCTCTGCTGCCACAAGGTGGGCAGCTCCATTTCACCATGCATTCCTGCCATAATGTTCTGCCTTGCCCGTAAGCAAAAAGGTCAAGAAATAATGGACTAAAACCTCTGAAACCATGAGCCAAAGTAAACCTTTCCTTTTTATAAGTAAACTATCTCAGGCATTTTGCCACAGTAACAGAAAACTGACCAACACACCATGCAAAGGAATTTTTAAAAATCTCCCCAGGTGATTCTAATGTATAACCAAGATTGAGAACCATTAGCTTAAACTCTTTAGGATTTTAAGTTGTGATGGGTGGGAATAGAAATCAGGAAAAAAAAAAAAAGGTGGGGAGGACCAAGAAGGAGAGGAATGATTTTTGGCCTGGAAAACAGTAGAATCTGCCTTTCCTATTCAGCTTCATCAAAAGCACTGCATTGGCCAGGCGCAGTGGTACACAACTATAATCCCAGCGGCTCGGGAGGCTGAGGCAGGAGGATCATGAGTTCAAAGCCAGCATTACCAAAGTGAGGTGCTAAGCAACTCAGTGAGACTGTTTCTAAATAAAATACAAAATAGGGCTGGGGATGTGGCTCAGTGGTCAAGTGCCCAGTAACCCCCCCCCCAAAAAAAAAACAAACAACAACAACCCAAAAAAACAAACACACAATGTGTCCATTCATTTTTTTTTTCATTTCTCTTTTGATAGAAGCATTGGGGGGCGGGGGGAGTCCCACAATGCTAAGATGAGAAAGCAAAGGGCACTGTTGCTGTTAAGGAATGAGGAAAAGTTATAGATCAGATAACATAGATAAAGTATATCTCCTCAGGGCAGGCACAACCCCAAGGGCTAAGCCTTGATGAGAGAGCAGACTAAACTTCAGCCCATGTTTACCCCTGTGGCTAGCATCCTTGTGTAGTATACAAACTGTACACAGAGGATAGAAGACTACAAAGACATAGGCCCTGCCTATTAGGACCTCAGTCTTAAAGAGGGACACAGAGATAAACATACCAACTGCTTTTGTTAGTTTAAGACCCATCCTGCAACCAGAAGAAAGAGAAGTTATATTCCATTTATGTATGATGTATCAAAATACATTCTACTGTCATGTATAACTAATTAGACTTATATATGCAAATATATATATAAAGATCCATCCTGTGGATAATCACAGACAGTAGAAATCATCTGAAAATTTTATCATTATATTACTTTATGGTTTTTCAGGAAATAAATACTTTTGTTATTCTGTTATCTAATAAGAAGAATGAATGAATGAATGAATGCATACCCTTATATAACGGCAACCTGAATTGCAGTAATATATGAGGTTGTCTCAAAATGTTTTTCTTGAAAAAAAATACAGTTATTTGTAGTACTTTATCTATTTTGTGGGGGATGGAACCTAGGGCCTGTGCATGCTAGGGAGTGCTCTCCCATTGAACTACATCCCCAGCCTTTCACAGTACTTCAATGACTTTCCTTCCCCTGTTCTGAGAGTATGGTTAGCTAATGAGAGCAGGTTGTGCTGATAACCCTGAACCAGAGAACATACATAAGCTCTTCCTACTGCATAAGCTCTCAGTCAGACAGTATCTTATGTACCCTCCTTGGTTGAATTTTGCAGAGGTGAACTCCATATCTTTATGATCTTGTTTTTTTTGTGTGTGTGTATTTTGTTTCTGTAAAGTAGTACTGACCATCAGTAGCTTTCTTTAGAAGGAATAGGGATGAATCTGTTTCAAAGAAGCAAAGGAAAAATATTCTGGATGTTAACAGAGATGGAAAGTGCCTCTAGGGAAAAAGTCCAGGTGAGTAACAATTGGTGGGAGTTCTAAATAAATGAAAGGAAATCCTAAATATTTCTTCAGCCCACATGATTAGTCAGCTTTCTGTCACTATAGCAAAATATATGACACAAGACATTTATGAAGTAAAATGAAGATTATTTGGCTCACATTTCTGGAGGTGTGAGTCCAAGATTGGGCAGCACCATTACTTTGGACCTCTGGCGAGGTGGTACATCATGGCAGGAACTTACGTCAGAGCACACTATTAAAGCTCAAACCACATCCCATAATCTCTTCTGAGGACGTTCCCCCAATGACCAAAGCACTGCTTGTGACTTAAGCCTTGAACATAACCAGGACCACTCATAGACCATATTTGTTTAATGCTCCTAGTGCCAAAAGTGCTGGGAAGACCACTCATAGAACAGATTTATTTAATGCTTCTAATTCCAGAAGTGCTGGGCAGAACATGAACTACATTTTGCTAGCTGATACTTTCAGAGTGGCGAGAATTATTTCACTCAATTAACAGGGAATTAACAGGGCTGTTTAAAATAAAAGAAAGCAGGGCAAAGAAAAGCTAGACTTTTTTTTTTTTTTTTGCTTACAGTGCAGGGTTTCATGCATGCCAGGCAAGCAATCTACCTGTACCTATAAGTTACATCTCCAGCCTGTAAAAAGCTAGGTTTTGATAGGGATTGGGGAGCTGGGTAGGGAATTTGTACATTTACCAGGTTATTTGCCACACAGATAGGTGTTCAAGTAGCAGATTTTGGCTCAGTACAAATCAAATTTTTCTATTTCACAACAAATTGAGTGACCACATGAAGTAGGATTACTGGAAATATTCCAACAGTGTTGGTTTGACCAACACTCAAAGATGCTGTGCAAAAGATTTTTTAGCTTAGCTGGAATCCCTAGATCTGGGATTCTTAAACTTTTTAGGACCAGATGCCCCTGAAAATCTGGAGGAAGGTAGTAGGATTCTTCCTCTTAAAAATTCACACACTCATTGAATTGGTAATTTATTGCTGCATAATAAATCACCCTGACAATTTAGTGGCTTATTATCTTATTATCTTATTATTTCCTGTGAGTCAGGATTTCCAAAACCATTTAGGTGGATGATTCTGGCTCACAAGGTTGAAGTTAAGATGTTGCCCACAGCTGTAGACAACTAATGCAGTGGCCCTCAGATGGGGGTGATTTTGTTCCTTCAGGAGATGTTCAGCTGTATCCAGAGACAGATTTGATTATCACAAAGTAGAGGGGTGTATTATTGACATCCAATGAGCAGAGATCAGGGTGTTCAACCTCCTGACGAACAGGACAACTCCTCACAGCAAAAAGTTATCCATTGGCTCAGCGTGGTGGCACATGCCTGTAATCCCAGCAACTCGGATGTTGACAGGAGGATCACAAGTTCAAGGCCAGCCTCAGTAACAGCGAGGCGCTAAGCAATTCAGTGAGACCCTGTCTCTAAATAAAATACAAAATAGGGCTTGGGATGTGGCTCAGTAGTTGAGTGCCCCTGAGTTCAATCTGTGGTACACCCCCCCCCAAAAAAATTTATCTATCCCCACCTGTCGGCAGAGATACCCTGATCCAAAGAGTGGGTGTGTTAGCCAGCTTTCCATTTCTGTGATAAAATACCTAAGAAAATATCAATTTAAAAGAGAAAGAGTTTATTTGGAATCATAGTTTCAGAGGTTTCAGTCCACAGTAGCTTAGCCCTATTGCTTGGGGTCGGTGGTGGCAGAGTACATCATGGCAGAAGTGTGTGGTGGAGGTCTGTTCACTTCATGGAGGCCAAGAAACAGAGAGAGAGAGAAAGACAGAGAGACAGAGAGACAGGCAGAAGGCAGAGAAGGGAGAGAGAAAGGGGCCAGGGTCCCATAATCCCCTTCAAGGGCATACCCCAATGACCTAACTTCCTCCCACTAGGCTTCACCCCCTAAAAGTTTCACCACCTCCCAATTGTGCAACAAACTAACAACAAAGCCTTCAACATGTGGTTCTTGGGGGGATATTTAGACTGTAGCACTGGGACTGGAGGCCAATTCCAAGATGGCTCACTCACACTGAGGTCAGAGTAGGTGGTGTCACCCAGAGTCACCTTTCAAGAAAGAGGGCAAGGAGGAAGATTTCTATGATATGTCTTCTAGAAGCAAGTTGTTGAATTCAGCCTGCACTGAAGGGTAGGAGAAATTAGCTTCCACTCTTGAGGAGAAAATTATTAAAGAATCTGTAGACAGGGGCTGGGGTTGTGGCTCAGAGGTAGAGTGCTCGCCTAGCACGTGTGAGGGACAGGGTTTGATCCTCAGCACTACATAAAAATAAAATATTTAAAAAAAAAGAATTTGTAGACATATTTTAAAATCACCAACTCCATATGTAACAAAACTTCACACACCAAATTTGAGATGTCCCAGATTTCACAGCTCATCCATGGAATCCCTACATGAAATATTTTCTCAGTTCTATAGATATAATCTAGTAACAACTTCAGATCAAGAAATCTTCAGGGACATATTAAAAACTGGCAGAACAGAACAAAATAGTAAAAAAAAAAATCTCAGGATTACACTTCCATCCCCTGCTTTCTCATTATACCTTCCAGTCCTCCTTTTGGATTTCCCGTCCAAGGTCCTTGTACCTTACCGTGTCACTGTATTTCATTCTAAAACAGAACTGAGGTACTGAGCCACTGACAACCAATATACGGCACAGCTGAGAAGTTATTTCAAGAGAAGGACTGGCTGAGGTTTCAAGACCCGCCTCACCTTTGGACGTAATAGATAGGGCTGTTAATAATTTTGCAAATATAATTAGCTCTCATTGTCGTCTAGTCAGGGACAATGAAGCAAGCTAGGGTAAACATCGTGCACAGCTTCAGATCTGTCACTGGCTGATCCCAGTTGTTTTAATTTCACTCCATTGATGTATTTGCTTTCCATTAAACATGAGCAATTTCCCCCAGGGTCTCGGTCATATGAGGGTTCCTTGAAATAAGTAACCACAGAATACATCTTTTTTTTTTTTTTAAACTTAGTTATTTTTCATGATTTTCTACAAAATCATTTCTGGGAAAGGATTTTATTGTCAACAGAGAGAAGGAATTGTTTATCATCCAGTAATTTAATGGATCAAAGGAGTAGAACAATGACTCTATTTGGTTACCTTACCTTGAAATGCCCCTTGGGGTGAAATACCAAAGTAGCAAAGGACTTTTAGAAACAGCATCCAGGTGTTTCTCATGGCCTGGAAATGCTGCCAATTTACTACTTGCCACCCTTTGATCACCTTTGGAACATTCAGGGGCTGTGAAGGGAACAGTCAGGCTTAGTCACTTCTGTTTTCCTTAGGGGTCCAAGTTTTATTGAGCAGTGCTGGCCTAATGGTATCTGTCAGTCAATGGATCTCCCTTCCTAGACTCAGGATGAAGGAGGACTGTGAGTGTGGCCACAGGTACCCAGGAGAATGAATAGTTAGCCCACTCCTTGGAAAGCAGATACCCCCTAAGGATCCCTCACACACTGCACATTAAGCCTCTGTGACTCCCCACCCCCACTGCTCTGGAAATGTGAGTGCCATGTATCATCCAAGGAGGAAAACAGGGACAGGGGACACAAGGGCCAGGCAGACAAACTACACTCACAGCATAGAAAGGGGGAGGTCCTAGGTTTTAAATGATCTAAGTGGAGTTCAGTTAGAATGTAGGATTTTAATGCAATGTCAGTGGGGTTGTCCTGGGAACTCTGTTCTGGGCTTGCCTCTGCTCAGGCCCAGGTCCTTCTCTGCCCTGTGGGAGTCCCTGAGCCCAGCCTCCACTCATACTGTTTCTCAAGGGCTAAGGAATGGGGCTGTGACTCCCCTGCTTTTCTATTTCTTGCTGCTACGGGAAAGGCAAACAAACAGATCTTTTTTCAACTCAGGAGTTTTCCTATTCATCATTGCAGGGAGCAGGCAGCTGTTGAAAATCAGAGCAAATATGGACAAGATCACGAGGTTCCAGAACTTCAGAGTTCTTCTAGCAGGGATCCCTGATATAGAGCTATCCTCCCACTTCTCTTTAATCAGCTGTTGGGGCTCACCCATTCCCCACCTCGGAGTAGATTTTGCCTTTATAAAACCCAACTTCCCAGTCAGAAATGGTAGTCAGTACTGTGGAAATGATTCAGGCAGAAAAATGAGTGCCCTTTGTCTCTCGCCAGTGGTAATTATACTCTGCAGAGATGAGGCCTGGGGGGTGGGGGTGGGAGGAAGTGTCCTTAGAAACCAAGGCCAGCAGCAGGCTTGCAGGAGTAAGTTCTGGGGAAAAGGCCAGGAGTTTTCTGGAGAGGCCCAGCACTGGCCCTGGCTAGCCAACCCAACCCCTGCCTGTCCTGTGCAAAGAAGCCCAAAGAGCCTAAAGATGCCACCTCTGGAGAGAAGGCACCAGCAGAAAGCCACCCACAGGGCCCTGTTTTTTGTCTTTGGCCCTTGGTTGAAGGCCTCTAGGGCTTAACAAGGGGTAAACTGAGAAGAGACTTAGGGGACCCAAGGGCAGTGTCTATTTGCAGTATAGAACAGGGACAGTGAGAAAGTGGTAGGAAAACAGACCTCCCAATCACATTAAGAGGATTTTTTTAACCTGCTTATACAGGCTTATTGTGGAAAAATATGAAAATCCCCAGCATTGCAAAAACCCCAAACAAAACAAAAATAGTTGTGTAAAGGAAGCAGTCTGCAAAGAGTTCCATGATTATTGAAGCCTTCAGCCAAGTGAGGAATGTAAAAAGGGGTCAGAGTGGAGGGGAAGGAGCATTTTGCAAGGTTATCAGAGAAAAGCTGAACCAACTTGGTTCAGCCTCTTCCTCTCCTTGGAGAGTTGATCTGTAACCCCTCATGGGGTATGGTGGACCAGGAGGAGCCTCTCATCTGGGAGACTCAGGAGTAACTGCCTTGCAGGGAGATTGGAAAGCATTGCTGTGTCAGAGTTGGCTAAGCTCCTAGAGATGATCAGGCCCCAAAAATGTGTTAATCAGGGGCTGGGGATGTGGCTCAAGCGGTAGCGTGCTCACCTGGCATGCATGCGGCCCGGGTTTGATCCTCAGCACCACATACCAATAAAGATGTTGTGTCCGCTGAGAACTAAAAAATAAATATTAAAAATTCTCTCTCTCTCTCTCCCCTCTCTCACTCTCTCTTTAAAAAAAAATGTGTTAATCAGCTTTCCTTCACTGTACCAAAATACCTGGGATAAACAACTTAAGAAAGAAAGGTTTATTTTGGCTCATGGTTTCAGTCCATGGTCACTTGGCCCCCTTACTTTTAGGCCTGTGGTGTGGCAGTACATCATGGCAGGAGGATGTGGCAGAGGAAATTTCTCATCTTATGGTGACTGAGAAGCAAGGAGTGAGAGGTAGGAAGGGGCTGGGTCCCAGTATCACCTTCCAGAGCTTGTCCCCATTGATCTAACTTCCTTCAATTAGGGCCCATCTCTTAAAGGTTTGGTGACCAAATCTGTAGCACACAGGCCTTTGGGAGACATTTATCCAAACCATACCACTCTTGTAGACCAGGTGAGAGCAACACGAGGTCCTCTTGAGTGCTGTCTAGTGGGCAGCCAATAGCAGGTGAATGCCTGATTACTAAGAACTGCATGGACAACAACCAGAGTAGATAGGCACCTGCCAGGTATGAGAGTCTCCATCTTAGGAGCCCAGCGGGAATGCCCTGAAAAGCCAATGAAAGCACCCCAAGAAAGAGCCAGTGTCACGTGCCTGCAAGAGCCACTTTATCAGGTGCCCATACAGAGAAGTCCTTTCCTATCTTTAACACCTGTCTCCTCCACCTCCTCTGAAACCAGCTAGAAAGTAGGATGGTGCAGTGGTTTGAATATGGATATAATGTCCCCTTTGCAAAGGCCCATGTGTTAAAGACTTGGTCCCCAGAATGGGACTGTTGGGCAACAGGGGAAACTTTAAGAGGTAGGGCTAGTGGGAGGTTTTAGATCACTGGGGGCCTGTATCAAAGGGGATCAAAGGGGATTGTGGGACTTGGTATCTTCTGCTTTCAGCCGTCTATTATTCGCTTTCTGGCTCCAGAGGGGAATGGTTGGCTCTGCCATGCACTCCCACCATAACTGCCCCTACCAGAGGCCCAAAGCCATGGGGTCACTTGATCTCGAACTGGAACCTCCAGAGCCCAAACTTAACTTTTCTAAATTAATTGCCTTGAATATTTGTCATGGTGACAGCAAATTAACTAATATAGTTGTGAAGAGGAGAGGCTGAGGAAAAGAGAACACGGCAACTTTGGTCCTTTTCCACCACAGGCGTCCAGCCCAGGGAGGGAGAAATATGAATGATAAATCAAGTTCAGAGATTTAATTGCTATCTAGGTCTGAACATTTCCAATGTGAGTTGAAACTGTTTGAATCTTAGAGTCACCATGGGGAACTAAGAAGGGAAGTGTCACAGGTCCTACAGAATTTTCTTCCAGTCACAGGAGAAAAGGTTTTCTCAACTATTTTCAAGGGCCACTGCGAGAAAAATAAATGGTTTTGATCATAAGTTGTGCATTTTCAAAACAATGTAGAGGAAGACATCCTTTATCAAGTGTCCCTTCATTTGGCAGGAGTATTACGTGTATTTCCTCAGTGTTTTTACAAGCCAGGGCCTACCTGAGATGGTCCCTGCACTGGGAATAATGCAGAAGATGCCCGAGGAGGCCAGACTCTGGTTTAATGCCAGGGCTCAGAGCTGCAGCTCATGGGGCTCTTGTCTTTAGGGAGTTGCTATGCCTGCTGTGGAAAATCCTCTCAGATCATAGATCACTGGACACTGGTTATCTACACTAAGCAGCAGTGAAATCACTACAAGTACAACAGGAATTCAGTAACTGTTCAGGTGAAGGACTCTGACCCCAAACAGGGCAGGGCCATCCTCTGGGCAAGGACACTGGAATTCACAGCAAAAAGAAAAGTGAAGGAGGAAGAGGAGAGCTTGATTGTTCTAGGGCCGCCTGACAATGACCTCTGCAGTGTCACTAAAGCCTGACTGAGCCCATGAGATTAGCACTAAGTACTGCCATTTAAACTATTCTGGGCAACTGTTTCTATTTCTGTACTGGTTTACATCTTTCTTCACAAAGTCACAGAACGTTAGAGCAGCTGAAAGAAACTTAGTGATGTTCTGCAGCTGTGGTTCTGAAGTCCTTGAGGTCATGGACACTAAGAATCTGATGGGCTCTATGGATCCACTGCCCAGAAGGGTGCACGTGCCTCAGCTTCTGCACATATTTTCCAGGGTGTGGAGCACACTCAGCTGTCATTCTTCATTCCTGGCAAACAGCCCAACTCCCCCTAAACTGGCTGAAAATGCCAGATACTCCCTGTCTAGTTTCTTGCAGCTGGGGCAGGTGTGCGTCCCAACTCTGGCCAATGAGATTATAAGAGAGGTCTATTGGGAGCAAAGGAGAATGGGTTTTGTCTCTGGCAAAAGAAAAGGATGAGGGCGCCTTTGGATATTACTGCTTAGGAGTCCACTTGCCATCTTGCAGCCATGATGGGAAAAGCAAGAGAAACACAGAAGCAGAATTAACCAGTTCTATAACTGTCCATTTCTTAACAGGGAGATGGTTATGTGTGTATTGTTTTCTCATTCGAGTGATGTCTTCTCTGGTCCTTGGCTTCCTTCAGTAACTAATCATCATTCTTGAGAAAGGTAAAGGCAGTGGGATACAGGTTTCCAAGCCACATTAGGCTCTCACTTTTCTGAGGTAATTGGTATGAAAGGCAGTCTTCATATATGGGGGAGGGGTGATGAGTAAGTAACATCACACTGGAAAATTCAGCTTCTCAACCCGACTTCTCAATTCCAACCAGTGTTAGGATCTCTTCCTGAGCCTCAGTTTCCACATTCACCAGCTTGCTATTCAGCTGTCATGAGGGACTACCTATGAAAGTGCCAAAGCAGGCTCTTATTGGCATTTGGTTAGTTTCTTCCTGTTCACAGTCTTTCCTCAGCATCAAGATGCAGCCTATCACCAGGTGCAGTGTCGCATGCCTGTCATCCCAGTGACTCCGGAGGCTGAGGCAGGAGGATTTCAAGTTTGAGGCCAAGCTGGCCAACTGAGGCCCTAAACAGCTTGGTGAGACCCTGTCTAAAAAAAAAAAAAAAAAAAAAAAAAGGGTTGGGGGGTTTGGCTCAGTAGTAAAGTGCCCCTGGGTTCAAGAGCAATGAGCAGTTAAGTGTGCCCAGGATCTAAGGAGCTGCCATGCTTAGCACCAGGGGAAGAAGGCAGTGTGGAATCACCTTATACCGTCTGCTACTTGCCATCTTCCACCAGCACTCCCCTAGCTTGACCACCTGCTGATGCCATAGCTTGGGCTCTTGTTGCCTCAGAAAAACACAATCCTTTAAAATTATATTTCTGGGATTCCTCTAAAAGTGCTAGGCAGACACACAGATCACAACTCAATACTTTGTTATTGGATGTAACCCAAAGTTGTGCACTCGCTTATTCAAATCTAAAAAGCCCAGCCTGGTCTCTGGGTGAGTACCATGTAGTTAAAATTAGCCTGGCCATCTGCTGAGACAGCAACTGGGCTATTCTGAGCCCCAGCAAGCCTGCCTGGAAGTGGGGCTGGACCTAGGGATAACAGTGTCGGAGAGGCTGGCCACTTTATGGTCAAGGAGGTGACAAGGAGGGCTGTGGAGAATGAAGCCACACTGAGGGAAGGCCAGTATCATGGTGACATTTCACAGGAAACTGAAAAGGACTGTTCCTGTGTCTTGTTCTTTCGTTTCTCCTTTTTTACCCAGAGCTTCCTGCGTATTCTATTCAGACTAAAGCAGGATCACGCCCTGGGATCCTAGCAATAATGATTTACTGAGGTCAGGAACCATGATAAATACTTAACAGGGATAAGCATACACATTCTCAAGATCACTCTGCTAGTTTTCCAGATTCCAGGGATTTAGGACACCTTTGTGTAGAGTCAATGACAAAGAGGCCTAGTTGAAAGTGCCAGACAGATAAGAGCAGTAGCTCAGACACCCAGACGAATACAAGGGTTCTCTTCTGTGGACACTGATCCCTAAGTTCCCCATCTCTAGAAAGGGAAAGCACGCCTCAGGCTTTTCAAGAATGCTAGAATATTGCAAGCATTTAAATTCACATTTGTCCATAGGGATTTATGTCAATATTGCAAACATTCATCAGGACAGATTGAAGATCTTAAAATTCATCTAGGGGCTGGGGATGTGGCTCAAGTGGTAGCACGCTCGCCTGGCATGTGTGTGGCCTGGGTTCAATCCTCAGCACCACATACCAACAAAGATGTTGAGTCCGCCGAGAACTTAAAAATAAATATTAAAAATTCTCTCTCTCTCTCTCTCCTCTCTCACTCTCTCTTTTAAAAAAAAATTCATCTAGATTTCAAGCATTTGGCTGAATTACCTTATAAATGTAGGGCCACTTAATGAGTTTGGAAATTAAAGGAATTTAATAAGTCACCTTCCAGTCTCTGAAACAACTTGTTTATTCTCTTTGACTTACATAGTGTTTCTGTGAAATAATAAATTAAACAACTTTTTAAGATTAAAAAAAAAAATAAGAATGCAATTGAGCCGGGCGTGGTGGTCTATAATCCCAGTGGTTTGGAAGCCTGAGGCTGGAGGATCGATGAGTACAAAGGCAAACTCAGCAATTTAGGCTGTCTCTAAATAAAATATAGAAAAGGGCTGGGGCTGTAGCTCAGTGGTAAAGTGCTTGCCTCGCATGTGTGAGGCACTGGGTTCAATCCTCAGTACCACATAAAAAAGAAAAAGATACTGTGTGTTCATCTACAACTAAAAAAATGTTAAAAAAAAAAAAAAGGGCTGGGGATGTGGCTTAGTGGTTGACTGCTCTTGGGTTCAATCCCCAGTATCAGGGGAAAAAAAAAAAAACACAGCATTAACTAAGGGATAAAGAATTCAGGGGTATAAATGTAACCTAGATAGGCATTTATAGTTCATAACTAAGAATCCTATTAATTATGTACTTATAGTTAATATAAGCCATCATCAGAAATCCTAGACTCAGGTCAGAGTTGTTCTCTGGCTTAAAAATCACATGGTTGCACTGGGGTTGTAGCTCAGTGGTAGAGTGCACAAAGCCCTGGGATGGACCCCCCAGATGGGAAAAAACAGTCAACTCAAACCAAATAACTTACCACTGTCAATGGTCCCCAGGTCCCCTAACTGGTTGCTTGTCTTTGCTTTCGCAGTTGGTCACAAAGCCATGGCTGTGTGTATAACTTATACTATCCTTTCTATATATACTTTTTTAGTATATATTTCTAGTATATACTTTTTTTTATATATATACTTCTGGTATTCCTGAAGGGCAAGTCCTCAATAGTCCTATCCTCTTTTGGGTTGTGGTGTTTTGGTTGCCATATTCCCACTGGCCTTTACCATGGGACATGGGAATACTAGAAGCCACTTCTGAGAATCCCCTGGATTCCTGATTTAGTCCTCTGGGCCTCCAGGGTGTAGGATCCCAGTCTCCCTCTAGTTACTAAGATCAGTCCTGCCGATCAGTAGAGGAACTGGCTCTCTGCATGATGGCTCAGTAGTTTAAGGAGCCCCTAACATCCAGGTGGCAGCTTCAGGTTCCAATTCAGTGGAACCATTATTGGGTAGCCTATTGGATTGTAAGTCCTTGTAAAAAAAAAAAAAATCTTTGGGTGGGGAATGTATGAGACATAGTAATAGTGAGCAGCTACTAGCCCTTGGCTCTCAGACCTGTGCATTGTGGCTGTGGGGGACTGTAGCACATATTGGCCTCTGATCTAAAGCATCTACTCTGTCCTATAAGACCCCAAACCCCATCCTTTCAAGGTGTTGTCCTACAACTGGCATCATTATAAGCCATTCCACCTTTCAATTGATTCCATCTGGGTAAAGGAATAGATGGTAAAAATGGTGAATTCATAGGCCTGAGCCCACAACTGCATTTGCTCTGTGAAATCAATTTATCAACCAGAAGAAAAGCTCTGTAGAAGGCTGTGGCAGTGGATGAGCATGCCAAGTCCACTGGCAATGTGCACAGGACAAACACCTGGTCTCTGCTGGACCAGTGGCAGGCTGCATTTTCACTAACGTTTTATTCACCAAAGAATATTTTGCCTTCCCTAAGTCTCCCAGAAATGTACCTTATAACCCAGAATACCTGAAAAAACTGTCAGTGGTCATAAGCCACACAAATGGGCATATTTAATGAATATCAAGAGAAGCTGCTCTCACCTTCCATGTGGAGATGGAATGATATAGCTGCTTATGAGACTGGACCTCATTAAAACCCAGTAGCTCCAAGTGAGACTCAGCATAAAAGGCCTTGATTGGTGAAAAACTTACCTCAAAAATGTGATTCTGAATTTTTGAGATGCACAACTTAGGAGAAAGGAAACAACACCATTTAGGAAAATGCAAAGCCCTAAAGCACTCAGGTATACTTTAAGAGCATCATAAAACCATATTTTCTTTTTTGGCATGCTGGGGATGGAACTCAGAGCCTCACACATGCTGGGCAAGTCTTCTACTGCTGAGTCACATGCCCAGCCCAAGAAAACCATTCTTTTTATTTAGCAGAGTAGTATGGATGAAGTGGACTTTATTGATGGTGACAATAGGACTCTCTTCCTCACGGGGTCTGGCGTGGAAACTGGGAAGAGGGGAGATTCTGTGTTGGAAGACTTGAGAGCAGCTGATGACTCGCTCTTTCTCTCCTGTTCTTGCTGGGGTGGATGGTCCAGGGACTCCTACTCCTTGGAGGCCGTATGGACCATAAGGCCTACCACTCTGTTGCTGTAGCCAAATTCACTGTCATACCAGAAAACAAGTATGCCAGCCCCAGCATTGACAGTGGAATGAGAAGTGCAGGAGACAACTTGGTCCTCAGTGTAGCTCAGGATGCCCTTCAGAGGCACTCTGATGTCTGCTTCACCACATTGATTTCATCATATTTGACAGCTTTTTCTTAATGGCAGATCAGACGTATGACTCACACCTTGGGGATGGCACAAAGGCCGTGCCAGTGAGCTTCCCTTTAACTCAGTGCTGACCTTGCCACAGTGTTAGCAGTACCAATGGATGAAAGGATGTTCTGAGCAGCCCCATAGTCATCACGCCAGTTTCCAGAAGGGCCATCCCAAATGCCAAAGTTGTAATGGTGGTAGAGGAGGCATTGCTGACATTTTGAGGGAGTTGTACTTCCCATAGTTCACATTCATGACAGATGGAGGCATCTGCAGATGAGGTAGAGATGATCCTTTTTGGTGCCACCTTTCAAATAAGCCCTGGACTTCTCCATGGTAGTGAAGACACCAATGGACTCCATAATATATCCAGCACCAGCATCACCCCATTTGATGTTAGTAGGATCTCACTCCTGGGAGATGAAGATGGACTTTATATTGATGACAAACTTCTCATTCTTAGTATGTGCCAATTAACTTGCTGTGGGTCAATGATGGAACAAGTAGACCATACAGCTGAGGTGAATGAAGGGGTCATTGACGTCAACAATATCCATTCTGCCAAAGTTGAAAGCAGCCCTGGTGACCAAGTGCCCAATAGGGTTAAGTCCATTCACTCCAACCTTCACCAGTGTCTTTGAGGACATGGCTGACACTGCATGAGAAGATGCTGTTGTCTACTGAACAGGGAGGGACAGAGAGCCAAGGACAACCCCACCCCTCCTGTGGTACTGGGGATTAAACCTAGGAGTGCTCTACCACTAAGCTACATCACCATTATATTAATTTAATTTTGATATAGTCTTGCTAAATTGCCCATGCTGAACTTGAACTTGTGCTCTTTCCGCCTCAGCCCTCCAAGCTGCTGGGATTACAGGTGTGCACTAGGCAAGAAAACCATTCTTAACATGCAAATCCCAGCAGTGAGAAGTTACAGGTTTCTGAAGGTCAACATCATGCAAATTCCAGACTGTCAGTGGGAACAGTTAATACAGAATATATATTACGCACACACCAGGGGCCAGGTCATTTCTGGATTTCATCTGGTTCATAGCACAGGCTATGAAGTTTACACCACTAAGGTAAAATTCCATGCAAATCACTCTATAGCAACTTTTTAGAAATGTTCTGGGATGAGCTGTTTTCTACCTCCCAGGCCATGCGAGACCCAAAATGTAGCTAGAGAATCATCAATGCAGAACCCATTGGTGACACACTGAAACAATGATGCTTCTCAGAACTTTTGAAAACCCACACATGTGCCACTGTGTGGAACAGTGTGGTCTGAAACATGAACTAAGTACTGGTTGAGCAGCTATTGCATCAGGCACAAAGGCAAGAGGGCAGGTCACCTGTTCTCTTGTGAAGCACTCTGCATTAGGCTGGTTTTGAATATATATTTTTTGGTGGTGTTGAGGATGAAACCCAGGGCCTCATGCATGCTAGGTAATGCTCTACCCTGAGCTAGCATATAAGTACAGCCCTGGCTCTTAATTTTAGTATGGTAGCTGTTACTCCTGGATAGAGCTTAAAGAGAAGCAAGTAAATACTGCAACATAATATGATCAGTTCTTTCTTTTTAGAATAAAAATACAGAGTCAGAAATATGAATCTCTCTTTAGAAATCAGTTTTGATTACAGGGAACCCTTTAAAGTCATTTCAACCTAAAAATTCTCAAATCAGGTTCTGCGAAGGTAATTGCTTTTTTCCTGTGCCGTTAAAAAAACCTGAAAAGCACAGAACATTCAGTATGCAGGGAGCTGATGAGCTTGACTGAATGGCTAATATCTCAAGAGATGGTCAAAGGTGCTAAGGATTTTCATCAAAAGTTAAAAAAAGGTAAGAACTTAATTGCCATCAAACTGACTTATCTACTTTTCTCTATCTGAAATCCTAACACCTTAGCTATGGTTTGTATGGCTCTCAAAGTTTAACTGCATGAAGTTACAATCCTGGCCCCTGCAGGACACAGCTATAGGTCATAAATGACACCTGTTTAATCACCAGATCAACTCAGAGAAAACTTCAGTGGTTATCTTTTTTCCTGTCCTGAATGAATTCTGTCCTTGGTTTCCCTCACCCCAATTCCCAGTGGTCATACTGAGACAGCAGCTCACTTAGCTTCTCTCCCCTGCTCTGCTAGAGAAGGGTTCCTAGAATCTAATTCCTGGAGCTCTGCAGTGAGCTCTCCAGGGTGAGCTCTCTGCAGTGCTCTGCTATTGGTGGCTGCTTTCTCTTGCCTATTATTCACCTTCTGCCTGCACCTCCCATTCACCTTCTGTAAAAGGTCAGAAGTGACATTTAAGACGTAGCCTGACTTTCAGAGAGCACAAATGCAAACATAAGTATCATTCTTTTTTTTTTTTTTTTTTTAAATGGAGGTTTGAGAATAAACAGCCCCTCCACCACTTCAGGACTGGCGTTTTTTTTTTTTTTTTTTTTTTTAAAAGAGAGAGAGAGGAGAGAGAGAGAGAGAATTTTTAATATTTATTTTTAAGTTCTCGGCAGACACAACATCTTTGTTGGTATGTGGTGCTGAGGATTGAACCCGGGCCGCACGCATGCCAGGCGAGCGCGCTACCGCTTGAGCCACATCCCCAGCCCATAAGTATCATTCTTAAACAAAAGACAATTCTATGAGGCAAGGAGGTTTCATATAATAAGTCTTTCAGAGGCCAGAATAACACGAGCTTTCTCACCGAAATGTACCCGATCAATTAAAGAAAAATGAGATTTTCCTAAGCTTTGTGTTTGATTTTCTGCCACTCAGGTGGGGTATTCCCAATTGGGAGATGCCTGGTATTCTGAGATTTCAGAGACAGAGGTAGAAACATCCCATAGTCTCTGCAGACCCTTTACTGTGAAGATTAACCATATCCGTAGTCAGAATGAGACCAGACACAAGAGTATAGAAGCCATTTGCACTTTAATCAAGAATGACTATTAGCCCTTGAGTAGCTATATTGGTGATTATAGATGATTTTAATTTGGAAGACAAAATTGCTGATAGGGAAGTCAAAAATTCCAAATGAAACTTTTATTTACTACATATTCTGAGATATTCCATGTTCAAGTATTTCTAGAAAAATTTCTTTTTGTTTCTAACAGAAACTAAAGTTCCTCCTTTGGGTCTCCCCACATCCATCAACAAAAATCCAAATAACACAAACTTAAAATGAGAATAACAAGTACAAGATAAAAAAGAAAATCTAAGTAGTATGAAATTAGTTTTTATTTTTAGCTCAAAATAAATGCTTCACATTTTGTCAAAATTAAAACTAAAGATGAACACTTAGAAAAAATAAGGGTGGAAACACATTGTTTCCATCCCCTGGGAAACCAGTAAGGCAGATGCTGTAACGTGGCTTGGTTTTTTCCACAGGACTAGTCTAAGCAAACAAAACAAAACAAAAACCTCTCCCCAACTTTCCTTCTACTGTTAGATGTATCTATCAGGGCTGTTCCTGGCTGGATAAAATCTCCCAACCCCCAATGCAACATAAAACAAGGGATTTGAAAAGTTGGGAAAAACCTTTTAACTTGTTCATATAAAAACACTTTTCTAAGGAGATTTAGTAAAGGTAACATCCATTGGCAACTTAGTTGAGGTTTCTGCTGGGTGTGTTGGTGCATGAGCACTCTTGGTGAATTCATACCAGAGTTACCAGGGTGCAACTCACACCTCCCAATTTACCACAGGGATGTCTTAAAGTTGAATTTCAGTTTCAGCAGATACTTCAGATTTACCTGAGCAATATCATAGACAATGTACCTGGAGGGAAGTATGTCAAGGAGCTAACAGTGCTGAGTTTGTGTCCTGCCTCTTCTCAAGGAAGATAGGATGCTCAGTGCTATGAGCAAGTCATCCTTGGGGCTTCTCTGTGGGACTGAGTTGAGGGCCTCCTAGGCAGACAAAAAGCCAATCCTCTGGAAATGGGGAAAGGCTTGTGCCCTGTGAGCCAACCAGAGTCAGACTTTTCACTCCATACAGGGAGACTATGTAGGGGCCATAGTCACCATAAGACCCACTATAGGACATCTAATCACAGTCTGCCCTGGGTGATCTGTGCATATGTAAGCCATGTTATGACTCCAAAGCATTCCTCTGTGCTCATACATAGCACACTCACGAAAGGATACTCATTATATAGTAGGCAGGTGTCGTTAACTCCTGATGAGATCCCGGTCCCGAGTGGAACCTCTACACCCTCCAGAGTGATACTGGCCGAAGGGTCAGGGGTAGTTTTGCCCAAACCTGAAAAACAGAAGGTGCAAGTGATAGGAATTGAGAATGGATGTAAAAATGTCCAGGGGGTATGAGAGCTACTTTAGGCTGGGTACAGGTTCTCATTTTAAGCACACAAATTCCATACCTCATGCTTTGTCAGAAGTCTATAAATTGGTGATCCTATTACAGTATCAATCATAACTGGTTCTGTGTGAGAAGACTGACAGCTGACCCCTAAGGGGTGACACTGATGAACAGAAATGCACAGCAGTCGCTTACACCTGATTCAGAGTCCTGAATCATCATATGCTACCAACTCCAGCAATCTAAGATGCTGCAGGTGCCACTGTCACCTGAGGCCCCCTTCTTGCCTGCTATAGCTAGAAGAGTTAGGTTAAGCCAGTGAATGCCCCTGATTACTGGTGCTCACACTGAGAATGACCTATGGCACTTATGATACTAGCTGTACCCACAGAGAGGGAAATTTCTTTTTAATTTGAAATGAATGGATGTTTAATACCCAAACCCAAGAACACTAGCTTTTGGAGGAAGCACCGCCTATCCTGCCAACCTAGGGTCCCCAGATGTAGCAGCAGCTCTGGCAACACATTACCTTTGACACTGTGCTTGCCCTTGGGTAACTTGCTGATATGAGAAGCATGCTTCAGTTCATACCTAATCAAGACAGGATAGTCTCAGAAGATCCCTCAAGACACTGGTTCTCAAAACCAATAGATTAATTAGCAGAACAATGTTAGATGAGCTAAAGACCCAGAGAACCCAGCACCTCTTGGAACTCCCTCCCAAGTTTCTGGCACTGCTCCAGAACTTGCAGGTGTAACTCTTCCTGAACCTCATTGTTTAATGATCACTACTAGGAAGCCACTTTCAAGGAAGGTCCTGTTTGGAGCTGTGGCCAGCAGCTCTGGAGGTTTTATCTGAGCTAACAATCCCTGGACCTCCCTTTTTGGGTTACAGCTGATAGGATCACGGCGGATGCCTAAACCAAGCTAGACTTATCAGATTTTCTCTGTGGAGAATTCGGAACTGAGATTAAGACTCCAGTTCCATCCTTGCTGATCTCAGAAAATCTAAATAAGTGAGAGGCAGAAGGGAGTTATGGGGTGATCACCTTTTTGTGATTTAACCTCTGCTTCCCAGTCCACAGGGAGAACAGATACTGCTGGTTCCTGAGGCCTAGTTATTCCTGTCCTTGAATTTTCTGAGGCATCTCTGTATCTCCCTTGTTCCCTTGCTTTGAATTGGTTTCTGATTCTTTTAAGCGAAGAGTCATAACTGGTAGAGAATTTTCCTGGTCACCCCCCAGCCAAAGAGATTCTCTTTTCCTCAGTCTACTCTATCTGTTCCCATTAAGTGTTTCTGGCCTCAAAGCCAGGTCTACTTACATGTTTCCAAGGGCAACTTCTCCCAACAGGATTAATCCTATCGGGTCTCCCTGAGATGTGTGGCAGTAGTTAGCACTCTTTGAGACCATGTCAGCAAAATAGATCCCTTTGCCAAACATGTACCCTGTCTGCAAGAAAGGAAAAGGGACAGCTGAAAACCTAATGGGAAGTTAGGCTAGTTACTGAGTTTTGACTTTAGCTTGGCACCCAGCTAAGGGCTGTGATCCATCACTTTTAATAAGCTGGAGCCCAGAGACTACCCGGGCTGTCGGATCCACAAGCTGCTGGATGCTGAGGGGCTGCAAGAAGTTATTTAATTTTTCGGATTCCACTTTTCTCTTTCCTTCACTGGGGAAAATAATCCCATGAAGCTAATGTAAAGATTAAATGCAATCATAAATTTTAGCTTAGATTAGTGCCAGGCACATGTACACACCCAAGAATACTGGCTATTATTTCTATTCCCTTCTATATAAGTGAAACACAGGGTTTAGTGTTTGGGTCACTGGCCTGATCAGACTACACAATACTAACGAGTCATTACACTTCCTCACGCCTCACTTTTTACAATGGTAAAATGAGGCCTGGAAGGCCATCTCCAAGGTCCTGTCCAGACGGTCCATTCTAATAATCCAGATCCCTTGTGTCTGGGTAAGGATTTACTCAGTTATTATCCACTTTATTGATGATAAAAAGACAAGTTCATGGAAGCTGCTAGCTGGGAAGTGGTAGGAGCAGATCCGGACTCAGATTGGCCTGTGGTCAAAGCCCATTCTTTGCTTGTCAACACACCCAATTAGCATTCATAGCATCCCTGGCCTGGACAGTTTACTGCTTTTGTTTCAAAAACTACAGTTGTTGCCCGTGCAGCTGCACCTGTGACAGGGCTGGGACCTGGAGGATAAAGGTGAAGGCACTACTGGGGCTATAGCTGTGAGGCTGGAGAAAAAAAAAAAAAGTCCACCTGAGCAGTCACAGCCAAGCCAACACCACATCTTTAAATAAGGCCCCTTGTTCACAGGGGACACACCCACTCTAACCCAAGTACCTGCAAGCTCTTTGTGGGAACAGGTGTCATTTACCCTATGCTCCCCACACCTCCCCAGGCCAGGCACATACCACAGGTGCTTCAGGCGGGGCTATCCGCAGACCCTGGGAGAGGATCCCAGCAAAGTTGGTGGTCCTGGACCCGTGCCACAGCAACCTTCGATTGTGAAGCTGCTTAAAGGGTTTGTAGCGTTGGCTCTCCCCTTCACGCGCTATCTTAAAGATCTGGGTGGGTATTCAACAAAGGGGAGAAATAAAAGTAGTTGTTAATCTGGTTAAGTGAAAGTTCTGGCTGGATATGGAGCGCTGATCACCTGTCTCTATAGCTAGAAATTAAAAGGTCTGTTGCAATAAGGAAGATGTTTTCCACCAGGCTCAGAGTGACACAAGTCATCAAGATCCCACTCAGTAAGGACTAACTATGAAAATTAGCACTATAATGAAGTAGACAGACACTGTAGGACTTTATCTTGAACCTCTGATAATCAATCACACTTTCTGATTCTAAAATCAGGTCTGGGAAATGGAAATGTCCTTTTTAAAACAGAATAAAAAGCCACCCAACTATAAGACTACTAGTTTTTCTGTTCAACAGACAAATGAATCAATTCCTCTGATAATTTAAAGTCAAGGAGACTGATCTTTTCTACCTAGGCCCAGGTCAGAGGAGAGGGCAGGGAAGCTGGCAGGACATAAGGGGGTGGGGAGAAGGGTTCTTACATCCACAACTTCCAGATCATAGGCGTTGTGTGTGGTTGCGTGGGTGTTCTTAACATACTTCCTGATGATCTCTGCTTCTTCAGAGTCTTTGTCAACTACCTACAAGATAGGCATTTTGGGATTAGAGCATGGGAGACCAGAGGAAAGCAGGAAGATATTAATATACAAGCTCAACAGACCTTAGGACCAACTGCCTGTGGGTCAAAGCAATTCACAGGCCTTGGGCCCACAGTGCCAGCTCTTCATTTAGCTGGACAGATAGGATTTCCAGGATTCCCTTAAAATCCTGTGAATTTTGGTATCAGTAAAGCTAGAAATATGGAGCTCAATATCAGTAAAGCGAGGGAACCCAGAATTATGAACCAACTCCCAGGAAAAAGCAGTCTAGCTCACTGATAAAGATGATGCCTTGAAATTAAAAGTCTGATCAACTCTTGGGGTTTTCAGGACAAATGCTCAGTCGTTAATCTTCACAGCCACCCATATTATGTCTGGCTCAGAGCACATGCTTAATAATGTAATCTACACTAAACAAATCTGAATCTATCATGAAGGAGGCTATGTGTGTCTTATGTTTCTATACTCTTATTTAAAGTTTGGAAAATATAGAAATTCTGATCTTTCTCAATTTTTTTTTTTTTGGTACCAGGGACTGAACTCAGGGGCACTTGAACACTGAGCCACATCCCCAGCCCTATTTTGTATTTTATTTAGAGACAGAGTCTCACTGTGTTGCTTAGCGCCTTGTTTTTGCTTAGGCTGGCTTTGAACTCATGATCCTCCTGTCTCAGCCTCCCAAGCCACTGGGATTACAGGTATGTGCCACGGCGCACAGCATGTTTTTTTTTAGATACTGGGCAATGAACCTGGGGCACTTTACCACTGAGTTACATTCCTATTCCTTTTTATTTTTATTTTTTAAAATTTGAGATAGAGTCTTGCTAAGTTGCTGAGACAGCCTTGAACTTATGATCCCTTGTCTCTGCGTCCTAAGTTGCTAGAATTACAGGCCTGTGCCACATCACTCTTTTATTTATGTCTTATTTTTAAAGACAAGGTCTCATTAAGCTACCCAGGCTGGCCTCAAACTTGTGATCCTTTTGCCTCAGTCTGTGGAGAGTCACTGGGATTATAGGCGTGTGCCACTCTACCTGGCTCCCTGCTGTCTCTTTTTTTTTTTTTAATATTTATTCTTTAATCGGCGGACACAACATCTTTGTTTTGTATGTGGTGTTGAGGATCGAACCCAGGCCGCACGCATGCCAGGCGAGCGTGCTACCGCTTGAGTCACATCCCCAGCCCCTCCCTGCTGTCTCTTAACTAAAACCTTAAAACTTATAAACAGAAATAATAAGAATCCTTTCACTAAGAACCCACAGCTTTCCCATCAAGAAGGGAAAAGAAGGGGCTGAGGATGTGGCTCAAGTGGTAGCGCGCTTGCCTGGCATGTGTGCGGCATGATCGGTCCACAGCACCACATACAAACAAAGATGTTGTGTCCGCCAAAAACTAAAAAATAAATATTAAAATAAAAATAAAATAAAACATTAAAAAATAATAATAAAAATAAATAAATATAAAGAAGGGAAAAGAAGGGACATTTGGTGTCTAACCCTGCTTGGACCCTAGACCTGTGCTTTGTCCTAAGCAAGGAAAATTGGCTCTGGCTCAACACTATAGTGCGCTTGAGCCCCTGCCATGCCACAAACAGGGAAGCAGCGGCTGAGGAAATCAAGGCGCACAGGCAACAAAGCCAAACTCAGGACAAGTTAGGAGATAAGGCACAGATTCTTCCTCTGGTTGGCCCAGGCAGGGCGATTTCTGTATGAGTGTCCAACGCACTTACGTTCAGGATAACGTGTGTGCCAAATCTGGGCTATTTTGGCCTCAGAGAAAAAGAAAGCTCAGGCACATATTTTCCTTATATTTGTCATTGGGCATTTCACTTCTAAGTGGGAACCTAAAATTACAAGGTTTATGCCACCCTCTGGTTTGCTTTGAAAGAGAGGAAGGGAGATACAAAGGGAGGGAAGGGCAACAGAAAGGAAAGGGAGAGGGAGAAGGAGGCGAAGAGAGGTAGAGAAGGGAGAGGGGAGTGGGGGAGAGGAGAGGAAGAAGAGAAGAAAAGAGAGAAGAGAGAATTTTTTGACAAGAGTTCTCAAAAATGAGTCTCCACACTAGCTAAGGTGCTAGCTTGGAAGTCTGCCTTGCAAACTAGGTGCCTGTCTATAGGTTAAATGTCCAGATGGTCTCAAAGGACCTCCAGTGACATCTGAGAATTTATTAGAAAAGCACACTTATAGCAATCTGTGTTTCAATGAGCTCTTAAGGAGATTCTGGTGCATATTCAAGTTTAGAACCACTACTCTTGGGATAAGTGCTTAAGATGTTTGAGGAAGGGCAGGCCCTCTTACCTTAATGTCAGTTTTGAGCTTCTCATAGTTAACATCAATGGGGTCCTTGCTACTGTCATCAGATCCACCTCTAAGCAAACTGTAGGCCACCTCAATGTCCAGGAGGTTGTCCAGCATTTCTACCTTGGCCTGGGGGAACAAAAGACCGACGCAGAGTTAAGAGCCAAGTTGAGGTAGTCAGATTCTCTACACCTTTGGCACACAAATGGAGTGCAGACATTGTCCAACACAGTGGGAGGGAAGATCTCCCTGCTCATCAGGGTTAGCCTATTATCGTCACTCACAGCATTTCCTGGAGTACCAATGAGGCTTCACTGCCTGGAGGAGTTGTTAAATGGCAGTAAAAACTGCCTTTCCATTTGCCCACTGATGGTAGGTGGGAACTTACACTAAAGATGTATAACTCAGTCAGGAACTCTCATAGGCTTCTTCTGAGCAAGTAAAGATCTCCTTGCCCAGTGGCTCCTCCCAAATTGACTTGGTAGAGCAAAGGCAAGAAAAACAATCATTTATCCCCTGTGGCTCTGTTTCCACCAATATGGGTAGAAACTTCATTTCAAAATGAGGTAATGGAGGTGGTTCTGCCCCCACAGACCATGAGGGACTGGGTAGCTGCAAAGGAGCAAGGCTTAGCCCAGTAGCCTGGTATTCCTCCCAAGCCTCAGCACTACCTGCACACTATCTGCATTGTTCAGGAGCGGGGGCTTCTTCATTCCAAAGTCATGGGGGATCAGAGTGTAGAAGCGATTTGAGAGATCCAGGATCTGGGAGTCGCTGCTACCCTGGGACACCGCCTGGAAAAGAGGGAGGAAAAAAATGTAAGACTGAGAGGCAGTAGCTCCAAGTTCCAGCATTTGGCTAGACTTTCTCCTTTAGAGGATGAGTGTTTCAGCCAAGTCTATAGGTAGTCTGCTCTAAGCATGAGCCATTGAGCCAGTACGTGTGGGGAAATGATCAGAAGACCATGTTTCTACTGGGATGACAGCACTAAGTAGGGGTAGGATCTCCTACTTTCTAACAGGACAGCCCAACACAATGGGCTTCTCATGGGACAATTCATTTTTCACAAAGAACTATGCTATTATATCAATTGTAAAATTTAGACAAGTGGGATCATAGCTACTGCTGTAAAAATTTCTTTAACTTTGTTGGAAGATTTTTCAAGTTGGGGGTTTCCCATTTTTTAAAAAATGTTTATTTATTTATGTATCTTTAGTTTTAGGTGGCCACATTATTTTGTTTTTATGTGGTGGTGAGGATTGAACCCAGGGCCATATGCATGCTAGTTGAGTACTCTACCACTGAGCCACCCCAGCCCCTCCCACTGTTATAAAATTCAGTCAAGTCCTTTTATCCACTGACCCCACCTTTGAAGTGGGAAATTTGTTTATTGTTCTTGAAGGTCCAGGTGGCCAGGCACAGAGAAGCTAAGTAATCCCTATTGACATAATGTCATTTAGTGCCCATATGCAGAGAATGCTAAATAAATGCATGAAAAGCTGGACCACTGGGTTACTGCATATTTGGCAAACAGTCTATGTGATCACAGAATGGTCATGGGGTAACAAGCTAGTACCCTGCAGATCTACTTCTCATTCTGGTGTTCACTTTTCCAGGCTGCAAAATTCTATGTGCCGGAGGCTTGCTCTGTATGATGGGAAAGGAAGCTATTCCAGCCCTCACATCCAGTGCTTCTGGAATAGGGAAAGATTGCACTAAGAAAAGCCTTGAGTATTATCAGCTAGTGGATAATTAGGGGGGGCACGCACTAGGGAATGAACCCAGTTAATTCTTAATCACTAAGCCATCCCCAGCCCTTTTTTCTTTCTTGAGACAGGATCTCACTAAGTTGCTAAGGCTAGCCTTGAACTTGTGATCCTCCTGCCTCAGCCTGTTGAGAAGCTGAGATTACAGGAATGTCCCACTATGTTGGGCTGTAACTGATTTAACTGCTTTGTTTCAGGGCCTTTTCTCCAGTAGCCAGGCAGTACCCTTTCTGGGTACTTCTGTTTCTTCACAGTGTACTCTATTCCCAAATATAAGAAGAATATTCCAAATCCTCTAGAATGTAGCCTGAAGGTTCTGAGGACCAGAGAACCTTGGTACATAATAAATAAATGCTGAATAAGCATAAATGAAAGAAAATGTCTTCTATTTGAAGACTTCCTAGTAACTGCAAAACAAACAGCCTAACTCTTACAGATACACAAAATAAAATCAGTGTTTTTAAGAGACAGGAGGACGAAAATCTGGGTCAAGTTTATAGGAAGCTTATTACATATCTGAAAAGTGCTGTTTTATGATAATTTTGGCCAGTGACAGGCACTTTAATAGAGATCCTGAATTGAAAAAAATCCACATCCTCATGAATTATGGTTTGGTACTTCAGTTTTGTTAAAACTAGAATGGAAAATGATATACCCAGGCAGCCCCCTGCTCACCTGCTGGACTTCACTGAGGATGGAGTATGCAGCCTGGATCTGCCTTTTGCTCAGCTTCCCCAAGGGCATCTTCTGAAGGTCAATCTGAGGAGACAGGGTGAGTGCCCTTTGAAAGCTGAGCATACTGTAGTGTGATGACAGAAGGGCTGGACCAATCATCTACCTGCTGTAGGCCTCTTGGGCCCCCAATGGAGGCAGCCAGAGGCCTGCCTGGCTTTCCTGGGGAGACCCAGTACCCAACTCAACAGAGGACACAGCCCCTCCCCACCTTGGAAGCTGGGGTTTGTCTGGAAGAAGATTTCTGCTCACTTCATTCATGGCTGGGATAAGCCAGTGCCCCATCCTTATTCTCAAAAAGCCTAATCACTTCTAGAAGAGTATGGCATAATCCCCAATCCAATTTCAAAGTGAGAATTAGGGCCCATTGGTCATGATTCCCCACCTCAGGCCACTTTCCCAGGATCCCAGAGCCAAGGCAGCAGACCCTGGGCTCCTGACCAGAAACAAAAGACAAGAATCTTCAAGAGGTAGAAGGTTTTTGTTTTTGAAAAAGAACACATACTTTAATCAATGCTGCCTCATTCAAATCAGTCACTCCAAAAGGTTAGACACTGGTTTCAACACTATTGCCACTGCTTGTACTATAGTGGGAGTGACCCTTAAGGCAGGCAGGCTGCATGCTAAAGCAGAAAAGCATGGGACTTGCAGGCAGAAGGCCTGATTGATCAATCACATTAGCTAGGAAGGCAGCTGCTTTCAGCCAACCTTGGTTCCCTGTTTATAAAATGGGGCCACCTTCCTTGAAAGACAGACTCAACTCCATCCTGTGAGAGACCCTGATTGTGTTACTTGGTCCCCAGGTTGAGACATCTAGCTATCAGTGGTCCCCACACTCTATATCCTAAGGCATTTGTCACCTGGCCTTTCCCAATAGACATTGACAAGAAGGCAGAGTTCCTGGGAGTTGAGAATGTGCCTTAACCATCTTTGGTCTTCCAGCACCTCTTGGAGTACCCTGGAACAAGACGGAGCTGAACAAGAATTTTAGAAATGTGATTGCTATGGTGATAAAATTAAATAAGAGGATGTTAAAGATACTCAGCTCACTAGGCAGCAATCAGGGGCCAGTGACAATAGCTTCTAATTTAACAGCCACAAGCCCTGGCATGCATGTTTCTCTGCACAGGAAATACATATACCTTCTACCCTGAGGGGGAAGATCTGATTTTAGGCAACAGTTAAATAGTTGAGCCAAGTCTGGGGAAGAAGAACATGGTACAACAGAAAAGCAGAGTGACTTTAGTGTGGATTATCAATTGACTTTAAAAGCAGTTCTAAAGAAAGAATTCTTAAAAGAGATGTTTCCATTAAGTACAGGGTGACCAGAGCAAGAGCAGACGTCCAGGAGAAGCAAATAGTCCCCAAGCGTATAATTCTGGTGTTTATATAAAACAAAAAACACCTAGTTGCCCTAATTTTAAACCCCTCAAAATGTACACACAGGCCAGCAGGATGAAAGAACTCAAAAAATACAACTCCCTCCCCCATTCTGGAAAAGAAACTCAGGCGTAGCACTGGACATATAGCTGGGAGTGCCAGATTCATAGCAGCCCAGTTTAGGGAGAAGTGGGAGCAATGCCTACAGACCCTGGGCTCCAGACCAGAAACAAAAGACAAGAATTTTCAAGTGGTAGAAGGTTTTTGTTTTTGAAAAAGAACACATACTTTAATCAATGCTAGAACCCTAGAGCCATAGCTGCAGCCAGAAGTGGCTCCTAGAGCTGCAGTCTGGATTCCCCTCCCCACTACCCCTTTAAAAAACTTTTTGGTTGTAGATGATCACATGCCTTTATTTTATTTATTTATTTTTATGTGGTGCTAAGGATCAAACCCAGCGCCTCACACGTGCTAGGCAAGCACTCTACTGCTGAGCCACAACCCCTGCCCTCCCCCTCCCCAGGGTCACCATGTCTGCTTATTGACCTCAATCCCATGTGGGCTCCTTCACTCAGTTTCAAGGTAGGCACCTGCTTTCCTCACACTCCCCACAGGCTGCCTTCTGGTGTCTCAGCAGCAGAGCCCTGGCCTTTCTCTTCCTGCTATTTAATTAACCAGCTAAGTAAAAAAAATCAACATAAAAACATCATTTCACAGGAAGAGTTGGGTCTGAGGATAGTTGAGAACATCTATGAATCACAGACAAACCGGAGTACAAAAGGCTAGAAATGATGCCCGGACCTCAGAACATGAATGAGACATTAATCCTTTTCTTCTCCCCTTACCCCAGCAACTCCTCTCTTCTCTTGCATGCACCTACATCTTGGTATGGTGTAAGTTGTTTAAACTAGTCATTCTTGCAGACAGAAGTCAGGTTATGTTTCTGTGAAAATGGGCCCTGGCCTTTTCCAAACTCATCAGAGGATGTAATTCAACGCTGCTCTGTAACAGCAGTGGGGGCAGAGCAGTCCTGCTACGTGGAGCTCCTGCTAGGGAGATGCTGGGTTGGTCCTGATGTCTATGGGGTTGAAGAACATGGGAAGTCATAGAACATGAGGGTGAGTGAGCAGCCTCTTGGAGAAGGAACAGAATGGCCGATTAATCCAAGAATCTTACCCTCTGCATTGGGTTCCTAGGAGCCCAGGACACAGGAAGCTGTTGTTTTCTAGAGCACCCTGAAGCCTCTGGGCTCAGTGGCTGGGGAAGGGAGAGGCTATGTTTGCTAGACAGGCAGCAACAAGAAATGAGAAGCCCTTCTGCACTTGTTTCCTGGGCAAGAGTGGAGGCGAGGTGCAGAATGCACATGAAGTGCTTGGCCTCCACCTACAGTGCTGGACTCAACCAACCACCATTCCATCCCTTTGTTAAAAATAGCTAGTATGTGTCCTATCAGAGGAAGCAAGAGTCAGAGGCTCTCTGTGCCTTCTGACAGTGCTATGGTTTGGATTTTAAATGTCCCCAAAAGGCTCACATGCTGAAGGCTTGGTTGCTAGCCTTCGGTGTTACTGAAGGTGGTAGAACCTTTAGTAGGTGGGGGCCTAGTGGAAGGAAGTGAGGTCACTGGAGGTGTGCCCTTGAGGGGGGCCTGGCAATCTTGGCCCCTTCGTATCTATTCTGCTCCCTGGCTACCGTGAGGTGACATGCTTCATCCCCTATGTGCTTCTGTCACGAGGTACTATGCTAACAGATGCCTGAAGTGACAGGGCCAAGCTACCATGGACTGAAATCTCTGAAACAATGGGCCAAAATAACCATTTTCTCCCTCATAAGTTGATTTTCTCAGGTATTTTGTCAGAGTGATAGAAAACTAACAGTTCGCTTTTTCTTCAAGCAGAGTGTTTCAGACTTTTCACGACAAGTCTAGTTGGCCAGTTTACTTGGGCCCCCAAAGATTAGACCTACCCATGCTATCACGGCACCTAGGAGGGGAAAAAGTACAAAGGGGATTGGGGACGTGGGGACAGTTCTCTACAACATACTACATGTTTCAAAACAATCAAATGATCTTTGGCTTCAGGATTCCATATTCACACTCTCTGAGGAAGGGCAGGTACAAGAAGCTGCCGTCCTGTGCTTTCTATTTTTGAGAAGCACACAAGAGAAAACAAGAACTACCAAAGAGTTTGTCTTTAGCTCAATACTTAATCATCACTCTTAGCAAATGCTCACAAATCATCAAAGGCACCAACCTCATACTCCACCATGGCTTTCTTCATACTTTCCACATCAAAGATCATCCTAATGAGTTCCTGCACTGGTTTGGGGAGCTTAGACTTGGTGCCAGGGTTTACTGTCAGCTTCTTCACCGCTTCTTCATCCTTAAAGTAGAAAGAAAATCAATAAGAGAACCAAACTGACAGCACAGGCAAGGTGGTATTGCTATTGGGGGACATGGCAATTAGGACACAGGATGGAGTGGCATAAGCAAAAAACAGCTAAGAGCTACTTTTTTCTGGGCGACAGGTCAGGAGTACATGTGGCTCTGCACATGGGCACATAATTCCTATGCACTCTCATGTTCTCCTGGCTGCTCCAGATCCTTATTCCAGCCACCACGGAAGAATCTGCATGGGCTGATTCTTCTTGGGCTTGCTAGCACCCTGTATGGTAATCTCAAGTGCCCTCTAAGGCCCAACATGGAAGTGCTGAGCAGTTGTGAAGGTGAACCTTGGACCTAGATGGGACATAGGACTTATGGGCAAACTCCTCTCCCAAGAGCTGTTGCAAGCACAAGTTTATACAGACTTCTCTGAAGTCCCAATAGATCTAGCACCCAGTATCATATCCTGCCAGCCAGCTTGTCAGTGTAAAAGCACATGCTAGCATTCACCTTCCCTCTCCCTCTACTTTGGTTTTCCACCCCCCAGCCTTGCTCTCTGGAATCATACTGCCTCAACACACTACACGTGACTTTATCCCTGCTTCCTGAAGATTAGGTCAATATCACACTATAGTACCTAACCACTAACAGTGTTTGGCATTTGTTTGGTGGAAGGTAACTGGTCTTGGGTTTTGAACCTGTAACCTGCCTGGCTTAACCAAGTCCTGTCAATGCTCAAGGCTGCTGTTGTTACTCTCATAGTGGAGGTTGTCTCCATGCTATAATACTGAGTCTTAAATGTAAACTCACTGGAAAGGCAAACTATCAATGTGTTAAAAAGCCTTATCAAGGGGCTGGGGATATAGCTCACTTGGTAGAGTGCTTGCCTCACATGAGCAAGGCCATGAGTTCAATCCCCAGCACCCCCCGCCCCCCCAAAAAGCTTTATCAAGTGCACATTCCTTCTGACCTATGAACTCCACTTCTAATGAATTACAGAAGCGCACAAATATTTATGTGTATTGGCAGTAAATATAGCAAATGCCTAGATGTAATCTAAATAGGAGTGAGGGAACTATTTTGATCAATTATGATTTTTGGCCCACTCACAGGATGAAATTTTATGTGGTCTAGCAACTAATGCTCTAGATCAATACAGTTTAATTTAATATGGTAGCTACTCAGAAATATAGTTATATACAGTTACTAAGGTTTTAAATTGTGGTCTCTCCAAACTAAGTCCTGTGAGTGTAAAATAAACAACTAATTTCAGACTTAATATAGAAAAAATTTTCTCATTAATAATTTGATTAATGGTTTTCAATCATATGTTAAAAGGAGAAAATTTTGCATATACTGGGTTAAGTTAATTACTAAGATTAATTTTACTGTTTTCCTTTTGATTTTTTAACGGTGACTACAAAAAACTTTGAAGGCATGAGGAAATGCTCCCAGAACCTTAGGGCAGAAGGCAGATGGTTGCAACATAACATGTAAGGGAGGAATCCAATTTTAAAGACATTAGACTGATATATACACCATGACTTTAACTGTGGCTAATTCTGGGTGGTTTCTATTTTTTGTATCTTTGTATTTATTTCTCAAAAATTTCTAAAACAAGTATTTAATTTAGTAGGGGGCACTACTAAGTCAGACCAAGCCTCTGTGCCTCCAATTTAAGGTCTCCACCTAATACTATATAATAAAAAGGTAATTCTACTTTAGTGTGAGAGCTCATGACATCCCCTATGAAGAAAAAAATTGCCCTTGACATCCCAAGTCTCAAAAGATTTGGAATTAAAATCTGTACTCATCTACAAATCTCCTTCCTTTTATAAAATGAATGTGTATTTCCCACATTAAGAGTAATAGATTCTTTTTGGGGAGTGGAGTGAGGGGTGGGGTACTGGGATTGAATTCACTGAACTACATCTCCAGTTTTCTTATTTTGAGACAAGGTCTAAGTTGCTGAGGCTAGCCTTGAACTTGTGATCCTCTTGCCTCAGCCTCCTGAGTTGTTAGGACTATAGTTGTGAATACAGTCTTATTTTAAAAAGGTTAACACTTTGTTCTCCATATCCCTTGAAGGAACACAAAAGTATCAACCAAAAGAAAACTAAATGCTATCAAATAACATACATAGGAATATTCTCAAACTACATAATATAGCTATTAGGAATAATTTGGGATTATTCCTAGTAATCCCAAATTCTTGGTAGAGCATGTCAAGCTATTGTATTTCTATCACATGATCTACAATTAATCTTGGGTTCAGATAAAAAGCCTTCTATATATTCATAGATATTGCTCCAGAGTTTTCTTTTGTTATCTTTGGTAGTAGAATGTTAGGTTTTTTGTTTGTTTGTTTGGATTTAGTTCTCTGAACACTGGGTAATATTCCCTAATAACACTATCTGATCCATAATGTGTTTTTTTAAAGAATAAGACATCCCATCCTTTTATTAGGAGTAGATAGTGTAGGAACATTAAATGATTGATTACCTGGCCATAGTCAATCTCCAAAGGGTAGAACTTTTTGGGATACTTTGTGAAGTTTTTGGAGTGCCAGGCATTCCCCGTTTTTTCTTCATATAGTTTCATAAAATGTTCAATGGCATCCTCCTTGGATGGCATCTGCTCCAATTTGTTACTACCAATCACTGTGCCCACACGGCCCCAGGACCTGAATATCCAGTACCTATGAATGGGGAAAGAGGGGGATGAGCTTCCATCTAGGGAGGGAGAACTTTTATTTATTTTTTGGGTGCTGGGGACAGAACCCAGGGACTTGTGAAGCAAATGCTCTACCAGTTCTACCAGTGAGTTACATCTCCAGCACCAAGGAAGAACTCTAAATGAAAAATGATCATGATCATTTTAGTAATTTAAAGTAACATTAAAGAGTAAATTCAGGGATGTAACTCAATGGTAGAGAACTTGCATAACATGTACCAAGCCCTGGATCTAATTCTCTATGCCACAACTAATAAAAAAGTTCAATGCTCTCCAAACTTTGTATGCTTCAAGAACTTAAAAACAAGAGTACAGGGGCTGGGGTTGTGGCTCAGAGGTAGAATGCTTTTCCTGCATGTGTGAGGCACTGGGTTAGATCATCAGCATCACATAAAAACAAAATAAAGGTATTATTTCCATCTACACTAAAAAAAAAAAATACTGAAAAAAAAAAAAAACACAAAAAACCCCAGGTACAATGAGAAAATCTTAAATCTTGATTCTGTTACTAGAAGAAAAGCCATTTTGGAGAATATGTGAAGCCATACCCAGGGAGAGGTAGGCCCAAGGATAGTTACACAATTGGTAGCAGCGGCTCCCTTCTCTTTACAGAATGATCTTAAAATATTTTGGTTCTTTGTGATTAGGTCTTAGGCCCTGGTCTGGGAGCAACCTTGGTTTCACAAGGTGGACAGGACAGGCCTACCCCTGGACAGTGGCCCCAGGCTTACCTGCTCTCCTTGTCATCCTCAAGAAGCTGCAGCTTGTAATAGGAGTTGGTCCCTTTCACTATGTCCACCAGGCCAAGGGTGGCGCTGAAGACCTTCCCGCCTTTCTCCAGGACATGTGCAGAGTGTTCCAGACCTGTCCCAGAGGTAAAGCTCCTGCAGTTCTCACCCAAGGCCCGTGCTCTCAGGCAGAGGGGTCTTAGGAGCCTAGATAACCCCCACTTAGATGGATGTACCACACCTTCCTCAGTAGGGAGGTTCCCTACAGACCTGCGTGTTCCCTATTTACTTACCTGAGTCAGGATCAACGGCTGCTCCCCCTTTAAGAGTTAATTTCATTCTCTTTTCAGACTTGTTGATACCTTGGTAGCAGACATAGAAAACCAAAATTAAACCAGAAAGGGGAAGATAGAAGGCAAATGAGTATTTTTCATATGCATGATTTGCCAGCATGGCATCTTTGCATTGCCTCCCCGACCAGCCAAGGGGGCTGCTGAAAACTGAGTTGAAAACATTGCTTTAGGCAGCTTTCAGCTGACCATTCAGGGACACAGATGGAGAGGCCCTACACAGGCAAACCAGTCACTACAGATAGTCTTTGAACCATGGCAGGATGGGGCCAATGATCTCCCTGGCCCTTGGACCCAAGAAGGGGCAATTAGGGGCTCTCACCTTCCTCCTTTGTAGAGCCCTTGCTCTTCTTGGCGAGAGCAGTGCCTGACTTTCCCTTTGGGGCCACTACTTCAACAGGCTCAGCCTTCACCTCCGTGCCCCATGGGGACAAGATGTGTGCTGAGAATAGCTCCTGAAGGCTCTTGGTCGAGCCAGAGACATCCTGAAGGAACTCTTCAGACACAACGCGAATGTTGGCTTCTTTCACTTCCTCCATCTTCTTATTCATCTTTTCTACCTCCTCTGTTCAAAATTGGAGGGAAAAAAGCCCTAAGCAGTAAGCTTTAAACTAAAACCAAGTCTCCAATGACTACAGTTCTACTTCCCCACCCTCGTCACCTGCAGCTCTCCTTGCCTTTCAATTCTAAGGCTCACAGAGCTGGCTGTATCCCAACAACAGTCTTACTGGCCAATCTGCTTTAAGGTGTGATAACTCAAGGGCAGCCCTCTCCAAACTACTCAATAGGGTGAGATGTCAGGAGGTGCCACAGACAAGGTCAAGCACATAGGCCCAATTTCCCCATAAAGGAATGGGCCGGGGTATAGCTCAGTGACTGAGTGCTTGCTTAGCATGCATGAGGGCCTGGGTTCAATCTCCAGTACCACTAACAACAACAAAAGAAACCTGTTTATCTCTGCATTTTCCAAACCTACTTGAGTTGTGAACTTTTGTTTTCCTGCAATCCCACCAATGTGTTGCAAAACAGTGCAACATAGTCGAGAATAGTTTATAGCTGGTTGGCAAAAAAGACACATGCAAATGTATGCTACTGCACTACAAAGTGCAAATACTAGTTTCCCTTTGTAAAAAAACATGAGTGATGATGATGAGTTTTTGAGTGATGTTTGTCACAAATTTCCTCACTGAACCTTCATCACATCTGCAAGATAGAAACATTGTTCTGCCTTACAAGTAAATCTTTAAACTCACTTTTAGTACTGATGCATAGAGAGGCCTTGTTGGTCGTCCCTGTCAACTTGCCCCCGAGTTTCTCGATTGTGGCCTTCACTTCATCCTTGTTCCGGGAGAGTTTCCCAAGTGTCAGGATCTTCATGTTGGACAAGGGCTTATCTGGGATAGCAAGAACAGAATCATCACTTTGGACACTTTGGCATTGCTCCCAGGAAGAGGGGAGGAGGAGCAGAAAACCAAGCAGCGAGCACCCAGGGAAACCAGGCTGCAGGATCCCTGGCAAGTATCCCTCTTTTATCAGCTTTTTGTGGGGGTGAGGGGTGGGAAAGCCCATAAAAATCGAAATAAAGGACCAGAAGGAAAGCAGACTACCAACTGAGAACCCATATGCACCCCTCAATATGGAGAGGAAGGGCAGGGGACAAGCCATGAAATGCTGTGATCTGGGTGGTTAGGTGGAAGACCTTTGGTCTGCTCTGAGGGTAGAAGACAAATGCACTTGGGGATGAGGGGCCAGGAGGTCAGAGTGGAGTAGGCAGAGGGTAGGTCACGTGAGTTCCTAATACCTTCTTTGATTCCTCTCAACCCACCTCCTATTTAAAACAAACTGCAATTCTTATTTAAAAATTAGACATGTCTGTGACAACTGCTCAAGGTTTTGGTTAGCACAATCAAACTGAGCAAAATCATTCTAAGCAAAAAAAGGTAGGCTGGTGCTGGAGTGTCCAGGGTAGATGGGCTGGATAGGGGCTGCCTTCTGTTTGCTGCAGACAGGAACAAAGCGTTGGTTAACACAGTGCCTGGACCAGAAGATGTAGGGAGAGGTCCTTTCTGCTCTCACTCAGAAGGCAGATATTAGAGACACTGACAGAACTTCACTGAAAACTGGCCATGGTCTCCACAGAGAACAAATTCATCAATTTGGATGTAAACGAGGGGAAAACAAAGGAGGGGACCCTGAAAAGAGGGACCGGAACATTCCTCCCACATATGCACCTGAACCCAGGCTGCAAGCAGCAGGGTGGTGCATGACAGTGACCAGTATTCTGGGGTGGAAACTCATCCTCCACCCACAACACTGTGGCCTTCACTATTAGAGCGAATCCCTGAATAAATAACCAGAGGGTCTCTTCTGACTTTCATCTGTCTGTCTTGGCTTGAAGCAAGTCTAATACTGATTAAGAACTTTCTCTAACTCTGTATATAATAGGTATCAAGTAGAACACTGGGTCCAAAGTGCTGGTGGGTAAGGGTGGGAATCAAGGCCTGGAAGGAGGCTCCGCAGTGCAGGAAGGACACACCAAACACCACTGCAGGGAGTACAGGCCAGGAGCCCCTCTCTAAGCTTAAAAGAGTAAGAAAGTCATTTGCATTTGAGGACTTTATATTGTTAATGTCCCCTATCCCTGCCCCAGGAGAGGTCCCAGGTAAGGGAGGGGGCCCAAGGGCTTCCCCACATTATCAGCAGAGACCCCCCCACCCCAAAAATCCTATTCACCAACTCCTTGTCCCTGCAGCATGGAGGCAAATTCATCTCCCTGAGTAGCTACGGTAGGCTTGGCCCACAGTTGCTCCCAGAGCTGTACCTGCTGGAGCAGAGGAGTTCACAGCAGCAGGTGTTGAGGCTGAAGAGGGTGGGGGTGCCACTGCCACTGGAGCACTGGTCTCTGGGGGAAATAGCCGGTCCTGCTTTTTAACCTTCAATTTTTTGAGGTAAGAGATTTCTCGGAATTCCTAAAGAATACAAATTTTAGTTTTTTAAGAAACTAGCTATCTTTTGAAATAATCACCTAATAACAAAGGAGATTTGGCCTATGCAATCTTTTTCCTTCTTATACTAAAGAACATAAAATAGAAAAATGTGCAACTGCCAGACTGAAAGACACCTTATTGCTGCTATGATACTTATTTCTAGTACTTCTATGTCCATGAGACAGCTGGCATCAATCTGACTTTACGATAAAAATCTTTTGACAATAAGGCCAGGGAAATTGCCACAGGGACCTATACTTGCAACCTCTCCAACCCTATTCTTGAATTCCTCCTTTGATCACTAGGCCTTTCTGGAGTGAAATGCCCATCCCAAGATTGAAAGCCCCATAAGACTGCAAACACCAGGAAATGAAGGCAAGTCCCTTCCTTTCTTAGAAAGCAAACAAATAGATACAGAGTGCCCTACAACCTTTATTGTGAATGCTTCTGTCAGCATTGGTTCAGTCTTCATCTCAGGTGATTTACAATGGGTCTTGCTCTAGGTAGGTAAATGTCAAACATAGAAAGCTCTGGGGATAGACCCTGGTTCCTATGTTCCTAAGTCTTCATCCAAGTGAAACCACCTTTTCCAGCTAAGTCCATGCACAGTGAATGCCAGCTGAGGTAATGGACAGACAGCTTCTGACAGTAAGTGCCATGTACTGCAGAGAAGTTAAAGATAGTTTCCAACCCCAAGAATGAGGTTGAGTCTGGTTCTGGGAGTCAGATATAGATAGGCAAACTTTATCACAGGAGCTCAGTTCTTGACAAGCTAAGATGATGAAGACTGGAGATGCTGGGAGGACACTTATAGGAAGCAACCTCCTGAGACTGCTAGGAGATGAAAAAGCAGGGAACTGCCTAAGAAGGGACATCAGAGTAACAAACAATGGCCTGTATGGAACCCTGGGGAGTTCCTCATTGCTGGGAGTGTAAAAGAGAGACTGAGATGGGAAGAGCGTGTGTCCATGAGTATGAGGGGCATGGGAGAAGGAAGGCACAAAGGCTGCAGAAGGGCCACAAGCCAGATCACAAGCACTCTGGGGGACACGAAGGAGCTGACCTCAATTCTGTCAGAAAAGCACCTGAGAGAAATAGCCACTGACCTCACAAATCCACATAGCAGCAAATACTGAAAGAAGGAAAAATGTCTCACATATGCACAAACCTTTTTTAAAAAAATAGTTTTTTTTAGTTATAGATGGACACAGTATCTTTATTTTATTTATTTATTTTTATGTGGTGCTGAGAATGGAACCCAGTACCTCATGCATGTGAAGCAAGCGCTCTACCACTAAGTCACAACCCCAGTCCCATGTACATACCTTCTAAAAATGTACATAGATGCTTTGTAATTGGTATGTATAATACAAAGAACTTCATTATGCCTATTGCCATCTTAATATTTTCTCACTGAGGACAGTAAAAGGAACACAAAAATAGGAATCTGTAAGATTTAAAATTAGAAAAACTGAGAATGTTGAGGAATCACTATTAAGATTTTAAGGATGAGGAAAGTGCCAGGGTCAGAAGCACTTTAGAGTGAGCACTCAGGTAAAAAGAAGAGACTGGGAGGGAGAGAATTACTGCAGTGAACAGAGAGGCAAGTGAGACAATGGCCAGGAGAAACATGAAAGGGCTGGGGATGTGGCTCAGTGGTAGAGTGCTTGCCAGCATGCACAAGGCCCTGGGTTTTAACCCCAGCATCACAAAAACAAAACAAACAAAACAAAACTCCCCACAAAATCCAAGATAAAACAAAACAAAACAAACAAAAAACCAACCCAAAATGGAAGTTCAGTTCTAGGTGTGGAACAGTTGGTGCTTAACAGCTTACTATATGCCATTGTTTCAAATGTTCCACACACAGAGGCAGGGAACAGATGACCTGAGTCTGAGAAAACAGGTGAGATCCTGTCAGATCCCCACCAGTAGGTCTCCAAAGAAGGCTTTTCAACTGAGGCTTTCTGTGTCCTGAATATCTGAGAATTCAATAGAGTTCCATTTCAATGAAGAAAATGCTTGATTTGAGGAGCCATGTGAACACAAGACCCAATTCTTTAGCACTAAGGCAAGGATATGCTCTTGAGAAAAACTCTCCAATCCAAGGCAGGAATTACTGTTTACTCATCCTATATCCCTCGTACCTGGCTCACAGTAGGCACATGAGAATAAAAGTAAAAATATTTCATGGTCTTTGCAAGCAAGGTTTTACACTAGCCAGACAAACCTCAAACTTCACACTTACAGGTGCTTTGGTTCCATAGCTACGTGGTTTGCTAACGTATAGAACTAATAAATAAAATTTTATTCTTTATTCTGATGAGGATGGCCCAGCTATAAAGAAGTCTAGTAACATAGGAACTATGTCATTAGTGGACAAGGGTAGACAAGGCCAGAAGGCAGAGATAAAGACACTTCCAACCCCTTACCTTTGGGGTTACCCATTCCTTTCGATTTGGTGTCTGTGTCTTGACCACACACTTGGTCCAGGCAGTGACATCCCCAGTACAGTAATAAGCATCGCTCTTGAAGACCAGCTGGCCAGAGCATTCCTCGCAGGGAAGGAGGGCTCCAAACGCTATGCCATCAGCGACTCGGTCCAAGATCTGAAGCCATTGAAGAAATGTCAGAGAGGAAAGGAAGCACTCCAATAAAGGACAGTTACTAATGTGCAATGGAAGACCTTATGGAGGTCTCACTCACTGCAGAGGCCTGTCACAGGGGCTCACAGCAGCCCTGGGCAGCTGCTTAACAATGAGATGTGGGTTCTCAAACTTTCAGAGACCTTATCTCTAAGTCAAGGGATCCTGCAGCCTCTCCTCCCCTCAGGGACTTAGAAAGCAGGACAGAGTCAGAGCATCCACTACACAGGTTGCTATGCCAAGCTCAGCTCCAGAGCATAACAGCAGGGAAGAGGAAGTGGGAAAAACCAGTGGCACATGGGCATGCCACTGAGTTCCCATGTTTCCTTAAATCTACGCCTTCTGCAGGCTTGGCAATCCTGGGGAATTTGGGCAGAGGCAGCAGAGAGTGCAAAGCACGTTGCATGAACACACACAAGGTAAATATATGTCTCATGTTAGTCTTCACCAAAATTCTAAGAATGACAAATGGTAATGTTTAGTTTGATCTAAGAAAGTCCACGCCATTTGTCCCAGGGAAATGCTGACCTTGATGGCAATGATGACCGTGCAACACAACTACAGAAGTTTTAATCCTCTCAGTTAATACCAGCAGGTGTTCAAATGGAGGGCCTCCCATGCTCCATGAGACAGTCACTCCAAATCTCCAAGGTTGACCTCACATGCACGTCCCACATAACACAAAGGCAGCTCACCGCGGACTCCCCGGAAGGCACTTGCTGCTTGTTGAAGATGAGCAGTTCTTTCAGGTCATTTGTTGAACACACTTTCTTTAGCTCATCCTTGATGTTCCAGATCAGGTCATTCTGGGCCTATGGACAAGACCCAGCAGGTCAGAGACCAGCTCTTTTCAAAATGAGGAAGTCAACTGAAAGAGTCTGCCCCCAGCCTTCAGCCTCCAAATCTACACTTATGAATCAACTGTGTTGCCTCTCCAAGGTGAGCTAGCAAACTTCTACTTCCAGTCACACTCATGTGGATATTAAATTAAAACTGAAGTGTGGTCTCTTGAAGAATACTCTACAAGGTGGGGAGGAGAGACTACTTGAGGTATGGGGAAGGCTGAAACCAAGTCCCTAGAGGCCCTGCAACCAATCCCTAATAAACAAATACCAGGAGATACAGAGAAAAGCCTGGGAGGTTCTAGGTTGGACTCAGGGTCCACATTTACCCTAGCCAACATCCAGCAATTAAAGGAGGTAAAATATGGCTATTCTTCCAGTGATTTCCAAGCACTAGTTCTCTTAATATTACACTGTATTCAGAATCATGCAAGAATATATTTAAGCTCTTTTGGAAATAGAATTTTAGTCTTAATTTTATTCATTTTATTGTAGTACTGGGGACTGAATCCAGGGCACTCTTCCACGGAACAACTTCCCAGTTGTTCCTTATTTTTTTGAGGCAGGGTTTCCCTAAGTCAACCAAGCTGGCCTTAAAATTATAATCTTCCTGCCTAACCCTCCTGAGTTGCTTAGATTACAAGTGTGCCACTATGCCTGGCTAAATCTTGACTTTAATGTTTATGTCCTTTGTGAGACACTTGCACATATCATTTCATTTATTCTCACAACCACCTTGCTGAGGCAAGTATCAGCCTGTTTGTTTTAGAGTCAAGGCCAGGATGAGCTTCCTCTTTCCTAGGAGGGTGGGTGTTATGCACCATCTCAGTCACAGATCCCACCTCTGTCAAATGGAGATGACAATGCCAGCCCTACCATAACCATGGTGTTGCTATCAGCACCAAGTGAGCATCTGAACTCCTCTGGTGAAGCGGCAGTCATACACTCAGCTTGCTTCCCAGTTCCATGTTTAAAGGCTCTCAACAACACTCTCACCCTCCCTATAGCAGGGGACATGCTGAGGCAAAGAAACAAGGAGATAAGGAGGTGCAAGGAAAAAGTGTAGTGGGCATAGGATTAAATGAAAGTATCTGAACTATTTTCTTCACAACCAAGGAAGGGGAGCCAGCAGAAACAGAGGTGCCAGGGTGGGAAGGCTAAGGGAGCAATTTATTCTTCTTTCTTTACATCTCTGGCAACAATAGAGAGAATAACACCAAACTAAATGAAGGGAAAATTCAGAATGGCACACAATAGATTCTTTTTTTGCTGAGTATGGTGGTGCATGCCTATAATCCTAGCAGTTGGAAGGTTGACTCAGGAGGATCACAAGTTCAAAGCCGGCCTCAGCAATAGCAAGGCAGTTAGCAACTCAGTGAGACCCTGTCTCTAATAGGGCTAGGGATGTGGCCCAGTGGTTGAGTGTCTTGAGTTTAATTCCCAGCACCATAAATTAATTAATTAATTTTTACCTTAAGACAATAAAAAATTTGTGATTCTTTTTAAAAAAAAATTAAAAAAAATATTTTACTTTTTAGTTATAATTGGACACAATACCTTTATTTTATTTACTTATCTTTATGTGATGCTGAGGATCGAACTCAGGGCCTCGCACTTGCTAGGAGAGTGCTCTACTGCTGAGACACAACTCCAGCCCCAAATTTGTGGTTCTTAATAAGCAATTGAAACCAGATCAGAAATTGCTTCCAATGCTTTGAAATTTATTTATTTTGAGACAGGGTCTTGCTAAGTTGTTGAGGGCCTCACTAAATTGCTACGGCTGGTTTTGAACTTGTGATCCTACTGCCTCAACCTTCTGAGTTGCTAGGATTATAGGTGTGCACCACCATTCTCAGCTCTAATTTTTATCTCACCAGCAAAATCTGAACACTCACACAAGAGACCCAAGCAGATGGCTCACACAAACCATGTTCCCAGGAAGAGATCAACTGTTTTAATTTCCCAAACACCCAGTATCTCTCCTCTTTCATCACATGCCTTCCACTTCTTTGCTTACTGAGACCTTCATTTAAAAAATGAAGTTGGGTATAGTGGCACAAACAACTGTAATCTAAGGGGCTAGGGAGGATGAGACAGGAGGATCACAAGTTCAAAACCAGCCTCAGCAAAATCGAGGTGCTAAGCAACTCAGTGAGAGTTGGGCTGGGGATGTGGGGATGTGGCTCAGTGTCCCTGAGTTCAATCCCTGGTACCAATAATATAAAATAAAGTAGAAAAACTTTCTCTCTTCAAATCTTCAAAACACTTGTCCATGTTGTGAACCTCTAGTACCCTTGAATTTAATACTTGGTTTCTTATGTTTGCAAGTATCCCCAAAGGTGCAGAATGTATAGCAAGGCCCAATTAGGATAAAGCATGATTCTCCCTCCCTAGCTGAGTCTGGTTAGTGAAGATTGAGTGCTTTGTCTGTCTGAGCCTGGATACAGGCTTGGAACCTATGGCCAAATTGTGGGTTCTCCTCCAAATGAAAATCTTATATTTGAGAGGAGGAAATCTAACTGGGAAGAAAGCCAGGCTATCAACAAAGGTTATCAATCTGAGAATTCTTAAAGATCCTATCCTAGTAAGTGGGACATATTTCCTTGAATTTTCTTCCCAGAACGAGGAGAATGAAACAGAACGATGAAAGGAGACAAAGCTTGGAACTCACTTTGAGGGCCTTTTCAAGCTTACTGTCCTTGTCTTTGTCTTTTTTAGACTTCTTCTTGGCCACTTCATCTACTCCATCCACCTCATCACCTTTTCTCTTTCTGAAGGAGACATGGAATATAAAAGAACCAGTAATTGAAACAGACCCAATGATGTGTAATGACACAATTCAATATCATCTTAACTCCTAATATTGGGCCCTACACATGCTTGTCACTTACCTGCAACGTGTCCCACTCAGGGCTCTTAGAAACTTCTGGTCAAACACTCAGGCAGTATTTGCACCCAAGAAGGCAGGAGACTATCCATTTCATAATATACTCTGCTACCCAAGGAGGTGAACTGAAATTTGTTCTGGGGCCTTAGAACTGGTTACATGTTTCAGAGCTCAGGCCCCATTTGATTTCAAAACTCTAGGTACAAAATCACTAGTTCTGGTGGGGATTCCATTGGAAATAAACCACAGCTGAAAGCCAAGGACTGCAGACAAACACGGGTTTCTGGAGCTAAAACACAAGGCTGCTCCCAAGGCCAGGAGACCACTACCAGAGATGGGACTGTACTCAGAACCTAAACAAGAAGTGACAGGTGAAAGCCCTTCTAACCAGTCTGTCCTGGCCAACAATGAACTAAGTTCAAACTTTTATATTTTCCTTGTCCACAAAATAGGGAGAGAATGCCTTACATGATTATGATGATAACCAGATAAAATAGCCCAATTATAGGGGACTTCAGTGCCTGACAAACCAAATGTGTAGCATTTTGGTATCATACATAAATGTGGCTGGTGAATCCCTACATCCATACCACACATGCAACACCCTGAGGAATTCATTTATGGGCCTGGTTTGCTCGTTTTCTTACACATTCCAGAGTCATATGTGCCAGTGTAACAAGCTTGTGTTATTAACCGAAATAATGCATGAGACTGCTTGATGACCATGGCCCAGCTGCTGTCCCAGGAGCATGACGCACCAGCACTGCCACATTGCCCTTGGTGTGCTCATTAACAAGCCACTCTCTCTGGGACTGAGGGGCCAGCAAAGGGTCAATAGGAAGAAGAGGGGCTGCCTATGGACTCAAGATTCTCAACTCCAAGATGGGAAGCTCATTACCCACTGCCAGTCACTGTTGACAAATGTGCATGATTCCCTCAGTACCGTTCTCTGAACCCAGTTACACAGGAACACACATGCCTACAGAATGCTAAGGAGACAATGAAGGTGGGTAGTGAGGGGATCAGAGGAACCATGGCGATAACCTAGGCAAGGGGAATACTCAGCAGTACAGAGTGGTGGTCTTTATGTGTCGCTCCCACAACCCTGCAGTCACCATGCATTAGTCTACATCTCCCTAGATTTCTGACAGTCATCCAAGTAAAACAAGAAACAGTACAGAATTTATAAGGTCTTTAGGCCTCCCTTAATACCCCCACCTAGCAACCAAGCTCCACCCACCCTTCACTCTTAATTCCTGGGAGCTGCTTCTTCAAAGCTTCCTTATCCTCTGCTGAAAGGAGGCTGAAACCCTTGAGCTGGCTGGCGCTGTACTCAGGCCGGAAGCCCAGTTCCTCCCTGTTCTTGACAAAGCAGTTTGGGTGGTACCAGCGGTCAATCATGCCCAGTTGTGGCTTCTCTGGGTCTAGCATCTTCTTGGACAGGCGCATCTGGCCCTGTGGGAAAAGCAGAATGTGGTATAGGGAGTGTCAAAGCAGTGCAGCGAACATGCAGAAGGCCAGCCTGTGTTCCAATTGGCAAAAGGCTTTGGGGTCAAGGCCTGGCCAGCAACTCAAAGACTACTGTGAAGTTTTAGCTCTTATGTCACCAAGGATTATGTTACCCATAAGGATCTGCATCCCATTTTGAATGGGAACAGTAAGGGACTGAGAACATTTTCCTGAGGATGCTGACCTAAGGCAGGGATAAGAATACCTGATGTGTTGTGCTGGGTACAACTTGGATCTCACACAACATCTGGCTGGCCCCCCAGTGCAGCTCCCTGTCCCAAGAGGAACTTTTTTTTTTTTAATATATTTTTTTAGTTGTTGATGGACTTTATTGTCTTTATTTTTACATGGTGCTGAGGATCGAACCCAGTGCCTCACACATGCTAGGTGAGCATGCTAACACTGAGCCACAACCCCAGCCTCAAGAGGAACTTTTTTGTTTGTTTCATTCTCCCATGTACTTTCTGGTCTCTACACATAGAAGCCTCCACTAAGAAACAGTAATGAACCCAGAGGCAAGAGCCCATCTTGCCAACCTGCCCTTGTTAGGCATGGCATTCCTGGGAGTTTCATGCCTGTGAGGCACAGATCTAGAGAAACCATAAGGGCTGCTAAAAATACACAGAACTCCATTGCAGGCCAAGCAAATCTCAACAGCATATAGCACCTGGCATTTCTTGAGATGAAGAGAACCTTAATTTTTGCCTCCAATTTTTGGCAGTTGAAGGACTTGAAAAGATCCAGCATGTCCATATTTTTGTCAATTTCCTATATGATGTAGTTTGGCTCAAGTATTCCCCAAAGGCACATGTGTTGAAGGCTTGGTGACACTATTGGAAAGTGATGCCTCATAGACGTTAGGTCATGGGGGCATGCCCTAGAGAGGATAAGACCTTTCCTATCTCTGTCTTTGCTTCATGACCACCATGAGGTAAATAGACACCTCTTGTGCATGTTCCCACCATGATGACTATGTACCACAGGCCCCATCAGTTCTGGACTGAAACCTCTGAAATGGTAAGGCAAAATAAAACTTTTCCTACTTTTAAGCTGGTTTATCTCAATTATTTTATCATAGCAACAGGAAGTTAACTAAGACAGTGTATAATACCTCGAGGGGGCAGAAACTTTCAATGAATAAGTATATGTAACATCAGAGAAGGGAAAGAAGATTGGAGGGTGCAGGCCTTCCCTTCCACCCCACCCACAGCCAGCCATCTATTCTGTTGGACTGTTAGTCTTTAGTGACTCAAATTGGTAGGGAAGTTTGGTTAATGAAGTTTCTCTGATTAAACAAAAGAAAGGTGAAGGCTCATAAGAGGGAAACTATTGCTTAAACTTAAATCTGCCACAAAGCAAGACCCATCCCATTCCAGGGGGAACCTCCTGTGTTAATGCTTTCCAAACCCTCCCAGGTATCCCAAGAGATGAGGCACTATGTACATGAAGACTGGATTATGAGTAAGCAGGGCCCAACATGCCTGTAAGAAAAGTCACTGCCATCTCCAGTCTCTACTAGGATCCTCACTATATTTTTAGTAACTACTTGTTCAGTAGCACCTAAAGCCTGCTGCTTCTTCTTTTCTTAAGTTATCCAATGCAAGCATTCCATAAAGTACAGACATTTGCATCACAAAGTGCTCACCTTTTCTATTTTCTCCATACACCCCTTGCATGTGCTTCTGTTGGACTTGGCATACTCTGCTGCAAAGTCACCCAGTGTCTTCTCTGCCTTGCTGCCTACTCCATCCTGGCCTTTACCTGAACAATGAACACACGGCAATGTGTCAACAGTTTCATAGTACAGCTCCCCAAACCTTCCTCATCACCTCCCCAGCACCTTTCCCCAGGACACCTTTGTATTTTGAGGAACTACAATTTATCTATTTCATCTCTGTTTACTATGGCTGCTTAACAGAGCTTCTTTTCTGATAATGTGACTTTTCTCAGACAAGCTCTCAGGAACAGCATCATATTGGCTGGTGGTGAGCTGCAGAGCTTTCCACCATTCTCCCTTTACTCTGGAGTTCCAACACAGGCTTTGGTAATAAGTATTTACCTTAAAATCTTGGAGCAATATTCTTACTCAGCCTTCTAATTTTCATTATACTTTATTTATCAAGGTTAAAGAAAATATCTTGATTCAGATCAAACATAAAGATACATAAAAATTAAATACATGGTAAAGGTATCATTTTATTTTTTAAAAATATTTATTTTTTAGTTGTAGTTGGGCACAATACCTTTATTTAATTTATTTTTATGTGGTGCTGAGTATTGAACCCAGGGCCTCGCACGTGCTAAACGAGCACTCTATCACTGAGCCACAACCCCAGCCCTAAAGGTATAATTTTAAATTGTTGGGGAAAGGTTAAATCATTCAATGAGCGATTTGATGGTACTGGCCAACCATATGGGACAAAAGCTAGATTCTTTGCTTATATAAAAATAAATTCTAAGGCTGAATGTCTCTCTGAAGATCAGGAATCAGACAAGGCTGTCCTCTTAGTACTACCATTTAACACTGCAGTGGAGATCCTAGTATAGTTAGAGAAAAAAAAAAAAAAAGGAAAGGAAAGGTGTTAAGTTTAGAAAAAAATAAGCAAAGCCATCTGTCTGTAAACGACATGACTGCAATTGTGGGATATCCATAGGAATATACAAAAAAACTACCAGGACTATTAAATAAATTTAGCAAATTTAAAGGACACAAGCTCAATCTACAAATATATAACATGTCTATATAATAGATATAAACACTGAAAAAAAATGAGCGCACACAGCTACTTAAATAGCAGTAAGACACACATACTCAAAGAAATAAATTTAACAAAAGTAACACAGATCTCTGCACTGAAAACTGCCTTTATTGAAATTAAACAAAATCTAAATAAAATGAGAAATGTATCATGTTCATGGATTGCAAAGATAAACTTTTTAAGATGTCAACTATCTGAAATTTGGTCCACAGATTTAATATGATGTCAATCGAGTTTCTAGCAGGCTTTTTTGAGGAAATTAATAAGCTTAAGTGTACAAGGAATTGCAAAAGACCTAGAAATGCCAAAATAATATTGAAAAAGAACAAAGTTGGAGGAATTACATGAGTTACTAAAAAGTTACAGTACTTAAAACACTGTGGTACTACTAGACAAATCAACAGAACCAAACAGAATCCAGACATAGACCCAACAATTCAATGAGAGAACCAAGCTTTTTCAAGAAAATGGCATTAGAATAGCCTATCCACATAGGGAAAAACCCAAACGACCTCTTCTTCATACATTTAACATAGATTACAAATCCAAATGTGAAAGTTAAACTCACAAAACTTTTAGAAGAAAACAAAAAAGTATATCTTTGATCTTAGAATAGGCAAAGATTTCTTATATGAGACAACAAGCACTTCATGAAAATCAAAAACTCCTGTTCCAAAAATATCAATAATTAAACTAAAAAGGCAAGCTACTGACAGGGAGAGGGTATTCACAATATGTGCATTTAGAATATACCAAGAACTCTTAAAGAGAAGTACAACTTAAAACCATGATGATTGGGGTAAAATTGGGAGTTCATAACCCACTTCAATCTAATGTATGAAATATGATATGTCAAGAGCTTTGTAATGTTGTGAACAACCAATAAAAAAAAAAAAAAAAAACCATGATGATATAGGTCATGTAACCCTTATCTGAAATACTAGGGACCAGAACTGTTTTGGACTTAAAATTTTTTTAAATATTTGCATATACACAATGAGACATCTCTGGAATAGGACGGAAGTCTAAGCATGATATTGATGTTCTATGTATACTATGTACATATTACACACAAAGCCTAAAGGTAATTTTACATGATGTCTATGATGCCAGCATTTTGATGTTGACCTGTCATATGAATGTCCCATTTGTGGTGTTGTGTTTGTGCTCAAAGTTTTGTATTTTGGAATGTTTCCTATTTTTTTGGATTATGGATGTTCAACCTTCATCAATGTTAGATTAAGACAGCTCATTGGGATGGTCAATATTTAAAAAAAGTGACCATACCAAGTGTCCGTAACAATGTGGAGGGACTGAAATTCTCATTTATGACTGGCACTTTGTGTGACAGTTTCTCAAATGAGCAGCACATATATCCATCACATGATTACCCATTCCATTCCTAGATATTTACCCAAAAGAAATGAAAGCACAAGTATACATACACACAGACTTGTATACACATGCAGCTGTATTGGTAATAGTCTTCATGGCAACAACCTAAAAGTCACCAACAGAAAACTGGATAAATTGTGACACAAAAGACTACAATAAAAAAGGACTAACTAATGACACGTGAAATAACCTAGATGAGTATCTTGCTTGCTAAATGAAAGAAACACAAGAAAGCACACAAATGCTTTTCCCCCTGAAACTCTAAGCCAAGCAAAATCAATCTATGAGGGCTGGGCACGGTGGTGCATGCTTGTAATTCCAGCACCTCAGGGAGACAGAAGCAGGAGGATCACAAGTTCAAAGCCAGCCTCAGCTATTTAGTGAGGCTCTAAGCAACTTAGTGAGACCCTGTCTCAAAATAAAAGGGCTCTGGATGTGCTCAGTGGTTGAATGCCCCTGGATTCAATCCCTGGTACAAACTAAACAAAAGGAAAAAAAAAAAAAAAAAAAAAAAACCATACACACACCAAAATTAATCTATGGGGTTAGAAATCAAACAGTGGGGGCTTGGGATATAGCTCAGTTGGTAGGGGGCTTGCCTTGCACGAACAAGGCCTTGGCTTCAACACCCAGCACCCACACCCCTAACACACACAAGAAATCAAATGGTTTCCTGGGGAGGGGAAGGATGACCAGAAAAGGGCACAGAGGGAACTTTATGATGCAACAGAAATGTTCTACAATTTTTTTCAATTTATCAAACAAGAAACCTTCCTCCACCTTTTACTTTAAAATTTAAAAAATTTTTAATTAGCTGGATGCAGCGCAGGAGGTTGAGAAAGGAGGATCGAGAGTTCAAAGCCAGCCTCAGCAAAAGCAAGGCGCTAAGCAACTCAGTGAGACCTTGTCACTAAATAAAGTACAAAACAGGGCTGGGGCTGGGGCTGAGTGGTAGAGTACTTGTCAAGCATGGGTGAGGTACTGGGTTCGATCCTGAGAACCACATTAAAAAATAAAGTTATAAAAAATAATAAAAAACCCAAACATAGAAGATGTAATCTATGAGGTACCATTATGTAATATTTGAAACATGTATACACTGCGTAATTATAAAATACCATTACCATGAAAAAAGAATGAAACCCTGACATTTGCAACAACGTGAATGGAAAAATAATAAAAACTAAAATGATGTTCTTCAAACATTGTTTCTTAGTGTTTAAAGAAATATTCTACAATTTGATAGGATATGCATTAGATAGGTGTTCGTTTGTCAAAACTAAGCTGAAAAAAACTGAAATACACACTTGCGATATGTACATATAACTATGTGTAAATTATTTTAAAAATTCCAAACACAATTAATACCAAAGACAAATACTATAAATGAGAAGACATGAACATTAGTGAAATTTTAATGTGGCAAAACACATATTAGTTAAAAAGATTAAACTGGAAAACTACTTGTAAAATGTTATGACAGCATCTTCTACATTTCATAAGAAAAGAAAAAATAGCTCAAAAGAAAAAATGAGCAAGGACACAGGTTAATGTAGTCATTCCTCAGTATCTGTGAGGGATCAGTTTCTAGGCCCACAAGAATATTAAATCCAAGGATGCTCAAATCCCTTCTATAAAATGGCCTAGTACCTGCACATAAACCTATGTGGGTTCTTATATATATTTAAAATCATCTCCAGATAACTGAAATACATAATACAATGTAAATGCTATGTAAATATTTGCTATACTGCATTGTTTAGGGAATGAATAATAACAAAGAGTAAAATTCTATACATGCTCAGTATAGAAATGTTTTCTCAAACATTTTCTTGTTTTCTTTTTTTTTTTATTAGTTGCTCAAGACAATACAATGATCTTGACATATCATACATTTGATTCAAATAAGGTATGAATTCTCATTTTTCCACGTGTACAAATTGCGGGATCACATTGGTTATACATCCATGTGTATACATATAGCAATCCTAGTGTCAATTGTATTCTGCTGCCCTCCTATCCCTCCCTCCCCTCCCCTCACTATTCTCTACCCATTCTACTGTGACACTTATCTCTCTCTCTCTCTTTCTTCCCTTCCCCCTCACACCATCATATATGTATTTTGTGAAACCATGAGGGTCTCCTTCTGCAACTCCTCTTCTCTCTCCCACCTCTTTTCCTTGTCTCATGGTAATTTTCTTCTCATGCTCTTCCTTCCTTTCCTACTCTATTTTGAGTCACCTCCCTTATTTCAGAGAAGACATTCAACATTTGTTTTTTAGGGATTGGCTCACTTCGCTTAGCATAATCTGCTCTAGTGGCATCCATTTCCCTGCAAATGCTATGATTTTGTTATTCTCAAACATGTTCAATGTCAAGTTTGTATTACTGGATGTTGAACCCAAGAACTTAAAAAAAAAAGCTAGCGGGCTGAGGTTATGGCTCAGTGGTGCAGCACTTGCCTAGCATGAGTGAGGCCCTGGGTTCAATCCTCAGCACCACAGGTAAATAAATAAAGGTACTGTGTCCATCTACAATTAAAAAAGCTAGCAAACACATGACAAAATGTTCTACCTCACTCAGAATGAAATAAAAGATACTTTGAATACAACAACAAAACAATATATCTATAGATATATTGTTATATCTGATATATTGTTATACACCCACCAAAAAAAAAAGAGAGAGAGAGAAAATACTTTCAGAATGGCGTGGAAGTACAGAAATAGGTACATCAAGTATTACTGATACAAACATACATGATGCAACCTTTCTGGAAGGCAATTTGGCACGTACATGAGGAGGTCTTAAATCTGTTCATCCTGAGCAGTAATTCCACTTCTTGAGATTGAAGGAACAACTGGACAGATGCCCAGGATGTATATGATGTTTATATCAGCTCTATTTTTCAATTTCGCTAAAAGGTCATAATTCTGGTCTTAAAATCAGCACAGCCTGGATGTGAATTCGGTTTAAGACTTACCACCAGAATTAACTGAGTGCTGCCTACCTAACTTCTCTGTGCCTGAGACTCCTTAGTCTGCCTTGAGACCTATTGCAGGGGCTGAATGAAATGAATAGATATTAAATGCCTGGAATGGTACATGAAATTTGGTAAGACCTGAATAAATGAATCTTACTTATTAATGATGAAAATCTGTAATTTAAACAAGAAAAGAGTAAATATCAAGATGTAAAAGTAACAGAGTTCAATATCATTGAACTGCAAATCAAGACCACAATGAGATTATCACTTCATACACATTGGGATGGCTATTTTAAATAAATAAATAAAATGGTTATTTAAGAATGTGGAGAATTTGGAACTCTTACATATTGCTGGTGGAAATGTAAAATGGTATAGCTCCTATGGACAACAGTATAGACGCTCCTCAAAAAATACAGAATTACTGAATGACCCAGAGATTTCAATTCTGGCATATATAGCAGAGAAGTAAAAGCAGAGTCTTTCACCGATATGTGTACACGCCTGTTCATGGCAGCATTATTTATAACAGCCAAATGTGAAAACCACCCCAAAAATTCCATGACATGTGAATGGATAAACGAAATGTGGTATATACATACAATGAATGAATTATTATTAAGGAAGTAAACTTTGACACATTACAACATTGAGTAAACCTGGAAGATATCAGTCACAAAAGGACAAATATTGCATGATTCCACTCATATTGGGTATCTAGAATAGTACAGTTCAGATAGAAAAAAAAGAGTGGTTACCAGGGGCTGAGGAGAGTAAAAAATGGGGACTGTTGTTTAATGGGTACCGAGTTTCAGTGTAGAAAGTCAAAAGATTCTAGAGATGGACGGTGGTGATGGTAATGTGAGTGTATTTAACGCCATCAACTGTACATTTTGAAATTGTTAAAATGACAAAAATTTTCTTATATGTGTTTTACAAAACAACAACAACAACAAAAGGAAAATGAGTACTAAAACAATATTTTATAAAGAAGACATTTCACAATATTAATCTACATTAAAGGTCTAGATTGAATTAAACTTTTCATTATGCCTAGAAATAGCATGTTAGGCCTTTTGGATTAAAAAATCCTTGGGCAATTAGTAGTATCTTAATTTTATGGTTACAATGGTTTCATGAAACATATTTGCAACAAAATATGCCTTTTCATGTTATAAAAATTATAATTTGATATATTTTAATTATAACTAAACATAATATATTTAGGTCTTTAAGTCTGCAACTTCTGTTATCCTGAATTCAAAAGGGAAAAGAGCCACAAATCAAGAAAAATTTTAATAAATTCATTCTCTGCTAAAACAGACACATGTAGAGTCATTCTTGGCAAATTTGCTCAAGATTCTGAGGTGTTACTGATCTCTCAATTTTCAGCAGACAAAAACATTTGGAGCCACACATACGAAAACTGCAAGAAGGCTGAGCAAAGAGAGGAAACACACTTTAGCACAGACACAAACAGCTCCCTGGGGAAGAAAGGAGCGACATCCTGGAGTCATGAGAACAGGTTAAACTGGGCCAACTTAGGAAGGGAGAAGATTAGGAGGCAGTTTCAGATGATTTCCTTCAAAATGCAATGAAGTGATTCTTATCATTTAAATGTGGGGCTGGGCATTGGAGATCAATGGTTGAGTGCTTGTCTACAGGTACAAGGCTCTGGGTTCAATCCCTAGCATACCAAAAATTTTTAAAAATAAAAATTTAAAGGCACCCAGCGAGTTAGTTTGTGGACATTGAAACTGACTTCTGAAGTTTACATGGAGAAGAAAAAAGGTTAAAAATAGCCAAGACAATACTGAAGAGGAACAATGTTGGAGGATAGACTACTGGACTTTAAGGCTTATAGTTAGCTACTGCAATCAAGACAGGGTAGCTAAAGGATAAACAAGTAACAGAACAGACAGCCCAGAAATAGACCCACATAAATACAGTCCACTGATCTTTGGCAAAGAAGCAAAGGTAATAATGGAGAAAAGAGTCTTTTCAACAAATGGTGCTAAATAGGACATTTACATACAACAAAACAAAAAACCCCCACCCCCACACCAAACAAGAATCTAGATACAGATCTTCAACTGTTCATGAAAGACAACTCAAAATGGATCTCAGACCTAAATATAAAACACAAAACTAGAAGATAACAAGAGAAAACCTGTTATGACTCTAGGTCTAGTGCTGACATTTTAGATAAACCCCAAAGGTAAAATCCATGAAAGAAGTAACTGATAAGCAAGACTTCACTAAAATTTAAAAACTTCTGTACTATGAAAGACACTGAAAAAAAAAAAAAGACCAGTCATATACTGGGAGAAAGTATCTGCAAAAGATATTATAAGCTATTATCATAAGTACACAAAGACCCACCCCCCTCCATGCTGGAAATGGAACCAGGGCTTATGCATGCTAGGCAAGTACTCTACCAGTGAGCCACAGGCCTCACCCCAAAATACAAAAGGATTCAAAGCTTAGTGGTAAGAAAACAACCCAATTAAAAATGGGCTGATGACCTAAACAGACACCTCACCAAAGACACACAGATGACAAATAAGCATGTGAAAAATTATTATAGCACTAGAAAAGCATAAAGCAATAATAAAATACTATACACCTACCATAATGGCCAAAATTCAAAACAGAATACCAGCAGAGATGTGGATAGACAGGAATTCTCATTCAACTACTGGGACTATAGAAAGGGTCAGCCATTTTTGAAGATAGTTTGGCAGTTTCTTACCAAACTGAATATACTTTTACCCTAAGATATAGCAATCATGCATCTACACAAAGGAGTCAAAAACATATTGACATGAAAATCTGCAGACATTTATAGCAGTTTTGTTTATAACTGCCCAAACTCAGAAACAATCAAGATCTCCTTCAGCAGGTAAACAGATAAAATAAGGTACAGCCAGCCATTTGATGGAGGATTACTTAGCACTAACAAGAAACAAGCTAACAGAAAAGATTGAGAGGAACCTTCAATGCCTATTACTAAGTGCAAGAAGCCTAGTAATAAGATTCTAACTACATTTCTTTCAGGAAAAGGCAAAACAAGGGAGACAGTAAAAAAAAGATCAGTGATGGCCATGGGTTAGGGAGGAGGGAGCAATGAACAGGCGGAGCACAGGGAATTTTTAGAGCAGTGAAACTAATCTATGACACTGTAAAAGTAAACATATTCAAAATACATTTGTCAAAACCCACAGAATGGGAATGCAGTTGTGGCTCAGTGGCAGAGTCCTTGCCTTGTGTGTGATTCTCAGCATTGCACATAAATAAATGAATGAATAAAATAAAGTGAATCCTAATGTAAACTATGGACTTTGGGTAATAATGATGTGCAAAGTAGGTTAACTGATTCTAACAAGTGTGCTACTCTGGTGCAGGCTGTTGGCCGAGGGGGAGGCTATGGAAGACTAAGCAAAGGGTATATGGAAAACCTATGCACTTTGTTCCATTTTGCTGTAAACTAAAGTTTCCCAAAAAACTGTATATGTGTACATAAACACAGAAACTTGAACAAACTGACCACTGGAACTGAAAATTTAAGGACCCCCAAACGCAGGAATTTTTATAAATAACAAGTCCTCTTTATCAGTGGGAAAGATGATGAACTATTCAATAAGCGGAAAAAGTAAAATTGGAGGCATTCTTCACATCACACACCAGCACAAATTCCAAACAGATCAAATGTTTAAATGAAAAAAACAAAAGGAACCATAAAACTACACGTCCTGGTCCAATTCATCTATGTCCTTGGGCTCATTCCCCTTCCCAGGCTTGGGCTATTTACTCCATGGAGGCCATGGCTACTAGGGCCACAGCCTTGTTCCCTAAGGTTGTCACTATCTCAGGGTAAGGGTCAGGCCACAGTTCTGACCAATGGGCCATCTCCATCAAACCCAGGGAGTTGCTGGGCAAGGTGACACATGCCTGTAATCCTAGTGACTTGGAAGGCTGAGGCAGGAGAATTGCAATTTTTTATTTTATTTTTTTTTAAAGAGAGAGAGAGAGAGAGAGAGAGAGAGAGAGAGAGAGAGAGAGAGAGAGAATTTTTTTTTTTTAAAGAGAGAGTGAGAGAGGGGGACAGACAGAGAGAGAGAATTTTAACATTTATTTATTTTTTCTTAGTTCTCGGCGGACACAACATCTTTGTTGGTATGTGGTGCTGCTGAGGATCGAACCCGGGCCGCACCCATGCTAGGCGAGCGCGCTACCGCTTGAGCCACATCCCAGCCCCCGAGAGAATTTTTTTTTAATATTTATTTTTTTAGTTCTTGGCAGACACAACATCTTTGTTGGTATGTGGTGCTGAGGATCGAACCCGGGCCGCACGTATGCCAGGCGAGCGCGCTATTGCTTGAGCCACATCCCCAGCCCGAGAATTGCAAATTTAAAGCTAGCCTCAGTAACTTAGTGAGACCCTGTCTCAAAATAAAAAAATAAAAAGTGCTGGAGATGTAGCTCCATGGTAAAGTGCTACAATCCCTGGTATAAAAAAAAAACAAACAAGAAAATAGCCCTCCAAATCAAAACAACAAACAAACAACCACAAATCCAGGAAGTCTTTGATGTGAGATCTGATTGCCAGTTACTCTGAGGCTGAGTACCACACTCAAAGTGCACAGGAACAACTGCACTCAGGTGAGCCTGGTCCAATAGGGGTGATAACACATCCTCCTTCCTCTTCAAGGGGCCTTCCTGAAGCTTGGTGGTGAAGACCTGTTTGGAGGCAACTGACTATTTCTTATGAAACTATGGTCAGCCTGACATGCTGCCATACATAGTTGACCCTTTGTGGATTTTTGCATCTATTGATTCAATCAATTATAGATTAAAAAACTATTTTGGCAAGACGTAAGGAGAAGGTCGCCTCTATAGTAAACATGTACACTTTTTTCCTCCTCATTATCCTTAATTACTACAGTGTAACAACTATTTACATAGGCACTGTGAGTAAACTAGAGATGACTTCAGGTATACAAGAGAATGGGTGTAGGTTGTATGCAAACACTACAACATTTTATATAATGGTCATGAGCATCTGGAATCCTGGAACCAATCCCTTGATTACACCATGGATATCACCTTCCTCTTTCCCTTTTTACTCTCTCTTGCCTCAGGATTTCATCTCATGATAAGGCATTTAATCGCTTTGTTTCCTATGTAACCTGACATGACATGGGCTAAGACATCAGAAGAAACTATAGAAACAATAAAAAAGATTTGTGATTTCCAGAGCTTAGAGGGAAGGAAGGGATGAACAGGCATAGCACAGAGGGTTTTGTTTATTTCTTCTTCTTCTTCTTTTTTTTTTTTTTGTGGTGCTAGGGATGAAAACCAGGGGCTTATGCACGCCAGGCAAGTGCTCTTCCACTGAGCCACATCCCCAGTCTTGCACAGAAGATTTTAAGGCAGTGAATTGACGAATGCTGGATAATAATGTCTCAATGTATGTTCACCGACTGTAATACATGTACCGCTAAGGTGGGGGAAAAACTGATGGTAATGGGAATTCTACTTTTGTACTTTTACTCAATTTTGCTGTGAAAACTCAAACTGCTCTAAAAACACAAAGTCTTATAAACAAGATTAAATAATCATTAAGGGCTATATCTCAAGCATGTGAAAAGTAAAAGGCCAAACACGCTCCAGGCAAGGCAGGTTGAGGAGCTGTTGCTAAAACACATGGGCACTGGGCTCCTGAACCACCTATGTGAGACACAGAAGGAAAGATGGGGGACAATCTTTGCTCCCTCCAAAAAGACCCTCTGGAAGCTTTGGGAAGCGGGGGCAAACTCCCAAGCCCTCTCTTTGTGTACGCACCAGTCACTCCTCCAGCCTCCGCAGTCTTCTTGACTTTCTGCTGGTCATCCCAGCGCAGCTCAGAGAACCCGTCTATCTCAAGGTCAGGCTGCCGGATAGAGTGGCCCACCTTCCAGAAGCAGGAGAAGTGGTACCAGTGTGGGATTTTTCCATCAAACATGGGTGACTGAAAGGAAAGGAATCAGAGGTGGTGAGTGAGCAGTCAACCCCGGAGTCAGGCTTGCCAGACCACCCTAGCTTTCAGTGTACGGCATCACAGCGAATGTTTCCTTCTCTAAAATGGCCTGGCCTGTGTCCTCCACATATCCCACAAGGAGCTGCATGTGAGTGATTAACAACACTTCTATCCTATGTTCCTCCTCAAAATCTTTCCCAACAGCTTAGAGAACTGTGGCTGACTACTGCCATGAAGTGGTAGTGTCCTACAACAGATCTCTGCTTTGTGTCCCTTTTAGCCCCTTGTTGTTCCACATTAGTGATTTGCTGCACAGACTAGTGAAATGCGCAAGACACTCGTTTGGTGTCCTGGCCCCACTGCACCTGCTGGAAAGGCCAGATAGCCACAGCAATCACCTCTGGACTCAAAGGGCCTGGACAGCCTAGAAAGTGGCTCTTTAAATGCTTCTGCAGTTACCAATAATGAGGAACAAGACCCAGATAATGAGAAAGGCAGAGAAAATGTGTCAGAAAAGTGTCAAGTTTGCAGCAGTAAGACAGATAAATGGAATGAATTAATTTCTGTGAGGAAAGCACTGTGCAATAACAGTTGAGGGCTAGAGGGCCCTGAGACAGAATGATCTGCCTCTCCTTTAGGAAAAGGAGATAATTTTCTCCCCCTAAATCTAGAGGGGGGAAAAATGGGAAACAACAGAAAAGATGTCCCCCGCCCCTTGGGCTGGGGTTGTGGCTCAGTGGTAGAGAGCTCACCTCGGACTTACGAGACCCTGGGTTTGATCCTCAGCACCACATACAAAAACAAACAAGTGAAATAAAGGTGTTGTGTCCAATTACAACTAAAAAATAATTATTAGAAAAAAAGAAAAGATGGGCCCCCAAAACTAGATGACAAATAGCATTTCTGAGAGAAAACCCATGTTCTCATTCCACCAGATATCACCAGGAAGTCCATGTAGATACCCAAGCATCTGGCTGTCAAGGACACCAAAAGTGGCTTCAACTTGGATCTACCTGGAACCCTCCCTGGTCAACCCCTCCTTGGCAAGCTTGGACTACCCTTGTGCCAAAGAGGACATGTGCCTGTAGCATTTCTTCCTGGCTGTGCTGGGGGATCCTACCTTCTGCTCCTTGGTTTGGGTGCTGTGTTGAGTACTGGGCATCTGAGAGGCGCTGCCCAAGGGCTCACACCACAGATGAGTCCTCACCCAGCCACCATTTCCCAAACCTTCACTATTTCTTCTGTGTAAAAAGGCCACACCACCTGCCTGTCTACACAGACTGTGCTGTGTGCCAAGAATGCTCAGGGCTGAGGAACTCACAGGCCCACCACCCCTCCCAGTCAAAACACCCCACCCGGGCCCAGCTCTTCCCTCTAAGGCTGCCTCAAGGCACCATAGCTAAAAAGTATCAGGTATTGGTTGCTTGGAGAACAATCCCCCCATACAAATGTAAAAGAAGGTATTTAAATTCAAGCACCGAGAAGAATGACTTCTTTCATTTTGGCTTCCACAGCTCAGCCTATAGGACCAACTTTAAGTTCTGAATTAAAATTTCCAATTACAACTACAGAAAACCAAGCTAACTTTGAATAATAAAGAGTTTCTTTCAATATCTAGTAAAGGGAAGGAGGTCCCAGAATGCTAAATTTTATCAGGTTCAGGTTCCTCTCAGGAACCTTCCTGGAATTCCCAGCAGCAGCAGCAGCCTCCTCCTCCCCCTCTTCTTTTCTCAGTACACTGGCTATACTTAGGTTTCTGCCCATACTTCCCACTAAGAGGATCATCTGGCTGAACGGGGAGGCCTAGGAGGTGAGGCCTAAGAAAGTCCTTTTCTAGAAGTAACACCTTAAATGCATAATAAACACAGGAAACTATATTGAAATAATTATCAAAACATTAAAAAAGCGTTTTCGGGGTACATTAATCTATAAGCTTTACCACTCGTAACTAACAGTAATTCTGAAGTAGTCACAGTTATGTATGCTATTTTGAGCAATCCCCAGCTGTAAAGTGATTTGAAAATGTCTCTTGTTGTGACAAAAATCCCAGGTAAAATACCTTGGATTTGCTGCTAATATTGATGACTGGAGAAAATAATGAACTTAATCTAGAGATTAGTAAAGATGAGATGTGAATTTTTTCTTACCTAAATTTGGGGATCTCTTGTATTCTATTCAGTCACCCACAGACCCAGGTTAAGAACCCCCAGCACTAGCAGGGGGAACTTAAAAGCAGGCCTATACATTTAGGGTGAAGATCAAAGACCCTGGGTGTGGTCACTGTTCTTCAAATCTTAGGCCCTATCTATTTCTCCAGTCTCATCTTCCTGCCCTACTTCTGTGAATAAGAACTCTAAAGCTCCCACACTTGGCTAAGACATCTTGGGTTCTCTCCTGGGCACACTGCCTAGTGCCCAGCTCCACCAAGTACCACCCACCTTGTACAGCAATATTTACCAAGCTCCGAAGGATTGATTCTCTTGTATCCTTTTTGTTAAAAAATAAACAAATTACATCTGTCTTTCCTAACCTCTAAATAAAATCATTTTTTTTCAATCCTGAATATCAGCAGCAAAGCAAAGGTGTGTTAGCAGTATGTGTGATTTCTGTCACCAATGGTAATTACAGGTATTAGTTAACAGTGCTTGGAGCTTATGAGGCACTTACATGTCTACAGAATGAAAAAGTACTGTGCCAGGTACTGAGACAGAAGGCCCTGAAGATACCATGATGACAGCCTCAGTCCCTGCCATATTGTGAAATGAGATAACAGAGGTACAGTTGGCCCTTGGTACCCACTGGATAAATGTTTTCCTGCCCTCTACCCAAGTACTGAAAAATCCCTTGAGGGATATCAGGTCATTCGTGAAACACATTACAGTCCAGGGCAGAGAGGGAAATCAATTATCTTGACCATTAGCACTGAGCTTGGGTAACAGCTTATGCTGAAGATGGGAGGAATGGGAAAACACTGAACCAGAATTTCAAAGGCAGACAACAGCAAACTGGAAACCTGAGAACACAGGAACCTCTGGCCTTGGCAAAGGCCTGCTAGCCCACCCTCTCACTACAACACCTGGACACTTCCCTAACCACCTTGGAAGCCTCAGAGAACACCAGAGGGGACCCCCCCAATCTTTCAAAAGAACCTAGATAAGAAAGCCCCAAGAGCCACTCTTCCTCAAACCAGACAGCTGCAAAAGCAAGGACAATGAATTTGTGAACCTGCAAAGTTTGAGGAAAAGGTTTTTCAATCACAAATCAGGTCCAAAGTGAATTCACTACATGGAAACGAAACTGCCTTGCAGTTTTGCATAATTAAAATAAAAAAGGAGAGGGTGTGGGTGTTGAAATGAGAGCCAAAAATAGGTTTAAGAAAAAAAAAATCCTCACATGCCAGTAGACACCACCCATGTAGGACAAAAATCTTCCAGAAGGTAGGTCATAATCAGAGTAGCACAGATTTTTTTTTTCTTCCCCGAGGCGAATGGCAATAACACAAGAATTCTGCCACCCAGAAAGAAGTGGTTTCTTAGTTTTACAGAGCAAATGGTACCGCTAGCTGAAAACTCTTATTTCCCGGGCTTTTCTTGCAAGATCAGCAAAATCTCCCGGAAGGGTCGACCGGGAGGGCCACTGGGGGCGGCGGCAGCGCCACAGGCCTGGCTCCTTCCCAGACGGTCCTCCGTCCTTCCTGCCCCGACACAGTTAACCAGGTGGGACCACGCGCCTCATCCCGCTGCCCACAAAGCGGCCCGGGACGCCCCGGGCTGCGCCGAGCGCCCGGCTCCGTCCCTCCCCCCACCCCCGCACCTGCACCATGATGGCCATCCGGAGCGAGTCCTTGGGGATGCTCTCGCTGCATTTCTTGCAAGAGGCGCGCCCGCTTTTCGCGTACTCGACTCGGTAGAGCTTGTCCGAAGACTCGGCCATCCCTTCGCTCGTGCAGCTGCGGCTCTGGGACCAGACACCGCAACTTGGACACACACCACCGCTGCAGCCGCTTCACCACTCCGCCCGCGCCGGTCCGCTCACCGCAAGTGCTCAGGCGCCCAAAGCCGCTGCCGAGCACGCCACGCCGACCGCCGCCGCTCCCCGATAGATTGCTGATGCCTGGCGGCGGGAACGCCCCCAGCACCCGCGCTTAGGGGCGGGGCCAGCGGCGGGAGTGCCCCCTGCCGGCCGGGAGGGGCGAACTTTCCTAGGCGTGTCGGGGGTCTGAGTTCCCGCATGTCTAAGCGCCATGGGTCGCTACAGTAGCAATAGTCACTGCGGATTTTTCTTTTTGAGCCGCGATCTCTTTACTCGACCTTGAATCGCTGGGCTCAAGCGATCCTTCCGCTTCAGCCTCCCCAGTAGCTGGGACTTCAGGTGTGCACTACCACGCCTGCACTTCACAGATGTTTTCATACCACTTTAGAGTTAGAGAGAACTCAAATTATTAAGATAATCACTACTTGAAAATTGTGGAACTCATTATTTGATGCAGAACTGTATTTTTTAAATACAAAGTTTCTTTTTTTAGTCCCATGCCTTTTGTTTTATTCATTTAATACATTGTATGGTGAGCGTGCCATATTTTAGACTGTTCACTTCTGCTTTGGAAAACAAGAAACACAAGCAAAGAGATACAGCTGTTAAGTAGGCAAGTAGGTTGAGAGACACCAGTAGAATCCTAAAAGTTAGTAACCTGTTAGCTGTGTTGAAGGTAAATGGAATAAGTAGCATACATGATGAAACATACGTTAAGAGTTTTACTTAGAGAGTCACCAAAAGACATGTTCATTCCACCTCTGCTTTGACAACTATGTCATCTCTAAATGGCGATCCTTTGGTCCCATTCTGTCATCCATATGCTCTGTCCCCAAAATGCAGATAAAATCCATGGCTGTTCAGTAGGCTGCTTGGCAAGCTACAGCTGTGGCCAGGTGAACTTCTAAAAACTGGTTATACAGTTTATTTGCCCTAAATTTACCTAACCTATTTTTGTCCCCCTTTAAGACTAAGGACACCAAGATTAGAGTATTTTCAAGATTTTCAGGGACATTCAATTGCCAGCCTTTAAACTCTCCTCCTCCAGACCTCCTGAAGCAGTGCCTAGATATCTCCCGTTATTGTCCTACGTGGTAGCAGAGCATTGCAGACAGATTACCTCATGATGAGACTGCCCACTAGGCAAGAGCAATTATCTGGTCTCAAATTGCACCCTTTTTTAAGACTATAGATCTGATAGATAAATATCCTGAGCAGCAAATGGAGATTGCCCTCAATGATAAGAATTTCTCTGGAGCTATTTTGTACAACCAGAAATGAAATAATGATGAACCAGACCACAGTTTGACCAAGACTGCTTAATTATACATATCTCTAGCCCCTTCCCCAGTTCTTCCTGCACTTAAAACTGAAGTTTATGAAAACTAGGTACGAAATCAGGACTGAGATGCTTTATCTCACTTTGCCTTCCCAATATGGCCATGTTGATTAAAATCCCTTTCCCTTTTCTGTCCTCATTTGGTTTTGGGGGAAAATAGCCAGATTGATTTGTTGGGACCCCCAGAGTCTGGCCTAGGACTCTGGTCACAGTACCTTGTATTGAGCCACCAAGAACATCCTCAGCTGTGATCCTCTAATCTCACATTAGTGGGGCAGGCTGATGCCACAGAGATGAACACATGGTTCTTCTACCTTTCTGTACCATATCCTGTAAATGTTATCTATCCTAACAAGTTTTCCTTTTGCAAGTGGTTTAAATCAGATGTTCTAAACTAATTCAATAAGCCTTGCAATTCCAGCATTGTAATTTGGTCTTTGAAGCATTCTGTTTTGTGGTTCTGGGATAGCTTGCCTGAGAGTGTCTCTGGAAGATATTATTGCATTCAGGTAATTTTTTACATGATGTTTATTCCTGAAAGGGGTCCATAGGCTTCCCGAGACCACTAAAATGGTCCTGTGCACGTACTCAAATGGTTAAGAATTCCTGCCCTGGAATCCTAAGGAGAACCAGTTGCCTGCTCAATATTTTTGAATGATGGCTTAGTATATACTTCAATTAGAGACAAACTTTCTCCTCTGCTCCCCACATCAGGATATGGCCCACCATTCTCCATATTACTTGGCCAAACACCTTGGTATCACCTTTTTTCCTTTCTAATCTGTCTCAAGTCACCAAATCTTGACTTTGATGGTTTCTCCCCACCTTCCCCAGTACTGTCACAGCCACTGTGGTCTTCTGTGGTTCTGAGATAGTGTCTTAGCTGGCCTTCTTCAATACCTGCCCTCCTGCAATCTTTTCTCCATGAAACCATATGGAGTCACTTTATATGGCAACCTGTGTCACCTCCGTGCTCAAAACCCTCCAGAGATTCTTCACCACTTAGAATAAAATCCAAGTTTCTCCCCTTGTTCAGGTCTGGTCCTTGCCCACTTCTCAAAATTCATTGCTGCCCCTTCTCTATAGCTCCCTCTGCCATAGAGAGGGAGCTCTATGGCAGCCTCACAGGTCTTCTGCCTGTTCCTCAAGCACCTCAAGATAGCTCCCCACCTCAAAGTCTTTTTTTGCATCAACTGTTGCTCTTCTAAAATAGTCTTCACCCAGCCAGCATGCAGTTTACTCCGCTACTTCATTGAGCTTCTGCTCACAAGCCACCTGATCTGTCCATCCCAGGTATTCCCTGATTACTTTAGCTGAGATGCTGCTTATATACTTCTTTGCACTTATTACTCTTTTTTTTTTTTTTTTGGTACCTGGGATTGAACCCAGGGGTGCTCCTCCACTGAGCCACATTCCCAGCCCTTCTTTGTATTTTTATTTAGAGACAAGGTCTTGCTAAGTTGCTGAGGCTGGCTTTGAACTCTCATTACTTCGCCTCAGCCTCCTGAGCTGCTGGGATTACAGGCATGTTCCACCTCACCCAGCACACCTATTACTCTTAACAGTATATTTTCTGCGTCTGTATATGTTTATCATTTTTCTCTCTCACTATACTGGAAGCCCCATGAAGACAGAAATTGTTGTTTCTTTCGCTCATAGCAGTATCCTCAGTGCCTAGAACAGTGCCAAGCACTCAAAAACACTTGTTGAAAGAATGCTGAACCCCACACTTGGCCCTCTCTCTGCACAGCCCAGCTATTTAATTAATAATATTCTTTCATACTTGTGTAGCTTTTCATGTTACAAAGGGCTCTCATAAACATTATTTTGTTTGTTCCTCATTATAATGCTGCAATTGGTTTTTGAGAAACTAATAAACAGTTTTATTTACTAAGAAGCATTCAGAATGTTCACAAAGTAGCTGCTTTCCCCCCCCCCCCAAAGGGCTATTTAGTTAACAGTGTAAGAATTTCATTTACCCTGTATGAGTTTATATGAACAGAAAGCTCTTCAAGAAAAAAATCCACTATCCTCGTATGAAACTAATTTGTACCATGCACCAACAAGAAGCTACTGCTATAAATCCCTATGTCAATTTACAACCCTGATAATAGACAAGGCAAGGTTGGTGGCTATTGAAAATACCATAAGTACAGAGTTGTCTAACCTCTCTCCCAGCTTCTTTGAGTTATTGCCAATGGACAAGCCAGGCTCTCCTTTGATTTGGGGGCAGTACTCAGAATATAAAGAAAAAAGCCAGGGGCTGGTGATGTGGCTTAAGCGGTAGCGCGCTCGCCCAGCGTGCGTGCGGCCTGGGTTCGATCCTCAGCACCACATACAAAAAAAGATGTTGTGTCCGCCGAGAACTAAGAAAAAATAAATTAAAAAAAAGAAAAAGAAAAAAGCCAAAGGGGTCCTTTTGGATGCCCTGGAATCCTGAGCATCTTTTTCATTTCTGTTTTAGGAGGGATGTAAATGTTCATTTCTCTTCATGAGGGAACTCTTACCATGCTTATAGTGATTTCCTTTCTCTTTAACAGAATGTTCTCCACTTCTCTGATTTTTTTTTTTTTATTTTGGTACGGGGGATTGAAACCAGGGGGCCCTTAACTACTGAGACATATCCCAAATCCTTTTTTATTTTGAGACAGGGTCTCACTGAGTTGCTTAGGGCCTCACTAAGTCGATGAGACTGGCTTTGAATTGAAATCCTCCTGTCTCAGCCTCCTGAGATGCTGGGATTATAAACATGTGCCACGGCACCCAGCTCAGGTCAATGGCTATGTGTGTGGGAGGTGAGGGCAGGTCGGGGGTGCAGGTGGGCTGTCTCCTGGCTGCAAGAATTCCCATTTCTCCTGGGGATCCCAAAGCCCCTCCAGTCCCCTTATCTGTATTGAATGTGTCTTCATTACCTTGCCCAATGCCCAGGAACCCCCCTTTTTCTCTTAGCTGTTGTTATGATTTGCAGCTTCCCATACTGCTGTGTGGCAGACTCCTCTTGTGCAGTTACCCAGGTGTTCCCTTACACATCCAGATTCTCTGTGGTTCATATTTCAGGATTTCCCGATCAGTCCACTGTATTTTATAAGACCTATGATTCCATGTACTGCTTTGCCATCTTTAAACCTCATAGACCTAACTGTGGATTTCCTGGGTGTATTAGTTAGTTGTTCATTACTGTAACAAACATCTGAGGCAATCAACTCCCTAAAGAAGAAAGGCTTATTTTGGCTCATAGTTTTGGAGGCTTTAGCCCAATGGTTGGTTGGCCCAATGATCAGTTGCCCACATTGCTTTGGGGCCTGTAGTGAGGTAGCACATTGTGGTGAGAGTATGTGCTAGAGCAAAATGCCACTCACCTTATGGCCAGGATATGGACAGAGCAGGAAGGGGCTGGCTTCCCATTATCCCCCTTAGGAGCACATCTGCAATGACCTTAGACTTCCCGCTAGGCCCCATCTCTTTAAGGATCCACCACCTTCCAATAGCACTCAGCCTTTAACACAAGGGCCTTTGAGGGATAATTAAGATCCATATTATAGCCCTGGGCCTCACTAGATAGCCCCCCTGCCCAGCAGGAAACCCCGCCCCCCAACAGAGAAGTTCCTTATCAGCTTCAGAACCTACAAGCCAATTACTTAATCCCATGGTAATCAGGGTCACCTGGACTTCTTGTCACTGTAAAACCTGCCTCCTGCAGTCCCTGCTGGCAAATGTGCCCCCATGTGTCCTTGCATGGTGTTCTCCACATCTGGGCTGTGAGTTTATCTGAGTAATAAGCTGCTGCCGACCTTCTTAGTTTACTTTAATATATTTTCTCTCTGACTTTGGTTTTGCATGGGTATTGAAGAACTGTGCTTAATCTATCTCTCAATCTCTCAATTTACTAGGCTAATTTTAAAAATGTTTAGATTATTTAAGTTGTTTCCTTTTGTTGTTGTTGTTCTTAAAAAATAACACTGCTGTTTTCATCCATATGCATTGTGTTTGCACACCTCTGCTATTATTTCATATATAAATATAAACATATATATATGTATGTATGTTGTAGATGGACCCCAATATATATATATATATATATATATATATATATATATATATATATATATGTTGTAGATGGACCCCAATACCTTTATTTTATTTGTTTATTTTTTCTATGTGGTGCTGGGGATTGAACCTAGTGCTTCACTCATGCTAGGCAAGCGCTCTATCACTGAGCCACAACTCCAGCCACTCTGCTATTATTTCTGTGATAGATTCACTGAGCCACAACTCCAGCCATTCTGCTATTATTTCTGTGATAGATTCTGCTTTAGTTGGATCTGAAATGTCCCCTAAAGGTCCATGTGTGAGGACCTGGTCCTTAGGTTGGCACTCTTTGGAGGTGACTGGGCAGTAGAATATTGAAGAGATGGGACCTCGTAGGAAGTGTTAGGTCATTGGACCATACTTTTGAAGGGAATAGGGACACCCTGGACTCTTCCTTGTGGTGAGCCGTTCCTGCGGACTGTGGTCGCCATTATATGATGGCGCTGGCTCCGCTGTGGTCTGTGAAGGACAACTCCATATCAGAGAGAGTTGGCGTATTGTCAACTCCTTATCAGAGAAAGTTGGCGTGTCGTTTTCTAGCACCCTGTGAGAAGGGTCCACGTGGCAGCTTCGCATTGGGGTTCGCGGTGCTTTATTAAGGCTGGGAGGGGCATCCGAGGAGGATTAGAAGAATTATTAGAAGAATGTCAAGGGCCTGAATAAACTGCTGAAAGAAGATTCCTGAGTCGCGTCTTCCTTGCGGGCAAGGGGGTCATGACACTTCCTCTCTCTTTTTTTTTTCATTTCTCCACCATGAGGCAAACAGTTTATTCTACAATACTTGTTCTGCCATGATGTACCACCAAAGGCTCAAAGCTGTTGCCAATTGATCATGGGTTTAAAACTTCCAGAACAGTGAGTCAAAAATAAACGCTTCCTCTTCCTAAATTGATTATCTCAGGTATTCTGTTAGAATAATGGACAACTGACTAACAAATCCTAGAAGGATTTGATACACTTATAGATTACTGGTAGGATGCAAATTGGACTGCAACCACTATGGAAAGCAGTATCGAGATTCCTCAGACAACCTGGAATGGAAACCATCATTTGACCCAGTTATCTCACACCAAGGTTTATAACCAAAGACTTAAAATCAGCATACTGCAGTGACGAAGCCACATCAATGTTTATATCGGCTCAATTCACAATAGCTAAACTATGAAACTAAGCTGGGTGCCCTTCAACAGATAAATAGATTAAGAAATTGTGGTATATATACACAATAGAATATTACCTAGCCTTAGAAAAGAATGAAATTATGGCATTTGCTGGTAATTAAATTGAGCTGGAGAATATCATGTTAAGTGAAATAAGCCAATCCCAAAGAACCAAAGGCCAAATGTTTTCTTTGATATGCAGATGCTAAATCAGAATAAGAGGGGGGCTAGGGAAGAATAGAGGTACTTTGGGCTAGACAGAGGGGAGTGAAGGGAGGGGAGGGGGTATGTGGGAAGGAAGGATAGTAGAATGAATTGGACATCATTACCTTATGTGCATATATGATTACATGACCTGTGTAACTCTATATCATGGACAACCAGAATAATGATTAGTTAGACGACATTTATGTATGTTGTGTCCAAATGCATTCTACTGTCATGTATAACTAATTAGAACAAATTTAAAAAACACAAAAACAAAGTTGACCATTGAAAAAGCTGTAGGGGATCATATGTCCCCTAGCAACATGTGAAACTAACATTATCCACTATTTTGAGTGTGCAGGGAAATTCATAATCCTTTAAATTTTGAAGGTCTAATGAGTTCCTGATTTTATTTGTAATGATATTTTTGAAGAATAACATACAAATTATGAAGTGTATGTACCTGGAGGGTACAGTCTGGTGAACTTTTTACTGCATGAACACCAGCCAATTCTGAATAGAGAACCCTCCCAGCTTTTCCTGAGCATCTCTCCTGCCCATTCCCAGCCATTAGCTCTTACCTCCCACAGTTCTGACTTCTGTCTTTTCAGTTTTGCTTGCTTTTGAGCATCATGTGAGTGGGATCATACACTAGGTGTCTTTTTTTGTGCTTGCTTATTTTGTTCAGTATTAAGCCTATGAATCTCCATATTTTTGGGTGTGGCTGCAGTTTGTCCATTCTCATCTCTATGTACTATTCCATTGAGTGACTGTACCTCAGTTTACCTTCTATTCTTTGGTGGGTGAATATTTGGGCTGTTTTCAGGTTTGGGAATATTTCAAGTCTTGTGGCCCACTGAAATGTGTACATCTTTTCATTCTTCTTTGTGTAATTTCTGTTAGATATTTACTCAGGAGTGGATTATTGTATTATGGGGTTTGCTTAGTTTTAGCTGTAATAAATTCTTCCAAAGTTTTATAAACTGGTTGTACCAATTTGTACCCCCAAAAGCAGGATAGGGGAGTTCTAGTAGTTCCATATCTTTGCATATACTTAGTACTTAGTATTGTTTTATTGTCAGTTTTAATGTTATCTTTATTACCAATAAAGTTTCATATACATATATGTGTGTGTATATATGAATGTATATTTTCTTTCCTCTTTCTTTTTTTCTCCTTTCTTTCTTTCTTTGAAGACATTGCTCAGGCTGGCCTCAAACTCCTGGACTCAAGTGATCGTCCTGTCTCAGCCTCCAGGGTAGCTGGAAATTAAAGGTATGCATCACCATGTCTGGTAAGGTTGAGTCCTTTTATATTTTGTTGGCTATTTCAATTTCTTCTTCTTTGAATTTCCTGAACTACCTTTTTTTTTCTTATATATTTATTTTTTAGTTTTTTTCCGGTGGACACAACATCTTTGTTTGTATGTGGTGCTGAGGATCGAACCCGGGCTGCACGCATGCCAGGCGATCGCGCTACCGCTTGAGCCACATCCCCAGCCCCTCCTGTAATACCTTTTGCCCATTAAAAATTTTCCCCTGGCTGGGGATGTGGCTCAAGCGGTAGCACGCTCGCCTGGCGTGCGCGGCCTGGGTTCAATCCAACGCACCACATACCAACAAAGATGTTGTGTCCGCCGAGAACTAAAAAATAAATATTAAAAAAATTCTCTTTCTCTCTCTCTCCTCTCTCACTCTCTCTTTAAAAAAAAAATTTCCCCATATTGTTTACTTTTTAATGATATAAACATTTCTTACTTTATTTCCCTTGTTTGCTCTTAACTTCTTAATGCCGTTTACCATATGTTATATTGTTGGTTTGTTAAAAGAGTGAGCCTGGAGACAAAAAGGCTGTTGTATGATGAAGGAAGGGAAAATCGACTCAGAGAGCTGTGGTGGGTGGATTGGAGCCGGGACCTATGTGGAGTGAGAGGAACAGGACTCTGTTTCCATGGATGCCTCCACCACACACCACCTCCCCCTCCTTGTCTTATTTCTTTTTTCATTTTTTGGTGCTAGGAATTGAATCTGAAAGGAAAGCGAGGAACCAGAAGATGGGCGAGCAAGAAAGACAGAGACCAGGCAAAGAGAGGCATGAGAGTTTATTTGTCAGAGTTGACAAATAAAGGCATATCTCTCCATAGACGGAGAGAGGCAAAACAGGCTTGGGGATCCGGATTTTTAGGGGGCAGGCTCAGGGATTAGAGAGGTCGGTTAAGGGTGGGGTTGGTAAGATGGAATGGTGAGCCTTTCTCAGAAATGCCCTTGGGCTGGAAAGCAAACTTTTTCTTAGAATGGCGCTGTCACTTAAGATGGCCATCCAGAAGCTAAGCAAGGACCTTACAGAACTTCTGTTCTTGTGCAGGCCAAACATGTGCTCTACCACCAAGCTACATCCCAGACTATTTTTTTGTATCCCTCCCCCCCCCCTTTTTTTTTTTTTTAAAGAAATCATAATATAAACAGGTTGGATGCCTCTTTTTCTGATTATATAAATAATGCATGCAATTTGTAAAAACAAACCAAAACTATACTAATTTCAAGCATAAGGAAGGACAAACACCTGAAATCCTACTCTATTATGTTTTGGTGACTGCTCTAGAAAGCAGGCATCTTGCAGGCAGGGCTCTGAGTCATTATTATTATTATTATTATTATTGAGCAAAAGGAAAAGAATGGTATTGCTTTGCTAGCAAAGGAGAAGCACAGGAGACTCCTGTCCCAGAGGCTGTGATTCTGCGCATCAGCAGGAACAGGAATGATTCAAAGGCTATTCCATGTATTCTCTGTTGGAGTTATAATTCACTTGTTAATTAGGGAGATTGTCATTTCTGAGATCTTCTGGTACCATCCCTAAAGTCTGAATTACTTCATTCCTATAGTGGGTATGTACTCAGGCACACAATTCTGCCTAAAATGGGGAAGAAAGGCAATTCTGTGTCCCCTGAGATTAGGGATGGGGAGAGATTAGGGAGCAGCAGGGAGAGAGGAAGAGTTCGTTTTAAAAATAAATCACAGAGGCTGAGCAGAAAGGGCTATATTCAAAGCATAAAGTGGACCACTATCAATTTCTATATTCCCTTTCTATGGAAAAAGGGGTGATGATATCTCCAAGGTACTTCCTGCTAAAAGGAGGTGAAGTTGGGGGAAGCAATCCAAAGTGCTTGTTCTTCATCAAGTGGGGCATGGACAGTTAAGGGTAGTCGGCATCAGAGAAGTCCAGAAGTCCTTAGTGGCAGATGTTGGTGACTGGACAGGGCATACATATGGCAGGGATCATGCTAAGCCAACAATAAACAAGGCAGCAAAGCATTACTTTTTGGTAAACAATTAGCACAAAAGCAATTAGTAATTCAGCCAGTCTCTAAAAACCATGACAACAGTAAATCATAATCATATCTGTGAAAAGAGATCAAGTTTATTAAGGTAGGAGGTTAAAAGATTTGTAAGTCTATGAAATCAGGCTCAAATTAACTCAGGACAAACTTGCAACTCCTTTGTGATCATTATTATTAGGCACTCTTACACAAGAGCCCTTCCTTTAGAGCCTCCAGCTTTACTTACTTTGGTAGGGCTGACACAAGTGTACATCTTAAGTTACATTAAAAAAAAAAAGCATTATTTTTCCTTTTAAATGTCCTTATAGGACTATGCTTAAGTGATATTCTCTTGCCAGATGTTTAAGACCACGTTGGTCAAATCTGAACTTGTTCCTATTTACTCTTGAGAGTAAGCTTAGATTCCTCGGAGATCACTGTTTGGGTTGTATGCAAAGCCTCTTGGCTCCTTTTCTGAGTTATTCTTTTCATCTCTGTAACCCTGATGTTAAGAATATGGCTATGAGATTCTAGCTGTTTAGTTCAAAACAAGGGCCATAAATTGGTTGAACCATCATCCTCCCAATGGTCTGAGCACCTGGCACCTTTGGCACTTGTGTTAGTCAGCTTTCCACTACTGTAACAAATACCTGAGATAATCAACTTATAAAAGGAAAAGGTTTATTTTTGGCTCACATTTTTGGAAGTTTCAGATCATACTTGGTTGGCTCTGGTTGTTTTGGGGTCTGAGTGGAGGTGGTACATCATGGTAGAGAGTGAGTAGAGGAACAAAACTTCTCACCACATGGCCTGAACAGAGAGAGAGAGAATGAGAGAGAGAGAGAGAGAGAGAGAGAGAGAGAGAGAGAGAGAGAGAGCGCACAGGCGCGGGGTGGGGGTGGGGGGTTCCCACTATTCCCTTCAATGGCATGTTTCAAGTGACTGGAAGACCACCGTCCACCTCTTAAATTTCTATTGTTATGGGCCAGGCTATATGGGCAGTGACCAAACAGACTCCATTTTATCCTGAGACTCCTTATTATATAATAAATGCTTCTCCCATGAGAAAACTCTGCCATTTTGGAGGAACCAGTGAGATTGCAAGAAATCATTGAGTCAATCTTAAAGCAGGAGACAGAACCATCTTTATTCACCAGCTGACAGTCTGGACCAGCTGGCAGGCCAAGGGGCAGGCTACAAGCCTACACCCTTTGACTCCCTCCAGGGGTTTGAGTACACCTTTTATACCATAAGTAAAGCATGTTAAGACATTAATCATAAGTGCCTGTTGCTATGATTCAAGATCCTAAACAAACATCATAAGATCTAAAATCATAAGCAGAAGGGGAAGGGAACAAAATGTCCCTAGTTGAGTACAAGTTAAAGAATGGTTACTAATGTCTAGACAATCATTTTCTGACAGGGTACATTGTCCAGGAAAAATGGGAACCATAAAGAGAACAATTTTACCTTGTATAAGAAGAACAGAAACGTTTGCTTTTCTAAGCAGGGTGTGCTAAGCAGGATCAGGATGGCAGAGGAGGAGTTTTTGGGAGAAGTACTTGTTATATGACAAGGGCTCTCAGGGTAAAATGGAGTCTGTTTGGTCATTGCCCATATAACCTGGCCCATAACATTTCCCCCTTTGCTAGAAACAATCAAACCCTTGATTTATCTTTTAAATTAGGTAAGGGATTGTAATGGCCATGTAAATACATTAGCTTGACTGATGAAATGTATTGTTTTAGCTTCTTGGTCTTATAACATAGTCCAAGCAAGAGAAAAAAAAAAAACATGATTGACATTTTTTAGTCTTATCTTTAGAAGGTGGTTGGGGTTTTTGAGGGATGTCATTCTTTTTTTTTTTAATGTAATTTTTAAAATTTATATATAACAGCAGAATGCATTTCAATTCTTATTACATATATAGAGCATGATTTTTTTCATATCTCTGGTTATATACATAGTATATTCATACCACTTCGTGTCTTCATACATGTATTTTGGATAGTAATTATCACCACATTGAGGGATGTCATTCTTCTGTAGGAGATGTTTTTGTTGTAATCTCTAGAGGTGATCTCCAACTTTTTGGACCCAAACTGGTCTCCCTTTTGTAATCTGGCCCAATTACCTAACTACATTGACTGTCTTTAATTTTTGCTGTATTTTCTCCTCTAATTTTAGGGACCTCTTCCTGCAGTAGGGAAAAGGGTGAAACTGCTCTTGCTGCTTTGAACTGAGAGGGGATGATGTGGGATGGTGCAGGCAGTTTGGAATTTCCTTTTAGAAACTCAGTTGATTGAGGGGGTCCACGGTAAAAGTCTTGTTCAGGAAGAACAGGTTTAAAGTCATCTGGGGATGGGTGCTTCTATGAGAGAAACAAAAAGACATGAGTACTGAAATATGATTAATACAAAATAAATGTTGCAGCATCTAGAACTTGTCAATGAATATCATGAAGATGATAGAAATCAATAATCTCTTACCAGGAGGTGAAAGAGCTGAGAAGTTATCCCCGTAACAAGGCCTAACAAAATCTAAGAAGGCCTTTATTTGGGAATGTAAATCTTTAACATTGTTAGAGTTATCAGGAATGTAAACACAATATCTAGTTAAGTTACCTAATGTCATCTGATTTTTGTAAAATGTATTTTTATTGGCATGACCTCTGGGTTTAGTAGAGATCCCTTTATCTTTATTATTAGGGCTAGATAATTATATGAGCAAACATTGTTTAAGCCTACCTGTGTAGGAGGTTAGGAAGATCTGTAGGCCTTAAACTGACTTTTTTTTTTTTAGAGAATTTTTTAAATAGTTTAAAAAATTTTTTTTTTTTTAGTTATCGGCGGACACAACATTTTTGTCTGTATGTGGTGCTGAGGATCGAACCGGGCAGCACGCATGCCAGGCAAGCGCGCTACCTTTTGAGCCACATCCCCAGCCCCAAGTGTACATCTTAAGTTACATTAAAATAATTACTTTTTAATTTTTTTAGTTGTAGATGAACACAATACCTTTATTTTATTTGTTTATTTTTACCTGGTTCTGGGAATCAAACCCAGTGCCTCATGCATGCTAGACAAGGACTCTACCACTGAGCCATAACCCCAGCCCTTCCTTGTTTTTTTTTTTTTTTTTTTTTTAATGCCCAGGAATGGCTGTGTTTTGGTTTTAGAGTTTTTGCTAAGTCTTTAAGATCAAGGTGGTCAAACTGACCTTGTTCATATCTATTGTAAAGAGTCAGCTGAGTTCCCTTGGGGTCTATCTACTCGCAGGGAGCTCATGAGCGGCATTTTAGCTTTGCTAGTGCAATCTGCACTAGAATGGGTTAAATTCTTGCTCACCATAAGGCTTTCCTTGGAAGCATTAGGGACATCTCTCCCTTGCAGTATGTGCACTGATTTTCTTTTTAGAGTCCAGTAATCTCCTTAATTGGTAGGTCATGTGACCCAGAGTTGTAGAGCTCTTCCCCTTGTTTCCTGGGTTCAAGATAACTCAGAGGGCAACTCAAATATTGTTTTTCTTGAATCCTGTATTTTAGACTTAATCTTTAAGCCTTGCTCTTAAAACATATAGCAAGCCAGTTTCACCAGTCTTAAAGTAAGAGAATTGAGTTTAAACTTTAATGTTTATGATATGAAGTTATTTTTACCCCTTTTATTTACTATCTGTCAACAGATGATGGCTTAATATCTCAAATTATCTGAGATTGTTCTGTGACCAAATCTAAAACCTGTCCCAGATTTTATTAGCAAGACCATAGTGGGCAGCCGCAGAAGAGAGGGGGGAAGAGAGAGAGGAGAGAGGGGGGGGAGGGAGGGAGGGAGGAGAGGGGGAAAGGGGGAAAGAGGGGAGAGAGAGAGGAGAGATGGGAGAGGGGAGAGAGAGAGAGAGGAGAGATGGGAGAGGGGAGAGGGAGAGAGAGAGCACGAACAGGGTGTTGATGTTTATGGGCTTAACGCAGGATGAGGAGGAGAAGGCCAGTAACTTCTTCATTGTCCAAGAGTTCCCGCCACTTCAGGGACTGGAGGTGCGCCATTCAAAGTTGGCGCCATTCACAGGGATTGGAGGTGATGGTTCTCGTGACATTCAGTGCATCCTGGACCTGAGCTCCCGGAAGAGAAACGGTCCTGGCGCCATCTTTACCAACATGGGGCTTTTTACAAATCTTAGGTAAAGTGTTCTAGTTCTGAAGCTGATCTTGGTCTCTCTCTTTAAATTGAAAAAACAGCCTCTATCTCAGAGCAAAGCCTGTCCAAGGAACGGACATGCCTTTGTCCTTGGAAAAACCCACAGAGCACTCCTAGGTACATTCCCACCCTGCTAAGTTGTTTATCTACAAATAACAGGAGAGATCTGCTGCGCCAGGTGTCCCTGACTCAGTCAGGCTAGGTGGGGATCCATAGCAGCCCCCTAGCAGCCACCAATCAGCATGAGTCAGGGAAATACCTGGGATGCCAGATGACCCTTCCAGTATTTTATGGTGGTTGATAACAAGTTGGGAAACCATGTAGTTCAGCACGTACACCCCTCTTGGCTCAAACCAATCAGTTCAAATGAATACCCCTTTTGTACTGACCAATCACCCCTTCCCAACTTGTTCCCTCCAGTGAATGTGCTAATCATGTTTTAGAGTTGTTATTTGATTTTCCCGAGGTGTGTGATGATTTGCTATGATGTATGTGAAGTCCCTGCCCTCTCCAAAAAATGTATAAAACTGCTGCAATCCCTGGGCTCAGGGCCTCTCAGCATCACTAGTTGCTGTATGTGTGTGCGGAGGACGGAGCTAGCTTGCAATAAACACCTCTTTGCTGCTTACATCGATCTCTGGTGGTCTTTGGGGGTCCGGAGTTCGAGCATAACAAAATATCATTTTATAAAGTTTACATATTTTGTTTTTTTGAATCTGTAAGAGTGTTAGCTAATACAACACGGCATTACATCTAAAACAAACCAAAGAAAGGCTGAGAGCCTTTTACTTTTTTGGTGTGGAAAAAAGTTGCAAAATGTTTCACAATATTAACCTTTAAACTGATCAGGCTCTTGCTATCTTTCAGAAATACCTTTATATTTTTATATCTCAGTGTAAAAGATAACATAAAGTTTAGATTTGGTCACAGGACATTAAATGATATAAATAAATTTCTAATAAAATTTTTTATCTTTATAAATCCAAAATCATCATTACAGACAAGTTTAGTTTGGAGAACACTAGCTTGATAAAATGTTCCTTTAAACCTTTTAGTTTTAAAGACTTGTATACCTGGAAGATATGAACACATTTAATATACAAAGAAGAGTAATAGCACCACAATTACGTTGATGTTTTTATATCAACCAAGTTTAGTTTTTAAAGAAAAATCTAGACTTTTGTAATGTAGTACAATACTCTAAAATTAAACAGTTTATGTTTAACCAGAGTTGTACATACTCTAATTTCTTTAAGACTAGAGAATAAAACTTAACAGATATAATGTTAGGAATAAATTAGAGTTTTAGAAATCCTTGTCATTTTAACATATAGATCAAACTTTGGTTTCTATCAATATATTAATATTTGACTTTAGGGAAAAACTTGGAATAGCTTTAACTGTTTTTGTTATTTATAAGCCAACTTGGTTAAAAACAAACCTTTTAAAACTCACCCTTTATTTATATAAACTTTTTAATCACTTAATTAGACCCTCTGGTTCTTTACTTAGATGTATTACAATTTTACCACAAAGACTTTCTTACCTAGAATTTTTTTTTTTTACTCAAAATATTTTTATACCTAGAACTTTCTAATTTTATTTCCTATCTGTTGGCCCCCTTTTAAAATTTATATTCTGAAACAACCCTTGTAAATTTATGAATTTAGAAAAATTAGTTTAATAAGAAGAAATATTTTATGTACTCTAATTGAGATGTATTTGAAATTTCTGGACGCTTTGTATATAGAATTATACCTGTTGGGACTTTTAGTAACCTTGTTTTTAGTGATGACACAAAATGAGTTTAACACCCCCATCTATTTTTTTTGGGGGGGGGTACTGGGGCTTGAACTCAAGGGCACTCGCCCACTGAGCCACATCCCCAGCCCTATTTTGTATTTTATTTAGAGACAGAGTCTCACTAAGTTGCTTAGCACCTTATTTTTGCTGCGGTTGGCTTTGAACTAGCCATCCTCCAGTCTCAGCCTCCAGAACTGTTGGGATTTCAGGCATGTATCTCTATGCTTGGCTTAATCTCTTTTTTTATTGAACAATTTATGAAAACACCAATAATGTTTAAGTATTTTACCCTATGGAATTCAAGGAGTTAAGAGTTCTTGATGTTATATTTAACAGCATTTTTACTCTATAAACCAATCAGATATCTATATCAAACACATTTATGATTAATTTCAGATATATTAAATGTAATTTATTTATTTTTTAAAAACCAAGATATCAGATAAGTGTGTTGAACAGCATTAGCCATCTCTTTCTTGTTGAAGTAAAGCCCTAGAAACAATGGATATTAGACATTTTATAGACATAAATTTATCTGTTTACCCAATTTAAATTGAACCCTTTAAATTATGTGAGCCAAAGGTATTTGGATATATTGTTTTTTAAAAAAATTTTAGTTTATGAGTGCATATGTCAATTTTGGTACCAGATATATGTAGACATGACAATATGCTGATGTACACAAAACAAACAAATAAAGGCCTTGTAGCTTATTTTTAAAACCTATGAGATTGAGAGTAACCCTTGTAAATTGGCCTGTGAACAAAGCAGAGTATATTTATTTATTTAAAAATTTTTTTTCTTTTTTTTATATATCTTTATTTATTTATTTATTTATTTTTATGTGGTGCTGAGGATTGAACCCAGGACCTCACATGGGCTAGGCGAGTGTCTACCACTGAGCCACAATCCCAGCCCCAAGCAGAATATATTTAACAAAACCAAACTTTTATAGTGGGATAAAATAGGTCTGGTCAGAAAAATAAAAAATTAACCTAGGCACACTGGATCAAAATAATGAATTAAAACAATATAGAATTTTAAAAGCCTTGTGGGCCTCTACCCTTAAGTTGTCCCACCCATCAGAGGTGAAAAGCGTTAGGGATCACAGACAAAGGCCAGGGACCCATCTCTCCCTGAAGGAATTTCTCCTTGGGAGAGCAGTCTCCTTTGGTTGGGGTCCTGTCTTAAAATGGTTTTTCTGATCTCTTGGATACTCTCCACAAAATTTTAGACTATTATTTTGAAAAACCTTTATCAGTTGGACTGTCATATTTAAAAACCTTTTGGCTTACCTCCAATTGTTGAAAGTTATTCATTCCTGCAAATCCTTTAAGTTTTGGGAGTTTTCTGTGAATATCTGGGGCTGACAGAGAGACAGAAACCAAATTTTTCTAGACAAAATGATATGGCAGAATGTGAAAGAGAGAGGGAGAGAGTAAAGCAGTGTGAATGAGAAAAAGAGAGAGAGAGCCCTGAAATCATTTTCTTTTCCTGTGTAGTGACCAGGGAGAAGTAAAACCAACATTTGTTTTTCCTTCAGTCCTGTGTTGGCAGCCATTTACATTTTTAATGTAAGCTTCAGTGAGCTGGGGCCTTTTAACCACTTTTTTTCCAGTTTGGTAATCAGGCCAGGTTCTGATTCAGTTTCCCATGAAAGGCTAAGAATTAAACCAATAGGCAGAAATAAAAGGAAGGTGAAAAACAAAAATTTTGGCAAGTTTTGCTAGGGCAAACTGTTGAGGAAAAAATGTTAGAAACAAACCGAAATGGAGACATAAAGTAACAAAGGGGATTAAACAATAACAAACAACAAACAGGATAAGACAAAAACAAAAGACAGATACTCTCTCCTCCACATAACCCAGCCTCTAGTCATGGTCTATCTTCCAGGGCTACTGGGCTTTGACCAAGGAGGTCTCCTCAGACTCCTGGTCACTTGATATACCTTTGGGCTTTACAATCAAGCACTTGATACACCCCCAGAGGAGAGCCCCTGATACACTTCGAAAGATTTACAATCAGGAACCTCTAATGCTTTACAATCAAGTTAAACAGAGAGAACAAATTAGGTATCCAAACACAATGCAGTTCCGTCCTCCTTCAAAGCCTCTGGATTTACAGATGTGAGTGGCACCAGAGCTTCCTGTGGGCAGGCTGGAGTTGGTTAACACAGGAGGTCCAGACCCTCACAAAACAGAGACTCCCACATCTAGAGAGGGAGGGCTCCTCTCTCTGTCAGAGGATGAGGGATTCTGGTAAATCCAAGAGTCACAGACTTGACTAGTTATCATCTTGCTGAGGCCTCCAAAATGTTATAGTGAGATTGCAATAAATCACTGAGTCAATCTTTTTTTTTAATGCAATGTATTAAAATTTTTTTTTAGACATTGATGGACCTTTATTTTATTCACTCATTTATATTCAGTGCTGAGAATTGAATCCAGTGCCTCACACACATGCTATCAAGTGTTCTACCACTGAGCCAACCCCCCCCCCCCACCAAGTCAATCTTAAAGCAGGAGACAGAATCATCTTTACTCACCATCTGGCAGGCCAAGGGGCAGGCTACAAGCCTACACCCTTTGACCCCCTCCAGGGGTTTGAGTACACCTTTTATACCATAAGTAAAGCATATTAAGACATTAATCATAAGTGCCTATTGCTATGATTCAAGACCCTAAACAAACATCATGAGATCTAAAATCATAAGCAGAAGGGGAAGGGATCAAAATGACCCTAGTTGAGTACAAGTTAAAGAATGGTTACTAATGTCTAGACAATCATTTTCTGTCAGGGTACATTGTCCAAGAAAAATGGGAACCAAAAAGAGAACAATTTTACCTTGTATAAGAAGAACAGAAACGTTTGCTTTTCTGAGCAGGGTGTGCTAAGCAGGATCAGGATGACAGAGGAGGAGTTTTGGGAAAAAGCACTTCTTATATGACAAGGACTCTTAGGGTAAAATGGAGTCTGTTTGGTCATTGTCCATATAAACTGGTTCATAATACTACTACCTCCCAATAGCACTGAGCAGGGGACCAACACTTTAACCCATGGAACTTTGGGAGACTTTTGAGATCAAGACTATACCAGGGTCCTTGTGTCCATTGCTGCCCATGAATATCAGAAGGAACCATCTCAATAAGTCAAGAAGTTTTAGTGGGTGGGGAGGAGAGGTCTGAGCCCTGCCCTTTTCTCCCAGGGTCTCCCTGACTTTCTTGCAGGTTTTTTTTTTTTTTGGGGGGGGGGTTGGGTACCAGGGATTGAACTGGGGGCATTTGCCCATCGAGCCACATCCCTGTCCCTATTCTGCATTTAATTTGGACTCAGGGTCTCACCGAGTTGCTTAGTGCCTCGTTTTGCTGAGGCTGGCTTTGAACTTGAGATCTTCCTGTCTTAGCCTCCCAAGCCACTGGGATTACAGGCTTGCACCACCATGCCCAACATTTAAATTAAAAATAAAAACACATACCATACATATGTATTTTTTACTTGTAGGTGGACACAAAACCTATATTTTATTTGTTTTTATGTGGTGCTGAGGATCAAACCCAGTGCCTCACATGTGCTAGGCAAGTGCTCTACTACTGATCCACAACCCTAGCTCCTGGCAGTTTTACTTTCTTGACAGCTCTGCATGCCAAGCAGTAGTTGGTGGAGTTGCACTTCAACTAGGGGTAGTGGGGCTCTACTTTTATTTAACTGATTGACAATGTTTGAACATAGATCTCCTCCAAAGGGACACCTGGGACAGACAACTTAGAAAAAACAGTTTCTCTGGATCATAAATGAACAATAAATAAAGGAAGCCTCCTGCTCTTATCATGACCATTGCATTTCCTGCTCTCTCATATTCTTAGAGGACTAGCATTTTCTCCTTGAGAGTCTTACTCATTTTATATTCTCATTTCCTTTCCAAGCTCTTGCAGTTGTCTTGGATGCTGATTTTCTGTCAAGAATGGGTCTTCCTTGTGGTGGCACCAGTCACCCTGGGAAGAGCTCATAGCTTAAGCTGAAGGTGTAAGTGATTAGTTTCTCAAATGAAATCAAAGCCACAAGACAGATTCTCCATTCTCTTGTTAAAGGTCGAAAGAAAAGGGGTGTGTGGGGGAGTGGGGATAGCCTAAACTAAAACACACAAACAACCAAAAAAACTGCAGATGGCTCATCAATCCAAAAGGGAAATAATTTCACCAAACCAGTTACATTACAACCCAGCTGGGAACCTTTGGGTTTATGAAACAGTGCTGCATTGGAAATTGTTGCATAATTCTAATCTGATTTCCACTTTTTAAAAGTTTTTGAACCTAGGGGTGCTTTACCACTGAGCTACATCCCCAGTCCTTTTTATTTTATTTATTTTTAACTTTTGGAACAGGGTTCTGCTAAACTGCCCATGCTGTCCTCGAACTCATGATCCTACCAATTAGATGGGGTTACAGGTGTGCGCTACCACGTACAGCCAGGGCGTGTAGATTTCTATCTGTATTCACACAGGCACTTTTTAATTGTTATGATTTATTTGTCAATAACTCTTCCTTTTTTTAAAAAAAATAGCATCAAAATTCCAATTCTCCTTTCTCTATAATTTCAGAGGCAGAAAATTCAGCTAGAACTAAATAAATGCAAGTAATTTCATGTTTTTAGTTTTGATCTTTTTTTGAATTACATTAGAACCTTATTGTGACATGATTTACTTGACATATTGAGAAATAATTGAGTTGTATTTAGTTCCTGAAATACAATTACATGCAGTAAAAACCCCCAGAGTTTTAGAACAGGGAGGGATCATGGGGACCTGCCTGGTGTTCTAGATTTACAGCTGAGGCCAGAGGCAATTGATTTTCCAAAGGTCACCACCTACTGTGTGACAGAGTAAAGAGAAGACAGCCGTGGCCTGTGATTTTTTTCACTCTGCCCCAATAGGGACACGATAAATTTATGAGCTGTGGCTAGTGTTCTGGGGAGAAGCATTCTATACTGGTGAGATGAGCAAGTGGGCAGAGGTGTAAGAAAGTGGCAAGAAGCAACTAGTCAGGGATGATTCACACTTGGAAAGCCAGGTCAACTCAAGATATACTTGGTCACTTTGGTTATACCACAGATGGGTCATGTAGAGCAAGGTTCCTCTCCAGAATACAAGGAGAATCTGTGTCCTGGGGATACTATCCAAGTGGCTCTTCTTTCAAAGCTGACTGAGAGAAGGTTTTTAACTATAATTAAGAAACCATGACAGCAGATTGGCATTCTGCCCACAGCCTAAACTTCATAGATGTTCTTCTACCATGTGCTAAATCCTGTTTTATAATAATCTGCTTACATATCTGGCTTTCCCATCTGGCTTAGTCTGCTTGGGCTGCTATAACAAAATATCATAGACTGGGTGGCTTATAAACAACAGGAACTTATTTCTCACAGTCTGGAGGCTGGAAAGTCCAAGATCAAGGTGCCAGCAGATTTGGTGTCTGGTGAGGGTCTGCTTCCTCACCAGTGGTCATCTCACCATTATGCCACATGGTGGAAAGGACAAGGAAGTCTCTGGGATCTCTTTTTTGAGGGCGCTAATTCCATTGATAAGGGCTTTGCCCTCATTACCTAATCAATTCCCCAAACCCCTACCTCCTAATACACTTTAGGATTAGAACTTCAATAAGTGAAATTTTGAAGAACTATAAACATTCAGTCCATTGTACCATCTAACTTGTGAACTCTAAAGAACAAAGGCAGTATCTTTGTCACTCTGAATCTAGTACCTAGCACAGTGTTTGGTGTAAAAAAGAACTCAATAAATGTTTGCAAAATACATGAGCAATGGCAATTGCCCCATATAGACCTAACTCCAGAACAGCATAAAATCATAGCCATTCATTGCCTAATAAATTGGAACTTGCTCATCTCCTTTGACCTATAATTCCAGCCCTAGGTGTCCTCTTGGAAAACTCTTGCTCATAGGCACTAGGAAGATAGGAAGATTATAAATTTGTCCATATCAAAATTATTCATAATAACTCCAAATAGAAATGATACAGATATTCATAAATGGTAAAACAGTAAGTATACTGCAGAATATTCATTCAATGGGCCACTCCACATCAGTGTAAATGAATGAAATACAGCTCATGTATCAATATGTATGAATCTCAAAAACATAGTGTAAAGTAAAAAAAAGGTAAGAATAATTCACTTAGTGTGGGTTCATTTATACAAAATTCCAAGCCAAGAAAAACTAAATAATATATTGTTTCAATTACATGCACACATATAATTCATTAAAAAAAGACACAAAGCCAGGCATGGTGGTGCTCACCTGTTATCCCAGTAGACCAGGAGGCTGAGGTAGGAGGATTGCAAGTTCAAAGCCAGCCTCAGCAACTTAGCAAGGCCCTTAGCAACCTGGTGACACCCTGTCTCAAAATTTAAAAAAGGGCTGGTGATGTGGCAAAATGGTTAAGTGCCTCTGGGTTCAATCTCTGGCACAAAAAATAAAAAAGGCACAAAATTATTGATACATTTTCAATAGTGGTTATTTCTTGAGGGATTGGGGAAAATAAAACTGGGAAGGCAACTCAGGAGCTTATTTTATTTTTAAGTTAGATGAATGTATGACTATTTTATTATCATTCCTTTAAAAAGTTGTATATGATATATTGACATTTCATAATAAAAAGTTTCAAACAACAACAAAGCCCAGATGAACGCTTTCTAGCACTGCTGTCTTTGAAGGTGGGAAGCAGGCCTTTGGACAGTCTGACTGCACAGGTATTGAGTAAGTCTTCTGGGGTTTGAAATGGCAATCCATTTCACTGTGCCTGTCTGCTGAGTGTTGCCCTTCTGATTCGAAGGAAACTTCTCAGAAGAACAAGTGTCCTTGGGTCCAGGGGGACCTATGTGTCTTTCATAGGCTCACTTCTTGTTGAGCATCCTTAAAGGGTTAAAGGTTGATCATCTTCCTGCCATCCCCAAATTATGGCTTACTAATGGATTATGCTCAGTATGTGCCAATGTCCATTAGCAGGCAGGTTCTTTGGGGTTCATTATTTATAGTTTTTTTTTTTTTAAAGCAAGGACAGAGCTGTTGCCTGTGGGTGATCTCAGAGCTGGTCCTTTAATAAGTATAGCTGTAATTTTCTCAGAAAGTAAGGGAGAAGAAAAACTTTTGACCAGGTCCCTTACAGATGGCCTACATCCTCTTTCCAGAGTCATGTGAGGAATGATTGCTAAATTGTGCAGGTTGTGAATCCCAGGAAGACCTGAGTTTGAAATGTGGTCCTACCTCTTGCTAGCTCTGTGTCCATGAGCAATGCCCTTAACCCCCCTAGGTCTGTTTGCTCATGTGTGAAATCGACCTATGAGGTCACTATGAAAATTAAAGATAATGCACAGTAAGCTCTTAGTTTGGCCCAAAGAAGCCCAATAAATTTGAATGAATGCCTTTGGCTGGACTTGCTGGCCTGAAAAGAGCCCATATTCTGAACACTCACGTTCTTGAGATTTGACTATGGTGGTGACAAGATGGCCATTCCACAGGGGGCCAGTTGGCTGGTGTCAGAAGGGGCATGCCAAGGTGCCTTACCTTGATGGGCTCACCATGTTCTAGGCTATGATCCTCAGCTTTGTAGTCTTGTAGCTCAATTTATAGCCCAACCTGAACAATATCCAAAGAAATAATCAGTTGGGAACCAACTGTGAGATTCATAAAAATCAGACCACCAACTTGGACATGGTTGTGCACACCTATTATCCCAGTGACTCAGGAGGCTGAGGCAGAAGGATCACAAGTTCAAGTCCAGTCTTGCAACTTAGTAAGATCTCTCTCAAAAATTAAAAAATAAATAGCTTGGTATGCAAGTCTCTGGGTTCGATCCCTAGCACTGCCAAAAAAAGAAAAAAAAAATGAAAACAAAATCAGAACACCAATTTATTAATTTACCATGGGACATAACAAAACTTGGTAGACCTGAATTTGGAATCAATAGGGAAGGGATACTGTCTTTTTTAGGAAAGAAGGTGGGAAGCCGACTGAGACTCTAAAGGTATAGAGAAAGAAGGTGTCTGAGAGACCGGGGCTGTCCCCTAAGGGTCCATGTTTTAAAAGCCTGGTCACCAGTGTGGTGCTATTGAGAGTTGGTGAATCCTTTAAGAGGTGGGGCCTAGAGGGAAGAGGTCAGGCCCCTGGTGGTATGTCACCTTATTGGGTCTTTTCTAGGACTGGATTCCTGCACATCTCTACTATTTGACTTATGTCTACCTTATTACATTACTGGGGAGAACACAGGGTAGCTGAGATGCCACATGGATGGGGACTTAAATTGGGGCCACTGTGGAGCCAGAAGAAGGTGACCTTCAGGATGGCATGAGGCTCGCTAGGAATGTACAGCAATGGCTCTAGGACTTGCTGTAGGATAAAGTTGAAGTCCAGGCACCATCCCTGCATGGAGGGCCAGGGACTGGGGTGCCAAGGACAGCTTCCCTAAAGGTGGTGAAAGGGATTATGGGAACTTGGTTCCTTCTTCCTGTTTTTCACATCCTACCCATGAGGTGGGTAGTTTTGTTCCACCACTCACTCCTGCCATGATGTGCCTCCGCAGGTCTAAAGCAACAGGGCCAACTGACTGAAACCACTAGGACTAAGCCAAAATAAACCTTTCCTCTGAGAAGCTGATTAGCTTAGGTATTTGTCATAGTAATTGAAAACTGCCTAACATCATGGAACTGTCATCTAGGGCACAGACAAAAGAGTCTCGAGGGCCAAGATGATCTTCTGTATCATATCATCCTACCTTTCCCGTCCCTTTGGCATAGTAGCAGGGCAGTGGCTTAAGCAGGCTATAAGTCACCTTTGCCATATTGATCTTGTTATGGGGCCAAGCATAATCTTTGCTTTAAAAACCTAGCTAGTTAGCCAATCTTTGAAATTAGGAAGATTGACAAATTCAATCCATAGTTTTGAAATAAATTGCCCTACTGTCCACTAGATGGTGTCCAATATACACCCACATCTCTGGAAACATGCAGATGAACCCAGTGAGGGGTGATGTTGATGAAAGAAACCCACAAGAGGTAATCCAGCCCGGTTTGGTTATCATGTTTTGCTTGCTGGCAGCAATGCTAGAAGAGGAGATTTTGGAACTGGAAGCAGGGGAGGAAGATGTGCCTTTTACACAATCCCTCTGGTTGCATCATGGAATGCAAGGCTACAAGACTGCAGGCAGAGAAAATCAGGGGCTAATGGAGCCATCTCTATAAGCAAGAATGGCCTGAATCAGAAGTGGTCAGTGGCGGGCTGGGGATGTGGCTCAAGCGGTAGCGCGCTCGCCTGGCATGCATGCAACCCGGGTTCGATCCTCAGCACCACATACCAACAAAGATGTTGTGTCTGCCGAGAACTAAAAAATAAATATTAAAAATTCTCTCTCTCTCTCTATACTCTCTCAAAAAAAAAAAAAAAAAGAAAAAAAAAGAAGTGGTCAGTGGCAAGGGAGAAGAGGGTAGATTTGAGGGGCATAAGTCTTTGAGGACAGACTGAGTATAGCACTTCTGAAATTGTTAGTTTCAATCTCCCCCCACCCTTTACAGGTTTAAGCTCCAAGAGGGCAGAGATGTTGGTTTGTCTGTGTTGATATTTCCAAGGACACAAAGAGTAGATAGTCAATAGACTTTTTGGATAAAAATTAATAAAATAGCTCACATCTATTTAGTGCTCATGTGAGCTCTTCTAAGGACTTTATGCCTATGTTCATTTCTTTTATTAACCCACCCAAATACTCTCTTGGACCCCTGCCCAGATCATAATCTCTGGGACAGATGGGCCTGAGTCAGGGTACTTTGAAAACTCTCCAGGTAATCCTGAGGCTACTTCAAGAAAGAAACATGCTCTTTTTCTCCTTTCCCCTTTCTTCTTCACAGGACACCTCTAGTCCCTACTCATTCTCTCTCCGCACTGCTTATCCTCTTGGGAATTGTGCACATCCATGGATTCAGCCCTGGCTCCTCATGCATAGACATCCTGTCCATAGGCATCCTCCAGGGACGCTGTCCTTGGCACTTAAGCTCCTGTCCCTCCATGTAGGGTTGGCACCTAGACTTCAACCTTATCTTTATACCAAGTCTTGGGCCTATTGCTGCACATCCCAACTAGCCTCATGCCATCCTGAAGATCACCTTCTGGTTCCACAGTGGCTCCAGTTTCAGTTCCCTCCATGTGGCATCTCAGCTACCCTGTGTTCTCCCCACTAGTGCCTGAGCACACACAAATCAGGACAGTAGTGGGGTGCAGGGCTCCAGGCCCACAGGGGTCCAAAGCATACACCTATTGATAAAGTCTAGCTTTTGCTGCTTCCTTCTTAACAAAAGTGTAAAATGTAATTGTATTTAGTTCAGTTTTATGACCACTCAGTATCTATGTGTTTGTGCTAGGCCCTAGGGGGTTACCAAGATGGTGGACACCTGTTATGGTTTGGATGTAAGGTGTCCCCCAAAAGCTCACATGTAAGAAAGTCAAGAAAGTTCAGAGGATAAATAATTGGGTTGTAACCCAATCCGTGAATTAATCCCCCTAATAGGGATTAACTGAGTGGTAACTGAAGTGTCAGGGTGTGGCTGGAGGCAGTAGGAATTGGGGACATGATTTTGGGGTATATATTTGTATCTGTCAAGTGAAGACCTCTCTCTTTCTGCTTCTTAACCATCATGTATGCTGCATCCCTTTGCCACACTCTTCTGCCATGATGTTTTTCCTCACTTTGAGCCCTGAGGAATGGAGCCAGCCTTCTATGGACTAAGACCTCTGAAGCTGTGAGCCCTCATCTACAATTATTCTGGTCAGTCCTTAAAGACAGCAGGAGGGAAAAAAAAAGAGATTAAAACAGCACCCCTCTTGTACACAAGCACCTTACATCTGTTTGCAATTGCACCCACATAAATGTCTAACTAGTGAAAAGGGGCAGCATCCACATGAGAATGGGAGAAGTTTATTGAGGCTGTGAGAGTCCTGAGAGTTTCTAGGGAACCCCATGCCTCTTAAAAATCAGCACAAATGCCACCTCCTTCCAGAAAATCTAAAGCCCCTTTAGGCAAACCCTAGGTTGATTGAGAGTCCAGCCACTGGGCTTCCTGGCCCTCTATAGCATTTACTGCACTGTAAGAAAAGCATGATTCCAGGGTCACTCTCAGTCTGTGAGCAACTTTGGGTAGTCTCCCTGCATGTCATCTTCCTATTCCCAGAAGCAGGGCCTGGCACAGAGTAGGTACTTTGCTTTTGCTTGATGAATGAATATGAGGTGCCACTGAAGCAGAGTCTTTGTGAATTGGGAGGTTAAAGATAGTGGTGGGGGTGGTTGTCAGAAAGGCAAGGCTATGTTGTGCCCCTCTCTCTGGGTTCTCTAGGGGTATCTCAACAGCAGCGATCCCCGCTCTGCCTCCAGAACACCAGCTTTACCAGGGCACCCTTCTCCTTCAGAGCCAGGCATACTTTCTCAGAACTTACACCACTGTCCCCTTATTCTCTGATGATGGACTTTGCGCAGCCTTGAAGAGGAAGTATGTGGTGATTTAACATCTCTTTGCTAAAGGACCTTCCCATTCTATCTCCCCCTATACCCAGCAGCTATAGCTGAGCCTGTTGATCTCATCCTTCAGTGAACTTTAGAATCATCAGGGGAGCAGTTTAAAAATATTGATGCTTTATTTAACTGACCTGTGGTGGGACTGGAGCATCATTATTTTTACAGCTCCTCTGGTGATTCTCATGTGCAGCCAGTGTGGAGAAGCACCAGATTAGCTGTGGCTGGGGCAGGGCCCTTCCTTCCCTGCATGGCCTCTCAGCCAGACTGTTTTGATCTGCTCCAAGCTTGGATCCCACCAATTTTATTTTAAGCAGGGTCCCTTGGCTGCAGATCTCCAAACTCTCTCAGCACTGAATTATACACATCCCAACAGACCACTGCAGTGTGAGTTACTGAGGGCAGAGCTGTAAAGACATTTCCTGGCAAATAAATTAAAGTGTTCAATCACTCAGCTGAGAGCCAAGGCAGAGAGATTCTGAGCCCCTAGAGAGCTGGGAGCAGGGTGAGGGCTGGGAATAGTGGGAGGAGAGAAAGCAAGTTGGCTTACAAGGCTGTCCCTCTGAGAGAAGAGTGTTTCTCTGTCCACTGAGGTGGAGGGAGGGGGGAATGAAGGAAATATTCTGAGGGGCATGTGCCAAGATGGTCCCTCTCCCTAGAGTCTAATTTGTAGAAGGCTGGGACAGAAGGCACCTATTTGGGGTGTGGAAGCTGGAGACAGGAGGTCTCCAGCAATCCTACTGGTTGGAGTTTGGACCAAGTGGGCATGGTTGCCTGTTAAGGTGGACAGTGTGCTGTTAGCCAGAAAAAAGTAAGGTGACTGAAATGCTACCTTCCTTGCTGAGGGCAGGCTATCTCTTCTCAGCAGTACTCCAGGGCCTAAGCCAGATGTTCCTTCCCTGAGGAACAAGGATCCTGTCTCCCACCCTGAGAACACAGATAGTTGGGACCTCTATGGGCTCCTGGGAGCTCACAAATATTTATATTTTTATAAAATGTCAAGTGGTACTCCATCAACAATCCTGACTCTGGACGGAGGACTGGGATTCTTAGCCTATGAACCAAGTACATCTTATTGGAGGCCAAACTCATGTTTTGATTTTGTGGATTCACAATCTCATGTGAAAGGTATGAGGTGCCCATGGGACACGGAGAGCAGGGAAGGTGGCAGTAACATATTTGCTCTTACTGGGACATATCTTCAAAGTACACAACTGGGGTCTTTGTCTTGCAATTGCCATTGGGGAGATCAGCTATCGATCATAGATTTGCTCCAAAGTGGCCACCCCATCTGTGGTAATGATACCCATGCAGTGTGGTAAGAACTGGTTAGGCAGGGTGACAGCAAACAAGGCCTTGGGATTGGTACCCCATGTGGTGCTTGGCCAGCGGCTTATCATCAGTGCCTTTGACTCTTCCCACTTATCAGACAGACAATCAGATGTCCAACACATAGTTCTGGGCCTAGAGTGCTGTTAGAACACCATTGTAACACTGCAAGGGCAACTTGATTCTGGTTCTGGATGACCCTACCAGACAGTGGAAATCCCAAAATGAACAGGAAGTGCATCTTGGTGGGGAGATTTTTGTGAAGTCACTAACCGAACAACTGCTTGGTTAGATAGCCAGTGTTTGGCATTCTCAGAATTTTACATTGAATATGCTGAAATCTGGATTAGCTAATTGTTAAATTGAGTCACTACTCTGATTGGACCATATTAATGAGAATTTTTATAAAATAAGTAGAGGTAAAAAAACATAAATCCAACTATAAATGGAAGAGGGGGCAGTGTACCTTCTCTGAGTAAGAACTTAATCCTGTTTTAATTGCACAGGGATCTTGGTGGGGGCCTAGAGGGTATATTTTGGGCTGCTTCCCATTTGGGCAACTTGATATTGCCTGAGTGAGGATCTAAGGCCTCCAGAATGTCATTTATTCCTTCTATAGAAGCAGCCATCAATTTCCAATTAGCAGGAAGCTTGGCAGGCTGCTGTGGGCTCCAGACGCCACCATATTAATGAAGGCATGATCCCTGCTGGAGACAGCAAGAAATGAGGATGGGAGTCAAATTAGGTTATCCCTGCAGAGGGACATCCAGTCTTTGATTTGGGGATGTGCTTCCTTGGGTTCATCCGGTGAACTCTGCCTAACATTCTACTCTAGCCTGGGGTGATGGGAGTGGGATATTTTTATCCCCCTGAGCTGAATCTCAGGCTTTGGGTCTTTCTTTAAAAAGGGGCAAGAGAGAGGCGCTAATGACAGAGATGTAGGGTTTTCTTTTACCTTGGACTTGGAGCAGGAAGGAGCACTGAGATCTCAGTGCTCATCTGACCATAGGTAGATGAGGCAAGAGGAATTGGAAATGGCTAATTCTTTGGAGTGATGAGGGCGGCCCAGGGAGCTGAAGGTCTCATTAGCTCCAGCATGGAGAATCCTGAGAGGAATTGGTGTGTCCACAGACATAGAGGAAGTGGGCTTCCATGCACATGACCTCAAACAAGAAGGAGGCTTCACCAGAACCCTGCTCACTAAGCTGATCAGGCATTGTACCCATTCTATAGATGGGAAAACAAAGCAAAAGGGCCCCAGCTAAGTGATTTCATGGTTGAAAGGAGACAAAAAGAGAGGATTCCATCACCAACTCCCATGCTTTTTCACTCAGTGCCTGCTCTCAGTGGTACTCAATCTTTAAGAGCCCAAGGATGAGATGTGAAAATGAAATTTCCAGGCCACACTGCCTTAGACTCTGATTAAGGAATTCTGGAGTGGGGTCCTGGGATCTGCATTTTCATAGAAGGGGACAGATGTGCCCACACTGGAGAAGCACTGCCTCAGTCCAGCAAGGCTTGTACACATCTACAAAGACCTCTAGTTGCTTTAAATTCACCTGGAGTCTCAAATTAATTAACAAGCATTTTCTGAGAGCCTATAATTACAACTCCAAATCAGGGCCGGCTTCATGGGTAAGCTACCTACCTGTGTGCTGTTGCACATGGCCCCACTTGAGGTTTAATGCTCTGTGGTGGCTGCCCTTAAAATTGGTCAGGATTTTATCTTTGAATTTGTGCTTTGTAAATGAAGCCTAATGGATCAATGGAGCATGTGCTGGATCTTGGAGACTGGACTCCAAACAACTGCTTGACATATGGTTCTCAGCCCTCCTGTTGGTGCCCCAACCCATGACTACCTCCTAGCAGGGAAGAGGTGGGGAGTCCAAGTGTGGCAAGGACACCCCATTGTGTCTTCATGTTGGCCATTGCAGCTACTGTTCCCACCAGGGCTAGTGGCGCCCCCTGGTATTGGGAGGCCATGGTGTCTGTGCTCTACCTCTCCTGCATCCAGCCCCCAGACAGGTCTACAGAACCTAGGCATTAGCCCCCTGCTGTGAGTAAGTACAATAGGTCTGTGGAAGCTGCAGATGTCTGGCTGTACTTTCTCTGGCCTGGCTTCCTGACATCTAGGGATTATAGCTTCCTAACTTATATGAAAAGGAAGGAAGTCAGTATTTATTGAACACATGTACCCCACTCCCCCTAAGTCTCATTTAATTTGCACTGCTATATCCTGGACTGCTTAGGACAATGAATGACATGTGGGTAATGCTAAAAAAAAAATTACTCTTTGAGGTAGATATACTTCTTCTATTTAACAGGCTGGAAAATGAGGTTTAATGTCTAGGGGTATAGCTCAGTGATAGAACGCATGCTTAGCATGCACAAGGCTCTGGGTTCCATCTCCAGCATAAGAAAACAACAACAAACCAACCAAAATCAAACCAAACCAAAACCAAAAAACCAAAAAACCAAAAAAACAAAAAGAAAAAAAAAAAAAAAGGAAAGAGAATAAAAAAACACATCAAGATTTACAGAGGCTAAACATCTTGCTGGAAGTCTAAAAATAATAAATAAAAGAAATAAGATTTGAATGCAGCCTTTGCCCTAACGCCATCTCACAAGTCTTAAGTCATGCTCTGGAACACTGGCTGCTGGTGTGGCTAATGATGCCCATGCTGACCCACTGGTGTCCACTCGCCCCTGAGTGGGAATTGCTCCTGGGAATGGTCTCCTGGTTGTCCAAGGAAGAGAAGGATTCTGAGTCCAGTGTGAGATATGTCACTTGGATCCTCAGTAGGACTATTCTCCACGGACCATGGGGAGAGAACCTAAGAGCTATTACCACTAAAATTCTCTAGTTCCATTGAATCACTTAGGACACTTCCAAGTGTTCAAAACAGAAACCTCAACTCAAAATGTCCTCAACAATATTTTAGTATTATTTCATGTTACAGAAAAGTCCAGGGCTAAGCAGGCTCTGGGGTTGGGTGATTCTAGGGCTCACCATGGACCAAGATTCCTGCCATCTCTGACGGTGCCATCCTCAGAGTTGGAAGCTCCAGAAGTGACATTTGAGTGGAATCACTGGGGCTGAATTAGACTGTTATTCCTGCATTGCTACAGACAACTGCCCAGCAGCCTGAGTATCCAGTGGATCCAGTGGATCTATCAGTCACACCAGTGGTGGCAGCACTGGCCATGCTAGGAGAGTTAATGGGGTGATGGTGGTGCTTGGCCCCCGATACTGAAATGCCTCTTTGCAATGCTTGGTCCCATAGCAGCCATGAAGAGGCAGCTGCATTTAGAGAGCAGGAGAGGGAGGAAGAATGACAATTGGCACTTGACATCAAGGATTCCTTCTTTAGTACACCTGGGACACCTCTGGGGAACTGCAGAAATAACTAGGGTTTCTGCAGGTGGCTGGCAGCAGAGCATAACAGATGGGGCAGGGTGAGCTAGCCAAGTTGGTTCTTGTTCTCAAAGTGATCCCACTGCCCCCAAACACTGGTTATGTGTGCAGTGCCTGAGAGAGCTGGGTGGGAGCCACACAGACTCTCTCGGCTCTGCCCCCTCTCTGGGCACATGCTCAGGGTAAATTTGGACCTCATCTCTGTGTGTGCCAGTGGTCACCTAATGTTAGTACTGGCTGTTCCCGGGTGGTGCAATGAGATTGTGAGAACTCTTTCTTTTCCCTCCCTTCCCTTCTCCTCCCTTCTGATCCCCTTGATGTACCACTCCCTCTGCTTTTTTTCCTTTGGGGCTGGGGATGGAACCCAGGGCCTTGCACATGTTAAGCACATACTCTACCACTGAGATATACCCTAAGCATGCTCTTCCATTTTCTTGCTTTTATGTGCTTCTCTGTGCAGCCAAAGTAAAAAAGTTTTATTGAAATTTTTTTTTTTTGGCCCTGGGAATTGAACCCAGGGGCACTCAACCACTGAGTCACATCCCCAGCTCTTTTTTGTATTTTATTTAGAGACAGGGTCTCACTGAGTTGCTTAGGGCCTCGCTAAGTTATTGAGGCTGGCTTTGAATTTGCAATCTCTCTGTCGTAACCTCCCAAGCCGCTGGATTACAGGTGCATACCATTGTGCCTAGTATTTATTGAATTTTTTGAATAGATACTATCTCTTATGGTTCACAACTAAAAAATATAATTAAAAATCAGTGAAGTCTCCAGTTTATATGCTCACTTCCCCTTCAGCCCTCCTCTTTCCCACTATAATACCCTTGGTTTATCCTATATGATAACAACTTGTATACACTGGTAGTTTATTTTTTAAAAAATTTTAAACTGTTGACTTGGGAATTTAATTTCATTTTTTGCCATTTTTTTTTTACCGGTGTCTTATAATTATACATAATGGTGAGATTCATTATTATGTACACTTGTGCCCCTGTCCAATCAACCCCATCCCCATCCTGTGTGAGGAAAATGCTGCTTTCTATCACTATAAATTAGTTTTGCCTATGTTAGAATTTCATACAAACAGAATCATGTGTGTATGTTTGTTTGTTTTTTTTTTTTTAAAGAGAGAGTGAGAGAGAGAGAGAGAGAGAGAGAGAGAGAGAGAGAGAGAGAGAGAGAGAGAGAGAGAGAGAGAATTTTTAATATTTATTTTTTAGTTCTTGGCGGACACAACATCTTCGTTGGTATGTGGTACTGAGGACCGAACCCGGGCCGCGCGCATGCCAGGTGAGCGAGATACCGCTTGAGCCACATCCCCTGCCCATGTGAGTATGTTTGTATCAACAGTTCACTCCTTTTTATTGTAGAATACTATTCCATTGAATGCATAGACCACCTTTTCGATTGTTTTTCATTCACATGTTGATGTATATTTTCCAGCTTGGGACTATTATGGATAAAGTTGCAGTGAACATTCATTGCTGAGGGTCTCATTAAGTTACTGAGTTTGACCTTGAACTTGTGATCCTCTTGTCTCAGTGTTCTAAGTCACCAGGATTATGGATGTGTGCTACTGTGCCTGGCTGGCTTAAGGCTTATGTTTTACGTAACAATTGCTTTCCATAGTGGTAGTACCATTGCACATTCCTGCTAGCCATGTATGAGAGCTCCTATAATTCTGCATCATCATCATCAACATTGGCCATTCTTCTGGGTGTATAGTGGGTATAGAACCACAGATTTAATTTGCATTTCCCTGATGATTAATGATGCTGATGGGGGGGGCATACCTTTTCATGTATTCATTGGACATTTTCAATCTTTTTTAAGTGTCTTTTTAAATCTCTTTCCCATTTTTAATAACGTTATTTGTCTTCTTGAGTTATGCAAGCAAGTTCTTTATGTTTTAGTGACATTCAATTTATGTTTGCTTTTTGGGCATGAAATGCAACATTTTTTTTTTGAGAGAGAGAGAGAGAGAGAGAGAGAGAGAGAGAGAGAATTTTAAAATATTTATTTCCTTTAGTTTTCGACGGACACAACTTCTTTGTTTGTATGTGATGCTGAGGATCGAACCCGGGCCGCACGCATGCCAGGTGAGCGCGCTACCGCTTGAGCCACATCCCCAGCCCCAAAATGCAACATCTTTTCATGTATTTAAGAGCTATTTTATTCCTTTGTCTGTGAACTGTTCATTCACATCCTTTGTTCATTTTTTATTGAGTTGTTAGTTTTCATCTTATCAATTTCCAAGAGGTGTTTATGCACTTGGGGGAATAATCTCTTTGTCTGAGATAGTGATTGCCATAATTTTCTCCAGTTGTTTGTTTGCCTTTGATTTAGTTAATTGGTAGTTCTATGTTGAGTAAGATTTTAATTTTTAAAATTTTTTAATTGTTGATAGAACTTTATTTTTATTTATTTATATGTGGGGCTGAAAATTGAACCCAGTGCCTTACACATGCTAGGCAAGCCCTCTACCACTGAGCTACAACCCCAGCACCAGATTTTAATTTTTTATGTATTGAACTTATCAGTATTGTCTTCTATAGTTCCTGGATTTCTGGGTCATACTTAGAAGTGAGCCTCCCTTACTCCAAGGTTACAAAGAAAGTTGACTATGCTTTCTTCTATCATGTCTTGTCTTCTCTAGTGTCCTGGCCAGGTTACCTAGAGAACAGAACCTGAGGCAAAGAAGTACTTATTGGGGGGGGGGGGAGACAGAGAGAGAGAGAGAGAGAGAGAGAGAGAGAGAGAGAGAGAGAGAGAGAGAGAGAGATATGAAGTCAGGAAAGCACAAACAATGCAGCTCATACCTCCAAACAAATCTTTTGCCACCAAGCTTCAGAAAAGATTCATTGGTTCTCTTTCTTCTCTCTCATTGGTGCAAGTTCACCTGATTGCTCTGCACTTGGGGTGTGGTACTCGGCCTCCTGGGGATCAAATCTCACACCCACAGCCTAGAGTAGAGCCTCATCTAAACTTGGAGGTGGGCAGGCATCAGAGACTCCCTGGGTGTGATGCAGTTGGCCTGTTGGTTAGTCCTGAGATAGTGGCAGTGCTAGAGAACAAGGCCATGATCCCTTCAGCGATGGCCTTTGTAGAGCAAGCAGCCTAAGCCTGGGGAGGGGAGTGAGCCTGGGGAGGTGGATGAACTGGGCCAGGACTTGTAATTTTATGGTTTCTTTTTTCTTTTAAGTATTTAATCTATTGGGAATCTCATCTGGTGTGTACTGGTGTGTGGTGTGAGGCCTGCTTAAAATTTCACAGGTAGCAGCCTCACTGTCATCAGTTTCCCGATTGATTTGAGAAGACTTTAAAATTTTTTTTTTAATTTTTAAAAATTATTTTTTAGTTGTCAATGAACCTTTATTTTATTTATTGATACGTGGTGCTGGGAATCAAACCCAGTGCCTCACACATGCTAGGCAAGTGCTCTGCCGCTGACCACAACCCCAGCCCTACATTTTTTTTTATTATGTATACAATTTCTATATTTGGGGATCCTTTAAAAATTTTTGTTCCATTTTTATGTCTCTTCGAGTTGTTTTTGTAAAGGATGATGGAAAAGCTCCATAAACTCAACAAGCCAAAACAACCATTTACCTGTCCGAGATTTTATTAGTAGGACCATAGCGGCATGCAGAAGAGAAGGCGGGGAGAGAGTAAGAGGGGTAGAGTAAGAGAGAGAGGGAGAGAGGGAGAGAAGAGGAGGAGAAGGCGAGTGGGCTGTAACTTCTTCATGCCATTCAGTGCATCCTGGACCTGAGCTCCCGGAAGAGAGGCACTCTGGTCACCATCTTTACCGACAGTTTTAATAACTGAAATTTTATAATATGTTTTAATATCTTTTTAATATCAGCTAGGCCTCATCTCCTAACATTGCCCTTTTTTTGGTCTGTACTATATTGAACTTGGGGTCTTGTACATGCTAAGCAAGTACTGAGCTACATCCCCAGCAAGCACTTTTAATTTTTTATTTTGAGACAGGGTCTTGCTAACTTGTATAGGATGGCTTTGGACTTGCAGTCCTCTTGCCGCAGCCTCCTGAGTAGCTGAGATCACAGGTGGGCGCAAGCATACCTGGCTATCATTGCTTTTTTTTTTTTTTTCTCTCAGTACCAGGGATTGAACTCAGGGGTGCTCAACCACTGAGCCACACATTCCCAGCCCTATTTTGTATTTTATTTAGAGACAGGGTCTTACTGAGTTGCTTAGTGCCTCTCTTTTGCTGAGGCTGGCTTTTGATTTTTTTTTAACAGTAAAAAGGCCGTCTTGTTCGTTTTTTCATATAAACTTTATAATCAGCTTGCCAGGTTAAAAAAAAAATGGTATGGGCTGGGGATGTGGCTCAAGTGGTAGCGCGCTTGCCTGGCATGCGTGCGGCCCCGGGTTCGATCCTCAGCACCACATACTGTTACCACTGTTGACCGGTGACGAGTCCTTGCTTCCCCGATGTTGAAGAATAACACCAAAGAAGCACGCCGAGGCAAGATCAGAGTAGAAATTAGAAGTTTATTAAAGGACAGCAGAAAAGACTTCTCCCGGAGGAAGAAGGGGACCCAAGAGGTGGAATCCAGTTAGCGGGCAATGTGTTCCCCTTTTTATAGTTCTTTCAGTGATGGAATGTAGGTTGGAAGGCCCGAGGGGTGGGACACAGGTGGGCCAAAGAAGTAGTCTGAGCAAGAAGGACTTCATTATCACTTCTTTGTGATGGGCTATCTTCAAATCTGCTGGGGTTATTCATTAATACTTCTTTGAGGTGGACTTTGGCCTAGGGCCTCTTCAGGACTTCATTAACATTCCATGAGTTGTCCTGTGTTTTCCCTGAGTCATTCCCAGCATGGCCTCCATTTTAGATTTCACTCGGTATTAGACCCAATTTACCTAACTACACTAACTACCTAACTTTAAATCTGGCTTCAATACCAACAAAGATGTTGTGTCCACTGAAAACTAAAAAAATAAAAAAAAAAAATGGTATTTTAAAACACAGATTGCTCCAGGCATGGTGGTACCTGCCTGTAATCCCAGTGACTCAGAAGGCTGAGGCAGGAGGATTGCAAGTTAGAGGCCAAACTCAGCAACTTAGTGTGAGACCCTATCTCAAAATGAAAGATAAAAAGGGCTGGAGATATAACTCAGTGGTAAAGTGCCTCTGAGTTCAATCCTCAGTACTGAAAAATAAAAAATTAAATAAAAACAAAACAAAAAAAAAATCCAGATTACATAAAATTTATAAATGATGGAGAATTTTTTTGAGATTGGGTCTTACTATGCTGACCGGCCTGGCCCCAAGCACCTGGGTTCAATCTATCCTCCCTTCTGCCTCAGCCTCCCAAGTAACTGGGCTACAGATATATGCCACTGGGCCTGATATTTTTTTAATTGACATTTTTATTAGGTTAACTCTTCTCCAAATGAAGCCAGAATTAAACAGGCTGATAGGCAAGGGTCGGATCCAGAGACAGTAGGAATTGAAATGTTAATTCCTTCAGGTTATCAAGATAACCTGTCTCTGCTCCAACCTATAGCTAAGGTCACCTGTCCTAGGGCTTGTCCTTCCCTCAGGGGTTTAATTATGCCCGCTTCTTGCCCAGATCACTCCAATCTTCTACCCCACCAACATCCATCTGCTTCTCATCTTTTGGCCATCCCACTGAGCATCTCCAGGGCCTACTCACATATGTAGGAAAAAGAAAGGTAAGGGGAAGAGAGCAGAAGAATCAAGGAAGCCTAGGACATATAAAAAGCAAAACACCCTTGCTTCTTGGGATACCAGGATACCAGCTATGGCCCCCTTCTCCCTCTGGGGAGAAGTCTGTGTTTCCCCTTTTTAAATAAATCCTGCTTTATATTCTTGCCTCCGCGTGCTTCTCTAATATGTGAAGAAACAGGATTCATCACTGGTAACTGGCGCTATCACAAAAACATGGTACAGTAGTTCTAAAAGGCTAAAGTTTCTGAGCTGCAAAGCCTGAATTAAAATGTAAAAGACCAGGCATGTAAAGTTCCTCTGCTACACCCAGAATCTGAAATTCCTGAGATAGTTAAGACAACGCCCTACTGGCCATTTAGCCTAGGGCCCTGTGCAGTTTGTCACGTAAGCATACAGGGCCCGAACCAATCAGTTTGAATGTGTACACACCCCCCTTAGGAGTGACCAATCACCTCCGCCCGACCTGTTCCCGCCAATGAATGTGCTAATCATGTATGAGAGTTGTTGTTCAATTTTCCCGAGCCTCATGCTGATTTGTTCTGATGTATTCAAAGCCCCCACCCTCCCCAAAAAGTGTACTTAAGCACTGCTTAGTCTCTGCTCTGGGCTCTGGGCTGCTCTTGCTTTTTGTGCGAGCCTGAGGAGCCTGCCTAGAGCCTCAGCGTGCTGAACTGGATCCTCAATAAATCCCCTTCTGCATTTGCATAAGTCAGTCTCTTGATGGTCTCTTTCTCCGACTTTTCGCCGGACCCTTACAGTTCATTTGCCCCAGACTTCCACTATGTCCCTCACTATGTTTTGGAGACTTGTCCAATTTTTGTCACAGTCATTCCTGAAAGGAAAGTGAGGAACTGGGAGACGGGCGCAAAGAGTTGACAAATAAAGGCCATCTCTCTATGAGAGAGTCAAAACAGGCTTGGGGTTCTGGACTTTTATGGAGGAGGCTCAGGGATTAGAGCCGGGTAGGGCACGTCCTAAAGTGGGCCTTTAAAGGTGGGGTTTGTATGCCCTTGGGCAGGAAAAAATGCAGGTAGTAAAGGGTGAAGCTGGTATGAGGGAGTGGTGAGCCTTTCTCTGAAAGGCCCTTGGGTGGGTGTTGATATTTATGGGCTCAATGCAGGATGAGGAGGAGAAGGCGAGTGGGCTGTAACTTCTTCATTGGCCTAGAGTTCGCTCCACTTCAGGGATTGGAAGGTGCGCCATTCAAAGTTCTAGCCATTCACAGGGATTGGAGGTGATGGTTTGCGCGCCATTCAGTGCATCATGGACCTGAGCTCCCAGAAGAGAAGTGCTCCAGGGGCCATCTTTACCAACAGATGGTAGGATTGAAATTTTTTTCCTGATTTTCTTTGCTTGAATGTGTGTGTGTGTGGGGGGAAGTGAGTTAAATATGTATACCTTTTAATTAAAATAAGAAATCATTATCTTTAAAAAGAAAAAGAAAGAAGAAAATAAACTCAGAAATACCACCAAGTTCTGGTGGCTTGATGCAGCTATGGCTTGGGTTTGGCCCAGGGGCCATGATGGACCCTAAGAGCTGACCATGTGGCAGGGGAGGTGGTGAGGATGAGGGCTGTTGCTGCTGCTCAGCTGCCCTGGGAGTCCACACTAGCCCTAGGCTCTGCCCAGGTCCGTAGCATGTTTCCTCTTTACCCATATGGTCTTTATGTTTGGCAAACTGCCTCTCCAGGGAAGAATAAGCACGATCACTTTTTTCCTTGGTCTCTTTAGGAAACTCCTCCTCGATGGGCCAAACTCCTTTCCCTTGATGGCAGGAAGTACAGGCAGGTGACACACATCAGGCTTCCTCTCCAATCTGGTTGTACTACCTATGCATTCCTTTGTGAGTCAGTAACTTTGCCTGCAGAGAATCTATCACAATAAAACTACTTTCTCAAACTAGTGTTTGTTGGGTGGTAATCTGTGGGGAGATGGTAGGGCAGGGGAGGTATCCTGACCGAGGTATTAGCTCTGCCCTCTGAGGTCACACAGGAAATCCGTGCATGCACGGTAGCATTTGTTGACATGTGTTCTTTCTCTGTATCTTTTCTTCCCGAGGCCGAATGTCATGGAATCAGGAGATGGCATGTTGTGCAGTCTTCTATTTAATGTATTTAGGAAGTGAAATCAAAGTTTCTTTACACAACTGGCCTTCACAGACTGTTGAGTTCACTTGGTTTTAATGCATCGGTTCTCTTGTTTTATTCCCCTGTTATAGTTATTCAAGAATTTTAAGGGTGTTTTGGGAATTATTCATATTTTACAGTTTTGTGTTTCAAAGAAATGTGGAGCAGTTTTATTTCGGAAGAGAAAATAGAGAGATAATGGAGAAGAGAGAAAGAGAAGAAAGAGTAATAAGGGAGGGTCTGGGAATCTTGGAGCTGGCTTTTAGAACAATGTAATTCTTGCCTGCTCCATCAACCCACCCCTTAGCATATGCACTAGAGTGACAGTCTGACCCCAATGACCACATTGTTCTTTGCAAAACTTTTAAACTCTCCCCAGCTCTAGTCTTATTATTTTACCTTTCCCCTTTTTCTTGAGTTTGGAGAGGCTTTACAAATGGGAAGAAATAAAGGTTATGAATTAGCTAATCAGAGGTTTGGTTGTGAGGTCCTAGTTCCTTCCTACATTGATTCAGAGTCCAGTCAAATAACTTTGTTAAGGGAGATAAGTCTATTGTGTTGTGCCCCAGGATACCAAACAAACAGGCCTGTCTTTTCAAATGTTTCTGGAATAGAAGGAGTGCTCAGCTGGGTTGCCTGTGGCTGCAAGTAATAAAAAACACAGTTCAATTTACTTAAATAATAAAGACAGCTATTGTCCTGCTCCCTCAAGTTCTGAGGTGGGGTGGATAGCAGGGTGGACCTCTTCTAGAGCCGCTGGCTCAGCCCTTCTCAGGTACCTGCTCCAGCCAGTGCAAGATGGTTACCCAGTCTACTAGGAGAAAGTTCATAGGAAGAAAGTGAGGCTGAAATCCTGGGAGACATACCTCATTGGCTTAGGTGATGATACAGTAACTAAGCTGGAGTTCTGTCAAGAGGGAAGAAGGAAGCCAGGTATAATGGCCCACTCCTATAATCTCTTCTACCCAGGAAGCTGAGGTGGGAGGATCAGAAGTTCAAGGTCACTGGGGCAACCTAGTTAGACTTTATCTCAAAATAAAAAATAAGAAAGGGTGGGAGTGCAGCTTAGTGGTAGAGTGCTCCGGGTCAAATCTCCAGTACCACCCTCCCCAACCAAAAAAAAAAAAAAAAAAAAAGGAAAAGAGTGTTAAGTAACCAGCAATGTCCACCAGTTCCAGATCCTTCTCATTCTTGTTTTCCCTCCTTTGAGTCTTTTGTTAAAATCAGCCTCAATGATGAGAGCAACTTGCATGCGTAAGGATTTCTTAAGAAGTCTGTGGCCCTGTCAGTTGGAGAGGGTGCTATGATCTGCAGAAATGGCTGGCTGACCACTGGACAATGATGAGCCATCTGGTTATTCCAGCCTCATGAAAATAAGCAAATGGGACTGTCCAGGACCATTTGTCTCATTTCATATTTACCCAATTTACGTTTATTAAGTTTCTCCAGTAGCTCTTCTAAGAAAACAATGCTCAGACTGACCGAAGCAAGTTCTCTGATCTTCTTGCTCATTAAATATTAAATGTTGTATTCCTCATTCTAAATGAATAACTAGTTATTCAGTGTCCTCCAGCAATTTCTTTGGAATTTTGGATAAATCAACTTACCAAGGATTGATTACCCCTGGGAATCTGAGGACATTCGGATCCCCCAAACTTAACAACTAAGCCAAGGAGATAACATATATTAGCATATTTAAATAAGCATAATCCGTGACATCATGATGATAATTATTATTGTGATTGATGTTGTTAAATTCTAGGTGACCATAACAGAATGACAAGCTAGGTGGACCCAACCATAGGATTATTTCCCCCTTTTCAACCTTACTATTCAAATCTGGCTGGTACTATGAACATTTGGAGAGTATACATATATATATAACACATTCAAAAGGGTAGGGTGAAAGCTGCAGTAACATACAGTCTATAGAACTCTGTTCTAATAGCTTAGCCCCATAGGAATTAGCTTGGCTGCTTTGTGAGAGCAACCACTGATGCAGAAAAGTTTGAGCTACTGCATGTCACCTTTACTTAGTAAGTCAGTGAACATATTTATTCATTACCTGTGTGAACAACATTAAGAAATATGAAAATAATAACATGAATATACAACCATCATATTATCAGAACTTCTAGGTTTGACAGAAAAACCCAACCACTGTCTTGTATAGAAATTCTATTTGCTTATGTAACAGAGTTGCTTTCACTTTAGGCACAACTAGATACAGTTACCCAAATAAGGTCCGTAGGGTCCCTCCCTCTTTCTTTGTGGCCTCACTCATTCCTACTTGTGTTTTTTGCATGTAGGCACTGTGGTGACCTCCTGGACTCATATTCTTCTAGCCTGGCACCTTCCCGGGAGGAGAAGAAGTTCTCATGTTTATAAATCAATCCCAGAGACATCTGTGATTGGTCCTAATTAGGTCACATGCCCCTTTCTAAATCCAATCACTGCAGCAGGAGGATAGATACAATAATCAGTCCATTCAGGCCTGCTTTGCCCAGATCATTGGGAATTATGATCCAATTTGTTTTATATCTCTGAGCAGTTGCTTGCAAGAAATGTCTTGCTAGGGATGTAGTGAAAAACCAGCCTCTACCTCAGAGCAAAGCCTGTCCAAGGAAGGGGGCGTGACCCTTTCCTTGGAAAGACCCACAGAGCACTCTTAGGCACATACCCACCCTGCTGAGTTGTTTGTCTGTAAATAACAGGAGAGATCTTTGGTGCCAGGTGTCCCTGACTCAGTTAGGCTACGTGAGGGCCCATAGCAACCCTCTAGCAACCACCATTCAGCATAAGACAGGGAAAATACCTGGGATGCCAGATGACCCCCCAGTAGTTTATGGTGGTTGATAACATGTTGGGAAACCATGTAGTTCAACATGTACACCCCTCGTGGCTTAAACCTATCAGTTCAAAGGAATCCCCCTCTTGTACTAACCAATCACACTTACCCAACTTGTTCCCGCCAGTGAATGTGCTAATCAATGTTAAGAGTTGTTGTTTGATTTTCCCTGTGGTGTGTGATGATTTGCTAAGAGATGCTATGATGTATGTGAAGTCCCTGCCTTCCCCAAAGAGTGTATAAAACTGCTGCAAACCCTGGGCTCCGGGCCTCTCAGCGTCACCAGTTGCTGTGTGCGCGCGGAGGACCGAGCTAGCTTGCAATAAACGCCTCTTTGCTGCTTACATCGAAATTGGTCTCTGGTGGTCTTTTGGGGGTCCCGAATTCAAGCATAACAGTAGGAAGTCAGAGAGACATGGTCCCTGCACTCTGAGTGTCAACAAGCTCTGTTTGTGGCTAGGGGAAAACTGATCAGGTTCTGATTTCATTTCCCTCTCACAAAGGCACTTGTTGGGAAGGGAAAGTTTGAGAAGAATAGAGACATGGGACTATGTCTTAGAATTTTGGTTTCATTCTTTTTTTTTTTTTTTTTTAAAAGAGAGAGTGAGAGAGGAGAGAGAGAGAGAGAGAGAATTTTTAATGTTTTATTGTTTAGTTCTTGGCGGACACAACATCTTTGTTGGTATGTGGTGCTGAGGATCGAACCCGGGCCGCACGCATGTCAGGCGAGCGCGCTACTGCTTGAGCCACATCCCCAGCCCAGAATTTTGGTTTCATTCTAAGGGTGATTCAGGTATGTGTTTGTAGCATGAATGTATGAAGTATGACTCAATACTAACCCGTGAGGGCTGTCTGCATCCTAAGGAAGCAAATCTTTTATTTACATCAGTGTGTTAGAGTGGCTTAATCTACATATCCACAAAACCCACAACCAGACTGGGGGGATGACAGAGTCTAATGTACAGAAAAGAAATCTAGGATCGGTGTGCTTGAGTTTACTATTTTGCACATAACCCATCATAACAAGGGTGTGAAGAGTAAACTCTTGGGGACACCAATATCAGAAATAGAGCTCCCCATCACAGCCTATAAACCCCTGCAACTTTGATAGTTCAGTGGTATTTGCTCCCAAAGCAAGGTGCATACTATCTTTCTGCTAAATTAGTTAATCGAAGACTCGAAAGGCTCTGGCAATCCATAATGAAAAGTCTTCTTACCAGATCCACTCCCCAGGTTGGCCTGTACAGCTGCTGGGGGAGAGTACATCTATTTATTTACAAGGTGACCAAGGAACCATCCCAGACATCCACGTACAGATTAAGGTTCAGTATGGCCTTCACCCAGGTCCTAAAGGAACATGTTTGAGAGTGTTTCTGTTAAATAGAAAGAGATTGCCAAGATAATGTCATACTAGAAAATCTTGGTTATGTTAAACAATCCAATGACCAAATAGAAAGCAGCCTCTTGTTGGGTCCCAGGAATGACAATGTCAGAGCATTGTCAGTGACTGCAGGGGGCTGGGCTGTTCCTGTAAGGTTGACCCACACTGGGCCCAACCTGCTCTGACAGCCCTTCCCACTCAGTTGGTCCTCGGAGCTACATCCACTTTGCCCAGTGAGAGAGCTAAAAGGAGGATCTTTGAATCTAATCAGCACTCACTGGAGACAACACCCCCCCCCCCTTGCAGAGGCCAGGCAGTTCATCCTGAGCATCACTAGAGCCCAGGCTCCCCTCCCAGGAGGCCCAGCAACACAAAGTCCAGGGTCACCTCCTCCAGTTTTCCTGGGGGCTGGGAGCAGAACTTAACTCCCACTCCTGCTTTTGCCCGACTGGCTAATGAAGGTCTGTAACTCCCACGGTTTTTATTACTGTTTGCAGATGTTGATCAGAACAGATGGAAACGTGTAGAACACCTGCCACTATTTGTCTTCAAGCCTGACCTGACAGCATCAGGGAAGGGCTGTCATTTCAGAGCTGAGGGCACTGAAAAACTCAAGGTGAGGGCCTGGACCATGGTCACACAGTCAGGCCAGCATCAGTGACTGAATTGGATCACTGAGCTCATCATGTCCCAGTAGGGAGGAAGTTAAATCCTGCCTGTGCCAGGCTATCTTTTGCACAGAGATCTCAGTTGCTGAAGGAAGTTTTTGAATAGCAGAAAATGGCCTCTGGCCCTGGCCATGCTCTCTCTTAGATAGAGGCCTGGGTGGGTTGGTGTGGGGGAGTCTCCTTGGGTATTTTAACAGGGCTTCCCTGCATGCACATACCTCACTGAGGATAAATTGCAGAAGGAAAGAGGTTTGTAGGTTCTAGTTTTGTATAACTCCTTTTTTCCATTTTCTGTTTCTCATAGTATTAGGATTTCTAGAAGAGGACAGCACACTTTGGGGCTTGTAGATGGGCTCATTTCTCCCTTGTTAGTTTTTAAGCTTGCAGAGCATTATCCCTTAATCACGGTAACAATGATCCTAATGCCAGCAGCTCTTCTGTCAGTTGGGGTCCCTTTTCTTTTAGAGCAGTCTGCAACCATCATCTCATTTTAGCAATCCTGGTAATCCTCTCAGAAGCCTCTCCAAGGGGTCTAGAGCCTGCACTTCTGTGGCTCTTTCAGGCCCAGTAAGTGAGGGCTGGGGAGGAGGACACAGGAGGATGTGTAATTTGACAAGAACAGATTCTTCAGCCCAGCACAGGGCCTCTGGCTGAGTGATGGCAGCTTAACAAGCCAAGATAGATCTTTCTTTTTATGCCCTGAAATCCTTCAGGGCAAGGGTTGCAAGCTCTGCTTCACATTTTGTTAGATGATGGATCTATTTTGGGGACTAGGTGCCTATTAGCATGCAAGTCTGGCTGTGCAGGGGCCAGTGGGATAACGTCAGTATCCCAGACTCTGGGCTGGTGGGGCAGGGAGGGTGAGTGGCTAGGACAGGAGTGCCCACCTGCTTGCCCCCAAATTCTCCACTGCTGATTATGGGCAGAGGAACCCAGGTTGGAATGCTAATTAGCCAGGCCCAGGCCAGGCCCTGCCTCTGGGACCTGTTAAGCTATTAAGAAAAAGTCAAATAAACTGGTTCAATTGGAAGGAGTAGAGGAAATCGATGCAGAAAATGAGGAATTCTTTAAGTGCCATTTGAAAGCAGGAAGTGTAGGAGGCTAGAGAGGTGAGTGGGCTGGAAGACAGTGACAGGTTCAAACGAGGCTGCACTTGCCTGGTGAAGGGATTCATGCTCAGGGATCATGAAGAGGCTGTCAGGCACGTGGGGACAAAAGCGTGCTTTTATTGGGATGGGAGGAAGGGCAGGATTCCAGGGTAGGTAAGAAAGAAAGAGAAGCAACTGTCTTAAAGCCTGTGCAGGAATAGGCGAGTTGTATGTAAATCAGGTGCAAATGAACTTGAGACTTCATTTCATATCTGTCTTTGACCCTGGATGTGATGTTATGATATATCTATATTTTATTTTATTTTTTTTCATCCACAGTTCCTGGATTATAAGTCTGATCTACCTTGTCTGATAGTAGACCTCATTCCAGAGGGCTCCTGACCCACACCCTGAAGGGAGGAATGCTGTGCAGAGAGGCCAAAAAGAATTTGAACAGACAAGCCTTGCTGGGTTCCCCACCCAGTGTAGTATCAATCATGCCTTTGCGACAAATTCTTCAGACAATCTACAAAGGATAGGATTTGGAGTTTTTCCAGAGAGCTGAACATGTGGAGGTACCTAGAGGCTGGCATGTCTGAAGAGTGCATGGGAGCTCTATACACCTTCTCCCAAACCTCACCCTATGCATCTCTTCATCTGTATTCTTTGTGGCATTCTTTATAATAAACTAGTAAATATAAACAAGTATTTCCATGAATTCTGTGAGCTACTCAAGCAAATTAATTGAACCCAAGTTGGAGGTAGGGGAGCAGGGAAAACATGATATGTTAATTTTCTGTTACTGTAACAAATACCTGAGTTAAGTCAACTTATAGAGAGAAAAGATTAATTTTGACTCATAGTTTTGGAGGTTTCAGTCTATGACTGATTGGCCTTCTTGTTTTGCACATCAGGGTGGGAATAAATAGCGGAGCATAGCTTTTCATGTCATGGTCAGGAATGGAAAAAAAAGAAAGAAAGAAAAAGAGTAAGAAACCAGGGTGCCAATATCCCCTTCAAGGGCATGTTCTACATAACCTAAAACCTCCCATGAGACCCTACCTCTTAGAGGTTTTTCTACCTCCCAATAGTACCAAGCCAGGACCATACCTTAAATGCATGGGCCTCTGGGGATGTTTTAGTCAGTTTTTTTTTTTTTTTTGCTGCTGTGACAAGACAAGAATAATTTTAGGAGGAAAAGTTTATTTGGCAGTTTATGGTTTCAGAGGTTTTTGGACCATAAACAGCTGGCTCATTCCTCAGGGTTTGAAGTGAGACTGAATATCCTGGCAGAAGAGTGTGGTGGTGGGAAACAGCTCAAGACATGACAATTAGGAAGGTGGGGGGGCATCCTCCTCACCATGACAAAATATAAACTCCAAAGACACACCTCTAATGATCCACCTCCCTCCAGCCACACGCTACCACTCAGTTAATCCCTAGGAGGGGATTAATTCACTGATTGAGTTCAGATTCTCATAACCTAATCATTTCACTTTTTGTATTATCTTCCACATGAGCTTTTTTTTTTTTTTAAAGGATACCTAATATTTAAACACTATCAGGGAACATTTCGGGTCCAAATTCTATATCCTAATTTACAGTCAGTTGTTCAGAAGCAGAGGCAAAAATAACCTGGAGCTTGTGATTGGCATCTGAGGTGAGGAGGGGGCAATATTGGGGACTGAGCCCTCAATCTGTGGGATCTGACACTGTCTCCAGGTAAATAGTGTCAGACTTGAACCAGATTAGAGAATATTCAGTTGGTGTCTTCTGCAGAATTGATTGCTTGCTGGTGGAGAGAAATGCCCACACCTTGTGAAGTTGCAGAGGGATCTGTATTGTTGAGTCTGAGTTGGAGTTAGTGTTTCTTTCCATATAATCACACTGGGCAAAGTCCAAGATGAGATTAGGTGCTTCTCTGGAGCACAATCTGGCAGGTTAAGAGATAGTAGGCTCCTTTGTAGTCGGCCCAAGGGACTGTGTAAGATCCTGCCATTGGCCAGACACAACAGGGCCATCAGCTGGGCTCAGATGTTTCTCCAGAAGAATTCATCATTGGGTCCTGTTGTCATTTCCAGTTTGACAGAGCAGCACCAGCAGATGGAGGGGCAGAGCCAGGCTGGCTTGCAAATAAGCCTCACTTTTGCTTTTAATAGTTATACCCTGATCTATGCAGCCCTGGCGTCCTGCTGGTTAGGCTATGCTGAATGATGCCAAGCACACTCATTTAGGAGTCCAAATACTTGGGCTGCAGTCCACCTCTCCGGCTTGCAGCCATTGATGGGCTGGTCCATCTTTCAGGTAGAGGCAGATAGATACAATGAGTCTCCCCTTCCTTTGATACCACCTTTAAAGGTCAAGAACTAAAATTGCCTCCTTCCTGCTGCTCCCCCACACCCACTTTCCTCCAGCTATTAGAGCTTTGGGTAAGGTGTAGGACATCTGAAGTTGTTGAATAACAAGCAGTTATTATATTTGTCAACTCCATGTCTGCAGAGTACTTTAAGGTAATAATAAAGACAGCAATAATAATTTTTCATGGAGAGCTTTTGCTTTTAGGGCATTGCTACCCCTCTTATGTCGTTTATAAACTGTCAGATGATTCTACTAAACAACCATAAGTATTTATGGGGAAAAGAAACTAGTAGTCCTGGAGTATTATTTAACCATAGGCAGTGGGCTGGTTCTTCACACCTGGTGTCAGGATTCAGGGAGAGAAAATATTCTTGTCTCATCAAGTTGTGTACTTTTTTTCTTTTTTTGTAACGAAGAAGATAAATGAATTGATTCAAATTAAAGTCACTTGCCCAGGGCACACCTGTAGAATCCCCTATGCCCATGGTTCTGACCTCAAGCTGGGTGACATCTGAGGAAGCATTTATAAAAACAGGGAATAAATAATTGAAGAGTAATTTTCACCTTTGAATCTTTTGAAGGAACTCGAGGAAGCTCCAATTTATAATTCCAGTTGTTCACACAGTCACTCCATTTTTTTTTAAAGAGAGAGAGAATTTTTTTTAATATTTATATTTTTTAGTTTTCAGTGGACACAACATCTTTGTTTGTATGTGGTGTTGAGGATCGAACCTGGGCCGCACGAACGCCAGGCGAACGCGCTACCGCTTGAGCCACATCCCCAGCCCAGTCACTCCATTTTCACCTCCTAACTCCACTCTTTCTGGTCTCTCCAGAACCCTGAATTTATCACCTGCCCCCAAACTTCCTCCTTTATTGGCCCAAGCACTTTCTTCCCCTCTTCTCTCTTGTGTATTCTTTTTTTTTTTTGTCAATTATCTCTTTTTTTTTTTATTGGTTGTTCACAACATTACAAAGCTCTTGACATATCATATTTCATACATTAGATTGAAATGGGTTATGAACTCCCAATTTTACCCCAAATGCAGATTGCAGAATCACGTCGGTTACACATCCACAATTTTACATAATGCCCAATTAGTAATTGTTGTATTCTGCTACCTTTCCTATCCCCTACTATCCCCCCTCCCCTCCCCTCCCATCTTCTCTCTCTACCCCATCTACTGTAACTCATTACTCTCCTTGTTTATTTTCCCATTCCCCTCACAACCTCTTATATGTAATTTTGTATAGCAATGAGGGTCTCCCTTCATAGCAATTTTGTATAGCAATGAGGGTCTCCCTTCATTTCCATGCAATTTCCCTTTTTTCTCCCTTTCCCTCCCATCTCATGTCTCTGTTTAATGTTAGTCTTTTCTTCCTGCTCTTCCTCCCTGGTCTGTTCATAGTTGCTCTCATTATATCAAAGAAGACATTTGGTATTTGTTTTTTAGGGATTGACTAGCTTCACTAAGCATAATCTACTCTAGTGCCATCCATTTCCCTGCAAATTCTATGATTTTGTCATTTTTTATTGCTGCATAGTACTCCATTGTGTATAGATGCCACATTTTTTTTATCCATTCATCTATTGAAGGGCATCTGGGTTGGTTCCACAGTCTAGCTATTGTGAATTGTTCTGCTGTGAACATCCATATGGCAGCATCCCTGTAGCATGCTCTTTTAAGGTCTTCAGGGAATAGTCCGAGAAGGGCAATAGCAGGGTCAAATGGTGGTTCCATTCCCAGCTTTCCCAGGAATCTCCAAACTGCTTTCCAAATTGGCCGCACCCATGCAATCCCACCAGCAATGTACAAGTGTACCCTTTTCTCCACATCCTCGCCAGCACTTGTTGTTTGACTTCATAGTGGCTGCCAATCTTACTGGAGTGAGATAGTATCTTAGGGTGGTTTTGATTTGCATTTCTCTGACTGCTAGAGATGGTGAGCATTTTTTCATGTACTTGTTGATTGATTGTATGTCCTCCTCTGAGAAGTGTCTGTTCAGGTCCTTGGCCCATTTGTTGATTGGGTTATTTGTTATTTTATTGTCTAATTTTTTGAGTTCTTTGTATACTCTGGATATTAGGGCTCTATCTGAAGTGTGAGGAGTAAAAATTTGTTCCCAGGATGTAGGCTCCCTATTTACCTCTCTTATTGTTTCTCTTGCTGAGAAAAAACTTTTTAGTTTAAGTAAGTCCCATTTGTTGATTCTTGTTATTAACTCTTGTGCTATGGGTGTCCTACTGAGGAATTTGGAGCCCGACCCTACAATATGTAGATCGGAGCCAACTTTTTCTTCTATCAGACGCAGAGTCTCTGATTTGATATCAAGCTCCTTGATCCATTTAGAGTTAACTTTTGTGCATGGCGAGAGGAAGGGATTCAGTTTCATTTTGTTCCATATGGATTTCCAGTTTTCCCCACCATTTGTTGAAGATGCTATCCTTCCTCCATTGCATGCTTTTAGCCCCTTTATCAAATATAAGATAGTTGTAACTTTGTGGATTAGTCTCTGTGTCCTCTATTCTATACCATTGGTCCACCCGCCTGTTTTGGTACCAGTACCATGCTGTTTTTGTCACTATTGCTCTGTAATATAGTTTGAAATCTGGTATCACTATACCGCCTGATTAGAATTGCTTTTGCTATTCTGGGTCTTTTATTTTTCCATATGAATTTCATGATTGCTTTATCTATTTCTACAAGAAATGCTGTTGGGATTTTGATTGGCATTGCATTAAACCTATAGAGAACTTTTGGTAATATTGCCATTTTGATAATGTTAGTTCTGCCTATCCATGAACAGGGTATATTTTTCCATCTTCTAAGATCTTCTTCTACTTCTCTCTTTAGGGTTCTGTAGTTTTCATTGTATAAATCTTTCACCTCTTTTGTTAGGTTGATTCCCAAGTATTTTATTTTTTTGGAGGATATTGTGAATGGAGTGTTTTTCCTCATTTCCGTTTCAGAAGTTTTGTCGCTGATATACAGAAGTGCCTTTGATTTATGCATGTTGATTTTATATCCTGCCACTTTGCTGAATTCATTTATTAGTTCTAGTAGTTTCTTTGTAGACCCTTTTGGGTCTTCTAAGTATAGAATCATGTCATCTGCAAATAGTGATAATTTAAGTTCTTCTTTTCCTATTTTTATGCCTTTAATTTCTTTCGTCTGTCTAATTGCTCTGGCCAGTGTTTCGAGAACTATATTGAATAGAAGTGGTGATAGAGGGCATCCCTGTCTTGTTCCAGATTTTAGGGGGAATGCCTTCAACTTTTGTCCATTCAGAATGATGCTAGCCTGAGGCTTAGCATAGATAGCTTTTACAATGTCAAGGTACATTCCTGTTATCCCTAGTTTTTCAAGTGTTTTGAACATAAAGGGATGCTGTACTTTGTCGAATGCTTTCTCTGCGTCTATTGAGATGATCATATGGTTCTTATCTTTAAGTCTGTTGATGTGGTGAATAACATTTATTGATTTCCGCATGTTGAACCATCCTTGCATCCCAGGGATGAATCCTACTTGATCATGGTGCACAATTTTTTTGATGTGTTTTTGTATTCGATTCGCCAGAATTTTATTGAGGATTTTTGCATCTAGGTTCATTAGAGATATTGGTCTGTAGTTTTCTTTCTTTAAGGTGTCTTTGTCTGGTTTTGGAATCAGGGTGGTGTTGGCCTCATAGAATGAATTTGGAAGAGCTCCCTCTTTTTCTATTTCCTGAAATAACTTGAAAAGTATTGGTATTAATTCTTCTTTAAAGGTTTTGTAAATCTCCGCTGTATACCCATCCGGTCCTGGGCTTTTCTTGGTTGGTAGTCTTTTGATGGCTTCTTCAATTTCATCCATTGATATTGGTCTGTTCAAATTGTGTGTATCCTCCTGACTCAGTCTGGGCAAATCATATGACTTAAGAAATTTATCGATGTCTTCACTATCTTCTATTTTATTGGAATATAGGTTTTCAAAATAATTTCTAATTGTCTTCTGTATTTCTGTAGCATCTGTTGTGATATTGCCTTTTTCATCCCGTATGTTAGTAATTTGAGTTCTCTCTCTTCTTCTCTTCGTTAGCATGGCTAAAGGTCTGTCGATCTTATTTATTTTTTCGAAGAACCAACTTTTAGTTTTGTTAATTTTTTCAATAGTTTCTTTTGTTTCAATTTCATTGATTTCCGCTCTGATTTTAATTATTTCTTGCCTTCTGCTACATTTGCTGTTGTTTTGCTCTTCCTTTTCTAGGGCTTTGAGATGAAGTGTGAGCTCATTTATTTGTTGGTTTTTTCTTTTTTTGAGGAATAACCACCAGGCGATGAATTTTCCTCTTAAAACTGGTTTCATTGTGTCCCATAGATTCTGATATGTTGTGTCTGTATTTTCATTTATCTCTAAGAATTTTTTGATTTCCTCCTTTATGTCTTCTGTAACCCATTGATCATTCAGTAACATATTGTTCATTTTCCATGTGATGTAGGATTTTTCCTTCCTTCTTTTATCATTGATTTCCAGTTTCATTCCATTATGATCAGATAAAATGCATGGTATTATCTCCACTCCTTTATATTTACTGAGGGTTGCCCTATGGCATAATATATGGTCTATTTTTGAGAAGGATCCATGTGCTGCTGAGAAAAAAGTATATCCATTTGATGATGGTTGATATATTCTATATATATCAGTTAAGTCTAGGTTATTGATTGTGGTATTGAGTTCTATAGTTTCTCTATTCAACTTTTGTTTGGAGGATCTGTCCAATGGTGAGAGAGGTGTGTTGACGTCACCCATAATTATTGTGTTGTGGTCTATTTGATTCTTGAACTTGAGGAGAATTTGTTTTATGAATGTCGCAGCGCCATTATTTGGTGCATAAATATTGATAATTGTTATGTCTTGTTGGTGAATGGTTCCTTTTAACAGTATATATAATGTCCTTCTTTATCCCTTTGGATTAACTTAGTCTTGAAGTCGATATGAGGATGGCCACCCCTGCTTGCTTACGAGGACCGTGTGCGTGGTATATTTTTTCCCATCCTTTCACCTTCAGCCTGTGTATGTCTTTTCCAATCAGATGTGTCTCCTGGAGGCAGCATATTGTTGGATTTGTTTTTTTAATCCATGATACCAGCCTATGTCGCTTTATTGGAGAGTTTAAGCCATTAACATTCAGAGTTACTATTGATATATGGTTTGTACTTCCATCCATGTTTGATTATTTATCCTTTTTTAAAAAAATTTAGTTTGTTTCTCCATGATTATCTTTCCCCTCGCCCTCTGTCTTTACCGAGGCACTTCCCTCTGATGGTTTTGGTTATTGTTTTTCATTTCTTCCTTGTATAGTGTTTTGCTCAAAATGCTTTGCAATGCTGGTTTTCTGGCTGCAAATTCTTTTAACTTTTGTTTATCATGAAAGGTTTTTATTTCGTTGTCATACCTGAAGCTTAATTTTGCTGGATACAGAATTCTTGGTTGGCATCCATTGTCTTTCAGTGTTTGAAATACATTGTTCCATGACCTTCTTGCTTTCAGTGTCTGTGATGAAAAATCCGTTGTTAACCTTATTGGTTTACCCCTGAATGTAATCTGTCTCCTTTCTCTTGTAGCTTTTAATATTTTCTCTTTGTTCTGTATATTGGATATCTTCATAACAATGTGTCTTGGCGTTGGTCTACTGTGATTTTGTGTGCTCGGTGTCCTGTATGCATCTTCAATTTGTATATCTGTTTCCTTTTTTATTTCTGGAAAGTTTTCTGTAATTATTTCATTCAGCAGGTTACTCATTCCCTTGGTTTGAATCTCTGTACCTTCTTCTATCCCAATGACTCGTAAGTTTGGTTTTTTTATGTTATCCCATAACTCTTGGATGTTTTTCTCGTGATTTTTTACCAGCCTTTCTGAGTTGGCTAGACTCTTTTCAAGATGATATATTTTGTCTTCATTATCTGATGTTCTGGCTTCTACTTGCTCCACTCTGTTAGTGATACTCTCAATTGAGTTTTTAATTTGGTTTATCGTTTCCTTCATTTCTGGAATTATTGTTTGATTATTTTTTATAATCTCTATCTCCTGATAAAGATGCTTAACTTCTTCTTTTATTTATTTATGTAATTCATTCTCAATGTGTTCTTATGCTGCTTGAATTTGCTGTCTCGTATCCTCTTTAAGGTTCCATTCCATCTGTCTAAGGTGTTCCTTGAGTTCTTTATATGACCATTTTTCTGATGACTCTAGGTTCTCCTGAATATTTAGGCTGTTCTGCATTGTTTTTACTCCTTTTCTTCCTTGCTTTTTGAAGCTGCTCATGTTACTTCTTGTTCTGTTTGACTGCTGAGTTACTGTTTACTCCTATAAATTTATTTGATGCTTGGGAGGAAAGGTATTAGAAGGGAAGGGAGGAAGTCACTAAAGAGAATGAGAGTAAGCAGGTTGAATTCAAGGAAGGGGGGATAAGATAATTGAAAAGAAATGAAAAGACAAAAGAAGAAAAAAAATAGAAAATAAAAAAAGAAAAAAATTTAAAAAAAATTAAAATTAAAATTGGAAGAAAAAAAAATTTAAAAAAATTGTAAAAAAATTTAAAAAACAAGAAAGAAAAATGAAAATGAAAGAAAACCCCAAATCAAAATTAAAAAAAAAACCAAAAAACTAATAAATGCAGTCTTAGAGTTCGATTAACTTCTCTTCCAGTAGGTGGCGCTGTGCCCACCAGGCCAAGTTTCTCCTATCAATACGCGGGAACCAATCACTGTGCAGCAGCTCCTCCTCCCAGACTGGGCGAGTCTCCAATCCTAGGTGCCTAGGGCCTCCTCTTGTGTCTAGTCACTTCCCTACTTTTCCTCTAGCCAGGCCCCTCTCACGGGTGCCGCTCACCACAATACTGGGTACACGCCAGGTCTGCTGCTCCCGGGAGCCCTGTTGTCATGAATGACTGGGCCCACTCTTCCAGTTTGCCATTCCCTCAGACCCTAAGTTTGTAGAGCTTGGGGCTGAGAATCCTCAGCGAATTTTACTGCCCCTCCAGTAGCCACACCCCGGGTAGCTGGTGCAAGAGACCTCAGCTGTCAGCACTGGTGGGAGCGGTAGTTCCTCGCCACCTCTAATTCCCTAGGTCTGGCTACCGTGCTCACGGGAGAGCTGGGAGGGGCCCTTACGGGAGAGCTGGGATTGGCCCTTAAGGATTCCCCGATGTGTGGAGAGGGAAGGCTAGGGAATTACACACCTGTAGCCGCAGGTTTCAATGAAGTTATCTCCTCCGCCACAGTCTGATGACGTCAGTTCTCTGCCATGGTGGTATCGCTTGCAAATGGCGGCAGTTTGTTTCCCTTTGCCGGGTGACCAATGCAACGGGTGGGTCCTTACTGTCTCTCCCAAGCCCCGTTTCAAACCTGTGGCCACTACCTATGAAGGCTTGGTTGGCATTTACCTCCGTAGGATCAGAAGGGCTGACCGGTTGTTTCAGTGCTGAGTCACAGCTGTTTGTCTGCGGGAAGCAGGCGAACGGGAGCTTGAATTCAGCCGATCCGGGTTCAGTGTGTGTTCTGAGAGGCCCAGACTGCTCGCCCCAGATCCACGTCAGCTCAGCATTGCTTAGTGATCCTTTCTCTCCCGGCCGGAGGTTCACGCCGCAGGAACCGATGCCCGCTACAGGGTAGGAAGCAAGGGGTGACGATCCGACTGACTCTCGCTGGCTCGGCGGCCCCCCCGGCCCTCGGTGCAGCCCAGCGCCGCCGCCTCCAGCCGCCCGCACGCTCTTGTGTATTCTTCTTAATAATTTTCTTGAGAATTTTATACTCATTAGAATAGGTATCTCGATCTTAATTATGCCATAGATCACTCTTGGGCATATGTCAAAAGGAAAGTATAAGGCTGGCAAGGTGGTACACACCTGTAATCCCAGTGACTTGGGCGGGAGGCTAAGGCAGAAGGGTTACAAGTTTGAGATCCACTGCAGCAATTATGAGTCCTTTCCTCAAAATAAAAATATAGTGTTGGGGATGTAGCTCAGTGGTAAAGCATCCTTGAGCTAAATCACCAATTTTAAGATTTTTTTAAAATTTGTGTTTGTGTGTGTGTGTGTGGGGGGGGGGTTGGTTGCTGGGGATCAAACCCAGGACCTTGTTTATGCAAGACAGTGCTCTACCCTTGAGCTATATCCTCAGCCCTGTATTTATTTCTTATACACCCCACCCACAGTTTTTGTTTTTTATTTTATTATTATTATTTTTTTAGGTGCTGGGGATGGTTCCCAGAGCCACAGGCATGCTAGGCAAACATACAACCCTTGAGCCACACTCCCAGCTTTGTGAGATCATTTTGATGTCAGGGTTCAGCCTCCACCTTGCTTAAGAAATATAATAATTGCCAAGCTTACTGAAAGCCTGTATGTCCACATCTCCATGACCACATCTCCATTCTTTCTGCTCTATGGGAGCTACTTCATAGAATTTTGTGTTTATCATTCCTTGTTGTTTTTTCTTTCACTGATTTAGATTTACTAATTAGTAAAATATGAACCAAAGAGGATGAATGGTTTTCCAGGAAACATATGAAATGGTGATTATGCTTTATACTAGGGTACACAAACAAGAAGCCCAGGATCTTTGAATTTCAAAATCATAAAATTTAGCATGTAAACATCCTTAGTAAAGTGATATTTATCCTTAACAACTGGCAAATTGTGGCATTAGATAAAAGCTGATCTTAATTTTTTTTAAAAAAATGTTTTCTTTGGCAGATAACTGATAGACTGAGGAAATTTTTAAAATAAAAACAAGCATCACAATTTCTAACTTAAATTGACTTATGAATTTCAGATTATGAGTATTTAAGAGCTTAATGGAGAATTCAAAGCGTACCTCAAACTTTTTTCAAAATCTGTTTGATTCCTAAATTTTCATTTTGCAGTCCAAATAATGAAAGTTCAGATAGAGAAGTAAGGGTTTCAAAGGCGATGCAATTAAGAAAAGGGGTATGGCAGAAACCAGGACACAGCTGGTTATGACAAGTGTTGGCTTGGTTTGAACAAAGGTAACTTATAAGAAAATAAAAGGCAGCTGAGGTAGAAAACAGACTAATCAAGGTTTTACTCTACTGTCAGTATGTTTCTGTCAGAATCTGGTTTCATAGTATTTCTAAATGAAATCACATTTCACTCATTTACTGATACAATCAAACTTAAAGAAAGAAATCATGAATGTAATGCATTTCACTATTGTCATGTATGTAAGAAATAAATAAATAAGAAAGAAATCATGAAGCCCTTTTTATTTCTCACTCATAAAGATGTACCAACTATATATCTAAAACAAAAACACTGTATTAGATAACAATTTTCTATGACAACGAAGTACAAGCACAGCATTAAGTGTAAATCGTACCTAAGGGATAACAAAATTAAATTCAGGATGTTTTGGGGAGAAAGAGGTTTTAGTAAAAACTGGCAAGAAAAATTCTGATGACATGACACACACACATCAGTGATAATAGTATCCAGTCCTATATGCAATAGTATTTATTTTTTATTAGCAATTATAAGACAAATCTTTTATATATGCTTGAAGATTTTATTTTTACCTAACAGGCTAAAAATTCTTATGACTTAAAATTTTATCTTACAGCAACACCATAAGTCTAATACCTCTTTTTTATATTAATTCTTTTTAGTTATATATGACATTAGAATTCATTTTGACATAATTATACAAGTATGAAATAGATTTTTTTTTCTAATTCAGACTACTTCTCCTTCCCCTTCCTCTTCCTACCTCCTATTCCCTTTATCATTTTCTTGTTTTTTTTTGTATAGGTTATCAAATATATACCTTGTGCAATATATTGCTTAGTTTTATTTTTGTACTGCTCCATCAATAGAACTGTATCGTATATATTCTTCTGTGACTTATATTTTTGTTATTTCATTTTGACAGCTTTATTGAGATATAACTCACAGATCACACATTCCCCCCATTTAATGTGTACATTTTATTGGTTTTTAGTATATTCACAAATATCTGCATCCATCACTGCAATTTTAGAACCTTCCCATCACTTCCAAATAGAAACTCCAGTCATGTGTCTCTTATCCTGCCAGCCATCCCCAGCCCTAAGCAACCACTAAACAACTTCGTGTTTCTATGGATTCTGGCCTTTGAGGTGAATGGAATCATATGATATGCGGCCTTTTGTCACTGATTGCTTTGACTTGGCATGATGTGTTTAAGGTTCACGCACATTTCAGCATGTATTGGTACACATTCCTTCTTGTCTCTGAGTAATATTTCATAGAATGGATATGCCACATTTTGTTGATTCATTTGGATGTTGGTGGAAACTTGCTTTTTGAATTTAACATTATGAGAGAGTCATCTATGCAAACATGTGTGGCTGGCTATTCATTTCCATCCAATCCTGTGTACACTGTGCACACAAAATGCATGATTGATTTTTCTGTTGATGGACATTGTTGGTCTGTTTTCTGTTGCCCATAGTAGCACCACAAACTGGGTAGGTTTTAAGGAAAAGAGGTTTATTTTGGCTTGTGGTTCTGGAGGTCCAAAGTTGAGGGGATGCATCTAGTGATATAAAATAACTTTGTTATTTGATATAAAATAATTTTGTGATTTTATTGCTAGCAAATGCCCCCTTCCTTCCTTCCTTCCCTGAGCATCCTAAAGGAATATAAGGTCTGTTCTTGCTTATTCTATGAACTGGACTGAATGTCTAATTCAGGGAATTCACAGGAGGGAAAAGAAAAGGAGATGAGGTGGTGGTGTGGCTTTCAGCCATAGCCTGGAGAGCCAAAGCCAGGAAGGAGCTGAAACAGGGGACACTCACCTGCTCTACTGAGCGTGGGTATGAGGTGGGCTCCACATGCCTGGACACTGGGGTCTGCAATGCAGTTGACATCACCAAATCCATTCTGAACACAGACTGGGCTGTGGGTCATGGGAAATTCAAATAGAATTTCCTCTCACTCTTAGAATGTTTACTTTCATTTTATATAGTTTACAATAAAGAAAGCTGGAATGTGGTCTCAAGAGTTATTTGCCTGAGTCCTGAGCCCTAGTCCCTTTGTGGTTCCTTACTCTGGCTCCTTTGTGACATTTGGCCTTAAAGCTTCCAAGAAAGGGGGCCAATCATTATGGCTCTTTCTTGCAGAACTTGAGCTGATTGTGGGTTTTCTCCTTCTGACCTGTGAGATGTCCTGGAGTCCTTCATGGTGGGACAACCACAACTGCTTTCTGGAGGGTATTGTGTTCTCTGTCTCCTGGGTTGTTCCTGTCCTTTTCCTTTTAGTCATTGTGTGTGTGTGTGTGTGTGTGTGTGTGTGTGTGTGTGTGTGTGTTAAGTGGGGATTAAACCCAGGGGTGCTTTACCATTGAGCCACAACACCAGTTGTATTTATTTTTATTATTATTTTTTTAAATTTTGAGACAGGGTCTCCACCAAGTTGTCCAGGCTGGCCTTGAAGTTGGGATTTTCTTGCCTCAGCCTCCCAAGTAGCTGGGATTGCACGTATGCACCACTACGTCTGGCCCTTTCGGTCACTTCTACTGGTTCCACAGCTGGTTAAGGACTGAAGGAAGATGATTTTTTGGTTGACTTGCCCCTTTCTCACTCTTTTCTTTACTCCCACCCCTATCCCGACTTTTACCCATCCTGGTGCAGAGATAGAAATTCCTCCTGCAGAGAGTTCTGTACTTTTGTTCCTTCCTTCCTTCTCCACACCCCATCCCCAAGCTTGTGGTCACTCAGGCCAGTAGCATGATGTTGAGAGGGATAGAATGGGGCTGGTGAATGGTCACCATACAGACACCAAGGTTGACTGCCTCGGTTACATCTCTTCTGATTTGGATAGAGTTTTTCTCAAACAAACAAGTGGTCCTTACCCTTGTACATTTGTGGCTGGAGGTATTGAACATGGCCTCTGCCCTGATGCTGTGGACCACTTAGGAGAGCCACACTGATCTCTTATGTCTACACATGAGCGCGCGCACACACACACACACACACACACACACACACACACACACAGAGAGAGAGAGAGAGAGAGAGAGAGAGAGAAAACAAAGGACAAGCTGGCCCTGGGGGTTGTGGTGGGTGCCTTTTCCTCCTCTTCCTGCAGACTGACTTAACCTCTCTTTGGCTGTCAATCTCCATTTCCCAGGGCCTATCTGGGCTGTCTTTCTTGGTTCCTTTTCAGATTCCTGCAGCAGTACAGAAAGTCTAGTGTTAGTCTCAGGCTCACACTCTCCATAGAGTACCGTGCACTTGGCTAGCAATTTCAGGTTCTCTTTAGGGAAGTGGGGAGAGGGACTTAGTGAGGATGCCTTCCATTCATTTGGGACAGGATTTCTTCCAATCCAGACCCTTTGATCTCAGGTTGTGATGTCACATGTCTATAGGGACCACCATTCTCATAGATCCATGTCCTTTCCTCCCTGATCCCTGTTGTGTAGCATCTCCTCCTCCCACCATGGCTAAACTGTGTGAAAGCAGAGCCTAGATGTGTCTTTGCTCCTCATTGCATCTTCCTAGTGCCAGTCACCTAGAGGCTCTCCACTAAAATTTGTTCAATGAATGAAGAAATGAAATTCTTTTATGAATACCGGAGAGGTTCTTGCAGTTACCTGTGTTTTATTTATTTATTTATTAATTTTAAAAAAATTTAAAAATTTGTTCTAATTAGTTATTCATGACAGTAGAATGCATTTTGATGCATCATACATAAATGAAGTATAACTTCTCAATTCATCTGGTTGAACAGGATGTAGAGTTACTCTGCTTGTGTTATCATATATGTACATAGGGTAATAAAGTCCGATTCATTCTATTATCCTTCTTACCCCTATACCCTCTCCCCTCCCTTCACTCCCCTCTGTCTAGTCCAAAATACCTCTATTCTTCACATGCACCTTACTGTGAATAAGCATCCACATGTCAGAGAAAACATTCAGCCTTTGGTTCTTTGGGATTGGCTTATTTTGCTTAGCATGATATTCTCCAGCTCCATCCATTTACCTGAAAATGCCATGATTTCATTTTTCTTTAAGGCTGAGTAATATTCCATTGTGTATATATACCACATTTTATTTATCCATTCATCTGTTGAAGGGTGGGCACCTAGTTTGGCTCCATAATTTAGCTATTGTGAACTGAGCTGCTATAAACATTGATATGGCTGGGTCACTGTAGTATGCTGACTTTAAATCTTTTCTTACCTGTATTTTAATGAGTCCAAATCTACATCTCCTGAAGGAAGATGTGGAATAAGAAGAAATGTTCTGTTTAACTCTCCCTTGAAGCTGCCTGGGAACTGCCTTAGTGGAATAGTTACTGATATCTACCCATTCTGTTTCACTTATAACATGGGGCAAATGGATATTAAAAAAAAAAAAAAAAGGAAAGTCACTCTGCTTCCCTTGTTTTAGATGTATAGCAGGAGCTGTTTTCGTTAGCTTTTTTGGTCACTGTGAACAAAAAACCTGACAAGTTTCTTTTGGCTCATGGTTTTAGAGATTCAGCCCATGGTTGGCCAACTCTGGGCCTGAGGTGAAGCAGACATCATGGCGGAAGGGTGTGGCAGAGGAAAGCATCTCAGTACATGATGACCAGGAAACAGAGAGGACTCTGTTCACTAGGGACAAAATAAAAACCCAGAGTCACCCCCGGTGACCTGTCTTCCCATAACTTACCTGCCTATAGTTACCACTCAGTCAAACCATATCAGTGGATTAATCCACTGGTTAGTTTATACCTTATGATCTCATCATTTCACCTCTAAAAATGCATGATTGTCTCACACATGAGCTTTTTGGGGGGACATCTCATATCTAAATCATAACAGGAGCTAATGCCGCCCAGAATTCTTGAGTTGAAAGGAAATGTTAAAACAGTGGAACAAATGTAAGGTAATGGTGTATTAAAGTTCTGGTGGACTCCTTCACTTAAGCAGACTTTTATTTTTTAAAAAATCAGTGTTGGGCTGGAGTTGTGGCTCAGTGGTAGAGTGCTCACCTAGCATATGCAAGGTGCTGGGTTTGGTCCTCAGCACCACATAAAAAAGTAAATAAAATAAAGGTATTATGTCCAACTACAATAAAAAAAATAAAAAAAACAGTGTTAAGGTCCAGATGGACTAGGGAAAGATTATTTATTTTACAAGAATATCTTCACTTAGCAAATAAAATTGACAGAGTGGCTCAAACAGTAATCTCTTCTAGCACTTTAAAAATGCAATGAGGGATTGGGAGTAGTTTAGTTGTGGAGTGCTTGCCTAGCATGCACCAGGTCCCGGGTTCCATCCCCAGTATATATATATCACACACACACACACACACACACACACAGATGCAATGCAATTTATAATTAAATATTTTCTAAATTTAGAAATGATTATTGTAAGATGGTATCTAATCAGGTCAATTGGGTGTGTTGGGGGTATGTGTGGAGTTGTTCTTGAACAAGCTTTTGCTTCTCTTGAAAATTAAGTGTGAAGGAGCCACAGACTTGGTCTGACACACCTAGACCTTCTGGCTCATCTGTCAGAGCCTGATATATCTGCAAAATGGGCACAATATAATTATCTTACAGCATCATCAGGCAGATATAATAGTGGTGGGCTGAATTATAGCCTCTGAAAATATCAAATCCTAATCCCTGGAAACTTCAAATTTTACTTTGTTTGGATAAAGAATCTTTGCTGGTGTGATTAAGTTAAAGATCCTGAGATGGGGAGATTATCCTGGATTACCCAGATAAACCCTGAATGTAATCACCCGTGTCCTCATAAGAGGAAAGCAGAGGAAGATTTGATCACAAATGGGACAAGGGGATGTGACGATGGAGCTCAAAGAGATTTGAAGATTCTGGCTTGGGGACTGGGAGTGTGGCTTAGCAATAGACCACATACTTACCATGTGTGAGGCCCCAAATTCAATCCCCAGCACAAAAAAGAATTATTTATTTTTAAATAAAAGAAGATTTTAATAAATGAAATCAAAGAAGATTCGAGCCTTGATAGTTAGAGTGGTGTGGCCACAAGCCCAGGAATGCTGGTTTGTGGATTCTTTTTTAGAGCTTCTGGAGGAAGCACAGCCCTGCAGGCTCCTAGACTTTGGCTTAGGGTTACTGACTACAGATGTCTGGTTTCCAGAATTAGTTTATATTATATTTGGTACCAGGAATTGAACTCAGGGGCACGTGACCACTAAGTCACACCCCCAGCCCTATTTTATATTTTATTTAGAGACAGGATCTCACTAAGTTGCTTAGTGCCTTCCTTTTGCTGAGGCTGGCTTTGAATTCGCAATTCCCTGTCTCCAGAGACCGGATGACAGGCGCGCACCACCACACCTGTCTAAACTTCTGTTATTTCTGGCAATTTGTGATAGTAGCCATGGGAAATGTTACATAATATGAAAATCAAATAGCACATTGCTGGACAGAGGAGGTGTTTAGGAAGCCAGCAGATCTGTTTGACTACTCTACTCACTTGGCATGTGCTTTGGTAAATTACTTTATCTCACCCTAAGCCTTAGTTTTATTCATATGTAGAATGGGAATGTTAGCAATGGCTTCAAAGACTTCTTGGGAGGATTAGATGAGAAAGTGTAAAGTGCTTAGGATAGAGCAGATCTTCCAGTGTTGGTACTATGGATATTCTGGACCAGATCATTCTTTATTGAAGGGGGTTGTGCTGGACACTCCAGGATGTTTAACAGCATTCTTGGTCTTTGCCTATTCAATCCCAGAAGTATTCCTCACTGTTCTGGTGGTGCTAGTGAGAGACCCCCAGATCCCCCAACCCGGAATGGACCACGCGAGACACTGGATGCAATCAGCAGGAGGATTTATTCTCACACAGGCGCCCGTGGGTGCACAGCAAAACCTCAGCCGGAGCTTCGGTGACTGGCACACCCAGGCCCGGGGGTACAGAGTTTTTATAGGAGGCAGGGAGTTAGTTTTCAGCTTAGCACAGCAACAGCCACTCTATAGGTTCCTCGGAATTCAGCCCTGGGGTCACCTGGGGGGTAAACTTGTTTTTTCCCACTTAACGTTCTCAGAAAAGAAACCCATAAATTACATCCCGTCCTTATTGTTCCTGTTTTTACCCTATTTCCTCAAGCTTGGCCTTCCCAGGATTATCTATATGGAACATCTGGCGGTGGCATTGTATAGCGTTTGGAGTGTTACGTGCAGTTGGGGAGTGCTACGTGCGGCTGGGGAGTGCCCTGTGCAGCTGGGGAGTGTCCCGTGCAGCTGGGGAGTTTGTACATGGGAACTTCCTGGAGGGCACAGGGGTTAGAATTCCTAACGTTGGGTTTGGGGCTCTGGAGTCCTTCACTAGTAAAATAAATAAATAAATAAATAAATAATAGATAAATAACTCACTCCAGAAATTTCTACCTGTTCCCTAAGGGCAAAATTGCTCCTAGCTGAGAACCACTAGTAATAGAGCCTGGCTCATGGAAGGTACTTAACAGATAGTAACTATTGTTATTTACAGAATGAATGGGTTGTTCAGGGAAGCAGTAGACCACAGTGTTTGGGTTCTGGCCTCAGGTTGCCTGGATTCCAATCCAAGCTCTACAACTTACCAGCTCTGTGACACCAGACACATTATTTAACTCCTCTGTGTCCCCAGTTACTCATGTGGAAAAGAAAATATATAATAAAACCTACTCCATAGGGTTATTGTAAGCCTTAGATGAGATGATCTTGGTAAAGCATTTTGGATAGAATCTTCCATACTGTAAGCCTTGATCGTGCGGACTGTTATTGCTACCATTATTTACTCTTTCTGTATAAGTAACTGAGAATCAGAAAGGTGACCACTGCTGAGGCCTACAGTCTTGGGTAGCCACCCTCCCTCAGCTTACCTTCCATCCAGCTCTGCAGGAAGTCTGTCCAGATTGTCTCCTGTCTTAGCAGCTTCTCATGGCCATTCGTATTTAATTGCAATCTCTGTGTTTAGAAAGAATTCCCATGGTGGGAAGAATTTGTTCATACCATTAGTTTCATTCTGGCCTCGCCACCCCAGACCAAGTGGCATGGTTCCATCCTCTACAGAGGTAGAGCACGGCTGGAGGGAGGTCCTATCCTCCAGGTCTCTCATACAGAGGTGGCTGTGAGGATGCTTGGGGCCAGACACATGGGCCAGGGAGGCCAGAATACCATGTTCAACAATAGGGGTAAGGATATGCAGGATCCTTTATGGGGTGATGACCCAGACACCACACATAAGCTGGGAACTTAGTACCTGCTATTTGCTGCTTCAGAACAAAGCAGGAGCTCAGGCATGAAAACATGGAAGGTACTCACAGTCCATAGACTAAAGGAATTGCAAGCAGAGCCATGAGGGGCTTGGCATGTACTTGAGATGTTGTAAACCCACTTTAGGGGACTGTTTATTCAGGATCATATTTGCCAGCATAAAACAATAGTACATGTATTAGTCAGCTTTGTATTACTATAATTAAATAACCGAGGCAATTAACTTATACAGAGAAAATTTTTATTTAGCTCATGATTTTGGAGGTTCTAGTACAAGATTTGGGTGAACCTATGGTTTCAAGCCCCTATCAAGGGTGACACATTGTGGCAGGAGTGCATGATAAAGCAGATTGACTATATCATGAGCCAGAAGGCCAGGAGAGTGGAAGACAAGGGGGGTCCCACAATCCTTTTTGTGGGCACAACCCTATGACTTCCCATTGGGCCCTACTTCTCCAAGGTTCTACACCCTCCAAAGAGCACTACTCTTCTATACTAACTTTTAGTATAGAGTCCTTTGGAGACACTTGTCCAAACTGCAGCAGTACACAAAATAACAGAAGCTTACATATGTTTATTTCTCTCTTATTTATTGGGAAAGCAGACCTGAGTGAGGTAGCCCAAGGTTGATAGGCTGCACCCTCTAGCGTGAGCCCTAATGCAAAGCATCAGGACGAAGGAAGAAATGGAGATGGGGGCATACCTCCTTTTAAGTCCTGCCCAGCACTTCTGCTCATTTCTCATGGACCATTGTGTAGTCATGAGGCCACACCTAACTTTAAGACTTTGGGAATGGAGCTACTATCTAAAAGTATCATTAGACACCCTAAATAGAAATCAGAATTCTTACTGAGAAGAAGAGGAGAATGGGTTAGTTGGGATAGGCAATACAAAGAGGTCTTGTCACAGGGGGTTTGGTAAGTTTTCCAAGAAGGAGGTAGTATTATGATTTCACAGAAAAATTCCAAAGTCCAAATTTGTAAGCCAAAGGAGGTATATTTAGAAGGTAATATTTAGCAGGTAATAGAAGGGATTAAGTAAAGTGATTAGCTGCTGTTAAAAATTCCTTTAGAAATCAAATCCTTTCCCATCTAACCTTAAATCCAAATCAGATTAATAACCTATCCAAGTATCTCTTCCTTAACATTAACCCTGATTTCAGTCATGATTCAACAATAACCCCTAATCTAACCCCTAATACAGGTGCATGCCTATAATCCCAGCAGCTGGGATGGCTGAGGCAGGAGGATTTTGAGTTTAAAGCCAGCCTCAGCAGTTTAGCAAGGCCCTAAGCAATGCAGTGAGACCCTGTCTCTAAATAAAATATTAAAAGAGTTGGGGATGTAGCTCAGTGGTTATGTACCCCTTGATTCAATCCCTGGTAATAACCACCACCACCACAACATAACCAAAGCAATCAAGTAAACAAAAAACAGAACCCACCTAATCTTAACCTTAAATTCACGCTGCCTAGTGGGCCTGGGTCCTGAAAGATCAGGTGTGGTTATGTATAATCCCTCTGACATTAATCTCATTGTGCCAAGGCAAAATCCTCAGATCTGATACCTATCTTAACCTCAAACCTAAACATTACCCTAACCCTAGCTCTAATCCTAACACTAACCCTGATAACTGCAACCAAATCCTTGCTTCCTCTAACCCAAATCCTGATCTTAACTTGTTGCAACCATAATCCCTATGTTAGTCAGCTTTCTATTGCTGTGACAAAATATCTGAGATAAATTACTTACAAGGAGGAAAGATTTATTTTGTCTCACAGTTTTACAGGTTTCAGTCAGTCCATTCTCACTTGGCCCTGTTGCTTTGAGCCAGTAGAACACCATGCTGGGAACATGTGGTGGAGGAGGCTGTTCATCTCAAAGAAACCAAGAAACAAAGAGATAGGAGTGGCCAGGGTCTCAAATACCCCTTTTAAGGGCATGCCCATAATAACCTAGCTCCTCTCACTAGGCCCTACTTCCTAAAGGTTTTACCTCTTTCCAATAGCGTCACTGGCTGGCAACCAAGCTTCCAATGTGGGGCTTAATGTCTTTTGGGGGACATTTAAGATTTAAACCATAATAATTCCTAACTCACCTCCAATTCTACTTCTACTTCTAACCCCAATTTTAATCCTTTTATCCTTTCTCTATTATTAACCCTAATTCCAACCCTAACTGTAACCCCTTCCCTAACCCTAAACCATAACCTAAACCCTAAACCCAGTCACAATTCCAACCTCAATCCAGATTTCAACACTAGTCCTAATTTTCTAATCCTACCTTCTCTACCAAGTCAACTTTACCTCTATAGGTGGGTTGGTCTCACAGGGCTTAAGAGATATGCTTGGTTGGTAGAGGGAGTCTAGACCACTGACCTCATGTAGGTGCCTTGCCTTGACCCACCGGTGTTAACCGCATGGGAGCTGGAGATGAATTTGCAGAACTACATCAGGAATGTTCTTTGCTGACCCAGGCCCACCAGCCTGTGTGAATATTGGTGGTAATTACTCTGTAAGATGGGAAAATCTCACAATGCCAGTTCACCAATTTGGCCTCACAGTTGAGTTTAAATACAATTCTAGCAAATTGTGCTGATTTCAATTTCACAGGCTTGGATTTAGTAGTTTTTGAATTCATCATCTAAATGTATGTAAATTATCCACTCTCACCCTGAATCCAGCAGTTTTGTTAAGAGGACTGTGATTTCTTTCCTAAGAGGACTATAATTTTTGTAGGAGGGCTTTACACCACCTCCTACTAGCACTGAGTAGCTGGGCCTGGGCCCAATGGAAGATTCAAATGAGGCATGAAAGAGCATTAGCAAAATTCACAGCAACAAGAACACTTTTTAGAGAGCAGAAGAAAAGCAATAGATGGATTCAGTTCTTTACAATTCAACAAATATTTTGGGGATGAATGCAAGGCACGGAGATTGGCATGGCAGGAAATCAAATATGAGAAAGATTGTTACTGGGTATGGGGACCAGGGAAGTTGGGGAAGGGAAGGAGGACTGAGACAGGAACTGGTCCCTGAGCTCTCTGCTTCAAGGTTACAGTATCTTTTTATGCAGGCTATAAACATTACCACCCTTTTGTATGAGACAGGTCCACAGGATACAGAAGGGACAGGGAAATGCAACTAACTCGGAATGCTGAGGCACCCAGGACCAATGTCAAGGAGAAGCTGTTCCCAGTCCTGGGCCTGAAGGTGTTAGAAGAGGAAATGGCATTATGAGCACCTGGTTTGAGGTGGATAGTACAAGAGGGTGCAGCCTCTGTCACAGTTGAGGATGGGAGGGAGCAAGGAGAACACACCCGGAGGACTTCTCTCTCTTCCTACCAATTGTGTGTTGGAACTGGCTGGTGCTGGTTCATGAGGGACAATTTTATGCAGCTCTTTCCAACTCTGGTCTCAAGTTGGTAGTTTGAAATCTCATGGTGGGAGTATTTACATCACAGAAATGGGCAAATGCTACGAATCAGGATGTTTTTCCCTGGAGAGCTGGCTGATTAACATTTACTGGCATGAGGTTTTACCGTCTCCCACGCTCTCATCGGCTCTTTCTGCTTCTCATTGGCTGATCCGGTAGCAAGTCAGAGGGCAAAGGAGCTTGGATAGAAGAGTCACTATGGGGAAGCCTGTAGGGACAGGGACCAGGGATCAAAGGGAGGAGAATCGGAGGGAGAGAGGGGCAGCAAAGGGAGGATGACTGGCACACCCCACCACCACTTTTTAATTCCCTTACCCTTTAAAAGGAGCTTATCACCTCCTGCCATACTGCAGAGTTAACTCTTTACCCTTTGTCTCCCTCACTTGAATGGAAGTTTCATGAGCGAAGGGACTTTGTTTTCTTCTCTAACATGTCTCTAGCCCTTGGAACAGTGCCTGATATCTTACAGATGCTCAATCATTTTTGTTGAATGGGAGACTACAAGGCAGAGTCTAAGTGGCTTAAGAGAAATTGGAAGTGCTGGGATACACAGAAGAGAGATTCCACATAGTACCAAGTATCAGGTGACCATGGAGCACCTAGAGAGAAGTGTCCAGCAGACAATCGAAAATGCAGAGATTGGAGCTAAGATATAAACTTGAGTATCTGATCACATAAACACCAGTCTGCTGGATATCACTGAAAGACTGGAAGAGGAGGTGACAAATGCTGAAGACAGAGTCTTGGAGAATTCTCGCACCCAAGAGGGAGCTTGAGAAGGGAGAACCAAAGAAGCAAGCTCTGATCAGAGAAATGGGAGAATTAGGATAAGGTGTGGAGTTTAAAAAAATGAGTATTTCAGGGTGAGGAGTACTGGCATTTCGTTGATAATCCGCTAACATTTGTGCTGAATGAGGTTTGAATTGGAGCTTGAGAAATGGCCTCTAGACTGCACAATGAGGAAATTACTTGTAACCAATACAAGGGCTATTTCAATCAAGTGGTGGGTTCAGAAACCAGACTCCAGTGAGCTGAGAAGTGAATAAACTACTTTGAAAATTTATTATAATGCTATGTGGGTAAACACTGAAAAACATTACGCTAAGAGAAAGGAGTCAGTCACAAACATTGTATAATTCCATTTCTATGAAATGGCCAGAATGGACTAATCTAGAGAGACAGAAATAGATCAGTGGTTGCCTAGGGCTGGGAGATAGTGGGGAGTGACTGCTAGAGGGTAAAGGATTTCTTGTTGGAGTGATGAAGCTATTCTAAAACTAATTATGGTAATGGTTACAGAATTCTGTGGATATATTAAAAACCACTGAATTGTGTGCTTTAAATGGGTGAACTTGTGTGTATGTGAATTGTATCTCAAATAAAGTTGTTACTAAAAAAAAAAATCAATGATGCAATACTTTGTATAGACAAATATCCTGTGTTGAATCTGCTCTAAGGCGCTATTGATTGACAGAAGAATCATTATTACATGTACCACAATAAAAGATAACAACTACTAAATAAACTAATGCCACTTTTTCTTATCATATTGATTGGGAGATGTGTCCTGATTTCAGAGAGGTTAGAGTTTTTAAAGATGTACCTTAGAATCAGTGAACTAAGGTGCATGGCACAGATACATGATTGTAGGGAGACAGGTTATGTCTCGGCATAGGCCACGAACCAAGCAAACAAAAAGAATGAGCACCAGGATGCCAATAGAATGTTCCATCAGTACTGCTGTTGCCCTTGATGTGTCTTTCCCAGTCCCTTCACTCTGTGGTGGCCACCATCTTGGTTATTTTTTGTTAGTTTTTCTTCACATTTTTATTGGTGCATTATAGTTGTACATAATGGTGGGGTTTGTGTGCATAAAATGTTACAATATAATTTGGTCAATATTACTCCCCAGTACTTCTCCCTGCCTCTCCTTCTTCCTCCCCTTATTTATTTTAATGTGATATAAGATGCAACATAAAATTTGCCATTTTTATCCACTTTTAAGCTATAGTTTAGTGGCATCAAACACATTCATATATCTGTGTAACCATTACCACTAGCCGTCTCCAGAACCCTTTTCATTTTGCAAAACTGAAACTCTGTGCCCACTGAATAACAACTCTCTATTCCTCCCTTCCTCCTGTTCCCTGGTAACCACCATCCTACTTTCTGTCTCCATGAATCGGACTGCTCCAGGTCCCTCATATGTACAGATTCAGTTTAATGCGACTGCAACAATCTCAAGTTGAAATGACCATTGCCCCAGAGTAACCCTAGTCCGTTTTTCCTGTGTAGTTTCCCAGTAAACTATAAATAGAAAAAAAATGTTAGAGTGGTATGTGGAATTTTACAACTGGACCCTTGTGCCAGGAATGTGCCTGACTTTGACATTGGCTTAAAATAAGCCAGGTTCATTCTGACTAGTCACTCTTCTCCTAATCCATATATATACAACCTTCCTCCTGACCCAAATTGTGGGAACCACTTGGTCTTGCTGCTGCCCAGGACCATGCTTCTGTCAGTAAGTCCCCAGTAAATTGTACTCTGTGAAATTCTACATCTGTCTGTCTCTTTCTTGGGTCTCATGGTGTTCCGGGGTGAGTTCTCATACAGTAGAGCTGAGTTGTTCCAGAACATCACGTAGATGGAATCTTATACCATTTACCCTTTTGTGTCTGCCTTATTTCACTTAGTATGATGTCTTCACCCCAGTTCATCCTAGAATGAATGAGAATTTCCTTCCTTTAAAGATAACATTAGATTGTATGTAGGCACCACTTTCTGTTTTTCTGTTCATATATTATGGACATTTGGGTTGCTCCTACCTTTTTGCTGCTGTGAATATTAGTGTACAAGTATCTATTTGAGATACTGCTTTAAAATCTTTTGTATATATTCCTAGAAGTAAAATGGCTGTGCCAAATGCAACTCTATGTTTTATATTTTATGGAACTGTGATTCAGTTGTCTATGATGGCTGTACCATTTTACATTCCCACCAGCAAGGGCACAGTGGTCCCAATTTATCTATATCCTTATCAATACATTTATTCTCTCTCTCTCTCTCTCTCTCTCTCTCTCTCTCTCTCTCTCGATAGCCATCCTAATGGGTCTGGCTACTGTCCTGATTTTCAATGTACATTGCCTTTGCTTTTCTTTATTGTTTTACTAAAGATCTGCTTTCAAATAACATATTGTTTAATATTATAAGTTTTAAAATTTTATTTCAATAAATCAGTTCAACAAATATTCACCAATCATCTGCTGGGTGTAGGAAACAACACTGAACAGGACAGGTGGGCCCTGCCCTGTAGGGGGTGATGCCTAATGGGGATGATGTTCTTTCTCCAGGGAATTAAAAGCAGGGTTCACTGCCCAAAGGGACTTGTGGGAAAGGGTTGTCAGGAAATCTAATCTGGCTCCAGGGGTCAGGAAAGTGCTTCTGAGGAGTGTTAAAGAAGAGAAATTGAATAGAATGGCCATGTGGAAGGAAAGCAGGGTCAAGGGGAAGTTTTTGCTTGAGGAAGAGGAAATCTGTCCCCACAAAATGAGAGAAGGTGAGACTGAAGATGCTAGGCCCTGTGCTGCTCAGGTCCAGAGGAGGCAGACAGGGTGGAATGCAAGTAACTGAACACGCCAGGGGCGGTTACCTTTCTGCAGCACCTTGGGAGAGGTTGGAGAGGACCCAGGACACAGGAATGTTCTCTGGGTTCCCAGATGAGGGCCTAGGGCTGAAAGAAGACAAGCCTACTGTGCTCCTTCGTCCTGAAGTCTCACCCCTGAGGTCTTTGCAGGGTCTCTGGGAACAAAAATCGGATTTTGAGTGAAGCAATTTATTTAAGTGGGCTGGGAGGCTAGGGCCAGGGTGCAGGGAGGGGAGGAGGAGAGAGCAGCAGCAGCAGCAGCAGCAGCAGCAGAGTCTTTCACAACCACCCAAAGCTCAGTGCATTGCTGTTCCACTGCCCCTTGCAATCTGCTGCAGTGGCCGCCATATGTCTGGTTCTAGGGAGAGGCCCAGTGCATGTGTACCACCTCAAGATATGATAAAGTGGGAGTCTATTGAAAATTCCCTCCGTGCTTTTAATAGGGCAGAGTGCTGTGGGGCTGTAGGAGCTCATGTCTTTGTTGTTCCTATCCTTTTTCTTAGATGTCCTCCCCTCCATGCCCAATGGGAAGAGTCCCATGGGGATCCAAGGTGGCCAGGCCTTTCCATTGTGCTCCAGGCTTCCACTGTGCTCCTGTGGGTTGAAGCTAGGGAAGGTCAGAGGTATCTTTGTGCTGAGGAGCCTGGGGTACCTGGGATGGCCAGGACCTTAGAGGGAAAGCTGGACATCACAACATCAGTGGAGCTGACTTTGGAACCAGACTTGAGTTCAAATCCTAACTCTCACTTTTAGATTCTGTGACCTCTGGGAAGTTATTAAATTTCTAAAGTAGAACTCACAGTTCTGTTATGGCTCAGATATGAGGTGGCCCTCAAAGTTCCTGTGTTAATGCAGGAATATTCAGAAATGATTGGATTGTGAGAGCTGTAACCTAATCAATGGATTAATCCATTTGATGAATTAATAATTTGAAAGGACTATTTTAATGGGTGGCAGCTACAGGCAGGTGGGGTGTGGCTAGAGAAAGTAGATCTTTGGAGAAATACCTTTGGGGATTGTTGCTTGTTCCCTGGCTTCTCCTCTCTTCCTGTTTCCCAGCCACTATGAACTGAGCAGCTTTCCTTCACTGTGCTCTTCCACCAAGATGGTGTGCCTCACCTCAGGCCAGAGCAAGGGAGTTGGCCAACCATGCACTAAACCTCAGAAACTGTGAACTCAAAATAAACTTTTCCTCCTCTAAGTAGTTCTTGTCAGATGTTTTGGTCACAGCGATGAAATCCTGACTAACACAAATTCTTCTTTGCATATTGATTTACAGATTAAAAGAGATAAATAATAACATATACACTAAGTGGTCCAGTGCCCACCCAGCATGTAGGACGCACTTAAACAGTAGTTACGTTCATATTATGGAGCACCACTCAGCACTAAGAAAGAATGAACTATTGATACGTGCAGCAATATGGATGGAACTCAAAATAATTTGCTGAGTGAAAGAAGTCAGACTAAAAAGGGTACATTCTGTAGGTTCCATTTTTATAAAACTCTATCAAATGGAGACCTATCTCTTGTTATAGGCAGTAAACCAGTAGATGCCTGAGAATGGAGGAAGAGTTGGCAGGGTGATTATAAAAGACTATGGGAAGTGATAGATACAACCACTATCTCAATTGTGTTGATGGTTTCATGAGTATGTACGTGTGTCAAAACTTATCAAATTGAAGACGTTAAATATACAAAGTTCATTTTACGTAAATTATATCTAAAGTTGTTAAAAACAACAAAATGTGATGATGATGACAATGATGGTATTGAGCTGTCCTTATCTACCACTACCCTCCCCCTCCCTGGAGAATTACCATTATCACAACCAGGAGGGGCTATTAAAACAAACAAACAAAAACCAAAACATCAGCAGAATTCCTCCAGGTTCTAGCATTTGAGAGTTTGGGAAAGAAAAGACCCCAGAGAGGTTCTAGAGGTGGCTGGATGCAGGCTTGCTCTCACTGAGAACTGTGGGCAGTGGGAGCTAAGAGGAAGGGCAGGTGCATCTTTCAGTTCAGCCATGGGTTTGGGGGCAATAGGCTGTAGGGCAGCTGCAGGAGCACCTCTATCCCTTTGAGCTGAGAGTGTGGACCTGCAGACAGTAGCTCTGGACCCCTGTGTTTCTCTTCTGTTTTGTGGACCTTGGTGTGTCTGTTATGACTGCTGCCATAGCCCATTAATAATGGCAGCCCACTACGTCTGCCAATCTAGGTCAGGGGGTTGAATCTTAAATGGACAATCATTGATTCCCATCAAAGAAGGTGAGAGATGGAAGAAATCTAATACAATTCAAGGGCATTTTTTGCTCAGAGGAGACAGAGGTCCCAGGAAGCCAAGTGACTCTCTAACACCACCTGGCTCTTCCTTCCTCTCCCTCCACTGCACAGATGGTGAGCAAGCAGGCTAATGCCAGGCACAGTGCTTGGACAATGGCTTCTTTCTTGGGACATCTGCATGGAGAGTCTCTCTCCTTGAGAGCCCTGCTTATGCTCTGCCCCTCCCCTTGCTAGACTGGAAGAGCAGCTAAGCTCTTGCTTGTTCAAGAACTCAATTGGGAATGCAACCTTCCTGGGCATTTCTGGATTCTCTGGGTGAATAAAAGGTTGTGGGACATAAGGAGTCTTGGAAGACTCTGCCACAGCCAGGTTCCTAATCCTGGGAGGTGGCATGATCCCCACATAAAGCTTCTGCCCCAGGCTCCAGGGCAGAGAGCCAGACCAGTGGGTGGCCCACAGGCTGATGCCGCCTGCAGACTGGTTGGGTCTATTCCATACGCATGTTTATTTATGTTCTAATTGAAATAGTTGCTTTATTAGTCAGAGTTCTCCAAAGAGAACTTAAGGAGAGAACACTGAGAAATTCTTTGTTAGGTGATTTTATTGTGCAAACATCATGGTGTGAACTTACATAAAACTAGAAGGTAGAGGTCAACCACTTAATCCGGACTTTTAATGTAATTCAGAGACAAGTGAGCCCCAGACCTATGAGGCTGCTGCTGGTGTAACCCAGTTTTTTGTTTGTTTTTGGATTGAACTCAGGAGCATCCGACCACTGAGCCACATCAACAGATCTACTTTGTATTTGAGACAAGGTCTCACTGAGTTGCTTAACACCTTGCTTTTGCTGAGGCTGGCTTTGAACTTGCCATCCTCCTGCCTCAGCCTCCCAAGTCACTGGGATTACAGGCGTGCACCACTATGCTCAACTTCATATTGTTTTATAATAAGTAGAAATCATATATTCTAAAAGAATTATAAAAAATTTAGTATAGTAAATGCATGAACCAGTGATATAGGCCTTTTTTTTAAAAAAAGTTTTCAAGTAGTAGGTAGTATCCATAATTGTATGTGTTCTATCTTTTAATGACTGGCAGTGCCTATAGGTTTATTTATACTAGTATCACCAGAAACACATGAGTAATACATTGCAATGGTTACAATGTCACTAGGTCAGATGAATTTTTCAGCTCCATTATAATCGGTTTTTTTTTTTTGGTACTGATCATCTTTTTTCAATTTTTTAAAAATAATTTTTAGTTGTAGATGGTCACAATACCTTTATTTTATTTGTTCATTTTTTTAATGTGGTGCTGAGGATCAAACCCAGGGCATCACACATGCAAGGCAATGCTCTGCCACTGAGCCACAGCCACAGCCCTTTTTTCAATTTTTGAGACAGCTTCTTGCTAAGTTGTTGAGGGTCTTGCTAGGTTGCCCAGACTGGCCTTGAACTTGCAATCTTCTTACCTAAGCCTCTGAGTTGCTGGGATTACAGGTGTGTGCTGCCATACCCAGCTTTTATTATAATAATATGGAAACCCGGTTGCATATGTGGTCTGCCATTGATCAAAATGTTGTTGGATATGGCACATGGCTGTAGAAAAATACAGATAAAGATATATGAGAGGAACTTTATTTTATTTTGATTTATTTTATTTTGTGGTAGGTTTGTTTATACTAGTATTACCACAAACACATGAGTAATACATTGTGCTATTACAGTCCAAGTTCATATGCAAGCTGGAGAACCAGAGCAGAGAATAATGTGGCTCCACTCAGGCTGGAAAGCCTGAGAACAAGGAAGCCAATGATGTCACTGTCAAGCTGAGACTAAAGGCACCAGAGAACTGGGAGACTGCTGCTACAAGACCTAGAGGGCGAAGGTTGAGAAACCTGGAATTCTAGAATCCAAGGACAGGAAGAGAAGGGTGTCCTGCTTAGGATGAATGAGAAACTTCTCCCTCTTTCACCTTTTGTCCACAGCTGATCACATAGTGTCTATCCACAAGGAGGGTGGATCTTCCCCACTCAATCTGCAAATCCACATATCAATTTCCTCTGGAAACTGCTTCACAGACCCACCCAGAAACCATGTTTCATGAGTCAAATAAGTGTCCCTTAATCTAGTCAAGTTGACACTTAAAATTAAGCATTACAGTTGCCAATGTGGAAAAATTAGGAGATTTCAAATAAAACTCCAGATTCCCAACTTCCTAGAAGATCCTTCATCACTGTGCCTAGCTAACTGAAGGACATTTGTGGTCTGGGGCTGAGTATCAGCTGATCCATTAATAAGAATAGTGAGAATAAGAACTGATGCTGTGCCAGGCACACTTTACATGAGTTTATTTATCGGGTTCCCGCCCAGGGCCCAGTTCTCAAATTTACAGTCTCACCTTGAGCCTAAAGGCTTCAGGGGACTGGTTCTACTCCAGAGGATGGGGGGAAAGTCTGGAGGAGCTCTGGGCCTCAGCCCAGCATCCAGACTGCTGCCCTGGGCTGAAAGATAGCATCTTCTGACCATCGTGCCTGCCCCTTTGCAGATCCATTTCCATCAGCCTTTGATCTGGCTTCCCAGGGAAACAGAGGGGTTTCCTGTTGGGACCAGGCTTACACCAAATACAACATAGGTAGGACTCAGGGACCAGCTTGTGGGGCTGGAGTTGTGCCATTACTTTGGGAGCCTTGAGAGATAAAATTTTGATGAGATTTCCTGTCAGGAAATCTTCATTTTTAGTCATGCATTTGATGAAATGTCCCCAGACATTGCAGCCAAGCTGAAGAAATGTGGGCCAGCTGATAGTAGGATTAAATGGATTTTTAACTAATGGAAAAACCAGACCAGACCACTGTATTGATTGGATTGATGTCAATGTGGGTCACTAGAGAGAAAACAGGAGATGTTTGCTGCATGCCTAGAGGACGAGGCCTGCCATGCAAAAGTGAGGGGCCACGTTTCTGGCCAGCCCTGCCACATTTTAGCTATGTGACTTATAGATGGATGATTTCCATCTCCCAAAGGTTGGCTTCCTCATCTACAAAGTAGGGGTGAAGGCAATGTTATCTCTCAGGGCTGCTTCTGTGAGGATCAAATGGTTTGAGCCTTGGAGAGCACTTGGTAAATGTCACTTTGGTGGTGATAAGGTTCACCATGACACATTGCTGTGGAGAAACTGAGATACAGAAGAAGGCACTGAGGACTCTGTTGTCCTCTTGGGACAAAGGGAGATGGCAGATGGGGAGGAGGATCATAGGGTCTTGAGATTTCATTGGACACTCGGGGACATGGCTGCAGCCCAACTAGTCATTGGGTGAGAAGAAAAAGGAAAGAGATTATTGTAAGCAAAGAAAGGCAGGAGCTAGAAGAGGGGAGGAACAGAGAGAGGTGAGGGAAGGAGACGGAAAGTGACACGGAGGGGCTCCCCAGCCTTGCCCTTTCCGTGGTGAATGTCTCTAGTTTGACAAACAGGGACCAGAGATCAGAAGGGACTGAGGAGGTTCTAGGAGTGGTGGGTCCTATGGGGAAGCTCACAGCTCCCTAGGGCCACCACTTCAGATCCACTTCAAATTTCTCAACTCCCAAACTGGGAGATTGCGAATGCTATTGTGCTTCCTATTCTTGGGGACACTGGCTCATCCCAAGGAGGTCAGCAGCCCATTTCTCCGCTTACTGTGCAAGGAGAACTGAGTTCATGTTTGCACTGATATGTTAACAGGGAAAATTGGAATATTTTTCTTGAAAAAGAAGTGTCATTTTTCTCTGAAGCCCCAACTTTCAAGAGCCTGGCACATAGAGGATGCTGGATAAATGTTGAACAAATAAAAGGAAAGAAGCCCAAATGGGAGAAACAGCTAGGTGCTCAAAAGGGACTTGGAAGCCTATTCTGATGAGAAAGAGGACAAGAAGTGTTCCCCATATAACTAGCAGCACCCGCTGGAGAGATCAGAGACTTCTTTTTTTTATACTTATCAAAGTAGTAGGGGAGCATTTTTTTTTAATCAAGTGGTATTAAAAGGCTTATAATTAAACCTGTAGAACTTCGGTCTTTCCAGTTCCACTCCCCAGAGATAATGCCATTAGCAAAATGACTTCTCATTGCAGATATGTATTGCAACATAGTTTGCAATAGAAAAAGGATGGAAATGAACTAAATGTCCATTAAAATATCAATGGACGTTATGCAGCAGCAGAAACAATGAAGAATCTCCTTATATACTGATATAAAATGATCTTGAGATACAGTAAGCATAAAAGGCAAGGTACAGATGAGTTTGCATAGGGTGCTACCAGATATATAAAAAGGAGGGGGGATGATATGAGTATTGCCATTTTATTGTGTGCTCAGGTAAGAGCTGGCTAAAAATATCACATTTGAACACAGAACTGCGAGAATAAAGAATGACCCATGCATTTGAGTACATATTATCATTTGTTAAGTCATGAAAGAAACTAGCCCAACATATTTGCTGCCTTTCATGGAAAAGAACTAGTTAGGAAATAAGTGTATGATGATTCGTTATACTTTTTTTTTTTATACAGTGATAGTTGTTTAATGACAGGGACATGGTCTGAGAAATGTGTTGTTAGGTAATTTCTGTCATTGTGTAAACATAGTACAGTGTACTTCCACAAACCACATGGTATAGGGCAATCATTTCACCTTGTCTCTTGATGTAACCCAAAGATGTAGTAATCACGAGATGTGTGAACCTGCTGCCGGCATAACATAGCATCATGTTCTATAGTAAACTTTTTTTTTTGGTTGTTAGTGAGACTGCACTCTAAAATAATAAAAAGCATAGCATAATGAATCCATGAACCAATAGTATAGTCACTTATTGTCACTATCAAGTATTAGGTACTGTGTTAGCTTTCTGTTGCTATGACAAAATACTTGAGAATATTACCTTAAAGGAGGAAAGATAAAGTTTGGCTCATGGTTTCAGAAGTTTTGGCCCAAGGTTGATTGACTCCATTGTTTTGGACCTGAGGCAAGATAGAACATGATAGCAGGATGAGCATGTGGCAGAGGGAGCTACTCACTTCCTGGCACCCAGGAAGGAGGGTGGGGGGGAAGGGGGAGGGGAGGAGGGAGGGAGCAGAGGAGAAAAAGGAAGGAACAAATACTGGGGAAGAGATATGCCCTTCAAAGAATGCCCTATTAAACTGCCTCTTCCAACTAGACTCCTTCTCCTCTTCCAACTAGATTCCTTCACTTCCCAATAGTGCAACTAGCTGGAGATCAACACATGAGCCTTTGGGGGACACTCCGGATCCAAACTATAATAGGTATTATTCATAATTGTATTGCTCTTATGTGAGTGGCAGCATAGTAGGTTTATTTAAACAAGCATTACCACAAACATGGGAGTGATACATTTTGGTTACACCTTATGATGGCTACACTGTTACTAGGTGATAGGAGTTTTGGGGCTCCATTGTAATATTTTTTTGGTGTGTGGTGCTGGGGATCAAACCCAGGACCTCGTGCATGTGAGGCAAGCACTCTACCAGCTGAGCTATATCCCCAGCCCTCCATTGTAATCTTATGGGACCACTGTCATGTACGCAGTCCATCCTTGACTGACACATTGTTATGCACTACATTACTGTATTTTTTATATATACTTATAAAAATAAAATTTGAGTAACTTCTTTGTGGCCAATAGATTTCTAGGTCATCCCAATGATCCCCCAACTTGGTGTTTGCATCTCTGAATCATGGCAGGACTTATGTGTAGAAGGAGAAGAGATAAAGCTCCCATGATTATGTTATGTTATACAAGGCTCCATCTTAGCAGAAATAGAGTGGGATGAGAGGCTTTCCTAGTGGGTTTGATCAAGTCAGTAGCTATGTTGAAGAAGTGGTAGTAGTAGAAACTGTGCCATGAAGCTGTGGTGCCTTTAGGGATTTGGGTGGCCTGTAGGCCTGAAGGTGGCCTCCAGATGATAGACAATAAAAAGCAGGTACCCTCAGTCATACAACTACAAGAAAATGAACTCTTCCAACAAGATAATGATCTTGGAATGGTATTCTTTCTCTGTGGAGACTCCAGCTCTGAAGGGGACCTGCTTGAACTGAGCTGGAACTCCTGATCCACTGAAACCGGGAGACATTAGATACATGTTCTTAGCTGCCAAGTGCGTGTCAATTTGTTATGGAGTAATAGGAAGTGGATGCACTCTGAGTTATTTCTTCTGGTATCTATCATATAAACTGTGCTTATATTGCTTTTCTCGATTTGACAAGTTTAGAAATTATCAATTGATGCTCTGGAATTGCAGACAAGGATTTATTCTCTTCCTATCCTTTTCCTTCCTCCTATTCTTCCAGGACAGTGACTTTGGTATTTTTCATTAAATCAGTAGTCAGTGCTGAATCATTATTACAGTGTCGATACTGTTTGGTGTGCAATGATTGTTTCATTATCTTTGTTTATCCTGGGATTAAAAATAGTTAGTCTTGTTTAAAAATTTATTTACTGTTCTGCGTACCTTGCCTCTTTTTTTCTCCACTTGTTCCTGCTACTCTGGCAAATGCCCAATGACCTTATTTTTGAATGGTGAGACCTGCTAGCTACTATATTGATCTCATTTCCCCCTGGCTATCTCTCTTCTGCTCTAAATTGCCCTCTAAACAGCCCTAAGAACAGCTGCCATTCAGGCACTTGCTCTCACCTCTCTGCTGAACGCTGTCTCTTCAGTCCCGTATCTTCACTTTTCAGTTTACAACCTGGTTTTGGTGGAGTACAATCTTCAACAGTTTCTTCAGACAAGGTGCATGGGAAGTCCATTTGTTGAAGTCCACGGACATCTGTAAAATTACTTTATTCTTCTCTCAAACTGACTGATGGTGGCTGAAAACAGAATTCCAGGTTGAAAATAACTCCCTCAGAATATAGAAGGCATCATTCAGTAGTCTGCTGGCTTCTAATGTTGCTTCCGGGGAGTCAATGCCATTTTTATACCTTAGGGTGGTATTTCTTATTGTGCCCTATTTTAACTCTCTAAGTTTTTTGGATCCTCTCTTTATTTTTTGGTTTGGTTGTTGAATGCCCTCTAAGAACCAAGATATTAAATCTTTGGTCCTCAGGGTGTTGCTAAGGTGTGTGTGTGTGGGGGGGGTGGGGGATGTTGAGCCTTTAAGAGGAGGGGCTTAGTGGGAGGTTCCTAGCTCACTGGGGACCTATCTTTAAAGGATATAGTGAGACCTCTGTCCCTTTCTCATCCTCTTTTATATTTCCTGGCCATGAAGAGAGCAGTTTTTCTCCATTATATACTTCCGCCATGATGTTCTACCTCACCACAGGCTCAAAACCAATGGGGCCAACTGATGGTGTACTGAACCTTCTAAAACTATGAGCCCAAACAACCCTTTTCTCTTATAAAGTTGATAATTTCAGGTATTTTACTACAGTGATGGAAAAATAACAAACACATTTGATATTCTGAAATTTCAAAATTGATGCTAAATTTTCTTAAATTTGTAATGATCAGCCTTTAAGTGACTGTTTTCATGTGGAAATTCATGACCACTTGTTCTGGGAATATTTAGTATTTAAAAAAAATTTCTGCCCATCTTTGTTTTCTTTATTGCCTTTTTGATTCTTTGATTTTCCCTCTATCAGTTCTCTTTCCCAGCGGTTTTCACTTCAAGCATTGCTATTTTTTAATGTTCAAGAATTCTTTTTGGTTCTCTGATTACTTTCTTCAAAGAGTAGCCTTTTATTTCTCCAGTGTTTTTATTGAAGTATTTTTAAAAATTTCTTCTAGCCCTTGCATTGTCTCTGGGATCCTTTGATGCTTGCCTTAGTTTTGGTCTTTTTTTCTTGTTAGAGTTCTTCCTCAAATGTCTGTTGATCTTTGACTGATCTTGTCTGTGTTTCTTGAAGTGGACTCACAGCTCTGCCTGCTTTGGTGGAGTAAGAGGTCTCATGGATTTTTTTGACTCTGGAAATTGCCAAATGTCAGTATGTAGAGACCCTTTTCTCCATGGTTATTCAAGAGAAGTCCCCTCTTATCTTTGCCTTGGGCTAGGGTACATTTAGTGGAAGGAGAAAATGGAACTCTGGAATTCTTCCTGAAGCATTTAGATTGTAGTCTTGGACCTCACCCATCCCCCACTTTGCTTCGTGTCCCCAATTTTGAAGATTTCTCATTTACTTCACTAGAGCATAAGCTTTGGGCCAGGGGAAGAGGCATGTAGGTTGCCTATCTTCATGGGGCAAAGGACAGAACTAGGGGGTCAGATTTTTTTCATTACTGGGACCAAAAGACCTTACCAGAAGCATGTGGAAGAGGAAAATTTTATTTTGGCTAATGATTTCAGATGTCTTTTTTTTATATTTTATTTTTTAGTTATTGGCAGACCCAACACCTTTGTTTATATGTGGTGCTGAGGATCTAACCTGGGCCGCATGCATGCCAGGCGAGCGCGCTACCGCTTGAGCCACGTCCTCAGCCCATTTCAGAGGTCTTATTCCATAGCTCAATTTGGGGTGAGAGAGAACATCATGGCAGAAGAGAATGGTGGAGGAAAGCAGCTCAGGACATGGCTACCAGGAAGAAGACAGACAGAGCTCCACTCACCAGTAACAAAATACAAAGCCCAAAGACACATACATTCCCCAGTGACCTATGTCCTTTGGCCACACCCTCTATACTTACAGTTACCATCTAGTTAATCCTTATCGGTGGATTAATCAACTGATTAAATTATACCTCTCATAATGTATTGATTTCACCTCTGAAAATTCTTGAGTTGTCTCATACATGAATTTTTTGGTGATTCCTCATATCTAAACCCTAACAGGGTCTAACCTGGTAAAGTTGGCCCTTGATATTTGTGCGCTCTGCATCAATGGATTCAACCAATTGTAGATTGAAAATATTTGGGTAAAAATGCATTTTTTCTGAATATTTACAGATTTCTTTTCTTGTCATTATTTCCTAAACGGTAGAGATTAGCTGCATAATGTTCATATTGAATCAGACGTTATAAGTAATCTAGAAATGATTTAAAGTCTATGAGAAGAGATATGTAGGTTTTATGTAGATATTATACCATTTTATATAAGGGACTAGAGCATGGGGATTTTGGTAGCCAAGGGATGTCCTGAAATTTCAATTTTCCAAGGATGCTGTATTGGTCAATTTTCTATCATTGGAACAAAACACTTGAGTTAATCAATTTATAAGGAGGATGGGTTTATTTTGGCTCATGGGTTCAGAGGTTTCAGTTCATGGCCACTTGGCCCTGTTGCTTTGGACCTTTGGTGGGGCAGAACATCATGGCGGTAGAAGAGGACTGTTACCACATGGTAGACAGGAAGTGAAAGAGAGAGTCAGGAAGGGGCTATGGTGCCAATATCTCCTTCAAAGGCACATTCTCAGGACTTAACGTCCTTCTACAAGGCCATACCCCTTCAAGATTCCACCATCTCCCAATAGCGCCACAGGCTGACAATCAACCCTTTAACATATGAAACTTTGGGAGACATTCCAGATCCAAACGATAGCAGATGCCTAGGGACAGATGTATACATACTCCTCCTATATATATCCCTCTTCTCTGCCTCACACTTGACCTTAATTTGCCCTGTACCTGTTGCCTCCAGGTCCTGAGTACCTCAGGCTTTCTACAGAGTGAATCAGTTCTCTGCTCATGTGGAACCTCCTTTTCGAGCACTTAGCTGATATCCTCCTCTGCTAATGTTTCTCCTCCATCTGCTTTCTGTCTTCCAGACTTTGTTGAAATCTTCTATCTATAATTATCTCCTCTCATATTCTCCTAGTCTTTGGGTTTATACTGTCGAAAAACACATCTGCTTTCATTTTAGTGGGCCTTAGGGTGAAAGGACAAATAGGTAGTTGTGTTGGGTAGGGATTTGCATTTCTTATTCAAACTGGGGTTCCAGGGCTTCCTGATCATCTCCTGATGACTCTGAGCAGAGGCTTGGCTCTCTGGGGTGATAAGAGCACCTGTCCCAGGTGAACCGCATTATTCCCGCACTCCTGATCCCTGTGACATCTTTGAAGTCCCATGTCAGGAAGTTAGAATATGCAAGAAATAAAATACTACCTCTGGCCCTACCCTGGGGACATTGTGATAGTGACTAGCAGAAGTCAGTAGATTTTTTTTTTTTCTGCCAGGGACACTTCCCAACAATCTTGTAGCAGGGCATTGACAGAGTTGCTCAGGAGTATCTTGGCTTAGACACTTGGTCCATCTGGGAGAAGCCAGACAACAGAGGTTGGCTCCAGATTGAGGGATCCTGGTAGCGAGCTACAGAAGTGACAGTGCGGGTTGAGAAAGTGTGAGCCTGAGGATCCTCAAATACCCAGCTCTCAGGGGGAGGCAGAGGTCCCAGATGGCAGGCCCTCTGCACAGTGTTGGGCACATGCGGCAGCAGCCAGAGCTAGCGTGCTGGGCCAACAGGCAGTTGGCTTTAAGAGGTCTGACCTTGAGGAAGTCCAGCCTCCTTGAGGGGATTGAAACTCGAGGACTGGGGTCTGAGTGTGGGGAAGAAGGGTGCCTGCTCCCAAAGGATGTTCAAGGCAGGGATGCCTTAGGCAGATAGGTAGTATAAAGGTCAGTTCTTGGGATTGAGATTTGGAGTGGAGAGGGAGCAGGGGCCAGCCAAGGGCCCTGGAACTTGAGCTTGAATAGCCGCAAATCAGACAGGACGGATTCCCAAGCCTGGGTCAGAGCAGGATCCTGGAGGTGATGTCGTGAGGACCCAAGGACACAGGGACAAGTGTTAAGTAGAAGTCTCTCAGCACCAGATCTGCGCCAAGGCCAGCTTGCTTCTTACTGAGGACTTTTCTCCAGGAGGGAACTGACTTTGACCTCCCACCAGCTCTGTGGCCAAGTGAACAGAAGAGGGACACCTGGAAATCTGATATTTTGGGCTGACAAATCTCCTGGCCCTAAAGAGCTGGATTATGGAAAGAAAATAAACTTCTGTTGAGCAGGTGCCTCACAGGCATTATCTCATTTAATACATCAATCCTCTGAGATGGTCTTGACGCAGTTCTCAGAGGCTCAGAGAAGTAGAGCAGTTTGATCAGGATCACGCAGTGAATACATGACAGACCCAGGATTCAAACCTGATCTGCATGAAGCCAAAGACAATCTCTTCCCATCCCACCATGCTGCCTTCAAGATGTGACTCATGTTCTTTCAAGAGAGAAGTGGGGCCCAAGCCTTGATTTCAGTATTTCATGCTATTGAAGTTGAACAAGGATCAGCTGACGGGGCTACTTCTCAAAGGACACAGCACTTCCTGAGCCCTTTGTATGCCAGAGGCACTAGGCACAAGTGCGTGTCTTGGATCTGGGGGAAGCACCCTCAGTCCTTTGGAGCCTATAACAAAATTTAATTTGCAAGCTCCCCTATGTCTGACAAGTTAATTGGGTCTGGGGTATCTGCGAATTGTAAAGTGTCTACATTATCCAGGGAGGGCTGGTCTCGCATGTCCTGTTAATATATTTCCAAAGTTTCAAACCCAAATCCATTTCCAGTTGTTACCTGGAGCTACCTCTACCCGGGCTCCGAGGGAGATTCAGACAGAGGGAAAAGCTATAGAGATAGAGAGGTCACGATATAGATGTAGAAACAGAAATAGCTACACATGTAGAAATATGGATGAAGATGTAGGTATAGACATAGCGACAGATATGGATATAAACACAGACATAGATACAGATATATAGATACCACCAAAGATATCTCTAGGCAAAAGCACACTTTGAAAATAGTTACCACCCAGGGCTGGCTATTTCTTAGGGTCCTTCAGCTGTGGTGCAAATGGGGTTCAGGCACAGAAGATGCCATCTACCCCAGGAGGCTCTCCTGAGCCTCAGGGGATTGAATACCAAGAGGATGGATTCCTTGAGGAGCCATGAACCTTAGCTTCTGCTGTCCCTTCTGTCCCTTCTGCTGCTTATTTGTAAGTAATAAAGCCGCTTCATAAGATTTGTGGTGTGAGTGGTCTATCTCACCGGACTCAGGTGAAGGGTAGACATTACAGGCCAAGATTCGGTGGAACCATGTGGCACCCAGATCGCAGTGGACCCGCTTCATGCCTCCAGAGTGTTTTATAGGGGAACCTGAGCAGGTCTGAGGGGGTCAGGGAAAACTTTGCTGAGGAAATAGGGTTGAAGTTAAGGCCTGAAGGAAGAATAGAAAGTAGCAGGTAAAAGGAGGGGGCTTTCTGCAGACAAAGGGGCACTGAGGCAGGAAGCCTGTGGGTTGGGACAAGAGGGAGGAGGTTGCATGGGGAGGTCAGAAATTCAGGTGGGGCTCTTCCAAACCAACTGTGGTCTGCTGCCCTCTTAGCATGCTCGGCTGGGCCTCCCAGAGCTGTGGTCCTGAATTTTGCCAAGGGTTTTTGGGGTAGGAGGTGAGATCTGTCCTTCCAGGCGGGTCCTGCCACCCTCCAGCTGCTCCACAGTTGTAGGGACTGTGCCTAGCTGGGTCCCAAGATCTCACACACGTTACCTCTCCCTCTCCTCACAAACACTGTCCAGCTGCCAAATGAGTCCAGGCCACACCAAGATTATAGGACCCCAGGTTATAAGTTAGACACCCTTTCAATAGGGCTAGTTGCTCTTAGAACCTCAGGGCAAAAGAAAAACAAAACAAAAAAAACACTGGACAGCCCCCTTCAGCCCTGCTTTGTGAGATGAGATGAAATCCTGGATTTGATCTTCCCTGAGCTCTGCAGTGAACTCAAGAGCCCAGCCCTGATCAGCCCACGCATGGCCTCCCTGTGGGCTGTCCCTACTTTCGAGGGAGGGGAGGGAGCCACCTCTGAAACATCTTCGTGGGCACAAGGCTGGGGGAGGAAGGTTCAAAGAGAAAACAAGAGAGGGATGTCGTCACCAGGCCCTGCTGGGCGCCTCAGAACAGCCCGCAGTTCTAGAACCAGATCCACTCTGTTATTTCCTTTGATTAAACTTCTGTTTTCCCTCAGCCCACTGGATCCATCTTTCAGTTATTTAATTCTAACTGTAATAAAAAATCCATTGAACTGCACACGAACACAATATGAGGCTCTGAGGCAAATAGCAGGTCTGGGAGGGTGGAATTGAGCAGAGCGGAATCCACAGGGCTTTGTCATTTTTTATGTGCTCTGGTACATAAAATCGGATCAGATTTTGACTCAGGAGGTGGGGATGGGAGGTACCCTTGGTATAAGCCAGGGCCTCTGGGGGTAGGAGGTGAGATCTGTGCTGCCCTTATTGATAGCAATGTTTTGTTCTTTTCCTCAGTCACAGCTTCTTTCCCTGTAGGTTTTTGGGGTGTCCCAGGTCCTGGCCTCCATCCACCTGTGTCTCAGAGACTGCTGGTCACGTTCCAGCACTGTATGGAGACAGGCCTCAGCACACTCAGAGCATTCACATCTGGAGGGGAACCCCATGTTCTGATCTACCTCCCAGGCCTCCAACCAAACTATTCTTACTCTTCCAGCTTCTGTCTTAGAGGCTCATTCCACACTCTCTGGCCTTGCCTCACCCCACAGACAACTTTTGTTCCATTCCAGCTACTGAAGAACCTATCTCCCCTGGACCCATCTTCTCACTAGCCAGGCTCCCCAAGGGGTCCTCAGTTCATGTTCATCATGTACTGCTTGGCCTGGTTACGGGATGAGAGAGAGAGAGAGAGAGAGAGAGAGAGAGAGAGACAGACAGACAGACAGACAGACAGACAGACAGACAACTGCTTTAGTGTACCCTCTGCTTTGGGGACCACCCCCTCCGTGCCTGCAGAGACTAACCCCACAGCTGTGTTGTAGGGTAGCTTCCTGTTGGGGTCTGGTTTAGGAGGACTGCCTCATCCAGGTTCCAAGAGCTGCTTTCAGACCAGAAGTTTCTATGAGAGGGTTAAACCAAAAGGAGAATTTCAAAATAATATGTGGTCTGCACAGGAATGGACCAAGCCCTCATCAAACATGGATGTAGCCACCTTGCAGGACCAGGTTTAACCGTTGAATGTGAGCCCAAGGAAGCTCCTGGGTTCTAGAGGAGGGTTCTGAGTGGTCAGAGTGTTGGGGGCCAGGGGGGAGGCATCATAACATCAATCGTTTGCAAACTCATGTGACATGTTTTAGGTTTTGTCCATAGGCACAGCTGTACTGGGCTCACCAGCCTCTCAGCAGTTCTTCTTTGTTCTGCTGAACAATTGGATGGAAAACAGGGTCTGAATTCTAGAGCTACTGGGCTTGAGGGCCCTATTAGAACCATATCCCATAGAACCTTCCCCAAGGACTGGTCAGGATGCTGATCTCAGCCTCCTAGTCGTATCTCTAAAGGAGCGGAGGGGAAGGAAGGGGAGAATTCTACCACAGAGTGGCCAAGAACTCAGACATTGGGGTCAGACTGTGCTGAATTTATTAACTGGCTATGCATCACACAAGCTGTGGGACCTTGGGAGTGTTGTTTAACTCTTCTGAGGCTTGTTTTCCTCACCTGAAATATGGCATTCATCATGCTTCTTTCACTGGAGGCCCCTAAGGATTCAGCATGTTAAGCACCTGGCTTAACAGAGGAAGCACTTAACTAATGGTAACTCATATTATAATAGTTCATTTGAATCTGAAGTCTCAAAGTTTTCCCCTTGACAACTCAACCGTGCCCATACCCAGCCTCAGCTCCTCCTGGGAGCTTATCATGTGCCACACACTGTGCTAGACAGGGATTTCAGGAAGGTATACCACAGCTGAGTATTAAGTGTTACAGGGAGTATAAATAAATGAATGAAGTACTTGCAGATGAATACCCCCACTATCCCTCATCTTCCCCCTCCTTGCCTACTTTGAATGGAGTCACCCCTAACCATAATGGTCCATTTCCCTATATTTCCACCTGGAAGTCAAGAGGGAGGTGGGCCTTTATCACACCATAGCCCATGTTCACAGAAGGCAAGGGGTTGCTGGCACAGAGAGGGGTCTGTGATCTTCCTTGGGGGAGGGGGCGCTTAACAGGTGACACATGGGCAGCCAGCAAGTGTAGGGTGGGGCAGCACGGTTCTAGAGTCCTAGAAACTCACAGGCCAAGAATAGGCCTCTTAGGGACCAGGGAAGGCCAGGTCCAGCCTGGGAAGAAGGATGGATGAGCGCAAGCTATTTCTTTGTGGCCACTTTCTCCAGGACAATCAGACATCCACTGCATGGAGCAAGGCATGTTTCAAATGGGCCATTTACATTAGAGTAGATATGCTTTATTTCAGAGTTCTTCAAATGCATGCATTTACGTAGACCACCTAGCCAATCTGTCTTCCCCTCTATATACCTAGCTAGAGAGGAATCTGCAATCATGTCTCAAATCTGTTCTCCCTGTTTAAACTGACGGCACACAATCTGCCAAGCCTGGAAGAATAAAGGATGGAAACCTCATTACCAGCAGCACTGTTTGCACTTGTAAACCCAATGCTATTTATAAGGACAGTGGAGTCCTCACAGCTTTGCAATGGCGACAAATGCTTGCTTTTCTAACACGGCAAATTTGCAGAACAATTGTTGTATATATTGTCCAGGGTTCATGCCACAAGATAATGTGAGAGTGGACTGATCGTTTTAGAGATACCCCTTCCTTATGCCCCATACTGTCACCTGTTACCTGAGCATGCACGGTGCCCTGGGTGCACCTGCAGGAAGATGTGAAGATGACACAGCCGTGCGCAGGGCCCATATGTTTCTCACATAAGGAACATAAAGAGGTGAGGCTACAATTCCTGCTTGTCAAACACTAAAGCTTAATTGAGCCAGAAATACTCCCTGGTTCCTGTTTCTGCAAGACAGATCTCAGCTGTCACTAAGCATCTGTGGTACCCGGAAGGGACAAGTGGAGTTCTGTGGGCAGGAGGCTTGGAGAAGGAGCAGATTTTTCTTCCTCTGTGCCAATTATATGCATGGTGTTTAGTTTTCTTTGTGCGGCTGAACCTTTGGTTCCGTGGCTGATTCTGAGCATGCTTTCTTGGCCCTGTAGAGAAGCCCTGGCAACTTCAGGCATGAGAGTGAAAGGAACTTCGAGTAAAAGGGTGCTGCTCAGGGAAGCTTCCAGAGGCAGGCAAAATGAGCCCTGATGGGTGATGATCATGGAAGGGTGGGAAGAGGAGGGTAGGCAGGCTGGAGAAGCTGTAGGAGCCAAGGCAGGGAGGCAGTACACTCAGACATTGCTGTCTGAGAAGTATTTATTGAGCACTTATTGTGTGTGGCAGTGATCAAGGTGGACTCTGTGCCTGCCTTGAGGGGCAGAGACAGACAAGCAAACATGTGGATTTGATGATATCTGTTAGTGAAATGTGTTTTGAAGGGAAATGAAGCAAAGAAAGGAGAGAGGGAGGGATCAGGGCCTGGTTTGGATGGGGCAGTCTGGGTAGAGCAGAACAGAAAGACCCGTGAGGTGTTTGGAGGATGGGGCAGGGGTGTGGTGCTGGGGACCAACACAGAAGGAGTTTTGATGGGACCAGATGGACAATATCCATTGATGGTACCCAAAGGGGCAGGGAGGGGGGCTGCTAGATGTTTGGGCTGTCATCTGCTCTGTGAGGGAATCAGTTACCATATTCTATCCAATACCTTTAGGCCAGCACAGGTATCAGTATGTGACAGCAACCAATGATGTCTCCATTTAATGGAGGAGCAACCGAGACCAGAGAAAGGATGTGACTCTCCTGAAGTCACTCACCTGGAGAGGAGGCAGGAAGCTGGGTCTTCTGATAGAGCTGCCTCTGATTGGGGACTGGGAGGGGAAGGCAGCACAGGCCTGATGGCTTTTCTGAAGAAGATGGAAAGGGAAGGCATTAGGCAGACCCTGGAGCCTCTTGTGGAGGCACAATGTGGCACTGCCTAAGGTCAGCGCTCCTATCGGAGCAGACACAGAGATACCTTCCTCATCTTCCATTTTCCTTCCTCTATTCATGCCCTTTTTCTTTAAAGTCCTTTTCTGTATTTCCTACCCAGGGCCCACAGTGTGGGGCAGGGGCAGACTCACCTTAGCCACTTAGGTGTGAAAATTCTAAGGTTCTGTGATTTCCTGAGAACAGGTCTGCTAGGACATGTCAGCCTCAGCCAGATGCAAAGAGGAGTCTGACCTTGTCGGGGGGCAGGTCTGCAGACCCCACAACCTTCAATGCAGTGAAGTGAGGGGTGTACCTCAGAAGCCAGGGGGGTGCCTGTATCTCAGGCAGGTGCATGATATGACTTTTCTGTTCCTTACATTCTTGCAGGGGATGTTGGGCAAAGGCTGGCTCTGGTGGGAACTGTTCATGTCTTGAATGTGGTCACAGAGCAAAGGCAGGTCGACACTGGCATTAGATCTGCCAGCCGGAGGGAACCTCCAGCTATGTGAAAACCTGAAAGCCTCTCCTAAGAGACATTAATTAGCCCCCAATTAATGCCAGACAAGCTCACCCTGGATACAGGGCAGGATGAGCTCTAGCTCTGGAGTCTGTCTGCAAATCACAATGAGGCTTCAATCCTTATCAAAAAAAACCCAAAGCAGCTAAATGTGGAAATTAAAGAGCTTTGGAGGTTCATTGATTTCCTTGGTGTCATGGAAGACTGTCCCCAATTCCTGTCTTCTGGCTTTCTCTCCTACTCCTTACCATGCCTAATCCCCAGCACCCAGAGAATCCTCTCCAGCAGCAATTTGGCTCTTTAATTAGCAGCTTTGGGATGCTAATGAAGGCGCCTCTAGGGAAGGGAGATGACAAGGTTTCTCTTAAGAATCATTCTTGAGTGGGTTGTTCAGAGGTTTCTGAGGCACGCAGTGCTGTGCTAGTGACCTCTCTGTCCCCAGGAGAGGTACCTATTGGGGTGTGGAAAGTGAGTGATCAGAGACAGGAGAGGAAATGTGGCTCACAGGCCGGTTTTCCTTCACATCACTGCCAGCTCTCTGACACCCTTGCTGCTTTAGCTCCTTGGGGATTAAACAATGAATTAACCAGCCCTCAAGACTAGCTGACCAGAGTGGCCAGCGCATCACACAGAAGGCAGGACACGACAACAAAGACTTCATCAGATCTGCTCAGGGAGAAAAGTGTGAAGCAGTCCAGCTCACATCTTTTTCTTTATGTTCTAAAGAAGACCAGTGTCCCACGGCATATGTGGGACATGGGAGCAGGGGCTGGAAGAGGCCTTCTCGATCATAGGTAGATGTGGGTTGATGTTCTTGCCTGGGAACAACTGCTCCAGCAAATCCCAGGTGAGGAAGATACTTTGGGTGGGGAAGGGTATCTTTTTTTTTTTTTTTTTAAAGAGAGACAGAGAGTGGGGGGTGGGGGGGGGAGAGAGAGAGAGAGAGAGAGAGAGAGAGAGAGAGAGAGAGAGAGAGAGAGAGAGAATTTTAATATTTATTTTTTAGTTTTCGGTGGACACAACATCTTTGTTTGTATGTGGTGCTGAGGATCCAACCCGGGCGGCACGCATGCCAGGCGAGCGCGCTTCCACTTGAGCCACATCCTCAGCCCAAAGGTATCTTTTTAATATAGTTCAATAAATAGAAATGATGGAAAAGAAGAGAAGGTCAGGACAATGCAAACCAGGGTGTGTGTGAGACAAACAGCCTTCCTTTCCTGACTCCCATCAGCATCCGAGAAACACACACACACACACACACACACACACACACACACATACACATACACACACCTCCCACAGGTATGCATGTGCACATACACATAAACTCAGTTATGGATGGGAGAAGACAGGAGTGAGAAATGAGAGAGGGAGACAGGAGGAGGATGAAAGCCTGAGTGGTGGGATAAACACTCATTCCTTCATAATAGCTCAATCTCAAACAATTAAGCAAATTGTGGCCCCTTGTTGATGCTTTTGAAATATGATTAGAGGTTGCAGACATGGAGAGATCTTGCATTAGTAAGCTTTCTGTTACTGTATACAAATACCTGAGATATCAACTTAAAAAGAGGAGAGGTTTATTTTGGCTCACATGGATGCTTGGCCATGTTGCTTTGGGCCTGTGTTAAGGCAGCACATCATGGTGGAAAACAGTTGGTGCATAGTGAAAGAGAGAGAGAGAGAGAGAGAGAGAGAGAGAGAGAGAGAGAGAGAGAGAGAGAGAATATGGAGGAGAATAAGTTCCCACAGTTCACTTTGGTATCACCCCCACACCCCCAATGATGTAAGACCTTCCACTGGGCCCTACCTCTTACAGGTTCCACCATCTCCCAATAGCACCTATAGCTGGAAACCAAGCCTCTACAGTCTCTTGAGAGAGAACTGTGTTCGAGTTAGCAGTGAAAGTTGCACAGGGATGAGTTATCCAACTGGGAACATGATGTTCACATTGAGAAATAGCTTGTGAATTTGCGTTTTAATAATTTTGGCATTAATTTTTTAAATAGTAGTCTATTTTCCAGCAGAAGTCTGAAGAAGGATAGTTTTCCTTGGGTTGGAAGGTTCTGGATAATTTCTCATGTTAAGGACCTGAGGGGCCTGGGCTCAGAATTCCTTGTCAGCACCTTTACGAGTAATTAGTGGCCCCCGTATTTGAACAGGGAAGGGAAACCATTTTATTTAGATTTACGTAGGCTATTTTCCATCTCACAGTTGGGCAATCTGAGTCCCCTAGTTTCTTCATCTCTTAGAATATTGTGAGCACACAAGTCCAAGTCCAAACCAGCTTCTCATCCTACAGATCCAGGTCCCCCAGTACTTGGATGGTCAGCCTTGCTGAGACTCTGTTCTTTTCAGGATGGAGGACATTTCTACTTTTTAAACACTGGGAACTTATAATGATACTGCATGTTCAAACAGATTGTAAGGGAACACAGACTACAAATATAATAAAAAAAAGCATATACAAAAAAATTACTCTAATGCATATTCAATGATATAAGCAATCTTCTTAAAAATTGGATAATGGAAAAGTTCCCATAAGTGACTGGTTTTCAGTATTTTAATTCTCAATCTTGGTATTGCTCAGTCCTTCTCATAAGCTCCTGCCCTGCCCTGCCCTTTGGCCTTGGTTGGTTGGGGGTTGCCTAGAGCTTAGGCCAGCCCTTGGGGCACCAGGGCAGCAGGACCCTCTCCACACTGAATGTAGAGTCTAGAACCTACTCCTGTTGTCCTGGGCTCAGGGCTCTCCTTGCAATCTGATTTAGTGTTGAAATCTTAGTTGAGTATTGGTCATTCTGGGGAGGAAGACTTTTCTCCTTACTGCAGCTCCTTTTTTGGCCTCTCAGTCTCTCCCACTTTGAGATCACAATCTCTGGCCAGTGGTAGACAGGTTCCCTTCTTTAAGGATGTCTGAATGCTGGTATTAGGCTCTGCCTCCTGCCAGCAAACCCCATTTCTGGATTACCTACGATTTGCTTGCAGTGATGTGACCTTGGCATATGACCTTGACTCCCTGGCATCTACCTGCTTGGCTGGGCTTTTACCTGTGTTCTCCAGGTAGGTTGGTCCACATTTTCCTGCCTGTGTTCAGTCCCTGGGCCTGGAACTCAGCACTCTTCTTGGCTGGCCCCTGACCTGGCTTTTGCTAATCTCTCATTGGAGAATTGAATGTCACCTGCCTCACTCCTGAGCCTCCAACCAGAACCTGATGATGGTGCCGATGGTGCTGATGGTGCTGATGATGGTAGCTACATACATTACCTCTTTTTCCCCTTGTTCTTATGAAAAAAATTCAAATGAGTGTGTGTGTGGGGGAGGAGTGAGACAGACAAACACAAGGAACCCCTATGTATCTATCACCCTACTTCAAAAATTGTCGGCTTGGAGTTGATGTTGTTTACTCTGTTTACTCTGGTTGCTCATTCATTTGTTTACTGGAGTATTTCAAAGTAAATCCCAGATGTCATGTCATTGCAATCATAAACACATAATACCTTCATTCATTTTGAATTGATAATGAAGATATATATATCTCCAAGCCATTATCCCACCTAGCATAAATTTATTCAATTATCTCTACATAATCATCTTCACATAATTATCTCTTAACAGTTGGTTTGTTCAAATCAGGAATCAGACAAAGTTATACATTCATTTAGTTAATTCTCTTAGGAGCCCTTCAGTCCTTTATTCCATTAGCAACCCCTGCTGTCTTTGTCATGTCTTTGATTTGGGAGGGAACCTGGGTGATCTGTTGGATAGGATAATGCTTCCTTAGGATGTCATTTAACTTGCTTTTCTGTATTTTCTATATGCTGTTATTTAGGCCTAGAGACTTGATCAAATCCAAGCAGTGGTAATACCAAAGAGGCAGAACCCTTAGGAATGACACTCTGGAGGGGAGGGGTATGTTATCATTGCTGTTGTTTGGAATTGCTGGTTTGTGATGACAATAAGAAGCCGACTCAGTGGAGCGGGTTTTATTATTGCTTAGATTGCTCTGCAAAGTGCCCTGCAGTTGCTTGCACACGAGTGGATGGGTCTCTCCCTAAGTCCCTCCTCTGATTCTGGGGCGCTGGATTCAGGTTCCTCTTTTTTTTTTTTTTTTTTAGGTAGGAGAACTTCCTGGGTGTGCTGCACACTTCTTACCATCACAGTACAAGGCACAGGATGTCTGGCTTGTCTCTCTTTTTGGGAACAAGTGGGATCAGGTCCCACCAGCCTGGTACTTCTAGCAAGTCAGGTTTGTTATTTCATTTGGGGTACATGGCTTTTCAAGTCTATCTTTTCTTCTGATTTATCATCCAATCATCTTCTATAAAGAAGCATTTTTTTCTCTCCTTTTAGTCACGAGCCATCAGAGGAATGGATGCCTGAGCAGCCTTGAGCATTTTGACTCATGAGTTTTGTTGCTTTTAATATCACTTGGCCACACAGATTTTTAAGTTTGTTTATGTTAGATATACTCTCATACTGTTTTTTTTTTTTTTTGTACTAGGATTGAACTCAGGGGCAATCAGCCACTGAGCCACATCCCCAGCTCTATTTTATATTTTATTTAGAGACAGGGTCTCACTGAATTGCTTAACACCTCACCATTACTGAGGCTGGCTTTGAACTCGCCATCCTCCTGTCTCAGCCTCCCAAGCTGCTGGGATTAAAGGTGTATGCCACGGCACCCAGCTACTTTCATACTTTTTTAGAGGGAAAATAATCACAAGTTTGTTTGATACTTTTAACTCAAATTTAAGATTACCCAGTTCTTACTTAACTTGGTTGAATTTACATTTTCATTTCTTTTCTCCTTGCTGAAAATCTTGGTTTTTAAGGACTATGACATACTCACTCAATTGCCTTATTCCACAATATAACCCAAATGGTTTCAGAATAGCTATATGAATATTGCAGCTTAATAGTAAGATTACTGAATGCAGTATAAGATTTCTTTGTGGTTCATTTTGTCCTTAGAAGATATCCCACCAGGACTGCATAATCGAAGTTCTATATTTGAAAGTAATTTAGAGCAATTATTTTCTCCATGTTTTTATGCCACTAACCCAATGTGCAGTTAGGCACATTTCTCTCCTTTGGCTTTCAATTTTAAAGTCTCATGTTTTTGTCTTTTTTGATTAAAAAAAAAAACTTGGATTCAAAGTTAAAATTGTATAACAAAATATTTTTGGAGAAGTCTAGCTCCTATCCATACCTTCTTCATCTGATTCCCTCTTTCTGCATAGGTTATAGTTTTTATTAGTGTTTGGTTTATTCATTCATTAATTTTCAAAACTATAAGCAAATGCATGCATATTCACATTCTCCTCTCCCAGTTTGTAGTCAATGATGGGAACAAATTTGTCATCACTCACCCCAGTGAGAGATGAAGATTCTTTCTCTTCTCCTTGAACCTGGACTGGTCCTGTAGTTGTTGGAATCATGAGAGTGCAGTAGCTGAAGTGACACTCGGTTATTTCCAGGCCTCACAGGGCTGGACGCCTTGGTTTCTTCCTTCATACACTCCCCCTTGGGTTTCAGGATTCAGTGGCTAAGTAAAAAGCCCAAGCTAGCCATGCTGAGACTGAGAGGTCCCTCAGCAATGTCTGCCAAGGCAGAGATGTGTGAGTGATTTGCCTGGTTCTGCCTAGCCATCATCTGCTCACAGCAGCATGAGGAACCTTGGGGGAAGCTAACAGAGCTGCCAATCAACCTGTAGAATCATGAGAGATAATTAATGTTCGTTGATAAACCATCTTTCTTACACAGAGGGAAGCATTCTATTTTCACCACTCTATACCCTGCTTTAGCCACTTAATGAATCCTGGAGGTCTCTGTGTTTCACCATACGTGGATTCTAATCTTTGTGTTGACCGAAGTTGTGGTTGTAGAGGGTGATCTGGGGATCAGGGAGCTTGAGTAGCTTTTCCAAGGCTGTGTAGCCAGAGTACCCATTTGCTGGGTCTACCGTTACAAAATAATATATTGGGTGACTTAAACAACAGAAATCTGTTTTATCATTGTTCTAGAAGATAAAAGTCCAAGATCTGGAATGAAACCACCATTTGACCCACTTCTTGGTTTATACCCGAAGGACTTAAAATCAGCATACTACAGTGACCAGCCACATCAATGTTTACAGAAGCTCAATCCACAATAGTTAAACTATGGAACCAACCTAAGAGCCTTTCAGCAGATGAATGAATAAAGAAAAATGTGATATATATGCACAATGGAATATTACTCAGCCTTAGAGAAGAATGAAATCATGGCATTTGCAGGTAAATGGATGGAGCTGGAGAATATCATGCTAAGTGAAATAAGCCAATCCCCCAAAAAACTAAAGGCCAAATGTTTTCTCTGATATGCAGATCCTAAATCACAATAAGGGGGCGCAGGTGGGGGATGCTAGGGAAGAATAAAGGTACTTTGGATTAGTGGAGGGGAGTGAAGGGAGAGGGAGGGTATGTGGGTAGAAAGGACAGTAGAATGATTCAAACATTATTACCCTATGTAACTCTACACTCTGTACAACCAGAAGAATGAGAAGCTATATTCTATTTATGTATGATGTGCCAAAATGCATTCTACTGTCACGTATGACTAATTAGAACAACAACAACAAAAAGAGTCCAAGACCCAAAAAGAGTCCAAGGTCAAGGTTTCAGCAGAGTTCATTTCTTCTGAGGTCTTCCTCCTTGGCTTGCTGATGGCCAATTGCTTGTATGGTCATCCTCAGCTCACAGGCATTCCAAGCATCTGTGTGTTCAAATATCCTCTTGTAAAAGCGACACCAGTAAAAAAAGAACAACAACAACAACAACAAACAAAACAAAACAAAACAAAAACAAAAAACAAACAAACAAACAAAAAAACAAAGGATACCAGTAAGACTGGATTAGAGCCATCCCTAACAGCCTAATTTTAATCACCTTTTAAAGCCTGGTCTCCACAGTCACATTTGGAGGTGCTGGGAGTTAGGGCTTCAACCTGTGAATTTTGAGAGACACAAGAAATTGTCCAGCAGTTTGTGACCATCTTCAGTCCTGCCATGATTGGGTTTAGATTATTCGTGGATCAGATCTTTTTGTGAGGCTATTGGAGATATTGGAGCATAAATTTTTAATCTCTCAAAAAATAGCCACCAAAGTAATAAGAATATGATGGAAAGAATTCAAATAATACATTTAAAACTGATTTCAAGAGGCACAAGAAGAGGGCAGGAGCCTCCACCACCATTATGAAAGTTCAAGAGAATGGTTTTTTAGGGAAGACTGCTGGGCCATCAAGAGGTCTGCCAAGAATTCTTCTGCATTGTAATACTTTCTTTCTTTCTTTTTTTTTTTGTTGTTGACATTTATTTATTTATACATGGTGCTGACAATCAAACCCAGTGCCTCACACATGCTACGCAAGCGCACTACCACTGAGCCACAACCCCAGCCCTGCAATGTGATATTTCTGTTTCAATTAGTACCTTTTTATTTCTATCTTCTTAAATTGGGGGGAAAAATGTGAAGGGTGTTAACGGGGGCATAGACGTTTGACAAAATGTTAATATCAGTTGTCTCTGAGTAGTGGAACCAAGGGTGATTTCTTTTTCTTAAACTTTTCTGTACTTGTCCCTCCTTTTCTGAGTATTTATTTCTTTGATAATGAAAAAGATAAGTAACACAGGACTGTTTCAGGATAGACTGGGACATCCTTTTTCCTGCACTTCAGTTTTATCCTGGTGAAATCTGGTTAAAGACAACAACGAATATGGGGGCGTAATAAACATGAGGGGGATGGGGAAGACTATCAGCTAGGCTCTAGTCAGGTCCACGACAGAAACTTCCATAGAAAGGAACCAGTGCAGCTCACTGAGATGAAGCAGCATGGGGACCGTGCATACAGCCATCCCCAGGAAGGGTATATGGTTTGCTCTCAGTGGTTTGGGGCAACTCCCAGGGAATGGAGTGTTCCCATTTAGCTCCCAAATGTTACTGGCTTCAACCCACACGGTCAGTTTGTCCTTTCACTCGTAGAGCCGCACCCTGTGTCCTCAACACTGATTAACTACTGAATCTAAGATAGATATTTAAGAAATTGGCTCCCATGATTCTGGAGGCTGAGAAGTTCTAAGATGTGCAGTTGGCAAGCTGGTGACCCAGGAGAATTGATGGCAAAGTTCCAGTCTGAGTGCAATTCCAAATCCAAAGACAGGAGAAGGTCAATATCACAGTTTGGAGATAGTGTGCCAGAGAGTGGATTCTCCCTTAAGTAATTTTTTTTTGTTGTTGTTCTCTTCAGGCCTTAATTTGATTGGATGAGGTCGACCCACATGGTGGATGGCAATCTGCTTTAACTCTGCTACTAATTCAAGTGTTAATCTTAGCCAGAGCACCTTCAAAGACACACCCAGAATGTTTAGCCAAATATCTGGGCATCCCATGGCCCAGTCAGGTTGACACATACAAATGAGGGGAGGGGGATAAGAAGGGGCAGCATGAATAAGAAACACAGACCCTTTCTCTTTAGGCCACCAGTCACCTATCTTAAGATCCTCAGATCCAGTTGTCAGAAGCCCCTCACTGTTTTATCCACAGCATAGCTGGCCTGGCCTGGCTGAAGAAGACGCCTTACTGGCTTCCCATGAGGTCCAGAGGAGGGCCCCATCTGGTGATTAGGCAGCCAGAAGATGAAAGGAATGAGGCCAGTGGATTTGTGCTGGGAGGGGCTGGGCGCAGGTGTTTTCCTGCTTTTGAACCCCACAGTGGGTCTGACCTCTCTGCTCTGAGGGGTTCCTGGAGCTCATGGCTCAGGGGAGAGTTGGGTTGGGAAGATAAGCAGAACATGCTAATGGAGGCAAGACCCCACTGGAGTGGGAAAGCCAGCCACAAGACACTCCTGCTGATAATGACAGTGATGCCTGTCCAGCCACCACAAGTTCTTATCCTGAGTTACCTGCTCAGAAGCGCATCAAGAAAGTTCTGCTTGAATGACAGTACTCACTCCTTTACCTAGGAGCTCACAACCAATGCTAGCTCAGATGTAAAAGTCTTTTCTTCTAAGAAACTTAAAACCAGAAATGCTGCACACAAACCAGCCAGAACTTGGATTTCTTTCTTTCTTTTTTTTTTTTTTTTACATTGTAAGAACAACTGATTTCCTGATTTGGGTATTGGGCATGAAGTATTTGTTGACACAGGAAGGAGTATAGTCCTAACAAAAAGTTTCATAAACATCTCTCTTGTCAACAACATTGTTATTATAGTGTCTCATGTTTTCCAAGCAAGGCCTTTTTTTTTTTTTAAATGCTTTTATTAGTGCATTCTGGTTATATATAGTAGTAGCGTTCCTTTTGACATAATCATACATGCATAGAATTTAATTTGCTCCATTTCAGTCCCCAGTGTCTCCTCTTCCCCTTCTCTCCTCCCTTCCCCTATTTCCCTTTTTCTACTCTACTGGTCTTCCTTCTATTTATTTACTTAGTTTTAATTGGCATCACTTGGATTTCTTAAGAACCACTTCCCAGATGGTGAGATGTGCAGGTGGACTAGAAGTACCATGTTGGTTGATTCTGAGGAATAACAGTGTGTAGAAAAGGTGCTGGAGAACTGGCGCTAACGCATCCAGGCATTTTTAAAGAGAAAAAAAAACCCAGATTTTAATGTCTATTTCCTGAGAATATAATGTCAACCCACAAGAAAAGGCTATATAAATTGTTAGTTGATTTTTAAATGCTTAGTGAAAAACAAAACAAAACTGCCCTCACTAGTCACCATTAATTGTTTATTAAAAATTAGCTCTTGCTGGGAATGAGCTTCAGGTGGTGATGCTTGAAATCCAGGCTACTGGGGAGGCCAAGCAGGAGGATTGCAAGTTCAAGGCCAGCTTTGGCAACTTAATGAGTCCCTGTCTCAAAATGGAAAGTCAAAAGGGCTTGGTTTGTAGTTCAGTGGTAGAGCACTTGCTTAGCAGGCACAGGGCTTTGGGTTTAATTCACAGAACTGGAAAAAAAGCCCATCCCTCCAAAAAACAAACAAACCAAAATCACCACCAAAAAAAAAAAAAAAACAACCCCCACAAGCAACAACAACAACAACAAAAACCAAAGCAAAACCTCAGCTTGTGTGCAAAGACAACTTATCAATGTTGGATTACAGTATCTTCCTTTCCTAGTCAATAAGTCAATATCAACACCAGCATTTATGGGAAAAGAAGATTATGGGTCCATTTCACTTATGAATATAGATGCAAAAACATTAAATAAAATACCAAAATGAGATTAAAAAAAGAAGTAAAATACCAAAATGGCATTAAAACCAATATACTATATTTAAATTGGGTTTATCATGGATATTTGGAATGTCATATTAACATACCAAAAATGTAACAGATGTTCCTTTGACAAATTTGAACACTATTTTCCCTAACATAACTGTTTTTAAGTGAGGAATAAAGATCATTTGTTTGATAATAAGTATCCATAAAAAAATCCTAATGGGGAAATACGAGAGCATTTATTTTAAAATCAAGAGTAAGACTATCATAAATTCTATTGTTTTAGAGGCCCTGGACAGTTCAATAAAACAAGAAAAAGAGATTAGAGGCATGAAGATCGGAATTTTGGTAATTTCCACTATCTACTGGTGATAGAATTGCTGCATAGGAAACCCAAAATAATTGACATGCATGTGTGCCCTAGTTTAGCAAAGATGCCAGATACAACATTAATATATAAAAGTTATCGGTATTTCTGTATATCAGGAGCAAACAGCCAGAAGAGTAATTATTATGATGACAGCATTTTAGAGTATGAATTGTCTTATAAAACTGGCAGAGATTATCAAGTATCTGCTAAAACACATGCCAGACCTCTACGAGGAAAATTATAAGATTTTGTTAGGGATATTAAAGACTTATATTAATGAAACTCTTGGATAGGAAGATGTCAATTCTCCCCAAATTGACCTATAAATTTAGTGCAATCCCTATCAAAAACTAAATCATGTTTTTCATAGAATTCCATGAAATCATTAAAAATTTTATATGCAAGGGCAAAAGGCCAAGAATAGTAGGGTACTTCAGAGGAAAAGCAAGAAGTTGGGGTATGCCTCATCAAGCATCAAGACTTGATATGAACTTTTATAATATTTATGAAAATGTGGTATTGGTGTAGGGACAACACCATGACCAATGGCATGGAACATGGAGCCCTCAAAAAGGCTATGCACATAAGGAAAGTTGGTATATGACAGAAGTCATAAATCTAGATGGAAAGAGGGATTGTTCAATGAACAGAACTGTAGAAAAAGGTTATCCATATGGGAAAAGATGAAATCAGGTCTATACTTGACACTGTTCCCAAATTCAGAAGAATTAAAAACTTAAATGTCATAAATCTTTAAAACTCTCAGTAGAAAATATGTTTAAGTCTTTGAGTAGTGAAAGGAAGCTTACCAAGACATAAAATATATTGACAGTAATATAAAAGATCAATACACTTAAGAATATTTATTCTTTTTGTTGTTGTTGTTATTGTTGTTAAATACCTTTATTTATTTTTATGTGATGCTGAGGATCAAACCCAGTGCCTTGCGTGTGCTAGGTGAGTGCTCTACCGCTGAGCCATAACCCAGCCCCAGGATATTTATTCTTAAAAAGTGTGTTAGTTAGATTTTCATTGCTGTCACCAAAATACCTGTTCTGAATAACCGAGAAGAGGAAAGGTTTATTTTGAGCTCACAGTTTCAGAGATCTCAGTCCAGGGTCGACTGACTTAATTGCTCTGAGTGTGAGATGAGGTAGAACATCATGGTGGAAGGGTGTGGTGGAAGAAAGCTGTTAGCTCATGGCATCCAGGAAGGGGGGGGGGAGAGAGAGAGGGAGAGAGAGGGAGGGAGGGAGGGAGAGAGAGAGAGAGAGAGAGAGAGAGAGAGAGAGAGAGAGAGAGAGAGATAGATCAAAGTGCAAGAATAAAATATAAACCCCAAAGGCACAATCTTTGTGACCAACTTCCTGTAGCCACGCCTACCTGCCTATAGATGCCCTACTTAGTCTAGGATGGACTGATTAGGCTACAGTTCTCATAATTTAATCATTTCACCTCCTGCATTAACACAGGAACTTTTGAGGGACACCTCATGTGTAAACCATAACAAAAGGATACCTTACAGTAAGCAAAAGTGAAAGATACAAGTTACAACTAAGATAGCTACAGCACTCCTAACGAAAATGGATTAGTATTAAGACTATATAAGAAAAACAATAAAAAACAGACTAATAAGAAAAACAATCGTATGGAAAATGAGCAAGAGACAAATGAATGAACATTTTGCAAAAGAAGCAACATGTCTGATTAATAAATCCAATAAGAGAGGTTTAATATTTATAGTGATCAGAGAAACACACTTTACATTTTGTGTGTGTGTGTTTGTGTGTGTGTGTGCACGCGAGTGTGGTGTTGGAGATCAAACCCAGTGCCTTGTGCATTTGAGGCAACTGAGCTATATCCCTGGCTGGAGAAACACATTTTAACCACAATGATAATATGTTTTACCCCTGCTCAATTGGCAATTAAAGATCTGGTCTTAGGAAGTTTTGGAAAGAGGCCACAGGGCCTTTTATACTGGTAGGTGTGTATATTTATGAACCACTTGGGAAAAGATCTTGGCCTTATCCCTTAAAACTGAACATCCACATACCCTATGACTCAGCAATTTCATTTTTAGATATATATTCAAAAGAAACGTTCATACATCCAAAATAGGAGATTTGAGTAGGAAAAGATTCCTACCATCATTTTTCACAACAGCAAACCTGAAAACAACTTAAATGTCCATTAGTGGAAAATTAAATAGGCAATGTATATTCACACAGTGGAATATTATACAGCAGTAAAATGTGAATGAACTCCAACTCAAAGCAACAACATGAGGGCTGGGCCTGTGGCCCACTGGTAGTGCACTTGCCTGGCATATATGAGGCACTGGGTTTGATTTTCAGCACCACATATACATAAAAATAAAGGTCTGTAAACAACTAAAAAAAAAATCAAGAAAAAACCCAACAACAACATGAATGGATAATCTTAGTGACCTAATATTTAGGGAAAAAAAGGAAAATCTGGAAAAACTATATATAATATCTTGTACTTTTTATAAAGCTTGAAATAACTAAAATTTTATAAAAACACATCTTTTAGAAGAACATATAGATGCAATAAAACTTATCTTAAAAGGAAAGCACAGGGTTAATGGATACAGGATTATGAATGATTACCTGGGTGGGTGGAGTCAGAGAATGTGATGAGTGGGACCATACGGTGTAGGCTATGGCCAGGATCCTAGCTTTTGTTTGGATCTGTGGGTTCAGGGGTGCTTATTGTATTATTTAAAAGAAGTAAATAAAAGCAAGCCATGTAGATACTAATGGGGAGTCTGTGTCATAAACCAAAGACAGCAGTCTATTCAGTTCTATGCAGTTGAATAGCAATAAAAGGAAGAAAAAGAAGAAATGTAAATGTGATAATTGTTAGATGGAACTGTATCAAATTCTCTTCCCATGGAGGTGGGTTCAGTTCACTTACCGTGTCTTTTATATTCCAAAGCTCTTTACTGAGCAATCTTAATGGATTGAAATCCATCTTGAGGGAACTGTCACGAGTCCCTTGGGAGGTTAACTCCTCAGACATACAAATGGCTTAGCTAGAAGGAGAACCCATGGCAGGCGTAGTCTGGGGTGACTTTCACCCCTTGGAAGAATTAACTCTGTTGCTTCTGCCCTTGTGGTCACTTGGCTCAAGATTCAAAGTCCCTAGAAGAGCTGAGAGTGTAACTGAATGGTAGAACATTTGCCTAGCATCCGTGAGGTCCTGGTTCCAACCCCAGGATCATGTATCCGAACCCCCCCTCCCCCCACACCCCTCCTCCCAAATAAAAGGTCCATAGAAAGAGACTACCCATATGGCATATGCATGGCTCGGGTCTCCTCTGGTCTTTCCGTGATTAGAGGAAGCACCTGCTGGGCAGAGCCTCCAGGAACCTCTTTGGCATCTATAGTGAAAAGGCAGATGCTCACATTTACTCTTTTTTTTTTAACATTTTTTTATATTTATTTTTTAGTTTTAGGTGGCACAATATCTTTTATTTTTTAATTATTTTTATGTGGTGCCGAGAATCGAACCCAGTGCCTCACGCCTGCTAGGCGAGCGCTCTACCACTGAGCCACAACCCCAGCCCTCACATTTACTCTTACCAAGATGGCACATCTGGAGAAGAAGAAAGGATGCTAGGTGGCTAAAACATAATGCAGATTCACTATATGCTTCAATGATTATGTTGTCAGTGGTAAATACCAGACATAATTTATTAAGTGCCTACGATGGTCCTAAAATGCATCATTCCCTATATTGACTGTAAGTGGCCAGAGGGCTGGGTCTCAGTCTTGTTCTAGGCTGACTTGCTGGCCTTCCAACCAGAGCCTGCCGAGTTACATGCATTCAACCAACAATTCAATGACTTCAGTGAGGCAGGCACCATTCCTGACAGAAAGGCTGAGTACTCTGGTGCTGGTCCACTACCCTGGGCTGCCTCCTACAACCATCTGTCATGTTCCACCGATTCCATTCCTAAAGATGCTGCAGGTCTGGTCTCCCCAGCCTCCCTCCATCGCTCCTCCTAGCCCAGCCCCTATCCTCTTTTGCCTGGAATGCTGCCTGAGCTCTTGCTGGGCTTCTTGGCTCTGGGTTCCTGCCTTCATTATCTCTTCCCTGCATTGTCACTGGAGATTTTTTTTTTTTGTACCAGGGACTGAACCCAGAAACACCTAACCTCTGAGCTACACCCTCAGCCCTTTTTAATTTTTTTTTTTTTTTTTTGAGATAGGGTCTCACTAAGTTGCTTAGGGCCTTGCTAAGTTGCTGAAGCTGCATTTGAGCCTGCAATCCTCCTGCCTCAGCCTTTGGAATCACTGGGGTTACAAGCATGTGCTACTGTGCCCAGCCAGAGTTTCTTTTCTTCTTGTTTTTAATGAATTGCTGTAAAATATGTATAGCCATCTACTTGTTTTTTTTGAGAGAGAGAATTTTTTAATGTTTAGTTTTTTAGTTTTTGGCAGACACAACATCTTTGTCTGTATGTGGTGCTGAGGATCGAACCTGGGCCGCAAGTATGCCAGGCAAGTGCGATACCGCTTGAGCCACATCCCCAGCCCCAGCCAGAGTTTCTTTAAAACAAAACAAAACAAAAAAATGTTTTCTGATTTGCTGCTTCTATGGAGAGGGGCATCGATTTCTCAAAGGGGCTAGGAGATCATGCCAGGTGGACAAGCAGTACAGTTCATAGCAGAAAGAAAGAATTTTTATAGTACGGTGTGTGGGAGACAGGGGCCTTTCCATGCAGGTATTCAGATGGCTGTTATTGGGACCACAATTAAAGAAGGACATTAAAAAAATAAAAGGATAGAAAAGATTACTGTTAATAGATTAAATGCTTTTGTACCTGGTATTTGGCTCAGACTGTTTTATTGAATTCTCACAATACCCTTTTGAGGCAGGCTATCCTGCTTCCATTTTAGAGATGAGTCCATTAAGGCTCAGAGAGATTAGGAAGGCACTTAAGGTCACACAGCTTGTGAATGGTGGAGTTAGAATACCCCAATCCTATTCCATTCCAGATCTTTCTGGTTCCAAAACTTCCTACTCACAAATAAGTGCATCAGAAGTATGTGTTCATGGCCCCCGAGGAACTTTGGAGGAAACAGGCCAACAGACCTGCAAAAGAGAGTCAGGAGAGACCTTCATACAGGGAGCTCTGGGGCACTAGGAGACCCCTGCCCCACAGTCAGCAGTGCCTAGGAGAAGGCTCCTTCCTGGCTGAGAAGCTGGGTGAAGTAAATATTTTCATAACCTTGCATTTCCACCTCTGAGTTACCTAATTCTTGTGGGCACATCTGATAGATGGAGGGAAAGGAGTCGAGGGAGAAGGTAGAAGCAATGGTTGGAAAAAAATGAATTAATTAAGGCAGTTAATGAATTTAGCTGTGAGTGGACGGGCAGAGTTACTGACCTGACTCTTACTGGGCATGGGGACCTGGTGGGTTCCAGTCCCCAGTCTGCTGTATGTGGTCTCAGGGTGGTATTCGTCCGTGACCATGTCACCTGTGAAATGATGGGGTTCTGATCAGATCCCGGGTCCCTCCCTGCGCATCTTCAGTGCGACTGACAAATGAGCAGAGATCACTGCTACAGTCCCCTCATGGGACTGACTGTTCACCGTGGCTTTATTTCCAAGGGTCAAACATTGGGTGTGGGGGTGGGGAAGCTGGACTCTTCGTTTTTTTAAAAAATTGTTATTTATTTATTTATTTATTTTAGTAAAAATGATTATAAATTGCCTGTGGCTGGGACTTGGAACAGGGAGTGACTGCAAATGGGCAGGAGGGATCTTTTTGGGGGTGATGGAAATGTTCTAAAATTGGATGATGGTGATGATTGTATAAGTCTGTAAATTTATAAAAACCATCGGATGCTATGTAAATTATGCCTCAATAAGGCAGTTAGAAAGAATTATAAATACTGGGAAAAAAAAATATACACCCAATCATGGCAGTTGCCTCACAGATAACTCACTGTGTGGAAGGTATTCTCGGGAAGCGGTGATGAACGAGCTCCGCTCTGCCTTTTACGGAGCTAGTAAATGAGCCTGGGGAGGAGAGGGCTGTGAATACAAATGACTCCGGCACATGGAAGCAGGTGGTGAAGAAGGCAGAGCCAGAATCAGGAGGAGGGGATTTAGGAGAGTTTGATGAGATCCTAATGAGGATGGGAACCAAGGCTGAACCTGTGAGAGGTTGGGCCCCGCTGTCTGTGCAGTGGACTGAGAGCCAGGAAGGGAGGGGTGGGGCAGGTCCTGGGGAGGGGGGAGTGCCTATCTCTCTTTAAAAAAATTTTTTTTGGTACCTGGGATTAAACACAGGGGTGCTTAACCAGGGAGCCACATCTTCAGCCCTTTTTTATTTTTTGAGAGAGGGTCTCGCTAAGTTGCTCAGGGCCTCACTAAGTTGTTGAAGCTGGCTTTGACCTTGCAATTCTCCTGTCTCAGCCTCCTGAGCTGCTGGGATTACAGCTGGCAGGATCTATGTCTGGGTGCCTAGTGATCATCTGGTCCAGAACAGCCCCAAAGTGACCGTGGGGAGGGGAGGCTGATTGCTCTCATGGTGTTGAGAAGGCTGAAAATGGCCCTGGTTAGGCTCTCTCGTTGAGGCTCCCAGAGGGGTGTTATAGTTTTTAGTGTGTAGCCAAGACCTACTGCTGTTATAGTTAGTGTGTAGTCAGGGTCAGAAACACTCTGATTAAGATATGTACTCAAGGTCAAAAACATTTGTTTGTGAGCACGCACCCACCTATGTAACCTGTTGGCAATGTGCCTTCTTTGTTTGGCCTGCATGTAAACAAGGGACTATGGGAAAGACCTGGGGTGGGGGGGTTGGTAAATGGGGCTAAACAGAACTGACTGAGGCAAAAAATGAAACTGGCCGGGGGCTGCAGCTGAAGCTGGAGGCTGTTGCCACCTCTAAATAAAGCATGTCTCCTACCCTGTGTCTTGCATCTTCTTCCACCTGCTGGGATCCTGAATTTGTTTCCTGGGTCTGAGCCCCTACCCAACACACATGGCTCTTTGGCCACATGGTTATAGGGACCGTGTGCAAGACTGGGCTTCGTGACTGGGGAAGATGGCGTCACTGGTTAGTAAGTGGCCAAACCAGGATTTGGATTCCAGAGTTTGGCTCTCAAGCTCAGTCCCCTGTGACCTGATTTACTGAAAAGGCTTAGACTGAGTGAGGCACCCAAGGTCACACAGCAGAGAGTGGTGAGGCTGTGATTCAGATCCAGTTCTGCCAAGGCGGAGGCTAATACCTCAAGCCTCACCTTTCCCGTGAGGATGGGGTGAGATCAGCTGGTCCTGCTTTCTTTCACCCTCCAGGACTCTGAGTGCCCCAGTAAGAGCTGAGGGAGGGATGGAGGGCTGGCCATTCTTTCAGCGGAGGTCATGGGGTTTGGAATGGACAAGCAATCTCTTCTCAACCTGACTTTCTATAATGAGGAGAATTGAAGCTAAATTCTAAATTCCCCTTTTGGGGTGCTTGTCACTCATGCTGGCAGGAAATGGTCTGAAGAGACACCTGCTCAGCATCTAAAACGGCAGGCCAAGGAGAGAGCACTTTGCTGTGTTCACCCAAGGAAGGAGAGGGCAAAGCTTTTCACTCACCTCCTTCACCCTCTGCCTTTCTCTCTTATAATTGGAGAGTTCTCATTCGCTCACTTAGTGGGATAACAGGTACCGAATGTACCCTAGAACCAGTGTCCCCTCATGGCCCAGTGACCAAATTTATCCCCGTTGGTGTGGGTCCTGAGCCAGGTGTAGATTCCATGAGAGACTGACTCTCTCAAGGGATCTTGGGAGATAAGTCAGGGACAGAAAGGGGAGGAAGGAAGGCGACACTATATGTCCTGGGCATTCCTACTTCATCAGGAGGAAACTTGGGTGGAGAGAAGGGGATCTACTCCCTTAGTGAGGTGCTGGGATTTGGCTTACTTTCTTCTGCCTCCTTCTGTGCTCCTCTTCTGCCCTAATGCCTTCCAGTCCCAGGACAGCAGTGTCTGTGGGCTCCACCTGGTGTAGGTGTAATTCCCATGACTCTAACCTCTACCCTGGACTCTGCCTGTATTCCCACAGCTACTCTGCTTCCAGAGTCTTTTCTTGCAGTGCCTCATTCTCTGAACACAGCCTTTTCAATGTGCCCTTTAGCTGAACTCTGCGGGAGAAAAGGCACATGCTTGGAGATTGGCCACAGTCTAGCCTCAGGGGGGGGATTTGGTGCCATCCAGCAGCCATTTGAGCTGGTCCTCTGATTGATTCCCCTTCATGACTGTCCAGTTCTTTGTCACTTTCTTCAAGCCCTTTGCTCCATCAGTGTCTCCTCCATCACCTACTTTATTGAGCGAATTGCATTGGGTTGCCCCATGTACCCGTCACATAGGTTTATATTATAGTTACCCCTTATACACAGGGAATGCATTCCAAGAGCCCCAGTGGATGCCTGAAACTGCAGCAGTACTGAACCCTGGATATATGTTTTTTTTTTTCCTCCATGCATACATGTATACCTAAAACACTTATAACAGTATACTGTAATAATAGTTTGCCCTTTGTTATTGCCTATTATTAAGTAAAATAAAGGTTACTTGAACATGAGTAGTGCTATACTGAGACAGTCAATTCGATAACTGCTTAGTTACTAATGGGAAGGTAGCATATACAACATGGATACACTGGACAAGGGATGATTCACATCTCAGGTGGGACACAGCAGGATGGGACAAGATATTATTGTGCTACCCAGAAGGGTGCACAATTAAAAACTTATGAATAATTCCTGGAATTTTCCATTTAATATTTCCAGACTAGGCTGACTCCAGGGAACTGAAACCATGGAAGGTGAAGCCATGGGTAAGGGGTACTAGTATAATGATTTATTTACATATTTCCCCAACTCAACTCTTATAATTGGAGAGTTCTCTTGGGTCTGTCTCTTATTCCTCTTTTTCTTCCTAATGCCTGACCCAGCACCTATAACTGCCTAGTGCTTAACTGCCTAGTGTTTTGGGGTGAATAAGAACAGGTTAGAGTGGACAAAGCAAGGGACACAGGCCTGTTAAAGGCTAGTGGCAGAGGCCAGCTCAAAGAGACAACCTGACACTTGTTCCTGTGAGCTGGGAGGAGCTCCAGAAGGTCTCCTGGGATCCTCATGCTTCTCAGCTGCCATTAAAATAAGGAAGATCTGTAACTGCTCTCTGCATTCTAAAATCCTACATTGGAAAATGAAATGCAAAATCTGAGGCCTTTTGATCTTTTACAGTGGGGTTTCCATGGTGACAGTGGCCAAGGCCTGCATGGGGGCAGCTGTGCCTCACAGGGCCAGGCCCAAGTCCCACCTGTATGTGTTTAAGAACACCCCTTTTTCTTCATTCCCACTGGGCCGGTGGACACAGGTTTCCAAGTCTCTTCTCTCCCACTCATTAAACAGCAGAGGAAGCCATTAATTTCCCTGTAGAGAGCTTGGGAGAGGGGGATGAAGGACCGGGCTGCACCTACACACTCTAGGCTTCTTGGTTCACCCTCAAATGCCACCACCCAATGTCACCTGACCTGGTTGGAGTAGGGATTTTTTTTCAGCCTCTTTCTTCTGGGAGGGGGCTTCTCTGGAAGTGGCAGTTTTTGCTAGTTTCTTACCTCTATCCTACCCTTCTGGGATTCACCTGGGCTTGGCCAAGAACCAGCTCTTCTGGGTCTCAATTTTCTCACTTGAACAATCAGAGGGGCACACTTATTAAGAAGTTGTTCTTGGGCTGGGAACGTGGCTCAAGCGGTGGCGCGCTCGCCTGGCATGCGTGTGGCCTGGGTTCGATCCTCAGCACCACATACCAACAAAGATGTTGTTTCCGCCAAAAACTAAAAAATAAATATTAAAAAATTCTCTCTCTCTCCCTCCCTCTCTCTCTCTTTTAAAAAAAAAAAAGAAGTTGTTCTAAATATATTGTGTTTCTGGGTGTACCAGCTTCCATCCCTTCACCCCACACCCCCTCTCCCTCTCTCCACCCACGTCATATCCTCCATCACATCCCCTCTCCCCACTCCCTCCTGTCTCAACTCCCTTCCCACCCATTTCCTGTGCACACCTGACTCCTGGGCACAGACCCACCTTTACCCACTGGCCTTCTGGACTTTTCTGGAGAGGCTCCTGGGAGTCTCCTCACCTTTCTGTGGGGCCTCTGAGCTCTGCCCAGGCCATCCTTGAAGATGGAGGGAAAGGAAGTGAACAGATGAGGCTATTATGAAGCACAAGTCTCTGTGACTGTCCCCAAAGTGCCCCCGACCCCAAGTCAATCATGACTTTCTCTTGCCTAGGGGGACGTGCATAACAGGGCCTTTCTCCATAATTTCCTATCACAACCTGGCCTGCCTGAGGTCCCTTGTGTCCCTTGCCTTGGTCATTAACTGCACAGAGGCGGGTGCAGGGGGAGCTTTGTGGCCCGAGCCTTTCAGCTCCTGCCTAGTGTGAGAGCTATGAGGACCAAATGAGGTCATGTTAACAGTCGCCTGCTCAGGGCCAAGAAATGGAGCCCCGCCTCTGTAGATGAAAGCTCCTACTTTGTATTCCAAAGTTGAAAGCTCTGGTGGAACAGCAGGGGAAGAGCTACCTCCCCAAGTCCTGATGTCACCCTGCCCTCTCAGCTGGGCAAGCAAAGGGCCAGGAAGCTGTGAGGCCATTTTGGGTGGAGACTCATGGAGAGGTGACAGGCCATGGGGACGAGAGCAAAAGCAGGTGCCACCTAGGTCACCTTGAGCAGGTGGTTCTCTTTCTCTGTGTGACTTCTGACCATTTGACTTTCTTCATCTGTTCAAAAGAAGATAACACCCGGTTCATACAATTGTCTAGATGTCGACAGCAAGAGGACAATGAGAAAAACACCTAGAGTAACAGCTGTGTCTGAGGCCAAGCATTTAAGCTTATTCTCAGAGGAGGAAGATGTCAGAGGAGGACACTCCCATCATTCAGCGGTTCCTGCCTTCTCAGAAGACCCCCAGCCTGTGTGGAGACCCCCTTGGGACCTTGAGTGAGGGCCCAGGCAGCCACTGACTCAGCCATTCATGGTCTAGTCCTTCTGTTTATATCTTATCATATTCAGAAATCTTGGCTGCTCTTGTCTTTCCAACTGTTATCCCATTCTATAGCTGAGGAAACTGAGACACAGAGAAGTCAGTAGTTTCCCCAAAGTTGTACAGTTGGTAATTGGCAGAGCTGGGATTTGAATCAAAGCAGTCCAGTTCCAGAATTGACGCTCTTAACCACTAACAGTATTTTGCCTCTACAGGTTGAGTATCTCTTATCCAAATGTTTAGGATAAAAAGTGTTTCAAGTTTCAGATTTTTAAAAATAATTTTGGGATACTTCCATATGTGCAATGAGATATCTTGGGGAGGGGGCCCAAGTCCTAATAAGGAAATCCATTTATGTTTTGTCTGCACCTTAGAAGGTATGGCCTAAGGGGAAGGTGGAACCAGGCTGCTGAGAGAGAGACTCAGGAGAGAAAAGTAAGAAAGGGTAAGGTCGGGTGATTTTATATGATTCATTTATTACACTTGCATTTTCATCTGTCACCTGAGATCAGGGGTGGAGTTTTACTTTTGTGTCATGTTGGTGCTCAAAAAATTTGGGATTTGGGAACATTTCAGATTTTGGATTAGGGATACTCAACTTGTATTAAAAAAAACATCTAAGGGATGGTATCTCCTTTGTTTCTGTTTCCTCCTGTTTCTTTCTTTCTTTCTTTCTTTCTTTCTTTCTTTCTTTCTTTCTTTCTTTCTTTCTTTCTTTCTTTCTTTCTTTCTTTCTTCTTCTTCTTCTTCTTCTTCTTCTTCCTTCTTCTTCCTTCTTCTTCCTTCTTCTTCCTTCTTCTTCCTTCTTCTTCCTTCTTCTTCCTTCTTCTTCCTTCTTCTTCCTTCTTCTTCCTTCTTCTTCCTTCTTCTTCCTTCTTCTTCCTTCTTCTTCCTTCTTCTCCTTCTTCTCCTTCTTCTTCTTCTTCTTCTTCTTCTTCTTCTTCTTCTTCTCCTCCTCCTCCTTCTTTTTGGTGCTGGGGATGGAATGGGGGCCCCCATGAACCCTACCCCTGAGCGCCGCCCCTGCCCGAACAGGGATTTCCCTCTCTCACCTTTCTCTCCTGAGTCTGTCTCTCTCAGCAGTCTGGCTCCACCTTCCCCTCCTTAAGACTCTGTGGTTTGGTGGACGAGGCAAGGCTTTCCAGACTTAGCTCTCTGGAAGGATATTCAGGGTCCACTAACTGTGGCTTTACTCAGCTCTCATCCTCTCCATGCAGATGACATCTTGTTTTCATCTCCTACCTTTGTATAAAGTAGTATGTTGGGAAAATGCCCAAAGCCTTTCTGGAATATTCTGTTCTGCTTTCCCATCCCAAATGCATCTGGTTCTTTTCTGCTTGTAGTTTATAGCAGGAGGTTTTCTCTGGGGGACTATATCCTGGGAAACCCTGCCTGCTCCAGCCCACAGAGCCACCTCCTGCTGACCACCAAGCCTCGGGGCAGGCCCTTCTCAGCCCCAGTGTATCATTACTCAATTCTTTTTTCCTCTTTCCATACTTTAGAGTCATTATAGGCTAAACTCTTCTCATTCATATTCTTCTTCTTTTTTTTCCTTTGTTTTGTAAACACCATGGCACATATTTCCTCTGGACAGAGTGCTTCTTTCTTCTTTAACTCTTGCTTGATTTGTTTTTTATATGTTAGTTGTCAAAATAATGAATTTGTTCATTAGCATCCTCAGTTGATAGCCTGTTAGTTTCTTTTTCTTAAAAGTATCATGATCCAGAGTAATGGATTTAAATATATTTGGCCTGTTTCAATCTATTGCCATTACTGTACTTACTGATACATTGTCACACCTCTGGCCAGGGGAAGCCTCTTCCCCTGGACTCCTGAGTTCTTTTGATCTGACCTTGGTTTCTCCCATTGCTTCTTCAGTATCTGGGGTGACAAGTTGCTTCAGGCAAGTCACATGCCAAGGCATCATTCTCAGGGGTCTCTTATGCCAGGATGGTGGGAAAGTGTCTAACTGAGGTTTTAAAGAGTTCTTTACAACATCCACAACAGAGAGAAGGGTTAGGAAGGTAGGAGGTAAATCTCTTCTGAATTTCCAGGTTATTTAGGGACTCCTTTGGATTTGGGGAAGGGATATGGCTGTGCGGTGAAGGACCAACCCAGAATGGAGTGGGGAGGAGTTTCCCCAAGAAAGATGAAGTGTTAGGGTTTTGGAAGGTGGCAGAGAGCAAGCCACATTCCCCTTTGGAACCTGGGAGCTGGCAGACTCTGCTGGGTGGCCGTGGTTGCAGGAGGCCTCTCTTAGGTAGCCGTGGACTTGACTCCTTCAGGGAAAATCCCTGTTCCCAGGCTTAGCCAGGCAGAAACAAAGCTGCCATAGACCACACAGCCCAGACAATGGGCATCCTAGAAACCACCCCTTGATGGAAGCCTAGAGACTTCCTGGTTTCCTACAAGTTCTGCTTTTTAATCTTGTACAGGCTTTGGGGATGGGGCTGAACTTGACAGCAACTTGGAGAATGGCAGATTGCATTTAGTTTAAGAAAAGTCAGTTCTCACATCTGTGCGCAGTTGTCTGTGGCTAGGTCCTTACTTTTGAGGAACACTCTCTGACTTGGGACTTTTATTCCCTTGGCCTAACTCTCTAGGGAACAGGAGGCTGTCCTTTCTCCGGATGTGAACAATAAGAAGGGAGAACCTTTCCCTTTAAAGCCCTTATAAACTCCCCCCCACCACTGTAATCCCAGTGACTCTGGAGGTTGAGGCAGGAGGACCACAAATTCAAGGCCAGGCTGGGCAACTTGGTGAGACCCTGTCTCAAAATAAATATTAAAGCCCTTCTAAATGCCAGTGGTGATGATTTCCCTCTGTGCCTTCTTGTCCCCAGAACTCTAGTCTCATTCTGGTTTCTCTTTCTAGCCCTGCACACCAACCCTCCTCTGGGAAACACTTTATGGAGCTCTGTATACTTGGAACCACGTATAAATGGAGGAATATCTTACCTCTGGGTCTTGGTGCATGTAGGTACATCAGGTAAGATTAGGTTCAGCTGTCTTTTTTATTTAAAACAACAATAAAACAAATAAGTGGTTAAATATGACGTTTATCTTTTGGCAGGTAAAAGAAGCCAGAGGGGGCCTCTTCAGGGTCAGTATAGTAGCTCCACAGTTATCAAGACACAGGCTCCTTTTAAATACAGCTCCATCATTTTTAGTAGTGGCTTCCATCCTCAAGTTTGCTTTATGGTACAAAATGGCTACTAGCACTCCTGTTGAGAGCCACAGCCAAAGGGGCCCCAGCAAACTTCCAGCTGCTGGCTGATGATCCAGCTGCCAGCAAACTTCCAGTTGCCGGCTGATGATTGGCTCACAGTGGCCCCAGCAACATCTAGCTGATTGGCTCCTCTGCGGTGATGTTCATTGGGCTGTTTCCCTGCCCTTCAGACTGCCAGCTGATGATTGGCTCACAGCGGCCCCAGCAACATCTAGCTGATTGGCTCCTCCACGGAGCTGCTCATTGGGTGACTTCTTTGGCTCTGCCCACGCAACCCAGCCAATCGGCCTCAGGAGCAGGAGGATTGTGGGAGGTTGAGAGGCTGGTGTGGGGGAGAAAGGCTTGTGGAAGCTGGTGGTGGCAGTTGGGCTCTGAGGGTTTTTCCCTGGAGCTGTTTTGTTTGGCGTTTGTAGTTCTAAAAATAAAGTTAGTTTCTTTTTGACAAGTGGCTCCTGATTTGTGCCAAGCCAGACTTCGGCATTTGGTGGCTCGCACGGGGAGCAACTGAGGGTAAGTAAACTGCTCGCCCCTGAGGGCAGGGCGAGAGGATGGGTAGCCATTTTAAGTGTCCTCTTTTGTTTTGCTTTGTTTTTGTTTTAACTTTCCTGTCCCTGGAGATGAGTAAGAGGGAAGAAAAACCACTCACATCTGAGGAAAAACTATTTGCGTCTGAGGAACAGATAGGGAGAAAGGACGGATGCATATGTCAGGAGGATAGAAAGGCTGTTATAATGATTTTGTGTGGTTCCCTTTTTATTGGATTCTGTCTCGGTTTGGTTTGGTGTTATCTTGCTGGGTTGTATTATAGTAGAAATACGGGATCAGCAATTAGTAAAAAACAAACCGAAAGACTGTTAAGTAAATTGTTAGAGGAAGGAGGCTTCCCAGTAAAATCAAGAGTAGTCAGGGCATACGTTGATATAATACAAAAATATAGCCCATGGCTTTTTAAGGAGGAGCTGTTAGATATATCACAATGGAACCATCATGGTGAAGATTTAAAAAGAATAGAAAAGAACAACCCAGGGACTCTGCCAGTTGGCACATTGCCATTGTGGACGAACGTATCTGGTTTGCTTAGTCCAAAGCCTTCAGTTCAGACAGAGGTAGAGGAAGAAGAAGACATATTGATTCAAGTAGAAGAGGAAGTCTCTCAAGTTAGTCAGAAAGAGGAAAAGATTCAAGTAAAAGAGAAGGTCTTTCGAGATAGTGAGACAGAGGAAGGAAGTTTAGAGCAGAAAAATCTATCAGGGGAAAAGTTAAAACAGGAGACTGCTAATAAGACCTTTTTATTAGAGAGCGTAAGTGTCCAACCAACAGCACCACCTCTACAGGAGACTGCTACTAACAGCATTCTATCACCAGAGGGCGTAAGTGTTCAACCAACAGCGCCACCTCTACTGGAGACTGCTACTAACAGCACTCTATCACCAGAGGGCGTAAGTGTTCAACCAACAGCGCCACCTCTACTGGAGACTGCTACTAACAGCACTCTATCACCAGAGGGCGTAAGTGTCCAATCAACAGCACCACCTCCATATGCTAAGAGACTCCCAACCCCCGCAGTTGATAGTTGGGATCCTGAGACAGGATCTCAAGTATGCCCTGTATTTGAGGTAGGAGGGCAGCGAACTTACCAGGGTTTAAATTTCAAATCAGTGAAGGAGCTAAAAGAGGCTGTAACAACCTATGGTCCTCAAGCACCCTTCACTGTAAGCTTGGTCGAATCCATTACCAACTTAAGCATGACGCCAGCAGATTGGGCTAGTTTGTGTAAAGCTGTGCTAAATGGAGGACAATACCTGTTATGGAAGGTTGCCAATGAGGAATTTTGCAAGGAGACGGCTAGTCGAAATGCAGCAGCTGGTTATCCTCAGAGAAATCTAGATATGTTGTTAGGAAAGGGACCTTATGAGGATCGGCAGCAACAAAATGCATATGATCCTGGTGTATATTTACAAATTGCTGTAGATGCAGTTAGGGCATGGAAGACTTTACAAGAACCTGGAGGTTTACAAGGTCAATTATCTAAGATAATACAAGGAGCTAATGAACCTTACGCTGAATTTGTAGATAGGCTTATTCAAACAGCTACCAGAGTTTTTGGGAATACAGAAAAAGCAATGCCATTTATAAAACAACTGGCTTATGACCAAGCGAATCGTTGGTGTAGAGATATCATTAGACCATGGAAACAGGAAGATTTAAACACATATGTTAAATTATGTAGAGACATTAATGAACAAGGGCAAATTGTGGCAGATGCAGTAAAACAGGCTTTAGATGCCAGAGACATTAATGAACAAGGGCAAATTGTGGCAGCTGCAGTAAAACAGGTTTTAGATGCCAGAGACATTAATGAACAAGGGCAAATTGTGGCAGCTGCAGTAAAACAGGCTTTAGATGCCAGGCCAAGAACATGCTACAATTGTCAACAAACAGGACATTTTAAAAGGAATTGCCCCATAGGAGGAGGGTTTAACAAAACTGGGTATCAAACAAGTAGAATACCGGGTATTTGCCCACGATGCCGTAGAGGGAGACATTGGGCTAATGAATGCCATTCTCAAACCACCATAGAGGGTACTCCATTATATTGGGCTAATGAATACCGTCCTCAAACCACCATAGAGGGTACTCCATTATCAAAAAACGAACAAGGACAAGGTGTTTATCCACAATATCGTGGACAAAGGCATCGGGCTCCGTTGCCAAAAAATGGACAGGGGGCCCCAATGCTCCGGGGCCCCAAACCACAAATATACGGAGCACTGGAGGAACCCAGCAACCCCAGCAACCCCATCAGGGTAGTGCCCAGCACATCAGATCCCTCATCAGACAAACCAGAGGGAGCGCAGGGTTGGACATCTGCGCCTCCACCAAATCAGTACTAACTCCAGAGATGGGAGTTCAAATCATTCCCACAGGGGTAAAAGGACCTCTTCCCAAAGGAACAGTAGGCTTATTATTGGGACGCAGCTCTTCTACTCTAAAAGGACTTTTGATAAGTCCTGGGGTAATTGATTCCAATTATGAAGGTGAAATAAAAATTATAGCCAGTTCTCCAAAGGGTATATCAGTAATTTCACCAGGAGATAGAATAGCACAGTTACTAATAATACCAAGCCTACATGATAAATTTTCCAGTCATGTTGTAGAAAGAGGTTCCAAGGGATTAGGCTCCACAGGTGTAGATTGGGCTATGCTTTCTTTAAATTTAGATTCTCGCCCCATGCTAAAACTAAATATTCAAGGACATGAATTTAATGGGCTACTGGATACAGGTGCAGACCTTAGCATCATCTCTCGTCAAGAATGGCCAAAACATTGGCCATTACAACAAGCCACTCAATCGCTTCGAGGCCTAGGAGTGGCGACTAATCCCGATAGAAGTGCAATGCTATTAGATTGGAAGGATCCTGAAGGATGTGAAGGAACTATACAGCCATATGTATTGGATCATCTTCCCGTAAATTTATGGGGACGAGATGTCCTAGATCAATTAGGTTTGACATTAACAAATAATATCAATCAAAATGCACCCACTATTATGGCTAGACAAGGTTTTAGGAAAGGAAAAAGATTAGAAAAACAAGAACAAGGTATAGCAGCACCAGTACAAATAGATCAAGGAACAGACAGACATGGGTTGGATTTTCACAAAGGGCCACTGAGACAATAAAAATTACATGGAAATCAGAAAGACCAGTATGGGTTCCTCAGTGGCCCTTGACTAAAGAAAAGACACAAGTAGCCCATGATCTGGTCAAACAACAATTAGCGGAAGGACATATACAACCTTCTGTATCTCCCCATAATACTCCCATTTTTGTCATCAAAAAGAAATCTGGTAAATGGAGATTACTGCAAGATTTAAGAGCCATTAACAATGAAATGGTCATTATGGGACCTGCTCAATCGGGGATTCCTCAATTGTCTGCTTTGCCAAAAACTTGGTATGTTTTAGTTATAGATATTAAAGATTGTTTTTTTTCAATTCCAATTCATCCTGAGGATAGTCCACGTTTTGCATTTACTATCCCTGCACTAAATCATGAAGGTCCTGATCAGAGATATGAATGGAAAGTACTCCCTCAAGGGATGGCTAACAGCCCAACTATGTGTCAAATTTATGTTAACAAAGTTATCCAGCCACTTAGAAATCAAAATCCTGAACTACAAATATTTCATTATATGGATGATGTATTATTAGCACACAAAGCTAAAAACACATTGCTAGAATGTTATGCCACACTTACAAACTTATTAAAAAATTATAATCTAGAGATAGCAATAGATAAAGTACAATTAAATTTTCCAATTAATTATTTAGGAGTTCTATTATCCTCAACCATGGTCCGTCCACCAAAAATTCAAATACGAGTAGATCAACTCAAATCACTTAATGACTTTCAAAAGTTATTAGGAGACATAAATTGGATAAGGCCTTATCTAGGTATTCCAACAGGGACCTTTATTTGATATCCTAAAAGGTCCATCAGATCCAAATTCACCCCGAATGTTAACGCCTGAAGCAAGAAAGGCATTAAAAATCATTGAAACATATATGGAAAATATGCATTTGGATAGAATTGATATAAGTTTGCCTTTATTATTTATTGTACTACCAACAAAAAATATTCCTACAGGAGTATTTTGGCAAGAAGGTCCATTATTATGGATACATTTATCTTATTCTCCTAACACTATTCTTACTAGATATCCTGAGGCTGTAGGACAATTAATACTCAAAGGAATAAAAACAGCAAAGGCAGTGTTTGGAATTTCTCCCCATAAAATTATTACTCCATATACTATGAATCAAATTGATGAATTAGCTAGTGAGTTAAATACTTGGGCAATAATAATGTGCAAATCTAATGTTTCATTTGATAACCACTTACCATCTAATCCTTTATTGTCTTTTTGGTCATTGCATCCTGTAATTTTTCCAAAAATGACAAGAAAAACACCTATCATGAATGCTCCAAATATATTCACTGATGGGTCAAATAATGGTACAGCAGCAATAGTTACACCTGATCAAACTTTTACATTTTTAGTACCCAAACAATCAGCTCAAAAGGTAGAGCTTAATGCAGTATTACAAACTTTTGTGATGTTTAAAGATTCTGTATTTAATTTATTTTCTGATAGTCAGTATATAGTTAATGCTATAGTATCCCTTGAAGATGCTGGTAGGATTTCCCCTTCTTCTACTGTTTTCTCTTTGTTTTCCACTATACAAAGTTTAATCTGGGACAGAAAAGATCCATTCTTTATAGGACATATCAGGGCACATACAGGATTACCTGGAGCCCTTAGTTTGGGCAATGATTTAGCAGATAAAACTACACGTGACATACATATTTTCTCTACACTAGAAGAAGCTATAAATTCTCATGAAAGATTCCATGTCAATGCTAATACTTTACAAAAGCGTTTTAAAATAACTAAGGAACAAGCTAGACAAATAATAAAACAATGTCAAAATTGTGTGACCTTTTTACCACAAGTTAATCTTGGAGTCAATCCTAGAGGATTGATGCCTAACCATATTTGGCAGATGGACGTCACACACTTGCCAGAATTTGGAAAATTAAAATATTTGCATGTTACAGTTGATACTTCTTCTGGATTTTTGATGGGCTCCCTTCATGCCGGCGAAAAAACTAAAGATGTTATAGCTCATTGCTTACAAAATTTTGCCACTGTGGGCATTCCAAAACAGTTAAAAACAGATAATGCCCCTGGTTATACGTCTACTTCTTTTAAACAATTTTGCTCATCATTTGGCATTACTCATATAACAGGAATCCCATACAATCCACAGGGACAAGGCATAGTTGAAAGAGCTCATCAAACTATTAAAATGTACTTATTAAAGCAAAAAGATGGAATTGGGAAGGGGTATATATTCCCCAAAGATAAACTTAAAATAACCCTTTTTACTCTAAACTTTTTAAATTTGGATTCATCAGGACTTAGTGCTGCAGAAAGGCATATGTGTCCAAAAAATGTACATAAGCCCAAGGTACTTTGGAAAGATATTCTAACAGGTCAATGGAAAGGTCCTGACCCAGTAATTGTCTGGAATCGGGGGTCTGTTTGTGTGTTTCCACAGGAAGAACAGCAGCCGATTTGGATTCCAGAGAGATTAACCAAGGTTCTGACCCAGAACAGCAGCCGATTTGGATTTCAGAGAGATTAACCAAGGTTCTGACCCAGTGATTGTCTGGAGTCGGGGGCCTGTTTGTGTGTTTCCACAGGGAGAACAGCAGCTGATTTGGATTCCGGAGAGATTAACTAAAATCCTGACCCAGTGATTATCTGGAGTCGGGGGTCTGTTTTTGTGTTTCCACAGAGAGAACAGCAGCCGATTTGGATTCCAGAGAGATTAACTAAAGCGATTTCTACAGACCAAAAAGAAGATGATTTAGCTCAAATCCATAATAGCTGATATCCAAAACTCCAATTTGGCTATCCTTACATCTGCGACAGAACCAGGATGCTTTTTTCAATATCTATTTTATTATTGCCCTTTCCCATATCATGAAGTTCTATTTTATTTTTTTTGAGCTCATACAGACCTAGGTTAATGTTTTGCTGATCAGTTCTATTTTTTTTTTGACTATAGAGTTTTTAAACATTGCAATAGAGATTTTACCTGTAAAAAGTTATAAGGCCTTTACTATTATGTTATGTGTTGTATGTATTATATTATGTGTGCACACTTGTGTTTTGTGTTATATGTTTGAATGTACATATGTCCAATGTACGTATTTCCATATATCATATATGATGAGCGCTCATGAAAAGATGGATTCAAATATTTTTTTTTATTCACGTGATTTAAATGGTTTAATTTAAATTGGGTAAATAACTGTTAAGAATTGTCTTAATATGTAAACAAAAAAGGAGGTTAACAGATCTGTTTGTTTACTCTCACCTTTCGTTTTCATTATATTTAATAATTCTCTTCACTATAATGTAAATTGTTAAGAAAATTGTTTTCTTTTAGTGCCTTCTGGAATGTTACCTAATTTTTTCTTTAGCCATTATTGCCAGAATTTCTATCTTCATCCCAGTGCCGATGAAGATAATATAAATTGTTAAGAAAATTGTTTTCTTTTAGTGTCTTCTGGAATGTTACCTAATTTTTTCTTTAGTCATTATTGCCAGAATTCCTATCTTCATCCCTGTGCCGGTGAAGACAAAGATAAAACTAATCTACAGTTTCTGCAATAGCCATCACTGAACTGCTTACAGAACTTGCACTGAACTGCTTACAAAACTATGTGTCACTTGTATGCATTGTGAACTATCTGTTGGTGCAGCGACTTGTGGTAGTGTTGGGGTATTTTTGCTGATGATATCATCGGTGGTACAATTTTCCCAAAAGGAGCCGTCAATTGACTTGGTATATCTTCCTCCCTTCTGCTTGTCATGATCATTCAGCTAAAATTTGGGGGTCAACAGAGGTGAGGCAAAGAACCTCACCCCCCCCCCACTGAGACCTCTCCACAGGTGTGGCTGTATACTGGACCGGTAGTCAATTACGGGTAAGATCCAATTACAATGGTACCAACCTAAGACAGGAGGCTGACGCCCTGAGGTCAGCTCATCCGAAGACGGGTAAGGACCATATGTATTGGACAACCTAAGGCAGGCACGGTCCATAAGCCACATGCTTGTTGTTTAAACAGAGAGGGGGAGATGTTGAGAGCCACAGCCAAAGGGGCCCCAGCAAACTTCCAGCTGCCGGCTGATGATCCAGCTGCCAGCAAACTTCCAGTTGCCGGCTGATGATTGGCTCACAGTGGCCCCAGCAACATCTAGCTGATTGGCTCCTCTGCGGTGATGTTCATTGGGCTGTTTCCCTGCCCTTCAGACTGCCAGCTGATGATTGGCTCACAGCGGCCCCAGCAACATCTAGCTGATTGGCTCCTCCACGGAGCTGCTCATTGGGTGACTTCTTTGGCTCTGCCCACGCAACCCAGCCAATCGGCCTCAGGAGCAGGAGGATTGTGGGAGGTTGAGAGGCTGGTGTGGGGGAGAAAGGCTTGTGGAAGCCGGTGGTGGCAGTTGGGCTCTGAGGGTTTTTCCCTGGAGCTGTTTTGTTTGGCGTTTGTAGTTCTAAAAATAAAGTTAGTTTCTTTTTGACAAGTGGCTCCTGATTTGTGCCAAGCCAGACTTCGGCACACTCCAGCCACCAAGCCCATGTTCCAGGTGGGAAGATGGAAGAACTAGGCTATATCTTCTAGTTGAGTTAGAACTCCTTATAAGAAACCCTAAAAACTTATATTTATTTCCCATTATTCATTCTTAGCTCCAAGGAAGTCTGGGAAATATAGTCTTAGAAATATTCACCAGGTGACAAGTTGTTCTAATTATAAGGAAGAAGAGATGGAAGGATGGATACTGGGCAGGAGCTAGTAATCTGTGCAATCAATGCCCTTTCTGTTTGTTGAAGTTGCTCTCTATTGACCCTTTAACTGTTGGCTAAGGTGTGTCTTCTTTAAGCATACAGACCTCTTCTAGGTGTTTCCCCCTGATTTTCTCATTACCATGCCACATTGCACCTGCTGGTTCACTTGTCAGTCCCCCCCACGTGAACTGTGAGCTCCAGGAAGACAAGAATTGTAGGAGCTCAATAAATGCTTATGTTGCAGGGGGCTGGAGTGGCCTTCACTCCAGAGCATTTCACACAAATCTCCCTGTTCAGGATGCTGTTATAGCCTCCCAGTTGATCTTGCAGCTTCCCCCCTCGAGTACCACAAACATGTACTCACATCTGTTTTTTTGAAAGAGAAATGGCCTCCAACATCACTCTGATCCCAAAACCAGACAAAGACACTTCAAAGAAAGAAAACTACAGACCAATATCTCTAATGAACTGGGATGTAAAAATTCTCAATAAAATTCTGGCGAATCGAATACAAAAACATATCAGAAAACTTGTGCACCATGATCAAGTAGGATTCATCCCTGGGATGCAAGGCTGGTTCAATATACGGAAATCAATAAATGCTATTCACCACATCAATAGGCTTAAAGACAAGAACCATATGATCATCTCGATAGATGCAGAAAAAGCATTTGACAAAGTACAGCATCCCTTTATGTTCAAAACACTAGAAAAACTAGGGATAACAGGAACTTACCTCAACATTGTAAAAGCTATATATGCTAAACCTCAGGCTAGCATTATCCTAAACGGAGAAAAACTGAAGGCATTCCCTCTAAAATCTGGAACAAGACAGGGATGCCCTCTATCACCACTTCTATTCAATTTGGTTCTCAAAGTACTAGCCAGAGCAATTAGACAGACAAAAGAAATTAAAGGCATAAAAATAGGAAAAGAAGAAATTAAATTATCGCTATTTGCGGATGACATGATAATATACTTAACAGACCCAAAAGGATCTACAAAGAAGCTGCTAGAGTTAATAAATGAATTCAGCAAAGTGGTAGGATATAAAATCAACACGCATAAATCAAAGGCATTCCTGTATATAAGCAACAAAACCTCTGAAATGGAAATAATGAAAACCACTCCATTCACAATATCCTCAAAGAAAATAAGATACTTGGGAATCAACCTAATAAAAGAGTGAAAGATTTATACAATGAAAACTACAGAACCCTAAAGAGAGAGATAGAAGAAGATCTCAGAAGATGGAAAAATGTACTCTGTTAATGGATAGGCAGAACTAACATCATCAAAATGGCGATATTACCCAAAGTTCTCTACAGGTTTAATGCGATGCCAATCAGAATCCCAAAGGCATTTCTTGTAGAACTAGATAAAGCAATCATGAAATTCATATGGAAAAACAAAAGACCCAGAATAGCAAAAGCAATTCTAAGCAGGAAGTGTGAATCTGGAGGTATAGCGATACCAGAGCTCAAACTGTACTACAAAGCAATAGTAACAAAAACAGCATGGTACTGGTACCAAAACAGGCAGGTGGACCAATGGTACAGAATAGAGGACACAGAGACTAATCCACAAAGTTACAACTATCTTATATTTGATAAAGGGGCTAAAAACATGCAATGGAGGAAGGATAGCATCTTCAACAAATGGTGTTGGGAAAATTGGAAATCCATATGCAACAAAATGAAATTGAATCCCTTTCTTTCGCCAGCCACAAAAGTTAACTCAAAATGGATCAAGGAGCTAGATATCAAAACAGAGACACTGCGTCTGATAGAAGGAAAAGTTGGCTATGATCTACATATTGTGGGGTCGGGCTCCAAATTCCTTAATAGAACGCCCATAGCCCAAGAGTTAATAACAAGAATAAACAAATGGGACCTACTTAAACTAAAAAGTTTTTTCTCAGCAAGAGAAACAGTAAAAGAGGTAAATAGAGAGCCTACATCCTGGGAACAAATTTTTACCCCTCACACCTCAGATAGAGCCCTAATATCCAGAATGTACAAAGAACTCAAAAAATTAAACAATAAGATAACAAATAAGATAATCCAATCAACAAATGGGCCAAGGACCTGAACAGACACTTCTCAGAGGAGGACATACAATCAATCCACAAGCACATGAGAAAATGCTCACCATCTTTAGCAATCAGAGAAATGCAAGTCAAAACCACCCTAAGATACCATTTCACTCCAGTAAGATTGGCAGCCATTATGAAGTCAAACAACAATAAGTGTTGGCGAGGATGTGGGGAAAAGGGCACACTTGTACACTGCTGGTGGGACTGCAAAATTGTGAGGCCAATTTGGAAAGCAGTATGGAGATTCCTGGGAAAGCCGGGAATGGATCCACCATTTGATCCAGCTATTGCCCTTCTCGGATTATTCCCTGAAGACCTTAAAAGAGCGCACTATAGGGATACAGCCACATCAATGATTATAGCAGCACAATTCACAATAGCTAGACTGTGGAACCAACCTAGATGCCCTTCAATAGATGAGTGGATTAAAAAATTGTGGCAGCTATACACAATGGAGTATTATGCAGCACTAAGAAATGACAAAATCATAGAATTTGGAGGGAAATGGATGGCATTAGAGCAGATTATGCTAAGTGAAGCTAGCCAAGCCCTAAAAAACAAATGTCAAATGTCTTCTTTGATATAAAGAGAGCCACTAAGAATAGAACAGGAAGGAAGAGCATGAGGAAAAGACTAACAGTAAACTAAGACGAGTGAGGGGGAGAGAAAGGGAGAGAGAAGGGAAAGCATATGGAAATGGTAGGAGACCTTCAGTGATACACAAAATTATAAGAGGTTATGAGGGGCAAGGGGGAGGGGGAAAAAAGGAGAGAATTGAACAACAGCAGAGGAGGTAGAGAGGGAAGATGGGAGGGGAGGGAAGGGGAGGGGGGATAGTAGGGGATAGGAAAGGTAGCAGAATACAACAGTCACTAATATGCCATTATGTAAAAATGTGAGTGTGTAACAGAAGTGAGTCTGCAATATGTATTTGGGGAGTTCAAAACCCAATTGAGTCAAATGTATGAAAGATGATATATCATGAGCTCTGTAATGTTTTGAACAATCAATAAAAAAAAATGAAAAAAAAAAAAAAAGAAATGGCCTCTTCCCACAGCACCCAGGGCTGGCATGAGACTTGCACCTTCACTGTTTTGCAGAACAACTGGTGTATACAAAACAGCATTTGAGGCTGCCTGGGCAGTGGTTGGTAGGCTAATAAAATAAAAAGAAATTTATAAGTGGCAAGGAATTTGAACTGAAGCATGGTTCCATTTTGCGCAGGAAGCCAGGCTCTTCTGCGTAACTTGACATCCAGCCAAGGCTCTTGGAGTTGCTCAAGCCAAAGGCTCTTCCTCCTTCTCATCTCTATTGGCGCCTTTCAATTTAATTTCAAGTGGAGGGGCTCCCAGTGTCCCCAGTGCAGATGTTTACCATCTCTTGGCTGAGACAGCTGGTCTACATGTTTTTTTTTTTTTTTTTTTTTTTGCAAATGGCTGACCCAAGATGAAAATCTTGCCCTTACTGTCCCAGGAACTGGTTCCCAGTTTTCAGTTATCTATCACTATATATCATCCCATTCCAGTAGGGAGTGGCTTAAAATAACAGTTTGCCATCTCTCATTCTGAGGTTTGACTGGGCTTAGCAGGGGCAGCTCACCTGCTCCTTGGGTATTATTTGTTTCTCAAGCGTCCACTTTCAGCTGGGAGCCCACCTGTGGCCAAGACATTAAAACCTCTCCTCTCCAGATCCTCTCTCCACCTGGCCTCACATCATCCCATAGCTTCATTTGAGCTTCTTTCAGCATGGTAGCTAGCTTGCTGGGGGGAACCTTTCTAGAAGGGCAAGCCCTGATTTGCAAGTGCTTAATTTATCAGGCCTTATGCGTGATAATATCCCGTGGGACAAAGCAAGTGGACAATCTGACAGTCAATAACACAGGTCATGAATACTTGGGCCCCAGTGCAATAGTCTACACCAGTGTCCTCAGAGGAGACCCAAGTTGGGGAGAGGTAGACGGACCTGGAGAGTTTATATGACTTATTCTTTGACCCCCAGTGGCAGAGCCAGTCAGGGAAGGTGACAGGGAAACAGGCCAATAGTGAGACATCTGATTGTGAAAAACTAAGTTCCCCATCATGGAAAGTATTCAAAGACCACCTCTTGGTGGGGGATGTGTGTGGAGGGAATTCTTGCCTGCGCTGGGAGCTGGACTAAATAATGGATAAGCTTCCTTCCAACTCTCAGTCTATTTAAAGCTCTCCTTGGCAGCCTGAGAGCATTTGTCTCACAGATAGCACATTCACGTGTCAGGCTACTTGCGAGGGGTGGGGGACTTTGTCTTCTAGGTGGGAAATACCAGTGCTGAGTATTTAGGGATTTGGCTTCTAGGAGCTGGGAACATTCTTTGTGCTCTCATGGATTGACAGCGGCATTAGGAGTGAGAGGGTGGAGCTTCCTGTCCTGTCCAGTCCTGTGAAAGACCAACAGGAAGTCCCTAGTGGCCCTGGACAGGTATGTCAAGTGGCCTTGCAAGAAGCACTGGGGCTCCATGGAGGAGCCAGGGGATGAGGCAGAAGTGGGGGAAAGGGCAAGGAAGGCTCTGGAGGGCCGGGAGAGGCCACTCCCCTTCCTCATCTTATCAGAGCAGCTCAACTTTTGCGCCTTGCAGACAGTTTTCTTGTAGGATTTTTGGTTTGGAGAAAGGGGTCTAGGGTGGCATTAAGGGAGGGCTGCCCGGGTGAGAAGGAGCAGGCCAGGTTGGAGGCCACAGCCCAGTGTCAGCTCCAACACCAAGGCTCAATTCTGGAACCCACTGCTCTGAGGATGCAGGCCTGGGGTGCTTGGTGCTTCTTACCCAGTGGTGGTATCAAGTCCACCTAAAGGTGGTGAGAGGTCTGCAGATGATGGAGCCTGGGCCAGGGACACTAGGATGTCCATTCCCCAGGAGCCCTCAGGGAGAGTAAGGTACTGGTCCTGCACCAGATCTCGCTGGAAAATCTGTTGCTTCTCCCAAGTTCCCAGAAGACCCCCTCTGGGTAAGCCTGGAGCCCAAGTCCTTTGGCTCTAGAGTACCTGGGTCCCTTAAGGCTAAGGCACTTTGTGACTCAGGGAGTCCACCTCCCCACCTCAGCTCCAGGCAGGCATTCTTAGGGCAGCAGATCCAATGAACACCACACCCTTTCTACCTCAAGGCAGAAACAGATGGGGCCAGTCAGGTGGTCGGGGCTGAGTGTGTTGGCCTGAGCTAGTGCCTCTGTGAGAAACAGGCCACTGCGCTAAGCTCTGGGCCTGTCTTGAGGACCTTCCTGTCGCTGTTCCATGACACTCCCCTACTTAAATTCATCTTGTGTTGTCGTGAAACAGATGACCACAGATTTAGCGCCTTGAATTGACACAGATTATTCTATCGCGGTTTTCCTGGGCCAGGAACATACGCGCGGCCAGCTGGTTCCCTTGCGTGGGGTCTTCTAGGCTGCCATCCAGGTGCTAGCTGCCAGCTTGCTCCTGGGGAGTCTCCACTCAGAAGAACCCACTTCCAGGCTCACTCAGGGTGTTGACAGAGCTGATTTCCTTGCAGCTACCCTGCTGGAGGCTCTTACTTTTTGATGGCATTGAGTAGAGGCTGTCTTCAGGTCTGAGACCCCCAGCTCCTTGTCACATGAGATCCTCAACCTGGCCGCTGACTTCCCTGCTGGCTCCCCTTTCCCCTCTAGAGGGCGCAGTTTCCCCCCGACCTTTAAGTGCAGTGGCGTTGAGTCAGGACTACTCAGGACAATCTCCCTGTAGATGGACTCAAAATCAACTGCTTTGGGAACCTCAGGGACATCTACAACATCCCTTCACCTTTGCCATATGCTATTGGCCACAAGTAAGTCACAGCTGCCCTCAACCCTCAGACTTAAGGGGAGGAGGTTATATAGGGTGTGAAGGGCAGGGGGTGGGAAACTTGAATGCTAAGGGGGTCACCCCAGGCTCCAGGACCCTAATCCCTTCCCTCACTGGCTGATTGGGACCTCTCCCCTCTACTTTCCCTTCACAGCTCATCCTGACCTGCTTGACCCTGCTGGTAATCTAAGGTTCAATTTTCCATCTTACCTTAGAACAAGTTTTCTCCTAGCTGTTGAACAAGGTAGAAATCACTGGCTCAAAGAAGAAGTCCTCCAAAGTGGATGGTGCATTACTACAGTGTGGGGCCTCTGCCTTACCCCAAAGAAGTGACCAGTGATGGATAATTTAGAGATCTATGACTAGTCATTAGAAATGATGTATTCAAGGGGCTGGGGGTGTAGCTCAGTGGTGGGGTGCTTGCCTAACATACCTGTTGTCCTGGGTTCCATTTCCAACACTGCAAGGGAAAAAAAAAAAGAAAAGACAAAAGAAAGATGTATTTGAATGCTGGGAAGGCCACTCTTAATTATTCAGTTTAGATGACCACTCATGGGGCTATCTATTATAGAGTCTTACGGTTGTGCATCCCTCCTCCTGCCATTCCAGAGAATGGCCTGATACATCATCTGCATTTTGTGTGATTGGCAGGTTCCTGGTACCAAGGGAAATTGTCCCAGTCTCTTCTTCAAAGTGTTAATAATGATAATGGTAGTAGATCTCATTAATTAAGCACTTACTGTGTGCCAGGCATTGTGCTATGCATTCTATATAGCCCTTGATTAACTCTATGAGGTGGATATTTGTCCCCATTTTAGAAATGTGAATGTCTGAGAGTCTGAGCCTCAGGTCCAAGGTCCCAAAGTTGGTGAGTGGCAGAGGTAGGATCAACCCGTCTCAGGAATGTCAGACTGCAAACCTGTGTGATGTTGCCTCTTAGGCACTGAGTGTATCCTGCCCTCAGTGTTGGTATGCATGCACCCTGCACATCTCCAGTCCCAACCCCGGATGGGACTCTCTGAGGCAGCCCTCAACTGGCCTAAGGGAGTGTGAAGGCAGGGAGTATGGGGCAGAAATGGCTGCTCCTGGGCACAGGCCAGGGTGGGGGACCGTTCTGGGTCCCTTTGCAACACAGCAGCCCTGGGAGCCCCCTGAAACCTCAGAGGTACTGACATAAGTGCCGAGTAGTTAAGAGAGAAACAAATCAACCCACGCCCAGGAACTAAATGCCAAGAGAGACCAGTCTGTGGTGCCTGCCAGAATAACAGAGCTTCATGTCCCCATGTGTCATCACAGGAAATATGAGACCACGCAACTGGTGCAAAAGCAGCCCGGGCCTAGTGTGCCGCCTCGTGAGGTGGGAGAGAGGGGCTGGGCAGTCTAGGCTGCTGGACAGAGGCTGCAGGGCTAGGCCTCCTGTTTTAGGGCCAGAGGGCTTGTGGCTGATGGACTTGGAGACAGATCACTAAGGAGACAATGGGTCTCTGCTGTGACCCATCTTCAGTATTTGAGAATGCCCAGGACTGACTGCAACTGATTTCTTGGTTGGTTGGACTTTGTTAGTTTTCTTTGTTTTATTATTATTGTATTAATTTCATAGATAAATGCTGATTTCCTAGATAAGTGTGTATACTCCCACGTGATCTGCTAGAGTTTGGATTTTGAGTGTTCCCTAAAGATCCGTGTGATAAAAGCCTGGTCCCAGGGTGGTGCTACTGGGAAGAACCTTTAGGAGGTGGATCCTTTTGAGGGGGATCTTTAGAACATTGGGAACTGAACTTGAAGGGGATTGTGGGACTCCCAACTTCTCCTCTTTAGCTTCCTGGGCATGAGGTGAGCGGTTTTGCCTTACCATGTGATCCCACCTGGATATGCTGCTTCACCACAGACCCAAAGCAACGGGCCAACTGACCATGGACTGGAGTATCTAAAACTGAGTCAAAATAAAACTTTTTCTCTTTATAAGTTGATTATCTCAAGTTTTTTGTTACAGTGATGGAAAGCTGACTAACAACCCTTGGGACCGGGTAAAGATGACCTTCAAGATAATAGACATGTTTTCTCTCTTTCTCCTTCCCTCCCCCAAACCCACTTCTGCCTTTTCTTCTTTCTCTTCTTCCCTGTTTCTCTTTGAATTCCCCCTGGCTTCTTTCATCCAGGAGCGAGTCATCAGTTCTGGGACTCCCACTGCTTCCGAAAAGACATCAGCAAATTGGGGGATGTCTGGGACAGTTGAATAATAAAAATTGCATGTGGAGACACAGGAGTTGATTGGTTGCTTGGATGAGTAGGCGAATTCAATTCACATTGATGAACATCCAGGATGTGCCAGCCAGATGAACCATGTGCTTAGCCCTGGGTGTGGGAGTGTGTATTAGGGAAGAGAAGGTGGGTCTTGTGGGGAGATTTTAGAAGCCCAAGCCTGATATTAGGGATGCTCAGAGGATGGGGAGAGGAATGGTCAGAAAATCCCTGTCCTCCACAGACTCTCCTTCTTTCAATTCCACTTGAGTCTCTGGAGATGGGGAGAAGAGGGAGACCAACTTTCATATTCCAAGTCCTCTTCGTCATCTAGCCTTCTTAGCACCCCTCCCCCCCCACACACCATTTTTGGTCCCCTCTGTCATGCCCACGGCCACCTGCAGTCTCTTTTTGTTACTGCCAGAAATAGCCTCAATCAAAGGAAGTTTCCAGTTAGGCATCTGACCGTTCAGAAAGTGCTCCCTCCCTGGTTGTTTCCAAGTGGAGGGAAAGAAGCTTCAGGAAACGGAAGGAAGAAGTTTTGTTACCTGAGACCTGGGGGAGGTGGCATTAGAACTCTGAGGCTTCCTACCCATCTTGGAGGTGTCTTTCCCTGCGTTTGTCCAACTCTTGTCCTCTAGCCTGAGATTTGAGAGGTTCCCACCCCCTCAGCTCAGGGGCTGGAGAGAGAGACAGTAGGGAATCACACAGATGTGGTCAAGGCCTGGCCAGATGAACCATGAGAGAGAACAAGTAGGGTGCTTTAAGGTAACCCCATTTTTTTTTTTCTGCTCATGAGTTTGATTTATTGTTCAGGTCTTTGGTGGTAATTAGTAATTATAGGGAAACTCAAGACTTAATCACCACCAGGTTTAATCAAGACAACTGGTTCGTGTGTTAATTACGACTTAATAGATTTATCAGAAGCTGAGTGTGGTCTGAGTGAGGCTGGGCTGTTGCACTGGGAATTAGAAAAGAAGAATGAAAGCTAAAAGCTAGGAGGAAGGTGTGTGTGTGTGTGTGTGAGAGAGAGAGAGATAGGAGAGAAGAGAAGAGAGGAAACCAGGACATTTTGAAAGGAATAAGCAAGTGGAATGGAGTGAAAATTGAGAGAAAGCTTTTGGGATGAATCTTTCCAGAAATTCAAAGGAACCACGCAATGTTCATTATTTAACTTTTCTGAGCTGCTGTTTCTTCACTATTAAAATGGACATAATTAATACCTACCTCAGGGGGTGGTTGTGAAGGTCAAATGAGATTGTGTATATGAAAAAAACTGAACATGGTACTTGCTATAGTTTGGATCTTAAGCGTCCCCCAAAGGCCTGTATGTTGAGGGCTATGGTGCTGTCGGGAGGTGGTGGGACCTTTACAAGGTAGGGACCTTTACAGTGGGAGGAAGTGAGGTCATTGGGGGTGTGCCCTTGAAGAGAACAGTGAAACCCTAGCCCTTCTTTTTTCTTTCATTTTGCTTCCTGGCCACCAGGAGGTGAACGGTTTTCTACCCTGGGCCCCTGCCATAATGCATTGTGCTGCCACGGGCCCAAAGCAACAGGGCCAAGTGACATGAACTGAAACTTCTGAAGCCATTAGCCAAAAATAAACCTCTTCTTTCTTTTAAATTAGTTATGTCAGGTATTTAGTCACAACATTGGAAAGCTGACTATCACAGTGTCTGACACCTAGAAGAGGAGTGAGTGGATAAAGGAAGGAGGAGGAAACAGAATGATAGAAGTCTGTAGAACAGAGAGAAAGGTTACATGGAAGAGAATATTGGTAGAGACTGATTCAAGTGCTATATATAACTGTCATGGGAGAGATAGCTACAAGCCCCCCCAACGTCGATTCTTCCCTGCTTCTATACTAATCCAATTTTTATTTTACAACAGAATAAAGTTTCCCAGCCTCTTTTGTAGTTGGACGAGTCCATGCCATAAATTCCAGCCAATGGATGTAAATGGAGGAGATCTAGAAATGTCTAGGGGCTGCCTTTGACAGGAAGACACAAGCCCTCTCCTCTCTCCTGCTCACTGGTTGGTGTGCCATCCTGCACCATGCAGATCAAATAATACCTTAGGAATGTTTAGTGTGCTAGATGGAAGGAACCCGGATCCCTGGCTCTACAGGCACCATGGAAGCACAGTCAGTCCTGATGATTTTGGGGAAATGAGATGCTTTACTGACCTAGACTTTGATGCAAGAGAAAAATAAACTAGTATCTTGTTTAAGCCACTTTGATGTTGCACCTTTGTCATACACAGCCCGAATGACTACATTCTAACTCAGAACTGCCCAAACTTTCTGAAGAGATGAAAATGTTCTGTATGTACTCTGTCCAATATGGCAGCCACTAGCCACAAGGGGCCACTGAACCCTTGAAATGTGGTTAAGGTGGCTGAGGAACTGAATTTTAAGTCTTACTGAATTGTGATTATTTTAACTTTAAATTTAAGTAGTCACATGTGACTAATGGCCACCATATGCAGCAACATAATAACTCAAACAAGTGTCATGTGGACTGTAGGCTATCGGATCCTCTCTGGAGACAACCCTTTTGCCCTTTAAGCTACTTCTCCAAGTAGAGAAGAGACCTCTGGGGAAGGACTGGTCCTCTTTTGCTTGTGCTGCAGCAGTGCAGGGACCTAGGAGTCCTTGATTCTTCAGAGAATGCACATATGTCCAATTTCAACTGCTTTTATTTTTTATTTTTTTTTTAAAGAAAGAGTGAGAGAGAGAATTTTTTTTAATATTTATTTTTTAGTATTTGGCGGACACAACATCTTTGTCTGTATGTGGTGCTGAGGATGAAACCCGGGCCGCACACATGCCAGGTGAGCACGCTACCATTTGAGCCACATCCCCAGCCCCAATTTCAACTGCTTTTAGACCAGCAGGGCTTCTGTAGGCTCTCCTGTCCTCTCTCACAAGAGTGTTCTGCATTTTTCTTGATAACCTGTCAGCAGCTGCAGCCTTACCAACTTTAGAACAATGTAAAAAACTGTTTGCATAAGAAGCAGAACTTGCCAGGGCAATGCTTTTGCTCTGAGTGTCTGCTGTAGGACTCTTAAAGAGATAGTAGTTTCCTCCTTGGCCTGGAAGGAAGAAACAATCTGGAACAATCTCAACATATTTTTCTCATATCATCAGACCCTAAGTTTGGTGTTGCAAAGTTTCTTTCTTTGGTCCTTAGATACTGAACAAGGCAAGAATATGGTCTGACAGTGAGCCTGGGGCTTACTCTGGGAATATATTAGTCAGCTTTTATCACTATGAGAAATACCAGAGGTAATCAACTTATAAAGAAAAAAAGGTTTATTTTAGCTCATAAGAGTTTCCAGTCCTTGATCAGGTGGACCCAGTGCTTTTAGGCTTATAGTAGGTGTGAAGATTGGCAATGGTAGGAGCATGTGGCAGAGTGAACTGCTCACCTTATGTCAAGAAATGAAGAGAGAAGGAGGAGGGGGCCAGGATCCTATAATCACTTTCAAGGGCACACCCCCAATAACCTAAAGACCTCTTACTAAGCCCCACCTCTCAAAGACTCCATCACCTCCCAATAGTGCTAACCCTGAGTATCAAGCTTTTAACATATGGGCTTTTGGGGGACATTTGAGATCCAACCCATAGCAGTGTCCTAGGGGCCTTCTGTTCAGAGCTGCTGCGTCCAAGCTCAGCCTTCCAGGATGGATAGATTCTGTCACCCTTTCCCTCTGACTTCCTCGGAGCACTTAAGTTTCCAAAGAATTCCATAAACAAATCTAGACTGCCTTATCTGATTGTTCTTCTACAGACAAGATCCCTGACCCTATTGTAAAAATATAAGAGACCCACAGAAAAGAGGGCCTTTCCACTAGAACAGAGCCCCATGCTGAGAACAGCAGGGCACTTGATGGGAGGATGGGGCCCTCAAGCCTTCACTTGTTACCCTTGACTTCAGAAGCCTTTCTTCCCCCTTATCCTGCTCCTTTCAAATATTACACCATTATGGGCTTCAGGGGCTGAGGGCGGAGAGCAAGTGTCTCTTTAGAAAGGAGGAGGAGAAACCTCACCCACAGAGGAATCAGAGAAATGAACCAGTTGTCCCAAAGATCTGAAATAATAATACTCTACCAAATAATGATCTAATTCCACAGTCCTGGTCTTTGGGGATGGGAAGGCTATAGACATGTAAAGTCTATATATTAGGCAAATGGATAAGGGAGGCACAGAGAGATGATTTGGTCTGACCAATCGCAGCTGAGAAGAGTGCAAATGTGAACAGAAACCAAGCCGGCACTCTGTCTTTAAGATCACATCTCACATGAGTAGGCTGTGTCTTAGAAAAGCACTCAGAAGATGGGTCACTGGAAGTCAGCATGGAGAAGGAAGTCCAAACATGTGGCTCATGTAATTCAAGAGACTTAGAAGGTTAATTACTAAACAGTCCACTTACTGTTTTTGTAGTAGACTGTGATCACAATAATTATGTTTGTCGATGGCATGCATCCTAGTCCCTTATCTGGTACCATCTATCACAGTACCATCTATCTCTTTGGAAGCACGTCTGTGTACTTCTCAGGTTTGATGGAGACTGTGTCAATCATAGTATCCTGTCCATTACAGGACATGTCAAACTTGGTACTCTACCCCAGCACACTGGCAACAGAGACTAATTCTAGAGGTGGGCTCATTACCCAAGATGGAGTAATCAAATTGCTTTCCTGTGAGAAAGAAAGAAGTCTTTTTTTTCTTGGGCTTGCTGGGCAGGATGTAATTCTGGGTTTTCAGAGGTCATTTTCCTCTGTAGAAGAGCCAGATTGAAGCCACATACAAAAGGAAGCAGGAAAGAGGTGGTGGGTGGGGGTGGGAGAAATTTCAGACCTCCTTTGTACTTTGCAGTCATGTAAGGCCATTATATCACCTAGAGTTCTACCAGAGAGGCAGAAGCATCAGAATCGAATAGATGATACATAGATGAGTTTTAGTCTCTTTTCTGTTGCTATAGCAAAATGCCTGAGACTGGTTATCTTGTAAAGAATAGAAGTTTATTTGGCTCATAGTTTTGGAGGTTGGGAAGTCCCAGAGCATGGCACCACCATTTGTTCGGCTTCTGGTGAGGTCCTTAGGTCACATCATAACATGCTGGAAGGCGTCACTTGGTGAGGGAGCAAGCCAGAAAGAGCTTAGTTTTATAACAAACCCACTTCCACAACAACCCCTAACTCACAAATAAATTCATCCACTAGAGTCCACATGACTTGATCAGCTCCCAAAATTCCAGCTTCCAAATACCATTAACGTGTAACTTTGGGATTACATTTCCAACTCACAAAATTGGGGGGACGCATTCAAAGCATAGTAAATTGATAGGTAGACAGAGGGTGGATTTCTTACATGGAATTAGCTTACACAATTAGGGTCTTGCTTAGGGCAGGCAGTCAGTAAAGTGAAAGCCCTAAGTGGGCTGGACCCATGGCAAGGATGGAAGCTTGATGGTGTCCACAGGTTGCAGGCTGGAAGAAGGATCCAGGGGCACAGGACTGCAATTGTTGACCCAGCAGCTACTGGGAGTGTTTCTGTCAGGGAAGTCCTAAACCTGCTTTTAAAGAGCTTAAGTCAGGCTCACCCAGGATTATCTCCTGTTAATTAACTTGAAGTCAGCTGATTGGGGAGTTTAAATCACATCTGCATAATTCCTTCACCACAGCACCTGAAAGAGAATTTGACTCAAAGGTCTTTAGGGTGTATGTATACCTCAAAATGGCTGCTGACCACTTCAATTGAGAGAAAATGTTTCCTGTAGTGATTCCTAAATGAAAACAACTTAGAAAGGGAATTCTGGGGGCCTAGGCAAGTTGACACATCTCAAAGCGAGATGTGTCCCCTGTCCCTGTTCTTTTTTTTTTTTTTTCCCTCCCCATAAGCTAAATTGAGTTGGGTTTCTATCACTTGGGGTAAAAAAAGGTTCTGATTCAATTGCCATTGATTTATTGAGTGCTTCACACAGATTATCTCACTTCATTCCCTCATATACCCAAATGAGGCAGGTATGATTTACTGTTTTAGGGACTAAGATTCAGAGATGTTATGAAACTTGTCCAAAGACACAGAGCTTCAAAGTCTGTCTTTCCACTGCCCATGCCGCAGTACCAGTCCTTGCCCAAGGAAGTCATCCCAGTTGGAATGCAACTTCCTTATGCAGTTGGAAGCTGACTTAAGCAATTTTTTTTTTTCCAGGTAAAAAGAGAAGTCCAAAGCTGATGTGCTTTATTCAAGCCGATGACAGAACAAGGCCAAAAAATAGATTTTTATCATCCAGACCCAATGCTTGGCCTAGATGAATTATTTGGCTGATGGAAGCAATCGTTTGATCTGTTTCCCTTGTTGTGTTTGTGTCTAATTTTTTTGAAGATTATGATTTAAGGTTTTTAACTTTTATTTGGAGGTCTATTCTTACATGAAATAAACTCTCCTACAAATGTCAGCCATCGTCACGATGTCAAACAGATGCTTGAGACACCTCTTGCAAGACTTTGAGTGCTTCACACATATTCAAGAGAAAAAGAAAAGTACAGAGGAACAACATCAGGTATGAGAGAGGGGGCTGCACTGCAGATTTGACAGATATTAGAAAGATCCCAAGAGGTCTTAGGATGAACTGAATGTCACAAACCCAACAACTTGGATGAAATGGATGAATTCCTTGGAAATGGACACGGTGGGGGAGACCCCAGAGAGCTGAACCCCCTACCTGCCAAATCCAATGGGTATTTGAGATTATGTGACCTTTTTGTGGCATTTGCCACTGCTGACGGCATCCTCCTTGAAATCTTCCTATTTTGGCTTCTGGGAAACATGTTTCTCTATTTAAACTGCTTCCTTCCTCTTCCTTCTTTCTGCTTAATTGCAGAACCCTCTAGTGACTTTCTTTGCCCTTACCCCACATTTACATACGGGGCTTTAACTATCATTAGCATATGTCGATGCCTCCTAACTCTGTGACCCAAATTGCTTGGCTGAGCCTCCGTTTGATCAAATAGCCAGCAGCCATCTGGACAATTATCTATGCTAGTCATTTAATCAACGAGGACCTGCCCACCCCCACTTTGTATGTCTTCAGACCCCTCAAACTCAACATTTTCTCTTTGTCTGCTAATAATAACCAGTTATGATTTGGGGCGTCTTCTCCTATTCTGAATCCTTGAAGGTTGGGAACAATTCTCCCATCCAGACTCCACGTGGGCACCCCACAAACCTATCCTTCTCACTATAGGCCAAGTGCTCTTCCCAACCAATACATCTTATCATGCTGGTTTCAAAGCCTGGAGTCCTCTTTCTTTAACACACCTTCATTGAGAGGTGGGCTTATCTTTAAGCAGTCTTGTGACTTCTTTGATCAGAGCCTTTCGCCAGTGACAAGATGTGAGGGCAGCAAAGTCCATGCAGGTTCCACGGGCCCTGCAATGCTCATTCTCTGGAGACCTCCTCTCAAGAAGTTCTCTGTCAGAACCCAGCTGCCATATTGGAAAAAGCCAAGTCATATGCTTTGCAGCTGAGCCAGTTTTTAAGTTCTCCCAGTCCAGCTACCAGACCTGAAAATTCTTTTAGAAGTGAATTCTGTGACCCCAGCTGTTCAGGCCACCAGCCATTTGAGTGTTCCCAGCTGAGGCTCTGGATACCACAAAGCAAGGAAGAAATGTCTCAGCTGTGGGTTGGCCAATCTCCTGACCACAGACTGTGATCATAAATAAAATGGTTGTGTTAAGCTGCTAAATTTGAGGCTAATTTGTTACATAGCAATAGTAACTGGAACATTCATGTCATTCCCTTGCTTAAAATGTTTCAGTGATTTCCTCATCTCCATCAGGATGAAGTCCAAGTTCCTTTAACTCCTGCCCACCTCATCAGATACAGCTCCTGTTCCTGCCCATCCCAGCCCTAGTCCCAGCCGTACTGCATTCCTGGAATATTCGCTACTTTCCTAGGCTTTCAGATCTCCTATGAGCTGTTACTCTGGCTGGGTATCAGGAAGATGACCAGATATTCATGAGATCGTCTGGGTATTGTGGGATGCAAATTCATTTCTTTCTCTGAAATCCTTTTTTTTTTTTTCCAGGAATAAAAATCAAGTGGCTCTAAAACAGTCCAGGTATCCTGCAAAAGAATATCTAGATCTTTGAATAAAATAATGGTTATGCAAATGGATTCCAAAGCCCAGATTGCCCGCATTCAAACCCCAGCTCTGTCACTTCAAGTGGATGACTCTGTGCAGGCTACTTAATTTCTCCGAGCTTTATTTTCCCGATCTGTAAAATTGACTAATAAATAATACTTCATAGAGTTGAGGTAAGAATTAAATGAGTTAAAGGGTGTAAGATGTTTAGAATGGTGCCTGGCAGAGAATGCTTGGCTAAATAAGTGCTTGTTTAAAATAAAAGAAATCTGTTTACTCTTGTTCAGGGCCTGCTGAGTGTCACTTTTTTGGAGAGACCTCCTCTGATGTCTCCCGATACTGGCTGGTTTCACAGACAGGTCCATGTTGTTGCAGCACTTTCAGCATGTCACAGCTTGGCATTTGTCACTGCCTCTGTAATTCTAACACTGTGGTTGTCAGTGTCCCTCAGTTCATCTAACTGATTCTTGAAGGCAGGGGCTGAATTTTATTCATTTTTTTTTTATTTCCCTAGAACCTGAGTCATAGTAGGCTTTCCATAAATGTGTATTAAATAGAATCTTGCTTTAGTTTTACAAATGCAGTAACTCAAGCCCAGGAAAGGCTAAATGAGTTCTTCTAAGCTATACAGGTAATTAGTGGCTAAACAGAAACTAAAACATTTTTTACTGCCAGGCCTAAACTAGTTATGTGTGTGTTAATATCACCACTAACCCCTGGCCATTTGCTTTTAAAATGATTTATCAGATACTTATAAAATAATCCAAGTGCTTTTAGCATCTTCTGAGTTCCTGGACCGATTTAGCATAAATCACTATTATTCTTGGAAAAAAAAAAAGAGGATTACAGGGAAGGAAGTAGATTTGTCTCTTTCCAATTATTTAGACGATTTGCTGAATATCTGGATGATTCTGAAGCCTTGAATCTTCCTCATGTAAGAGGTTGCTTTCATCCATTTACTCTTTCCAGATGCAGAAGTGAAAGAGGTATTATTGAGAAAATTAAATTCCATAGGGGGTCTCCTGCTGCCGTCTGGGACACCGCCAAATCTTGCTTATCTCACTGCCAAATTGTCAACACCAGACGGCGCTGTGTCCTCACTCCGTCGAGTACACAAAAGACTGTGGTGGTGACCCCCCTCCCACCTCGCCCACCCCCGCCAGCACAGTCCAGGGGATGCTTCCCAACACCCGCACCTCTCCTCTGCAGCAGGCGCATTTCTTTTCGCTTTTTGAGTCAGTGCGTGGACGAGAGTGTGTGGTGGTGGCGGTGGAGATGGTGGTGGCAGTGGTCGGTGTGGGTGTGTAGATCAGTGTCTCCTGATCTACACACCTGGCTCTGTGTTTGAAAAGCTGTATCTTCTGCTGGCAGCTCTATCATGGAACCCTGGATTGCTTTTTCTTCGTGACTTGAAATACATTTAAGTCAGAACGAATCGGAGGGTTATTAGGTACCAGGAGCTTCGTATCCCGTGCTCCCTTCGCCCTAGCGTTAAATGCATCCCCTAGAGGACGGCACTCAACCTTGACCCTTTGCCAACGGTGTCAGCTTAGCATGGACGCCTAGTTCGTGCTGTTCCTTGGGCGAGATTTGGGGTTCACCTGTCCGGGGAGGGCGAGGTGTGTTCATCCCACGTGGACAGCCAGCTGTCTTTGCGTTCCTCTTCTACTTTCTTCCCTTCGCCCTGTTTTTTCATTCCTTTTGAGTGATGTGTTTGGGGGGGAGAGGGGTTAAAAGGGGGGCGGGGTTGGGACCCAGCAGGGAGGGGCGTCGGAGCGCTGTCACAGAGTGTCACGCTGCCCTCCCCGCCCTCCGCCGGGGGTGTGGAGCGCGGCGGAGCGAGCTGCAGAGGGCCAGGCGTGTGGGGACGCGGGAGGGCGGAATTCTCCGGGAGTCGAGCGGCACACGGAGCCCGAAGCCGGCGGTCGCCTGTTCCTGTGCGCTGGGCGGCATCCCGGGCATCGGTAGCCCGGCTCCCGGAAAGCGTGCCTGGCCATGGAGTCCTCGCATAAAGACGCCGAGACGGCAGCAGCGGCGGCGGCGGTGGCAGCGGCAGACCCCCGGGGGGCGTCCTCGTCGAGCGGGGTGGTGGTTCAGGTCCGCGAGAAGAAGGGCCCTCTGCGCGCCGCCATCCCCTACATGCCCTTCCCCGTGGCCGTCATCTGCCTGTTCCTCAACACTTTCGTGCCAGGACTGGGTAAGACTTGGTAGCTGTGACCCCTGAGACCCGGGGCCAGCCTCAGGAGGGCGGGTGGGAAAGGGGCTGGGCGCAGCTGGAGACACTCCGGCGGCGCCCACCGACTGCAACTGCTGCGCCCGCGCTCGCCAGTCGGTGCTCCCAGTGTCCGCTAGCAGGTGGCAAAAGAGTGTGGAATGGGCACTCCGCAGGAGAGGGGGCACTCCGCAGGAGAGGTGTCACTCCCAGGTCTCCAATCCACAGGCGAGGTGACTGGGCTTGGAAGAGCTAGAAACTTTGTGAGGAACGTTGGAGATCGCGGGCGGTGGCCCCGACGGCTCCCAGGGCTCCGGGCTAGGCTCCTGTCCAGGCGTCGGGAATTCTGTCCCTCCTTTCCGTTGTGCGCACCCATTTAGCAATCCGTCTGGCTGCCTGACAGGGCCCTGGTGTCATCGATATTCTAAATATTATGCAAGCCCATTCCTTCCAGGAGAGTGATGCCAGAGCAGGAGGGGCTCTGGAGCTTACTTGGTGGCTTTTGAGGAGTTGGCGGATCTAGGGGAAGTGGAGGCAAGCAGTGTATAGGGGTCACTCTGCAACCCCCTCTGCGTTCGTGGAGAGAGAGCTCTTTAACCAGTCTCTTCCACCTCCATCCCGAGTACCAGCACCCCCGCAGGGCGCCAAGAGGATGGTGGGCGATTTTATTAGTTTGGATGCATGTGGGTTTGGACTGTATCTGGCTGGCCAAAGGTGATCCACAGCAAGCGGAGAGCGTGCCCATGTAAGTTTGTGTTGGATTCAGGCTGCCTGGAGGGGCTCTGGTGACACTGATACTCTAAATATTAAAAACAGAGGTCCATCACAGAGGTAGTGATGCAGGATGAGTAGAGGTAGAGAATGAGCCTTTTCCCTGACCCTCCTTCCCTCAACCCCAAATCTCTGCCTATACCTCCTCCCCCACCTTCAACTTGACCACTAGCCACTGATCTTGTGTGCAGAGATGTGACCCCTCTCACTGGTGCTGGGGGTGGGGGAGAGAGGCTGACATCTATTGCTTTCACCTCTGGAGAAAGCCTACCCCTTTCCGGCTAGCCAGTTGCCAGCACAAGGGTCTGAGTTCCCAAGAGCTGAGGTCAGCTCCAAGAGGTTTTGTGTTTTACTTTGGCCTTTCTCACGGCCTTGCCCTTAGCCAGCTTGAAGGGACCTCAGGGCAGTGGTCACCAAGGACATGCCCACCCACAGAGGACCTGTTCATTTTCCCCTTGTCACATATTTGTATATGTGCCCCAGGGGGCTGTGTTGCCTGAGCAGAAAGTTGAGTAGTCTTTAGTTGGGCTTCCCTCTTCAGACATGCCTTCAGCAACCTGACTTCGTCCCCTTGACCCGATTCGGTGTCATCAGACCAGCCCCTCTTGTACTTTAGAGACTGTCAGGAGGCAAGCTGATGCTAATTTAGTTGTGTCAAAAATTTCTACCTGCTGGAGTAAAAAGAGACCTCCTGTCATCTCTCTGGAGAATGTAAAGATCATAAGCATCTGATTTCTACTTTTTTTTTTTTTAAGTGGTGAAGTAAATGCCACCCTATAGGCTTTTGAGGAAACAAATGCATTGGTGCCAGATGGGAGTGGTTGCAAAAGTTCCTGTTGCCCAGGGAACCACCCCTGTGGGAGACCTGCCACAGGAGATAGCAGCTGCCCATCCATGCACCTTGCATGCCCAGCTGGGTCTCACTGGCTAGGTACCTTTTCTACCCTTAGTCTAGCTTCAATGACAGGATCCATTCAACTCAACCCTGACACGTATTCCCAGCTTCCAGCTTCAGTTCCTTCACAGTTGGCTTTGTTAGATCAGAATCCCATGGGATTTTAATTAAACACACACATGTGTACACACACAACTTTCTAAGAAGCCAGGAGAAAATAAAGGGGAAATAAGCAAACTGCAAAAGTAATGAAACAGGTGAGACATGGGTGTAAAGACTTCTGAATTTCCAGTGACTTAACCCAGGCATTCTTCCCACCCCCATTTTGCTACAGTATAGTTTCTTGGGTGCACAGGTCCTGTCTCCTGTCCACAAAGAATGTGAGCTCCCTGACCCTTGGTAGTGTTTCTTATCTGTAAGTCAGGGACACCTGTCTCTCCAGATTGTTGGGAGGATGAAATGTGATTACCTAAAGCCCAGGGTCAGGTGCATAGGAACATGACCAGAGATGGTCGGTCTATCCTGCTATTTTTGCTCTTCTGCAGAGCTGAGCCCTGTTCCCATCTGCAGGTGGGGGTTGCTGTAGCAGTGGCTGCATTGCTTCTAATCACTTCTGTTCTTTCTGCTCAACTCTCCACCTGTAGTGGGGAGACCTCAACAGATCATGCAAATCTTGCAGGTAGTTGGTGTTTTGTTTTGTTTTGTCCCCCTCTCCTGGCCCCCTCACCCCGACTACCTCTGCCTAGGAATGGTTTGAATTGGCCCCAGCTCTTGGTATTCCTCTCCTTAGCCCAGATCTTCTCCAAGTCCTCTTGCCTTATTGGAATATCCAGTGACAACTGAACATCCATGCGGTTTCTGCTCTTTGATGAAATGCTGCTCCTTTCAATGGGTTCACTCATTCATTGGGTCAACACAGACATCCACCAAATGCCAGGCAATGGGGCATATGAGAATGAATGAATCAGTCAAGATGTCCGGGACTGTTAAGGAACATTGATAAAACTTTGCTGAGTGCTATGGGGGCAGGGAACAGAGTATTTTAGCAGCAATTAATTGCTCCTGAGGGTTGGAGAGAGCACCTTCCAGAAGTAGTGGTGGGTTAGAACCTTCTGAGGAAATCTATCTATCTGCCATCCTCACTACAGTCCCATTCCCTGGGAACTATGTAGACCACTGACCCAAAGATTCCTTCATTTTTCTAGAAACTTCCTTCCTTAAAAGTCCTCTCCTTGTTTGCCAACTGGATGAGAGAATAGGCTTTTTTTTTTTTTCTCTGATGTAGGTATCTCAGGTCTACCTAGTCTTCAGGACCTTGGAGAAGCCCCATCCTTAAAATTCCCCAGATTCTTCTCTATCCAAGCAACAGTGCTTATCAGGATAATGTTCATACCATAAGAGATGTTTCCTCTCCTGAGAAGTGCATGGGAAGGAGAGGTAATTTATGGTCATCTGACTCCTCATTAGAACATGACAAACAATTTCTTAAAATGGACTATTGTGAGAGAGTGATCCCCAGCCCTGTTTATTGAAATTCTGCTGATTAAGATTATTGCCAGTATCTTCATGTCCAATAGAAGGTGTAGATGTATATTTGCCATTTTTCATGCATGTAATGAAAATTAATTGCTATACCCCAAAATGGTCATAGAATTTGTCAGTGAAGGATTATAACTGTGCTTCCATATTTAAAAATTATATCTATTGTGATTTGGAAAGACAAAAATGTTGATGACTCAGATAGGGACAGGGAAAGTGGGAAGGAGGACTGACCATTAACCACTCCATCACACTGATGCTGGCCATTAATCTACTGTTCAATATTACACAAACATTTAATCTATCCCTAATACACTGCTTACTCGTTGACACCATTAAAGTCTTGTTTCTCCAGTAAGAGCACCATAGGCTGACTCAGCTTCTATGTCTGTTTCCTTTAGGCCTGAGACTCAAACAGATGATTAATCATGCCTACCTTGTGGCATCTTTTGTATTGATGACCTTGTGTTACTGTTCTGAGAGTTCATTCTTTGCCTAGCTACATAGATTGTAAATTCCTCGAGAGCAGCAACTATTTTAAATTTCTCCTTGAAACAGTTTGCTATAAATGAATACATGTTGACAGAATTATACTCCTGGAACAGGCGTTAGAGATCATCTGGTCCAATGCCTTTCTTTTATCTATAAGTGAAGTAGGCCTGAGGATGCATGGACCAAGCAGGTTTGCCTCCTCTCAACCCTACTTCTGGAAGCCATAAAAAAGCCACCCTATGATGAAATTAACCTAAAGGGCAGTGAGTTTTCATTACAGTGGAAGGATGGTAGGTTCCAGGAAAGAGGTTCTCTGAGGATGACATGAGATGGTAATAGTCCATATAATAGAGACTATTATTGGGACACTGCGAGAAATCAAGATTTCAATAAGAAACAGAAAGAAAGCAAAACCCATAAGGCAATAAAGATAAAAAAGCTATGCAAAATCATTAAGATTCCAAGGTGAAGCAAACTGCCCAAAGAGATCAGAAGGTTATAGGTTTCAAAAAATAATAGGAAGGTGCCAAACAATAATTAAAGTGAGGAAGGATTAGGAAAATATTAGGGCTATGATACACAAGGCATATGTTTCTTCTGACAAAGGGAAAAAGGAAAGGTAGTCATAAACTTCAGGAAAACAGAAAAAACATTTTTATGAAAGGCATAACTCAAACATGAAGCAGTCCAAAATGTGGCCTGATTTGCAATAAGTGGTAGAATTTAAGGTAGATTCTTAAATGAACAGGTCTGTGTCATTGGAACAGTGGTACAGGATATGGGCTCTTTTACTCTGCAGTCAAGAACATTTGCTTAGTCATAATGATATAAACACTGCTCAGTGCTTTTCAATTTCTAAAGCCAACAGCAAACCACTGAAGACTCCTTAAGAATAGCTACAAAGGAGCATATAAAGATTTCCCACCTTGACAATGTAAAATGAAAAACACAGCTTGCAGAAGTTGGAGAATGAAAGAGGAGAGAAGTGGAATTGTGAGAGAGTAAAATTATTGTTCCCAATCATTCACTGTTCTCCCTGAAAGGGGATGATTGTGCATTCCCACCTGATGCCATATGGCTTGGCTGCCTCTTGTAGGGAGAGAATACTTCCTTCCTTGCTCATTGATAGCAGGCTTCCCATGTGACTTGCTTTGGCCTATGAAGTAGGAATAGAAGTGGCACAGGACACACTGAACTGACACTGTAAGAGGCATTGTTAGATTCTGCCATTGTTCTTTCTCCTTTTGCAAGAATAATGGCAGATCTCATAGGGGTACTATATTTCCACCTGGTTCCCAACACATCAGAAACAGGGTATAACAGGCCATGTAAATGAGAAATCCGCTTGAGTTGCTGAGATTTTGTTGTTAGCATTGTTACTGTTCCAGAATTATGTGCCAAAGCTGACTAATATGTAGAGTTAGTGTAGAGACATAAATAACCACTTCATATAAAGTGGGGAATCAAGTGATGTTGGGTATAGTTGACAAATTAATAAATAAATAGTACCAAAGTGATTGGTGAATAAACTGCACTGGTAAAATTGGGGCCATGGAACAATAGTGATGTGCTGGAAACAAAGTTGGAATGAGAGTAACATGGAGATAAGTGTGGTGTAGGCAAGCTAACTCTTAAGTGTCATAGCATAAATTCAGTAAGTGATGCTTCAAGTTGATGAAATATGAAAGAGTAAGATAAGCACACTGGAGATTAGAGAGAAACTGCAGAATTACCACTGTATTGGCATAATTGATTTTCCTCTGTCTACTGGCTCATTCCTCGAAGCATATATACCTGCTGAAATTATCTCTCATCTTTTAAAAATAGTCTTTCTTGAGCTTGCACCCCTCTTTGGTCATTGCACATTTATTCGTCCCCCCCAAGAGCAAAATTCCCTGTCTTCTCTGTTGTCTCCCGTTTCCTCTCTGTTTCTTGTGAATCCTCTCTATTCATGTTCTACCCCTATCACTCAGCTGTACTGCATTTGTGAGGGTCACCAATCTCTTCCAAGTTGCTAAAGGCTGTGGCCAATTCTCTATCTTCCTCTTTTTGGCCCTCTAGGTAGGTGTGGAGTTCTTGCTCCTTAAAATGATTTCTTCACTTGGCTTCTGTTTCCTCATATCTTGTGGCTCCTTCTCTGTTTCTCTTGCTCTTCTTAACTTGGAAATTCCCCAGCACACCATCTTCTTGACTTTGATCTTCTCTCTTCTACCGATACTTATTCCCTTGATGACCTTGACCAATCTCTGGGCTTTAAATTGCCATCTCATGATGATGCCTCCTAAATTCAGATCCTCAGCTCAGCCTTCTGCCTTGAACTCCAACTGTCTTATATCCAACTGTCTTCTTCACATCTCCTCTTAGAAACCAAAGATATCCTAGACTTGGCCAAAGTCTTGGTCTTCTTCCCCAAATCTGCCTCTCCTTCAACTTTCTTCATCTCAGTAAAATGGCATCCTTCCATTGACTTGGGACAAAAACTGGGTCTTGTCCTTGAGTCTTCTTTTTCTCACACCCTATACCCAATCTGTGAGGAAACACTCTTGGCTCTGCTTTCAAATTCTATTAATTATCTGACCACTTCTTACCACTCTGGCTCAAGCCTCCATCTTCTGAATTATTTCAATAGCTTCTTAAATGGTCTGTTTGCATTTATTGATGTCCCTTACAGTCTGTCCTCACCATATCAACCAGAGTGATCTTCGTAAAACAAAAGTGAGTCATATCATGTCACTTTTGACCCCAAATCCTCACGATTCCCATGTCACTCAGAGTAAAACTCTACACTACCATAGACCAGAATCTTCCAATAGAAATATAATCTAAATCACACATGGAATTTAAAATTTTCTAGCACTTACATTATGAAAAGTAAAAAAGAACAGGCAAAATTAACCTTAGTAATATATTTGACTTAAGGTAATATATCCAAAGTGTTATCATTTCAATACACAGCACAAAATCATTGATGGGATATTTTGTGCTTCCATTTTTGTGTAATGAGTTCTCAAAATCCAGCATGTTTTATCTACTTGCAGCACATCTCAGTTTGGATCTGTGTAATTTCAAGTGGATGTGTAAACAAAATTTGCATTTCTTCTGAGATGTGAGGCGGAAGATAACCATTAGTGGGAATGGATATGGTCAGTAAGAGATGTATGTTTTATTTCAATGAAATGTAGACAGCCTGCTCAGCAAAGGAAAATGACTTCAGTAGCATTTCTCTCTCTCTAGACGTGCTTTGTGCTCCTACTATATGCCAGGTCTGTGGCTGGAGCTGGGGTGCAGTCAAAGAAGATGAATCCCTGACTTCCAGGAGCTGACAGGCTAATGGGAAAGCAGACTCATGAACACAGATGGGGGTTTGTGCTTTCAGGGAGCATGCAATTCAGTTTGCCTGGGGCCCATGCAATTCAATCTGCAGCAGTGAGGGGATGCTTTCCTAGCAAACTTGGAAACTTGGGAAATGAGCAACAGGCTGAACAGAGTGACCTAAAGGACACTAAACTAAATGATTGCAGTTCTGTGTCAGATTCATGATGCCACAAAGCCTCATGAAAAGGGAGGTGAGCCAGGAGGAGGAGGCTTCAGGCTCATTCTGATTTCTCAGTAGCATGACTGTGAGCAGGTCGCTTATTCTGTCTGACCCTCTGTTCCTCTGTTGTAAAAATGGAAATAATAATCTCTGCTTAGATGTCTCACAAGGTCATTATGCTCTGTTAACTGCAAAACACTCCATGGTTGTAAAGTGTTATCATTATAAATTAGCATTCACGTCAATTGACAGTTGCAAAATTGCCTTTATTCCCAAGATCATTCCTGGAGTCTTTCTCAGGGTGACACCAGCGGACGGATGTGCTGTGCAACAAGCACTTCCACCTTTTTCTGCTTCTTGGTCCCACATGTCTGACAGAGCTAAGACCTGGAGTTCCTTCTGGCATCTTTGTTAGTCAGTTTTCTATTTCTATAACAAAACAAGTGAGATAATTAACTTATAAAGAGAAGAGAGGAAAGGTTAATTTTTTCTCATGGTTTTGGAGATTTCAGGCTGTGATTGATCGGTCCCATTTCTTTGAGCCTGTGGCAAGCAGGAGCATATGGCAGAGCAAAACCATTCACTTCACTGCCAGGAATCAAAAGCGGGGAAGAAGAAGGTCCCACTGTGCTCTTTGAAGGCATGTCCCCAATCACCTATGGTTCTCCCACAGGCCCCATCTCCTAAAGGTCCACAGCACCTCCCAATAGTGCCATCCTGGAGATGAAGCCTTTAACTTTGGTTTTTGGGACTCATTCAAAATCCAAACTATAGCACCTGATCAACATCACACATCTGACACATTGGAGTGAAGGGCAAGAGCCCACATTCTCTAGGTTTGGTTTAACACACTAAGTGGAAGGTTTCTACATGATCCTCTTCAAACCCTGGACCTAAGCAAGGGATGTGTCTTTGAGGGTAACTTTATAAATTGTTAAAAGGTTGTAGGGACGTTGCTGTGGTGAATCAGTGTGTATGTTTAGTGGGGTACAGAAATGTCCCCATAGGCTTTAGCAATAGTTATTTTACTATAAACATTAGAGGACAGTTCTTGTTTTTTTCCCCATAGCCTCAAGACATGTACTCACCTAATCTTGAAACCCTGTCACTTGGGGCAGTGTGGGGTGGCGGGTTCATTGTCAGCAAGGGACTTTTTTCCTTGAGAATGGAGTGCTAACCCTCCCTGGCGTAGGCTGAGTACATTTTCTCAAAGCCATGCTAGGGGAAAGCTGATAAGGGGACAATATTTTCCGAATTGAAAGGCAGAACATGGGGATTAACTATGTCTTTATTTTATGAAAGGTCTTGAATTACTTTGGGAAAAAAAGTCACTTTTCTGAACCAACTAAAAAGGCACGATACTAGGGCTGTCCTTGAACCTAAATGAGTGGAAGTTCTCTCCAGGGTCCTCTGTTTAGCCAAGCTCTTGACCAGTTCTGTTGACTGAGAAGTTTGACCCTGAGGCCAAGAATAGTTTGACTTTGCTGGTGAAGAACATTCCAAAAACTTCAACAAAAAAGAAAATGATCCAACTTTCCTAAGGCCAAGGAACTTTAGGGCCTCTTGGACCCTCTTCAATGTACAGACAAGAAAAGGGATCTCCCATTTATTCCAGGGTCTTCCCCAGAATATCACCTGCAGTTATCCCCATACCCTGGCCTTCCTGCCTGGTTTGATGTAGAGGGTCAATTCATATTTGCTGAATTAATTGCATGTTCCAGAGTAAATAAAAATCTGGGGAGGATTGTGGACAGGTCAGAGCTGGCCACCAGGACCTTCTCCTTACTGCCCTAGCCTCTCCCCATCACAATAAATGCTATTGAGAAATATTTACTATACTAGATTTTAGATATTATATTTATTCTAGATAAATATTTATATGTAAATATTTACTATACCACACAAGTCTGTCTTTGTCTGTCTGCCTATTCTCTCTCTCTCTCTCTCTCTCTCTCTCTCTCTCTCTGTCTCTCTCAGTTTTGGGGATTGAAACAGGATGGGGGAGGTGCTCTACCACTGAGCTACATCCTCATTCCTTTTTTTATTTTATTTTGACACAGGGTCTCGCTAAGTTGCTTAGGTCCTCCCTAAGTTGATGAGGCTGTCCTGGGACTTGAGATCCTCCTGCCTCAGCCTCCCCAGCCTCTGGGATTGCAGGCATGGGTCACCATAGCTGAATCACAAGTCTCTCTTTCAAATTGTACAACTGGGTGGTCTTTAGTAAATTTGCAGCTTTTTGCTCATTCCACAGCCCTCATGGCAATCTCACTATTGGACCACTTCTCTTTCAGAACCTCATAAGCTTCCTGCAACAAGAACTCCTTAGAACAGGTGCTCTTGAGGAAGAGGGGTTGGTTGGAGACCCCTAGCCTTGCTCTTTCAGAGTTCTACAGGGGCAGGTTCCCCATCTCAGAAGATGAGGCCCACCTTGATGCTCCAGGTAGACCAAAAGAGTCCAGAGGCAAGGGAACACTTTAGGCATATCATGTTTTACAAAGAAGCATCTTTGTAAAACACTCCATTGGGACATTCTCTCAATGGAAATGGAATAGCCTGGTGCCAGTGGCATCAGCTGGATGGCAGGTGTGACCATGGGAAGGCAGCCACTTTCTCTGGGAAAAAATGGACTCTCTGGTTCTGGTCAGGGGTGTAGCGCTGGTCTGTGAAATGTCACTCTTGGGGCAAATTGCTGACAGATTCTCCAATAGCCATTAGATGGAAATGGAACTTCCCAGGTTGTACCGGGGGGTGGCTGTGGTATTACCTTACCATGCCAATAGAATTTCTATGTTAGCAGATTAAGCACATCTCTGTTCATATCTCAGCTCTGATCATTGCCTTCTATTCTGAGCACTTCAGTAGCTCCCCGCTGTCCACTGAACTAAGTTCCTATTCCACATTGGACCCCTCAGGGTCTAGTGAATGTCACCTGTATCTTCCCTCCCTTTATTTATTTATGCATATTGCTCCTGCTCTACTTCCTGCCTGGAACACCTTCCCCGCCATCACAGTCTAACTCCTATGTACCCCTCATGGTATATTTCAAATGCCCTCAAATGCCTTTCTTCACCACTCCAGTGAGGTGGGCTCCTCCTTCCTGGAAAGATCGAGTCACTTAGAATGGACATTTCTCTTGCTCTGTCTTAAATTCTGGTTCTTTTGTGGTTGCCTTAATCCTCTTGTGTGAAATCCTCTCCTTCAGGGTGAATGCTGTGGTTTACTTATCTTCTACCTCTCATAGCACCTGCTGCTCTTCCAGCGAGTATTTGTTAAACTGAAGACACATATACATTCTATTAGTTGGAACAATGGAGTCAAGAGCAGATCTGCTATTGTATCGAAGCATCCTCCAAAGGCCTAAGTGTTCAAGGTTTGGTGATGGAACCTTTCAGAGAAGGAGCCCAAGGGGAGGAAGTTAGGTTATTGGGGGCATGACCTAGAAGGGGATATTGGGACCCCGGTACCATCCTCCCTCTTGGCTTTCTGGCCACCATGAAGTGAGCAGCTTTTCCCCACACATGTTTCCCATCATGATGTGCTGCCTCAGCACAGGCTCCCAAACAACTGAGCCAACCAGCCATGGCCTGAAACCTCCGAAGCTGTGAACCAAAATTAACCTTTCCTACTTTTAAGTTAATTTTGTCAGGTATTTTGTCATACAACAGAAAGCTGACTCACATAAGGTCCTTGCTCCTTTAGCCCAGTGCTATCTTACTCAAGTGGCACAGCTTCCATGTCACTTCTTAGCTTGCCTATCTTAGAAGGAAGTAGAGTCAGGATCCTCAGGGCTCCACACAGGATAGGGGTAGCAGGGAGCATATTGTATGACAGCATGCATGTCTCTGAGGAGTCCTTGGTGCCCTAATCCCTCAGGGCAGGAACATGGACCAGAGCAGAGGTTTGAACTGTTATATCTCTGGGACAGGCAGCCTGCTCTGTTGGAGACTCACTGGAGCAGTTATGATGTAACTGAATAGGCCCACAAGCCATAATTACTTTAAATAATTACATAATTATTTAAGGTCCTGTCACTAATGATAGATAGGTGTCAGGGGAATGATGGAGGTGACCAATCTTAGCAATTCTTCTTAATAATTAAGGGCTCTAACCATCAAATGTAAATCTAGGGGAAGAGGTTTTTGAGGAACAGGATATTTATTTATATTATCTTAAAATATCTCTCATTGGAATACTTATAACTTGCAAAGGGGAAAATCAGAGCGGAGAGACCATTGGCACCTTGACTGGGTGAACAAAATTTAGATGCCCTAAGCCTTCAAAAAAAAATCATGCTACATGAAAGAAGCCATCACACAACCCACATACTATGTGATTTTATTGATATGAAATGTCCACAGTGGGCAAATCCAGAAAGACAGAAAGCAGTTGCTGGGGAATGGTCCTGGGGTGGGAGGATGAGGAGTGACTGCCACTGTCTTGGGTGATGAAAACATTCTAGATGTTCTAACGTCGATAACGGTGATGGTCGCAAAACTCTGAGTATACTAAAAGCCACTGAATTATTGAATGGAATGAATTTTAGGATATGTGAATGATATCTCAATAAAGTCATTAAAAATTAACATCATCGAAAATGGACAGACAGATGTCTTCTGCCTCCTGATGTGATATCCTGAGAGGGACACATCAATTTTTTAGTGTTCCCGCTAGTGGTAATAACTTGAACTTATTCATGTGAAAACATCAGGCAAACCCAAATTGAGGGACATTCTACAAAAAGCTTGTCCTGTAGTCTTCAAAAATATCATTGTCATGAAAGGTTGAAGGGGACAAGAACATGACAACTATATACAAAAACATGATTTTGAATTGGAACCTGTGGGAAGGGGAAGAGGATACCAAGAAGGGCATTCTTGCGACAATTGATAAGATTGGACTATGGACTCATTTTTACCTAATCTAAATAAAAAACACTTTGTGGAGGTGCCAGGGATTGAACTTAGGGCCACTCAATCACTGACCCACATCCCCAGCCCTATTTTGTACTTTATTTAGAGACAGGGTCTCACTGAGTTGCTTAGCACCTCACTTTTGCTGAGGTGCTTTGTACTTGGGATTCTCCTGCCTCAGCTTCCTGAATAGCTGGGATTACAAGTGTGCACCACGGCATGGAGCTTACATAAAGTATTTTATTAATATTAAGCTTCCTGAGTTTAATAACTATACTGTAAACATATAAAAGAATATCTTAGATAGGAATTCTGGCAATAATGGCTAAAGAAAAAATTATGTAACATTCCAGAAGGCACTAAAAGGAAACAATTTTCTTAACAGTTTACATTATCTTGAAGAGAATTATTAAATATGATGAAAAGGAAAGGTGAAAGTAAACAAACAGATCTGTTAATCTCCTTTTTTGTTCACATGTTAAAACAATCCTCAACAGGAAATACACACTGAAGTATTAAGGAATAAAGGGTCATCATGTCAGCAACTTATTCACAAATGGTTTGGGGAGGGGAGAGAATATAAATAGAGAGAATGTTGTGGAAAATGTAGTGAAATGTTAGAAACTGATAATCTGGGGCTGAGTTTGTGGCTCAGTAGTAGAGTACCTGCCTCACATGTGTGAGGCACTGGGTTCAATCCTCAGCACCACATAAAAATAAATAAATAAAATAAAGGTATTGTGTCCATCTACTATATATATATATAATAAAAAAGAAAAGAAACTGATAATCTGAAGAGTAGACATTTCTCTGCATGATTCTTGCAAATTTTTTGCCAAGCTTGAAATTATTTTAAAATAAAAAAATTTAAAAATATAGGTAACTAAAAGCCAAACTAAATACTCATGACATAGTAATTGCCCAGAAATCCAAATTACTGTACCCTAAGTCAGTCACATCTTCTTTCACTTAAGGTCTACCAGCTCTAACTAAATCATGAGCCATCTGGGAGGCTACAGGAAGAAAGATATGGCACAAGGAGGCATTAATTTGCAAGGCCAAGGTCTCCAAAGGAAATTTTGGACCCCTATCATTAAAACCCTAAGGGCGCAACAAGTTTACTGCAGCCATTTGGGAATCTGAGGTGTTCCTCGGCTCCATCAGCATATGCTTGATTATAACTGAAATTAGCTTCCCAGGAGGCCAAGGCCAGAGCACACAGCTGGATTCCCTTCAGTGGCCCATGGGGTCTAACAGGCTGTATTTGTAGCCTTCCTTTGGGGCCAGCCAGGAATCTGAGTGCTTCAGCCAGAGCTGGAGCATATCCCAATGCTACAAAGCTATTTTGGAGAAGTCTGTATTTTCTTAGTTATTCCTCTTTTTGACATCGCAGTTGGGGTCCAAGAACCATTCACAGAACTCAAAGAAACCACTTCAAACCATCAACCAATATCTGTGCCATGCATACCAAGACTGGGCATGGGAGAGCTGCCCCCTAGTCTTGGCTGCTCTGAGGGGTCATGTGGGTGAAACATGCAAGTGGAATCCTTCCAGGAATCATCCTGTGGCCTGACTCAGAAGGGAAAAAAGTAAACATAACCATCTTAGGACTAAACAGCTGGGGTTCTGAGGCCCAAGGCAGAAAGGGTAGCAACCCCAACTCACCCATGCTCCCAGGTTGGCCTTGGCCAAAAGGCTTGGGTAGCCTTAAGTCTGACTCCTAATGGCTGGACTCTAAGACCGACACATTTTGAGAAAAGGAGCCTTGGTGCTTGGGAATTGATGTGGGCTAAAGAAAAAGCAAACAGAAAATCTGTGGGGTCTGGCAAGATACTCAACTGCTTGGGCCCACTCTTGGGACTACTGTGTGGCTTATTTTTCTTTTAATTTCTCATCTGAGCCCAATACAGCTTATGTCTCAGGATGGTTGCAAACTCCATATGTGGGTTCCCCTGAGGACTTGAAAGCAGAGTCTACCCCGTGTCAGTATGCAGGTACTCAGGAAATGCTTGGACAATCACCAAAGCCCTCCTCGAACGTAGACACAGGGGAGAGAGTGAGTGAATGATTATGTTGCCACAGGGTTGTTTCTATCCCCCCATTTCATATTTTAGGGGGTCCCCACCAACCATCACAGACCTTGGGGCATTGGCACTACTACCATTCATGAGGGGAATTGCAAGTGATTCTTAACATATATCTGAAGGCAATTCACCTATGTTCTGAAGATAGTCAACGTTCTAAAGGGAGATAGGGTGATGGAGAGAATATGCATTAAAATCAAGCATCTGCTCCTCAGGATTATCTGGTCTGCCAACTATACACCTTTTTTGTCTTTCTCCAAAGTGTGGCCCAGTGCAGTGCACCCAGTAGTATCCCTGCCATACTTACTGACTGATCATGGACTGGGAAGTGTGCCTCTTCCTCAAGGAGACTGTGGCCTCCTTGGATTGAATTCTGGAATCCTGGCTTCCAGCTCCAGTACTGTCGTAACTGCACCTGAGAGTGTTCATTTGTCTGTACCTTGGCTCTACTTGGAGCTTATTTGAAACAGAGTGGTTATTATTCTTGCTTCTTTGTTTGTGCTGAGGAAATAAAATCAGAGCTAGATGCACCTTGACATAGGAAGTGTGTGAAGGTAGGCTCTAGCTTCTTTTCCTGCTGATGGGAAATGGAGATCCACATCCTGATCCATCCCATTGAACAGGTGACAAGTCTTGTCCTTGAAGAGGTGGGCAAGAAAAGAGAACTGGAGCTTGGGTTAGTTGGCTCCCACTTCCTTGTCAGTTATCTATCATTTCTGGTCTGCTCTGGACCCAAAGAGCTGACTTCTATGACTTGAATCACTGGCTCCCTGGACCTCCTCATTTCCTGTCTATAAGCATGGCTTCCATTCTGCAGCCCGGACCAATATCCCAGGGCCAGCACTCTCCAGACTCAGTCAACCACACCCTTCCCTCTGGATGCCCATGCTCAGGCCCAGGCAAGGCAATGGTCTCCTGATGCTGCTAATCACAAGCATTTCAAGGGTGAAAGCCTTTGGTTCCTGCTGGAAGCCCCTGGGGCACAGAGAAGATTGTTTCTGGCACCCCCCAGTGGACTGTGAGATCGTGAACCTCCAGCCTTTGCACCTCACTGACTACCCCGCACCCCTCCCTCTCGTTTTCCTGAAAAAGTCGGTTTCAAACATAGTCTTCCTGGAAGCTCTGGAACACCTGGTACATGAAGCCAGAGTGCGCTGTCATCTGAAAAGCATAGAAGTCCACAAATGGCTCTTGGAGCTGAGGAGATGTAGGTTGGGGGAGGGGACAAATCCAGAGGTGGGTGAAGTTTGAGAAGGGGCCAGGTGGGATTCCTCACCCCCAGCTCTTCCTCGGATAGCTCTGGACCCTGGAATGTGGCTCACAGATTTCTGGTCTGTCCCCTCTTGTCCTGAGGACTCCCCAGTGGCATAATCCAGGCTTCTGCCCCTTCTCATCTCAGATGGCTAGAAGCTTTGGTACCCCCCAGGAATTCTATTTCCTGCTCTTTCTTGAAGCCCTCATTCTGGAAGATGCAACATCAGCCTAGTTTGTTGCTTGTGTTTAGACCTAACCATCTACTCCTCCTTGCTCTTCATGCCACAGGGAAAAGCTGTTGAAAGTAAATCGTCTGTTAGTCCAGCGTAGTCTCCACTCCCTGTATTTATCATTTCTCCCCCTCCTCCCTTCTGTTCCCCCCCACCCCCGTAAAGCCTGAGACCAACTAACGAATGAAATCATCAGTTGCATGGTTTGATTTTTCTTCCTGCTCTCACAAAAAGAACCTCCACTGTTTGCATTGTTAAAGCCCCCAATGATTCCTTGTTATGAGAAGAGTCATCAAAATACGCCTATTACATTTTAAATTTTACAAAAGACACCAAAAATTAGCGCATCATCTGCTTAAAAGATCCCCTTTGATAGCCATAACAATTACATATTTTAAAAGCAAAAAAGGTTCTGGTTGGTACTTCTGATTCTGTGCCCCCCTCCTCCCTGTGTGATTTGTGTACAGACTTCTGAGAAGTAGGTTTGTAATAGAGATTCAGCCAGGCTAAATCACAGCAGCAGAAGCTTATGCAACTGCTAAAAACCTATGAGTTAAAAATGGAATAGTCTTGCAGAGTGGGGAAGGTAATAATATCAGTGATGTGAAAATAGAAAGTAAGAAATTAGTATTTCAGTGGTTCAGGTGTCTTACCCACATTTTTCTGCACCAGAAGATCTTGGAGTCATTTCCCAGCATAAATCCAAAGTTCAACCTCTTATTAGAAAAATCAAACTTTGCTTTCAAAGACTCAACCCTCTGCCCTCAATTAATCCACAGACAGGAGTCTTTTTTTTTTTTTTTTTTTTTTTTTTTACTGGCTTCTTTGCCATCGAACACATTTTGTGTTTGTTAGAATCTCTGTGTTCACTAATGCCCATAAAGGAACAGATTTTAGGTTTTTATAAGTGGGTTTTGTTAATTTGCTATTTTAAAAATACTTGTGAGACCTTTACAGTTGCCATGGCGATATAATTTCCATAAACATGATTTTTGTGGGGATTTTTGCACATTGAAGGATGAGGTTGATATGCAGTGTTGGGGGGAAAGTAGGTGGTGAATTTGGCAGCCACCTCATGGCTCCTTCCCTCAAATGCTGTAAATAAATTCCAAGAATTCATATTATGGCAGGGCCATGGGTCTCCAAGCACCGCTAGTGACACAAGAGACTTCTAGAAAGTGAACTGATCAACTCAGAAGGAGACGAGCCTGTTCTTGAAAAGAAGCCCGGTGAGGTACAGGGTTCTCTGTGAATCAATGGTCCTCTCCAGGTCAGATGGGCCTGCAGTCTCTCCCCAAATCTCTTGGTTTCAAGAAGCCTTTGCAGACTAGATATCTTGCAGCCATTCAAGGGGTGGTGAGGAGTCTGAGTGCCCTTTTTTTCTCTTTCAAGCAGATTCAGGCAAAAGTCTCACTGAATGTACAATACTGCTAAAATTCGGAACATTTGCAATGGAAAATAATGGGAAGTAAATACACAACATTCATTAGCTGTTAAGCAAAACAAGAAAACATTAAATAAGAAGTCTTTTTATATTCATCTTGAATATCAACGGGTGAGGAAAAGTAGATTTAATTAGAAGAAGAGGTAGATGGTCCCAATGGCACTAAATGACATTGTTTTTATCAATGTTGTGAGGCATTTGTTTTGGCTCACAAACAGGAGCTTACCATTAAACTTTATTTCCCAGGGAACAAACTATACTAAGAGTTGGTGGGAGAGGCAGAGCAAATAAGAGAGAATTTTCTAATCACTAAAAACCACTTTGGAAAAGAAATAACATATACAAAGAATCAAAAGTGGGAAGTGTGTCCACATGATCCCACCCAGGGCTCTCTAGGAAGTAGGTCAGGATTTGGTGACAGGCACTTCCTAATTGAGCACCTGGGTTTAGCCAAGGGTTTGAATCATACAGAATTATGAATCATAAGGAATTATGAATTACTAGAAAGCCATTGTGTTAACTGACATTATTTATGTACTTTTGGAAATGTGAACAGGGGGCCACCCAGAGGAGGTGGCAGACAGTGTCTGGCCAAGTGCTGATTACCATGGCTTGGAAGCCAAACGTGAGATAAGAGGAGAGGTCATGTGGGTGCCCCATGTATGCTCATGTGAACCTGCATGTGTATCTTCTGTGCCTAGATCAGTGCACGTTCAGAAGTTTGCACGAGGTAGAAAGATGCAGGGCACCAGCCCCAAGACGCATGGTTTCATCCTTCACACCAAGGGAAAGGCCCAAGGACTGTCCCATCTCCAGACTTTGCAGACTCTGCAACGACAGCTGGCAGCTGCTTCCACTTGAGATTTGTTAAGCACAGTTTTTGAAAAAGAGTGATGAACGAAGGCGCCAGGCAACATTCTGTGCTTCCAGAGCAGCGAGGGACAAATCTCAGTTGAGGGTGCTCCAGGCTGTGGGTTTCTCCAAGGGTTCAAGGTGACAAGGTGGGCATATTTGCAGGCAGTGGCTCCCCTGCCTGAGTTCTGGGGACCCGCTGACATGCCTTCCCCCAGCTAGCTCTGCTACCAACCCAGGGCGGGGCAACTTGTTCAGGGCCTGCCTGAGCTGCCCAGGGGACTTCCCAGGCAATTTTTGTTTGCTCAGAAATAGCCTGCAGGAATTTGGCAGCAACAGCCACAGGAACGTGGCTCCCCTCCCATCCAGGGTGGAAGTTGGAACCAGAGTGCTGCAGCAGCACAGCTCCAGCCTCTTTCCTCAACACACATTTAATTAAAAAAAAAATTTTTTTTAAAGCATCAGTTGCAGGCAGCTTGGCTGGGGCTGGTGGGTGGCCAGGAGAGGAAAGGAGCTTATTGAGGAAGGAACACACACTTGGGACTGGCTGATGCCACACTGCTTGCTGCCCACTCTGAGTGCCGCTGCCCAGCTGTGGGGAGGAGTAGCAAGTCCCCTGTGTTTGGATTTCCAAGGTGTGAAATGCAGTGGGGAGCTTCACCCAGGGGCATTGCCCTCTGAAGTGCACCTCTGCCCCTGCTGGGGTGTGTGTGTGTGTGTGTGTGTGTGTAGATGCATATGCTTCCCCAAAGCCTGAAGATCTTTTTTTGTTTGTTTTTTGGATACGTTTCTTTTTTAGCTGAAAGAATACTCCCTAGATCCCACTCTGCCAATGTTAGGCTGTATGACTTTGGGGAAGTGACTTACTGCTCTGTGCCAAGTTTCTTCATCTGAAAAATGGGCATACTGATAGTACCCATCTCATCAGACTTGGTCGAAGATGAAATGAGTTATTCCATATCCAGTCCAAGAACAGAGCTTTGCACATAGGATTAAATAGGATTTTTGTTATTATCCTTGGGATTTCACTGTGTTAAAGCCAGCCCTCTCTACCTGATGCCCCAGTCTAGCTCTCAGAGCCCTGATGCCATGTGGACCCACTAGACTGAGCCCATCAAGTGGAGGACAGGTCTTCACTCAGCTCTGTACCTCCAAGCCTGGTAGCAGGTGCTCAGTTATTTTAGAGAAAAGTAACAAGCCAGGGACATGGTTGATGTGGTCTTAAACTGTGGTTCTCAGGGTGCATCAGAATCCCCTGAGAAGCTTAGCAAAACTCCCACCCACAGAGAGGCTGATTTAGTATAAGTAGGTGTTATGGTTTGGGTATGAGCTCCTGTGTGAATGCAGGAGTATTCAGAGGTACAATGATTGCATTGTGAGAACTGTAATCTAATCAGGCCGTCCTGGCTTGAATGGACTAGCTAAGTGGTAACAGTAGCCAGATGCGGTGTGGTGGGAGGAGATGGATCACTGAGGATGTGTTCTGGAAAGGTTCCTCTTCCCCAAGGCCCCTCTCCCCTTATTTTCTCTCTCTCTCTCTGAGGCACCATGTCCTGATTCCCTTTGCCATACTCTGCCCCCATGATGTGCTGCCTCACCTTGGGCGAAGCGCAATGGAGTTGGCCCACCATGGACTACACCTTTGAAATTGTGAATCAAAATAACCTTTTCCTCCTCTAAATTATCATTGTCAGGAATTTTGGTCTCAGCAAGGAAAATGACCAACAAAGAGTGGGGTGGGGCTGGGGAACTTACATTGTCTGGCAAGCACCCCATTTGAAGAACACTCCTCAGCCTAAGAGGTTCTCAAAACCAGAGGCTGGCGGAAGAACCAGGGTGACCTCTTCAGGCAGAATCCTGGCTGCCTGGCCCTTGTTTGTCTTTGGGCAGGGTCCCCTACTGGAGCTCTGGCCTGAATGGTCTGGTAGAATCACCAGGAAGACTGGAGCCCTCCAGGGCTGAATTTGGTTTAAAGTGTGTTTAATTGGTCAATGGTTGCATTTGGTTTGAAGTGTGTTTAATTTGAAGCTCCTCTTCAGCGAATGGTGAGGTCAGTGTCCTTAGAGATACTAAAAGCAGCCTGCAGGATAGTGCAGCAACTCACCAGTCCCTCCAGGGGCCTGCTGCACATCAGGACCCTTCTGGTCCTCCAGGCTGGGCCTGTTCTACTCCCTCCCCACCCCACACACCCCTGCTTGATGTTTGCTGGTGGCTTTGACTACAACAGTGTCCTTTCTGCCCTAAGCCATCACCCCAGTGTGGAACGTGTTTCCTCTGTTCAGGTAATTGGAATGGGACTTGGATTTTCTTGAGGTTCAAAATGTGGCCTTTGGTGAGCAGTTGTTAGAATAACCCAAGTGGCCCAGGAAAAGACGACGGTGGAGTAGAGTGAGGAGGAATGTGCTTTTGTGGAGCTGTGTTTAAAGATACCTCTGGGATTTGTTTCTTAGCAACAGGACTTCATCCAAAGCACACTGGCAATGTCAGAACATCCAACAATGCCTGATGCCTGCAAGTGCCATGTAAAATAAAAGAAAAGCCTACCGAGCTGGAGAGGAGAGCCTGAGCAGATGGAGTTGCCATGGGTTTAGACTAGGGAACATCAGGGTCAGACTAGTTCCAACCCCGCGGAGGGCAGGCTGACCCCTAGGCATGACTCCTCAGCATTCTCACCAGGTCCAGCTTTCCTCCTTGGAGCATCACATTGGACTCTCCTCTCAGGCTTCCCACCTTCCCTACCCCCTAGGGGGCCCAGCATCCTAATAGCCTGGGTGAAGCTATTAGAGACCTAAATCCAGAGGTTCTTAACTTTGTTTTGGTGCCATTGGACCCTTTAGCAGTCTGGACCCCTTCTCAGATTTGTCTATTTTTTAAATGTATTTAAAAATATATTTAATACACAGACTTCCAAAAACATCCCAATGATGTTAAAAAAACAGTTATTAAAATATTAAATTTATACATAGAAGTACTGTAAGGGTGCATTAAATACCAAGATCCAGCATCAGGTCTAATGAATACTATAACTTTGAGATCGTGGTGTCAATGATAGTTTGAGAAATCAACTTCACACCTGCAGTGGGGTGTGGAAATGTCTGTGATTTCTGTCGGTGATGAAGACCAGGTTCTGCTCATGTGGCCGAGGTTGCTGCCTGCATTTGAAATGAAAGGGAATGCTAAAATTGAGTTCAGCATTAGTGAAGATTAAGATGTCGTTGTTTTTCAGTGTCAGGTCCTGGATGTGTGTGTGTGGGGGGGGTGGAATAGATGGGCCAGGGAAGCCTCCTGAGTTACCTAGTCTCTGTATCAGCCATGGGGCAGCATTCCTGGGACCCAAGCATAAATTCCCCAAGCTCTGGGCAAATGCTGAGCACCTTCCCAGTGCTTCTGTCTTGGCAGGAAAGTTGTGGGGTCCATGGCACTGGCACAACTTTCAATGACTTTTTTTCTGTCTTACAGATCAGGGCACAAAAAGAGCTGAAGAAACCTTGGGGAAACACTCAATCCAAGCTTCCCATTTTATAGATGTGGATACTGGGACTGAGGGAAAGAGCAACTCTCAAGGCCATAGGGCTGAACCAGGGCTGGAATCTAGGGCTCCTGAGCCCAATCCCTGAGCAGGATTAGGGGGAAGTCATGCCTTACGCTGTGGGGAGCCACGGGGATGAAGATGAGTTTACACCTATTGCAAGTTATGGGTTTGACTTGTTGCTGTCCTTGTTTTAATGCAGCTATCCAGAGAGTCAGCCCCATATTCCCGGTGCTGTTTCCTGAGTGGGTCTCATACTAGTGATCTGGATCCCTGCATAAGTTAATTGCAACTTCCAACAGGTTTTCCAAAGAAGTACATTAGTCCTGCCGTCCCTGACTCTGCCCTTTCTAACCTCAGCCAGGTCAGTTAAGCTTCTTCAGGCTTAATGAACCTGATGTTAAATGAAATCCGTTACACAGGCTTGTTGCCATAAAGGAGTTAATACACATAGAGCATTTGTGACAGATGGTGATGGGTTAGTCACAAATCTCTCCATTAAAAATGTCAGGAAACCAACTCAGCTGGTTTGAACAGAAGAGAGGATTTGTTGGTTCATAGAAGAGTGAAGTCTAGAGCATAATGGATTTCAGGCCTTGATGGATCTAGTTGCTCAAAGATATCCTCATGGCTCATTTCTTTTTTCAGCTCTTAGCCCTGCTTCCATTAATCTGTTTGTTCTTAGGTGGACTTTTTCTGCACAGTAACTCTCAGGTGCTCCATGGTGACAATGTCTTTGAAACTGGCAATTTCAGTGAAAAAAAAAAAAAAGAGGCTTCTTAAAAAAAAAAAAACTTTATTATTATTTTTGTAATTTAAAAAATTTTCAGTGCAAGGAATTGAACCCAGAGCATCTGGCATGATAGATAAGCAGCTGGACCACTGAGTCATTTAAGAAATATTTTTAAAATAAAAATTGTTTTATATGTAATATATAAATAAATGGGGTTACCAATCAGAGAGGAAAATGGAGGATGACAGTGAAGTCATATCCATGTAAGAGTGACCCTTTCATTAATGGCATGTCATGTTAATATGTTAATCTGCTTGACTGAAGTATTGGTTATCATTACATATCTGTGTATATGTGAAATGAGTCATCAGACAAATCCATACATGAGATGGCTACTACAGTAAAGTTACTTAGCTCATTCATCATCTCCTACGTTTTTGTGTCCACAGTGAAAATGCCTGAAATTTACCCTCAGCAAATTTCTAGGATACCACACAGCATTTCCAACTATAGTCCCATGCTCTAGAACTCATCATCCTACATAACTAAAGCTTTGTGCCCTTTGACTAGCTTCCCATTTCCCCTACCTCCCTGCCCCTTGATAACCATCTTTCTATTTTCTGTATTTGACTTTTTAGATTCTACATATAGGTGAGAACATGTATTTTGCAGTATTTTTCCTTCCGTCTGATTCATGTCACTTAGCATAATTTCCTCCAGATTCAGCCATGTTTGCAAAAATGGCAGGATTTCCTTCAACGGGGAGGGATGTTTCCCCCCTGGTTGCCTAGCAAAATTTCCTTGAATCAAATCTCATTGGTTAGGCTTGAATCATGTGACCATCTGTGAACCAATCATGTGCCCTGGGGGAATGAGATGCTTGGCTTAGCCAGATCTATGTCATGTGACTACCTTAGGAATTGAGGGTCAAGTTCAGTCCCACTCAAACCCCATGGCCTGAGCATAGGGAAGAGGATGCCGAGAGAAGTTTTGGGCACAGCTTTTTAGAAGGGGGAGTACTAGTGTGAGGTAGGCAAAAATAACAGGTGACCAGAGCTGACGAGGGATATGGCGACTTCACATAAACATTCGCATCTAAGGCTGAGAGTGGGAATCTTGTCAACTCCCAGAATGGAAAGGGCTTTGCAAGGTGGATTAAAAGGGACTGCAACTAGACTGAAGACTAAGAAAATAGACACCACGTTAGAGAGATTGCCTCTGCTATGAACCCAGAGGCTGGGTAGAGGAATTTCCTTGGGGAACTTTTCACTTTGGGAGGTATAATTTGGCCTACAGGTCTGCTTCCTGTCTATCTAATCATTTCGTCACATGAACAGGCTTTACAGGGAGATGGTGGTGGGGCCCTCCAAAATGTATTTTGTAGTTGGGATGTCTAAATGTCACCAAGGCTGTAGCCAAGCTGGGGATGTGATAGGAACCTTGAAACCCAGAAAAACTGGGAGACTGTCTCTTGCAGGAAACAAACTAGAGATATAGATCAAAGCATCAGGCTGAGGTACAGGGGACCCCAGGGCCACAAGTCTCACTGCCTCCCTCCCTCAAGGGAAGGCCTGCTCTGCACTTATGGGGGACAAGTGAATGGAGCAGGTGTGGATCCTTACCCCCATCTCATCATGAGTTTCAGGCAGTGCCAAGAGGGTGTCCAGCATCCAGGTGACCACACAGGTCTGGATCACATGCCTGAGCTCCTTGCTCTTGGTGCTGCCTGATTGTCCAGGAACTGTGTGTGTGTTAGGACCAGGCATCTGAAGTGGGTACAATGAACATCACCCTTTCTAGCAGGAGGAGGACCCCAGAGACCTCAAAGAGCCTAATGGCCTGCCCAACATTAAAGAGAGGCATAGCCAGCTGAACTCAGGCAGCCTGGCTCTGGGAGCAATGGCTTGACTTCTGCCCTTCACCTCCTCCCTCACAAATTCTGTCCATCTGAGAGGATTTTGAGAACCAAAGGAGGCCTGCATGGCACAGGACCTACGTAGAGTATGCACTTGATAAAATTGAGCATTGTTGTATGGCCCTGTAGCACAGGTACTATGGGGGTACCCAGTAAAGTGGGATCAGAAAAATTGGGGATCACCTCTCACTGGGGGATAAGTGTTCCCAGAAAGTCACTTTGGCCTGGACTGGGGCTCCAACAGGCCTCCCTCCAGTCCCCATGTCTGCAGAACTCTCAGGGCTGGGGAGGTAGAAGAAGAGGTGGTACAGGAGGTGGTGAGCCAGGTCCCTGCGCTGAGCAGCTCAGCCCAATTGGTTGTAGGGAGCTGAGTTGGGGGTGGTTGAGTGGCAGCTGGAAAGTTTGGGATCAAGTGGGTGAGAAAATGGACGGAAGGGCCAACCTCTCAAACCACACGGCCTGAGCATAGGGGAGAGGACATCATGGGAAGTTATAGGCACTGCTTTTTAGAAGAGGGAGTACTAGTGTGATGTAGGCAAAAATAACAGGTGACCAGAGCTGACCAGGGACAGTCCTTGTCAGGGAAAACCAGAAGGTGCTTCTTGGTGTCGGTATGAAGACAAGATTTTCCAAAGTGCCATTTCTAAGAGGGAAAACGAAGCAATCGTTTCTACAGAAACCACAAACTATACCCCACCATCCATCTTTCAGTTCCTTTTAGGCACACTGGAGCCTGCAGTGGCTGATTTGAACCATCAAAACATTAAAGGAAATACACCCTGAATGCATATTCTGCCTTTCACTTTTGCCATCTTCTTGCCCTAATAGGAAATGTCTGCTAGTGAGTTCTCCCCAGAGTCTGCTTTGGCATCTGGCCAGGGGCCGAGTCCTGCCTTCTCCTCCCAGGAGCTGCCTGCTTGGTCATTTTCCTGCTTGTTTAAAGTGCTGGAAAAGGAATGTGCTGCCGTGGGTTGCAGAGTCCCAGTTAAATCTCCCTCCACATAATGAGTTCTGCTCTGAGAAATCCATCGGTCCCACAGAAGCTACCCTGTCTGACCCTGTAATCCCCTCCTTGGCTCAGTAGTCAGACGGAGATCTCCAGAAAGGGACACAGCAGGTCCTCTTCCCAGCAGCAGCTTGGCAGGTGGACTGATGGGTTGTCCTTACTACACGTCTCAGCAGTGTCTCATTAAAGGGAGTGACACACAGTGACTCTCAGAGCTGCTGGCTGGGGTTGCTGCAGGAGCGGGAAGTGAGAGTTAGAGGGACAGAGCTGGTGCTGGGGGCCAGGGTAGGTAGGTGTTTTAAGGTTCCCAGCCAAAAAGTAGCCCTGGTTACTGGTAGCCCTGAATTTAGTGTTCACGTGCTACCTTCCTGTGCATTGGGCTTCATTTGTTATCTTGACAAAGAAAAAGGGATTCTCCCTATGCTCCAAAGCTGTGATGGAATTAAATTCAGCCTTGATCAAGGCTCCCTGGTAGCTGTTGTGACAGGTGTGGCTGTTCTAGGTAAAGACAGCCTCTTGGGCTAGGGATGTGGCTCAAGCGGTAGCGCTCGCCTGGCATGCATGTGGCCTGGGGTTCGATCCTCAGCACCACATACAAAGATGTTGTGTCCCTCCAAAAACTAAAAAATAAATATTAAAAAATTCTTTCTCTCTCTCTTTCTCACTCTCTCTTAAAAAAAAAAAAGATAACCTCTTGCTCAAGTTGCCAATGACTAGTAAGCATACAAACCAGTGGAAATCCAGTAGGGATTGGGTTTTCAGTTGACAGAGAAGCCCAGAAATGAAGCCTCTGATAGTGTCAAGGTCATCCAAAGGGATTGGGTTAGCCTGCTTTCCATTACTATAACAAATACCTGAGATAATCAATTTATAAAGAGAAAAGGTTTATTTTGGCTCACAGTTCTAAAGGTTCTGATCTATGTTTAGTTGGCCCTGTTGCTTTGGACCTGTGGCGGTACATCACGATGGGAACCTGTGGTGGAGCAAAGCTACTCACTTCATGGCCAGGAAATGAAAGAGAGAGGGAGGGCATCTAGGTTGGTTCCACAGTTTAGCTATTGTGAATTGTGCTGCTATAAACATTGATGTGGCTGTGTGCCTGTGGTATGCTGTTTTTAAGTCCTTTAGGTATAGACCGAGGAGAGGGATAGCGGGGTCAAATGGTGGTTCCATTCCAAGTTTTCCAAGGAATCTCCATACTGCTTTCCATATTGGTGCACCAATTTGCAATCCCACTAGCAATGTATGAGTGTGCCTTTTCCCCCACATCCGTGCCAACACTTATTGTTGTTTATCTTCATAATAGCTGCCATTCTCACTGGAGTGAGATGGTATCTTAGAGTAGTTTTGATTTGCATTTCTCTAATTGCTAGATATGATGAACATTTTTTTCATATATTTGTTGATTGATTGAATATCCTCTTCTGAGAAGTGTCGGTTCAGGATCTTGGCCTATTTATTGATTGGGTTATTTGTTTTTTTGGTGCTTAGCTTGTTGAGTTCTTTATATACCCTAGAGATTAGTGCTCTATCTGACATGTGAGAGGTAAAAATTTGCTCCCAAGATGTAGGCTCTCTATTCACCTCACAGATTGTTTCTTTTGCTGAGAAGAAACTTTTTAGTTTGAGTCTATCCCATTCATTGATTCTTGATTTTAATTCTTGCATTATAGTAGTCTTATTAAGGAAGTTGGGGCCTAATCCCACATGATGAATATTAGGGCCTACTTTTTCTTCTATTAGAGAGTCTCTGGTTTAATTCCTAGGTCCTTGATCCACTTTGAGTTGAGTTTTGTGCATGGATTAAAAAAATGTGTCATATATATATATATATATATATATATATATATATATACACACACACACACACACACACACACACAATGGAATATTATTCAGCAATAAAAGAGAATAAAATCATGGCATTTTCAGGTAAATGGATGCAGTTGGAGAAGATAATGCTAAGTGAAGTTAGCCAATCCCCAAAAAACAAATGGCAAATGTTTTCTCTGACATAAGGTGACTGACTCATAGTGGGGTAAGGAGGGGGAGTGTGGGAGGAATAGACGAACCCTAGATAGGGCAGAGGGGTGGGAGGGGAAGGCAGGGGGCAGAGGGTTAGCAATGATGGTGGAATGTGATGGACATCATTATCCAAAGTACATGTGTGAAGACATGAATTGGTGTGAACATACTTTATATACAGAGATATAAAAATTGTGTTCTATATGTGTAATAAGCATTGTGATGCATTCTGCTGTCGTTTATTTAAAAAATAAAAGCAATTAAAAATAAAGAAAGAGAGAGGGAGGGGCTATGGTCCTACTACCCCCTTTGAAGGCCCACCCCCAATGACGTGAAGACCTCCCCGTAAGCCCTACTTCCTAAAGGATCTACCACCTCCCAATAACACCACCCTGGGGACCATGTGGCTATCCTGCCCAGGCCAGTTCCACGCAGCCCAGCGAAGTATGCTGTCTGGATTGCTGAAAGATCACTGGCCCCTGTCTGGTGGATGGTCAAGTCATTGTTCTGTGTCACCTTCTTAGTGTATTTCCCTCTTTCTTTCATAAATATCTTCTCTTTTCAGCTCAGGGGATCAAACTCATGGCCTCATGCTTGCTAGGCAAGTGCTCTACTGCGGGGCTACTACATCCCAGTCCCCTTCTCAAATACCTTTTCAAGTAATAGTTGAAGGACTACAGGGCCCCAAACCCAACGTTAGGAAATCTAACCCCTGTGCCCTACAGGATGTTCCCATGTACAACCTCCATGTCAAAACCCCACCAGCTGCACGTAACACTCCCCAGCTGCACGTAACACTCCAAGCTCTATACAATGCCACCACCAGATGTTCCATGTAGATAACCCTGGGAAGGCCAAGCTTGAGCAAATAGGGTAAAAACAGGAACTAAAAGGACAGGATGCAATTCATAGGTTTCTTTTCTGAGAACAAAAAGTGGAAAAAAACAAGTTTACCCCCCAGGTGACCCCAGGGCTGAATTCAGAGGAACCAATAGAATGGCTGTTGCTGTGCTAAGCTAAAAACTAACCCCTTGCTCCCTATAAAAGACCTGTACCCCAGAGCCCGGGGTGCCAGTCGCCAAGGCTCCGGCCGAGGTTTTGCTGTGCACCCGCAGGCGCCTGTGTGAGAATAAACGCCTCCTGTTTTTGCAGCCAGTGTCTCGTGTGGTTCCTTCTGGGTTTGGGATCTGCGGATCTTTTCATAGTCTTAATCTTAAATGTTCTCACAGTGAGTTAGTTCCTTTGTAAAAAGACAGCTAGTTCCTGTGCTAGCATTGGGGTCCCTTGCTTCTGCCCTGAAGTGGAGGAGGTGATCCTTAATGGGTATGGGGAGGGGCTGATATTCAGCAGCTCAGGAAAATGTCCTTTAGATTTGAGGCAGGATTTATTCTCCCATCTTGCTTCCCACATTCCCAGTGCTGAACGCACGGGTCCCCAGACCAAACGTCTCTCCTACTCTCCAGAGCCTCCCTGAGGAGGGAGTCAGGATCAACTGGAAGGGTCAGGTATAAAGGGCCTACGGTCACTTTAGTGGTCGTGTCTCCAGGCAGAGGCTGCAGGCCAAGCTAGTCCTTGAAAGGCCCCCCTTCCCATATCTGAGTCTTGCTTAGCTATTCCCCCTACTCCAAGGTTTTTTTTCTTTTTTTTTTTCCGATTTCTTTCTCAAGTAATGAAATAAAGTGATGCTGAAGTCTTAGGGACTTTATTGAAAATAAATTTGCATCTTGCAAGAGAATCATAGGTAGCTAAAGGTACATAATGGCAAGAAGTAGGTGCTGGAGCTGGAATTTTCTGTTTCAAAGGGGCTCATATCTCTGCCTGAGGAGTCTTCTGGTCAATATTAATATGTTATCAGGTTTACTTGTCCACTGTGCCGGTGTGGATGGTGGGTTCTCACTTGGCCCATTCCAGTGTGTTTTGTGGGGCCTACAGCTGTGATGTATACAAGGCTTGCCAATTCTTTGAGAAAAGGGTAGTATCCTAATCTCACACTGTTCCTCTGGCAAATGACAGGGGTGAAATGACTTGTCTTAGCCACATGGTGGAGAGAAGCCCCTCTGAGGTGTTGGCTTAGTGAGAGAAGGATGAGGGATAGAGGGGGATGGGGGGCGCCAGGCCATCCTGGTAAGGGCTGTCAGTTCTGGGCCAGGTGCTGGGCGGGGTGCTGGGGATACAGTGGTATCAGCCAAAATTTAAATGACCTCTGTCCATGGGGCACTTGCTGTCTCTTGGAGGAGACTGACGTTACATCAGATAATCCCACCCATAAATGTGACATTGCCATAATGAGGAGCTTTGGGGAGGAGAGGCCTTGGGAACTGTGAGAATGAGGACCTATGCAGGGCATCCTGAGGAAGCCACACTTGAAAGGGAAAGGGAAAGGTAAGTTGGGGTGGGGCAGATCGGGGAGGTCATCTGTGGAACGCGTTTGTCTTTATCCCACGAGCCCTGGGAAGCCACTGAAGGATCTCCATGTCATCATATCCACACCTTGAAAATATCTCTGTGATTACTGTGGGCAGCACAGGGGTGGGTGGGGAGACTTGTTAGAAGCAGCAGTCCAGGAAGGAGAGGATAGGAACTTAGACTAGGAGGTAGTGCCAGTAGAGCTGGCACAAAGTGAATTTAGAAGTAAAATGGGATTTAGAAGTCAGGTGGCAGATTTATCCCAGATGGGCCATGGGACTCTTGGTTTCTGGCAGCTGATGGTGAGGTGTGGACCTCTGAGATGAGCAAGAGGCCAGGCTCTGTGCAGAGACAGGCTGATGAGTTTGTTCTCATACATGTTTTTTGAGAGGTTTTGAAATATCGGTGGGGAGGTGTCACCCAAAGCCATCGTCACTATGGGAAGATGAGTGCTGGGGAAAGGAGGTTTCAATCATGTGCCATGGATGGTGGGGAGGACCAACTCAAGAGAAGGTGTATCTTGAGTTGAAGAGAAGTCTAGGACTGAATCTGACCTCTCATTGTATGTTCCATGTTGGGAGTGGGGGAGGACAGAGGGGGACAGGCAGTCCCCTGAATGTGCCAGTCTTCATGGCATAAATGACATCCTTTCTACCTGACCAGGCTCCTTACTCATCCTGAGGTCTCCCCTTCATCTAGGAAGTTCCATCCCCACAGACCTGGGTCAAGTGCCAACCTTTGCCCCTCAGTTCCTTGTGCTGCTCACCTCAGCCCTTATCACACTAACTTGCAAATATCCATCTATGTGTCTGTATCCACCTCTAATCTAAGGGTTCTGAGTCTTGCTCACCATTGTTCCCCCACTGTCTAGTACAGCATTTGGTATATGGTAAGTGTGTGAGTTAAAGTGGAGTCTTAGCTGCCAAAAAAAGAGAAAGAAACCAGAATCACAGAGGATTAAATGCATTAGAAATCCTGTGAGTATTCTTCATACAGGTTCTACCAAGACCCAGGATATATCCTAGTCCCTGAGGTTGAAGTTGAGTGTGTTAGTCAGTTGTTCATCACCATGACAAAATACCTGAGTTAATCAACTCAAAAGGAGGAAAGGTTTTATTGAGGCTCATGGTTTCTGAGGTTTCAGTCCACGGTTGCCTGCATCTGTGGCAAGGCAGAACATCTTGGAGGAGAACATGTGATAGAGCAAAACAGCTCACTCATGGTGGCCAGGAAGTGGGATGGGGGAAGGATGGCAGGGTCCCAATAGTCTCTTCAAGAGCATCCTCCCAATGACCTAATTTCCTTCCACTAGGTCTCATATCCTAAAAGTTCTACTGCATGGACCATCAACTAACAACCAAGCCTTCAACACATGGCCTTGTGGGAAATTTAAAATCCAAACCATAACTTTGGGTCACTGCTTTCAGTCCATAGGAAAGGAAAAGAATAAAGGACAGAGAAGGCAGCCAGATCTAATCTGGAGATGACCCAGACATTTCTCGGGTACATTACTTTTGCTTACAGTTCATTGGCCCAGACTTAATCCAATCCCCTCTCTTGGTTGCAGAGGAGGCTGGGAAAGAAGTCTCCAAATAGGCCTAGATAAGTGTTCAGGAGTAAAGAGAATGGGATGGGGTGCAGGCGTACAGTGACAACTAGCAGCTTTCCCAGGCAGTGGGCAGTAAATACTCATTGAATGGATGGATCGTTGGTTGGTGACCTGCATGACAAGACCTGGGTCACAAAGACAAATGAGATCTAGCCCCTGCCCTCTGGGACCTTAATTGGGTTATCAGTAGATTTTTTTGTTATTTCAAGATTAAGCTTAAATTTTTCCCAAATTTTTATCTCCTTTATTTGAATATAAATAATTTCCTGAATTCAGGCTACAGAGTATAGTGGAGAAAAAATATGTATTTGATATTATGGTCTTGCCTCTTATGCAATTGTGGGTATAGTATTTAGTCTCTGAACCTCAATTTTTTCTCAACTATAAGATAAAGATTATTGTATCATTGGCATGTGATTATTGTGAAGATTAAATGAGACCATATCTGGCAACTTTAAAAAAATTGTTTTTGAATATGATGTTCCTAGTAAATACTCTGTAGTGGATGCTCAGAGGGTGCCTGAAAGTGAACACATAAGAAATGCTTCTTCAGGTTGCCAGATGGTCTGCAAATAAAATTTCAGGATGCCCATTTAAATGTGAGTTTCGGATAAACAAATGCAAATATTGCTGGAAATTTGAACTTCAATTTCAGATACACTAGGAATACTTTTGTAGTATAAGTATGTCCCACATATTGTGTGGGTTATACATATACTAAAAAAAATGTACCTTGTTTATTTGAATTCAAATTCAACTAGGTATGCTGTATTGTATGTGATGATCCCACTCATTCTGTGCATAGCATTTAGTAGGTGCTCAGTAAACCTCAGTTTTCCTTTTCTCCCAAGGAGGGCATCTCTCTGGATACAGAGAGCTAGGTATACTCATGTATCTATTCATGGACTTCATGCTTAGAGCTAAGCATCGAAGCTTGGGTTCAGCTTTATCTTCATTCTTTGTGAGGATTTCTATGTGTTACTGGAAAAAATACATACTTCTTTCCCATACATTGGTCAGCAGTGAAAATAATATCACATCTAGAAATATAATGTCCTATGAAAGGCTGTGTTGGGGACCAGTGGCCTGACTTTGATTGCCAGTGTGACCCATCTGGGATCCTGTCAAATTCCACAGACCACGTTAGATCAACCACTTTTTGTATCCTGAATATATTTATTCTTTACCAGGTAATGAGCAGGCTTGATTAAGAACCAGGAGATGCATTTGCTTATTTCATATTCATTAAGACTTGCTATTCAGTTGCATTAGATACTCCAAGAGTATATACTGCATGCCGATTATTTTTCTATATTCTGTAGGGGCCTCAAAGATGAACCAGACAAGGTGGGGACCCTCAAAGCCCTTATATGATGGTGAGAGAGCAGATCTAGGCTTTTAATACAAAGGGGCCATCTGAAAGTGTGTGTGGGGGGGGGTTTGGGGGAAAGTGTGGGTGGTGTGTGGAACAGCCTGGGCTCCAAGCTGGAGTGCTCAGTGGGAAGGAGTACTTGCAGAGATGATGGTGGGGGAGGACAGAACGCCAGTTAGTAGGTGGGGAGAATTGGAAACCAGCAAAATGGGCTGAGAAGAGGCTGTGGGAAGAAAGCTGGGCAGGCTGGGAGGAACTGGTGCAGAGGGACTTGTCACTCTCTTAGCAGGTTACATCCTGATCTGGAACTGGCCTAGCTCCACTTGTGTCTCAGGTAGGTGCATTTTCATGGGATGTGCTGCAACCAGTCCTCTCTGAAGGATTGTGAGCAAATCCCTTTTGCAGCTGACAAGTTTTCTCTGGAATTCCAATAAAATCTTCTTTTTTTTTTTCTGTTTGTAATTGTAGCCCCCCCCCCCCGCCCCCCAGCCTCTGCCTCTCCATCTCCCCACTCATATGTCTTCCTCAGGCATCACAAGCTTCTGAGTCCCCTCCTCTTCAGTTCCTCCTAGGCTTAGTCACCCTGCCGCCATATTGGCTTCAAAGCTGTCCAGCCTCCTTTTGGAAGCTCTGGTTCCTGAGATTCTACCCACAGCTCCACCACTACAGACTCAGGCTCTGTGTTTTAGTCAGATTTTTTGCTACTATGACCAAAAGACCTGACAAGAACAATTAGGGGAGGAAAACTTCATTTGGGGGCTCACGATTTCAGAGATCTCAGTCCATAGACAGCCAGCTCCATCCCTGAGGGCTCCCGTGAGGCTGAACATTGTGGTGGAAGAGCGTAGTGGAGGGAAGTGGCTCAAGACATGACAATCAGGAAACAAAGAGAGACTAAGCTCAGTTCACCAAATATATACCCCCAAAGGCATGCCTCCAAGGACTCATTCCTTCTAGTGACACAGTTACCACCCCTTCTACCAGCCTACAGTTACCACTCAGTTAATCTATATCAAGGGATTAATGCACTGGTTAGGTTAAGGCTTTCATAACCCAATCATTTCCCCTCTAAACTTTCTTGCATTGTCTCACATGTGAGTTTTTGGGGCACACTTAATATCTAAACCATAATACTCTGGAACTGCTCTCCCAGCCCTGCCCTGGTGAAGGTCAACTCCAGATCTCCTGGACCTGCCTGAGGGGAAGGACTCCTTTTGAACAGCTGATTTTCATTCTTAGTTCTTTTCTGAAATCAGTTCCTGTTAAAAAGTAAGTTTTTTCAAATTCTTTCGGCTCTTTACCCTTTTAAGAAATCAGCAGTGGATCCTGAAGATATCCCCAGATAGTTGGTCTCTTCTGGCAGCAAAGTGTGAGAACGCTTTTATTTGTCAGTCATGTCTCATAGTCTCAGGGCAGGCTTCTCATGAAGTCTAGTCCATCTCTTCCCTCTTGCCTTCTAATGGATCTCAGAGGCCATGGGCCTTGGGGCTCTCACTTCCCCTTCCTGGTTGCCAATAGGTTTGTGAAAATAGGCACAAGGGTGTCTCAGTTAGCTTTTGCTGTGTAACAAAACTTCCCCCCAAATTCAGTGGCTGAAAGCAACAGCTATTTATTTAGTTCTCAATTTTGTGAGCTGGACTCAGGAGGGTAATTCTTTGACCTAATTATTCTCAGCTGGGCTGACTGGATGGCTGGGACCATCCCCACCTGTTCTCTCATATCTCCAACAGGTTACCTTGGGCTTGTTCTTGTGGTGGCTGCACAGAGCTTCATGGGAGCAGGCAAAAGCATGCGTGACTTTTGTGGCCTTGGCTCAGAACTGGCACAGAGCCACTTCTACTATGTTGTGTTGACCACTGAAAGTCAAAATGCTAGCCCAGCCAGGCACCATGGTGCATTCCTATAATCTCAGCAGCCTGGGAGGCTGAGGCAGAAGGATTGCAAGTTCAAAGCCAGCCTCAGCAACTTAGTGAGGCCCTAAGCAACTTAGCGAGGCCCTAAGCAACTTAGCAAGACTTTGACTCAAAATAAAAAACAAAATAGCATGGGGATGTGGCTCAGTGGTTAAGTACCTCTGGGTTCAATTCCTAGTATCCACACTCAAATAACAAAAATCAAACAAACAAACAAAAACCAGCCTAGATTAAAGGGGGTGGGAAGGACAAAAATCTACTTCTTAATGAGAGGGTCTGTAAAATGACATTTCAAAGGGCATGGATACAGGTGTTACTAGAAAAGCTCTGGCTCCAGGAGTCCCAACTGACCAACCTTGACCACCAGTCAGAATCACCAGTTGATCAAAATGATGAGTGATGGTGAAGGTGGCCAAGAACCTTATTGTCAGTGAGACCATGCGAGGAAGAACAGAGAAGTCTAGTGACTTAGGATCTGTCTTTGAGGGGCTGACAAGAGCTTTGAGGTTTTATAGAAAAGGGGGACAAAGACAAGGATCTGAGGTTTGCAGAACTGGCACAGTATATCATCTTAGTCTGGCCATGGTCAGGTTGATCATTATCCCAGACAATTGTCTCAGGTTGGGCCATGTATAGCTTTGTTAGCACCAAGAGGGTCACTGTTACATGAGGGGAGTTTCAGCCTTCTGTCAAGATGTGTATCGATCGTCCTTGTGTTTCTGGACTCCAAGGTGACTGCAGGAGATAATGATTCAGGGGAACTTAGGATGAAAGAAAACAAAAAGTCAAAAAAGCAAGATGGAGAGTCAGAGTCAGAGAAGCAAACCAGTTGGTTAGGTCAGTGACTGGGGCCCCTTTCAAAACCCTCCTGTCAGCCATCATTCCATTTCTACAGGGAAAAGGCTCAAGGCCTTGAGAGTGGTTTTTTTTTGTTTGTTTGTTTTTTTTTTTTTTTTAATTCTATAACTACTTCCTCTTGTTTGGGGGTGGGTATGTAGGGATTTTGAAATGGAAAACCTTGACAGGTAAGAAAACTTTTTTTTTTCCTTGTTCCTTTTATGGGGACCGTGACAGAAGCATTTCCGTGCTGGAACAAATAGTACAAGCACCATTCTTACAAATTCACTAAGCTAAACTTCACCCAAAGAGCAGAAGGGAAAGGAAAACCACAAGTGCTAAACATTCAGTATCTCCATTTAGAAAGAATTGTCTTTATCAGTTACTGAAAGGATCTTGCGAAGGTATCAACAGTGACAATGCTTGTCTGAGTCTTCATTGCTTTGGTTATACATTTTTTGAGTAACTGGGGATAGTAACACAAATTCCTTCATCCTCTTAGTGAGATCACAAGTTCCTCCTTGGGCAGCAATCAAAATATCTAAGGCCATCCAATTTTGGAGGAGCACTTTTGGGATATGTGTGGCTTTGACACTTACGAGGGTGCCGGTCTGTCAGGGTGGGATTAAGAGTGGCAGCTGTGTGTTTAGTTAGGCCTCCTACCTGCAATTCCCCATCAATAGAGGCGGCTGCTAGGGAAAACGCAGCCAGAAGGTAGAACCAACCACCAAGAGGCTGTCTTTATGTGGAGTCTGGCTTTCACAACATCCTGGTTGTGTGGGACTGCCCATAAATGGGAGACAACTTGTTCTGGAAGGTATGGACAACCCCAGGTGTAGTGACCAAGTATGGGGGCAAGTAAGGCCATCCATGGCTTCCTCAAGTCCCCTAGGGACAGAATTGCCCCTGTCTTTATGGGGTGCTTCTGTCAGCGAAGCATATGGATTCAGTTAAAGTGACAGACATATCACACATTTGTCAGGGGGTCCAATCTGTTGCTTGGGGAGTCCTTGAGAGTCATTTGGTTTTTCCGTGCACAGAGTGCTATTTCTCCTAATTGAGCAGGTAGCCATTCAGCTCTGTTGTGTACTCCTAGCCTACCCCAGGAGTGGCATTAAGTTGTTCTCACACCACAGCAGACACGTGCTGCTTTGTTTCAGCTGTTGTTAGAAACACCTTAGGGTCCTCTTGTTCAGGGGAAGGGAGAAGATGTTTTTTATTGGATGAGAGGAAAATGCACTCTTCTTGATTTTCATATTGTTTTCTGTCCGCTTTTTCACTGCGGCAACTTAAAGACCCAACCAGAACAATTGTAGAGGAGGAAAAGTTTATTTAGGGGCTCACAGCTTCAGAGACAGTCCATAGACAGCTGGCTGCATTCCTCAGGGCTCGAGGTGAGGCGGGACATCATGAGGGAAGAGTATGGCAAAGGGAAGCAGTTCACATGATGATCAGAAAGCAGGAATAGAGATTCCACCCTCCAGACACAAAATATATACTCCATAGACGTTCCCTCAATGAACCACTTCCTCCTGTGCCACATCTCACCTGTCTCCAGTTACCTCTCAGTTAATCCCATCAGGGATGAATTCATTCATTGGGTTAAGGCTGTGACGCAATCATTCCTCCTCCAAACCTTTTTGCGTTGTCTCATATGTGGGCTTTTGAGGGATACCACATCTAAACCATGACACATACCGAGTAGAGAACCTTTGTCAAACAGTCAGATCAGCTGCCTAAATGTTCTAAAGCAGTTCATTAGTGCCAGAAAGAGGGAGCCCTCCACATACCCAATAGTCAGCCTGATTATGGACTCAGAAATGGTCAGAGTTCAATCTGCAATCTGGTGGGGACTGATCTGGAGGAAGAAAAAGGCAGAGAAAGCAAAGAGTGACCGTACTAAAATCCATGGTTACCTAGTGTATCTCATCTGACTTTTATCTTTTGAAGAGATATTTGAGGTCTTCGAGGAGATTCATGGCCCAGCTGGACAGCTATCCATCCCAAAGAGGGTCAGAAGGGTCTCTTTCTGGTACCGACCTGTTCCCTAAAGTGTGTGGCAGACCCATGTCTTGACACCTGCAAGTTTTAAAGAAATATGAATGGTGAGGAGTGTGTCACAAGGGCATGTCCACGCTTCTGTCAGCTGGTCTTGCAGGTTCCATAGTTTTAACAAGATTCAGTTTTCTGGTTGAAAAGAGAGCCCTCAGTTAAGATCTTATCCTAGAGGAAGCAAACTCATGCCTTGAAGTTAGAACTTGATTAAGCTGCTGTACACAACGCTTAATTTTATTTTCATGTTTGAAGAGTATCCCCTTTATGGAAGGATACTCTATATCCTTCCATAAAAAAGGTCCACCATATATAATTTCATAAAGATTCAATTGTAGCTCACTTCTAGGAGCCACCCCTCATGCAGAGCAGGACAATAGACAATCCTCCCCGCTCCCGCATTAAACTAATCTCTTGATGTATTTTTACTAAAGTCTTATTTCAAGGATGGTTTATTTTCTCTAACCTGTCTGTCGAGGTCTCCAGGCAGAATGAATTCTCTCCAGCATATTCCCAGGGCTTTCTTCACCTGGTTTGTTACCATAAGGACAAAGTCAGGACCATCATTGTTCTGTATGGAGTCAGGAATGCCACACCTGGGGGTAGTAGCACCCATGTCATTTTCTGAGGCTTTCTCCATCTTAATGAGATAGGTTTCAACCCAATAGGAAAAACTAGTACATTTGGAAATGCAAATCAAAAGTACACTAAGATTTTGTCTCATTCTTGTGAGACAGACAGTTATCAAAAATACAAATAATAATAATAAACGCTGGTAAGAATATGCAGGGAAAGGTACTCATACATTATTGGTGGGACTGCAAATTTGTACAACCACTCTGGAAAGCAGTATGGAAATTCCTCAAAAAACTAGGAATGGAACCAACCACCATATCACCCAACTCTCCCACTCCTTGGTATTTATCCCAAAGAACTAAAATCAGCTTACTGCAGTGACATAGCAGCACAATTCACAATGGCCAGCCCAGTTGCCTGTCAATAGATTAATAGATTGAGAAAATGTGCACAATAGAGTTTTCTCAGCCATGAAAAATGTAATTATGGTATTTGCCTGTAGATGGATAGAAATGGAGAACATTATGCTAAGTGAAATAAGCCAGCCTCAGAAAATCAAGGATTGAATGTTTTATCTGTGGAAATTAGAGCAAAATAAGGGAAAGGAGGGGGAGGTTTGAATATCACAAAGTGATAGGGAAGATCAGCAGAGGAGAAGAAAGAGATCAAAAGGGAAGGAGGAAGGATGAGAAAGAGGAGGAAATGTAGAATGGATTTAACAAAGTCACACTACGTGCATATATGAATATGCCACCGGGAATTTTACCTATATTTATATGTAGAAAGCACCAATCATAAATAAATAAATAAGGGAATGAGTGAAAGGAATATCAGTGGAGTAGAGGAATGGCTGGGATCATTTCCACCTCAGGAAGAGGATGAAGATGGGGTGGAGGGGAACAGGGACTAGGAATGGAACCAACCACCATATCAACCAACCACTCCTAGGAATTTCCCTAGGAGTAAATTCCTAGGATTTACTCCTAGGGAAAATGGAGTAAATCAAATTGAACCCAACTACTATGTGTAACTATAATGCTCTAATATAGATGAATTTGCTTCTGTTTCTGTGAAAAACAAAACAAAACAACAACAACAAACTAGTACATAGTGGAAGTTTCCAGCAGCCTTCGGCATCTGGGTGAGATCCACCTGCCAATCTTCAGAGGGTTATGGCCTACAGTATGGAACCCCCTGAATGTTTTTTTTTTTTTTGGCAGATTTTCCATTTTGGGGTTGTTCTTAGCATAAAGTTGGCATCTCTGAGTTACCTCTACTGCCCGATATCATCCTGCCCCTCCAAGGTATGGTCTAACAAATTCCATTAACACAAAATACCCGTGACAGCCTTGCTGAACACAGGTAGCAAATAAGAGATTCTCTGGTACCAAAAAGGCTGTGAGAGTTTACCTTCTAGTAAGAGGAAGAGTGCCAATCTTAAAAAACCCTTAAGAATGGAGGCCCCAACCAGTCTCTCTCCTTGTCTGCTTCTGAATATTCAGGACAGAAGGAAGTCAGGTAGATTTCAGGTATCTGCTGGGCCAAAAACACAGTTGTTTTATGCAGCTGACTTGGTAGCCGGATTGGCTAGGTAATTTCCATGGGATATTATCTAGTCTCCTTTTGGATACCCAGAACAGTGGATGATATAATAGCCACCTCTTTTGGCATGAAGATAGACAGCCTCCAAGAGCATGCACATCTCCTGATTATGGTTCTTATTATTAGAGGACATCTTTTCCTATGGTCTCATGGGCATGGAGAATCAAGAAGGCATATTTGGGGTCAGGATAAATGTTAGCCTTTTTTCCTTTTTGAAAGCTGAAAGGCCTGGGTAAGGACTATTAATCTAGCCTTTTGAGTGGATATGCCTGCCAGAGGGGAATTGACTCGATGACCTCTTGTAAAGTCACTATTGCCTATCCAGCATGGTGTTTCCACAATCCATGAAACTGCTTCCATCTGTGAACTGGTTATGGTGTAAGATTGGAGGCTTGGGACCTGTGGGCAGCAGGGCAGCTGGGTTTAAAACTGATGTAGCTTGAAGAGTCACATTAGGGTCATCTAACAAGGTAGCTTAAATTTAACTAACCTCCCAGCGGTTAGCCAATATCTGCCCTTTCATTTTATCAAGGTGAAGACCTGATGTGGCACATATACAGTAATTGGCTATTGCAGTGTAAATTTTTCAGCTTAATTTAGCACATGGCATGTAGCTGCTATTGCCTGGAGACAAGGAGGCCCTCCCTTGACTGAGTGATCTAATTACTTTGAGAAATCAGCTACAGGCCGGGGAACTTCCTCCAGCAACTGAACAAGAACCCCTAGCCCAATGTCTTGTCATTTATTCACATAGAGTTTAAAGTTGGTCAGTCGCAAAGCAGAGGTCAATGTCAATCAGTTCGTGAGAGTTTTAAAAGCAATTTGACACTCCTTTGTGCAAATTAAGAACTCAAGATATGACCCAATTAGAACTTTATGGGCTCATAGGGGCTTTGTTCTCTGCCCAAAGTTTAGGTAGCCATATCCTCCAATAATCTGCCAGCCCCAGATATCCTCTTGATTGCAGGTCTTGGGGACCTGCATGCTGGCAAAGGACATTTTTCTGGACAGTTGCTAGTCTTCATTGACCTTCCTGATATTGGAACCCCAGATAAACAAGTTGTTCTTTGTAAGTCTGTGCCGTAGTGGTTAAGAGTCTCTATGGAGTTTTCTAGGCAAATTTCCTAGGTCCAACTTGCAATCAACATGTCGTCATCCACATATTGTAGCAGGGTTCCATGGTTTAATCATGACATTCTCATTCTTTAGCTAATATTTCTCCAAAGATTGTGGGTGAGTTCTTGAGTCCCTGAGAAAGTGCAGCCCAACAGTATTGGAAACTTATATTTGAGTGGGGGATTTGCCCATTCAAAAGCAAAAGGTAGCTAGGTGTGGTGGTGTAATTCTAGCGGCTCAGGAGGCTGAGGCAGGAGGATTGCAAGTTCAAAGCCAGCCTCAGCAAAAGCAAGGTACTAAGCAACTCAGTGAGACCCTGTCTCTAAATAAAGTATAATATAGGACTGGGGATGAGGCTCAGTGTTTGAGTGGCCCTGAGTTCAATCCCTGGTACCCCCCCCTAAAAAAAAAAAGTAAAAGGATATTATGATTCACTTTTCAGTGGAAAACAAAAGAAGACATCTTTTAGATCAAGGACAATAAGCCATCTACATTCTACCATCAAAGCATTATTACTAGTAGCATTAGTATTAGTAGTAATAGAATTTTGTGGAATTGGGGATTGAATTCAAGGACACTCTACCACTGAGCTACAATCCCAGCCCTTTTTTTATTTTTTATTTTGAGACAAGGTCTCACTAAGTTAGTGCCCAGGCTGGCCTCAAATTTGCAATCCCCCTGCCTCAGCCTCCTGAGTTGCTGGAATTATAGGCGTATTCCACTGCACCTGGCCCAGCAAAGCATTTAGAAGAGTATAAGGATTAGGCACAGCAGGGTGAATGTCCTGGACAATTTCATTAATTCTCATAAGCCTTGAACACAATGATATTCCTCCAACCTGGGCTTTTTTGGGGCAGAATAGGATATTATAAGGTGATTGGCAGAACTGGATAAAATTGCATTTTAAGAATTTTTGAAGCATGAGTTGGATTCCTTCAAGGGCCTCCTGCTGCAGAATATTAAGCAGGAAGTTGGTTTGGCCTTCCCTTAAAAAAAAAAAACTTCAATAGACAAGGTGGTTTTTGCTTTGCCTGGGGTCCTGTTAGCTTTTGCTGCCCGGTTGATAAGTCGGTGGACCTCAAGGGGCATTGACTCACCCTCTCATGGCTTCTCCTGGCATAACCGATGGCAGAAACTTACAGAAAGCTGTGTGTTGGGTGCAGGTCACCCACACTGCACTCCAGGGGCATGGAAAAGCCTGCTCTGGGGCTTTCCTGATACTCTTGTGATAGGCACAGTTTGATTAGACCTTTTTGTTCAAGGAGTTGTTAAAACCAAACACGTGGCCCCATGTTGACCATGAAGTTTAAGGTTTGTTTTTCACTACCAGTTATAGCTGGGGTTTCTGAGGGGAAGGAATGATCAGAACCAAAAGTGTTGAGGGGAGCCCTTGGATTTTAGGTCCTCAGTAAAGTTCTGCCATCTGATGCTTTGGCTCTTTGGTACCAGGAATCGAACCCAGGGTGCTTAACCATTGAGTCACTTTTTTATTTTTTTATTTTGAGATAGGGTCTTGCTAAGTTGCTTAGGGCTTTGCTAAGTTGCTGAGGCTGGCTTTGAACTTGTGATCCTCCCGCCTTAGTCTCCTGAGCTGCTGGGATTATAGGTGTGCACCACTGCCCCCTGCTGAACTGGTCCCCCCCCTTTTTTTTAAGAGTTTGGGGCAGTTTTTCTTCCAATGCTTGTTCTTATTACAGGATGTGCATTGATCCTTCCCTAAGGATCAATTTTCCAGGAGGGCCTCCGGTTCCAACCCTGAATATTTTGCATGAAGATGGTGGCTTGTTAGGCCTTTCTTATTTCCCAGTCTTTATAGACCTTGTAGGCTGTGTTTGCCATCTGAGAAGGGTCCATACCCACAGTCCCCTCCCTCAACTTTCTGTAATTTCTGCCTATTGTTAGGGCCCTCTGCCCAGTGAGGGCTTTATTGACCATCTGTACATTTTAGGGGACTTCTGGGTCTACGTCAGTAAATTGCTTGTAAGTTTGATTGTAAGTTTGATATATTCTTTCTAATCAGGCTGAGGGATCTTCAGTTGCTCCCTGTTGGAAATGTTGTGTCTTTTTTTTTTCCTTTTTTTAGAAATATTTTTTTAGTTATGCATGGACACAATATCTTTATTTTGTTTACTTATTTTTATATGGTGCTGAGGATGGAACCCAGGGTCTCACACGTGCGAGGCGAGTGCTCTACCACTGAGCCACAACCCCAGCCCGGGAAATGTTGTATCTTATTTAAGCTTTCTGACTTATGCACCTCTGTCAGAATCCTCCCAGATCCAGTTGAAGTCTGTCATCGTCACCATTTGGCTTTCAGTTTGGCTCTGCTGGTGTTATTGCTACTGTTAGTTAGACCTGGGGTGTTTTGGAGGTCAAGCAACCTGCCCAAATTGGTTACTTTGACAGGTCTTAAAGGGACCATTCTGGAGCATATTGAGGAAGTGGTGTCTTCCCTTATGCCCTGGTGGCTCTGTTACCCAGACGTCTTCTTGGTGCAGCCAGAGAGGGTAGAGGACCTTTTAGGAGTGAGGGAGATGTGGGATTTAAAGCAGTGACATGCTTTCTTCCCCTTGATATCTTTGTTGTCATCTGGGAGGGGTTTTGGCTATGGCATCTGGGGGTCTTTGCACCAGGAGTTTGATCCTTTCTTCAGAAAAAAACTTGAATGTGTAAAACAATAAAGGATTAAATATATGGCACCTCATCCCATTTTCCTGATCTTTCACAACTTTAGTTGTGAGATAGTATAATAATTTAAAGATGCATTTACACCCATCTCTCTTTTGAATATAGTGTACACATAGGCCATACCATGTTATAGTAATAAATTACCTTTTTTTACTTAGTCATAGGTTCATAGCTATACGTAGACCAGTCACCTAAAATTCTCCGTAGGGGCCTTCCTGTAGACTTAGTATTGCTATACAAATTATAATAGAGATCTCCCAAGCACCCTGATTCCTCTTATGTCTCCTCTCGCTATGTCATACCAGGTTCCTACAGAACTTCACATTTCCTTGTCAAAACAAATGATCTAAACCCAGAATGGAACAACAAAGTTCAAATGACAAAGAAAGAGCAAGGGTTTGGCATGCGCTGTCAGAGAGGATGCACCAGGGTCTTCAACTAAAACCTGCAAATCTCAAGGCCTATTTATTTGCTTTACCAAATAGCAGTAGAAAGTAGCCAAGGCTGGCCTGAAGTGGAAAAAAAACGTGAGGACCCTGAAATACAAATAATTTTGGCTTCTGTGTGGAACCATTGCATCCTTCCTGCTTGTCAGAGGTTGGCTAGCTGCAAGTGGCTATTGCCCCAGGGAGTCTGGCCTCCTGGCTGCTTGACAAAGTTTGTTAGTAGAGGTAGGGGAAAGTCTAGGGGGTCCAACTGACCAGGCTCAGCCATCAGTTCCAGAAAGCCAATCAAGAGAAGAGTGGTGGTGAAGGCAGGAGAGGAAGAAAGTCATATTGGGAAGAACAGAAAGGTCTAGTGATCTAAGATCTGCCTTGGAGGGGCTGATAAGAGCTCTGTAGTTTTATAGTCAAGGAGAACAAGGTCAAGGTTCAGGGGTTTGCAGAGTTGGCACAGCATATCATCTTGGTCTGGCCATGATACGGCTGATCATTATCCCAGCTAATTGTCAGGATTGGCCATGGGTAGCTTTGTGGGCACCAAGGAGGTCCATGGGGGTGGAGGGGGCAGGTAATTTCAGTCTTCTGTTTTAAGATGTCTATTGATTAGATCTGTGTTCCTGGAGTCCAAGGTGACTACATGAGAGAATGACTCAGGGAACTTAGAAGAAAAACGAAACAAACAAAAAAATCCAAACAAGTCCAAACAGCGAAATGGAGTCAGAGAGATAAAATGGAGTTAGATGTAAAATGGAATGGGCCCTCCTTCACAGCAAGTAGAGAATTGGGGCCATTTCTGAAATCCACTAGAGTCCGTTAGCACACCATTCACTCTAGGCCTGTCTTTATTAAGACAGGATGATGATGTGGCATTGTTGTGATAATTAGGTGAGGTGATATAGTCCAATGCTAATCTCTAGTGAGTACTCTGTGTATCACAGATTAGTAATAATGATGACGATGGCTATACCTTTGACAGCTGGAAGGTTATAGATAATCAGACTCATGTCTAGCCCAAAGGACAGCCTAAAGCAATCCTCTGATATTTCTTCTCAGTGATTCATTTGTCTGTCCCTGTCCACCTTGAAAGTCCCTGAGGGAGTCTTCCTCACTGGCCCTTCCTTTTTCTCTTTTCCCTCAGCCCTGTGTCCACTGTAGTCCTCCTTTCTGCCTCTGACTCAGCCTCTCATCTCTAGATGGAATGGGAGTTGGAAGAGGAGGCAAGAAAATACAATGTTCCATGATGAGCAGGTGCAGAAGTCAGAGCCACCTGGCTACAGGACAGATAAACCTCTCTTCTCAGGCCTGCAGCCTCTGTCTGCATCCCTGCCAGCCTTGTCATTTGATAATATTGAGTATTTTCCAATAGCATTGATTGCTCCAGTGTGGTGTTATCCTAACAGAATCTCTGACTCACTTCAGTTTTTTTTTTTTTTTTTTTTTTTGCTTGATTTGGCAGGGCTCTGAGAAGGAAGATGGCAGTAAGTGCATCTGTGCCCAAGAGGAAGCCCTCTAGGATTTTAGTCAGTTGTTAAATGATTGCAGTGAGAATCAAAGAGCCTGCCTACTTCCCATTCCCTTCCCTACCGTCATCTTGTTGCCCAGTGAAACGCTTGTACCAGTTCTCTATTGTTGCCCAGAAAACTATCCTAAAGTTTCGTGGTGTAAAACACAATTGAGCATGCACATCAGTTCTGTGGGTCAGGCATTTGGATGGGAGGACACAGTGTGATATTTTATCTCTGTTCCAGAATGTCTGGTGTCTCAGCTATGAAGACTCAAAGAGCAGGATGACTTATTGTTTGGGGGCTAGAATCATCTGGAGGCATCTTCACTCACATATCTGGTGGCTGGTGCCGGCCATCTGCTGGACCTTACCTGGGCTATTGGTTGGACACTGTCATGAGGCCTCTCAGAATATTTCATGTGGGCTAGTTTGGGCTTCCTTCCAGCATGGCAGCTGGGTTCAAGCGTGGAAGCTGAAGATGCAGGAAGTGAAAACCATTAGTCTATTGAGGCTTGATGAAGGGAGCTAGCACAGTACTTCTGCTGCCTCTGGCTGTGTGGATTGAAGGTCAGATAATACATAGCCTGGAAGCCATATTTTGTTGGTGTCCAGTCAGAGAACACAGTTTTAATAGGAAAAGATATGAACCAACTTCTTGATGGAAGAGTGTCAAGGAATAGGGGGAAATGTTTTAAAACTACCATCTTCTCACTTGGTGGTCCAATTTACCTTTTTGCTGCTTGACTCTATTTCACATTTCTCCTATTAGTGAACACTGCTGATCACTCACCTAGCATCATTTTACCCTATTCCCTTTTACCAATAAAACCCAGATATTTTCACTCAGGAACTCATTCCTCCTTCACACAGGCTGGGCGTTGTAGAAAGATGACCCCACTTCTAGCTGCAGATATGGACCCCATTGCTTAAGCCAATCAGCACATTCCATTTCCATTGCCAATCATTGATTCAAGGGTGGGCATATGACCTAAGCAGTCCGATGTAGGTATATCCAGGACTCCTGCTTGGAATGCTAAGGCAGAAATATTCTTTCTTTTTTGGACATTTGGTATGTAGATGTGAAACCTGGAACCTCCATGATCATTTTGTCACCATGAGGGATGCTAGACTTGTGATAAAGCTCACAGTATGGAAGACACAGCAGAGAGATGGAAAACAGTGGCTCCTTGTTGAATCATTGAGCCAAGGAATCAAACCAACCCTGAATTCCTAATAATAATAATAACAAAACAGCAATCAGTCATTCAGCAGTTGAGCATAATCGTTATCAAACCTCTTGAATACCCCTGCCTAGATATGGTAATTATCATGATCTATACCTTACAGATAAGGCAACTGGTCCTAAAAGGTTTAATGAGGACTTAATCTTCCCCAGAGGTAGAGTAACTTGCTTAAGTTCATACAGCCAGTAAGTAGTCAAGTCAGCAATGACACCCAGCAGTCTGAACTTAGAGTTGGTGCTTCTAACCACTACTCCACATTTCCTTTCTGGGCTTTTCCAATTATGTGAGTCAGTAAATCCTTTTATTTAACGTCTATTCACGTTGGTCATTTCTAAAATAAAGATCACAAGGGAGAACCTTCCCTGCAAGTGTGGTATGCCCCTGAGGTATGAGCAGCAACGTCAGCTCCAGCTCCACCGCATGGAGGAAGTCCTTCTGAGCCTGATCCCATGAGTCCAAGCAGGAAGTTGTCCCTGTTATGGGAGTTTACATGTGGGCCTCCCTGCAGGGCACAGCTCCAGGAAGAAGCAAGTGTGTCTTCCAGGGCTGTGGGGAACCACAAGTCAGACAGGGAATACCTGAGCCTGGGCCAAGGTTCCTTCCACTTTCCCCCACTCTTCCCTGGTCCTTTGGGAGGTTGGGGCACCCGCTCAGCTGAGTCACCTCCTTTCTCCCTGTTGTTACCCTGTGGCCATTTAAATGAATCTACAGTGGTTCTTTAAGGTCTCTTAGAGCTGGGGTTTTTTCCTGGCTTCCAAACCAGAAGCCTCAGTGTCTTCCATCTCTTTCTCACCTCCACACCTGCCATCCACCTAAGAGGCCGGTTTTGCCAAGTTACCTGGGAATAATGCCCTAGGGTTGGGGGGGGGCATGCTTAGAAGCATGCTTAGAAGTTCAGGGGCTTTTGTCACAGCCCTGGCATGGCTCCATGGCATCATCTATTTTCTGTGTCAGGTGTCTGTGTGCCATCTGTCCCCTAGTTTGCTTAAACACTATATCACCTTCTGTGCAGCCAGTAGGATGCTATTTGGTAGTATTAGATCCCAACAGGTACTTAAAACTCTTTTTTTTACTGAAAAGAGAATTTGTCTTTGAAAAAAAGGAAAAATTCACCATTAATTGGTATGATAAAAAATTTTCATTTTGCTTAGTACACACCAGTCCTTGTCCACATGCATAAATATTTTTAAATAGTCCCCCCAGCATAATATAGGTACTATTTTTGTAACTTCACTTAAAGCACTTTCCCATCTCACTGTGTGGTCATCATGAATATAATTTTTACTGACTGTATAATACTGTGGCATAGGGATGAGTCCTGAGCCTCAGGCTTTATGAGGCTGGTGTGGTGAACTTAGCAGTTTTAATAATTTTTTTTTAACAAAAGGTACAGTGGAGAATAGGGCCACTGGCTACAACCTGCTACAAGAACAGCCTTTATTGAAATCTTCAATTTCATATTCATATTTTCATATTCACACATAACAGCCAAGATTCTTCTCCAGTCCTGCCTCCTGGGAGGGACCATTCTGTCAATCACCCTCCTAGTCTGGTAAGGGACCTCCCCAGGTTCCCAAAGGGTCTTTGTAGCTCTTGTTGTGTTCTGAGGACTTTACAGCATCCCTTAGCCCTCCCACCCACCCTTGAGGTAGGAAGGGGAAACTGAGGCCTGGAGAAGCCACGTCCCTCGTCAAGCTTATCTTTCATAGCTTATCTGTGAGACTGAAATCTTGGCAGTCTGGTGCTAGACCCCATTGGTGGCCCTGGTGTCCTGCATCTCTGCCTCAGCCCCTTCACAGGGTGAACCATACAGCACTGTATTCCATGGACTGTTTCTCTCTCATGCTACCCTATGGGAGTCTTAATGGCCAGGACACTGTCTTTTTGTGATGATACACGTGGGTTTGGCCTGGTCCTTGACCCCAAGCATGTGCTCCATAAATATTAACTGAAAAACATGGAAAAATGAAGGGATGAATGAATTGGGCATCATTTTTAGGAAGAAGCATGGCTTAGTTGGGGCTGCTATAACTGGGTAGTGTATAAGGAACAGACATATTTTCTCTCAGTTCTGGAGCTTCGAAGTCTGAGAAACCTCTTCCTGGTTTCCTTTCATGGCAGGGCAAGAGGGGAAAACTGGGAGACTGCTTGGGTGTCTTCATCCCTTTATTTATTTTGTGGTGCTGGGGATTGAACCCAGGGCCTTGTACATGTACCTCCTGTTTTAGTCAGCTTTTTTGCTGCTGTGAATAAATGACATAAACGGCACAATTGTAGAGGAGAAAAGGCTTATTGGAGGGCTCACAGTTTCAAAGGTCTTAGTCCATAGAAGGCCGGCTCCCTTCCTCAGGGCTCAAGATGAGGCTGAACATCATGGCGGGAGAGGGTGGCAGAGGGAAGCAGCTCACATCATGGTGATCAGAAAGCAGAGAGAGACTGCACTCTCCAGATACAAAATACATATATCCCAAAGCCATGCCATGCCCCAGCAGTACCCTACCACTTTAATTACCACTCAGTTAATCCCATAAGGACTCTCACAACCCAATCAATCTCCTCTGAACCTTCTTGCATTGTCCTTCACACATGAGCTTTTGGGGGACACCTCACATCCAAACCACAATACCTCCCAAAGGCTCTGCCTCCAAATACCATCAGAGTGAAGATCAAGGCTTCAACGTGTGAATTGGAGGAAAGGACGCAAATATGAATCTGTAATATGGCCACCTTGCATCTGGGAATGCAGGTGTCCAGGCCCACCTGGCATAATTGGGATTGTTCCAATATCCCATGTGATACATGTCAGAGGCCCACTGAGGCTTCCCCTTGCACATGGCCCAAGGGCAGGATGCAGAGCACATTGTTCCTTCACATACTCAGTATGTACAAGTACAGTCTTGAGCGCCTGAAGACAGCTCTCCCCAGAAGCCCCAGTGACTGCCACACCTGGCCATGAACATCCATTGGTGCCTGGCACACTTGGACTCAACACACTCAGGCGCTGGAGTCCCAGGTAAATCTTACTCCCCTGGTTTGGGTTGATAAGCAGTAGGTGATTGACTTCAACAAGCTCTATGCTGAAACATAGTAAGTGTTTCATAAATGTTATCTGTGAATTGGGCAAACAAATGGGGTTTAGCTATGAACTCTGATGTCTCAGCTTAGGCCCAGTGAATTAAAAACACATCAAGGCAAGAGGTCAACTAGGGGACTCAGGTACTGCAGTGTCCCCAGAAGAGCTGCCTCTGGTCTCATCGTGCCTGTCTCTTGCTGCCTTTGATCTCAGACAGCCTCCCTGGCAGCCACAACTTTGGGCAGAGATCCTCTGTGTTTTTAATCTCAGTGTCTACCCACCCATAGAAATGTCATCTTGTCGGGTTATAAATTTTAAGATGACAGAAGCCATGCCATGCTCTCCAACAAACGGCACCCCAGTTACCCTTTGCCCATCTTTCTACCTGACCGATTGCCCTCAAAACCATACCTGCTGGACTGTGGGAGGACAAAGCCAAGTCATCAAGAGTCTCATCACCATTATCTATTCTGCTCATTACACAACCACCCTCCCCTGTCTTCCCAGCCCATCCTCTAGCATATAAGCCCAAAATCTGTTGTGACAAGACTCAGATCCAGGAAACAAAGACGTTCCAGGTGGTTAAATTTCTGCTCAGGTTTAACAACTTGGGGAGACCCCGAGAGAGACCTAAGGTGTCCATCTCTCTTCTGCATCTCCTAGTCCCTCCACGCTGGAGGATCGAGGAGAGGAAGGCTGAGGACAGAGGAGATTTGCTAACAAGCACGGGGAGGCTGACGCAATGCCCAGCACCATTAAAATTAATGATCAGTTCCAGTCGACTTAGCCTCCAGAGGGACAATCAACCTCCAATCAAGGTGGGGGCACTGAGAAGGATGGAGGAAGGAACTTGTCTCATTTTCTCTGTCCTTGGAAGGAAGGACAACTAGGAGCTGCTTGTTACAGGAAAGATCCCCCAGTTACTGCACTGAGATGATAGATGTCAACCAAACTCTGGGCATCCCAGTGGGCAGTTCTAAGATAGCTCCTCTTTTTGCAATGGTGAAAACCATTCACAGACCCTTTCTACCATTGCCCCAAGATACAGAGATACAGGCACTGGAAGGTTCATTCTGAAGAACTTTGAGGGTGGACAGGATGATGCCAATACCAGAATTGCCAGAGTTTTGCCTTGCTCATTCTCAATTGGTCTTGGATTCCATGGTCTCTGTGCTGGCTAGGATGGGAAGCTGCAGACCTGTGCTTCTATGAAAGGCTTTCTTGATGAGCTACTTGGTGCAGTTTGAGAGAAGGACGCAGCTGGGAGGTGGGTTTCTGTGAATGTGTTCTGTGTGTGTGTGCCAGGAATTGAACTCAAGGTCTCAGCATGCTAGGCAAGAACTCTCCCCCTGAGCTACACCACCCAGCCTCTGATGCCTCTTTCAGTTCCTACCTTCCTGCCCCCCAGCATAGCTTTCTTTGCAATCTCTGTTCCAGGGTATCTGAGCTAAAAAGGATGATAGTGCCTTCCCACAACACAAAGAAACACACGGTTCGCCAGATCTACCCCATTCTGTGAGAAAACAGACATCAACAGGGTCATCTCCTGCATCCCAAATGGGGTAGGGAAGTGGGGCAGGATTCTGTCCCTATTTTCTGCAGACTCCCCCAGCTGACTTAGGCCATGGCCACACAGACCCTGTTTATAGGCCCTATTTGCTCTCAAAGCTATACTGATCCTGTGTCCAGGATTTTTATCCCAAAACAATTGTGAACTTGAAGTTTTCTTTTCCTTTTCTGGTTTAAATAATTGCACAATGAAGAAAAGATGATGACTGAATCTGCCAATTAGAATCTTGAGGTGTCAGGGCCCAGGAAGGTGTATTTTTAGCACAATATCCATTGCTTATATTCCCAGAGGTTTGAGTATTGAATCTTCATAGGGTTGAGTTTGACCCTGAACTCAGTGTGAATGAACGAACTCCATTTATTCACAATGTGACCCTGAACGAGGCAACCTTTACTTGTGGGACCTATTTCTTGGGGTGGGGCTTTTCCTTCCAAATTAGCTATAGAGTTGGGCCCAGGACTTTCTTTGTATTTCCTTCCTGCCTCCAAATCTCATATTCAGGGAAATTCCCCAAAGAAGACTCAACCAGTTTTCCCGGAGGAGCAGTGGAGGGCATCCAGGTGTAATTTATGGCCACTGACAAGCACCACATCTTAATGACTGCAGAGCTGGCTGCAGGTGACATCTGGGATTGAACTTGTCTTACTGGCGTAAGTCCCAGAGGCACTTTTTATTGGAGTAGTTGCTTCAGAAGACAGTTCTTTCAGGCTGGCGTTGTGGCTCAGTGGCAGAGCGTTTGCCTGGTACCTATGAGGCACTGGGTTCGATCCTCAGCACCAAATAAAAAAATAAAATAAGATAAAGGTATTGTGTCCATCTACAACTAAAAAATACTTTAAAAACCCCCCCAAACACAGCAGCTCTTACCTTCTCCCCCTGAGTTCCAAGAGGTCTAGAGATCCCCTCTCTGAACCCAGCCCCTTCCACTGCTCCCACATGAGTCGTGCAAGAAGCCGAGCTCCCACAAGATTGCAAAGGACGGTTCCAGGCCCCAGGCTCTGTCCCGTGGGAGCAGAGCCGCCCCCTCTCCTGACAGGAGGCTGCACCAGTCCTCTGCTGGCTGCTTCTGTTTTTTTGTGCCTGACAGAAGCAGAGTAGGGAGGTGAGAGCTGCGCTCCGGAAACTCTGCCCAGAGTTCAAGCCCAGAGAAGCCCTTTGGGCATTTCCAGGATGGAAGAGGAAGGACCCTTTCTCCTCCCACCAACTTGGCTGGGGCCTGAGCCCCTTGAGCAATGGCGGCCAGAGAGACTGTGTTTGCAAAGTCCAGCTTAGCTGCTTCTTTGTCGTGACTCTCCACCAGAAGACCTTCCTCAGGCTTCTCCTGCCTGCCTTTCTTTCTCAGGGTCACGGAAGGATGTGCAAAGAATGAGTGTGTGCCTATAGTCCAGGTGTCTTGATTTGGGGGCTTGATAGTACAGTTTATTACAATCATTTTTCCCTGTGCCAATTGGTGTTGACCAAGTCGTGACACTTCCAGGAGGGATATGCCCGGAGCCCAGTTTCCCTGGCTGTGCTGCAGAGGAATGATCTGGAGTCATCACTGAGTCACAGGGTTGGGGGAAGCTGTTGGACCCAGTGAAATGTCAGAATCGTGGTCTAGCTACTGGTAAAGTTGTATGTGTTTCTGATTCTGGACCTGCAGAGTCTCAGTCCTACCTGTCCATTAGTACATTAGGACCTTTGCTTATTTATTTATATATTTTTGGTGCTAGGGATGGAACCCAAGGTCTCAAACATGGTAACTAAGCACATGTTCTATCCCCCCCAACCCATTTTGTCTTTTTGGACATGCAGTTCTAGATCCATCCCTGTGTCTTCAGTGGTCTTGAAGTGGGACCCTAGAATCTGCATTTTTATGAACGTCAGTTTGAGAATTCTGATGCACAACCTGGTTTGGATTCTGTCTCCTCACCACCTTCTCATTTTACCAAGAACCTTGACGTCCACTTGTTCCCTATCTGGTTATATATCTTCATCCTCCTCCTTCCCTGAGCTTTTCCTTAGCTTATAAACAAACTTGTGCTTTCCCCCCTTAAGGAGGAGTGGCCCCTCCCACGTCCTGGAATCCTCAATTCATTCTCTCCTCAGACCTCAACGCTGTGCGCCAAACCTCCTCTTTCTCCCATCCTCCCACCTGGGGCGGCTCATGCCTCCTCAGATCTGATTCCACCTGTGTTCTGGCGCCCTATTCCCCACATCCTCCTCCTGTAGACCCTCCTTTCCTGTTTCTAGGACACCCTCCCCTGTCCTCTGATGGGTCCTCGGGCGTCCCCTTTGGGGTCCTCCTAACTTGCTCACCTCTAAGATCTTCATGTTCTGAGGATGACCGCAGTCACTTCTAGGTAACTTCCATGACCTGAAATTGTCCCCTCCCAAATTCCAGTCTCCCCACGGACATGGCCCCTCTGGGTTCCCCACCTGGTCAGTGACTTCACCCTCACCTCAATGTGGACCACTAGAAACCCAGAACCATCCTGGGCTCCTCCCCTACTCCAACAGCCAGCAGGACATCCAACCCAAGGACACCATTGCCCTAGCCCCCTGGGTCCCCCCTCGGTCCCTGCTCTCTGCCGCTTCCCTGTGTCATCTATCCTGGGGCTTTCAGCACACCTCCCCATCTAGCTTTCGGCCTCACCCTGCTTGACCCATTCTCCCCTTGGGGGTCACAGTGTTTGTTCTAAAACTCAAACCCAAACTCAGAGCTCTTTGTTCAAATCCTTCCCAGGGCCTGTCCACCACAGGACTCCAGATCAAGCCTCTCGGGCTCCTCCCTGGCCTAACCCCTATCCATTCCATTCTTGTTTTTCTTAATTTATGTAGTTTTGACTGAAGTATGAGCCAGCCACATCGGAGTCCTCCTAACCTGCACGCATCCTGTGGCCAGCTCCAGCACCAATCAGTCTCCGGACAGATCTGCGCCTTGGGTTACTCTTCCCTCCGTCCTTCTTTCAAAGAGCTCCTCAATATGGTATCCTCTATAGTGTCAGCTTCTGGGATCCCTGCCTGCATTCCTGTAAAGCCTTTCTTGCTACAAACAGAATTATCAGTGTTCCTTGTGTGACCCCGTGTCCCGACCACAGTGGAGTCCCCAGGCAGGGGTGGGCCAAGCCCCCTAACCTGTTGGGTCTCTGTATTCAGAACTGGCATATGGCTGGTGCTCAGTGGAATGAATTGGAACTGACACATTGTAGTTGGGTGGAGATCTTTATTTAGCAAGTAAGACTCATTTAAAATAATTAACACCTCTTTGTGTAAAAATGTGCCAAAATCATTTTTTTAAAAATTTACTCCTGGAGAGATTAAAACCATGTGTTTATAATATCAATCCATTTACTTACTTAATCCTTACCTTTTATGGATTTTTTAAACCTTCTATGGCAAAAGGGACCTATTATCACTATTCCCTTTAAATTAATGCCACTTCAGATAATAGGTGTACATGTTGTACAAGTAGATTATGTATAATGTGCTTATCTTTTGATACAGTAAGAATTATCAGGAGTATGTCAAGATGGGTAAAAGGGAGAGAAATTACCAAAGACCCCTCCCATGCCACACACATGTTAACGAGGTCTCTTTTTTGACATAGAGTCCAGCCAGCACATTTTTTCCTAACATATAAGCCAGAGCCTTTGCTGATGTCATTCATTTCTCAGGCCCTGTGTATCTGCAGAGCACTGGGCTCACCAAGCCTTTCTGTCTCTGAGGCTAGCAGGCAGGTAATGAAAAGATCCGTTGGCCCCTAATTGGTTTGGTAATTCTGATGAGATTCGATCTTTTTTTTTTTTTCTTTTTTTTTTTTAAGAGAGTGAGAGAGGAGAGAGAGAGAGAGAGAGAGAAAGAATTTTTAATATTTATTTAGTTCTCGGCAGACATAACATCTCCGTTGGTATGTGGTGCTGAGGATCGAACCCGGGCTGCACGCATGCCAGGCGAGCGCGCTACCATTTGAGCCACATCCCCAGCCCGAGATTCGATCTTTTGACAGGGGATTGAAGGGTGAGTATCCAACATGAAGAATCTCTGAGTTCAGGGACAGTTTCTTCATGCTGAAAACTTTCACAAACAAATGAAGCTGAACCAGGTGAAATTGCTTTATGCAGCTGCTCTTGACTTACAAAAGTACTAACTGGATATCATTCATAAAAACATGAAAGAGCATTGACCACTGTTCCCTTTCCTTGGCAGGAAGATTGAGGCAAGGCTACAGGCTACAAAGAGCAGAGGATCACAGGATCTCAGCCAGATCCTGCAGAGTCAGGATACTGCAAGCCAGAGACGAGGGCAGCATCTACTTTAGGGCCTCCTGTGGGACACTGGCTGGGGTAGGGTGGGGTAGAGTAGCATATTTTAGGAATATTCGAAAGTCATTAAGGATGAAGGATTTTTTTTCTTATTTTTTTTTCAATGTAAGAATGTAACATCCCAGACTGAAAACAACTTAGACTTCTAAACTAGATTGGGGTTCAGAGTGGGTTCTGCCATGTGGATAAGTCATTTTGTCTCTCTGCACCTCAATTTCCCCATCTGTAAAACAGGGATAATAACCACTACCTCTGGTGGTTTTAAGAATGAAGAGTAATGTAGGTAGAGAGAGGGGAGCTTGTGCTTAGCACTCCATAGGTGTGCAGTAATTGGCATCCTTGTTATTTTAACCTAATGGTTTCATTTTCTTCCATCTGCAGAGGTCTGTTTTGAAACAGTGTCAACTCATGCTCACCTCCTCTGACCCAGACATGTTAGTCCACCAGAACAAAGGACAGTAGCACGTACTTCCTGATGGTCCCTGTGCCCTTCCGTGTTCACTAGTAAATCTGAGTCCATATCCATGCCATTTCTCAGCAGCTGCCTTCGCCTCCCGTCTGTCTGGCCCATCTCAGACAATTTGAATCCATCAGCACCCTGCTGACAGATTTTCTTAGGTCACTTCTCTTGCATCCCTGTCCGGCTCAGAAGTCTGTGAGACCCCCAATTCCTGCAGGTTAGGAACAAACACTTATTCAGGCATCCAGAGCCTTCCACAAACAGTCCCAGTCAGTCCTACCCCAGCATCCCCATTACTTCCCCATGTCCCCACTCCTGCCCCCTGCAGCATCTCCACTATCCTCATCCCAATGGGAAGAGGCTGGAGCTCAAGCCCCAGCTCCATAACCTTCACCTCTGCAAACCTATACAAGCCCTCAGCCCCCCTTCTCCTCTGCCAAGTGGGGATGATGAATTCGCCCAGGACTGTGAGCTCCTAAGGGTAGGGACTGAGCTCCCTAGTGTCAGTCCTGAATTTAGTCCTGAGTGAGCCTCCACAGAGGCTTTTGAGTGGCAACCCAGCCTCCACACACAAAAAGAGGGTCCAGCAAATGCTGTGCCCCTGGCTAGACTGTCATGGGATGGACAGCTTTGCCTCTCCACAACTCCCATAGGCCCCTCTCCCCGGGGTTTGGTGCCAGGAACACTGGATAGGCTGGTTAGCAGCTTGATAGATTTTGAATCTGTAGTTCTCACACTTTAGTGAACTTCATCATTCCTTGGGGTAGGGATGGAGCTTGTTTAGGAATGCAAATTCCTGAGCCACCTCTTAGACATTCAGGTGGGGCCCCGGGCACCAGCATTTGTAGCAAATACCACAGGTGGTGATATGGGTGGTCTGAGTCTGAGGACACCCTTGGTGTTGGTTAGTCTTTCAGATGTCCACCGGCCACCTGCTGTTTTCAAGGCACTGTGCCATGTTGGAGGCATGAAGGTGCAGGCTGGACCTCAGGTCAGAGTTGATGACGGTTGTTAAGAGGGGGGGGAATGGGTGTGGCCAGTATGAGAAATCAGCCTATGGCATTTGCTGGAAAATGGATGGAAATGGAGAACATCAGGCCCAGTGAAATAAGCCAGTCTTGGAAAACCAAAGGTCGAATGTTTTGTCTCATATGTGGAAGCCAGAGCAGAGCAGCGGTCAGAAGGAGGGGAGGGTCAGCTTTCACAAAGATATAAGGAAGATGAGTGGAGGAGAAGAAGGAGATTGAGGGGGAGAGAGGAGAGATGGGAATGGGGAGGAAATGTGGAATGATTTTTTTAAAACCATACTATGTGCATATATAAATATACCACAGGGAATTTCACCTTTATGTATAGTAGAAAGAACCAATTTTTAAAAAAACGATGAATGAAAGGAAGATTAGGAGAGGAGGAAGAATCGGGGGAGGGAAGAGGAGAGGGGAAAAGTGTTTTTTTGTTGGAGGGACATGAACTGAAATTGAATTCCATGCATGTGTGATTTTGTCAGGATGAACCCAACTACTATGCATAAGGATAATACTCTAATCAAAAGAAAAGAAAGAAAATTATACCATGGACCCAGGCTTTATTCAGTCTTGGGTCTCAGGTGTAAGGATGTGGGTGGGAGCAAAGGCCACCTCTGAAAGCCACTAGGAGCCAGCAAGTTGGTCAGGGAAGGACCAGAAACCAGAGTTCAGAGAAAACTGACCACCAGGCAGCTTCCTCCAGGGACAGCAACCAGGAACGTGAGAATGACCAACCAAGTACTGGCGGATTCCTCATATTTCCTGCTCCCTGGTCCAGCCCTGCTTTTAACAGGTCGTCTACACCTGGAGGCCGCAGCTTGGGCAACAGAGGAACACACCATTGACATGACACAGCAGTGTGCTCAGTGCCCACCTGCGATGATGACCTTGAACAAGATGCTTAATTCCTGAGTCTGTCTGTCTCTCTCTTTCTGCAAAGTAATGGCCCCCAAAATATCCACTTCCCAATCCCCAAACCTGTGACGATGTTATCGTAAGTGGTTGCACAAGTGATTAAGGGACTCTGATCTGAGATTATCCCAGTGCGCCCTCATTAGAGACAGGCAGGAAGATGAGGGTAGGTAGAAAGAATATCACTTCTCTGTGATGATGATGGGGTCACAAGCCAAAGAAATGGAGGGACCTCAAGAAGCTGGAGAGGGCCAGGCAATGGACTTTTCCTTGGGGCAACCAACCTTGAAGTCCCACTTCAGACTCTTCTGACCACCAGAACTGTATAAGAATAATTCATGTCGCTTTAAGCCACTAAGTTCATGTCGCTTTAAGCCACTAAGTTTGTGGCAACTTGTTATAGCACCCACAGGAGATTAGAATAGAGATGCAAAGAATGCAGCATTGGTGCCAAACTCAGAGCCCAAGTACAGAAAGAGCTTGGTTCAAGTGCAACTCAGTAAAGGTAGCAATATTACCCACATTAGGTAAGTCTTAGACAAGGCAAAGGATGTGAGTACACCCCCATGTTTCTTGGTACCTTGTAGATGCCTGGTAGGTCCCTATCTTTCCCCTGAAGGTCTGGGTGGCTGGGAGAACCCCACCAAGGAGAAGTGTAGGAGACCTGCAGTGGCTTGTGTCCTCCCCACCCTTCAGGTCTCTGGGTCTGAGCTTCTGTCCTTTGGTAATCAGTGTGTGTGCTGGGGGGCCATTCCCTGGCCCTCCGACTCTCCTGAATTTGCCGCTGTTGTTGGTTTCTGTCTCCCCAATGGTACCTACTCTTACATATGACTCTAAAGCCCTTGGAATCTTTCCTGCATGAAGTTGGTGCTTTTCCAATTGCTATCTCTTGTCCTTGCAGGTGGCTGCTCTGTTGCTTCTTCATGGCACTGACTGCTTGTCATGTGACTTCTTTGTTTCCCCAAAGGCTCCACGACTGTGCTGGGCCCTTGGCAGCCCCATGCCACACCTTCCCCAAGGAGTCCACTGTCCTTTCTAGTCTGGAGACAACAAGATGTGGTCCAGGGTCTGAGCCGGGCATCGGCTGCTTCTGCCTGAGCTCTCAGAGGGTGGGCTGCCACTGGGCCCCAGCCTGTGAGGAGCATGTGTGCCCCTTTATCTCCTAGCACCTTCTCAAGGCTGTCCCCTCTGGCCTCTCACAGGGACCTTCGTCTCAGCCTTCACTGTGCTGTGTGGGGCCCGCACTGACCTCCCAGACAGGCACGTGTGCTGCGTCTTCTGGCTGAACATCGCAGCGGCCCTCATCCAGATCCTCACAGCCATCGTCATGGTGGGCTGGATCATGAGCATCTTCTGGGGCATGGACATGGTCATCCTCGCCAGTGAGTAGCTGCTAGTGCCACACCTTCTTGTGGGTCTGGAGCCTGGAGGGATGTGAGGGCTGAAGGAGCGGCTCAGGAACAGGAGGGACTTGGGAGGCCTTCTTGGCTGATCACAGTCCTGCTCACCTCCTAAGGACAGGTGCTCTGCAGCACTCACCCCTGTCCTCCTCACGACTGCCCATGGCCACTTGGCACAGGGGGCATTCCCCACCACACCTGGCCAGGACACCTGTAGGGAGCTGAGTAGGCAGAGTCTCCTCTCAGATGGCGGAGACCTGAATGTTGCTTGGTACCTTGTGGATGCCTGGTAGGCATCCTGCAGGCATTTGTCAAGAAACAACCCACACTCAAGTCTGTGTAGCCCTAGAAGTGGCCTGAGTGAGCTCAGCCCCTTCACTGACTCCATCCTACAGTTTCCAGAAAGAAGGACAAGGCCACTTGCCCACAGGAAACCCTACACTGTGTTTCTTACTGCTAAGGCTGTGTGATTCCTTCTCGGGTTAAACTGAGCTCTTTGTTCATTGATGGTAAAGCTTTTCTAGTCTCATTTGGACAGGGCTGACCTTCACCAATCTGATGCAAACATGATCCAGACACAAAACTATTTTGCCAAAGGGTATAAAGTTACAAATTTACCAAAGACGGCTTGATTACTATTTTTAAAATAACCAAGCAAAACCTAAATCAGACATCACTTGCCTTGAGCAGCTGCACACTTCTCCCTTTGCCACTGTCCAAATTCTCATGAAGCTGTAGCTCCTCAATAATCAGGACCCCATCTCCTCAGGCACTTTGCCCTACCCTACCCCAGCCTGACTCCATACTCCTCATCGGGTCCCACACCCAATGAAACCATTCATAAGTGGAATTGCCAGTGCCAAAGGCAAGCTACACTAGGGGAGGGCAGCAGAGGCAAACAGGGAAGCCCAGGGTTCAAGGAACCTAGAATGATCTAGAATAATCTAGAATGATCCAAGTCAACAACCTGAGTTTGGGACACACACACAATGCCAGGGACAAGGCCAGTGACTAAACATGTCACCAGGCCAGAGAAGATGCAAGTACCTGAGCCTGAGTAATACCTGCAGAGCCAGTGTCTGAGTCAGACAGGCTGCCCACAACGGGTCCTCCAGGAGCACCAGTAAGGGGAGGAAGTGGGTTGGCTGGACTTAGGGTATCTCAGAATTAGAGCAAACCAGGCACATTCTGGGCAACCAGGGGCAGCCAGAAATGGGAAGAGGCATAGCAGGCCTGGCCAGCAGCTGAGTGTGGGCTGCCCTGGTGAAGGATAAACTGATAAGCAGTAAGAGAACTACTCCTTCCTGCTGCAAAGGGCCTTTCTGGGGCAGTGGCTGCTCCTGCAGGTTGGGCTCTGGGAGATGGGCCTGGAAGAGTCAGTAGAGCACAAGGCAGGCCGGTTCAGCTCTCCAATAGAGACCTGCCCTGTGTCCAGGGGCCACTTACATTTTGTAGGAGAGGTCAGAACATTACTGATTCAAAAGAACAGCTACCCGCCTTCTGGTGAGTCCTGAAAGCTGCCTGACAATTTCTCAGAGGGAATTGGGGTACAGGCTCTTGACCTCGTTTCTAACTGGAACCTTGGAAGACCATGAAGCCTGCCCTGGCTTCACACCTATGAACTCCTCTTACTGGTTCATCTGCTCATCAAACCAAGGGTCTGGCCAGGTGCTGGGACTTTCATGTGTTAGTCAGCTTTGTGTTGCTATGACAAATACCTGACATAAATAAACTTATAAAGAGAAAAGCTTTATTTTGGCTCACAATTCTGGAATTTTAACGTTTTGGTCCATGGTCAGTTGACTCCATTGTTTTAGGGTCTGTAGTGAGGCAGCACCTCATGATGGAACAAAGCTGCTCAGCTCACAGCCAGGAGGCAAAGGAGAAAGAGGAAGTGACCACAGTCCCACAGTTCCCTTGAGACACACCCCCAGTAACCTAAGACCTCCCACCAGGTCCCACCTCATAAAATTTCTTCTACCTCCCAATAATGCTGCTGTGGGGACACATGGGCCTTTAGGGAACATTCCACACTTGCAGGATGAGCAGGTACATCTCTAACCCCAGTCTTTCCCTTTCCCTTCCCAGAACCCCAATCCCTTCCTGTGGATGAGAGTCAGCTCCTTAGACGTGTGGACGCTGGCTCTAAGGAGCTGTCTTTACATCAAACTCTGTAGGGAGCACATAAGAAAAATAGTCACACGGTAGCCTCATGCCCACCGACCCTGCCTGACCACCAGTGTCACTCCCCCATCTCAGCAGGGGATGGCTTTGCACTTTTTCCAAAAATTGCACCCACCCTCCAAGGACACGTCTTGCCACTTGTGCGATGGGCAGAGATTGCTCTGAGCAACAGTGGAGTGTGTGTGTATCTCAGAGTCGCTTCTAGAGAGGAAAGGCCACAATCCACTTGTCTGTCCTAGTGGACAGTTGGATAAGTGGCTGTTCTTTCTGGTGTCACTCCGGGCCCTTCCTGTGAAAATGAAGGAAACGTTGCAGTTGTGACGACACAGGTTGACTTTTCACATGGCACCCTCCAGGGTGTTATCGGCAAGAAAAACTCCTAATAATCCAAAATAAATGGGAAAACTGGGGGTGGGGGAGGGGGTTCTGAGGAATGATCAGTAGAGTAAATGAAGGGGATTCAGGAGGGTTGGGATAAGGGAAGAAAGGGGGACTGAATCCGACTGAACTTTCATATGATGTTTATGAGTACGCCACAGTGAATCTCAAAATCAAATATATCCACAAGACACTAAAAAAACCCTGTAAGTAAATTGCAGAGAGATCAGTAAAGTAGAGGGAGGAGATCGGGAGGGAGGAGGAGGGAACGGGAAGGTGCTGGGGACTGAATAAGAGCAGATTATAATCCGTGCTTTTGTGATTATGTCAAAATGAATCCGAATGTTATATATAACTAAAAAGAATCAAGGAAAAAAAAAAAAAAGAAAAGCTCCTAAGAGGGAAATCAGAGAAATAGAGACAAAAGTACAAGTGAGAGTCAAGAACTTACCAGCCTGCTGCCCTGTTTGTATTCATCATAACAAATAACAATCAGTAATGGCCTGTCTTGGGTCACGGGTTAGTAGGTACTTGGTAGCTGTCTGGAGGGTTCCTTCTACAGCTGTACCCATGACAGATGTTGCTACTCCATCATGACACTGTCAGCCCAGGGCTTCAGGCAGTTGATCCAAGATATCTGCATGGTCATTGGCCATCTCTGAGCCTGGGTATTTTCCCAAAGCATTAGGTCTTATATATGTGGCTCCTGTCCATACAGAGGGCAAAACCACATGGCCCAAAGAGCAGGGTGGACACCAGAACAGTGCCCTGTACCCATCACTCCTGAGATGCATCCAGAATTTATCTCAAGGCATGGGCTGGGGAGGAAAAGAGAATGAGGGCAGGAGGGGAGCAGAGGTGTGGCCTGGCTGGCATGTGGGGGCTGGGGAGGCACTGGACAGAGTGGCTTGGCAGAACTTCTGTGTCTCCCCTGCCATCCTAATGGGCCTACCGCTGGCCACAGTGACTAGTCACCATGACCAGTGAGCACCCCTTGTCAGAGGACTGGACTTCTAGGAAGTCACTGGCACAGTGCCTATTCCGCCTCCCGGGACCCTCCCTGGGTGCCCTCCCATTGTGTATTTCAGGCATCTCTGTGGCTTCTGTTTGTAGACTGTATTTTCTCTCTCTCTTCTTCCTCCTGCTGCCTCCCGTCTCTATGTTGCTGCAGTTTCTCAAGGTGAGTCTGCTGATGGGCACGTGGACCTGGGGCTGCCTGGGGGCCCTCTCCTCCCTGGGACCACCACTCTTGCCCACAGACACCCCACTCTCCCAGTTGGTCAGTGGTTTTGTATTTTTAACTTTATATTTTGGAAAATATAGATGAAGCTCACACCAGCTTCAAGCAGTCACTGCCACCCTGTTTCATCCATTACTCCCACCGTCTCCACACCCCCGCCAGCACTGGATCATCAGCACCTAAGGTTAATGAGTAATCTGCTAGATGAAGAGGGAAAAACCCAGTTATGTCCATGGACGCTCCTTCTCAGACTAAGATAATTAGTGGATGGGGATAATGGCTCAGCAAATCCACTCAGATAATTTCAGCCCTGTAATTTCACCCAAACATATTAGCAATGATTCCTTAACATCAACAGGGTTTGTATTTTCCCAAAGGTGGCTGAGGATGTAGCCCAGTGGTAGAGCGCTGACCTAGCACACACCACACAGATATACACACACATGGGTTGAACATCCTCATGATGATTGCTTCCTTCCGGGTACTGCCTTCCTCCTTTCTTCCTGCCTCCTCTCCACCTGTGCCACAGGACCAACACTTGCTCACTCACTTGCCTGGACTTTTCCCCAAGGCTTTGCATTTTGCCATCACACCAGGGCAATCTGGTGGAGCCATTTTTATGCAGCTGCTTCTGGACTGTGAATTCAGGAGCACATCAATAGCCTTCCAACCTGCACCCTAAACACCCCTTCTCATCTATTGCACAGTACTTGATTCATCCTTTCATTTTCTAATTAAAAGCCAATGCCCTTCGGAAGTCAAGTCCTGACATAGCAGTCATTTATACCACAGTATGAATTAACTCTCACGAGAATATTCTGGTTTACAGACATCTCCTAGAGAATTCTTAAAGGCAAAGGGAGCCTAACCATCTCTCTCTTCTGCTTCTTCCTCACAGGGTACAAGGAGCAGGGCATCCCACAGCAGCTGTGAGCCCACAGGACCCACCAAGGAAGTCCCCGGGCCCTGCAAGGGCTGCACCAGGCAGCTTGTGGCACAAGGACCTTTACATGTTCTTTTCTGCCGTTTCCTGGATTCGGGGTGGAAAAGGGGGTATTTTTAGAAATATTATTTATTTTGAAATCGCATCTGCTTTTCTCAGCAGGCTCTGAGGGCTGCCAACCCCTCCTCCTGCCCGGGAAAGCATGGTAGGCTCAGGCATGCGGAGCACTGGGGAGTGGGGCAGAGATGGGCATGTCGACAGAGAGGCTGGGATGCTTCTGCAGGCTCACCTTCACCTGGCAGTGCCCACCGCCCACTACAATGGTACTCCAGAGCTGCAGGGCTGGACTGCAGTGGTCCCTGTCCAGGTGATTGGGGCTTGCTAAGGGGGCGGGACTGTGGAGGACACTTCCTCTGGGTCCCCATTCCTGCCTCAAATATCTGGTGCCCCTAGTGTTTACTCTGTGGTCTCCTGGGGGCAGTACCAGGGTGCAATTGAGGATGGCCAGTTGCCAGTCCAGTGTGGAAAGGTCCACTGTGCTCACAGCTGGCATTGGGGAGAGCATGGGTCCCCATGGGTCTGACCACAAACTCCGTCTCCTTGCCGCTGATATGTAATGGCAGAGTGTGTTTGGTCCATGATTTCCCTGGGTGGGAGGGCAGTGGCTCTGTCCCTGGGGTGAAATTGCTGGAATTGCCAGGCTGAGGTGTGAGTGGGCACGAACTGGCTGCTTTCCTCATGATGCTTAATACCATTTCTGGTCCACAGTCCTTTTTTTTTCTGAAATCCTTGAAGCCAGATGTGTCTCTGAATTAGGAAATTTTGGATTTGAGAAAGATGGTATGATCTATTTTCTGCATATTTCCTAACACCCTGGCAGAGTCTGGAACAGCCCACCCACCATCCAGCACATGAGTATTTCTGCAGAGAAACATGTGAATAGATTAATTGGGATCAATAAAAAATGTAAATAGTGTTGCCTATTCGGGTCAGACTAGATGAGTCCTGGGAGAAAGACTACCACTAGATAGATGGCTTTTGGAGTTTCAGAATTTCAAAGCAATTTAAGGAGGTGGTGGACCTCCATCTGAAAAACCCGACTTGCACACAGATGCATTGGAGGTGAGATTGTTGGTGCTGCACAGGGACCACAAGGCTCCTTTAAGCCACTTCTCTGAAATTGATGGCTGCAGATTAGATTTTAGTGGAACCAGGAATCAAGAGAAGGCGTGCCGACTGCTGCCAATCAAGTACCAGTCTGAAATTAAGAGAAAGGAGATCCAGGGGCTGGGGTGGTGGCTCAGTGATGGAGAGCTTGCCCTAGCACGTGTGAGGCCCTGCGTTCGATCCTCAGCACCACATAAAGATAAAATAAATAAAGGTATTGTGTCCATCTACAACTAAAAAGATGCTTAAAAAAAAAAGAGAAAGGAGATCCAAAATGGATATTCACATGTCCGTTTTCACTCTCTAACACAGGAAGTGATAACACATGGGAACTGGCCCCAACGCTCAGGTTCCCGACCCCTCTGGGCTTTGAACTGTTGGATGTGTCCCTGTTTAAGGGACTTTTCTTATCTATCAGAGGCTCTGTCAAAACCCTGTCAGGGCTGGAGCAGGAACCTGGCTACAATGCGGGATGCGGGCTCTAGGGAAGTGGCGCCCACTGCTCTGGGGGTGCCATCCCACCTACCCCCACTAGTGGGCTATCTAATGACAGTTCTGCTGGGGAGCAGACTTTGAGATTCCCCACAAACTGAACTGTCCCCTGACCTCTGTGAGGCATGGGGTCCTGCCCTGCCACTTACTCCTGGCCCCTACTCTAAGGCAAGCTCTCTGCTCCTACTCTGTCCTTCCCACGGGTCTGCCCCTTAGTTTCCATGAGCCTCTTTCCTTTCATTGACGCCTGGGGCTGGGCTGCACTTTCTGAGCACCAGGCAGTGTCTCCACGTCTTCCTGGGCCCCCTTCTTCCTGACCTCAAGCCCAACTTTTATTGCTTTTTCCTCCTATTTGGAACCCGCTAGACTTCAGTCATGGGATCAGATTTGGTTCCACCCAAATAACCAGAGGCCTGCAGCCCGCCGCTCTCCAGGAAGGTGCATCAGAGAACGGGGACACCCCTCAAATGAGAGGAAACAGCATCAGCAGAGGTCCCAGCCACCCGCTCCCACAACCCACCAACCCACAGCCCTTCATCCCCAACAGTCCCCCCAAATTGCCTGACGCTCCCTGAGTGCTGACAAGTCTTGGGACGGGGCTGCCCCCACAAGTGAGAGAGCAGGAGCTTATTTTCCTGGCTGGGGCTGGGGGTGGCTGCTGAAGGAGGAGAGGAGAGGTAGCAATTTGTGTTGGGTGTTTAGTGACACGATCCAGACGCGGGTGGGATATTCTTGAGTGGCAGGTGTCACCGTGTGTGGGATGGCTTAATACAGGGGTTTGTGAGCTTGGCAGGCCACCTCCTCCCCACCCCGCACCGTCCTCTCATCTGAGGGCTGTGTCTCTGCATTTGGGAACACATCAGGCCAGAAGGAAGCAGCCACTCTCCAGGTAAAGGATGTGTGGGAGAAGGCAGGGGCCCCCATCTCCTGAACAGCGAATCTGTGAGGGTGGCCATGTGGGTGGGAACAGCTCAGAATAGAGGTCTTCTGAATTAGACCATGGTCATAGCATTATCAGGAGATAAGGACAGCGGCCAGTTTACTCCAAGTCATCCGAAATGGCCATTTGGATGGTCAGAGTTCATTGATGAAGCAAAATGGAAAGAAGGGTCCTTGTGCCAATGAGTGCTTGACTGACACACAGCCCTTTGGTGACACAAACTGGAGCTTTGCCTGGATGCTATGGCACAAGGCTGATGGCAAGAGTTCAGGAGTGGCAAGACACGTTTCAGAGTTCAGCAGGATGCTCCCTGGCCGGAGGGTGTGGGGCAAGAGTCACAGGCTTGTAAATGAGACCCTCCAAGGACCTAGTTGTGACACTGTGATCAGGGTGGCCATTTCCCTTTGGCCAGAGTGGGACCCTGGAGCAAGAGTGAGGCACCTGGCACCCTGGGTATGTCCCAAGGATAGTAGCAACTGTCAGGACAGGACAGCCAGGACCCCATGGGTACAGCAGAAGCAGTACAGTACCCCTGTACTGGTCCTGGAACCCCTGGGGCCTGCTGTGCTGCTGGGCCCCAGCCCCAGCCCCAGCCCCAGCCTGACAAGCCGCTGGCCTTTCCTTGGCCAAGTCTCTTTGAAGGAACAGAAGGAAGGCACCTGCAGCATGGTTTCCCTCCCAGACCCCCGTGCCCAGCTCCAGTGAACAGCCTCCACATGAGGGACCCTCACCCAGCATTTTTATCTCCTGTCACCCTTCTCAGCAGCCTGGGAGGGGAGATCCTTGGGCTGAGTTTTCAAATGTCAAAGTGAGGCCTCAAGAGAGTAAGTTCCGTGTCCCCAGATGTATGGCTCATGTGGCAGAGACAGGGAGTGGCCAGGTCTGGCTCCTCCTACAACCAGAGCCAAAGAACTCCTGGCAGCCCAACCCGGAGGAGGAAGGGATTGCAGGGGGCCTGGGAAGGGCCCCCTCAGAAGTATAAGGCGTCAACAAATAGAAAGTCACCTTCTGGGAAGAAACCCCGGGGCCTCCACCCTGTCCCACGTGCTGCCTGTTCTCACCATTTTGAGTAGCCTCCGAGCCCACGCTCCCTTGCTGGGGTCAGGTCCAGAGGGATGCCCCTTATGGAAAGATAAGATGACGGTGGCCAGGGAGAGAGCGAGAGCTGGTATTGGGAGTTATCTGACCCTAACTCAAAAGACCACTCCTTTCCCATCTGGGGGGTTCCAGCCTTTCAGACACATGATGGAGAGTCGAGGTAAATTCAGCCTCGTGCAGGATGCTGTGGGCTGAGGAGCCCTGGGGAGAACTCCCAGGGAATCTACAGAACTACAGTCTCCCCGGGAAGGAAAAGGGGCCTAGATGTCCAAATCAACCACACCCCAAACACGGAGCCCAAGGCCAGCACACAGCAGGGCCGAAACCCCAGGACCAGGGCCAGGGCCCCCCAGAGCCCTGATGTTCCTGATGGGGAAGGTACCGCTGAATGACAATGAGCCGCCTGCACCAGCTTGGACTTTGAAAACACCAACCTAAAACCCCACTCTCAAACTTTTCCTTTAGCTAACCCCTTCCCTGGGGTGAGTTTGCGGGGGTTCGCTTCAGTTTGGTCTGGACACAGAGTCCGGCCTCCTCAGGGCCCTATCCTGGCTCCCAGGCCCCCGCTCAGGTTTTCATACTCTGAGTCTGTTTTTTTACTGTGTTTCGTGATATTGGCAGAGAAAGCTTGGAACGTTGTGTAAACGGCTTGGAGACGGATGATTGAGACGTACATTCTGCACTTAGTGGCTGGAGACATTATTTACAGTTATTATTTAGTCCCTCTTTCTGGCACTGTGTGGAGGGCTCCCCTCAGAGGGACTGGAGCTGGGGAGCCTTTGAAAGCCCCCCTCCCCCACCAGCCCAGTTCTCCGTGGCTTTGCATGTGGTTGGGGGCCTCAGGCTTGGGAACAGTTAGAAGTTGTGGCTGCCAGCCTGCTGCCCACCTCCCCACCCCTGGACAGCAACATGCCACCTGCTCCCTAGGGCTCAGTAGAAGCCATTTGCTGGCCTCAGGGAGTCCACCATGGGCCACCTTGGCTCTCAGTCAGCAAGCACCCTGGGAGATCCTGCTGGGACAAAAGATACCCTCACCTCCACATGCCTGTGACCCCAGCCCCCACAGGGGACAGCAGGGTGTAGGGGACATCTTGTTCAAGGAACAGACTGCCTCTTCTCCCTCCAGAGCACTCTTAAGCGCAGGCTGTAGGGGATGAGGAGGTCATCTTGGCCAAGGAAAACTGACAGTGGTCCTTTTGGATCGGCGAGGTTCTGAAATAATAATTTAATAAAAAGGTCAACCTGAGTAGGTGCGTGAGAGGCTCAGGGCTGTGTTTTTCCTGAGCTTTCTCCCCAATGAATTCTTGGAGCTCCTGAATGTTCATGGGGTCACAGAGGTGGGGAGTGCTCATGCTCAGAGCATAAGCCACCCCAATTCTCAGGACATGCAGAGACTGGATGAATCCCAACCAGAGTGAAGCCAAATGCCCCTCCCCCCGGGGGGGGGAGGAGCTCTGGCCCCAGCACGGTTAGGGCTGCCCACCTCACTCCATGGGCTTCATGCCACAATTGAACCATCCATAGGCTGGGAACCAAGTGGGTCCTGGGAAGCCATCATTTTTCCTATTTCTGTCAAAGTAAAGGGCTCTGAGGGCCCAGCCTCAGAGGGGCTCTCGCAACGCCTCGCCTTCTGACTCAAAGTACTGGCAGTCCCAGAGTGGAGAGAGCCACAGCTCATTGGCAGAACAGAAACACTGTTGTGAAATTCCACAGTCCCCTCCCAATGCTGTCAGAGGGCAGAGAGACCCAACTTGTATGTGTGTCCTGAGTTTCTGGTACAAGTCAAAGTCCCTTGATTCAGATTTAGCTGGGAAACCTGGGTCCCCAAATCTCTCCATGTTCTTCTGCCTGGATTTGCCAAAATGCCAACTAGTTGGGCTGGTCTGGACTCCACATCCCACCACCTGCCCTGTTCTGTATTTTCACCTCAAAAGGGCAGAGGTATGGACACACGCGCACACACCCACACTCCAGCCCCTAGACTATGGGTGAAGCAGGGCAGGGTCTGCCTGGGCACCTAGAATAAGACTTATCTCCACTGGCCCCCTACCCTGTTCCAGGGTGATCTCTGGCTGACGGTTCCATACACCCTCACCACGCACAACCTTTACACACAGGCATACATTGTTTTCTTTCTCTCCAGGGCCTCTGACCTGTGGATCTCTTCTTCTTGGGGCCCAGGGGCTCAGCACCAACCCCCACTCCACCAATCCTGCCTGTGTTTGTCCTCCACATCCCTTGCTTGGCCTTCTGAGGGAGGGATGGTGTGTGGGGGGGCTGGCCAGAGAAGAGTGTCCTCTCTCTGGGGTTCCCCTGAGGACGCAGATAATTTTCTCTTCTGAGACCCCTCTCTGTTCCTACAACACACCCACCTGCCCCAGCCTAGGATCCAGAGAGGAAAGAAGGAAGATGCATATTCCAAGCAGGGAGAAGGGGTGATGGGCGCTCTGTGGGCACCTGTGTGACTGGCCCTTGTCATGGGCTCTTAAGCCATGCTGTTGAACATGGCGCCATTTTTAAAAACAACACATGTAAAAATAAGACCAATGCTTCTGTGTGTATCTGCTGAACATATGTATGGATGAGTGTTGTGTTGTGAACTGCAGTATTTTAATACCGTGACTCTGTGTGGGTCTCTCTTCTTTTTGTTCATGTAATTGCTGTACATTTTTGTCACCCTTAGACAAATTCACTCTGATCTCCTGGAGCTTTCTTATCCCACTTCTACCCAGACTCCCAGGGAGCCCCCCACCCCAATCCAGCCGAGGGAGCATTCCCAGCCCATTCCAAAGACAAGAAAGATTCTAATGTTGGGGACCTGGGGAAGCTTCCAGCCTGGGGCCCAGCCTGCCTGCGGTTTAGCTTGCCCAGCACCCTTGGGCCTGAGACCTGCGGCCGTCTATCAGGGGTCTCCACAGCGCCCTCTAGACGCCAAAGAGGGTTCCAGTTTCTCCAGCCTTCCGCCTCCTTTGAACTCCCTTACTCAAACAGCATTGCTGTCGGTGTAACAAAAAAAATCCCATGTAGACAATAAAACCCGTGTACATATCTCCATGTACATATTTATACATACACATGTGTTCCTAATTATAAATATATAAAGCATGGCATCTCCTTGGCATTCCATTTTTGTGTTGTTGTTTTTTTTAATCCTTGGAAATACGGCTTTGGGAATCTTTTCTCCCTTTCCCTCTTTTTCTATGTAATAAACATTCACGTGACCTTTTTGGAGCTTCCTCAATTCTCTGTGTCCTCCCATTCTCATCATCAGATGGGGCTCTGATACCTGCAAAGCGTGTCTCTCTCTCTCTCTCTCTCTCTCTCTCTCTCTCTCTCTCTCTCTCTCTCTCCAACCTTTCCATTTGGACTCCTTTCCATTATGAAGGCTGTGCTGCCCTCTTTCAGGTCATTTTCCCCACTTTCCCTTTCCTGGTACAAGTCACTCCTCAAACCACCACATCTTTGGGCATCTGATTCCTTTGCAACCAGGAACACAGACAATGGATTGAGCATCAGGACCTAGACTGGGTGTAGGACGGGCATCCATTCCCTTTCATGCTTGTTGGACTGGCCGAAGAGGGAAATGTGTTTGATCTACATACTTGATAATGTCTTTTCTGGATCGGGGTGAGTAAGAGTGTTTAGGAGAACTTACAGCGAGCTGTTCCACCCTAGCGAGGGCCTGGTAGAACCGTGGAGGGAACTGCAGGATGTCGTGCACAGCCTAGCCGATACCTTCATTAATAATTCAGAGAAGACCTAGAGGACTTATTAAATTTGTGGATGAGGGGAAATGAATATCCAAGATGAACAAATCAGAATCCTAAAAGCTCTTGACAGGCAGAGGCAATCTAACAAGATGAAATCTAATCCCATTAAATGAAAGAGTTCTGCTTGGAATCAGCCACACTCTACGCCTGCCTTCATACCCAGGGAGTAGCTGACAGGCAGCTTGGCGTTCATCAGCATCGTGATGGGGCTGAAAAACGGATCATCTGGATTTTGATGCATGAGGAGCAGCAGGCTGGGGCCCAGAATGAGACCACGTCTGTGGTGTTGCCCGCAGCACCAGTGCCATGGTGGAGGTGAGTGCTCGCACAGCAAGTGGCCCGCTGTCATCCCTGCTCCTCAGATCCCAAGGGAAAGGCCCTGGCCCTTGCCACCTCCTCAGAATTCCTCCAATCAGCCCAGAACCCTGGGGACCTGCTGTCCTGGTCCATTTTTTTTTCCCCAGGGAGATGCCACATGCTGCTGCTGCTGCCAAAAAAATGAATCAGTTTCAAAACAAAATCTTTGGTGAGACTTCAAGCTCAACAGCAATGGTCCCTTCAAGGCTCCAGAAATGGCATCTAGGCATCAGGTTGGCTTTAGTCACTGCAAAGACAAGACCCCAAATCCAAGGAGGCACAATGAGCCCAGGCACTCTCAGGGTACCCAGACACTCTGGGGAGCACTTCCTGACTGTGCACATCTTTCACATGCTGCGTGTATTCAGATCAGCCAAGGATGCTCCTGGCCGGAGAAGTCTGTCTGCACAGTCATTCAGCTGCAGAGGCACTGACCAGAAGGCATGATGGGAGATGAAGCAAGCAGCACCCTCTAGCCCAAACCCCTCAAGTCACTAAGGTCCCTTCTCCTCTCCCAGCCCCAGTCCTCATATCCTTAGGAAGGGTGACATGGGCTGAGCCATCAGGGACCTCTTTCTTGGGGTGTTAATAAAGGCTCCATAATGGGAGCTCTTCTCAGACCTAAGAGAAGAGACCATGACAAACACAAAGGTATCTGCTTCCCAGAGTTCTCTGCACCCCCTGACCCCAGGCTCTGGAGAGGTTTGGGCTGCATAGGTTGAATTATGTCCCTCTTCTCAAATCCATACGTTATAGTTCTAACCCTCAGCACCTCAGAATATGTCTGTATCTGAGACGAGATCTCCAAAGAGGGTAGGAGGTTATTAGCATGACCCTATTTCAGTCTCAGTGGCGTCCTTATGAGACAGGAAGGATCACAGATACACTGTAATGCCAGATTCGTGGGACTCCAATAGACCTCCAGGAGCCGAATCCGATGCAATCACACAAGAGTCTTTATTGCAAGCTCGAGCCTGGACTCACAACCGATTCCGACGCAGCGGTCCCAGGGAGTGAGTCCCGGTCCTTTGTTCAGTGAGATTTTATAGGGTTTTGGGGATACTCTATGCGTCACAACATCACACAACAAATCACTTCACACCGCGGGAAAATCAAACAACAACTCTTAACATTGATTAGCACATTCACTGGCGGGAACAAGTTGGGTAGGGGTGATTGGTGAGTACAAGAGGGGGATTCCTTTGAACTGATTGGTTTAGGCCACGAGGGGTGTACATGCTAAACTACATGGTTTCCCAACATGTTATCAACCACCATAAACTACTGGGGGCGGGGGGGTCATCTGGCATCCCAGGTATTTCCCTGTCTCATGCTGATTGGTGGTTGCTAGGGGGTTGCTATGGGTCCCCACCTAGCCTGACTGAGTCAGGGACACCTGGCGCCACAGATCTCTCCTGTTATTTACAGACAAACAACTCAGCAGGGTGGGTATGTGCCTAGGAGTGCTCTGTGGGTTTTTCCCAGGACAAGGGTCATGCCCCCTTCCTTAGGACAGGCCTTAGGTAGAAGCTGGTTTCTCAAAAATGGAGTCACATCAGTTTCTCAACACAGAGAGGGAAGACTGCATGAGGACAGAGTGAGAAGGTGGACATGAATACAGTGACACAAATCAGGAATTACTGAGATGGTCACTTGGCCGGAAATAGGAGGAGAAAGAGGGACCATCAAGGAAACAGGAGACAGAGCAATGGCAGGCCACCTGAGTGGGGCAGCACTCTCATGGCTCAGGGGCAAATCCTCGGGTCTGGGATGCCTCTGGTACTTCTGGTGTCCACCCAGCTCCCTGTGGCTGTGAGGCACAGCTATTCAGCTGCTCCTGGGGCCACAGTGTCCTTGGGATAAACCTGGAGACCTAATCAGCCAGGAGAGGCATCATATCTTGCCAGGGTGTGGCCGCCCTGTGAATAGCCTGTTGTGTTAGTGCCTCTTTTGCTCACTGGACACTGAGTTTTGAGTCCCCCAAAGAGTTGCTCAATCAGAAGGAGGAGGAGGAGGAGGAGGCTGTGCTCAGAGCAGAAGCCTGCAGCTGCCTCCCAGTCAGAGGGGTGGGTATTTATATTTTTCATCAAAAATAGCAATGCTAAAAAACAAAAAAACTCTATAAGGCAGAGAAACGTCTAAAACTAGGCATATCAGCCGCAGAGGAAATAAGCTTCCTCTAAGAGCTGATCCCCTCCTCTGAGGTTCCAGGCCAGGAGGAGAGCCTAGAAGTCAGGGGACAGAGAGTTTACCTCTGCGGTTGTGTATTTTAGTCAGCTTTGGCTGTTAAGAGGAAGAAAAGTTTATTTGGGGAAATCACAGTTTCAGAGGTCTCAGTCCATAGACAGCAGGCTCCATTTTCCAGGGCTCCAGGTGAGGCAAAACATCATGGCGGAAGAGTGTGGCAGAGGGAAGCAGCTCACATGATGACCAGGAAGCAGAGAGAGACCCCACTGGCCAGATACAAATATATACCCCAAGGCCACGCCCCCAATGGCCCGCCTCCTCCAGCCTGGCCTGCCTCCTCCAGCCACACCCCACCTGCCACCAGTTACCACTCAGTTAATCCCACTAGGGGTTAAGTCACTGATTAGTTTAAGGCTCTCACAACCTAATCTGAACCCTCTGAACTCTCTCGCATTGTCTCACTGTGAGTTTTGGGGACACCTCACGTACACACCATAACAAATTGCTTCTGATATTGCTTGAAACACATCCAGAGTCCTTGGGAAAAGTGGAGGTGGTGACGCATGGGTTGCATTACAAATAAATCAGTGTGGCGCTTTGAGCATGCTGTCCTCCAACACGTTAATGCCCCTGCAGTCCTCACCTGCTCTCTTCTGCCTGGAGACAGCCCTCCTCACCTTACTTCCGAGTCCTACCCTACTCCTCAGGCCTAGCTGGGGAACCGCCTCCAGCGGAGTGACACATGGCTTGTCTTGTTCCCTCTGCTCTCCACTCTCATTTCCCAGAGGCTAGTTCCTCCTCCACTCACACCGGAGAAAGAATGGGTCTGTGATCCCAGCCAGGACACGAGTGTGACCCGCTGGAATGCTCAGGGTCTTCCCTGAGGTCTCTTTAACTGGGGTCATGGGAAAGACTCCTTGGACCTGAAGATGGCGTTGGTGAATCTGAAGCTCCTTGTGGCCAAGGATCCCACCTCACAGAGAAAGATGCCAACAGGCAGAGAAGGACAGAAAGGAAAGATGGAGGGAGACTGTCTCACTCTGTTTTCCCCAAGGCCAGGGATAGCTCTACCCAACTACAGGAGCTGACACTACAGGAGCCCTTCCTTTTTGCCTTCCTCCCTTCCTCTTTCCTTCCCTCCCTCCCTCCCTCTCTTTCTTTCCATAAACTCATTGTTTCTCTCATTAATAACAGTAAGAAAACATTCTAGTTAAGTACTTGCTCCCCAAAGCCTCCCCTGTCTAATTGTCTTAACTGTTTCTCTTCCCACCTAAAGACAATAGCCTCCATCTATTGAGCTTCTATAATGGGCCAGACCTGAACCAAGGATGTTAGTCAGTTTTCCCATTACTATAACAAAAACTTGAGATAAATCAACTTAAAAAGAGGAAAAGTTTATTTTAGCTCACAGTTTTTCCAAGGTTTCAGTCTCTGGTCAGTTGGCCTCATTGCTTTGGGGCCTATGGAAAGTCAGCATACCATGGTTGAAGCATGTGGTAGAGGAAGCTACTTACCTCATGGCAGGAATGAAAGAGGAAGAAAAAGGGTCTGGGGTCCCAATCTCCTTTAAGGTCATGCCCCCCAGTAAACTAATTTCCTCTAATTAGGCCCCACTTCCTAAAGGTTCTACCACCATTTGGGCTGGGGACCAAAACCTCAACACATGAGCCTTTGGAGACATTCCAGATTCAGATGATGGCACCATGTCTTTACAACACACACACACACACACACACACACACACACACACACACACACACACCTGGGCACGTGTATATTTGTTTTCTACACTTGGCAAGTGATGAATAGGGCATTTCTATATTACCAGTTTTCATCTTCTCCAACACCTCCCCCAACTTCCCACTTTACCCATCCCCTCCTGCCTCAAATGACAATAGTGGAGAACATTATTTAGAAGAAAAAGGTATGGATGTATTTATGCACAAAATTCCAATTAAACTCTTTTTTTTTTTTTGGTGCAGGGGGAGGTACTAGGGATTGAACTCAGGGGCACTTGACCACTGAGCCATATCCCCAGCCATATTTTGCATCTGATTTAGAGACAGGGTCTCACTGAATTACTTAGTGCCTCACTTTTGCTGAGGCTGGCTTTGAGCTCATGATCCTCCTGCCTCAGCCTCCTGAGGCGCTGGGATTATAGGTGCGCACCACCACGCCCAGCTTAAACTCTTTTTAATATAAACAAGTTCTCATAAGTATTAACATTCATGTGCAGACCCTCTTCCTGCCAACCTGGGGTGTAGACATGTCCCCTACTGTGGGTACGGTTGCTCCCTCAAAGTGGCACCCTCTTAGAGTATACTGGGAATCACTAGCTGGTTAATGAGGAGCCAGTGAAGGATTAGAAACTGATGGAGTCTTAGTACCTAGGTCTAAGCATCTCCTGTCTGAGCCCTCCTGAAAGCTGAGTCCAGAGATGAGAGTTCAAAAATCTTTGGGAATTCTCTGAGAGCATCCTGCCAGTCATTCCTGCTAAATTCTCCACAAAGCAGGGGCTATGGCCCAAGTGGCTTTACAGAAAGGGTTGGGTTTCTCAAATATGAAATTCCTCCATATATCCCCAGTTTCTGTGATGTTTTTATTTTCCTCTTGCCATGCAAGGCCCTGTGCCAGGTAATTTAATTTCATGGAAAATGTAGAATTAAAAGTAGCAAATTGTGGGCTGTGGCTGTGGCTTAGTGGTAGAGCGCTTGCCTACCACGTATGAGGCACTGGATTCGATTCTCAGCAGTGCATATAAATAAATAAAATAAAGGTCCATTGACAACTAAAAAATTTTAAAAAGTAGCAAACTGCTAATTGATATGAAGCACACCTGCATATTCGCCCCTTCCCCCACCTCCCACCTTCCACCTAAAATGGAAAATGTTTTATGCAAAGAATCCTCTGTACCTAATGTTAAAGCAGCATTTGTTTTCCTTGGCTTCCTGCCCATTTTGAGTGTTGGTTATTTAGCCATGCAAATAAGCACTACCTAGGGGCTCTGAGAATTTCATTTGGACCTGAAAGAAGTTCGACAGAAAGAGAGCAAACATTTGCAAGAATATGAAAAGCCAAGACTTAGGAAAGGGTGGTGACATCTTGGTAGTTTGACAAAGATTTCCAAAGTGTCTTGCAATTTTAGTAAAGTATCTAACTTAACAGGCTTTGCTCTCTCTTCACTGTGAGACAAAGAGGCATGATCTAATGTGGCCATAAATTTTACACAAATTGGCATGAGTTGGGCTTATGTGAATTAATTTCTACATATGATACAAAGTTTGAGGTAAGATCTATTCTATATATGGAAATTTGTTGTTCCAGCATCATTTGTTGTAAAGATGTTCCTCCCTCCCCTGAATTACTCTTTATCTTTGTTGAAAACCAATTTAATTATATGTATGAACCAGAACTCTTTTTTTAAAAATTCTTTCCCTCTTATGTTTCACTGATTTATGTGTCTATCCTTGTATCAGTGCCACACAGTTTCCATTACTGTCACTTTATATAGTAAGTCATGAAATCAGGTAGTATGATTTCTTCAACTTTGTTCTTTTCCAAAATTGTTTTGGCTGTTCTTTCAAATGACACTCAATTAGATAGATTTTGAAAATTGACATTTTATATTAGTCAGTTTTAGATAACTATAACAAAATACCTAAGACACTCAACTTATTAAAGGGAAAAGGTTTATTTTGGCTTACAGTTTTGGAAGTTTCAGTCCATGGTCAATTGGCCCTATGCTTGGAGCTGGAGATGAATCAATACATCATGGTGGGAATGCATGGAGGGCCAAATCCACTCACTTCATGGCCAAGAAGCAAAAAAAGTGAGAAAGGGGCCAGGGTCCCACAATCCCCTCCAAGGGCACAGCCCCAAAGACCTAAGGATCTCCCAATAGGCCTCACCTCAAAAGAACCCCTTTCTCCCAATAGCGCCACTCTGGAGACCAAGAATTTAACACATGAGACATTGAACATCCAAGTCATAGCAACATTGAGTCTTCTCCTTCACAAGCATAGTTTCCACCCCATGTATTTAGTCACTCAACTTCTTTCATCAACATATTGTAATTTTCAGCAGGCAGATCCTGCCTGCATTTTGTTAGATTTATACCTAAGTATTTTATGTTTTTTAATGCAATTGTACTATGAGTGATATTGTTTTAAAAATATGATATACATTTGTTCATTGCTATTATATAGACATGTAATTGATTTTTTATATTTACCATGTGTCCTGCAACTTTGTTAAATTATTTGTTAGTTTTAGTTGCTTTTTTGTAAGTTTTTAAAATTTTCTAAATAAACCATAATATCATCTGCAAATAGATGACATTTAGTATTTACCTTTACAATATATATGTTTTTAACTTTTTTCTTGCCTTATTGTAATGGATAGCACTTCCAGTACAATGCCGAATAAGAGTAGCAAGAGATAACATTTTGTCTTGTCCCCATTCTTAGCAGGAAAGCCTTTAGTATTTTACCATTAAGAATGTTAGCTTCAACCTAGATGAGCTGATAAAAAAATATGGCACATACACATATTGGAATATTACTCAGCAATAAAAGAGAAAAAAATCATGGCATTTGCAGGTAAATGGATGGAGCTGGAGAAGATAATGCTAAGTGAAGTTAGCTAAACCCAAAAAGCCAAATGCCAAATATTTTCTCTGATATAAGGAGACTGATTCATAGTGGGATAGGGAGAGGGAGCATGGGGGGAATAGACAACTCTAGATAGGGCAGAGGGGTTGGAGGGGAAGGGAGGGGGCATGGGGTAATTAATGATGGTGGAATGTGATGATCATTATTATCCAAAGTACATGTATGAAGATATGAATTGCTGTGAATATACTTTGTACACAACCAGAAATATAAAAAATTGTGCTCTATATGTGTAATAAGAATTGTAATGCATTCTGCTGTCATATATAAATTAAAAAAGAAAGAAAAAAAGAATAGCTGCAGGTTTATTATTATTTGCAAAAATTCTTATGTTAGGGAACTTCCTTCTAGTTCTGGTTTATGGCATTGTTATGAATAAACTGATGTTGAAATTCTTAAGTGTTTTTTTCATTTTTTACTTATTTATTTTTAAATTTTTTAAATTGATTTTTTAAAAATATGTTTTTTATTTATTAATGTGATCATGTCTTTTCTTTATTGTCTATTGATATTCTTTATTAAATTAGATAGACTCGGTCATCATATCTTCCTCTACTGCTTTACGAGTAGTTTCTTTTATTCCTTAGGACATATTTATATAAATTTTTAAAATAAAATATATATAATGATTATTTTAAAGTTTTGCCTCTTAAATTCAACATCTGACCCTCTCACAGTACTTTCTACGTATCGGTTGACTTTCCTTTTTCTTTCTACTTCTAATAACATTTTGTTGAAAAATTTACACTTTAGGTAATATGCAATAGGTTATTTTTAATGTTGGTTTCTTCCAGACATTTGGTTAGGTTTTGCTTCTTTAAAGTTAACCTTCTCTCTTTTAATTGATGGTTAGAAAGCTGACCTTTCTCTCATAAATTTTTAATGAAAATTACAGTCATAAGACTATATATTAACAGTGTAAAAATAATGGTGATGTGTTATGAGCACAGCTTGAAATCCAATTGTCCACATAGGATCCAACGTCCTTTTGTAGTGGTGATATTAGTTCAAATGGCTGGGGACCTGGGCACTGCAGCAGGGAGCTTGGGGCCTCTGTGGCCTGTTTCCAGCCTGGCCCTCCCCAGTGGCAATGGTAGCAATGGTACCCAATGCCCCCATCTTCCTGCAGATGTCTTCAGGCAGGAAGTAGATAGACCTGGAGCCCACAGCTCTTGGTTTTGGGCAAGCTCCAGCCTTTGTGGAAGAAAGAAGTGAATGTCAATCTCCTCCCGAGAGGCTCCAGCTGCACTTAGAACTTGACTGAGTTGGAGAGTAGATGGGTGTGAAGAGGACTGTGGAGGTCTGCCGCTGGGGTGTCCAGGATGTGTGTCAGGGTTTACAAAAAGCGGGTGGCAGGAAGGACCCAGTTACCACCTGTTCTCTCCCTCCCTCCACATCTGGGAGAAGGACCCCTGGGGCAAAGCCACTTGGAGAATACAAGATCCCCTGGGACCAAGCAGGGAGCACCATGGGACCCATGGAATGATGGAGGGCATGTGTCGGGGGTATGGATTTTAAATCCCAAAGTCAAATGTGAAAAAAAAATCTCATTTAACTCTTATCCGATGAAGGGATTTATTTTTTAATCCATGTTCCCCACTCTGTCTAATGCAGAAAAGTTAATCCAGTCATTTCCAGATGAACTCAATCAACTTCAGTGATTTTTTTTTTAATTGTCACAACAGGTTGAAAACCCTGTCACATTCAGGATCGTTTTTTTCCTTTACCTTCGTCCCCCTCAGTTGAGACTAAGGGCAGGGTGTCTTTCTAGGTGGGAGGGGGTGTCTCTTTCTCAGACTCCATCAGTCTCACTAACCTCCTGCGAGAAGTAACTGGTCTCTGTGGTCCTGGGGCCCCCCCACCCTCTGAGCTGGCAAGCCTCTGAGATGCTCCTGCTCTTCATCTGTGCTCAGTCAGTGGTCCCCCGGCATCCTCATCCGGGACTCTCCTGTTCACTCTCACCTTTGCTCTTGTTCTCCATCCAATGTCTGGAGGTTTCTTATAGGACTGGGTGGGGCTGGCTGCTCTCCAGGTGGCCCCGATAGCCCTCCAGGCCTGTTCTGCCGCTGTCCCCCAGAGGCACAAGGACATCTATGAGTTCCCTGGTAAGCCGCCTTCCAGTTGGCAACAGCCAAGGTGCTCCTCCATTCTCTGGGTTACCACATCTCTCAGGTCAGGGCTTCTTGTTTTTTCTCATCCCACTCCTGCCCCCAGCTGTAGCAGGTAGGGCACGAAGACAGGCAACATCTACGGTCCTCAGGCTACCCATCCCTCACCCGGCTCCTGGGCCACTTATCTGGGGTAGAGGCAGATTTGGACACAAAAAGCACAAAGAGAGGTTGCACAGGAGCATCTACAAGTCTCTAAGGAGGCACGGAGGACCATCCCAGCAACAAGGAGGAGACACAGGAACCCTAACCCTAACCCTAACCCTAACCCTAACTCTCCTGCCCCTGGTCCTTGAGCATCTGTGATGGTGTGCTTCATTTTCAGTGACCTTCTAAGCTTATGTCAACCCCAGGAGTGAGGCTGAGTGTACTCCTCTACTGCCGTCCAGGCTGACCCAGACCTGAGTCCCAGCCTCCTGCAGACATACACGCCTCAAAAGTGAGAGCTTGTACAGACCCCGAAATCATAATTCACAAAGGTTTTTCCCTAGGGATGCTGGTGTTTGGTGGTCCAAGCCCACGGGAGCCAGGCCTGTGAATCGTAATGTCTATCTCCTGCAGCCTGGGATCCAGAGACCCCCATGTCTCAGCAGCTTAGAAGACCTGGGAGAAAATTCCAGGCAGCTTCTGGGAGAATAGTGGAAAAGAACCCTCTTTCTGTTTTATGGGGTCCAACAAAGTTCCCACGGTGAGCTCTTCACCTGTGACAACCTGTCCAGTTCTCGAGCCAGCAGCTGTCCCCACCTCCTGCCTCCTGAACTCCTCTACTTCTTGACCCTGCACTGTTTAATCCTGATCTCCCTTTGGTCAGTTTCCTAGAAAACACCCTCACTTCCCTGGGGACTCAGGTCACCCTTTGGTCACACCCTGTGTGACATCTGGCCAGCCTCTAACACAGGCCCTCAGAGTGGTTCCTGTGGTGACCCAGACTCCAGAAACCAAATGCTTCACCCAGGTTCCCTAGGCCTGCGATCTGGCCCCGACCACTGCGCCAGTCCCACACAGACCCTCTGCTCCAACACCAGGGGAGCAGCTCCAGATGTAGTGTCCTTCCATATGTCACTAAGGTTTTTCGTATATGTTCCCTCCTCCCCTCAATCCTCTGGATAATTCACAGCCAACCATTAATCCAATCTTGATGGCATCTCATCTACAAAGTTTTCTCTTGGTGACCTTCTTGTCCCTGTCCTAGGTTCTCTGCCCTGCAGAGCCTTAGGCTTTTCCCACCATGATACCCTTCACGTACATTGTGCATGCCGACTTACCTGGCCACTCCTGTGCTAAACCTTATTCCTGGATTCAAATTCTGGCTCTGGTAGTTACCTGGCTCTGTGTGACCTTGGTCCATCAGTTTCTTATGAAATTACTTATAATTATATTATAACAACAGTAATAGGCCGTCTGTCAACTGGTTGTTTTCAGGATGAAATTAGAAATGTAAGTGCAATGCTTACCACCTGCCCTTTGGTTACTGGTGATTCTTTTTTTGCCAAGATCACTGCACCTGTGTCAGGCCATAGATGTGGCCAGGTTACAAGAAACCATGAAATACTGGAAACTATCTTGCCCGAGGTACTCCCGGGGCACAGAAGAGGAGGCTCTCTGAACAATGCGGCTTCCAGACTTTTTGTAAATTAAAGGCACTCCCGCGCCCACCTTCCTCTTCCCTGGGTACCTTGTAGTGCGCGCGACCTTCCACAAGGGGGCAGCCTCGCTGGGTGGGGTCGCGCTATTGCCGCAGCCGCTGTAGGCGGCGGTCTTGAAGTCACTCCAGCACGCTGTTCTCTGTCACTGTGACTAAAACTGGGCATTTCCCCCCTCCATTTAAATAAAGCAGGGCTGCTGTCGACAGTACACGGTCGCAGTCAGATACTGTCTGTCCATAATTTGCAGAAACTATTTTTAAATTAGATCAAACACGTGTTGCCACATTGAAAAACCACAGAAATTAACAGGGCACGTCTCTGCCCCCACTTCCCTCCCAAAATGCTGTTACTCATTCACAAGTTTGGAAAGGTACAGGATGGAAGGTGGGAACATCAGTGATGTTAGTTAACAACAGGGCACCCAACGAATGTTTGTGGTCCCTCCAAATTCATAGTGAAGCCCTTAACTCCCCCTCCCCCCACCCATGTGACTCTATGGGGGATCATGAGGACAGAGCCCTATTCCCAGAAGGCTGGCCCCTTTTCAGTAGAGGAAGAGATGTCAGAGCCCTCTCTCCTATGTGAGGACAGTGAAAAGCTAGCTGTCTGTGGGCTGGAAGAGGGTCCTTGCCCAAACTGGACCCAGCTGGACCCTCAGGTTGGACTTGCCAACCTTTAGAACTGAGAGAAAGCAAATTTCAGTTAAGACACAAAGTGTGTGGTGTTTTGTTAATGCCCAAGCGGACTGAGAAAGGCGCCTCTTCAGGGAAGGTGCTTTGGCTCTCTTTTATATTGTCATTATCATATAAACTAGTTATTTCCTTTCGTGTGTGTATGTGTGTGTGTGTGTGTGTGTGTGTGTGTGGTGCTGGAGATGGAATCCAGGCCTTCTGCTAGGCACATTCTCTACCACTGGGCTACACCCCAGCCCTGTTTTCTTGTTTTAAAAAAATCTAACTGCAAACCCTCAGATCTTGCTAAAGCATGAAATGCGTCTTCTCTTTCCTGGTTTTCCATTCCCTTTCTCACTTCTCTGTTGAATGTGTCATCTCAGGCCTGTGCATGGTGCACTAAATGCCAGGAGTGAGGCCACAGCTGTCATCGTGAAAAAAAAAATTAGAAAAATGACACACACATTGTTTCTTGGCACTCGCAGGAACTAGGATGTGTCTTCTCTCTTTCTGTGGGAGGGCATGTGAGCTAGCCTGCGAACTGGCAAGTAAACTTTGTTCTGCATAATCAGTTTGTTGGGGGAACAGAGGGTTGGGGTGTCATAGGCACCAAGGCTGTGCTTCCCTGAAGGGTCGCTCAGGGCCCAGAACAAACAGTGCCTTATTAGAGAGATCCAGAGTCCCCACCTCACTTCCCCAGACCTGCTCAAGAGCACGTCCCACTCACTGGTTAACCTTGGGGGTTAGGGCCAAGTTTTGGTGCAGCTCAGCCTCCTATCCCAAGGGCTGGTTATGTGTATCATGCCCCATAGCAGGATTTATGGCTTACCAATGGGCTGTCCCAGCAATCCCATGACACAGCCAGATGCTAGGACAAACCTTGCTGCTCAGGAAGACTCCCTGGACTGTTCAGGAACAGAGCATGCAGTCACGGAAAGATCTTGACTGGCTCATGTGATCCTAGATGAGTCTTACCCTCTCTGAGCCTCTGTTTTCTTATGTACAAAATGTGGCTGACAAAGTTCATCTCAAGTTTTTAAGAGCATTAAACTACTTTGCCTTAAATCAGCTGTTATGTTGCCTGACCCATGATTCTTAATTGCTGGTTTCCATTATTCTCAGGCAGCAGTTGGCAAACATTTTCTTGAAGGGGCCAAACAGTAAATATCTTAGGCTTTTCAGCCATCTAGTCTCTGGCAACTGCTCAGCTGGACTCTGGCTGTAGTGCAGAAACAGCTGTAGGCAATGCAGAAAGTAGTGACATGGTTGTTTCCAATAAAACTTTATTTATAAAATCAGGTTGGCCATATTTCCAGGTGACATATGTTCAGAAGGTTGGATGGTTGAAGGAGTGGGAAGGAGGGGCCAGGGGCCAGGTAGGTCTCCGATGCACAGAGATGCCCATGCAGGGCAGGGAGCAGGCAAAAGGGACACTTGTCCATATATATTCTTAGAAACATTGTTATAGGCCAAGGATTCTTAAGCTGGGACCCAGACGCCATCTGGGAGTTTACCAATGGGCCTTGGGGATGTTGATGCACCCCTCAAGTTGTATATGATATTGTTTGTGTATATGCATACAGGTATTTTTCTAGAGAAAAGGCTCACAGCTTCCTCTCAATTATTTAAGTGGTCTTGATCATAAGAGGTGAAGAACCACTGAGATAAATCAAACAACTCCCCAGACTTCAGTGAGGACCCCCAGTGATGGTGGGGTCCTTACAGATGTGGGGAGGTCACAGGACTGAGAGGGCCCACAGCTACTTAGAAATACCCTGGTCTCTTGGGGTCTTTCCTTGATCGCTAGTTCAAAGAGTGTTTTCAGTGGCTCCTGGCAGGACACAGAATCCTGCCACCCAGTTAACCTATGGTTCAGCCCCCACAGAGTGCTTATTTTCAACTTCTGTCTCATTTTCATTCCTGCAGAATTGTGGGGCAGTCCCATGTGATCCCAGCTGCCTGTCCAATGGGGAAAGGGGATAAGGCCTTTATTCATGTGACATCAAGGGACTGATGGGATAAGGCCTTTATTCACGTGACATCAAGGATAGACTGGTCTGCTCGAGTTTGCCAGGAAAGGTACTCACCAAACTTAGTTTACAAGACATGGGAAGCTGGAGCAACTCAGTGGGTCTCAGCCAGATCATCAGTGTGGCTGCCACCTCCGCCCTGACCATTCATCCGCTTCTGTGCCAATGGTCCCATGGCTACTGGAGAGGCGGTGCTCCACCCCAGAATCCATCTCATAAGCAGACTCACCAATGGCCTCTCAGAGGATATCCCATGAGACTGAGGAATTGATGGCACTTACTGCTAAGCAGTGCCCACAGTGACCCGTTTCTAGGGAACCCAGGCTAAGGCAGTTGATGCCACAAGTGGTCCAGATAAGGAACAGGTAACTGACCTTGGAAGTTTCCTAAGATGCATGTAGTCCTGTCCTGGAATAGTCAGTGGCCCTCAGGGTGGGATTTTCAGCTGGACTGTCCCTGTGTGCAGACTAGAAGGGCTGAATTGCTAGTGGAAGCTAGGAGGTGGGCCAGTGATCATGGCATCTGTGGGTAGCTGACTGAGGCGCAGGTGGAAAGTGAGGCATTGGGGCATGTAGTGGCCAAGGCCTGGCTCTATGTGATAGGGATGAGGATCAGAGTGTGGTCTGGCTGCTCCGATAGTACTGGGGGCACCGATGGCCACTCATGGCCAACATAGGCCTGCTGCAAAGGGGCTCCCATTGCCCAGGGCCTGGGTGCTTGGGCAATGTCATAGATACTTGCAACGGTGTTTCAGGGTCGTTCCTCAAGGGACCCTGGCCTAGCCTTTAATTAATGGTCTCCAGTCTGTGAGCTTAGTTCAGCAAGAGTTTGCAGGTTCCCATTCCAGCAGCCCATGTCAGTGGGCTGGAGTCTGAATGACAAGGCTCCCAGCGACCTGAAGGCCTCTGGTTAGAGGGGAGCTCACAGAACCCATGGAGTACAGGGGTTTTGGCTGCAATTCATTTTGTGGGGAGTCCAGTGGGTCCATGGAGCCAACTGTGGCTCCTCGGTTTCCAGATGCGTTAGGTCCACCTGCAGCCAGCAGCATTCTGCTCGCACATCCCTCCTCACCTAAGGACTGGAGGCATGCTGTCTTCGGAGCGCATGCACCAAGGCTTTGACTCTGAAGACACCAGTGCTGACTGATGAAGGAGAGAATGGGGTCCAAGGTCAGACTCTTCTGACACAGGCTCCACCTGGATCCACCCTTGAATGTGGAGGGTGCCTGTGTACCGCTGGGATCAACTGATGACTCCCCTCGTCCAGGAGCAGGTAGAGCTTTTCTGTGGACAGCCTTGGGCATTGATTCGTAACCAGAAAGCCCCAAGGTTCTATCAACTCTGCCCCATGCCAGGCCATGTGTCCTTGTGGGTAGCTGGGTCATCTAGGTCCCTCCCCCAAGATGGGGACTGGTCCTTTCTCCATGGTCAGAACCTCTGGGGTACACGTGGATCCAGATGCCCCAGGCTACAGGTTGAGAGGATATGGAAGGGGAGATGTCCTGGATGCTCCTTAGCCCCTAATTACAGCACCAGTTAGGAAATTCCATGCAGCGGGCAGCTGGCATTCTGGGAAGAAAAGGTGGAGTGGGCTGAGGCTCTGGGAGAATGAGGGTTGGAGAGGAGTCCCTGTCACCCAGTGGCCTGGCACTAGGAGGCTAAGCAGGGAGCCATAGGCAGACACAGGTGGGTGGTGTCTATTGACTTCAGGGGCTTCATATGGGTTGGGGCTGATCATAAAACCCTGGGGTGCTCCAGGGGAAAGGGTCTATGAGTAGGGGAGTGACGTTCATGCAGACCAGAAAGTGTTTGCTGAACGACAATCCAGAGATGGGTTTTTGGTGAGGACGAGGTCTAGAGTGGGACCCTGAGAGCAGATGGCCAAAGAGGGTGCTGGAAGAGCTCACTGGAGGAGAGGAAGTGAGAGGCCAGGGAATGTCTACTCCCACTGCGAGATGTTCTTCTTCTCTGGTGACCTGACTGCTGTGGTCACAGGGACAGTCAGAGGCACTTTAGTCAACTAACATTTACTGGCAGACACTGAAGAAACAGCAGCTACCAGCTCCAGTCTGTGCCCTCAGGCAGCATGATATACAGGGGACAGACCAGAGTCGTGGGCTACATGGAAGGCAGGGCAACGCAATAGAGGGCTGGGGTGGTCTTGCTGGGGCTGGGGGTAGGAGCCTGGGGGCTGAGAGACCTTCACAAGAAGGCAGCCTTGGAGCCAACCCCTGAAAGATCCTGACTCTGATTCACCTGTTAGCTACACCTGAGATGGAATCTTTCCTACAGTGCCCTAGGGACAGGGATGGGGACAGAGGGGCCCCAATACAGGGATAATGATCTAGGGGCCACTACTTGGTCCAGCTGGTTGCTTGATCTGTGGGATTGTTCTCTGAGAAGCAGTCAGACTGCAGCCATCAGTTGGGCCTGAAGTGAAGGAAGGAAAAAAAAAATCTCTCCTGTTCTTGTCTCTTATTGGCGAAAGGTTTGTACCATGGAGGACAAGCTCCCCTAAATTTTAAGGTTATGTAGGCTCAGGCCTGACCACACAACAGGGAAACCTTATGGCAGGAAGCAACTCAGGTACAGGGTGGGTAGCATTCAAGGTGCTGTCAAGTTATACCTGTGTGAAGATGGGTTGGAACCCACAGAGCTGGTTGCTATGGATCCAGGAACATGGTCCACAGGAAGGCACCCACATTTGAAGTGAGCAGTTTCCATGGGCTAACCTGGGGCACACACCCCAGGCAAAGGGCAGAACCTGCAAAGGCTCTGAGGCTTTTACTTTCTGTAATTCCATCTTAAACTTCTCACAGCAATGAAGAAAGAATATACCCCGGTCCCCAAATAAAGAATTCTGAGTTCTGCAAATGAAGCCCCAACAATCCAGTGCTGCAGAGAAGCTGAAAGGAGGTGAGCGTAGATGATGCTGAATCCTTGATGTGTGGCAGAGGCTTTTACTGGAGGGTACCCCCCAGTGGACACAGCCATTATTTCGCCACCAGGTTCTACAATGTACAGTCAGGTGCTTGGTGCCTGGGACCCAGGACACAGAGAAGTCAAGGTCTGTCTCTGCCCTCCAGACATTCCCTGAGAGAGGACGACAGCAGGAATGTTTTTTAGTAGTCAGTATTCTTATTTATTTTTTCCTGGTGGTGTTGGGGATTGAAGCCAGGGCCTTGTGCATGCAAGGCAGGCACTCTACCAACTGATCTATATCCCAGCCCCAGGAATGTTTTTTAATCCAGGCACACGGTGGGTTCAAATCCCCACTTATTTCCCAGGTCAAGTTGATCTGCCTAGGCCTCAGTGTCCCCCACTGTACAATGGAAACGTGTTCACGGAGGTGATCTGGGTAAAATGGAAGCACAAACATAGCATTCAGCCCGGGCCCAGAACAGAGTAAAACTCCACAAGCTTCAGCCATGCGGGAGACCCTCCAGCTAGGGGCAGGGGGACTCTGCTGATTGACATACCGGGGCGACTACTTAAAGGTGTTGTGGACAAGGTAGAAAAGTGTTTTAAACTCTTTGCAGATTAAAATATTAATCTAATGCCTCTTTCTGGGGATGGTCATAACCCCCATGTGGCTCCTCCAAGTTCCAAAGACACCCTGAGCCCATCCTCAGCCATGGTGACTCAAGGGCGTCTCCAGGGTGGCTCGAGTGCTGAAGGATGAAACCCAGGCGGCACTGGTCTCCAAGGTCTTTATTCAGGAAGGTAGAGAGCATCTGCAGTCTGTTGGACAGGCACTGTGCAGGGAGTGTAACAGTTCCATTTCCCCAAGATCCATGGGGACAGGGGTGCAGAGGAGGGGCACCTGTCTGGACAGGACAGAGGGGTCCTCTCCTCCAGAAGAAAGGCACTGACGGGATGAACATCCTAGAGCAAAGGGGCCGGGCTCTATACACATGGGTTGACCAGATGCAACTCAAAGCTAAATACAGCCAAAGGGGAAACTGTCCATCTTGGAGCAGGGGGCAGGGGCGGAGCTGCTTCCGGACTCTTCCCACCAAGTTGGAAAGGAAGTTCAGAAAGAAGGCCAAGCTTGAAAGATAAAACAGAGTTCATTCAGCCTTTCAATCTTAGTGTTTTGTGCAATTTTAAAAATAAAACCAACAAAATAAATATAACTTAAAAACTTCTTACAGGACACTAGAGGTGAGTCTGGGGAGGACAGTCAAGGAAACCTTCCAAGTGTTCCAAGCAGTGCTCGCTGCCAAGAACCCCTAGGGCCTACAAGGACAGAGCAGGAGGGCCTAGCACCCTCTCACCCATGCACTACCTCCTGGCACCTGCATGACCAGGATCTAAGGAGTCCCTGCCAGGACCAGGGATGGGTCTTTTGGACCTCCAGGAAATAGGTTCTGGGAAATTCTATTTCAGGACCTATCTATTCCACCAAGAGGAGAGGGAAGGGCCAGATAGCAAGAGAGTGGGAGAATGGCTTGAGAGACAGAGCAGGTGTGGGAGCTAGTCTGGTAAATATAAAACCTAACAAAGACAAAACACCCTAGGTAATAGGATAAGCCTAGAAAGATGCCTTTTATACCTCTCTCTCTCTCTCTCTCTCTCTCTCTCTCTCTCTCTCTCTCTCACACACACACACACACACACACACACACTAAACCCAATGCAAAATATTGCCATAGAGGTTCCACGGGTGAATAAATGGTCGTCTGCATATTATCACATTGTTTGCAAACAATTGGTGCCTTCTTAAAGTGCTTGGGAAGTTTTGTTCACTTACATAGGTTAAACTGGTCCCTGCAATTTTTGTTCATATCATTAATTTGCTTTAGCAAATGTTTTTCATACATAGAATGGGGGTAACTTTTGGCCAGTTCATAGCTGTAGAATCTTTTGTGTCTGAATTAACATGTCTTGTTCCCCACAGATCTGAAGCCCGGACCACCAGGGTCCCTTCTATCCTGTGACTGCAGCTTGGGCATTCCAGAGCTTAATGTGGCACTCAATGCCACCCCCATGCTGCCTGCCTTCCAGATCACGTGCTGTCACAAGGGCTCAGGCTCAGCCGGGGCGGGGGTGTGACCTTTAGCAAGTCAGCCCACGCAGGAGCTCACCACCGTTTTGAACAAGAGCCAGGAAGTTTAAGTGATTTCCTTTTTTAAAATCTGTACTTATACATTCTCATGTGTCCCGCCCTCCACCCCCAGCCAACTGTCACTCACCCACCCAGCATGGAAGAGGAAACATATGTGTCATGTGGGCAGGTCAACAGCACCCCCCCCCCAGATCCTGAGGTGCCAGGGTGGGCAGCCTAACCCTGAAGCAGTTCTTGGTCCACATGATTTCCCTCAGTGTCCCCCAAGTGGCCTGGTATCCAGTAGGGCTCCTCTGACTGCACTCTGCAAAGCAGGGGGTGGTAAGCCCCAGGGACCTGATGTAGAGCTCCACATGGCAACAGAGCTAGGAGTTTTGTTCTTAAAAAGTCATACAAATTGTATATTCTTCTCAGTAATACAGACTTCCTTGCTTTACAGTTAAAATGAAGCTTTAGAATGGCTCTCCATGAATCTTCACACAGCACAGGGACTCCAGGAAGAGGGGCCTGGGACACCCCCAGGTACCCAATATGTTCCTGGAAGCCATCCACACTCCATGGGGAAACAGGTCTAAGCCCTCAGTCAGGCTTATTGCAGGGAAAATTTAGAAATGATGCCAGTAACCCCGAATCCTGCTTCTTTCTGGCCTGGTGCTGCCCTGAATCCCACCCCCAGACCTTGTAACTGTTAGGACAAAGGACCCTTTATATGCTGATAGGGTTGACCAACTAGCACCAGGGACATGAAGGAACAAGAGATCAACTTCTTCCCCTCGATGGGGCCAGGGTCCCAGAGATCCTGAAGGATTCATGCCCAACTTCAAGGGGGCTGTCTGCACCTTGACTTCTCCTACCCAGCCACCTAGATCTTGTCACAGCAGGGCAGTGAGGCCATTGAGCAGTGGCTCTGGGGTGATCAGAGTGGCATCCCTGGAAGCTCAACTTGGCAGAATGTCACCTCTGCATTCTTGGGTAGCAACTTCAGATAGAAGAACGAAGCTCCTGCCTGCCCCCTTCTGGGAAAGTCTAGGTCAGAGAACACAGCCAATTGACTTCAGCCTTCTCCTGGTTCCCAGCTGGGTTTGGCCCAAAGTTGGAGGGTTTCAATATCAGAAGAGTGGGGGTTGTGATTTAGTAGCCCTAGAAGGGGCACCACAGCAACTCTGGAAGCCTCTGGAGCTGCTCATAGGAAGGAACTGTGCTCACAAACAATATGCGATTTCCCAGAGATTTTTGTGTCCCAACTACCAGGAAGCCAGGAACCTGGCTGGGCTGCTGGGCTCTGGGTGTGAGGCAGAGATAAATGTGCTTGGCAGCAGCGCTGATGGCACTGGCCACCAGGGGGCAGCAGACTCCCACAGGTAGCCCTTCTAGGCCTGCACTTTCTGGGGGCCACCCATAGGCAGGTACATCTCCTAAGGTTCTCTTGGCAGCCAGGGATTTCAGGGCCCCCCAAACTCTAAACCCAACTGACTTGCACAGGAAACTGAGCCTAGGTTTGGGAGGTTTTCTTCCAGAAGGTGATTCTATTTACAAAGAGAAGTGGGAACACCACCTCCAAGCCCTTAAGTTAGGAAAAGAACTGGAAACTCTCATCTTAGCTCCTCTTCTACAAAGTGTCTTGTAGTGCAGTTCAAGAGGGTCAGTTCTGGGGCTTGAACTCAGGAAGGATTGGAGGAACAATTAGGAAGGAGAAGGGAGGTGAGGAAGAAGAGAAGAGGAAGAGGTGGCAGGGATGAAGTGGGCGCCTCAGGCGAGTGGGGAACCCTGGGACATTTCTGTCAGGATGTCGATGAGATTGTTCAGCCCCGAGAGGTAGCCATCCTCCCGGTTCCCTTCCTGCCAGGGGACGTCATGCTTCAGGGTTTGGCCTTCGGGCAGAGGCGTGGTTTTCCCAAAGTCAATCATCCACACCTTGGCCTGTTCTTTCTTGTCGTGGATGAAGAGGAGTGAGCTGCCAATGACCTGGAGGAGAACAGGCAGTGAGGAGGGGGACCAGCTGGCACACCCTGGCACCTGAGGGGGCCTAGGAAAGGCCTGTAGCCTGCATGAAGCTAAGAGGGGTGTGGGCCAGAAATTCTGTCCCCTTTTCTCAGTAGGGCAGTGGAGCTGGCCCAAGAGTGGGCCATGCTGTGGGCAGGAGACATCAGATTCTGAGAATGGTGACCAGCCTTCTGTGTGGGCAGGGGCATGGGGAAGTCTGGGATGGCAGACAACACTTCTCCACCCCCAATTTTGGCCTGCACTCTTCCCACTATTTCTAGATCATAACTAAACCTGGGGGCCAAGTCCCCAACCCCCAACCTTGAGACCCCCATGTGATGAGTGATGGGTGACTGCTCTAGTGAAAGGGAAGGTGCCAAGGAGATTCCACACTCTAACCATGGGGGCCAAGGAAGGACCCTGTGCCATATGCACACCCTCCTGCCCCAGCAGCATGGCCCCCCGCAGGTTCTGGCCAGACATGCCCAGCAAGGCCTCCTCAGTCTGCCCCAGCCATGGAGTGTCTTCAGGGACAAGAGGACCCTTTCCCTTCTGTGAAAGGTCAAAGCATTAGTGTGAGAATATGGAGATCCTTTCACCCAGTGCAGGGAGGCCAGGGTGGCTCAGTGCCTGAATTCCTGCTAGGCTCAGCTCTCTGGGGACCCCCCAGTACCCCACCCCATGTCTAGGTACCCCGTCAAGGCTGTCACATAGGGGGATAGGTGTACCCAGTGGAGAGGTGAGTGGGAAATGCAATCCAAGTGCAAGGCCTATGGTCTCTTCCTGGGAAGAGCCTAGTGGTAAGGTTTGCATGAAGGTACAGGAAAGTGCTCTCCCCTCTGGGGATGGTCCCCCAGGTAGGTACCCCAAGACCCCCGTCTGCAATTTCCCACTGTGGATCCCTAACCTTTTCCATAGGTGGGGCTCAGGCTGAGAATCCCTCCATGCAAGACCCCTTAAGGGACTGTGTCCTAAAAGAGCTACAAGCCTGCAGGGAGCCTTGGGGTTCTGCTTTGCAGCGCCTCCCCCACCCCGCCAGCTACCACATTAACCACTTCAGGGAGTGCTGGGAGCTGAGAAGGCTGTAGCTCTGTATGTACGTGCACACGCTATGTGCCAGTGTGAGTGCATGTATGGGGCTAGGGGTCCTGGACTCCCATGTCAGGATCATATAAACCCCTTCAGGGAACCTCCGATGACTTGCAAAGCCTCTCCCAGGTGACTCAGTTCCCAGCCTGCTGTCGAGCAACATCTGTAAAGGTGGGAGCAGGTGAAAAGCTCCAGACCAGCTCTGAGTGGCATCTTAAGACCCGCCCACTTTTGTCGGGGTCTCCTCTGAAGATCCTAGGTTAGTGGGGAGGAAGCATCTGGGAATGCTTCTGCCCTGAGACTCCTGCGGTGGTGGAACAGGCATCCTGCCACAGCTGCCCAGAATTGAACATACTTCAGAGCAGGGTCAGAAAGAAGAAAGGGACAATGACAACTAATCTTTGGCAGGACAACTTATGTGGTCATCATGGAGCCCAGCACAGTCACACAGATGTGCTACCTTCTTGTAGTGAGGGGGTTGACCCTCAGTGGCCTGCTTATGGCTACAGCTATCCTAAATGTCTCTCAGGCTTCTGCAACCATGGGGTCTGTTAGCATGCATGCTCTCTGCCCAAGAGCACAAAGCCAAACGTCTACCTCATGGCACTTGAAGAAGGGGGAAACTTCAAGGGTAGCTCGAATGGCCTTCAGTCGGTCCCGGTAGGCGATCTGGGAACAGAAAGATGGTCAGGCTTTACACACTGAAGGCAAGGGGGTGGGCTTTCAGACCCCATTCAGAATCCCTGAATTAGAAGTGGGAGTGATCTTAACCCTGATCACTTACTCCAACATTTTTATCTACCAACAAGGAAACTGAGCCAAGAAGGAGACCCCGAGTGGGCCTTGGTTGCCACCTTTTCCCACCCCACACTGTCTCACAAGCAGGAGGCACAGAAGAGAGATAGTCCAGAGAAACCCCTGAGGAGCTCCTACGTGAGAGGCCAGCTGGTCCTGGAACACTAGCAGTGTGGAAGTGGAATCTAACAACAAGAGACCATAATGTCTTCCTGAACACAAACTGCCATGCTGATTTTTAAAGACAGAGTACATGGGGGAGCCACAAACATGTCTGCCAGTGGCCTCTCTCCAGAGCTCTACAACTCCAGTTGTGCTATGTTGACTCTGGGGTGCCCTGTTATCCCCAAGTGTCGCTCTGTGGGTCTCACCACCAGGGCTGCAGGGCCAATTAGGAAACTTGTAGCACACAAGCAAACAGCGTTCCTCCACAGCCACAGGGATAGCAGTGACACAGCTTGGCAGGGCTGCTCACAGTTCTGGAGTCCCCTTGCTATGAAGTACATGGTCACAGCATTGCTAAGGGGCTGAGATCCTCCAACAGGTGGCCCAGGAACCAGTGAGCCTGAAGTTCAGTGCATTCCCCACGCCTGTAACCAGGGGGCTTGCAAGGGGACAAGGGGAGCCTCCCTGGCTGGAAAGGGAGGGAAGGAGACTTCCCAGCCCCAACTGACACTGTCTTATTGGAGAAGAAGCTCTCTGGAGACCCTCCCTCTGTAGCTCCTAGGTTCTGGTCAGAAGGTACATCTTAGAGGGGCTCAAGGCTCACATCCCAGCCATGCCTGGATCTCCAACTGTCATAGGGCACTTATGCTTGGGGTGCAGTGGCCCAGCACATCCCAACTCAGCTGGGAGGGTCAGCACATCCTGGTGGGCAAAGTATCTGTCCCAGCCTGCTGGCTGTTACAGCAGCCATCATAAATGGAATAAGTTTATCATAAGCTTGTATATCCACCTCCCAGGCTGACAGCTGGCCAGGTCTTGCTGGGGAGGGCAGTATGACCTACAGGCATACCTTTCTCGTTCAGCCTCAGTCAACAGAAGCCTATCTAGGCCTGAAGGCATTGGGGGTGCAGGGACCAGCAGGCTGCTGGCTGTGCTGGGCAGGGGTCCCAGAGGCTGCCTGGCTTCTGTGTCAGGCAGACTTGGGTATGACTCTATGAAGTTTATGCTTTCCTAGCTGTATGTCCTTGATCTCTCAAGTTTTCCTTCTATAAAATAGGGACAAGAATGTCCATGGCACCAGAGAGTTGACAAGAGGATGTAATGAACACTTAGTACAATACCCGGATGGCAAGTGCTCAAGACATCCAGCAATGATCTCTCTCTCTACAGGGGATGGAAAATGTTTTAGGAAGCTCTGAGATGGGAGGCCAAGGCAAGTGAGTGATTATTCACAGAGCTTCCCAGTGCACCCATGAATGTTGGGAACAGCCATATCACTTTTTCCTCACCTTACAAGCAGAAGTTGGGGCCTGGTTTTTCTGCGTGGGCACTGTGGCCATGGCCTGACTTAGGCAAAGCCTGGACAAGGATGTCATGGTTATCCCAAGACCCAGACTCACCAGGATGTTACGGTTTCCTTTAGTGAATTCTCTGAAGGCCTCAGTAACTTGCTCCCTCGTTTTGGTCTTCTTAAAGTCCCTGTTCACCGAGCCATCTTCTTTCTGAGAAGGAGAATGACATCCCACCAGGATGTAGTCAGCAGAGAGCCCAAAGGTAGGTGGACACTGTACTCATCCACTCAACAACTACAAAGCAGGTGAGACCCATCTTGACTCTCAAGATGCTCTAGGGACAATAGAGGCAGCCAAATACTCAGGTATGGTACAAGGAGGCAGGTGCAACCAGGAGCATGGTGATTATCACACAGCAGTAGGGGTTGAGGGAGGGAAACAGCATTGTTTTCTATTCAGAGACCTGGACTTGTCCATCAAAGGTCCCTGCTATATATGCTACCCTCCTGTTAGTCACATGGCAGGTAGCTGGGTATCCGAGTGACTACTGCTATATCCCAGGGCTTATGATCAAGTAACCCTTCTTTTACTTAATAATTACCCCCAAAGCACAAGAGTAGTGATGCCATAAATTTGGATATGCCAAAGAGAAACTATAAGACCTTCCTATAAGTGAAAGGTAAAAGTTCTTAACATAATAAAGACAGAAAAAAAAATGTAACTTCTTTGCTGAGGTTGCAAAGATTTCCAATAAAAACAAATCTACCTGTGAGGTTGTGAAGAAGGAAAAAGAAATTTGTACTAGGTTTTACTGTTACAACTAAAACTGCAAATTTTATAAACTTTATCAGACATATATGTAAAGGCAACAACATAGTACAAGGGACTTGGTATAGTATGCAGTTTCAGGTATTTGTTTTAGGCCTTGGAATACCCCCAGAGATTGGGAGGACTGCTGAATAGTTTCCCTGAAAGCCAAGATCTAATTTTATCTCTCTGCCTCTGTTCCCTGGTCCACCCCAAGAAAAGATGGCTCTGGCAAGAGCCCCGATCTTGGGCCTGTCCATCCTCAGGTTGGAGATAGCTATAACTTCACAATGGCAGTCTCTAAAAGAATAGATGGGTGGCTGGGGCTCAGGGAGTTCCCAAGATGCATGGGAGGGAGTACTAGGTGGAGGCACCTGAAAAAGAGTCTTCCCCATGGGGCTCCTCTGCTGGCCATGAGCAGGCGGGTGCAGGTGATAGTATGCACAGTCAGCCAGTCTCTGAGCCAGCTGATGGGCTTTGCCTGTACCTGTAGCTGCACAGAGACCAGGAGCACATCCTGCTGGGTGCAGGGGAGGCACACTGTTTCAACAGATATAGGGGTAGGGAGCAGACTGAAAGGGAGGAAGAAAAGGAGGGAGATGAAGAGAATGTAACTTGCATCCACTCTGAGGGTCAGAGGCTGCAAACATGAGGGAAGGCTGGTTTCAGAAGATGAGGAAGGGGCAAAGGGTTTCTCAGCCCTGAGCACACAAAGCAGCTGTCCTGGGGGAAGGTGAAAACAGCTCCCACAGGCCACCGTGGGCAGCAAGTGAGACACTGGCAACTGCAGAAACTCACATTTAATGCCATCTGAAGAGGCTGACAGGAGGCTCCGCTCCCTTCAGCTGGAGAGTGAGGACTCAAAGACACCCAACCCTGACTCCACAGCTGGACTCTGGAGGCAAGTGGGCTGAGACTGGACAGAGAAGGGGAGAGCCAAAGCCCCTGTGGGGACTGCTACCTGCTCAGGTCTGCCTGAGACCCCCAAGGAGTGCCTCTCAGCCCTGCCTCTCTTGCCCTGAATCTTTCTAGCAAATATAACAGCAAGGGGCCTGGGCAGCAGCTCAGGGACAGGAGAGTCTTCTTAGACACTTCTCAGGACACTGAAGAGGAAAGAAGGAAGGATGAGGTTTCCAAGGGCCCCTTCCTTGCTGCCTATGAACCAGCCAGGTTCCCTAACTGCCACCTCACTAGCTGGTTCCTGTCTGGGCTTCTCTGTGTTGGGCAGGGCTGAGTTAAGTGGCCATTTCTCACAGGACTGACTGCTGGACAGGGCTAGAAGCCACCCCAACTCCAAGGCCTAAACTCCTTACATGGCCACCCCACCTGTACCTCAGGCTGAGAAATAGGCCAATGGTTCCAAATGTCTGTCCCTGGGGCTGAAGGTAGAATCTTGGGCCTGAGCCAGGCAAAGCTTGCAACCCCTAAGGGGTTCTGAGAACAGTCAGGAGCCCTGAACCTGTCCTAGAACACCCTGTCCTGAGTGCAAGCAGCAGGAGTTGAGGGAGGGAAACAGCATCGTTTTCTACTCAGGGGCCTGGACTTGTCCATCAAAGGTCCCTGCTATATATGCTACCCTTCTGTTAGTCACTTGGCAGGTAGCTGGGTATCCGAGTGACTACTGCTATATCCCAGGGCTTGTGTTCAAGTAACCCTTCTTTTACTTAATAATGTTAAGCCGGATGCTGGTGGGGCCCCCATCACCCCACTGTGAACTGAGCACCCCAGGCAGCCTTGGGTCATGTCTTGCTGGTCTCACCTTGATGCCCTCTATCCTGAAGCCGAGGGTGGCAGTGGAGCTGATGGTCTCCCTCCATTGCATGTACCGCGGCTTGGTCACAGCCCGCTGGGCTTTCTCCTCCTCGGTTGGAGCCTCAGGGTCCACCTCGATCATCTTTTGGTACATGTCCTTTCGCAGGCTGGGCTTCTTCCGGGCCTTGGTGAGCTCCTCTTCCAGGTATGTCCTGCATGGAAGGTGAGACTGCGTGAAGGCTAGGCCTGGACCACAGCTCACCTGCCACTCCTCTGGCTGCCTATGTAAAGACTCTGAGCAGCCCATACCTTGTCCAAGGGCCACAGTCAGTCTGGCAGCCCCTGAAATGAGGCACATTCATCATCCAGGATGAGCTAAGTACAGCTTGGGCTGATCCGAGGGGAAAGGGGTGGGCTTGCTGGATCAGAGCACCTCCATGCCAGGACCACCCTGAAGACCTGGCAAGCTGTAGGAGCTCCATGTGAGACCCCCACAGGGCCCAGCAGAAGGAGGAAGAAGGAAGCAGAGCAGCTGGGTGGACTGTCCAGCTCCTCTAGCTAGGATGCTGGTGGGAAAGGCGACTGATGGCAGGGTCCACTCAGGACCCCTGGGGTGCCCCCCTGGCTGCCTGGAACCCTCCCATAAAGTGAAAGCTTCAGAAGCCAGGACCTGTGTTGGTTGGAGAACTCATTCTGTCCTCCACATCCCCATTCCCAGGCAGCCTGCAAGGCTGAGTCTGCCTTTAAGTCTCTGGCTCTTTCCAAAAGGGGGAAATATTTCTAGGCACAAAGGACAGACCAGAGGTGGCCTATGAAGGGGCCAAAATGCTGGTTGGAGAAACCCATATTCCACAGGAAAGATCTGGATTTCTTAGCTTCTGCTCTGTCCTAGAAACCTGCTTGGTGACCCCTCCGCATCCCTGAGCCCAGAAAGCCTGAGAAAATGTATCCCACTAAATTGCTTCATGCTAGATCAACTAGCAAAGGTCACTGATGGAGGTGACAGGGGCAGATAGCACAGGTCTTAAGTGGCCCAAGGCTGAATCACTGGTCTTGGGCTGTGGGGACATGCTCCATGCTCCAGAACATATTGCCAAACTTCCATCACCACTCCAAACTGGAGTGGGGGGTCACTCACTCTTCCCCATATCCTCCTTTAAAGTTCCCTTGTCCCCCCACAACAGGTTCAGATTCTGCCCAAGATCCTTAAAGAGGCTGAAATCAGCAGTGTTCGTTGCAGGCTGGGGAAGTGGTCTCCCCTTCCCCCCTGCGTGGGTGAGAGCTGCCCTCAGAGGTGCCCCTCCTTCCCAGTCCCCTACTCTTCTCTTCTTATCTGTCCCCCAGGCCTTGTTCCAACACTTCCCAACTCAGGGTCTCTAGGCTGCTGGTAAGGAACTCATAACAGAATGAATGAAAATCTACATCTTACAGATGATAGGTTTCTGAAACCACCTTATCAATTGATATCGCACTGAAAATAAAGAAAACTAAATCTCCAAGTCTTTGGAGGAACCATCCATGGGTACCACACATGGAAGCCTCATAGACAGAGACATCTGGTGTTTGGGAATGTCCAGTGGACATTTCCTCTGGTCAATTGCTCAGGGACAATGCAATTGCTGTGGCCCACACAGCACCTGAGATGGATGTGACCTGCCAAGATATCAATCAACTGCAAGACATCAAGAAGCAAGACTCCACCCTTGAAACCTTAACCCTGTCTTTGATGTGCCCCCTTAAATAAACCACCGGAGCCATCTTTCCTTTGTCCAGTTTCAGAACCCATGTGGACTAGATCTATCAAGGGCTTTGCCTTTTGTAAATATATTTCTGAGTATTTGTGTTCTGTTATTCACTAATTATTTAAGATTTTAAGTTTTAGGGTAGCTTACACCCTCCTGGGCAGGAAGAAGCCCTAATAATATGCTGGCCTCTGATATATGAACTTGGACCTACTTATTCAGAGAGATGATGAAACCTGTAAGGGGGAAGTCATTAGCTTTGGGTTGGGCACTTCCATGCATGTGCAAGCATGTACATACATATATGTGTCCTTGTACATCACATGCAAAGCCAAGTCAATGACAACAGGCTGTCCTTGAATTTGTAGGTACTGTTTGGCTGGGACAGGGGGCAGCCAGGTTGGGTCAAGGGTTCCAAATGCTCCTTAGGGCCTTGTACAGGCCTGCAGGATGGGTGGGTAGGTGGCTGCACTTCTGCAAAGGGCTCTCAGTAGCTCTTTAAACAGGAAGTAGCATTTAGTAGTGTTGAATCCCTGGTCACATGGACCTTTCTCCTAAAAGGGACCCTGCAGCTCCATCTGTACAGAGTTGCACATCCCAGAAGAGGAAGGAGCCTAGGAGGAGATGCTCCCAAGAGTAGCCAGTTGGATAGTGGGACTGTGGGTCCACTGAAAGGTGAGCCTCCCTGCACCCACTCACCTCCACCCCAGAGGGAAGATCAGAGCTCGATCTCATACAGAGGAGCAGAAACCTGCTCACCCAATGGCTGGACTCTGGGAGAAGAAGTGACCCAAGACTAGGTAAAAGAAGGAAGGCAGCTCCCATGGGGAGCCAACAGGTGGCAGACCAAAGTCACCCACAGCTTTTCAAGGGCAGAGTGCTGGAAACCCAACTCCAGTCTCCCCCTCTGTCCCTTGTTGCAAATGACAGGAAGATACTACCAACTCTCCACAAAGAACAGGCCCCAGAGCATTTTGAACATATGCCATGTGAAACTGAGGACCAAAGAAGCTCCAAGTATAAGACACTTTCAGTACCTGCATGGCCTCTTCCTGAGCAACATCCACCTCCTGCCCTCCAGCCCCGCCATGGTGTAGCTGGGCTTGCTGATGGGCCTTCCTACCACTTTAGTAGCATGTCCCTAGTATTCTGAAGCCCAGTGTTTAAGATGGCCCCAGGCTCCAGCTTCTCTCTGGGAAGGATGAGCCATACTCTAGGGATGACCAATGGGTGTTGGTCTTAGGACAGACTCTGAGGCCAAGGTTTTTGGATCAAAGTATTTGGGAGGCCACATTCTACTTTCCAAATGTAGCTAGACTAGCACACTAAAAAGACCCCATGGAACCTGGATCCGTGGCAGGCACCAGGCTGCAGATAAGGTCTGTCATGGCATGACGGATGGCCCTGGTGATACCCAGGGTGCAATGGGAGAGATGCGGTCGAGTCAGGGGATGGGGGCAGCCTGGGCTGGGAGATGGGTCTCCTGTCTCCTGCAGTCTCTCAGGGAGCAGAGAGGCACACAGAGAAGCCTGGCCTTGGAATTAGCTGCAGCAGGAAGCTCTGGGGCTTCTGTCTTCCAGGAATAACTAGCCCCAAATTCATCACTTGGGGTACACTTATTTGGGCATCCAAATGAACACTAAATAGAATATTTTCCATGTGTTCATGCAGCAACTTGAAAAGCCCCTTCCCTGCAAGTAGGCTGAGCCCTCTGCTGTTTGGGTTAGAAGGAATGATTGTACCTCCCTTGAGAAAGCACATCCTGGTGTGCCAGGGAAGGGTCTTCCAGAGACAAAATAAGACTCTGGAAAAGAGAAGCAGCCATGTGGTAGCTAGAGGGATATTTTGCCCGCCCCCCATGCCTAGCTCCCTGTGGGCTGGAGATATTGAGGGCCTTGGATAGTGGTAGGGGGTGACCAGGCACAGAGTAGAAAAAAACAAAGAGGCCTGTACTTCTCCATGTCCCTGTCCCTGCCCTGGGGGCAAGGGCAAGGGAGCACCAGGCAGCCAGCTGGCAGGGTCTGATTTTAGGACACAACTCCCAAGAGAAGCAAGGAGAAAGAACAAGAAACCTGTCTGGCTTGGCCTACTTCTCTCCTGGCCTCTGTCTCTCTCTCACACACACCCCTCTTTCTCAATCTTCTCATAGAAGAAGTAGACCATTCAAAGCAGACACAGGCTTCAGCTCTGAACTTGGCCTCTCTTGGGAGTGGCATGGAGGAGCCCATGTCTGGCATCCAGTCTGGGCATCAGCAGCCAAGGCCAGGCTCTCCAGGGTAAGCACATGGTGCTGAACACCTCCTGCGCTGATAGACTCAGGGGGTTACACCAGTCTCCCAGGAGAAGAAGGAGACATGAGGGGGGTTCTTGGGTTGGAATGGCCAAAGTTTGAGAGGAAATAAGAAAACCCTGCAGCCAAACCAGTGGCTCAGGACTGCCCTGGTCTCAGACCTCCTGCTCTGTTCTCCGCCCTGCCTCCTCCTGCCCCTTTTCCTGTCTCCTCTTCCTGCCTGGGTTCTCTCCCAGCTTATCTCCTTGGATAGAAGGCAGGCTGAGCCTGGGCCCTGTAGTTGGGAATCTGGAGGACAGGGTGTGCCAATATGCCCACAAGTCCAATGACCCTTCGAGTCTAGGGAAGGTCAGACCCCTGAAGCACCCTACTCAGGGCTGAGGCCATCTGTAGGCTGATCCACAATGGGGACCTACCTCTCAAGCTCCTGGGCTCCCTCCCTAGTCATACTCACAGTGGGCACACGATTTTTGTTGTTTTGTTTTTTGGCAGACCAACATGTTTGCCAGCCAGTTCTCTCTACTCCTCTCTATTCCTGAGCCCCCTGCAGCTTGCATAACAGGAGGTCACCATCTTCCTACCTCCCTACTTGATATTTCCTCACTCCCCCCACCCAGGAGCCATCCCACCTGTCAGAGGGCAGCTTTATCTGCCATTCCCTGGGGGGCTTGGCATCCAGCCAGGGCCTCTTTCTGGCTCCTGCTACTGGTGCGTGCTTCAGGTCAGCTCACCAGAGTGGGGAAGGAGGTGTCATGACAAAACCAGGGTCCCTATGCCTTCTACACATAAAGGGAGTGGACTTTGGGGTGGGAGAGGTTATAGTTGGTCAAGCAGCCCCCATGGCCTTTCCTAGCACACATGAGATCTCTGAGACACCCTAAATGCTGCCAGGTATCTGCTGTGTGGCCAGTTGTAGTGTTGGGGTAAATACTCCTGCAGCAAGGAGTCTGGCCCACCTGATGCCCATCTTGCAGTCCATCACGCAAGGAGAGTCAAAGTCAGCCAACAGGTCGTCCATCTGGTTGTAGCGCTCCCCATCCTTCACCACGTCCCCATGGTAGGCAGGCACAAAGGGCCTCAGCACATCAGCCATCAGTCGATCCAGGCAGCGTTGCTCTGACTCACAGTGCTTCTTTAGGATCCGGCCATTGGCAGCCTCCTTGAAACTCCCTGCAGAGCAAATGGGAGGAGGCCCTTGGTCCCCAGATATAGCCCACAGAGGTACTCTCCACTCAGAGGACAGCTCCTCCATCATCAACCTGGGTCTCCCTGGGATGCTGCAGTACTGGTTAAGCCTGGGGTTAAAGACAAGTGCTTTAAGGGGAATGGGATGAGACCCAGTTCCCCCACTCACCAAATGCAACCCTGGACTGGCTCTCCAGCTTCCCTGACCTCAACCTCCTCATCTGAGATGGAGACTACCAGTGCTCACAACTGGAGGGTTAGCAGGGCTACAGGAGAGATCTCTTCACTTCATGGTATTATTATTAGCGTCCCCATCCTCATGGTCAACCTGCTTCTCCAACATGAAGGTGTCTCCCAGTCTCAGTAGAGGAAAATCCCTGAGAAGACAGGATCTATTGCCAGGACAAGGGAGAGACAGTGAGCTGAGAAGTAGAGGTCTAAGGTCTGGGTTACCTGGGCAGAGTTCCTGCCAAGCCACTCCTCTGGGTAAGTATTTACAAAGCATGTCCATTTCTGTGCCCGACTTTGGTTGGGCCAATGTGGCTGAGGAACTTAAAAAAAGTCAGCCCATGTGCTGGCCCAAAAGAATCTGCAGGCCAACGAAGCCTAAATCCACTAAAATGACCCCAGAGGACAGTGCATGCCAAAGGGTCCCCAGAGGACTAGATGATCCTGGGGACTTTGGTGTCAGATGTTCCCTTCTTCTGTCACTGACGGGTGGAATAAAGATCACACTCTAGCCAGGCTCCCTAGCCACTTCCACCTGATGTTGGCAAGCTGTGGTTGTGGGGTGATCTGTCCATATCTTCCACAGCTTCCAGCTCCTTTAGGGCAGAGACTACATGTCCATGAAAGTCGTAACCCCTAGCACCACAGTGATGCAAACAAACAACAGGAGCTCAGTGAATTGGTTAGCTCCGTCTCTTTATCCAGTGGTGTCCCAGCTATAAAGACTGGCGACTTCATCTGTTTTACTGAGTAAAATTGGAAGAGAGACTGAGAGAGAAAGAGAGAGACTGGAAGATGTTAGAGACAGAGAGAGGGACAGAGAAAGGGAGGAGGCAAGGGACAGAGTGGCATGGATTCTACAGAGGTCAGTTGTCCATGCTCATTTGCAAGGCAGTGTCAAAGTCACATCTGTCACTGTTGTGGCTGTACTTGCAGACGAGAAAGTCTCTTGGAGAGGAAGCTGTTCTGATGCTTCCATCTCCAGGAGCCTCAGGGCCAGGCCCTCCCCTCCCACGGCCGATGGGTGGCTTCCCACACACAGAGCAAGTCCAAGAGAGTCGCGTCTACCTGCATGTCCCGCCAGCTGGATCCAGGGATACTTCTTCTTGAAGGACATGACAAAGGGAGACCAGTGCACCATGTTTTTTATTTTTCTCCATGATTTGCTCTAGAAACAAGCAAACAAAAAGTTCTACATTAGAAAGAAGCCACAACTTTCTGGTTAGGATGTAAATCACTGGGGCCACAAGGCAGGAGTGCCACGACCACAGCATAGGTGCCCTTGGGACACTTCAAAGACCTTCCTGGTGTCATCCAAATGGTACAGTCACATGTGGCATTGTCCCATTTTATAAATAGGCTTAGCAAGAGGCTCAGAGGGTCTCCAGGGACGAGGATCAGGGATAGGTGACGGAGGAAGGCAAAGTGCTCCCAATCCAATGCTCCCCTTTTCGGATCCTTCCCCAGGACGTGCCCTTCTTTGTGGTCCCTCTCAGGACCTCAGTTTCCTCCACTGTCTAGTGAGAGACAGACAGCTGGTCCACCAGGCTTCTGGGATGAATGGGCACCAGAACTCTGGAAAATGACCTCCCTCATGCCAAGGCGATGCTCCTCTGAGGATGATTCAGCAGGCCACTGTCATCTAGCTGCAGTGTTGCACTGCACACTCAATTTGCAGATATGGTAGCAACAGAGGTAGCTCCTGCCTACAAGTGGTTTGAAGAAAGACTTTAAAAGGAATTTAAAGGGACAGCACTTCCCACCCATGACCTCAGTGTCCAAGGAGGTGAAAAGTCCACAGCTCTCTCCTTTACTCTACTTTCTTCTTAGGACGTTTCTTAAGTCAAAATGGCCAGAAACATCAGTGGAGGAGGGGGTGTCCTTTGGACAGAAAGGAGAACTAAGGTTTATTGAGCACCTTATTTTATTTTTACCACAAGCATATAGGAAGTTATTAATATTTCTATTTGTCCCTGAGCTTCCAAGTCATAAGAGAGAAAATTGGGATTTAAATTAGCCTCATCTTGGAACCAATCTAGGTGCCCTTCAACAGATAATGGATAAAGAAAATGTGGCATATATACATAATGAAATATTATTCAGGCATACAAAAGAATGACTTTATAACTTTTGCTGGTAAATAAATGGATCTGGAGACTATCATGCTAAGTGACATAAACCAATACCCCCCCAAAAAAGGTTGAATGTTCTCTCTAATATGCAGATGCTGACTCACAACAAGGGGCAGGCATAGAAGTTCAGTGGATTAGACAAAGGGGAATAAAGGGAAGGAAGAAGGGATGGAAACAGGAAAGACAGTAGAATGAATTGGATATAACTTTCTTCTGCTCATATATGAATACATGACTGTAACTCCATATCACGTACAACCACAAGAATGAGATCCTAATTAGAATAAGTTATACTCCAAGTATGTATGTATACTTTCATGTATATTTAAAAAGAACAAATAAATAAATTAACCTCATCTATATAGCTCCTTACAAAAAAAAAAAATCCCTTTTGCTCCAGAAAGAAATATGTCCACAGCAGGGGAAACAATGCTTATGTTAACTTTAAAAAGAATGGATCAAATGTCCCCCCAAACACTCCAGCTCAAAAGGGAGGGAAAGAACCTGTAATAGGAAGCATTTCAAGGTCCTGAGAAAGTGGGTCCCTGACCAGCCAAATCAGAGAGCAAAAGTCACAACAAACAAGGCTCTGAGCTGGGAAAAACAAGGAACTGTGCAGAAGAGGGAGATGATGGGTCGGGGGGACCTCTCCTTTCCCAGTCCCCAAAAGCCCCCGTGGAGGAAGTGGAAGCTGAGGGATCTCAAGGTGAAATCAGCCTCCTTTGCGTTTCTCTTTGGTGAGACTGCTCGGTCATCGCTGCTCTGTCATCGCTGCTCTGTCATCAAGTTTTCAAGTGAAAATCTGTTGAAGGAGAGGAAGTCTTCCCCACTGAACCTGGTAACTTCCGTCCCCTTCCCAGAAACTTCCACCCTGCCACCAAGACTGACTGGGTTCTTAAGTGAGGGCAGCACAGTGCAAGGCCATGTGACAAAGGGCCGGCCTCTGCTGACAAGGATGTTTTTCCTAGATGGTTCTGATGGAGATGGCCAAAGAAGGCTGGGAAGGCTGCTGCACTTCTTATCTAAGCTCCCAGAAGGCTGCGTAAACAATCAGGCAGACAATGGGTGAGGGCAACAATGGAGGGGCAGAATTACACAAGGAGAACCAAGCAGGAGCTCAGTCAGCGCTCTCAGAGGCCATTAAGGTAGGTCCAAAGGAAAAATGCACAGGCCCTCACCACCTGCTGGGCACATCCCTGTAGCAGACAAGGGTCTGACAGGCTGTGGGCTGCAAGGAGGAAGAGGAAGATGTGGTCCCCCGGGTGCTCCCTATCCCAGGCCCTTCCCCAGCAAGGAATAGCTAAACTCCACAACCTTCCTTCACGGCCCTTCTCAGGGCCTCTGTTTCCTCTAGAAAACTGGTCCACCAGGCTCCTGGGATTGATGGACATGCTAAGGACCCTGGAAAATGATCTCCCTCATGCAACAAGGCAAAACCAGAAAAGAAGGATCTTGTGTGGGGAGTCCTCATGGGGATCACAGGTAATTTGGGGACAGACTCAAGAAATAGAAGGAGACAACTCCAGCAGGACAGACCTGAAGCAGTTGGCTCCAGATCAAGCAGGCACAGAGGCTGGGAAGTGGAGGGAGCACAAGCAGGGGAGGAAGTTGTAGATGCCCCATGGAGAAACTGGGACTCGAGAGTGAGGGATGGGTATGGGAAGGCAGCCAGGACCCCACAGTTAGGACCCTGGCCTTCCTCACTGATGGCCCTTGAACAAGTCCCTGACCCTTTTCTTGTCTGTTAAATGAGAGTAATGCATAGACCCTTTTCTCCCAGGAGATGGAGCTACTAGAAGACTGCATGGGCTCAGGGGTATTTGTGGAGAAGCCTTTAGGTCTCTGTGTTCAAGGAAGGGACACAGAGGTCTCTGAAGATACCCTGGAAACAATCATTCTGGGCTAAACAGAGGTATTGTCTTAGGAACTGGAGAATAAAGACAACAGAGCCTCCGACTGGTTTAGACCCATGCTGTTGGTAAGAAGCTTCCTGCAGTCCTATAAGGACACCAGGCATAGTGAGCCTATGACCCCAGGAGGCTAGAGGGAACCATGCTGGACAAGAGAGCAGGACATGGGCTCAGCAGAGGCACTGGAAGCTATGAAACCTCTCCTTCCCCAATATTTCTTCCAAGGCTAAAGACCAATGGTCCAAAGCAGAAAGAGGGGTACTCCAGGGTGGGGAGCCCCTGTCAAGGTCAGCGTGTTCAAGGGTCTCCCAATACCCCTGAGCTCTGAGGAGGTGGGGCAGCCTTCCAATTGATTTCCCTTTCCCCATACCTCCTCCCTCCATTTGGAAGTATTTCTTCACCATGAGAATGGGCAGAAATTCTCAAGAGTCTGGCCATCCCAAGGCTGCTCTGCCTGGACAAAGGCTGTGGAATATTCCACTGGCAAGGAATACCATGCCTCTGCCCTCGAGACTCCTGCCCTCTTCCTGGAAGCAGCATGCAGGGGTTTTCCCGGGGTGTGGGGCGTGGGGGGCAACTGTTAAATAGCAGCACCCAGGCAGTGGCCAAGTTGCTGCCAAGCATTAAGCAGAAAAAGTTCTTTCCAGATCCAGGGCCAGGATAGGGAGAGGAAGGCTGCAGGGTGAAACATACCCTCCTGCCCTAGCTCTGAGGGACGGAGAAAAATAAAAGGATGAGAGGACATGACAGGATCATTCCCTTCTGATGGTCCTGAGACCATAGCATCCAGCTCAGAAGTCAGGCCTACTTCTGGTAGAAGCTGCTTTCCAGGTAGTGGGTGAGGGCAGGTTAGGCAGATGGTCTTGCCTCCAAGCCCTATGCTGCTGAAGGAAGCCACAGTCCTCAGAAATGGATTTCGGGCCTCTTCCCCTGGCTAAGACAGGTGGCAAGGCAAGAAGGAAGGCAGCCAGACAACCTGGAAGAATCTCATCCAGGAGAACGTAGTGCTGTCAGTCCTGGCCCTCCTCCAGGGTAGATTCTCAACAGCAGACTCCATGGTTTTCTAGTCCGAAACCAGATTATAGACCCAGGCTTCTGGTTTCTGAAGCTGAGCAACCAGCAACATCAAAGCGACCTTCAAATGCCTCCAACATGGTGGTCTGGCAAAGAGTACCTGGGTACCTACTGATTTCACTGGCTTGGCTCCTCCATCACCTCCCAGCCTTCGGGGGCATCCTCCGAGGACCCTTCCCAGAGTGCCCCAACAGCTCCGTTGGCATGCCTAGTCCCCACTGGCATACTGGGCTGCAGGGTCCTCCTAATGTGAATCTGAGGCCATTAACTAGCTGACTGACCAGATCTACTGGGTCATGTTGCTGGCTGGCATGCAGTTCTGGGATCTACCTATCCAATGAGTAAATGCGTGGTCTTCCTAAGTCTGCTGAACATTGCAGTGCAGGGGGACTCACTGCTGGCTGGCATAGCTCTGTCATCTCACTGGGAGATAAAAGAGCTCATTTCCATAGATTCATAGACGAATCCTCCAACCCCACAGCCAGCACAGGGACTGGTGTGTGCATCTGTAACTACTGTCATTTGCCATGGTCTGGCTACGTGAAAGGCACTGGGCCAGGGGCACATGACCTCATTCTGACCTTCACAACAACCTGATAATTGATAGGGGAGCATTTTCTCCATTTTACCTCTGGCCCTAGGCTCAGAATTGCCCAGAGCCCTTAAGAACCCAGGGTAGAAATGATCTTTCCTCCAGTGGGACTTCCCTAGCCCAAGCCGAGCCCAAGGGAGGAAGTCTAGACAGGGTCTCCAATTCCACGTGGCTATGCAGACCAAATTCCAAACCTCCCAATGAGGTTGGTGGTCCCTGGGGATATGCCATCCTCTAGCTGATTCTCCCAGTCAGGCATCCTCAGTTGTGCTACAGGGAAACACTGTCTTAAACAAATAAGAAGGCCACCTGGCATAACCTCCACATCTGGCCTTTGTCTTCCATAACACAGGTAAAAGAAAAATGGTGGGGAGCAGGAAATGAGGGAAGGGAAGCAAGGACCCAAAACCACGGGCTGTGGGGAAGAAAGGACCTCGGGCCATCCACTTATGTGTGCTTTAGCCATTATCAGGATCAGCCACGTGATATTCAGGTCCAGCCCAAAATTAGTATGAAGAGCCCCTTGTCCAAAATGTAACAAGAATGTCCAGATGGGAAGGGCAGGGTGTTAACCATGTGTGGGGCCTTTGACAGGCCTTCTGCACTGCATGGCTCTCAAGCATGCCCAGGATGCTGTCCTGCCTCCCAAGGGGGTGTGGGAGGAGCTTTGAAAAAAAAAGGTCCCATTGTTTGGTGGTGGCAGGTGACCCTGGGTCTTCATGTCTCAGTGTCCTGACTTATGTACTTTGACAGTGATCAGAAGCTCCTCAATGCTGGGGGAAGGGGGAGAGCTCAAGGCTAGGTGCCTTCTGATCTCCTTGTGGGGCTCAGAGCAGCCTCCTGAAAAAACCTAGCAGGGGAGATGAGGAGGGTGGCAAGTCCTCAGCTTTCTGACTCATTCATCTCCTGCATGTTCTTATTCCTGGGCTGCTGGGGTATGTCTGAGCCACTCAGTGGACACCCCTCCAGTGCCCCTTCAGGAGGACTAACCACTCAGGGCCAGCACTCTCTTATCCTCAGTTGGACCCACATGCCCTCGGGTTCTGCTTCTATCTCCTAGCTACTTCCTGCCCCTCCAAACAACATGGCAATTCTCAATGCAATGTGTGTGTGTGGGGGGCGCGGGCAGGAAGGTTAGGGGTGCACACTCCTCTGTTGTGAGGACTAAAAGATGCTTAGCAGCCCCAGCAGGTCCCATCTCCTATCCATACTTGGAAATATCTGCATTCCACTAAACTTGAACTCTTTCAGGCCTGTGAGGTTTTGCAGGCAACTAACTTCTGGTTCCATACACCCCTTCCCACCCTAGCCTCAGACTCCTAAAGGTGTTGCCATTAAGGATTTTTACAAGAGTGGCTGCAGATTGTACAGGATTTAGCTAACCCTGTGAGTACTTATAAGCTATTGCACGTGTGTGCACACGCGTGTGTTACTGGGGAATTAAATCTAGGACATGTTAGCAAGCACATGCTAGCAAGCACTCTATCTCTGACCTACATCCCCAGCCCTCCCTGTGTGTATTTAAAAACTCAGCTCAGAAAACTTTGTCTCTGATTAACTTTACTTTCTGGGTTTTTCCAACTCGCCCTCGATACAGCTCCATCTCAGTTCTGGGTTTTGTTTTTTGTACCAAGGATTGAACCCAGGACTGCTCAACCACTCAGCCACATCCCCAGCCACTTTTCATTTTTTTACAGTCTCACTAAATTGCTGCTGCTGGCCTTGAACTTGTGATCATCCTGCCTCAGACTCCTGAGCTGCTGGGATTATAGGCATGCGCCACTATGCCTGGTCCAATTCTGGGTTTCTGAGTGACACCATTACCCAGCCAGGCCTAGAGGTTGAGACAAATCTTAACCAGCTAGGAGGAGGGAGACCAAACCCAACCCTCTGGGAACCTGATCAGAGACACCTGGAGAGCATTACATTTCCAGGCAGGTGTGGGCTTTGCTCTATTTCTTACCAGAGTCCCTGTCATTCTTCTCCCAACAGCTGCAGCAGGCCTCCTGAAGACAGTGACTTACAGTTCCAAGTCTACCCTGAGGCAGGCTGCCCCTCCTCCAGTTACCCTTCTGACCAGCTTTGATGGGCCCATGGCTGGTTCACCACCCTGTAAACTAGGACCCCTCTCTCCCTCCAACAGATTCTGTCCAAAATCCTCTGCCTCTGAGCTAAAAAGGCAGCCCACAGCCCTAGAACTCATTTCTAGAAGGCAGCATGATAAAGCAGAGCACAATTCCAGTTTGGGGGTTAGAATGAATCTCTGCTCTACCAACTCCCTCTGCAGCTGGGCCCAGACTCGAGCATCCTCATCTTTAAACTGGGCATCCATACAGAGAGAACTCAAGGAGGCAGTAACCATACACAGGTGCTCTGCATGTGGTAGTGGATGGGCAGACCAATGCATTAGGCATTTAAATGTGACTTCTTTGCATGTGCAGACTCAAATCCTCGTGCATACACACACAGCAAAGAGTTACCCTAGCTATATTGTTTTTGGAGTCACAAAATACAGAGATTATTTCCCTTTTCAATATTTGACAGATTTCCCCATCATCTCTTTTACTGTAAGTATATGGAAATTCTTCCTTTATAATTTTCTGTTCACTTTTTGACTTCTGTGTATTTTATTATTTTTAATGCAATACTTTTTCCTCCAAGGCACAGTGATCTGGCAAGAGTCCAGTGGGGCCCTTCCAGGAGACCACATTGCCAGATGGCAATCAGATAAGCTAACTGTGTGATTAATTGATTAAAAGCTTCTCCTCCAATGAGAAGCAGCTCCAGAACTCTCACAGGGTGGCTTTAGCCCTCTGAGTCTATGACTCCAGGAGAATCTGAGCTGGTGTGAGCCCAGCTATGTCGATATCAGTTTCTGGTTCAGAAGGTCAAAGAAGTTGCAAAAAGGAGAGAGAATGAATTCCCAAACCACTCATTTCAGGTGTACAGAACACTGCTAAGCACCACTAAAGAGCAGTGTTCTTAGGGTCAATAGTCAGAGTTTTCAAATTTCATTTTATAAGGGGGGATTATGACCATTTTTAGCCCCTGTCCCAACTGACTCATTCCTCCAATTTGCTACTTTTTCCTCCAGCACTTCCCTTTTTATTTAAATAATTTGATAACTCTGCTAACTTCTATTTTTAGATAATTATAAAGAAAGAATTTCCATCTACTTATAGTAAAAGAGATGATGGGGAAATCTGTCAAATATCAGAAAAGGGAAATAATCTCTGTATTCTGTGACTCCAAAAACAACACAGCTAGGGTAACTCTTTGCTGTGTGTGTATGCACGAGGATCTGAGTCTGCACATGCAAAGAAGTCACATTTAAATGCCTAATGCATTTCTGGGTACTGTGGTAGCATCTTATGGACACCTTACAGCACTGATAGCATTATTTTCATTTTGTTAATTATGAAACACATTCAGAGATATTAAGTAACTTGCCTCAGGTCACACAGCTTCCAAGTTTTATGCCATTTAATTCTGAGGATTTTTGCTTCAGCAAACAGAAGACTGGGCCTCTGATGTTTCTCCTGTTTCTCCGTCTACCTGTCTCTACTCCATTATAAAATAGTGTCACACAACACACCTATAATCCCAGGATTTAGGAGGCTGAGGCAGGAAGATTGAAAGTTCGAGGTCAGCCTCCAACACTTATTGAGACTCTGTCTCCAAATAAAAATAAAAAGGACTGGAGATGCAGCTCAGGGGTAGAGCACCCCTTGGCTCAATCTGTAATACCAATCAATCAATCAATCAATAAATAAATAAATAAATAAGTAAATAAAACAAAATCACACATAAACAGCAAGTGCTTTGTCACAAGAGTGACCTTTCAGATGGGGAAGGCCTGAATAAAGATCTGCCTTCCCCTCTTCCAAGTCTGTTCCCAGAAGGTTGTGGCGGACACAGGCTTTAGGGAAGGCACATTTGACAAAGCGCTAAAAGCAGAGGAGGGAGGGTCCGTTCCGTGTCAAAGCTCCTGTTCTGCTCTTGCAAAAGTCTAAGTGAAAGTCATTTGAGTTTTCCATGTTTGGAAAAAAAATGCTTTTTTCTTCTTCCTTCTTCTTTTGGTCTTTCTAAAAAAGCAGTTAGGGTTTCCCTAGTGATCAGTGAGGCCTTCACAAGGGAAAGGCCTGCTGCTTCTCCCAGGCTGCAGCAGCCAACTTTGTTCTTTGTGCTCTCCCCTGGCAGAGCCTGCAGTGACGCAGGGTGCGAGCCCAGGCAGGTAGGGCCCTGGGCTCAACAGCTCCCTCCTGGGCCCTGGGCAGAAACCTGGAGGCGGCCCAATGCAAAACTTGCTCTGCCAAAAAGGAGCCCTGAGCTGAGAGGAGGAAGGCCAGGCCTTTCAAACCAAGACACTGAAGATTGGAAAAATAAAGCCCAGGGACTTGGCAGGGCAGGTAGCTCCAGCTAAAAATAAAATCTAGATTTAAGACTAACTGCCTTCCTCCATTAGCAAACAAGAATCCCCTGAAAACCAACTGCAAAAATGCTGTGTGAAGAAGACTTTAGTCTATGTTTTATTTTATTCCCTCCCTGACCCAGCCCTCTCACCATGTTCCCACATCCGGGTGGCCCAGAGCTTCTCCAGAGCTGCCTACCCAGCTGGAACCTCTTCTCACCTCTCCTTTTCAGCCACACCAGTGTAGGGGGAATTATGCCACAAGCTGCAGCTGGGCTTGTACAGGTTGAGGATAGTTTTCTAAAATGCTTGGGACCAGGAGTGTTTCAGATTTTGGAAAATATGCAAACATATAATGAGATCTCTTGGGGATGGGATCCAAGTCTAAACATGAAATTCACTTCTGTTTCATATATACCTTGTACATACAGCCTGAAGGTAATTTTATACAAATTTTTAGTGCACCTGTGTTTTGACTGCAAATGCCATGTGAAGTCAGGTGCGGAGTTTCCATTTGTGGCATCATCTAGGTGTTCAAAAGTTTTTCCATTTTAGAGCATTTCGGATTTGAGATTTTTGGATTAGGGATGTTCATTCTATACCTCCTTTAAAAATCAGTGCTGATCTGGGGCAGGAAAACAAGGATGATGGGTATTAGATCAACCCTTGCAGGCCAGGATGCCCTGGTTACCACAGGCATGAGAGGCATGAACTGGCTTTGTGTCCTCTTGGGGTGAGTGTTCTGTCTTCTCCACTCCTAGCAAACCATTAGGGCCACCGTACTTGGGTGTGCGGTATGTGGAACTGGTCAAGCAGGAGGTGGAAGCTCTGGATGCAATGTTCAAGCCCCTGCTAACTCTTATTGAGGGTCACCTCCTGGCTCAGTTCACTCCTAGCAGCATATTCTGGTAACATCCAGGAAAATCCTAAGTGTCTGCCCAGCTATTCTCTCCTGATTAGTTATTTTCTTCCTGTTACAACTCACAGTTCAGTTTCTAGACCATGGGTAGCACCCAAACTGGCACCTTGAGGGTCCTTCCACCTGGTCACTCTCCCTCCTCCATCATCGTCCCAGGAGGCTATCTTAGACCCAGGAGGCAAGGACAGGGCTGCCCGTGTAAAGTCTCATCTGAGTTCCCTGAATACTTAGGAGCAGGAAGAAGCAGGATTCCACCAGGGCCACAGAACCAACCTCAGATACCTCCCTGCACTCAGTAGGCACCCTCAGCTCTCAGGTACCTCTGAGATCCAGCAGAGGAGGCCATCTTTTTGTCCCACATCTGTCTACCTCCAGGTCCCTGCTCTGCAGTGTGCTCTGCCCTGCCTGCCCACTCTCCCTTCTCCTTTCTGTGCATCCACATCCTACCTCTTCTTCCACAGATCCCTCTGGAATTTGCAAACTTGCCCTGCCTTCTTGGTGAAGCCTCTTTTGGGGTGTTCCAGCCCCACAGCATTCCTGGGATCCTCCCCACAGCTCTACCCTTGAGTGCAAATGATTCTTACGTACCACACGTCATGCCTGTCAGTGGTGGGAGTGCTCCTAGAGGACTGGGAATCTGTACTAATCCTTTGGTATATCCCCAAGCTGGATTCCCAGTAAATCTGCAATACTCCTAAGAAAATTCTTCAGGGTCCAACAGACAGTAAGGGCTCAAGCCTAGAAGAGAAAACATACCCAAACCAATGTTCACCCTGCTGTACCCTCATCTGTTCACACCTGGATTTTTCCAGAGACACCTCCAGATATCAGGAAGGGCTTGCATATGCAAACTTCCTGTTCTGTCTGCCTGGGGTTGTCTCCATGTGCCCCACAGTTTGGCAACCTGGCTGGCCCCACACACAAGAGGATCTGGAGAATCACCTTTCACTCAGTTTAGTTCACCTTGCTTTCCCCCTTGCTCCGGGATGTCCTTGCTGGTGGGTAACATCCAGAGCCAGGACACAGGGGACACCAGCAAAGAAGGCTCTTCCACTAGAGACTCTTTCAGATTCACCCTCCATCCCTTGTCCTCATTTTCCAGGAGCTGGCATCAAAGGGGGCTGTAGTCTTGCCAAACCAGTCTTTTTTTGGTTATCCAAGAATCGAGGTGTCCTTCACCCAAAATGGAAATGTTCCTAACCCTCCCCACCAGACAGGGCCCAGAAAATGCTCCATCTCTGGTGAGAAGGTCACTAGCTTGGCTCTTCCCTCCTCCTCCCTCTTGAGTCCATCCTCTTAAGAACTAAAAATAATGGAGGGCAAGAGGACAGAAGGGAATCTGAGAATGATGTGGAGCCCTAGGAAATGCCTTGGTCCACACAGAGCCCAGTATGGCTCCCACACCAGGAGGCCATCCGGGTGGGAACCAACAATAGGCGGAAATAGGGAGCAGCAGAGGAGGGGGCCCGGAAGGGAGCCCGAGGGTGGGCAGACTCTCACACCACACTTCCTAATGGATAAAGCCCAGAGGACACAGAGTCTCAGCCTTTCCTCTGGGAAAGGGCCCCTGGGGCTCTGCCCAGCTGCTGAGGGCCATCCCTGCAACATGCACCAGCTCCCCCTTCCCCTCCCCCACCATCACCCTTAACCTCTTCCACTCCTCCCCAGAGATTTTATTTTTATTTTGGTAAATGCAAAAAACAAGCCTGAGCTACATAGGGTGGAAATCTACTGATGGCTTTCACTGGTAACAGACAATCAAGGCTAAAGTTATGGAATGCTAAGCACCCCAGAGTTTCTTCTGGGCCAATCCCTCAAAAGGACCAGTCAGGATGTGAGACCTCAACCCCACCCCAACACCTTGGGAGGGCTTTGCTGGCCTGGGGAGCTAGAGCCACTTAATCCTTCCTTCTCAGCCCCTGCAGGAGTGAAGCAGAGCCAGAGTACATGGGCTGTTCTGGTAACAGTGGTGACAGCTGATAAGCATTATAAGCCAACCACAACCAGACACAGTGTTAAGTATTTGATATGCATTATGTATGTACAATAATAAAAGTGCCTCAACCTACCATAGAACTGTTCTCATTATCCCATTTTACAGAAGGGGACACTGTGGCACAAAGAGATTAGAAAATTCATCCAAGGTTCTATGGATAGTACATCTAAACTGTGATCTGAATCTAGGCAGACTGGTTCCAGGGTCCAAGCTCTGTGTCACCTGCTTGACTACCTCATTTCTTGCCATTTGTAATAAGTAAGTTTATAGCCAGATTAAACTCAAGTTTAGATCCTGTTATTCCTGGCCAGTGGTATTAGGCAGGTTACCAAACTTCTCTAAGCTTCGGTTCCTCCTTATCTGCCAAGTGGGAATACCACCTATCCTGCAGAGATGCTTTCAGGATTAAATAAAACCAAGTGTTGTGCCAGCTACAGGAGCGCTCAACCTCTCACCTGAACAATCTGGTCTCTGAGCTCTCAAGGGCAACAGCGCAGGTAGGATGAGACCTAGGGGATGCAGCTCCAGACTTTCAGTGGATATTAGCAGTGAGGCCAGACTACCTCCTCCTCTATCTCATCCCCAGCCTTTGAATCCCACCTTTCTGGGAATAAAGTTGAGGGCAAAGGCCACAGCTGACAGGAAGTGGGTCCTTCCTAACAGTCTATTCCCTAACAAAAGCAGACTCCTCCTTTAATTAAGCAAGGTCTTTCTGAAACTTCAAAACACCCAGGAGCCACTGTTTGTTTAATACCTGGGACTGAACCCAAGGGCACTTAACCATGAACCCCATCCCCAGCCCTTTTTTAATTTTTTTTAAAAAAATTTTGAAACAGGGTCTTGCTAGGTTGCTTACAGCCTCGTTAAACTGCCGAGGCTGGCTTCAAACCTGCAATCCTCCTGACTCAGCCTCTCTAGTTGCTGGGATTACAGGTTTGTGCCTCCACACCCAGCTCAGGAGCCACTAAGCCAAGTGTGAGAGAGCATGAAGACAATGAGGTAGCCTGGCACAAAGGTCACCACCAATAATACTGAGTCTTGTAGACCCCACTCCCCATCCAGGGATCTGTGTGGCCTGCAGTAAGTAACTCAGCTAGTTCCCCCAGGGAGATTTGGCTTGGCAACAGGACCCAAACTCTATGGGGGTAGTCACCTGTAGAAACACTGCTTTATTGTTTGCTGAAGATAACATTTAAAAATTCAGGAATCTGAAAGGGAATTTTATGCAGAATGCTAAAGGATCTGAAATGTCACCTTTGCTCCACTGACTCTCATAAGCACAGCATAGCTGAGGGAAACCAGTTTCTGAGCTAACAGCTCTTTGCCAGGTGTGGTGGCTCTGGAGGCTCTGGAGGCTGAGGCAGGAAGATAACAAGTTCAAGGCCAGCTTCAGCATCTTAGCAAGGCCCTAGCAATTTAATGAGAACTTGTCTCAAAATAAAAAATAAAAAGGACTGGGGATGTGGCTCAGGAGTTAAGCACCCTTGGGTTCAATCCCCAGTACCCCCCCACACCCCCCCAAAAATAGAAACTCCCTTATCCCCTCTATGCTACGGACACTCATGGACAAAATACTATCTTTTAAGTTGCTTCTGGGAATGCAGAAAGTGCTTGTAAGAGATTGGTTAAGAGGGTTACCCTGAAGTAACTCCAAAGCTGGAATTTTGGAAACTCCCACCTAAGGAATTTCTAACAAGGAAACTCTTCAGGAAGGACTTGAGAGCTTACAAGTGGTATCAAATATTTAGCTATATTTAGAAAATTATTTCCAAGCAAGATACATTGGTGCAATTCATATTTCAGAAAGATAATACTGATTTGCCTGTGGCTAACTGGCGCTCAGCATATGGCAATACAGATTTGCAGAGAACCAGAAACCCCAAGCTACTTTCTGAAGAAGGCTGTACAGCCTGGCCAGTAGAGGCTGATGCACAGCTCAGAATTGTGCTATGAGTCACCCAGCTTCCCTCTCCCGGCTGGCTGGAGCTGTACAGGCCAGAGTCTCCTTCTCACTTCATCAGCCATGCATCTGTTCACGTGTAGACTGCTGGAGGCACAGGAAACGGGTTGCCAAAAAGGCACACCAGTGAACCCCCGAGTATGAACAAGCGCCATCAGCCCTGGGAACGAGGCTGTCCCCCGGGTGGTGGTGACGTCTTTGTGGGAATGTGTGATTTTCATAAACAGATTGACTCATCACCCTTTCTCGTGCATCTGTCAACTGGGGCCTGGTAGTAGCAGCAGGGTGCTTACTTAGCACTATTACCTGCAGCATAAGGATCCCAGGGCCCCCCTAAGAAGCAGGAAGCACAATGGCCTCCCTTTCTCAGAGAAGCAGACAGGGGCAGAGGGCTCTCCCAGGCAAGTGTTCCCATCTGGGGCAGACCTGGGGGTCCTGCTCAAACTCCTAATCCTGAAAGCCCACATGCTCAACTGCTGCCAGGTTCTCTCACCCAGTGGGAACAGGGACAGTTCACCATAGTTTCCCTCATTTTTTGCATTAGGCTATATTTTATATTGCAATTTTATACAGTAGTTCCTGGGATTATTACAGACAGAATATGTTTTCACCAAACTGAGGTTGGGCTCTCCAGTGTAAAAGAAAGGGGCAAAGAGCTTCATTTCAGGCCCTCTCTGCCCTCCCCTCAGATTGACAGGGAGGAAAAATCAACAAACCTTCAGCAACATTCATATATGCCATTCATTTTTCTATCTAAAGGATCTTCAAGCTTGGACCTCTTGCCTACATGGCTTACAGAAGACTCTTGTTAAAATGGAGGAACTTGAGAGCATTTTGTTAAACAAAATAGGTCAGACTTGGAAAGTCAAGGGTCATGTATCTTTTCTCATATGTAGAAGCTACTGAGAAAAAGAGGGGGGTGGCACAGGGAGTGGGGAAATCTCATAAAATTAGAAGGGAGAGCAGCTGAGTAGAGGAAGGGGATTCCAGTAACAGAGGGAGGAAAGAGGAGACACCAGGGCATAAAATTGACAAATTATGTTATGTGCATGTATACCACATAGAATTCTTTGCATGTCACAAAAAATTCCACTATTATGTATAATTATAATGCAACATTAAAAATTACTTAAAAAAAGAAGACCATTCCATGTCCTTCCTACTGAGAAGGGGAAAGGAAACATTATTAAGGGACACACATATTTCTCTGAAGAATGCATTCTGGAATGGCAGAGGATGAAAGAAAGGTGACCCCTGAGGTCCTTGCAGCCAGGGATCCTGAGCTGAAATCACCACGGAGTAACTTGGAAGAATGGTCTGCTCTCACAGACAGGGTTTTTCATCCTCAACTGGCTCCAAGCCTCCAGGTTCAGGAAGCAGGATCTGAATGTGTGCCTTTGACAATCTATGAAGCCAGCGAACATCCTTAGCAAGTCTACCTGCCATCTGCTAAGCACTGTATATATATATCCCAGTGGAAGTCACAGAGCAACTTCTGAGCTGGGAGTCTGGCTAGGATCTGAGAGCTACGCTAGGTGAGCAATGCAATTCACTCAAGGACTCCATCCTAGAGGGAGGGACTCTGGACTTTCACAGTGACTCCAGCCGTCTTGCAGCTCAGCCCCTCCGAGGTCTCTGGGGGATAGCCAGCATGTAAGAACTGTAACATCATTTCTAGGGAACAGAACCAGCTGGATGACTTCTTCCCCTTAACTTTTGATGCTATTAATAGGGCACATCTGTCTCTGAGTGAAGTCACCAAGGAAAAACCCACATGGAGAAAAATAGTTTTAAACAGTCGTCACTTCAATTTTCGGAAAAGGAAGCAAGTCAATAAACTGCCAAAGAATTCCAGAATTCAGGGTGACCAAGGAGGAAAATGGAAAGTATGTGCCCTGGGAATGCAGGCAGCTGAGCTATGTACACACCACTTGGCCAGCAGGATGTGAAGAGACCAGAAACCCCTCAAACTATTTCCTCTTCCCTTTTCCTAAACTTACTTCTTTCCTTTCCTTTAACAGGAAAACCAGCCAGCAAAGCTTCCCCTAAGCCTGGATTGAAAAATCTGTCAGCAACAAGTGACCAGATGATAGAGGGAAAAGGTTCATGCCAAAGAACAGCAGACATTCTTTTTTCAGTTTTAATTTTTTTCTAAATTCATTGCCAACATTTAAAAAATCCAGATTTCCAATGCCTTTTTGAAGGGCTGCAGCTGAGCAGCAGCACCTTGGGATGCTCTTTCTCTGTCAGCTGGCCTCTGACAGCATCTGGAGTTAGCCACTGGATTTAGAGACAAAGGAAAGTGCTGAGGAAAGCCATAAGACTTCCACTGTGGTCTTCTTACAGGCCACATAAATGTAGTCAAGTCACCTGATTTTCTGGGACGCAAACAGAGATGAAAACGCACAGCCATGCAACATCTGTTAAACCGTACGTAGGATTGGGCAGGGAGGCACGGAAGTGCTTGGGAAACTGAATGTTATACCACATGCAAAGTCAGACGTGACCATTCAAGGTCTACAGGATAAAGCACACAGACCACCAAATCCACCTGACCCAGTCTTTCCTGCTCTACTGGCTGCTCAGTAGGGGAAGGGGAATATCCTCACATAGCAGCTGCATAGTGCACGACTCTGACTGACCTGCCTCCAAGGTGGGAATTTATAAATGGGGGCCGTGGCATTTGGGATTGCCAGCTATGGTCCAGCCTGGGCAAGGAGATTCTCAGGGGAACCTTTAGGGCAGGCCTAGGAAGAAGTCAAACATGTTGGCCATGAAACTCAACATTCAAAATGCCAGAGGAAAGTCTTGGTATTTCACAGTGCAGCAGCCAACTGTATTTTGAGTGTTGACCCAAAGGTGTGGCCATCTTCTCTTTTCCCTACCAGCCTGCCAAAAGAGAAAGAAATGACAGAAATGACCATAGAGGGCCAGCTATCAATGGCTTCTCAGTAGAGAGATAAGGAGAGGGTTAAATGATAGAAAGTAGAGGAAAAGAAGAATTCAAACTATCATTATTTGCTGACAACATGATTCTATACTTACTTAGAAGATCCAAAAAAAAAAAAACTCCACCAGAAAGCTTCCAGAATTAATAAACAAATTCAGCAAAGTAGCAGGATATAAAATCAATACCCATTAATCAAATATATTTCTATATATATCAGTGATGAATCCTCTGAAAGAGAAATTAGGAAAATTACTCCATTCACAATAGCCTCAAAAAAATAAAATATTTGGGAGTCAACTTAACAAAAGAGGTGAAAGATCTCTATAATGAAAACTACAGAACACTAAATAAAGAAATTAAAGACCTTAGAAGATGAAAAGATCTCCCAGGCTCTTGGATAGGCAAAATAAATATTGTTAAAATGGCCACACTACCCAAAGTGCTACACAGATTCAATGCGATTCCAACATCATTCCTTATAGAAATAGAAAAAGCAATAATGAAATTCAATTGGAAAAATAAGAGACCCAGATTAGCCTTAGCAATCCTTAGCAAGAAGAGTGAATCAGGAGGCATCACAATACCAGATCTTAAACTATACTACAAAGCTATGGTAACAAAAATGGCATAGTATTGGCACCAAAACAGACTTGTAGACCAATGGTACAGAACAGAAGACACAGAGGTAAACTCACATATACAGTTATCTCATACTAGATATGAGATAAATAAATACAGTTATCTCATACTAGACAAAAATATACATTGGAGAAAAGATAGCCTCTTCAACAAATGGTGCTGGTAGAACTGGAAATCCATACACAGCAAAATGAAAATAAATCCCTAGCTCTCACCATGCACAAAACTCAATTCAAAATGTATCAAAAACCTAGGAATTAATCCAGAGATCCTGAGCCTAATAGAGGAAAAAGTAGGCCCAAATCTTCATCACGTCTGATCAGGCCCTGACTTCCTTAACAAGACTCCTATAGTGCAAGAAATAAAACCAAAAGTTAATAAGTGGGATGGACTCAAACTAAAGCTTCTTCTCAGCGAAAGAAACAATCAGTGAGGTGAAGGGAGACACTACATTTTGGGAGCACTCCAGGATATATAAAGAACTCAAAAAACTTAACACCAAAAAACCCCACAAATAACCCAATCAATAAATGGGCTAAGGAGCTGAACAGACACTTCTCAGAAGAAGATATACAAACGATCAACAAATATATGAAAAAATGTTCAACATCTCTAATAATTTGAGAAATGTAAATCAAAACTACTCTAAGATTTCATCTCATGCCAGTAAGAATAGCAGTTATCAAGAACACAGACAATAATAAATGTTGGCGAGGATGTGAGGGAAAAGGCATACTCATACACTGCTGGTGGGGCTGCAAATTGAGGCAACCAATCTGGAAAGCAGTATGGAGATTCCTTAGAAAACCTGGAATGGAACCACCGTCTGACCCAGCTATCCCATTCCTCGGTCTATACCCAAAGGATTTAAAATCAGCAGACTACAATAACACAGCCACATTAATGTTCAAACAGCTCAATTCACAATAGCTAAACTGTGGAAGCAAACTAGATGCCCTTCAACGGATGAATGAATAAAGAAACTGTAGTACATATACACAATAAAATATTACTCAGCATTAAAAGAGAATAAAATTATAGCATTTGCAGGTAAATGAATGGAGGTGGAGAATATCATGCTAAGAGAAGTAAACCAATCCCAAGAAACCAAAGGCCAAATGTTTTCTCTGATAAGTGGATGCTGATCCATAATGGGGGGCTGGGGCATGGGGAAAATGGAGGAACCTGGGGCAAAACGGAGGGAAGGGTGGGGAGGGTGCATGGGAGCAGGAAAAATGGTGGAATAAAATGGGCATCATTACCCTAGGTATGTGTATGATTGCACGAACGGTGTGACCCTACTTTGGGTACAACCAGAGAAGTGAAAAATTCTGCTCCATTTGTGTACAATTAATCGAAGAACATTCTGCTATCATGTATAACTGACTAGAACAAATAAACAAATATATATGTAGGTATAAATAAATATATATAAATAGGTATATATGACAACAGAATGCATTTTGGTTCATTGTACACAACTGCAGCACAACTTTTCATTTCTCTGGTTGTACACAATGTAGTGTCCCACCATCTGTGCAGTCATACATATACCTAGGGTAATGACATCCATCAACACCCAGAGAATGGAAGGGACTTACCCAGGACCACAGCTCAGCAGAGGAGGAGCTAGGGAAGAACTTCAGTGCTGCCTGAACAGCAGGCCACCTGCTCTTCCCTATCCTTTCCCTCCACAGGTGTCTACACCTAGGTAGAGCAAACCCATCCTGCTAGGCTCTCCCCAGGCTCCCAACCCCTTTCTGACTATGACAGCCTTCACTCATTCCTCCTGTCCAGGAACTCCAGTGCCCTTGCTGCCCATTTTCCCTTCCTTTTGCACATTACCATGTTGCATAATTTATCCATTCAAATCTAGACTGTGTTCTAGCTCAGGCCTAAATCCTGGGAGGCCCACCATTCACTAAAAGGATGAACATGGGCCTCAAGAACTGAAATGGAGGGTAGAAAAATAAGTAATGATTTTTGTAAAGAAAAGTGCAGATATTATGCTACAGGAAATCAGAAGGGGGTAATACTTCAGAAGAAGGGGGATAAATTAAGGAAGTTTCATGGAAAATGTGATATTTAAACTGAATCTTGAAAGCTAAGATGGATAGCATGTATGTGTAAGCGTAGAGACTGAGGGTAGGAATTTAGGCCTGGGAAAAGCAAGAGACAAAGCAGAAAAATAGAAAGGCACACAGAGAATAGCAAGCAGCACAGCTCGGCAGGGATGGACAACAAAGCAGCTGGCTGCAGAGGCAGGAGATAAGAGGGTACATTGCCTACAGGGAATTTAAAACAATACTAAAACTGATAGACTTTTATCATCATGACTAGCAGACAATTCAAATTAACATATTCCAGCTCACCCAACATTTTGACTAATCCTTAACAACTGCGCTACTTTCTACTTTAAACTTTTCTCTTTTGAGTGCCTCACCATGCTAAGCAAGTGCTCTATCACTAAGTTACATTCCCAACCATGGACTTTTTAGTACGCCTCACACATGCTAGGCAAGTGCTCTACCACTGAGCCGTAACCCCAGCCCTTAGCCATAGACTTTTAATAATATATGTGAGCTCTGAATTCACATGGACTTATTATCTGTCCTTGAACAAATATTAAGTTCTATACTGAAGTTCTTTCAGAGAACTTGCAGTTATAGTCAGCCACTGACACACACTGACACACACTGAGAGGTTCACAGGATTCTATATCAACAGAGCTCACTCTGGTGGCTTGTCACCCAGATCCTGTGTTATTACATGTTCCTGAACTAGATGCCCAGATCAGACATAAAAGTGGAAGCACAGGCATTATATATAAGGACAAAACATTGAGCCTGACCTACTTGCACCCATCCTGTCACCTGAGGAGACCACTGGGAGTTTCAATTTGTGTTTTAAACTTTTCAACAGCAGAGACCGTTAAAATCCTGATGAACTGAAGTCAGGGACAGTATTGTGTCATGGCATTTTTGTGAATTTTTGCCAGATCTCCTTTATGTTTAAGATGTTTTTAATCTACTTGTATATCTATCTGTTGCTTTTTAGTGAAAAACTTTTCAAAATGAGTGTGAATAAAAAAATGCTTTACAACCAACTATGGGAGGAGATTGACAAATCTGGTTCTGTCTACTAAATGTGTTGAAAACACAAAGAAGACAGACTTTCATGAAGTCTGACAAGTTTACAGAAGATTCAGAAACTGAAACTGTAGGGTTCTTATTAATCATTGCCATAGACTAATATATGTAAGTATAATTTTCTAAAATAAACATAATGTGATTATCAAGTATTAAATCCATTACTAACCCTTCCCCCTTTTTTACTGGCACAATCTTATACACAAAATTCAATAACAGAAAAATTTCACTGCCTGCATTTCTTTTCTAACCATTATTATTTGTTTTATTTCTCAATTATTTACTGAAAATAAATTTGTCACTACAGAAGAGGGGAATATTTTTAAAAAATCATCTACTAGATATTCCACTGGTTCAGATTTCTGATGAGGTGTTAATAGAACAGAAGGAGAAGTTTCTGGAATAACTAAGTGAAGATCAGCAAAGGCCTTGACTTTGGGCTAACGAACTTGGAATCAACTATACAGTCTCTTGATAAATGACAAAATTACCATGAACTCTGACTCTCCAAAATGTAATACTTCTAAGAATTAAAAGAAAAAAAAATCTGCAAACCAATGCAAAATTCAAATAAACTGGAGAAATTTTCTTATAAAACATTATGGTTGAAGGTTTAAAGAGATTTTTGAATATAAAGAATCAAGCAAATTCATAAGAAAAACTGTAAGATGCCAATAGATAACCTCATAACATCCATATGATTCAACATACATATAATAAAAACAATAAACTGCGTACTAAATTCACAAAAACAGAAAAATAATAAAGACCATTGATGGTAAGGAGATTACAGCAGGATATATACAAATACACTGTTGGGACACATCCCAAATGCCATGATCTTTTGGGAAAACAGCCCAGGAATATGTTTCAAGGCCCATAATAATGTCTCAACCTTTCATTTACTTGTTTTACTTCTGGAAATCTACTTAAGGAAATACTTTAAAATATGGAAAAAGTTACAAGCACAAAAATGTTAATTACGCCATTGTTTCTAATAACAATAGTATTGAAAATAGCCCAACATTCAACAATAGAGGAATGACTAAATAAATTATGGGTACATCCTTGGGATTGATCATTCAGTCCTTAATGATAAAGATTAAAAAGAAACATGGAAATTTTTGCTACAATGGGGGAAGAGAGGGATGGTCTATGAAAAATGGGCATACTTTATATTTTAGTTTTTGCACTGCTGGAAATCAAACCCAGAGTCTCACACATACTAGGGCAAACACTCTTCCACAGTGTTCAACCCCCAACCCCCAAATGGACATACTTCAAAGATTGAGTAGAAATAAACCAATTTATTTTTGCAGTAGTAGGTATTCCTGCACATTAATTTTAAACTGACTTTAATAAACCATTTGACCTTTTGATTCCTATTGATTTATATTCCATTGTACTGCATGCAAGTAAATTTGTAAGCATCCTCAAATCCTTTTTGAGTCAACTAAAATATAAATTGACCAATTAATTAATAAGCAACAGAATCACATGCTTAGTTATGACGGTAAGTTTATACTAATAGATGTTCTTTCTCTTTATTTTCAAATTTTATGTACTGTGGTTAGCTTACTTTTACAATTTAAAAATTATACAGATCACCAAATAAACAGATGACATGAAGAAACCGCAGCCATATCTCACTCAGCTCCTTTGGTGCCTCTTCCTATATCTGCTCTGAGAACACAGCCCCCTCCAAAAGCTCCCTTCTTCTGAGGGAGCAATAGAGCTTCCTTCCCTCCCGTCTATGAAGGTTCCACAAAGTTAAGACTGAAAAGTTCCCTGAATGGGCTGACTGCTCTAGACACCCAGGAACACCAGTGAAGGGCCATTTTGATGACAGACATCTAGAACCATAAGGTGAAGGAGACTTTTCCAACATTCAAAAGCATGACAAGAATAGGAATGGGGAAGATACTTACATAGGAAATCCTTCCACAAAGAAAAAAAAAAGGAACCCTGCAGCTTGGGAGCAGGGTTCATGATATCTTTGTACCCTTTACTAGAAACTCAGCACTCAATAGAGACTTAACAAATGCCATTGCTCATGGATTCGTTTGTTCGTTCGTTCATTCATTCATTCATTCACCGTTAGACAAATTTTTATTTGCAGATGTGCCACCATTCTAGGTGTGGAGGATTTAGCAGTGAGCACAACACAGTCCCTACCATTGAAGGAGCTTCCCTTGTAAATGGAGGGAGGAGATGATAAATAAGCATATATTGCATCAGGTGGCAATAAATATTTTGAAGACAAATAAAGTCAGGTAGAAGAAAAGGGAGCAGCCAGAGGGTATGATGAGAAGAGTATGATGTCTTTGATGGGCCTTTTCTGCAGGAAATGTGGGACTGGACCACACACTGGAGAAGGGAAAGGCAGTAGAGGGAACAGCCAAAATCCTGGGCCTTGAGACTGGGTGTGCTGGCAAGTTTAAAAGCTGGCAGGAACAGCAAATGGAGTATGAATGGAGTGTGCAAAAGGGGTGGTGGAATAAAAAGAGATCAGTACCTGCACAGTTTTCCAGGCTGTTAATAGGATTTAGGATGTTATGTGAGGTGGAAGGCCACGGAAGTGTTTTAAGGGAGGTGTGTCATAATCCAGCTTACGTTCTAAACGATCATTCTGCCTGTGTGTAGAGTGAACCTGGGCCATAGAAAGCAGATGGGAAAGGGTGAAAACAACAAAGATCAGATGTGAGGCCACTATAACTGTCCAAAGGAGAAAAGAAGGTGGATATTTTTTAACCCTTTACTTTAGACCAGGTCTCTTTCATGAGGAGCATGTTCTGTTTCAGTAATCCTTCAAACTGGAGGTGTGATCTGTTGAAAGAAAATGCCTTCAAAGGCCAATAAAGAAGTGGGAAGAGCATTTTTGTGCCACAGATAAAGAACTGATCCACAGATAAAGAACTGATCCACAGGCAGGGGTGGGGAGCATTATGCCAGGTATGCTATAAAGAAGTATATGTCCTTCCTCGGTGGGAGGCAGTATCACTGAATGGATCTCAGATTTACTTAGGTTGGGCAGCAACCTCACTGTCTTCACACTGCAGCTCCTAAGACAGATGTGAACTTGGGAAGGGAAATAGGCCCAAGTAGAGATCTTGCCCTTGGCTTCTGTGCCTCAATTCCAGTAATTAAAAATCAAAACTTGCCATACCCAGAATGATGACCCTTCCTAACTGGAATTCTGCTTGCGAAAGTGATAAGCATGCATTAGATAGTACCAAGTGTAAGGCAAGGACATTCTTCTAGAAAGTCCCATTTAAAACAGATGAATTGGACAAACCATGCAAACATAGGCTCTGTCTTGCTTAGAGGGGGAGATGATTTAAGGAAAGCTAACACAAGGCCATTGGTTGGTCTAAAGACAATCACAGTAACCAGGTGGGCAACAAGCGCTGCCCAATTCCAACCTGTAGTGAAAGTGATAATGACGTTTCCAGTCCTGAGATATTTCTGGGAAAAAGTGGGCCTGTGTATCTCTGTTTGGATCTTGCTTGTATCTTGTATCTTATATCTGTGTATCTTGCTTTCACCTATAAAACTCTCACTTATAAAGGGATCCTCTGAAATTCCCTAGCATCTTAGGTAGGTCTTTCTGAAGCTTCTAGATATAGAGCAGATATAGGAGGTAAGGATGGCATAGTATAAATACAAACTACAGACACTGTGTAGATAAAGACTGACCCATCCATATACATTAGATACATGTTACATGTTGACATTTCCTGGCTTTTCAGTTTTATCATCTGTCTTCACAAAGCAAGAAACACGACAAGCCTGTTTGCAATGTTAAGTTTCTATATCTGGACAGTCTAGTAAATCCGTCAGAGCTGCAGGAAGCTCCTGCTTATGCTGCTGAGAGATCCCTGCTAGATAGGCTCAGGGACCCACTCTTTCATTGTTCTGTGAAATAATGCATAAAGGTTAAGCACAAACACACAAAGGGTGGCTTGACTATTTCCCCCTTTTTTTGGCTGAGAGACAGTGGTGAAAGGTTTTTTATGGCCCATATATGCTCCAAACTCCTCCATTCCCCAACTTGATCTCAATTGCCACCCTATAAATTCAGAAGTAACAAATTCCACACCACAATGATTTTCTGGTGATAGCATTCCATGGACTTCAAGGCTCTAAGAAAAACTGGGGTGGATTTAGAAGAATTTTGTTGTTGTTTGTTTGTTTGTTTGTTTTAGATCCCAAATGAGCAATGACAAGTATTTTAAAAGATCTAAAATTAACAGTGCTCTTCAAATCCTTTAATCATCTTTTCTCAATATCCCTCATGCCCTTCCAATTTCTTCACAATCCTTATTTGTTTCCTTTTCTCAGTACCTGCCCACCAGGCCTGCTCTGTTCCCTGTCCCCACTTTCAGAACCACTATTCTAGTGTTCTGACCATTCTTAATGATCTGCCAAATCTGTCACCTTCCTGTTTACCCACAAGCCTTTGGCTGATCCAGTACTCTCCATAATGGTTAATGACTCCACATTCCTACCAGGGTGACCCCAGCCCAGTTCCCTCCCAAACAGAGCAGAATGACAAAACAATGGGGGAACTGCATTTGACCTCTGTGTGGGTTTTCTGTTTCCAAGGCCACTGTAGAGGACTCTGAAAACTCTAAACCAGAGGGGAAGCAGACTTGTCCTGCAGAACCCACTATGTTTAAAGACTTTTAAAAAGAGAAAAAAAAAAAAAAGGAACCTAGTGAGGTTCTCAGAAGGGAATACTCTGCTGTAATGGGTGTTTACCCATGTCCCACTGGGTGCTGAGGAGGAAGTGGTTGCTATAACCCAAGGGGGAAATGCTTGCTTGAAACAGGAAAATGGAACTCTTACTACTTTCCATTAGCAGCCTTCTAGAAGCTGGCCACACTGGAAACACTTACATAAGCACTCTCAGGAGGTCCTGAGCTAAGTATCAAGGTTCAGTCAGATCATCCCCCAAATCCTAAGCACAGATGGGGATATAGATATGGGTTCACTTGTTTCCAGAAACATATCCGAAGTGGAAAAGTTTTCTTTATCACTTCCCTTACCACTAGCCAGCTGGATGGCTAGGAGCCACTGGGGAGCTGTGGGGAAAGGAAGGAAGGGGAAGAAGCCTGGATGGCATCCTGCAAAGAACAGTTAAGGGCCAACAGACCTGGGTTTTGGTGCCAGCTCTGCCATTACTAGCTGAAGAACTGTGGGCAAATTGCTCAACCTTCCTGCTTCTTAGTATCTACTTCCTCTGTATGATAGGATGGTATTCGCTGCTCTGCTCACATCCTTGAGCACTGTGAGGATCACATGGAATGAGTACAGATAAAGCTCTCATGGGCTGTACAAATGCTGGTTCATCCAATAACTAAGAGCAAAGAATGTACATAGTTTTCTTGAGTCTCTACCTTGCTCCTCAATATCATCCCCTCAAGCTACAGTTCCACTCAAGTACTCTTCCAGTTACCCTTCTGAGCCCCATCTGAAATTTGGCACATTTTCAGTAGAATATCCTCTAGTGTCTGGTCAGAGCAAAAGCAAGTCCAAATAACAGAAGTAGGGAGGACTCAACCAAACCACTGGAACTTGGGATCCCTGCTCCTACATTCTCTATAATCCAAAAGCAAAGACTTCATCCTCAATGGCTAATTTGCCTGCTTAAAGGGTCAGACTAACTTCAGGTCTGAGTCATATTTTCCATTTAGTAAAATGAACATCTGGCTGCTGTATGATGACTTTTGAATACAGTCTTCTAACTCAGTTACCTGAAGATAATTTTGATGTTCAAAGCAATGTAGAAAGAATAATCAGGTTCACTCCCAGTCTACTTCATACTACTCTGGCACTTTGCAATAAAAGGGTAAGTCTGATGGGTAAAAGCCAGCCATCTTGGTTTCAATATTAACACAGCAATTCTAAGGAAGCAGAGAATGGCAATTCAGAAAAGCCACTCCAAGCATGTGCACACAACTCACTAAGAACCCTGAGGAGTTCTTTAATATAAGAGTTAAAAGGGACTGTAGGTCCCAGAGGCTCCCTGCTATTTCATCACAGCTTGGGGCAAGATGATTTAGGGAAGACAGCTGGATGGCCCTCTCTGCCACTCCATCCCTCACTCTGATGTGACCTTGAGCAGTGGCTCAACCTCCTAAAAACCCTGGCTTCCTCATCTGCAAACTAGGGATAACAAGAAAATATGCCCTGCCTGTATCCCAAGGTTATCATGACACCAAGTGAGAAAACAGATGTGAAAGTACCTTGCAACCACAGAACAGGGCCTAAGTGCAAGTTATTGTTATTTAGCAAAATTGCCTTGAGAACAGCCCAGAAGTCTGGAAGTATTTTATTCTAATTCATGAGAAGACTAAAATCACATCTTGATTTGGAAATAACTGAGGTAGCTGCTTCAGTATTCTTAAATAATTTCCCCAAGCAAGCTGCATAAGCAACCTACTGAATTGAATAGTAAGCTTGGGGGATAAGAGGAAAGTTGCAGAGCTTTTACTATTCTTCTTTTGGTTTTTGAGCCCTGAAAAAGAATCAACATAACTGTGCCATGTTGCCTTTCAGGTACAAATTAAACATACTCTCCTAGAACCCTTCCAGTTCCCACAGCTTTCTCTCCAAACCTGCAAACCCTCTCTTCCCTGCCCTGGGGATGGTTTGGAAGCCTAGAGGTATATGAAACGTTGTTCAGCTAAGATCTTGAAGCCAAAGACATTCCCATCAGCCCTCCCAGTTCCAGGACACACAAAGACTTATTCTGCTCAAAAGGATATTTACCAATCCAGCCCACAGAAGTCTGCCAGGATCAGTGCGAAAGAGCAGAGCTGGGATGGCCTTCTGCTTCATTGCCTGGCAGATGTACCCTACTCTATTATTAGCAACCCAGGCAAGATGCCACCAGGGCTGGGGACAGCCCTTTGTGTCAAACGGGAGGAAGCAGAAAGAAGTGCAGAAGAAAAGCAGGTGAACTGTGAGGTTTCCTCCAGAGAAGGAGAGCAACCAACTGAGTACACAGGGGTTTCAAGCAACCTCTCCTTCCTCCTCAGCTCTTGGACCCCATCTGAACCTCAGACATGCCTAGCACCAAGATTAGAAGCCCTGGAACTCAGACCCACCCTGGATGTACCTCCACCTCCTGCCCCTTCTGGGTCCAACTCAGAGTCAAGCAGTACCATCCCTGCCAATACCTTTGGGCTTTGGATTGCACCACAGGTTGCAAGCTAGAGAAACCTAGAAAAGCAAAGTAAGGGAAAAGTTGGAGAACCTCTTTCATGCTGAAGATTCAACTTACTGCAGCTATAATACACTTATGCTCCTTCCACCTGATCACAACCATTAACATATGCATGTACATATACCACCTTCAGTCCTGTACAGAAGTGGGCACCACCCTTCTGTTGCAGATAAGAAACAATCTTGGAGAAATTAAGTAAATTTTCCAGGAGAAGAATGTAGCTAACACTGATTAAGAAGGTCAGGATTGAGGGGGAGATGAGTGGCAACACCTTTATATTCTTTAAAATGTATTATTTCATTTGTTCAGGTATTTTCACTTGTACTATTTCACTTGCTATAATACATCTATGCAGGCAATACTTGAATACTTTGAATGCAAAATGAAGGAATGAAAAAGAAAAAAAAGACATGTTACCAGTCAATAGCAGAGTCTAGATTTAGATAGTTTTGTGCAACACCAGAATATACTCTCTGGTCACATTTGTCCAAATGCCAAACCAAGATATGGAAGCTAAGACTATTTTTAGAACTTTATTCTTACAAAAAAAAAAAGTTTCGTTTTTTTTTCTTTTTACAAAAGATGGATACCTAAATGACAGTTATTAAACTGGACAAAATAGCCTATCAAATAAAATGACAGAAAAAACTAGTGGTCATGCACATTTAGGGGAGACCCCAGACTCGTACTCAAAAAAGAAAAAAATAAAATCTCCTGCAGATGGCTACAAGTCTCTTAAGAGTATGCTGCCACAAAGGGCCTGGGGTCCTGGAGGAAGCCAACTAATCTAATCCAGTCTAAAGGTTAGAAACACAGTCTCTGGAGACTTAAGTATTCTACCCCTGTCATTTCCTAACTGTGTAACTTCAGGTGAACTTGTCCCTGTCCCCATCAGTTTCTATATAAGTAAAATGAGTCCAGGACACCTGAGTATTAATAGGTAAAGTGTCTAGTACTAAACACTACTGGTTCATTATTATCACCAGCATCAGTCCCTGTTGCGGGGGTGGGGGTGGGGGTGATTTATCTGTTCCTAAAAGAGCCAGCAGTGGGCAAAGTCTTGATGAGGTTTTTACATGATTTCAACAATTACATTCACAGGGGACTTATTCTAGGTCAAGCTCTGCTCTCAGGAAGGAGGTTTCCTGTGTGAAGAGTGAGGCCTCCCCCAAACGACAGAGTTGTCAATCAAGTAGAGCAAATGCCAAGAAGTGAAACCCAGGGAGCAAGTGTCTGCTAGGTGCTGTTGACAAAGGAGAAAAGTTGGTTGTGCAGAGGGCAGGCTTGTAAGGGAAGGCATACAGGTGTCAGCACTTGGCCCTAGTCACAGAGCCAACATCTTCAGGGGACTGGTGCATCTGTCCCAAAGATATGGGTCCCTCTCTAAGGTAGAATTCTTTGCCTCTCAACATATCTCCTTGCTGGTGTTTGCTTCCAATGGTGGCAGCATCTATCTGTTCAGTATTTTAGAAAACATCACTCTGCTTCATTTGTAAAAAAGGAATTGAAAATGTACCAAAATTCCAAGAAAAACTGCCCCTTTTCTAATGTGACTGCCTTGTCTCCTCTCTTCTCTGCCTTTGATCTTATTTTAAATATGACCTAAAAAGTGAGCTGTGATAATCCGGGTTCCTACAGTTTGGGGAGGAGTCTGACTTTGGAGGCAGAAATATGGGTTCTTCTGCAGCTAATCTGGCAACCCCAAGCTAGTCATTTCACTTGAGCAGAGGTACAGAAAATGGAAGGATTAGCCACATAAACTCAAAAATATAACTGAACTCTGAAATCCCGTGGTCCTGGGATGGTTTCCAAAAAATATTAAATTGTGAGGACTAACTTAAGTCAATATTCTATTTCCCTTTTCAACTGGTGGTTGAAGGTGAATGAGAATGAACATGTTCTTCATTATCCAGGATTCTTATGAAAAAGGAAAGCAACTAAAAACAATATACTTAAAATTTAACTTTGACAATATAAAATCAGTTTTTTGTTGTTCTTGTTTTGTTTTCAATGGTAGGGAAAAATCTAAGAGGGTAAATATAGGTGATTTTCACTGTTTAGTCTTCTGGACTTATCCTATTATCACAATGAACATACAACATTTTTTAAATAAAGGTTATTTGTTTTAAATTTTGTTTTTCCAGAGACAGGATTAAGAAAGCGTGTGACTTCTGGAAAATCCCATTTATTAGTGTAAAAGCTCTCATTTCCCAAGCAGGAAGAAAACCTAAGGAGGGTTAAAGTGATGGCCACGCAGGAGTGTGTGTGTGTGTGGGGGGGGAGTCCGAAGATACTGTAGTCTTCCTATTGATGCGGACACCTCACGAAGACCCACCACCTCCGACTTTAACACGGATTACTGACAGCTTGGGGTCAACCCTACCGCGGTCCTGGTCCCGGACAGGGATCAGGATGGAGCTTCCCACTCTGCAAGCGGAGGGGCCACAGCACGCCTCCCGGCTCCCGCGACCACAGGAGCGCGGCCCCGCCCCGCCTTTCCATGACGCAGGACGTGGAGGGCGGGGCGGAGCATGGGGAGAAGCAAGTGGGAGAGGGCCGGAGCGCTAGGAGGATGAGGCGGAGCACGCGAAGCGGGGCGACCCAGAGTCCCGAATCAGCGAGACTCTGAAAGTAGCCGCATTCCTGAAATTTAATTCGCCTTCCTTGAGATCTGAAAGGCAGTATAATTTTAAATCTATTTAAAATTGGGAGTTGAGCACCCGCGAATAAACAAGAGCAGCAGAATATATCACCTTTTCCCCTAGAAGAGGAAATGCTAAATGGTTTAGGGCTTTCCCCCACACACCCCCACCCCGGGAACAGCTGGGGGAACGAGGCACCTTTACCAGGTTTCGTATGAAGTTATCCACGATTCTTATGAAAATGGAAAGCAACAACCCCACAGTAGGGAGAGGAAGGAAAAAAAAAAAAAAAGATGATCAGGTTTTTCTGCACGGACAAAAGTCCGACATCTGTGATAGGAACTTCTCAGAGACCCAGCCTAGTTTGAGATGCAGCTCAAGCCAAAGTCAAAGGCACTGCTGTCAAAGAGACATTTTAGGTGCCTTTGCTCACCTGGAGGATTCATCCTGCCCATTGTGTTGAAGACATCTGGGCACAGAAGAGCTAGCCTGTCCCTAGGGTAAACAAGGGAAAAAGTTCTATCCTATCTTGGTTAAGGCCAAGACCTCTCCCACCCTCAACATGAACACAACTTGCGAATAATCTAAGTGGCTGTGTTATCTCATTTTGCCAAGAAAAAGGCCCCAAATGCTAAGTGGTCAGTCTAGCCCTCTGAAAATTCCATTTAGCAAAAATTATTCATTGCCACTGGTGGTGGTCTTTCAAGCTGAGTGCCTTGCCCAGAAAAATTAACCATCAGCTTCCCCTCACGCCATCAAGCCCAGTGGCCTAAAGATACCTAAGAGTGTACTTTGCAGCCCATAGTTCCTGCTGCTGGTTCCCAGGGAGAAGCTAGGTGGCTCCTTTCTTGCCAACCAGGAAATAACAGCCCCATCTAAAACCAGCCTTTTTTCTCTTAATAGACTGTATTTTATTATCTTTAGGTTAGACTATTGCTGACATCTCCATCTTTAAATTAGTTCACAGGAAGAAGGGAATGGAATTAGTATGTGTTGGGTACATGCCCTGTGCCTGACATTATGCAAGAGAGCTTGTATCTTAAGTTATGCTTCACAGACATCCTGGCTAGAGGACAGAGTCAGAAAGTGTAGAGCATTTGATAAATCCAGAGCCCAGATCCAACAGAGACCTGAAGGATGTCAGACTGCTTTCCTGCAATTACCTGGGGCATATGGAAAAACATGCACATCAAGGTAAAAGATTGATTCCAAAATTAAACATAATCTTTTATTTTAAACCCAATTTACATAGTTTTGCATTGTGCAGATTTACAGTTGTGCTTTATTCTCTCCCACCTTCAACAATATTTTAAAAGAGCAAATACAGGTCTACTAACTGGCCATCATTTTTAGCAACACACAGAACACAATTTCCAACTTTCCAAGCAATAACTCATCCTCATCCTTCAAAAAAAAAAATGCCTATATTCCAGCATCTGTGTCTCAGAAGTCCAAGCTGGGAGGTCAATGCTGCTTGTAATTTATAAGACCAACAATGTCATTAAATGAAAAGTCAGTCACAAAACTATCTGGAAGTAGGGGGGCTGGGGTTGTGGCTCAAGTGGTAGAGTGCTTTCCTAGTACGCCTGAGGCATTGTATTCAATCCTCAGCTCCACATAAAAATCAAATAAAGATATTGTATCCACTTAAAAAAAACTAAAAAATAAATATTAAAAAAAACTATCTGGAAATGGTATACCAGCAATGTAAGTAGGCCACCTAAAGGGCTGGCTGAAAAAAAATGAATCAAACCTCCCCCACACAATGAATTCCAGACAGCTCACATGTCCATTAGCCAAAGGAGCATCATCAGCCGAAGGCTAGGTGAGCAGTACTGTGGTCCTTAGCCTTAGTTGCTCATCATCATTTCCTAGGAGCTTTACACTCACTGTGCCTGTGTCCCAATTCCAGAGATTCTGATTTAATCAGCATGGAGTACAGATTGGCACAGGGATTTGTTAAAGCTCCTGCATGTCTCAGTGCAGCCTAGGTGAGAACCACTGGTTTAGTGTTTGGTCAAAGTGCCCTAAGAGAGCTAGAAAAACATAAATAACATTCAGCAAGACATTCTGGTTCTTGAGAACAGGCAACACCCAAAGAGACTTGTATGTATTGGCAATGAAGGTGAAGTGGCAAGGTAGAGCAAAGCCTTGGGAGCAAAGCAGGCAGAAATTTGAATCCTAATTCCAGCACTTTGCCCACTTTGTGACCTAGAACAAGTTACTTAAACATCCTCATCTGTAAATGGGAATGATAATTATACTTGCCTGGCAAGGCTGAGGTTAAGAATTACCTATACTAGGACATTGTCTGACACCATACTAGGTCTCAAGTAAATGATTCTATGATTCTGAATAAACAAATTGCCTCTGGGATTAACTTGTGTTTGAAATAGATGGAGATGCTCTCGGCTGATAGCACCCTTTCGAGGGGACCCCTTCAGTAAGGGAGATTCCTTCTTCTTTGACAGGAGCTACGGGAGCTAAAAGAAACTAAAAGTGGTGTGGGAGGAGGCCAGGCAACTGCTCAAGCATCCAGGACACCTCCAGCCTTTGTTCCCCACCTCCAGGTCACTTGTGAGTTCTGCCTCAGGAGGAGGTGTATATTTAGAGGGAGAGTCCAACAGTTCTATCTCCCAAAGTAGGTGGCAATCACACTGTATTGTGCCATCCTATGCCATTCTGCCTAAGACAGGTCTGTCTGCCCAAGTACTCACGCCTACCTTCTTCTTCCTCCTTTACCAAGATGTACTGAGGGAAGCCAGACCCAGAAGGGGCAGCCAGCACTGCTCCCTGTTACCTGTTTTTTTACAAATTTGTGTGAACCTGGATGAAAGAGACATACTTTGGGGATCTGTAATAGGTTTCCCAAGGCAGAGAGGATGAGGAAAAAGCCTCATCAAAGCCTGCAACAATGGCTCCCCATTCATGCTTTAAATAGCCCAGCACAAAATAACTTGCTGCCACCATGACTATTTCTCCTTTTCCTCTTCCTTTTCTCCTTTTACATCTACAGAGCTTATAGAGCCCTTTTGCATACATTATTTCTTGTGGTGCTCAAAATAGCCTTGTGAGGCAGGGGATGGCAAGGACTAAGATTACCCTGAAAGAAACAGAATCTCAGTTTCCTTGACTTAGTCAAAGTCCTAGAATTCATCACAGAACTAGGACTTGAATCCATGTCTTAGTACTGAAAATCCATTCTATCATGCTCTGCCTCCTTGCCCTCTACCCATTTCAAAGACCTTACTGAAAGCTGTACAGTATAAGCCATCTGTGAAATGGGGAGGATGGTGGAAGCAAGGAAGCATAGATTTGGAATTAATCTAAGTTGTAGCCAAGCTCAAATTTCCCTTGGTTAGATATTTAGTCCTGAAATTGTGATTTTTGGGCAACACATCACTCTCCCTTTTCTGTGCCTCTCTCCTTTCCTCATCTGAGAAAATGGCAAAGCCACCTGCCCAAGGAAGGTGAAGGAAGACCAAAACTCAACCACCAAGCATCTTACAACACCTGTGCCCCAGAACGTAGCTTTTATCTTACCAAACTTCTTTTTAAACAAGTAAAGAAATGAGGGTATCATAAAATATTTTACAAAGATAGATTATTCATTGGTGGACCATAGCATGCAATGTTAAATTTCCTTCAAAGAAAGTACAGATAGCCTGATAATTCCCCACAGCATATCTCATAATGAAAAACCTGTTTTTTTGAGTAGCAGGGAAATTTCTAGTCAAAAGAGTAAAAGAACTTGGAAAAGGAGAAAAATGGCCCCCAATTCTCACTAACTTGGATTTATCTTCCCACCCTTGGGATGATGTACTGATGCCAGACACACTAGGAACAAAACCAAGAAGGCAGCAATGGAAGCAGCACAAATATGACCAGAAGGGAGCATGAGAGCAAGGAAGAAGGACCCCAAAGAACTCAGAGCAGGGGAAGCACTTGTTTATCTGTTACCAGAGCCTCTCCAACCACCCTGCCTGGCATGATTCTCCAGAAGGAAGAGCGGTCAGCCTACAGGTCCCACTGGCCTCTCTCAAGGGCCTTTATGGAGTGCCTACATTTGGGTTCACAGAGCATCCTTTCTTCAGTGAGCGGGGAGAGGAAGATAGAATCAGCACTATATATATATCAAGAGAGGGGCACTCACAGTTGCAGTATATACAAACCTGACCCTGGATCCTAAAGAGTTCCTCTTCTCGGGTGGAATACTTTCCACAACAGAGGACACTAGTAAACAACTCCTCGGAGCAATCAGCCACATGATGCAGATGAATGCATGCAAGGGTCTCAGGCCTGATGCTTTTAAAATGATATTCTCATCTATGATTTCATTTGTAAGCCTAAACACTGAGTCCAGGCGACTTGCCTGGAGATACACAGGTGGAACCAGAATCCAACTCTGCCAAGGCCACTGGGCTGCCTCGCTGATCATGGCAACCAGCCTCCAGATCTCCACCATTCACACCCATGGGCCAGCATCCCCCAAGGCAGCAGAATACTGAACCCAGAATCAGCTAATCTGAAAGTTCCCCACAGAGAAGGAGAAACTATTTGTTTCTTTCCCCCTCCTCCTTTTAAAAAAATATTTTTATTAAAACACAGGGTCTTCCTATATTGCCCAGGCTGGCCTCCAACTCCCGGGTTCAAGTAATTCTCACGTCTCAACCTTCTGAGTAGCTAGCTGGGCCTACAGGTGCCCATCACTGCACCAGAATTATTTTTCCCTTTTAAGTCTGCAAGGACATTGAACAGTGGAGAAGGTAGAGAAGGAAGGAGGTAACTTTCCTCCCTGTGTTTGGAGGGAAAAGGTCCTTCAACAGGGACAACACAATGTGGTATTCATCTAGAAGTCAGTGACAACAGAGTTACCTATTAATGTCCCTTTCAAAACTTGACATGTCCTCTTATCATCCAAAAGACATTTAACTGCCTTAAATGTAGCACTTCAAAATTTAGTTCATGACAAGTTTAATGTTCAGTATCCTTCTTTATACCACACATGCCAGCTCAGCCCCACCCCTGCTCCTAGGTCTTGGTAGCATTGGCCCACTCACCATTTCCCGGTCCTGTCGAATTCTCTCTGGTCTCTTGGCCATTCTCACAGATCTTTCAGTTTGGAATTGTATTTACCCTGCGTGTCCAGCCACTGAAGTGTAACTCAGCAGTACACCTGCTCCTGTCCCCTTTTCCACAGAGCCTTCACAGATGAGCTTTGGCACGGGACGCCTCCCAGCAAGCCCTGGGGCAGAAGTCACCACTCCCTGTCTGTGCCCACACCACTCTGGCCCTGCCCTCCTAGGCCTCCTTACCACTTCTACCACTCAGTAGTCTATGACCAATAACACCTCCAGCTCCCCAAGGGCAGGTTCTAGGACTCACTCAGCCTGGAATGTTTAGCATGTAACCGGTGTTTAGTTCAATGTTTATAAAACGAACATACAAGTTAACTAATTAAAAGCCTGAAGACACTATAGTTGAGGATCCCTTATCCAAAATAGGTAAGGTCAGTAGTGTTTGGGATTTTGGATTTTTTTGATCTGATTATGGAATATTGCATATACATAAAAATATATCTTGGGAATGGAACCTAAGTCTAAACATGAAACTCATTTATTTCATATGCATCTTATGCACATAGCCTGAAGGTAATTTATACAACATTTTAGTGTGCCTATTTTGACTGCCACCCATTACAGGAGGTCAGGTGTGGAATTTTCCACTTTTGGCATCATGTCAGTGCTCAAAATGTGTTGGGTTTTGGATTTTTGGTTTAGGGATGCTCAGCCTATATATATTTTTAAAAATTCCACTTTGTTGGTTACTCTAGAGCTGGAGATGTGAAGCAGCTTGCTGCTAAGAGCTTCAGGGAGCTATAGGACAACAGTAAGGTTTTCCTCTGGGTAGAGAAATGTAGAACAATACAAGGAGCTGATAATGGAGGAGCATGGGGAAGAAGAGGAGAAGAATTCGGCAAGATAAAGATACCAATGGGAGACATTAGTGCTGAAACCAACCCCAGATTAACAAGGCAAGTTGCTACAGGAACAAGAACAGCCCGTCCACATGCACACAGAGCACTTAGCAGAGAACCTGAGGAGAACCCAGGGGAAAGCCATGTGGGCTAGCAGGCTTCCAAACTGGTTTTGTCTGCTCTAATGAAGTGCTGGAGGTGGGTGGGCAGGGGGAGGGTCACAGAAGCATCTATCCTTGAATTCACAGAGGGGATCTCCTGGCCAAAAATCTCTCTCAATTCCTTAACTATCCAGTGGGCCTAATTTCATTTCTGGGCATGTCTGGTAATTGATTGGAAAGGAGGAAATGATTAGTTTTAAAAGAAAGTAAAGTGGGTGTGGTGGCACACGCCTGCAATCCCAGTTGCTTGGGAGGCTGAGGCAGGAGGATTTCAAGTTCAAAGTCAGCCTCAGCAGCAACAGCAAGGCACTAAGCAACTCAGTGAGACCCTGTCTCTGAATAAAGTTCACAATAGGGTTGGGGATGTGGTTAAGGGATTGAGTACCCCTGAGTATAATCCCCAGCAGCCCCCACCCCCGCAAAAAAGTGGGAAAATTCCTTGGGGTTCACAGAGTTACTATTACTAGATTCAGGTCCTCTCAAGCATTTTGCAGTGGTAAGTGATAAGTTCCAAACCGGGAATCCAACTTGGCCTTGGAGAAAATGGGGGAAATTCAAAAGGATCAAATTACTCAAGTACCCTTAAGCTTAGTATAAAAACCCCAAGTATCTTGTACTACCTCTCTTTATCCTCTGAGGTCCTGATCCTCCTCCACCCCTGCACAGACCTAACACATTATAAGCCTTATTAAAGATGACCAGCCAGAAACCTCAGTACCTACTCAGAGGTAAAAGGATAACTTCTGGCCATATGCCTCCTATCTAACTGGGATTCTTTGATAAAACAATATGTAGCTATGCACCATGTTGAAAAAGTATATCCCAAAGGGTTTGAGTGTGTGTCCATTTTTTCTAAGGGTTGTCCTGGGGTGGTGAGTGAGTGCTTGTCACGGTACCATAGGGACTATATGTGGCTAGCTTATATGGTGATGGGAAGGGAAGAGAGGAAGCAGACAGAGCTCAACATGCCCAAAGACTTGCAAAGAAAGTAAGAGTAATTGCCCAGGAAGATTGACAAGCAAGCCCCCTGGAGCAACTGCCTCAGTCTGAAACCTCCAGAAAGTGACATAACCTTAGACCAATTCGCTGCCTCACTGATGTGGCACAACTCATTTGTTTCCATGGGCCTCTAGTATATTTGTAGACAGTGAGCAAAAAGGAATACCTAAAAAAGGAAACTTTCTATAGCGTCATTTACACTTGAGCTGAAATAAGTTCAGTGTGGAGCAAAATAAACTCTGGTCAAGAAGAGAAGGCAGAAATAGTGAGTGCAGAATACTGCCAAATATTTAGACCATGAGATCCAGAACCATAAATTACTCATGAACAGAACACTTTCAGAGTCAGGATCTACGACTTCTAATCTTGGATGAAAACAAAAGTCTCATCCACTGTCCACATGGAGTTACCAAAAGTGAGCCTAAAAAGAGGGTACAAGGGCCTGGAGTCTCCCCTGATTCTATGTCACACAGATCCCTTGTTTCTGGTCTCCCAGTTCAGGTACCAGCCTGGGAGTTACACTCTGCCTTCTATCCCCAAGAACAGCTCTGTCAACAAAGACACACTAGAAAGGAACACAAGCAAGCACTGCAACAGAATCTGCCTCTGAATTTTCCAACTTGGAGCTAGAAGACTGAAAAATTCCTTAAAATCCCAGTTCCAGCAGCTTCCACACCATGTTGGGCACCTACTCAGAGACACCTCCACTCCCTTGGACCTTCCTGGTACACACAGGACCACACAGATGCCAATGGCAAGGAGGGGGCAAATCCTCCAGCCTGGGCAACACCATAATTGCTCCTAATTTTCAAGGGGTCACCTACATATGGCCCTCTTCCCTAACCAACAGAGATGGAAGTAAAAAGACACCCACCAAGCTCATGAGTCCCACAGACTTTGGGAGGGACATAGGGCTGCTCATTAGACCTCAGGGCTCTTTGCCAAGTCTAGCCAAGGCATACTTTACAACAACTTCCCTGCCCCCTATTTTTGTACACATTACATGTTTACTCTCTGTTTTACTGTATGTTTTATGTGAATGTCATACAAATAACATTCACAGAGAATGAGTTCTGTGTTTTAAAATCAAGTTTATTTTTAATTGGTACATAAAAATTGTACATTTTAATGGGCTACCTACCATGAGATGTTTCAATACATAGGTGCATTGTGTAATGTTTAAATCATATTAAACATATCTGTCTCCTCAAACATGTATTATTTCTTCTTGGTAAAAACTTTCAAAATTCTTTCCTCCAGCTTTTTGAAATGTACATTTCTATAAGTTTCTCCTATTTTAAACAAGAAAGTGGTCCTAAGTTTTCCTTAGGAAAAATACTAAGTCTCAGGCTTAAGCTGAAAATAAAGGGGGAAAAAAAGGATATAGTATTTATTTCTGAAAGCATTAACACCCTGAGAGTGTTCTGAGTCCCTCTGAAATGACAAACCAGGCTGGTGGTGTTATTGTAATAAAAGATCTCTATAGCCCTTGATAGTTCCAGAAAAGTAAAGAATGTTCTTAATTGCATTTCCCTGTATGTGACAGGTGACATGCTGGCACTGGTAATGCAAAGACGAAATCAGACAACATCCCTTGGGGAGCTGCTTTAATAGAGCTGTTTCTAGAGACCCAGGATGTAAACCTCCAAGTCAGCCAGGACTGCCCATTTGTTTAGGGTCCCATGTAAGCCAAGAGAAGAGTCACCCTAACTCTGCTATGTGGCAATGCACAATAATGTGAGCCAAGAGAGGCAAGAAAGTCTCCATCACCAAGGCAACTGCAAGCAGGCAGAGGCTGCCCAATGCTAATAATGATGCCCATCAAAATTAGTAGGCGCCTCAGCGGCAGCCCAGACCACAGGGTTGGTGTGACATTCAGATGTGCTGGAGCAGAGTTTTGATGCTAGAGCTTTCTCTTCAGCCTTCCTATTTGGAACCACATCAACAATCTTCGTTCCCTTTTCTCTACCTGAGCCACAAACTACCCAAGGAGGCTGGTCCTCTCATTGGCCAAACCACAGACAGATGCATGAGGATAGGGAAGGGGGTCAGGGGGCCATAAAAAATTATTTAAACATCTCCTTGCTTCCATTAATAACCATTCAGTTTCCCCCAACATACAAATTTCCCCCCACTTTACTGACATCTAGAGTCTATACCCCTCACTTGGGACTGAGTTTGTTCTGTGACCTCCTCAGGGTATTCAACAACTAGTGTTCAAAACAGTTCTCTCTAAGGAGATATGTTTAGCTTTACAAAAATTCCTAAAGCCACTGGGATATGTTCTCTTGCCAAAACTGACAACTGGCCTATTTTTAAAGTCCTAACCAATGATCTCTTAAAAGCACTCTACACACAAAGAGGCAATGAATGACCAAAAATTAATGGGCCAGTATTAGGTTTTTGTTTCTCATACAAGCCAGAATTTATCCATCCAAAAAATAAGGTTTTCTTCAAAGTAGTCTCCCCTAATGAGAATGTACTTATTCCCCTGGGACTGTAGTTACCTAGAATGTTTTTGGAAAGTCCTGTTATGGAACAATATTTGCTTCCCATAGCATTGTGTAGGATACAGTTAACAAGCATTCAACTGGCAGGAGCTTCTGCGTACCAGGCACTGTAGTAGGCCTGGGGTGGAGGGCTCCCACAAGGAAATGAAACAAGACTTCTCCTACAAGGCAATGGCTGTCTAATAGTGGATGGAGGAAAAAGAAAACAAGGGCTTTTGGAACATATACCATAAGCCAGGTCCTGGGCAACATATTTTGATAAGTTATATTTAATATGCATCCCAAAATCTTAAAAGCAAAGACTGAGATCTGGAGAGGCTAAAATGACTTAGCCAAAGTTTCACAACCAGAAAATTACAGGACTGGTCCTGGACCTGGCTGTCATAGGAATGCTGGTGCTGTCACCACACCAGGGCAGCACCCAGCAATAAACAGATCTTCCAAGCAGGAGGCTGACTCAGGAGAGGCCTCAGAGCAGAGCAACCCGATCTGGGTCGCTTGCCACGTGTCTCGTCCTGCGTCAAGCACTCGCCTCCTGTTTACCTTTCATCAAGAGTCTTTGACAAGCCTAGTGGGAAGGGAGAGTTTCTTCAGATAAAAAACAGAGCTTTTTATACTCCTACTATTTACGTCAGCTGAGAAAGAGCTGGACACACAGACACATTTACAAACACACCTCACTCATACAGAGGACGGTTTATCTATTCAGCTTGCCCACCATACAAGGAGGCAGGGACATCAGGCCTTTGTTTCTACACGTCAAAACTAGTTCCTTACAATAGCCCAAAGGTGGAAGCAACCCAAGTGTCATCTGACAGGCAAATGGATAAACAAAATGTGGTACATACATACAAGGGAATATGATTCTGCCTTCTCACAAGGAACAAAATTCTGACACATACTACAACATGGATGGACCTTGAGGACATGCTAAGCGAAATAAGCCAGACAGAAAAGGACAAATACTGCATGATTCCACTTGTGCAGGTACCTAGAGTAATCAAATTCATAGAGACAGAAAGTAGAATGGGGAATGGGAGTTATTAACTAAAGGTACAGGTTTTTGTTTGTTTGAAGTGCTGGGGATTAAACCCAGGGCCATGCATGCTAGGAAATACTTTACCACTAAAATATGCCCTCAGCCCCCAGGGTTTCAGTTTTGTACCATTAAATTAGTTATGAATAGTAGGATCGATAGTTATATATGAATGGACTTAATGTTACTGAACTATACTCGTAAAATGGTGAATTTTATTTTTTATTTTACCATAGCTTAAAAAAATTGTTTCTTTTCTTCAAAAGAACTTCAGACACATTCAACCAGCTTCTTCTATTCTCTTTTCAACCTGAGGCTTTAAATGAAAGAGAAAAGAACCAGGCTGGGCAGAGGCAGTCCTAGGTGATCTCTGCACACACATAGTAAGCAGGTTTTCTAAAATCACCCCAGAAAATCCCGCAAATATATATGGACTCCTTAGCCTGAGCCTGAATCAGTAGCAGGAAAGAGGGGAACTAGAATTAGCAAACATCCCCCTCTACCCCCAAATTTGCAAAACAGTAGTCTGGCTAATGCAGTTGGTCCAATATAGAGCGGAGCAAAAAAAAAATATATATATATATATATATGAAGAAACAATGAAAAGAAACTGGTAGTCCTAAAATTCTCTCTTTTTGAAGAACTTGGTTCTCTGGCCAATTTCAACTTTTCCTAATAAAAACACAATACTATAATAATGCTAAGTAGTCGGTCATGACATCTCAACAATTTGACTTTGCCTCCAGAGATTGTTTATATTGCCATTTACCCCTTCTCACCTCATAATCATACTTATGGGTTCAATTATAAACTACCCCAGACCAAAAATAAGCCAATAAGAGCTCAGGAAGCAGCATTGTATTGCATGGCCCTAATCACGAACACACAGGGTCACCAGGCTCAGGCCCAGAGCTCCCCAGGAGTCTGCAGATTCCCAGGTACCTGCTGAACCCTAAACAAGTGACCTATAAGCCAGGATGAAAAATAATAGCCCTGGGGAAACAAGGATAAAACATCTGCAAGTCACTCAGTATTTACTGACAGTCTATTATGTGTATGAAACTATATTTTCATTGGACCTTCAAAATCCTATAATGTTTGAGTACTATAAATGAGAAAATGGAAGAATTCAGCAATGTGCCCAAGAAGCAGAGCTAAGATTCAACCTTAAATCATCTGACTCTTTCCATTACATGAGGCTACTTCTCAGAATGAATTTTTCTTTTTAATCCTGTTTGCCTGGCTTCTCGGCTTCTCCAAGTTTTCCATAGGCCCCAGCCCAGCCCAATTTTCCATCTGGGTAAAAAGAGAATCATCCCAGCTGCTGCCTCTCAAGTCACATGAAATAGTAAGAAGAGATTCCAAAAATACAAGTCCCAAAGCCTCCTTAAACAGATAGTAAAGTGGAAATCCTCTGTAATGGAATAAGCATCTAAAGAAAGCCCTCTCCCGTCTATAGCTCTGGGTTCCTCACCATAACACACTTCCAGTTCTCACCCTCCATTACCACAGAGCAGCTGAGGCTGCACTTGTGTCCCAGTGTTTATGTCCTACCCGCACAGCCTTGTGGTCTGGGTGATAATTGTGCTGGCTATTTTTGTAAGGAAAAGTCACAGCAAACCACCAGCCTGTTTGCTCCCAAGAGTGATAGCTAAGGGCAGCATACTGTTCAAAGGATTTAGTCTTCAAATGTAGAATCATTAATGTCCTAAATATACTATCTAAGGAAAGCCAAAAGGAAGGTAAGGGAGGGAGCAGAGACCTTTTTGAGTTAAAGGTCTGTGCTGACATCATGGGCCAGACAGAAGGTTGATTTGTATCTTTTCCTGTCCTGGATAATTCAACTTTATCCTAAAGTCCCCCACCAATGCTTTTAAGAGAATTCATCTTATCCAGTGGTCCCAGCCACAAAGAGACCTTACCAAGGGCAGCCCTAAAAGAATTTATGTTCACAAAACCATTGCTAACAATCTTATTTCCTCCCCCCACCCCCAGTACTAGGGATTGAATCCAGGGGTGTTCTACCACTGAGCTACACCCTTAGCCCTTAACACTCATTAGGTTGCCCAGACTGGCCTTGAATTCTGCCTATCCTCTCAGGATGCTGGGATTATAGGCATGTGCCACTGCACCCTGCTGTTGCTAATAAATTTTAAGATACCATAGAGAATATGAGAAGGGTCAAAATGTTAAAGATGGGTAAATATTTGCCTAATGTTTTGTCAAACTGGATTCTGGCAGATTGGCAAACATAGGACATGATTATACAACAAGTGATTTGTGAGCATTTACAGGGAAAGGTAGAAATCACTAACAGTCTTCATGGTTTCACTGAGAAAATCTCAATAAAACAATCTCATTTCTTCTTCTGTTGCAGGCTTCAGGATGTGTTCATATTTCATCAAACTGCATAAAAGACTGAAAAAATAAAATCTGTATCAAAATGTAGTTGAGTAATTTTAAAATTGTTTGAACAACTATACTCCCAAGGCCTTAAGAACCTTGAAGACTTTTCTAATGGGACCTAGAAGGTTCCTTCCTGAGTCTAATCCTAGTCAACCTGTTTATCAATGACTTTAATTTGTGAAGAGTAACAGTATTAATTGGCATAGAATGCTCTCAACAAAAAGTAATGAGTGGGTGACACCGTACAGTTGCATCAAGTATTTCTACATCTTATCTCGTGTGGGCCTGTTTAGTCACAGTGCCAGGAATCATTATGCGCACGTTACAACTGAAGACACTCAAGTTCAGCCACAAGAATTTCTCAGCTTCCACAATACTGACATTCTGGATAATTCTCTGCTGTCCTGTGCACTGTATGATGGGTAGCAGCATCCCTGGCCTCCACCTGTTATTGACCAGTAGCACTACCTTTATAGTTGTGACAACCAAAAATGTCACCAAATATTGCTGAACATGCTCTAGGGGCCCACATCACTCCCAGTTGAAAACCACCGGATTAATCAAGTGATTTAATCAAGTGAAAGCCACTGGGTTAATCAAGCCTTAATCAAGGTCCAGGATTAAAACGTTGCCAGGGCAGTATTTGACCATAGGCTCCTTATGTTTCCTTCCCTTGCAAGAAGCTGGGAGGGACAGTGAATACAATAAATCACAGAAGCAAGAGTCAAAATTGTCTTGATGGAAATGCAAGGCCAAAATCAGCCACAGAAGAGTGCAAAGGCTCATATTCTGGTTTTAAGAAAATCAAGTGGGCAAAGGGAGGCTGGTACTGGTTTCACAGCAATTATGTATGGGGTGGGGGATCCTCTGAACCTCAGCTCCATAAGCAGCAGCCCCATATGACTCTGCAGATGCCAACATTACCTTGGGCTATCCTGATGAAGAAAGCACCCTGGCATCTCCCATACTCCAACCCAGGCCAGTCACAGGCATTTCTTACCACCTCTTATCTCTTCTCACCCATAGCAGCAGACCCCGACACCTCCCATGAAGTCTTCCACCTCTCCTACAGAATGGGGCATTGACCATCCTAACCTGGCCCTTCTGGTGGCAGCAGCACATGGCCTATGGCAGGATTAGAAGACAGAAGGCAAGAAGGAAGAGAAGGAAAGGAAGGAGATGAGAGAAATGAGGGAGGAGAAGAGAAGGAAAATGCAGTAACTACGGCAGAGCCTACAACACCATAGTAAACCCCCAATACACAGTAGGACAAGGGTAAAGAGAAAGAAGAAGGGAGGGCAAGAGAAAGGAAGGGGACTTAGGACCATGAGAGGGAAAAGGAGGAGAGAAAGGCAGAGCAGAAGGAAAAGACTGATACCGCTCTGCCCTCCAACATCAATTCCCACATTATTTTTCTCCTATCCAGTTTCTTCTTGCCTCTCATCCAGGGCACCCAGCTTAGCCTACAACACAGCATTAACCCCCTAACCTGGGAATCTCTGTAACTCAGTATACTCAGTAAAAAATCCTGGCTCAATCCCTAAAAAACAAATGCCGAATGTCTTCTTTGATTTAAGGGGGGCAACTCAAAACAGAGCAGGGAGGAAGAGCATGAGAAGAAGATTACCATTAAACAGGGATGAGAGGTGGGAGGGAATGGGAGAGAGAAGGGGAATTGCACAGAAGATGGAAGGAGACCCTCATTGTTATACAAAATTACATATAAGAAGGTGTGAGGGGGGAGAAAAAAAAGAGAAAGAAATGTGTTATAGTAGATGGGGTAGAGAGAGGTGATGGGAGGGGAGGGGAGGGGAGGGGAGGGGGGATAGGAAGGGCAGCAGAATACAACAGACACTAGTATGGCTGTATGACCAATGTGATCCTGCAATCTGTACATGTGGAAAAATAAGAATTCATACCCCATTTGAATCAAATGTATGATATGTCAAGATCATTGTAATGTTTCGAGTAACTAATAAAAAAAAATCCTGGCTCCACAAATTACTAGCTGTGTAAATTTGGGTCAATTATTTAATCTCTCTAGTTGTAGTTTCCGCATCTGTGAGGCTAGGATAATAATATCTACCTCATGGTTTAGGCATGGGATTAAACAAAAATTAAATTATCTATACATATACAATTGTTCAGCTCCATGTATGTGTGTGTACACAGAGTGCTTGGCACACAGAAAGTACTCTCTGGTAGCTTGAATTAGTTATAACATACAATACTGGCAGGTAGATAATAACCGTATATTTTACTATCTCAAACACAAGTTTCCACCTCTGATAAGGCCCAGTCTTAGAGAGGAAACAGCATAGGCCTGGCCCCTGAGGACAGTTTCCTGAGGGAACCATTTCCTAGGTGGAGCATTGCTAGCTTACAGCAATATCAGCTGCTATTTTTTCTTAGGGTTGGTTTGGAGACAAAAACTAAGATGGCTGACTTCCCCCAAAGAATCACAACGGGCATTAGCAAACAGAAAAAACAATGACACCACAATACCTTTATATCCAATTGGAGCTCTGGATATTTTCTAAGCTTCATGACTCTTGCTAAAATCCCAGCATCTCAGAATTGAGATACTGCAGAGGTGATTTGGCTGGAGCCTTCCCCTGAGGCCTGACCTGGGACCTGAGTCTTCCCTGCACTGCTTTACTAGGGGGAAAAAGAAAAATCACATAGGCCCAGAATCAATCAAAACATCCACTTCCTACACATAGAATAGGTAATTAAGAAGAAGGCACATCCAGGAAGTTCATCACTCCAGGATTTTAGGGAACAAATCACACCAGCAACCACCAAACAAACTAGTTCATTCTACTCTGGAGGTATTATGATCTGAGTGCAACATAGTATTGTCCACCAAACCAGAATCCTCCATGGGCAAGCATCCAATAAAGTTGGTAGGGCCAGAAATAAATTCACTGAATCAGGCTACAGTGCCTGTTGCCACTTGGTTAATCTTCCTCAAATAGTTTCCTTGTCTGAAAAGTGAAGGTAATAATAGTTGTTGTAAGGAATAATTAAGACATGATGTATTTAAGGGCATGGTACAGTGTTTGGCAAATATTCCAGAAATGTTTAGGTTTTTCCCCTTTCTCAATCAACAAGCACATGTGAAAAGATCAAAAATACACACTGCCAAAAAACATGAGAAATAACATTTTCCCCTTTTTGACAAGCAAGTATTCAAGGCAGACATAGCTCCACACCAGCCATGAAGGGGCCTAGCTCCTGCTCTCCTCACTCTTGGAATGCTAGGATGGATACCTAGAAGTTAAGTGGGGGAATCTGTGCCTAATTCTCCAACTCTGCAAACAATGGCTGCATATTTCTACTGAAGGATAAGCTGAAGCTGAACACAACTTTCACGTAAAAACTGGACTTTGGTAAAAACATTTGGTAAAAACTAAACACTTTGATGGGCATTTAAGTTAATTTTCCTGTGACTACAGCAGCTAGAGGGAAGGTGATTCCAGGTGAAGGCACTGGCAACCTGCTGCAAGTGGCATTAGTACAAGAAAGAATTCTCTGGTTTCCTAGGCACAGAATCCAGAACTGATCATACAAGCTGCCTCAGGAATGCCACAGTTCTCTTGCCTTGACTGGCAGATGTGTTAAGGGGTCCCCTAGAGAAGCCAAATCCTCCTGGGGAAATCTTGGTCACCACCACAGAGGGCTGCCTGCAGGTTGGGAGCTTCCAGACCCAGAGATAGGGTCTCATGCACCATGTTGTCCAGACAAAGAAACATTGCCCCAAGCACAAAACAGTACTGTGGGTTGAAAAACAGCTCTGGTAGTGTCTGCCTTACCAGTTTAAGTCTTGTTTTCTGTCCTCTAAGTGTCATGGGTATAACTGTCAAGGGGCCAAAGAGAATCACCCAAATTGGACAGTTCCTTAAGGGCAGAAGTTCTGTTTGATTTACCTTTGTTTCCACAGCACCTAGCATGGTGCCTGGCATAAGGCAGATGTTCAGGAAATTTCTGTTGATGTGAAAGATGAGAAAGGTCACTGACTCCTTAAGATCCCCAAAGCAGCAGCTCATTTCTGGAATGAACAGGGCTGACCTCAGAGGCCAGAAGAGCAGGGCAAGGGAGCCAGCAACACAGGTGTTAAGAAACCTCCCATACAGTACAGGTGCTCTGGGCCAGTTAGAGGAGGATCCACCACTCAGAATCATAAGATTGGGAAGTGTAGGCCTCAATATTTCATTTTGACTCTCCTCAGGCTCAGAACAGACTGAACTAAATAAACCATCCTTGGAAAAGACAGAGCCCCAGGTGACAGGTATTATTTGCTTATATATAAATGGGTCCTTACTAAATCACCAAAGGCTGGAGAAGAATGGAAGACTTTCAGGGAGCCAAGGGGCAATCCCTAAATTTTGTAGCTGCTAAATGAAGCCAGAGCAGAAAAAGGACAAGCAAGGTGTGCAGGAGGTGGTAGAAAGTGGAATTCCAGATGGGAAAACCCCCTCCCACTGGCTGCTCGCCTGCCCAGCACCCTGCTAACTGCATACTTACAGGTCCACTGGGTCTCCAGGAAGAGTCCTGGGCAGGGCCACCTCTGCTACTCTGCTCATCTCTCAAGCTGGTACCCACTCCAACCTGTCGTACCTAGTTGCTTAAAATTAAGAGGACTGAGCTACTGCAGCCCAAGAAAAAGCTAGGAAACCAGCACTGAACCGGTCTCATCTGGACACTAACAGCTACAGGGAAGGACAGGGAAGAGCTGCTGGGTAAGGAACAAAGCCTTAAGTTTTCCCTGGGTTCCTTGAACTCTTCATGGCCCTCTGGCCTCCTCTCGCCCCCACCACCTCCCATGAGGAAACAGCCCTGGCTTTCTAACAAGCTGATAATAAGGGCATATCGGGCCAAGAGGGAGGGAAAGATCTCAGCCAAAAGGAAAGTAAAACGGGCTGTTGGTAGGATGGCAAAGGCAGCAGCCTCCTGGTCAAGCAGCACTAAGACAGAAAGGAAGGATGAATGCTCAGGCTGTGGATCTGGAGGATCATCTCTAAGGGCCTCAGCACTACCAGACATCCCCTCAGGCTGCTGAAAACACTGTTTCCCTAACCCAATCACTTATGCTAAAGACAATGTAGAGGAAAGCCATTAAGAACCCAGACTATGCAGCCAGACAGCCTATGTTCACATTCTAGAATTTTCTCTGACACTTAAGAAATTATTTAACCTGTCTCAGTTTCCTCATCTGTAAAATAGACATATGAACAGCACTTACCTTTCAGGGCCATTTTAAGGATTGAATAAGTCAAAGTACTGAAAGTATACAATTAAGCTCAGAATAGTACCTGGCATACATTAAGCACTCAAGAAACATTGGGTAGTATCATCGTTACTAGCAGCTTTAATTTTTTTGTTTGTTGGTTGTTGTTTTTTTAAATATTCTTTTTTGTAGTTGTAAATGGACAGAATACCTTTATTTTGTTTATTTTTATATGGTGCTAAGGATCAAACACATTGCCTCATACATGCTAGGCAAGCGCTCTGTCACTGAACTTCAGCTCCAACCCAAAGCTCCACTTTTTTTTTGGGGGGGGGGGGGGCGGAAGTGTTACTGGGGATTGAACCCAGGGCCTTCCACATGCTAAGCAAGTACTCCATTGAACTATATCCCCAGCCTTTTTAAATTTTGAGACAAGGTCTCACTAAGTTGCCCAGGCTGGCCTCAAGCTTGCCATTCTCTTGTCTCAATCTGCCAAATTGCTGGGATTATAGGCAAGTGTCACTGTACCCAGCTACAGGCAATTTTTTTTATAATAGTCCTTACTGGATATTCTCCAGGGCACCCAGGGTAGCACAGCCTCATTAATCAAAACAATAATAGTAATAATAATAAAATAAACTAGAAGAATTCACTATATATGCAACACACTTAACTTATATCACTCAGTACCTACAAAAAACCAATGTGAGAAGTGTTTTTAGAGAAGGTAAGTATCTTACCTAAATAAAGCTGGTGATTGGCCAGGCTGTGAGTGAAACTTGGCCTCTAACCCTAAAGTTTACTTCTTCCTGAAGGCTGCACTGCCTGACTGCTGAACCACACCTTTGGAGTCCCACACCTGAATAGAGCAAGATAGAAGCAATTTCCCCAAGAGAATTCAAGCAAGAGAAGAGATTGCAAAAGAGACACAGGGATCTTCTGAAAACATTCACTACCTTGTCAAAGCCTGTGGCCTTCTCATCATCTGCACCTTTCCTTTTACTCGGATTTTAGGTTACACAGGGCACAATAGGCAACTCTGCAATGAGAATTCAGCAAGTTTGAAACTTTTTATGAACATGGGCTTGAATAAGACTTCTCCCCATGTCCCAGTTTCCCAATGATATTGTTCTTGTTAACATACTCCTCAGAGCTACAAATGCTTTTGACACTGATCAGACAGCCATGTGGGGTCTGTGTGAGTTGCACTGTGACTCTCTGCTGGAAAGGCCCAGAATTTCTGTTTCTGGAAGGAGTGTCATTTCTACAGTATGACAAATACAATCCTTAGAGCATTCCTCTAAGGATCCCTGTGCTCTACATCTTGCTAACAATAGCTCCACTTCAAAAATTTTATCTATCCCATTTGCTCCAAGGACCTTAACACTAATGCTTCAAAGATCCAAAGAGTAAACTGTCAGACAACAGAGAGGTGTGGGAAGACCTATTCCTAAGCCTGCTACTGACAAGGCCTGAAAGAGAATGCATAAGGGACACTCACTTAAATTGGGAACACCAGCACTGGCACTCCTAATTTCTTCCAAACAATCAGTACCAAATAGACATTTCCTGCTCACCAGTAGCTCTTTTATCAAGACCCTTCCTCCTCCTTCTTCCCCTAACACCCAAGTACACACAAGGAGGGGACCAAAAAGGGCAGAAAATTCTTGCCTAAGAGCAGAGAAAATGCCAAAGAACAGAAAACAGCAAGAAGATTGGATCAGGCCTGTGTTGAGTAGGATTACTATGTTCCAAGAGAAAGATCAATTTGATGGCTCCCCCTATCTCACTGTGTGAAAAAAAAGTTTCTGTTTTCCTGAGCTGCCTATACTCTTTTTAGGGAGTTATTATGTCTATTACAAAACAACTGGCATTATGCCTACAGAGAGATGATTGGAGTGGGCTAAACTTGGCATTCAAAGGGTTTAGATTTTTTTTTTGTCTTTGCTTATCTCTATTTCAATCAATCAATTAAGTGACTAAGCATTTGACCCCAGAAACCCATGAAACACATCTCCTAGCAGTCTCTTTACTAAGCCGGTGGTAAGGAAGACCCATTCTCAGGATGCCTTAACCATTTTGTCAATCTAGAACCCTCCAAGACTAGTCTGAATTGGGAAACATGAGGAAGTATGCCAAGATCAAAAAAGTAAGCTTAAGGAAAGTCCATTCATGTTCCCCAGCAGATTTTGCAGTAGTGGTTCATCTGGCCAGGGTTTGTTGGTTTGTTTTTTTTTGTCTTTGCTTATCTCTATTTCTTGACCCAGCTTCCCCCAACCTCAAGAACTAGGAGTTACACTTTTATTCCTTTCTAATTAAGCGTTTCTCCTACACACATACCACCCAATAGATAATCTACACTGACCTATCGAGGAAAAATCTGAGCTGGTGTAACTGCAAGAGGTGGTTTATTTTCATAACAGTAAAATATCTAAACCAAATATGCCCTGTGTTTTCAGCAGCTTAAACATTGAGGTCTAACAAGGACCCGAGATTCCACTTTGCTTGCCAAGGGCTAAGTGTGTATGTTTAAGTGAGAGAAAGTGATTATGAGGGAAAACGGGGAATGTCTGAGTGGGTGAAGGGGAAAAAAATGTGCAGATACTGTTAGAAAATCTGACTGCACTCATACTCCTGGCCTCTAAGCATGAGAAAGACCGCATGTCGGCACCCCATGAGTGAAGCACTGCACCTCTCTGAAATGAAACGCATCCGGCACCAGGAGACCCCGGGCACAGGGGACAGGCCTGGACTTCATCTCTCATTACTCTTATTTACAATTAGCCAACTTACAACTAACCGACAGACCCGCAGGCCTTCCGCCCTCAACTCAGGCGCGATTCGCACCGCCCAGGCTCTGCCTTTCTGCCGCTTTCCCCCCACCACAGCCGGGCCGGGCCCCCACCGCCTCCTGCGCTGGCCCAGCCCGCCGCGCCGCCCACGCGCGGAAGCCCGCGACCCGAGAGGAGGCACCGCCTCCCGTCATGCTCCGCGGCTGCGGCGGTCACGTGGCCGGGAGGGGACCCAGCCCGGTAACCTAGGCAACGGGGGGGGGGCTGAAATGGTCTATCCGCGCCCTCTTGGTGAGAAGAGTCCAGCCCTGCGCTGCACCTTAGGGAAACCACCCCAGCGAGGCTAATGCCAGCTCCCTGGTCTTGGAAGAATAAATAAGTTTAAGTAAATTTGTAAAATGGGTATAAATACGTTTGGAGAAAGGAACACTGTAGGTCAGCGGGCTCTTGAATCTTAAGTCTTCTCTACAATCCCTTCACCCCAGGAGCAACAGCTCTTGGTCCCATTATTAGGTAATTTTGGGCAAGGGTTGATTTTTTGAAAATTTATTTCATCTCCTCGAATGCCACAATGTCCAATGCCACCGACAACTCAGCCCAGTTTCTGTTTCCCTAGATTTATGTGAGTCGGTTTCTAAACAGTATTTGTTATAATGCAGAGAACTTGTGATAATTTAATCTTAAGATGTATTAAACTTACCTTTGCATTATTAAAAAAAAAAAGCCGCTAAACTAATTAGTACAAACATTAGGAATAAACGCGCTTCAGAATGTTGGGCATGCCATTAAGTACCAATTATAAGTTATTTACCCTTATTAATAATTTATATTAGATTCCCAATGTAATTATACATGACCAAGAAACCAACTTATCTTTTAAAAACATTATATAACCTTAGGCCAGCCACACCCCAACAGCCAACCTAACTGGTCAATGTTGTGAACATTTCCTGTATGAAATGTGTGTGTCCGGATGAAGATGTATGAGGATGGAGAAGAGCCCTGCTAGTTCCTTTCCTGGATCATTATGATAAGCTGAATGTAGCAGATGAAAATTGCCTTTTCTGGAGAGTGTAATATTTTCTCTCTAGGGAAACAATCAAAGCTATGTGACAACAGCACTGGAGGTAAAAATGACAGAGGAAAGTCTTTGCAGCAGCTTGAAACAAAGCAGTGCATAATTCTGGCAACCTGACAGCCAAGCTTTATTCAGAGTTCATTGGCTACTTAAACAGTAAGTGATGGACGGTTCAACAATGCTGTTCCCTGTCTAGTAGTAAGAAACTTTCACCTTCACAGGCCATAGGAGAAAACCAGTAACTTTGTCCAGTTTCAAATTCCTTTAAATCTTGAGCTGGAATGAACTTTTGTAAAGTCATAGACTCTTGCACTGTGGAACAAACTCCTCATAAAACACAGAGTTTGAAAGAATTACTGGCAAAAAAGTATGTGCTTTAAAAAAGAATCACAGCATTACTCTTGCTTGGCCAAAAGTGTTAAATGTTCAGAGGTGAATTCCAGAATAGGTAGCAAATAAGCTCAAAGTCAATGACCCAAAGGCTCCCCATATTTGAGGCCACTCTCACACCTAGCAAAATCATCCTAAAATTTTATAAAATATTAAAAGCTAATTCCTTTATTTTCACTACACATTTTCCAGAAATAGTCTAGGGACCAGAGGGAGGGAAGAAATTCCAGAAAAATAAAACTGCAGTTAAAGGTTCTTATTCTGTCCTTCTCACCCCACACCCTATCAATTTCTGGCTCAAACCTAAACATGCAAATGCCTGTTTGCACCCACAGGAACATATACCTTCAATCTCCCATTAGAAAGACTTCATATCTAGAGCTGCCTCCATTCATGCCAGGAGGTTAGGCTGGTCTTCACAGCAGGAGGCTGCAAGCATCTTTCCCTCCAACAATATCAACTTACACTGGGAGTTTCCTCCTGCCCTCTGTGAACACATCTTTGAGACGGAAGTCATTCCTTAGGATCCCTGTCAGGTCATTTGAGGAATTCACAACTCTAAGTCTCTGGGAACTGAAGCAAAGCCTCTTAAGCAAGCAGGCCCAGAGTGCTAGGAAAGTAGTCATGGAGCAATTGGAAGGAATTTTTCTCCCATCTTCCAATTCCTAAGCACTCATCTGCTCATATAAACATCAACCTGACCAGCCTGTTCTCTCTTGCTCCAAGCTGCTAAAGGGCTTTGAGAGGAGGCTAAGTAAGAGTCAGCAGGCAGAGGCTTCTGGGAGTTGTCAGGAACACCTGAGCAGATGTTTCCCCTTTCTGTGAAGTGAAAGGCAAAGGGCACATCAAGCCCATCCCTACCCCCTACCCCCACTCACCCCCCAAAAAAAACTGGAAAATATCAATAGCTTCAGCCAGAAGCAGTACCAAATTTAAAAAGAATAAATTGAAGGAAAAGAGCATGGTATCAAAAAGTTGAACTCAACACTGAAAAATAACAAATGATAAAACAATACATAACATATCTGATAGTGGGTTGTGTTTGTAGCTCAGTGGTAGAGCACTTGCCTAGCATATGTGAGACACTAGGTTTGATTCTCAGCACTGCATATAAATAAATAAATAAATAAAAGGTCCAGCAACAAACTAAAAAAATATATTTTAAAAAAATATCTGATAGTAAAACCCTTTGACCTGAACAGTGGTTTTCTCCAAGTTAATTACAAAAGACTCCCATTTTTCCACTTCCATCCCTAGGTTCCTTGATGGGAAACCTAGAATGTGGGTTTTGGGAACTGAGAGAGACGTCAGAAATCAGTAAGTCTTTGGGTTCTAAACCCGCAGACTGTGGTCTGGGATGGAAACAGGCTTCTAATTATAAATGTCCTGAAAGGGCAGAATGACCTGTGAAGTGCTCATCTCTCCAGGAAGAGGGTGTCTGGCTTTCAAGCATTTTCCAAGATGGCACCAGACCCCAAAGGAGTTGAAACCACTAATCTGGTTCAATTCTTGAATTTCACAGATAGTGCCCAAAAAACTCAATTGAGTGCTCCAGGTGACAGAGCAAATTATATGTCACCTTCTAACGCTGGTTGGGGCTCCGTGGGAGGAGGAGGAGGACACCACATGAGCCAACAGGCCTTTTCCATTTCTAATTACAAGATTCCGTGAAGTCTCCAGCCGCCACTCTGTCTGGCTTTCTGGGCTTGGGTGTGTCAGTTGTCATTCTGTTTGCAAAGCATAGAGATGGCCAGAGGCCTGGGGTGGTTGGATCTAGTCAAAAGCCAATCAGCTAGCACCTAGGGACTAGCTCTTAGCCAAATTACTTTTGGGGGCTCATCGGGGGGTTTCAAAAAGCCCAGTCTTTACAGAGTGAGGCACAGTTGAATGCTCCAAGAACACTTTACAAAGGCTGATTGCATAAAGAAAAAATATCAGTAAAAACCATCGCCCCCTAGTACCATATGGTCTGTATTTCCAGGCCAAGCCAGGCCAATTAGAACCAATTTTATGACAGAAAAAAAAGGGGCCCTATTATAGTAATCCAGAATAAAAAAAATTTTGTTGCAAAATGAAGTACAATTTCCAGAGATTATCATTGAATGAGAAAAAACTGTAAATAATGTAACTGATAATTTACTATACAAAAATACTGTCAATGTGCAGCCAGTGGTTGCTCCATGGGAAAAAAACAGTTAGTTAACACGTGAGTAATTAAAGGCTATTGGCACAAGGAAACATGTAAGTCCTCCTTGAAAACGGAAGAATTACAAATTAAAACTTTAAGGGATAATTAGACAATTGCAAACTACAAAGAAGATCCAATGGTGGCAGAGAAAGAGCAGCACTTGGACTTTGCAGATGCCGCTGTAATGAACTGGGTCAGCCTTTCCAGACAGCAGTGTGGAAGATGCAACAAACAAAGCTATAGGATCCTGGGCTTTGATTCAGTACTACTCCTAAGGGAACATTTCTCAAGAAAGGAGCCAAATGGAGAGCAGAAGAGGTAATTTTTATGAATAAGCTCTTTGCTGCTTATGGCAACCACTGCCACCCAAAGTGGAAGGTGCCCACACAATAAAAGGACAATGTAAATGATGTAGAGATTCAAAACTCAGACTCAGGAATCAGATCGCAGTTCATTACTGGACACCCTGCGCTTTATTACTATATGAGGAATGTGCAGTTCCTGTCCTGAAAATGGGTTGCTATGAGGATTAAATGAGATAATCCATGAAAGGCATTTAGAACAGGGCCTGACACATAAGTATTTGACCAAGGTTAGCTGAATTTATTATTATATGTTCATTTAAAATTGCAAGCAGATTTCCCAGTACTGCAAAAACAATGCAAACAGATGACCTATGTCAATACTTGAAAATGAAAATGTGAAATCATGTTAAACTGATAACATCAACAGATAAAACTAGTACAATCTGATTACAATTATGTAAAATAAAATTAGTTTATCAAAGACCAAAGTGTACTTAGAATGAGTTAAATCATTCATTTAGTCATGGTTCTCATTAGCTTCTTTCTATGCAATCTTGTTTTGTTTTGTTAAGTGCTAGGGATAGAATAGAGGGCCTCACATATGTGAAGCAGTTGTTCTATCACTGAGCTGTATCCTCAGCCCCTGCAATGTTTAAATTTTATGATAAACAAAAAATAATAAAGAAAAAGACCCAAAAGATTTTCCAGAATGCGACAGGGAACAGTACCAGGGACCTGATTTTGTTTGGGTGTCTACATCTCTCTCCTGGGACTCAGCAAAAATGTGTGTGCATGGAATCACTCCAGGCGTAAATACCGATTATTATAAGTCACTCCTACACCACAGGCTGACTGTGGCACAAACCTGTGACACCCTCTGGTCATTGAGACATAGGCCTGCTGGGAGCCTTCTGAGAAAGATGCCCTAGCCTTAGATATCAGGAAGAGCCATCCCCTCTTTTTCCTCCATGGTATGCTATCATATTATATCCCCAGAGGACAGCAGGACCTGCAACAGCCACCCTGTGACCACGAGAAGAGTCAACATGCTCTGGGGACAGGGCAGAGAGATGCAAAGGATACAGGTCTTTGAGTAACTTTTCTATGCCCAAGAATTAGCCAATGTTGGAGCTTCCTATGCTGAGACTTATTAATTAAGATGAAAGAATATGTTTGCTTTATTGTTAAGTTTATCAGTAGAGTTGCAGATTTCTGTTCCCTACAGCTGAAAGCATCTTAACTAATGAGGCAGGAACCCAAGCAGTCCGATGAAGGCCTGGCTGGCCAGTCCAACCCAGGAGGGGACCAGGATTTTGCCAGGACACTTCATTGTATCCCATCTTGGGAGAGAGCCTAAGAGAGATGGGAGAAGAAAAGACACTGGAATGTCCACCCTTAGTGTACAAAAGAGCTATGCCCAAGCCTGAGGACAACACCAGAGGGTATAGCAAGCAGACAGCAACACTGGGCTGCAGAGCTCCAGATGTCTGGCCCCTCTTGACCACTAATACTCTCATTTCTGGATTTACCCATTTCACAAAGTTGCAACTAAAACTATCATCTAAGGTAGGGAAGTCAGAAAAATGCAAGATGCACAGTTACACTTAAACTTCAGATAAACAATGAATAACCTCCAAGTGCAGGCATGTCTCATGTGTGATGCTTTCTCCAGGCATCAGGCTAGAGACAAAGGCCTGAGCCCACACACCAGACCTCACTTGAGGTCTCCAGTGAGTCTGGGAATGTCTGAAGTGCATTTTATAGCAACAGACAAGAAGTAGCTGACACTTGGAATGTAAGGGTGGGGCAGACATTACTGTGGTCCTGGGAGGTTTGGAAACTATGCTGCAGGCTATAAGACAAGACGGGTCTGGGAGCAGCAGGGAGGGACACAGTGGCTCCTGACATCCATCCCTCTTTCAAAAGAATTTCTCAGATGAAGCAGAAGAGATGAGCATCCCCTGATATCCATGACTTTGGACCAGGGATGAGAAGTGGCAGTGGGCAGGGCTCTGGTGCTCTCTTGGCCACCGGCTATAGACTTACCTTATCTGTGGTCATGTTCTCACAGTCTTTCTGCATCAGGCCTTGTCTTACAGCATGACCCCCTGGGGCCAAGGACAATGTTTAACTTGCTTGGTGTGACACTGGCTCCCTGTTCAAAAACACTCCCTTAATAAAGCTTGGGGATGAGAGCAGAGCTTCATTTCCTGGAACTCTGCTTTATGGTTCCAGTTTCATGTCCCCACAGCATACTGCTCAGGATTAGCACTACCCCAGAACTGAGGACATAGTAAGTACCTGTGAAGACATATCTCTCTCACAGAAAGCTTCACCACCAAGAGATCCCGAAATTGAGCCAGTGACAGATAAATTTGTTTTCACTGCCTCTGTCTCCTTCCCCGGTTCACTTCTTCTGGAAGTTGCTATGCTAACCGGAAGCTCTGGAAATGAAATTTGGGGCTGGATGATTAGAAGCAAAAAAACAAAACAAAACAAAAAAAGAAAATGGAAGTACTTATGTTCACAGCAATCCCTTTTAATAGTTTGTCTTTTTTTCTTTCTAGAAATGGGAGAGGAAAACCAAACAGAAACTGCAGGCAAGAAGGAAAGAAGCAAGGCTGGCTATATAATTTGCAGTATCTCTCATTCAATAATCAGGAAAACTTTTATAAAAGGAACCAAAATATCAAACTGAATCCTTTCTGCCACATCCATAGCCCCCACCCCAAACCTGATGCCTGTTTCTTACTTGCTATTTGATGCCTTTCTCCCTGGAGCACCAGGATGCTCTCTGGGTGAGTGCAGTCCCTCACTGGACCCAGGGGCTGATCCTTTGTCTCTGGCCACTACAGGGTTCAGGATGTCTATAGAGCTTTCCTCCCAAAAGGTGCCAGGCCAGGAACAGAGATCTCTCCCCACCAATACATCAGAAGATGGGCAGCACCCAAGCGATTGCAACCATCATACTGGGACGTACTTGGGATCTGGATCTGGAGTGAAGTGGAGGTTTGGCCCCACCAAATTACCCATTTTGTGACCCTGCCAGCCTGGAATAAGGATGGCCACTAGGGCTTACCTTGGGACACCAACAAAACTGTGTTCCTCCCTGAATCCTTACCCAGGCTCTCCTGATGGGGTCAGAGGTTCAGCAGTTGCTAGACTGGAAGAGGGAGGCCAGCTGGGCCCCCAACCCAGGGAGTTCATATTACATTGTCACACTGGCCACCACTTATGAAACATAGACTCAAAGACAGAATTACTGGGAATTTCCAGTCAGCTACTGCAGAGCATGTGGCCCCAGAAGTGAGGCTCTTCTTCTGAGTACAGGATCTGCATGACTGCACTGGTCACATACCCGAGAAGGCAGCTCCAGAAGTCACAGTGCTTATTAAGGTGACAAAAGGATGAAAACAAAGTTAAAAAACAAAAGATTCTCCAATTCACTGCAGGTGCCTTGTGCTCATAATTGGGTGAAAAATAAATCTTTATCACTTAAAAAATTAGCCCAATACCCTAAGATAACAGGACATATCTGGGCCTATCTTTTACCTCCTTTCCACCCCCCAAATCCTTGCAATCTGTTGGGTATCTTGAGATTTTGCCAAAATAATTCCTTGCAGTGGTTGCTAATCAGAGGCAGTACCTGGCCCAAGTCCTAGAGGGTATTCAGAAGAGAGAGAAAGAAGGGTTGGGGGAGATGTAGTTGCACAATGGCTGAGATGGTTACTCAAGGAGCAAAGACCTTAAGCAACCTGCAGTGACTAGACAATCCCCCACAACCAGATCTGTCCTACCCAAAATGCCAATCAAGCCAATTTGGTAAAACTACCCCAGGGAAATTTTAAGTAAACGAAGTTTAAATGGAAACCTACCCATCTGGACCTCCCACCATTTGTCATGAAGATGACATATGCAGCACAGAATTCCTCAGGAGTACTGCCCATCACCTCCTCTGAGGGGTTCCCGGCAGGCTGGCACCACGTTGGTCCCCAGCTCATTCAGGGGAAGGAAGTTCACTGGAGAAAGGTAGGGCATTTGTTTTCCTGGACACCTTTATTTTCCCTCTTCTGAAGCCACTTCAGCATCAGGCTTCCCCTAGCCCCACCCAAGGAAAGGTTTTCTTCTCACAGAAAGCATCCTTCAGCCTGGTCCCCAAGCTCTGGGACAAGAGCTTCAAGAAATCTCCCCAGCAGTGTACAGTAAGCCTCGAGGGTGGAAACTTAGCAAGGGTGAGATAACAGTCGTGGTTTTATATATAGCACCTGTGCTTTCCGGAGACCTCAGAGCATGGGGTAAGCAGGGTTTTAACCACCCTCCTGCCATGGGGAGGCTGGCTTGGAAGGCAACCCCCTTTTTGAGTCCTGCTGCCAGCCTGGCCCACCACCCCAGAGACTTCTCCTGGGAATGTCAGGTGCCAGTACGGTCCCCAGCCATTTGGCTCCTTGGCCTTCCTGGTCACTATAGACACACCTCAATCTGAGAATAGGTCAAAGGTAAGCAAGTGTTCACAGCACTGCCACTGGATGGCCACCTGAGGAAGAAGCTGAGGTTGCACGTGTCACCCCTCCCAGGCCTCTTATACTCAAATTCCCAGAGCCTGGACATTTGCAAACACTGCCTGCTCACTGCATGCAGCATGCCCTTTTCCAGCAGAAAACAAAGGTGCTGAAGGCACCAGAACATAGTGTGGGGAGCACTAGCCTGGAGGAGGGAGAGTTGGTGCTTGTCCTGGCCCTGCACTCCCCAGCTGTGACCTTACACAGGCCCTTCTGTTTCAGGCCCCCAGCTCTCAGATTCATCTAATTCTTGTGTTATATGGTCCTATATAGCCTGTTTAAGCTACCAAAAGGGCAATGTCAGCCTTGCTGCCCTCAATGAGAAAAGAACAGTACAGGCTGAGGGTGTGAAGATAGCAGGAGCCTAAGTGCATCACAACATGCCCTAGAGTGTCTGGCAGAGGAGGGAGGAAACACATGCAACACAGTTCAGGCAGCTATCAGCAAACCACAGGACCTTCAGTAACGCTCACCAACTGCACACAGCTTCCCTCGCACTCCTCTCAAGGGTGCATGCACAAACACAGCCACACACCTACACATACATACACACAGTCACATGCACACACATATTACATACTTCAACACACATGCATACACATATACTCACCCCACATGCATACACCCATATACATAACCACATGTGCATGTGTACAGGTATATACTACATGTACATGTACACACCCACATGCACATACACACAAGCACACACGCACGCACACACACACACACACACACACACACACACACACACACACTCTGATAAGACCCCAGAGTGAGGAGACTTTGGACCCAGCTGACTTTTTCGGGTTCTTCTCATCTCTGAATCAGTCCTGACCCCCCCACCACCACCACGGAGTTCTCAAATGCCTACTTCTGTCTCCCTTTGTCCCCTCTGTCCCACACCCTCACTTCATGTCCACCTCACATTATGGTGAGAAACAGTTCAGAAATAAAGTGGAAACCAGGTTTGGAGAGAACAGTTCATTGGGGAGGGAAGTAGAAACAACTGCTATTTTTATCTGTTTTTCTAAGACCTCCTCTGTGCCCCCTCTGTCAGGAGTGACAAGAACTGTGCCCTCCCCACAGGTTTCCGGTCTCGTCCCATTTTAGATCCACTGTAGCCAGGCTCCTTCTCTATCTCCTCAGCCAGGGCCTGGGGCAGAGTTGTCCTTCGAAGGAGTTTCTAGCAAAAAGAACGCGCCTTGGTTTATGAGGAATTTGTTTAGGCTTCTAAAACGATCTCAGTCGCTACTGTTGGCATGTCTTCTATCTAAGACACGGCCCCATAAATTTATAGTTCACAAAGAATTGCATTCTGCTACTTAACACTTGGCTTGGGCTTTAAAGCTGTCCTTTCTACCACATTCCCAGCCAAAGAATGCATCCTGGGTGTTCAGATAACTACCAGTGTCCTGAACAACAACCCTACCTCATTAAAACAATCTACTGCATGTAGCCTGTATTCACGTTAAAAAAAAAAAAAAATCTACCAATCCTGCCTCCAATGTCCTAACTCCAAAAAATAAAAATGAGGCCTGTGAACTGGTCTTAACCCACAAGGACCTTCTCTGACTTATTTAGAAAATCAAAGTTTTTTTGTATCTTGACAGTCTCATTTTCTCTTTTTGTTTGGCAATTTCTCACCAAGTTTGGCAAAAGACCATCTATGAAAGCCAAGCTAGAAGGCTCTGAGAGAAGACAATGAGTTGTGCATACTTGCACATTCCAGGTATAGGCTTTAACATCTTGGTAGACATTAATGCTATCCCCCAAATATTTTCAATTCTTCTCCTGGGCATATGGTAGGGCTCTACTCTACTGCTCACTTAAAATTGACAACATGAGTCTTGTTAGGTCAACTAAATGTGAGCAGAAGTGACATTTGTCAATTCTCTGGGCTGCAGCTTTACCAGCCAGGATGTGATCTGCCATGTTCATTCCCTCTGCTTGGTGACTAACACCATCAACCTGGGTCATGGAATGAGGATAACAGGTAGAAAAATAAAAGTTGACTAAGATCAGGTATGCAGTATTATGAACAAGAAATAACCCTGGGTTGTTTATAGCCACTGATTATGGAGTTTGCTGGTTATCACTGAAATATAACCTAACCCATCCTGACACAGAATATGAGGTAATAATTATATACCTGCTGAGAACCTGGCTTGCTGCTTGCAAGGAGGAAACGAGAGAGGCAATAAAGAGGAAAAAGAAGAGTTCAGAGTAAACTCCCTGCCATTCCCTGAACCTGCTTTGTTTTCTCAAGCTTTCATTTTTTTGAGCATTTGAGTCCTTCTATTCCAAAATTCTCCCCCTTACAGCAGGAATCTGTACTTACTTATCTCTGTATACACATACACACACACACACACACACACACACACACACACACATATACACATTCATATATATGTATGTATATACATTCATATATGTATGTAAATGTGTATATACATTTATATACATATATGTATGTGTGTACATATAATATATATCTGTATCTATCTATCTATATAGATAGATAGATATAATTTTATTTATTTATTTATTTTTAAGACAGGGCCTCACTATGTTGCCCAGGCTGCCTCTGAACTCCACAGCTCAAGTCACTCTCTTGCCTCAGCCTCCTGAGTTGCTTGGACTTCAAGTGAGCACCATGGCACTTGGACATGGGGAGTTTTTTGGTTTTCACAGTGGCGGGAGGTGCTACTGGCCAGAAATGCTGCTAAATAGCCTATAGGTCACAGAACAGCCTCCCACAACAACAACAACAAAATTTATCTGGCCCCAAATGTCAGTGGTACTAAGGTTGAGAAACTCTGTTCTAAAGTGAGACTATCTGAGGTCATACCCTGACTCTTGTTTTACCGTGATTTGAGGCATGTCACTTTTGCAACGCACAGCCACATAATAAATATGTAATAGATGTTCAGCATTATAATTTGCCTCCTCCATTGAAATGCAAATTCCTAGGAGGACTAAGCTTTACTTACGTTTGTATCCCTACCTGCCAGCACACAATGAATGTTCATAGGCTAAATAAGTAAAGCTTTCACTTCTTTCTGAAAGTAAAGCCAGTTGCAAGGAAGAGGTAAAACCTTCTGCCAGGTACCAAAAAGACAAAGTCTGTCATGGCAAAACCTCTGCTGGTTTTAGTAAATTTATTATTTGTAGTTCATTGCAAAGTACAAATTCAAGGGCAGAAATTCTCAGCAAGAATATTTAAGAAATCAGAAGATAAACACACACAACCATCCTGGAAAAAAAAGCAAGTTCATGACAAATAAAATTTTATACCAGTGGTGCTATCTGTAGTGATTCAAATCAAAATGAGCTACTTACCAACAGCCCTAATGCAATATGGCACAAACACCATATTTTAATTTGAATCAGAATATAACAAGAGAATTTAAAAAATCTATTGAGCAATATTAAACTGGCACCTCAAACTAGCTCCTCAAAATGTAATGAATCAGAACTGGGCATGGTGGTACATGCCTATAATCCCAGCAACTCAGAAAGCTGAGACAGGAGGATTGCAAGTTTGAGGCCAGCCTCAGCAAATTAGCTATACCCTAGGTAAGTTAGCAAGATAAAATCAAAATAAAAAATGAAAAGGCTGGGATGTGGCTCAGTCGTTAAAGTTCCCCTGCATTCAATCCCCAGGACCAAAAAAATAAAAGTAATGAACCAAAATTTCTGACCCAAATCGTTATTTGATTCAGTTGCACCTTTGGTCTTGGGCCTAATCAACAGACCGCTAAAATGGGATGGACAATTTTAAAGGGTCCTGAGGACTGTGTGGAAACTCTGTGATCATCTGTCTTCATGAGACTATTTCCACTCCCTGGGCTCAGGGGATACATGTGAAAATCCTCTGCTCATTTTCCAAAAATCCTTTAAGCCCACATAGAAAATAATACTTTCTCTGTGATAGACTGTTTATCCAAATTCACCAAAGGAGATCTTTCAAATATTATACTTCATTATACCAAGGAACAAACAACATACCTTTTCATTTCTTATGACTCATTGAAATAGGACTAAGGATGCTTTTCTTTATGAAGCCCCTCGTACAGGACTAGGCAGAAAAACAAATCCATTCTTAAACACAAGATATCTCCTCTGTTACCCAAGGGAAGCCAAGCCCTCCAGCTGGTTCTCAAATTAGCAGCCATTCCAAGACCACTTCTTGCAGCCCTTCTTGAGACAGGTGGACAGATGAGAGATGGACACCACTTCATAGGGGCTATGGTGAAACTGTGAAGTTCAATGCTGGTTTTAAAAGGAAGAATGATTTCAGTCCCCAGCTGCTGTTATTAGCAGTTCTAAATTATATGCATACTTTTTCTTTTCTATTTAATTACAGTGAAAGAGTGGAAGCATTTCTGGGGGCTTTTAGCACACATCCATGTGGCAAAACTAAACCTAAATCACAGACCCAAGCATAGAGACTTCCAAGGAAGCCTCAGGGGAAGGAATGGAGCCCCACGCACAGTGGGGCCTGCTCCTACACTTTTGAGTTGAATTTTGCAGGAATTCACCTAGTCAGAGAAAAGGGAAGAGAGTACATGGAATAGAAGGCTCCACAGACACCAAAGCAGGCAAGAATGAAGAGACACGGTGACTTCCTAAAGTGGCAGGAGTGTTGTCTTCCTCTCCAGGGCTGTTTTCTTCCAGTGGGAGGAGGAGGGAGAAAGCAGAAAGACGCTCTACATTTCTTTCTTTGTTTTTCTTTTTCTTTCCAGGCCTGACAATACATGGACAACTTTCCTGAAATACCTGTGAATCAGCCTGGGTGGATCCTGTGGAGGCTGGGAAGTGCCAGTACATGGGCTGGGGCCGCCACCCTGGCTCCCTACACACTGTACTCTGCCAAGGGTGCCCGCCAAGGAGCACTATTCTATTTTGGAGTCTGAAGACAGGGAGGGCACAAAGGTGCCTCATAAATGACCAAGCACCCTCACCTGAAGCCCTGAGAGGCAGAACTCTGGAGGCCCAAGGCTTTGGACACTCTGCTTCCATTTTCACAGCACCTTGATGGAATTGTTTTTGTCTGTTAGTTTTTGTTTTTGTTTTTAATAAAGCATCCCCTATTTTTTTAACTTACTTTATTTATTTATTTATTGTTATGTGGTGCTGAGGATCGAACCCAGTACCCATGCAAGCTCTCTATCACTGAGCCACAACCCCAGCCCTTTGTTTCTTTTAAAGCCAGATTATTTAATGAAAGGGAAACACATTAAAAAGGTGTTCACACCAAATTTTCTTTATCCATTCATCTGCAGATGGGCACCTAGGCTAGTCACATAGTTTGGCTGCTATGAACATGTATCACTCTAGTATGATGCCTTGAATTCTTCAGGGCAAATACTGAGGAGTGGTACAGCTGGGTCATATTTGGTTCCATGCCTAGTTTTTTGAGGAAACTCCTCACAGATTTTCCTAGTAGTTGTACTAATTTACAATCCTACAACAGTGTAAAAATGTTTCTTTTTCTCCATATCCTCTCCAGCATTTATTATTATTTTTATTCTTGGTGATTGCCTTTCTGATTGGAATACTACATATATATTCAAGTTGAAATTTCATTGTTATGTTTCCAGTTTTTATATAAAGCATAATTTTTTGGTCTTTTGGTAGTTATACATGACAGTAGAATGTATTTTGACATGTTACACGTACATAGAGTATAACTTCCCATACTTGTGGTTGTACATGATGTGGAGTTTCATTGGTTGTTAAAGAGTACTTTTTATGATCTCTGGTGATTCTCCATTGCTTTCATAATTATATACTTATACTAGTATCTAAATATTTACCAAAAGTTTAGTTCATTTCTTTAGTTTCAGTTTTTCTTTAAATCCTTCCTTAGTGATATTTTATAAATATATTGTGAAAATGTAAAAAAAAAAAAGGTATTCATTATCATTAGTCATTATAGAAAAACAAATTAAAACTACAATGAGAGGCTAGGGTTATAGCTATATAGCTCAGTGGCAAAGCTTGCCTAACATGGGTCCCGGGTTCAATCCCCAGCACAGCAAACAAACAAAAATACCACAATGAGATACCTATACATGCCTGTCAAATGGTTAAAATTTTTTAAAAAATGAATAATACCAAATGCTGGTGAGGATGTTGAGAACCTGGATCAAGAATATTTCATATTACTGGAGAATTATGAAATGGTACAGCCACTCTGGAAAATTGTCTGGCAGTTTCTTTTAAAAACTAAGTTAAAAATGCAACTATCCATCTGACCCAACATTTGCACTCCTGGGCATTTATCACAGAGAAATGAAAGTTTACCATTACACAAAACCAAGCACACAAATGTTCACAGCAGCTTCACTTAAAATAACCAAATACTGGAAATAACATAGGTGTCTCCTTCTAAAAGTGATGGTTTAATCAAAACCTCAGAGGAAGACAAGGCAGAGGCTGAGTAACCCAACTTCAAATTCAGGAATTCCTGATGTCCTCCACCTGAACTAACTGCATCTAGTGGCTGGTCATTCACGTGGCCTTTACAATGCCCCCAAGGAAGCCACCACTTCACCATGGTATTGGCTGAAATGCTCCTTTCTAAGGAGGGGCCAATGGTATGCCTGGAGTTCAGGCCCTCCAATCTTCTTGTAAGGAACCCCAAGGTGATCGGCTAATAAAGGCCTGGTCTCCTATCTACTGACCTCTTTGAATGAAACTTTCTCTCTTCCATCACCCAAGTCTCAAGGCTGATCAGCATTTTTAACAGCTGCATGATTAGATTAATTCAATAAAACTGTAATTCCAGGTGAGTTTCCCTAAGAAATATTTGATGAGACAGGTCTCCGACATCCTGTCCCTCCATGCAAATGATTTTTTTTTTTAAATCTGTATTTGGGATTCACATTTCCTTTGAAGGCATGCTGAATTATTTTCTGAAGTTCTTAAAATCTTTTCAAAGTCAGTGGCACATGTCCTCATTCTACAGTCAGAGGCCTACAGACTGTGGCACCCAGCAATCCACCACCTGAACCATTCAGGCAACTCCCTTTAGGATAACCTACATGGGTCCTCAGTGTTCCCTGCAACAACCCCTGGGAGATTCTCCTGCCTTCCCTGGGGATTGTGACATTTGAGGCCAATGGTGAGAGACCAGAAACTCTAGGCCAGGTCAGAGTAGCAAAGAAAAGTTGCCTGGAAAGACCTCAGGACCTGCAGGTCTTTTTTTTCAGTGATAGGAACCCAGGGCCTTACGCATACTAGGCAAGTCTTCTACTACTGAGTTACACCCACAGCTCTAGACTTGCAGGACTTTCGTGTAGCTTCTCAGTGTTAACCCATAGTCTGCAGGAGGCAGGAAGCCGCTCTGGGGAGAAATTTTTAATGTAGAGTATAATACCACAAGGTAAATAGCTTCACCACACTGTTCCATATGGCTTTTGCCTGAGATCGAAACTAATTGCCGTTTTGTGTACATTTCCAGGTTGGGGCAATAAGGCAACTACTGCCCAGTGCACTCGCCATCAGACCACCTCTGAGATCCACATGGCCACATGCTAACCAGCTCTTTCCATGGTCTCATTCCTCCCGGAAGACAACCCCTCCATCCTGCAAAGGGCAGGAGGAGCCTGGGGGTTTAGGAGATGTGCATGTGTAACCAGGCCTGAGTCATTCTCTCCAGAAGAGCCTCCAGCCCCAAACAGCATGTTGAGTGCCTGGAAGCCGCACTCAGATAAATGAGCCTAATGGGCTTTGGAGCAGGCTCTCTTGAGTGGACCACCTGTGCGCAGGAAAGAGGACAACCCCAAGGGTTAACACCCCAGGCTTTCTGCCTCATACTAGGGCCAAACTGAAGAGGGATTTCCACATCACACATCCATGTGTAGCCACAGCTGAGAAGATGCCTGTGTTTGGCAGGCAGGGGTACCCAGGGCTGCTGTCAGTCTGTGCTGCTCCGGTGGAATTTGTCACCACACAGTGCCAACCCTGCAGTGTCTACATGCATTCTCACAGGCCTTGAGGGGACTCAGAAGTGAGATGATGAGCTTGAGGTTCATGGGTTCACCCCAGTCGCCTGCATGGGTTTTGCCTCCACTCTACCATCTGAGGACAATGGCAAAGCACGGCCTTGGGACTTGGGGGAGTTCTGGGCAGGTTCTCTTGTGTAAAGTGAGCTTTGAAAACCCAAGAGCCGCCTGGTCCTGAGTCCCTGTGAAGGTACATGTGTTGGGGCCTTGTCTACAGAAAATAAAGCTTCTCCAACCTCAGAAGGGCACACGTCCCACCCAGCCACCAGACTGGACACAGGGAGGAGAGAAAGCCACTTAAAACACACACACACACACACACACACACACACACACAATCTCTAGCTCAGCCACCTGCTTTCTTATGGCTATAGTGACTCTAAAAGACACGTGAGGAAAACAGAGGAACTAAGGGAGGAGAGCAGAGATGGAGCCTTCCACATCCAAATGCTGGGCCTTTTATGGCTGGATGATCTGATCAGTCTCCACCTCTAACACAGATTAAAAAGAGTGGGTCCCAGGGTGTGTAACCTGACACCCCCCCTACCAGCAGCTGAATAGCAAGGATTGTTTTTAAACTTCAAGTTCTGAGCCTGGTAACAAAGTGAGCCTTTCCTGCTGGACCTCCTTGGAAAAATAATTCCTGATGCCTATTTTGTCAGCATCCTGGACTTGGGGTAACATGCAGTGACTCAGGGTACTTGGTGAAGGCAAGTTAGGGACCCACTTAGAAGCACTTTTCACAACTGAGAGAAGAGGCAGAAGAAGAAGACTCCCTCTATTCCCAGGTGGTACTTGAGCCATATTATCTCATTTTTATGTCCACACTAGAATATGAGATGGGGACATTATCCTCATGTTAGAGATGAAGAAACTGGAGTTCAGAGAAGTTAAGTCTCTGCAAGGTCTGAAACAGAGCAAGGATGTGAAGGATGTGAAGGTCTCTCTGGCTCCAGCTGCACATTCTCCTGCAAGATCATCTTGCTTCTCTGCTTGGCAGAGCAAGCCTACTCCAACACAGACCTTCTAAAACCTGCAACATCAGAGTTCTCAGACCCTGTTATTTCTTGGAGGGGAAGAGGCAAATAAGTCAGAATACTTCCTTAGTATCCTACTTCACTTTCAAATGGAAGAGAATAGTGGAGATTGCAAGCCCAGCCAAAAAGGCTGAGGGAAGACCTCACGACGGCCTGTCAGGTTCACACAGTTTATTGAGCATTTACTATGACCAGATAGTGTACTAGGCACTTCACACATTATCTTATTTAAGCCACAAAACCATAAGTCTGGTATTATCCATCCCATTTTACAGATGATGAAGTTGGGGGCAGAAAGGTACGACATTTCTCTAAGATCACACAATCAGGAATTGGCAGAGTTGAAGCTCAACTCCAGGACTGCAGACTGCAGAGTCTTCGTGACCAGGCTCTCTACCCAGCATTATGCTGCTCCCACCCTTTCTTCTCTCAGTGCTCTTCCATAGACTCAGTAACACTTACTGAGCAGAAGCCCCACTACTACCAGACCATGTCCCTCTGATCAGCTGCAATGGAGGTAAGGGCAATCTCAGGCCCATTTTAGCCTCACAAGGAACAGGGCAGCTGCCCACAGTCTACATCTTCCATCCACTGAACATCCATTTGTGTATCAAGGTCTGCTGGGGACACAGCCTTCTTCCATGCCAACTTCCCAGAACCACTGAATCCAGAATAATATCTTTGTTTGACCACTTCTAACAGAGGTAGCAAGGCCTTTTCCCCAGACTTCTTCCCCAATGGCTGTTGCCAAATGCAATTCTCTGCTTCTTGTGCCACAACACACACCAACATTTTCTGCATTTCATATTCCCACACCGATTCATTATTTATTAACTCATATTTAATGAATGTGCTTGTTAAATGGTGATACAACTTGTTCTTGAGTTTTGCAAATCTCAAGTATGCCTGCTGGCATCAGCTTTGCCTTCGAGGGCAGATCCCCAAGGGTAGGGATAGCATCAATTAAAACATTCTCTTCAGCACAGGTACCTGCAGACAGGGATGTTACATCAGTGCCTACTGTCTAGGCAGCTGCTAGGGTTCCCTGTGCAATGTGCACTTCTCAACATGGGCAGCTCCCAGAAGGAAGACCAGGCTCCATGAGAAAAAGAGACTGAAGTTTCTAGATCTAGTCCAGAGTCAGGCCATACATAAAAGGCACCCAGCATAGAGTTGCTGAATGTAGTATTTGCTTTAAAATACTCAAGACTTTGCTGAATTCCTCTTTCACATTCCAGGACACAGATGAGCAAACCACTACAAGATACTAGAAAAAAAATCAGTGTTCCATGAAGTATCCACAAACTTAGAGGGCACTCTGTGCACTCTCCCCTCAATTATTCAGGAGCTGACAGCCCTGTTGTAGGAAGATTGGACCTGCACTTTGTGGCTCCCACCCGCTTTGTGGCAGCCTTACCCTGTGTCCCTCCCCACTGACAGTGAGCAAACCACAGCTAGAGGGGGCTGCATGCAAGGTCCGCAATGGCTGGAATGGTCACTTAGGCAAGAGAAGACAATATCTCTGCTGAAGAGGAACCAGGGTATTATCTAGAATGTCTGTTCTTCCCTGTTCCCCTACCCCCCACCCCAAGTACCCTTCAAAACTGGCTCCCTGTGGGCAGAAAGGTTGTTTGGGATATAGTCCTTTGCAATTTCCTTTTAAGCACACAGAGGCAAGACTACCTCATGCTAGTGCGGTGCTTGCCCTGGTCCATCCTCTTTTCAGGAAAATTTAAAAGCAATATCATAATATTCATCATTAAAACTAAGAAGGCAAAATTACACTCTTCCAAAATATCTCTCTACACACTAATTCATTCCAGACTCTTAAAGACCACATGAGGTAAGAAGATAAAGTCCTAAAATATACCCATTTTACAGATGAGGATACCAAAGCCCAAAGAGGCCAAGCGCTGAATGTGAGTCACTAGTCCTTCCAGCACACTGCACACCTAGGGTATATCCAGAAAAGTTCTTAGAGGAAGGCCCTGAGTCTCCCAAATTACTTGGAATTAGCAAGATGCTCTGTTCTAGTAAGTGCTTAATGGTGTGATGACTACGATGATGAATGAGACAGGTTAAGAAAATGAGAGAAAGAAGAAAAGGCTTCCCCAGCCTCATACAGAATGAAAAAATCAATTGCAACACATTCAAAATGTCCCTGACCCTAGAACATTTTGAATCTGTAAGAATTTCTTATTCGTCCCTAACAAAATCTCCTAGCCATTTCTTAAGCTACTGGCAGGCGGTTGGATTTTCCACTTGACATTGTTAAGAGATTAAACTGTTTATCTCATTGTCATACACAGGCTTTTTCAGTTTCCTGCTAATACATGCAGGTTAGATAAGGATTACAGAAGTGATACTCCCAAGTTCCTCTGCATACCAGCTGGCATCCTTTCCCCCACATTTACAAGGCCTGTTTTCTTTCTTTCTTTTTTTTAATCTACTATTTAGATAGCCAACTTGTAAACAGAAAATAGTATACATCCATGCCTAAGCAGGGGATCAGACAAACACCAGCTCTATACAACTGCAGAAGCAGCACTCATGAGGAGATTCTGCCAAATTATACATTTTACCACCCAGTCACCAATTGCCATAGAGAAGAGAAAAACAAATTGAGCTGAGCCTGGAAAGAATGTCAGTGAAATTGGAAAAACACTTGCTGGGAACTGCCTGGGGGTGCAGTGACCTCCCTTGTAATTGCCCAGGTCCCACCAGCTCACAGCATACCAAGAGAGATTGCAGATCAGAGCTGGGTGCATGGCCAGTCACCAGGGAACCTCCCTCCCACAGTAGGCAGAACACTCCCTGCAGTGTATGAAACTATTAAGTGCTGGTAATATAAAATTTATTACAGCTTCTTCTTGGAAAACAGTACAATTGGTTTATTCATTCTGATTAAAAGGATGGGAGTAGGAGGGGTCCAAATGCGGAGAGGTAATGAAAGAAAATTTTGCCCATTCTCCAAAGCCAAGGGCAAAACACCTCATTCCTGCCCTCGTGGGATGAGCTCACAGAGAACAACTTGAAAAAGTAAGCAAATGGACCACCCTTTCGGGGAAGGTCTTGGCCAAGGTCTGGCCTTTACCCTGTGCCTCATGAACACATATCATCCTATCTGGGTTAATCTTGGTCACCAGGTCAACGGAAATAATCTCAATGCCTTTGTTTGTGATCCTCTATCATTTCATTTTCCCTTTCCACCCAGAATCTTACCACAAAAGTAAAATGCTAGATTAACAGGATAACTGAGCTTCACAAGGAAGGATCCTCTTTAGCTGAAAATTAACCATCTCCACCCCAAGTAGACTGAGCCATTTTTTTTACTTTTCAGAGATGGGGAAATAAAAACATGTCCTCCGCTGTTCTGAAAGAATCATACACAAGTATGACTTGCAGAGGTTCATTCTGTTTCCTTATCATCTATAGCACCTATTTTGGGGTTACTTTTAACACTTTTTTTTTTCTTTTGGCCATGCTAGGGACTGAGCCCAGAGCCTCATGCATGTTAGGCAAGACTCTACCACTGAGCAACACTCCAGCACTGGTTACTTATAAAATCTAATGGCTGGTCAAAAACAAGAGAAATAAAAATTGCAGGAAATTTTTTAAATGCAATATTGGCTAGTAGCCCAAAGAGATACCTTTTGTTGAATGGGTTTCCATAACAAGATAGCAAGTCAATAAAATGCCCAAGTAAAGCTCAATAAAAGGAGAGAAAATCAGATTTTTAACAGTAAACAGAAAATAGTATAATGGAATTATCGAGAAACACACCAGACAAGTTAATCACAAGCTGGAGTGTTGGCTTTCCAGTGAAATGATTATCCTAAGTCAATTGTCCTCGCCCATAGCCTGGAAGGCCCTTGTCTCTAAGTAAGAAATATCAGAGTGGTCCGCCCTGCACAAACACTCTGCAATAATGTAGCATGCTTGACCTTGACCTTGAGACTTATATACAGCAGTAGGCACTTCTGCTGACCAAGCCCTTCACCCCCATCTTTGAGTCCAAGCCTTAAAATAATCTGCAACTAAACAAAAGGAAAGGACACTAGTAAACAGAAATTTTAAGGTCAGACCAGCCTTATTCTAAACAATCAATGAAATTGCATTTCAGGAAAACAACTATGGTCCCACAACAGCTTGTGAATACAAGTCTTTGAGAAATGAAGTTCACCCCAGCCTTTCTGGCTGAGGTAGAATAATTTTCCAGGATTGTATTGAGATGAAAGTGGAACTAAAAACAAAATCCTACGGTTACTACAGGAATTCTTCCAAGGGGCCCAATGGGTTTTCCAGACAGACATTGCCTCACTGGTACTCACAATGTCTCCCAACTCCATGTACACTAACACGTATTGAGCCTCTACTATGTGCCAGATGCTATGCTAGGCACTTTCATAAACATTATGTCACTGAACTCTTGCCACCCCATGAGGTCATGCTCACTCATGCCACTTTTTCAGAGAGCTTCCAGGCCAGGTGTAGACTAGGTTTTCAATCTGGGTCTCCTAAACCCCAATCCAGCATACTTACTAAAGTAAGTATAGGAATTAGCAATGAATTTGCCTTGACTGGACTTTTTTTTATCGTCTTCTCTTTTTTCATCTTTTAGGTGGTTAGTAGGTAGGTAATGTGAGATACTTTCTTTCATTCATTCACTCATTCACTCATTCCTCTAACAAATGTTTCAAAAGTACACACTGTATTCAAAGCCAATGTGGATCTTCCAAGGTAAGTAAAGAACTTGTCTACTAAAGAAGTTTCTTGAGTGAAAAGAATGGAAACAGGTCCTGTGACTCTACTGAATGCTTTCTGGCTTTGCTTTCTTTATCTCTAAAATGTGAATGTTGGGGCTGGGGTTGTGGCTCAGAGGTACAGTGCTTGCCTAGCACATGTGAGGTCATGGGTTTGATCCTCAGGACCATATAAAAATAAATAAAATAAAGGTATTGTGTCCAACCTCAACTAAAAATAAGTATTTTTTTTAAAAAATGTGAATGTTGGAGAAAATGAGCTCTAAAGATTCTCCCAGAGCCAGATCTAGATAATGTTCACTATGGAAACTCTAGAAAAGTTGTTGTTTTTTCATAGCAAGCACAAAGGTCTAATCCCTATTGAGATCATATATAGTCTAATGTTTTTCAGCCGGAGACTTGAACTCTTTAAACTAAGAGTTTTCTCCTAGAAAAAGTGGATCAGGGCTGCTATCTCCATTAGGAAGATGTGGTGAAGGAAGGGGGACTAGTGAGCAGATAACAAGGAGTCTGAAAGGATCGTGGTGAGATTTGGGGTTGGTGACAGTATTACAACAAGTTAAGTTTGACTAGAGTCAGGAGACCAGGTTGGCAGATTCTTCCAGCCCTCCAATGTGGCCTTCCATAGTCTGGCCCCATGGTTCTGATGGAAATGCTGGGTGTTTCTGCTCTGTATACGGAAACCATCTGCAGCACCGTCATTACTTGGTTCAGTAAGTATACAGTCACAGTATGCCGTCACAGAACACTCAGAAGAACTGGTCGGTCATGTAAAATCTTAAACAGGCAGCTGGCACTCTAAAGGACTTTGCATATGACCAAAGAGGTCATAATTGGGCTTGGTGTGATTTTTTTTAAGGCAATGAACAATGACTCACAAAAAAATATGTCATTCCCAATGTCAATTTTACCTAGTGAGGGAAAAAAAAAATCACTGATAGGCACACTTCTCGTGGGATTGACAGCACAATGTACAAAACCTCTCATGCCAAGGTCTCCTCTCCTATCAAAATCTACAGACCTAGAGACACCAATAGTGTAACCCAACATAATTTAGAAGAGCTCCTTAGTTACTTCTGAAATCACCTGCTAAATATCTGAAGTCTACAGCATTGGTGTTTTTTTTTCCTACCAAGATATAAAATCCCTTCCATTAAATACTTTAAAAATCTAACTTTAGGTAAATAACTTGAAGCCTGACAAAATTAGAAAAGTGACTCGGCAGCAAACTAAAGTTCAAACTAGCATTTACAAACTGGAATCTATTTCTCTAAAAGCAGCAGCCAAATGATTTACTATGTTTTCTTATAAAACCTAAAGCCTAGATAAGTCTTGAGCCATATTTTTGCAAAAATCTAAGCATTTGCCTGAAAATGCTGAGAATCAACTCCTCTTTTTATTTGAAAGGATTTTAAGCTGTCTAAATACGTTCATCTTTGATGAGATTCGGTCTTTGAAGTGATGTTTTGACTCTGTTAGCAAAGCCTCAGTTTCCAAACTTAAACATTGGAGGGAATCAAAGATCCCTCCCTCCCTTTTTTTTTTTTTTTGTTTGGTAAACAGAGTATACATTTTAGTTTAACGGTTTGGGCATCCTACCAGCAGTCTCTAAGAGCTGTCGGATTACTAATGAAAGCCTTAGATATTATGATGATTTCTTTTGATGATGCTTTTTAAATGTGAAATTACAAAGAACCATTCTTCCAGTAAAGAAATAGAAGACAAGTAGATCAATAAATTGATCTCAAGTAAAAGCACAAAATTAAAGGTGCTCAGTTTCTGCCTTGGTGCCAAGGACCAGACCAATCTTGTCACACCTCTTATCGCCCTGAGGCATACTTCATGTACACTGGGTTTCAAATAGCATGTCTACAATTAAATAGAGAGTTATAACAACATGGACCCATGAGATCTTACTCCTGCAAAAGGAGAAAACTGAGCCAGAGAGGCAGAGCCCATGAGTGTCCTGGGGTGCTGCTGCCTCCCAGGTCTTGGTTTCGTCATCCCTAACCAGTAACACCTGGAAACTCACATAAATGACTTGAGTCCTCCCAGATCTAGAAGCTGCTGAGGATTTGCCAGAAGAATCCTTTCCAGAGAGAGGGCTACCCCACCTTCAGAAAACAGTCTTGTGCAGCCTGAACTCATAACCCCACAAATCTGGGCCTTCAACGTTTTCATCCATAAAAGAAGTTTCCACTTAAAAATACTCACTACCAGATGCATCCTTTTAAGTGCCCCTTAAAGTTTAGTTTGGTTTACCTAAAAATAAAATTTGTATATACTTTTCAAAACCACAGCCATTTTAAACTGCTTGAATATTTTTGCTATGTGTAAGAGTTAATTTTTCAGTATCAAAAAAAAAAACAGCAAAACTAGCCCCCCCCAAAAAAAAAATCCCAATAGCCCTTAAAAAGTGTTAAATGCCAAGAAGTCAGGAGGTTGGCAGTAGTATACTTCCTAATACTGACCCCCAGGTTTTATTGTTGTTGCTGTTTTTACACATAATTGATAAAGACTTTTGGAACAAATCAATAAAACCTATTTTTATATTAATGTCCATATATTAATATAGTACTTTCCATCTGGTGTCTTAATGGCCCAGATACTCTCACATGGAGTGATAAAGGAAAATAAAGAACTGATGATTAGGCTTAGTTGTTCTAAAGGAGAGAAACCATCCCTGCTCAATGCAATCAAGTTCTGCTCAAAACAGTGCGACTGTGCCTGAATTTAAGCCACTGCAGATCAGGTGTGTGATATGACTTCTGAGCAAACTTCAAGAGTCTGATCCTTTAGAAGCTGTCACGCCCAGCCTGCACACCACCTTGCACAGGATCATTCTTCAACAGGAACAAAAATGTGCTACAGGAGGTACGCAGGAGAGGGGTAACTTTGTAGGAAGGTAGAGCAGTATAAATGAATAATTCTCAGGGTCTAATATAGGTCTGAGGGCCAGGAATTGGGTATGTGCCTGGGACTCTGAACATGAATCTCAAACCTGCATGTAAAGTGTGCACAAGAATGAATTTGAATATGAGTGTGGGTATGTGTGAGTGCAAACACATGTGAGCATGTATTAGAGTGGGTGCAAGCACCATGAGAGTGAGGATGAGCATGCCTGAGCAGTGTGAGAGTGTGTCCAGCTGTCGTGTAGGCAGTAGGGTCGATAGAGACAGCCAAGTGCAAAAAAGAACTCCATGTAGATTATGGTACAGAAAGTGCAGTCTCAGTTTTATCTACCAAACACTGACAAGCCCAGCCAACAGGCCTGGTCAATAAAGATGTCTGGACTTCGGTAGACAAAATATCAATCTCAGGTAATCAGGTTAACTTTTTGACCCAATGAGCAGATGTTTTGGTGTCATAGATAAGGTTCCAGTGTCACAATCTGTACAAGAAAACTTTGCTGATCCTGCAAAACTCAGCTAAAGCTCAAAAGCCCCTAGGATCCCATAATTTCCACTTTGTTATCCATCCTCCCTGCAAAGCACACACATTCTCCCCTCTCCCTCCTCCCCTGCCCAGCCCCCATTAGCCTCAAATGATTCAGAGAGCAGAGATGGTAGGGAATTTTTCCCTGGTTCTACTCCATGGATGTCTGAAAACCTGTTTAAAAGTGGGAGGTAGTTTGGACAACAGGTCGCCCTCATTTCCCTCTGGACTTGTTAGCTAATTTGAAAACACCACTTATCCCTCTGGTTTCTCAGTTGGCATCCCTCTGGCAAAGGGGAAAAAAATTATCACCTGTCATTATTTGTCTCCTCTTTAACTTATTTCCAGACAAGACCTCTTTTCACACATCAGGACACATAAACTATTTCAATAACCAGCCAACAAGAGCTGCTAATCCACCACTAGAAAGGGCAAATGGAAACTTGGAGAACAAGTTAAAGCAATTTTGGGTGTGCCAGCAGTGCTTCAGGGTTTCAAAAGCAAATGGGAGGAGTGGATAGAGGACCACCTGTTATTCCCTAGGCCCTGACTGCTGGGCAAGAGGGCAGAGAAATCTGGGTCACACCTTCAAAAAGAAGTATTTTCTACCTGCAGTTTACCACCATTCCCTCCAGGTGGATCCCCACCCCCCGAAAAGTGACGTGCCCACACCTGACAACAGGTGCACAATGCCTGGGAACCTGTCCTGGCCACAAAATTCCAGGTTGATTGGGATCAGAGTTTGCATATATATTTGCCTCTGGATCATCAGCAGAAGGCAGAGTTTCAGGAAAAGAAATTCCTGGTCTTCAAAAATTCATACTGTGATTTCTGAGGTGGGAGTAAGAGAAAAACATGTTTTGGAGTCCAAAATCATAGTAAAGGCTGCTGAGTAGAAATATAAAGCACCCAGTTATGGTGAATAAAGTTATTGAGGTACAATGAATAGCATTTGGCATTCAAGATGAAATCAGAAGCTCGCCTATCATTCAGCCTTTCACCCAAAGTAGCACAATAACCCCTCACACCCTGAGCTAGGAAATTCCCCATGCTCTCTGGAAAAGCTAAGAGAAAGGCCAGACCTTTTCAGAAGTGCTAGCTTCAATGCATATGTCTTCTGAAAGATATTCTGATCCTCTGGAAAGTGAAAACAGCCTTCAGCTGAGATTAACCATGTAATAGAAATAAATTCTTGTCTACTGCCATTGCCAGAACAAGATGTCTGTATGAGACTCCAAAGAGATACACACGAAAATGTACCTGAAATGAACCTGTTCCAGCCCACCTGCCTTTGGAGATACCACCCAGGTGCCTATCTCAAGCAACTCAACCTAATACAAAATTGTTACAAAAGAAACTGTCTGGGGGGTGGAGTTGTGGCTCAGTGGTAGAGCGCTTGCCTAGCATGTGTGGCTCAGTGGTAGAGTGCTTGCCTAGCATTGGGCTCAATCCCCAGCACCACATAACCACTAAAAATATTAAAATGACAACTAAAAAAACAAAAATCTTAAAACAACTAAACAAAAAAACTTTTTAAAGAAACTGATTGCTTGGCCCAGAGCATGGTTTTCATTTTAATTCATACATCAAATTACACCTTAGTACACTGTCCACACTAATATTGCAATGTCCTGTCCTAACTAAGGCTCACAGGTTGCTCATACATAAATGGGCCACAACCACATCTACAGGTTTCAGAGCCCTGTCATAGAATCACATCACTCATTTTCCTGGCCTAGTGGTGGGTACTGAGTTAATTTGATGGCATCCTTAACAATCTGAATGAATCACAGAATTAAATGTTTTGCTTATTCAGACAAAAGCTACACTCAGCAGCTCTGTTCACTATCTTTGGGGATTAATCAGGAAGTTTTGGATGACATGAATATTATGTTCCCAAGAGGAGTGATGTTCTATGGGAAGTACCTCAAAAGCTTGTTTTTTAAGATGTCCATGGAAATAACTGTGGGAGTGACTCAGATTCACAGTCCAATCTATAAAATCCTTGCCTATATATTCCCCAGCAGAGACACTTGAAGAGAAATATTAGTTGTGACTGACACAGGACCTTGGTCAGAGTCATTACTCATTAGAAAGTAATAAAACTGGGGACACATAAGGATTCAAAGGTCTGCTGAAAGTAGCAAGAGTTCTAGAAAAATCTCAAGGCAAGACTTACCACTTTGGGCTTCTGCTGGTCCAGGGTATGCAGGAATGCCGAGTTAGGGTCCAAGGTGCGCTCAGGGTCACTGGAAATGTCCTCTTCTGAGTCTTCATAGGAAGAAGAGAAGCCCGTGGAGGAGGCAGAGGAAGAGGACAGTTTCCTCAGAGGCAGGTTGCCCCGAGGGCTTTCCTGCACCTCCTCCAAGCCCCTGTCTTCCTGGGCACCCACATCCGTAATGATGACTGCAGGTATAGCTGGTATGTTGCTGGCACTGCAGGTCTCTCCCAGAGAAGGTTTGTCCTCTTGATTCTGGGGCAGCCACTCCCTGTTGGGGTGAGCATCTCTGTCCTGCAGCTGACTTTCCCAAGTCCCCTCCGATTGTACCCCTGTTCCACGCGTCCAAGCCAGACCATCTTTCTCCATGGGGCCCAGCCAAGCCCTGGAGCTCCCAGGCTGCACATCCACCCTGTCCCCAGGAAGGCACTGCTGTTCTTTCAGATCTTTTGCCATTTCCCAACAGGGCAAAGGCTCCAGCATTTTGCCAGAAGAAATTCCCGCCTCCACTTCTCCAGTCCCTGGCTGCGCTGTACAGCTGACACCAAACAGGCCCAGTGTTGAAGACCCTTCCCCCACTCTGCCAGAGAGCTGCGGGCGTTCATGGATCACTGAGACCTCACTTTGGGTCTCTGCAGGACCTAGAGAGCCCAGGTCTCCAGAAGGCCTGGACGAGCTCAGGGCTTCAGATGGCTCTGAGCTTTGAGCATTCACAGTGGCATCCTCTGGCCTTTCACCGACTTCTGGCTCTCTGGAGCCTGGCAGGACACAGGGCAGATTTCCCTTCCCCAACTTCCCAGGGGGCTCTCCACCTAGGGACCCGCTCTGCTCTGGGGTTGGGCTTCTCTCACTGCCCAGGAACTGCCCCTGCCTCTCAACCAGGGCCTCCCAGGGGTGCAGGCTTCCAAGCTTGCAGGCTGGCTCAACCAGAGCAGGATCGTGTGGACGGTGTGGTCCAGTGGATGAGGCTGTTGCAGTCACTGCTGTGTTCATCATTAAACTCGTTCCCACCAGCTCCTCTGGGGGAGTTTGGCAGCTCTGAATTCCCGAAGAAGAAGCGACCCTCTTGTTAGTTTCCATAGCTAAAAATGAGTCACAAGGGGTACTAGCAGGGGTCCCTTTCTCCATCTTCACGGAATCCTTTGCACTCTGAGCCCCAGATCCTTTCGTGGTGGCCTGGCCAGGAAGAAGTGCCACTCCCTCCTTGTCCTTTGAGGGGCACAGACTGAGCCCTCCTCTTCTCACAGAGTGGGCATCTGAAGCCTCTGAATATTGCTCCCCCCAAGATTTTGTCCTTCGTTCCTCACTTGGGACACATTGAGCCAAGACCCTTCCAGGGGGCTGGCTGCTGCTGCGGAAAGGGCTCGGGGAGGGCGAGCGAGCCCTGCTCAAACGTGGGCTTCGGGGTGCCTGAATGGCACAGCTCTGCGCCTGAATGTGCGCCTCGAAAATGCCCACTTTCTGGTTCACCTGCACGTTCTGCAATTCGCGTTGCAGAATTCGCAGCTTCCTTTGGGCCTCCTCCGGTCCCGGCGGAGAAAGGGTACCGGCGGCCACCACCTGCTGCCCATCACCTCGCAGGCGGCCCGCCCAACTAGGGCTGCCCACGCTACTGCTGCTGCTGCTGCTACAGCTGCCGCCGCCGCTGCCGCTGCTACTATTCAGCCTGCGCCGGCCGCTCCGCCAGCTCCCGGGGCTCCGGGGCTCCTCTGGCGACAGCGACTCGGCGGGGGGGAAGAGGAAAGAAGCCCCTCTCCCGGGGCTGAAAACGCTGCCCGGGCTAAGCACAGCCCTCCCAGGGGGCAGGGGCGTCTCGCTGCCGCTGGGCCCCGGGCCGCCGCCGCTCTTCACCTCGTCGGCACTATTCATGATCACCAGGCTATTGAGTGCATAGCAGTACACAGCCATAGTACTGGGTCCGCCGCGCTGCCTGCCTCCGCGACTCGGGTTCCAGCTCCGCCGCTGGCGCCTCCTCCTCCCGCGGCTCCTGGATCAGCCCCGGAGGTCCGGCGGCAGCAGCTCCTCTCGCCGATGGGGCTGCATGGCCTCGGCGGCGGGCTGGGGGCACAACTGCGGGCTCGGCCCCCGCCCAAAGCTCCATAAACAACCGCGCTTCTGTGGAGACACAAGGAGAAAAGTCAGGACCCCAGAGGGCGCGGAGGAGAGGGTGGGGAGAGCCCGCCGGCAAAGCCCAGAGGGAGCCCTAGGACCCCAATCTGTTCGGGACCGGGTGCCATAGGACGTCTCACCTATAGGGACTACGAGGCTCCGGGGGAACCCATGCCCGGCTCCCTCAGAGTCAGCGCGGTTTGGGTACGCGTTTCCCCGGTGTGCTTAACCCGCCCCCCTACTCTCGGGTTTGGACCGGCTTTGAACTCCTTTCAAATTCCAAATTCTAAGATTAGTCTTGAAGCCATGAGGATGGGCGAGGGAGGATGTGCAACTACTTGGTCCCCAAGGGTGCTGTGCGCGGAGCGCCGCTGACCCGTCACACTCGGCCTGAGCAACCACTGGCTATCGAGGGTAACGGCGCAGCCCTGCTCCACCCTCTCGGGACATCAGAGACCGAGTCAGGGGAACCTGAGCAAGACCTGCCTTCCCCAAATAGCTGCCAGCGCCCGGATCTGGAGGGCGCCTGCGTACCCGCCGTTTACCTTCCTGACCCTGACCCTGGACTTGGGGCTGTGTCTCTCGGCCTACTAAGGCCTGAGAGAACTGCCCGGCTGCAGCCCAAGCATTTTCAGCACTGGCCTTGTCGCCTGTCCCCAAACAAGTGTTTTTTGAGTGTGGGGCGCGCCTGCGCACGCCCGGGATGGGGACTCTGCAGTATATTGTACCGGAACCAATACTCACCGCCCCTCTAGTTGCCGCCCCCCGCGGTGGTGTGTGTGTGTGTGTGTGTGTGTGTGTGTGTGTGTGTGTGTGTGTGTGTGTGTGTACGCGCGCGCACAGCTACTCAACCCTCCGCGCGCCCGGTTACCGAGGACGCGATGTGCCTGCGGGCTTCAGGACCCGCGCCCCTCCAAGGAACTCCGGGGTTTGCGTCGCTGCAGACGGGTGACTAGGTGCGCAAACCCCGAGGAAGGCAATCTAAGGGCGGCGATCTAAGCCCCGGGAGCCGTGCAGCGGAGGGCTGGGCCTCTGCTCATCCCGGGCAGCCTCGCCCGCCGCCAGCCGAGCCTCCCGGCGGCCCAAGCCCCGGTGCTCTGCAGCACGCCGGGGGAGGCGGCGCGGAGAGAGAGCCCGGAAGGCGGGCTGAAGAAACGCCGAAAATTCGTCTCTCCTTCTCCGGCCCCAGGTCCCACTACAACGCCTCCCTCCAAAAATCAAAACCTCGTCACCGTCTCCCTAACGCACCCCTTTTCGCAGTTTCAGAACCCGGAATGGCAGATCCGCTCCAGAGCGTAGTGAAGGGAGAGAGGGCTCAGAGGCCAGAGCCATTGAAGAGCCGCCAAGCTTACCTGCAATTTCTCAGATTCTCGGGTCCTGTGTGGACTACACGCCGACCCAAGTAGGGTCGAGATGCATTTAAAGCAGAAATGCTCAGAAATGATTTCCTCAACAATCTATGGAAGACAAAAAAAAAAAAAAAGAGTGCGAAAGAGCGAGGGGTTGGGGGAGGTCCGCCGCGCAGGGGCCAGGCTATCCCGGCGGTGGCGACGCCAGGCCGGCCCTGCACGCCCTTCTCCGCGGTGGAGATACTACCCCTGTCAGTGTCTGCTCCGGGCTACTTCAGTGTTTGTTCAATGTAAGATTAAAAAAAAAAAAAAAAAAGTTGGTGGCGGGGGTGGGGGGAGGAGGCAGAAGGCGGGGGCTAGGGGGAGGAAAGCAGGAAGGAAGTTGTGAGCCCGTCTGGGGTTGAACTCAGCGGAACAAGTTTTTCTTTTCTTTTTTTTTTTTTTTTCTATTGCTTGGCAAGACCGAGGGAGGGAAACACTTAAAAAAAAAAGTTTCCATTGTTAGCTAACCAAAAAAAAAAAAAAAAAAGCCTTTTGACTTCTGCTGGTTAAAGATATACGATTCATTTTCCACCCCTCTATCAAGGCTTGCTGATGGCTAGCTTTATGAAACTACTTTTGAAAAAATGTTTTTAATAAAGTATTGAGTGTGTGTTCTAAACAAAGCAGCTCCTGAGGATCTTTTTGGCATTTAAAATGGACTAAAAGCTTGTCTAAACGGTTTGTGTTCTTGTACACAAATATGCAAATGCAAAAGAAGGTACTTTGTGGGCACCTCCTTGCAAAGTTGCAGATTTTAAGTGCACCACAGTAGTATTTTGGAAGATTGGTTGGGCTGTGAACTGTAAAGGCTTTGCAGTGCAATTGTTAGATGTGTAAACTCGCCTTTATGTTGCACTTTTATCTATAGATGCACACAGTAAATGGGATATTTGCATACTTTTGCACTTTAATTCTCAAGGTTATTTTAAGAAAATGCATAGTCCTGGAATTAAGCAGGCCTAAGCAATGTCTGAAAACCCCTTGCATAGTCTCTTATAGGACTGAATTATTTTCAAGAGATCTCTGCCCCACCATCAGCCAAAGGAGGGGAAGGAACTGCCAGCCAACATTATTGGGAAAGGTATCCAACCCTGATTAGGCCCTGGCACTGCAAGTGTGTTTTGCATAATTCTCTAAATCTTAAACTACAGCATTTAGTGGAAACAGGGAAACACAGCTGCAAGGAAATTTAAAAATCCAAAGCCTGAATCGGTCCTTATATTCTGATTAACTAAAATTCAGATGGAAATTTTGACTTTGCTTGGAGCAAACAGATCTGCTACTTGTTTATGTAACAATGCTGTTTAAGTGAGCAAAGCAACCTGCTGCTCAATCAGGAAAAGATTCATGGCAATGCTGAAACCATGAAATCTTCTAGCCAAGGATTCTTAGGAAATCAGAGACTATTGAATCCCTCCTAATTTTTAAAAACATGCCATGAAAGGATTGAATCTAATTCCCCTCCCACCCTCGGTGGGGCTAAAGAAAGAGCCCTGAGTTTATTTAGGTGTTAACTTAAGATCTGGGAAGTTCCTAAGAGAAGCTTGCCCTATCATTTTTTTCCTAATTTTGCTCTCTAATGATAACAAAAAGGAGTTTTCAGATTCCAGGATACCCACTTATTGGAGTTCAGTCTGAGGGACTGTTATCCTATGAGAGGCTAACTTAATACCTATGTCAGGTGTCATGGTAGAAGCAACCGAAGGACCTAGCAACATATACAAGAGGCACAGAAACTTTGCTTCCCAACCCCTGGACAGTTAAATTTCCCAATCATTGTCACCTCACAGTCAGACATCTTCAGGCTTGTCTACTTGAAAAACTCAGGCTTCCTGAATGTACACTCAGCATGAAGAATTCTTAGTCAGAACAGCCAGCAGCTGTCAGGTGTGACAAGGGATTTCTGCCTTGTATGGAGGTAGGACTTGATGGTAATTCTACCAGTTTGAAATTCTAATTGTGCCACCAAGAGCAGCAAGGGATGAGAGAAAGATGGAGCAAAACCCATGTTTGGAAGCCAGCAGGTGGGCTTGCATCCTGCAGGATGCAAGTTGTCTTCCGTGATTTTAAATGAACACAAACATTTTTATATACTGCTTATTATTTGACAGACACTGTTCTAGGCACACTATCAATATTTGCACATTTTTATTCCCTTAACAACTATCAGGTAGGTATTACTACAAACCTCATTTTACAGAGGAATAAATAAAAGTACAAAGAGGTGAGCCATTTGTCTCCCACATCCTGCAGCTTTGGTAAGTGGCAAAACCAGGACTTGAGCCTGTGCAGCCTGGGTCCAGAATCCTTGCTTGTCACAACTTTTCCCTATACTAGTTATCTACAACTGTAGGAAAGTTTTCACTAATGTTTTAGGTTCTCTCCATGTGCCTACTTTGGGAATGGAATTTTATATATCAAAGCTATGAAATTGAGATTACATACTTAATTGTAAAAAGCATCTAGAAAAACCTACAGTCAACATCATACTTAAAAATGAAGGATTAAACACTCTCTAAGATCAGGAACAAGGTTAGAACATCTGCTCTTGCCTCTTTTATTCAACATTGTACTTGAAGTCCTAGCCAGTATAATCAGAAAAGAAAAAGAGATACAAGGATTCCAAACTGGAAAGGAAGACGTAAAATTGTGTTTAGATGATATAATTGTCTATATAGAAAATCCCATGAAATCTTTAAAAAAAACTACTAAAATTAGTAAGTTTAGCAATGATTTGTTTTTTGAGGGCTGCCATAAGAAAGTAACACACACTGGGTGACTTAAACAACAAAATTTATTTTCTCACAGTTCCAGAGACAGAAAATATGGAGTTAAGGTATTGCTGGGGTTCATATATTTTAAGGCCTCTCTCCCTGGATTTTTTTTTTTTTTTTTTTTTTTTTTTTGTGGTGCTGGGGATTGAACCCAGGGCCGTGTGCATGTTGAGACACGCAACCAATACTCTCCTTGGCTTTTCAATGACCATTTTTTCCCTGTATCTTCTTATGGCCTTCCTCTGTACATCTTTACTTTATAACCTCTTCTTTTAGGATACAATCATATTGGATTAGGGTCTACGCTGATCATCTCATTTAATCTTAATTGCCATTGTAAAGATGCTGTTTCCAAATACAGTCACATTCTGAGGTGCTGGGCATTAGAACTACAACAGCCCATAACAACAAGTTTTCAGGACACAAGATCAATATACCAAAATTAATTCTATGCCTATGTACCAACTATGAAGAGTTAAAAAAAATCAATATTTTAAAATCAATAATACCTTTACAATAACATAAAAACTTTGAAATCTATGTATATGTTCAACATAATCACAATATCCCAGTAGTTTTAATTTTCTTTATTTTATTTTGGTTTTATTTTATTTTTTATTTTTTGGTACAGGGTATTAAACTCAGAAGCACTTAACCACTGAGCCACATTCCAGCCCTCTTAAGTATTTACTTTAGAGAGAGGGTCTCACTGAGCTGCTTAATGCCTTGCTAAATTGCTGTGGCTGGCTTTGAGCTCCTCCTACCTCAGCCTCCCAAGCCTCTGGGATTACAAGTGTGTGCCACCTGCCTGGCTTGGTTTTATTTTATAAACTTCATAGGGAAATGCAAAGGATCTAGAGTAGTTAAAACAACTTTGAAAAAAAAAGTGGAAGGGCTAATACTATCTGATGTTAAGACTTACTATAAAGCTACAATAATAAAGACAATGTAATATTGGTGTAAAGTAGATCAATGGGATAGAATAGAGTCCAGAAATAGACATACATATGGAAAAATTGATTTTTTTACATAAGTGCAGAAAATGGAGAAAGAATTCTTTTAACAAATGGATTTCATATGCAAAAACAAAGGGAAAAAATAAATAAAAAATTTTTGGAGGAGGGATAGTAGAGGATAGGAAAGGCAGCAGAATACAACAAACACTAGTATGGCAGTATGTAAAAACATGGATGTGTAACTGATGTGATTCTGCAATCTGTATAAGGGGTAAAAATGGGAGTTCATAACCCACTTGAATCAAGTGTATGAAATATGATATGTCAAGAGCTATGTAATGTTTTGAACAACTAATAATAAAAAAAGAAAAAATTTTTCTTTTGCATATTTTGTATCAGTAAAAATTAACTCAAAGTCTCCTCAATCTAAGTATAAAACCATAAAACTTTTATACAAAATAAGAGAAAAATCTCTGGAAACTTGGTTAGACAAGTATTTCTTAGAAAACCAAAATTAATTGTACTACATGAAAAATTTTAAAATTTCCTCCTCAAAAGATACTAAAAAGAGGGGCTGGGATTGTGGCTCAGAGGTAGAGTGCTTGCCTAGAATGTGTGAGGCCTTGGGTTTGATTCTCAGCACCACATATAAGTAAATAAATGAAATAAAGGTACATTGACAACTAAAAAATATTTTAAAAAATACTGAAGAGAATGAAAATGGGCTGTGGGTTTATAGCTCAGTGATAGGTACTTGTCTAGCATGCATGAGGTTCTGGGTTCAACTTCCAGGACCAAAGAAAGAGAAAAAAGAATGAAAAGACAGACCACAGCCTGGAGAAAATTAATAGTCAAAAACTGTCCATCAAGAAGTGAATGGATAAAGGCTGGGGTTGTGCCTCAGTGGTAGAGCACTTGCCTAGCATGTGTGAGGCACTGGGTTTCATTCTCAGCACCTCATATAAATAAATGAAAAACATAAAGGTCCATCAACAACTAAAAAAATATTTTACAAAAAGAAGTGAATGGATAAAAACAATTTGTGATATAAAAAGAAAAGTACTACTGATGTACACACAACATGATGTTGAGTTTCAGAACTCAAAAATAATTAAGCTGAGTGAAAGAAATTAAGCTGGAAGAAACTATACCTAAGAGAAACTATCTTCTGTATGATTTCATTAATAAGAAATCCTAGAAAATACAAACTAATCTATAGTAACAGAAAGCAATCTGGTGGCTAGCTGGAAATGAGAGGGTTCCTTGGGGAGGGGCAGAAAATAGGGAAAACAAAGAGGCACAAAAATACTTTTGGAGGTACTGGATATGTTCACTATTCTGATCGTAAGAATGATTTCATGAGTATATAAATATGTGAAAACTTATCAAATTGTAAAATGTTAAATATGTGCAATTTACAATATATCAACTATAAATTAATTAAGATATTTTTAATTTTTTTTCTTTTTGTGGTGCTCTGCCACTGGACTATACTCCCAGTATATTTTTTAAAAACATAGCTATGGACAATTATAGCCTTTGATGAGGATATTATTGTGATCTGATGTCAAACACAGTGCTTGATATACAATATCATTCTGAATAAAATGTTGAATAATTCATTCATTTAATTCACTCATATATTTCATGGGATTACTCCTTATCCCCTTTGCGCTCCATATATAGCTCTTAAATTATATGCTGCTCTATATATTAATCTCTAATTTTCCTATATTTCTCTATTCTCTATTAGATAGTGAGGTTTTCAATAGCAAGAATCCTGGACTAAGTTCCACATGAATGGATCTATACATGTTTATTAAAGAAAGAGATGAATCAAGCAATCCAGCGAATCATTATGCAAAAGAACCAAGAAATCCGCACATTGGGAGAACTGCCACCTCTTACTTTCCAGAGATGAAGAAATACTTCTCACCGCCAGGTTTGACCAGGGCAAGCATCAGCCCTTCCCTTTCCCCTGTACCCCTTTCTGGAAATTTTAACTGCAGTTTCCCAAATAGCATTGGCCCAAGGCATGATTGAGGTCACCAGGCCGAGTCCACAAATAAGGAAGCAGCTTCACACTGCCCTTCAGCTCAGCCCTGCCCCCCTGGACCCTTCACCACTCATTTTCTTGGCCTTTCTCTTGACATACACAGTTCAATAAAGCATTCATTCATTCATGTGCTAGGAAATTCACTGTTGAGTATGAACTCGGTAGGTCAGTGAGGTGAGGGACACACAATCCCTGCCCTCCAGTCTAGAGGCGACTCACGAGTACATCCAGAACGTAGTATGCCAACCTTTCAGCTGCTTCTGGGGAGGATGAGAGGAAGGCATGGCCAAGACTGAGTCATGATTCTCATAGTCTCTTCCACTTACTCTAGCTCAGTGTCCTTGAGCAAGTAAACACTGATCCTCAGCTTTGAGATCTGTAAAGTGGCAAGCATTATAATGCCCACTTCCACAGCATTCTCATGAAGACCTTTTAAATAATGCACACATGAAGCACTCCAAAAGATATGCACTTCTTACCATTGAGCCACATCCCCAGCCCCTTTTATTTTTTTATTTGAGAAGAGTCTCACTAAGTTGCAGATATGCTCTTTTTAAAAGCTAGGTGTTCAACTCCCTAACAATTCATACAAAAAAAAAAATCCAAGTTGTATTGCTGCTAGCACAAAATCCACCTTACACATAGAAAGCACTCAATACATAGCTGCTTCTAGAAGGAGCTTCTTCAACATCAAGAGACCCCTGCTTCCTATGCTGTCCTGATCTCCTGGTAGACAGCAGCAGGAGTACTAGGTGGGGTTGGGGTAGGGGTGCAGCTTGTAGTCCTGCCAAGCTATTTTGCTCTGTTCTATCTTCTAATAACCTCTAAATAGCTATGCCCATATTCGGGCATATAAACCTACATCCCACAATGCCCTTCCAAGAGAATCTGCCTGCCCTACTCCCTGAATAGAAATGCTAGGTACCAAAGGACCATTCTGAACCCATAGCTAACCAGACCAGGGAAGGCTAGGGACTCAAAGACAACTAATCGGCAGTCTGGCTAGTGTATTGGCACGACTATGAGAGAGTCAGTTGAATTTCTCTAGAGGGACTTTGGAATCCTTGTTACAATTTAACAGAAGCCAGGTACAATGGTCCGCGCTCTAATCTCAGCAACTAGGCAGGAGGATCTTGAGTTCAAAGCCAGCCTCAGCAAAAGTGAGGTGCTAAGCAACTCAGTGAGACCCTGTCTCTAAATAAAATACAAATAGGGATGGGGATGTGGCCCAGTGGTCAAGTGTCCCTGAGTTCAATTCCCGGTACCCTCCCCCCGCAAAAAAAAGAACTGGGCAGAAAAATTACGAGGTAAACTTGGGGCCTGTGAGACATATCTAAGAGTTCTAAGGGATAAACCAGAAAGGAGCAAAGGAAGTCTGGGTGAGTAGAGAGAGGAATACAGAACAGATGTGTCAAGACAAAAGAAACCAGGCTGGGGATGTGGCTCAAGCGGTGGCGCGCTCTCCTGGCATGCATGCAGTCCAGGTTCGATCCTCAGCACCACATACAAACAAAGATGTTGTGTCTGCCGAAAACTAAAAAATAAATATTAAAAATCTCTCAAAGAAAAAAAAGACAAAAGAAACCACAGTGCTTGGCGTGAGCCATGGAGAGAGAGAGGCAGGGAGTCACCTCATTTTCTGGTGGCTTCCAGATCCCATCCCCATGAGGCCTGGCAGTGTCTGTCCTGCAGTACTTCCCAACAACAAACTTTGCATCCACTCAGGCTAGCTAAGGACAGCTCTGTTCCTTGAAACCCAAAGTGCCTTCACTATGAGGAAGATCCACATCAGGACTGACTGGCTAGGTCCTTAGCAATTTCCTGATTCAGGGAAGCAGTTGACTTATTATGTGGTCTGAGCTCACCTTTCAGTGGGAAGCCAACCAGATTCTTTAGAAAGGGTGAATTTTATATTTTGGGAGGTGAGACCAGGAAAGCTAGTTGCTGAAGAAATACAGACTGGTTTTCCAAAGTGCCTCAGTCTCGGCATGGATCTGGCTTCTGGGTTTCCCCCATTAACTTGGGTTCTGAGGGACCACCTCAGGCCAAGGAAATACCAGAGAGGGCCTAGAAGACAGAGTAGGTAGCCATTGGAATGGTCCAATCACCTGCCCTGGGAAGTCAATTTTTTTTGTTGTTGTTGTTTCCATGGGAAGCCACATTGTTGTTTTTTATTCATTCTGGCAGAATTCAGGTTTGAGATTTGGGACTAGTCCTCTCCTCTGTGTGGTATGAGAGACACACAAAATAGACGAATTCCTTGTATTCTAACTTTCCTTCTCTAAGAAACTTTGCCACCCTTTATTGCCTTTCCCATAGAATGTTTGGATTGGCATTCAAGGGCCAGCCTAAATCTCAGGCTTCCAAATTCTTCTCTCTAGCCACTATGCCTTCCCTGCATGTCCTGAATTCTTTCTTTGCTCCCTGTCTTCTCTTGAACTTCTTTTCCTGCCCACCATTATGTCAGCCCCTCCCCCCATCAGTTCTACAATGTCTTCCTCATAAGAACTCTTCTTTGAAGGCTTCTGTGAGACCTCCTGCTCCTGGTACATCAGCACCATTAGGTATCCCTCCTTCCATCTGCACTGCCAATGCGCCGTTCACTCTCCCCATAAGATTCTTGAAGGGAGAAATCAGCTGTGACATTTCCATGAACAAGTCCACCCTTGCCCCCATCACCTAATACCTTGCTTTACAAACATTTACTCATGATTAATTCCTTAATCTTTGAAAAACACATTTTTCTTAAACACGGGCTTAAACATACACATGTGTGCACATGCACAGTCTTGCTAATTACTCTGCCATTACTAACAGGTGACAGAATCTGGGAGAGCAAATGTGATGTATGAATTCTACATTGATAAGAAGAAGAGAAAGTTTGTTTTGACATTTCCCCCACCCTAGCCCCTGTGCTAGTTAGATACCTTTCTGAGCACACCCGATATTATGATAGCTTTTTCTTCATTCCTTCATTCAACATTCATTAAACACTCCTCTCACCACCACTCTAGTAATCTGCTACCTTTTGTCTCCTCATTCCATTCCCATTTGCAATGCCTGCTGCATAGAAAGTACTTGATGAATGTTTGTTGAAAGGTCAATGTTTCCAACTCAGGCAAGGATAATAGCAGAAATTTTTTAACCTCTTGGTCCAGAGGTATTTTGTGGTGGTGGGAAAAACCAGGCCAACTGAAAATATTTCTGCAGTGACGATGAAGGTACTTAAGATATAGTCCATTTATGTTTGGACGCTGAAGGACTAACTTCATTTCAAACTGACTTTTTCAACTATCCGAATTGCACCATTGGAATGGCTTGTTGCAAATCTGACTCAGGCATGGAGACCCAAAAGCTGGTGACAGTCATTATCTGAGCCAATGGTTTTATAAAAATGTAGTTTTTCATTGTCTGAAACAACCATGATAAGAACTGATAAGAGATGGATTGCAAAGATGTGACCCTGCTTTTCATCTCTGAATGTGAACTTAGTTGATTCAAACCTGCATGTTAAAATATGGCATCAAGACTTCATTTTAATTTAATGAGCCCATATCATCAATTTAAAGTGCTGGAGATTGAACCCAGGGCCTTGTGTATGCTAGGCAAGTATTCTACTTCTGAACTGCACATCCAGCCTGCCCTTGTTTTAAGTCTTAAATGGTAAAGGTGTAAGAAGCAGCCTCAGCATCCTTCTCTGGATAACTGGATTTGTGTAACATCCCTGGACCCCCAAGGACAAAACAAGGGGTGAGAACAAACAGGCAAGATATGTCAATTACACGAAATTTACATGTATCATCCTTTTTTGAGTTTTTACAGTGGCTCTTAATATTTGAAAGGTCCCAAGAAGGCCAGAGAGAAAGAGAGGGACTTGAGTCAATTCAGATCCATTTTTAAAGATTTTAAGAACCGGGGGCTGGGAATGGGGCTCAGTGGCAGAGCATTCACCTAGCATGTGCAAGGCCCTGGGTTCAATCCTCAGAATCACATAAAAATAAATAAATAAAATGAAGTTATTGTGTCCACATACAACTAAAAAAATAATTAAAAAAAAGATTTTAAGAACCGGAAGGGAGTATTAAGTTTACATCCTGGGTCTTAACAGACAGAGGCTCAGAAAATGTCACTGTGTTATATTTTAACAAAATAAACGGCTATCTCCAGCAGAAAGGGGAAGTTTCTCTTGCCTCCCGTTTCTCCTTTCCCTCACAAGGAAGGGACGGTGACCAGAGATCATATCTCTATTGCTTGCAAACTACCCTCAGTTGACATTTCAGGTATCTAAGGTTTATTCTGCACCTCCACAAATGTAGTCTATTCAGCTGTTGTTTAATTTATGGATGCCCTGTTTTAGCTGTGACTGTTATTATTAATGTTTTTCATTTTCTCATCAAACTATTACTGGGGTTTCCAGGCAAAGAGGTGGAGGAGGGACAGAGATGAAAAGGGATTGCACTTGTTTTTTGGAGAACTCACAGACTAGAAGGGGAGTTAAGCTTTAAAATTAAAAAAAAAAATTACCATTCAGTTTGATTTATGACATCATAGCTTTCAAAGTGTCAAGAGAGCACAGTGGCAGGTTGTCCTTGTGGGTCTCCACCTCTAGGGTCTTCCTTTAATGGATTAGCACCGTCAGGCACTGTGCTTGACTCGTCCACATTCTGTCTCCATTTGATGACAATGCTCCCATCCAAGATGTTCAAATCACAAGAAGGATGAGAATCCACAGTAAGGAGCTCTGAACTCACATGTGCCACATCAAGATCCAAAGATACTGTGAAAAGCACCACGATGAATGACTTCAAGTGGTGAGACGCAGAGAGTGCTCACGTCAAGGTAAGGCAGAGGGTGAGAGGTCACTGCTCTTTCAGTGGCCCCCTTATATCTCAGCAGCTGCTTCTTGCTTCTTGCCATCCCACTGTGGGTGCTGAGCGTGTTGCTGTGGAGGGTCAAGAGCAGAGGCCTGTTAGTGGTCAGGGTTCTTGCTGGCAGCAACAGAAACTGAGTCTTGCTTCTAGAAGAACAGGATAACTTTACATAAAGATATTGGGGAGCTCATAAAATCACCAAGAATGCCAGAAAATCAGACTCGGGGAATACAGCAGGAGGGAGGGAGGCTGCCCAGCCCAATCACACCCAAGAATCAATCCAATGCCACTTAAGGCTTTGTCAACAGAGCTCATGATTTGGGCCTTGATACTCCTGGAAGCTGGATGTGGCCAGATCACCATCACCATCACCACCAAGATGGCTTCTCCATGGCCCCTGCCTCTTGGTGTCAACATCAACTGGCTGTGTCTGATGGACTGAGCTAGGTGTGTGTCTCTGTGTGTGTGTGTGTGTGTGTGTGTGTGTGTGTGTGTGTGTGTGTGTGCGTGCGCGTGCATTCCAAAAGGAGGCTGGGGAAGCCAGCATCTGGGACGCAGAGGCCAGGCAGCTAATAAACCCTTAGAGTCCCCTGAATCCTCAGGGCTTATTGTTGGGTCCCATAGGACCTTCTCTTTTTAAATAATTAATAAGTGATAACATGTGAAAAGGGAAGAAAACAAACTTTCATTCAAAAAACATTGTTGAAGGACCATATGTCAATGTTCCAAATCATGAGGATAGATCAGGGAGCAAATCAGACAGACACTGACGTCAGGGAAATGGGGAGTAAAGAACAAGTGTGCATACAGGATATGTGTGTGTATGTGTGTGTGTGTACATGTTTGTGTGAGATATTAATAAGCATCATGGGAAAAAAACACAGGGAAGATTGAGGACTTTGTAGAAGTGGTCAGGGAAAACCTTCCTTCTAAAATAATGTCTGAGCAGAGGGAATCATGTGTCCACCTGGGGAGAGCATTAGCAACACTGGAACAGCAAGAGCAAAGGGCCTGGGGCAGGAGGATGTCTGAGCAGTCAAGAAGCCAATAGGCCATTGTGATGGGCAGAGAGAGTGCTGAGAGAGTTGGGAGAGGATAAAGTGGAGGTTTTACTCAGAGCATGAAGGAGAGTTGTTGGAAGGTTTTGAACAGAGAAAGTAATTCACACTTTAGAAGGAGCTCTCTGGTTGCTGGTAAAGAATGGACTGTGGAAGGGCAGAGTGCAGGCAGGGAATCCAGAGACCAGCAGGAGAGAGGAGCTTCTGAGCGGAGGCAGAGTCTGGATGCAGTTGAAGGTGGAATTACCAGGATTTGATGGATTGGACATTTCATGGTCTTCCTGTCACACATGCACATATATATATACATACATGTGTGTACATACACCAATATTTGTATAAACATGCACGTGTGTGTGCTTCTGTGCAAAACAAGAAAACCATAATTCTAACCAGAGTGCTGTTTAAAAATTAACACTAATTTGAAACACTAAGTAGAAAAGAAAGAAAAAAGAGATCGGCCTTGAACTGATTAATGCAAAGCCCCAAATCCTGACCACTAGGTAATGATAATCATAGTGATAATTGTTTCAGTGCTTATGAGGTGCCAGGCACTGTTCTAAACACTTTACATAGGTCACTTACATGCATTAATCACTTAATTATCCCAGCTAAATCAGGAGGAAGGTAATATTGTTATGTCCATTTTATAGGTAACAAAACTGCAGTATGGAAAGTTTGAATAAATTAGATAAGATCCAATGAAGTTTTGCCTGTAAGAGATGGAGTAATTACTAAGTAACCATTTAAGATATAGTAGGAGCTGGGGCTTAACTACCCACTATAAAATGAGGGCATCAGAAAGTACAATCGCATCATAAATGTCTAAATCCTTCAATGCCACCAAATAAAACATGTCGTTCCCTTTGCCTCCTTTGCATTATAACATTAAATCAAAACAATTTATGTTTTTAAAATGTCTATGATGAGCAATTAAAGATTAAAGAATAGCTTGATAGTCACAGGTACATATTGGAACTCATGAAATATTTTCGTTGGTACTTGTAGCACCCAAACCCATGCATTTGTCCTACCAGCTACTCACCCATCCGCCCATCTGTCTGCTTATCCACATGGAGAAGTATTTTTTTTTTTGGAGATTTATAAGCAGCTTTATTCACCATTGACAAAATTTAGAAGCAACTAACACCCATCAGTTGGTTAATGGATAAATAACCTGGTGTTGAGAGCCACAGCCAAAGGGGCCCCAGCAAACTTCCAGCTGCCAGCAAGCTTCAGACTGCCCCAGCAACATCTAGCTGATTGGCTCCTCTGCGGTGATAGGTCCAGACAATGTAATAGTTTACAGCACCAAAAGAAATCACTTATCAAGCCATTATCAAGACATGAAGAAACCTTAAAATATATCACTAAGTGAAAGAACAATCTGAAAAGGCTACATGCTATATGATTCCAATTATGTGATATTTTGGAAAAGAGAAAACTATGGATACAATAAAAAGATCAGTGGTTGCTAAGGACTGGGGAAGGCAGAAGGGATGAATAGTTGCAGCACTAAGGATTTTTTTAGGCCAATGAAAATAGTATTATGTATGATATTCTAATGATGGATAGATGATGGAGAAGTATTTGAATCCTACTGTGTACTGAGTTATTCATGGCAAATGAAGATGTTACAAGATAGCAATACCTTCAATGTTAGTGTAAGAGCATGGATTTTGGAGTCAGTTATGCCTCCTGGTTTCAAATCCTGGCTCAACTGTAACTTCAGCTTCTGTATAACATGGGGCAAATTCTTTTTTTTTAAAGAGAGAGAGAGAGAGAGAGAGAGAGAGAGAATTTTAATATTTATTTTTTAGTTTTCAGCAGACACAACATCTTTGTATGTGGTGCTGAGGATCGAACCCAGACCGCACACATGCCAGGCGAGTGCGCTACCACTTGAGCCACATCCCCAGCCCAGGGCAAAATCTTTAACTTCTCTTAACTCCTTCTTAATCTCTGGGTAGTTTTATAACTAGAACACAAAGTTCACTGATTTATTATCCCACCTTTAAAGGAAAAGTATTCTCAAGGGCATCCCAGTACTGACAAATCCATTTCTATTATAAAGTTGTTTAAAAGTATACAGAGAATTGTGTGTAAATGCAGTGGTGGTATGTTTGGGGGTCTTATGTAACCACAAGACCAAAGCAAATTTGGAAATAAAATACAACCTCCAACACTACCCTCCCCCCACTACCAGAGACAAATAGCTTTCCAACACTTTTTGATTGGCAGCCAGTCATAGATAATACATTTTACATCATTATTAAATATATCCCCAGGTTTACTAACAAGTATCCATAGAAATAAACATGAGCTAGATTCACTAGATAGATAGGATTATCTATTCAAATAAAGGCTTTAGACTAGAGCTATCGCTCAGTGATAGAGCACTTGCCTTAGCATGCATGAGGCCCTGGGTTCCATCTCAAGTACCATAAATAAATAAAAAAAGCCTCATGGAACTTACTTACTTTTATTGGTAGGATGCCTTCTGATAGTGTCTTTGTATTCCCTTCTACTCCATTTTCCGCCCAAATGCTTCTCTGATCCACTAAAGCTGGTTTCACTACCTTCCCACGACAGGTTACAATCTTCTCTTTGGGAAACAATGTGCTTCTTGGAAACAGAAATTGAGCCTTTGTTGTCTTTATAGCCCCAGCACAGAGGCCAGAGTCAACGTTTATTGAAAAGAAAGAATGAAATTTAGTGGGTAAATCGTTTCAGTTTTTTAAAACCTGAAGAGGAACATGGGATCCAGAGAGGCTGATCAACTTTCCCAAGACACACAGTCACAGGTACGCATTGATCTGCCTGGAACTAAAGCCTGTATTCATTCTACTTCCCCACTGTTGTGGATGGTTCCCAAGAAGCAGAACCTAAGACAGGATTTGGGGCACATCGTTTGTGAACACTCTGTCTTCTGAGAAAGGTGGCAAGGGAGGGAAGATAGGACAAAGGAAGAATGCTTGGGAGGGGAGGCGTGTGCTCTTAGCTGGAGACAGTTTCTTCACTCTGGTCCAGCAGGGACCCTGGAGCTTGGATAACACTGCAGAGTTCTTCCAGGCCTCGAGGCAGGAAAGAAATCAAATGACTGATATGTGACCATCAGTCATTGGCTGTGGAGCACTGGGGCAGAGGATGAGTAATTTCCCAGGTCAAACAGCTCCCATTTGGCCAAGGGGAATTCTTTGAAGAGAGGCAGCTGTGAGATATTCAAAGCCCAAAGTCAAAGCCACTGGGAGATGAGCTCACCACCTGGTAAAGGGAACTAGGTGAGACATCAGCAAAACCCATTGAAAACGTATTGCAACCTTAATGACTGTATGAATGAATCAATGAGTAGGTGTGTTTAATCAGTAATCAAGTGGAAATGATAATGTGTACTTCAGGGAGCCATTAGGAAGAGTAAATGAGATAATGTGTCTAACTCATTGAATTTAGTGCCCAGCACATTGTAAACACATAATAAAAAATGAGCTATAGTAAAAGTTAGCATTAATTTAGCAATAATCAACCATTCATGTTATTAATGGTTATAATTTTGCTTGGTAGTGAACCTTCCCCTGAAGTCTCCACTAATGAATGAAGAAGGATAATCATTCCTAAAACAAGAACTCCAGATTCTGCCCTGGGGGGCAATCCTTTCTGGCTCAGACCTGCTTGAGGCAATTCGGTAACTAAAGCCCCTTGGAGTACTGTTTCCCTGTGGCTCAATTCCTGTGTGACTATGAGGGGTAACGGTGGCCAGTGTGGCCTCTGACACTGATCTCAGAGACTCAGAATGAAATCATTCCTTGATTCCTAACATAAGTCCAAAGATGTGGGATAGAGGCAGTAGGAGCAGGAGAGAAGGGATACGCTGGGAGATCATGGGATGTTTCCCTAGCCCTGAATCTCCGTCCCAACCCAGAGAGCTGACTCAATCTCTAAGTCACTATTTGTGCTGAGGTCAATGTTTCCAGGCTCTGAGTCATCCCAGAAGGTAAAGCTTCCCAGACCCTTCCCTGGGCCCACTGCCTGACACTCAGCTTGTCCTGCCTGGCACCTGTCTACACCCTCTCTCTCTGCCCCAGTGATCACACCCTCAAATTACTCATACTATGCTCTTGAGTGAATATAAAGAGAAGCAAACCATTCCTGTGGCTAAAAGCAGTCCCTTTCATATTGTTTTTGAGAGGGCTGCATATAAATCTGCATTTTCTTTTCATACCTTGGAAACAATTGGGGTGGGGAGCGGGGGTTGAGGATTGGGGGGGGTGGGGGGTGGGGGGCAGGTAATGATGATGGGGCTGAGGAAGGAAGAAGGTGGCACATGGAGGAAGTCAAACTGGGCATAAATGTCTGCATATTTTTTTAAATTTTGTTTTCAAGAAGTATTTTTTGGAACCTGGAGTTTGATGGAATCAGATTTTTCGTGTCCAATCTTTCCCTGACTTTAAATGCAAATAAGCTGCTCACCCCTCTGCCCCATTGTTTTCTCCTTCTTCTTCTTCTTCTTCGCAGTGCATTGCGTCAGTCTCCACCCTTGCTGATGACTCCCCAAACTCCATCCAGCTCTCTTCTCTCCTGAACACCATCCCCAGTTTTAAGGCAGCCCAGCAAATCCACACTAAGCCCAGGATCTTCTGCCCCTTTGGAGTTGACTCTTCCCATTAAAAACTGAAAGATAAGCCAGGCCCAGTGGCCCAGTAAATCCCAGTGGCTCAGGAGGCTGAGGCAGGAGGATTGCAAGTTCAAAGCCAGCCTCAGCAACAGTGAGGTGCTAAGCAACTCAGTGAGACCCTGTCTCTAAATAAAAATACAAAATATGTGGCTCAGTGGTTGAGTGCCCCTGAGTTCATTCCCTGAACTTAAAAAAAAAAAAAAAAAACCAAACCCTAATGACAACACTAACTCATCAAGCTGGAAACTCGTCCTTAGTTCATAAGAGACTGACTTTCTTACTCATATCCTTCATCCCACCTTAGTCACCAAGCTCTCTCATTTCCCCTGCAACTCCTGATGTGTCTCAAACCCACCCCTTCCTCTCTAATTCTGCTCCCATCATCCCTGCCTGAACCATAGCAAATCCTCCTGCTTCATTTCCTCACCTGTCCATTTACCATCCATCCATCCTACAAATGTTTATTGAGCATGTACAATATACCAAGCACCATTTTAGGATCTGGGAATGCAGGATAAGGTAAACAAACACAATCCTTGTCCTTTTAGAATTTACATTCTAGTGGGATAACCAGATAACATATAATAAATAAAGGACTTCTGGACTAAGATGGCAGAGGGAAACTTTCTCAGAGCTTTGTTCTCCAATGCTTCAACAATACTACCCCTCCCCCCCTCTAAAAAAGGTAAAGAAATTGAAATAAGGAAAAGAAATTTGCGAACACCAATCAAACTAAGAGGCAGTAATCTTCAAAAGCTGGTATCCGAAAAAATGAACAAGGTTCTGGAGTGAAAAAGCCCAGCAGGGCACCTGGTCCCTACTCTTCTGCAAGCTGCCTTGGAGAATCAACAAGGTCCTGAGAATCCTCACTAACACCCAACATTGAGCACCAAAGTTGACTTACCCATTTCCTCCTCTGACTGACAAGTAGTACAAGCGGCTGTTATGGAGAAAGGAGCAACGTGGGACAAGTGAATAACTGGGCTGGTTCTGACCCAAGTGAAGGATCCAGGGCAACAAACTAAATTTGGGCAACAATGTGAAGCCTGAGTTTCTGCACCCCTCCCGCCAGGGGAACAGTGTGTACCACCCCCACCAGGAGGAATAAATCATGACATGTCTCCAAATGACAGCAGATAGAACAGAGCCTGAGCATTCTAACCACTAATACTGCCTCTGAGTTTTCCTGTCGCTCCTCTCCCAGTTCCCTCAACTGTCCCAATGAAACCAGAGAGGGAAAAACAAAACACAAGAGGCAGCAAGTCCAGAATCTATCAGAACAACTACAACGAGTGGATGAAGTTCCCCAAACATGAGCAAAATTAAAAGTGCAGCAACTATAAAACCACACTGCAGGGTGGAAAACCGGAGCGCCATGTGCAAAGGACCAGGTACCCAGATGAGAGGAAATCATAGCTCAGGCCACAAAAAGTCGTTCCTCCCCATTCTGCATATCACGCAACTTAATTAGAATGTGGTTCCATCCAGTGGAACAAGAGCTCAGAGATGAGATGGTGGAATAATAGAAATGAGGGGAAACGAGGGGAAAGTAGCCCAGAGCCTGGGAGTCAAAGCTGGTTCCTAGCCCACTCCCATCCCACAGTCGCCCACCTCCTCTTCTTCCAACATGAGAGATGCCACTGTGTCCTTTGCCAAGGACATCCTGGCTGGTGGAGTGCCACAGCCACCTCTAAGACCACAGTACTGCCCATTGAGCTGGTCAACTGTTACTGCAGGTACTGGATGTCAGGAAGCAAATCACTGCAGATAAGCAATACAAGGGCATTATAGACCAAGTGGTTCATCTCCCCAAGGAGCAGGGAGTCCTGTCCTTCTGGCATGGTAACCTGGCCAATGTCATCAGATACTTCCCCACTCAGGCTCTCAATTTTGCCTTCAAAGATAAATACAAGCAGATCTTCCCGAGTGGTGTGGACAAGAGGACCCAGTTTGGACACTATTTTGCAAGGAACCTGGTATCAGGTGGTGCCGCAGGGGCCACATCCTCTTTTGTGTGTCCTCTTGATTTTTACCCGAATTCATCTAGCAGCTGGTGTGGGGAGAGCGGGAACTGAAAGGGAATTCAACATCCTCAGTGACTGCCTGGTTAAGATCTACAGATCTGATGGGATTAAGGACCTGTACCCAGACTTTAATGTATCTGTGCAAGGTATTAGCATCTACCAAGCTGTCTACTTCAGTATCTATCACACTGCAAGGGGAATGCTTCCAGATCCCAAGAATACTCACATCTTCATCAGCTGGATGATTGCACAGTCTGCCACTGCCATTGCTGGGTTGATTTCCTATCCATTTGATACTGTTCACCACTGCAGGATGATGCAGTCAGGGTGCAAAGGAACTGACATCATATTCACAGCACAGCTGACTGCTGGAGGAAGATTGATCGTGATGAGGGAGACAAAGCTTTTTACGAGGGTGCATGGTCCAATGTTCTCAGAGGCATGGGTGGTGCCTTTGTACTTGCCTTGTATGATGAAATCAAAAAGTTCACATAAGGGCTGAGGTTGTGGCTCAGAGGTAGAGAGCTTGCCTAGCATGCGTGAGGCACTGGGTTCCATCCTCAGCACCACATTAAAAAAATAAAGGTATTGTGTCAACCTACAACTAAAAACTAAATGTAAAAAAAAGTTCACATAAGTTATTTCCTAGGTTTTTTCACCCACCTGTGAACAGGCATGTCGTGTTACATATCTTGAGCATTCTGCACAGTCTCTTGACTGTTTATCAATGGCAATGACTTACTGGTTCAAAATTGGAAGCAATAATATTTACCTGACCAGTTTTCTCTTAAAGTCATTTCCATAATGACAATAACAATAATGATGGGTCTCAATGATATTTTTTTATTTCAGTCACCCTGATAAATCATAAATTTGAAGAAATAAAAGTATCTAAAAAAGGAAATCAAATATAACATCACTGCAGAGTTAAAATGTAGGTTAGAAATCAGAAGAAACAGAACTGATACTGCTGAACTTTGAGCTACAATGTAGAGGAAGAGCTTAGGATGTAGATGAGAAAGAAATGGATATAGCAGAGAGAAAAATGGGATTAGATATAAGGGTATTTTGAGGGTATTAAAAAAGAACCCAACACACAGAACAAAAGATGCATTCAAAGATTGGGTTGAATGAACATGTAAATAAACAGAATAAACAGTATTCCAGGAAAATGTGATGCAGAATGCTAAGTGCTAAGGGTATTTTAATTAAAACAGCGAACTTTGGTGATAAAAAAATTCTTCAAGTATCTTAGCAGAAAAAAAACAAATCACACCAGTGGAGCAAAAACCAGGAGGATCCAGTCTTCCCAGCAACATGCAAGACTAGGACACAGGGGAGTCTGAGTTGAGTCCCGAGAACCCTCACAGGCAGTAGAAGTTGCATCTGTTGCTTGGCATCGGTTTACAAAGCTGAATGTGCACACGGCCTGAAACTCCACTGGCTTCACCCTTGGATATACATCCAAAAATTATTGCAACACATACCAGGAGACAAGTACGGGAATGCTCACGATGGCATTGCTCACTATAGAAAAACAGGAATTGACTTAACTTGTCAAGTGACAGGAGAATTAATAAATGCCTATTAGGATATTCATAAAATTCAATACTCAACTCTACTGATAATAAATGAATGACAGCTATACACATCAGTATGATGGAATCTTAGAAACGGGTTGTATTTATTGTGCTAAAAAAACAAGCAAAATTAAATAATGTACTATTTAAGAAAAAATTGTGCTAAATCGATAAAGGAAACTTGGGACAATGATTCTCCTGAGGACTGGGTTGGGAGGTAAGCTGAGGCAGGAGCATCTTCGACAGTGGCCACATTCTAGTTCTGAAGCCAGACGAGTAACTCATGAATATTCATTGTATCCTGATGAATTAAGACACATACTTCAACATGACCTGTTGTAGGTATCCAATACTTCATAAGAATAAAGGAACTCCAGATGAGAAGGCTCACACCTGTAATCCTGGTGGCTCAGGAGGCTAAAGCAAGGGGATCACAAGTTCAAGGCCAGCCTCAGCAATAAGCAACTTAGCAAGACCCTGTCTCAAAATAAATAAATAAAAATGGCTGGGGATGTGGCTCAGTGGTTAAGCACCTCTGTGTTCAGTTCCTAATACTGAAAAAAAAAAAGAATAAAAGAAACACAAATTCTAATCATTTTTTAAAAATAGAAAATGTTGATCACATTCCACCATCATTAATTACCCCGTGTCCTCCCCTCCAATCCCTCTGCCCTATCTAGAATTGTCTATTCCTTCCATGCTCCCGCTCCCTATCCCAGTATGAATCAGCCTCTTTATATCAAAGAAAACATTTGGCATTTGTTATTTTGGGATTGGCTAACTTCACTTTGCATTATCTTCTCTAACTCCATCCGTTTACCTGCAAATGCCATGATTTTATACTCTTTTATTGTGATAATCATTACAGGTATGAAAACACGAATTGGTATGAATATACTATGTATACAACCAGAGATATGAAAAATTGTGCTTGCTATATGTAATAAGAACTTTAATGCATTCTGCTGTCATATATAAATTTTTAAAAATTACATAAAAAAATAGAAAATGTGACCAAGAAAATGGTAATCAAGATGCCATTTCAGTATGATGCCATTTCAGTATGAAGGCAAAGGCACATTCTCAAATGGGAAATTGCTCAAGGAATGTGAGGCCCGTAGAGTCCTTCTTGGAAAAATAAATAAATGAACAACCTTCTTGTTTTGAAATCGTATCTTTTAGGGAAGTGAATCAAAGAACTCAAGAGTGGACAGCACATTGTAAAAACACTTATGGAGAATAGTGAATCATTTAAACGCAGAATTGTTGCCGAAAAGAAAACATAGAAGCCATGTGTTATAAACTTGTACAATATAACATTAATAATGATTTTCTAGTGAAATTCAGGAAGTGGCTTACACATGGGCTTGTGTTAGGGCAACTGAAAAGTAAATTTACCCTCCCGCCTTACATAACTTGAAATTGGGCAAAACAGACAAGACAATGACTCAAATAGAATAGCTGATAGTGTCTAACAGACAATAGATTAGACAATGTGGTCCCATTTAGCCAAGGGCTAGAAGGACAGTGAGACCAGGAAGGTCTAGTAGCCAGCAGCTACTGTGGGGCTGACGAGACCCTGGGATCTCTGCGGTGCTGCAAGACGATGTCCTTCAGAGAGCCAAGTGGACAAATGTCCTGCTGGACCCCAGAAAAAAGAAACCCATAAGATGATGTGGCTGTGGAACCCTCTGACAAGAAGTTGGATACAGTCTAAGACTGAACTAGCAGAAGCATTATCAATTCCAAAGGCACAGGCCAAATCAGGGCAAAGAGACAAAACAGTTCCATCATTAAATAGGAAATGAGCTTACAGGAAGCATCCCATAGCCTGACGCCCATCTGGAAGACACACAGTTCCGCACTCGTCAACACAGAACCACACGTTTGCTACTTCTGGAATATTTGCTTTGCAATAAAGATCAAGAAAGCTGTATAGGACAATTAATGCTTTCTGTGCTTAAACATTTCATTTCAAAAAAGGTAACACTATTTGTGATGGTATCTTTCCATTTTGAATGACTTTTATTTGATATTCACTTTGTATTAATCTTCCCTTCTTTTAATGTTTCCTATTATCAAATGTCTACATCATGTAGAGTTTTTCTTTTTTTATGTTATTGAAATACCTAATCTCCAATCTCTATATGGTTCTTTATAACAATAATAAATTATACATTTATGATTATACCTTATATGTTTTTTAACAGAAAACCTCTGAAATGTTTGTTATAACCCTGCCACAAAGAAAACAATTGACTGCTATTATAGTCACTCATTTTTTTCTTTTTCTTTTTCATATTTTAAGAAGTTTGATTTATGCTTTATTAGTGCATCTTATAACTAAACATCATAGTAGAATTCATTGTTACATAATTTGTACATGCACTCAATATAACAATATAACTCAGGCAATTTTGTTCCCCACTACCTCACCTTTCCCTTTCTCATTCTTATTTACAAGCATATAAATAAAGTTTTATAAAAACTAGAGGGCTGTGGCTGTGACTCAGTGGCAGAGTGCTTGCCTAGCACGCGTGAGGCACTGGGTTCGATCCTTAGCACCACAAACCAAAAAATAAGCAAATAAAATAAAGGCATGCTGTCCATCTATAACTACAAAATTTTTTTTTAAAAAAATTCAGGGCTGGGGTTATGGCTCAGTGGTAGAATGCTCGCCTAGCACATGTGAGGCCCTGGGTTCAATCCTCAGCACCACATAAAAATAAATAAGTAAAATAAAGGTATTGTGTCCAACTACAATTAAAAATAAATATATATTTTTAAAAAATTAATTAGAAAATTTGTGATTTTCAAGAAATCCCAAGGATTCCTGGGCATCATGATTTATTCCCAGTTTAGCAGGTCACATTTTCACCTCAAGAGCTCCTAGATCAGGAGTTTTCAAACACCAGTTCACAGGTGCCTTCTTTAAATGTTCTATATTAAAAAAAACAAAAAAAAAAAAAAACAAAAAAAAACTTTTTTTTGTTTTAGAAAGGACTGAAGTTTGCAAATGCCAGAAATCTGATACAATCTATCTTGGACAAAAGCGTACCTCACTAGTCCGTGTCATTGGACATGGTTACAGCTTCAGGCACAACTGAATCCAGAGGATCAGAGAATGCCCTCTCTCTTTCCAGCTCTTCCTCTGATTTTAGTTCGATTTCTCTCCATCCAAAGTTGAAGACAGTCACACCAGGAATTCCAGGTGGGCATTATCCTTAAAGCTCACCAAGAGAAGAAGTGCTCTCCTAATAGGCTTGGTAAAGGTCCCGAGGAGCTTTCTGATCCTCCCTGAGCCACTGATTGTCAACAAAAAGATTCTGACTGGCCCGACTTGGGCCTTCTGTCTTCTTCTGTTCTGCCTGACAACATACAATGAGTTCCCCACCACAAAGATGGGTTGTCCTAGCTGAAGAAGGGAGAGATGGGTGTTGGGTATGAGGAAGCCATAAGCATCCACCGCATCTTCCACTCTTCTTTCCCTCCCTGAAAAATGAAGAATCCTTCCCTCACTGTATTTCCCTCAAGCTGGATTCTTCCTGGGTTGTTCCACTTCTCATCTTATTATGTGCACATCCATCTCACTTCGAGAGCTCCATAAAAAGCTGCTCTTGCTCCTTTGACATTCCGGCAGCTTGCACATACAGTAGGTAGATGATGACTTGTCAGGCACTGTTCAAAGTTCTCTGTGAACTAGTTTACTCTTCACAGCAACACAATGAGAAAAGTATTGCCTTTGCTATGGTCTGGATCTGGAATGTGCTCCAAAAGCCCATGTTAAGGCTTAGTCCCCAGCCCATGGCACTATGGAAGATGGTGGAACCTTTAAGAGGTGGGACTTTGTTGGAGGTCTTAGATCACTGGGGACATGCCCTTGAATGTGGTTGCGGGCTCAGAGCCCCTTCCTCTTTCTCTCTTTAACTGCCTGGTCATGAGGTGAATGGTTTTGCTCCACCCCCACCTTGCCAATCAGAACCCCCACCAGCTGCTTAAAAACAATGGATACACCTGATCATGGACTGAAACCTCCCAAACTGTGAGCCATTATAAATCTTCTGTTTTTATAAGTTGATTGTATCAGTAATAGAAATAGTAATAGAAAGCTGACTAACGTAATCCCCCATTTAGACATATATTGACTAAGTTAAGGAAAATACGTCACGGTTTAAAAGAAATTACCAACAGAACTCCCGTACAGAGCACAGGGACTGTCTATCGCAGTTGAAAGGACTTCTCACTGTCAAAGAGAACTATTGTCTTCCGAGTACTTCCCTGAAGGGAGCATGTCTGACCACATAACAAGGGTGGGATGACCTCTGTGGAAAAGGCTGGGCCACTGCCAATGACGCTGGCCGGAGACAGAGGGCACAGGTTGCCAGGCACTCCCTCCTCCCAACCCCTCACCCCAACACCATAAAACGTCTGGGTTCTCCCCGCCCCAGGCCAGCAAACAAAAGAACAACTGCCTTTTGGAATAAGTAATCCTGATCCTGGATATTGTCCAAGACACACAGAAGGAATCCCTCTGGCAGATAAGTCACAGAGCTGCAGAGCAAGAGGAACCTTAAAACATCACCTAAGACTGTGCTTTTTGTTTTCCAGATGAGGAAACAGAGGTCTGTAGAGGTTAAAGAATTTGTCCAAGGTCGCACAGCTAGTTAGTATAGAAACTAGAAGCTGGAAGCAGGAGCAGGACCCAGATCGCTGCTGGAGGCTTCTCACATGCAGAATCTTCACTCACATGATTTACAGCTCCAACTGCAGTACTCTCAGGGCAAAGGCAATATCTTTAGCCCAGGCAGGTGGGCTTCATGTTTTGCCTTTAGCTTCTTAGTTCTTTAGCTTTGGCTCAAGGCCAATCAGATGCGGAAGCTTCAGGATAAATGTGTGTTCTGTGGCCTGGAACCCTCCACATCCTCCATGTTCAGGTTGGTAGAGCATCATACTCAGGACCTGGATGTAGTCCCATTAGAAAAATCCACTATATTTTCTTCAGAGTGGGATGGAGAAGCATACTGACTGCATGTTCTGTTCAGCAGAACAAAGACCATCTGGGTCCAGCAGATCGGCAAGGACCCTCTCACTGCTGTGTCTGTCATGGCCACCCTGCATTCTGAATCCCTTCCTGGACAATGTTTAGCACTATGATTGGAGAGTTTCCAACTGATTTAGTACTGTTAATGTCTGTTTTTCTGAGATTTGAACCTAGACCTGATCAGAGGATCAGAATATCTACTGATATTCTATGCTGGTGCTCTTCTGGGACACAAATTCCAAAACACCCTGATATTCTCCATCTTTGCAGCAAAAGGCCCACCATGATGCACATGCATTGCAGCACAAGATCAAGAATGCAGTTCCACATACTGTGTGTCTAAATATTAACAAGAAATACATCACCAAGTGTGGTGGCACATACCTGTAATCCCAGAAACTTGGGAGGCTGAAGGAGGATAGCAAGTTCAAGGTCAGCCTAGACAACTTATCAAGACCCTGTCTCAAAATAAAAAATAAAAAAGATTGGAGATATGGCTCCATGTTAGAACATCTCTGAGTTCAATCCACAGTACTGAAAAAAAAAAAGAGAGAAAGAAGTAATACGTCAAGCCAATAAACTGTTAAATAACACATGCTCTAGCCCTCTATCTTCCACCTTCATGAATTTATAAAAACAAAAATTTTAAATATGTATAAAGCCATGACTTCTTTATGACTGCAAGTCAGCAAAGTATCCATGACCTCTGTATTTTATCACTACAGGACTTGTGCGGATTTATGTTGATGGGCTGACAATATCTAAGTGACAAAAAAGAGTTGAAAGGAAGTATTTTGAAAGTTTGTACCTTTAAGAAATGACATGTTTGAGGACATTGACATGTTTAACCTGATTTAAACATTACACAATGTATGCCCGTATTGAAACATCCATCACTCTAGTCCATAAAATGTGCAAACTTTATGTTATTATGTATCAGTTAACATAAATTTAATTCAAATGAAAATCTGAGTGTTAAAAAGGTATACATAATGTCTACATTATCGGGCTGGGGATGTGGCTCAAGCGGTAGCGCACTCGCCTGTCATGCATGCGGCCCAGGTTCCATCCTCAGCACCACGTACCAACAAAGATGTTATGTCCGCCGAGAACTAAAAAAATAAATATTAAAAAAATTCTCTCTCTCTCTCTCTCTCTCTCTCTAAAAAAAATGTCTACATTATCACATTATTTATTCCATAAAACTAATTTTTTCTGGTCTCCATTTTACCAACATGATTAATTATATTATTGGAATGAAGATCTTCATATAAATTGTTTTCCATTTACAACAATGATCTAAAAAATTAAATACTAAAAGCAACTATTAATACTAGAAATTTTAATATATTTTTATAAAAATATAAATAGGATGCTAAAGATTAAAATTATATGGTTTTTAGAAAGGTTTTTCTTCTAGCCAGGCATGGGAGTGCATACCTGTAATCCCAGTGACTCAGGAGGCTGAGCAGAAGGATCACAAGTTCAAAGCCAGCTTCTACAACTTAGTGAGGCCCTAAGTGGCTTAGTGAGATCCTATCATAAAGCAAAAAATAAAAAGGCTGGGGAAATGGCTCAGTGGTTAAATACCCCTGGGTTCAATCCTCAGTACCAAAAAAAAAAAAAAAAAGTTTTTTCTTCTAAAATATTTAATTTTTTTATGTGTAGTCTTGAGAATCAAAACCTAGGACCTCATTAATGGTAAGCACACATTCTACCATGCAGCCACTTCCCCAGCCCCTAAATTTATCTATTAAAATTAAAAGCCCTTTCTTCCATTTAATGCTGAACTTTTCCCCATTAATGTATTTTTTGATGGTGATTCTGCTGTTTAAAGTGGCCCCCAAGCAGAGTGCTAAAGTGACGCCTGGTGTTGTAGACAGCTGTGAGGTGCCTGATAGAGAAGACACAGGTGTTAAAGAAGCTTCATTCAGGCCTGAGTTACGGTGCTATTGGCCATGAGTTCACTGTCAATGAACGCATAATATGTATGTTAAGAGCTGACAACACAGAAGCACACATAAAGCAAAGTTGTGTTCTGGTTATCGGAATGTGACTAAAGAAAGCCCAGTGTTTTCCCTGGGAGCGATGGTTGGGTATTTGCTCATTCAGTGTTTTTGGTGATTTTATAGAACGTCACTAAAGCAAATATTGAGAACTGATTGTCCATACAAATTGAAGAGTGGTGTTTAATATTGTATAATATTTCAGGGCTGACATGTGTGACTCTGGTAAACACTGTACCAGTGAGGGCCTCTGGAACCAGAGGTGAGAATCCAAGAGAAGCAAGAAAATTGATGTTTGGCATAGTTGAGAAATGATACTTCACTGTGTGAGGGTCCAGCACATCCATGTTGAAAAGAACTTGGCAAGTTAATTAATTTATCTTTAGTCTAAAGTCTTCTGTTGCTCAAATGTTCTTGTATTTCAAAAAAGTGTCCACCTTTAAAGTTAGCAGTGATACGACCCACAAATTTCATGGCAATCAGCTGTAGTCACTTTCTGTTTTGAAAACGCAGGACAAGAGATAGACACTTCTCTGGGGCCTGAACAGTGTTGTCAACTGAAAGAATATTTAGGGTTGTGAACTGTACTGTGCCGACAAAACTGTACTGTGTGACAAAACCTTTGGTGAGTTATTTGACACATTTCTTTTGTGTGTGTGCCTGTGTTTTGACACGCAAGGCACCCTAAAGCACCATCCCAGGAAGAATAAAACATAGTCAGCTCTTCAGACCCTTTGTCCTGCACCCATGGTGCCAATCAACTGTAATCTAGGGATAACTTAAAGTATGTGGGATGGGCTGGGGTTGTGGCTCAATAGTAGAGCACTTGCCTAACACGCATGAGGCACGGGGTTCAATCCCCAGCACCACATTAAAAAAAAAAATTAATAAAGTATAAGGGAGGATGTGCTTGGTTATATGCAAATTATATAAGAGACCTGATCATCCATGGATCTCAGTATCCTTGGGGGTCTAGGAATCGATCCCCTATGGTACAGAGGGATGACTGTCCCAAGGACAGTTTTCCATCACAGCCTGAAGCTCAGCAAAGCCTCTACTGACTTGTCTCACCCTGATCTCTGAAGTTCCAAGGGTAGTGAAACATCATGTGTGTTTTTCCAGAATACTGTGTCTAATTGTTATTGCAGCCCTATTTTCATAAGAGGGAGTTTGTTTATTGTTTTGGAGAAAAGACAACATATGATTCTATCGGTCACCCAGTCAACGTATTAAACAAACAAACAAATAAAAAACCCCACAGTATTGGGCTGGGATGTAGCTCAGTGGTAGAGCACTTGCCTAGCACGTGGGAGGTGCTGGGTTCTATCTCCAGCACTACAACAAACAAAGACCAGTGTCTATGATTTTAGTATAAAATGTGCCTTGCTGGTGAGCAATCCTTTACACCTCCTTGCTCCTAAATATTTTTTCCACTCTGTAACTTTCCCTCTCCTCCTTCTTTTTCCCTTTTATTCCTTTCCTCAGGGGTTAACCTCTAGTACTGCCAGCTACAGGCTGTGTGAGCTTGGGAAGGTCCCTCTTGCTTCCATTTCTGTGTTTGTAAGAGGGGGTGACTTTGTATAGCACATGGAAGTGAAAGATGGTAAGTGAGATCGCCTCTGTGAGCTGAGGCTGAGCCTAGAGCAGGCTAAAGCTCTGTTCATACTCCCCCGTGTGATTACTGTTACAATGAAGAAGAGTTTGACTAATCCCTCCGGCTCCCCAGGATCAAAAGAATTCCATCAGATTTGGAGCCCTTCCCAGGGTCACAAGAAACAAGGAGACACAGAAGATTAGTGTTGGGGCTGTGGGTGTGGCTCAGTGGTGGAGAGCTTGCCCAGCATTCAGGAGAACCTGGGTTCCATTCCCAGCACCAGTAAAGCAAAGAAAAAAGATTAATGTCACTCTTTTATTTTCCTGGGCCGACCAAGAAGAAACCAAAGCTGTTTCTCCTAGAAATGTAGGTTCTTTGATAATGAGGGGATCCATTTGAATCAGGAAATTATTTCTCTTTTAATATGCTCTTGGATGATATTTAAAAATTAAACACATGAGCTGTGCAAAGGTGGCGTCCACCTGTAACCCCAGCCATTCTGGAGACTGAAGCAGGAGGATGGCGAGTTCTAGGACAGCCTCAGTAACTTAGGGAGGCTCTGTCTACAAATAAAAGATAAAAAGGACTGGGAGTGTGGCTCAGTGCTAGAGCACCCCTGGGTTTAATCTCTAATACCAGAAAGAAAGGAAGAAAGGAAGGAAGGGAAGGAGGGAGGGAAGGAAGGAAGGGCAGGTGGAAGAGAGAAATACACAAACAAATGGAACACCAAACTGAGCCAGTCCCACAACTTCTTTTGATGTCATTCTCCCTCACCATGTAGGCATACCAACTAGCAAATGCTGCTGGCATCCTCCTCTTCTGCCCCAGGGCTTGCCTCCTACCCTCCCGGAGAGGAAGTGGCATCACCTGAGCCAGTGGCTACAGAGCTCCAAGGGGAACCTTGATCCACGATCAGATCTGGGCATCACTCAGCTGAATGTTGGGGACAAGGCAGGAACCAGATGGATTCTACTCAGGAATTGTGGGCAGTGAGGAGGGAGGTCTGGTGGGAGAAACAAAAAGGAGAGAAGCTGCCAGGAAGGAGCAGGAACGAGAGGAGCAGAGTGAAGACCGGGATTCCCTGGAGAGGGACCAGGGAACCCATACCATCAACAAGGAGCTGGAGGACCAGGTTCCGAGACCAGGTTCCAATAACCCAGGGCTTCACTGAGGCTTCTCAGCAGCTGTCTGCGCAGGCAAGGCTGCCTTGATGAGCCTCGTGCATCCAAGACTGCTCAGTCCCCTGCAGCCCTGGGCACGCTGCCCCGCTGGACTCCAGGGTCCACCCCAGCTGCAAGCAAATTGCTAATCTCCTCCTAGGAGCCTTCACTGGTGTCCTTTGGGGCACCTCTGCTCTCCCAGCACATGGCTCCGATCAGAAGAATACAAGCTTAGCCAACAGGGAACCCAACGAGGGTCTACCACTTGGCAGTCTTCAAGCAGGGTGGAGCCCCGGCCCCTAAGCTGGTCTCCTTCCCAGGCTCACTAACACCTGGTTTCCCCAGGGAAGGCTGTCTCTATCTATGAGACAGGTAAATAAGACACAGATTTATTATGAGGAGCAGGCTTGCATGATTATGAAAGCTGAGAAGTCCCAAGTCAGCCAGCTGGAGACCCCAAAGAGCATTCCGTTCCGAGAAGTGGAAGAACCAACTGAGTCCAAGCCCAAAAGCAACAGAAGGCATCTGGAACAGATGTTCCAGAGTTACGGCTTGAAGACAGAATTCTCTCTAGCCCACCCATACTGGGGCACACCATCTCTTTACTCGGCCTACCCATTTAAATATCAGTCTCATTCAGAAACACCCTCACAGACTCACCTGGAATAATGTCTCACCAAATAAATGTGGGGCACCCCAGGGCCCAAATACATACACACATAAAATCAATCATCATGCTCTCCCCACTTCTTGAAGTCATCTCCCAAATACACTTATCTACAAACCTATATTGAAAGCTTTGCTTTCAGACAACCCAAAGTAAATCAACAGGATTTTCATCAATATTGATGTTGGGTAAGACATATCCAAGTGCTGCAGGACTGTAGACAGTTCTCTGCCACATGGGATAGCTCATATAATGCAGAAAGCCTAATGTTCTTAATACCTGTAAATGAAACAGTGATAGCTCCGATTGTTGTTATGATGAAAAGAGCCCTGTACATTTCAAAAATGTCCCAAGGGACAATACTATCCACCTAAACTTCCTCCCCACTAATTGAGAACCATTAATCTAGAAGAACTGGGCTTCAGGTATGGCTTGATCAGAACTCCAAATGACTTGTCTATGATTTTCTATGTTCTTCCTTCCTCTGTGTGTCAACTTCACCCTCAGCTTTCTCAGTGAGGCAAGTCAGCTACAGCAACAGCTACAGTCCACAATCTACAGGGGCTTGAAGAAGAGACAGCACTTCTCCTCCCATGTTATCCCCAGCAAGATTCCAAAGATCTGTCCTGACTCTGTCAAATGAAGTCATATATCTGCCTTGAGTGATAGCCTACCCCAGGTAATTTTTTTTTTTTTTTTTTTTTGGCCATCCGTGATCCAGATTAGGGCTGGAGCGGAAAATAGAATGGGTCTCCCTGACATCCATGGATATGTGTGTGCGAAAGAGAGAGAGAGAGATGCTTAGATACAAATTTCAGCATTGTTAGGAAGCATTGTCTGGGGGGCAAAGGATGGTGGGTAGGGACCTGACAAATATGTGCGATAGAGAATGTGGTACATGTGTGAAAAGGCAAGCTGCTCGCTGTGGCTGTGGCATGAAAACCAGGACACTTGTGGGAAATTAAAGGAGTAAGCAGATAATAGATCATTTCGTGGAAAACAATACCTCCAGTTTTCTGCTTGTTCCTCAACTGAGCCAACTATACCCCCACCAACTGAAAATGCTCTGACTATGCATAGGAGCAGATGGCCCTCCAAGTTACTGGTTTTGTCGCTTTGAATAAATAACTGGGTACTCTGGTTTATCCATCAGTCTCTGGGAATCAGGTTAATGTTAATTAGATACCCTCACTCTGAGTGACATCAGGTTCCTGAGCCTTTATAACTGACCCTAACCTGTGATCATTTTGCCAAGTTAACTGTGATCCTGAGAGGCCCCATGCTGACTCCCTGGCCTGCCATACCCTGGTTGTGTCCTGCTCCACACTGCCCTGTTCCATGGGCCATCTATCTCCTGTAGTGTTCTGAGTTTGATTTTGCAAGTGAGGAACCCAGGCTCAGAGAGGCAAAATGATTCCCCTGGGGCGCACAGCCAGTAGGTCAGAGAGTCAACAATTGAACCCATGGAGCTGACCATAAAGGTTTTCCATTATGACCAACCTGTTTCTCCTTATGTTAAGCAACCTCTACCAGGACAAACTGTCTCCAAAAGCCCCCCCTCTCCTCTAAGTGATGATAACTAGGTTCACATAATCTGTTGTGCTTAATCCAGACCAGAACAGAGTGTGTCCCACCTTTTTGTCTTTTTGCTGGGCTCTTTTGTCCCCTCATTCAGAGCCTCCCGGTGTCCTTGTCTCCTCCTTGTGCTCAATTCAACAGAAGTGCTATGAATCAGCAGGAAAGTGTCCTTTCCCCAAACCAAATAAGGGGCTGGGTCCTAAAAACAGCAATAAACCCCCGCAAGATTTTATTAATTCAAACAAAGTCTAATCCGTAGCAGGGATGGTTTCCAGGGTCACTGCAGCCCAAATGACTCCCAAAGGAAAGGAAAAGGAGAGCCAGGCTGCCCACCTCTGTTTATTGGGAACAATTGTTCCTCTAGCCCAAACCACATGACCATAATAGGAAAGAAGAGCACAGCCCTATCAGGGAGCTTTTATTCTTAGGGCCGGAAAAGAGCAGAAGATGTTTGGTTGGCCTGCAGTATTTCAGCCTTGGACTTCTCATTTCCCCCTCCTCTGCTGATCCCTCCAACTCCAGCTCCCAGCCCGGGAGTTTTGGGCCTTTTGCTTACATGAGAATTGATTGCCCATCTTGACACGGTTGAGATCATCCATAGCACCTTCGTAGGGATGAGATGAACAGGAAGCCAGGGAATACATCAGAATTCCCCTCCCCCCCCATCTAGCCAGCTGGGCTTCTGGAGAGCAAAATGGAGAAATCTAAATCCTGTTTTGTGGGGTCACAACGTCTGAAAGGGGTTCTGATATCCAAGGTCAAACCTTAAGAGTTGCTGGAATCCTAATGAGAGCCGGGAGGTGAAGCTGTGTAGCTGCTTGGTGTGGGGAGGGAAGGAAGGAGGAAGCCTGCTTCATCTGGGGCTCTGCTCTTCTTTGTCTCCTGGAGAAGGGGAAAAGCCTTGGACACTGAACAATCCATGGCCACTGTTCAATAGAGATTTTTTTTTTTTGAAGCAGGGGAGACCAGGGATTGAACTTGGGGACACTCACCCCCTGAGCCACATCCCCAGCCCTATTTGGCATTTTATTTAGAGACAGGGTCTCCCTGAATTGCTATGTACCTTGCTTTTGCTGAGGCTGGCTTTGAACTCACGATCCTCCTGTCTCAGCCTCCTGAGCCTGATTGCAGGTGGGTGCCACGGCACCCAGCCTTGATAGAGATTTTTGCCTTTGTTTTTAAGACAGAAAGAATAAGTCGTCTAGCAGAAAAAGTTGCAAAAGATTTTAAAGTGCGTTGTACCCTGTTCCTGTATACACTCACTCATTCTTTTCGCAATTCGTTGCCTAAGCATCTCTGTCAGAAGACTGTGCACTGCTTGCCTCCCATACAGAACATTTTGTGCCCACCCTACACCCACCATGTGCAGGACAACCACCTTCCCAGGTCCCCAGGAAGCAGGATCTGTAGAGATGAAATGTGAAGTGCTGGTCAAATGCTTTTCTGGGTGGGCAGCAAAGGAGAACAATGAGGATGGAGTGTTTGGGTTAAGAAAAGCATCCCCTGTCCCTGGGGACCAGTCTCATTCCTGCGTGAACAGACTTGCAATTGTTCGCCTCCATTGATTCGCAACAAGATTTATTCCTGACACACAAATCTCCCTCCTACTCAAGTCCACTTCTCTCACTGTGGGTCATTGTCAATGGCAACCCTCTGAGGAGGTGGGGATTTGGACAGAGGCTTGGGGGCACAACCTGACCTGACCAGCCAGATCATTTGACTTCTGATCTCTGGAATTCAGGCTCCTCATCTATAAGACAGAGGTCATCTTCTCTGTCCTGAACATCACGCAGAGGAAGGCTGGAAAACAAACGTGGAGTGTGATCATATTGAGTCTTCCTGAGTCCCACAATATATCAGCCCAGGGGCACTTGAAGGCCTAACCATGGTAACCCCAAATGGACATCTGTCCTCTATCCATGAGGCCCTGACTATAAATATCCACATCTGCAAATATTTCCTTTACAGAGACCATAAGGGAGCAGCTTAAATATCCGTCAATGGATGAATATGCTCCAGCCTTAAAAGGGACATGCTGTCTTGGGGATGAGTCCTGAGAATATTATGCTAAGTGAAACAAGCCAGGCACAAAAGGTCACATATCACTGGATTCCGTTTACATGAAAGAATCCATAGGGACAGAACACAGATTGGGGGTTGTCAGAGGAAGCTGGGGGGAGGGGAAATGAGGAAAAAAACTGCCAAATGAGTACAGAGTGTCACTGTGGTGCACTGGGAATATTTTGGAACTACATTCGAGGTGACAGAATTGTTTACTTTACAATGATTGATTTAGGGCTGGGGGATTAGCACAGGGTAGAGTGGTTGCCTAGCATGCACAAGGCCCTGGGTTCAACCCCAGTCTCATAACAGACAAATAAACCAACCAAATGGTTAATTTTGTTTCATGAAGGAAGCCAATTTAATGATAGTGTTTTGTGCACTAAACAGTATCAGGTGAAGCTGCCTGGGAACCCTGCAAGGCGATATTCTTAGGCTCTCTGAGAAAGTTCTCCTCTGTTTCCCCTGCTCAGGACACTCAGGTGCCTGTCAAGCACTGACTTCTCTTGTGATTGTCATCCCATCCATCAAGCAAGGTCTTGCCTTCTTTCACCCACTGACTGCCCACTTCAGCCTCTGGGTCCCTGCTTGGGCACCTCGCATCAGCACACTCTGAAGTGAATATGACTCACTACATCTTACAAACGTCAGGCCAGCCATTCCAGGGACATTAGATGCAGTTTTCTGGGCCAGACTCAACAAAAGGGAAGCCCGTCAGTGTGACCATGTGAGGGTACACACTGAAGTGTTCAGAGTGCATATGTCTTATCTTTGGATGCTTGGACTTGGGATATGGATTCAAGCTTCCTTTTTTTTATGTTTACCTAGGTATTTTAAAACCATTTAACAAAAAACATGGTTTGTTTTATTTTATTTGGGTGCTGGGTATTGAACCCGGAGCCTCATGCATGAAAAGCATGTGCTCTACCACTGAGCTACATCCCTCTCCCTCCTCCTTGATGTAATTTTAGAGAAAATGCCAGGAGGGGATGGTGTGTTTAAAGATGCAGGGAAAAAAACTCATCAGAAACGAAACTTATTTATCAAAACTTTAGAAGTCAAACTAACAAATGTTTCTGCAGACCTGGTAGGTGCAAAGCTCATAAAAAAGCAAGAATGTCCCTGTCCTGAGAGGATTCCTAACGACTGTCATCCTCCTGTGGTATGTGTGGTATGAGAAGCATTCACAGAGCTGTATGGAAGCTGGGTGGAAAGACACATCAATTCCACCTGGAGGGATCAGGAAGCATCTATAGCAAGGAAACCATTTGAGCTAGACTTCTGCTCCAACCAGCTGGTCAACCTATGTCTTCATTCTCTAGTCTTTCCTCCTGTGCTTTTATCAAAACCATATTCTTTCTCCAAGGACCTTAGTTGGTCCTTTTTCTGAATTACATATCACTTTTTTAAAAATATTTATTTATTTATTTTTAGTTTTCGGCGGACACAACATCTTTGTTTGTATGTGGTGCTGAGGATCGAACCCGGGCCGCACGCATGCCAGGCGAGCGCGCTACCGCTTGAGCCACATCCCCAGCCCCACATATCACTTTTTGATTGTATCTTTTGTATGGTATATATTGTATGCTATTATCTTTTCATATATATAACTTATGGTCTATTTTGAAGACAGGAGCTATTATTCTATAGCTCTCTATTACAAATAGTTATTCTATAATTACAGCATCCTTAAAAAGTATTATTGATAATTATGATGTTTTATATATATATATATATATATACACACACACAGAAGTATACACATAGATATATACGCAGATATATATATACAGATACGTGTGTGTGTGTGTGTGTGTATACATATGGAGTCCATCAATAATATAATGGCATGTCAGAAAAATCTTTACTACTACTTGGCTTTTTAAATTCTTAAGATGCATTCTTAAAGTCACTTTCATAAATTAAGAGTTAGTGGTAGGGGGAGAGTTAATGGGCACAAAGCCAGGCTGTTCGTGCATGCTATCTTTGAGGGAGACCAAAGTAGACTAAAGTAGCTGAAAAAATGAAAGATTCAAAAAATTACTAAGTTCATTCATTCTATCAAAAATATAAACACTGAATAAAATATGTTCTAGCATAATTCACTTTTGTTTAGATATAGGGTGAGGCACTAAGAGAGTCATGGTCTAGATTGGAAATGATTCTTTCCCTAGGAGGAGGGACGATTTTGGTCTTTTAAATAAATAGCACCATTTTCTCCTTAGCTCCAGAAAGGCTTGTTGCATTAATTCAGTTAAGGCCCAATAGCAAGTAACTGAGAAGCCCAGAGTAACAGTAGCTTAATTAACCAGAAGTTGATTTCCCTCTCATACTTAAGAAGTCTGGAGGTTGTCCGACCAGGCCTGGTGCAGCCCTCCATGCTGGTAAGAAACCAAGTCTTCTCTCCTGTTGCACTGCTACCTGCAGCTTCCATTCCCAAGGCCCAAAATAGCCACAGGGGCTCCAGCAATTATGTCTTCAGTTCAGGAAGAAGAAAGGATGAGGAGAGAGAAAAGAAAATACTCTCTCTGTCCAAGGGCTTTCTGATGAAATTACTGTTTATATGAGACCATATTTGTCAGAGAAGGCTGGGAAATATGATGCCTATTCTTGGCAGCAACATGCCCGACTAGGTATTAGGTTACAGGGATTTTTTTTTAGCCCCCTTTTTTGTTTTGGTGGCATGTACCCCTTTTAGTACCCTAGTGAAATCTATGGCTCCCTTATCAGAATGATGGTTTTAAGTGAATAAAATAAAATGCATTTGATTACAGGGGAATCAATTTATATTGAAATATGGTTCTACAGACACCATATTTCTACAGTTCTGTAGACCCAGAGTTCTGTAGTTCTTGAGTTCTGTAGACCCAGAGTTAAAAAATCATTTTTTATATAAAAAGAGAATAGTCAATCATTTTTCTATGATTCTTGATATAGAAAAACCCTTAAGAATGATTTTATTCACTCATCAACAATTGTTGAGTTCTTATTTTAAGCCTAACCTTGTGCCAAAGAGTAGGATGAATGCAAGAGAAGATGTGGCCTCTCTTATTATTCTCTAATTTACTTAAATTCTCAATAAAACAGGGGGTACCCTTTGTATAAAGGTGTATAGTAGTTATAGTTTGGAGCTGAAATGTCCCCAGAGGCTCATGTGTTAACAGCTTGGTTGCTAGTTTGTGGCACTATTGGGAGGTTCTGTACCTTTAAGAGGCAGGGCCTAGAGGAAGGAAGTTAGGTTATTGGGGGCTATGCCCTTGAAAGGGCTGTTAGGGTCTTGCCCTGACCCTTTTCTCTCCCTTTACTTCTGGTTGCTGCGAGGTCAGAAGCTTCTTTTACCACATATTTTTGCCATTATGTGCTGCCTCAACATAGACCCAAAAGCAATAGGGCCAATCAATCATAGACCTAAACTTCAAAAACTGTGAGCAGAAATAAACTTTTCTTATTTTTAAGTTGGTTATCTCAGGTATTTTGTTACAGTAATGAAAATTGACTACTGCATTTGTCATGTAGGCCAGGTCCAACATACCAGAATTTAAGGAGTTCAAAGAAAAGGGAAAACTCATATGGAGAGAACTTGAAGAAAGAAAAGTATAAGATTTATCCTGAGAGAAAAAAGAAGGAGCATATTTAAGGGGGAAGGAGCAGGGGAATGTGAGGGAGAAGTGGAGAAGATGGTGCAGAAAGTTCCTAAGAGGTTCTAAAGAAAATGCTTTATGAGACGTGGTTGGCAAGTAGAGGGTGTTGGCTTGACTTCTTGACAATAAAGGAATGAAAAAGAGTTGAGAAATGTCTGTGTGTACACAGGTCGGTATGTAAGAATATTTCAAATGAACTTGAAGAATAAACTTCAGATTTCTTGTGGTGGTTGTTCCTGGGGAGATCGACAGGCTGATAGAGGGACTGAAGTTTTATCTGCAATATTTTATTTCTTTAAAAACAAAAAGAGTCTGGAGGCAAATATGACAAAAATCTTCACTCTCCGCAGGTTTTTGTTATGTTATTCTTTTTTCTTTTTAAACATTGCACAAGCTTAAAAGTGGTAGTTGTCCCTTTAAATTTTCAAATGCATTTTTATTCTGTTCTAAATATAATTTAACTTATCTTATAAGTTCTGCTTATATATATTCTAAAATTTTGTACTTACCCTGAGGAGGATGATCTCACCATAGTGTAAAGTGGATAGTAGTTATAGTTTGGAGCTATGTGAAATGTGACACAACAAAATTCATTCCTCAGTCTGCTCTGTCTTCTTGTCTCCTCCCCACCCAGCCTTTGTCTAGATTTTGTCTCAGGACCAGCCCCCGCCCACCTCTTCCAAAAATCTTCCAGCCCATTTTGATTTTTTTCCCATGAGAGAAATCTTACACTATAACTCACTTTAGCATGTATGGTTTGCCTTTGATTTTAACTTGTTTTTCTAATAGAAATCAAATTAAGCTCCTTGAAGGCCTGGACCTTATGTTCAGGGATGACAGGAAAAGCTTCCATCCCATACCCCCATTTCATTTCCCCAGCAGACATCACTAATCAACCACCAACCACTTCATTTTTTTCCCATGGAGTGTGGACATGGTCTCAGAATCCTCAGCAGAACTCCTGGGGGTGCAATCGCCATTGTACAGGTTTATCTGGGCAATGTTCCCATCCTTACCTATATTTCTTCCATAGCTTCTAAAGTACCCATGTAATTCTCAAGAATTACAAAGTACCATGTAATTCCAAAGGAACCATTATCATCTTAGAAATCCAGAATTTATAAAAACTGTAAGCCAGTCATTTTGAAGAAGTCTCATCATTCATTTTAGTGATACGCTGATTCAACTGCTAGGAAGTGTGTTAGGGTTTGGATATGAGGTGTCCCTGAAGCTCACACGTGAGACAATGCAAGAAAGTTCAGGGAGAAAATGATTGGGATGTGAGAGTCTTAACCCAATCAGTGAATTAATTTCTGATGGGATTAACTGAGTGGTATCTAGAGGCAGGTGGGGTATGGCTGGAGGAGGTGGTTGATTGGGGGTATGGCTATGGTTATATATTTTATATCTGGAGCTGTAGTCTCTCTGCTTCTTGGCCACCCAGATGTGAGCTGCTTCCCTGTGCCACACTCTCCCACCTTAATGTTCAGCCTCACCTCAAGCCCTGAGGAATGGAGCCAGACTTCTGTGGACTGAGACCTCTGAAACCTGAGCTCTCAAGTAAATTTTTCCTCCCCTACAAACATTACAGTTTTGCTGGCCAGATCCTTTAGTCACAGCAGCGAAAAGGCTGACTCAAACAGCATCAAGGAAATCAGTTTAGAAGGCAACTTAGAAAAATTGGAAGAGGATAGCAGTGCAGGAGATTACCATAATCCTAAATACTGCTCACCTGACTCCTGCTTGCAGGAAAGCTTGGCTCCAGGTTGCAGGTGAGAAGTTCAAGTCCAAAGGCATTTCATCATTTCCATTGCTAAGTGGAAAGACAAGCTCTTCCAAAGCTCCCCCAGAACATTGGAGATGGTAAGGGAATGGCCCCTTGGTGTACTTGGGAAATGACCACAAGTGGGAGCAGCTGGGAGGGAGGCCTCAAGAGTATGCCTTCAACTTCACTTACTGTGCTGCCCCTTCAGAGTCCTGCAGCCAACAAGCTGACCACCAAGCCTCCTCACAGTGGGGGTCAGGAGTGGGTTTTTCCACCCCCAGCATTTTCATGCTTTCCCCTCCCCCAACTTTGAAGAATTCCTATAATGATTATATTTCATTTCCACAATCAGAAACTCAATGAAGAAAGCAAAAGATGAGAGAAAAGAAAGACTATTGGAGAGGAACAGCAATCTGGAGATCAAACCCAGGGCTTCACGCACACTAGGCAAGTGCTCTACCACTGAGCTACGCCCCAGCCCTCCAATCTTTTATTCTTAAGGGGTGCTATTCCTCTACCTCTGGAACTGGGGAAACAGGGAAAAACAAAACATATTACTTTTTGCCAGTGGGAATTGGAAACTGAAAGCAAACATAAAACTTCTTAATCATATTGCCTCCTATGGTGACTGATCCACTCATTCCTTCATTCATTTGCTCAACAATCATTTATACCGTGGCTACAAAGGGATATAAGAGAACAAATACTTCTGCCTCCAGAAGTGTCCAGTCCTCGAGGGAGGGACAGACATTGTCAAATAAGCACACAGGGATGTTAAATCCCAACCAGGCTGTTTTATAGGGGACAGGCTGCAAGGGCACCATAATGCTCTGTGACAGCCTGGGGTTGGGGGAGAGAGAACCTCATTGCCAGTCCTAGCTCTGGCTGTCCCCATCATTGATGCATTGGCTTTGGGCTGTGACGGGGCCTCTTTCCAGCCTTCCCAGACATCCTGCATCTCCTCCCCCTGCTCCTTCCAGGGCCCTGCTTTCTGTCCTCAGAAGCATGACAAATGATTGGTCCCTGTTGCTATCCTCTCAACATTAAAGAACTCTGCCTTGCTCGCCCATCTCAGGGGACCTCACTGCCTAGGGTCCTCCCTATCCCACAGAGCCCCTTTGGTGCAAATTTTCAAAAAGTTTCTCGTCCAACTCCTGCCAAGGCATAATGGTTGGAGAGCCCAGCTTGGGTTGAAGTTCAGCCCCAATCTGCTCTCTTCTTTGACCTCTAAGAGAACCACGTGCCTCTTGAGTAGGAATTGGCCTTTTTGTGTGTCTTAGTTCCTAAAGTGATTAATTCCATGCTGGAGGGTCTGTTTGCACCCCTAACACTGTCTTCTTGGGGATCAATAACCAACTGGTTCTGAGAAGCCTTCAGGCTGATCTCACACAGCCTCTGCATTTGCTCCATGATCCTCCCAACAGCCTCCATTTTTTCCTAATGCAAATGAGAGGACTGGCTGGACACTTGGTCCTTCTGGAAAGCTGGGGAGGGAGGACAAATCTGAGCCTATTCAGACCTTCAGGGGCTGAGGAGACACGTGATGGAGACAAGTGCTGGAGGAAAAGAAGAAGGTAACGGGTCCTGTTTCCCTTGATCTTACAAATGAAGCAGAGTTCACCACCGGAAGTGAGAAGCAGTTGGGGCCCCCTGCTCTGTGGAGAGCACCTCTCCCAAGTGTGGCCCTTATCTTTTTGCAAGAGCCGCCTCCTTCCTGGGCCCCCAGCCACCTGTGGTTGACTGAGCTCTCAGATGAAGTTGGAGCCAACCACACACCACTCACCCCGCATACCACAATAAGTCTTGGATTTTCCAGGGCAGACCTGATTTTGAATCTTTTGTCTCATTCTCTAAACATGATATATTTGCCCATGTGTTCCAGTTTGGGTCCCAAAACCTGATCAACTGCAGACTGAGGGTCCTAAGTGGAAGATTCAAGTACAGGCCTTGCATATGCTGGTCCCTCACGGGCACCTGGGCTGCCCTCTCTGACCAGCAGCTGACCACTTACCTCTCTGCTGGATCTTGGTTCCCATAGCTCTTAGCACAGGGCTATAAACCTGGGCCAGACCCTTCTAGTCTCTCAGGACTCTGACCCTCATGGTAGGAGCCAGTTCCCTAGGGCCTTAGGGAGACCAGGACCCTCTTTGTCTAATTCATCAGGGGTTGGCTGGGGGCTTAAGATGGGGGAAGGTTTCAAGTTGAAGGGTCTGTGGTCGGGGGCACTCAGGTGAGATCAGGGCAGGAGCTGAGAGCAGGCTGAGTCAGGAGAAGCCCCTCCTATCTGGGTACCCTGTGTGGGTGTAGAGAAGCAGGAAGCAGAGCACCTCAGCAGGGTTTGGAGACACCCGAGCTGAGTGTGATGCCTGCTGTCACTCACCAATCCTCCGAGGAGTCCATTTCCTCATCGGCAAAAAGGTCAATAAGCAGCCACCCAGCCCTGGCTCTTCACTAAGACCAACCACCCTGATAGGTTCTTGAGCGCAGTGACCCCACTGTGTACCTGTGACCCCCCCCTCCCCACTACTGGGCCTGGGAGCCCTTCTGTCCCAAGGCCACCATCTGGCAGGAGGGGAGACACATGCAGGAGCCTCAGGGGCTGAGTGACAGCCAGGGAAAGAACAGAGCCACGAGGCAGAAAGAAGGTGAGAGGAGAGGAGGTAGCGGCATGAGGAGCAGCTGCAGACGCTGCAGGGACCCTGGTAAATGGAGTCACCTGCTGGGTAGAGTCACTTGGGTGGGATGCAGCGCAGCACCCAGGCTCAATGGGATCCTGAACGTCACTCAGGTTCTCCTGGAGGTCTGATCACCTTGTCCTGGGTGTCTACTCCCCGCGTGTCTTTACACCAGCCCTCCCTCTCTAACCAGGGGACACAGCATCGGTCTCCACCCCTGGGAAGTTAACAACTGGCCTCAGGGATTCATCCCAACCCACTTTACAGAGGAGAAAACAGGATCAGAGAAGGGAAGCCAGCTGCCCGAGGTTGTGGCTGGTGGAAGTGCTGGAAACCGGGTTCACTCTCAGATCTGCTCCATTCCAAAGCTTCCTTCCCATGGTGCCCAGGTTTTCCTGCCGAGGTCAACAAAACCTAGAATGTTCCAGCACACAGGGCGGGGCGAGTTCCAGCCACAGCCTGGTTCTCATCAGGCAGACTCCTTTGAACCCGAGGTGCTGAGTGGAAAGATGCCAAACTGTCTCGGGAAGGGGTGGAGAGAGGCGAGATGCTGTCAAGATGAAAATGTCCCCTGCTGCGTCACCAGAAGAAAAGAAAACATGCTCCTCTCATTTGTCTTCACAAAGGCTACACAGGAAGAGAGCAGTTTATGAAGGCACTGCATACTTTATAGCAAGGAAGCCGTGACAGAGACACTTAGCTCAGCTCTTGAGAAGAACCTTTGCAAAAGAAGAGGGGGGAGATGGTCGGTAGGTTTATTTTTATTTATTTATTTATTTTTAAGAACCGTGTCCTGGTTTGAATCTGGAATGTCCCCCAAAGGCTCTTGTGTTAAAGGCTTGGTCCTCTATGCAGCAATGTTCAGATGTGGGGCTTTTAGGAAATGACTGGATCATAGGTTCTGACCTATAATCACCTTAATCCACGGGTGGACTTATCATTTGAATGGATTATTGAGAGGTCCTGGGAACTGTAAGAGGTGGGACTTGGATAAGGGAGTGAGTCCTTGGAGTTGTGGCTTTGGGGACTTTATTTTGTCCAGGTCTCTTCCTCTCTTTCTTTGCTTCCCAGTTCATCATGAGGTGAGAAGCTCTCTTCTACCATGACCTCTTGGCCATGAGGTTTCTGCCCCATCACAGGTGGATAATAATGGAGCCAGCTGAATATGAACTGAAATCTAGGAAACCATGGACCACAATAAATCTTTCCTTCTTTAAGCTGTTTATCTCAGGTATTTTGTCACAGCAATAGAAGACTGACTAACATAAAATGTGAAATGGGCTCAGGTGAGTGAGGGTGTTATTTGGTGGACTTTGTTTTACTTGCAATCATACAGATTGCATATCCAAAGTGGTCAGTTCTGAGGACTAAGGAACTTGTGTAAACAGTGGGTACACAATAATTGCTTAGTGATCAAACATGCTGCCTGATTACTTACCAGGCTGCCACAGCTTGCAGGTATACTAGAGTCACAAATAGTCAAACCCAAGGACTGCTGGCCCAACAGCCCCCTTGAAGGTTACCAGTCCTGGAAAAGACTAGGCTCAGAATCAACTTCAAAATAGGTCCCAACGGTGGCCAGTGAGGAAAAAGATGAGCATTGTGGATCTTCAGAGGGTTCCAGCAACCCTATCTGTTTCTCCACATCTCCATTGTCTCCATTCTTGCCCATCCCTCCTGAACAGACTCAGTGGTTAGATGTCAAAGTGAGAAGCATGTCCATTCCCACTCAATCTGTCAAAATTGAGCTCCACTGACACCTCCTCCAGGGAGACTTCCTTGATTCTCTGTCATTTTCCCCTGGGCAGTCGTGAATCTCTTGGTGCTGGTATACGTCATGCTGGCTTGTGACAATCTGTGCACAGGTGTGCTGGGGGTCACAAATAGTCAAATCCTTACAGATCCTCAAAGGGAAGAAGTAAGTCTTTACCTGCATATTCTCAGTACTTAAATCAAGGGCCTGGCACATAATAGGGGCTCAATAAATGGTATTAAACAAATAAATAGAATAAAAAAAAGAGGAAGAGCATTCTGGGAAATAAAAAAATTTTCTTTTTCAGATTTGCCTCAGAAATATCTGTCCAGTCCTCATCCACAGATGGCAATTGAAGTCAGGGTTCTATTTTCTATCAATGACTAAATTTCTCCACTTCCTACTGGGTGGTGGGCCCTATGGCTGGAGGAAATTGGGGTGGATTTAGAAGTTGGAATACCATGTTGGAGGAGCGCGTGTGTGTGTGTCCTAACACATTTCCTAACTAAACATATGTCTCTGAAACTCCCACAGAAAGCTAACATGCCACAATCTGTCTCCCTGGAACTTGGTCACTTAGCAATTTCACCTTTCGGACCACAGCTAACCACTCAGGCGCACACCCTACTCGGGGGAGCAGAGAGCTTGCTGTCTGGTCTGATATTGGAGCTCCGAGCCCAGGAACAGCCCTGGCAATTGGCAAGTACTCAATAAATATTTGTCAAGTGAGTAAATGAGGAAAAGACCTGAGGGCAGATTGTGTCACAAAATATCTACTGTCAATATCCTGAACTGTACTCACAGGAGACCCCCTCCTGTTCTCACTCAAGCCATATTGACACTTAGTTTACAAACAGTTCTACCAGCCTTCCTTACCATGTTCAATATCCACTGCAGATGAAAAACTAGATGAAAGGAAAAGAGTTTTTACTCTACCCATGAAAAACAGGACCCCTTAAGATTGAGGGATAAAACCTGTCAGGGGAGATAAGAGAGCGGAGCTAGCTCTCAGTCTTATGGGGTTAACAGTCACACCAGAGAATTAGGAATGAAGAAGTGAACCAGTCTTCAAGTCTCTAGGAGTAAGACAACAAGCCAGGAGATGGAGGCTGAGAGGTCAGCCTAGCTTCTGAGATTAGGTGGTCAGTAGAAATGCCAAGAAGCTGGAGCCAGACAAAGCAAAATCACTGAAAAATCCATGACACAGAATAATTGTCTGCCCCATTTTGAAAATAATATCAGAGACCTCTCAGTTGATGAGGGACAAATTCCAGTCGGTGAGGGCCAAAACCTGGGTAGAACAGTCCCAGAAGTAACCTGCAATTGTCTTGACCTTAAAAGCAGAGTAAATGCACATGGATAGTGGAGATTTAAGATGGGAATGATGTGTGATGAAGAGGAGTCAAGGCGGAGCTAAAACCTTACCTGTCCAAGCCGGGCAGGGTGGCGCATGCCTGAAATCCCAGAGGCTCCAGAGGCTGAGGCAGGAGGATCATGAGTTCAAAGCCAGCCTCAGCAACTTAGTGAGGCCCTAAATAACTCAGTGAGATCCTGTCTCTAAAAAAAATACAAAATAGGGCTGGGGATGTGGCCCAGTGGTTAAGCACCCCTGGATTTACTTCCCAGTACCAAACACAACAACAACCACTACAAACCTCCCCCACCCCCCCCAAAAAAAACCCACCTGTCCACGTGATGGCATCAAGATTGAAGTTCCTGTCCACCCAGAGATGCCATTTAGGCCGACACCTGTGTGCTTGTTTAGGCCCGACGCTGTCAGTCAGTGCTGTCTTCCTTCTGATTCCAGAAGAAGCTCATAATAAAGCTTTGCCTGTGCTGCTTAAATCCTTCCTGGGTTTGGTTTTTGTTTCTACTGACTCTGGACCTGAGCTCCCAATCTCCATAACAGAGAGGCCCTGTAGAACCTTTGACCTGAGAGTCCAGATGGGTGAGTCTGTGGGATGGGAAGGTGCTTGTGGTGCAGAGCAGAAGGGAATAGCACTGCTCAGCTCAAGGGACTACAAAATGCCAACACCTGCCATCTTGGGAGGTCCCCTACACTCCGACACTTCATGCTCTCCACTGATTCCCTCCTTCAGCACTTCTGATCCCACCTGGGCAGTTGCTGTGGAGGGCTCCCCCAGGGGAAGGAGGGCATCGGTGTCCTTGGAACACCCACCCACCCACTGATAACCATATGAAATCCAGCTGGTTGTCTCATGCCGTAGGCAGACTCCATCCTTTGGTGGAGAAGGTCACATCTCTTGGAGCTTTCTTCCTAAAGATAAATACAGGGCTGGTTCTGATGGTCTGCTGTGCCCTTTTTGACTTTAGAATCAATTACTCTGTTCTCTACCCAGCAGGGACCGAGGGAAACCCACCTCAACAACTGAGCTCTTGCCTACCTCTCTTGTCTTAGATCTTCCTCCAGAATGATCCTGAGCCTTCCTGCCCTCCTGGTCTCAGCCTGCCTCCCCTCGAATGGGGCAGGGGATGGGGAGACCCTGACAGTCTGGAAGGCCTTCATCCTCTGCTGGTGTGGTTGTAGGATGCTGCCATAAAAGGAACCTCAGGCCTTGGGAGGTACAGATGGCATGCCAGTGGTCCCAAAACCAGGAGTGCAGACCTTGACAACCAGTGATTGGTGGGAAAAGCCAGCTCATACAGCGCTCCTAAAAATAAAATTAAAAAAAAAAGTTCAGATTAGAACCTGGATTTCTGGCTCCTCTTGGAAACCAGAAGATCCTGGCAATAACGAGCTGAAGCAGCTCCTGCCAGTTCCAGACAGTGAACCCCTCACCCACCACGGTCCTGACCCTTGACACTGGCTCACACCCAGCACCCACTGCTCACTGTGCCCATCCGACCTCACAGGCATGCAGCGTGTGAGCCAGGACTGTGCAGCCCACCCGGAGGCCAGCCTCTGGCCTTCCACGCAGGCATTCTTCCAGCACCCTGGGCTCAGACAGCCTTCTCCCCCACCTCCTCCCCTCGTCTCTGAAACTGCACTGCCAAGTCCAAAATGACCTGCCCTCCAAATAGGAGTGGATAGAAAAGCCTTGTCCCACCTGGACACCAGAGCCTCATGGTCATTGAGTTGTAGGGCATCCATAGCTGCATTGAAAAGATGATGAGGCCCAGAATTCCTGGGGAGAATGTCCAGGTGTCAGAGGATATCATGACGAAGGGAGTCCAAGACTGGAGAGGAAGGAAGAGGAGGAAACAGAGAAGAAAGGAGGAGAAACACTGGAGGTACACAGAGTGAAAAAAGAGAATCATCAGGTCGTTTGGCAAAGCTTAAAGAAGGGGTGGAGGAGCCCAGAGGTCGAATCACAGGGCCAGCTGCCAGGGGAGCTACTTGGGTAGCCACTTGGGCCTCAAGCTCTTCTTAAGGCTCTGCTGTTTCCATCTTGACATTCTTAATACATGTGGAACAAGGGCCTCGAGGAGGTTTCCTTTTGCATTGGGCCCACAGACTAGGTGGTAGAGATTCTGCTCAGTGGAGATTGTTGTATGGATGCAGACACCCAAGAAAGAGAGCCGGAGGGGTGGGAGGGGGGGATACGTCTCCAGTGTTACCAAAGTCAGAGGACTGCGATAGGGGCACCAGGTTTAGATGCTTTGAAAACTATGAAGCACCTAAGTGTCAGGGATTTTATGTATTGTTGGTTACTATGCCATGTATTGGAAAATTCATTCAAATATTTGTTGAACATCTAAATCTGCTGACCTGATTTAGGCACTGAGGATGCAGCAATGAACAAAGTCTCTATCCTCATGGAGCTTGAGTTCTAGTGGAAAAAACATAAAGCCACTAAGAGAAAGCAAATATATGTATAAGCAAAAACTAACAAGAGTTTCCTGGCCACCCCACCTAGAGCAGGCTTCTGTCTCTCCTTATCTTTCTGGGGGGGATTAGCCTCTGCTCAAAAGGCAAGATAAGGAAACAGAGACAGGAGCCTACTCCAGGGGGGTGATCAGGGCCTCTCTACAGAGGTTACTTTTGAACAAAAGCCACTTTTTATTTAATTATGAATGAACTACCATTTACTAAGTGTCTAGCAGATTCCAGGCAGTATGCTAATCACTTTTTGTAGCATATCCCATTTATTGTTTCAGTAACTTGCCCAGGTAGATATTGATTTGCACCAGCTAGAGATATGAAGGTTAAGCTGGTCTGGGGTTTGGGAACCAGGTCTCTCTCCCTGCTGACAGCAGCACAGGCTTCTCACCTGAGTCTATAACATGGGCTCAGGCCCTCAGACTACAGAAAGGAACTCAGCTGCTCTTCTCAAGATCCAAAGAGAGGGCCTTGACCCTGGTGACTCGGGGGTGGGGGGATACCAGACTGAGAATGACTGACAGTCCCATGTCTGTCAAAGGTGAGCTGATGGGCCCCAGCCCTTCCATCTGGCACTTCTTGTTGAAAGGAGCAGCTGTTGGCCACCTGCTCTGCCTGGGGTTGCTGGGCCCTACCCCAAGACATCCCTGTAAGAATCCAAGGGGGCTCCAAGATCATGAGCTGGGGTCTCTTGCTCATCCCCAACTGCTTAAGTGTCTCCTTCAGCCAGATAAGGCCTTGACCACTCACCAGAGCCACCGTTGGAGTATTCTGGGAAAATATGATTTATGGCAAAATCTTGTTTCCTTCTGTTTTATGTATGACATTTCCCCTAAGAGGAGGGGAGTTGGAATAACTAGTGTCATTATTCTTTTCTTGCTTTTATTTTCCACCCCAGAACTATCTGTCATCAGAAAACAGTTTACTTTACAACACTCAGGCTGAGTTCCACCTCCAGAGGATGCTGGACAGGGGACAGCGGTGACCTCTGGATGCCCCCATGAGGGGACTGGGAGATGGAAGAGGGGAGTGAACTGTCAGCCCTGAGGCTGCTCAGGAGGGACCTGAGACCATCTGCCCTGCCAGTGAGAGCAGTCCGGCTGCTGGATGCACCAGGCCTGGGAGGGACAGAAGGGAATCTGGGTCCCTCTGGCTCCCTCACTGTGTTGGACTAAGGACATCCAGCTGGGTGGAAATACAGCTGAAGTTCTGTCATCATGGGCTGCAAATCTCATCTGCGACACTGTGGGTGGGGAGCACATATAGTGAGAACTGGCACCAAAAAAATGTTCTAAATTCAGAGGTTTCCTCCTAAAGGGTAGAGGAGGGTCCCTTATGGGACCAGAAAGAAGAGGGCCTGAGCTGATGACTACTCATTGCCAGATTTCAACCTGTTCATTGCTCTGTAGGAGAAGGGACTATATTAGGGACGCTACACTGAGCTTGGTGCTGTAGACCCCAAAGGTACAGATGGGAATGAGAGAATGCATTGATTGTTGAATTACATTGCTAATGCCATGTCAGATATCCAGCCATTGGAAGGGGTTTCTGGGCTGATGTTAAGCTAAGGAATCGAAACTTCAATTTAAGCTTAGATGAACATTATCACAATTTTGTGGGGAGGGTACCAAGGATTGAACCCAGGATTATTTAACCACTGAGCCACATCCATAGCCCTTATTTATTTATTTATTTATTTTTAAAATTTTGAGACAGGTTCTTGCTAAGTTGCTAAGGGCCTTGTTAAGTTGCTGAGGGTGGCTTTGAACTTGCAGTCCTCCTGCCTCGGCCTCCCAAGCTACTGGAATTATAGGCAGGCATGCACACAATTTTCTAAGATATGTTTTTCAGGCAACCCAGACAGGAAATTTTAGTCTTAGCAACTGGAACTACACTGTCCTCTCACTATTGTTTCTACCAGAAGGCCTGGGCTCCTGGCCTGGCTGGGAGCATGCCCATCAGAGCTTGATTTTATAACCAGTGGGGAGCCCACTGAGGGATTCAGGGGCAGAATCACATGGTCAGATTTATGTTTTTAGAAAGATGTGGGAAGTGGGTTCCAAGGGGGAAACTGGCCGTAGGGACATAAGTGAGGAGCCCATTGGAGTAACCCAAAGTAGGAGGAATGCTACTTACCCACATAGCTCCTAAGGAAATATGCAAAGAATACAGGCAGAGCAAGGGAGAGAAAATGCCTCTTTTGTACAGTTGCCATGTTGATTCATATCTCCTTATGTTTCCTTCCAAGTACAGGGCTTTGAATTAGAGCAATAACCTGGTCTCTCTCCACCCCACTGACTCCTCAGGGGGCACAGCAAACAGTCTGCTGGGCCTTGCTTCAAGTTTTATGGGATCTGGCGTCTCCCAGTCTCCCCGTCCAGAGTTGACTGTTGGAGGAAGCCAACCTGCTCCCAGCATAAGCCCCATTCTCCAATATGAGCTTTACCTACACAAAGATGATAATCCATGTCCACGTACCTTAGTGCTCTCCCTTTTTAAATCTCTTAACCAGGTCAGAAGTTGGATGAGGAAAATAAGTTTGTCACTTATTATATCCCCTAAGAACATAATTGGGGGGAGGGAAGGGAGGATCCCAGGGGAGACCTTTCCCACTAAACTATATCCCAGGTCCTTTTTACTATATTTTTATTTTGAGACAGGTTCTCATTAAGTCGCTGAGGCTGGTCTTGAGCTTGTGATCCTCCTGCCTCAGTCTCCAAAGTCACTGAGATTATAGGCATGCACTACAGCACCCCACCTAAGTACCTAAATTTAATATTAGTGTTTTGGCCCCAAATCCCAATCTCTATTAAAACTGGGTCAAATCATGTGCAGTATGTGTTTGGGCTGCTCTCAAGATCAATGCCTTATTAGACTCTAACTCCAACTTCCAAATTAAAAGGAGAACTTTTTTTAAAAAAAATACTTATTTTTTAATTGTAGGTGGGCACAATATATTCATTTCAATTTGTTTTTTATGTGGTGCTGAGGTTTGAACCCAGGACCTCACCTGTGCTAGGCGAGTACTCTATCCCTGAGCCACAACCCCAGCTAAAGGGATAACTTTAATGTGAATAAAAACTTCCGAGCAGCCTCATGCAAATACGTTGGTCTCATTAAATATCATGAATATGCTCAAGATGGTGCTCACAAAGAATCATGGCCCAGTCAGCGTCCAGGAAACTGACCCCTAAGACTGGGCCATCAGAACAACATGCTTTCTGTTTAGCAAGACATAAGGGGAGGGAGAATCATTTGGGGGAGGAACATAGAGGGACTTGGGCCCACTGATGGGAAAGAGAACATGAGAAAGACATTATTTAAGAGGTAGAACCAGTTGGGTACAGTGGGCAGGTTTCACATCTGGGAGGAGTCCTGAGCTCTCTGGTCTGGGAACCTGAGTGAATGGAGATGCCATTCACGAAAATGAAGCAGTTCCAAAGAAGGAGAGATTTGTCATGGCCAGGTGAAGGGTAAAGCTATTCAGCAAAGTTCTGGAGGCAGATATTGCTCAAGCCTTCCAGGATGCTCTTTTTTCCCAATGACCAGGAGCATCCTGAAGCTAACCAAATAGAAGTGATCAATAAAGTTGGGTTTATAGAAGCTATAAACAACTCAAAGCTTGATTTATTTGACAAATATTTAGTGAGCACCACTGTATGTCAGATATCGTGCTCAGGCCTGAGAGTACACACAGTGATTAACAAAGCAGATTTAGCTCTGTCCTCGGGAGTTCACTGGGGTTTCTTCCATTTTGCTTTGTTTTTTGGTCCCTTCAGGGGCTGGGAGTAGAATAAATCATTATCTCTTTCTAGGGACACTAGTCACTGCTAAGGGTTTGTGTCTGTTGACTTTCTACTGCGACAGGCCTAAGGGAGGTGGGTAAGAATGTTCTGAAAGTCCAGCTGTAAAGATTTGCTCGATTAACCAGAAAGAGAAATTCTAAGCAATGTCCTTTCTTTCTTCCTTTTGCTCAATTAAAAGTTTTTAAATACACACATATAAAGGAGTTGAAGATATAGCTCAGAGGTGGAGTGCTTGCCTAGCACGAGTAAGGCCCTGGGTTTGATCCCCAGAACCACAAAAAAATTAAAATAAATAAAACATACACATCCATTTATGTCTCCATAGAGCAATGGCAATGAGGCTCGGCTCCTAGCAAGTGCTAAATAAATGTCACATTATCCATTTCCTTATCCCACCCAGGCTCAAGAATCAGACAGGCCCCTACGACTGCATGGAAGGATCTCATTTAGGAATTCTTTTTGTTTGGGGGGGGGAGCCCCTCACCACACTTACCAATAAAAGCTTGAATGGCTGCAGCAGGACTCCTTCCCTGCCTGGTCCTGGAATACATGGGGTTGGCCTAGTTCAGTGGTTCCCAGCCCAGCTGTGCATCAAAATTCACCTGGGGAGCTTTGAAAAATACAGGTGCTGGGCCCCACATCTGGAGATGCTGATTTACCAACTCTGGTGCATGTGAAACCCAGATGAACCAGGGCAATACCCCAGGCAACCCCCCTGGGTGATGTGGGCTTGTGACAGTCAAGATGCAGCAGTGGCTTTCAGCAGGGGCATCAGGATGGCTGTGGGGCTTTCCATCTTGGAGAGGGCCCAGTGGGCAGTCAAGCGCCTGAGAGAGAACAAGAGTACATAACAGGAAGCACCCGCTTCCTCCTTCTGGGGTCTGAGGAAACAAGTCAGACCCGCCCACAGGGATGCTCCTGAGACCTGTGCTCCTCAAGAGGCTCCCTGTGTCAGATCCACCTGTCTGGGTGAAAGGCTCTAGAGCTAGAAATTCCTTTGGTTTGGAGCCTTTGAAGAAAGGTCATTGCTAAGTTTTAGGACAGTAGTCACTCCAAAGGTGTGACTTCTAAGGTTTTCTCCTCCCTGCTGGCTGACCACAGGGAAGCCAGGTGCTTCCTTCAGCTTCCCAGGAGTCTTTTATACAGACTCTTTCTGGCGCTCTGGATTCACTGTCCCCACACAGCCTGGCTCCAAGAGTCAGATCCTTTACATGATTCCAGGAAGCCCTAGTCATCCAAGTCCCTCTACTGGCCCTATGCCACCTTAGGGCTCTGAGCTACCTCTGGGGAGGGAAAGAGAGATTCTGGGGGGTGTGGAGTGTGTGCTGTCTGAGCAACAGGCTAATGGGGCGCCTGTCAACTTCCTTGCATAGTCAAAGGCTGACACCCTCCTTGAACAAGGCAGTGGCAGGCTGTCAAAGCCAACAGCAAGCAGGAGACTCACCCTGACTTTTCAGATAATGAAAGCAAGGAAGCTCCCAGGTAAGGGCTGAGATGCATTCCGAGGCCCTTGGTGGTTGCTGGGAACTATCCTACTCAAGCCTGGGTGGTTCCAGAAAATAAAGAACCACAATAGAGATATTTCATGAGAATCCAAACACAGGAAGAACTGTAAAGCCCAGCTTCAAAGGAACAGTAATCCATTCAAAACCTCTCTCTCTCCCACTCTGCAGAAGCCTCAGCTCTGTTGTCTTTCTGACTAGCTTGCTTTATACATACTGTCCACCACCTCTTAACTCTGGTATTGCCTTGAAACAGGTATCTTTTGATACCTGTTTCCCTATTCTGAATTAACCAAAAAAATCCCATCAGCATTTGTCAGGTTGCAGCTCCATCAACACCAAAGGTCAGGTAACCTCAGGTTAGACACCTACCTGGTCCGACCTCTGGATCCATCTAGGAGGAATTATGGGGACTCATATCCTTAGCAGGCATGATGGCAATGATTGACATCTGTCAAAACCTCTCTGCCACCTGCCCCGTGTTGGGTGTTTGTGCGAAGTGGGGACCAAGGAAGGGAATACACTAAGTACTCAAAATTCTTATCAGAACATTCTCACCAGGTGACCTCAGACTTTTTAAGGTAGATTCCCAGTGCTAGCAACATGACTGGCATGACGATCTAGTTGTAGGGTCGCCAGGAGCTGCCAGGGCATGTGAGTGACTGCTGAAAGGGAGTACAGAATGCAGAGGATCGTTGCCCCGTTACTGTTTTCTTGCCCTTGAACTTCTCCTCAGTGCTGCCAGCTGGGACTTCTACTGGGTGCAGTTGGTCCAGTAGCAGCAGCTTTGTCTGCAGGGTCTCATGCTTGGCAGGGGTGCTGCCGTCCCTGGAATGCAACCTAGGTCCAGTCTGCATGCAGGGAGGCCCCCAAGTGCTATTGGACTTGGATGCAATACTGTCTCGGAGGGAGACATGAGAAGGAGTGTGAAATGATTCTGAAATTCCTGATTTTCTGTGGTATGATGGGAGTGTTCCTCTGAGCCTCCTCTGATTGCCTTGGCCGCACTCTCTGGTCAATTTTACTTCTTCAGGTCATTTTTGAAGGGCCCTTGGCCAAAGGAGCTCAGAGGGATCATGAGGCTGAACTAACAAAGGCTGTCCAGGAGGCAGGGGCTGAGCTCTCTCTTGCTTACACAAATGGAAAAACTGGGAGGTCATTTGACTCTGACAAAATATCCCTCTGAGAAGCCTGCTGATCTCCAGCTAACCACTAAAGACCAGGAGAATGCATTCCAAGCCGGCTTTAGCAGTCGCCACAGAAATTGCCTAGTAACCGGGGAGCAGCCCAATTGTGCCGTTCTGCTGAACACCACACATTTGAATAGTTCCCTGAGGAGCTGAACAGGAGATGACCTTGAGCCACTTTGCTTGTGATTTCAGGTGCCTTTAAGATAAAACCCATGCAAAGTAGAGGATGCTAAAAATGCAGAATGCAGTGAGGCCAACTGCAAGATTTGTTCCTATCAACTAACCTGGTCCCTCCCCAGGTGGCACAGGATCACTGGGCCCCCTGGGAAAGGCCAGCACAGCCATGCAGGTGGTCATTGAAATGCTGTAACTTAAGGGAGAAAGAGGGCACAGGCCTCAGGATGTGGGTTTTTCTCTTTTTACCTTCTGGGCATCTCAGAGACTCCGGCCAGTGGCAGGAGCCACAGTGCTCCATCCCTCCAAGTATCAGGCCTGAACTGTCCCCACAAGCAACCTGAGACAGGCTGCTCCCCAGCCTCCACAGCTTCCACTGGAATCAACTTAAGCCACTAGAAGACTGAAACTTTCCTGAACCTCATTGAGATAAATATACTAGTCATAAATGATGACTGCAGGACATTTGAATGGGACAGATTCACCACAATTTATGTCACCATTTCCTTAGTTTGCTCCTGTTTCTTGAATTTTCACTATAAGTGTCCCCTTAATAAATAGTAGAGGCACACAATGTCTTTGCCTCAAAAAGGAATTTACAAAGTCAAAAGAACTAGGTCAAAGAAGTTAAGTATTTTTATGACTTATGCCAAGTTACTTTCCAAAACATCTGTACCATTTTACAATGTCACCATCAAGCTAGGAGGAGTAACCAGTTTCACCCTGGCTCCAATGGACATTATTATTTTTCAGATATTTTTTTAATTCCACTGAGATGGGGTACATCCAGGGTGGAATGACCGGCCATAGACTATTTTTCTAATTCAGCAGTTAAAAACATACCACCTTATCCAAGTTTCAAGTTTTATTACTTGGATTACTTGTCAAATCAAATATATTCCCATGTTTATTGATTATATTTTCCCTTTTCTAAATTATCATTTCCTAACTTCTACGGTTGGAGGGTGTCCCCAGAGGGCTCCTGAGTTGGGAGGGTTGGTTCAGTGTGGAGTTTCTGAGAAGCAGAGGGACTTTAAGGTGTGGGGCCTAGTGAGAGATCGTTAGGTCTTTGGAGTTATGCCCTTGGAAAGGTTTAAGATAACTCTCATGGGACCCCTGAACTCTCATAAGATGAGTTACTATAAAAGTTAAGTCTAACCCCTGAATCCCTATATGGCTTCCTGCTTTGAGGCACAATCTCTTCCTCCCACTCATACGTCCACCATGGGGACCTCACCTGAGGCCAAACCAATGGGGATGTCTGACCTTGAACTTTGCTTCTCCAAAATTTCGACCTAAATAAAGCTCTTTTCATTAAAAAGTTAACTTTCCTCCGATATTCCATTCTAGTAATGAAAACCAGACTAATACACTATCCTTTGCCCAGAATGTTTTTGGTGTAAATATATCTAATATCATGCTTTGTGATACTTGCTCTGCATATTCTATAAGTTACAAATCTGCTGTTTGCCTTACAACTTCACTTGAATGAATGGGTCATTCAAATGTAACAGGTCAAGATGGAACCCCTATACTTCTTGCACTTTCCCTGGTCTTCCCAATCTTATTTCATCACAATACAGTACACCCTAGACCCAAACCCATTGGCCCTTCTTGATTCCTCTTTTCCCCAGGACCACATATCTCATCAACAGTCTTCCTCCTCTACTTTTCCCCAGCCCAATCTGTGTCTAGTCACTGTCTATCATACAGCCTTGTTTTCTTCTTCTTGGCCCTTGCTACAAACAGGACTTTTCTTGTTTATGTATTCATTTACTTCTTTATGGTTTGTATCCTGTCTAGACTCTGGAGTCTAGTATGCAAGCTCATGAGGGCAGGGCCCAGCCCAATGTCTGTAGTAGCAGGATTCATCCTTTAATGGAGGCTCAATAATTACATTGGATGAATGATTGCATGAACTTTGCCCTTTTAACCTATCTAAATTTGTATGAAGGAGACCAGAGGGCACCAAGGGCAAGTACTAGATTTGGGAAATAGGTGGTTTTAGGTTGTGCTGGGGCTCCACCACTTCCTCCAGACTCCAGACAAGTTACTTAACATCCCTATGCCCCAGTTTACTCATATTTTAAAAAATGAGAATAGGGTCATGGATGTAGCTCAGTGGTGCAGACAAGCATATGTGAGGCCTCAATCCCCAGCACTGGAAGAGAATCATGAAACCATCTTCATAGGTTTGGAAGATGCATTAGGTAACTTGGGCAAAGTGCTTAAAAATAGAGACCAATTATGATAATACTCAATAAATGTCAGACCCATTCTGTTGGGAACTTACTTTGGTGTCATAAATAAAGTGAACTTCTAAATGGTTTAGGTACCCTTTGTTGACTAATCTTTCCTATTTGTTATGCTTTTTTATCACAAATATGATTTTTAATATAAAAGGATTTTTCTGGCTTTCTAGTCCCTCTTGGGTTGGGACTACACTTTACACTGAGTGGGTCAGACACTCACCCTTGCCTGGCTCATAGAAGATTCTCTTATTCTCCACTTGCAGATTCAGAAGTGTGATGTCCGTTTGCCAAGTGCATTTGCTCTGGGCCCAGTCCCTCAAAAGAGTATGCACCCTTTTGCCCTTGGGTTCCTTGAGATGCCAGTAATACATCCTGATACAAATGTCCCCTTTCATTTGCGCCAACTTAAACAGGTTTCTTTATCTTGTGACTAAAAGAATCCAAAGGTAAACTTCACCTTTATAATAATCCAAAGAATATCCCCCACCGACAAGGCCACGTTCTTACATGCCATAGAGAGTAGTGTGCTGTCCCCAACACATTATCCAAAAATATCCACCAACAAGGTCAGCAGAAGCCAGGAAGTCCTTCTAGAACATCTACGTGGTGTCTACCATTGCCCCCCCCCCATGACTGTGCTTACAGATTCAGACAGATCCCAGAAGCCAGGCTGTCCCTGACTCATTCAAGATTCTACCACCTCAGCAGACTGTGATAAGACCAAAGAAATAATAATGTTCATGGAAGTCCTTGAAAAATAAACACGAACATTTGTTATTATTTATCTTTCCATTCCAAAAAGGATGTGGAGAACCATACAAGTTAGATAGGAGGGATAAAATTTGAAACAGTTTTGTATCTGAGACTCTGTGTCTTGCAGTTATCAGGAATATCATTTCTCAGACAACAAAAATACCAAGTGTAGAGACAGCTTTGCAACTGCCCTGACTGTGGGTTATACCCCACCGCTTGTTTGTCTTAAGAATCCTTCATGGTGGCTTGGTTTTGCAGAGTGAGGTTGGTGTTGGCTTGGTGGGGAGGGGGTGTCTTCCATTTGGCCCTCTCTTTCAGTTCAGAGGTCTAGAAGGGGAAGCCTATTAAAGCAAGTGTGTTCTGGGTTCTAGTTTAGATTAGGTAAGAAGGCAAGAGGGCTGACTGAAGGGAAAAGAAGAGCTGACAGGACAGAAGGAGAAGAGAACTTGTGACTTCCCTCCCCCTGGCAGAGGGAAAAGTGACTCAGCCGGGTGGATGGAGGGAGGTTCCATCAAAGCAGGAAAACCCGAGGAGCTTGCGCATTTCCCATCAGCCCCGCGCCTGCTGGGATCTCCTGGCTGGCAAGGACTCAGTACACTCACCTGGTGTCCCCAGCACAGGACACCCTGGGGCCTTTTTCCTACCCAGTCAGATGCCAGGGGGTGTGGCTGTCTCCCAGAGCTAAGAACAAAAGTCACTTCACCTTTCATTGGTGCAGCGATGAAAGCATTCCAGGACGTTAGCACACTGCTAAGAGATCTTGCATAAGCCCCTGGCCGAGCCCTCTGGGTTGATTCAGTAAGACTCAAACCAATTTAGAAAGTGAAAACTCTGACAACCTGATTTGTGCTGCTCCACATGTACTCCTGGTCTGTCCTCACCCCTTCCTTGTTTCTCTCACATATCCAGAGTCCTCCTTATAAAAAGATTCATGGGGTTGTCACATTCCCGACCCCTTCTCCCTTTCTCTGTTTTCTGGGGGTGACTCCAGGGAAATCTACCTCAATTTGCATGCAGAGGGAAAAATGAAGACCCTGCACATATGCTAGGACCACTGCAAATGTTAAAAAAAAAAAAATTAAGCTAGGGGCGCAGAACTTCTGGTCCAGATCTAAGACATTCCTCATGTCCCCATCCTCCTTCCTCTTGGGGTCTCACCAATTTCAGGAGAAACGGAGGTCAAGTCGTTTTGTTCTTGTTACCATATCCAATTCAAAACAGCCTCTGCTAGCAGCAAAAGTGCCTGTATTTATCAGGAAATGCTGGTGCCCTTTTTTTTTCCCCACTTGGTTATTCAAACATTTAGAGCAACGATTTACATATACCCATTAAGAGTCCTCCTCAATGCAAATGAGTTGCTCTCAGAGGGGATCATTTTTCCATGACCTGGAGATTTGATTGAAAATGACCAAGTCTTCCAGGAAAGAAAGGCAAGCCATTAGTTTATGTGGATGTCCCTGGCTCACCCTACCTTATAGTTAAATGTTAGGTGGAGGTCAAGTCTACCATGGGCCAAATAATTCATTTCCAAGTTAAATTTCTATGGCTTTCCCTGGTCAGAAGAGCATGCACGGATGATTCAGGAATTGTTAAAGTATGTTGACCTTGCCTGGAAGGCACCTCACCACCAATTTTGGATTCCCTACATCTAGTGGGCCTGTGGGATACCCAGATGACTCAGGCAGAAATTGATTGATTTAACAAACACTTTTATGAGTAGCTATTGCATGCCATGGACCATGGCAGGCTTTGATGGTGGAAATTCCTAAATCATTTCTCATCTGGATCTTTCTAAGGAGATTTGACTCTAAGAAACTCTTAACCTCCTAAGGCATCCCAGGTCTCATTAGAGTCTCAGATTCTTGAGCTATGACTCCTCCCATCTGTGTGACTCACCCTTTGAAAGACAAAAAGAGAAAGAAAGAGAATCTGGGACTCCTTTCCTCCTTGTCCCATCCCCCACATTGAGTTAGCCCCTGAAGAAAGCTTTCCTGGCTGTGACTACACGCAGGTTCTGGTTCCTTTGTCATGAATAGACTTAGCAACCTGCATCTGGGAATTCACAAGGAGGCAGACAGCGCTTCACAGTGTTATGGAGGCCTGCGTGTCTTTCCGTTTACCGATGCTCTTTCAAGTGTTTCTATGTGGATATCACTCTGTGATATGTCAATGTTTGCTATCTATCGTTACATAATTAATTATCCCAAAACTTAGGAGCCTAGAACAAGGATTTATTATTTCTCACAATTCTGTGGATTGCCTGGGCCTGGCTGGGCAATTGTTCTGCTCTTTGTTGAATTGGCTGAGGTCACACACGTGGCTACACTTGAAGTCCCTGAGAGTATGGCCAGGGCTGGAATACCCAAGATGTCTTCCCTTAGATCTGACACCTTCGCTGGAGTGGCTAGAAAGGCAGGAAACAAACCCATTCTTCTCTTCATTCCATACTCTGGCTTGAGCTCATTGACATGGTGGCTGAATTCCAGGAGGCCCAAAGACATTACCAAGTCTTGCAAGGCAGACTCCTGGGACCAGTGGACCCACACTGGCTACAAATTGTTTTGGTTAAACCAAGCCACAAGGTCATTGCTGGATCAAGGGAAGAAAGAAGAGATAGACTTCATCTCTTGAAGCAGGGAGTGACATGTGGTCATAGGGAAGGGAACAATTGTTGGCATCATCTCTAAAAACAACTGACCACGCCAATGAAAGAAAGTCAGGAAAGGAATAGATTCTGTGTGGCTCAGGTAACACACATGTTGCTACTTTTTTTTTTCTTTTAGTCGTAGATGGACACAATATTTTATTTATTTTATTTATTTATTTTTTAATGGTGCTGAGGATCAAACCCAGTGCCTCACACATGCCAGGCAAGTGCTCTACTAATGAGCCACAACCCCAACCCAAGTTGCTACTTTTTGATGTTAAAATTGTCCCATGTGGCTGAGTGTGGAGGAATATGCCTGAAATCCCAGCTACTACTACTTGGGAAGCTGAGGCAGGAGGATTACAAGTTGAAGGCCAGCCTCAGCAACTTTGTGAGATCATTTCTCAAAATAAAATAAAAAGAGCTGAAGATGTAATTCAGGGATAGAGTGCTTGCCTAGCTTGCCTAGCACGCACTTGGTCTGGTTTTGATCCCCAATACTACATACAAATATACACAAAAATTATTCCCATGTAGACCTCTTAATCATATAATTGATTGCACTATATTCTTATTAAAACTTAAACCCATCAAAACAAATCTATAATGATTAAAAGCAAATCAGTATTGCTTGGAGCTGAGGAGCGAGGAGGGGAATTGATAGCTAAGAAACATGAGGAAAATTTTGGGTGTGATGGAAACATTCTGTCTTAAAATATGGTGGTGGGCGGGTCACAGTGGTGCATACCAATAATCCCAGCAATTTATGAGATTAAGGCAGGAGGATCACGATTCAAAGTCAGCCTCAGCAGCTTAGCAAGGCCCTCAGCAACTTTGTGAGATCCTGTCTTAAACTAAAACATAAAAAGGGCTGGGGATGTGGCTAAGTGGTTAAGCACCTTGGTTCAATATCCAGTACCCAAAACAGAAAAATAAGACAAGAAATAAGGTGGTGGTTATGCAGGTGTATACACTTGTTAAAAATCACTGAACCATATACTTAAAACAGTGCATTTTATGGTACGCAAATGCTACCTCAGTGGAGTTTGATTTTAAAATATTAAAACCTTCATACTATAAATGTTCAGAAAGGCTAATTTGAAACATGGTTAAATAAAACCAGTGTCAGGGTATGCTATATTTACAAACAATAGCAAATTCCTTCGGGGAGGGAAAGGAAACAAAGAACTAAAGGGGATGTTTTGTTAGTTCCAAAGCAGGATGTGAGTGAACGTGACCATGTCCTCCTACTGCGATTGCATTTAGAACCATTTGTATCATTTTCAGAGTGTCCAGGAGGTGACTCTTGGTATTTTATGGACCATTGAAAGAGTGCCTGATTTCTTGGGTACAGGAAAGGCTGGAATTGCCTCAGCAGACACGAACAACAAACTGTGTTTGCCTGGAGCTGAGGTTGGGGAGGGGTATTAATAGCTAATCGTGTTAGGCCATCTTGAAATTACACTGATACCAGCATTGGAAAAAAACTAATGTTCAGTGACCTTTACAGATCATTGCAGGAATTTCCTAGCTTCAAGAGTCAAGATCCTGCAAAACAGCGTTTGATATTTTTGTCAAGCTCGAGTAGTTGCATTCCCATGGGTTAAATGCATGTGTAATGTTATCCTACTGTGATTATCAAGGTGAGAACTTCTTTGCAAAGTTTGTGCTTTTCTGTAGCCAAAGGGACTCTAGGTATAGCAACACCGACAGGACAATAGATAGAGTATTTCCTGATGCCACCAGGAAATACTCCATTCCATATTAAATATAAATAAATTAGTGTATACACACACACACACACACACATACACATACTACTTCTGGAGAAGCAAACTATTTTAAGAGAGTAGACAAAGGGAACAATGTTTACATTTTCTTAAGTCACACAGAGGCAGGTAAAGGATACCCATGCTGGAAAAGCAATGCATCTGCCCCGGGAATGGGACGGGATAGGGATGCTCCCCCATGAGGAAACTAGTAGCCGTGGGGATGAGGGGGCTTCACCTGGGGAGCCCTTGGTTGTGATGGACAGGCCTCTGTGTCCTGTGTTCACTATGTATACCAAGCAATTAGACCTGAAGCTGGAGATCTTTTCTTTTTAGTTATTTTATTTTATTTATTCTGATTTGTTATATATGACAGCAAAATGCAATTCCATTCATACTACACAAATAGAGCACAACTTTTCATGTTTCTGGTTGTACACAGTAGAGTCACACCATTTGTGTTTTCATACATGTCCTTAGGGTAATGATGTCTGTCTCATTCCACTCTCTTTCTTACCCCCATGCCCCCTCCTTTCCCCTCCTTCCTCTTGGCCCTATCTAAAGTTCATCCTCCCATGCTCCCCCCATCCCCATTATGAACCAGGAGGTCTTTATTAAGGATTCTTCCTTAAATAATGCACTTAAGAACATAGAGTTAAGCAGAAATTACTGCATGGATAAAACTCACTGCATGTGCAACAACCATGATTTTGATTTATTGCAGCCGTATCATCAAAGCACCATTAATACGAACCACTGGATTTGTATTGCCCCGGATAGTAATCTTAATTTCTATCAGAATTCTAGTTGAGCTTTAAATTAATAAGGTCAGGCCCGGGGCAAGCCCTCTCTGAGGCTAATCTTCCTAGAGTAACAGATAAAGGACACATACCCTCAAGGAAGGAAAAATGGGCCTATGACATGACAATCTTCCAGATTTCTTCCTGATGGGCTCCTTGCAAGCAGTTTTTCCCTGACTGTAATTACCTCCTAAGTTGGTGCTGATATTCCTCCCTCCATAAATATGACTACTGAAACTCATTTTGGGAAATTATTCTACTGAAGAAATGTTTAAAAAGGATCTGATTAAATACTATGAAGATTATCATTAAATTGTGAACTATTGACAAAGTCTTAACTTTACCTTATTGAGGACTTTTTTTTTAGAATTTTTTTAGTGTCCATGGACCTTTATTTTATTTTTTTATATTTACTTTTTAGTTGTAGTTGGACACAATACCTTTATTTCATTTATTTATTTTTATGTGGTGCCAAGGATCAAACCCAGGGCCTCGCACGTGCTAGGTGAGCGCTCTGCTGCTGAACTACAACCTCAGCCCTGGGATCTTTATTTTTATCTATTTATTTATTTATTTGTTTATACGCAGTGCTGAAAATTGAATCCAGTGCCTCACACGTGCTAGACAAGTGTTCTACCACTGAGCCACACCCTCAACCCCTTCTTTTCTTTTTATTTATTTACTTTTAAATATTTATTTTTAGTTGTAGTTGGACACAATACCTTTATTTTATTTATTTATTATTATGTGGTGCTGAGGATCGAACCCAGGACTCTACTGCTGAGCTACAACCCCAGCCCCTCAACCCCTTCTTAAAGACTTTTGAGCTGTAATATTTTAGCCTTACGTCAAAGAAATAAAAGTGGCTAAGTAGAGCTGGGCACTTGCCTAGTATGCATTGGGCCCTTGATTCAATCTGCAACAACATCCCTACACACACACACACACACACACACACACACACACACACACACACACACAAATCTAAGGGGAGATTTCAGGCAATGACAATCAGAAAACCTCTCCAAAATATTGTGGAAAGAAAGTCTTCCTAGCTCTAGGCTTCTTCAGATAGAGCCATGTGTAAGACTTCTCTACCTTACCGTTTTCTAAGATTATTCTTCAGTAGAATAATTTCTCCAAAATATTGTGGAAAGAAAGTCTTCCTAGCTCTAGGCTTCTTCCGATAGAGCCATGTGTAAGACTTCTCTACCTTACCGTTTTCTCAAAATTTATCAACAGCAACCCCTGGAGGGTGTAGGAAGGCTTCGAGACAAGCATTTGATTTTATGGTAATTCCAATTCTTATGCATTCCTGAGATCCCATTAGCAATTGGGTTCCCTTTCTTTTATGCTCCTTATTAATCCTCAAAAGAGAATCTTAATTCTCTATATACCATTGAATTTCCTGGTTCTGGGTCTCAAAAGTATCCTTCAAAATAAAGGCACAGGATAAAAATCTCCTTTAGAGACATTTCCACAATGCTTCTGGTTTCCAAAGTGCTTATAAACTGTCAAGTGACTCAGAAATCCCAGGGACGAATCCTGATAGAGTCCAGAAGGAAAGGATGACTTCAGCCAAGGCTGACCCAAGGAAGAAGGCCACATCTGTCATCTCCCTGACAGTGTTCCAGGCTGCACATGAGCTCCTAGAAGTGGGATGTGTGTCAAGGCTTGGCTCACAGCTGGATGCTCATCCCTGAGTGCTCTTGGCCCAGACTCCTGAGGAATAGGGGAGGGGAGAGAAGGTCCGGAGACTTTAGGCACCTCTCCCCAAACAAAAATTCCAACCTACTGCCCTTAGGGAAAATTGATTCTGAAAGATGTTTCTAGCACCCTTTTTACCCGCACCCAACAGAGGAAACTGCTGGGCATCCCTCATGTCCCTCAGATGAGCCCTTCTGCAGTCCACCTGAAAACCCAGTTGTCACCTATTCCTGACTTATTATCTGGATGTGATCCGTCTCTGTGGCCACTCAAGGCTTAATGAAGACAAGCTGTTCTGTGGTTGCCGCGATGCTCTGCAGCTGTAGCAGAGATCTAATGTGCACTTTGGCTTCTATTTCCTAATCTTATGAACGATTCTGCCTGGCGGGAAGGGTGAAATGCTTCATCCTCCAGTGCCAGAATAGACACTTTGCCACAGGGTGATGGATCAATCAGAGTTTTTGACTGCAAATGAAAGAATCCACAGTCTGAGATGAAGCAGCAAACCAATTTATTGAAGAGTGTTTTGTGATTCACAGAATTCCCAGGAAGGCTACAAAATCAGGCCCGGAGGCTCTACAGCCTGCAATGACACCCAAATCCTCTTCCCACTACTGCTGAGTGCAGGTGCTGCTGGTACTTTGGAGACTGAGATGGGCCCAGGGCCAGGCCCTCTGTCCCCGAGATCTCAAAGGTTGCTCAACTGAGCCTCCAGAAGAGGATTCCTCCAGGGGCTGGCTCATGAAAGAGCCTGTGATGAGTAGGAACCCAGGTCACATGCTTGTGCCCTAGCTGCAAGACATCCTGGGGAAATGTAGTTTTGGCCTAAAACTACTCAAAGTCTATAAAAATAGGAAAGATATTTATTCAACAGATGCTAAGCAGCCACAAGTATGACATGTGACACTTACCACAAGTATGGCATGGCCCCCCATTTTCATCACTATGGCCTGAAAAATAAGCATATGCAGTCACCCCTCAGAATCCTAGGAGCCCCTTCAGATCTGCAGATGTCCAACTCCCTTGTACAAAATGGCATGATATTAGCTGGGCACAGTGGCACACACCTGTAATCCCAGCGGCTCGGGAGACTGAGGCAGGAGGATCACAAGTTCAAAGCCAGCCTCAGCAAAAGTGAAGTGCTAAGCAACTCAGTGAGACCCTGTCTCTAAATAAAATACAAAATAGAGGTGGAACGTGGCTCAGTGGTCGAGTGACCCTGAGTTCAATCCCCAGTACCAAAAAAAAAAAAAAAAATAGGCATGATATTTGCATATTACCTATACCCTTATATACTTTGAATCATCTCTGGATTACTAGATCACTTGTAGTAACCAATACAAAGTAAATACTATGTCAGAAATTATAATACTGTATTATTTAGGGAATAATGACAAGGGAAAATAAAGTCTATACATGTTCAGGACAGATACAATTTTTTTTCAAATATTTTTGATCTGCAGTTGTTTGATAAGCAGATAGGGAACCCACAGATATGGAGGGCCAACTGTCTTGTGTGAGTGTGTGTGTGTGTGTGTGTGTGTGTGTGTGTTTGTGTGTATATTTTTCAAATCTGCCATGTGTTGCCTTTTGAAAAGGTGAGAGAGTACAGTAGGTGTATGTATGTGGCTGCTGTAACAATAACACCAAGCTAGCTGTAAAACAACACCAAACTATTCTCTTGAAGTTATGGTGCTCAGAATTGTGAAGTCAGTCTTAACAGAGCTAAAATCGAGATGCCAACAGGCTGACATTCCTTCTGGGGGCTCTAGAAAAGAACATGTTTCCTTGTCCTTTCCACTTTCTAGAAATCACCTGCATCTCAGGGCTCAGGGCTCCTTTCTTGCATGGCCCTTTCTTGCATGGCCCTTTCTTGCATGGCCCTTTCTTGCTTGTCGTCACATCTCCTATTACTTTCTCCCATTCTCTATCTTGCTTTTATAAGGACCCAGATAATTCAGGATGACCTCCTCACCTCAAGGTCATTAACTCCATCACATCCACATAGTTCCTTTTGTACATCAGGTAATGTAGCCACGGGCCCTGTGGATTTAGGATAGAAACACATTTGGGGCCATTATTTGGCCTGCTGCTGTATATCTCTAAGGAAGGCCAGCTGGCTGTCTGCACAAAGGCCCCTGGGAGCAGAGTAGATTTCCCCTGGTGACTTGAGCATGGTCCACACTCCTGTCTCCATGTTGCCAGACTTGGAGATCTCGGCTCAGCTCCATCAGATACTCAGTGACATTTGACTAAACTAGAACAACAATTCATTCATTTTTATTTATTTTTTAAGGGACACTGTTCCTTTGTAGAAGGATCTTTTGAGTCTGAAGCACTGTGTGATCAAATTAACCACCAGAAGACTGTTTGGTGAGCATGAACTCAAACACAGGAACTCAAGCACTGAGGTGACTTAGAAACCCAAAGGGTGTTTCTAAGGGTCACAGAGAGGGTAGCGAGTGACCCCAGCTGACAACAGAGCTCACTTCCACTAGCCAGACTGTCTGATTCCCTAAGCAGAGCTGGATACAACTCCTAACTGCTAGTTTCGTTCCCCTTCTTGCATGAGTCAGGCTCCTGGGGCCACCCCCACACCTGCATCCCTTCATCACCAGGTGCCCTCTCTTCTTCCTAACTCTTTCCCATACCCACCCTCATTTTTAAAATCGGCTCTCCCTTCCCCATAGTTCAAGCCAGCTCACCTGCATCAGCGCAGCAGCTTCCTCGTGGGCCCTCTTGTCCCTACTTTTGGTCCCCTTTTTGCAAATTCTCCACCTCAAAGTCAGATGAATCTTTTTCCATCTGATGATGTTACTGTCTCATTTAAAGCCCTCCAATGGCTTCTCATAAAACCGCATGTTGGTCCAGATCCTCCCGACCAAGCTAGGATCAAACATGCAAGGATCTTATCTAGAGAAATGTCTGTGACAGTTGGAGGAGGCTGGAAGAACCATTGACCGGGATGAGAGTCTGAACTCAATAAAGGAGAGAGAGAATGGAAGGAAGAAGTGTCCTAGCCTGCCCTGCAGACTGAGTCCTTGATCCAAAGCTGGCATCAGAGGAGTCTCATTCAAGTCTCAGCTGAAATGTTACTTCCTGCGGGAGGTCCTGGTGCCCTGAGTTCCCCTTCATCCATAATAGCACTTCGATGCCTGACTCATTTCTCAGGATTTAGAATCCAGCAGGACCATGACCAGGACTTTTTTTTTTTTTTTAATCTACTGCTCTATCCTCAAAGTCTGCTATACAGTAGGTGCTCAGTAAAATATCCTGAGCTGACGAGATCCCCTGAAAGACTTCACTTCCCAAGGCAGTCTGATACATGCAAAGAAAGAATGTCACAGTTTAGAGTGGGGTCAACCATGGAGATTCAGGAAAGGGAACCTCAGAAGAAAATTGACAGAGCCCATCCAGGCACCAGGGATTGGTTGAGCTCACTATCATAATACCAGTTTGTGCCCTTGAGTAGCTACTATGTGCTAGGTGCTGGTAATGAATCCTGAGTAGAACTTCTTAAAATCTAATGAAGGACTTAGAATAAGTCTAGGGGAGAGACAGCTGCAACAGACTACTAGACATGCTGACTCTCCTAGCAGGTGGCTGTGTGCTATTATGAAGGGTGATGGCCATAATAGTTAACTGATATGGCACAGACACTGACCAATAAAAATTGGCACCAGCCATTAACAACCCGTGTTGCCATCAGGAGTTCCAGCTGAATGTGAGCAGAGACCATGCCATCTGAACCATACTGGTTCTGATCCGTGACCACCAAGGACAGCCCTTCCCCACTCGTACCCCACCCACTGGGCTGTTTGGGCTGGCATAAGAGTCTGATATTCTCTCCCACTGTAGATGATGGCTTCCCGAATCAGTCTTTCAGAAGCTCTTTGAATCTCAGCACCTCAGCATGCAAGGCCAAGGTCTGGACTTCCAACTGTGGTGAGGTCCAACAAGTTGGACTAATTTGTGAGCTTCCTTCCCTGTAACTCTGGACTCTTATTGCTATCAGGTGCTCTCTTGGATGGCTGCTTGATTGGGGATGGGTGGGTAGGGTGAAGCAGTCTTTCTCAACTGGTTGCTTCTGATATTTGAGTCATCCATACCAGGTAATTACAAACCGGAGACAGATTAGATATCCCATCTCAATAGCTGACCTCAGGCAGATAGCCAGAGACTGCTTACCAGAGACTCAGCAATTAGTATGCAAATTAAGCAAGAAAGTGCTGAGACCTGGGAGCCTGGAAGTGGTAGGGGATGGGAAATCAGGGGTGTGTTTTCATCCCCATGTGCTCTAAAGATGCTGTAGTTTGAACAGCGGTGTGTCTTCCTTACACCATTTGTTTCAGGCTAGAAGATGCCAGGAGCCCCCTATCACCTGTCACCAGTCACCTGTCACATCAAGTTCTCTAAAGTGGATTTTTGTTTGGTATGTTCTGGGTCAGATAAAGACTAATTCTTAATTTTGTTGACATTTTTACCAAATCAAAGCAGGAGGCACCATACAAAGCCAAAAAATTCAGATCTATGGCTGCTGAACTGTGCTTGCAAAAGAGCCATAGTTATGATAGCTACAGAGAGTATGTGCTTGTGCTCGTGGGAACTGAAACTTAGGGAGGTCTTGACATCAGGGACAGAGAGACAAAGCCACTCTCATGTGGGGGCTTCTGTCCCAGGAGGAAAGATTTCTTCCCAAAGCTCAGCAAAATAAACAAAATAATTCAAAAGGCTGCCAGGCCCATTGGAGCCACACAGCAACACAAGTAGGAAGCTGAGGGTCCTGACTGAGAAGCAGGAGTTTGGAATTGAGGTGGGGGCTGCTGGAAAGTGCAACATTTCAGAACCAAAAACAGGGCCTTTCCAGGGGGGTTATGATTATATAAGGCAAAGAGCCAAGTGGTTGGCTCACTAAAATATTCCTGAAAGAGTGTTTCCCATTTGGAATATAAAATTTACATGAGAGCTATAAGACTAAGTGGATGCTAGCAGAGGACTTACGTCTGATGGACAGTTTCTCTAAGTGTGATTCGTGCATCATCTGCTGGAGGACTAAGGAGGTGTGTGCAGAAAAGGCAGGGTCAGCAGCCACACCCTGGGCCTCTGCTTTTTCAACGGGTGATTCTTCAAGCTACCAGGAGGTTGCATTACTGAGTGAGGAAGCAGAGGGGATGGCTTCCTGTGCCTCCCACACACTTCTCAACTTTTTAGGAAGTACCACAGGGTAAGGCAATATAAACATGTTTTTCTTTAGACTTGACCATTTTTCCTTTAAGTTTAAATTTTTATTTTTGTCTTAAGAACTCAAAATGCAGGGAGAAAACAAGGCACTCTTTTTTTACCCCCTGCATGGGCTTTGTATGCTCCTGGAAAGATGACCTCTGCTTCCACTCCCTGAGGGGTCACCACACAGACTCCCTGAGAGAATATGCTGTTTCCTGATTCAGCTGGGTCTCCCAGGCCTGAATAACCAAGGACAACATCAAGGGCCTAAAAATAAAACCTGGAGGCCCAGTCCAACCGGAAAAGAGCAAGAGGGCTCCCTGGATTTGCAGAGAGCCATCTGAACAAAGGAGCTGCTCGCCCTCTAGTGGTAGATATTGTTTACTAGCCACCATCCAGGGCCTGACTCACCTGGTGAGTGCTGAGTGCCCCCACGAGGCAGTAACCCAGAGGGAGACCCTGGAAACACCACCTTCTTAAGATCCCTGACTTTGGGTAGAAAAAGGGAAAATTGTGCTGCTGTGTTTTCATTTCAGTGGAATTTTAAGATACGTTACTTTGATGTGTACTGTTTTAATAATGACTGCCTTCTATTATTAAAGATGTTGGATTCTGTTATTTCTCAGTGAGATTAAGGCCCTGAGCAAGTCACACACATAGCATGTGACCTATAAAAATATTGAGAGAATTCTGTTCTCTTGGGGGAAGCACACAGCTTTGGGATAGTGTTCGGGAGAGGTAAGCGGACCCCCCCCTTGCAAGCCAGGGAATTTGGCAGAACTGTTCAGACTCTCTGAGGGGACAGATTTCTCTGCTGGCTAAATTATCCTCCCATCTGAAGATTATCAATTCTATCATCCTTAAATCAGACAGAAAGTGCACTCCTGTGGCAAACACTTAGGGAAGTGAAGTATACAGATAAACAATACAGTGGCTATTTAGAATTTAAAAGAAATCATGACAAAAAGGCATATAAGTCTTTTAATAAAAGCTTAAGAAGCAAAAATGCACACCACCTCACAACCATTAGGATAACTACTACCGAAAAAAAAGAAGAAAGAAAGAAAGAAAAGAAAAAGAAGAAAGGATGGTAAAATTGGAACTCTCTTGTCCACTTAATGTAAAAGGGGGTGGCTACTGTGGAAAATAGTATGATAGTTCCTCAAAATACTCAAAATGGAATTACCATAGGATCCAGCAATTCAACTTCTGGGGTATATAATTATAAGAATTGAAAGCATGGTTCAAAGAGATATTTGTACATCATCTTCATAGTAGCATTATTCACAATAGCTAAAACATGGAAGCAACTCCAGTGCTCATCAATGAGAATGAAATGGATAAACAAAATGAGGTATATTCATGTAACAGAATATTAGTAGTCAGCTTTAAAAAGGAATGAAGTTCTGATCCATATTATTACATGGGTCAACTCTGAGGTTGACATTATGTCAAATGAAGCAAGTCAGACACAAAACATTTAAACTGTAAGATTTGACCTGTATGACATACATAGAGTTATCAAAATCATAGAGATAGACAGTAGAATGGTGGTTTCCAGGGGCTGGGGGTAGGGGATGCCTTATAGTAGTCCTGCCTTATCTATAGTTTTACTTTCTGTGGTTTCAGTTACCTGCAAGTCCAAAATAGTAAATGGAAAATTACAGAAATAAACAATTCATAAGTTTTAAATTGCTTTCTATTCTGAGTAATGTAATGAAACCTTGCACTATCCCACTGTACCCTGCCTGGGATATGAATCATCCCTTTCTCCAGTGTATCCACACTGTATATGCTACCATCCATTAGTCAATAGCTTTCTTGGCTATCATATGAACTTTCCCCAGTATTATAGTACTTGTGTTCAAGTAACCCTTACTTTATTTACCAAAGGCTTCAAAGCCCAAGAGTACTAACGCAAAGGAGGCACCAGGGAACAAAACATAGAAGGGAAGTTTAATTCTGAGACTACATAGCAATCCTGCAGGATGCATAGGAAAAAGCCGTGTATATAGGGTTCTGTACTATTCATGGTTTCAGGTGTCCACTGGAGTCATAGACAGTATCCCCTGCAGAATAAAGGGGCAGGTACTAGTGTATTGTTTAATGGGTATGGAGTTTAGTTTTGCAAGTCAACAAGGTTCTAGAGGACTTTGGGTGATAATGATGTGTCAATGTTCATTCATCAGTTCCACGGTTATAACAAATGCAGGGGATGTGGGTAGTTGGGGAGGCTGTCTGTGTGGAGAGAGGGAGGACCTGGGAACTTTGGACACTCTGTTCAATTTTGCTGTGAACCTAAAATTGCCCTAAAAAAAAGTTTGACTTTTTTTTTGTTGTTTTTTAAGTTCTGGAGGTGGATTTTGATGATAACCATATGATAGGAGCGTACTAAGCACTACCAAACCATCAATTTTAAAAGATGGTAAATTTTATATTATGTGTATTATTCTGCAATTAAAAATAAAGTTAAAAAAAGGCAAAGAGAGAAATGGGCCAGAAAAGAATTTTAACTTAAGAATCAGAGACTACCACACATTTAGAAATGTCATGAACAGAAGTTGTAGTAATTTTTTAATATATTTGAAGTGTTTCATATGAACAAAAAAACCCATTCAGTTCTTTTTTTCTTTTTTTAGTTAAATGAAAGTGTACATGGAAGAATGCTTTTTGGGTAATGACAGGGAATGTGTGACAAGCAGACACTAATAAACATTTTAGGATCTTGGAAGGGAGGAGGCTTGAAGGAAGGAACTGAATCCTCACCTAGGAGTCAATGAATCACCGTTACTGTTCTGAATCATCTGCATAGGAAAAAGGTTGTTTTTTCTGTTTTGTTCCTTCCACTCCTAAGAACTGTTTCACCACCATTCATCCTTGAACACGTCAGGTGTGAGCAGGAGAGGGCAAAAAAAATGGGGAAAAGAATGGGGAAATGTTAGCATCAGGTATGACACTCCTGTTCCTCTCTCCACAGAGGGGCAATCCGTGAGCTATGTTCACATCCATGTTCATTGCTTTGCATGGTCCCAAAACAAAGCCCTAAGACACTGTGACACACAGGAGAAGCACATAAACCATGGGGCCATGGAGTAGCAAGGTCAGGGAAATGACAGCCAGGCAAAACTGAGGTGTCCAAATTAGAGAAGCCCCTACAGAACAATCTTCCAGGGGAGTGCTACTGTCAAAGATGAATCTGAGCTGGACCATGTTATGGTGGTAAAAAACAGACTTCTTTCAGAACTAGGTGGGAAGAGACCCTGTATGGAACTGGGCTCAGTTTGAAACACAGCATGGGGAAGTGGGGATTTATAGACAAAGAGCAGGGTGAGGGCCAGGGGACGGAAAAGTCTTGAGGTAATACATCAGGGGTAGAGGGGATTCTGTTTAACTGACTCTGAGAAAATAACAATAAACAAACTCGGTTTCTTTCACTACACACTCACAACACGCTTCTGACACCAAATGTTGCGGGAAGCCCAATATATCAAGCAAGCTACCAGTTCTGCAGTGGACACCAGCAGGGCCATCTCTGAGGAAGTTCAATTCTGCTGCTATCTTCCTGGAGGTAACATCAGATCCTATAGGTGGAGAGCTCTGTCCATGAGACTGCCCGCCCCAACTGTCATGCCAATTGAAAGCCTGAGGTGGTTTTACCTGGTCCTCTGCTTCTGATGAACCAGCTATAAACTGGGGTTCCCATAGCCACCTCCTCAACTGATTTAATAGAGCAACTCACAGAACTCAGGGAAACACTTCACATACATCTATAGGTTTATTATAAAGGGTATTATGAAGGATATAGACGAAGTGATGCACAGGACAAGGCATGTGAGAAGGGGCACAGAGCTTCCAAGCCAGCAGTCTACCTTCCAGAAATTTCTGTGTGTTCAGCTATCCAAAAACTCTCTGAACCCTGTCCCTTTGGGATTTTATGGAGACTTCATTACGTATGAATGATGGTTACATAATTGACATTGACAATTAACTCAACTTTTAGTCCCTCTCCCTTTCCTGGAGCTTGGTGGGTGAGACTGAGAATTCTAATCCTATAAACCTGCCTTGGATTTTCAGGTAACTAGTCCCATCCTGAAGTCACCTAGAGTCTCAGGTCACCCATCAACTCTTTTGCATATAGAAGACATTTATTACTTTGATCAGTCCAAGGATTTTAGGAATTGTATGCCTACAGATGAGGAAGAAGACTCGATATATATATTTCTCAGTATCACACAGACCTAATGGGATTCTTCCTGAAGACAGGCCATGGTGATCAGACATCACCTGTGGAATACTAGAGGATGAGGAACACCTTAGATATGCAGGGTCCTCAGATGTGGAAAGTATGAGTTTCTTGCTAAACTGACTTGGAATTCTTTGCTAAACTAGAAGTGCACAGATGAGCCCAGGGGAAGGTTTAGAAGCCTGCCTGAAGTTTGGTCAACCAGAGAACTTTTGTCAGTACCAATCAACTGATGACATCCACAACTCTGTTGGCAAAATCTCCAAAAGAGAGTGTGCAGCAGGTTCTCTTTTACTCCTTCACTGGTGACAAATCTTTGTCCCTTATGAGATGAATTGGATTTTCAAAACAGCCAAATTATTCAGAACCAACTGCTATGATTAAGAAAAATAAGATGATTTCCCCATGTGGATCATGGGCTGATTCCAACAGCAATTTAAACAGAAGACACCCAATAAATATTCTAAGTGAGGCACCAGGAATGTTTCTCATGGTAATTAAACAGAGAAGATAATAATAACTTTGTGAATTGTAGGGAGTTTTCAAACAGCTTTATTTTATCATCATATTTTGAAGCATTTGCAAATTCCAAATAATTCTGAAATAAGTGCTATGAGATCAATGGAAGATCAACTTGTAACTACCTGACGCTTTTGTGTTTGAAAATGTTATCATTGCTCAAAGTAGTTGTGTTAGCCAGCTTTTTATCACTGTGACAAAATACTGGAGAGACTCAACATAAAAGAGGAAAAGTTTATTTTGGTTCACAGTTTCAGAGGTTCCAATCCATGGTCACTTGGCCCTGTCACTCTGAGCCCAAGGTGATACATAACATAATGGTGGCAGTATGTGGTGGGAGGAGTTGCTCAGCTTATGACAGCTAGGAAGTGAAAAGAGAGAGATTGGAAGAGGCCAGGGTTACCATATCCTCTCAAGGTCATGTCCCCAATGACCTAACTTCCTTTCACTAGGCCCCACCTCCACCACCTCACAATAGTGCCACAGTCTGGTGACCAAGCATTCATCCCATGGGCCTTTAGGGAACATTCAAGATCCAAACTATAGCAATGTTTGCCATACAGAATTCATTTTCAGAAGCCTCTGGGACATCAATATTCTCCTCAATTTGTGCCAAGACAAGGATAAAGCATAAGTACCATCAAGCCTAATACATAAATAACCCTGTGAGACTTAGGCACTACCCTCAGATTCCCACTTCTAGTGCCAAAGATCAAAGCCAATCACCCATAACTAATTTCCCCTGAGGTTCCCATTTACAAATTGTACAACATATTTTAGGTATCATTAGATGGTTATGCTGTTCCATCTAGAGTATTTTCCTATTCTTTCAGGTGACTGTTTCTGGTTTGCCTTATTTTGAACATTTCAATTTGTTTTAATTTCAAAGAAACAGCCTAATTTCAAACTATAGTAATCAGAAAATGAGGTCATTTAGAGAATGACCATTATAAGCAGAGAAAGGACAAAGCACCCATTTGGAGGAAGATAAACACCTTCTCTAGCTCCCACCTGAAGAGTTGCTTCATGCTTTTTTCTTGGCCAGAGGAAGGAATCACCTAGGTGCAAGAAGTTCGGGAGAAGAAACTTAGAGGTGAAAAGAGAAGTCTCTCCGCGTCACTGGAAGCAGGCATTCCTCCTTCTAAACAAATTCTGGATAGATTAAAGGGAAATACAGAAAAAAAAAATTGGGGGCTGGGGTTGTGGCTCAGCAGTAGAGAACTCACTTAGCATGTTTGAGGCCCTGGGTTCAATCCTGGTTTTATCCTTAGCACCACATAAAAATTAAAAAATTTTTAAAAAGGTATTGTGTCCAACTACAACTAAAAAAGAAATATTTAAAAAAAGAAAAAATTTTAAAATTTCCCCAAATTTCTAGCTGGGCAAAAATTCTTTAATCTTAATTTGCATGGAGGAAAATACCAAAGAAAAGGTAACATATAATATTTTAGCATTTTTATTGTTTATTTCAATTTATGGTATTGGATGTTTACCATGGGCAAGAAAAGAGGAGAGGAAGAAATCCACTTAAAAGTGTATTATCTTGCTTTTCACTATAAATAGCATTTATTTTTCAGTCATTGAAATGCCCATCATAAATATTAATATAAACATACTATGTATAATGTATAAATTAAAATTCATGAGTTCAATACACAGATATTTAATATACAGTTCAATTAGTTTGGATAATTGTATGTAACCACTATCTTGACAAAATATACAGCAATTCTACTACCCAGAAAGGTCCCTGTTATCCCCTTTCAGTTAATATTAAACTCCAGAGAAATTCACTATTCTGATTACTATCATAAATTAATTTTGCCCATTTTAAAACTTCATATGCATGGAATCATGTTGTAGATTTTTTCCTGTGTGTGGGGGTGCTGGGAATTGAACATATACCAAGCACATGCTCTTCCATTTAGCTCTTGTGTGTTCTTTTTCTACTATTTTATATATATTTTATATTTTTCTACTATTTTCTGATATTTTTTAGGTGTACACATACTATTGCATATGTTTTTTATTTTTTTTAGAGTCTTAAGATAGTGAATGTCCCTTCAATAATTATAAGAGACATAAGATGGAAATAAAGACTTTATTATTTATAGGTCCTGGGAGTATGTGGCATGTTTGGAGGTCATGCATATGGAGGTCAGAGGGTTAAGAGAGAGAGACACATGAGCCCAAACTTTACTGAATCCAGGTCATTATCCAAATATGTATCCTGTGGGAAGTATTAGTTGGTGGATTTAAAGCAAGCAGGCACTAGCTCCAGAAGGTCACACTATGGCTGTGAGGTGGTCACGGTGGCATGGGTATGTACAATTCATGCAGAATGAGAGGGTCAGCAGAACTAGTCAAGTAGGCTCTCCCATAGGGAGGTGGTCACCAGAGAGCAGTTGTATAAAGTAGATATCTAGATAGGCCACATTGAGGAACTGTAGGAGAGGGAAAATAAAACTGAAAATTTTGTTGAGTATTACTAAGCCCCACTTCCTGTATGAGAAAGTCTAATTTATATTTAAAACGGGTGCCAAGGCAGAATTATAAGAACTCACTACATATGTATGGACAGTTCATTATTCTTTTTGGTTTCGGTTTTAGTTTTTGCAGCGCAAGAGATGAAACCCAGGGCCTTGCACAAGCTAGGCAAGAGCTCTGCCACTGAGCTACGCTCCCAGCCCTAGTTTATTATTCCTTATGGTAGAGTATTCCATTATGTACATATATCATAATTTATTTATTTATCCTCCTACTGATAGGCATTGGAGATGTTTTCAGTTTGGGGCAATTATTAATAAAGCTGCTGTGAACATGTCTTTTTCCAACATTATGCCTTATTTCTGTTGGTTAAAAACCTAGAGGTGGAATTGTTGAGTCATAGGATGAATGGAGGTATAATGTATATCATTTTGTAGGAGAGTTCCAGTTACTCAACATTCTTATCATATTTATTTATTTAGAGCTTAATTTGCTCTTATTCTCTAGTTCTTGAAGTGAAGCTTATAATTATCAATTTAAACATGTCTTCTTCTATAATACTGTATAAGCATTCAATGCTATAAATTTTACTCTAAGCACTGCTTTAGCTGTATCCCTCAAATTTTTATATATTCTGCTTTCATTAAGTTTGAAATATATTCTAATTTCCCTTGAAATTTCTTTCTTGTACCAGGGTGCTATTTCATTTTCACATATTGAACTTTTATGTGTGTGAGCTTTTCTAGTTATATTATTATTGTTGTTGAATTACAAATTATTTCTGTCGGCATAAGTCTTCCTCTGTAAGACTGAAATTTATTGACTTCTTTTATGGTTTACCATACCACCTGCCCTTGAAAGGAATCAATAATGTTTGTGATAGACTGAATAATGACCCTCAAATATAACTAGGTCCTAATCCCTGGAACATTCTCTGAAGAACCCTGACAAGTGTCTCACATGAGGAAATGAGGAGCATGTTATTGGAAATTAGAGGAAAGAAGATCCTTGTTATATAGTGGCAGAAAACTTAACGGATTATGTCCCACAGTTTTAAGGAAAGTAGAGCTTGTAAACAATGAACTCGAATATTTAACTAAGGAGATTTCCAAGCAAAGTATCCATGGCACAGCCTGAGTTCTCTTGCTGCTTTTAGTCCACTTCAAGAGGTAAAAGATAAATTGAGGGAAGAACATACAAGTGAAAGAAACCAAGATTTGAAGATTTGGGAAATTCTCAACCTATAAAGATTGCAAAAGATGCTAAAATTAGGAAATGCACTGTCAAGCAACTGGGCTCTAAAGAGAAGTCCTGAGTTTAGCTGAACAACCATTTGCTAGTGCAGAATAGGTTAAATGTGTGACTTATGGATTCCCACAACCATTTTAGCAGGAGCCAGGAATAGAGATGGGTTAGTCCAGTTATGATCTGTGGAAGGAATTTTTTTGGTTTTTTGTTTGTTTGTTTGTTTGTTTTTCCTCTCTGTGACATACATAAGAGACCCCCAAGATCTTTTTTAGTCCCAGCTTGGACTGAAAGGAACAGAGAAAGGTTGAAATAAAAGGCTATTGGACTCTGTAGGCAAGAAACGTGTGCTACCCTTCAAGAAAAAGGAAGATGGCTTTGAAGAGGAGTACCTCAGCCCAGAGGGCAGAGCCTTAGTCCACAGAGGATTGCTCTCAGGTCATGAGATATATTGGAATTTGCCCAGTCATATTTAAAAATTACTTGGAAATGGTGACTCCATTATTTCTTCCTTTTTTTCCCTATTGGAATGGCGGTCTACAACTGTTATCCTTTGCCCATTCCACAGTTGGGTCAGGAATAGATAATTTGTTTTCTAATTTTACAATTCCATAGGTAGAGAGGAATTTTGCCCCAGGATAGACCATACACAAATTCTCACTAGTATCTGATTTAGATAATATGGATAATGAGATTTGGAACTTTTGAAGGGTTGACATCTAGATGAGATTTTTGAGCTTGAGCTGATGCTGTAATGGATTGGGACATTGAAGGATGTTTCTATGACATGATCAGGAGTCCAGAGTTGAGGATAGGCTGTTGTAGGCTGAATAATAATCCTCAAAGATATTCACACCTTGATATCTGAACTTGTGAATGCAGATGGTCCCTGTATTCTGATTTCTTAACTTTATATACAAGATATGTAATACTTCCTGACAAAACAGGCTTTCTGTTAGATAATTTTGCACCACTTAGGCTAATGTAAGTATTCTGAGCATATTTAAGATAGGTTAGGCTAAGCTATAATGTCTAGGAGGATAGAGGTGCTAAATGTACTTTGTGTGTGTGTGTGTGTGTGTGTGTGTGTGTGTGTGTGTGTGTGTGGTACTGGGCTCAAACCAGGGCCTTGCTCTTGCTAGGCTTGTGTTCTACCACTGAACCACATCCCCAGCCCTACTCATTATTTATTTATTTATTTTGGTACTGGGGGTGGAACTTAGGGGCATTGGACCACTGAGCCACATCCCCAGCCCTATTTTGTATTTTATTTAGAGACAGGGTCTCACTGAGTAGCTTAGCACCTCACTTTTCCTGAGGCTGGCTTTGAACTCAGGATCCTCCTATCTCAGCTTCCCCAGCTGCTGGGATTACAGGTGTGCACCACCATACCCAGCCTAAACTCACTTTTTTTTTTTTTTAAGTGTGGTGCTGAGGATCAAACTCAGTGCCTCACACATGCTAGGCAAGCACTGTACTGCTGAGGTAAACCCCAGTCCCCTAAACTCATTTTTTATTTAAGATACTTTCAACATACAGTGGGTTCATTGGGATGTAATGCATTACCTTATATAGCAAAAAGGTTTTTGCATGTATGATTAGGGGTTTTGTTTTTTTGTTTTGTTTTGTTTTGTTTTTGGTGCTGAGGATTGAACCCAGGGCCTTGAGCATGCAAGACAAGCCCTCTACCAACTGAGCTATATCTCCAGCCCTGCATGTGTGATTAGGGACTTTGATGTGAGGAAATTATCATGGGTTATACAGGTGGGCCCCAAATGTAACCATAGGTATATTTATAAGAGGGAGGTGAGGAAGATTTGACAGTAGAGAGGGCACCAATGTGAAGAGTGAAGCAAGATATTGCATTTTTGGCTCTGAAGGCAAAGGAAGGGACCAGAAGCCAAGAAATGCTGCTCCAGAAACTTGGGGGAGGAAGGAAGCAGGGACATAGATGGACAGATTGCCCCTTGGAGCCTCAGAAGGAGCACTGCCACTGCCTTGATTTCATACCAGTGAAACTGACTCAGGATTTCTGGTCTCTATAAAAGAGAAAATCTGTGTTGTTTTAAGCCACACAGAGTTTGTGTTCATTTGTTCTAGCAACTGTAACAGGAGTTCATTTGATGCTTTGAATATATCCCTTGTCACTTTAAAACTTACATGTTTTTTTCTTTTTCCCAACCACCTTTTCCCTGACCTTCTCCTCCGTGATCTTCTCTTCCCTGATTTTCTCTTCCCTGATCTCTCCTCCCTAATATCATTTTCTCTGAATCACCTTTTTAAAAATCCCATGTTCCCCATGATGGGCAGAATCACAGCCTCTGGGACAGGAGTCCCCTGTGTTTCTCCGTTTGCTAGCAAAGCAATAAAACATTTTCCTTTTTCTCAAGACCTTGTCTTCGTTATTGGATTGGCATCCTGACGAGGACCGAGTTTTCAGTTACACAACCATAGGAAACAAATACAGTATTGTTCAAATCTATATCCTTACTGATTGTTTTGTTGTGTTTGATCAATTCCTGAGAGAAAATTGTTACAGTTTCTCTCCATTATTGTGGCTTTTTCTACTTCTCTCTTCTGGGTTCTTGTTCTATGTACTTCCAAGCTTTATTGTTAGACGTGTGCCATTAGGATACTTATTTCTTCTTGAAGAATTCTCTTTTTTATCACTATCCAGTGTTCTTTATACCTGGCAGCAGTTTATTTCTCTTCCTCCTGAATCAAATACCCTCTAGTTTTTCCTGCTTTTGGTTGCTTTTCAGTGTCTTAAAATAATGTTTTAAAAATATTTTGTCTAGAGTTTATAATTGCTGTCTGTGAGAGGATTCAACTAACATAAGCTACTCTGCCATTATGGAAACCTCAAATCCCCATAGTTATAATAAAAGTTTTATTTAAACTTCTAGAGTACAAAAAATTAAAATACAAACAGATGTCTTGGAAAATGGAGAAGAAGGAAGGAAAGCAGCTGGTGTGTGGCATACCCCTTCCTTGTTTACTTCAGGGTGATGGGAGGCAAGCACTCCAGAGGAAGAAGGAAGGTAGGCCAATGGGTGGAATCTCCTTATAAATATACTGGTCACTGGATATTGGCTGGGCAAGTGCTTACTAATGGAAGCCTTTGAGTGCCATGTCTCTGGTTTAGAATTACTGATGGTAAATAAAGCCCAGCTCCACGGATCTGTGCCTGGAAAAGGTGGAACTGATTACACAGCTATCTGGGGCATCACATGAAGGCATTTCAAACCTAAATGCTCCCCGCTGCGAGAGGTGTCCTGCAAACCTTATCATTTGCCTCATATATTGCTCTAAGCCAGAGACATAAGTCAGATGTGGGGAGGACACATGTGGGAACCACACTAATGTCTCGGCTCTCCCCCTACATGGCCTGTGCTTCTGAATACTTATATTCACAAAACATGACACTGGCAAGATCCCTGCTTTGTGTAAATCTGGTTTAATCCGATCCTTTGCGTTAGATCAGAAAATAATTTTAACCAATATTGAAATGATGTCAGTAGCTTTACTAGAAAAAAATCAAGAAAAGAATCCAGAAACAAACAAACAAAAAAATACAGGTAAAGGGCATTATTGGCAATTTATAAAAGAGAAAGTGAAAATGGTAAACAAACACAGAAAAAGATTCAGACCTCTTTAAGGAAAAAGTTTCACTTTCCTACCCAAGGGCATTTCTGAGAAAGACTTACCATTCCCTCATACCAACCCAACCCCTAATCACCTGCATTAGGACCTGCCCATCTCTGATTCCTAAGCCTGTCCCATAAAAATCCAGGAACTCAAACCTGTTTTGCCTCTCTTCGCTACAGAAAGATGGCTGCCTCCTGGCTAACCTAGGGTCTCTCTCTCTCTCTCACCCTGGATCTAAACCCCCCAAAACTTATCTGCTTGTGCAATAAGATCTGGCCTCATTATCCTTTGGATAATGACTCTAAATGGCTGCTTAATGGCACTCTAGATACCAATACTATCAAAGATCTATTGTGCGCATTCAGGAAAATGGAAAGAGATATCATACGTTCAGGCTTTCTCCTCTCTATGTTCTAAGCCCTCTCTCTGCAATTCTTTCTCTCCCGTACAAGTCCTCTTAGTTAGTTCTCACCTCCCCTATGCCTGCTTCCAAAGGGACAGAAGATCCTATCAGGACTCCTCCTCCTTCGACCCAGCGGATGAGCTCCTGCCATACAGAATTATCTTTCTGATGAAGCCGCTGCAGCAACTGTCCTCTTAGTCCCTCCACCCTTTTCTTCTCCTGCCACACACTCATGGGCTGCCGCTATCCAGCCTGCATTTCTGTGTCCTCTGCTCAAGGTGGCTGGGGTAGATGGTGTAATCTGGGTTCATGTGCCTTTCTCTTTGTCACATCTTTCACAGATAGAAAAGTGGCTTAGGTCTTATACTTCAAGCCCCACCACATATATCAAAGAGTTTCAATGTCTGACTCAATCATATGATTTTGACCTTCCACAATCTCCATATGATCTTGTCTACCACCCCTCCTGCCTGAGGAGTGCAAGTGAGTTTGGGAGCAAGCTAGAAATTATGCTGATGAGGTAATCAGACCTAACCTGCCCATCCAATTGGCACTGAAGCGGTCCCTGATCAGGACCACAACTGGGATTATAATTCGCCTGGAGGAGGACTAATAGAAAACAATTCATTGCTTGCCTCATGGCAGGACTTAGAAAGGCAGCCCATAAGGCTATCAATTATGAAAAGCTCCAGGAAATCATCCAAGAAAAGAATAAAAACCCTTCAGCATTTTTAGACCTCCTGACCAAGGCTTTATGACAATATACTAATCTGGACTCTGACAGTCCAGAGGGGGAGACAACTACTAATGACCTACCTTTTCTCCCAGAGTTTCCCCAATATTAAGGCCAAACTAGGGTGCTTCGAGAAGGGGCCCCAAACTCTCCAAGCTGAGGTTCTGGGAGTGGCCTTTAAGGTGTATAACAAGAGAGACAAGAAGGCCCAGAAGCAGAAATATCAGATGCTCACTCAAGCCATCAGTCTGGCCTCAGCATCTGTCCCTGGTTCTACTGGCCCATGGATGAGTCCCTTGGGACTGTCTGGACCCTGTTTTAAATGTGGTCAGATGGGTCACTGGACTCGTACATGTCCCAAGTCTCACAAGCCTCTGGGCCCTTGTCCTAAATCCCACTGACAGTCCCCAAGCCCATAGCAGCCCTTCTGGTTCCCCTTTCCAACTCTTAGGACTAGCTACAGACTAGCTGACAAAGCCCAGGTCCCCATCACTCGACCACTACCATCACTCGGGAACCATCGCGGGAACCCAGGTAACTCTATGTATTTCAAGTAGGCCTGTCTCCTTCCTCCTAGACATTGAGGCTACTTATTCAGACCTCAAGGATTTCTGGGAGCCTATTACTCATTCTATGACCTCTGTTGTCAGAGTAGTGGGTAAACTTTACCAACCCTCAGACACCCAACCTTGTTTGCGCTTTTGGCTCTCTAATTTTTACCCACTCCTTTTTGGTCATTCCACAGTGGCTGTTCCCCTTATGGGAAGGGACATCCTCATGAAGTTGGGGGGCTACGCTTTCCTTCTCCCCTCATATGCGCTTCCATCCAGGCTTGCCTGCCGCTCCCCTGATCCTCACCCTTACCTTTGGACTATCCCCTATTCTATCTGCCAGGGCCTTCCCATTACCTGCTTCCCAGGTGGACCTGGGAATGCTTCAAGTCCTTCTATTGCCTCACACCACGAGCCCATTCACATCCATCTCAAAACCCGCTCCATTTTCTGGCCCAATTACAGTACCCGCTGTCCTGACAAAAACTCCTAGGCTTATAGACTATCATTCAAGACCTTTTGAGAAAGGGATTCCTTAGATCTACCCATTCCCCTTATAATACCCCCATCTCGGCAGTAAAAAAGCCCAGTGGTTCCTACCACTTGGTCAAAGACCTCCATTCCATCAACTCTGAAGTTGTCCCAATCCACCCCATGGTAACCAATCCTTCTTGCCACCATTCCTTCCAGGACCCCCTACTCTCAGTGCTAGACCTGAAAGATGCCTTCTCTATTCCCCTTCATTCTGACTCTCAAGACATTTTTGCCTGAGTCACATAACTCCACTTAGTTAACATGGCCAGTTCTCCCCCAAGGGTTCCGAGACAGCCCTCATATCTTCGGATAGGCCTTGGCTAAGGACCTAGCATTCCATAAATTTCACTTAGTCTATGTTGATGATCTCCTTCTTTGCAGTCCTTTCTTTGAGGTCAGTCATCAGGACACCTGTAAACTTCTTAACTTCCTTTCTGTCCATGGCTATAGGGTTTCTTGGTCCTAGGTACAGCTTTCCTTGGCAATGGTAACATACCTAGGCTTCCTTCTGACCCCTATACACAAAGCCATTACGGTTCATAGAAAGGGCCTGATTGCTATTATACCAATGCCCTCTACTAAGGAAGAAATCCTCTCCTTTCTAGGTATGGCAGGATTCCTCAGAGCTTGGATTCCTAACTACTCTATATTGGTTAAGCCTCTATTTGATGCGGCCCAGGGCCCACTGTCTAAATCCATATTGCACTCTGTTATTATAAAGCCCTTCATCAGGCTCCAGCAGGCCCTCCGCCAGGCTCCTGCTCTCCATTGCCCTGATCTCACACACCCACTTCACCTTTATGTGGCTGAAAAGCAGGGATTTTCTCTAGGGGTCCTTGAACAAGTGCTGGGGTCAACCTTTGACCCCGTGGCTTATCTATCAAAGGGTCTTGACCCTACTGTTCAGGGATGGGCTTCTTTCCTACTGAACATTGGCTGCAGCCTCTCTACTCATTAATGAGTCAAAGAAACTCACCTTTGGGGACCCACTCACCATCCTGGCTCCCTTTCACCTAAAAGAACTCCTCACCTACGAGGGCTTACATTCCTTACCCTCCTATTACCTTTTATCTCTACAGGTTTCCCTGGTGGAAGACCCCAGTCTTACTTTTCACTCATGCTCACCTTTAAACCTGCTACTCTCCTCCCCACTCCTCAGGACTCTTCCACCTCTTCTCCTCTTACCCATTCATGCATTGAAACTCTGGAGGAGCTTCTTCCACACTCCTCTCACATACAGGAAGGCCCCTTGCTCCAGGCAACATACACTTGGTTCACAGATGGCTCCTCCTTCCTTCAGGAGGGAGTTTGTCAGGCAGGTGACACCCACAGGCCCTCACAAGCTGCATTTCTCCAAGGCTGGAACCCCCAATCTTCTTTTGGTTTCTGAGGACCATGAGGACACTGCAGAACCATGAATTCAATCAATCTGGCATAGTAAAAGACAAGATCAAACAACTCCAGCAGCACCTTGACACCTCTCCTCTGCTGAAGGATGACAGCTAAGTAACCCCTTTCTCCAGTGGGCACTTCCTTTCCTGACCCCTCTCCTTGTCATAGGCCTTCTGTTAATGCTTGCCTCCTGCATCATTAGATTTGTCCAAGACTAGATCCAAAAAATCTCTATCAAAACTATAAACCAGCTTTTGTTACAGGAATATCAATCCCTCATCAAAATTGGGATGCCAGGGACAGCATTCCTTGACCACTCAACCTCCATCATCAATCCAATGACATTCTGTGCCTTTAATGAGGGTCTCAAACTCAACCCCTTCCCAGCAGGAAGCAGTTACAGAAGATTGACCTATGTTTTTGTTTCCTGAAGGGCCCAATAAAAGACAGAAAAGGGGGTGGGGTGTGGGGGGACATATAAGGTCCTTGCTTAGTTAGTATCTGGATGGCCATCTTCAATAACAGCCACCATTTTAAGGAAAAAGCTTCATTTTCCCACCCAAGCGTGTTTCTGAGAAAGACTCACCTCTCCCTCATACCAACCCAACCCCTAACCACCTGTATTAGGACCTGCCCCATAAAATTCCCTGAATCCAAGCCTGTTTTGCCTCTCTCTCCTATAGAAAGATGGCCTTTATTTGTCAGTTTTGACAAATAAACTCATATGTATCTCTGCCTGGTCTCAGTCTTTCATTTCTAGCTTACCCGTTTCTCATTTCTCGCTTTCCCTTCACTCCTGGTAAACAAAGTAAATCAAAACAATGCAGCTTTTTAAAAAAATCAAATCAGCAGTTTTATAAAAGGAATATTTAACGATAACCTAATTGTACTCATATTGTTTTGTGGGGGGGTTAATGTTAATGTAAGTCTTTTGAAAACAAATTTGATAATACGTTTTCAAAAGGTCCATGTATATGAATATAGCCCTTGCTGCTCTGCCCACTTATTTTTAAAGTGGACATGTTTCTTTCTCTTCCTCTCTCTCCTGATTGTAATATATAGAAAATGACAAACCCCAGAGTAGTGTGACCTGGGAAGAGGGAGTGAGAAAAAAGGCCAAGCATTGATAACATTGATCCTTCCCCAATACATCTCTTCTCAGTGACCAAAACAGTCCTTGGGAAGGAGATATCCATCAGGCCTAAAATGGTGGTCTCTGGGAGGAAGCCAAAGCATTGATCCTTCCCCAAATAAATCCTTTCCCAGTGACAGTACAATAGGACCCTGAAGGGAAAGAGATAAGCACTGAACACTGACCCTCCCAGGCCTTCCATTTTCCCCAAGTAAAAACAAATTTCAAATTTTCACAACCTGTTTCCTGAGTGCCCAAACTGACACTCTGTCAATAAGTAAGTCACCTCTTAGTGTAGATTCCTCCGTTGGGCCAGTGGCTCATTTTCCATCAGGAAATTGTGTCTACCAGATGTATGACTCCACTGCTGAACAAAGGCTTTGCTGATCTGTGAAGTCTGCACCTGACTCTGTCATTTTGTGCTAATATTGCTCCTCCCTAATCTCCCCACCTCCCTAATCTCAGGGGAAACAGGATTACCTTTTCCCTCCACTTTAGGTAGATTTATCTGTTCTTGGGTACACATCTACCATAGGAATGAAGTATTCCAGACTTTGGGGATGGTACAAAGGAATTCATTCTCAGAAATGAATATCTCCCAAATTAACAAGTGAATTACAATCCCAACAGAGAACACATGGAATGTAGACTTTGAGTTACCTCTTTTTTTCCCCCATTTTATTGATTTTATTTTATTTTATTTTTTTGGATACATGACAGAAGAATGCATTACAGTTCTTATTACATATATGGAGTACAATTTTTCATATCTTTGTATATAGGGTATGTTCATGCCAATTCATGCATTTATATATGTACTTTGTTTTTTGTTTTTTGCATTACAATTCTTATTACACACATGTACCACAATTTTTCATATCTTTATATATAAAGTATGTTGGCACCCAATTCAAGTCTTCATACATGTACTTTGGATAATGATGTCCATCACATTCCACGGCCCTTGCTAATCCCCTGCCCCTTCCCTTTCCCTCCCACCCCTCTTCCCTATCTAGAATTCATCTAATCCTCCCATGCTCCCCCTCCCTACCCACGTTGAGTCAGCCTCCTTATATCAGAAAAAAACATTTGGAAATCCATATGCAACAAAATGAAATTAAACCCCTCTCTCTCACCATGCACAAAACTTAACTCAAAATGGATCAAGGACCTTGAGTCACTTCTTTTAAAGCCCTACCGATGGACGGAATCACAGCCTTTGGGACAGGAATCCCCTGTGTTTCTCCTTTGCTAGCAAAGCAATAAACCTTTTTCCTTTTTCTCAAAACTGTGTCCTTGTTATTGGATTGGTATTAGGGGCAAGGACTGAGCTTTCAGCAACAGATTAGCATCAGGGACAAGAACTGAGCTTTTGCAACAGATCTATTTGGTCTCTGCCCCTAATTCCTGACACAGATCTAAACCCTTGAATTTGTCTGAGTGACAGAAACATCTTTTGCTCAAATGGCTTCTAATGGGCACTTGGATAGCCTCAGGATGGGGACTGTCACCAGAGAGACCAAGCCACAATTAGGAGCTCAGACCTTTAAGCCTCAGATTCATCCTCCAGTGACTGAAAGAGGCTGGGGATTGAGTTAATAATTGATCATGCCTATGTGATGCATTCTTCACAAAGACCTTAAACTGCCCATATAAAAATCCCTAACTTAAGAGGATTTGGAGATGGAAGAGTAGAGGAAAGCTGCATTCCAATCCACTTAGTACCAAAGCAGCAGATATATAGTTCCTCAGCAAGGTAGGTGAAAGAAGGATTTCACTAAAAGTCAATAGTGAACATTCAAAGTGGCTTAGGGACTCAGAAATTTGGGTACAGTAAAAAATGAAGAAAGAATACATTGGAGCCAATCCGGCTGCCACACTGGTGTTGCAAGAGGACAGCAGCAGTGCAGATTCACCATAGGGGTGGGGGAGACCACAGATTTGGTATGGAAAACCTGAGATCAAAAAACCTGAGATCTCCAGCTGCCTGGGGCTGGAGATATAGCTCAGTTGGTAGAGTGCTTGCCTCACATGCATAAGGCCCTGGGTTCAATCCCCAGCATTACTGAGGGGTGGGGCGGGAAGCTGCTTAAACTTAGCTGATCCAGAGGCTGCAATGTGCAATGGTGCTTGAAAAGGGTGCTTTGCATCTCATGGGGCCACAAAGAGCTGAGGCAAGAGCTACAGAGGAGGCTACTAGAATGAAAAACCAGAGCAAACTCTATCGCAGGTGCCAACCAGGTGGAATGGGAGGGAAACAGGTATAGAGAAAACTACCCACAGGGATTGAGTTGGAAGGGTAAAGGGGAGCCCAACTCATTTCTCCTTTGAATCTGGTGGCTCACATAACCAGCTGAAGCACACCAGGAGTCTGAGTGGCCCATGGGTGAATTCACTCAGGGACAAAGCTGGGGAAGGCTGTGCTCAGGAAGGCTGGGATCATAGGCAGCAGTTAAGGGGGGCCACAAAAGGACAGTCAGTATGGGTAATGAACGATGGAGTCAATTGGGGAAGATAGAGGCTGGTTCCAAAGCAAAGGAAATAAAATTGACTATCTCCAAAGTCCTTCCCCCTCCTCTACCTCCTGCTAAGGTTACTCTTCATTTTTTTCTTATTTTTTAAAAATTTGACTCTGATCTTAATTATTTCCTGTATTTTACTTGTTTTGGAGTTGGTTTGTTCTTCTTCTTCTAAGGACTTCAGGTGGAGCATAAGCTTATTTATTTGGGATCTCTCTAATTTTTTTAATATAGGCACCCAGTACTATAAATTTTCCTCTTAGAGATGCTTTCACACTGTCCCAGAGATTTTGATATGTTATATCACTGTTCTCATTTGTTTCTAAGAATTTCTTCATTTCTATTCTCATTTTTTCTTTGATTCATTCTTCATTTAGGAGAGTATTGTTCAATCTCCATATATTTATGTGGTTTCTATTATTTTTCTTTTTGTTAATTTCTAGTTTCAATTCATTATAATCTGATAGGATACATGGAATTATATCAGTTTTTTTGTACTTGCTAAGATTTGCTTTGTGGCTAAAATATGATATGTTTTGGAAGAAGTTCCATATGCAGCTAAGAAGAAGGCAAATTCAGGTGTTTGGGATGCAATATTCTGTAGACATCTGTTAGGTTCATTTTATTTATAGTGTCATTTAGGTTGGTGATATAGTTATTGATTTTACGTTTTGATGATGAGTCTATTGGTGATAAGGATATATGAAAACACCCAGTAATCTTGTATTGGAGTCTATGTGGGATTTAATTTCATGGAGGCTGTCCACTCTTACACTCTGATTCAATATAATCCTTAAAACAAAGGTGCCAAAAACATATTTTGGAGAAAAGACAGCCTTTTTAACAAATCATATGTTAGAAAAACTGGAAAAATGGAACTAGACCCTTATCTCTCACCCTGTACAAAAGTCAAATTGAAATGGATCAAAGGCTTAGAAATTAGATCAAAACTTTACAATTGCTAGGAGAAAATAAATGCAGGATCAACAATCAAACATATAAGTGCTGGCATCAACTTTCTTAACAAAATACCAAAGTGCAAGAAATAAAACCAGGAATCAATAAGTGGGATTCCATCAAATTAAAAAGCACAGCAAAGGAAATGATTAAGAATGTGAAGATAGAACCCACAGATTGGGAGAAAATCTTGGCTAGCCACTCCTCCAATAGGGGGTTAATATCCAGAATATATGAAGAACTCAAAAAACTTAACACCAAAAACAAACAAAATAACCCAGTCAATAAATGGGCAAAAGAACTAAACAGAAATTTCTCAAAAGAAGAAATACAATTGCCAACAAATATATGAAAGAATGTTCAACATCTGTAGCAATCAGGGAAATGCAAATCAAAACTACACAAAGAGTTAATCTCACTTCAGTCAAAATAGCAGTGATCAAGAATACAAACAATAATAGATGCTGGCAAGGTTGTGGGGGGAGAGATACACTTATACACTGTTGGTAGGACTGCAAACTAGTACAAACACTCTGGAAAGTAGTATGGAGATTCCTCAGAAAACTAGGGATGAAATCACCATATGACCCAGCTATCCCACTCTTTGACATTTTCCCCAAGGATCTAAAATCAGCATTCTCAATGTTTATAACAGCACAATTTGCCGCAGTCTGGCTGGGCACAATTCAGGAGCCACTTGTCAAAAGAAACAAACTTTATTTTTAGACCCACACAGGCCAAACAAAACAGCTCCTCAGGAAAAACCCTCAGAGCCTAACTGCCACCACTGGCTTCTCACAAGCCTCTCCCACAAACACAAGCCTCACCACCTCCCACAATCCTCCTGCTCTTGAGGCCGATTGGCTGGGTTGCATGGGCGGAGCCAAAGAAGTCCCCCAATGAGCATCACCGCAGAGGAGCCAATCAGCTAGATGTTGCTGGGGCCGCTGTGAGCCAATCATTGGCTGGCAGTCTGAAAGTTTGCTGGGGCCCCTTCGGCTGTGGCTGTCAACATCTCCCCCTCTCTGTTTAAACAACAAGCATGTGGCTTAGGGACCATGCCTGCCTTAGGTTGTCCAATACTACATATGGTCCTTACCCGTCATCAGATGATCTGACCTCAAGGCATCAGCCTCCTGTCTTAGGTTGGTACCATTGCAATTGGATCTTACCAGTCATTGACTACCGGTCCAGCATACAGCCATACCTGTGGATAGGCCTTTGTACCAGCCGGGGGGCGGGGGCAGTGAAGTTCTTTGCCTCACCTCTGTTGGCCCCCGAATTTTAGCTGAACGATCATGACAAGCAGAAGGGAGGAAGATACAACAAGCTAATTGACGGCTCCTTTTGGAAAAATTGTACCACCGATGACACCATCAGCATAAATACCCCAACACTACCACAAGTCGCTGGCTATCGGAAAATAAATTAAATACAGAATCTTTAAACATCATAAAAGCTTGTAATACTACATTAAGCTCTACCTTTTGAGCTGATTGTTTGGATACTAAAAATGTAAAAGTTTGATCAGGTGTAACTATTGCTGCTGTACCATTATTTGACCCATCAGTGAATATATTTGGAGCATTCATAATAGGTGTTTTTCTTGTCATTTTTGGAAAAAGTACAGGATGCAATGACCAAAAAGACAATAAAGGATTAGATGGTAAGTGGTTATCAAATGAAACATTAGATTTGCACATGATTATTGCCCAAGTATTTAACTCATTAGCTAACTCATCAATTTCATTCATAGTATATGGAGTAATAATTTTATTGGGAGAAATTCCAAACACTCCCTTTGCTGCTTTTATTCCTTTGAGTATTAATTGTCCTACAGCCTCAGGATACCTAGTAAGAATAGTGTTAGGAGAATAAGATAAATGTATCCATAATAATGGACCTTCTTGCTAAAATACTCCTGTAGGAATATTTTTTGTTTTTAGTACAATAAATAATAAAGGCAAACTTATATCAATTCTATCCAAATGCATATTTTCTATATATGTTTCAATGATTTTTAATGCCTTTCTTGCTTCAGGCGTTAACATTCGGGGTGAATTTGGATCTGATGGACCTTTTAGGATATCAAATAAAGGTCCCAACTCTCCTGTTGGTATACCTAGATAAGGCTTTATCCAATTTATGTCTCCTAATAACTTTTGAAAGTCGTTAAGTGATTTGAGTTGATCTACTCGTATTTGAATTTTTGGTGGATGGACCATGGTTGAGGATAATAGAACTCCTAAATAATTAATTGGAAAATTTAATTGTACTTTATCTATTGCTCTCTCTAGATTATAATTTTTTAATAAGTTTGTAAGTGTGGCATAACATTCTAGCAATGTGTTTTTAGTTTTGTGTGCTAATAATACATCATCCATATAGTGAAATATTTGTAGTTCAGGATTTTGATTTCTAAGTGGCTGGATTACTTTGTTAACATAAATTTGACACATAGTTGGGCTGTTAGCCATCCCTTGAGGGAGTACTTTCCATTCATATCTCTGATCAGGACCTTCATGATTCAGTGCAGGGATAGTAAATGCAAAACGTGGACTATCCTCAGGATGAATTGGAATTGAAAAAAAAACAATCTTTAATATCTATAACTAAAATATACCAAGTTTTTGGTAAAGCAGACAATTGAGGAATCCCCGATTGAGCAGGTCCCATAATAACCATCTCATTATTAATGGCTCTTAAATCTTGCAATAATCTCCATTTACCAGATTTCTTTTTGATGACAAAAATGGGAGTATTATGGGGAGATACAGAAGGTTGTATATGTCCTTCTGCTAATTGTTGTTTGACCAGATCATGGGCTGCTTGTATCTTTTCTTTAGTCAGAGGCCACTGAGGAACCCATACTGGTCTTTCTGATTTCCATGTAATTTTTATTGTCTCAGTGGCCCTTTCTGAAAATCCAACCCATGTCTATCTGTTCCTTGATCTATTTGTATTGTTGCTGCTATACCTTGTTCTTGTTTTTATAATCTTTTTCCTTTCCTAAAACCTTGTCTAGTCATTAAAGTGGGTGCATTTTGATTGATGTTATTTGTTAATGTCAAACCTAATTGATCTAGGACATCTCGTCCCCATAAATTTACGGGAAGATGATCCAATACATATGGCTGTATAGTTCCTTCACATCCTTCAGGATCCTTCCAATCTAATACCATTGCACTTCTATGGGGATTAGTCGCCACTCCTAGGCCTCGAAGCATTTGAGTGGCTTGTTGTAATGGCCAATGTTTTGGCCATTCTTGATGAGAGATGATGCTAAGGTCTGCACCTGAATCCAGTAGCCCATTAAATTCATGTCCTTAAATATTTAGTTTTAGCATGGGGTGAGAATCTAAATTTAAAGAAAGCATAGCCCAATCTACACCTGTGGAGCCTAATCCCTTGGAACCTCTTTCTACAGCACGACTGGAAAATTTATCATGTAGGCTTGGTATTATTAGTAACTGTGCTATTCTATCTCCTGGTGAAATTACTGATATACCCTTTGGAGAACTGGCTATAATTTTTATTTCACCTTCATAATCAGGATCAATTACCCCAGGACTTATCATAAGTCCTTTTAGAGTAGAAGAGCTGCGTCCCAATAATAAGCCAACTGTTCCTTTGGGAAGAGGTCCTTTTACCCCTGTGGGAATGATTTGAACTCCCATCTCTGGAGTTAGTACTGATCTGGTGGAGGTGCAGATGTCCAACCCTGCACTCCCTCTGGTTTGTCTGATGAGGGATCTGATGGACAATGTGCCCTGGGCACTACCCTGATGGGGTTGCTGGGTTCCTCCAGTGCTCTGTATATTTGTGGTTTTGGGCCCCGGAACATTGGGCCCCCTGTCCATTTTTTGGCAATGGAGCCCGATGCCTTTCTCCACAATATCGTGGATAAACACCTGGTCCTTGCTCATTTTTTGATAATGGAGTACCCTCTATGGTGGTTTGAGAATGGCATTCATTAGCCCAATGTCTCCCTCTACGGCATCATGGGCAAACACCTGGTATTCTACTCCTTTGATACCTAGTTTTGTTAAACCCTGCTCCTATGGGGCAATTCCTTTTAAAATGTCCTGTTTGTTCACAATTGTAGCATGTTCTTGGCCTGGCATCTAAAGCCTGTTTTACTGCAGCTGCCACAATTTGCCCTTGTTCATTAATGTCTCTGGCATCTAAAGCCTGTTTTACTGCAGCTGCCACAATTTGCCCTTGTTCATTAATGTCTCTGGCATCTAAAGCCTGTTTTACTGCAGCTGCCACAACTTGCTCTTATTTATTAATGTCTCTACATAATTTAATGTATGTGTTTAAATCTTCATGTTTCCATGGTCTAATGATATCTCTGCACCAACGATTCGCTTGGTCATAAGCCAGTTGTTTTATTAATGGCATTGCTTGTTCTGTATTCCCAAAAACTCTGGTAGCTGTTTGAATAAGCCTATCTACAAATTCAGCATAAGATTCATTAGCTCCTTGTATTATCTTAGATAATTGACCTTGTAAAACTCCATGTCCTTGTAAAGTCTTCCATGCCCTAATCGCCTCTGCAGCAATTTGTGCGTATACGCCAGGGTCATATGCAATTTGTTGCTGCTGATCCTCATAAGGTCCCTTTCCTAACAACATATCTAGATTTCTCTGAGGATAACCAGCTTCTGCATTTCGCCTAGCCGTCTCCTTGCAAAATTCCTCATTGGCAACCTTCCATAACAGGTATTGACCTCCATTTAGCACAGCTTTACACATATTAGCCCAATCTGCTGGCGTCATGTTCAAGTTGTTAATGGATTCGACCAAGCTTACAGTGAAGGGTGCTTGAGGACCATAGATTGTTACAGCCTCTTTTAGCTGCTTCACTATTTTGAAATTTAAAGCATGGTGAATTCGCTGCCCTCCTACCTCAAATACAGGGCATGTTAATACTTGAGATCCTGTCTTAGGATCCGAACTGTCAACTGCGGGGATTGGGGGCCTCCCAGCATATGGAGGTGGCCTTGTTAGTTGGACATTTACGTCCTCTGGTGATAGAAAGGTGTTAGTAACAGTCTCCTGTAGAAGTGGCGCTGTTGGTTGGACACTTACGCCCTCTGGTGATAGAAAGTTGTTAGTAGCAGTCTCCTTTTGTAACTTTCCCCCGATGGCTTTTTCTGCTCTAAGCTTTGTTCCTCTAGTTGTGATATACTTAACAACTATGGCATTTGCCAGTAAATAGATGGAAGTGAAATGCTAAGTGAAATAAGCCAAACTCGGAAACTCTCATGCGGAAGGAAGCAACAGTAAAATAAAGGAAGTGGCAGGTGGGGGAGGGTAGGATAATATAAAGGAAAGATCAGTAATTCAGAAGAAGGAAGTCAAGAAACAAAGTGGACAGCTAGGTAAAGGGAGGCAATGCAGAATTAATTCTTTAAAAATCATGTTATGGGGCTGGAGTTGTAGCTCAGTGGTAGAATACTTGCCTAGCATGTGTGAGGCACTGGGTTCAATCCTCAGCACCACATAAAAATAAATTTTTTAAAAAAGGAATTATGTTCATCTACAAAATATATATATATATATATATATATAATTTAAATATATGTATATTTTAAAAATCATGTTATGTGCATATATAAATATACAATAGTGAACTTTACCTTTATGCATTGGTAGGAAAAAAAAACAATCAAATAGATGAATGAAAGGAAGTCTAGTAGAGGAGGGGAAATGGGAGCGAGTAGGGAGGACGGGATCGAAAAAGGAGGATCATGAACTGAAGTTGAATTCCATGCATGTATGAGTTTGTCAGGGTGAACCCATACTATATATAACTATAAAGCTCTAATTTTAAAAATCCCTAAATTAGGGTCTGGGGTGTAACTCAGTAGTAGAGAATGTGCTTAGCATGCGTGAGGTTGTTCTATCCCCAGCACCAAGGAAAATTGACTAAAGTACAGACCTAGACAACTTCCAGGTTGATGGTGCATCCAAGCACCAGGAGTATGTTGCACCCCAACTTCATAGGGACAGAAGCTCCTGTGCTCAAGACCCTTTTGGACATTGCACTATGCACCTTTTCATATGGCTGTTCATCTGTATCCTTTGTAATACCCCTTCTAATAAACCAGTAAATATAAGTAGTGTTTTCTCCAAGTTCTGTGAGCTGTTATAGCAAATTATCAAACCCAAGGAGGAGATTATGGGAACCCTCAAATTATGGAGGTATCAGAATCTTGGAACTTGTGATTAACTCTAAAGTGGGGGGTACTTGTGGGACTGAGCCCTTAACCGGTGAGGTTTGCACAAATTCCAGTTAGATAGTCTCATAATTGAGTTGAATTATAGGTCACCGCAATTGTTGGTGTCCAGAGTTGGAGAATCATTTGCTAGTGCAGAAAAAACAAACAAACAAACATTTGGTGTCAGAAGTGTTGTGAGCAGAAAAACAATAACATTTCCAATAATTTTATTTCTGCAGACTTATCCTAGGGAAGTAGTTCTAAATAAAAAGAAGACATCTATGCCCTAAAATTTTTAAATTGGAAATAATCTAAAAAATACAACAGTAAGTGAAAGTTTAAATATAGGATGTTATACCTATCTGTCCATTGGACTATTACTCCACTATTTCAGATAATGTTTATAAAGACTACATAATAATATATGCAAATGATGCAATGTTAAGGAGGATATGACAGGCTACAAAATGGTTTTTCTAGTGTATTTTAAAAAAGAACAAAAGGAAGTAAACCAAAATGTTAGTCGTTTTTGAGAGATGAGACTATTAGTTATTGTCTTCTCCTTTGTACTACTCAGAATTTTTAACTTTTCTTAATGAATATTTATTGCTTTCCCATAGAAACAGAACTTGTAAAGCTTGCGGGGGTGGGGGGTACATAATGAAAGCTGTTTAGCATATCATAATTCAATTTTACCTTATCGTTTTATGTGGAGGCAAATGCAATGAATTAAACATTGCCTAGACATGCACTGCTTTTTTTCTTTACATTGTTGACAAAGTAATTCATCACGAAGTGGAAATAAAGATCTATAATTACCACTTTCCTTCACAAATCAAGTATGCAAAAAAAAATCAAGTATGTATAATGGTACACAGAACCAAATAGAATAGCAAAGAGGAAGCCAGGCAATTTAAAAGAAAAGCATTTGCTAAATTGTCTACAGAGCATGTACTGTGAATTTCATAAATCTGTTTAGGATATGACAGGGTAGATGTGCATAACTCTAAAATGGTTTACACAGAAACAAACACCAAAATGTTAAGCCCATCCACTACATGTCATAGAAATATGAAATGAAAGTTGGATCTGGGATGTCCCCCAAAGGCCCATGTGTTAAAGGCTGAGTCCCAGCTGGCCCAGTTGGTGCATGCCTGTAATCCCAGCGACTTTGGAGGCTGAGGCAGGAGGATCAGAAGTTCAAAGCCACCCTCAGCAATTTAGCAAGGCACTATGCAACTCAGTGAGACTCTCTCTCTAATAAAATACATAATAGGGCTGGGGATGTAGCTCAGTGGTCAAATGCACCTGAGTTCAATCTCTGGTACTGCACCTGCCCCCCAAAAAAGGGTGAGTCTCTTGCTTGATGCTACTGAAAGGTTGTGGAACCTTTAAGAGTGGACTTCTAGTTATTGAGGGTCTGACTTGAAGGGAATAGTAGGGTCACACCCCTTACTCTTCCTCTCTTTTTGCTTTCAGCCACCATAAGGTGAGCATCTTGCTCCATCATGTGCCCCCCACCATGATGTGCTGCCTTGCCACAGACCCAAAAGCAATGGGGCCAACTAACCATAGACAGAAACCTCCAAAACTATAAAGCAAAGTAAACCTTTTCTCTTTCTAAACCGATTATCTCAGCTATTTGTTACAGTAACAGAAAATGTGGGATGGGGTTGTGGCTCAGTGGTAGAGCATTTGCCTAGCACGTGTAAGGCACTGGGTTTGATCCTCAGCACCACATAAAAATAAATAAATGAAATAAAAGTATTGTGTCCATCTACAACTAAAAAAATTTTTAAATAAAAATAGAAAAGAAAGAAAGCTAATATAGTGGGATTCCCTTAGGTAAAATGGCTTAAATCATCATTTTTCAAAGTGTGGTCTGTAGACCCCTAAGGTCTGAGAGGGCAATAATTTCAGGATAAGACTAAGACTGTGTTATTCTTCTTCTTCACTATGTTGACTTGTACAATCTGAAGACCGTAGGTAGATTCCAAGAAAAACACATCTGTTGTCCTGTGAGTTACAAGTAGAACTGTCTTTTCCATAGGACACCCCCTTATTTTTTAAAAGTAGGATTAAAAACATAAAGTTGGGAGGTGTTTTCTGAATGATCAACATAGTGAACCTGTCACTTCAAGGGCAACAACTGATGGTATTGTATTTGTTGCCAAGGATAAAAGTTGAGTTTTCAATGAAAATGAGAATTTTGGAAAATTCATGTCTGCCACTGTGAGTGTATTAGCTTTCCAGTATTTTCTGATGAGATTGGTTGTGACATTAACCAATGTGATCTTCTTTATGTTGCATGAGAAAGTGTGTCACTTTTGTAGAAAGATCTACATCACTCAGTGAATTAGTGTTCACTAGTCACAAAATAATGCACAATTAAAAGATCCAATCAAATTGCAAGATAGACCAGAGGATATTAATGTAATAGATATGAAAGTTCGTTGATGTGATTTCACGCTCCACATTGTAACTAAACTTTATGAAATTATAATTGTTAAGTATGATGTATCTGCTAGAGTTTAAATCTGAAATGTCCCCCAAAGGACCATGTGTTGATGAATTAGTCCCCACCTTGGCATTATTGGGAGGTGATAGAAAATTTTAGAGGAGGTTTTCAGGCCATTTGGGCATGCCTTCAAAGGGGATGGTGGAATCCCAGTCTCATCCTCTGCCTCTCCCCCTCTTTCATTTCCCAGCCATGAAGTGAGAGATTTTGTTTTGTCATCTGCTCTTACCACAATGTGCCACCTCACCATAGGCCCAAATCAATGGGGTCATTTGATTATGGACATGAACCTCCAAAACTGTGAGCCAAAATAACTCTTTTTTCTTTATAAGTTGATTATCTCAGGTATGTATTATAGTAAAAAAAAAAGCTAATATACATCAAAGAATAATCCACAATCATATAAAAAAGACTATTGAAATTCTCCTGTTTTCCAGCTATAAATCTATGTAAGGCCAAATTTTCTTCATATACTTTAACCAAAGCATCATATCAAAACAGACTGAAGGGCTGTTTGCTGTAGCTCATTGGTAGAGGGCTTGCCTAGCATATGTGAGGCACTGGGTTTGATTCTCAGAACCATATATAAATAAATAAAATAAAAGTCCATCAACAACTAAAAAAAATATTAAAAAAACAGACTGAACATAGAATCAGATATGAGAATTCAGTTGCCTTCTATTAAGCCTGATTCTAAAAAGATTTGCAAAAATATTGCATTTGTTTTCTATACAAACATAGTGGCTCAATAGCAAAATTGTGTTATCTTATAGTTCTATAGGTCAGAAGTCTGACGTAGGTTCTCAATCAAGCTGCCCCAGGGCTATGTTCCTTTTTGTAGACTCTATTGGAGAAACTTTCCCTGCTTTCTTTAGCTTCTAAAGGGTATACTTAGTCCTTGACCCAGAATCCTTTCCTCCATTTGCAGGTGAAATCAGGTGCCTTCAGGGTGGTATGGCCATAGACATTCCTCCATCTTCAAAGCCAGCGATACCTCATGACCCTCTAACCCTTCTTTAGTAGGCACATCTCATCTCCTATCACAGTCAGGAAAGGTTCTCCATTCACCTTTTGGGATTCTGTGTTACATTGAGCCCATTTGGGTAATCCAAGATAATCCCATCTCAAATCCTTAATGCTGCTCACATCTGTAGATTCCCTTTTGCATCATAAAGTAACATGTTCACAGGTTCAGGGGATTGGAAGTGGAAATCTTTAGGGATCATTATTCTACCTCTCACAAATATAAAGAGTACAACACTTCCCACTAATTTTTTTGTGGAATATAATATTTTTCATAAAAAATGTTTTATGTGATAACATGTAATGGGGTTATCATTACTTTTAAATGAGTAATTTTTAAATTTTTATTTCTAATATAATAAGTATTGATAGATATAATACAAATTCACAAATGCTTTTAAAGTCCTCAATTAATTTTAAGAAAGTGGAAGTGAAAACAAAAAGTTTGAAGACAACTGGTTTAAATTATTGAAATGATAACAGCAGACCCACTCTAAGATCTCCTCAAAAGAACACGAACATCCTCCACAGAGAGATGAAACTGTCATATCATATGGAGAAAATGCTGCAAACGTGGTAAAATATTCATTAGGTGAATTGACAGAAGTTTTCAGGTGATGGCTGCCAACTCCAGACATAATGGCAAAGTCCTAGTATTAGTCGGGGGTTCTCCAGAAGAAGAAAACTGATAGAATGTATATAAGCTTACGTAATCAGAAACTGAATATTCCTGCAGTGACTGCAGGCTGGCGAGCCAGGAAACCAGTAGCTGCTCAGTCCTAGAAGCTGGCAGCCTCATAACAAGTGACCAATGATGCAATCCCAGTCCAAGATTGAAGGCCTAGAAGTTCCCTGGAGAGTTTCAGGCACAACTCACATTCAAAGGCTAAAGTGTCTAAAGTCTGATGTCCATGGGTGATGACAGCAGCAAAAACAAAATAAAACAAAACAACAACAACAAAAAAAACACATGTGCTCAAGAAATTTCAGAGTGCATGTGTGTGAGCTTCCCCCTTCTTTTGCTCTTTCATTCCATTCAGGTCCCCAGCCTATTGATTGGTTCAGTCCATGTTCAGAGCAGGTCATCCCCATTCAGCTTACTGATTTGCATACCAACCTTCTCTGAAAACAATCTCACAGACACATCCAGAAGTGTGCTTTCCCAATTTTCTAGGCATCCTCAATCCAGTCAAGTTGACAACTGTTATGGTTTTGATACGAGGTGTCCCCCTAAAGCTCATGTGAAACATTGCAAGAATTCTCAGAGGTGAAATGATTAGATTATGAAAGGTATAACTTAATTAGTGAATTAATCCACTGACATTGATTAACTGGGAGGTAACTGCAGGCAGGTAGAGTGTTGTCACCAAGGGCAGGCTTTGGGGATTTATATTTTGTCCTTGGTGAACAGAGTGCTCCCTCTGCTCCTGACTATCCTGTTCTGAGTTGCTTTCTTCTGCCATGATGTTCTGCCTCCCCTCAGGCCCAGAGCTATGGAGTCAGCCAACCATGGACTGAACCTCTGAAACCATAATCCCCAAATGAACTTTTCCTCCTCTAACTTTCCTTGTCAGGTCTTTTGGTCACAGTGTGCAAAGCTGACTAAAACAACAACCAAGATTAACCCTTGTACGTGGCAAGGAAAGATTTGCTTCAGAGTGTCATCAAGCACCTCTTCTGTCCACAGGGTCACACATGATTGACAATATCTGGAAATGTATTGCTAAAGCCCATCCCATAGCTGAGTTTCATGGCAATCTGACTCTTCCCTGGAGCCCTACTGGTGAGACTATTCTGACACAGAATATGGTTCCGTGTGGCTGAGAAAAAAAAAAAAAGCAAGTCCTGTAAACCCACTCTATGCTGATTCTATGTCCCATATTACCAGTATTCACCTATTTTTCTATTCTTGTATTTCATGACAAGCAAGACTTCCAGCTTCAAAAATTTCTACCAAATCCTTATTTAAGCAAATGATTAAAGGGAATACTAGAAAAAAAAGAAAAGACATAATAAGGCAGAAAAATGAAAATGTTAACTGACTTTTCTTCTATTTACTTCTCTGTATTTTACAAACTTTCTACAAAGCATAAAATTTTTCAGACAAGAAAAAATTTAAAAGTACCTGCCACCAGATGTATAAATGCTGTAAATACATCTTTTAGAAAAATTTAAAGAGGCAAATATTGCACAGAACTGTAAGATGCTGAATGTCAAATGTATTGATCAGACAAGGTTATGCTGCAGTTACAAATGACTGTCAAGTCTTAGGAGCTTGAAGTAATAAAGGGTATGTTGTTTGTTTTGTTTATTATCATACTATTTGTCTGGTATTAGTGTTTGTGTTCCCTTAAAATTCACAGGTTGAAATTGTAAACTCCAGTGTTATAGATTTGGAGTTGGGGCCTTGCTGGTACAGTGGCACAAGCCTATAATACCAATGACTCGTGAGACTGAGGCAGGAGGATCACAAGTTCAAGGCCAGCCTCAGCAACTTAGTGAGACCCTATCTCAAAACAAAAAATAAAAAGGACTGGGGGTGTAGCTTAGTTGGTAGATCACCCCTGGGGTCAATCCCGGAGTGGGGGGCTTTGGGAGGTGATTAGGTCATGAGGACAGAAGTCTCAAGAATGGAATTAATGCCCATGTAAAAAAGACCCCCCCCCACTGAGCTCACCCTTCCACTTAATGAAGATATAGTTATAAGACACCATCCATAAACTAGAAAGTAGGTCCTCACCAGACTCTAAATCTGCTAAGGTCTTGTTCTTGGGCTTCTCAGCCTCCAGAACAGTAAAACTAGATTTTTGCTGGTTGTGAGCCACCCAGCCTATTGTATTTTGTTATAACAACTCCAATAGACTAAGGCAATGTCCTTCACGCGTTAGCTGTGAATCCAGCCTGATGGAGCAGCCTCTATGGAGAACACAGCTGGGCTCATGGAAATGTGATGAAGCATGCCCAGGATTTCAGAGCTCTGTCCACAACTGCCAGACAGCACATCTGTTGCCCTTGGCCAAGTTCACATGGCCAGTCCTGCTCTTTACAGGGTTGAAAAGAAGATCCTCCTGAAGGGAGAGGTGTGGAAGATTTGTGAAGAGTAATGTAGGCTAGGGCTGGGGTTGTGGCTCAGTGGTGGAGGGCGTGCCTAGCACGTGGGAGGCACTGGGTTCGATTTTCAGCACCATGTAAAAATAAATAAAGGTATTGTGTCCACCCACAACTAAAGTAATTTAAAAAGAGTAATATAGGCTACCTTTTCAATGTCAAATGAAGCAGAGCCCCCCACCTCAAGTAAAGGAGGGAGGTAGAAGGAGAACAACTAGCGTTTCTTAAGTGTCTACTGTGTTCCGGTCACTTGCACCCCTATTTTTCTTTCATTCTCTTTATGAGCCTCTGAGGGATATCATTCAATCCTTTCACAGATGAGGAAACTGGAAACCCAGCAAGATGAAGTTATTGCCTGGGATCATCAGCAAATAAGTGCAAGAGACAGATTTCCAACCCAGGTTCCTCTGGTTCTCAAGTGTTTGTGGGTGACATGCCCCTACTGCTGTCTGCCAGGCAGTTGGAGTTCTCAAGTGTGTTAAAAGAAAACTCAATGCCCTGAATAGCAAAACCTGAAGCAGAAGCCAACCTTTCTGAACAGTGCCCAGGCTCAGGAAACCACTTATTCGTCCTTCACAAACCAACATGTGATAAGCAGCTGGTAGTGATAACTTCAGAGGAGAACTAGGAAGGAAACAAATTCATCAAAGTCACTCAGCCACAGTCCAGACTGTGTGTCAACATAGGACCTTCTAAGTGGAGCAGAGAGGGCCACCCCATCAGGACAGACAGACTGAAGTCCACACCTGGTTCTCCCACTCATTATCCAAGCACATTTGGGAAACAACTTTGTTTTAGGAAACCTCTATTTTCTCATGTCCAAAAGAGCCCTCTCCTGTTATCGTTTTTTCCAAAAAAAAACAAAACAAAACAAAACAAAAACAAAAACAAATAAGACAAAATTTGAAGCACTTATAATTGGGACTCAATAAATGTCCATTCTCTATCTCTCCCTTCCTTGCCTTAAAGAAATTCAGCACATGAGAGGAATGTGAAGAAAGGTATAGTTTCTGCTTAAGAGGCATTTTGGGTAGTGAGGTAGATAGCTGGAGGAGCAGAGAGAACATGGGCTATGGGGCTGGAAAGGTCTGAGGTATCAAACAAGCTTTGGTTTAGCTGTATATGGAATGGCAAAACAACAATGGCTTAACAAGATAAATGGGATTTTTTCCTTCCTGAAACAAAATAAGGAGTTGGTGATTCCAAATAGTGACTCTACAATCATTGAGGACTCAGATCTTTCCATTTTGTGGCTTCACCATCCTAATTGACTTCTTGGTCCAAGATGGCTGCTTGAGCTCCAACTATCATCTCCATATTCTAGACAGAAAGAAGAATGACAAAGACATGCCATTTCTCCCTCCATCCTTATCAGCTAGAGCTTAGTTCCAGGGCGTCACCTCTGGAGACTTGAGGGATTTCTAGGTGGAGTAGTTCATGGGTGGTTTTCTGTGTGACTAGGGCTCGGAGAGATGACTAACTGGGAGATTCAGCCTTAAGCTACACCAACATAGAGATGGCAACTCTGGGCATGGCTGGATTCACCAAGGAGAGTGTGCAGAGTGAGGACAGGATTACATTGAGGTCAGCAACAAGGATATGGCTGCGGAGGTAAAGTCCATGATGAAGTAGACAAATAAGGAGGGTACAGTGCCAAGGAGAAATTTTGCCATTGGTAGTGCCCAGTGTTGAAAGTGAAGCTACTCAGGAGTGATATCATGGAAAATGGCAGAGCAGGGATCTCCAAGAAACCACACACACACACTGGAACAACTGTGAGCTGGCAAAAATAGAAAGTCAGTCTAGAGTCTAATTTTAATTCTAGAGTCTAATTTTAAAATTTCCAGTGGCCAGGGGAGTGCTTAATAAAGAGACTGCTAAATTACATGAAAGTATTACAGCATTTTGGCTTATCTTCCACCATCCCCCATACCCCAGCTCAGTGATGATGTATACCAGGTGTGGCTTGCTGATGTTGGCAATGCAGACCTTGTTCTCAAATAATTGTGGTTGCCTAGTAGAGTGCTAGGCAAGCACTCTACTGCTGATGTACACCCCCAGCCCCAAGGTTGTAAATTTTGACTGTTCCCTGAGGGATTGGCCCTAGGTACCATCTTTTTTTTTTTTTTTTTGAGAGAGAGAGAGAGAGAGAGAGAGAGAGAGAGAGAGAGAGAGAGAGAGAGAATTTTAATATTTATTTTTTAGTTTTCGGCAGACACAACATCTTTGTCTGTATGTGGTGCTGAGGATCGAACCCGGGTCGCACGCATGCCAGGCGAGCGCGCTACCGCTTGAGCCACATCCCCAGCCCCATAGGTACCATCTTTTAAAATATTTTAAAGATGTACACTACCCCGAGTAGTCTGAGGCAAGGGACAGCAGATGGGCCAAGCAGCAGATAGACCAAAAAGTCTGAATGGAAGAAGATGAGAGGAAGATGTTTGGGAGAATAAGGGCTTCGGAGGCCTATATCATATACTGGGAAATCCAAACAGCAACACACATTCCCAGGACCAGACACTGAGAGGACCCTAGGTTTGTACTTTTGGCTGATCTTTGTGTTCTACGCAAGCAGGAGGTAAAGTCTAAGGCAGATGGATAGCTGTGTATTGAATAAGCATTGAATGAGGCAATCTGCAAATACCAGGAAAGTTTTGTTTTGTTTTTGGTCCAGATGTTGAGAAAATCTGTGTCAACTCAGTGGTTGACCATTGAAATATTGGAGCAGAGACTTTAGAGTCTATACATGCTAAGGAAGACAGCCTACAAAAATAGTATAGAAATGTCACTAAACAAACCAATGACTATAGCCCTTGATCACAGTAAATCTTGCAAAGGGGGAAATAATCCAATTTCCAGAGTTACCACATTATAATATTTTAAATGTCCAGTTTTCAAGAAGAGCAATTAGAAGGCATATGAAGAAAAAGAAAAGTATGACCAATCCACAGAAAAAAAAGAAATCAATTGAAATCTTCCCTAAAAAAAACCTAGGCATTAGACTTGCTAAAGACTTTAAATGTACTATCTTAAAAATATCATTAACTAAATGAAGGAAACCACAAATAAAGGAGAAAAATAAATGTATGAATAAATAGAGAATATCAACAGAGATAGAGAAATTATAAAAAGGAATAAAACAGGAAATTTGGAGCTGAACAATGCAACAGTTGAAATAAAAGATTTGAAAAGATGGGCAAAATTGACAAATCTTTAGCTAGACTGATAAAAAGAAAGAATATGCAAATAGTAAAATCATAAATAAGAGTAGGAATATCATTGTAGAACTTGCAGGAAAAACAGGTTTATAAGAAAATACTATGAACAACTGTACACTGACAAATTAGATGAGATAGATGAAATGAACAAATTTCTAGAAACACACAAATTGTTCAAACTGACTCAAGAAGAAATAGAAAATCATTTTTCTAATTTATCAAAGATCACTATTTGGATCATTACTTTGTCTGCCAAAATGCTGGTCCTTTCCATCTTGGGTTAATTTACATTTGAACAGTTTTTCCCCCCATACACCTATGGCCATTAGATTTCTAGAAAGCAGTCAAGATTGTTCAATGGAAGAAGGACAATCTCTTGTACAAATGGTTCTGGGACACCTAAGTATCCACATGCAAAATAATGAAGTTGGGCCCTGACCTCACATCATGTACAAGAATTAACTTTAAATGAATTAACAACCTAAATTAAGTGCTAAAACTTTAAAAAAGAAAACAGTAAATTTTCATGACCTTAGATTTGACAATGGTATCTTAGAACACTGAATGTGCAAGTAACAAAGGAACATATGTATACTCTGGACTTTATCAAAAGTAAAGTCTTCTGTGCATCAAAGAGCATCAAAGTGAAAAAACAACCTACAGAATAAGAGAAAATATTTGCAAAACATATTGGGCCTAATATCCAGAATACATAAAGAAATTACAATTCAACAACAAAAAGACAATCCAATTAAAAAAATGGGCAAAGGACTTTAATAGTCATTTCTATTATTTTAATAGACATTTCTATATTCTAGGAAGAATGATTGGCCAGGAAAAGATGTGTAACATGATTGGTTATTTGAAGACAGAAACCAAAACCAGAATGAGATACCTCTCCATACCCACTAAGATGGCTATAATAATAAAAATAGAAAATAAGTTTTGGTGAGAATTTGGAGAAATTGGAACCCTCTTACATTGCTTATGGGAATGTAAAATAGGTCAGTTCCTGTGGAAACAGTTTGATGGCCCCAAAAGTGAAACATTGAATCACCATGTGATCCGGCAATTCAAATTCTAGATATGTACCCCTAGAAAATGAAAACAGGTACTCAAATATATTTACATGCATGTTCATGGCAACATTATTCACTATAGGCAAAAGGGGAAAACAGCCCAAATGCTCTTCAGTGCATGAATGGATAAACAAATTGTGGTATATACATACACTGAAATATTATTCAGTGATAAAAAGAAATGAACTGTTGACTCATACTTCAATGTGGATAAATCTTGAAAATATGCTAAGACTAAGAAGCCAGACACAAAGAGACAATCTATATTTCCATTTATATGAAATATCCTAAATAGTTAAATCAATAGACACAGAAGTAGATTGATAGTTAAAGGGATCTGGGGGAGGAGGGGTCTGGATAAAACTTCTCAATGAAAATGTTTTGGAACTAGATAGAGCCAGTGGTTGTAGGACATTGCTCATGTACTAAACACTACCAAATTGTACACTTTAAAATGGCTAATTTTGTTATGTGAACTTCACCATACATACTTTTAAGTAAAATAAAAGTAAAGCTACTGAGAGAAGATGTGAGGGAAGGGGAGGGGGGGATAGTAGGGGATAGGAAAGGTAGCAGAATACAACAGTTACTAATAGGGCATTATGTAAAATTGTGGATGTGTAACTGACGTGATTCTGCAAGCTGCATTTGGGGTAAAAATTGGGAGTTTATAACCCACCTCAATCTAATGTATGAAATATGATATGTCAAGAGCTTTGTAATGTTGTGAACAACCAATTAAAAAAAAAAGTAAAGCTACTGTTCAATGGAAAAAGGACAGTTTCTTGTACAAATGGTGCTGGGACACCTGAGACAATGCTAAATTATTGGCAATCTCATCTTCACCCCACAGACTCTAAATCCTGGAATCATGTCCTCCTAGGCCTGTTTCAGGTCTGGTAGCAATTTTGTCTCTGTTCAATTGAATCCAGAGTTCCTGGTGGCTCTGAAGTAAGTGCTCTAGGGAACAGATCAGGAAAATTTTCATGATGTACCTCAAATCAGGCCCCTGATGCTCTCTTGAAGTGAGTAAAATCTGAAGGTTTAGGATGCATAGAAATCTAATACTACAAGAAGAGCATGCACGAAGTCAGTGCCCTCCTGCCTCGTGGTACTGACAGGCCCCTACCAAAAGCAAGGCCACTGCTCAGTTCTAATGTCAGGTTGATGCTGTCGTCCGCGCAGCGGACAGCGCTGCCGGACCCTTCCGTTTAAGGGAATCCCGAAGCGACCCACCCAGAGAGAAATTGGCGTCGCCCACCGGGCGGGGACGTGGGCGGGGCCACGAGCGGGGAGGAGGGACGTGGGCGGGGCCGCGAGCGGGGCGGGCCCTGGGCTGTGGGCGGGGCCTGCGCCAGTGCCCGGGCCAGCCGGGCTCTCCGCCAGCGGCGTAAACTCTTCTGGGGCGCAGCGGCGGAGCAGGTGAGAGAGCGGGCGGGGCTGGGGGCGCGCGGCCCAAGGCTCGAGCCCGCGGCGCTGGGGGCCGGGGGTGGACCTGGGACTTAAGGGCCCGGCCCTGCCCTCCTCGTGCCCCAGTCACGGCGATCGCGGCCCCTTCCCTTGCTCCAGGGCCGAGGCCCCTGAATGCACCGAGCTCGCGGCCTCTGCGGCCAGCGCGGGGGCGAAAGGGAGGGCGCCAGGGAAGCGGCGGTGAGGGGCCAACTCGGAACTGGGGCGTGGAAAGAGCGCGGCGACGACCGAGGCTTCTGGCCTCGTCCCGGCGCTCTCTGAGCCCGCTCCCCGCACCCTCCGGCCGCCAGAGCCCCCGCTGGGGGTGGGCGCGGTGCGATTTGTTAAAGGGCCAGAGTGCTTAAAGGGGCAGCGCACGTGGATCTTGGTCAGGCATTTTCTTCTTCCCTCGTGCCTGGGACCTCGCTTGCGCCTAGTCCATTCGGTCACTGCTTTGCGAAGAGGAGTAGAGGGGGTCTTCCCCAGTGGATGAGGAGTAGGGCGCAGGGCTTGAAGATGGCCTTGGTTACTAGCGGTGTTTGGCTGTTCTATCAGGCATTTATAGCGGTGGAGAGACGCCCAGAAGCAAGCCTTTGAGCTGGAGGAATCCGAAAACAGAAGCTTGTCCCCACTCCGAATTTTACCGATGAAGAAGCTGAGTCCACAGAGCTAAGTGACTTTGCCCAAGGTCGCCCAGGTAGGATATAGCACAGCCAAGTTTAGAACCTGGTGTCTTGGCCTCTACTTCTGCTCCCCAAACCTCAGCTTTTTGCTAGCTAGATGAAAGGTTCAGCTATGGCTTAAGAATTCCCTCTTAAAAATATGAACTGTTAGTGAAGTAATGCATTCCTTTTTACAGATGGAGGAACTGAAAGTATTCCATACAGAACAATTGCAAGTCAGTTTTAACTCAAAATAGACAGCCTGGGAAGCCAAGACTGTCCCCAGAATAATTTTGATCAGAACAGACTCCACCTTTCTAATACGTATGCCGCTGATGACCTCATAGTCCCTTCTGTAGACACCTGAACCCTCAAAGCTTCAGCCAAAACTTTTGGCAGTCATAAAAGACTCTGGATAAGCTTCTGCAGGTGTGTGAGCCTCAGGTTCCCCTTTCTGTGCAGGTGGCCATGTGGGAACCTGAGAAACTAAATCAGCTGATTTGTTTTCTGAGCCTAGATGGTGAAAGGTCCTCCTTTCTTCATTCATCTGAGAGCTGGCCATCCAAATTGATGTATTTGGTCTCCAAGACAGGGGTTAGGGTTGTGTATCTGTGAAGACTGTTGTTGCAGGGTGCAACGGATGCTGTTTCATATATGCTGTTTCAGATTTGGAGAAAGACTGTAACCTTTGGTGCCAGTATATAAGGTCTACAGTACAACATGTTAGCATGTGGGAAATGAATGCCTGGTTCCTGAGGCTGCTGTTGATTGTGCCTGACAGCAGGAGCAGAGGATCATGCCTGTTACTCCTTTCCTCTTCCCCTCTTCTGTTGCTGTCAGCTCCACTGCGCATGATTTGCCACATGAGAGACTTACCTTCCTTGGCTTCTCTTTGTTATTGGTGTTAAGGATGACAACATATCTTGTTTTAAGAGTTGGTCATATACGATTAAAAAACCATTTTGTTCTATAGTTATCGGTTATCTTAAGAACTTCAGTAATACTTAAGTAGTTGTTATTATTGCTCTTTTACAGAAGGGGAAGCTGAGGTTTAGAGAGTTAAGCAGCTCGAGACTTGAGTGCCTGTGAGCACCAGGATTTGAACATAACTGCCCATCTTGTCTATCTTTTTTGCACAGACATCTTCCCACATTCAAGACCCACTATGTCTCTGTGCTACTGCCCAGGAGGTCTCTGTGGGATCTCCATTACCAATTTACTGAGAAACCAGTAAAAATAAATAAATTAATTTTTTTTTTTTTTTTAAGAAACCAAGGCTATGTGTGTAAGTCATGTGTGTGTTTTTAACTGTTGCTTTGAGTTTGAGAGACTTTTGCTGGGGACTGACAAGGCAACAAATGTTTCTGCAAGTGTTTCCACCTGTTTCCTAGCTGTAGCTCCTGGGGGAGGGGTATTGGGGCCTAGAGGTGGGCTGGCCCAGGAGGCCCTCTCCTCCCCAGTCTGGATCCTGTATACCTTCTATAATGTTGTACTCTAGGCTTGAAGATGGTATCACCACCATGCAAGGGTTTGGGGAAAAGGATAATTTCATGTTAATCCTCAGGAAAGAGTAAACATCAGCAAGAAAGATCATTTTTTATATCCTCTTTATTGACTGGGAGAATGATTACTCATCTTTGCTAGAATTCTAGAGCAGGGGAACAATAACGTAAAGGGTATTCACCTTTCTATTGAACCATAGCCAGAAACTTCCTGACTTTTTTTAAAAAAATAAAAATAATACATTTTCATTCTAAAAAAAAAAAAAATTTCAGTAAGTTTTTGTTTTGTCATCTCCTAGCCATCAGCCCAGAGATAACTACTCTCAGCATGCATTTTCTTCCAGTGCTCTACTCCAGGTGCATATGTATACATTTGTCTCATTAAAACAGTAGATATAGAAAGTGTAAAATGAAGTTGTGTATCCTGTTTTTTTTTTTTTTTCTTCTTCTTCTTGCTACTGGGATTGAACTCAGGGGTACTCTACCTCTGAGTACAACTCTGGCCTTTTTTACTTATTATCTCGGGATGATGTCTTGCTAAATTGCCCAGGCTGTTGAACTTATGGTTCTCCTGCCTCAGCCTCCCACATTACTGGGATTATAGGCATATACCACCTTGCTTGGCTCCTGTTTTTTCCTATTAATGTTATAATGTCTTAATAATTTTCCCTTCTTTAAGTATGCTAATGCTGTCATTTGGAGCTATATGTTCCCCATGTCTTAACACTTGTTCTGAGAGTGGCACTTTTGGGAGGAGATAGAAACTTTAGTAAGAGGTGGGGCTAGTGGGAGGTCTTCAAGTCATTGAGAGTGTGCCCTTGAAAGGGATTGTAGGACCCAGCTCCTTCTTGGGTCGTTTTACTTTGCTGCCAGGAGGTGAATGGTTTTGCTCTACCACCTGCTCCTGCCATGCTGTATTATATTTCTTTTTATAAGCTGATTATCTCAGATATTTGTTATAGTAACAGGAAACTGCCTTAACACTACTTGGAAAACCAGACTTGATGAATACGTCCTTTTATTCTTACCAGTCTTGCTAAAGGACACTTTCCCTTTCCGGGTCTTTTGAATTGGCCCAGAGAAGCAGTGCCATTTCTCCTCTATGGCCTCACCTGGCCACATAGACTGCAGCTGAGGGAGAACAGACAGGGTCTGGGGGCTAGAGTTGGGTGTGGGGAATAGGAGGGACTTTACTGAGAGCTTTAAGGTGGCATGATGTAAGAGTGAAGGATTAGGGGACACATCTCTGCCCATAGCGAAGACACAGGCCTTATGAATATGCTCCCAGAGAGACCATATGGTGTGCAGTATGGGCTACCTGACCAGCCCCCACCCCCCAGTCATTATGTGCATGAGCTTCACAGGGCTGAGTGGGCAGATGAGGGCTCCTCCATGGGCAATTTGGAGACCTGCATTTAACTGTGGCTTTTGTCTGGGTTTGAGGCACAGCACTGCAAAAAAGGGGGAAAAAACAACTATGACTTTTGGTCATGGACATAGAACTTTAACTGATTTCTTCTGCCCCTCTGGACTTCAGTTTCCTTAACCGTAAAATAGGGGGCTGACTATGTGGCCTTTAAAGTCCTTGCCCACTTTAACATCATCTATTGAAGCGGCCTTTCCTTAGACAGTGTTCACATTGCCAGAGTGCAGGGGCCTGGGGCTGGATGGAAATAGGATCTCTCCCTAGGGCCTGGCCTTTGTAGCCAGTTCATGTATCTGGTGGCTTAGCAGATTCCTGACTTTCCAAGAGGGACATAAATAGGCTTCCATCCTCCCTCATTGTCCCCTTTGTTTCATGTTCACTATAACTTCAATTTATTGAATACCCACTGTGCTTCAGACACTTTACACATTAGTCTTCACAATCATCTTGCAATGTATCCCTATTCTGCTTTTCACAGAAAACACCTGTCAAATTAAATCATCCTAGGCCACACAGCCAGTGAGTATATGGTTGAAATCACATAAGTACAAGTAGGTAACTCTGTCAGCCTCCAAAGAGACTGTGTTTGACCACTGGCTTGCTGCTTCTCACTAAAACAAAACAAACAAAAAATACCTTTCTGGGTCTAGTTGAGGCTGGTGTGCTAGGGGCTCCCTCTGCCACTTTCCTTCAAATTGCCCTTTTCCCAGGCAGGAAAGGAAAATTTCCCCAGGCATTTCTGAGAAAGAAAAGAGCCAGTGGAGGTTAATCTAGAGCCTGGGCCAGGGTTCAGGAGGCCCTTGCAAGTGTACCTGGAAGAGTGGGGCAGTACTTTGGGTCCTCCCTGGGACTCAGGTCCCTGCTCTGGCTGAGGTCACCTCCCACTGGGGGAACCATTCAGTTAAGTTGTGTGTGTCATGAACTGGGATGGACAGATGAATAGTCAGCTGGGGCCAAATACATATTCAGGTGCTCAGGGTGGTGAGAGAGGTGGGCAGGATTTCTCAGCATGTCATCTGACCTTAGGAAACCCTTCTGTAGTCTAGAGGAAGATTGTGGGGGCTTTCCAGGAGTCATGGGAGTGCTGTGAAGTAGCCATGTGACCACAGAACGTGACCTGCTGGAAACCAGCGCTGCTCTCTTTGACCGCCAGAGGGTATTATTCATTTGACCCTGCAGGGGTGGGGGGGACCAGGTGTCCAGGCTCCAAACCTTTCTCTGTAGCCCCCATATTTGTGGCAAGAGCAATAACTTGCAGTTTAATATTATTTTTCACGAGACACTGGGGTTTGCTATCCCATTTAAAAAACCTGTTTCCTACCTGAGTCCATAGGCTTTGAATGTTAAAGTTAAACCTTTGCTTTTCTCTGGAATGAAAAGAGGAAATTGGGTCACTGGGTTTCCATAATCATTGCAGGAACTGCTGACACCAGCCGGCTGGGAAACTTCTCTGGGTCAGACTCCCTGGGTTTGGCTCATCAGTATTTTGATCCCATTCAGCTGTTCAATGGAAATGAGCAGTGGCTTCTTTGGATGTTGTTGCTTCCTAATTCATGGCTGCCTTCAGCCACAGGCTTTTTTCTGTCCCCATCAGCCACTGTGCATTTTCCCCAGGTACCCTGAGGGAACAGGGAGCAGGGGGTTGGAGACTGGAAAGCTGAGAGAGCTGGTTGCTCTGGCTGATAGGATTTGACATCAGCACTGGAGAATTGCCCAGCCCCACCCCCACCTGGCTGTGAGTCAGGCTCCAGCGGGAATTCTGTGCGTCACTCTGATGTGGACACACATCCAGCAAGAGGTTGTTTATCACCACTGTTGGGTGGTGATTTTTACCTCCAAGGATTTCAGCGCCATCAGGCTTTAATGCGGACTTAGAAGCCTTGCAAAGCAGACTCTTAGCAATTCAAAAGAGAAGCAAAAGGAAAATATCCCAGCTGCTCTGTTTTTCTTCAGGAATCAGGTAATCCAGTCCAAGGAAGGGATTCAGAAAGGGGCAGGAGTGGAGGAAACCCTGTCTAAGTGTTGATGCTTGCTTGGTGTTTTCCTTTAGAAAATTAATAGCTTTTAAAAACTGCAAATGCCATCCATCTTTATTTTTAAAACTTTGAGAAATGCAGGAAAATATAAAATTAAAATTACCCACAGTCCCACCAATCCAAAGATCACCACCTTTAACATTTTGTAATATCTTGCCATTCTTTCATAGATACACATTTTAAAAGAAAATTCAGATTATTATGTGCAGTTTTGTAAATTATTATTTTATATTTTGTTAAATTTAACATATTGCTTTTTAAAATGTTGTTCGAAGTAAGATTTTTAGTGGTTCTGTAATAGTCCCCATAAGACGGATATGCTACTCTCCCCCTTACATATGGAGGATACATCTCAAGACCTCCAAAAGATGCCTGGAACCTCAGATAGTACCAAATCTTCCATATACTTTGCTTTTTCTCTATACATACACATCTAGGATAAAGTTTAACTTATAAGTTATGCATAGAGATTAACTAATAATAATATAAAACAATCATAACAATATATTATAATAAAATTTACTTAAAACAAAGGAATTTTCCATGTAATGTTTTTGGACCACAGTTGATCATGGGTAACTGAAACCACAAAAAGTCAAGTTGCAGATAGGAAGGCCAACTGTGTCTCAGTACAGGGTCAGATGTCTCATTCACTTAAGTAACTGCAACACCCAGTTTTTTTGCATGAATCTTGCTGTTTTCCGAGAAGTAGCATTTCAGAATCTCAAGATATGAATATCTTTATAGCTTTTGATTTTTCAGTTCAAAATGTCCCAGTGGTGTTTGACACTCAGTTTTTCCACAGCATGCACTATTTGGGGCCTTTTTTGGATGTGAGCACTATGCTAGTCTGAGCACCTTCCATTCCTTTGCCTCCCCAGTTGTTTTCTGATCAGGCCCTCCATGTTTAGGGGAAAGGGCTGTTCATTCTTTTACTCCCTCATCCAGCAGTGGAGTAGTGCTGAGCAGTGAGGACATGGAGGTTGTGGGTGAGGAGGTGTACTTGCCTTACTGAGCCAAGGCCCAGCCTGGTGATTAAACAGCCAGAACATCCTAGAGACTGTCTAATGGGCATAGTTGCTCAGGAACCATCCTAGAATGCAGAATCTCAGGCATTAGGATGGAGCTCCAAGATCTGCATTTGGGGGGGGGGGGCGGGGACTACAGATTGAACCCAGGAGTACTTAGCCACTGAGCCATATTCTCAGCCCTTTTTTATTTTTTTTTAAATTTTGAGACACAGGATTGCTAAGTTGCTTAGGGTCATCCTAAGTTGCTGAGGCTGGGCTTTGAATTTGTGATCCTCCTGCCTCAGCCTCCCAAGCTACTGGAATTACAAGTGTTCACCACTGTGCCCAGCTGGAATCTGCATTTTTAATACACAACCTAGCAATAGTGTTGAAGAACCAGGAAACAGAATCCCTGGGTCCTAGTGTGCTTTGAATCAGTCACTTTTTATTTTCTTGTGATGCCAGGAATGGAACCCAGGGCCTTGCACATGCCACACAAGCACTCTACTGCTGAGCTATATCTCCAGACCAAATTGGTTGCGTGGCCCAGTGGTAGAGCACTTGCCTAGTTTGCCCAAGGCCCTAGGTTCAACTCTTAGTACCGCAAGAAGAAGAACAGTCATTTTTTAAACCTCTTTCCTCTTCTGTAAAATGGGAGATAATAGTGGCACCTAACTCCTGGGGTTCTTGCATTTAGTGCCTACTAAGATTCCACCACTGCCCCCCCAGTGGTCATGACCACCTTTGAGAAATAGTGATCTTAAAGGGCAGCCTTTCTTAAATGCTTTGTTGGTCCCTCAAGTGGTAGGAGATCACGAGAGGTACCTCCTACCTGTCACCCTCACCCCGAGCAGGCTAGGAGGGTTGTGATCACATTGTGCCCATGCTTTACCAATAAAAACTAGCTTTTCCCCCAATCACTTCTAAACACCAGACCTCTCCTGCCCTGCCTGCCTGGAGCTTGGGCCCTGTACTTTCTTTGGCATCAGGGGAGTTTTAAAAAATAATAAATGAAAGAAGGAATCTGCTTCAACAGAGTTGTTTCTGGTGAGGAGGCTATATGTATTAATTTCTTTGTGGACTCAAAAGCATATTTTTTGGTTTTCAAATGTTTCTTCCTAAAGAGCTGTTAGGTCCTGATGAGAGCAGACCTATATGCTGGTCAGCAAGTATGGATGGTGAGGACAGTGTTCTTCTCTGTTCAGTGCAGTGTCACATGGAATGAGCATAGCCTTTCTTTAAGCTTACCCTCCCCAATGTGTCCTCAGATATCAGGGAAACTTGGGCAAAGTGCTTTCCAGGGAATATCTTAGCTCTTGGCAGCTGAATGGAGAAATGGAAATTGGAAGGACTTAGTCCTGTTTGGTCCTAGGTGCCCTACCTTTTTGAGCCCACTCTTCTGTTAGCTCCCTTTGTCCTTCATAGAAGCACCTTTCCATTTCTCTTGAGCTTATCTCCAAGTCTTAGAACAGGCAGCCTCTGAACATTGTTACACTAGGGGGTCTGAAGAGCAAACTTGTCTGGTCCTCAGGGGCTGACTCTGGTGTTTGAGATACAAGGACTTCCAGATCTGCTCCTCCATTCACTATGAAGATGACTCACAGGCACCCTAGAGGCATGGGAAGAACACTAGGAGGGAGTTTGTAATTTATTAATTCACACCCCAAACAAAACAGAAATGACATGCTAACAATGGATGAAAAGAGCCACTAGCATCATCTCCCATCTAAGGCATCAATTTTGAAAGTTATAATTTAGCTAGAGAAAATGCAACCAGCTGTTTGTTTTAGGTGCCCCCCCCACACACTTTTAATATTGTTGCAGTGCTGGGATAGAACCCAGGCCCTTGTACATGCCAGGCAAGTGCTCTACCAGTGAGCTGCAGCTCTAGCACTAGGTGCTCTCTGAGTAAGAGAATTCACCAATCCTTGAGGGGGGATGTAAGGGGAACTCCTGAGTCTAAGCAGGTGTTCATTTAGGGTGTATCTAGAGAGGCTAAGCCTCACAAATGAGAGGACAATCTTAAAGTTTCTTCTAGAACCCACCTGATAATTTCTCTCATTTTCATAGATGAAACAACTAAAAGGGAAGAACTACCCCAGGTCTCATGGTGAGTTGGGGCTGTGAAGCTTTGTTCCCTCAAACTGGTTCCCAGCCAGGGCTTGGGGTCATAATACTCTCTTATGGCCTTGGGCTAAACCTAGTCTTGGGGGATTCCGAGTGAAAGGGTGAGAGCCTCTGCCTTGGTAAGGCACCCAGCCCCTCCCTGGAATGGTCTACTCGACCAGGTACTTGCTATTGTCAGGATAGGTCCCATCTTATATATTCACTTAAGTGGTTACCACTTTCTAGAATGACCACCTCCTTCCATCTCAGCCAGGCAAAATATTCCTAACCTGTGAGGCGTACTTCCTGTTTCTCTTACTCCATGAAACCTGAGCCATCCAATGCTAATGGTTGACAGATTTTCTTTTTCTTAACTTAGCAGCCATGGTCCTTATTACCTCCCTCCTGGAACTTACTTTTCTTTCTTCTGTTCTTATTCCTGTTTTTCTGATAGACCCTCAATGAGATCTTCTGAGACTGAGGGGTTTATTGGCTAAAATCCCTGCGAGATCAATGGGGAGCCTTTGCAGTAGGCTTGAGCCAGGAGGTAAACAGAGGCAGGTCATGCTTCATGCCTATAACTGGGAAGGAGTTAAAGTTCCTATGAGAATACTCCAGGCCACAATGGCTGTCTTCAAAAAGAAAAAAAGTGGCTGTTTGGGTGGAAGGACCATCTGGAAATCCCATGAATTCCAGAGTGACTTGCCTGGAGATGAGCTTTCAGCAGAGTGGGGTTGACCATCCTTCCCACAGCAGAAGTTCAGCCCCAACAGTCTGTGGGAGGTTACTGGTGGCTCAACAGATATCCCTGTTCAAGATGTCCCCAGTGGGTTGTCCTGTGTCCTTTCCAGACCTGAAGTGTGTGTGTGTGTGTCACTGCATTGGTTTTCATGGGGTTTTGCTGTGTTGGAACTCCATTTGGAACTACACAATAGTCCTCGGGGCAGGCTTCCCTCCTCTGTGGTCTCTTTGGCATTGGTGCTCCTTGGGGTCCCACCCATAGTGGCCCTTCCACCCACACACTTGCTAGTGTGGGTGCACTTTCTCTTGTGGCTGTGGCTACCACTACTTAGTTCATGATTCTTCTACCTAGACCCTCAGACTCAGATGGGCCCTCAGTGAACTCCCTTTTTTAACCCACAGATACTCCATGGGTTCCTGAAACAAATTCAGTCCTTCCCCTGAACCTTGCTTCTCCTGTCATTCCCAGCTTAGTCCAGTGTGGCAATCATCCTAGGTCCCATCCTTTATTTTATTCTCCATATCAGGTCCCTACATCAGATTACCACCTCATCCTTCTGGACTGTCCTCTTCCCTTTGCAGTCACTGGCCAGACTGGGGGACTTATAAACATAAACACAGATCAGATCTGTCATGTGTCTTGTCTGTCCTTAAAGAGACAGAGGCCTCCCCCACGTGGCATAGGAGACCTTTCACACCACCGCAATCTGACCTGCCCTCTGCCCTTTGCATCCTCTGCCTCACCTGGAAAATCTTGTCTCCAGCAAAATTTCTATCTTCTCTAGAAAACACTCCTGGTCTTTGAGATCTAGGCCCTTCTTTGTATTACCTTTTGACCAACATCTGGATGATACCATTTGTCACATTGGATGATTTTTGTTGATAGCACAAAAGTATCTCTTACTCATCTTTATATTCCCTGGGGTACAAGCCTCCTCAGGCATTTCCACACTTGGCAGCGCAGCCTCAGGCAGCCCTTAGGAGCTCCTATTCTATAGCAGTCATTTAACATTACAGGTCTCATGATGGGGAGGACCTGTGTCTGGGTCTTCAGGCTGTCCCATCCACCACCTTAGCCCTCACTGACTTTGCCTCACAGAGTGATACAGGATCCCTGTGCTCCTTTTCCAGGTGCTTCCTGAGGCAGGGCCATGCTCACATTCATGGCCTCTGACAGCGACGAAGAAGTGTGCAATGAGCGGACATCCCTGATGTCAGCCGAGAGTCCTACACCGCGCTCCTGCCAGGAGGGCAGGCAGGGGCTGGAGGATGGAGAGAACACTGCCCAGTGGGTAGGTCCCACTAGCAGTTGGAGGTCTTAAAACAGGAGCCTGGGGTTCCTAAACTCTATGGATTGGTATAGTTTGTATTTGAAATGTCCCCCGAAGCCCTGTCCCATGTGTTAAGGGCTTAGTCCCCAGGATGGTTCTACTGGGAGGTGCGAGGACCTTTAGGAGGTGGAACCTAGTGGGAGGTCTTCAGGTACCTGGGGTGTGTTCTTGCAGGGAGTAGTGGGACCCCAGCCTCTTCCTCTTCTCTTTCATGGCCTGGCCATGAGGTGGCCTGTTTTGTTCTGCTCTGTGCTTCTGCTGTAATGTGCTTCCTCACTTCAGGCCCAAGGGAATAGGGTCAGTTGATCAAGAACTGGAACCTCCGAAACTGGGAGCACAAATAAACATTTTCTTTTATAAGTTAACTTATCTTAGATGTGTGTTAACAGAGACAGAAGCTAACATGATTGAAAAACAGACATTCTCCAACTGGAGAGAGGAGGGAGTAAATCTGAGAATTGGCCAAGGAAGTAGATTGTCCGCTATGGTGGATCTTGCATCTTTGAGGGATTTCTAAGTAGACTCTCCACACAGTCTAAAATCAGCTGTGAAATGGCCTGGGTAGTGCCCTCCATCCTGCCCCCTTAGATTTACCTTTCTAGTGCAGGTCACTGTTTCCATGGTAACATGAGAGTGAGTTTGGAAGCTAGAACAGGTAACACTGAAGCTTTAGGAAGGTAGGAGGGAAACTTATTTGGATAGGTATGCAGCCAGACATGATATCCATGAGATGAATCTGCCTAAGTCACCATTGACTCTCCAGCTGGAGGTACTGTCATCTTACCTGCAGCCCCAGGGCAGGAGTGGGGTAGATTTGGGAGAATCACTTAGCTGTGCCATCTGCCTTTTATTAGGCAGAACATCTGAATCTGCCTAAATCCCTTTCTCTGTTTTGCTCATTATTGTAGTTAAAAACCTTTCTTTGTGCACTTTTTTCTTAGAGCCAGCTTTAATCCCCTTTGCTGAAATTTGAGCTCATTTCTCCACATTTTTCACAAGCACAGAGCCTGTTGTCCTGAATTCTGAGTGAAATCTCACCAGCTCAAGGTCACTGCTCAACCTTTTCTTGCTATTTTCTTCTTTTATCTCCTGGAGTTTTTGTGCATTTTACTTGTTTGCGTTCCAGTCCTTCAACAGCTCTCCTTCCCTTAGATAAACAACTAAATTGGAACTCTCTCTGCAAAGAACCATCACGAAGCAACTGTCCTTTTCTGATTTGGTTTTATTTATCTCGTCCTTTTGCTGTTAACCTAATTAACATGGTAGCTAGTGGCCCTTAATTCCACCGTTCCAAAACACTAATTCTTGCCAACCAGTTTCTGCCAGTATGTGTCTGACAGGTATCCTTCCCTCCTTGTTGCTCGCTCAATTGAACTCTCTCACCTATCCAGAGCCCAGCTCTTCTAATTCAGAGCTACAAGTTTTCTTCTTGATTTTGTGAGGCAAAAGTTCAAGGTAATTTCTTTCTCTACCAGTTCCTAGAGTCTTATTCACAACCCAAGAAAGTCCCCCTATGTGCTCCTTATTCTAATTAGTGATTTATCGATGGAAATAAATTTTTTTCCTTCTACCACCTGGCCTGTCTCCTCCCAGGTCAGTATGACCATTTGAACAGAATTGAGGGGCATCCTGAGTCCCTGTAGTTTGGTAGGGAAAATATCTTTTGATGGGTTCCAAATTCATTAGCTGTTGAGTTGTGGACCAGAGACTGCTCTTCTGTGGCAGTGGCAGCCTCCCTCTCTTTATTTGTGCTGGTTAGTCCAACTCCATTTTTTCTTTACTATTGTCCTCCCAAATCTTTCATACATCCTAAAAATGCAACACTCCCACATCTCGATTACAGCTCTTAAATTGTTGCTTATACCTAGAAAACAACATTCAGCTTCTCATTTCTGATTTCAAAATCCCTGCCCTACATCACCAGTTCATCATGTGGGGCAGGCACTCCATGGTCCTCAAGATGTGGTTTCCCACAGAGGAGCCAAGATAGCGAGGAGGACTGCGAGGAGGACCCTGACCACTATGACTGCAGCGCGGTCCCTGGACGGCCACCAGGCCTGGAGGAAGAGCTGACCCTCAAATATGGGGCTAAGCACGTTATCATGCTGTTTGTGCCTGTCACACTGTGCATGATTGTCGTGGTGGCTACCATCAAGTCCGTGCGCTTCTACACAGAGAAGAATGGACAGCTGTGAGTTGGGGGCCTGGGCAGTGTGGGGTGGAGTGGCAATAGAGTGGAGATGGGTTTGGGGTGGTTGTGGCTTCCCTTGGCCACTGCACCTGCAGCTGCATGCCATTGACAGTGAAGAGTAGGGACAGAGGGCTACCTGTGTTCATACCCCGACCCATTGCCGCCTGGCAGTGACTTGCCTGGGCGTGCTTCTCGACTTCCTTCTCTGTGTTGGAGTTTAATAATGGGGCTACCTGGAGAATTAAGCAAGTGAATAACATAGAAGGCAAGCTCTGGCCACACAGCACTGAGCTCCATGTTCCAAAACCCAAGTCTCTGTGTTCCCTTGGATATAAATTGATGGTGTTAGATCAGATGATTTCTGAGCTTCCAGCCTGGAGAGGAAGATTTACAGGGCCCTTTGTTGATGGCAGTAAACTTGACACATACATGCAAATGTTGCAGCATAAACAGGATCTTCCCTTCTGACTTCCCTGTGCCCATCACTGTTCAGAGCCTTCTCTAAACATCTGGGGGTTTTAGTTGGAAACTTATTTGGATTTGATTTGGGGTTTTTAAAAGAAAGGGAACGAAACACCACCCTCAGGAAGCTTATACCTGTTGGGGACTCAGAGCAGCACAGGTGAAAAGCATTGAGAGGATTGGCCCAGCAGATGCTCCTGGAAGTCCAGGCTGGGAATAGCAGGTTCTTGTGCCCCACCAGGGCTCCAGTGGGTGGGGATGGGGGAACAGCCCTGGATAAGTCCTAGTCTGGGTGGAGCTGATGAAGAAGTGTGGATGTGAGACACCATTGGATCTGTATGGACCAGGGCTGACAGAGAGAAGCACCTCCAGGAGGGATTTAATTTGGGTGGTAAGGAGAGGTGTTGATACGGTCATCTAGTCCATGCTCCCTCTGCTCCAGACATGAAGCTGCAAGCCACAGGTACATGGTCAGGATTCTGGCAAAGGACCCAGCAGTCAGGGACTGCTCATGATGGTGGAAGCACTCCTGTCATGAGGGCTGTGCAGAAGCAGTGTGGGAATGTCCAGGCACCCACAGTGGCTCCGAGCATCGCTCAGGGTTGGGGGTGTTACAGAGCAGGCAGGAACCAAGACCACCAGCCTGTTGCCTTCCCAGCATCTACACTCCCTTCACCGAGGACACTCCCTCAGTGGGCCAGCGCCTCCTCAACTCTGTGCTGAACACCCTCATCATGATCAGTGTCATCGTGGTCATGACCATCTTCCTGGTGGTGCTGTACAAGTACCGCTGCTACAAGGTGAGGCCCGTACATCCTCTGCCCATCTTTCCCTCCTCCTGTCTCTCCTCTCCTCTCCATAGCACCTGCCAAATGGGGCCCACTGTACAGTAACATTTTTTGAGGGGTACTAGAAATTGAACATAGGGCCTCACAAATGCTAGGAAGTCCTCTACCACTGAGCTACATCCCCAGCCCTCACAACAATCTTTTTTAAAAAAACTTTTAGAGCCCTATCTTTTCTGGGAAATAGACTGATTTGGGAATTCTTTCCCACCCTACTCCTGTCTCTCACCATGGATTACCTAAAACTATTGTTTTTTAAACTTTCATGGCTATAGTGATGCATATCTATAGTCCCAGCAGTTTGGGAGGCTGAAGCAGAAGGATCACAAGTTTGAGGCCAGCCTCAGCAACTTAGAAAGACACTGTGTCAAAATTTTTTTAAAGGGGTGGGGGTATAGCTCAGTGGAGAGGTTCAATCCCAGTACTGCCAAAAATACAAAACAAAAACACACAAACTTTATTCCACTTACTGAGTTCCTCTTTTTAATGTTCCAAGTGTCAGTTCTCCCATTCAGAAGGTAATTTTGTTTTGTTTCTCCTCCTGAAGTTCTATTTTAGGTTTCCTTCACCCTGACACTTCCCCTCTGGGTTTATTTTTATTTTTCCATTTCCCTTTTGGACAGGGATGATCAGATGCTATGCTGAGGCTTTCAGCTCTGGGAAGTGTTTGGGTTGGACCCACCTGCAGCCACTGAGCCACCCCTGGGAGTAGCTGAGTCATGCCTGGCCCCAATTATGGGTAGCTCCTGTCCCCAAAAATGCTATAAGCTTTTAGACAGTGGTTTTAGGCTGAAGGCTTTACAACCATAAAGATTGAAAGGAAGTTAAGCTAGGCATTACCTAATTGAAAACTGCACACAAGCTTGGCCCATTGCTTCATATTTAGGCAGCTACTGTTCATGGAGCCCGGAGAGAGGAGAGGCAGAAAGACTGGGGTCTGCAGGGATGAGACAGGTGGTGTAGGCAGGGAGCTGAGCAGTCCCAGGGAGAGTGACATGGGCATGAGCCATGGGAAGGACTATCAGGAAATGCCCCTGAGCTACAACTTATGGATAAATAACAGTTGTCTGTGCAAATGAGGCAGACCTTTAGTATTGAAGCAGGAAGATCACAGGAATGGTGGGAAGAGGTAGAGGGCTGCTCATTTGGAGCAGAACATATGGCATGTGGGTCAACGAGCTAGAAACAGCGTGGGGAGCATGGAATACTGGCCCTGTTATGGCCAGCAGATGTCAGGTGGCCAGGCCCAGAGACCACGAAGAAGTGTCTTAACTATCTTTCAGTAAGGTATTCTTGGAGATGTGAAAGCAGGAGATAATTGTGACCCATGTGGGCGGATGGTAGTTGCAATAAAGAGTATGAACAAGTTCCCTCTTGACTTGGCATGCAGCAGGGCCTTGGTGGCCACTTTCCACCAGGTAGACCAGGTCTCTGCTGGGGTCCTGATGGACCAAGCTGCTAAGTGATGAGCTGGTCCTCAGAGATGAGACTGCAAGGAAGTGACACCACTGTACCACTGAGGACTAGCTGAGGATCTGGTTTAGGATCAGGCCCACCCTTGTTTTTGACCTCTTCATGCTGGGCCAACAGAAGATAGACCTATTTGTAGACCCTTGGGTAGGAGGAGACTTTCAAAAATAGTACCTCAAGGGGCTGGAGCTGTAGCTCAGTGGCAGAGTGCTTGCCTAGCATGTATGAGGCACTGGGTTCGATCCTCGGCACCACATAAAAACAAACAATGGTATGATGTCCACCTACGACTACAAAAAAAAAAAAATTTTTTTTAAATAGTCCTTAGATAGGCCTGCCTGACCACTTAACGCTGAAATTACACCCCAGTGAGTCTTCTGTCACTTTTCCTACTGATCTTTTTTTCTCCCTTAACCCTTATCACTACCTGTTAATATTGTGCCTATTCATTTATGTGATATTTGAATTCCCTTCATCCTAGAATATACTCAAGAATAGAGACTTCATTGGTTCTCTCTCCAGAGCCTAGAATAATGCCTGGCAAGTAGGAGATACTCAGCAAGTAGGAGATACTAAGAGAGTTGGTGCTGAAGTGTGATGAGCACAAGGCTGAGGCTCATCTCCCTCAGACAACTGCAGGGTGACCTAAGAAAGACCTCCTTCTCTGTAAGATGGCCACCTGACACTTTCCCACACGTTCATGAAGTAGCCTATATAAAAAGGACACCCAGCCTAAGCAGCAGTCCTAGCAGCCTGGGGGCTTGTGGTCTGGGGAGCTTGGGAATCTCTTTTCATGGTCCTCCTATTTCTTTTGTCTAGTTCATCCACGGCTGGTTGATCATGTCCTCTCTGATGTTGCTGTTCCTATTCACTTACATCTACCTCGGGTAAGTGGTAGTTGGTGAGCAGCAGGGTCCCTGGGGACCCCTCCCAGCATAATGGATATGAAAGACCCTGGTAGGGAAAGGTGGCTCTTGAGCTCCAGCTCTCCCCAGAATCAGCTCTTCTAAGAGTCCAGGCCTCTAGGTTCCTCTTGCACAGACCTTGACAGAGGAGTAGGGCTCCAGTGTGGGCCATATCTTTCTGATTCCTGATTTAAACCATCATGGAGCGGCTCTCTATTACCACCAAGAGGGACAGAAGCCCCTCAAATTTTACATTCCAATTTTGGGCTAGGTCTGGATACTTATATAATTAATGGGGGGAAAAAAACCTGTCTACCCTTTGATTTGGTTTATTAGCCTCACCAGGGACACAAAGAACATTTCCCCGGGCTTTTTCCAAAAGCAGAGCATCTTCTAAGTGGTGCCAGTGAACGTTTATATGAGCCATTCCAAGCATGAGTCATTGCTTTATTCCCCATCCTATTCCAGAAACAAATATTTTAAGTGCTTGGTTGTAGGACCAGTGGAACTGGGGTACGGGAACATAGTAAATAAGACCCAGGTTGTCAAAACCTAGATTGGGACTTAATGGCTGAGGAACAGAGGATGTTAACCATGCAGATGTGACATCTCCACTGAGTTTCCCACCCCATGGCTCAACCTTGGTCCTGCAGAGAAGTGCTCAAGACCTACAATGTGGCCATGGACTACCCTACTCTCTTCCTGACTGTCTGGAACTTCGGGGCAGTAGGCATGGTGTGCATCCACTGGAAGGGCCCCCTGGTGCTGCAGCAGGCCTACCTCATCATGATCAGTGCCCTCATGGCCTTGGTATTCATCAAGTACCTCCCAGAGTGGTCTGCGTGGGTCATCCTGGGTGCCATCTCTGTGTATGGTAGGTGGAGGTGAGCCTGGCAGTGGGCAGGGGGTGATGCCTAGGACTGAGACACTCTCAATACTGCAGAAGAATGGCAGGTGTCAAAACGCTCAGACCCACCCTGAGGAAGCCTTGTAGGAAACTCTTTGTAAAATATCGGGGTCCCATGGACGCATGTTGTTCTAACCAGTAGACACCACACACCTTATTTTCATTCTTGTTCTCGTGATTGTTGAGCATGCCACTGTAAGCACTAGACACACTAAAATCTCTGTTCCCAAGAATAACCCAAAGTACCTTGAATACCCTAACTACTCAAAATGCTAGCTATTGTTTAATTAATATTAGTATGATTATTATTGCCAATATTGACATTCCCGTTTTAAGGCCAAGAAATTTAAGACTCAGCCAGGCATGATGGTGCACGTCTGTAATGGCTCAGGAGGCTGAGACAGGAGGATCGTGAGTTCAAATCCAGCCTCAGTAACAGCGAGCCACTAGGCAACTCAGTGAGACCCTGTCTCTAAATAAAATACAAAATAGGGCTAGGAATGTGGCTCAGTGGTTGAGTGCCCCTGAGTTCAATCCCTGTACCCCCTGCAAAAAAAGAAAAAAAAAGAAATTTGAGACTCAAGAGAAGTGAGACTTCTAAGCCTGTCCTCTGGGTCTCAGGTTCACAGCTCTTTCTTGTTTGGTTTACTGCTTTAGGCCCTGCTCTGGGATCCAGCTAGTACAAGATTCTAGATATGACCAGAAATTGATGAGGTTGGGTAGCTAGTCCAGTGACTGTGAACATTCTGGCAGCTCTACCCTGGGGATCCTGGTGATAGAGAGCTGACTCTTCTCTGGGGCTCCTTGGGAATAAATGTGTTTTTTAACATGACAAGGACGTGTCTGTTTTCCCAGATCTTGTGGCTGTGTTATGTCCTAAAGGGCCACTGAGAATGCTGGTGGAAACTGCCCAGGAGAGGAATGAACCCATATTTCCTGCCTTGATATACTCATGTAAGTGGGCACCCATACCTCTGCTTGACCAAGGAGTCAGCAGGCAACCTAAAGTGGGGATAGGGGCACTTGGCCTTGGCTTTCAGAGTTGACAGACACTCTTTCCCTGACTGAAGGAGAGGATCCTGCCATGGTGATACCAGGAAGCTGTGCACCTTCAAAGACCACAATGGGCTGTATCTTGCTGTCACACAAGAAGCATCATGGGAAGTCAAAGCAGGAAGGGGAACTCTGAGGGGGCCTGGGTCAGCCCTGTGACTGCATCCCACTTATCACTCAGTGGTGGTGCAGGCCATGCTCTCAGGATCCTCTGTAGCCCTGAAACCACCCCCTCAGCCTTTTAGGCTCCTGAGGAAAGACTTTGTAGAAGGATTTTTCAGGGTAGGGATCTGGGGGAAGGGAGCTCCTGTTTCTCCCTGGGCTTCCTTGACAGCAGCATGGCTCAGAAGTTAGTCATCTCTGAAGGAAAGGCACATAGAATCTCCCTTGACTTGGGGTTTAGGAATTTGTATTTATATGTGCATTCAACAAATGTCCCTAGTATTCATGAAGTCCCTACTTTATGGCTAGGCATTGAGGGTCTAGCAGGCCTGGAGCCTCATGGAGCTTATATCCCTATGGTTTGACCACCTCTTGTCAATTGATGGTGGGGTGCTGCCTCCGACCCTCACAGGCAGCTGAACTTAAGGTCGCTCGTGTGAATTTCCAAGGACACCAAATAAAACACAGACACACAAACACACACTTTACCTTTAAACAAGCTTTAGGACGGCTTCTCCGCTCTCAGCCTCAGACTCCCCAAATGGGAGAGCAAGAGAAAGTCACGAGAGCACATTTGGAAGTGGGCTTTTATTGGGGAGACCCTTATCTTAGAAATTTCCATCCAAAAGCCAGAAGGGGCAGGGTTACAAGGAACAGGGGAGTGTAATTCAAACCAACCGGTGTCGTCTACATCTGAAGACACACCCTCAACTTCCTGAAGTGGGACAATGCCCAGATGACTATGTAGTGATGGTCAAAGCCTCTTGATTCAGGATGGAAGGCGTGAGTCGTTCAGAGTGGCTCCCCACAGTGGGGCTTGTTTAAGTAAAAGCATGAATTTCTGGGGCCTGCAGGGTATCCTGAGAAACAATTTATAGAATGACTTCAGAACTAGATAATTTTGGCATGAATGAGGACCCAAGCTTGTAATGGAGAATTACCATCAGCGTGGCCTGAAAACACATTCCAGGCATCTTCCAAGGAGAGCAGAGACCATGTATGGAAAGACTGAGACAGTGCTAGTGCTGAGTGCTCCAGGGCTCTGGGGAGTCACCTGTGGATAGTTGAAGTCCTTGCTCTACTAGAGCTTACATTCCAGGAAGGGAGAGGAACAGGAACAAAATAGATAAAAACATAAGTCAGGAGGTAATGAGTGCTGCGTAGAAAAAGCAGGATAAGAGACTAAGGATTTGAGGAGCATAGGGTGATACTCCTTTACATAAGATGGTCAGGTGATATTTGACCAGACACTAGACTTAGGTAAAGGAGGGTGCTGTATGGAAATCTGGGGGCCAGCGTCCCAGGTCAGAGGGACAGCAGCAAGTGCAAAGGTGCTAAATGGGCATGGGCCAGGTGCCCAAGGAGCATCCAGAGACCAGAGTAGCTCGAGCAGAGATAATGAAGGGGAGAGAGGAGGGTCCAGATCACTTTAACCCCTGAAGACCACAGTGAGGACTTTGGCTCTTACTCATTAGTGGTATGTAAAGGTTTTGGGCTGACCTGACTTGATATTTTAACAGGATCACACAGGTTGGTGTTGGAGAACACAGTGTTGGAGGGACAAGAGCAGAAGCAGGATCCAGTTTTGAGGGCTGAATGGACTGAATAACAACCCAGGAGAGAGAGGATGGGTTTTGGAAGTGGGGGAAGCAGTATAGGCAGCGAATTGTAGTAGGCTTCTGGAGATGTTTTGGAAGCAGAGTTGGTGAGGGTTGTTGATGGGTAGGGTGTGTATGGTGGGCCAAAGAGAGTAAAGGATGATGTCAGTGATTTGAACTTGATAAACCTCTGCTGAGAGGGAGCAGACCAGGCCAGAGGGAGAGAGCACGATTTAGTTAGTCTCACATGATCCAACAGTCCCTCTTCTGGGTATGTACCCAAGAGAACTGAGTAATAGAGAACTATTAACCTGTAGTTACCCTACTATGCCAAAAAAGAACCAAAAGCAGTCTCCCCGCTCTGTTTGGCCCGCTAATGAACTTTCACTCCTTCCCCCTGCTCTTCCCAGTCTCACATAACCTCCATTCTATTCCATTCTTCTACAAGATTGACTTGATACTTTCCATAAATGAGTGAGAACATTGGATATTTTATCTTTCTATCCCTGGCTTATTTCACTTAATATAATGACCTGTGGTCCACCTGTGTTGCTGTGCTGTAGTCCCAGACTTTTTTTGTTGTTGTTGTTTTCTGTTTCTGTTTATTTATTTATTATTATTTTGGTGACATGGTATTTCACTATGTTGCACAGTCTGGTCTCAAATGCACAAGTTCAGGTGATCCTCCTGCCTCAGCCTCTCAGGTAGCTGGGACTGACTATAGGTGCACATCACCTGTGCAAAAAACCCTGGCTTGGTTTTTTGTGTTTTTTTTTTTGTTTTTTTCTATTTCTGTAAAGGAAGCTGTTGGCATTCTGATGGGAATTATATTGAATCTATAGATTGTTTAAATGACCATACTACTCAAAGCAATTTCGATTTTTTTTATCCATGAACACAGGATATCTTTCCATTTTTTGGTGTCCCCTATAATTTTTCTCATCAGTGTTTTACAGTTTTCATTGTAGAGATATCTCACTTCCTTGGTTAAATTTATTCCAAAGTTTTTAATAATTTTTTTATAATTTTTTACAGTATAAAAAATACCTTAAATTTTTTCAGCATTATTGTGTGTAAAAGTGCTACAGTGTGTTTTTTTTTTGTATGTTGATTTTTACATCCTACAACTTGACTGAATTTGTTTATAAGTTCTACAAGCATTTTTGATGAAGTAGTAGGCTTTGCTATATGTAAAATCATGTTGTCTGAAAACATGAATAATTTAACTTTTTCTTTTCCAACTTGGATGCCTTGTATTTTTTTTTCCTCATCTAATTGTTCTTGCTAAGACCAAAAGGAAAAGGAAGGAAATTTTGACACATGATACAACATGGATAAACCTTGAGGGCTTTCTGCACAATAATTAAATGAATGATAAAGACAAACATGTATGATCCTCTCATATGAGGTATCTAGAGTAGTCAAACACAGAGACAGTAGGATGACTGGCAGTAACAAGCAGCAGGAGAGGGTAAAGGGAAAATGTTTAATGGACACAGAGTTTCAGTTTTGCAAGATGGAAGCCTCCTGAAGATAGTTGCACAGAGATGTAAACTGTACATTTAAAAATAGTTAACATGTTAACATTTTATGTTATATGGTTTTTGTTAAGACAGTTTTAAAAACAGCACAATTATTTTACCAAACTATTCACTGATGTTATTGTGAGGAGGGGGGAAAAAAGACAAAAAATGATAGTCTGTCCACAGTTGGACAGTGAGTTGGCACCCCTCTCCCAGCAACTTCTAATAGTGAAGCCTGAACAAATACCCAGAGATTGGAGAGCCTCATGCAGTTTTTCTAGGAACAGACTGACTCACTTCTCCCCAGGTGGGTGTAGCCACTGCTCAGCACTGCCTGAGCTGTGACCCTTTTCTCCTTCCCCTAGCGGCCATGGTGTGGACAGTGGGCATGGCAAAGCTGGACCCCTCCTCTCAGGGAGCCCTCCAGCTTCCCTACGACCCGGAGATGGGTGAGTTATGGGGGTGGGGGACTGGCAGCCTCTCATCACTAGGGGGCAGCTCCATACCTGTAACCAGCTCTGCCTGGCCTGGCCTGGCCTTTCCAGGAATCAAAGTTCAGGAGTACAGAGTGATGTCATCTGAAAGCCAGCCCCCTAGGTAGGCACAGGCATCTCAGAGATTGAACGAGGGTTGGCCCACCCATCCTGGGCTGTAGCCTCTTCTGCTTCATTTCTGATGGTTGGGGCTGGCAGAGGAGGGGCAGAAAACCCTGAGATCAGCCATTGTTCTGGTGGTGGGGGCTTTCTGGAACTTTGTTTCCAGGGCTGGGGAACCCTCTGACTGGCTTTTGTTTCTCTCCTTTACCCCCACCTCGTGACAATGATGGGCACACAGAAGAAGACTCCTATGACAGTTTTGGGGAGCCCTCATATCCTGAAGTCTTTGAACCCCACCTGCCTGGCTACCCGGGGGAGGAGCTGGAAGAAGAAGAGGAAAGTAAGGTGCCCGTATTCAGATGGTCTGCTCTAGCCGTGGGCAGGGTGGAGGTGGGGCTCCCTGAAATCTGGGTGGAGGAGGGTATGAGAAAAGAAGCCCTTTATTCATCAAAGGTATCTATAAAAATCAAGGAGAAACTGCAAAGCCAAAGTCTCTCTCATTGCCAGGCCCTGGGCCTTTTCCATGCAGGCTAAACTGTATATTTGTCAGATGTGTTTCAAGCATCCACTGATCTGTGCTGTGCTATGCTGTGCTAGGTGAGGCCCTGCTATGGTGGATCCCAGGGGCTAACAGGGCACAGGTGCTAATCATACTATAAAAGCCAATAAGGACTGAGGGAGACCAATGGGGTGCCAGGAAAATGGAAGGCAGGTTTCCTGATGGTCATAGAGTTCCATAAGGGGGTAACTTCTGAGCTCAGCTCCTGTGGGTGAGTCATAGCTGTAACTAGAAGAGGGGAGCACAGGGGGGCATTTCCCAGGGATCAGAGCCTGAGGCAGACAGTAGCATGTTGAGTTAGAGGAAGTGAGGACAGGACACTGAGACTGGCAGTGCAGATGAGGTGGGGAGGCTGGCTGGGACCCAAAGGGCCTTCAAGATCAAGGCGGGGGTTGTCATCTATATCTCGGGAGCAGTGGGAGCCTTCAGGAGGATTTGAACTGTATGGGAGATTGACATGACTGGCGGAGCAGAGTAATGGCCTATGGAGACCTCTTTCTGGAAGCATATACTTGGGTGGTTTGTAGGTCATCATCCTAATGTCTTGTGTGGAGGCAGATGGGTATGGGCTCTTGGGCTCAAAAGGTGGGTCACAGCAGGTGACAGTACTGCCACTACATTGGGCCACTGTGAGAGTTGGGGTAATAACTTCCCCAGGCAGAGGCCAGTGTGGCTGGACATGAAGAGTTTGAGGATGGGCCTGGAGACATAGTGATGCAGCTCTTTTCCCAAGGGATTAAAGCAGTCATTTGGTCCATATGCAGCTATAGACCTTGGCTGCATGCCAGGCAGAGCTGGAACAGGGAGCTGCTATAGTATAACAAAGACTCTGCTCCCAGGAAGTACCTGTGACCAATGCTACAAATTCAGGCATTCCCATGACCCTTTAGGTTCAAGAACTCACCAGAATAACTCACAGAATTCAGGAAAGTACTATACTTATAATATTATTATAAGGGATGCAAATCAGAACTTGCCAAATGAAGAGACATAGAGGGGCAAGGTCTGGGAGGATCCTGAACATGGCACTTTTGTGTCCCCTCCTGGTGGAACAGAGCATATCACTTGCCTGGCACATGAATGTGTTCACCAAGCTACAGTGTCCAGAGCTTTTATTAGCATTTCTTATGGGGGCATGATGGAGTGAATCCTTGTCCTCGGAACTAAACCTCCATCTACAGCTACCATCCACTTCCTAGAGGTCAGCCCTAAGTTCTGATTCTCTGATCAGATGGTCTTTGTGGTGACAGCTCCTATCCTGAGTCATTTCATTATAGACTCAGGTGTGACCTAAGGGGCTCATGAATTACAAAGAGGCTCCTATTACTTGGAAAATGCCAAGAACTTAGTGTCTTTTTCCCCCAGGAACCCATCAAACAGGCCAGTCAGATTCTTCAGCAGCATTTGTAAAGGTTCAGAAGAAAGCCCTGAAGCCTTCAGGGAGCGCCATGTCTCTATGTTACAGAGCCCGCAGGGAGCACTAGTAGACCTCATGGTAGGCTGAGGAAGACATGGGGTTTTGTCTTGACAGTGGGGGACGGGGGGACTGTCAGGAAATTATAAACAAGAAAATCTAATGATCAGAGCTGCATTCCTGACAGACTGGAGAAACTGGTGGCTACTTTTTGAGGCAGCCTAACCCCAACCCCAGTCTGCATGGCTGCTGCTAGAAGCCTAGTAAACTGGATTGTGCTGGGCAGGGACACTGATGCCTCTGGCCTCTGGTCCCCTTGTGCTGGGCAGAGCAACTGGGTTTCCCTGACAGGTGTCATCTGCCCTCCTGTCTCAGCTTGCTTCCTGTTGAGGCTTCTGAGAGCTAAATGGGGCCACTTTCTCTCCCCCACACAGGGGGTGTGAAGCTTGGCCTGGGAGACTTCATCTTCTACAGTGTGCTGGTAGGCAAGGCGGCGGCCACAGGCAGCGGGGACTGGAACACCACACTGGCCTGTTTTGTCGCTATCCTCATTGTGAGTAGACTGGGTTTGTTCCTTGGGGAATTTCCAGCTGCTGTCTTCTTTCTGAAGGGCAAAAAGCAATGAGGGGATCTTGCAGGGCAGGGGCAGGGGACAAAATAAACCAGGGAAGTATAGTTAGAACTCCTCTCTCATTCCAGAGTTGTGTAATTTCCCTTCCATGCCACTAGGTCATCATGAAACTCTAAATCCCACGGGTCTCCTGGGACTGAGAATGGCCCCATTACCCTGAGCCACAACAGTGCAGTCTGGAAGCCCTTGTTGCCAGATGCACATACTAGGGGTGATCTCCTACATGTCATCTTCCTTTTAGATTAAATGGGGTGGAGACTCTGAGAGATACCTGCTCCATATCCTGCCCCTTGATGAAAACGTTGAGTACCAGGGGGCCAGGCACAAGATTAAAGTTGCTCTAATGTTTGAGAAAGAGGTTCTTTCTGCCTACAAGCTTATGTGTCAGGGATGGAATAACAGATCCCAGTCCTTCCTTCTGCCACACTGTCTGACCTGGATCCTGCTGTCCCCAAGAAGATGCCCGGTCCCCATCCTGGACACCTGGGGCAGAAACAGAAAGGGCCATCTCCATGCTTGCTTCCCAGGGATGGGTCACATGGCCTCTTTGGTTTCTTCGGTGTCAGTCACTGAGAGTCCTACTGGCATTTCAGTCATGGCTGTCAGTTCTCTAAAGGGAGGCCTCCTGCCATCTATGTCTTCTGTAGCCAAATGAGGGAGGCAGCTGGTCCTGGTAGAACAGCACCACCAGGAATCAGGAGGCCCACTTTCTGGCCCACTTGTTAATAAGATAGGCAGTGTGTCCTGTCTGGAATGAGAACCCTGACCCTCTGCACCTGGCAGAACTGTTGCACCATCAGGGAAGACAGTGGTGTGTCCAGCACTGTTGCCTCACTAGTCTTCAAACATCTGAACCCAGGACTAGGCTAGCACTACTCTAACCTGCCCCCGCTGGAGGAGTCACTATTCCACGCATTTGATGTCCTACAGGGTTTATGTCTCACCCTCCTGCTGCTCGCCGTGTTCAAGAAAGCGCTGCCCGCCCTCCCCATCTCCATCACCTTTGGGCTCATCTTCTACTTCTCCACTGACAACCTGGTGCGCCCTTTCATGGACACCTTGGCCTCCCACCAGCTCTACATCTGACAGGGAGGACATGCAGCCACAAGGCTGGAAGCTGTAGGAAAACTTCACCAGATGCAGTTGTATAGTTTTACACTCTAGTGCCATATATTTTTAAGACTTTTCTTTCCTTAAAAAAAAGAAGAAGAAGAAGTAGAAGAAAGTATTGTGTTTACTTTGTGACGAGGAAGCAAAGCAGCTCTTTGGTGCTAGCTGTTTTGTCACCAGACTGACTTGCCCATGTGAGCACCTCGCCCATGGGACACATGACAAGTTTATGCTCATGAACTGAGGGGATGACATGGAGTGGAACCAGGCCTGGAGAAGGACGCCCATTCCCCATCCAACTTCCAGGGGTCAAGAGGAGGGGAGGTGTGCATTGGTGGGGGTCAGGAGTCCACACTCAGGAAAGTACTAAGCACCTGGTCACTCCAGCCAAGAAGAAAAGCCAGTTCCCTGTCAGGAATTTCCCAGTGCTTTGTGATATTATTTTATTATTTTTAGAAACTGAGTCCTGATCTTAGGGCAGTTACTGCTGGGAAGTGGCTTAATATTAATATCAATAAATAGATGTCTCCTGTTGGAATGTTGGGGTTTGGTCTGTTTTTAAGTGTCAGCCCCTCCCTCTCTCTGTCACCCACTCCTGGGGCAACATGCTGGGGGCCCAGAAAGGAAGGATCTACCCTGTTAAGGGGAAAAGCTTAACTGCCTCCTTTTTCTACACTCATTTCTCTACCTAGAAAGCTTTCTAGGCAGAGGAATTGTGAGAGCATGAGGAAGACCTCACATACACTCCAAGGCAGTTGCCAAAATGCTGAGTGGTTTCTTTAGCAAATATCTGTCCTCAGCAGGAACCAGCATACTGGTGTCGAAAAGCCCTTTGCTCTGCATCAGGGCAGGTCAGAGCCCATGTTGAGACCCACAGTGGTGAGAGAATGTCAGGTTGGCTGTGCCCTTTCCTCTGCATCAGTCACAAGTTACAAAGAGCCTCAGAAATGCCTCAGATTAGGAACCTGAGCTTGTTGGAGCCGTGCAGAGCAGGCTGCTGTCTTTCTAGGGCTGCTGAGAAAACACAGGTGTGCATTTGGAGTTCATACTGCAAGCGCCGTGTCCTCGTTCCAGAAATAACATGAATGCTGCAAAACTGGCTATGTATTTTGAGAGGAATAAAAGAAACATGTATCTCAGTGTTTGACAGGAGCTTTCTTTCCCCTGGGCTGTTTGAGGAGGAGCAGAGGAAACCACAGTGACATGAAGGGAATTGAGGAGCCAAATGCTGTTGGTGGTAGGGCCATGTTCCATGCTGGCAGCTGCAGGGACCAGAATAATGGCATCTTTTGCAAAAGCTAGAAGCAAGGAGCAACTTAAGAGGGCAAGGATGGGCCTGGGAAACTCCTAAGAAGTTAGTGGGGAAGAATTCTGAAAAACCCATTACATTTTGTCAGTTATGGCAATGTTTATCTTCAAAAGAGTAGTTCCAGGGTGGAGTTTTCAGAGATGAGGCTGAACAAATGTTTTGATTTGAACAGCTGGAAGAGGCTTTTGTGAAAGCCTTGGCTAGTAGTTGTTGTGCTGAGGCGACATTCAGAGTAAAAGCAGACGTGGAGGGCCTGTAGGAAAGTGGATTGACAGCAAAGGAGGGAGATATGAGCACCATCACCGAAGGGCCTGGGATTACGGGTTAAGATTAAATGTTAAGACTGGGGAAATAAATGCATGTGGGAAAAACCATTGGAGAGAAGATAAAAAGAATTCAAGCTGAAAAGAACACACAGCTGGTGTTCAAATCTCCACATAATCAATCAAATAATTTAATGTTTTATCATTTTCACCTCAGATTTGTTTTTAGAAATAAAGCTTTGGAGTTCTGAAGTCCTGTTTGTATGACACCCCAATCCTGTTGCCTCAGTCCATGTTCTGAGGTCCATTTGTGTCCTCCCCATCTATGGTTTTGTGTATTAGCATATTTAACATTACTCTAGAGGTTTTTTGCTTTGGTTTTCTGTTTGTTTTTTTTCCTCTAGTACTAGGGATGGATATTGGCCTTGCCCATTACAGTTTGGATGTGAGGTGTCCCCCAAAAGCTCTTGTATTAGACTGTGCAAGAAGGTTTAGAGGTGAAATGATTGGGTTATGGGAGCCTTAACCCAATCATGTGTTAATCCCCTGATAGGGATTAACTGGTGACTATAGGCAGGTAGGGTGTGGCTGGAGGAGGTGGGTCATTGGGATTTTGTCTTTGGGGTATATATTTTAGTCCTGGCCAGTGGAGTTTGTCTCTGCTTCCTGAAGTGATGTCCTGAGCCTCTCACCTCTACCACATCCTTCTGCCATGATGTTCTGCCTCACCTCGAGCCCCAAAGAATGGAACCAGCCTTCTGTGGACTGAGATCTCTGAAATTGTGAGCCCCTAAATAAACTTTTCCTTCTCTAATTGTTCTTGTCAGGTCTTCTGGTTAGAGCAGCAAAAAAGCTGACTAAAATACCCATACTAGCCAAACAATCTACCACTGAACCACATCCCTAGCCCTGACCATTTTTTTAAAGTATTTTGGAGATAAGTGTATAAATGTAGTTCTGGTTCAGATAGTTTAACTTTTGTATAGCTGTATCATTGTGTGATACCCCACTGTTTATCCATGATGCTATTGATGGGTATTGAGGATTATTGCAGTATCTCTGTATTATATTATAATTATAATTATATTATAATTGTAGTAAAACAATGAGCAACCCATCACGTTTTGTGAATTTGTAGGAGTACTGAAGTCCCCTGGTTGCCTGGATATTTCAGTTGTTCCTATGCACTTGTGTCTGTTTACATTCCCATCAGCAATAGAGAGTCCCTTTTCCCCCCCAGTTCTGTCAATACTTGTTATTATCAGATCTTTCATTTTGGCCCATTGCCTGAACATCATCTCTAGGATTTAGTTTGCAGTGACGTTAAGCACCTTTTCATTTGTGTGTTGGTTAAACAGGTTTCCTTGTCTGTTGTTTGTGTATTCATATTCTTTGCCCATTTTTCATTTGGTTGGTTATCTTACTGGTATTTATATCTCTTAAAATACATATTGTGAAGAGATGCTAATCTTTGGTTAATTACAGTCATGTTCTGCATGGTGACATTTCAGTCAACAATGGACTGTGTATATGGTGATGGTCCCCTATGATTGTATCACTGTGTACATCATAGTGTCTGAGTTTATGTAAGTATACTCTATGATGTTTGCACAACAACAAAATCTGACTGCGCATTTCTCAGAAGTGTTTTCATCTTGAAGCCTGATTTTTTATATATATATACACACACACACACACACACACATATTGCAAATATCTTAAGACTGTGGCTACCCTTCCTCTACCCTCCTTCAGGAGTCCTTTGCTGTACCAAAGTGATTTTAAAATGTATTGTTGTTCAGGGCTGGGGTTGTGGCTCAGTGGTAGAGCACTTGCCTAGCATGTGTGAGGCACTGGGTTCAATTCTCAGCACCACGTATAAATAAATAAAGTTCTATCAATAACTAAAAAAATTATTTTAATGTATTATTATTCAGTGTACCAGGTTTTTGCCTTTGTGACTTATGCCTTTGAATCTGCTTTAAGAGATCCTTCTCTACCCTAAAGGTTTTCTAAAAGCTTACGCTCATATTTTCATAATACAATTCACCTTAAGTGTATGTTTATGGTTGTATTTAGCAGGGAGATAATTTGTGGCGTGTGTGTGTGTGTGTTTGTGTGTGTTTCTGAATCTGTGATCAATTGTCCAGCACTGTGTCCCTTCCCACTGTTCTACCGAACTCTCCAGACACATGCCAAGCTCCCATATAGAGGTGGATGGATTCCCAGGCTCTCTGTTCCACTCCCCTGGTGCTTGCTGTCTCTCAGATCAATGCTCACCAGGTAACTGAAGCAGAGAACTTTTGTAGCGAGAAAAAAGGTGGAGCTCTCCTGGGAATGCTTGTTTTGGGGATCCTGGAGGTGAAGGGTAGGTAGATCTAAAATCAATACTGGATTTCCTATGATGGTATAAAGCTATGAAAATATAATAGTGTGCAACTGTAGGATTCAATGTATGCATCCACTGGAGAAAACAGTAGAGCTGGAGTGCAGCCCAGTAGAGCTGTAGTTTAACCCAAGTACTGGCTTCTCTTCCTCCTTAACACCACCCCCTGCACTGATTGGACAGAGGGATGCAGAACAGGGAAGTTTACCCCTCCTGAGATGTGATTGTTGTCCAGTCTCTCCCCCTTTCCCTCCCACTGCCCCAATTGTGTTTTCTAGCCTTCTTTACTCCCCTATAAAAGAAAGACTGTTCTTGAGACTGGATCTTAGGGTCATAAGATCCTCCTATCCTAGTAGACCTTTTCCTGCCTCTGCAATAATGCTTTTGAAATCTTACTAAATCTCTCTCTTAAATTTGAAAACTCTCTCCAACTCCTTCTCTTTCTTCCTATTCTTTTTTTTTTTAAAAAAATCTATTTAATTGTAGATAAACACAATTCCTTTATTTATTATTTATTTATTTTTATGTGGTGCTGAGGATTGAACCCAGTGCCTCATACATGCGAGGCAAGCGCTCTACCACTGAGCTACAACCCCAGCCCCTCCTGTCCCTTTCTTGACTCATCCTATTCCCTGAATGTAAGTGATTTCCAGGGCACAATTTTGGATTCCTCTTCTCTACCCCATGTCCCCCAGTGAGATCCTAGACATGCATATGACTTCACCTGCGGTGTGTCTTCCCCAATTTCTATCCCTCCTTACTAACAAAACCCTGAATGTTTCCAGGTTGGCCATATATGAAATTATTATTACTTATCTCCCAGGATCTCTGAAAATATGACGTGTCTCTGACTATTGAAGGATAGCAGAATTCCCATTGGTAGGGTCTTCCAGAAAAGCTACTTTCCTGATTTAAAAGCAAGGAGTGTGGTACACCCAGTAGTAATCCACCATTTGCCTTTCTCTTTTCTCCTTGTGTAGTACACAGATATGCTGCTTGAGAGGTCACAGCCACCCCTTTTGGACCATGAGAGAAAATACCATAAGCAAAGCACATGTGGCAGAGAAGGAAGCCACAGGGAGGCTGGGTCTTAATGACTTCCTTGAGTAGCTGCTCCAGCTACCCACAAACTTCTTTTAATGTTATAAAAACAAACTCCTATCTGATCCAACCACTGTAGTTGGGTTTCTAAAACATGCAGTCCCAAGCAACCCCAATCTAATTTCCAGATAATAGATTTCTATTCCAGATGTCTCTGCTTACCGAAAAGCTCTTCCACTTCATTATCTGGAGCTTATGCCTCCTCTCCTCTCTTCCACCAACACCTCAAATCTGCCCCTCCAGGGTTTACCATCCCCAACATGCTTGTCTTAGCAGTTTCCCCAGAATTCTTAGAGTTGTATTTATAAAAAGCTTTAAGTAGAGGATGAACCCTGAGGCCAACATACCAGAAAATAAAGGAACAGGATTTCAAGGGTAGAGGAAATTACGGGAAAAGAGATCCCTATAGCAGAATAAGGCAGTGTTTTCACATCTGCTGCCAGATGGGTATGCTGGGAGCAGAAGTCATTTCTCTTGCCACAATGCAGCCCTCCCCTCACCCTTGCATTCCTTGTTCCTTAGGTTGATTCTTCACGTAGTGGTAGCAAAGTCCTCTCATCCTTGGTGAATGGAATGGCTATTTTTGGAGTGGCCTCTGAACCCTAAAGTTATTCTCTGTAATAATACTTGGAGAGGAACTTGGCATCACTTTGTCACTTGGCAGCTGTTCTTGATGGAGGCAGTATCTTATTGGATCTCACAGGCAAAGTAATAAATAGTCCTTACCATGTTTTCTGTCTCCAGGGTCTTTTGTTTCCCTATTCATCTTGAGTCTTTTATGCCAATTCTACAAGGACTGATGATCCTGGCTTGAGTGTTCATTTATGAATGAAGAGCTAGAGCAGGTGTCTGAAGTGGCTTTCCTTTGCAGATGTAAATCTGAAGTGGGTTGGAGGCTCATTCAATAAATCCACATTCCCTTGTTCCTTCTTCTGTGGCCCCAAGGAAGGCCTGTTTCACATCCCCTCTCCTCTAGGTCCTGTCCTCCATGGTGCACAGGAACTGCCCACACTCAGTCCTGGTTCCGGTTGTCTGCTGGGGAACCAGATTAAAACAAGACTGCGTCACTATAACCAATGATCCTCTCTACTAATTACCATCTCATTTGGCTACGAAGATGTGTCGGCCTAAAGATAGACTTTCCCTGGGGTTGCTTGGGACTGCATGTTTTAGAAACCCAACTACAGTGGTTGGATCAGATAGGAGTTTGTTTTTATAACATTTTCTTAACAAAAGAATAATATAAAGTGTATGGAAGTTTGGTGCCTACAAAACTGATTTCTATTCTGTTACCAATAGCCATGATCAGCTGGTCCACTCACTTCTCTGGGCCTTAGTTTCTCACATTTATAAAGTGTGACTTGTAAATGTGCTGTAGAGAGGAAACGTGGTCCAAATGGTATGCTATTTTTTTTTCAAAGCTATAACAGTGCTACTCAAACTCTTGACTTGTATCTGTGGTGAGTTGAGTGCACCAGAGTAAAACAGGGTAGGTGAGCAGCACCCAACTCTTGGGAGTGGGGAAGTGGGACCCTGTGCACAGGCTGAACTCTGCCCACTATGAGCTCATGGCTACAGGACCCACAGTTTGGTCTCAGGCCCATCACTATGTGCATTGAGGTCAGTGCAGATGGGCTGGTGTAGGCCAAGGAGGACTCAGTCAGCAGTAATCAGACAGAACCTCCTGGGAAGAATCTGCTCCAAACTCAGGAAGGAATTTCTTTATTCATACTCAGGAACTTACTTTATACATTTGGTGTATTCCAGGCAATATACCAAGATGCAATGTGAAGATACAGATGTAAAAGGACTCTGTCTAAAGGAGCTTGGAGTCTGATTCTCTGAGACACAGAGACAGACACAAGAGGGCTGCAGTGGCAGAACAAAAAGCAAAGTGGAGGTGGTCAGAAGCATCTGTGCCCTCAGGGCACGGTCAGCAGATACTTCAGGAAGGGGCGGGGCCTGGTGTCACAGCCTGTCTTCTGGTGTGGAAGACATATAGAACAATAAGGGTGCTTCTTGCTGCAAGTACCTGAAGGCCCCACTAAACAGTGACATTAGTTAAAAAGGGAAGGATCTTGTCTTAATTTGGGTTCCAATTGGCTTAAACAGGAATTGTCTCACATGACAAGTGGAGCAGATGGTTCATATTTGATGATCTTTTTCCATTCTTTCTGTTTTCCTCTGCCGCAGTCCTGCTGGGCACAAAATCATGAGCCATTCAAGCAGGAACAAACTTTATTTTTGAAACTGCCGCCAATGCCCCGTACACGGCGTTCTCCCGGAACCCCAGAACAAGTTCCTCCCCCAGAATTCCCTCCTACTGTACTTCCCCAACCAATGGGAACTCTCCAGGAGTCCAATATCCATATGAATGCAAATCTTAACATAATCATATCTCAATGGCTAGCTGGCGTCACCTTTCAACCAAAAATGCCATGCATCATATTACTTGGCTGTGGCTCTTAGCATTCCTCTTTGGCATATCATCTGCACAAATGAAGGTGTGTGTGTGAGAGAGAGAGAGAGAGAGAGAAACAGCCTTCCTTTGTCACTGCTATGATTTGAATTTGTCTACCTACCTATGTTGATAATATTTGGAGTAGGGGTTTTGGGGCAGAATTAGAATTTTGTAATGAAATCATAGTGGAACCCCCATGATGGGACTGGTGGCTTTCTAAAAAGAAGGAGAGAGACATTACACATGCATGCTTCTCTGTCTCATGTGATACCCTCTGCCATGTTATGAAATGGCATAAAGACCCTCATCAGATGCTAAGCTGATGCTGTTACCATGCTCTTGGACTTCCCAGCTTCCAGAACTGCAAGCCAAATAAACTTCTATTCTTCATAAATTGCCTGTTGTCAGGTATTCTGTTATAGCAGTAGAAAATGGAATAAGTTGTTTTTTAAAGTCAATGAAAACTATTCCTAGAAGCCCACTGGCAGATTTCTCCCTGACTGGCCAGAATTGTGTTCCATCCCCATGCCTAAACTAATCAGTGGCACTGGCTGTGGAATTGTCATGGCTTGTCTAGACCAAGAACTTAACCCTGAGTCCCATAGGAGGGGAGTGAACTGGAATAAAAATCAGAGTTAGTTAGGAACAAATGGTAGAGGAACATAGAAGGCTCTGTTGGCTAAAAATAATTTTCTTAATTTTTTAATCAATTAAGATTCATCTTGCCTATGTATCATCTTCATGATTTTTAAGTGTACAGTTCAGTAACTCCTGTAGTTAGGTGAAACAGGATGTTTCTATGTTGCAAAATTGAAACTTTGTACCCAACTTTGCAAAACAACTTGCTGCTTCCCCAAATTCCCAGATCCTGGCACATACCACTTTCTGTTTTTGTGATTTGAACTACTCTGGATGCCTCATCTGAGTGGAATCATACAGTATCTGCCTTTTTGTAGCTGACTTATTTCAGTAAGCATAATGTCCTCAAGGTTATACACATTGTAGTAAGTGATGGGATTTCCTTTCTTTTTAAGGCTAATATGCCATCTTATATGTATTCCACCTTTTGTTTTAATCTATTCACCTATCTGTGGACATTTGGGTTGCTGTTGTGAGTGGAGCCATAATGAACAAGGGTGTGCACAAGATCTTTGAGATCTTGCTTTCAGTTTGGATATGTAACCCAGAAATGGAATTGCTACACATACGGTATTTCTGTTTCATTTTTTGAGGGGCTTGCATGCTGTTTATCATAGGGCTGCACAGATTTCTTCTCCACCTGTTCTTCAATACTTGTTATTTCCTATTTTGAGATAGTGACCACCTTAATGGGCTCAATGAGATTCTTTGATTTGCATTTAGTATTTGAGCATCTTTTCATATATTTTAGGCCATTTGCATATCTTCTTTAGGAAAATGTCTTTTCAAGTCCTTTCCCCCAGCAATTAATAATGCTTCTTATTTAGGAGAAATGGCTCTGAATTGTCATATTCAAATCATTTTTTGTTGTTTTGTTTTACAATGATAACATATTAATAACTCAGTGTTAGATTCATATTTGCACCACTGGTGGTCAATACTAGTGTTACAGAGCATACGGAATGGAAGATATATTTGTGAAGTGACCCAAGAAATTATCCAAAATGGAGGTAGAGTGTTCCCTGGATGTTGAGAGAATGTGGAGATGTGAGACGGGAGATTGAAGAAGTCCTCCCTAATGAGGGAAGGAGATGGGCAATGCCCCAGTGGAGGGGGGTTGCAGATAGCAGAACAGCAGCAGCCAGATTGTCTGGACTTCTTTAGATAGGAATGAAGTGAAGCTGGTGTAAGGGCCACACATAGCCAAATGCATTGGTAATGAGGGCTATGTCAATGTCCTTTGGGTCATACAAGAGGTTTCAGGTTAAAGTTCTATACAGGCCAGAAATAAGCACACCTCTATGTGGGCCAGGCCTGCTCCCACACACATCCATCTTCCTGCTAAGAATGGCCTGAAGGCATCCCTTTCCTTAATGTCACCACTCTCTTCCAGAAAGTGGCCAGGGTTCGACAACTCTGGGCTGGGAAATTCTTTGTCATTATGCATCACAATAATCAGAAATGTTGTCCTGCCTGTGGGATGAGGTAGTTTCTGAACTGATATCACAAGTCACTGCATGGAGCAGGGTGGCAAAGATTTGGTCAGTGTCTTTCTGTCTCATGCATTGTAACACGGTATAGGGCATGCTGCTCTGTCCTGCATACAGGGGCTCTGGTGTCTGTTGACCACCTTGTCAGTCTCTTCCTAGACTTCAGCTGTGGCCTCCAGATGCTTCTGCATAAGTAGGACTCCATACCTTAGGGTGCAACTCAGTGTTTCCATTCTAGCTCCAAACACATTAGTAACAGTGGCCATCAAGCTTTCAAAAGTAAATTTAGACTTGATTTTGCTTTTTCTGTTCCATTTGGATCAGGTAACAATCAGTGAAATCCCAAGGATTGTTAGCATCCATAAATTCTTGGTGTTCTTTTACTTTCTCCAAAACATACCATTTTTAAAAAATATTTTTTAGTTGTAGATGGACACAATATCTTTATTTATTTTTATGTGGTGCTGAGGATCAAACCAAGTGCCTCACGCATGCAAGGCAAGTGCTCTACCACTGAGCCACAACCCCTGCCCCCAAAACATAACTTTTTATATGAACAACATATATAAGCACTGACAATGACTCCCTGGGAGACAATCAAGGAGAGCAGGGGACATTATCATCTAACTGGATCCATGGGGAGCTCATTTTCCATCCAGTTAAGAAAATTCTGGCTGTATAATTAAAATGTTTCTGCAAGATAAGGGAGCAGATCATACCGCATGGAGCACAGCTCAGGATAAAAGTAGGATCACAGGTGAGGGCCTTGGCATTTCTCAACGGCAGTGGGATTCCTCTTGAGTGTGCTACTCAGTATTCCTCTTTTCCATCTGGAAATTTTGCAAGGTCATGAGAGAGAAGCACTGGATTTTTTTTTTTTCATCTCTTTCCATTGCTGATAAGGATTCCAAGCTTTGTGTTATTTTTTTTCACCTATCGGGAAATGACTTTTTCCTGAAAACACTTCTCCAGGGTTAACCAGGGCTTCCCTCACTGCGTCATATCCACACAACACCATTGCTAGCTTAATGACAAAACATAGAGTGATCACAGCACCACAGACTGTTGAAAACTGGTTTCCTTAGCACTTGGGAAGGTATTTTTGTGTGTGGATAATTGTTCAAATTGCTGTTTCTCTGGGGTCCAATCACTGGAGAGTCTTATTCCACTTTCCCGCTCTACCCTTACCCTTTGTTCATTTTTAAATCACATTAGGTTGTTGTTGTTGAGTTATAGGAGTTCTTTATATATTTGGGATATTAATCCCTTATCAGATGGATGCAAATGTTTTTCATCTTTTTATTTTTTGTGATTTACAAATATTTTTTCCCATTCCATAAATTGACTTTTCACTCTATTGGAGTGTTGGTACATTCCATTGATGCACAGAAGTTTATAAGTTTGATGAGCTCCCATTTGTCTATTTTTCTTTGGTTGCCTGTGTTTTCAGTGCCACATCCAATAAATAATTGCCAAATCTGGTAAAGATTTTCATCTGTTTTCTTCTAGGAGTTTCATAGTTTGGGGTCTTATATTTAGGTCTTATGTTTATTTATAATAAATTTTTGTATATAGAGTAAAGGTAGGATTTCACTTCATTCTTTTGCAAGTTAATATCCAGTTTTCTCAGCACTATTTGTTGAAGAGACTGTCCTTCCCCATGAGTAGTCTTGGCATCCTTGCTGAAGATCATTTAATTGTATATGTGAAATTCATTTCTGGGATCTCTGTTCTTTTCCATTGCTCTATGACTTCCATTATGCTAATACATATTGGGTTTTTTTGTTTGTTTTGTTTTGATTTTGGTACTGGGGATTGAGCTCAGGGGTGCTTAACCCACTGAGCCACATCCCCAGCCATTTTTTGTGTTTTATCTAGAGACAAGGCCTCACTAAGTTGGTAAGGCTGGCTTTGAACTTGCAATCCTCCTGCCTCAGCCTCCCAAGCTGCTGGGATTACAGGCAGGCATCACCATGCCCAGCATTGCAATTGTTTTGATTACTGTATCTTTGTAATGTGTTTTGAAGTCAGGAAGTGTGAGACTTGTTTTTAACCATTGTCTTATTTATTCAAGTTCCATATGAGTTTTAATATGATTTTTTTCCATTTTAAGAAGGGTTATATTAAATTTCTATTTAGATTGCTTTGAGTAGTATGAACTTTTAACAATATTAAGACCTTAAACCATGAACACAGGATTTTTCATTTTCCATTTATTTGTGTCTTCTTTAAATATTCCAGCAGTGTTTTATGGTTTTCAGTGTAAAAGCTTTTTAGCTCTTTTGATAGTTTATCCCTAAGTATTTTGTTCTTTTTTATATTATCACAAGTTGTGGTTGATTCCTTTCTTTTTCTTTTCCTTCCTTCCTGTACTGGGAATCTAATCTATCATTGAGCTACATCCTCAGGCCTTTTTATGTTTTATTTTGAGACAGGGCCTCGCTAACTCACTGAGGCTGGCTTTGAACTTGTGATCCTCCTGCCCCAACCTCCTGAGTCACTAGGATTATGGGCCTGCTCTATCTCGGGTTATTTTTCTTGATTTCCTTTTTATATAGCTCATCATTAGCCTATTTTGGTTTTGACTGAGATGATTTCTAGCCTTAGGACCCACTACAAACCCTTGACCTGACTATGAGGCCCTCTCAGTATTTCCCTCCCTACCTCTCTTCTGTCTTCTGTTCCCATCTCAGGACCACAGGAGGCTCACAGGTGTCTTGGGTTCTAGCATGGCTCCATGAGGCTATCTCTGCTCATCAACTCCTGTGCCATAGCAGGACAAAACTTCTGTGTGCCTGTGGTCCCTGGAATCTCAGGCAGGACAGGCAGATCCACCCCATTAGATGGCAGTCTGGCAAGAAAGAGAACTATAAGCCCTGTGCTCTTCCCACAGACCCAATAGCTGTACTTCATTCTGTCGATTCCTTGCCTTCTCCTCTCTACCCCCAGAGAGTGTTTTAAACATCTTATTCCTGGGGCTGGGGCTACAGCTCAGTGGTAAAGTGCTTGCCTAGTATGTAAAAGGCCCTGGGTTTAGTCACACACACACACACACACATACACACACACACACACACACACCTCCCCCAAAACAAAACTTGGCCCTGATGGGGAAATCCTGGCTTAGCCGATTCTTACCCAATTCTTTTTTCTTAAATCTGAAGTCCAACTGTTTGTTTATTTTTGTGGGGTTTGGGATTGAACCCAAAGCCCCCCATGCTAGGCAAGTGTTCTGCTCCTGAGCTCCATCCTCAGCCCCCTAAAGTCCAGCTGTTTTAAACATTCCTTCTATGTTTAGAAGGCTTTTCCATTTCTGCTGGGAAGGCTACCAGCCTCAGTTTGGTCTCATCAAGATATAAGGGAGTCTGAGAACATGGTGGCTTTTCCTTCCTTAGTGACAGGTGGGTGTTGACTCTTGGTGGTTTGGGGTAATTTCTCTGCTTGGGTTGTTCTTCCCTGGGCTGGTCACTGCCAATGAACCCAGACTCAGGGTTAATTTTTAGCCCTTCTACAGTGGTTCTCAAAGTGCAGTCCTGGGGCCCATGAGGCCAAATAATAATAATAATGATGATGATGATAATAATAATAATACATTGCCTCCCATTCCTCTTCTCTCCCAGTATACATTGGAACTTTCCAGAAGCCAGGCAATATATGATATCATAAGGAACTGAATATATGAGAACCTCGCTATCTTCTATTAAGCTATTCTATTAAATGCATTGTAAAAAATTATAAATAAATGCCACTTTTTTCATTAAAGCTTTTTTAATTTGCAAAAGGTAGATATTTTCATATAACTGTATTATTTGGGTTAAAATGTTTACTATTATTTTTCAAGGAATTGATACAAAATTTTTAAAAAACTTCAGTTGTATTTCTAAATAGGATAGAATTAACCTACAAAAGATCTTTGGGGGTTCTCAGTAATTTTTACAAGTATAAAGGAGTTTCTGAGGCCAAAATGTTTGGAGACTCTCCCAGGGAGGCTGCTGTTCTTCTGCCACTTCTTGGGTGCCTTCAAAGACTCTTCAGTTTTTCTTGAATTTCCCATTTTGTTAGCGCCATGCCAGCACGGCCACAGGAGGGCAGCAGATTCTGTTGTGAGCCACCAGGGCTCCCTCAAGCATAAGGTGGTCACCAAATGGGCCTACAGCATTCAGCCAACCAGTCTCTAACCCTAGAATAGGAAAAGCAAAGATGACAAAGCAGGTTCTTGCTGTGTAGGAGGTTCAAGCCCCCATGTTATTCCTCCCTGGTGGGTGACAGCAGAGAGGACTGGCTTTGTTTTTTTTTTAATCTTGTATAATTTTGTTCATTTAGAAATGTATTTGTTCTTTTGGTCCAACTGTTTCTCATATCTTTTCTGGGCCTCAAACAATTCTATCAAAGGTTTCAGGAAATGATATTTGTTAATAAATTACAGATGTTAAGAAGTTAATAGCAGAAAAATCTATTGTGATCCATCCACATCTTTCATAGATAATAGTAGTGTTCCAGATAAAATGTTATTTAATTCTTTACCTGAATGAAAGTAGAAAGTCCAATTATACATTATGTAATCTTGATATCTAGGATAGCTAAAGAAAGGGCCTGTCGTAGGATATCCTTCAGAGTATGTCAGACATTAAATTCTATTTGACTGCCTCTGAGCACCCTATTTCAGCCATACTGGTCTTGCTTTGTTGGGACCCATCAAACAATCTCCCCCCCCACAACAGGTCTATATTTTTTGTTACTTCTGTCTAGAGCACTCTCTTTCCCCTCCCTACCCCAGAAACATAATCTGCTCACCTCATTCTTGTTTTAAATAGCAGCTTCCCCCCTTTAAGCTTCCTTCTGGGTCCTTTGTTTTCCTCCATACCAATCATCTTTATATGACATCATAAATACTTATTTGCTTATTTATTATTTTATTTCCCCCATATAGTGTAAGTTCCATTACAACAGTCACGTTTTCTATGTCTTCAGTGAAAGAACAGTGTTTACTACGTAGCACATCTCCAAATGTTTAATAAACAAAAGAATAAATGTAACTATATTAACTATACGTGGGATGTTTGCTTTCTTGAGTGCAAACTAAATAGATCACACAACAATCCAGAGTCATGCTTACTGAGAACTAAAAGTTTGGATATTGTAATGAACCCTTCTGGTACTCAAATCTTGGTTTCTTTCTTTTTATTATTATAATTTTTTAATATATGACAGCGGAATGCATTACAATTCTTATTACACATATTAAGCACAATTTTTCATATCTCTGGTTGCATACAAAGTATATTCACACAAGTTTATGTCCTTCATTCTTGTACTTTGGATAATAATGATCATCACATTCCACCATCATTTCTATAACTCCATGTTCCCTCCTTTCCCCTTCCACCCCTCTGCCCTATCTAGAGTTCATCTATTCCTCCCATGCTCCTGCTCCCTATCCCACTATGAGTCAGCCTCCTTATATCAAAGAAAACATTTGGTATTTGTTTTTTGGGGATTGGCTAACTTCACTTTGCATTATCTTTTCTAATTCTATCCATTTGAGGTCTGGCTTTTTGACCCAGGCCCAGGTCAGAACCTGACCACACCATAGAGGTTGATGAATTTGGTGATTGCACTTGACTTCCATGTTGTGCAGAGCTGAGCATAAGAACCTGTTTTCTGGATGTTCACCTTTAACTGGCAATGTTAGTCCTTGTTGTCATTGTCTGGGAAGAGCTCCCACGTATTGTCAGAAGTATGCAGTTATCAGGCCATAAAGTGGGAAGGGGAGGGGGTCGCCAAGACCTTCCCCTGCCTTTCTATTCAATCTTGGATAAAGGTGGTGGTAAGGGCATATATGAGGTTTTGCCCAGAACCAGAACCTCATTTTTTATCAGAACAAGGCATGAACATCTCTATCAATGGAAGACAAAGCCCTGGAGCCATTCAATGTACTTCCTGTTAGCCAGTGGTTCCCATGACTTTTTCCAACAACCCTGAAGCAACCTGGCATGAATGAGCCAGTTCAAATGTTGTTTGGTAGAAAGGGAATGAAATCCAAAGTCATAAGACAAGGGTCCAAGTCCCAAGTCTCCTTAACTCCTGGTTTGGACTCTTTCCTCATTACTACAATGCCAACTCCCACATTGTCTCCCCCTGCAGCTGTTCATCATCATATACAGTCAGCCAGAAATATATAAATATTCACCCATCTTTGCACGAGTGTAGCCTAGTGGCTAAGAGCAGGACTTTGAAGGGAAAGGCAAGATTACATTCCTGGTTTCACCGTGTCCCTAATGACCTGACTTTTCCTATTAGGCCCTGCCTCTTAAAGGTTCTACCACCTCCCAATAGAACCAAGCTCAGGAACCTTTTAACACCTGGGCCTTTGGAGACAGTTAAAATCCAAACCATAGCACTTTGCTTGAACATCTGAAGACAGCTCAATCACCATGAACAACCATAAGAGCTAAGAGATAAGGTTTATGAAGGTTTACCAAGTGCCAGGTACTATGATAAACATAGGCATGTACCATCTTACTCAATTCTTACAATAACACTAAAAGAGTTACTTTGCTCCTTTTAAAAGTGAAGAAATAGGAGCTTAGAAGAGCTAAGTATCTTGCCCAAGGCCTTATAACAAGAAAGTACACAAATACAAAAATTCAGATTGGCCTGACTAGAATCTAGCCTGTCCCTACCCCTCACCCCATACATCTCCAACAGCCCAACACATCACCTTTAATTTTTGGAAAGTTCATCCTTGTATTGGACTGAAATCCAATGCCAATTTCCTCCCTCCCAGATGTATACACATCAGCTTCAGGTCGAAGTATCTTCTATTTGTTGTTGTTTCTAGAACTTTATCCATTCTGCTTTTTCTTTCGACTTGGTCAAGTACTTCAGCATCCCATTTGGACAAAAAATTCTAAATGAATACAGTTCTGTCTATTCCACTATTATTGTTGCATTTTTGGAAATCACACATTATCAAAACATAAGAACTAATATTTTTAGAGGTGAAAAAAGACAGCCTTTGAGGTTAGAAAATTTTAGATGGACAATAATAAAATCATTTTCCTGTAGGAATTTTGATTACAAAGCTGCTTTACTGCTTTAGTAGTATAGCTATAAAATCAAGCATCACTTGATTGCTTCTGGGTTTCGCTCACAAGTGCTAGCTTGGCATGTTCTGTCTTTCTTCTCTCTCTCATCAGAACCACCATTTTTATAACCTTTATGATTCATTGTCTCATTGTTTGGTAACAAAGCACAAAGCATTGTTGTTGTTACCAAAACCAAAACCAAGTGCCCAAGCTATTCCTAACAGTTTTTTCTCTATACATTGTGTCAGCCCCTCCATTATGGTATATTTATAACCAATAGCAATTTTAGAGATGCAAATTGTACTTTCTATTTAGGCAATTTTCTCTTTTTTAATATTTATTTTTAGCTATAGTTGGACACAACACCCTTATTTCACTTATTTATTTATATGAGGTGCTGAGGATCAAACCCAGGGTCTTGCACGTGAGAGGCAAGTGCTCTACCACTGAGAATTTAGGCAATTTCTTTATTGCCAATTCTAATTCTGAAACCACCAAAGAAAAAACACTTGAATTCTCTGTGGTGACCAATATAGCTCAGAATTATCAAATCTGTAATTGTGTTTTGGCACCCTCCTGGAAGAAATTATAGTAGTCCCAGTTTATCTGTTTAGACTGGGTAATCATCTGAGAGGCCTCTGTGAAACTGATAAGCCTGTCCCCTAGATCAGCTTCAAATCTGTGCTGTCCAATATGGTAACTGTTAGCCACATGCAGCTATTGAGTACTTGAAATGAGGCTACTACAATTGGGCGAATAAATTATATATGATTTTTTAAATTTTTAAAATTTGTCTTAGTTATATATGTCAGTAGAATGCATTTATGCACTTTGATATATCATACATAGATGGGATATAATTTTATTTTTCTGAGTGCACATGTTGCAGAATCATATTGGTCACGTAGTCACATATATACATACAGTAATAACGTCTGTTTCATTCTACTATCTTTCCTATCCCCACATCCCCTCCCCTCCCATCACTTTCCTGTACCTAATCTAATACTGTTTTTCCCTAGTGCCCCCACTTTATTGTGAATTAGCATCCACATATTAGAGAAAACATTTGGCCTTTGGTTTTGTGGGATTGGCTTATTTTGCTTAGCATGATATTTTCCAACTGCAACCATTTACTGGCAAATGCCATAATTTTGCTCTTGTATAAAACTGAGTAATATTCCATTGAGTATATATGCCACATTTTATTTATCCATTCATCTAATGAGGGACACCTAGGTTGATTCCATAGTCTAGCTATTGTTAATTGAGCTGCTATAAACATTGTTGTGGCTGCATCACTATAGTATGTTGATTTTAATCATGTTCAAATAGTCACACATAGCAAATGAATACCATATGGGATAGTATAGTTCTACATCTCTACCTGAAATACAGGTAAATGCATGAAGCAGAACAGAGACCTGCTTCTGCCACTAGATTCCAAACTCTGGAATGGAGGTGACCATTCATTAATAACCAACCACTTAGACTTATCACAACTCAGTGTGCATTTTCACCCAGTAGTACACATGCATATCATTGGAGGACTTTGTCAAATGCCTTGTAAAATCAGGATGCTCTGTATATGTGGCATTGCCCTGCTCTACCAGTCTAGTATTTTATTTTCAGAAAATAGTGGGTTTTTTCCTATTTGAAGAAGTAATATATGCCTACCATGGCAAAATAGAAGAAATTAATACTGACCATTTCTAGGTAATTACTATTATCATTTCAGCAAAATTTTTGTGTGTCTATTTTTCTATGCCGAGAGCATACATTCTCGATTATTTGCACACTGCTTTATTTTTTTATTCGAATTTTTAAATTTTTTATTTTTCTGCCAGGTGCGGTGGTGCATGCCTGTAATCCCAATGGCTCCGGAGGCTGAGACAGGAGAATTATGAGTTCAAAGCCAGCCTCAGCAAAAGGCTAAGTAACTCAGTGAGACCCTGTCTTTAAATAAAATACAAAATAGGGCTGGGGATGTGGCTCAGTGGTTGAGTGCCCCTGAGTTCAATCTTAATTGAACCAAAAATTTGATACATATATCATGTACAAAATGTTGTTCTGAAATATATATACATTGTGGCAAGGCTAAATCATGTTAACCTATGTATTATTTCACATACTGATTTTTGTGGGGAAAATACTTAAAATCTATTCTCTTAGCAATTTTCAAGAATAAAACTCATTAGTATTAATTATTGTCCTTATGCTGTACAAAAGAGCTCATAGACTTATTTGTTCTAATTGGAGTTTTTTTTTACCATTTGACCACCATCTTCTTAATAGCACTACACCCCCCACAAGCCCCCACTAGTAACCACCAGTTTGCTCTCTGCTTCTATGAATTCAACTTTTTTGGATTCTACATATGAGATCATGTGGTGTTTGTCTTTATGTGCCTGACTCATATGTCCTCCAGGTTCATCCATGTTGTCACAAATGACAGCATTTCCTTTAAAGTTGAATGGTATTCCATTATGTATTATACCACATGTTCTTTATCCATTCATTTGTTGATAGAATTTAGGTGATTTCATATCTTGGCTGTTGTGAATATTCCTGCAGTGGACATGGGAGCAAATATCTCTTCAACATACTGATTTAATTTCATTTGGATATGTACCCAGTAGCTGGATTGTGGTAGCTCTAATTTAATTTTTTGCTTTTTTATTGATGATATTGTATCACATTATTAAATACCTTTCAAAAACATCTTCAAATACTATATGACTGGGGCTGTAGCTCCGTTGTAGAGCACTTGCCTAGCACGTGTGAGGCACTGGGTTCAATCCTCAGCACCACATAAAAAAAATAAAATTATTTTTTAAGAAAAGCAAAGGCCTTTCATCTTGTCAAAGAGTACAGGACCTCAAAAAAAATGAATACATTTTTAAAAAATACTGTATAATAGTTCACTGTAGCAATAATCAATAATTTGCATAACTATCCCCTTCTGCTGTAATTTTAGGTTGCATCTGATTTTGTTTTTGAATAAAGAATTAATGATAACTCTACATGAAAAGTTATACTCCATTTATGTATGATGTGTCAAAAATGCATTCTACTGTCACTATAACTGTTGGAACAAATACAAAAAAGAATTAATGAATATCTTTTTGTGCAAAATAACTGTCTATAATTTGCATTATTTGCTTAGGATAAACTTCCTGAAGAATATGAACATTGTTAAAATTAATTCTTTCACAGGAAAAGATGAAGTTAATCCTCATGAGGACTCATAGTAGTCAATTTTTTCCTTTTGATGTGTAAGTCTATTTTAGCCACTCACCCCAACATTAGTGTCACATTCACCACCATTGTGCTTTCAAAATTCCAATTTCTTAGACTTTTTGAAAATCAGGAATTCTTTGCCTTCCTCTGCGGTATTCTTGCAGCATCTCTGTTCATTGAGTTTCCTTGAAGATGAAGTTATCTGTGAGTCCCCTCAGTAAACCTGGACATAATTTATCCAAGTTTGAAGGTCTGAGCTCTTCTGGGGCAGCAAGCTATTTTCTTACAACCTTTTTCTGTAGTTGGAGTTTCAATTCCTCTTACCAATATTGTTCTTCAACTTTCTTCCCTGATGATCATTCTCCTTCTTATTCTTATTAAGGTAACCAAAGGAGTCTGTGCAGAGACTTATTAGCTACTGGGCAAAATCCATGTTCTCTGCTTTCTGAGTGTACAGCTGGATGATGTTTCCCAGACTTCCCTGCAGCTGGCTGTGTAATTGTGTTTCAGCCCATGGGGCACGTGCAGTAGTGCTGGGTGCCACCATCAGGCCTGGCCAATTAAACCCCACGTGGGCTGGAACTGACACCCCCCATAGCCTTGGAAGCCACAAGATCAAGATGCCAGAGCCTTTGTGTAGCAGAGGAGCACCTGATTGACCCATTTAGCCTATTGCTGTGGCTTGTCCTCCATGGGTTCATGTGTTGGAAGTTTGGTCTCCAGTGTGGTGATGTTGAGAAATGGTGGGACCTTTAAAAGGTGAGAACTAATGGGAGGTGATAAGGTTATTGGGGCATTGAACTCGGATGAGATTAATGCTGGTCTTGAGAAATGAATTAGTTCCCCCAGAATAAGTTATTATAAAAGCTTGAGACTGGCTCCTCCCTGATCCTGGCTTCCTGTCTCACTAGGTGATTGCTTTTAGAGATGCTTCCACCATTGTTATGTCATCCACAATGAGATCCTCACCAAAGCCTGAATTGATGGGGCTGTCTAATCTTGGATTCTAAGTGCCCCAAACTCGGCTAAATAAACCTTTTCTTTATACAATATTCAGTCTTGGGTATTTTGTTCCAACAACAAAAATGAATAAGATATCCTCCTGCTTATTTGATTCTAAACCTGTTTTTCTCTTATCCCTTTTTAGGATTTGTAATTTACATCCTCATTTAGTTCTACCTGGGCTGACTTTTCCTTTAAGCTTGGATCATGTGATCAATCATGCCTAAGTTTTCTCAGATTTCTTGAGATTTTCTTCCCACTTCTTGGTACAGAGTCAAACTACCAGACTCCCAGATGACAGTAATCTTTATCTCCCTTTCAGTTTACAACCAGATACCCCCTTTTTGGGAGAATTAGATCAAAATGGTGCTCTCTTCCTCATTTTCTCTGCTTCCAAAGATGTGGATTTGTCGTTTGGACAAGTATTTAGCAGAAATTTAATTTCAGTTTTAAAAGAGTGAGAATAAAATATCTATAGCCACAATTGCCTGGTACATAGTGAAGGTGGATCTTGCTTAACATCTTACTCTGCAACTTAGATAAGTTTGTATGGCTGAGTTTGACAGAAGAGATGATAGAAAAATAAATGACTCTACAGAATAAAACAAGAATTTGGAGTTCTGGAGGCAATACAAAAGAAATGGATAAGGAAGAAAGATGAGAGAATAAAGAGAGAGGCCAGACCACTCCACGTGGGGAATCAGCCTATGAATAAAGGAGGTCCAGGGTGATTCATTTGGAGTTGTTCCCCTGAAGGGGCTGACAAAAGCAATGGACAGGGACAGCCCAAGGCTAGTGAGATAGTCTGCACACTAAATTCAGCAGATGCAAGGGCTCAGAGCCATAGTAGACAGCAGTGTAAGCCTCTTTGCACCTTCCACTCAGGTCTCCCTCCAGGGACTGGCCAAACTTTTGAGGAGGACTTTAGACTCCCACTAAATGCGGAATAGAAGTTTGAAACAACTTTATTCAGAAAGGCTCCAGCTGATATCTGAGCGATTGAAAAATAATACTACAGATAATATCATAAAATAAAAATTAAGATCTAAGTAGGTAGGTCAGGTTTGTGGTCCCTTAAAATGCAAAAGCCCAAAGAGATTAATGTACCTAGGGGACCTGGTATAATGGCCAGGCTCTGCTCTGCTCTCAGGTTCTTTGGTTTCTTCTTCAATGTCCAGGGAGAGGAAACAGTGGCACCATGGTAGAGGCAGGATAGCTCCTCATTCCCTCTCTTCCCAGACACCAGGCACTCCCAGTCCCTCTAAGGCTTAATTTTTCCCTGAGCAATTTCCATAGGGCCTTGGGGCTTATCAGTAATTACTTCTATCAATGGTCTGAACTCAGGGGAATATATGTAGAAGAAAGGAAGAGGAAAGTTTCCACCATCTGGTAGACAGACAGATTTTCCCTAGTAAGGGGAAGTATGTAAGAAGAAAAGTTTATGAATAGGTTCATCAGTTGTCCTAAAGATATATTATCTGATATCAGAAGATTTTCTTTGTTCCTATCAAATATTTAGGCACCAGGGGCTGGGGATGTGGCTCAAGCGGTAGCGTGCTCGCCTGGCATGCGTGCGGCCCGGGTTCGATCCTCAGCACCACATAACAACAAAGATGTGTCTGCCGAGAACTAAGAAATAAATATTAAAAATTCTCTCTCTCTCTCCTCTCTCTCTCTCTCTCCTCTCTCACTCTCTCTTAAAAAAAAAAATAAATATTTAGGCACCAGATCAGAAGAATGAATCCAAGGTAGAAAGACACAGGGACCAACGGGGCAGCCATATGGAAGAGTTTGTTTATCTGACCCACTGTTCTCCTCTTGTCCAGATAAGGACACATGTTTGTGTGTTGACTGATGAGGACAGGAGGAGGTTTCCTGAGTGCAAAATGCCAGGCAAACCCTGAGATAAAAAGTCATAAATAGACCCAGAGGCTGACCCAGAGCCAGGCTCAGTGTCCTTGGGCTGGTAGGACTTGTAGGCTAGGTCCCGAGGGGCTGGGGATGAGCGGCTGCTGTGGAAATTTCCATGAGCTGCCCACCAGCTTTTGGGACACACTGGACTCCATGTGGCTTGGGAAGAACCTGGGTTATGAAAGAGGTACAAGACGTGGTCCCAGCTCATGAGGAGCTAAGTCCCTGGAGAAAGGAGTCAGAGTGCTTGCCAAGAAAGCAAGTGAACAAACAGGTTTCAAAATCTTAAGCCAAAGTTGAAAATAAGGTCAAGGCATGGAACAGAGCCAGGAAAAGTCAATATCACCTTCCAATTATTAGAACCCCATTTCACCTCCTAAGGAGAATGTTGAAAATACTTCATATTAAGGTAAAAGATGATTTTATTTCTTTAAATACTAACAAATGGATCAAATATTAATGTTTAAAATGCTTTTATTAGTGTATTATAGTTATACATGATAGTTGGGTTCATTTTGACATAATCATAAATGCATGGAATTTAATTTGCTCTATTTCAGTTCCCAGTGCCTCCTCTCTCCCTCTCTTCCTCCCTTCCTCCGACAATATATTAATTTTTAAAAGGAAAAAGTATTTACAATATATTATCACTTGCCAGAGCCTTAGATACTCTTATTAATTCGAGTTAAAATTACAAAATCATTTTTAACACAAAAATTTTTTTTAAAAAAAAAAAGAAAATTGTCAAAAGATGTCTAGAGCTATAGCTTGGTGGCAGAACAATTATCTAACACGTGCAAGACCCTGAGTTCAATCCTCAGTGCTGAAAAAAAAAATGGCATCAGTTCTTTGACTTGGCAATTTTTACCCAAAAGTTTTAAGTATACAATTTTATAAAAGCAGAAGTCACAACCCTCCCAGGAATTGAAGGTGTGTGTTCTTCTCTAAGAGGATTCAGATATTGTAAATGTGTGAATGTGGGTGCATACACTTACATACAACATTTGAACCCACAGCACTCACCAAAATGCTGCCTTCTTTCTACAGTTTAGATATAGTTTGAGTGTGTTCCCTAGGATTTATATGTTGGGAGCTTGGTCTCTACTGTGGCGGTGCTGAGAGCTGGTGGGACCTTTAAGAGGAGGGGCTTAATGGGAGGCTCTTAGGTAACTGGGGGAGCCGTCCTCAGAAGATATTAAGGTAGCTCTCCTGGGACCCCTGAACTTTTATAAGCCCAACCCCTTACTCCTCAGGCTTCCTGTTTCCATATGATCATTTCCCACATGCACTTCTGCCACAATCCATCTGTCATTAGACCTTTACCAGAGAACAAACCAATGGGGCCACAGGATCTCAGACTTTCAGCCTCCAAAACTGATGAATACAATTTCCAAGGCACTGGTTAGAATGTGTTTGTCAGCAAGAGAAAACACAAAGAGGCTTTAATGGTTCATATAACTAAACAGTAAAGTGTTAGGGGACGCTTCTTATATGTTTTAATCAGGGCTGCAGCTCCATTTCTTTCTCTGACTCTCTCTGCCTGTACTCCTTTGTGGGCTAGATTGCTATATGGCTGTGAACAGCAACTTGTGCTCCAATGAGTCTAGGGACAAAGAAGCTATTGCTTCCTGTAGCCACTGCACAGAAATACTGAGCTTCATTCTGATCAGACCATTGCATGTCCTGTGCTAACTGGCTCAGGCTCAAACAACTTTCTTTTGGGTAAGAGGTTGAAAATGGCTTACACCCTGGGTGGGGGGGCACCCCCTGGAGCTACCACTCAAACTGATGGTACCTACACAATGGGAAGGAAGAAAAGAGGTATTAAGACATTCACAATGTCTACCATACCTTAGTTGCAGTTGTTTTAAAAAATTGGTGGATTTATTTATTTATTTATTTATGAGATACTTTCTAAGTATCAGGTACTTTGGGAGACATAAAGACATGAAGTTTGCCAACTATTAGATAAAAAAAAAAAGACAAGTTGACAACTGCCATACAGTGTTAGGTATAATGTGAAAAAGGCATGCAAATGCTAAAAGAAAGTCTATAAAAGTAAAGACAGATTGCTTCTAGTTGAGGTGATCAGAGAGGCATCATATAAAAGGAACATTAGAATTAGCTCTCAAGGAATGAATTGGATTTCAATGATTGCAGGTGAGAAGGGAGGGCATTTGAGGCAAGGAAGTAACACACCAGAGGCAGGAAACCAAGGGGAAGTTGGAAAGCTGGCACATACCTGTACTTCCAAGGAGTAGGGAAACTGAGGCAGGATGATCACAAGAGTAAGTCCATCCTTAGCAACTTAGACCCCTGTCTGAAAGTGAAAAATAAAAAGAGCTGGAGATGCATGCAGCTCAGTGGTAAAGTGCTCTTGGGTCAAACCTCAGTACCACAAAACAAGGGAGAATTGAACAGAGGTGGCATCCCTTAGCACAAGTTCTAGAAGTTGTTGCTAGAATGAACCACGTCAGGTTGCAAGATAATGGAGTCTTTATTTTTCCCCATGAAAATTGACTTAGGCCCCCATTTGCCTGAATAGCAGAAAGCTCAGTCTGTTCCTTCATGGGGCTCCTGCACCTTCAATTTTTCCCAGATCCAAATTGTACACAAAGTAGAGACTGGAATCAGTCTGACTTTCACTTGCAGCAGAGGCCATTGGTCCTTTCAGTCTACTGGCTGACACAAGTCCCCAGGTCTCTGTGGCTCCTCAGGGAGGATGATTCCACTTGTGTCTAGTGTGTTCCTCATCCATGGTGGTTCAGAGCTCCAATCTGAGAACTCTACACTTCAGGTAAATTCCCAGTCCCCCCAACCACTGAGTCACTAGGGACTCTGGGTAACAGGTAGTTTGGGGTATCCTGTGGATGTAGAACTCTTATCTTTTCCTGGGATCCATAGCACTCGGAGGCAGGGAGATCCCCTTCCCTAAACAATACCACAACCCGCCTTCCCTTCTGTGGACTTCCCCTTGCTACCCTTTCCTGGCTCCTCACACACACTTGAGGTTCTTGGGGTGAGGGCACCTACCCCAAGTGCCTTACCATGACCAGGGGCTGTCAGATGCCTTTCTCATTGACTCAAAGAAAGAAAAGAAAACTCAAAGTTCAACACCAGAGTGACATTCTGCTCTTGAACTCGTAGGTTCATGCCTCTTAATCTTTTCCAGGATCGCTTACTTCACCCAAGGGAGCCAGCCCTCCTGCGTTCTTTTATTGCAAGTTCACATTGACGTTTAACCTCCTTGGATATTGGCAAAACTTGTGTCCTTAATTGGTCTTCACATATACATTGACATCTTTTTCCCTTGCAGCTAGTCTGACCCTGCCTTGATGGCTTTTCTGCCCACAGAAGGCCCTGACTAAGCCCCACTGTGTTTCATACACATAGCACCTCTCTTTTCTAAACTGCCCTGCCCAGCCTTGCTCTTGTAACCCTGGCTCTGAATATCTCACAAATAAGTGGGTAAGAGGGGCTGGGATTGTGGCTCAGTGATAGAGCGCCCCCCCAACACGGGCGGGATTTGGGTTCGATTCTCAGCACCACATAGAAATAAAGGCATTGTGCTGTGTCCATTACGCCTAAAAAAATAAATATTAAAAAAAAAAAGTGGGCAAGAGATAGACCCAGAATTGGGCTCAGCTTAAGGTTTCCAGCCTCTAGAATGTCTGCCGCCTTTCTAGCTTGTAAATTTTAGGCCCAAATCTGAAAATTACTTCAAAAATTATCTTAAAGCAAACAAAGCTCTTTATAAAAAGTATCCCACGACTGTCTGAAGGAGAACAAAGTGAAACATGTATTCAACAACTGGGATGGCTTCCCCCACACCCTGCAGAATTGAAAGATGTGAGAATGAATCATAGGCTCTTTTCAATTCAATTGCTACTTCCTAATTCATGTCATATAATCAGCTATTTTCCCTTCACAAAATCCATATCGAGTCAGAACAGTTGCCTGTGGTGAGTGGATGGTGCTTGAAAAGAGGAACATAAAGGAATTTTTTTGGAGGCATAAAATTTCTCTTTCCCCTTAACCCCCAAGCTGGGGATAGAACTCAAGGCCTCACGCATGCTGGGCAAGTACTCCACCACTGTGCTACATCCCCAGAATGACTACAGATCAATTGGTGTTGGTTACATGATGTTTTCATTTGTAAAAATGTATGCATTGTAGACTGAAGATCTGTGCATTTTGCTGTATGTAAATTACATCTCAATGTAAACAGAAAATTTAAACCAATGATTCTGACACATGTGGCTAATGTCCTTCTGCTACAGCATGTTGAAAAGAAATTATTCTGAAAGAAAAAAAAAAACAATAGACTCTTGAGATGGCAGACACGCTCCATGCACAGGGTAAGTAAACAGGAAGAGAAACCACAGGTCTTGTTAATGGGCTCAGCTGGGATGTTTCCAGTTGTGGGAGCTGAGCCTCTTCTGTAATGTGCTTAATCACTTCTAATTGTACAGTCAGCTAATTACAGTAATTAGTCTTGCCTTGGTTCAACAGGGTTGGGAATTCCTTTACATCATTCTCTTAAGGATGGGGTTGGCTCTTCCTCAAGTTTGGTTGTCTTCTTCAAATTGTGGCATGTGAACTCCTGGGGTCCCTGACATGATCTGTTGGCCTTGCATTTTCAGCACTGAGTGCTTGGGGATGGGTGACTAATCTTGGAGCCAGTGAGTCATATGTCTCAGGCCTGAGCACAGCGGGAGCACTTGGGCTCAATCCTGGCACCCCTCTCGGTTCACCGACCCAGCACCACTTAGGTCCAAATTAATCACATTTTGAAAATAGGATTATTCACTACAGCACTGTTTGTAATAGCAAAAGAATAGAAACAGTCTGCCTGCCAGGAGACTGGTAAACTAAATTAGGATTCATCCATATACTGCAACACTGAGAAAAAATGATGAGGATGCTTTTTTGCACTGATTTGGAAAGAGCTTCAAGCTGGTATTGTTAAATGAAAAAAGAAGAACAGACACATAATATGGCCATGGCTATAAAAGTAGTGTAGGTTTGTATTTGCTTGTACCTGTATAAGGACACTTTGAAAAGATACTTAGCAGTGGTCATGTTTGTATGGAAGGGTATGGGTGTGGGGGGATTTGGGGCTGAGAAGTGGATAGGAGACAAATGAAATTCAGGGGAGATTTTACATTGCAAACCTTTTAAAAATAGATTTTTTAAAATAATCAAGTGAATGTATTACCTAATGAAAGACTGAAATCAATTAATTAAAATGTTCAAAAGGGTTTTTTTTTTCTTTTTTAAGTAGGAAAAAGTGTTAAGGGAAGGGGGAGTTCCATGATCCCTCAATCTGGCATTGCCCAAACTGTGGTTGTGAAGGTAGAATGGGAAATTCATCTATATTTAAAACAGTGATGGAAGCTGGGTATTTTGTTTGTTTATTTGATGCGGGGGATGGAACCCATGGTCTCCTTTATGCCAGGTAAGTTCTCTACCAAACCCTAGTCCTAGAATCTGTTTCGTGTGTGTGTGTGTGTGTGTGTGTGTGTGTGTGTGTGTGTGTGTGTTACTGGAAATTGAACCCAGGGACAATTTATCACTGAGCACATCTCCAGCCCTTTTAATTTTTTTGATTTTGAGACAGAGTCTCACTCAATTGCTTAGGGAATTGTTAAGTTGTTGTGACTCTGATCTTGAATTTGTAATCCTTCTGCCTCAAGGCTCCTGAGTCCCTGGGATTACAGGCGTGGGCCACCATGCCCAGCTTAGAATCTGTTTTAATTCCTACTTTGTTATACTACCTTATTTACTCAGCAAATAAAAGAGCTATTAAACAATTACCCTCTGATGACAGCCCCTGGGGTTTGGGCTGGGCACACGAGGCAGCCATGGACAGCAGGTGTCCAGGTCATGACTCCGTTACTCAGCATCTTCCTGCTTGGAAACAAATCCTCCTGTGCTGGTGGCTCTGCTCACTATGCAGTTGTAACTTGTTTTATTCTTAACTATGTGTTAAGCAATACCCCGAAGGGTCCAGGAATCAAAAGGAATACTGACATTGTTCACAACTAGGTAATGTGGTACATGAAAATTATAAATTATAAAAGTACCTCAGGAGTTTTCTCTAGATTTGAAAGTTGTGATCTTTCAACTTCTATGGAAAAATCAAGCTGTTCTACTTTAAATATAATCTGAAAGAGAAAATATTGCAAGCAGCACATAATAAATTGATTTACCAAGTATTATGCACTGAGATTATACTTTGACTTATTTAGAAATAAAAGAGGAAATTATTGAAGTAAACTAGTTGATTTTAGACACGTACAATGTGAAAATCCTGCATTCCTTATATCTATGTATTAGTAACACAAGGGTGATCTAAAGGCACTTGAAGCATGATAGCTAATGAATCAGATGAAATTATGGAGAATATTGATCCTTTTTAAATATAACTTTTAAATTTCAACATCTGTAAGTTATTTTCATGTGTATGCATGTTAATTTAGTAAAATATAGATAGTAATACAATGTCTTTCTGAATACATATATATATATTATAATATGGGTTTATTTATTAAGGAAAAATAACTAAAATTATACAAAGTGTTCTATGTTACAGGTACCATCTTAAGCACTTTGCAAAAAGTTACTTGTTTAATTCTCAACAGTCCTGTTAGACATAGGTATTACTGTTATAGAGATAGAAACTGAGGAACAGAAAATTTAAGTTGGACAGGGCCAGTTGGTAATTAGCAGAGCTGTGATTCTAACCCAGAGGGTATCACTCCATTTTCCATGTTCTTAACCATAGTGTTTATTGAGCACTGTTTGCCAGTGACTGTTCTAGGCTCAGAGGATTTAGTCTTGAACCAAAGAAATAGTTTTTGCTCTCATTGGGAGAGACATGTGATAAACAAATAGATAATACATTAGGTAATGAAAAATAAACTAAATAAGGGAGTGGGGAGTTGTTTTAAGACCAGAATAAGGGGGGCTGGGGATGTGGCTCAAGCAGTAGCGTGCGGCCCGGGTTCAATCCTCAGCACCACATACAAAGATGTTGTGTCCACTGAAAACTAAAAAATAGATATTAAAAATTCTCTCTCTCTCTAAAACAAACAAACAAACAAAAAAAAAAAAAACAGAATAAGGGACCAGATGGGCCCTGTTTCAGTAGGATGATAAGGTGACATTTTGTGATGTACCTATCCAAAGTGTGAGTGAACCATGAGGACATCTGAGGGAAGAGCAAGTGTACAATCTTTGAGCTGCGACTCTTATTGACATGTTAGAACATTGCCGGGAGGTTTTTCTTTGTGGAATAAAGTGGGAGAGGGAGGCTGCATTTGAAAAATAACACCTGGAAGACACCTGGATAAGGTCATGTTGTCTTATGGAGCAATGTAAAAATTTCGCCTTTTATTCTGAGTGAGATGAGAAGTCAGCACTGGGGTGTGAGTTTAGAAATGCCATGATCTGACTTTTGCTTTAAAACAAAGGATCACTGTAGGAAGATGTGTGGGAATAGACTACTTAGTTGACTATTGAAATAATTCAGATGGTAGATGATGTTGACATATCCTAGGGCAGTGGTGATGCTGACTCAGGAGGCATTTGAAGATGGATTGGAAGAAGTTGCCCACAGATTTGATGTGAGGTATGACAGAACAGAGGAGTCAAGGAGGATGCAAAAGTTTTGGTCTGAGTAATGGAAAAAATGACTGGTTCTTAGAGGGAAAAGCAGGAGAGTATAATGTCCCAGAGGCCAAGTCAAATAGCCGTATCAATAAAGAAAAGGGATGATGTCAGTCTAAATGGCAAATTCTTTGAAAAATTCTGTCCTCCACAAAAACAATGAGGAAACTGGCAAAAATGGTGAGAACATACTTTTCTTCAAAATTCTGCAAACTCACCACAGTCTTTGCAGCCGCGTGGAAAGAACTGATGGCAGAAAAATGGCTGAATCTCATTAACAACAGTAAGCTTTGCAGTGTTTCAGCTTGCTCTAGTCTTGTTCCTCTCTCTTCAGATATGTGGTAGCCTCGGAAAATAAGTCTGTGTTCCTGGTACCACTTGGCTGCCACGGGAGGGAGCAGAATAGAGCTGAAAAAAAATCTTTCTCATTCTCAGAAAATTGTCATTATTTTACCTGTGTGGTGGTTCCCTGGGAGATCTCTTACAAAGATGCCTCTCTTTGACATGGCTTAAGCTCCCGCATTGTGAAAAGCTGAGAAACTGATGTGACTCCATTTTTGAGAAATCATCTTCTACCTCAAGGCCTGTCCTAAGGAAGGGGGCATGATCCTTGTCCTGGGAAAAACCCACAGAGCACTCCTTAAGCACATACCCACCCTGCTGAAGCACATACCCACCCTGCTGAGTTGTTTGTCTGAAAATAACAGGAGAGATCTGTGGCGCCAGGTGTCCCTGACTCAGTTAGGCTAGGTGAAGACCCATAGCAACCCCCTAGCAACTACCAATCAGCATGAGACAGGAAAAATACCTGGGATGCCAGATGACCCCCAAGTAGTTTATGGTGGTTGATAACATGTTGGGAAACCATGTAGTTTAGCACCCCTCGTGGCCTAAACCAATCAGTTCAAAGGAATCCCCCTCTTGTACTAACCAATCACCCCTACCCAACTTGTTTCCACCACTGAATGTGCTAATCAATGTTAAGAGTTGTTTGATTTTCCCGAGGTATGGAATGATTTGCTGTGTGATGCTGTGACGCATAGAGTATCCCCCAAAGCCTATAAAATCTCACTGAACCAAGGACCAGGACTCACTCCCTGGGACCGCTGCATCAGGAATGGTTGTGAGTCCAGGCTCGAGCTTGCAATAAAGACTCTTGTGTGATTGCATCGGATTCATCTCCTGGAGGTCTATTGGGGTCTCATGAATCTGGCATTAAAAAGCCTTTTTCCAAGGGAGAATTTATGGAAAAAAAATTACAGGTATGATTTTTAACTCTGCAGCTGCCAGTGGTAGTGGAGAATAGTTGGGGTAAACAATAGACTAACCAAAGACCTTACATGAATTGGTGGGAAATGAGATGTCCACATGTTCAGGAAAGACCCGAGGAGGCCCTAGTAGCTCACTTTTGAAAGATCTTGAGATTCTTTTCAAGCTGAAAGTTAGCTTAAGGCAGAGCTGTCAACTGGCTGGCTGAGTGTTGAAGTCATGCTCCAAGGCACACATAGAGACTGAACTGGTTGATTTATTGGTTCCAGGCATTTAAGGAAATCTGTGTCTTATTATTAGCTGAGTATTAGGGTGAGTACAGATTTCGGTGGCCACATACAACAAAACATACAGGCTTTACAATTTAATTTAGAAAAGTCATTAAACAAAGAAGAACTATAACAAGTAGCAACTATAGACCCTGGGAAGGGAGAAGAATATGATTTCTATAGATATCACATTATGTTATTTAATATGTCCAATTTTCAGCAAAAATTATAACATGTAAATATACCAAAAAGTGTGACATATACCCAAGGTAAAAAAAATGAATTAATAGAGACATAAACAATGTTCCAGACATTGGACTCACTGGACAAAGACTTTAAATCAGCTGTTTTAAATATATTCAAAGAGCTAAATGAAGCTAAAGAAAATTAAAGTCTGAGAATAATGTCTCACATTATTACTAATAAAAACATAGAAATTATAAAAATAATTACAAATGTTCTGGAGTTGAAAAATACAGTTATCAAAATGGAAAATTCATTAGTGGGGCTCAACAGCACATTTGAGCAGGCTGGAGAAAAAAAATCAGCCCAATTGAAAACAGGTCAATTATTAAAGAAACAGAGGGAAAAGAATGAAGAAAAATGAACAAGGTCTCAGAAGTCTGAGTACAACATACCTATAATGTGAATCTCAGAAGGAGAAAAAGGTATAAAAAGAATATTTGAAGAGGGCTTAGGGGTAGAAATACTTGCAGAGAATGCATGAGACCCTGTGTTTGATCCCTAGCAGTGACACACACACACACACACACACACACACACAATTTATTTGAAGAAATAATGGCAGAGATCTTCCCAATTTTGATGAAAACATTAATCTTCTTGTTTAAGAAGTACATACCTCCAAATAAAGTAAACCCAGACAGCTTTACAACTAGACAACATCATAACCATACTGTCAAAAGAGGAGGCTAGAAGGCTGTGACATGACATATTTAAAGTGAAGAAAAACAAAATGTCAACTAAACATTCTATATCCAGAAGAACCATACTTCAGAAATGAAGGAGAAATTAAGACATTCCCATATAAACAAAAGTTGAGAGAATTAATCACTAACATATCTTCCCTATAAGAAATAAAGGATGCCCTCAGGCTTAAATGAAACAGCAACTAAAATTCCATATGAAACAAAGGAGTTTGGTAAAGGAAACTTCATAGGTTGAATATAAAAGGCAGTATAAATATATGTTTTCTTTATATATTTTTTTACCTCTTTTTAAAAATAACTGGGCGCGGTGGTGCATACCCATAATCCTAGCAGCTCAAGTGGCTGAGGCAGGAGGATTTCAAGTTCAAAGCCAGCCTCAGCAATGGCAAGGCACAAGCAACTCAATGAGACCCTGCCTGTACATAAAATTCAAAAAAGGGCTGGAGATGTGGTTCAGTGGTCCAGTGCCCCTGGGTTCAATCCCTGATACCAATAAAAAAATAATAATAACTACATAAGACAATAATTATAAACTTATGGTGATGGGCAAACAATGAATAAAAATGAGTTTGTGTGACATTACAAAAGAGGGTAGAGAATGGAGCTATAAAAGTGTGAAGTTTTAATGTCTAATTGAAATTAAGTTAGTGTCAATCCAAACTATACTGCTATGTTAATTAATGAGAAAGAAGGAAGGAGTGATGAACTGTGATGGTCTCTGCTTCCTGGTTCGACAGCCTGAGCTGCTTTCTTCTGCCATGATGTTCTGCCTCACTTCTCTCACAGAGCAATGGAGTCAGCTGTCTGTAAACTGCCACCTCTGAAACCTTGTAAGAACCATACTGTATGTGCTGAGTCATGCCCATCTTCAGGGAGTGTACAGTCTTGTGGGGAAAATATGTGAAAGCAATGATTGTACTTTTGAATGCTGATGCCTGTATAATAGGATGGCATACTTTATTTCCCATAGGAGATGGGAGCAATCAAGAAGACCTCACAGAATTCCCATTGTTCTGGTTCTGAAGCAATTATTTGACAGGGACACGGGAAACCATAAAGGAGAAGCTCAGCTAGTAACAATATAAAGACACTTCTGATAAATAGAAACAGAATCAAGGGTGATTTAGGTTGCTTTAATTACTCTGTATGGATTTTTGAATTGTATTAATGATGATCACATTTGTGTTCCATTCAAAGGTTCATTTCATATAGATAAGTGCTTGCCAAGAATGTATAACATTAAAGTCAAAATAATGAAAGTACACAGATTATATATTCTACTTCTTTTTATATTATTTATAATTGGCCATGCAATTATATTTTTAATGTTTTAGGAACTACTTCAAGTATGTGAAATCTAAAAGATAAAACTCAGGTAAATAAATACTGCTTTCTTATCAGGTGATCAATCAAAAGGAACAGATCAAAATAGATAATATTATTTTTAAAATGTTGGTGATAGTTTAAGACCTGAGAATTGACCATTTGATTTGGCAACATGAAAAGTCACCAGTGAGCAGTTTTAGGGGGATGAGAGAGGCAAAACCTGTTGTAGCTTTTCATTACTGTGACAAAATACTTGATATGATCAATTTCAGAGGAGGAAAGCTTTATTTTGGCTCATAGTTTTTGATGGTTTCAGTTCATGGTCAGTGGGCTCCCTTGCTAGCTCATGGAGACAGCAGGTGGCAGGGGAAATTGCTTACCTCATGGCAGCTGGGAAGGAGGGAGAGGGAGAAGACGAGGAAGAAGGAAAGGAAAGGGAGGAAGTGGCTAGGGTCCAGGTATACCCTTCACGGACACACTCAGATGACCTAACTTCCTCCTGCTAGGTCTTACCTCTTGAAAGTACCACCACCTGCCAATAGTGCTACAGGTTGGGGACCAAGCCCTCAACATGTGGGCCTTTGGGGGACATTTTAGATCCAAACAATAGCAGCCTGGCTAGATTTTGAAAGGATCAGAGAAAAGGAAGTAGAGACAATGAATATAGATAATTCTTCCAGGAGTTTGTTAAAAACGGCAGTAGAGAAATGCAGGTGAGTGAAGAGTAAGAGATATTTCAAGAGACTTGTGTGTTGATGAAAATGTTTTACCAGAATGGGAAAAACTAAGGGCCTCCTCTGTCTTTTTAGTAAAGAAGAAATTTGGGGATTAGAAGGAAATGTTTAAGAGTATCAAGTTCCTTACCAAAATGTCCCAGGCACAGATTTTGTTGTTTATTGGGAGAATATGTATGTATATATGCATATGCACATTTTAGTGTTTTATTGAATAATACTGTACTAATATATTATGCCGGTTAGGACAGCAATACAAAAATATAAAATTTTAGAAGTTTTAAGATAAATTTGAAAAAAATATTAAGATGACATCAGCTGGACTAGGTACAGCTGGATTAAGTACCCTTAATCCCAGAATGTCAGGAAGCTGAGGCAGAAGAACTGCAAGTTCAAAGCCAGTCTGGGCAACTTAGCAAGACCCTGTCTCAAAATAAAAAACAAGGGGTTGGGTCATGGCTTAGTGGTAGAGTGCTTGCCTGGCATGTGTGAGGCCCTGGATTCAATCCTCAGCACCACATATAAATAAAATAAAAAGATCCATTACAACTAAAAAGATATTTAAAAAAACAACAACAAAATAAAGGTTAAATTTCTAAAAATAAAATTTTAAAAAAGGGCTGGGGGTGTAAGCAGTTGTATAGTGCCACTGGGTTTAATCCCTAGTACTTAAAAAGAAAAGGCATATGATCATTAACTAATAGCTTAAGGAATGACAGATGCTCAGAATGAGGTATCTAGTGAATGAAATCCATGCTTCAAATGTTTTCTTGCTATTTTTGAGTTTTGTGGCTCTTATTAGCTACAGTTAGATCCATCCTTGTTCCTACCTTGCAGAGAGGCTGACAAGGAAGAGTAGTAAAGACTTATTAATTTATTGTTCACCTTACCTGTCATTATCAGTGTTATCTTCAGTCTGGACTTTCTTTGCACATATCTTTTAAAAAACATTTTTATTATGTGGAATTACAAACATACGTAGTCTATATTATATTATGTTCATTAAACCCCATGTACCCATCACTCTCCTTCCATAATTATCAACTCATGACCATCCATGACTAAGTCCTGTAATATTTTAAAGCTAAGTCCATACATCATATTGTTTTATCTGAAGTAATTTGGTATCTCTCAAATGTAAGGACTCTTAAAAACCTAACTACAGTATCACTATATCATTTGAAAAGAAAAAGAATTTGCAGGAAACCTTAACTTGCAGGATTGGGGAATGCTTTGCCAAAATAATAAAAAAAAAATAGGGTAGGAAAAAGAAATGTGATTTACCATAATAGAGCAGAAGTCATTATTTCTCAAGGAGTAGGTATTAACCTAACAAAGATGTGTTCTTTTCAAAGACTAACTGAGGAGCATTTCTCTAGTAAACTAGACTGGTTGTCCTTGAAAATAAAACTTATATTTGTGGTGGTGGGTTATGCTTGTTTTCAGATACTTCAGGAGAGAAATTGGCCCTAGCATTTCTGGTAGAATGCGACTGAATTGGGAGGAAGCAGCCAAGTAGTTCTTTTTCCCTCATTTGTGGAACCAACGCATCACATTTTCCCCCCACTTCAATCAGCAGAAGCAGAGTTGTTGAAAATCACAACCTGTTGCTATTGCAGTCTGAGGGGGTAGAGTGGTAAGATACAGGGGTGGATGAATCCTAGTGTGGGGGTCACTAGATGGGAACACTTGGAAGGCCACAGGCAATATAAAGAACAATTAGTGTAGTAGGGAGAGGTGAGCACCCTGAGAAGGCCTTGAGGCTTGGCTGGTCTTTTTCTCCTGTGTGGTGAAAGGGAGCCAAGGTATGGACCCTGGTCCAAACGTATCTTCTCTGTGTTCTTCAAGTGGCAGCTCTGATGTGCCACCCACTGACTGAAGGGGCCGCAGGCGCTCTCCTCCGGACTTAGCTCCTTCCACCTGTTGGCCTGTCCCCAGCTGACAGGAGAGCCGTGCCTCTAGTCATCAGGGAGGAGGAGACCAGGTGCCTCAGCTCTAAATTCCGTCCCAGCAAAGGCTGTTTTGAGAACAGTGCTCTCACAAAGTAAACACAATTAGCCTAAGAAGAAAGCTGGATAAAGTAGGAGGGCCAGGACACTAGAGGTGGAAGTGCGTTCTGCTTTGGCTGCCTCGCTTTCTCCTTCCCAGAGTGCTTTTTATGGAAATCGGTAAGAGGCCCTCTCCATACAAAGATGGGAAAAGGTGCAAAGCTCGCCGGCTCCTCAAAGTGCACCGTGCCCCTAGCAGTTGCCTGCCGTGCCTCTCGCTTACTCTTCCAGGCCCTTTCGCTCGGAGCCCCAGCTAGCATTCGCCGGGACATGACGTGCACGTGGCCAGTCAGTGCGGATGCGCCGGAAAAGGCCAGGACTCAGGACGCAAGCGCGCGGGCCACAAACGCCGCTTTTCTAACTAGGGGAAAGGGCAGCGGGGCCGTGGGGGGGGGGAGAAGAAAAATGGGAGGGGCTCTGCCCGCCATAGTAGCATCCCATTGGCTGATCTCGCTCCGCCCTTGGTTTCGATTGGCTGAGGCCGCGCGCAGGGCCGAGCACGCTCCCCCGCCCTGCGCCGTGCGGCGATCGGTAGGCTACGACCGCACAGCCAATGGGAGTAGCTTGGGGGGGCGGGGCCAGTCAACGCGGGGCCTCATAGGGCGCCAGCGAGTATGGTAAACAGACCCCGAGCGCGTGTTAGGCGCCCGCGTTGGCACGTACGGAGCGGCGCGAAGGTGACCGAGATCTCAGCTTAGTGCCTCCGGGTAAGGCTGCCACCCGCGGGCCTACAGCGTGCTCGGGCGCCTTCCGGCTGCGGCAAGTGCTGGCCTCACCACCTGTCCAGGCCATTCTTGCAGCCTCAGGTGACAGCGCGGGTTCCTGCTGCGAGTTTCTCTGGTCTCTGAGCTCCGTAGCGGGTTGCACTGGGTGCGCTTCAGGTGCAGGGTAGGGGCTATGCAGTGGTCTCCCACCCGCGTGCCCATCTCGGCCAGCCCGCCTTGTTTCGGGGAAGGCACAAAGCCGTGTGTCTGGAATGCGACCCAGCAACCGGGAGGCGCTGCCACCTCCAGCTGGTGTCTCTTGGTTGCCAGTATAGTTTCCCTGCTTCGTTTTCTCATAATTACATGTGTTTTAATTTCCAGGTCCCCTCCTACCGTGTGTCTGGGAACTCTAACTGCTTGTGCTGCAGGTTTGTAAGAACTTTGATCTCCTTAAGGGGATCCAGCTGTTGGGTTTCACAGGTGAGGGTTTGGGGTGAACTTGAGAACCTTGTTAGTTCTTTCCTCCATTTGCTTTACTTTGATCCTTCCTCCTATTTTTCCAGGCACTGGAAAATATTATTAGTGGTCTGGGCTAAATTTCCTAAGCTAGACTTTCCCTGGTTCATTTTCATTCATGCACAGTGGGAACATCTCTTTCTGCCAAACTAAGCTTGTTTTCCCATGTGTAGGGTGAAGGAGAATGCTCCAGAGGCAGGTCTGAGTGTTAGGACTCTCCATTTGGATGAGAGATGTCATATTCCTGAAGGGTGAAAGTCTTTGTGTGTCCTTAGCCTGGGTTGGGCTTGCAGCCTGTTGGAAAACTTGTCCATGCTCACTTGGGCCTTCATCTGTGTGACAGGACTCAGGAGCTGGGCATTCCAGGCCTACCTCCTTGCCAAAGGATTTGAACATGCATTGATGCCAGTTTACCAGTTGTGCTGTGGATAGGTGGGTCATACTGGCAGGAGGACTGTTGAGAGGAAGCCCCTTCTCAGGAGAAGGGACAAAAAGGAGAGATGGTTCACAGGAGGAGCATCTTTAAGACTGAAGTGACAGTTTCAGGTGTTTGATTTAGCCTTGCAAGTATGCAGACAATGCAGAATTGTTGAAATTATTGGCCTGACCTCAGATGATTCAAGGAAAAGTGAAATGGCAATCTGGCCACCTTTCTTAGAGCTAGTGCATCACTTAGGATAGGGTTTCTCAACCTCCAAACTATTGACATTTTGGACTCATGATTCTTTGTTGTGAGGGACCGGTCCTGTGCATTGTAGGAGGTGTAGCAGCATTTTTGGCTTCTATCTACCAGCAAAGTAGCCACCGTGATTCTCTGTCCCACCAGTTGTTAGAATTGAGAATGTCTCCAGACATTGCAAAGGTCTCCTGGAGGGAAAAATTGTCTTTGATTGACAACCACCCAGATAAGACTAAAAAGGATCATCTCATGCTTCCAGAGGCCTCTCTCAGACCTGCCCAGGAGTAGTTGAGAGGTTTAGGGAGAGGGCAGTGTTATGCCACCTGCTGTAAGCAAACAGTAGAAGCTGTGCATATGGAGCTTTAAAGGAGTCCTCACCTGAGCACTGGGTGGCAGAGGTGAAACCTGCCAACAGAGAGAAGGTAGAAATTCATGGACATTTACTGTGTCTGTAAGGATGTGTAGTGGTGACTAGTGGGGTTGGGAGTTCTGGAAGTGGAAGACCAGTAGTTTCTGTCTTTGGGGATCTTGCAAGACTCTGGAATATATGCACATGAAGTGACCACTGGCCACTTTTTTAGTAATGAGCTAACAAGTGTAAGCTTCCTGAATGTTGGCAGAGAGGTCAGTTCATTTAACAATAAGCGACTTTTCCAAGGTGGTGCTTTACTCATCCTTACTTTTTGCTCACAGTTCTCTGTGTCTTGTGGGAGGAGGCCAGGTGTGTGTGTTCAGGGAATAAGTGTCTGGCTGCATTTCAAACATACATGTGTGTACACCCCCCCTCCACCTGCCCTTCTAGGAGTTTAATAATGGTGCAGCATGGTAACCTACTATTTGTGGAATTCCTCTATAGTTGATCATTATTATCAATGACAGCCATTTATTTTTGTGCAGAGAAAGATGCTTTACTTCTGAGTCTACATTTTGCTTAGATTTAGCCCAGAATTTATGCCCTCATCTGAGTCTCAATATAGTGGACATGTAGAGAACCTGAAAAAAAACCAGTGATTATTGAGTAGGGAAAGGAAAACATCCCAAGCATCTACTATGTATTTCTGTTTCTTTGTTTTTAATTTAATCCTGTAGGAATATATTGGGAATTTCCTGCAACACTTCTTGGTCAGTTACGAGGTCTTTTGGGTGCCCTTTGTTGCCTATAGAAAAGGATTAGGAAGGGAGGTCACTTCTCCTTTCTCAAAGAGAAGTTTGGAGACATCTATTATTGGGAAGCTCAAAACTTGGCAGGATAATTTTCCATCAAGGGCCATGGACACTGAGTCATTATCTTTGTCAGTTGAAACAAGAGCTGTGTGCAAAATTAGACTGGAATATTTAGCTAAAGAGTTGTCTTGATCTGACAACTGGAAATAGTTCCAGCATTCCTGTTAAATAGCAGTCGAGACTTGGGGAGAGCCAGTGCAAGTGGGGAGCTCAGGGTCCGGTTTCTTCCAGAATTATACATGTGGGAGGGGTGAAGCCAGGGAGACAGTTTGAGAGAAGGGATAGTGGCACATCCCAGGACTTAAGGACAGAGGGAATGTAGACCTCAAGTCACAGACTAAGAGAATATATACAGGTAGAATTTATAGACTAAGTGGATACAGGGCTGCGATTTCTAGTTGAGGAGAGAAGCTAAGTGATGGTGACTGTACCCTTAGAGGGTACAGAAAGAGCAGGAGGAGCAGGTTTGGAGGAGATGGTGATGTTAGTGTTAGACATTATGGAGCTGAGGTACCTGTGGGTCTATTTTTTTTCCTATTCTTGTTTATTAAGATATAATTGGCATGTGGTAAATTTTCCCTTTTTAATATGTAGCCCTACACAGTTAGATGGATGCATATAGTAACATAACCACTCTCAATCAAGGTGTAAAACAGTTCCATCACCCTCCAGCATAGAGCATCTTTGTAGTTAACTGAGAGATTTGAATGAGACTATATGGCACAGACGTGTGTATCTTGTTTTTGTTCTAGAATTGCTTTAAGTGGGTAAGAGGGCCTGCTGGCTTAAGAGGGAGGCAAGCCTTTTTCTTAGCTAGCTGTGGAAAGGCAGAAGCAGCAGTGTGCAGAGCAGGGAGTCAAGAGGGCCTAGGGCCAGTCATGCTATGGAACAGTGAAGGAGGAGGCCAGAGAGAGTGCACAAGGGAGAGTTTTTGGGTCTGTGGAGCTGGCCCGAAACTCTGTGAAGGGTGTTGACAGAGGCCGGATGAAGCGACCTACTAGCCTAGACCATCAGTTGTCACAGAGGGCAGCTTGGGGAGCAGGAGAGACAAGTGCACCATCTTTGGGAGTTGTTAGCGGTGAAGGAGAAACGTCAGCAGAAGTTGTTTGGTACAGGAGAGCTGAGAATGGGTTTGTGGGCTTGAGGGGGAAAGGCTTTTGTGGAAGGTGAAATTGAGGGCAGAAGAATACATAGCTCTTAGAGATAGGTTAGGGAGGAGAACGTGTGGGAAGGACTAGGAATTTGAGGATATTCGGGAAAACAGGTCTGCTATGGAAGGAGTAACAGAAAGCCAGACCCAGTTTCTGTCATAGGTGTCTCAGGGTCCTGCCTCTGCCATCCTTTGAGGAGCTGGTTGCTCCTGATAGAAGCAAGAGTATGTGTAGAGGGGAGGCAGCTCTACAGCTCAGAGTTTCCCCTCTCTACCTCTGTGCTACTCACTGGATTCTCCCAGTCTTATTTACTGAGCATGGCCACTCCACTTTTCTACCTCTCCATCTTTTTTGAAACATCTGGGGAGTCTCCCCCTGATATAGGTATATTCATAGAGTATAGGCATATTCATAGAATATACCTAGTTCTTTTGAGCATTATCCTTTGCAGACTCTGTTAAATTCATGTTTCTAGGACTATCCCTGTTTGTCTCCTTGTCAATTCTCTGTGCTCCAGGAGTAAACGGCTTCTTCTGAATCCCTGGAAATTAGAGACCATCCTAGGTCAAGTGCCATATTTTACACATGGGGATATAGGACATGCAGACCTGAGGAGAACTGATGTGCCTGTGTGTAACTTGGTTGGTGAGCTGGGCCTGGAATCCCTGGGTCCTCCTTGTCAAGCCTCATCCCATTCTGTGTATTGTTCAGAGCTAGAGGACCTGGTAGCAGTGTCCCTACCATCTACTGGGCTGGATGAGAGGTCCAAGGGACTGTTCATATGAAAATAAATGTCAAAGTCCAGAGCCTGGGGTTGGTCCCACTGTTTGTTCTTTGTCTGGCACAATTTTTGCTTGGCACTGATTCTGGCTCAGAGGAGGGTGAAGGAAAGAACAGGTTGCCTGGTAAGCTGAAGGTGGTTACTGTTTGACAGGTGCTTGAGCAAACAGCTCAGATCTTTCTAAGATTGAGAAGAAACTCGCTGACTCTTGCTCCCTAGGGTGTTTACAACCGACACTTGGCCCAGCAAAGGGTGGAAGCTGTGCCACAGCCAGGTTGGCTATGTGGCCCACTCATGCCTCCGTGGAGCATGGTTGACAGGCCAAGGCAGACTTGCCCTCTGGGGAGGAGGATCTTTCTCCTCCCCGTCCTTTCCTCTCACTCTTCATATAGATAAGGAATGGGGCAATATAGAGGTGTATTTGTGTCCAGCTCATGAACAGCTCATGAAGCTAGCATGGATACTTCCCAGCGTGGCTCCTGTAAAAATCTCTTTAGACAAGGGATGTTGCTATTGCCATGTAGGTAGCTGTGCATACCGAGGGGTTCAGGGTGATCACTAACAGAAAGGACATTTCCTTGGGTTCAGCAACCCTGTTGTAAGGAGCATGGGCAGGTATTTATGTCTGCCCCGTTTCTAAGGCACTTCAGGACAGCTGCCAGCACTCTGCTGAGTGCTGTCTCATACCACAGTGCCAAATAAACCACACGAGTCCTCAAGAGAGGGTGAGCCCTGCCTGCCTCCCTGACTTAGACTGGAAGTTAGACTGGATCCTGTACCGGGAATGTGGAGCTGGGGATATAAATAAAGGGATTACCAGGCTGATCTCATCCATGTTCAGGCTGAATCCCATTCCAGAGTGTCTGTGTGGTTGAATTTATACATTTTATCTATATATAAGTAAAATTATTATCTTTTGACAAAAAGTCTCTGTCTAAGTTGCCCAGGCCAGCCTTGAACTTTTAGACCTCCTGCCTTAGACTTCCAAGTAGCTGGGATTATGGTGTGTGCCATCGCACCTGGCTTGTTGCAATAATATTAATAATATCAGCTAAGGATTTTTTTTTGTGTTTTTGGTGCTGGGGATTAAACCTAGGGCCCCCCACATTGCTAGACAAATACTGTATTGAGCTATATCCCAGCCCTTTTTAAAAAGGGGGAGAGGACACTCAGCTTTCTGTTGCTTGGCTGTGCCTTGGGATTCTGGCCCTCTCTGGGAAATCAGTGGAGGGTAGAACTTCACTTTCTGCAACTTTTACACCTCCCTCCCCTGGTAAGGATATCTTAATTGCCCAATGTGTGGAGAATGGAGGCTTGCAATCTGGGACTTCAAAACCATACTCTTTTGCTTGTTTACACCTCTAAACTAATAAACAAGTTGTCTGAGCCATAATGGATTCAGGACCTAGCTTTACTTTTTACAAGTTGTGTGACTTTGAACACATTCTTAACTTCTCTGTCTTTGCTCTCTCAGCTGCTGTGTTGGTCAGCTTTCCATCACTGTGTCAAATTACTTGAGAAAATCAACTTAAAGGAGGAAAGATTTATTTTGGCTCATGGTTTTAGAGGTTTCAGTCCATGGTCAGTTAGCTCTATTGTTCTGGGCCTGAGGTGAGACATGGTAGGAGGTGAGGAAAGGCATCACAGAGGAAAGCTGCTCTCCTTTTGGCATCAGGAAGCAGAGTGAGAGATTGATGAGGACAAGGTATACCCTTCCAGGGCACATTGCCACTGACCTACATCCTCTAACTAGGTCCAACCTCCTACAGTTTCACCACTTCCCAATAATCCGTTCAATTATGAACACATCAGTGTAAGAATCCATTGATGAGATCAGAGCCTTCATGATCCAATCAGTTCCCAAAAGCTTCACCTATGAACATTGCTGCCTGGGGGACCAGGCTTTCAACACATGAAACTTGGATCCAAACCATAACAGCTACAAAATAGGCACTGTACCTACCTTTTAAAAATGATCAAGTTAACACATCCCTGCTTAAGTAGAACACTTAGCACAGAGCCCAGCATGTACTAAATGCTCAGAAAAGCGGTGGTAGTTACCATCATCATGTTGTGCTGGTTCTACTTCTCACAAAAGCATTCGGGGAACTGATTAAATTCATTGAAGGAGAGTGTCTGAATAATTGCTGCTCAACAAGCCCTTGTGTGTGTTAGCACAAGAGTATATAATTTTTGCCGGGTGCAGTGGCTCATACCTGTAATCCAAGCAGCTCGGGAGACTGAGGCAGGAAGATTGGGAGTTCAAAGCCAGCCTCAGCAACTTAGCAAAGCACTAACAACTCAGTGTATTTTAAAAGATAAAATAGGGCTGGGGAGTATCTCAGTGGTCGAGTGCCCCTGAGTTCAAACCCTGGGTCCAAAAAAAAAAAAAAAAGAGTATATAATTTTCAAGGACTTTTAAGAAAAAGCCCAGTATCTGGAAGCAACTTCAAGGGAACATGAAGTCTTTATAGAAGACAATTTGAGGTCCAGAAACTCCTTTCCTTCCAAGGCAGGACTCCACAGGCCATCCAAAAGGCTGTGGTGACCATGTGTTGACCATGCTGAGCAGCCCTGTGTACCAACCTCTCATCCACAGCAGACAGATCAGCCAGTGTGGCTCACCAGGAGGCCACTCCTGCCCTGCAGACACGGCTATGCAGGCCTTGGGGTGGACGCAGCAGTGAGCCTCCCATCTGTCTGCCCGTCTGCTTGTGTGTCTCTTCTAGCCAACGCCCCACGTTTCATGGATGTGCCCATACCCAGCGCTTGCCCAGCCAGGGGCTCTTGTTAAGAATTCTATGAAAGCATAGGAAAGAAGGGATGATTACATGGTAGATGAATTTATATGAGCTCAAACTGTGGACTGACAATGGCACTTGTCTGTTAAGATGAGAGGAGGGAATGCAGGTAGTCTCAGTTATGGCTGGGAGTCCCCTGAAGTGGCAAGAGGAAGGAGAAGAGATGTTCAGGAAGTTGGCACCCAGCACCCCCTCACACACCCCAGGCATGACCCCCTTATTAAAAAAATTTTTTTGGGGGGGACTAGTTGTAAATGGACAGAATGCCTTTATTTAATTAATTTATTTATTATGTGGTGCTTAGGATTGAACCCAGTGCCTCACACATGCGAGGTGAGTGCTCTGCCACTGAGCTACAACCCCTGCAGCATGACCCCTTTATAAGCAGCAATTAGGGGCCACTTTACCATAGATAACCCAGAAAAAGCTGGTCTAGCCTGGGGCCTTAGGCTATAGTGGGGTGAGCCTGTTTCTTGGGGTCAGGAGCAGAGCTTAAAAGGGGATCTTTGCTCCAATACCAGCCTGCGTGATAACTGTAGTTGCTCCAATATGACTGGAGTGACTTCCAGATTTCCAGGGATGGAGCTGGAGCTGTGGCGCAGTGGAAGAGTGAGTGCTTGTCTAGCATGTGTGAGGCACTGGATTTGATTCTCAGCACCATATATAAATAAATAAAAAATAAAGGTCCAGATTTCCTGGGATAATTGTGGTTATAGTTTACACTCTTGTGTTAGGAGTTGACTTATTTTGTCTTTAAGGACCTGATAGTGAATATTTGGGATTTTGTAGACTTTAGTTCTCTCTGGCAACTATTCCACTCTCCTATTGTAGCAAAAGCAAAACAACAAAAAACTCAAACAAACAAAACAAACAAACAAACCCAGCAGTCATAGACACACAGGTGAATGAATGAACATAGTCAATATATAAACGAATGTGCTGGGTGTGTTCTAATAGAACTTTGTTTACAAAAATAGGCAGCAGGGCCAGATATGGCTCTAGGACCCTGGTTTGCCCTCTTTCTGCCTAAAAGGATGCTAGTAATGTTACCTGACTTTATTTCTGGTTCAGCAAATGTGATTATTGTACACAATACTTAATTCTGGATTTTTTTTTTTTGGAGAAAGTGTAAGCACCCATTGATTATTCTGTCTTTTAGCACTTGGGCCAGTATTAGGGGAGGGCTGTATCAAGTGGTTTTCACACCATTTCTGAGAAGGGAAGTTGACCCTCATTCCCCAAAGTGGGATGACCATGTTCCATCTGCCTGTCAGTCTGTCAGGGGCAGTTGTCTTCTGATGGACAGTGGCTAACCAGGGGCATGTAGAGACATTATTTATAGCATTCTGATCTGTCACCTTCACCTTCTGCCAGTTCTGCCCTGAACAAGCACTAGAGGGATGTGGGAAAGTTTTTTTTAAATTTCAATTTGTATACTTGCTTTTTTTAAAAAAAATAAACAGAATATATATAAGATTATTTTTTATATAATTTTAATATTGCAAAGGTAAAGCATAAATTTTCTGTAGAAAATTTTATAAACTATTAAGGAAATAAATAATTTCAAATGAATCTGTTGTCCTACCACTCAGAGAAAACCACATGCTTTTAATGTTTTATTGTTTTGTGACCTTTTTTTCATGTGGGGACATGTATTATGCTTTCTTATTTCCATAAGTACCTTTCCCAGTGTCATTTAAATGGCGGTACCTGTGGATGTACCAGTATTCAACTAATGCATCTTAGACCATGTGGAGATTTACATTCTTGTACTTGAAATAATTACATACATCCATTTTTAAGGTAATGCAATTTGAGTGGCTGGGGGAGGATTCTTGGATTGTTATCAGTCAGGATGGCCTGGGGAGGAGATGGGGACAGGGGGTTTCTGGTGTGGGGCATGGGGGAGGTGGAGTGCGACTGCCAGAGGCCTGTCTTCATCATGAAGCATGGACTCACCAGGCCTGGCTGGGGCTGGCAAGGCAGACAGGCCATTTTCCACTTTCTCTTCCTCTGGGTTCTTTTCATAGTATTCTTTTGCCTTTGAAGATGGATAGAGCCTTAGGATATTTCTGACCTTTCTGACAGAGGCCCTGAGGCCAGATCTCACTAGGCAGAAACCTGGAGTAGCCTGAGAGGTTTGAGTGATGGTCCCTGGTCTGTAATGTAAAAGGCTTAGGCAAAGGACAGATCTATCCAAGTTCATGGATTTGGGCTTGGAAATTTCCCAACACATTCATTTTCTGAGTCCTTGCAGGAAACAGTCAACTGGTGTTTCCTTTTTCTCAGAGAAAGAAGGAAAAAAATCTCAAAAGATATATGAGAACTTTTCAGGGTCCCTGCAAGGTAGAAATCGAGATGTCTGTGCTCAAAGTAAAAATATGGTTTTCAGCTGGGAAGAAGCAGAAAGTCATTGGCTAGCCCCTTATGGTGTCTCCCCAAGGTCACTAAATAGGCCTTGCCTTAGTCTGCTTCAAGTGGCAGCTTTTGAGAACCTTTGGGTTATTGTTTTTAAGCTCAGGCACTTCTGATTTCCTTTTTCAGGTTCTTGAAGGGATAATGGGGAAAAGGAGGGCAACTTAAGGTTTCTACTTAAGGGGAAAGCCACACTTAGGGAGGGAGGTAAGATGGTGGAGACTTTAAGGAGGGATCTCTGGAGAACAGGATCCTGCCTGTTCTCTGGCACTGACCTCTCCTCTGCTTCCAGGACTGGGGTTCTAGTAAGTTCTAGTAAGTTTTGAGGACCAGCAGTGTTGTAGCATGCTTGCTAGAAATGCAGATTCCCCATCCCCATCCCAGACCTACGAAATCAGAAGCTCTGGAAGGGGGGGGGGGAAGAAGGGAGAGAGTTTGTGTGTGTGTGTGTGTATGCATTTATGTGTTTGGTTTGTTTTTTGTTTTAAACACACCTACTGGGTAAATCTGATAGAGACTAAAGCTCCAGGGCTACTGTCTCAGACCGGCAGCTCTGTGGAGGCCTTAGTTCTGCTTAGTTTAAGTAGAGTCAGAGCTATGAGCCAGTTCTGCAGATGGCAGGCTTTCTCCAATCTGGAGAGACCAGCTGAGTTCATTTCATTTAACAGGTTATTTATCACCTATGGGCCCCAGTGCTGTGCTTGATGTTGGAGAGACAGGGAAGATGGAAAAACGGATGTGATTCTTGTCTTGTGGTTTTCAGTCTAGTGTGCGTGGAGGGGGATAGATTCACAGGCAGATTCAGAGCATGGTGGTGGCTGCAATGCCATGGGATACAGGGTGAGGGGACGGCTTCTGGAGGAGCTGACAGTTGAGCTCACAGTCCTGTGATGAGGGGAGTAAGCGCACTTGTGAGCATGGAGGCTAGGAATAGGTTGGAACACACACTCAGTGGAGGGAACGAGGCAAGTGTGAAGAGGAGGTAGGGGGAGCTGGGCCAGGAAGGTTCTTTCAGCCTCTTAGAAATCTCAAGAGAAGCCATGAGGCCTGGGGGCTGGGGTTGGGGCCAGCAGCATAGGAATGCATTGAGGGAAAAGAAAGTGGGGGGTGGGTAGAGCTGAAGGTAGAGGCTGTTGCGTGGCCCAGGAGGGAACATGCAGGTGGATTGGGGCAGGTGAGGAGGGTTGGAAAGCAGCGGGTGGTGGGTGGTGGTATGCCTCAGGATGGGGAGCCCTGGACAGCGGGGTGGGGTGATGAGGGTAGCTTTGGACCTGTTGGATTTGCAGTGTCTGTGGGATGTTGGGTGATGTGGGAGCAGCAGAGGGCTGGATGTAGCCTGTTTCAAGGGAGGTGTCTTAGTATGGGCTCTGCCCTTCTTCCCCCACCTCCTGCCTCTTGTGCAGTTGGCACTGGGTTGTTATACCAGCCATCCCAAGGCTGTGGTGGCAGCTGTGACTAGGAAGGAACTGAAGGAGGTGGGCCCTGGAATTTGGAGATTAAAGGTACCACTGTTTTGCTTTCGTGGGAGCTGGTCTGCAATGCTGTGTAGGCATAAAGGGGATTGAACAGCTGCTTAGTAAATTGATTTTTTAAAAAATGTTTATTTAGTTGTAGATGAACACACAGTGTCTTCATTTATTTTTATGTGGTGCTGAGGATTGAACCTAGCCTAGTGCCTCATACCTACGAGGCAAACATTTTACGACTGAGCTACAGCCTCAGCCCTCGTAAATTCTAACACACCATCCTCAGCTTGCTGTCACTTCTTGAGAGGAGACAGGTGACAGATGGTACATTCTGGCTGTGAAGGGGAAAACTGGAGGTTCATGTAGGAACCCCTGCTAGCATGAATTCCTTCCACATGTGGGTGCTAAGTGGGTGCGTGTGTGATGTGTCCGTTTGCTTTATCCTTGTCAGGCTTGCTGTTTGTTTATTTTTAAAAAGAGGGGCTGGGGATATAGCTCAGTTGGTAGAGTGCTTGCCTCACATGTACAGGGTTCAATCCCCAGCACCAAAAAAATAAAAAATAAGTAAAAAAGAAGAATTCGACTCAAATTCTTTTTGACACATCTTACTATAATGGCCAGGTAAGCATCCCTAGGGGGTTTTCAGTTCTGGTGACTAGATTTAAAAGTTCCGTGTTCTGTGTAACTTTAAGCTAGAGCCTGCTCTCCAGCATGGCTGAGTGCACTTTCTGGAAGTTCTTTAGGAGGGTCAGAGAGCAAAGGTCAATGGGAAGATATCCTCATAGAGCTTGGGGACTTTCATGACCGTGCAAGCCACCTTGTGCTTTCTCAATTCCTGTCCCCAAGGAATAGGAAACTGCATTTATTCCAGTTCTCTTTCTCTCTAGAGAATATCTTTGTTTATTTGCTAATAGCAGTTTAGTACAGTAGGGCCAGAAAAGGGCCTGACTCCTCTCCTCCTGAGAAGGGATGAAGAGGCCGAGTCACACAGCTGGTGGTGACAGAGCTGGGGCCCATGTCCAGGCTCTGAGAGCAGTCTTTTCTACTTGGGCAGGTATTTCTGGTGCAACTGCTTCTGATCCTGGCATATTAGCACCAGCTGGCCTCTGGCATCTCCCTGGAGTCTGCCCATTATAGATGTGCCTACATGCCACTGCACTCTGGGTGCCCCAGGCTGGGGCACGTTCATCCCAGGGCCTGCAGGGACTAGCCAGAGTAGCAGGAGATGTTAGTGAAAGAACAACAGAGTGACTTTTCTTTTTCTATAGTTCCTAGCTAGTGCACATTCCCAAATGTGAGCCCATCCTCCACCCCTGCCACGCAGTTTGTGACCACCCAGAACTTTCAGCTTCCCCTACTCAGAGGTGAGTGGCCAGGCACTGAGGCTTCCTGAGCTAGAATGCTCCATTTTGGGGTTTCTCATTGGTAAGGTTTCAAAAATCACTACAGGGACCAGCAGGTTGCAATGGGAAGGGGGACTGTTGGTCCCAGTGAGGATCTTGATGCTTGTAGATGAAATCATGGTGCTTCTGTATTAAATGTGTTTGGGGGGCTTTTCTTTCTTTTTTTTTTTTAATTTAAAGTGTGTTAACATGCATGCCCCAGAGATGCTGATTCTCTAGGCATTCCTAGAGGGGTTTGTGACAACAATTCAGGATGGTTGAATTATGGGTCATATTGGGATTGTGGTGAATTAGAAATAGGGTTTTTGAGACCCAATTTTTGAAAACCAGAGGTGAGAAAAATTGTGGAAAGATCTATCCTTCTGGTAGTTTTCCCCTCTGCTTCTTTGAGGGCAATGTCTCCCTTGCAGAAAATTTCCTGTGTTGATAAGGGTGTGAGTGGTTGGCTCACTTTGTACCATGAGGGAGGTTGGAGTGTAATCCTGCATGGCAGGTAAAAAAATATTTGCTGAAGGTGGGTGGGTAGGGGCTGGCTGTGGTGGTTATGAGGTCCGTGTGTTAATCTCACAAATCACTGATTGTGTTTATTAGTGATGTCTGTTGATTGTGAGAAAAACAAATTTTGCCTCACAGTACTCATGTAAAGGACTTTCTTTCCATTGGTGCTGGCTCTAGGGCCAGTATCTAGGGTGAGACTTGGCATTGATTGGAAGTTCCCTGGGAATGTGAGATGCAGCCATAAAGACAGGAAGAAAAACATAACAAATTTTTTTTTTTTTGTATTGGGAATTGAGCCCAGGGCCACTTAACCACTGAGCCACATCCTCAGCCCTTTTTATTTTTTATTTTGAAACAGGGTCTCACAAAATTACTGAGGCTGGCCTTGAATTTGCGATCCCTGTGCCTCAGCCTCCCAAATCACTGGAATTACAGTGCCACCACTCCCGGCTTAAATATTTTTTAAATTTTGAAAGTAGGATATGTGAACCAAAATTAAAAGGTTAGGAAGATACAGAAAGAGACAATTTTTCATAGTTCCCAAATAGAGGTGAAATTTCAGCTTGCAACAGACTTCGGTTTTGTCGACAGAAGAATTAGGATTCTGTTGGGTCCCGGATTCACCTTACTGCTGGTGTGGGACCTTGAGTGGCTTTTTAAAATTGAACTTCCATTAGTGGGCCAGGCTGGCTACGTTGGCCAAAAAGTTCGCTTACCATATTCACTGTGGTAAAACTTTAGTATGTGGTTATGTCAACCTGGGTGGAAAAGTCAGGCAGAAAGAGTTTGAAGTCTGAAAACAAAGTTTGAATTTTTAAAATGGGTCTTAGGAGAATGTTCTAAGGAAGACTGGATGTCAGGTAGTGGGTGAGGTGAGATTTGGAATTACCAGGTCTCCCCACAGGGCAATGCCTGTCCTGGTTGTCCAGATTGATTAAAGGTGAGCAGAGGAAGGCCTGTTTGTGAGGACCTTGTACCTGGTGGGTGGTCCTGAGACCACTGACAGGATCCTTCTGAACAGATATGCCTGGGGCCTCTGCTTCTGCCACCACGTGTCCCTGACATCTCTTTCAAGAACCTTTTCCCTCTCTAGGGTCTAGAGGGCCCTGGTGGCTGCTTCTACCCCTAAGGGTAGGAACTGAAGAGCATCTGTGTGTGTCAGGGGTGGAACTCTGGACTGCCAGTTGAAAGCTGGCCCCAGGCCACTTGAGTCATGATTGTACGCTGTCTTCCCCGTCCTAGACATTTCGTCTGTGGGGATTACCCTTGTCTATTGCCATTCATTGCAGGAGTGTAGAGCAGAGCCCAGTGTGTGACATGGCACCTAGTGATGGGTTGGGCCAGCTCCCATCCCTATCTCACATCTTTTTCAGTAGTCACCTTCTCCAAACCTCCCTGGCTTGGATTAGAATGTGAGTGGGTACTTGTGTCTGCGTCATGTCCTGTCCCTGTGAGTTGGTGGGCCACGTGTTTGGAGAGGCAGCATGGTGTGGTCCCAGAGCAGGCCAGGGCTACTTTTGAGGAGCTGTGTGACCTTGGCCAGTTAGTTAACTGCTCTCGTTTGGTTTTCTCACTTATAAAACTGGGGTCAATAATAACCATGTCATCGACTGTTTATAAGATGTTACATGGTAGCGGCCCCCACTCGAAGGGAAGGTGTAAGCTAAGCATGTTATGGCAGCTCATCCCTGTGTGCCCAGGGCCTGGGCAATAGTGGGTTTCTCTGATTATCATGACAGTTCTTAGGAGCAGAGCTGATCCCTGCAGTGATCTCTGGAGTGACTCGGGGGCTGCTCCCTGAGAAGGGAAGGGAGGAGGGAGCTGTCTTCAGATGTCCCTGGAATTCTGGTTAGGGAGCATTATCATTGTCCTTGCACAGTCTCCCCACCTGTCGTGCTGTCAGTGTGATGAGAGAAGGGAACTCCAGGGCCCCCTCATCCTGTCCCTCCCTCCTCAGCCTGCCCATGTTTGTTCATGCAGCTCTCCTGCCTGAAGTGCCATCCATACCCTTCTCTGCTTCTGACTTGCTGTCTCTGGGCCTTGCAGCCGCTCCTGCCACCTCTGCTCACCTGGCCACACAGGTCCCCCTCCCCTCCCCGCCAGGGAGCTCCCTGGATGCTGCAGTGGGGTGCCCTGCTGTTCTTTTCCTGCAGCATCCTCCTGCCCTGCCATCCCTGGTAACACTCTGCGTTACCAGGATTTATCTGAGACCCCAATATGTAGCGCCTGGAGTAGTCAATGACACAGCAGGCTGAACCTGACTTCACTCCGTCTAGCAGTTTTCAGTGTCTCTGACTCTGACCTACATTAAGAAACACACTTTATGCTGTAACCCAGTAGACAGAAGAGGGAGAGAGCTGGACACACACAACCAGCAGAATCTGTTTCTGTGACAGGCTCCTGAGGGGTTTCCTGGTGCTCCATTTCCCACGCTGGGCCATTTTGTTCTTAATGCGCCGTGGGTCTGGTCTGCAGTTTGGAAACATTGGCTTGGTAACTAGGTGAGGCCCAGGGGGCTTGATGGAGGTGGGGGTCAGGGAGGGCTCTGTACTTTCCTCAGTCTGGGTGTCTGTCAGAGACTTTATTGGAATAAGTAAGAGTACTTGGGACAGGACAGGCACCCCTAAGCTACTAAGTGTTGGGACACAGCTATTGTGAGTGAACTACTCTGGAAGTAGGATGCCCTCCTCCAACATGAAGTTTTGGTCCGGAGGAGAGAGTACTAAACTAGGAGTCAGCACACAGTTCAAGTCCTGTCACTTGATCTCTCTGAGCAGTTACTTCACCTCTCTGTGCCTTGGGATTTTCACAGGGTGTCGAGGCCCAGGTGAGGTAACGTTAGAAGCGGTGAGCACAAGACAGTCAACAGTTGTTAATTCTGCTCAGCACTGTGGAGAATTGGGAGTCACCAAAGTCTACCTTGAGCCCTGGGCCTTTTATTTACCCTCAGTCAGCTTTTATCAGAAGGGAAAATCTGTGAAAACACACACAAACACACACACACACACACACACACACACACACACACACACCAGCTGCCTTCTGCCCAGAGTTGGGTGTGGAGCTGGTCAGTGAGGTGTGGCACCCTGTCCCTGACTTGGCCTTCTCTCTTCCAGCCCTGAAGGACGGCTGCCATGTTGGGGGATGCCATAATGGTGGCCAAAGGCCTTGCCAAGCTGACCCAGGCGGCCATGGAAACCCACCTGCAGCACTTGGGCCTTGGTGGGGAGCTCATCATGGCCGCCAGAGCTCTGCAGTCCACAGCTGTGGAGCAGATTGGCACGGTCTTGGGGAAGGTACAGGTAAGGAGGCTATCCCAGCAATGTGGGGAGTGCTGATGGGAAGAGGGCCAGACCTGGAGCTCCTGGTGAGGCCTGGGGTGTAATCAGGACACAGATACTTGGGGACTAGTCTTGTGCACAGGGCTTGAGAGCCCAGTGGCCAGCATGTCCTGCTGTCCCAGGGCAGGGCCCCTATGTGAGGGTGTGGTCACTTAGTAGCAAAATGCCATTGACTGGGCTAGAGTTATGGCTCAGTGGTAGAGCACTTGCCTGGCACATGTGAGGTGCTGGGTTTGATCCTCAGCACCACATAAAAAAGAATGAATAAAATAAATGTTCTGTGTCCATCTACAACTAAAAAACTATTTTTTTAAAAATGCCATTGACTGGAAAGCTTAATTAGCAAATATTTATTTCTCAGAATTTTGAGGCCGGAAAGGCCAAGATCAAGGCGCTGGTAAATTCAGTGTCTAAAGATCTGTTTCCTAATTCATGGTTGGCGCCTTCTTGCTGTGTCCTTACATGGCAGATGGAAGGCCAGGAGCTCTCTGGGGTCTTTTTTATGAGGACCCTAGTCCAGTTCATGAGGGCACCCTCATGACCTAATCATCTCCCAAAGGCCCCTCCTCCTGATGCAGCACCCAGGGCTTAGGTTTCAACAGGGGGATTTGGGGACATACACACGCAGTGCATGGCAGGGCCCAGGTGTTGATTGGCCTGGCTCAGTCTTTGAAGGCTTTTCCTGCTGAGCCTCCTGAGCTTCAGCTAAGAGCTGACCTCCACTTTCTCCTTCCTTTTGCTGAGCACCTCTGGGCACCTGACTTGGGGGTGCCACTCTTTTCCAAGATGGCGGCTGGCACAGCCCTGCTGAGGGCAGCTTCGTCTTTGGCCTCCATCTTGTCCCCCCCGTCTGGAGGGGGCGGAGGCGGAGAGAAGCCTCTGCATCTTCCTTCTAAGACATGTTTTTTAAGCAAAATTGAGTGCTGCAGAGTGTAGACAGGCCTACCCAGGCAGGGCATTGCCCACTGTGGTGTCCCTCTGTTCCTGATAACCTGCGGGTCTGAGGAAGCTGTGTATATTGGCAGTTGTTGCAGTGGCCGCCTGGCTCCTCATTCCTTCTGTGACTGGCTGACCTCTGAACAACGGTCACCGTGCTTCTCTGGCTGTGAGGATGTCATAGTTCCCAGGACTCTGCTCAGTCTTAGGCATGGGATTCCCAGCTCCTCCTCTGCTGGGGTTAATGGTGGTACAGTGTCTCTTTTGCCCTACACATAGACCTTTAACTTTTAAGTTTCCCTCTTTATGTCCTGGGATGGGGCCAGGCTTGGATGCTTACCCCATTTTCTCAGAAGAGAAAACTGAATCTAAGCAGTTTGTTACAAGACCCATGATATATGAGTGACAGGGCCTGAATCCTTGTGCTGCCCCCAGTCAAGATCCCTGCTATTGCCTGCCCTCTGCCGACACTGGGCTGTGGCCCCAGTTGTCTTGCTCGATGCCTTCTGTGGCAAGGAGCCCTCGCCTTTCTGTTGGCTGATCTGCCTGTGGAACCCTCTGAGTTCCAAGTGAGGTTGCCCCAGCTCCCTGGGCCCCCCCAGAAGTGAGGTAGTATGCTAGACCTGAGTAGGCCTTCTCCACCAGCACAAGAAGGGCCTCTGCCCAGGATCACTCCCCTCCCATAAGCCTGAGCCCCTGTATCTGGGAGAGGCGGGGCCATCCCCCAGAACAGCTCCTGGGGTAGGAGGGAGTAACCATTCACCGCTGTGAAGGAGGTACCTGAGGAGGATGACTGTTTTGGCTTCTGTTTGTTCCCTAGCACTTAGATTTATGGTTGCCACCTCCCCTAACCTGCCCCACCCCAAGAAAATAGAAGTTCAATGACTCTAGGAACCTACCTGCTTTCATCTCCCCAAGGGATTTGTTCACACACCATTTGGTAGGCTCTTACAGAGTCCCTCTGAGGCACTGGGGATCCTTCACTGCCTGAGGGGTTCCACCACCATGTCAGTAGCTGGAATCCAAGGCCATGTGGCCATCCTGCAGTTAAGAAGTAGGAAGGGCCCCTGCCATGGCTTATGCACCTTGCTCCAGACTCCTTGCTCCAGACTCCTTGCTCCAGGGCTTCAGTGGCCATCTGAGAGATGCCTAGTGAGTCCAAATGTGATCAATTTCTACTATGAGAAAAGTCGGTGACCTTGGGTATTTGGCAGGGCAAACCTTGGCTTAGGACCCCTGCTCTGCTACTTGATGGCTGATAGCTTTTGTCAATCACATTAACTCTCAGCCTTAGTTTCCCTTTGTGAAATGACAGTGATAGCCCGTCCTCTTCTTAGGCTGATGAAAGTATGAAGATTTGGAATCTTCTCCTGTTTTTGCATAACCTGTGGGAAGCATGTAGTCTGATGATTTCACTTGAACCAGGGAATCCAGGCCACTGGCTTCAGGACTTGGTGCTATCTAATTATAGCCTCCTTGGGCAGGTTCCTTGGCCTTGGCTTTGTCCTGTGTCACTCAGGCTGCAGGGGTTCTATTTTCTTTTGAGGAAGTAGCAAAAAAGGGTTAGGGACTCACTCAAGGTCATTCCAGGTTCAAAAGTAGAAAGAATCAGTGCCCCAGAGGTCAGGCCTGGGTGCCCATTATGAAGAAAACACAATATGTCCTGTGTTCCCTTTCCCGTGCATTAGGAGCTCCCAGGCCCAGCAGGCCCAGTCCTGGTTGTGACACTTCTCCTCTGAGAAGCTCTTAACTGCACACCCTTGTTGATTGGAGTTCATGTCTGCAGTGAGGTGCTGGCCTGGCGTGGGTCCGGCTGCTTCCCATCTGTGCACCCCCTCACCCTGGCTGGCCCTTGGTGGTGGTTTCCTCTGAAAGCTTTTCCTTTCCCAAACCTCTGCAGCCCCCTCCCTGGCTGCCTGCCTGGGACCACACAGCAGAGCCCTGGAAGAAACAGATGGCAGTTTGGGTCCTGGCTCTGGGCTGGGAAGGGGGCCGTGGGTCTTGGGTGTAGCATGGTGTTTCCTCTGAAGGATTGGAGAGGTGGGGAGTGGTGTTCTGTCCTGTGGTTCTCACATTGGCCTTTATTTCCTGCAGGGTCGGGATATGTATGGAGAGACTGAGGCCACTGAGAGCTTTGACGACCTGGAAGCAGAGGTCCACTTCTCAGGGACACAGGCGTCTGGATCTTCTGCAGACTTCTCTGTCACCTCCTCTCTTGACCAGTCACTGTCTCCTCCTCTGGGTCACGCCCACAGCGAGGGCCCAGCTCCTGCCTATGTTGCCAGTGGACCCTTTAGGGAAACTGGGCTCCCGGACCAGGGAGCCTCCCCTCTGGGCAGAGTTAACGGGAAGCTCTTTGCAGAACCCAGAGACTTATTCTCTGCTCCCGGCTTCCAGCGAAGGTTCTTCCACCAGGACCAGTCCCCACTGGGGGGCCTCACGGCTGAGGACATTGAGAAGGCTCGGCAGGCCAAGGGTCGCCCTGAGAGCAAACCACACAAGCAGATGGTGTGTCTGGGAGGCCCCTGGGTGTGGGGCTGGGTGGTTCCCACTCACAGTGGTATTGGTGTCAGCTTCCCGTTTGGGGATTTTTTGTGGGTGTTGTGGTTGGGGTTTTAGGAATGTGGTAGCCTTTTGGTGGAACGTGCTGTCAGGTAGAACTGCTGCCTTTTGGGGTGGAATGGGATGTGGGGGCAGTGTGAACCCCTGAGGTGGGTCTTATCCCTGTTTGCTGATTATGTAAGTCTCTCTCTTCTCCCTCCAGCTCAGTGAGCGGGCTCGGGAGCGGAAGGTGCCAGTTACACGAATTGGGCGGCTGGCCAACTTTGGAGGTAAGGTGGCCGTGTGTGCTCTGCTGCCAAGTCAGTCCTGGACAAGGAAAGCTGGGGCTACTGTGGGGCCTGCATGGAGGTGGGAATGGGTGGGGACCCAGCCATGTTCTGGGATGGGGGAGCAGGTGGAAGTATCTGCCCTTGCATTGACTGTTGGGGGAATGGATGTTTTCCACAGGCTGATGACCCAGTTTCTGGTTTCTAGCTCTGTCTGGGCTCACCCCTAGGGCTGGAGTGTGACTGATCCCTTGCTGCTTTCAAAGTCTCTTCCATCATACATGCTGGTCACCAGTGCCGCCTCTTCTTTTTTAAAAGCCCCACTGTACTAGTCCACTTCTCCATCACTGTGATACGATACCTAAGATAATCAACTTAAAAGGGAGAAAAATTTATTTTGGCTCATGATTTCAGAAGTTTCATTCCATGGTAGCTTGAGTCTGTTTACTTTGGGCCTATGGTGACCCAGTACCTTGTGGCGAGGGCATGTGTCAGGAAGAGCTTCTCAATTTATGGTGGTCAGGAAGTGAAGAGGCAGGAAGGGGCCAGAGTCCCGCTATTCCCTTCAAGGGCACACCACCGATGGCCTAACTTCCTTTCACTAGGCCCCACCTCCTGAAGGTCCACAGATGGAGACCAAGCCTCCAACACATGGACCTTTAAAAGCACGCAGGGTCCTTGTCCAGGACTGGCTGTTGGCAGGGGCCCACACACTGCTCTCCCGACAGCAAGGTGCTCAGGAGCTGGACCAGCGTGTGTGTTCTATGTTAAGTGTACAGAGCAGACTAAGCTAATTGGGTAGTTTTCCCAGTGGTAATATTTTGTTCCATAATTGTCATCTTAAAATTTGGCATCCTCTGCTTCTTTACTGTTCAAGAATTTAGTAAAAAGTGTCATTTGAGTTAAAGCACGGGTTAGCCTTTCAAGCAGTTCCTCATAGACCATAATAACTTCCTGGTGTTCTTCCCCAAGAATGTGTTTGAGAGTCACTGTCATGATGGCCTTTGATGGTCCCACAGAGACTTGGCATGCTCCTCCCTTTGCACGTGGCCGGTAGTTGTCCAGCACTTATTTCTGTTCCTGGAGGTTCTCCTTGTCCCTGTGAGTTGGAAGCAGGACACCTGTGGTTTTCCTCTGTAACTCTCCTCCTCCTTGCTTCACTGTTGCCTAAGGTGAGCCCTGTGCCCAGGAGGCTGAGCTGACTGTTTTAGGCTGGGTGTGGTCCTCTCCTGGGAGTCTGCTAGGGGCAGGAGAAGAGGCAGTGGGGTAATGAAAGCCTCTGTTTGGGAAACGTGGCCAGAATGAAAGTCTTGATGGCAAATTAGAATTCGATGCAACACATGAAGCCCAGGTAAGGCTGGCAGGTTAAGGACAAGACTGAAGTGGAAGGAGTTACATGGGAAGATGTGGAGGAAAAAGAAGAACACAGGGTGGACAGCTCTCCTCAGAGGGTGGTGATATGGGCAGCCAGAGGAAGCCTGGTTGGGGTGAGGAGAAGCCCTGGTCTTGGCAGGAGCTTTGCACAGTCAGAGGCCTCTTGAGCCTTTGTTGACAGCACCTGACATCTGGAGCCATCCTGGGGAGTGTGGTCGAGGTTGCCCACAGCTGCGATGTGGAGCCACCCACATTGTTGTCCAAGCAGTCGGCAGGTAATGTTTCAGGTTGGAGTTGGCAGGATTGGAGCAAAGAGGAGCCCAGTCATGAAAGAATGTGCTCTTCTGGCCTCAAAGAAGAGCAGCTACCTGTCATACCCAAAGGGTTTCAAACTGTAAATTATGACCTTTTAATGAATGCAAAGTCAAAAAGTCAATTAAGTGGACGTAGCTCAGTGTAGAGCACTTGCCTTGCCTGTGCCAGGCCCTGAGTCTGAGCCATAGCACACACCACACCACACCACACGTGCGCGCGCAAGTGTTAAATGGAAAGAACTTGAATAGAAATGATCAGAATTAATATCATAGATCCTTATAACCATACACATTAGGAAAGGATTATTTTTGTTTTGGAGACATGGACACACGATGTAAGTGTGCCCTTCTCCACAGTGTGAAACGCGAGGCTCACTGGTGAGTCCACACAGTTTGAAGCAGTGTTGTTCTACCTTGTTCTTCTGAAAATACTTCTAACCTTTTCCCCCTCATTAGAGGTGACATGTTTTTGAAACGTAGACTGATAGGGGATGAGTTTTTACGATGGAAGTAGGAAGGAAGGGGCTTGCTGTAAATCTGCGGCAGGTAGCATTGCTGAAGGGACGCAGACAGGTATTTGAGGAGGTTAGCTGCGGGTGGTTTGCAATTTCAGTGGCTCTTTTTGATGCTGAGATGTTGATTGAAATCCTAAGTCCAGTTTGGCTATGAGACATTATGACTATGACGCTATGGGCAGCATGGTCTTTGGATATTAGATTTTGCTAAAGAAATTGTGAAACATAGGGTCATTTATTGGATTTGGGGTCAGAAGTGAACTTCAGGTAACTGCAGAAGAACAAAGGACCTTTATCCTCCCAAGATAAAGGATGAGAGGGTGAATACCTCAGTTTTGTGAAAGCTTGCTGCACCTCTTGGTTTCCAGACAATGGTCGAGACCCTGCTGTGGCTTGCCAGGGGTAGTGCAGAGCGTCCCATGGTGGTGATGCCCTTGGCCACTTGGTTGAAGGAGGGTGGCAGAGTAGTAGGGGCTGGTGGGTAAGGGAGTGTCCACCCGCTCTGTGCAGAGTCATATTCTCCAGACTGCTGGCATGATACCTCCTTTGCTGATAGGGCTGTGTCTAAGGCTGACCCGTAGGTCTCTCCTCAAGAACTATCATGCAGTGACACCAGGGTGCCCAGGGACTTTTTCTTCCTGCGAGTCCTCTTCCAGGTGCCTGTTGACTGCAGTGCGATAGATGAGCTCTGGATGCAGAAGAAAAGGTGTAGCCTGCCTCTGCTTTCTCAGGAGGACTCTTGAAAAGGGTCTTTTTGTGTATTTTGCCGCTCAGAAACTCGGTGTCACAGGTGAGAGTATTGTTATTCTCTGTAGCTACAGATGAGGAAGCTGAGCTAGGACGTTGTCCAGGCCACATGCATGTTTGTGACCGCCCTAGGAACTCAGCCCAAGCCTCTGTCATGTATGTGGAAGTCTGAGCTGACTGGCCCTGTGGTTAGGCCACCTTGTTCCCCCAACAGCCAGCAGAGGAGCCGTGTGAGATGTCCCCACCTCTTTGCTTGTCCTCTTATGGGAATGGAGGACAGATCTGAGAATCTGTGAGAATAAGCCTTGGAGAACTTCTCTCCTGCTCTTTCCTGTTTCCCCTTGCTTCTGTGTGGAGGCTGAAGCCCCCTCCCCAGGCCCTGTCTTCTCCTGGGGCTCAGGGTGGCTGTAGGATGCCAGGTGGTAGAGACAGAGACTGCGTCACCAAGGATTCTGGAAGCAAAGGAAAATATCCCTGACCCTGTACTGTGTGTGGATCAGGTGGATCATTCGATGTGTTAAGGAAAACAGGACCTGGGCTTGGGGTGCCGTTCAGTGGTAGAGTGCTTATGCAGCATGTGTGAGGCCCTGGGTTCTGTCCAGCACTGCAAAAAAAAAAAAAAAAAAAAAAAAAAGCAAGGCTCAGGACAGTGGCTGGCACAGTGTGTCATGTGAGTGTGCTGCTGGGGTCATCCTTAGGAACGCGTGCCCCTTGCCACTGCAGCCTCCCTTCACCTTGCGGTGTGAACAGGTGAAGCCAAGGCTGCAGGATCACTGCCACCATGGGTGTGTCCGCCCTCAAGTGCTTTCCATCCAGCCTCTCAGAAAGGGCCCCGTTTGTTAGGAGGCGTTTTGTGTTTTGCTTTTTTCACTTCCGGTATCTGGGAAGAATCCCAGGGACTTCTCGGGGAGGACCTTGCTTGGCTCTGACCTCCAGAGGGACTGGAGGGAGGAAGAGGCCTATCAGGGGAGGCCTGGGCTCCCAGATACCATCACCCTGAGCAGGCCCAGGGTGCCCTGGCTTTAGGGAGCCCTGCTCCCTGCTACTCCTTACTTACTCTTACTTTGTGAGAGAGATGGCAGGAGCTTTCTCAGAGCAGGCAGGCACCTTCATAGGCCAGGAGGGAGGCTTGGCTGCTGACAGGGACCTTGGGGATATTTTCCTTCAGGACTTCTTTTGTGGGCTAAGCATCTTAGAACAGGGAGAGGTGCTCTTTCCTGAGGCCTCAGGGTACAGAGGTGGGACCCTCCTGGAGGGGCAGAAATTTGAGTGTGGGCACCTCATGAGGATGGGGGTGCATCCTAGCTGAGCCATCCATCTTCCTGGAACTGCCACCAAGTCCCACCTATTTCTGGAAAAAATGCAGAACTGGCTGGGGTTCTGAGAGTCCCAGGTCCAGGATAGGTGTGTTGGGGAGGAGCCAATTTATTCAAATTCATTGAGAGCAGGAGCTGGAGAGGCCAAGGTCAAAGTTTTTGGCCACCTGGGCTCATTTTCATTAGCTGAGCTGTCTGCTGTGGGGAACCTGTCGGTCTGTGTGGCATTGGGACTGTCCTGGGGGACATATAGGGCCATTGAAGAAGCCTGAGCTCTCCTTTGTAGAATGTCCCTTTGAGGATTTGTTTAATGACAGGTTCTGATCATTACAGAGCATTGGCTCTGTCTGGGAGCATGGAAATGGCCAGTTTGACAGAACATTTGAGGGGTTCAGCCACAGGGTGGTGGGGGAACATGCTTCTACCTGCAAGGGACCAGGCTGAATGACTGACCTCTGATGACATCTGCCTCTTTTGTGGGCTTGTCTCTGGACTTGGTCTAGGCAGAGAAGAATCTGGATGCAGAAAAACATTACTGAAGATTGCTAAGGTGTGAAGGTCAATATTATCCGCTATCTTACTAAGATAGTGTGCGGGGTAGGGTGAAGTAGGCAGGTAGTAGAAAATCAATGTTTAATCAGGGACTCCGCCTCCCCGCTCTGTGCCCAGTGCCCTCTGGAGCTGGGGCTAGAGATAACGTCAAAGAGAAGACAGCTGGTGTACCCACCAACCTCTAGACCTGCCCTCGGTGGTGTGTTTACTCTCCTGCCTAAGGACATTTACAGAAGCTGGCTTCTTCCTGCAGTTGCCAGAGCTTGACTTGGTGACAGTATATTGCTGTCCAGTACACTGAGCCTTTGAATTGTGTCTGGTCTAAAGTGCTGAGAGTATATATAATCTATTCAGTATTTTGAAGACATAGTATAAATGCACACAAATGTAAAATCTCTGATAATTTTATGTTTATTACTTATTGACATGATACTATTTTGGATATATTGGGTTAAATGAGATATATTAGAATTCATTTCAGATATTTCTTGCTTTTTTTAAAGTGGAGCTATTAGAAAATTTGAAGTATCTATGGCTTATGTTAGATTTCTTTTGCTTGGCACTGGCCTGACCATTTTGAATAGGCTCACTGTAAATAAAACCCTCTTGTAACAGTACCATTTGTAACAAACAAACAGTTTGTGAGCACTTTTTCCCCTTCAATCCTCACAACCAGGGGTGAGGCAGGAGCTGCTGTCACAGCCCGTGAAGTGGAGGGTGCACTGCCACCTAGCGGTGGGTAAATGTATTGAAAAACATTTTTTAAATTGAGTTAAGTTCTGACTTTTAAATTTCTTTTTCATGAGATAAACTTTTTTGTAAATAGAATATTTTCTTAAAAGTAATGCATCATTGCTATAGAAAATTTGTAAAATGAAGATATGGGTGCAGATTTCCTTGCTTCTTAAACAGCACCCAGTGGCAGCCACCCACTCTGGGCTGGTTGTGCTCCTGGAGGCTGCTCACCCTGAGGCTGCTCATCCTGGGGCAGACGGTAGCTTTCCTCCAAGTCAGTGTTCTCATCACATGCTCATCATTTTTTCCACTCCATTTTCTCTAGCCCTGGGCAGCCAGCTAGAAGTGAGTTTGAAGTGAGAAGACACAGACCCTGAGCAGCTGCAGGGGCTCTCTGTGATGCAGGCTGAACCTGCTGGGCTCCAGGAGATGGGTTTTACTGAACGGTGGTGACTGTCCACGATTTTACTTGTGGACAAGCAAGGTGTTAATGAGTTTTGATTTACAAGATTGCAGAAGGGGTTGCGAGAGCCCCGCTGTCCTCAGACTGCTGTCGGTGCTGGCTACCAGGAGGGTAAGGTGGGAACTGCAGCTCCCACAAGTCCCCGTGGGCTTGCTATGGGGACATTCTTTCTTCCGTGTTTGCAGATAGTTCCAGCTCCAGCAGGGATTCCTTAGAGAATTCTAGGTTCCTGGAGGCTTTTCCTCCAGACTTGAAGCCGGTAGTACATGCCTCAGTGGGTGCCCTCTGTTGCCAGGTGCTGTGGCCCACAGACCATGCCTGGTCCATCTTCCCATTTGTGCCTGTTCTTCTCAATGTGTTTCCAGCGGGTGCCACCTGGGGGTCTGTGTGTCTGCCCCAGGTCTGTAGGTTACCAGAGGTGATGGAGGTGGGGGATGCACAGACTTTTTCACAGGAAACACCTCCCTAATGTTCTCTTGAAACCACTAATGGCTATTTCCCACCCCATCCCCCTTTTCTAAATATCAAGTGCCAGCAAGAGGGTCTCTGGTGAGCTACAGCAGTGTCTGCCTGGACCTGGTGGCAATGGTGGCCCCAGCCCTGTGTGAGCACTTAGTGTCTGTTCCCTCCTCCTTCCTTGCAGGTCTGGCCGTGGGCCTGGGCTTTGGGGCACTGGCGGAGGTTGCCAAGAAGAGTCTGCGCCCTGAGACCACAGGTGAGCTAGACCCTGTGTGGGAGGGGCAGAGGGGCTCTGGAATATGGAGCCCATTGGCTCCCAGGGCTCCAGAACTAGGAGCCTGGGCGTCCTTACAATCAGATTCTCCTGCTCTAGAGTGTTTGCAGCTGGAAGGCAGCATTCTCCAGCCCCAGCTGGCCACCCAGCCAGCCCTTGCTGGTTCCCTCTGGCTGCCCACATACCCACTTCACACCTACTACCACCTTGTGCTCTGCACTCACTTCCTGTCTTGCTCTCCCAGGTGCCTCTGGGGTCGGTTGGTCTGGCCTCTCAGGTGCCCTCTTCCCTGTGGGTAAAGATGTAGGTGTATGGGACAGACCCACAGGGTCGTTTCCTTGCTCACTCTGATCTGGGGAGGGCATAGCTTCTCCAGAGACTCTGGTCTCTGGGGCAGAGATCACAAAACCTCCCAGGTCCAGGACCACAGTCAGGTGAGAATGATTGTCTAGAACACTGGTGTGGTGGCCAGCTGTGGGCTGGGTACTCTGGAGAGTGTTCTGTAGGCTGGCCACACTGAAGCCCTGGGGAGCGCTAGATGTTGTGATGGTGGCCAGGGGGAGCAGTTGAGGCTCTGGCCACCTCCTATCTTGGATGTGCCAATGTGCCCCCTCCCCAGACTTCTCCAGAAAGGGTTAGAAAAGTGGCTATGAAGTCAACCCAGCAGAGTTGTACCTAAGCAGGCTCCTGGGCCTGTCATGGGCAGCACGATAGAGCTGTCTGCTCCATGGATTTCCCAAATATACTTGTAGTTCCAGGCTGGGCTCCTCTCGGTTCTTTCAGGGCACATCAGCTCATTATGGTGACTCACACCTCCATCCCCGCCCAGGGGGCCCTCCTGCCAGCCACCTGGATGACCCTCTTCAACTGTAGGCTCCCCCTCTGGGGATAGGGCATTAGCCCCATTCCCACAGACACCTGAGGACTGGGGACATGGGGCACCTTGTGCGTCCTTAGAAGGGCCCTGGAGGAATTAGCAAGGATATTTTTAGTGCTGGTGCTAAAATACTTTGGGATATGAAGCCTAGGTTTCTCTGGAATGAGAAGCCAGGGCTCCCCAGGGCCAGCACCCCTCCTGCCCGCAGCCCAGAGCTGGCTGTTCTCCACCCCACCTCTTCAAGCAGAGAAGAGGCCAGCCTGGCTCCAAGGTTACAGTTGGTGTCCTTTGTCAGGGACAGTGGTAACCTGAAGCTGAGGGTGAAGGGGCCCAAGTTCATTAGTCCTGCAAGTAGGGGCTCCTGTCAGGGTGGGATGCCCTGGGCAACCCCATGTTGCACTCCACCTGCCTGAGCTCTGCCCTGGGGGGACTGCTCTGCCATTGGGGGGTGTGCCTCTATGCCTGTGGCACGTCCTGGCTCCCCTGGGTTGTTATGAGCTGGGGGTGTTCCTCCAGCCTGTGAGGATTGGCCAGCTTTGGGGAGTGGCTACATGAGAAACCCCAGATTGGGCCAGGCACTGTTCCCCAAACTCAGAAGCTTTGAGGTTAGCCCAGTCCTGGTCTGCATATTGTTAGGAGAAAAACCTCCCTTTGGGCTTTGTGCAGGTTCTCTCCCAGGTTCCCTCCCTTTCCTGCCTCTTTAGCCCCAGGCTCCTCAGGGGCTATGAGGGGCTGCCTTCCCTCAGCTCTGGCCCTCTGCTATTGCCAGGGACCCTTTTATCCTTCCAGTGGGTCATAGTTTGGCCCCTCAGGGTGGCTCAGCCTTTTTCTGTGGAGCTAAAATCTCTTACCTTCCCAGACTCCATCCTGCTGTCTGGGACCTGGGAGTAGCCTCACTCTTTCCCACACACCCGCCTGCAGCCGGCAGATCCTCTGTTCCTCTGAGTGTCTCCTCTCCAGAGCCTTCAGGGCTTATGCTCCCTGAACAGCCCACCTGCCCTGGTTTGTCAGAGTCCATGTTAGACATGGCCCTGGGCAGAGGGAAGGGGCACAGTCCTACTCTGAGCATTGTATCTCTCATCACATCCCAAAGTGTTCCAGCGCTAACACTAAAAACGCCCTTGCTGAAGTCTCTGTCCTTTCCGGGCCCCTAGTGATGGGAGTTGAGGCAGGCGCCAGGCACTGTGGGAGCTGGAGAGAGCGAAGGGGCAGGACAGGCCGGGGCCGAGGGATCTTCTGATCTAACTAGACTCAGAGGAAAGAGGGCAGGAAAAGCCCTGAATGTTACAAGGGCTGAAAGCCCAGCCAGGAGCACCACTGAGGGGGCCCTGGACCCTAAACCCCAGCTCAGGCCTCTCCCCACCTCTGCATGAGGGCAGACTCCACATTTAGGCAGAGCGCCTATTCCCTCTGGCCATGACACTGGCTGGCAGCAGGGTTCAGCTGGCCACCTCTTGCTCTTTGGAGTCATCGCCTGACACCTGGCTACTCTCCAGTGTCACCTGAGACGTTGGGGTTACTGCATGTTCCCATGGCCATCTGGCCGCACTGAGCTGTGGGGCCTGTGGGCAGAGGGGAGATGCAGGAACCAGCTGGGCTAGGGCTGTTGACCGTCAGTGCCTGTCCCTTGACTGTAGTCATTTGGCCCAGTGTGGCATATGGACACTGCTCCTTGGGGTGCAGAGGACCTTCAGTCAGTAAACCAGGTGGGGGACACGGACTTGACAGGTTTCCTTGTCTGGTGCTATGGGGGCCTTCCAGCTCTCCTCCCTCTCCTGCCCCCTCCTGTAGCACCTCGTGGAGGGAGAGACCCTGTAGGTGTGAGCAAAAAGGGGCCAGAGGCGGGTCTGGGGGCCACCTGTCCTGGGGAGCCTCGCCGTGTCACAGAGGCGGAGGTGTACGGATTGTGGCGTTAACTGCGTTACCAGTTGGTGGGTACCCAGGAGGCCACAGACACTGCCTGAGCTTCCCTCGGTCGTGCTCGATGTGGGCTTTTCCTTCATTGCATTCCCAGTGTGTGGTGACCCTTCTGCCCACAGGGAAGAAAGCTGTGCTGGATTCCAGCCCCTTCCTGTCAGAAGCGAATGCAGAGCGCATTGTGAGCACGCTGTGCAAGGTGCGTGGGGCAGCGCTGAAGCTGGGCCAGATGCTGAGCATCCAGGGTGAGTGATGGTGGTCTCTGTTCCTGCTCCCGGGCTCCTGGGTAGCTCAGGTAGGGGACAGTGGTGTAGAGCTTTGGCTCACTGAGAGCTCAGCAGTAGGGTGTGGGGGTAGGAGGGATATTTGCTGGCCATTGACTTTTGCTTGCCCTGTCCTGGGAGACCAGGCTGGGCAGGGTGTTTGTACAGCGTCTTCCATAGGAGCCTGCTGTCGTGTTTCTTGCTTCTTTGTGGGTGTTTGGGAAGCCCAGAGGTTGTCACACGTCTCAGCAGCTGACACAAGACTGTCCTCTGCACCCCGTTGTGTTGGTCACAGGGAACTGCTTGGGGACCTCCTGAGCCATGGTGACGGTGGCAGCATTGGGTGTAGGGTCACATTCATGGTTCAGAGAATGGAAGGCAGTGGCCAAGGAGGTTGGCTCCGAGAGGCATTGTCGAGGGGTCCTCTGGCCTTCAGCAGAGTCCCATGGGGAAGAGCAACCTCAAAGCAGCACTCAGTGGAAACAGTTGCCTCCCGGGCAGTCAGACCACTGCCCACCCAAGGTCAAACCAGGTGCTGATACTTAAGGTGGTGTGGGGCGTGGGCGCTGGTGCCCTGCAGCTGGGTGAGAACTTTCCAGAGGGCCTGTGGGCAGCACGTATCTTCGTTGATCCGTCCGTGCTCAGACCTGTGGCTGCCGTGGTCTTGTCCGCTGACTCATTTAAGGACAGACTTGGGCGGATGTGGCTGGGTGCCAGCTGCTGGGCTTCATCCTGGGATTCCTATGGCTGGCAGCTACATGGGGCCAAAGCAAGCAGGGTCGGGCTGGGGAGCTGTGAGGGAACATGCATGTGACTGTCAGGCCACCGAGGGGGGACTTTGGAAAACAACCTTACTGCCTGGGGAGAACTAGCAGTGTCCATGTGTTGTGACTCCAAGTAGGAATGAAACATGTAGAAAAAAGATCAGAGGGACAAATGCTGGTTGTCTGGTGGTAGTCAGATTCTAGGTGATTTTAATCTTCTTCCATAATGGTAAAAACTTTACATGTTATGTCTACAGTCACCCCTTCTCAGGTCATTGGGGTGAGTTTGGGACCCCCTGTGCCTTGTAGCTGAGGTCAAAGGGCTTGGGAGGCCAGGCCTTGCAGTTGCTCTCTTGCCCTGTTGCTGCTGGGGAGGGCTGGTGTGGCGGGGGTGCATTTGTCTCTGGAATTGGCTGGCCAGTGCCCTAGGAGTGTGCCCACCCCCGGGTAGTGCTCCCAGTGTCCCCTCCAGAGTCCTTGTGCATACCCTCAGGAGCCTGGGTGTGCCAGGTAGGAAAGGTGCCCCAGGGTAGAGTAGGAGGAAGGACCGCTGTGTGGTCTGGGGCCTGCTGCTTGTCTTGTCTGAACCTCGTACTTCACCTGAGGGGAGGTTGAAGCAGATCTTGGCCTCACAGTGCAGGCTGACTGGTGGCCCTGCCACTAGCCCGGGTTTCCCATGTGCGTTCTAGACGACGCCTTCATCAACCCCCATCTGGCCAGGATCTTCGAGCGGGTGCGGCAGAGTGCTGACTTCATGCCACTGAAGCAGATGACGGTGAGGTGGGCGGGGGGTGCCTGCCTGGCAGCTTAGGAGCCTCTCAGGGTGGGACAGGCGGTGAGGCTGCCTGTGCTCATGGCCCTTCTCTGGCCCCTCTGCAGAAAACTCTCAACAATGATCTGGGCCCCAACTGGAGGGACAAGCTCGAGTACTTTGAGGAACGTCCCTTTGCAGCCGCCTCCATTGGGCAGGTGCACTTGGCCCGCATGAAGGGTGGCCGTGAGGTGGCCATGAAGATTCAGGTGGGTGCCTCAGTGTGCATTAGATCCCATGGAAGTGGGTGCTGCAGACGGTGGGGCCAGGGCCCTGCTGTGGCACCTCTGCACCCCACATCCCTCAACCTTGCAGGTTACTGGGTGCTCTAGAAGTTTTTGCTAAAGGAGTGAGTGTGGCTCAGGATGGTTGGGGACAGTGATTGCCTGTCTTTGGGGACCTAAGCTGAAGGGAGGGTGCTGAGTTGGTGGTGGTTCCTAGGGATGGGACAAGTAGAAGGTGGAGAACAGGGTTGCACTGGGTCATAGCGTGGTTAGTCCAAGGTGATGGGCCTGGACATGGCTGGGAAGCTCAGGGGTGGTAGGGATGTCGGCCTCAAGGACCTTCCCCATCTGCCTGGAATAGCTCCCCTTCTCTCCCACGCAGTACCCTGGTGTGGCCCAGAGCATCAACAGTGACGTCAACAACCTCATGACTGTGCTGAACATGAGCAACATGCTTCCAGAAGGTCTGAGGCAGGGTTGCTGGTTAAGGGTAGGAGTCGGGTGGCAGGTGCTTGGGCTAGGCTGTGGGGACTGGATGGGGACTTCCCTGCAGAGCCCTTCCCAATCCTGACACCCTCCTCCCTGGCCCAGGCCTGTTCCCTGAGCACCTGATCGATGTGCTGAGGCGTGAGCTGGCCTTGGAGTGTGACTACCAGCGGGAAGCCGCCTGTGCCAAGAAGTTTAGGTGCAGCTCCTTGCTGGGCCCCTTCCCTGTGGGTTCCTCTGGGAGGCACAGGGGGCTGCTCTGGGGATGGAGTTCCCTCCAGCTCTGAGAGTGGTTAGCTTTGGTCAGGACTGGGCCTGTGGCCACATCCTCCTCACAGAGATCAGGGTCTCTGTCTGTGTGGGGGTGTTCTGGGAGGGTGGGGCTGCGGAGGGTCTAGGGCATGCGTGACCTCCTGCCTGTACCCAGGGAGCTGCTGAAAGGCCACCCCTTCTTCTACGTGCCTGAGATCGTGGATGAGCTCTGCAGCCCCCATGTGCTGACCACAGACCTGGTGTCCGGCTTCCCTCTGGACCAGGCTGAAGGGCTAAGCCAGGAGGTTCGGAATGAGGTGTGTCTTAGCCTGAGTTAGCACACAGGGTGGGGACTGAGCCATCCCTGCTCTGCTGGCTATTGACGTGTGAATGGAGGCCCCAGAGCCCCCAAGGTCTCCCTGTGGATGGGTGACAGGAGGGCAGCTACCTCTCCTGCTGGGTGGTTCCATTATCTTGGGGTAGAAGGTGGGAGTTAGGAACTTCGCAGGCTAGACTGACAGGTCACCAGGCAGTTTGGTACCACTTGATGCAAGCCCCACACCCTGTCTCCAGATCTGCTACAACATACTGGTCCTGTGTCTGAGGGAGCTGTTCGAGTTCCACTTCATGCAGACCGACCCCAACTGGTCCAACTTCTTTTATGACCCTGAGCAGCACAAGGTGAGCCCCAGCCTTTCCCTTGCTTGGGGAACATCATCAGTGGGCAGGAGGCTCTGGGTCTCCAGAGATGATCCTCCTCCCATCCCCAGCCAGGCAAACCTTCCTGTCTCCATCCACAGGTGGCTCTTCTGGACTTCGGGGCAACACGGGAATATGACAGATCCTTCACTGACCTCTATATTCAGGTAAAGTTGGGAGAGGGGCCTGGCCTTGCCCCATATTTTTCTGAGGCTAGGACCAGAGGTTGGGGCCTTGGAGGGAGAAGGAATGATTGGGCTTCTGCTTCCCATTTTGGATGATGGGGATCCCAGTGTGGCTCTTGAGGCCAGTAGCACAGGCTGTGGCCTCAAGGCCAGGGCTTTTGTGGAAGGAGAGTAGCAGGATGAACATGGGGTGTCCAGTTTTGGGCATTTGGCTCCCTGGGAGTTCAGGAGCATCCTTTCTGTGCTTCTTCACAGATCATTAGGGCTGCTGCTGACAGGGACAGGGAGGCTGTGAAGCAGAAGTCCATAGAGATGAAGTTTCTCACGGGCTATGAAGTCAAGGTGAGTGGTGTTACTGGGGGCTCCATGGAACCTGCTCATGTGGGCACAGCTTCCTGTGGGGTGGATCTAGGTGGGGACATAGACTATTTTTTTCCTTTGAAGCAGAACCTTAGTATATAAAGGGATGAAAACATAGGGCACAGCTGCCCTCCAGGGTCTTCACAAGCTCTGAGCCTTGTTGGACACAGTCTTAAACTCAGGACTTGTGCTCTGCATGAACTTCTCAGGGCAGGCACTCAGAGACTGAGGGCAGTGACTCAGGTGGGAATGCAGGTTTCTATGAGGGAAGCTGGGATGAGGCCCCGGCCCTTTAAATACGTTCCTTTACCCAGAAGCCACCCTGGGAGCAGCACTTTCCTCAGTGCTGGGAAAGGGGATAGAGATCCAAGTCTGCTCTTGGATTCATGCCTAGTAAGACTGTGACTTCAGCAAGTTAGTGTGGGTGACCCTTATTTCTTTTTTCTGAAAAGTGGAGCTATTTACCTCAAAAGCCCTCAGTGGACAGCAGCTCCCATTTTCTTATTTGTGGTGCTTGCCCTGCCCACCTTGGGTGGTCTGTGGGCTGTCCCTCTCCTATGCCCTGCTGGCAACTAGTTAGCGTCCCATGTGCCCAGTGTGGGGGAGAGCAGAGGCCTGCACTAGGCAGGTGACCTCTGGCTGTGTGCTGGGCTGTTGCTGGCAGGCTTATTGAGGCCCGTGGACTCTTCTTTCTGGTTAGAATGATTGTCTAAAATCTTTGAACTCAAATGCCTTTAGTCAGGGTGTATACTCCTTTTTCTGCCACAGACCCCACTACTCCCTTTGGTCTCACCTCAATCCCAGTTGACATTAATGGTTTCCCAGTCTCTGTGGGTTTGAGTTTATGCCTGTTAATCTAGTTAAAAACAACCAGAACCCTCAATCTTGAATGCTAACAGCTTTGATAAGAACTCCGTGCTAGGGCACTGTGGTAGGACCCCCAGGTCTGAGGGATCTTGAGGTTTATTCCTGTTTGCCTTTCTTGTCTTCCCCCAGGCCATGGAAGATGCCCATTTGGATGCCATCCTCATCCTAGGAGAGGCCTTTGCCTCTGATGAGCCCTTTGATTTTGGCACCCAGAGCACCACTGAGAAGATCCACAATCTGATCCCCATCATGCTGAAGCACCGCCTCGTTCCCCCACCTGAGGAGACCTACTCCCTGCACAGGAAGATGGGTGGCTCCTTCCTCATCTGCTCCAAGCTGAAGGCCCGGTTCTCTTGCAAAGCCATGTTTGAAGAGGCCTACAGCAACTACTGCAGGAGGCAGGCCGAGCAGCAGTAGCCAGCTGCTCTGTCATCAGCAGGTGGCCAGCAGATGTGGCTGTGCTGGTGCTCTGCTCGCTCCTCTGCCTGGAGGGAGGGAGTGGGGTGGGTTCTGAGTGGGAGAGGAGGGTGGAGAGCCCACAGTGCTCTAGTGGTTTCCACTGCTGGAGGAGTGGAGGAGAAGTCCAGGAAGGAAAATGAGACCCCACTATTCCATCAGAACCTGCCTGTTATATATTCAGCCCCTGAAATAACTAGGAAAAAAGGCAGTTTTATTTTTTCCCCTTTTTCTAAAGTGAATGTTAACCAGAAAAGAGGGGGTTCTTACTTCCTTCAAATCCCTGCCACTTGAAACAAAATGAAAAATGGAAGCAGAGAAGCACTTTTGGATTTTGTGTGTGTTTCTAGATGAGATTTGTGTTTCTGCTGTTTTTGACTCCAGCCTGTGGTCTGGAGCTGGGAGAAATGCCACTCCGAACAGTGCCGGTGACTGTAGCCATGTCACCTGGGCCTGCTCTGGTTGGGACATCTGAATGTTTCCAGAGAACTGCTGCCACAAGGGGAGAGCCAGGAGCAGCAGAGGGAGAGAGGCCTGCTGTACCCACTAGGGCCTGAGAGGAGATGCACTGCTGCCACCCACACACCAAAAGGGTCAGCAGTCAGCATAGGCTGGTTTTTTTTTGTACAAATCTTGTTATCAAATTTCAGTTCAATTAAAAAGAAGTGCTTGTGAAAAGTCTTTGAGGACTGGACCATTTTCTCTGTGCTTTAAGAACTGGGGGGAATGATGGGGGTTCCCCCATCTTTCATCACCATGGTGATCCTTTCCCTTTCCAGGGTGCTCAGATCAGTGTGCCTCTGGGCCTGCACACCTGTTCCCAGCTAAGGCCCTGGGCACCTGCACCAGGAGGGCTCACCACATTCAGGGCTAAGGGGAGGTGGTGCCCCGCCCCCACAACCATCCCTGAAGCCACTGTGCACTGCCATGCTGGCAGCTGTGGAAAGATACATACCTACCTACAGGGCTGGTGCCAGGTCAAATCACAGCAAAACCTGCTTTAGAGATGGGTACAGTTGAGGGACACTCCTGAAAAGTGGCTTCTCCTGGAGGAAATTTGGGATTGACAAATACTGGACATGCTGGGCTCCAGGACAGGATAATGAGGTTGGGCTGGTCCCTAGAAGGCCTTCCAATATCACCAGCACCCAGTGGCACCAGCCAGTCCCACATGAGTGCTCATCCTCTTAAAAGGTACACGTTTTTCTTCAGCACCTCCACAGACTTGGGGCAACCACCATGCAGGGTTCATAGAAGAAGATCCCCAGCTGGTCCCAGTTTGGTACAGTCTCCTCACTGCAATAACCTGAACAAATAATGCAAGAGTGTGCAGAGAAAGAAGGGGGAAAATTACAAGTATTTGTTTCTCCAAGAACAACTAAGCAGAACTGCCAGGAGAAAAGGGACTTTTTTCTCTTTTTTTTTTTTTAAAGAGAGTGAGAGAGAATTTTTTGATTTTAATTTTCAGCGGACACAATATGTTTGTTTGGCTGTGGTGCTGAGGATCGAACCCGGACCGCACGCATGCCAGGCGAGCGCGATACCGCTTGAGCCACATACCCAGCCCAGGAGAGAAGGGTTTTGAAATGAAGTAGTTTTCTGCATCCCAAGTCTGAGAGCCAGCTGAAAACTATAAGATTCTTGGTTAAGATGACGGTGAAAATCACTAAACTGTAGATAATAACCCTGATCCCTGAGCAATGTCTGCTCTGCACCTGGGCACACACTTGTTTTTCTTTTATACCTATTGTGATTTTTTTCAGTATCGACACCAAATGATTCTCCCTGTTCCTGCATTCACACTGAAAGACTCTTTGTATCCCTAACATCCAGTGAAGGGCTGCCCACTGTAACAACGCAAAAAGTATGTTACTGTTGTTGGTGGTGGTTAACACCAGAATACTAAGCCATAGGCAAAATTCTAAGTATGTCCATGTACTAACTCCTGACACATTTTAGAGGAAAAAACTAAGATTTGGGTTCAGTGACTTGCTGAACATCAGGCACCAAGTGGTGGAACCAGGATTTGGAATAAGACAGTCTGGTCTTACAGCCCATGTTAAGTCCACTCTAAACCAAGGTCTGGCAAACTACAATTCATGGGCCAAGTATGGCCCACTGCATCATTGAAGATTATTGGAACTCAGACACTTTGTTCATCATAGCGTCATTTCCGAACTACACTAGCAGAGTTGCTGCAACAAAGACTATACGTAGCCCACAAAGCCAAAAGTATTGACTGTCCCTTTACAGAAAGTCTACTAACCCCTAAAGCACAGCATACATTATAAGAAGCCAACTTATCAATAACATGTCAATTACACGGGAAACGGAAACAGGGAGGGTTCTCAAGAGTAATGGTTTAGTTGCGGCCAGTTTCAGCTTTCTTTTAGGACAAGCCCCAGCCTTTCCTGTGTGTCCTTAAACTGTTCTAACTTACCCAAAGCGTGAGCACCCACTCTTGTCCTCTGTGGTTGCTGATTCTCTACAGCAAGCAGACATGAAATGGAGCTGCTGGCACATTTATACCATCAAGGCCACCACTCAAGCCACCTGCGGGGAGCTTAGCTTTGCAGATGTAGATGGAAGCAACAATATCCAGGAAGTTTTGACTAGAAGAGGGGAGGTGAAAGTTTCAAGGGAAATGAACATTATTCTTATCAGATATAAAAGGACAACTTAGAAAGTTCCAGATTAAACCATGGGGACAAAGTAACCCCATGTCCTTGGAGTGTAAGGAAGAAGTATGGACAAGTGACTAACAGAAAGCAGGGGCAAGTGAGACATCAAGAATCAGGCAGCTTTTTTCTGTTCCTCTGACTTTAAAATGGGTTAAAAAAAAAAAAAGATAAATACTTCAATTGTAACAGTTCCCTGTTTTATTGCAGTACATCAAAGTCTGGTTAATATTAAGTGATACCAACATAAAATATTCGTGAGAAGTCTTTTGTTAACATTTTTGACTATCCCACCTTAAATATTTCTGTGCAAAAGAACTCACATCATTGTTTGGTAGCAGATAATCTCTTATAAAGTTCCCTAAGACATTGGGGGCATAAAAACAAACAAAAGAAGTGATAAGAGGTGAAAGCAATATCTTTTCCCCTTCCATACACACATATCAGTCAGCATTATATTCTAAACAAAAATGATTACACCTAGGCCATGCAAAACTGTACAATAATATTACAATGAGGAAAAAAACCTAAAAATTTATAAAATAAATGATATTATCCTATCAAATAAAAAGGCAGGTCATTTTGCTTTCACGAGACATCAAGGTTGATTCGTGGTGGTCAGTCCGATCTGCAAATGCAGTGGTGGCCTCTTGTGTAATGGTCGTCCTTGGGGTGGTAGAGAAGCTGTTGGCCTGCTGCTGGTGCTGGTGGAAGACAGTGCTCCCCTGAAGCAGGGCCCTCCTTATCCAGCAGGACTCAACAAAGAACTCTGGATTTGAGGAACAATGAAGGTCATAACAAGGAAAGAGGCTTTCAATGAAATGCCATGAAGCTTATCTAATTCAGGGGCTGGGCTTGGGAGAGGTGAGGAAGGAAGTGCCCAATTAATTCCCTGTTGTGCCCAATGGACTTGGGCTATAGCAAAGCGTGACTTACAGCAGGAGCGTCAGGCTGCTCCGAGTGTCTCTCTGTCTGGAGTGGGTGGTGGCCTCTGCCAGGCCCACTGAATTGGGAGACTAGTATGTGGTCACTGCCAAGGCTGGCAAATGGCCCTGGGTGTTGGGTCATCTGTCCACCCCCACTCTGGCATTTCCTTAATGATACCTGAGATTCCAAACGAACCAACTGCTCTTTCTTAGAAATAGATGTGGTCACTAAATAACATAACATGATGTTAATCATATGGAAGGAGAGGGAGGCTGAGAGTCAGTGGGGAATGAGATTGTTGCTGTAAACAAAACAGGAATTTCATATTCTCCCCTGAAGCCTGGATACAAGAATTGGCTGGAAAATCAAATAGATGGTCCCTTTTTAGTTGTATCTCACAGCCTTAAAGTTGTGCTCCCTGGGAAAGAAAGTCGCTAAGTGTAGGTGTAATAGGTATACGTGTGTGTGTGTATTTTAATTATGAAAGAAGTGAAATCTGCTTTAGCAATCATTTCACGAGGAAGGCTTTTGTTTTTGGCAAAAGAAATATATATGTATACGTAAAATTTTGCACACCCAAAAAGCACAGGACAAGATTTGCCAGAACTTAAGGATAAGTAACACACTGGCTGGACATGGATAGCACCAAACACCAACATGTAGACACTATGCAAAAATGCCTTTAAATGCATTGTTTTCTATGGAGAAATTAATTTGTTGCCATACACATTTCTAAGATGTCCTGCATGAAAAAAGGACGATTTCAGATAGCAACAAAATACCTTTCCTGTGATCTTTGTTAATGGATACCTCTGAATGATTTCCTGGAGCCTGTTTCTGGTCTTTTCAGATCATTCTTCTTAGAAGCTTCATATTTAAGGGTGGGATAAGCATACCAGGATGATCATTATCTTGTGAAAATCTTCCCCAAAACTACTACTCCCCTGGCAAAGAACCACTCCATTCAAAGTCCTGACTTTTGAGTCTAAGCATATTTGGGACTCCTCTCTCATGGTGCAAGACAATTTATGATTACAGTGCGAAATTCACAGCACTGTGGTGCAAGCCACTGGTTACCATGAATCAGCTGCCCATCAGATGGCAGCTGAGATGAGCTTGTCTTTGGGGGCACTCACTCACTCATTTTCCCTGCTGGGAGGCTAAGTAGTAGTAGGACTGATGGTAGTGGAACCTAAAGTTCAGGTAGGTTTTGATTCTAAAAGCATCCTTTGAAAAATAAGCACATATAGGCAACAAAAACTCACAATCAGTTGTCAAAGCTACAAACTAATTGTTTAGTGAGGGTGAGAAGAGGTGGGGAGCTGGTGGTCATAATTGGCTGGCTAGTTGATTCCTTTTCATGCAAAGTGTCAAGTTTAAGCAGCTACCAGAATAGTACATAATGGCAATGACCACATTTGGGATCTGACCCTTGATAATTAGATGAACAGAAGCATTTTTGAGATACTTCTTTTCCCAAAAGCAAAAATATTTGGAAGAGTAGAACTAAAGCAGTTTATGCCCATTCAAAATAAAATATAATCAGACCTGAGCCAGCAGCAAATTTAGAATGTTTCAGTATCAAAGCAATTGTTTTAAGCACTTCACTCTAATCCCCCCAAAGGATCCCTTCTTTCATTTAATATCAGTAGCCCTTTCTCCATAAAGTAGTGTGCACGTAGAAACAGCACGGCCTGGGCAGCAAGCTGTGGCAGATTGGCCCAGGTTCTGCTGATGAAAAGTGCCAGGTACCTGTGCTGAGATGGCCACGGCACCCCCAAGTGGCAACTGTAGAATTTTCTTCATTTTAGCTGAATTTTATAGGGAGGAGAAAATTGTTTCTATTTCTCCCAGAAACCTGTGTGAAAAGTAAAAGTGAGGCAGATTTTCTTTGCTTCCATGAGCTATTTTTATTTTTATCTCTTTCTCTACTCATATACTTAAGTGGTGAAATTACTGTGTAGAACTAAATTCTTCTGGTTCTTCATTTCATTTCCTAGTGGCAAGTACAACAGCAGGAATTCAAAAAGAAATGTAACAAAATAACATAGCAACTGAGGGAGAATTCAGTGGAAAGGCCTGCAGGGCCAGCTTCCTGCCTGCATACTGACTTCCTCACTCATTCTTGCCTACACAGGAGAAAGAGTATTTGGTTGAGGTTGAGCAAGTCCTTGCTTTTGAGGTTTCATATTATCTGTAAGTCTTTTTTCCCAGGACTCTGTTACCCACCCTCAACAAGTCTTCTCCTTCGAAAGCCATTTCCATACCTGGGCCAGACCACCTCACCATACCCTTATAGGAGGAACTGGATTTGCTCAAAAACATAGCACTTCTATGAACTTTTTATGGACTTTCAAAACCCATGAAATTCCTGTGCCCTTCCAAATGGAAGGAATCACATGGTAACAAAATCATATTACTACATTCATCTGCAGCAGATAGCAAAATATAGTAAGAAGTGAAAAGTGTGGTTCACACTATTGCTAGAAAAAGAAGTGTTTTGGGGTAGAGGTGAGTGTTTTTTTTTTTTTTTTTTTGAAACTGAGTGGCTTTAAATGTTAAAACACTGGTGCCCAGGTTGTACTATAAACCAACAAAGCCAGAGTCTCCAAATGTTCCCTAGAAGCTCCCAAGGTGGCCACAGCCTGTCACTGGTCTTGAGGACAGGGCACCACAAGGATGGGGATTTCTCCCACTCTCCCTCCACAAATGTCAGCTTGAGGCCTTTCTACCCTGTACTTGACTTAGCTGGGAAACAGACAAAAAACAACACATTGCTTTAAATTAAATGATCTCTTTCTCTCATATATGCATCCATCTTTCATTGAATACAAGATGCTTCTTTTGACTATGTACATTCAGTATTTAACTTCTACATTTATGTATTTATTTAAACTCTGTATTGTAGTAAAATATGCATTGTTTTAATCTGTGAGGATTTCCTGGCAACAACTGGACTGACACTGGCTTGCTCAGCAACCTTTCCAAGGACACCGTCCCTCCGGCGTGCAGAATCCCATGTACTATCTGAGGCTACATTGAGGAGCTATTGTGAAAACGAGATCTGTCTAATCTTACTCTTATCACTTATATTTGTGTAGTCTACTGCAGCTACCTTTTGGGAAGGGGTGAAATGTTACTGAAAGCAACTCTAAGTGTACGGAATGAATCGACATTGACCTCAGCTGCTTGCCGAAGCCTGCCTGTTGTGGCTGTTAGGTAAGGGAGCATGATCTGCCAGGTGTGTCTTCAGAACTGCTGAGTCCCTACCCTGCTACTGCTGCCAGCTCCTGGTGGATTCCAGGCTGAGGTGGAGGGAGGAGATGCAAGTGAGGGAAGAGGCAATAGGGGGTGCTGGGGTGAGGGCCACCCTGGGCTCACGGGTCCCAGCTCCCACGGTCGGTGCTCTCCAGAGAGAGGCTCTTGGTCTTTCGGGGTGAAACTGGGCTTGGGGGGCTGCTCAGGTTGGAACTGTTGGAAGCTGTGGAATGCCTTGGAGAATCAGAGTCCTATAAGGATCAAAGTAAAGAAAGGTAAATGGATAGATCTGGAGACTATCATGCTAAATTGAAATAAACCAATCCCAAAAAACCAAAGGTCAAATGTCCTGTCTGATGTGTGAATGCTAAGACACAACAAGGGTGAGGGGAATAGAAAAGACAGTGGGAATGAACAGGACATAACTTTCTTATGTTCATATATGAATAACACCAGTGAAACTCATCAAACAACCTCAAGAATGGGATCCTAATTAGAATGTTATACACTCTACTGTCATGAATATCGAAAAAGAAATATAGGCATTTTCATTCAAAAGTCATTAGAAGTGACTAGATCTAGGAAAACTGTAGTTTGCAGCTTAAGCGATGGGCTCTGCTGCCTGTGGCTAGGAGTGAATGCTGGCCCCTTCTGCAGCAAAGGCCAGGCTCAAAGTGGTAGGATTAATTGGGTACATGCACTCGTTCTTTGATACACAATGGCCCCAACTCCCATCTCTAGGTGTAGCATACACTCATGCTCCACTCACCTCTCCGTCATAATCCCTTGCTGGGGCATCGCTTCCTTGGTCCATACCTCCAGAAGACAAAGAGCCCTCTGACGGGGAAGGCATGGGCTGCCGCTTTGAATTGTAGCTTCCTCCAGAGAATTCCCTCTTCAATGCGCTGCCATTCTGTGCAGATGACCCTGTAGGACACCATTCCGGAAAAACGTTACGTATGTAGAAAAGGGCAATTGAAAGGGTACTATAGAAGCCATCCTTCCAGAGCCCCTGAGTCATCCTCCCTTGATGGCCAGTAAGTCCAACAGTGGTACCTTGGCCTGCAGCTCAACCCCAAAGGACAGCAATCTAGCATGGTTGTTCCTGTCACACTCTAGTGAGGACTTCTGGTGAACAGGTAGCATTCTCCAGGTTATGCCATGAGCTCAATAACAATTCCCATGGAAGCCTACGGGTCCCTAACCACTTGATGCTGCCTCATCTTTCCCAACCTCTGGGACTCCCTTGACATCTTGCATAATTCTCTTCCATAGAATATATGCAATCAATAGTATTAATCCTGTGCTCCCTGTTCTCTTAACAGATGAGACATCTTTGCCTCTCCTTGGTCTTTCTAGGATGTGGTACATAGCAGGCTCAGAACAGACATGCTGAACAAGAAAACCAGGGAGAACTATCCTAGACAAAGACTGTCATCTAACATAGGATAGCACTTGTAGAAAACTATTTTTTGGGGATTGAACCTAGGGATACTTAACCACTGGGCCACATTTCCAGGCCTTTTTATCTTTTATTTTGAGACAAGGTCTCACTAAGTTGCTTAGGCTTAGGGCCTTCCTCAGTTGATAAGGCTGGCTTTGAACTTGTGCTCCTCTTGCCTCAGCCTCCCAAGCTGCTGGGAATATAGGCATACACTAACACGCCTGTCAAGAACTCTCATTTTTAAAAAAAACAAACCAAACAGAAACATAAAAAGTAGGGCAGGATGTCTGAGATATCAAAATGAGGTTGAGTTTCTTCAAAATTATACTCTATTTTGATCTTGGAGTTGGGGTATGTAATGAAGACAAACTGCATTCACAGGAAGGAAAGACAAGAAAACAATCTTTAGAAATTTGGGGATTATTGTTATATCTAAAGCTCTTAACATTCTCTGTATTCTGTAGTTTTTGCTTAAAAATGTTTAATCTTGCTGAGCTTCACTATTAGAACCATTGGTCAAAAAAAGACTTGAAGTTTTAGTGCAAATGTAAGATATAGATTGTGACTGAGCTTTTTGCTGATTTAACATCTCTTTTCAGATTAAAAATTCATTAAAACTGCCAATGAGTGACCATTTAAAACAGTTATTTAATGACCACCAAACTTCAGAAGAGTCCATGGAACAGAGCCTGCCTGGTGCACTCTCCTTGCCAACTCCCCTCAGGCCTCCTCCTTTCCTGCTTCCCTCCTAAGCCCTTTGGTGGGGACTTCAGAGACAGGCTCGCATTTCTTGATGTAACTGACTTCTTGCAGGGGCCACCAATACTGATTGTAAACTGTAGGTTATATTATCGCACTTTAAAAATATTCATGTCTGGGTCTGTCCCAGATCAATTAAACTGAGTAGAACTTCTAATTAAACTTTTAAAAGCTTCCCTGATGATCCAAGACCACATCTCAGACTGGGAACTGTTGACTCACTCTCCCTCACACGCTTTCCTTTTCACCCAGCTCCTAGACACCCTGTCACTACAAGGGCACAGGTTTTCATTTGGTGGTTTGCTTCTTTGGAAATGTACTCTTCAGTTTTTGATGTTTTTTGTTTTATCTTTTATTTACTCAGAGTATAACCTAAATGAAGGCATTTCTAAATTTTTTTCTTCCAATTCCATACCTAGCTGAGTGCTCAATTTAACAAAAATTATAATATATAAAAAATCTTGTTTTTGTCATTCTAAATAGAAAATCCAAACTGCTAGAGAATTTTATGGCTCTCTTCACTAATTGTATGACCTCAAGTGAGTTGTTTTACCTTGTTTTATATATTAATTTTTTAGTTGTAGGAGGACATAATATCTTTATTTCATTTTTATGTGGTGCTTGCTTAGGTTTGAACCCAGTGCCTCACATGTGCTAGGTGAGCACTCTACCACTGAGCCACAACCCTAGCCCCTTGTTTTACCTTTTCTGAGTCTCAATTTTCTTCATTTGTAAGAAAGAAAATAAATCCTATCTGTGGGAACAAGTGGGTGCTTACTCCATGGAGAACATCATGCATGCCAGGTGCCTTCTATTTCCTGGTGACCACTTACGTAAGAGAGAACTTCAGCCCACCTCTGTCATTTATATGTATTTATTTTACTTTTAAGCTTTGTGAATTTTTCAAAGGAAGGTTACATTTACTTACTGTTAATCTTAAAAAGCAAGCAAGCAAGCAAGCAAGCAAGCAAGCAAACAAACAAACAAACAAATAAATCAGGTTGTTTTAATAGCAAAAGGGGCCTGGGCCTGGAAATCATGGTCCTGGCCTCTATGCTAGAGTTTGATGACAATTCTGAGGATGGGACAGGGGCTTGGCCCTGAATTTCCTGGGAATGAGAGACATCCAAATTCTGCATGACCTCTGGGAAACTCCAAGAGGCTCCTCTGTGAGCCTGCCACAGATGGATGCATCTTTTTTTTTTTTAATTTTTTTTTTTGAGAGAGAGAGAGAGAGAGAGAGAGAGAGAGAGAGAGAGAGAATTTTTAATATTTATTTATTTTTTTAGTTTTCGGCGGACACAACATCTTTGTTGGTATGTGGTGCTGAGGATCGAACCCGGCCGCATGCATGCCAGGCGAGCGCGCTACCGCTTGAGCCACATCCCCAGCCCCAAAGGATGCATCTTAATCCTTGGGGAGTCTGGGATAAGTCACTGTAGAAACCACTGTTGAAGTCTGGCTGCACCTCAGGAAGCCTTGCTGGGCTTGGCTGTGGAAGACCCTGTGCTTCCTGTTAAGATTAATAACAGAATTCCCTTGTATCTTCTTGTCTCTCTCTGGGCTGGTTGTCCTGGAAATGTTTTATACAAGCTGGGCTATTCCTGAAACCAGTAGGAGGTACTCTAAATAGCAGATGCCCCTTTGAGATTCCCAAGATAACCTTTCTTCCCATGTCCACAAATAATTTAGGACAGGGATTACAAAAAGGTTGAGCTTGATTAAAGCATTAGAAAATGACCGGATGTAAGGCCAACTCCAGTCTGCAATTTGCATATTGTCAACAGTGATGTGGGACCCTCACTAAATCCTTCTAAGGATATCTCTGTGTTATAAATCCTATCTTTACAGGCAATTCCACAAATTCAAAAGCAGTGAAACATCAAAAGTTTTTTTGTTAAGTCTGATGCAAACCATGTGATGGCAAACCTTTACCTGAACTGACTGGTGGCTAACTGTAGGCTTTATTATAAAGACTACATTTATTATATAGTTATAGTGTGAATAATTATGATTTTTGCTATATAACCCTTAGTGTGTTTGTGAGTAGTGTCCCAGATCTTGTCAGGAATGTAACACAAGGGAGATTTCTCAGGCTGCCCTCCAAGCCAATGCAATGCTATTGGATGAGTGCACATCTGAGAAAGTTACAGGCTCTCTGGGCTGGGGTGTGGCTCGAAGTAGAGCACTAGCCTAACACGTGTGAGGCCCTGGGTTTGATCCTCAGCACCACATAAAAATAAACAAACAACAAAAAGGAATTGTGTACAACTAAAAAAAAAAAAAAAAAAAGTTAAAGGCTAGCAACCCTAGGGCCAAGATTGATCTTCCCCAAACCAGAAGCTACAGTGATCATTTCACAGTCCATAACCTTACTGCTTAGGTCCAGAAACTACTAAAGAGCACAATGAACCTAGTAATATCTGTATACTCGTCCTGTTCTAATGTTAGCATCCTTGTATACTTTTGCTCAGACAGATGACATTTTTTCTTAGATACAATTTCCTTTCCTCATCCATCAAAAAGTTGTTTTTGAATAATAGGTGAACTTAAGTCCACCATGGAGACAGATTTCTTTCTCTTTATGTTTCCTTAGCTCAGGATTCTGTATAAAGGTATAGAAGAGAGATGCTGCAGGTCAGGGTAGAGTGGAAAAAAGATAAACTAGTTTAACCTGGTGGCTTATGCCCATAATCTCAGCAACACAGAAGACTAAGGCAAAAGAATTGCAAGTTCAAGGCTGGTCTCTGCAACCTAGTGAGATCTTTCCTCAAAATAAAAACCAAAAAAGGGCTGGGGATGCAACTCAGTAGTAGAGCATCCCAGGATTCAATCCCCAGTACCACCCCATACACAAAGACTGATAAGAAAATCTGTGAGCCACTTGAAAGAAAGTACTAGGTTGTACATGATTCTTACCCTACCAGGTTAACAAGAATTGGTATCTTAAAGATGTTTATTAGATGATAAATGTTTTCTTGCTTTCATGACAAAAGGGTATATTCTTTAATCTATTTCCAGACTACATTTAGTTAATAAAAAATACTAATCTTTTCCCTATGCAGTGATCTTTGTACATCCTGACCCAGCCCCCTTCAAACCTTGCTAGTGGGAGTCACTGGTATCATCCTATGGCTACTGCAGGAATCTGGGGGCCATCTTTACTATTATTTCTCCTTTACTTTCTCACAACTTAATCATCATCAAGTCTTATTGCTTCTACCTCTGACAATGTGTCTGGAAAATTCATTTCCTTCTCTTCATTCTCTGTTCTCTAAAACAGCAGTACTCTAAAACTGCTCAGATTCCATGTGGACCACTCTAAGAACCTGCTATCTGGTTGCTGGTTTCCATTCTTGCCTGCTTTGAATCCCTTCTCCTCTTGGTAATCAGAGTCACTGTTAGAAATGTAAACTACATGAAGTTTCTTCCATACTTATAATTCTCCAAAGGCTTCTCATTTCATTTTGTAAGTTAAGACAAAACATTTCTTACCACAGTCTCCAAGGCTGCCAATCTGGCATTTGTCCATTTCTCTCCTCCTCTATTTTTGTCACTCACTATACTACCATATAGCTGCACTGGCCTTTTTTTTTCAGTAATTAACATTACTTAAACACGACCCAGCTTTAGCAAGTGATGTGATTTTTCCTAATTATCCTAAGTATGAATTCCTCCCTGATAGCTATACCTTGTTACTCTCTATTACTGTGCCTTTTATTTTCTGCAGAGTTACCACCGTAATTTGTAGTCCTATTTGTCTGTCTCCCAGATGGCCTGCACATTCTAGAAGGACTCCAGGACTATTTTTTTTTTAACAACTGCATTTGTGCCTACTAAGCATTAAGTAATGTCTCAGGATCTGAGACATTGTTACAACTGTAGAACACACTGGGCATGAGAAAGTGAGAGCATGTCACTTGTGGTAATTATAGGACAGGAGGCAGCCCCAAAGCTACCTGGCCATAGAGCATTTGCCCATAGCCTGATCCACTTACTTGCTGACAGGCCGCTGCTAGCACTCATGGACCGACCTGGCTCAGGGCGGGATTTGGTGATTGATGGAATACTGACTGAGCCACTGAATACTGTTCGGCTTTCCTGAGGACGAGGGTTCTGAAAATAAAACAAAGGTATATTCTTCAGCCAGAAAGAAACATTTTCTGCAGAAATGTATACTTTTCAATATAGTTATCAAGAAATAAAAATATCTTGACCAGAACGATATAGAGTAAGATACAGCAGATTCCATAATCCCTCCCACCCACAAAAGTAATTAAATATGAAATAAATTTCATCCCAATCAGGTAAAAGTACTTATGCATACTGAAATACTTATTAATAAATAATTTTTTGGGTTGTGAAAATGGTAAGTAAATGTTATATGGTTAAACATGACAGTGAAGTATAGAATTACATGGACATTTGCAGATAAAGAGATTTTTATTTGCTTAGGAACACCAAATAAATAAATCAATTTGGAGGAAAGTCAATTAAAATTACAATTTTGTCAAGAAAATGCTCTATATTTTTTAACCTTTATTTTATTTATTTATATTTATGTGGTGCTGAGGATCGAACCCAGTGCGTCACACATGCTAGGCAAGCACTCTACTACTGTCCTACAACCCCAGCCTCAAAATGCTCTGTTAACTTGAGACTGAATGTGCCATTCACATGTTCACACTCCAAGTCACCTCTATTCTCTGAGTCAGAAAGATGATGAAAGAAAGAAAGAAAGATGGATGGATGATAATATAACAACCTGGTGAGACTCTGGAATGTCAGTGTGAATAACTCCCTGTTGGCCCCAACCCTTTCAAAGTAGAAGGAAAGAATGCTGGGGCTGACCAAAGGCCAGAAGAGGGGAAAATATTTCAATATTCTTCACAAATCCTAGAATAGGTAAACTATATCTACCATGTTACACCATAGCTCTTTTACCATTCATAATGCCTTCTCTATTTGTGGACATAGTTTCAACTCCTGCAAGCATTTTTGATGCAAAGAGTCTAGATTTCTTTTCTTTTTTTTAAAAAAAAACATTTTTGTTTTAGTTGTAGTTGGACATAATACCATTATTTTATTTTTATGTGGTGCTGAGGATCAAACCCAGGGCCTCACCCGTGCCAGGTGAGCGCTCTACTGCTGAGCCACAACTCCAGCCCCTAGATTTCTTATAATTGGCAAACAGAAATATGTATGTGTGTGTATATATATATTTATATAAAGAAAATCATCTAGTCTTCTTTCAGTAGATTTCCCTTTCTCTTCACTGGCTGATCGCAACAAGACAGAGGCAGCTTGGGAGTTAATGAGCACAGGTCAGGGATGAAACAGACTGCTCACATCTGTGCTCTACAGCCTACTGATGGCAGACTTCAGGGTGACTCAACCCTGAGCCTCAGTTTCCTTGACCATACTGGGGTTCATGGGATTTTCTGAGGATTATAGTAATTTTACTAGTCAAAGGAAAGCCCCTCCAAGGCCTAGTTCCAATATGTGCTGTTCCTCCCTCTGCTTTACTAGTATCTTTAAATGGCCATCTGCAGTATCACTATTAAGCTACCTTTTAGTTACATCAAAATAGTGATTCTGTTGGAAGGGGGCAATCACAAATTTTATACACATTAGGTAAGATTACAACTCTAAAATGCAATAAAAAATTCAACATTAAAAAGTAGTAAAAAATTAAAATTTTGTAACTTTACCAAAGGATCAATTTGTTAAGTGAAGCTAATTAATCTAACGGAATCAGATGTACTACTTTCCTCTGAAAAGAGATGGCTCTCTTCATGTGCTGTTACAGGTTCACTTTACTTCTGGTGCTCCTTTATCAATTCTACACTTAGAACTTAACACAATAATCAAAGTCACTAACATTAACAAAAAGTGATTGGAAAATACATTTATTAACTGGTAGCTCTCTAAATACTAATTAGTTCATTAAAAGCATTTGCTTTTTCCTGATTATAAAGGAAACATTCATGGACTGGAAAGGTATTGCTAATAATGAAATCCTAAGAGACCAAAAAAGTCTCCTGTGAACTCACCAGATACTATTTAACAATTTGGTGTTTCTGGCCAATGAAATTTTTTGGAAAAGCTGACTGTACTATATTGTGTTTTTTTTCCCCTCCAAAGGCAGAACACAAAACTAATTATTATATTTTAAAATGTTATCATTATCTGCCTCATTTTATAATTTCAAATCCAATAAATCTTCTTTAATCATGTAGGGCTCAGGAAATATCACTTCTTTTGGTAGCTTAAAGAAGAAAATACATCAGAGAATTGTACACTGTTTATGGTATGTTACCTAACAAAAACCTATCTTATCTGGTTACTTTAAAAGTTTCATCAAAAGGCCTAATTGCTTAAATTGCATTTAATCTATTTCACTGAACGTTCTCACACCTGCCCTTTAAACAGAAAACAAAGACAACACAGCTGGAAGGCATCCCCTAATTAAAAATGCCCCCATTTGGGGACTTCACCTTGATTGGGGTGATTGTCCAATTTTCCCTGGTTGTTTAGGAAGCCTGCAGATCATGGCTGTTTGTAGCATCATTCCTCTAGCCATCTTGTCATTTCTTATACTGACTACAATTATGACCACATTTAACTTCAGCACTTAAAACAGGCACTGAAAAGATTTACTGAATAAACAAATGGATTATATCTGCAATCCCAATATTCTACTACAAGTACTATGATTAATTTGGATAGTAATATAATTCATAAATTTCAAATTATGATTCTTTCTTCAGAACACATAAGTGCTCTAGTTAACAATGGTTTGATATTATAAGCATATGTGGGTGCAGGTATGTGTATGAGCTTTAAAGATATAAAGTACATTTTATTTGTAACATTCAGACAGAATAACAGTTTTTGGCAGTTCTTCAAATAATCTGATTTATATGCTAACACTTAGCAAAAGATGGTTGTCTTCTATGCTATAATATGGCATAGGTGAAATAATTCAACATAGAATGTAACAAAATGAGCATAAGTACTTAAGTCTTTTGAGTTTAATAAAGAATTAATGAAGAAATGTAGTGATGTAGCTAAAAAAAAAAAACATTTTTGGTTATAGTAAAAGTCTAAAACTGGAACCTGAATTTCCAGTTAACATGTAGTTGTGGGACTCTAAAGAGAGGCTATGGCTCTGAATGAGTATGTAGTACTGAGCTTTCCTATCAGCACCTGAAAAACCTGAGAAGGTTATGGCAAAACAACTGCATTAGGGCCAAGGCTGGCAGTCAGAAAAACAAGAACTAATGCTACTTGATAAACTCTAATTCATACATTTTGAAGAAATATACATAGTCCTTGTATGGCTGGCTAGTTGGCCCCAAATTCAACCACTGCCATTTTGTTTCACATACTTAATTTGCAAAGTCCATGTAATTCTTAGTGTGCTATTTATTTAAAGCAAATGCTTTACCTTTTTTCAAATCCAAGAAATAAAATATATAAAACCGAGACAGTCAATGCTAGCAATTCAACATTCACACATACAGGAAAGAGCAGCCCTGTAAGATGCAAACAACATGTACAAAAGGCAGCCAAGTAAAGCTCAAAAGAGATGGAAATATCAGTACCCAGCTGTGCATTTTGTTATTTGTCTTCTCTATGAATCAAGACACACTGGTGTCCTTTGCTATAAAATAAGCCTAACCTAGAAAAATGGTGAAGATTAAGTTTATGAAATCCATTAGCCACTTAATAACACAAAATGTTTAAATTACAAAGGAATGATACACATAAAAAATGTTTTGTAAAAAAAAAAGCCCATCTTATCATTCAGTCAATTAAAATTAAATAAACTTCACTAGGAAATGACAAGAAACCTTTGTCTTTTAGTTACAAACATGTTTAAGATCAGGGTAAAACTGATGGTACAGTGTTCTACGCAAAGAAAACTGTGTTCTATGCAAAGAAAACTAACTTAGTATAAGAAGTTTTTGATTAATTTATATAGCATTCCACTGGAATCCACTTCCTGAAACCTGTTAACAAGCAAATCAAGGCTTATTTTATTATGGCTAATTTTATCAAATGGCACTTAAATGACATTATAATTTAATGTCAATGACATTAATACGTAACTTTGAATAATTTTATAATACAAACAAAAATTATACTTTTTACCTTATAGTTAATTTTCTTATTAGAAGATTACTATATATACAAATTAAAAAGTCAATGCTATGATTTTTCTAAGCTAGGGACATTATGGGAAATGAATTTGCATGATACAATCCAAATATTTTATTATCTGTAAAATTAACTTCACTTGAAGTCAGTACAAGCATATTTTACTTGATAAAAATACAGACATTAAGTTTAACAGCCACTTTCCATCTCACTGCAAAGTCACTGGTAACAAAGACATAGGGCTGAATTAAGGGATGGAGAACAGTATCCTTTTCTATTCTCTCTCTTTGGTTAGCTTTTCTTACCTTGGATCCTGGTTAGAATTAAATGCATATCAACAACTTAAAGTTATATAAAAATTTTTGGATTTTTTTCCTGTTACTTATTAATAATATTATACTTTTTCTTTGGAGATTTTTAAGCCTTTCAAAATGAATTTTATTGTAGATAGAAATGTGTAGACAGGCTCTGTTGAGACTTTAATTCATCAAATATAAAAAAATTTCTCCAAATTGATCTGGTTACAGGAGAATGAGCTATAGCTCCTTCAAAAATTAAGGACACCTTTTTCGGTTTGTTTGAAAAGAATAAAGGTACACTCAGCTACTTAAAAAAAAATACCTGTATTTTATTTATTTATTTTTATGAGGCGCAGAGGATCCAACCCAGTGCCTTGCTTGTGAGCGTTTTACCGCTGAGCCACAACTCCAGCCCCAAGGCTACTTTTTTATAGTGGTATCTATAATAGAAAATACCTACAATAGGAAATTCTAATAAATATAGATAAAGCTCCAATATAATTTCAAAAATAAAATGAAACCCTCCCTGTTCCTCCATCTTTGTCCTCTGAAGAAACAAAACAGAACAGGAGGAGAAAGAAGAGTAAGATCAATAGAGGAGGAATAAAAAAGTAAGAGAAATTTGGCAGAAGAGAAATAGGCCAAAGGAAACCATTTCATATTGGCAATGCTATTTATTAGGCCAGGCAATAGGAAATCCATACATGGTTAGTACAAGTTAACACCTGACTCAGCTGTTCATACCCTTAGAGTCATAAAGCTTGGTGTACCAGGGACAGAGCGTAGAGACGGGGAATATTCAGGGTTTATGGAATCAGGAGAGAGAAATTTTTCAGCAGAATTAACAGTCATGTGATAGATGTGCTCAAAGTTGATCGGAGAGGAGATCAGACCGGAGTGATGATGAGGGGATGGATAAGGGAAACCTGGCTATCAAAAACAACAGAAAGAAGAAAAAAGGTGGTAAGGTGATGAAAATGGAGTTGTATGTGACATTTCAGATAACATGCATATATAAAAAATGTAGTAATATCTTACATCAGAATTGAATACTTAATGAAATACTTTTAGGTCTTAGAAAGTTTAATTTTTGTAATCCTTTTGCAGTTATTTAAATAGCTGACTTGCAGAAGATCATTCTCCTAAAAAATTTTAAATTATTATTGTTAAATGAGTAGAAGTTAAACTTTTAGAAATGCAAGACTTTCAGAGTTTAGTTCAGTTTTTTTTATGTGATACAAGGAAAATATGACAAATATTTACCAAAAGTATTAAGGATAGAAAAAGGTAAGAAATGCTGAAAGGAAGAACAAGAGAATCTTCAACAGCTTTTAATTGGACATGTTCAAAACCATTTGCTGGGTGCAGTGGTGCATATCTATAATCCCAGCGATTTGGGAGGTTGAGGTAGGATAGTGAGCTCAAAGCCAGCCTCAGTAATTTAGAGGCCCTAAGTAACTTAGTGAAATTCTGTCTCAAAATAAAAAAATAAAAAGAGCTAGGAATAAGGCTCAATGGTTGAGTGCCCCTGGGTTCAATCCCCAGTATTGGTGTGAGGGAGATTTAAAACCATTTCCCAGTGCTGTGTTTTTAGAGTTTTGACATGTGTTTGCTTTTACTGATCTTATTTCTCTGTAACAAAAATAGTGTGTAACTATAGGATATACTAATTATTGGTTTACCTTTAAGCAACCAAATTTATCTCCATTTAGACACCCCCCAAAAGCAGTTAGTCTTTAACAAGGGTAAATCTTCCCTTCAGTGTTCCAGTATATTTTTAAAAAATGAAGTAATGTAATACTAAAAAGAAAAAACACAATCACTTTATTAAAAGCAGGGAGAGAGATGTGCTGGAGAGAATGCTGATTGACTCTAACATGGAATTTGCGTTTTCATGAGTTGAGACAACTTGCTTTTTAAAAACATCTCAGAAATTACCTAGGTTTAAAAGAATGGATTCTACATAAAGTATTGGTTTTACTTTTGAGACATAAGGAAAATTAATATTTTTTCAGGTTGTTTTAATAAAAAACCTACTGATTGATAACACATGTAACTTTGACTTTAAAAAGCAAAATTACTTTTGGGGGAGTACCAGTCCTAGGGGTGAAATCCAGGGCTTTGTGCATATTTGGCATACTCTACCACTGAGCTACATTCCTAGTCAAAGAAGCAAAATTACTTCTTAAAATCCAAAGAAGTCACTGAACTAGATGTTTTATCTTTATTAACAACTTTAGGAATAGTCTTGGCTAAGTTACAAAAAAAAGGTTTGCATCTGATACAGTAAATAAGAAAGTAAAATGACCATAGCCTTACTGTTGCTTCCATATTTACAAAATAAACACATTCTATTTCAGGATCATTTAGTACGAAAGAAACAGAATTAAGCTTTTAAAGACATTTAATAAACTTTCTAAGCTCATAAATACTTCATAGGAAAGCAATTCTGATTTGAATGAGTTGAAACATAAAAATGTCTTGGGCACATGTTCTTTGCACTGATGGCAACAATTCGTGAAAGTACTTATATGTTAATAGCTGAATTTAATTCATCTGTATTTTTTGGAAAATTTTTTTATAGTTCCATTTCAGTGAAAAGAACATATTAAAATCCGAGAACATGAAAAGATCATAAGCTTTTCAATGGGAAGATATGTACAAAACATACAGACATGAAAACTATTATTATTTCCAGACATGCAAATTATTATAGTTTACTAATGTCTAGCCCCAAATAAGCATAGTCCCAGAAACATAATATGTGCTCAAGAAATACCAGTTAGGTAACTGAATGGATGTCAATCAAAAGCCCCAGCTCAGATGTCTTTTGGTAATGAATGAGAACATTCATATGAAAATAACATATAACCATGAAGAATAAGAATTCAAACACACAAAATCTTTGATGCATACTACATATACATGTGAAGAAACAGGTTTCAAAAATTTACACCAAATTTTCTGTCCTGGAAAAAAGCTCTTACATGGAAAGAAAACATTAAAGGAAAGGAAGGAACATTAAAAACTGGATTGAATAGGGAGGGCAAAAAGTCACTTGTGTTAATGCCTGAAAGAACCAACAAGGTGGCCACAGATTAACAAAATCAGGTGACCATATACCCTGAAAACCAAAAGGTCTAATTAGAGTCAGTAGTCAGCACCAAAGATCATGTGTTATGGAATGAATTGGGGATGAATCTTTGGAAAATGTTACTTGTTTTGAATAGTAAAAAAAAAAAAAAAAATGAAACAAAAAGTAAAATATAGGTTTTATTTTAAGTGGTGGAAGGGTGAGGGGAGAAAAAGTAAAGAATTTTTCAAATACTTTGATATAAAATTTCTTATGATACTTGAAATCAGGGTGCATATTGTATATGAGGGTCTGAAAGAATGCTGGTACATTAGCAAAGAGACTTTGCTATCATCTGATGGCAAAGTAACATCTTATTGAATATTGATATAATCTTAAGGAAAATAGGATATAATAGAATTTCTACAAAAATTTTCTATAATTCTTCTTGCTGCATTGTTGGAATATAAGACATGATAAATATTTTTCTTTGGTACACCAAAATGGAACAAAAGGAAAGAGATTTTAATTTTAAAAGAATAATAACCTATCAAAACTTTACTGAAATAATTTTGTATTAGCTTGTGTGTTGCTCTGCAATACATGCGTCTGAAATATACATGCCTCTATCCCTCCATAACATTAATTATGTACCATATATTGAACAAAACTACTGACAAAGTAAATTGCAAATTTTTTTTAATTATTTAATTAAAATAATACATAGCATTTGATCTTCCAAATATAAGCTATAAATATACTCACATTTCAACTGTTTATCATAATTTAAAAAAACTCTCTCTTAGGATATTTTGCGTCTGATATTGTAACTTCTATGGGAAGAGGGGACCAAGAGGCTTGGGACTGAGTGGTTATGTTACTTTTACTTCTGATACTAAAAGAAAACCAGGCTGAGGACTTGAAGCAAATGTTCAAGATGGGAAAAGAACGGAGAGAAGTCTTGAGATCTTACTCCAGGTAAATGTTGAAAAAAAGAGTATAACTTTTAAATATGATAAACAAGTAGAACAGTTTTAATATTTAATGTGCTTGACCTTTTTTTTTTTTTTACTTCTATACAAAGGTTATATGTAATCTAGTTTTTACATACTTTTTCTATTTTTTTTTTTTTTGGTACCAGGAATTGAACTCAGGGATTGAACCACTGAACCACAACCCCAGCCTGTTTTTTATTATTTATCTGAGACAGGGTCTCGCCAAGTTGTTTAGGGCCTCACTAAGTTGCTGAGGCTGGCTTTGAACTTGCAATCCTCCTGCTTCAGCCTCCCCAACCACTGGGATTACAGGCATGCCCCACCATACCTGGCTGCATGCTTAATATAATGTCTTAATGATGAAAAAAAATAACAGCAGAAAAAGCAGAGCCAGCTGATTAGTTGGGCTTACTTACTACAAAGTACTCAGATACAAGTGCATGCAAGCATTTTTTCCTCCCCATATGAAATAAATGTAAAAATTTCCTTTATTAAATTATTTTTTTATGTTAAAACATTTGAGTGCAGAAACTATATTATTTATTTTCTCAGTTCTTCCATCATAGCACTGTTGGGTAACATGGTTGAGACAGATTTCCTTAGTGGGAGATTTGGGGAGAGATTTATAAATCATCTCTCAAATTGCCATAAAATAAAAACTATATTTAAAAATATGTGCAAAGTTCTACTGCCATCTCCATTGATCAGAAGGGCAATATTAAAGTTTTATAAGTTGCTGAGTATATATGGTACTGAAGTGTTAAGAACAGAGCCAGGATAATCAGCTAATTCTACTAATATCTTTAATTTCAATAGATCTGAGAATCTGATCTTCATATTGTTAAAAACACAACCGTTTTTCTATGTTGTACTTTTTATGTACAAGTGACCAGTTTGTAATTGGGCAAAAAGATTTAATTTCACAGTTAGCTGAGAGGTGTGACCATTACTGACAAGCTAATATGGATCTTAAGGGGAAAAAAGGCCAAATGCCTGTACGGAACTTAGTGAAATTTTAGTGATCTGGTAACCAAGTTCTGAAATTGATTTATAATGTCCCCAAACATACCAGGTATTTTTTTTTTTTCCCACCACCAACAACAGATTTAGGGAGAAATTTCTAGGGTATAGAACTAAATAAGAACTTGATTTATTTGTTTTTTGACAGATTTCCAAATTTATGCTTTTCTCATCAGGTATATATATCATCATGTATCTTAACATAGTGTAATATAATAAGAGAACCATCTCCTCATTATACTAATATGTCCTGTGAAACCTGTTTACATATATATACTGATATATATGTATTTTCCCTCATATATCTCCCACTTACTTATCACCCCATTCACATTAATATTCACTCTTCATTCATTTCTCTTACCATAGGTAGGTCTTTTAGAATCTGTATTCCATCTCCAGGTCCCATGTGGGCTATGTGGTTAAAATTAGTTGGGTTAGAAATTAATTTATTTCTCATCTCTGGATCCCGCAGCATCTCCCTGTAAGGAAAAAAAAAAAAAAAACCCATGTAAATATTTTTTACACAGTAAATCTAGATAAGAAAAAAATTACACATACTTTATTTTTGTCTTTAAAATGATTAAATCATGCTAATAAAGATATAATTAGAATAACAGAATAGATTCAATTAATAATTCAATTCCTTAAAATGTTTTTAATTTTAAATAAAAGATATTATGATTTGGAGTAGGAAAGAGGGAGGATCCTTTTATTTATATTTTAGTACTGGGGATTGAACCTAGGGCCTTGCTCATACTAGGCAAGTGAGCTTTAGATCCAACCCCCCAACAGGTCTATTCATATTTAGATATCAAGGAACTTCTGCTGGATTTTTACAGATAATTCTCAACATTTCATGGGTATCTTTTAAATAATTTATAACATTTTAGAAATGTTTTTAAATGTAGCTGAAAATGCTATATGCCTATTTCTGTTTGCTCATGAAGAAAACAATGTGGATTTCTTAAACATATACAGGTTTACTATATGCACAGATATGATTTAAGCTTGTACTGTAGAAAAGTATACATCCCCGAAATTATTACTTTCATAAACCTACCTAAGAGGATCAAAATATGGTGCTTAATTCGGTGTATTCACATAACTTTGAGATTATTAATTAAAATGACACTGAGAGGTTACAGTCATAATTGCACTTAGGTTTTTTTTTTTTTTCCCCCTTAAATTCCTGTTGTGGTGCTGGGGATCAAATCCAAGGCCCTGCACACGCTAGGCAAACACACTCTCATCACTGAGCTATACTCCTAGTCCTGCAGTTTTTGATATCATTTATGAATGATAGATTTTCAGATACCAAATTGTCTTTCCAAATCAAGTATAGTATTATTAGCAGATAGCCCCTCAGATGCTAGAAGCATAGATGGACAATAAGTACAAATTATATATCTACCTCCTCTGTTGCATCCTTTCTTCTTCTGGGACTCTGAAGGAGTAACGTCGTTTGTTGTTGATATTTCTAACCATTTGTTTCCGACTATTATCTGATGTTTCAGGAACCACCAGTTCATCCCCTTCTGTTTTTTTAAAAAATAGTGCTGTTTAAATTGCTAAATTGCTTTTTAGCCATTAATCTCCATGGTAGCACAATTATACAAGTATATGTAATTCTGAATTTTAAAAGTCATGCATTGATAATCATAGTAAATAAGCAATAATAGAGTGTTTGTGTGGTACTGGGAATTGAACCCAGGAGTACTCTGTTACTGAGCTAGATCCCCAGCCAGACAGAGACTTGCTAAGTTAAGTTGCCCAGGCTGGCTTTGAACTTGGGATCTTCCTGCTTCAGTTTCTAAGTTGCTGGGATTATACGCATAGACCACCACACCTGGCAGCAATAATTTTCAATAGGACATGTAAAAATATATATGCTTATATTTATGTAGTATTATGTAAATATTATTTTCATATAATAATACAAAAATAAAATGTGGGGATGTAGCTTAGAGGTAGAACACTCCTAGGTTCAATCCCTAGTGCCATAAAAAATACATAATATTAAAATTAAACATAACTAGCAAAATACATTTTACATTTTCACTTCTATTTCATTATAAACATGACACAATTTTGCTAGAAGAAAACTGTAATTCCTTGATGTCCTGTCCCTTTGACCAGCCAATTCACCCCCAATATTTCTATACTATTTTCTCTCATACCCACCTATCAGTGGGTTTAGTAGCTTAGGATATTAAAAAGTTGCTATTATGGGGGTTTTGCGGTATTTATTTTAATTTGTGTGCAGTGATGAAGATAGAACCCATGGTAGGCAAGAGTTATACCACTAAGCTATATTCCCAGCCCCCAAAAGATGCTATTATTAATGTGTAATCAGGCATAAATAGCAAGCTATTTATGTAAATAATTAAAATTATTTTTACATAATAAAAATTTCCTGTGAGATGTGGAATAAGAAAAGGTCTGTGTTCCCATTATCCTCCTTTTGAAGGGTAAGGATCTGTCACTATTCTAATCTTCTGATCTTCTTATCTTGAAGCTGGATACTATATAATTGTATACTCCTAGCAACCCGGTGACCATCTTGTCCCATTTCAATTTTAACATCTGGAAGGAAGCAACTGTAAATTGGGAACTCTAAAAACCTGATGGGCTTTGTGTCTTTGTGTCTTTTGTAAAAAGACAACTGTTATCCATATAACATGGCAGGCAGGGTATGCCATTATCTAAATAAGATAAGGAAAAAGGAAAAAAAGCCAATCTTCACAAGTTTTTGACACTGTAAAGCTGAAGCAAGAAGAAAAAGGCTGAAAGAAGGCAAATGGGCCTATAAGGCAAGCCAAAATAGACAATTACCACAAAAGCAACACATTCCTTGTCGTATAATAATGTTGCTTAATCAGATCATTTTCTCAACAACAAATATTAAAAGGATAGACTTTAATGTAGATGAGAATGTGGGACATCATTCTAGAATATGAGAATTATGAGGATAAAGCAGGAATTTTGAGTTATGGTGGTGACAAGAGACGTGGGGCAGCCAGAAGGCAAAGGAGCATTTGTCCCTTTTGCAGAAGGGAAAAGCAAGAGAGAAAAAAAGAAGGAACCTCTTGGAAATGGGATTTCCTTCCTTTCTCAAATAATAAGATATTGAAACCTGTAACGTCTCCTTTCTCAGAGTTCTACCTCCACTCCTAGCCTGAAGCAGAAAGATGAAAGCATGGGAAGAGACATGTGGAATAGGTTTTGTCCTACAGATACAACATGGATATAAAGAAATTTAATGACCAGCATTAAATACGGTGAGAACAGAGTGGATCCAATTTTATACAAATATGTGAAGCTCCTCTAAGAAACAGAACACAAAATTAAGTACAGGGTCTTGGAAACCTGAAACTTAAGTTTCATTAGCTTCATGGTAAATCAAGCTGATTGAGAATCATGCCTAAAATTTGAATGTCCTTTATCAAATCATACCATAAAGGTATACCATTTTAACACAGACAGCTATTAACAAAGCACTGAACCACAAACCAAACAATTATTTCATTATTTAAAATCAAAACAAACCAAAAACAATAAACATAAGCTTTTGATGGATTTCTTTTACATTAGAACATAAAAAACTATTGAAGGAATATGAGGGGCAAAAGCATTAAGAAGATAATCTCATGACCTTCAGATAACAGGTATAAACATTTTAACATTTCCTTGAGGCTAATGTTTTTACTTATATTTAGGTAAATTCAAATATTACTTTAAATACACAATATATCATTAAGTGCCTCTTCATTAAATAGTTCTACCACAAAAGAGCAGAGATTTATGAATACCTGTTAGGAAAATATTTGTTGCTGACATAAGAATGATTTTATTATATAGAAAAAAAGCACACTATTTGTTAAAAGTGAGATTTTAACTGTTTTGCCTCACATTAATGGCAAACAACATTTAATTCTACATGTATAGTCTATGGCATTTTACATATGGTCTATTAATCACAGGTTTGACAATCTCAGCTTACTACTTGGTCACTGACCAAATGCTTATAACCCCCAGGGTTCCTGCTCCCTCTTCTGATTCTAGGCACTTTTATGACTTTCCTCTTTTTTCTGCTTCTAAGTTGTCATCAGCACTTTAGAAGTACTAAGCATTTTGCATTGGCAAAAGATGGGTTCCTGAAGTCCCCAGATGGAATTTTGAATGAATGTCCTTAATTTTAATGCCACAAATTTTGTTTAAGTTCTATGGTATTTTAAGTACAGAAGTATATTCAGCTACACTTTCTCTGCTTACCTAGGTATACCCCAGAAAAATAACAAGGCATGTCAGAATGAAATACTTTGTTAAATCAGCTATGACAGTTTAAATAGAATCACTTTTGCCCAATAATCTGTCTTGGATATATTAACAGTATGTGGCCAAGATCACACACTCTAGAGGAAGATATGTAAGATTTTAAATCTGTACTCTAGCACTCATTATTCATATGACATTGGGCAGTCAGAAGAAAAATAATATTTCCATTGAAGCTATTACTATTAATGTTCTGTTTTCTTACCTGCCATCTTATTTTTGAAATATATCAATCTAACTGTCTCCAATCCTAAAAGATTTAAAGATCCTTCACTGTTTAAAGGTCGAACCTGAAATAATAAAAAATAAAATAAGTACTTCAACAAAACTTTTATAAATTAAATCATAAAACTTTTGGCCTGTACATAAATCATATTATTAAGATCTTTTATTTATATACTTCAAAATACAGTCCTTTCAGAAAAAACCCAAAATGCTAATAATTCTGATTGTGAAGATATTATATCTAATTTGGACAAACAAACTTATAATGATAACATTTTAAAGAAAGAATATCCTGGACAAATAAATAAAATTAAGTAGAAATACACTTAAACCTTAAGTTTGACCTTTTAAAGCTATCAGTGACCAAATAATTACATTAAGAAGATATCAATAGTTGCTTTATGAGCTCTTATCATCAAATCCTTGATCTACATATAATAAAGATAAAAGTACAGATGATTGGGAAAAGGAAGAATTGTTAATAAATGATAATGGAGCAACAACAAAATAAAACAGAATCCCTATTTCATACTACAAGCAAAAAAATCAATTACAAATGGATTAAAGATAGACATATAATAAGCAACATTTCAAAACATTTGGAGGGAAACAAAGGTTATATCTTTATGACTTTAAGCTAGGAAAAGTTTCTTAAATAGAAAAAAAACAAACCTAAAGAACAGGAAAGTACATTTAACTACAGTAAAATTCGTAAACAATAACTTCTGTTCTGAAAAATAAACCCATAAGTCACAAATGAACAAGATTTACCATGCATTACTAAAACAGGACATATTACATAAAGAAGTTGAATAAATCAACAAGATGGAAAAAGTGAGCAAAAAACATGACCAGGCATTTCACAAAAAAGGAAATACGAATGATGAATAGATATAGAAGGGGGACTCCCAACCACACAGTTAACTGGGGCATGCAAATTAATACTGCAATGTGATACCATTTTATGAAACCATTTATGAAACTATGAATGCTGACAACAACAGGTATTAGAGAAGATGTGGGTAAGAATCTCATCAATTCCATTCCTAGGTATATGACTTAAACTCTTGCATATCTACCCCAGATAATATGCAGCAATTCACAATAGCAAAAGCTAGAAAATAATTAAAATGTCTGTTAATCAGAGAATGAATAAATAGCAAGTAGGCTATTTTACACAATGAATTTACACAATGAATTACACAGTAGAGGTAGCAACAGGTATAGATCTTTGAAGCCCAGTAAATGAGTTAAACAAAGGTAAAAAGTGACAATATATCACAATATTTTAATAGATCTCAAAACCAAGCAAAACTAAATAATATATTGTTTAGGAATATTTAAATGTGCAAAAATCTGTATTTTCAGGAAAGCATAGGGACAATAAGCATGACATTCAGGATATTGACTTTCTGAGGGAAAGGTTGAGGTATCAACAAAAAGGAAGATGGGTTCACAAGTGATTAGCTTATTAATATGCTTCATAAAGATAACATATATATTGCAAATTACATGGAAAAAAACCCCAGAAAACTTAGTAGAGTCAGTCAAGATTTATAAAATAGAGGACCACGTTGTAGTTGCTTTATATAATGTGGCAATACTTACAAGAGTTGTTTTCAACTATTGATGTGGTTTAAAATTGGACACATTATAAAATATGATCTTGGCTACTTTGTTTCACCTAGTCCTATCAACTATCATTTTACCAATGTTGTACATTGTAAATATACTATATACGTCTATATGAAAATAGTACTTTTGTTTTTTTTTTAAATTTGTTTTAATTAGTTACACATGACAGTACAATGACCTTGACATATCATACATTTGAATTAGATGGGATATAATTTCTCATTTTTCTGAGTGTACAGGTTGCAGAATCATATTGGTCATGCAGTCACATATATACACACAGTAATAATAATGTCTGTTTCATTCTACTATCCTTCCTATCCCCCCAACCCCTCCCCTCCCCTCCCATCACTTCTCTCTATCTAATCTAAGGTAACGCTATTCTTTTTTTTTCCTCACATCTTCATACATATATTTTGTATAATGACGAGGGTCTCCTTTCATAATCCATGCAATTCCCCTTCTCCCTCCCTTTCCCTCCCACTCTCTTCCCTATCTAGAGGTAATCTTATTTTTGCAAAACAGTAGTTCTATACTTGTAAAAAATTTTGTTATGGAAACAATAGAGGAATATTAAGGGAAAATATTATGTTTTATTAGTAATATGGAACACTTCTATTTCTAAATCATGACTCAACTAAACAGTTTCAGTTCCAAGTTGAATAACTTCCCTATCCATGAAATCTGTCTTTGCAGGATTAAACATTGCATACCATTATGTGAAAAAGTTATGATTAATAATAATCACATACTCTCCTGAAGCTCTTTAATCTCAAAGTAGATGATAACATTGACATTTTAGATTGTATGATATATTCTAGTTGCTCATCAAGTTCACAATCAGACTTTATATAAGAGAAACTAAATGTAATATGAATAGTATGGAGTTTAGCTACCTATCAAAAATTAGCCAGCACAGCTCATATTTTAATGCCAAATTACCTTTTTGAGAGGAAGAGTCTGAATCCATTCCATGGAATTCACATCGAAGATATCAACTGCATTTTCACTATACACTGAGAGATATGGTGCATTGTAACCTGGGAAAAGGAAAGGAAGGGACAACCTACTGATTATTTTAAATTACTAAGCCCAAATAATTTTGAGAATTCTGTCTTAAATAACTGTAGAGTAGAATCCCACCAAAAGCCTATTGTTATCATAGAAAAACCACATTACAATATTTTTGAAATAAAGAGAACATAAATTATAAGGGAACTCTTTATTACAGAAGAATTCTATTAACATCTAGCTAATAAAGCAATTTCATTACATGTTAAAAGTGTTTGACTCTTAAAGTAGTTAAGTTATTGACAGTGAAACAAACTTACAAAGTAGAGAAATCTTCAGGTAAGTGTTCTACCCCCAATTATGAATGTATGATAAATTACCTGAGCACAATTACATGAATAGTGTAGATATTCAATAAATATTTCTTGGAAGAATATTAATAAATGGCAATATGAGCAAAGAGACAGTAAATGAGTGTGTAAACTAAGGTTATGAACTGCATTATTGGCAAAGTTATAAATAAAAGTCAGATATCCCAACTTTTACTTCATGTTAGGATATTTTGAACTATGGAACTCAGTTACAAACAGTATTCATTCTATGTATTAAGCTATAAATGAGAGCATATATGTTAGAAAAAATAAAACATTGAAAGTAGTTGAATCTGACATCCAGGAGAAATAAGACTTTAAAAATAGTTAAATTTGATGTACAATCCCTGGCACACTTCCCACCCCTTGGGCCACAAATTAAATCTGAGTGGGTAGAATTATAGGTTATTTTTGTTTGTTTTTTAAATCTAGGTTTCCTAATTTTTCTGTAATAAGCCTTAATAGTCCTTCTAATTTTTTTTTTTTAACAGAACCTTTAGAACTGACAGGACTCATTCCCACCATTCCTTCTTATTCCTGTCTTAACATTACAATGGGAGAGATTTCACTCCTCCTTTTCTGAGTAGTCTTCCACCTGTGTTCTGAATTTATCCTCATTTGCCTTCTTGGGGATCTGACTGTTTTCTGTATTTCCCAGATTGTCAACTTCTCCAAGTGGTTCCCTAATGGTTTCTTCCTTTCAGCATTCAAACATGCTCAAGAATCTTCCATTGCAAACAAAAGAATTTGGGTTAGACACTCCTATTATAAGCTTCTATTGAACTCTCACTTCAGGTATTATAGCATTCATTTTCTACTGAAACTCCTAGTTGTGACATGAATATTTTCTACTGCATTCTATACTCTGAGAAGGCAGACTACTTCACTATTTCATACAGTGACATGGCATGTATTCAGTAATAAATAAATTATTATGTAGCAATAAAACTATACAATAATTTATTTTTAATATTTCTTGAAAATGAAATAGGCAACTTTAAATATCTGCCCATCTAGATAAACATATAAAACTGAATAACACTTCTTAGAGAAACTACATTTTTCTTTTCCTAACTAAATAATTCACTTAGTAATTACTTCTCAAGAATAAGTCCTATGTGCTACTGATACTTATGAGCACTGTATTTTGGAGAGCAATGAAAAGAGCTACTTGAGTTATTTAAAAATGACTAACACAAGATAAAAAAATTCCATTTCAGTAAAATATTCCATAGAAAGATTAGTTTTCATTATGTGCATGTTAATATTGACTCTATTTGCTTAGGCTTAACTACATATGGTTACTTTACATAAATAACATAATTAATACTAAGGAAAACTTTCAGAATCATTCTAAAAACATAACCTGTTATTAACAATGACTATGTTTAGTTGAAGTAGAAGGAAAAAGAAAAGGAAGGAGATAGGAAGATAAAGACAGCCATAAGAAAGAGAATCTTACAACAAGAGGAAGGATTTGCTGGCCACATCAATTCCTGTTGTCTAGATCTTCGGCCCTGGCAGTCAGTGTATATCCCAATGCTGTTAAAACACAGCAGGTATTCTTTACTGGAGATCTCAACTGCGCAGATAGCATCCATTGGTTGATGTGCAATAAATGATAGTGTGTGGTCATTTGAATGGAGCATACTGTATGGATTTCCTTCTCCATTCAAGGGGTATTTTAGAAATCCTGACTGGAATCCCACACAGAGCTGTTCGCTGAAGATTGCCATCCACTGGACATTATATGGGACTTGAATTTCTTTAAATTTTCTGTGACGGGTCTTGCTCTGAAATAGTTCATAACAGAGAACCTGCCTTTTCATAGCCACACACAGGCATGTAAGAGCTCCATGGCGCATCTTTCCAGAAGTTATAGTTTGACACCCTTTAGTTTCTGCCAACTTGTAAAAATCTGTCTCTCGCCCGTCCAAAGCTGACATAGGAAAAAGTCGTACGTGACGATTTCGTCCTGAGATCACAGCAACAAGCTGATCATTTGGAATAAGTTCAATCTGATGAATCTTCTTATTGTCACCAACTCTGATAATTTCTACATGCAGAAATAACAAATCAAATGCAAAATAGTTTTATAAGTCATCCAAATTATACTCAGAAGTATATAAGTCATCTTTATTTAAAGATGGAGAGGTACACATAGAATAAGAGATCAGAAATTACAGAGAAAAAGAAAGATATTTAAACCCATTGTAAAATCATTTAACTTTCCTATATTAAATTTGGCACAGATCTCTGACAGTCAAGGCAGAGTTCTTAATTGAAAGCATGCCAGTTTTTAAGAAAACTTTTTTTAATTTTTTTTTTAGATGGACACAATATCTTTATTTTGTTTTTATGTGATGCTAAGAATCAAACCCAGTGCCTCATGCATGCTAGGCGAGCACGCTACCACTTGAGCCACACCCCCAGCCCAAGAAAACTTTTTTTATTGGTACTAAACTGTAGGGAATTTCACCGTGAGGCTGCTATTTTTAAAAACTGGGTAACCGTATAACTACTAGTACTCTGAAAGTGTTTCTATGGTATCAAACCAGTGACATTTAAATGAATTAATTTGTCATGATATAACTTGATATAAAATTAGAACTTAGAATATTATATTTATAAATATCAAATTAAATTGTTTTCTATTTCACCCAGCATTTAATTTTTCTGTAGGAAAAAAACTGTTGGTCAGGCATGGTGGTGCATGCTTGTAATCCCATTGTCTTGGGAGGCTGAGGCAGAGGATCATAAGTTCAAGCCAGCCTCAGCAATTTAGTAAGATCCTATCTCAAAAATAAACAAACCAAAAATGTTGGAGTAAAGCACTCCTGGGTTCAACACACAGTAACCACCTCCTCCTCACCCTGCAAAAAGAACGAATAAACCTGTTGTATTACAGTGGGGGTGGGAGGACTTCCAATAAGCATATTTTAATAGTTGTTATAATTTATATTACCTTCTAATTATAATAATATACTAATTTTAGGAAAACTAAAAAAATTTTCCATGTGCCACCTTTGAAATACAATATGAGTTCATATAGCAGAACTGCTAAATAAGATGACATAAGAAAGATAATATACACTTGCTTAGGAGAATTATAAAAATTAAAAAATAATCTTTTGATTTAGAATATATCAAATTGTGCCTGGAAAATTTCATTTATAGAATATGGAAGAGCAAATTCTACTCTTTTTAGAATTTAGACTTGAGCAAAATTTTTCTAACATATGATTTAAAGTTACTCTAAAATGATTAGGTTTTCTCTTACCATCTTTGGTGACATGTACAACAAATAACCCTTCTTCATTTCCTAAAGCTATTCTTTCGTGATCTGTGTAAAACACAAATATGAGACAATTTTATTAGCTAAAAGCCATATAAAGCTAATAGAATAAAACAGAAATAAGAAAATGACGTGCAAAAATGAAAATAAGTAAATAATCAAAATACAGTAACAATTTACACTATGAAATTTTCTTTCAAATTACCAGTGATAAATTTATCATGTGTTTTAAAATAGAAAAATCATTAAAAAATATCCCATGTCAATACCTACAAAAATAAGTAATTGTTTATTCAATAAATTGTGAAAAACAATTAAAAACCTACTTTGTTAGTACCCTAGGCCCAGTTCAATATATTGTTTTTGGAGGAAAAGATTGTGTCAGGTATTTTAACACAAGTATTGAAGTAACAAAAGAGATGGATATGTATGTAAGAATGTAGCAAAACTTTATATCTCCAGATTCAGAAGCTTCTGTTTACTGAGGGCTTTTTAATGCAGAGTATTATGTGTTTATATACCATGATTTTAAAATTTCTCAATAACATTAGCAAGGTAATTAGTATCTTATGCATTACATGTGAAAATTATGCTTTAAGAAATTAATTTATTCTAATCCACATAAGTAGAAAATGGATTATTAAGTTAGTTTTTAGTAATATCACTTTTTCAGAAGGGAATGTATTTAGTGTAACTGCTTAAAAATAAAAATCTAATAGGTCTCATTCACTTAATAAACATTTATTGAACATCTATGATATAATTCATGTTATGCTGGACAGTGGGGATTCCTAGATGAAAGCCAGTCCCCAGCTCACAAGGTAGATCAGTAAACAATTATAATATGATAAATATTATAAATTCATACCTATGATTGCAGCTGCCTGGGTTGTTTTAATGAGGGGTAGAGTGCTATCATAAGCCTCTTTGGGAACATAGACTGAGCGGTCTCTGAATTTGTTTTTCTTCAGTATCTTGTGCAATTCACTCAGCACTCCCACCCACTTACTCTTCTCATTCTCACTATCTGCTAGCATCAGGATTGAACACTTGTTATTGGATGCTGACAGCTGGGAAGCTGTGACCTAGAAGAATTTAATCAATATTCATTATATTAGAAAACAGACACCCTTTATGCTAGTTTCATAAGTAGGCTAGTTTTGTGAGGAGACTAGTTTGCTTAGCACTCACCAATAAAATGAGAATTCATTAAATGATCCCTTTAATAGAATTTAGCTATACTTAATCGGAATAACTAGTTCTAGCACTAGGATTATTGCCAAGGCAAAGGTAGGATACACCAATCAAAATCATAAAATTTCTTAGCATTCCTGACTTTTCATCTTCCTTGCTATAAAGGTGCCAAAACATTATAATAAAAAATGTGTTACACATACTCATATAACAACTGACATTTAGAGAGTAATTACTGAGTAGATTTAAACACAAGTATTAACAAATTGAACCTCTTAACATTTTCATGAGATAGAAATTGTTATTATAACTTCATTTTACATATGATAAAGCCATGATAAAGAGATTAAATAATTTCTACAAGGGAAAACAGCTAGAGGTCTGGGATCCTGTGTGTATGCTCTTAAGCGCTATACCATACTGTTTTGAAAAGTCAGGAATGCTAGGAAATAATTATGTTCTGTTACTTTATAAAAATAACTCACATTATTATTAAAGAAGATGAGAGCACCAAAATGGGTTTAAATGGAAGTTCATCCTTCTACAAATCATGGTCAGAACAGTTTTGAATTTTATATATACAGATTTCTTCTTAAAGTAATTTAAGCATCAATGACAATAAAAAGCACACTGCAAATTGATGATTGATAAGCAGGCTCTATAGGCTCTCTTGGTGGTCAGAGGGAGAATGAAATAGTTACCAGTGTAGGAACCAAGAAATCAGACAAGGTTATTGTCTTTGACCTTCCTGAGACATAAAATTCATAGACAATAGTATGCAGACAGGCATAACAGGGCAGCTTTAAAAAATATCTATTGCCTTAATTCACCATTTTAAGATCACATTTTGGTATACAGCCTTGAAAGATGGCTATCAACAATTCCCTACTATAGAATTCCATTCTTATATTATTATTAACAAGTCAAATCCATTTCCTTTCCCCTCAAACCTGGGATGACCTCATAACTTCCTTTGATCAATGGAATGCAGAAGGGTTATTATGCCTGTTTGGGGTCTAGTCCTTATAAGGCCCAGCTGCTTCTTTTGGTCTCTTGGAAGCCAGCCACTCTGAGTTCAGTTAGACTATCAAATTGTTAAGAGACCATACAGAAAGTCAATGAAGAGAACTAGCATCAAGGCCACAGACATAAGGACATGGTCATTTTGGGTATTCTAAGCTCCAAAAAGAGCTGAATGCAGTCCCGTGAGTAACCTTAACTAACACCATGAGAACTGTACAGCTGACTCACAGAATGATGAAAATAATAAAATGTTGTTGGTTTAAGTTTCTAAGATCTGGGACCATTGTTACAAGGTAATAGGAAATAAGCATGATTTTAAAATAAGATATTTAAAGAGAGAAACTTCTTTTAAAAAAAAAATTGAGAAACCTCACACTTATTTAATTTTCCAAGAAGGACTCTTTATTTGAAAATTGAATTTGGACTAAAAATACTACCTGTTAGGCAACATATTTTAGAAGCCATGTATTTATATTTTCTATAGGTTTTTCCTTAGTTAAACTTAGCATAAATGCAAGTATCAGATGATATTGAACATAAAAAGAAATATTAGATTTGGCTTATGATTTACATAGAGGAAAAACATATTCATTAAAGACAAATAATTCAGTGATCAAATTGTAGAACACACTTACTCTAAATATACAGGGTATATCTTTTCGACTTGCATGAATAACATCAGAGGCCAAGACTGAACTCACAGAAAATTCTTCATCTCTGAAAGAAAAGTGAAACATTAGAAGTTAGTTTAAGTGGCTATATATGAGGAGTTTTGATTATGTTAAGCTTTGAGCAATCCTCAAAGCTTAACTGCACAAAACACCTAACTTGAAACTTTAAAAAAATTGATTTTCCCCATTGTAACCAACAGTACCCAAAGTAATTTATCAAGAATAACTTAACAGGGCTGGGGATATAGCTCAGCTGGTAGAATGCTTGCCTCACATGCACAAGGCCCTGGGTCCAATCCCCAGCACAACACACACACATACACACACACACACACACACACACACACACACACACACACACACACAGAGTAATTTAACAGAGGCACATTATACAAGAGCTACAAATGTTTTCTGGCTAATCCAAAGACACAAGGCCAGTAAGCATACATAGAGAACTAGGATTTGAACCCTGCTAGGTCTTCAGAGCCTTTAAGAGAATCCTTTTTCTCCATAATAAATCTCAAGTTTGTTCAACTTAGATCACCTGACATTTTATTTTTCTATCAACATATGAAAGAAGATTTCCTTCACAGAAAGTTTTTCCTTAATTTTGTTATTTTACCATCATTCCCTTAGTCTTAAACCCTTCACATTTTAATCTTATCTTTGATTCCCTCCCCCACAACTGTGTTTCTTTTTTAAAAAATTAGGGCATCTTATTGAAAATAGTGAAATGATTTTTTTTAAGAGACATGGTCTCAAATATATTACCCAAAATGACCTTGAACTCCTCCTAGATATAAGCAATTTTCCTGCTTTAGCTTCTCAAGTGGCTAGGACTATAGGAATGGGCCATCACACCTGGCCTTCTCTATCTTTCTAGTCAGTCCCTTAGCAAGTTCTGCCAGATTTTTCCTACTGATATTTCTTGCATGAATTCCTTCATATTCCAAATGTGAGGTAAAAGATAACGTGTTTGAGATGCATGGGTAAAATGCCAGTGTAAAGCACAGCTAGGAAATGTAGGTTTTGAGCAATGAATGGCTATTTCTGATATATGTTTGGAGATATATGTTTGGGACCCAAAAAGGCAGAAATGATGGCAGAAGCTATGGGAGTAAATAAGGTCCCTCAGGAACACAAGGGCACTCAACAGGACAAGGGGAAGAATCTGGAAAATCAAACCAAAATCATTAATGATCTGGCTTACTTAAATGTTTCCTGATTCACTGTTTTCCAATAGATTGTCTGATATATCACTTGATAATCCTCACACTGAATCATACTACGTACCTCTAGGTGATGATATAAACATTATACTTTAGGACTTTCTTCACTCCCCTCCCCTCCTGGCTTTAAATAGGTCTTTGGGACCCAAACATTGTTTGCTTTTACTTGGCTCATTTTTTTTTTTTTCCTTCCAGCTGTGTTGGGGATAGAACTCAGGGCATCATACATACTGAAGCATTCTACTACTGAGTCACGTCCCCAGCCCTTATCTGGCTCCAAATCCTACATACTCAGCACTCATACCAAATTCTCCCAGAACTGCATCTTTCTTCCTACTTTTAATATTTTAATTTACTAATATTTCTGTAGTAATATTCTAATTTACTAATATTACTACAGCAATATTAGTAAATTAGAATATTAACATGAAATTAGATTATTTAGTAAAAACATGACAATACTAGAGTTCTGTTAATACAAGTTATATGATATGGGAATCCACTTGCTTTTAAAGAGAAAAAAGACACAATGTTTGATAAAAACTCATTTTAATGACTATAGCAAGAAGAAAAATAAAAACTTTGTAATTCCTATGCTGCAGAGATACAAATCTTTTCACCCCTGAAGGCTTACCTCATGTCAATTACTTGACTAATGACAACACTGGGCTGAGATGCTTTTCCTTCAGCAATATCGTATAGAAAAAGTTTGAAGTCACAAACCACAGCAAGTGCTCTCTGCCATCCTTTCTTCACTCCAGCTGGCTTAGGGATCTTTCAGAAAGGAAAACAAACAAAAACACATCAAATGAAAGTGGCAATCAAAGCCTTTTAAATTACATATGAAACTGTAAGGTGAAAACCTAACGAGAATGTACAAAAGTCTGTCACTTTGGTAAAGTAAATGGGACACTTATCATTAATAACATTGAGAAAAAGTGAGAACATATTCTTCAAATACTATCATCTTTTAATGAAATACTATTAAAAAGAATCATTTTAACTTTTGCTAGTAATTCATTAAAATGACACTCATGGTTTCTTTCTTTCTTTTCTTCTCTTAAAAAAGCAAAGCGTCAAATTTGGTAGTAAGATAAAATTCAGCTTACAATGTTGTGGGAAGCGGTTCTTGGCTGGGTGTGAGGCGTTCAGACCAGCTGTGTCAGAGCTTTTCCCCACCCTTTCCAGGTGCAAGCCCGGGTGGGGGTATGACTGACCATTGACCTAAAAACCAATCACTGACCCTGACCTTGGAATGCTATCCCCCTGGACCTTCATTGGATGGAATTTTCCCCTGAATTTTTTTGTTCCCCAATAAAAGCTCCCTCTCTGGCATGCCTCTCTCTCTTTTGCTGGTCTCTTGTGTAAACCTCGCTACCACCAGGTGGCTAGAGGCAGGAGCTGGGAGGGGCCGTCTCTGAGCTGGGCAAGAAAAAAGGTAAATTGATTGTTATGTGTCTTTAATTTGAACTCACTAGTTAATTTCTATGTTTCGAACCTCTAGTATGAAGCTAGTGGCGGCAGAACAATGTAAATACTACTCAAATCAAGTAAGATTATTATTTGATAATATCTTGTAATTCAGAACCATACTGTACCTCTTTGGCAAGACCAAAGGCCAAAGACTCCTTTATGGTGATTTCAACCTCTCTTCATTATAAGATAGGGATAATATAGAAAAGTTTGTGACATTTTAGAAATTGTTTCCAAGAAAAGACTAGGTTTTCATTTTCAAATTGTTCTGCTGGACTGGATGACATAAAATTATTAGACGAATTTTGTTCATTTCATTATTTTTTGTCAAATGTTATGTTCATAAATGACTTGATTTTATTTAAACTCATTCATAATCTTAAAACATGCATCTAAATCTGAACTAAGGATACTTACCCTGACATGACCTTCATATGCTGTTCCTATTCCTTTCTGTGGATCAATACCCAGGGGACCTTTTGTCTGCTCAGGGGGAACTGGACAAGCGGTTGGAGCCTTATTTACACAAGTTATATGACATGAGAATCCACACACTTTTGAAAGGAAAAAAAGACAACGTATGTTAAAAATTCATTTTAATGACTACAACAATTACAATTCACAGTGCACTAACTGTATGCAAGGTGTTCTGTTAAATAAATGCTTATTTTTTATTTTAAACACCATTTCAAATGATGTCTTATCATTTGAAAAGCTACTCATCTGATTATCAATAAGGATTTTAATGAGAAATAGTAAATATTTTTATCATTGGTAATCCTATTATTCTTTGTTAACATTAGTGGTCAAAGGGGGAAGCAAACAGATAAGAAAAATATTTAACCCTGTGCACAAAATGATTGGTTAAACTTATAATTGCTAAAAATTTGTTTTCTGGAACTATTTCTATTTCTTCGTCTTACTGCAACTTGGCATCTGTTCTGAAATGTATCTTGCAAGAGTCATTAATGGACATTAAGCTACCTGACATCTCAGCTACATGTGGCAAGTTTACCAATCTTCTTAAAAATAGAATTTTTCAATGAATTTAAAAAGGTATAAGCTAATGGTAAATTTTTGGAGTTACTAATATCCCATATACTTAAACTACCACTAGATAATAACTGTTAATTTTACTGAGCATCTTAAATCTTTCTATGACAATATAAATGGGGTATAGTTTTTAATCCCTATGTAACCTATGCCCTGAGTCACAGAGCTTGGAAGTGGCAGTGGTAGAATTCAAACTCATACAGTTTTGCTCAGATCCTGCACTAACAGTATTGCCATGATTCCTCTATTTGATACTTACACAGTGAACTGGAGATTCTAAGACAAGATTATAAATAAAAATGAACTCATAGGTTTCAATGAGACTTGGTTGGGTAAAAATTACAGGTAAATTTTTTTTTTTTAAAAAACCAAGTTTTAATTCCTACTCCTAAGGTGGTTCCTGGAGAAAACTAGGGAAAGAATAAGAAAGGAACTAAAGGATATTACCGTGAGAATACTTAAACTTGAGATAAATGGATTATGTATCACTGATGGACATTATGAAATGAACAGAAAGGCAGGATGGATTAGCATTGACTTCCAAAAACTACAAACTTCTCAATTTGTCCCCCCAAACTCCATGTATTGGAGACTGAACCCAGGACACTCTACCACTGATCTAAATCCTGGGCCTTTTAAAAAATATATTTCGAGAGATGGGTCTGGCAAAGAACTTGGTGATCCTCTGGTTCAGCTTCCCAAGTAGTTGGGATTAGAGGCATGCAGCACTGTGCTAGGCTATCATTTGCTTTTAAGTAGAATATCTAAAGTTATAATTCATTTTGCTAATAAGGAAAAAAATCTCATTTCCCAAGGGCAGCTGAAACAACAAAATAAGTATCTATAAACTAGATTTAATTTTAATCAACAAGTAAGAAATAAAAATGATAGTAACCATCAGAGACTATAATACATTACCACAACATTTACAAAAGCTTGTTAGACAAAGGCTTGGGATAGTCTAATGCACTTTCATGGCTTTATAAGGTAGACCTCAAGGAGTTGAGGGAAAAAAAAGGCACAATTTCATGGCACAAGACTCCAGAAGTAAGAGAGACTGGGAAGAGTCTCCAAATTCCTACTATGGAATTACAAGTAATTCTGATGCATAAAAAAAATAACCAGGTAGCTTCCCAGAATTCAGCGAATTCAGCACCTGAAATGGAGAGTGTCTATATTCCATCTAAATTCCTTTTCAAAACTAAAAGCAGAAAAGCTAAGAAACATAAACTAGTATTAGAATTTGAATTAGCAACTATCTTCTTGTCTTTTTCATAAGATATACCACTAGTACCTATATAAGGTGGTTTTACCTATATAAGGTGGTTTTGTAGTGGCAAGTCTCATCTGACTAAGAATTCATATTTCTGTGCACAGGGAAAGATAGTGGAATGAGATGGACATCATTACCCTAGGTACATGTATGACTGCACATATGGTGTGATGCTATATCAAGTACAATCATAGAAATGTAAAGTTGTGCTGCAATTGTGTACAATGAGTCAAAATGTAATCTGCTGTCATATATAACTAACTGAAATAAATACATTAATTAAAAGTTTAAAAAGAATTCATATTTCTAAAAGTCACAAATGATAATATATCCTATTATCATTTAAATCATTTTCATTTTAGAGATCTAGGAAACATAAAGTAGTACTCAAACAAATAGGCTTGGTTTTTCTATTTAAATGACCCCTGATCCTTTCACCCCCATCTCTCAAAATGTGAGCTCCACAAGTGTAGCACCTTTGTCCTTCTCACATTCACTAAGCATTCCAAAAATACATGACAGGTAAACCAATGAATGAGGAAGAAAAACTTCTACTATTAGTACTAGGAATAAACTTTCTTTTAAGGCATAGAGGCAAATATTTAATTTCTGAAAATAAACAATGTTAAAATTGAATGAACATATCCAAGGATAACTTCCATGGCTTCTGTCATATAGGTTAATGGTTTGGGGGGCCATTAATTTATGCAAATAATGAAACAAAGATGAATTAAACATATTCAAATATATCTCCCCTGAAAAATATTTCTAGGGAACATTTGTCTAATTTCCCTAATATCCAAAAGACTTTAGCAAGTGCTCAGTTTATTATCTATATTCTTGTTATCCAGAGAAAAGCAAATGATTAAATGAAACAAACATTTGTATGTCTTTTAAAGAGAATAAAGTTACTCAATTACAATTTAGGTAGAAATGTTATAACAAAGTGGTGCTCAAACAAGTCAATTTTTCCATTTTTTCTTACCTTCACATGAGCAACCCTGTCTTATCAAACCCACCATCAAAGAGGTACACTGATGACATTTAGTAGGAATAGTGAATGATTTTACAAAAAACTGGTGAGTCTTGCGCTGCAAAACATTGATAAGAAAACATACATTGATTATTTAAAGATTTCTGAAATGTTAGTCACTATGTCCCATAACAATCTACTAGAATGTTTACTAAACAGAAGAATGAATTCTTTCCATTTCTCATAGCATCTTCTCACAGCTTATACTCTTTAAACAATTATATGAGATAATACTAAGTTAGAACAAGCTAAAATAATCTAAGTTAAATGATAATTGCTTTTGAATATCATTTGGAAAGTGTATAAAGCAGACAGTAGCATTTTGGTTTTGCTCATAAGTCTTGGCTTCAGAATTTCTGTAAATTCTTTGAATTATTCTTGGCAGAGTTAAGTAAAATTTTGATAATTTATGTACACAAATATAGTTTTAATATGCTTTATACCTCCTTAGAAGAATAAAAAGAATCACGTAAACCTCTTATTTCTATTGTAAATCATGTATTTCATCTTCTGGAAGCAAGAACAAATGAGAGGCTATAAGTATCTGTTTCTTCTCATGGAAAGAGGCAGTATAACTTATACTTGAGCTGATAAAAATACACACCTATTATACCATAACAGATGTCAGCCTGAAATTTCTTACTGAAAGTCTAGTAAAGATCTCTGTCTTGATTGCAACAATTTTTTTTCTTTTGTGGTACTTAGGACCTTGCACTGAACTATATCCTCAGCCCTTCTGTCTTGCTTGATGTACACAGTGACAACCCAATATAGACTTTATCTCCTTGGAATATTCTTTTCTTCTCCAAATTATTTTTTAGCATGTTTTAAAAGAATTACAATAATAACTCTTCTTTTACACAACTGTATAAACTCAGGAGCAAATCACTTCAGTCCTTTGTATCTCACTTTCCTTATTTATAAAATAGGGTCAATAATAATATCTACTTCATGAGGTGGCTAAATGAGTATAAATATTAAATATTTATAAATATTACTTATAAATGAAGACTTTCAAACAATGACTGACACAACATAGTAAGTACTTAAAAACATTTACTTCTTTATGAAAACAAAATTCACTAATTATTCATGTGTAATTTATACTACTCTTTATAGTCCAATAAATGTCAGTAATGATTAAAGTTATGAAGTACTTAGTTTAGGTCAATCTCACAAAGAATATTCAAAACTAAAATTTAAGTAAAAATAAATTCTGGTGACTAGGGACGTAGCTCAGTGGTAGAATACTTGCCTAACATGCACTAGGCAGTGTGCTCCCAAGCACCACCCAAAAATCCCAAAGCCAAACCAAAAGCTGCTCTGTTCAACTGGGATAGGATATATATCACAAGACAAGTTTAAAAAAAGAAACACTAGATTATCTTTTACATAGAATGATGTAACTACCATTATTAAGGGAATAAAGTGTATAATAAATATAAGACTTTTAGGTAGTTTCTTGGGTATTGTGAAGAATTATCAACAAATTTGTCACAGCTACAGCTATTTACTTATTTATTTTTGGCTGTTACTTCAAATATGTCTGAAAGAATTAATCAATTGCTCAAAGTAACTCCATTCTTTTTCTTCTTTTTAAAAAGACTACCAAGACATCTCCCTCTTCCCCAGAGATCTATTCAGGCTGTCACAAATCTGAGTAAAGTGGTGCTAACAAAAAACAATGTTTTGGCAGAGAAATAACTTTGGGTGACCAACCATCCAACTGGCAGGTGCTGATTAAATTATGGGAGAAGGTGGGTGTAGTTTACTATTAAAGATTAAGGGGTCCATGTTTCACTAATCTCAACTGAGAATAGTATTAACATACAACTTAATTTAAAAATCATTATTCTGATGTCATCAATCTTTAGGCAATACACAATAGTACTATGGTTTTGTTTTAGGGGAGGGGTGAAGAATAGTAACAGAAAGAAACATGAATTTAATCCTACATTAAATTTAACAGATTATTTGGTTTCTAATCTAAGATCCCTGTGCCCTGCATCCTGGTAAATACTTGATTTCTGATAATTCTTGAAAGGATAGTTAGAAGAGGGAAAAAAAAAATTGGGTAAAAAGGCATTAAATTTTTCAGTTATGGAAAATGTATTATTCTGGAACTTCTATTTGTTGAATACTGATTTCTTATATTATTTTCTCTTCTAATTTCTATGTGACCTTTTACAATATATATATATATATTTTTTTGGTGGTACTAGGGATTAAATCCAGGGCGGGGTGCTCTACCACTGAGCTACATCCCCAGTCCGTTATATTTTTCATTTTGAGAAAAGGTCTTGCCAAGTTGTCCAGGCTGGGCTTGAAGTTGCAACACTTCTGCCTCAGCCTCCCAAGATGCTGAGATTACAGGTGCGTGCCACTGTGCCTGGATAAAATACTTTCTAAGAGATTTTCTAAAATTTATCTCCTAATTCATGTATTGATTTTTTAAAATGGTTAACATTTTTAATTTTCCAAAGACCTCATGTTCTCTGATGGTTATTTTTGTTTTCTTCTGCTTTCTTCACAGCTTCTTTTTCCTCTAACAAGAAACATACAAAAACATTGTTCCGCTTTTTCTTTTGTTAGAGAATTTACTAAAATGCTTGCTGATTCTTGAGAATCTGAACATTTTTAAGAGACAGAAAAAAAGCTATATAGAAAGGGGTATATGTGTGTGTGTATGTGAGAGAGTGTGCATGCACTTATGTGTAAATATGTAAGCAAATATTTGTGTTTGTTTAGAGACGATCTGCCATCTCACTGAGGACCCTCAAATGCCATTATCTATAGATATTTTCTGGGCCTATTTCTTTAGAGAATCTACTGGTATCCTTCAAGGAGAGAGGGGAGAGGAGGTATAACCCCAACTGCCAATATCTTGGGAGAAAAGCAAGGGAAAGGCATTTGGAATCTTATCATTTTGCTTGTAGACTTTTTATTTAAAAGTCTCATTATTTGTCATTTGATATTTTTCTCTTTCACCAAATCTGGTATTGCTGAGTTTGTGTGGTCTCTTTGGTTTAAGTGCTCTACAAAATTAACATATGGCAGGGTAGAATAGTTATGTTTTGAGAGCTAGTTTAATGCTTCATGTGGATTTTAAATCATTCTGAAGTAAAAGCTATTTTTCCTTTTCTTTTTTTTGGCGGGGGTGGGGTGGGTGGTGGTAGTGGGAATTGAACCCAGGGATGCTTTACCACTGAGCTATATCCCCAGCCCTTTTAATATTTTATTTTGAGACAGTGTCTCACTAAGTTGCTGAGGCTAGCCTCGAACTGGTGGATCCTACTTGCCTTAGCCTGAGTAGCTGGAATTAAAGGCATGCACCACGAAGTCCAGCTTTTTGAACCATTCTGTAGACCATTCTCTAGACCCTTATTTCACCTCCTGACTCTCAAATTACCTGGTGTCTTATTATTTTGATTATCTGAAACTTGTTTTTTAGTACATTCCTCAGAAAGACTGTGGAACCATTTCTTGAACTCTTACACATTTTTCTGTGGCTTTGTATTTTGGAGGATGCTTTTGTATCCTTCCAATCTTAGGGCAATAGCTCAGTCATAAAAATAAAGACAAAACCACCACAACAAAACAACTTAGCTTCTTAAAACTCTGACTCATAATTTCCTTGGGTATCTTAAATATATCATTCCACTGTTTTCCAGCACAGTGAAGCTACTGAAAAAAAAAATCTGATGATAATCTCATCATCAGATGAGACCAATCTTTTTACCTGAATATCCAATGCATTTCTTTAAAGACCAATAACAGGGGCTGGGCCTGTAGCTCAGTGGTAAAGTGCCTGCCTAGCATGCATGAGGCCCTGGGATCAATCCTCAGCACCACATAAAAAGAAATAAAGATACTATGTCCATCTACATCTAAAAAAAAACAAATTAAAAAGACCAGTAACAGTTCACTAGAATATGTTATTTTGGTTGAGTTGATTTTCTCAGCTATGCTGCACATCCTGGTATTTGAGATGCAAGTCTTCTTTTGTTTTGGGAAAGTTTCTTGACTAACTTTTTAGTATTTTCCATTGCTTCATGTTCTTTTTCTGGGACTCCTATTATAAAAAATGTTGGCTCTTCTTTGCCAGTATTTCTATTGCTTTTTCTTAAATTTTTTTAACTTCTTTGCTCATTTCTTCGCTAAATTAAAAAATCCACCTCTTTATCTATTTGTCACAAGGCATTATCTGCTAGTGTATTTGTTCTTGAATTCCCTGTACACTAGCCTATATTCCTGAAATCACATTGTATTTTAAATTGTAGTTTTCTCCTAAATGCTTTATCTTCTTTTTTCAAATTTTCCTTTTTCAAAACAACCTTCGCTTTTAAGGTTTAGAATTCTCATTTTTTAAATTTAAGTTTCTATTATTTGAGAAATAAATTTCTTTTGAAATATTCACTGTAATTCCTCCTCTTTCTTCTCTTTTTTGGTTCTGGGGTTGAACACAAAATCTTAACACTGATGGATGCTTCCATACCCCACTATCCACTAATTTTCACTGGTTTTGTAGAGACAAACCACTTTTTTTTTGTTGTTGTTGTAGATGTACAGAATACTTTATTTTATTTATTTTAATATGGTGCTTCTAGGGTTGAACTCAGTGCCTCATACATGCTAGGCAAGCGCTCTGCCACTGAGCCACAACCCCAACCTGAAACAAACACTCTTTGATTGGCAGACTTTTATCTTTTATTAAGATATTTTATACCTTATTCTTCTTAAAATGTAATCATTTTGTGTGAGATTTAACTGTAACTCTTTTCAGTTGATCAGTTTTACCTTTAACTTTCCCTATCCTTTTATGTGGAAATGGTGGGCCAGGATAGTTTTTGTAGCTCCAGAGCTCTAGATTTCCTTTTCTGTTATTTTCATAAAATGAAAAAAACATATACAGGATCTCATACTTTCTAAGATCTTTATTCCCTCTTCTTATCTATTTGGACTCCCACTTTTCTTCCCTGTCCTATTCAATTTTGAATCTACATCCAACTATTTCTCCATAGGACAGGACTTTGATCTGGAAAGGCATTTCTAATTTGTTAGTTTTGAGAACTCCTAACTTTAGCACTGCCAGATCTTTCTCTACTTATATCTCCTTATGCTTACTGTGGAATGGCACTTGAGAAATCCCTTCCCAGTTTCGGCTACTGTCCTCAGATCTTTCCAGGAGTAATTAATGCTCCCTTGCTAGTTTTGTAGCCAAGGGTCATTATAAGTCACTTCGCTTTATCTCAATTTACACAAATATAACTTTAAATACCGCAAAGGTCTTATAGATGCTGGTGATTTGTTCATTTACATTTTGGAGTGTATGGGAAAATAACTTAATCTATAATTGTTTGTTTTATGTGTAGTATACATCTGTGTCCTCTACTTTCCTTTTCTACCTTTCATATGTCTTTACTTTAAGCTATGCAGCTTATACCTGGTTCTTTTGGCATGTTCACTCTGGGGAAAGGCAGCTGCCATGTAGGAAGACTAGCATTGTCATGCTGGAAAGACTGTAAGCGGTTGAATGACAGCCAGCATCAAATGCCTACCCCTGGAAGTGAACAATCCAGCTCAGTTGAACCTTCAGATGATGGCAGTCTCAGCTGTTATTTAACTACAATTACATGGAAAGCTCCTAATAAGAGCTTCCCAGATGAATCATTCCAAAATTCATAGCCCAATAATTTGTAAGCATAAAAAGGGGTTGTTTCAATACATTAAGATTTCAGATAATTTGCTGGATGTGGTGTGGCACACCTGTATTCCCAGTGGCTTGGGAGGCTGAGGCTGTGGCAGGAGAATCGCAAGTTCCGCTAAGCAACTCAGTGAGACCCTGTCTCTAAAGAAAATACAAAATAGGGCTGGGGAGTGTGACTCAGTGTTGAGTGCCCCTGAGTTTGATCCCCTGTACCAAAAAAAAAAAAAAAAAAAAGATTTCAGACAATTTATTACACAGCAGGAGTACCAAGTCACCATGTTTTCCTTTCTTTACTCTTTTTCATGACTATTTTCTTTCAAAGGTTTAAAATTTATACTTTTTACTTACTAATCTCCTATTTATTCCCTTCCACTTATGAAGATCCATACTTATGCTTAATTTCCTTACTGAGTTACCAATATTTATTTATTTGACATTTTATATGATATTACAAATATAAATATACTTATGATGTATATTATGCCAATATCATTCTAGGTTCTTTACAAACATTAAATTTGTCTAAAACTCATAAACTATTCAATGAAATGGGTATTAGTATTGTCTCTCTCTCTTTTTTATTTTTTGAATGAGGAAATGAAAGCACAGAAAGGTAAACAATATGTTTGAGATTACTAACTGCTAATTTAGGAAGTCTGGCCAGGGATTTAAAATGTTAACCACCAGACAATATCACCTATATACTTTTTCTCCAGGCAAGACCAATACATGCTCACTCTACACTGTGTTTCTATTTACATTATTTTTGGACTGTTTTGAATGTACATCTGCTTTTCCTTTGGTTTCTTTGCTTTTAGAGGCCATAGTAAATTCCTCTAAGATTTGAACGTACATTTGCTTTTTCTTGGTTTTTTTACTCTCTTGATAGGCATATATTATTCAGTTTATGGTCTTTCTTTTATACCACTTATACTTTTTTCAGATCTGCTTATCTTTCTCTCATTCTACGTTTTTGGTTTATGTTTTTGAGAGGTAATTCATTTCAGTTTTCCAATTTCTAGAATTTCTTTGTAGGAATCTGAGAAAAGCAACTAAATCTTTATGTTCTGTTCTCTATAATACATGTGTCATAGTCAATTGACTAGAATGAAGGGAAAGGGGAAGCAAGATAGATTCAACTGAGTTTTTCACTAAACATTTATCTTTCTCAGTGCTTTGTTTAATAATCCCAATTCCATATTCTTGCATTGAAGACCTCAACTTAATGTTTTCCTCAGGCAACAATCCAGAGTAGTTTCTGGAAGAAGCATTACACCTTACTTAGACTTTAAAACACTGAATTTAGGACAGAAAAAAAAAAAATCCCAAAACTGTACAAGCTTCCTATCTTTCTCATTAGTGATTATTTCCATTCATACTGAGTTTATTTTCCTTCCATGCTTTTATGTTTTTAACTTTGAAGAAATCAGAATTAAAAGCATAGTATATAAACAAGCAAAAGAAATACACTATCCTTTTTTTTTTTGAACACATTATGTTTATAACTAGAGTACCTTAGGTGGAAAACCAGTTGAACCAGGGCATCCCTTTTTTCTTAAGGTTGGTGTGTGAACTGGAGGTGGAGCACTGTCTGCAATCTGAACCCAGAGGCAAAAAGGGAAACAAATGTCATGAAACATTTCATTCATCTTACACATAACTAGAAAGAAACCAAAGTAAATAGAAATGAACAAACATCAATTAGGCAAAGAGTTCTACTAGTTAATCTCATCGAAGTTGAAATTCTCATAGTACTGATCATTTAAATTTTATTCTGCAATGTCTACATTGAAATTTGTTCAATTAGTAAAAAATATTTCAGTCTGGAAATTTTAAAATGAATAATTTGGAAAAGAAAATCCATGGAAGAAAACCAAACCAAATCAAAGAATCAGAGCATGTAACCTACATATAAAAATGAGGATACTAACTTTCCATTCCTATGAATTTGATATATTCATCCTAAAAAGTATCTAATTTTTATTTATAATAAAAATATTTAGAAGATTCCTTTTTACTACTTGACCTCCATTTTTAGAACATACATTAAATGTGTGGAATACAAATAACTGTGGATTTGAATATACAGGTAGAGATTAGTGGGATTTTGTAAAATTAATTACCAAATAAGAGAGTTAAATTATTTAAAATTACTGGAATTCTGAATTTAACACAAATTTAGTTACAAACTATTATCTTTATTAGTAGGCAAACAGTTTTATAAGGTATTATTGTAAGCTATTTCTTTGAAATAAATCATTGATTTATTGGATGTTACTGTATGTGGGGGACATGACAAAGAGACAATATTTAATTAGAAAAGTATTTAAAAAGATGAGAAATAACATCCTTTTAGAATATTAAGTAAGAAAATAAGTTATATCCTAATTTTAATATTTAAAAATATTAGGAGAAAAATTGATGGTCTCTCTTTGCCTTTATTACATATAACTTCCAAAAATAGACTATTTGACATTCAGTATAGCCTTAAAATGGAATTCAGTGTGTTTTTTAGGATCTTCTGTTTAACTGTGAGTTTAGTTCTAACTGGAACTATATTTCCTTTTGAATAGCTTGAACCCAATCTATAATTCAACATTTGAGAGGATAAATTTAAAAGATAAGAAAGTAAACACTGAAAAATCTATGTAAAAGTTAATGAAAAAAATTAACAGTAAACAAAACTTTCATTAGAATTCTATAGAAAGTTCAAGAAATGTTATGTAAATTAAAAAAGAGTCAAGCAAAGGTGCTGGATACAAGATCAACAGAGTTTAAAAAGATAAGCAATGCCTAACTTTTAAAATAAAGTATTTAAAGAGATCCCACTCATCAGAGTAATTAAATTTTAAGATACCTAGGAACAAATCTAATAACATGGAGTACACTGAAAGTAATGCAACCTTATTTAAGGATGTAAAAGAATAACCAACAACTATGCATATCATGTTCATAGACAGAAATGCCCAATATCATGAAGATGTCAATTCTTTTCAAATAAATCTATAAGTTCAATGCAATTCCAATCAAAAGCCCCTCATGGAACTTGACAAGTTAATACTAAAAGTAATATGGAAAACCAAAGGGTCAAGATGAAAAAGAATCAAGTTTTTTGGGGGTGGCTCACTATACCAGGTATCAAGAATTATTTTAGGGCTAGAATAAATAAGATGATTTGGTATCAGTGCAGAAATAAGCAAAAGGGCAGTGAAAGAGAAAGAGAACTCCAACGGACCCATGCACACAAAGTAGTGTTGGGTTTACAAATCAAAGGAGGGGAAATATAAAAGAGCCAGATGTTGATATGGGAAAAACAGATTAGAATCCCACTTTCTATTATATATAACAATAAATTTCAGTTTCATTAAGGTCATAAAAGCCAAAGTTTTAAACTCCTAGAAGAAAATATGGAAGAAAATCTTCATAATCTCTGCACTGCAAAAGAACTGCTTTAAAAAAACTGCATAAAAAAGCATAAGTAACAAAGGAAATGACTGATAAAACTGACAACTTTAAAATGAACATTTCTGCAAGACAGAAGATACCACAAATAAAATTTTAAAATAAACCAAGACCAGAAGAAAATATTTACAATGCATATAGCCAGCAAAGAATTAGTATCCAGAATATATAAAGGATATTTATAAAACAAGAGGAAAAGTAAGTCAGTAGAACAATGGACAAAAACATTAACAGGCAAATCATCCATAGCCAACAAACATATATAAAAAAAGATGCTTTTCTAAAAAGATATATTAGAAAACAGAATCAAGTTAAAACAAAAATGTCACTTTATACCTATTAGATTGACATAAGTTAATAGCTGATAGTACCAAGCTATGGCAAGGATGTGGGCAAACAGGGAACTCTCACACACTGCTGGTAGGAATGAAAACAGGTTCAACCACTATGGAAAACAGTTTGGTAAGATCTAGTTAAAACCAAAAATACATAAAGCCCAGTAACTCCACTTCTATGTATAAATGCTAAACAAACTGCACATTTGCAAAGGTAGATAGATATTAAGAGGTTCACTTCAGTGCTGATTATAATAATAAAAAACTGGAATCACTTAAATATCCAACAACAGAAGAATGGATAAATAGCTGTGGCATATTCAAACAATGAAACATTATGCCGCAGTTATAATGAATGAACTAAATGGACATGTATCTGTATGATTAAACCTCAATGCATACTTATGAGTGAAAAAAGATGCAGAAGGACACAGTTAACATTTCTGCAAATTTTAAATACATGACAAACATTACTATATATTGTTTATGGATACAAATGAAATAAACAGGTGAAACCAAGGAAGGGGATATGCATCCAGATTCTAGATATTCTAGATATCTGGGAAAAAAGAGAGGAATGGTGTAAGGGAAGACATTAACTGGTTCTGGAATATTTTTTCTTTGGGGAAAAAAACTGAAAAAGTAAAATAAAATATTCTTATCTGTTAAATCTGTGGGTGATAGGTATTTATTATATTATTCTGTATATGCCTGAAAGGTTTTATCATTAAAATAAAATTCCATTAACCCCAAATATTGAAACAATTGTAACTAAAAATACTGAGGGTTTCATTAACCAGTCTGAGGACTGTATCATAGTTGGGAAACAAGTCATGACTACAGTTCACACTTAAGACAACTTCTTACACTGAAACATCTGCTCCTGTGGATAGCTAGACACAGTTTTGTTGATCACAAAGAGGGAAGCAAAGGAGCTCTGCAGGAACTGTAATGCTAAGTGAAAAACTAGGACTGTGTCACAAGGCAGGTAGCATGAACTGAGACACAACATATTGTTCTAACCTGTGCAGGAAATTGTCTCTGGTGAGAAAACCAGCCAATTGGCTGTTAAAAGCCATGGCTTGACATGAAGTGTAAAAACAACACATTTTTTGGTACTATTAAAGGGCATGGTACAGTTTAGTTAAGCTAGTACCTGAGGTGGATTCAGCAGTCAGAATAAAATACTCAGCTGCCAGCAGTGGCAATTTTATTTTTAAGCCGTGCTTATGATGTAACAGATGAGTTATATCATGGTTTATTAAGTTTATTATAAGAATTAAAATGTGAGAATGTCACCTACATTGCATGTACCTTCAGAATTTGTATCTGTTAATTCTAACCTTTACATAAAACTATCCTGTGTTCCGCATAGTTCTATACCATGTAGACAGATTGCTATTAGAGTTATATTTTTGTCTATTTTAGGTAAGTTTAGGGGAACAATTTTCTAATTCATTTTCTATTCCTATCTACATTATCATTTAAAAGTAATGACCTCTAGGGCCGGGGTTATGGCTCCATGGTAGAGCGCCTGCTGAGCATGCATGAGGCACAGGGCTGGATTCCAACACCACATAAAAATAAAACAAAATAAAGGTATCGTGTTCATCTACAACTTAAAAAAAAAATTAAAAAAGTAATGACCTCTAACTTATTACAAAATCTATTTGATTAACAAAAGATAGATTTCACTTTTTTTCCCCCTCCAATTCTCTTTTCTGACACAAGTGTAAGAAAAGGGGAGCAAGGTTGCTCCAATGAAGCACCTTAACTGGCTCAGCTTCACTAGATATGGAAGGACTTGTGGACCTTGACTGGATGTTTACATACTTGATGCTCAGGTTCCATACATAAGTGTTTTCAACGGGATCAGTCTAGGAAAGTAAGTCAGGAAAAACAAAAACCCAAGAAATCACTTTTAAATATTGTGTAGCTCTTAGAAAATTCCTATAAGGCATGATTATGACAACATTTCTTGAAAACGGAGGACAATAAACTTCAGTTTAAATATTCATTTTAGGGATGTGATATGTCATTACACAAAAGCATAACCACTAGCTTTAATATAATCAAGGGTTAAGATAACAGAAATTAACCAAAGGCAAGGTGATAACCTTCATTGCTCATCTCTTACTCTGAGCACTGGTCTCTACTGCATAATCAATATTTGTATTCCTTATAGAACTTTTTATTTCACAAAGCAAATCATACATGTGAAGTAAATGTTGCAGATCAGACATAATTTTGTCCTTGATAAAAATGAAATTTGTTCTTTTATTAGACATTAGTGAAAGCAAAAGAAGCTAATATCAGCTTTGTGCTTGTCACTTAAGTCAATTCCTTTTAATTTTGCAGCAGCAGAAATCCAGCACTTATACTCACTTATATCCTTTAAGCTAAGTACTTTCAGAAATTGAAATGCTTTGAATTAAAATTTTAAAGATGTTATAAAGCACAATGATTGAGCATCTATTCCATTTGGCAATTTTCAAAATTACTAGGATTGAGTTTTTAAAATAAAAGGCAATAAAGACAATTTGGAAAATAGGTTAGGAAATTTGTTTTAAATATATTGTATAAAAAGAACAATGCTATGATCAGAAGTTACAAATCAATAAAAAACAGCATCAGAGGCTAAGTATTTTAAGTACATAAAATTATTTTCCCTTCTTATAACTGTCACTGATGGATGATTTAGACACAGTCATGAGACTATGTCTTGACAAAACAGAATTATTCAATGATTAAAAGAATAATGACCCTTAAATTTGAAACTAAGTGAATAAAACTTCTTAAAATTCTAGGTTGAATCATCAATGACTGAGAATACACAAACTTGGGAGAGAAAAGGTTTTCCCAAAATTAACTTTTTAGCTTTGATTTCAGCTCCACAGAATTCTGGCACATGACATTGTTCTCTAAATGTTGCTAAGAGCCACAGCCAAGTAATATGATGCATGGCATTTTTGGTTGAAAGGTGACGCCAGCTAGCCATTGAGATGATATGATTATGTTAAGATTTGCATTCATATGGATATTGGACTCCTGCTGTTCACCTCAGCCTGCACAGGACTCCTGGAGAGTTTTCATTGGTTGGGGAAGTGCAGTAGGAAGGAATTCCGGGGGAGGAACTTCCTCTGGGGTTCGGGGAGAAGCTGAGTGTGTGGATTGGCAATCTTCCCACACGGCGTGTGCCGGGGCATTGGAGGCAGTTTCAAAAATAAAGTTTGTTCCTGCTTGAGTGGCTCGTGATTTTGTGCCCAGCCAGACTGCGGCAAATGTACAAATCATTTTCTCAAGTTGAGGTTATTTTCCCATGTACAACTGAAGTAGAATATTCTTCTGGATTTATGATGTGTTATTTATATAAAACAGTTAACTTTTGTTCAAAGTGGGAATTTCTATAATCTGATGGAGGTGTGGGAGAAATAGACTACTAAGCTGGCAACATTAGAGGGTCCCTCTACAGGTATCCCCAAGTGTAGCCTCCCAGGGTGGTGGGTATAGGCAGGCACTATGGTGGCAAGGCTTTGGTGGCTGGTCAATGTAATCACTACCAGGACTTAGACCTTTAATTTTTAGATTAAGGAGAAGTGAGGAGAGAAGAAGAGTCTCCATGAGGGCATCAAGGGGACTTGGACCAGCAGTTAATCACCAAATGCTAGGAAAATATTTCAATATTTTAAATTCTGGAGCTACTGAACTGAAGCTTACCAGCTAAATATCAGCTGTTGTGTAACATGGAATATTCCTTACAACTAATATGTTTTATGAATTTGAAGGGCCAAGTCTGAATCCTGTCTCTCAACTCCACATTTAGCATTCTTTTTATTCTATCAGGGGTTATCTCTATGGCAGGGGTACTCAAAATAACTTTATGATTATGGAGGCCAAGTCACGTTATTTCCCTTCTTGATAGTGACCTCTGGCCAGGAAAAAGACCATAAAAGAAGAAAATGATACTAAAGACAACTTTTGCCCAGTTCATAGTTTTATTCAGGGGTAGTCACTGGAGATGATTATCTATTTAAGTTATTAATCTAAAATATGATACTAGGCTGGGAATAAGGCAGAAATGTCTTTCACTTTCTAAAAATCTCCTCCTTTTTGTTTATATAAGATTATAAAAATTGTAAGATGAATAAGTATACACAGGGAGAGAGGAAGTTCAGTTACAGTGGAATAAGCAAAGGAGTACTGACACATTTTATACTTACAAGAACTTAAAAGTAACTCAAATAATTATCTCATAACATTTCAAAGACGTGTTCAAGTAGAAGGTTTTTTATGTGTAAAAAAGGGAACCATTTAAAGAAAACTTTATTAGAGTTTCTAAATCCTGGGCCAAAGGCAATGCTGTGATAAGACGGACTGACACAGTCTGTCACAGTAACAATGGGTCTGTACCTCTGGGTCCAATGACTTAAAAACTCTAAACATGAAAAAGAACTTGCTGTTTCCACTAGGAATAATTAAAATTTTACAGCAGGCCTGCTCGTTGAGCCATATAAACACATGCCCATACAAGTGGAGCACACTGTTTTATACTGTCCTGCTCTGAAATTAAAATATGCTGCCTCAAGCCATTTTGTCAGTATGCAGTCTAATAAGGGGTTTACATTACAAAATTAGCAACCTTCAAAAGCAGGGTTACCATTGCCCCACAGTTGTTAAAACATTTATCAATATGTTTTATGACCCTATGAAAATGTAACATTACGACAGTGAGATAGATACTAGAGAAAAGGGACAAAAATCCACTATTGATCAAGTCTCTCACATTACTCTTAAAACTTCTGAGGCTTTTAAAACACATCTTTTGGTTCATCTGAAGATTACTCTCATTTCTTAAAGTCTTTTTATTCATCTTAATAAAAAATGAAATAAAGCAATATAAAGGTGAATAGATTTTTAAAATGACTTTCTATTTTTTTTTTAATTTTTTAGTGTAGATGAATGCAACATCTTTACTTATTTATTTATTTTTATGTGGTGCTGAGGGTGGAACCTAGTGCCTCATACATGCTAGGTGAGTGCTCTACCACTGAGCCACAATCCAAGCAAAAAAAATGATTTTCTTAGCTGACTGAGGTAAAACCTGGTTATATCCAGAAACAGAAAATATTTAAATTAAAAATATAACCAATATCAATTGTAATAAAATAAAATTATGAAAATTATGATACTTGCTTTATAGAGTTGCATGCTGTTAAGGTAAAAATTAATTTCAGATTAAATAAAAATCAAGTTATTTTTCTTTTAAAAATTTAAAAAATAAGTAAATATATTGGTATACTATTTTGAGATGGCATTAACAGAACATATCAAGATGCTGAACTCTGGACTTTTGAAAATGAATATATAGTTAAAGTTTAAAAATAACCACTTTACTTTCAAATGTTGTTTCTCATAAATATAAGGAACAAAGTTTACTAAAGCTGAGTAAAATCATGGCAAAAAGACAAAAATTTTGACCATCAAACTTTAAAAAATACTCTAGGTTTTCTAAAGACTATAGTTGAAGTGGGTAGCTAATGACATTAGAATTACAATATTTCATTTCATTTCTGAATTACTGCCAGTATAAACAATCTCATATGTGCTTTAATAATACTAATAAGAAAAAATACAATATCAAATATTTTCACATCAAAGTTTTAAACAGGACTATGGTTTTCAACATGTTATTATTTTAATTAATAAAATCAAATGCTTACCATGCATAGCAATCAATGGCTTATTCTAAACATTAAAAGACAATTCAATTAAACTTTCAGGATATTCAATGATCACATGTTAGAATTCAACCTAGCCTAAAATCAGTTTTAATAATTAGTTGGGAACGATTCAGATGTAGTACAGCAGCAAAGCAACCAATTGATAACATTAAAACTTTAAAAACTAACATAATCATCATTATTAAACTATGGAAGTTAAACTCTTTGCATCAAGAAAAATATTATAGTACCAAGTATAAGCAATTATTAATATACCAAAACTTAATAAATATAATATACAACCAAAGCAAGAGATAAATGTTAATTTGGAAACTGGATTTATAGTTATAGAAAGAAATGATAAAAAGAGAAAACAGCAAAAAAGCAATAAATAGCTAATATTCATTGGACAGTATACTTTGATTTTGTCCAAAGACCCTGGAAACAAATTTTAACTAAATGGCATAAGCAATTCAGTCTATATTTCTAAGTTGCAATCCACTCAGAAAAAATAATTAAGAAACACTCTTCTGTAGAACAAATAAATTTTTCCTAATTTTTGGTTAACAAATTTTTTCTTAAGTAATCATTTTAATAAGTTACTTTGATGAATAGGCATTACAGATGTCTATTATACTCCAGTTTTATTTTTACTTAACTCTGTTATTAATTTAAAAAAGGCAGAAAAGCTGAATATTAATATTGTCCACAATGCACAGCACTGTCATACTAAAAGTCTATAATGTTCCCTGAATCCATTAGGACTTTCCTCACAATGTAATTTTAGAGTATACTGTACAGTAAAATTGAAAGTTGTTTTTTTTTTTTTTTTTTTAATCTTTCAGGGTCAGGCAAATGTCTGATTTTTAGATCACTTACATCTCAAGAATTTCTTAAATTACGCACTACTTTTTTTCTAGAAATAATAAAAATAACTAAAAATTTCATCTTGAGTATGCATCAGTGGGCCTTTTCTATCCCCTAATAATTACAGATTTGTTTAAGTAGCAATATTCTAATGAGACCTTATTTTAAGTAAAAGATACCAAAGTATAATATGAACTATAAATGATCAACTTAGTAAACAACAGCTTGCATTTAACATGCCATTTATATAAAATTCTAAGTTAACAGAAAAATATTCAATTTTAAAAATTTTATTTATCCTTTAGCTAGAAATATTTTAGAAGAAAAAGGAGCAAGTAGTCTTTTTTTTTTTTTTTTTTGTGTGTGTGTGTGTATGTGTGGTGCTGGGGATTGAACCCAGGGCCTTGTGGATGCAATGCTAAAATTCTACTAATTGAACTGTATCTCCAGCCGCTAGCCTAATGTTTTACATTCAGAACATTTATTAATCTCAAATCTTCAGTGAAATAACTATTTCTGTTAATTGAGCTTATGATAATAAAAACCACAGTGTAAAAGAAACACAGTATCACTCAGAAAACGGTCAATATTTTACCATATAAAGCAAATCATAACAACAAATTACCGAAGATTATGCAATCTTACTAAACAATGTAACTTGTTTCTCTTTAAGGAAAATTTTCTTTTCAGTATATTGATTTGAGAACCCATTCTGGAGAAATGTCTAAGAAAGTATAACAAAGTTTTGTTTGTCATTTCATTTCAGATTGTTCCTTTAGGGTGTGGAGCATATTATTTTCTAAAATGAGACATCAGTATTTTTCACTATTAATGGAAACCCTATGAAACTCTCATTAACCATCTGTATTCAGAGTAAACCACTCATAACATTTTTTATTATACTATGCTTAATTAAATAACATCATTTATAAAATACCTAAACTATAAATGAGGCTTAAACACATATAAAATTTGAATACGGCAATTATTATTTAATAATGTCATCATTTCTATCACATTTTACAGCAAATTTTAAAGTTTATAAAAGCATTGCACATTTACTTATCTAAAAACATGATCTATAATGTGAAATTCACTGTTAGGAATAGCTATTTTGTCCTACTAGAATAATACCGTATGTCCCAGGGACCACTGCTATGGTTTTGATGTGAGATGTTGCCAAAAGTTCATATGTGAGATAATGCAAGAAAGTTCAGAGATGAAATGATTGGTTTATGAGAGCTTTAACCTAATTAGTGCATTAATCCTCCAATAGTCTAACTCAGGGTGTAGCCAGAGGAGATGGGTCATTGGGGGTGTGCTTTTGGGGTACATAATTTGTTCCTAGTAAGGAGAATTCTTTCTCTGCTTCCTGAAGGCTGTGTCCTTAGCCACTTTCCTCCACCACACTCTTCAGCCAAGATGTCCTGCCATACTTCAGGCCCTAAAGAATGGAGTTTGTCATCTATGGACTCAGACCTCTGAAACTGAGCACCAAATAGCTTTTCTTCTTTTAAAATTGTTTTTGTCAGGCTGGGCTTGGTGGTACATGCCAGTAATTCCAGTGGCTCCAGAGGTTAAGACAAGGAGGATCAAAGCCAACCTCAGCAATGGCAAGGAGCTAAGCAACTCAGTGAGACCCTCTCTTTAAATAAAATACAAATAGGGCAACAACAACAAAATTGTTCTTGTCAGGTCTTTTGGTCACAGTAGCAAAAAAGCTGACTAAAATAACCCTTGAGAAGTTTCTATTTAATTACTGAATAATTCATACTTCTTCAAACATCTCCTTCAGAGACACTACAATATTCACTGGTTGCATTTTTATTGGTCAGATAGTTAAGCCAGGAAAAATTACTAAGAAAGCAGATAATCAAGCCTATCTTCAGTTTTAAAAAAGCTGTGTGTTATTTTAAGTCTGTAAATTTTGGTTCACTATGGCTTATTCATATTCTATGTAATAAAGACAAAGACAATAAATAAAAATCAAAGAGACCTTCTAATAGGTATTTCCCTCAAATAATTTTCCGTATTTCATGATTTAGAGAAATGTTTTAGATGGTCAAGGCCTCTAAAGTCTGCATGGCAAAGTGAGATTAACTAAGCCATATTAATTAGAAAAACAACTTTTCTATATTATAATCTTATGGAAAAAGAAGCAATTATAAATTTAATCAATTCACAGGTTGATGATTTAAACCTAATACAATTGGGCACACAACATTTTAGTCTTTCCTTCTAGAGGCTATATTAAGTAAGTTAACATGTGCCCAGATTAACTTGATAAATCCAAACATCTAATTGTTTTAACTCTCTACAAATCCCCAAAATTAATAAAGAAATCTGTTGAACCAGCAATCTTTTCTCAGACCAATAATTAATGTCAGTGGAACTCAAAGTTTTCTACTAACACAGAATGATTTTTAAACTGCTTATTATTAAACAATACTCTGATAGTACTGTGATACTAGAACTATTCATGCTTTATTTGACAACCAACCTTCTATCACATCAGAATGGACACAGGAAGCAATGAGCCACCCTACTACTTCCCATCTCCTCCATAAATCAGAGAATTAACTGATCTAGAACTTCCCAAATCCAAGTACTCTATCTACTAAACTGTTGATCAATCCCAATAATCATGAACCTGACAGGTAAAAATCACTACTGACTTTCCTTTCAAATATTACTATTTTACACAGTATATGAAAATCTGAAAAAATATATCAACTAGCCTATTGCTTCAGATTGGGAAGTATGTATGTGTGTGAGACTGGTGCTAGGATAGAGGCTGGTTTAGAAAACTTTTGAGACCTTTCTACATATAGATCCCCCAGTATGGGCACATCAGAATATTTTAGGATGGGGTAGAAGAGGAACCACTTCAGGTTGAGAAACATGGAGCTAGCATTAACATAGGAAGATATTTATCACTTATTAATAATACATATAGAAAGTATTTGAGAAACATGGGAGCTAGCACTAACATAAACGATGTTTATCATTTATTAATAATACGTATAGAAAGTATGCTGCAGATAGTTTTAAAAAATTTATTAGTAACATTATTCCCTCAGATCTGTATGTATATTTAAGAGGATTCCTTTGAACTACACTAAAAACAAAAACTTCAAGATTTCTTTAAAACTGATTTACATAAAACCATAGCCAATAAGATCTATAGTTTGTTCAAAATCCTTTTTGTAAATTTTGTATAATACAAATTAATTGTTTTTTTCCTATGTAATAGAAATCTAAATCTTTACATCACTGATTATATCAGATTCTTATTTAAAAACTCATTTTTTGTATTTAATTTAGAAAGTATTCTTTAGGATCACTTTTTTGCCCTCCCCCCATCAAAACAAAAATGATATCTGATTATTTTAGTGTTTTGGTTACAGAAATTTATATGAACATTCATAAAGCTTTGCGGCCAAAGCCAAAACAGGAAAAACAAACAAACAAAAAGCCCCGAAAATATAGGAAAGCAGAGTAGCAATAGCAGAAGCAGGAGCAGCAGCAAAAGCATGCAATCAATGTACTAATACATCACACAAATGTTCACAGCTTCTGCAATCACAGGCAAAAGGCTAAGAGACAGAGGTAGAAGGCATCAGGATGGGTACACAAAGTGCAATAGTCTCTTACACGTCTGCCTTTGCTAGCTGGAGTACAGGATGGAGAGCGCTTCAACAGAGAAAGGAGAACACTGCATGTTACAAATATTTACACAGAGAAGACTCCCAATGCCTACTATATTAACACACCAGTATGTAAACACACATACAAAGCCACTTTTTTTTTTTGATAGATTGAAAGTTTATGTGTTTTCAGGAAAAACTAGAGAGTGAGACAGTAAAGAAACAGTTGCCAGACCAGGTATAAAATTTTCACTGGTCCATGCACAAAACAGTGAACCACAAAATAACACTCCATCAAGTGATGGACAATTTATTTTCCAAAAGACTGGTAGCAGTATATTGAAACAGATAACAATAAAAAAGGACCTAAATAATTCTGATTTTTTTTTCTGGCGACCACTTAATAAAATATTTAATTAACTAGCCTTGCCTTACACATTTACCTACCAAGTTCTTACTCTTTTTCAAAGATGATTCTGAAAATGATAATAGCTAAATTGGGAATGTTAATATTGATAATGGATTAAAACAAACCTGTCATTTTAACAATACTGTCCATCCTGACCAGAGTAAGCTAAGTCAAAGAGTAGCCTTCACCTTTCTGACATTAAAGAGTTAAATAATCAGCAAAAAGTAATAATTATCTCAAAATATTTTTCAATTTTTGAAACTTTGTGATGAACATACAGTAGAGCTGCACAAATATGTGTCATATCTAATTATACATTTTCCTATTTTCAATGCAACTTAACATTTACTGAATGTTTACTAAGTATCAGGTACTATGCATACTTTTTTTAGGTTTATAAGAATTTTTATTATGTTTATAGAAGCAAAACGTTAAAAATCGAAATAATCAATGATTGGAAATTACAAATCTCTTTAAATTATTCATGACTAATAGAACTATGCAATGATTCTTAGGTGAACTTTTTTTGTATGTGTGGTGCTGGGGATTGAACTCAGGGCCTTGGGCATGCAAAGCAAGCACTCCAACAACTAAGCTGTATATCCCCAGCCCTATGCTATAATTCGTAAATCATGTGATGATACAGGATGATTTTAGATAATTTACCACAATGACATGTTACATTGTAAATAAAATGGATTTTAAAAATAAAGAATAGTACACAGATCCTACTCATTACATGGGTTTTTTTTTAATATTGATTTTTTAGGTGTAGATGGACACAACACAATGCCTTTATTTATTTATTTATTTTAAAAAATGTGGTGCTGAGGATCAAACCCGGGTCCCGCCCGTGCTAGGCAAGTGCTCTACCTCTGAGCCACAATCCCAGCCCCTCATTATGTTTTTAATTCATATTTCTTGATGGTACATTGTTAGTTACATGTGATTTCAAGATTATTTTTCTTTAACTGTGGTTTTGCAGTCAAAATTATATCCATTTAATTTTGTTAAGGGAAGTAAATAAATCAAAATAGATTCTACTACCATGTATAACTAAAAATAAATCAATAATAAATAAATAGATAAATAAATAAAAGTATAAAACAATTCAATGTTCATAGGAAAATTTGGAAAATTTTTTTAAAACCAGACCATCTGAGAAGAATGGTAATGGCATAAGATTGAGGATAAAATTTTCACGATAAGAGTCATTCAAATGTATTATATATAATTCTATAGCATTTAAGAATGAGCTTAGATGTTAATGAAAATGAAGGTGATGATGTAGAATTTTCAAAATCAGAGAACATGGGTTGAGGAGTCTAAGTATTTCATAAGCTTCTCAAGTAACTATGTGGGCTAAACAAAGAGGGAAAAAGAAAGAATGTGAAATTCACTGTGCTGACTGATTTGAAGCTAGGATCTTATATAATCTAAATATCCTACCCAGGCATTTGTATAAATATTTCAGGAGACAAGAAAGTAACTTTCACAGTCTTTTTAAGCATGAAGCGATGCTAACATGGGGTAAAAACTACAGTACTATGCAAACTTTTATAAACAATTGAAAATAAATATCTTACACTAATTCACACATTGGTACAAAAGACATCATCCCAGTAACAATGTAACAGATGATATAACAGAGATAAATGCAAGGTTTGTATGGGAATCTACAGTATGAATGGTAAATATTTCTATAAGGACCTAAAGGAAGAAATTTATAGATAGGGTCTACAGGAGTTACAGATTTCTGAGAAAAGTAAAAGTTCAAGCACAAGAAACATTACTCAATATTACCAGTTTTGTAACAGAAACTCTGGCAGCTGGGTAAAAATAGCAGCTATTTTTTCTCGTAAGAGACTGAGATGGATATTATATTCCAAAGAGTTAATAGCAAACCAGGATTAGAAGACCTGTATGAAAGTTTTTTTCCTTTTTTTTAATCATGTGCAAACCATATATTTTCTAAATTTTTAAAAATTATAAGTGGACACAATACCTTTATTTTATTTATTTATTTTTTTAATGTGGTGCTGAGGATCAAACCCAGTGCCTCACATGTGCCTCACTATACCACTGAGCCACAATCCAAGCCCATGTGCAGAGTATGAATAGTACTTTCTGAAATGTTTTCCCTATATAGACTCCTTTAATTCTCACAGAAAACTTAATAAGGCATGCATTATGATCCCCATTTTAAAGATGAAGATAACAGATTAACTTGCCTAAGGTCTTAAAACTGGTTAAGTGGTGAATCTAGAATTCAAACCTTCTCAGTGAGATTCAAACTTTCCCCTAAGTGGTAGAAAATCATGGTCTGCACTTCTAACCTCCCACATCACTTCTTAACCCTAGACAATCTGGCTTCTGCTTTGACCACTCCAATATCAGGGCACTGGTACCCAATTTGTCTGATCTAACCAGCCACCTCTGCTACACGGGATGCCTGCTGAGAGTACTTCACTCCCTCAGTTTCTCTAGTCATTTTTCTCCTTCTCCTTTTGTGCATCTTTTAAAAAGTCTTTAATTATTAAAAAAATTTTTAAAACAGGTCTCTGTATGTTATACAGGCTGGTCTCAAACTCCTGGGCTCAAGTGATCTTCCAAAGCCAAAGCTGAGTCTATAGGCATATACCACTTCCCCAAGCTAGGCTGCTACAACTTAACTTGTCCAAAATGAAGCTGCCACCTTTCCAAAACTCTTTTAAATCTTTTAATTATTATTACAGATAAGACTAATTGAACCTAAACTCCATGATTCAGAATAGTCATACTGATTCTGGCCCTTTCTTATATCTTCAAACTCATTTCTCATCTATACCTGCTTCATCCTTTTACTTCCTACCTCATATTGTAATTACCTACTTATTTGTCTTTTCCATCAGACAGTCAGATTCTTAAGGACAGGAAGTATAATTATTCTTTTGGCATAAATCCTATAAATTTAAAAATTCTCATGAAATAATGAATTCTTCTGAATATTGTAGGGCTTAATCAAGGTATTTCTCATGACATTTACTGCTTTCTACATTGTATAGTCCATATTATGGTTTAGATAGTAGGTGTCCTCCAAAAGCTCATGTGTGAGACAATGCAAGAAAGTTTGATGAAATGACTGGATTATGAGAACCTTAACCAATCAGTGAATTAATTCCCTGATAGGAATTAACTGAGTGATAACTGAAGGCAGGTAGGGTATGTGGCTGGAGAAGGTGGGTCACTGGGGGGTGGTAGGCCTTTGGGATGTATGTTTTAACCCTGATGAGTGGAGTGTTTGTCTGTCTGTGTCTTTCTTTCTCTTTCCCTCCCTATGCCCCCCACCCCCTCTGCTTCCTGGTGCCATGTTCCCAGTTGATTTCCTTCACCATGATGTTCTGGCTCCCCTTGAGTTCCTAGGGATGTATTGACCGACCATCTGTGGACTGAGACTTCTGAAATCATGAGATCCAAAATAAACTTTTCCCTCTTAAAACTGTTCTTATTGGGTATTTGGTCACAGGAACAACAAAATCTGACTAAAACAGTTTATTACTATATAATTTTTTTTCTAATAATAAAATACGCATTTGGAGGTTTACTTCTACATCTGATCAATCTTTGTATGTATCATTGTGCAGGGAATTCTACTACACAGTAAAAAGTGCCAAAATTTTAATAAAGAAACTTTATCTTCTGGCCCTATGTTCTAGTGTCTTAGAATAAAATCATGAAAAGAGTATGAATATCTCAAAGTAAATATTATACTAAAAACAAGTAAAAATGTCTCTCAAAATTATCTTTTGAGTAAGAACAACAATATATTTTCTAAACTGGCATTGTGTAAAGCTAATGATGATACTAATCACAACAGTAATAGTTTCTTACTACACTAGAAGGGTTTTCCCTAAAATACAATTATAAGAAAATACCCAGAACCCCACATATACCCTCCAAGACCATGGTTTTATATAAACACTACTGCTAAAATTTGGTTCATGACAAATGCTGCAAATCAGCATCCTGACTTAATTATGCAATTGCATATATCTTTGTCTATGAAAAACCCACAAGAACTTTAAGGCTGAATATACAGGTAAATGTACAAGCAAAAACCAAAACAAAAAATCAATCTTAGGGACACGAAATTTAGTTGATAGTTTTAAAGGTTCAGTTAATAAATGAATCCTGAGGGTTTTATTTAATAAATACCAAAGAAATAAGAGGTAGACTATGTAGTCATGGTATTTGTCCCCTTTAGATTGGCTAAAGATATTACATGATATATAACAAAAATATAAAATATGTAGAATTAAATAAAACATATAGATTAAGCATCCCTAATCAGAAAATCTGAAATCTGAAACTTTATTTTAATATTGGAGGATTTGGGTTTTTAGATTAACAATGTTCAGTTGGAAAGGTCTATGTGAACATTTCAAACCCAAAAAACTCTAAAATCTGAAATACTTCTGGTCCTGCATATGGTGGACAAGAGAAGCCCAACCAGTATTGCTAAACTTGGGGAGGACCACAAATGATAATCTTCTGAAATATGAGAACTCTCAGTTGAATTATACTGAATATGTGGATCAAAGTTAAAATAAGAAGTGAAGGAGAAAATTTTAGGAATGCTTTAATCTCTTAGGAGTAGCCAGCCCTAATTTCTGTCATAGGTTTAAAGAAAACTTTACAATAAATGTTTTAAAAATGTGTTCTTCTGTCTGATGTGCATGTGGTAAGAATTTGGGCCCAATTAGTAGGCTCTCTATTCACCTCACTGATTGTTTCTTTTGCTGAGAAGAAGCTTTTTAGTTTGAGTCCATCCCATTTATTGATTCTTGATATTAATTCTTATGCTATAGGAGTCTCGAGGAAGTTGGGGCCTAATCTCACATGATTTTCTTCTAATAGACACAGTATCTCTGGTTTAATTCCTAGGTCTTTGGTCCTTTGGCTTGAATTTTGTGCATGGTGAGAGACAGGGGCTTAATTTCATTTTGTTGCATATGGATTTCCAATTTTCCCAACACCATTTGTTTAAGAGGCTATATTTTCTTCAATGTATGTTTTTAGTGCCTCTGTCAAATATGAGATAACTGTAATTATGTGGGTTAGTCTCTGTGTCCTCTATTCTGAACCATTGGTCTACAAGTCCATTTTGGTGCCAGCAGCATGCTGTTTTTGTTACTACTGCTCTGTAGTATAGTTTAAGGTCTGGTACAGTAATGCCACCTGCTTCACTTTTTCAAAAAATATTTATTTTTTAGTTTTAGTTGGACACAATATCTTTATTTTACATTTATGTGGTGCTGAGGATCAAACCCAATGCCTCATGCATGCTAGGAGAGCACTTTACCACTGAGCCACAATCCTGGCCCCCTGCTTCATTCTTCTTGCTTAGGATTGCTTTAGCTATTCTGGGTCTCTTATTTTTCCAGGTAAATTTCATGACTGCTTTTCTATTTCTATGAGGAATGTCATTGGGATTTTGATAGGAATTGTAGTAAATCTGAATAGTGCTTTTGGTACTATGGTCATTTTGACAATATTAATTCTGCTTATTCAAGAACAAGGCAGATCTTTCCATCTTCTAAGGTCTTCTTTAATTTCTTTCTTTAGTGTTCTGTAGTTTGCATTGTAGAGGTTTTTCACCTCTTTTGTTAAGCTGATTCCCAAATATTTTATTTTATTTTTTTGATGCTATTGTTAATGAGATAGTTTTCCTTGTTTCCCTTTCAGAAGTTATGTCACTGATATAAACAAATGCCTCTGATTTATGGGTGTTGATTTGTATCCTGCTGCTTTGCTGAATTCATTTGCTAGTTCTAGAATTTTTCTGGTGGATTTTTTTTGGGGGGTTTTCTAGGTATACAATCATAGAGCACTGATCTCTAAAATATATAAAAACTCAAAAATCTTAACACCAGGGGCTGGGGTTGTGGCTCAGTGGTAGAACACTTGCCTAGCATGTGTGAGGCACTGGGTTCGATTCTCAGCACCACATATAAACAAATCAATAAATAAAGGTCCATCAATAACTAATAAAATTTTAAAAATCTTAACACCAAAAAAAACCAAATAACCCAGTCAATAAATGGGCCAAGGAACTGAACAGACACTTCTCAGAAGAGGATATACAATCAATCAACAAATACATGAAAAACTGTTCAACACCTTTAGCAATCAGAGAAATGCAAATCAAAACTACTCTTAAGATTTCATCTCACTCCAGTCAGAATGGCAGCTACAATACAAACAACAATAAATGTTGGTGAGGATGCGGGGGAAAAAGGCACACTCAATATACATTGCTGGTGGGACTGCAAACTGGTGCAGCCAATACGGAAAGCAGAATGGAGAATCCTTGGAAAAACTGGGAATGGAACCACCATTTGACCCAGCTATCCCACTCCTCAATCTATATCAAAGGACTTAAAAATAGCATACTACAAGGACACAGCCAATCAATGTTTATTGTAACACAATTCACAATAGCTAACAACCTAGATGCCCTTCAATAGATGAATGGATAAAGAAACTGTGGTAAATATACACAATGAAATATTATTCAGCATTAAAAGAGAATAAAATTATGGCATTTGCAGGTAAATGGAAGAAGCTGGAGAATATAATGCTAAGTGAAATTAGCCAATACCAAAAAACCAAATGCCAAATGATTTCTCTGATTTAAAGATGCTGATCCAAAATATGCTTTGGGAGGAGGAATTGATGGGAGGATTAAATGAACTCTAGATAAGGCAAAGGGGAAAAAGGGAGGGAGGGGAAGAAAGGGAACATAGGGGTAAGAAAGATGATGGAATGCGATGGTCATCAATACTCTAAGTACATGTAAAAAGACATGAAGGATGGGACTCTACTTTGTGTACAACCAGAGATATGAAAAACTATGCTCTATATGTATAATATGAATTGTAATGCATTCTGTTGTCATATATACAAATCAAAAATTTATAAAAAATTTTAAAAAAAGTGTTCTTCTAATTCACATGTACAATCAATCTGCCCCAGATGTAACTAAAATTATGCTGCCAAGTCTCAAACCCCCGTGACCGGTTATGAGAAAATGTAAAAAGAAGCCGAGGGAGAGAATAAGAGAAAAATCAAAAGATGCGTGAATGAAGGGCAAGAGATACCCTGATTGAAATTAAATCTTTTGGGACATTTTTAGTAATTTTTTCCCCCTTGAGATGGGGTCTCACTATGTTGCCCCAGCTGGCCTCTAGCCTGCATTCCTCCTGCCTCAATTTCCCAAGTAACTGGGATTATAGGGACGTGCGGTAGCCCCTACTTGAGTAAGATTTTGTATGTTAAAACCAAGCTTACATGGCAGCCATTATGAAGTCAACAACAACAAGTGCTGGCGAGGATACGGGGAAAAAGGTACACTCATACATTGCTGGTGGGACTGCAAATTGGTGCAGCCTATTTGGAAAGCAGTATGGAGATTTCTTGGAAAGCTTGGAATGGAACCACCATTTGACCCAATCATTCCCCTTCTTGGAATACACCCAAAAGACCTAAAAACAGCATACTATAGGGACACAGCCACATCAATGTTTACAGCAGCACATTTCACAATAGCTAGACTGTGGAACCAACCTAGATGTCCTTCAATGGATGAATGGATTAAAAAATGTGGCATTTATACACAATAGAATATTACTCAGCACTAAACAATAATAAGTTCATGGCATTTGCAGAGAAATGGATGGCATTAGAGCAGATTATGCTAAGTGAAGTTAGCCAATCCCTAAAAACCAAATGCTGAATGTATTCTCGAATATAAGGGGGGTGACTCAAAATAGAGTAAGGAGGAAGAGCATGAGAAGAAGATTACCACTAAATAGGGAAGAGAGGTGGGAGGGAATGGGAGGGAGAAGGGGAATTGCATGGAAGAAGGGAGGAGACCCTCATGGTTATACAGAATACATGTATTACAATGTGAGGAGAGAAAAAAAAAAGAAATGTCTCACATTAGATTGGGTAGAGAGAAATGATGGGAGGGGAGGGGAAGTGGGGATAGAAAGGACAGCAGAATAAAATAGACATTATTATTGCTGTATGTATTTACATGACTGTATGACCAATGTGATTCTGCAATCTGTACACTCAGAAAAATGAGAAATTATACCCCATCTAATTCAAATGTGAATAAAAAAAAAAACAAGCTTACGGGACAGGGGATGAAGATCAGTGGTAAAGCACTTGCCTACCATGCATGAGACTGTTCAGTCTCCAATACTACAAAACAAAACAAAACACAAAACACAAATCCTTCCAGCTCAGATGGCTTGTTTCTCATATATGCCAGAGAATGAGAAAGGAAAGCAGTATGAGGTGCACAAAAACAGATGGACTCTAGAAACACTATCTCTTCCATGCCTGACTTTTATATTCTAGAGCTTTAATTCCTTGATTAACTCTTTCCTCTGTATATCAGAGTAAGAAAATTTCCAAAAAGAAAGGTGAGCACATTTGTATTTGCCAGGAAAGTGGGCAATTTCCATTTTTGTGAACTAGGTCCAAATGAACAGAGTATAGAATTGTTATTTAATAGAACTCAAATGAACTGAATAGAGAAGGACTGCTGTAAGCTTGGTGTGATGCTCTCTGGATTTGTTACTCCTGGGAAGAAAGGAGAGGATGGAAGAGACAAATGAGAAAATCCAGGCCACTGAGCTCCACTTGTCTTTCCCCTGTTGGTTACCTAGAGGATGAGACTGGCCTAGTATGGACTAATCAGAGGCAGTCCAGGATTGGATATATGGGATTGAGAGCAAAGATGAGTGTAGAAAAGACAACAATTTCCATCAGAAGTCATCTGAGTATCTGTTCTATTGCTTTCTTAATAATGGAATACCTTACCCAAGAGACCACTCATTAAAATATTCTCAATTTCTTTCAAAATTAACTCAAACCCTTGTTTATTTGTCCTAATGAGTGCTAGGTAGAATATTTTCTTTTCCCCTCAAAGGTTGAGAACCCTAACAAAAGCCACTTTTACAAATGGTAGAATGATCTATTTATCCACTCTTACTAATTGGAAAATGTTGTGATAAATAATGGCTAAAAATCACTGGACTAAATATTTTCTAAGGTTTTTTTTTCTCCTTTAAAAGTGACTATTTGTGGCTGGGTCCAGTGGCACATGCCTGTAATCCCAGAGGCTCAGGTGGCGGAGGCAGAAGGATCGCAAGTTCAAAGCCAGTCTCAGTAATGGTGAGTCACTAAGCAACTCAGTGAGACCCTGTCTCTAAATAAAACATGAAATAGGGCTGAGGATGTGGCTCAGTGGTTGAGCACCCCTGAATTCAATCCTCAGTACCAAAAAACAAAACAAAACAAAAAAAAAACCAAAGTGACTATTTGTAAAGAAAGCCCAAATGCCTACATTCTCTGCCTAGTTACTGCTCTCATTTTCCCAGAGGTAATGAGGTGATTCATATTACATACACTACTTCCTGTCCATCAAGGCTACTCTTATGTAGAAGCAGGTGACTATACATTATGATTTAAAAAGAAGACAGCCTTCTCTGAACACTTTCTTATTTTGACAAAATTCCAGCATTTATTTGAATTAATAGGCAAAAAATGCTGGGGAAAAATTAAGTGTAAGAGAGTGATTATGTACACTGTAGTAAATAAAGAAATAAGAAGGAGGAAGAAAATGAAAGGTAACTTTGAAGAAGATGCATCAGTGGTAAAATTTGGAAAAATCAGAGAGCAACATGAGGAATCAGTCTTCTAGGGGAAGAAAGGAATGTCAATGATGTATGGATACCCAAGGAAACTTGATTTCTCCCATTTTACTTGATATAAACTTTATTCCCTTCTCTCTATATAAGCTCCAGATGCAATTCAGATTTTTAGATCTTCAACATAATCATTCCTATAGCAGTAAGATAAAAAACAGAAAATAATGAGCAGAGGCATAATATTTTAGATTAGTTAAACATTGAAATCTACTTGCTATAGGGAAGAGTCACATATTATAAGCACAACATACACAACAATATAACCAGATTTATAACAAAGAAAAATCAAGATTTCATTTGTTCCCTAAAACTCCAAATGCCTACAGAAAGGGAGCTATAGAACTTGAGTTTTACACTAAACAGCTTGGATGATGAACCTAGCATATGTCAAAGAATGAATACTACTGTTCAAAACATCTCTCTACCATGACTTTGAGAATGAAATAAATGAATAACTCTGGGAAAGGTGATCTTACTTATGAACAAGAAACAAGAGATTTGTGCAATAAAATATACATTAAGAATAGGAATTTTTAAAAAATGGAAGCTTATTGTAGGCTTTCCCTCTCACAGATAAAAATTATTTTTCTGTGGCAATGGGATTCAACAATTCCAAAGGAAAGTATTATAATTCATATTGGTGGTGAATAAAAGGCTGAGTAGTGAAGAGTTAAATGAAATTAAATTAATGGACAAGGAAGCTGAAGGGAATAGAGGAAGAGAAGGGAAGCAGCCCATTAAGAATAAGTAAATAATACCAATATTACTGTGGATATTACAGTTTATTTTTAACTCTTTAAACCAGTTAGGAATTGCCATTATTATTCCTATCTGTCAAATGAGCAACCTTAAGCAAAGAAATGACTGCTTACATTCTCCAAACTATATAGTGAAATAGGCAGGACTTGAGCTATGTGTTTCATCAAAACAATGAGAGGATGGAGTTTTAATATCACCTCTTTTAAGAGATGGAGTATAGATCAAAGATTCCACAGGTTTTGTGAACACAGCTCATTTCTACTTTGTCCTAGGAGTTCCTTCGCACTAGCATAAACTTTAGTTGTATGTTTAAACTGAGCTTGTATTATTTAAAAGTGGGTAAAGAATAAAGAAGTATACTCCCTAAGGGAAAGTAACAGTGGGAAACAGCTGTGATTCGGGCACTCATTCATTTCATCTGAGGGTCAGGGTGGCAGTGGTAAAGTGTGTCTGAGAACAGAAACCAGCCAGGTACCTGGCAGAGGGATTTCTGAAGATCTTCTTGGAAAGAGCTCATTTATTTGCCAAAATACATATTGCTCTTATGTTCTGCATTCAGAGATTTTTTTTTAAATGCGTGGCAAGAGGATGGAGGCAAGAGTTTCTTAGAAAAATGAAAACGGTTTTCTAATGGAGGGACCTAAGTAATTTATTCAAACTTCCTTTTCATTCTTTCTGAGTAATATCTGTATGGAAATACCCTACTGAGTATTTTAAGAGCAGTTTATAACACGCTGTACCATTGTATATCAAGAGAGTAACCTTTTTGATTACACTATAGAATTAGCCAGAACAATTCTTTTTCTGAGGAACAAGTGTCCACTTAGAATGGAAACGTGTAAGCTCTGGCATCAATAGTTCAAACTTACCAAAAATCAATTTTTTTGTTCAATAATTTGAAAAAATCCAGATCAACAAGTTCCTTTAATGGAAAATCATGCTAAATACTTTCTAACAATAATATTCTATGTAGGAAAATATAAGAAATTATACATTTAAAGAATATCTTCTGGTTTTATGCATAATTTTGCATTTGAATTAATTATATTTCCTCATTTCTGCGAAGAACCAATGTTCAACAAAATAACAAAATGCTATACAACAGAATTACTGTGCATTTAATGTGGAATAGAGAAAATGTATAAAACATACAGTACTATAAAGAGAATGAATTTATCATACACAGTTAATAGGAACTTCCAAATTATTAAATCTATAAAATTAATTTAGGAGAGAAAATGATAATGCAGTCAATTTATAAAGCATTTAGTACACTTGCTAAGTAAAATTATGCTCCCATTAGAAAAGAAATTCTGTCAGCTTTAAAAATAGATTGATACCGTCTTATTGTGTTATAATAATATCTATTGGAGAATTTAACTTATAAAAAATGGCAATTTTTTCTGATTATACCATCATAGGTTAATTTTAACCAACATAGAAATAAACAGTAAAGTGCTGAAAACAAAAGGGGAAAGTAAAATAGAAATCATGAAAAATAAAAATAAGCAATTATTTACACATATAGTGACAATAATTAAATAATTCTAGTCTTTAGAATTGTAAAGAATGGAAATAGAGATTTTCCAAAGGTCAAAGCATTTTTGAAGTATATTTTTTACTTTATGTTTAATAATGATTATCCATTATATATAAGAAGGAAGCACATTTTGGCTCACAGATATATTTACAAATGTAGTATTTCTAAAACTGACTGCATTACTAAACAAACTCTTCATATAAATTCACTGATCTCTTTTACTGAAGGATGCATTGGTTTGAAAATCAAAGACTTACGTCATCCAAAAAATCAATCAGTGAGGATGAGGAAGAAGAAAAGGAATCCTATTTAACGAATACAGCAATAAAAAAATAGAAAATATGGATGAAGCAATTTAATAAGAACAAATAATAAATCAAAAATTTTGTAAAACAATTGAAAGGCAAATGACATTAATTCAAATAAATAAATGAGAAAAGCAGTCACTGTCATTGTTTTCAAGAAACTTTCATGATTCATTAATTACTTTTTAGAGTGTTTCTTTTTCCTTTTTCCAAAGGAATGAAATATAATTCATACACCATCCCCAAAGTATAATAAAATGAAGCTCATGGCAAATCATTAATAATAAAATTAAATATAAGCACTTATGAAAATAACAACTAAAAGTAAGTAACAGAATCTCTGCTTCTAGTTCTTCCCACCAGAATGTAACTTCTTTGTCAGGGGGACTTGTCACTTTGGGTCACTACTGTATCTCCAGCACTTAGAACAGCTCCTTGCATATAGACACATGATTCTGGTTTGCTGAATAAAAACATTACCAACTTAAATTTTTTGAGACAAAAATATATTTTATAGCATGACATTGCTTTTTTTCAGCCAAAAATTTAAATAAGATAAGGAATGACAAGTATTATATAATCATCATTTCATTATTGTGGAATCTGCCTAACAGTGGATGTAATACTTTTAACATGAAGCATTTCTTTATATACTTTTAAAAAAATGAACTGATTTGTAACAAGAAACACCAATACACTATTGTGAGCTTCAAATTTTTCACTTATTTTTTTTTACTGTGGCTCTGTACTTTGGAATAAAAAGTGTCAAAATTATTTTAAAAGTTGGGATTTGTTCTGCTTTTATTGCTTCTTAGGGAAGTTCAAATGCTTTTAAAACTAACAATGACTTTCATATTTACACCTTTCTTGGATGTTCTGTTAAATACAAGTGTGATTATATTTTCCATAAGAATCCAGAACATATTACTTCCCTATTATGTTGCTGTTTTATAGGATTCTAGATCCTTTTATGTGAGATGCAATAAAACAGTTTTATTGTAAATAAATTTTAAATCACAAAGTGAATTTTAAATTGACTACAAAGGATACTTGAAAAGTTCAGTACTTACTTCAAATTGATCCAGAGCATCGGTAGGCGTATTCAAAAATGCCAAGAAAGAATGCTGTGAGTCTTGGTGCTCTATACCTAGAAAACAGCAGCAACTTTTTTTAAAACTAGAACAATCAATACTAATTTTTATGGATAACCTTTCCTGTCTCAATCTATTAAATCTATTCTCAAATATCATATTTCAAAGCTGGTCAATATTATTAATGCTACATATTTGAAAAGCCAAATTACATTATTTTTTCCTAGACTACCATTCAACAATTAAATAACATCTACTTCTATCAAATATTTGTTATTGAGTTACTTGTTATGGGATTTTTTTCTTTTTCTATCTGGTACATCATTAAAAGACCTACATTAAATCTTTTGATAGTCTAGAGAGAATGTAGGTGCTTGTTTATGTGTGATTTTTCTCAGCTAATTTATCACCAAATGAGGTTTCTGTTTGAAATACGCGTACCAAGCATACAGCACAAGTATAAGTAATCTTTAATAAGAAAATAATGCAGTCATAAAACAAATGTATTTAATTATGAAAAAAAGTTAATCAATCTGACTGCAGGTATTATTCAACTAAAAGAATGATTAATCCAAACTCCAGTTTTTCTCAGATGAATTAAAAAATTCATACATATCTTGTGGCTATGATATTAACTTTAAACACATAATTTTCAAAATAATTTTTTTTTATTCTTCTTTTTTCTCTGGGTGCTGGGGATCCGTGGTCTTGAGCATGCCAGGCAAACACTACTACTAAAGGCACATCCCCAGCCCTCTAAAATACTTCTTAGAACATAAAAATGATGATAAATACTAGAAAGGATAAAACAAGAAAACAAGCAATCACACAATTTTGACTTCTATATCTTTAAGAAAATGACATTTTCTGTGTTTTCCCATATTATTTTCTAATTATATACCATAATTACCAGATGGGTCAATATGTTCAGAAATTTATTCAGTCAATAAATATTTGTTGAGACTATAACGTACCACTGCCCTAGATTCTGGGGATATAGGTGTAAACAAGGCATTTTTTTAAAAAGTCTTTGTCTTCATTTCATAAATGTCACTTATAATATTTAAGCAGCTATAATACATTATAACAGTGAAACTTTATTTTTGCAGTAATCAAAATCCAAACAATAAAGCTTTAGTGAACATCTCTTCAAAACAATGTGAAAAATTTAAGACTTTTCTTTTTCAAGTTTAGGACTAATTTTAAAATGATATAGTCAATGTCATCTGATGTAAATGATAATCTGCACTGGTTTTTTTCCTATTAAGTTGGCTTTAGGGCCACAAGTGAACCAGGTCTTATGTATACATTTTTATCTCTTCACTAAAAAATGTTTCTTCTTTTTACTCTTCATTAATTTTTTTAAATTGGTTTTAATTTTTAAATACATGACAGAGGAATGTCTACTCTTTTTTTTTTTTTAAAGAGAGAGTGAGAGAGGAGAGAGAGGGAGAGAGAGAATTTTTAATATTTATTTTTTAGTTCTCGGCGGACACAACATCTTTGTTGGTATGTGGTGCTGAGGATCAAACCCGGGCCGCACGCATGCCAGGTGAGCGTGCTACCACTTGAGCCACATCCCCAGCCCAGAATGTCTACTCTTCATTAATTAAAACCCAGCCTGGTTCTCATTTTAGCATGATAGCTCATGTACCTAATTTGAGTTCCCATTCACTTTTTGGAGGCTCCTTCTTTCTCTTTTTCAGTAAGGAATTCCACCAACAAAAAAATTATTGAACATCAACTTCTTTAAATAGCTTTGTCATGTGAGCTCCTCTATGTGACTGCTCTCTGTATTCCACAACTTTAGATTGGATTCAAAGACCCAACCAGCTTTATCTCTAAGTATGTAATGGCACTGGGGAATGACAGAGAAAGAAGCCCATGGGCTTAATATAAACCCCATTAATTAGTGAAGTATTCAGTGATAGCCTTTATTAGGAAAATGAATTTTGGAAAATTGAATGTAAAATATCCCATTATTTAGAAAAATAACATTCTGAATTTATTTTTACTAAACCTTCACATTCTTAATATGTATATTATGGAAAGAAAGTTTAAGAAATGCATGTAATAAAGCTATAAAGCATATTAGCTTCCATATTAACAGAAAAAATACAAAAGTAATGTTTTCAAGAAAATGGTAATAAATTTGGGGAATCCCATAGGGCCAGCAACATTAAGCATCAAACTAGAAGGAGGCACTGAAATGTCAAAATAATTCTTCATTATTATACTGCCCAATTAATAAAAATTAGATTGCTCATTAGTTCTTTCATACATTGTATTCTCAACTCTCCTGAAAGTGAATCCCTCTCAAGATTTTGGACCTTCTAGGCACAAATAAATACTTGTTGAAGTCTCCTTACCATGTTCTGAACACACACTGCCACTATTGGACGGATTAATTTAGATGGTAACATTTCAGAGTATTATACAGTATAATTTTTCAGTGACAAAAATGTTAAATAGATAATATTTTTGAACTAGTAAATTTATGGGAAAGTGACTTCTTCTGTTACTATAACCTCTTAAAACAATGTCTAATAAATAAAACAAAATGACTCAACTAGTCTACCAAATGTGTGTATTTGTGTGCATCATATACACATGCACATGTTCCTGAGTGTACATGTGAACAATTTTCCCACCTACACAATAAGCTGACTCTTCTGTAATATGATATATTCATGATAAAACAGTAAGTCCTGATTGATGCAAACACACATTCCCATACCCTTTTCAGATCTAAGCTCTTCAGTGTCCTTTATCAGTTGTTCGATTTCTGATAGGAGTTCCAAGTTCTTCTTCTCTGAATCTTTTAGTTTACTTAAATAAGAAAAACAAAGAAAACATGTCATTAATTTTTTATTGCTGACTAGGGAGGCATCTTGTATGTAGCTCACTAAATTAGTTTAAATGTCAGTCATGCTAAATCATGGTACTGCAAACCACTCTAGGCAGGACGAATACAGCCTGTCACCTGCTATTACATAAATTAAGTTTTATTAGAACACAATCAGAATCATTCATTTCAGTACTGACTATAGTTGTCCTTAAACTATAATAGCACAGTTGAGTAGCTGTGAGGGAGGCTATATAGTCCTTGAAACCTAAAATATTTACTACCTGTTCCTTTATAGAAAAAGTTTCCTGGCCCTGAGCTACATTACTAACTTTAAAAATGTTATAAAATCAGTTGATTTTAGAGTTGTTATATTTTATTCATAAACAACCATAAAAGTAGAACATATTTGTAAGTTTATAATTATCAATTTGGTTTATATACCTGTTTTATGGATATTTTAAGTGTAAGCTCTGTGTCCTGGGCACAGGAAGATTATATTTATTCCAAATTACAACAGAGAATGACACTCAGTAGGTCTTTATGCTGTGTTTCATTCATATTCTCCAGAAAAACTTCTGTTCTTTTTAACGCCACATAAACACATGTAAGTAAAACATAATTCATGTGTGTCATTTATAACAAAAAGTTCATAATTCAACAGGGGTGCCATATATCTGGCCTTTGATTTGATTCAAAATATTAATGGGTGCAGTTTAACGTCTAAGGCTGTGATCACACCATCAAAAAGTGAATTTATAGCCCTGTATTTTTTCTCTTGCTTTTGGAACTTTTAGTATTCTGAGCACCAAAAGGATCTTTGTGTTTATAGTTTCATTTGAAATGTGAACTTTGTTTTCTTCCTCTGTATCACCTATACTGACTTTTTAAAAAAAATACTAATCCCTGAGCCACATCCCTAATCTGTTTGTTTTTTTTAATTTCAGACAGAGTGTCACTAAGTTGCTTACTGACTTGCTAAATTGTTGAGATTGGCTTTGAACTTGTGATCCTCCTGCCTCAGCTACTGAAGCTGCTGGTACTACAGGCATGTGCCACCATGTCCAGCTTACACTTTTTTTTTTTAATTAAAAAGAACATTTTAAAAATGTTGATGGATCTTTATTTTATGCATTTATTTATATGCAATGCTGAGAATTGAAACCGGTGCCACACACATGTTAGGCAAGTGCTCTATCACTGAGCCACAACCACCGTCCAAGCTTATAATTTTTTTGTTATATTTTTTGTAATACTGAGAATCAAACCCAGGGCTTCGTGCATGCTAGGTGAGTGCTGTACCACTAAACCACATTCTCAGCCCCTAACTGATTTTGGAATCATATTTATATCCAATCCAATTATAATTTTTCATTTTATCATTTATATATTCAGAGTATGATTTTCTCTACTGTTGTGACAATAGAGGGAATGTGTTCATTAGCTAACAGCCTCTAAGACTAGGAGATTCTATTTTTTAGGAAATATAGAAACATGAAAAATAAGTATAATCAAAAGATATTCTGCCCTTATGAAATTTACCGTCAATAGAATCTTTATATGTAAAAGACCAAGGGTAGAGATCACAATTTTCAAATAATTCTATTTTGTTCTGACCATATGTTGCAATTTCACACAAATATATTTTTTTCTTTGTGGTATTAGGGATTAATCCAAGATCCTTGAACATGACAGACAAGTGCTCTACCACTAAGCTATACCGCCAGTCTTTTTAAAAATTTTACTTTGAGACAGGATCTCACTCAGTTGCCCAGGCCAGCCTTAAAATTGATCCTCTTGCTTCAGTCTCCCAAGTATCTGGGATTACAAGTTTGTGCCACTACAACTGGAAAATATGATATTCCTTCTCTTCCCACTCCCCAATACTGGAAATGAACCTAGAAGTGCTCTACCACTGAGCTTTATTTCCAGTCCTTTTTATTATTTTTTAAACTTTAGACAGTGTCTTACTAAGTTGCTGAGATGGGCCTCGAGCTTATGATCTTCCTGCCTCAACTGCTCAAGTCACTGGGATAATAGGTTTGAGTTGGTGTGTCCAGAACAAATATGATATTCTTGAACATGAGAAAAATTTAGATTAATAAACTATGGGAGTTAACTAAACTTTACAAATAAGGAGAAAATAAACAATGAAATATTATTAATTTTACTTTATGGACAAGTGAGAGGAAAATGAGGCTGTATAGAAATCTTACTGGGGCTGGGGCTGGGCTTAGCGGTAGCACACTTGTCTGGCATGAGTAAGGCACTGGATTCGATTCTCAGCACCACATGTAAATAAATAAAATGAAAGCCTATCAACAATTAAAAAATACATTTAAAAAAACCCTTATCACTACTTACAGAGCTTGAAAGCATCTGATCCTTTTTCAAATCTTTTTTCTTAAGCACTAGGCAGATAAGCAAACATGTAATATTTCTCTAAACAATTGTTAAAAACCTAAGAAATGATTCTACTTGGACTATATTTTTTCAATCTTACCATTCTGTTATGATGTTAGCTGCTTTAACTTTATTCAGCTCTTCTTGGATGGCCTGTTTGGCTCTTATTTCTGCATCCAGAGCTGACTGCAATTCCAGTCTAGCTGACATATCCAGTTTTGCAAAACGACGCATTTTCCAGGGCATATCCTATAAAGTAAAAAGAGTGTGTTTTTAGCTCCCTATTTTAAACATTTAAACTTAATAATCCAAGTGAATTCGAAAGCTACTTATAAGCACCAACCATTTTCACTTAGAATAGAAATATTATTTACAAAAATATGTTTTTTATTAAACTCAGAAATAACGGTCAATATTCACATACAAATGAATATTTCCTAACAGTTACTTCCAATAATGACTATTCATATGGACTACTGTTAAGCATTTATGTGTTGTTTTTCTAAACTGGTAAAGACTTAAACTAACTGATATCTCTTGAAAACTTACAGCAGGCTAATGCCTAGGAGAACTGACATAAATAATCAGATTTATGATAGTGTTTTTTGAGCCTTGTAATCTAATATGATAAGCTTCTATGCAAAATGGAAGAGCTTACAGTTGCTCGTGTACCCAAGCTGGCACTTCTTAATGCTTCCAATTCTTCAGTCATTTTAGAAGCTAAGGCCTGAAGATAGCCTCGTGCATCCTTTTCATCACTGACCCTAAAATACACACACATGAAGACAGAGATAAAGCACAAAAGTAAAAACAGAAAAACTTCAGTGACATATACGCTATTTTAAAGTATCATAAAGAAGCAATAGAAGACATCCAAAATGGCGGAGTAGAGGAGAACTGGTTACTGGTGTGACTCCGAGTGAATGGTCAGACACTCTCCCTCATAGGGGCGCCCTTTCAGGAATTTAAGCTTCATGGAGCCTGTGACAGGATTTTAAACAGTGGTTGGTTTCAAGTGCAGCCCAGAATGCGAGAAAATCTGAGTCCCTCCAGGCGAGGAAACCGGCCAGCAGCGCAGCAGCCCGGGAACCCGCAGCAGACGGGTGGAATTGGGCCCTGGGAGTTCTGGCAGCATAGGGACACAGATTTACAGATCCTTTGGAGTTAGAGAGTGCCAGACTGCGACCTGTGACTCCGCAGGGCACCGGAGGAGGACTGAAGTTTGGACTTATTGGAGAAATAGCCCAGCTCCCTCCTCTTCACTGGACACCCCGATGCTGAAATGGGCAGTCGTCATCTTGGAAAATCTACCTCATCAGCTTTGGATAGTTGTAACAGGCAACGAGTTTTTGGCATCGGAACAGGTGTGTGATTTCCAGCACCCTAGCGGGGATAACTCAAAACCTTTCTCGCCAGCTCTCGGTGGCCATGAATATCAGAGCTGAGTGAAACTGAAAAGGTGCCTGATCTCCAACTCCCCCTCCCACAGCTGTGATAACCCAAAACATTTCTCGCCAGCTCTTGGTGAGCATGGCTATCAGAGGGAATAAGACAGAATAGGTTGCCGGTTTCCAATTTCCCCTCTCCACAGCTGTGATGACTTGGTGACTACCCAACACAGAGGTAGTTCTCAGCTGACCAGGAGCGCAGAGCACCGCAAGCCCAGAATGAACCCAGGACTATGGAGAAGAGTTCCAGTCACTGGGGCCTAGAGGGCAGGAGAAGTGAGGGGGATAGACCTGGAACAACCCAATGAGACTGGGACTGGAGAGCCACCTCACAAGGATCACTTCCTCCACCTGAGGGCAGAGACTCAACCTGGAATGCACAAGGACACCTACTGGAAGAGAAGAAGACAGAATTCTAAGAATGCATCTTTTTTTTCTGTTTCCTTCTTTCCTTTTTCTTTTTATCTTTTTCTTCTCTCTTTTCCTCATTTTTCATTTCTTTTTCTTATCTCTTCCCCCCTTTTTCTTCTTCTTTTGACTTTTCTTTCTCCTTGGATTCCTCTCCCAACTGTTACTATTTCTACTACATGTAATTTACTAAATGCAAATAAGTGAATGTTTCTATGCTTCTTATTGTCCTCCCACATACTTAGCTACCCTAAATTACCTCCTGTCTATTCTCCTGTTAATAACTTCATTAGAGTTCTCCAAAGTAGCTAAGATGTATTAACCCCCATACCCTCACATCTTTCCCGCTGAAGTCCTACACCCGACCCTCAGTTCTTTGTACGCCACCAGAATCTATAAGCCTTTTATGAAGCTAATTAATTTATTTTAAATTACAATTGAATCCAACATCTCTAGACATTATCTCCCATCACGAAGGAGAGCTCTCAGAACTATTAAAGAGCAATACAAATCTATAGGAGAAAAATAAGAATACAACAGTCACATAGAGCTGGAAACAAACGTGAGCAACATGAAAAAAACAAGGGAAAAAAGGACCACAAACAATGCAGGACAACCTAATAATAGAGGAGTTAAAACTACAACAGAAAGAATGTCAGATAAAGATTTCAAGATATACATGCCTCAAATGATCTGGAGTCTCAAGGAAGACCTTAGACATTAAATGCAGACAATGAAAGATCACTTTGACAATGAATTAGATAAACAAATCCAAGAAGCAAAAATCAACTCTACAGGGAGATAGAGGTTATACAAAAAAATCAAACACAAATCCTGGAAATGAAGGAAATTGTAAACCAAATTAAAAACTTAAATAGAGTATCATCAGCAGAGTAGAACAATTAGAAGTCAGAACATCAGACAACGAAGACAAAGTATATCATCTCAAAAAGAGTCTAGACTGCTCAGAAAGGCTGATAAGAAACCACGAGCAGAACATCCAAGAAATTTGGGATAACATAAAGAGACCAAATTTAAGAGTTATTGGATTAAAGGAAGATATAGAGGTCCAAACCAAAGGAATAAGCAATCTGTTCAATGAAATAATTTTAGAAACTTTCCAGACATGAAGAATGAAACGGAAATCCAAATCCTAGAAGCTTACAGGACACCGAATGTACAAAACCACAAGAGATCCACACCAAGACACATTATAATGAAAATACCCAACACACAGAACAAGGAGAGAATTTTAAAAGCCACAAGAGAAAGGAAGCAGATGATATTTAGAGAGGTAAACCAATTAGGTTAACAGCTGATTTTTCAACACAGATTCTGAAAGCTAGAAGATACTGGAACAATGTATTTCAAATGCTGAAAGATAATGGGTTCCAACCAAGAATCTTGTATCCAGCAAAATTAAGCTTCAGGTTTGATAATGAAATAAAAACCTTCCACGATAAATAAAAGTTAAAAGAATTTTCAAGCAAGAAAACTGGAGCTTCAAATCATCCTTGGCAAAACATTACATGAAGAGGAAATGAAAAATAACAACGAAAATCGACAGTGGGAGGTAGTACAGTAAAACTAATCAAAGAAGAAAAACAAATCAAGTTAAATAACAAAACAAACATGGCTGGAAGTACAAACCATATCTCAACAGTAACCCTAAATGTTAATGGCTTAAACTCACCAATCAAAAGACAGGCTAGTAGACTGGATTGAAAAAAAAAAAGATCCAACAATATGCTGCCTACAGGAGACTCATCTGATAGGAAAAGACATAAACACACTGAAGATGAAAGGTTAGGAAAAATCACACCACTCACATGGACCTCGGAAGCAAGCAGGGGTGTCCATACTCATATCAAATAAAATAGACTTCAGGCCAAAGTTAATCAAAAGGTATAAAGAAGGACACTACATACTGCTAAAGGGAACCATTCACCAACAAGACATAACAATCATTAATATATATGCCTCAAGTATATATGTGCAGCTATGTTCATCAAACAAACTCTTCTCAAGTTCAAGAGACAAATAGATCACAACAAAATAATCAAGGGTGATTTTAACATACCTTTCTCACCACTGGACAGATCTTCCAAACAAAAGTTGAATAAAAAAACTATACAACTCAATAACACAATTAATAACTTAGACTTAATTGACATATATAGAATATATCAACCAACATCAAACGGATACACTTTGTTCTCAGTAGCACATGGATCCTTTTCAAAAATAGACGATATATTATGCCATAGGGCAACTCTTAGCAAATACAAAGGAGTAGTGATATTACCATGCATTTTATCCGATCTGATAAAATAAGGAAGAAAAATTCCTACATCACATGAAAAGTGAACAATATACTACTAAATGAACAATGGGTTACAGGAGACATAAAGGAGGAAATTAAAAAATTCTTAGAGATAAATGAAAACAAAGACACAACATATCGAAATCTCTGGGACACTATGAAAGCAGTATTAAGAGGAAAATTCATTCCGTGGAGTTCATTCCTTAGAAGAAGAAAAAGCCAACAAATAAATGATCTCACACTACATCTCAAAGCCCTAGAAAAAGAAGAACAAATCAGCAGCAAATGCAATAGAAGGCAAGAAATAATTAAAATCAGAGCTGAAATCAATGAAATTGAAATAAAAGAAACTGAAAAAAACTGAGAAAACTAAAAGTTGGTTCTTCGAAAAAATAAATAAGACTGACATACCCTTAGCCATGCTAATGAAGAGAAGAAGAGAGAGAACCCAAATCACTAGCATATGGGATGAAAAAGGCAATATCACAACAGACACTACATTAATACACAAGTTAATTAGAAATAATTTTGAAACCTTATACTCGAATAAAATAGAAGATAGTAAAGGCTTTGATAAATTCCTTAAGTCATAGGATCTGCCAAGATTGAATCAGGAAGATACACACAACTTAAACAGATCAATATCAAGTGAGGAAATAGAAGAAGCCAACAAAAGACTACCAACCAAGAAAAGCCCTGGACCAGACAGAAACAGCAGAGTTTTACAAGACCTTTAAAGAAGAACTAATACCAATACTCTTCAATCTATTTCAGGAAATAGAAAAAGAGGAAGTACTTCCAAATTCATTCTACGAGGCCAATATCATCCTCATTCCAAAACCAGACAAAGAAAAGAAAGAAAACTTCAGACTAATATCTAATGAATTTAAATGCAAAAACATATCAAGAAGATCATGCACCATGATCAAGTGGGATTCATCCCTGGGATGCAAGTTGGTTCAACATAGGAAAATCAATAAATGTAATTCATCACATCAATATACTTAAAGATAAGAACCATATGACCATCTTGATCCAGAAAAAGCATTTGACAAAACACAGCACACCTTTATGTTCAAAACACTAGAAAAGCTAGGGATAACAGGAACGTACCCCAACACTGTAAAAGCTATCTACACTAATCCTCATCCAGAAAAATTGAAGGCATTCCCTCTAAAATCTGGAACAAGACAGGGATGCCCTCTCTCACCACTTCTATTCAACATAGTTCTTGAAGCACTGGCCATAGCAATTAGACAGATGAAAGAAATTAAAGGAATAACTATAGGAAAAGAAGAACTTAAACTAGCATTATTTGCTGATGATATGATTCTATACCTAGAAGACCCAAAAGGCTCTACCAAGAAACTTCTAGAATTAGTAAATGAATTCAGCAAAGTGGCAGGACATAAAATCAACACCCATAAATCAAAGGCATTCCTGTATATCAGTGACAAATCCTCTGAAATGGAAATGAGAAAAACTACCCATTCACAATATCCTCAAAAAAAAAAAAAAAAACACTTGGGAATCAACAATAGAGGTGAAAGATCTATACAATGAAAACTATAGAACCCTAAAGAGAGAAATAGAAGAAGACCTTAAAAGACAGAAAGATATACCTTGCTTATGGATAGGTAGAATTAATATTATTAAAATGGCCATATTACCAAAAGCACTTTACAGATTCAATGAGATTCCAATCAGAATCCCAATAGCATTCCTCACAGAAATAGAAAAAGCAATTATAAAATTCATCTGGAAAAATAAGAGACCCACAATAGTTAAAGCAATTCTAAGCAGAAGAAGATATACAATCAATCAACAAATACACGAAAAAATGCTCACCATCTCTAGCAACCAGAGAAATGCAAATTAAAACTACTCTAGGATACCATCTCACTCCAGTACGAATGGCAGCCATTATGAAGTCAAACAACAACAAAGGCTGGCGAGGATTCAGGGGGAAAAAGGTACACTCATATATTGCTGGTGGGACTGCAAATTGGTGCAGCCAATTTGGAAAGTAGTATGAAGATTCCTTGGAAAGCTGGGATGGAACCACCATTTGACCCAGCTATAGCCCTTCTTGGTCTATACCCAAAGGACCTAAAAACAGCATACTACAGGGAAACAGCCACGTCAATGTTTATAGTAGCACAATTCACAATAGCTAGACTGTGGAGCCAACCTAGATGCCCTTCAATGGATGAATGGATTAAAAAAATGTGGCATTTATACACAATAGAATATTACTCAGCACTAAACAATAACAAGATCATGGCATTTGCAGAGAAATGGATGGCATTAGAGCAGATTATGCCAAGTGAAGTTAGCCAATTGCAAAAAACCAAATGCTGCATGTCTTTTCTAAGGGGGTGACTCAAATTGGGGTAGGGAAGAAGAGCATGGGAAGAAGATTACCTCTAGATAGGGAAGAAAGGTGGGAGGGAAAAGAAGGGAGAAGGGGAATTGCATGGAAAGTGGAAGGAGACCCTCATCGTTATACAAAATACATGTATGAAGATGTGAGGAGAAAAAGAATAGTGTCACCTTAGATTGGGTAGATAGAAATGAGGGGAGGAGAGGGGAGGGAATGAGGGGAAAGGAAGGATAGTAGAATGAAACAGACATTATTATTATTACTGTGTGTATATACGTGACTGCATGACCAATGTGATTCTGCAATCTGTACACTCAGAAAAATGAGAAATTATATCCCATCTAATTCAAATGTATGATATGTCAAGGTCATTGTATTGTCATGTGTAACTAATTAAAACAAATAAAAAATTTTTAAATAAATAAGCAATAGAGATTTAATGATGTTCTTAAGTAACTTCTTTCCAAAGGTCTATCACATGCCATGACCTGTCAACAGATGGGAAGAGGTTCACAAATCAGTTACACACAAATTAAAGCTGGCAGAATATGACAGAAAATAATTAAGATCAAATCCAAAATTAATGAAATAGAAAATAGAAAAAAATAGGAAAAAAATCAATGCAACAAGGAGTAGATTTTTGGAAAAAACAAGCAAGATTGATAAACCTTTATACAAACTAAACAAAAGAAAGAGAAAAAAGATGCAAATCAAGAAGCTACACAGACATTTATGAAGTCCAGGGAATCATTAGGAACTATTTTGAAAACTTATATTTCAATAAAATGGAAAATCTAAAAGATACTGACAAATTTCTAGACACCCTGACCTTCCCAAATTGAATCAGGCTATAGAAAACCTAAACAGACCAAAATCAAGCAACAAGATTGAAACAGGAATAAAAAGCCTTCCAATAATGAAAAACTTGGGAACGATGGATCCTTGGCTGAGTTCTACCAGACCTTCAAAGAACTAATGCCAATCCTTCTAAATTTTTTCCATGACATAGAATGTGAGGAAACACTCCCAAATTCATTCTATGAAGCCTGTATGCCCTGATTGCAAGACCAGATAAAGATATATCAAGGAAAGAAAACTACAGACCAATACCTCTGATGAACACAGATGCAAAAATTCTTAAGAAAATATTAGCAATTAGCATTCAAAAAGATATTAAGAAGATTGTGCTCACTGATCAGGTGTTGGATTCATCCCAAATTTGCAAGGTTGGTTCAACATATGCAATTAAACAAATATAATTCATTACATAAAGAGAATCAAGAGAAAAAAATGAAATGATCATCTCAATAAATGCAAAAAAAAGGTCTTTGACAAAATCCAGCACCCATTCATGCTAAAAACAGTGAGGAAACCAGGTATAGAAGGAACTTAATATCATAAAAGCTATATGACAAAACCAAAGACAACAACATACTAACTGAAGAAAACCTAAAAGAATTTCCTCTAATATCAAGAATAAGAAAAGGATATTCAATCTCACACATTCCTATACAATATAGTTACTGAAATGCTAGTCAAAGCTAACAGGCAAGAGAAGGAAATTGAAAGGATAAAAATAGGAAAAAGAAGAAATCGAATTACCTCTGTTTGCTGATAACAGGATCCTATATATAGAAGATCTAAAAAACTACCAGAAGACTTCTAGAATTCACAAACAAATTCAGCAAAGTAGTAGGATATAAGATCAACATACATAAATCAGTAGCTTTCCATATACTCAAATAATGAATCTGCTGAGAGAGAAATCAGGAAAATTCCATTCACAATAAACTAAAAAATGAATAAATAAAAACGTGGGGATAAATCTACAGAGGTGAAAAACCTATAAAATGAAAATTATACAACACTGAAGAAAGAAATTTAAGAAGACCTTAGAAGATAAAAAGAATGCCCATGTTCTTGGTAGGCCAAATTAATGTTGTCAAAGAGTCACATTAGTGAAAATCATCTACAGATTCAATGTTATCCCTGTCAAAAAAAAAATGATATTTTTCAAAAAACTAGAAAGAAAAACAGCCCTAAACTTCACAGAGAAGAATAAAAGACCCAGAATAGCCAAAGCAATCCTGAGCAATAACAGCAAAGCTGGAGGCATGGGAGCACCTTATCTCAAATTATACTGTAGAGCTACAGTAATGAAAAAACAGTATGGTTGTGGTATAAAAACAGATATGAAGACCAATGGAATAGAAGATACAGAGACAAATGCACACATATACAGGCATCTGATCCTTGACAAAGTTTCCAAAAATATACACTGGATGAAAGATAGCCTTTCTAAACAAATAGTAATGGGAAAACTAGATATCCAGAGGTAGATAAATGAACCTGGATCCCTGTCTTTCACCCTACACAAAAATCAACTCAAAGTGGATCAAAGACCTAGGAAGTAGACCAGAATACTACACCTGCTAGAAGAAACACAGGATCAGCACTCTACCATATTTATACAGGCACCAACTTCCTTAAAAGACTCCAAAAGCTCAAGAAATAAAACCAAAAATCAATAAGTGGATAGCATTAAATTAAAAAGCTTGTATACAGTAAAGGAAATAAGAGTGTGAGGAGGATCCTAAATACACTAAGTTATAGTCCATGAATTTATATGCCAAAATATACTCTACTGTCATGTATATCTAAAAAGAACAAATTTTTAAAAAGAAAAGAAAAAAAGTGAGGAGGGAGCCTATATAATGGGAGAAAATCTTGTTGCCAGCTACTCTTCTGACAGGAGATTAACATCCAGAATACAAAAGAACTCAAAAAGCATAACACACACATAAAAAAAAAATAACCCAATCAACAAATGGGCAAATTATCTAAAAAGAAATTTCTCAAAAGAAGAAATGCAAATAACAAATAAACATTAAAAGAAAAACATAGCAAATCAAAATTGCTATGGTTTGGATATGAGGTGTCCCCCAAAAGAGTTCATGTTAGTGAAATGATTAGATTTTTCAAGCTGTCACCTATTTATAAGTAGGTGGGGCATGGCTGGAAAAAGTAGATCACTGCAGGTGTACTGGGAACTGTATTTTCTTCCTGGCTCCTTGCTCTCTGTTTGCCATTTGCTACGGGCTGAGCAGCTCTCCTCCACCAGGACTTTCTGCCATGATGTTCTGCTTCACTTCAGAGCCACAACATAGAATTAGCCAGCCATGGACTGAAACTCACAAACTATATACCTCAAATAAACTTTTCCTCCGGTTGTTGTTCTCCAGTATTTTGGTTACAATGACAAAAGGTGACTAACATAAAACTACACTAAAACACTGAGTATACAAATAATAATTGCTGGTGAGAATGTGTGGAAAAATGTACACTTATACACTGTTGGTAGGACTGAAAAGTAGTAGACTGCTTTGAAAAACAATATGGAGATTCCTCAAACATAGTATCACCATGTATTCTAACTATCTCACTCCTTGGTATTAATCCAAAAAGTCTAAAATCAGCATACTAGAGTGATTCATGCATACCAATATTTATAGGACTGCAATTTACAACAGGTAAGTTATGGAACAACCTAGGTCCCTGTCAATAGACAAATGGATAAAGAAAATGTGGTATATATACACAATGGAGTTTTACTCATTCATAAAGATGAATGAAATTATATCATCTGTAGGTAAATGGATAGAATTGGAGAACATCATGGTAAGTAAAATAAGCCAAAGGTCAAATGTTTTCTTTCATATGAGGAAGCTAGACAGGGAAAAAAAGGGAATTAAATGTGTATGTATGTGGGGCTGAATCTCATAAAAATATACAAGGGAGACTGTTTGGTTTGGATATGAGGTTTTCTCCTCTAAGCTCAAGTGTTAAGCAATGCAGGAATGTTCAGAGATGAAATGATTATATTATGAGAACTTATAGCATGATCAGTAGATAAATACATTTGATGGATTAACAATTTGAATGTATTACTAGAGGTAACCTGTAGGCAGGAAGGGCATGGCTGGAGTAAGTAGATGGCTGGAGGAAGTAGGTCACTGGGAGCATGTCCTTATGGATTATATTTTGTCCCCGGCTCCCTCCATGTTCATATTCATTCTCATTCATTCTCTCTCTCTCTCTCTCTCTCTCTCTCTCTCTCTCTCTCTCTCTCCTCCCTCCCTCCCTCCCTCCCTCCCTCCCTCCCTCCCTCCCTCTCTCTCTCTCTCTCTCTCTCTCTCTCTCTCTCTCTCCCTCTCTCCCTCCCCCAACACCCCCTTCCTGGCTGCCACGGGCTGAGCAGTTTTCTTCCACCATGCTCTTCTGCCTTATCTCAGGCCCACACTGATGGAATTGGCTGACTAGCAACTGAACTTCTGAAACTGTGAACCAAAATATATTTATCCTCCTCTAAGTTGTTCTTGTCAAGCATTTTGATCATGACAACAAAAAGCTGCCTAACACAGAGATCAATAGAATAGAGGAAGGGGACTGAGAGGGAGAGCAAGGGGAAGAACTGGGAAATGAAATCTACAAAATTATGCTATGTCCATGTGTGAATATACCACTTATATATATACACTATAATACAACAATTAAACAAATGGTTAACAACAACAATAACCACAGAAGGGAGATATGTAGAGCAAACAGATCAGGGTGAGAAAGGCGGAGAGGGATAGGGAAAGTACTTGGGAATGAGACTGATCAAGTTAAGTGCATGTATGAATAAGACAAAATGAATCTCACTACTGTTTACAATTAAAATGTACCAATTAAAAGGATAAAACAAATATTACGACATTGGATACAACGGAAAGACAGAAGAAGATATATAAGAGTTCTTTTTTAAAAAAAATTACTTATTTTTATTCTTTTTAGTTATACATGACAGTAGAATGTATTTTGACATATATACATGGAATATAACTTATTCTAATTAGGATCCTATATTTGTGCTTGTACACCATGTGGAATTACCCGGGTTGTGTATTCAAATACAAGGATAGAAAAGTTCTGCCTGATTAATTCTCCTGTCTTTCAACATACAGTTCTAAAGAACTTGGGAGAGAGGACATGTATCACAGACTAATTAGTAACCTAGATTTTGAGTTAGACCTGGTTTCAAATCCTGGCTCTGCTCTTACCAGTTGTGCAAGTTTGGACACGTCACTAATGCCCTCTAACTTTGTTATCTACCTACAAAATAGGGATGATAATAATACCTATCATACGGAATTGTTGTGATAACTAAATGAAAATATACATGAATTTTTAGCTTCATGCCTAAATGATAATTGTTAGCTGAAGAGTTCTATAATTAAGCAAAACCAAATACTCAGTCATTGAGCAAAATTATTAAAAAAATACTTTATTAAAAATAAAAATTAAAAAAGTGTTCATTCACTTTTGATTTTATTTAAGAAGGCTACTAATCTGAAAAAGTAAGGAAAATGGAAAAAATGCTTGAACCAAAATAAAAGCAAAGGAAATTAAAATTTCCAAGTAATTGTTTTATAGATACATAAAGAAACTATTTGTTTTGACAGAAAGCAAACATCTATTATATTCCAATAATGGTTAAAAAATTAGGGCACCTATTTTTATTAGGAAATAAAGTCCTCGTTGGATTCCACTTTATCCATATATATAAAATATGTAAATTTTGACAAGCATAATAATGATCATTTAATGAATTAATACAAAGGTTACTATAACTTAATAATAATTTTAAAAAGAGTCCTGAGATATTAGGGAACTGTTGATTAAACTGTAACCATAAAAAGTTTTAAAAATGCCATGTATGAATTAATATGTTATACTAATGAGCACAGAGCTACCAGTTTCTAAATTTTTCTCAGGCTATTTCTTAAATAATTTGTATATAGCTGTTTTGATCTTAGAAGCCTGTGCTATAGAGCTTGTGGATAAGATTCTAAGGGCCAACTCTGTCTTTAGAGGGGTTAACACTTTCTATTCTTAAAAAATATATATCAGATTTCAATAAAGCCATGTAAAGTTGGTATGAAGCATTTGCTGGAGTTGGGGAACAGAGAAACAACAGAAAACAGCAGAAACACAAAACATATTGAAAACACACATTAAAAAGAGAACTCACCACTGAATTATTTCCGTGATTTGGGCTTCCCAATGTGCAACTGATTCTTTCTTGTCTGCTATATCTTTCACCTCTTCTTCTAACTGTTGGTTGCGCATACTTAAATTCTCATACAAAGTAGTAAGCTGAAAGGCAGTTTTTAAAGTATGCATAACTTTTAGGACCAAGACTTCAAGGTGCTCAGACACCTATTATTACATCTGATAATTCCAATCTTCCACTCAAAAATTCTTGTCTTTTAATTATTACACATCTTCTGGTCACTGAATTTGCTAATAACAAGTACTCTGAATTCTCATGCTTCCTTTGCTTGTCCTTATACCCTACACTAAATCAGTTCTGGTTCTGTGAACATTCACATTTGTCAGAAGAATGTTAACATCATATCTCTTTGTTTCTTTGTGTCTCTCATTTGCAAATGTCTTTGTCATCTTTTTTTTTTTTTAAATCAAGTCATAAAGAATTTCAAGCACATTCAAAATGGGACAATACAAGTGAATGCCCATGAGCCTACCATCAATCTTGTTTCATTTATGCCCCTATTCTATTCCCCTTTTTCTTGTATTATTCTAAAAGAAATAACAGAAATTATATATTCACCCATATATAGATCTGAAAATAAGATATATATATATACATATATATAAAATAAGATATATGTATATATATATACACACACATACAAGATATATGTAAGATAAATTGTATATTCACTCATATCTGAAAATAAGGCTATATCTTTTAAAATATAATTATAATATTACCATACTTAAATTTAACAAGTATCATAATACAATCACGTTGGTATCAATTATTCAAATTTCCAGTTATTCAAAATTTGTTAAACTTAATCATGAAACCAATTAAGTAAATGCAATTTAATGGTTTGATATGTCTTTTTAAGTCTGTCTTACAGATTTCTATATAATACTTTTTAATTGTAACTTATTCATTAAAAAAAGTAGGTTGTTAAAAAAAAAGAAAGAAAGTAGGTTGTTCTGTGGAGTTTTTTTACATGCTGAATTTGTGTCTTCACTTTTGCTGCATACAACATTCTAAATTCCTTTTTCTTCTAGGTTCCTTCTCCCATCCCCTTTCTGTTGAGAAGTCAGCTTTCAGCTTTTTACTCCTTTGAATAGAATGAATCTTTCTTCTCTGATTGCTTTTAGGATTTTATGTTGATTGGTTGCTACTTTTCAGCAGTTCTGTGATTTGTCTACATGGTGTTTGGATTCTATCACCTTTAGGGTTTGTGACATTTCTTGAATTTGTGGTTAAATGTTTCTTAAAAGCTTTGAGAAATTATAGGCTATTAACTCTGCAAACACTGCTTTTGCCATTGTCTTTTTTCTCTCCTTCAGGGAAACCAAATATTTATTTATTAGTTCTTTTTATCATGTCCTCTACAGCTGGTATTCTGTTTTCTGTACTATTTTTTTAACCTGTCTGTATAATAGTATGTATTGTTTTTAAATGTACCAGTCCTTTATCTCTTTCCAATCTGAAATTTCCTATTACATATTTTGATCTTTTGATTTTTCAATTTTAGAGACTGTTTGATTTTTTTATATGGGCTGCAGAAGTTAAATTCTTCACAATGTTTTCTACTTTCTTGATTCATTACTTTAAAGTCCATTTGTGAAAATTCCATGCTGGAACTCCTTTGGGCTGTTTGCACTGGTGCCTATTTTTTTTTCCTCCCTTCCCATTAACACCTTTGTTTTTGCTGTTACATTTTTTTTCCTCTCCTGGATTTTAGTGTTTTGCTTATTTGCTATTATCCCTGGTAAGTTTTTATTTATGTTTTACACTTATTTTTACTGGATTTATTTATTTATTTTTCTTTAGATGCTATACCATTTAATACGAGCAGTATATTAGTTCCTCCATATCCTTGGTATGCCACCATTCTTGATTACAATAATCATTCTTGAGCATGTACATACAGCATTCTCACTGTCATTTTCATTTACATTTTCCTAATGACTTTGAACATTTTTTCATGTGCTTGTTATTCATACATCATCTTTTACAAAATGTCAATTCCATTTTTTTCTCTACATACTTAAAAAGATTGTTGGTAGGAATTGAGTTTTAAAATTTTTATATGTTGGGCTGGTATTGAGGCTCAGTGGTAGAGCACTTGGGTTTGATTCTCAGCATCACATATAAATGAATAAAATAGAGGTCCATTGACAACTTAAAATTAAAAAAAATTATATGTTATGAATAGAAGTATTTTTTTAATCAGATATACGATGTGGAAATATTTCCTCCCTACCTGTGCATGTCTTTTCATTTTCTTAATTGTTTTCGAATTTTGAAATTCAATGTATCATAGTTTTTCTTTCATAGATTGTTCTTTAAATGTAATTTTCTAACCCCCAAATCACAAAGATTTTCTCTTATATATTTCTTACATTTCAGTTGATGATGTATTTTGAGTTAATTTTAATCTAAGTTCATTTTTCCCCTCAAACATGGATATATAGGTGTTCCAACAACATGTGAAAAGACTATCCTTTTCTCATTGAATTATAACTGAACTGATTCTCCTGAGAAATCAATTCAGCATAAATATGAGGGTTTACATTCAGACTCATTTTTTTTGTTTCATTATTCCAATTCTAGAGGTTTCTTTTATTCCTATATATTTATATTAAGTATTAAGATTACATAGAATGAATCCTCCAAGTATAGGATATTTTCACCAAATATTTTGGCTTTTCTAGATCTTCTGTATAAATTTACATGTAAGCTCATCAATTCTAACAAAAAGCATACCAGAATTTTGACAGAAATGTTCTTGAATTCACTATAGTTCTATCTGGAGAGAATCTTAATAATGAGTCCACCAAGTCATTAACATAGTATATGGACATGTTTGGATAGTTCTCAATGCATTTCAGAAATATTTTCTAAATGATCTTCCTCTGGTCAATTCCAAGAGCTCTGAAATTGTTTCTTTGCTTTGTTTGTTTGTTTGTTTTGGTGGGGAGGATTCATCAATCTCTTCATGCTAGCACAACCACAATTCTACCAGTCATTTTTGAGAGTTGCAAATGCAGCATCTTCTCCTCACTGGTCCCTGCAACACATTCTTTTTTGATCACCACTGTTTCTGGCAGTCTTTCCAATTAATTTGTGGTTAGGGTGTCAGCAGGAAATTTGTAAGAGTAGGAAATGTAGACTTCCCATGCTATAGTAGAACAGTTACAGAGAGTTGTTTAAAACAAGTCAGAAAAAAGTTAACCTTTGCATTATTACTGAGTAAGCATGAACTCTGGAATATATTCAAGTCCCAAATCTGTGGTTAGGAAAACAACACAACTTTGACTTGGTATTTTCATCTATAAAGTGGCAAGAATAATAGAGCTTATTTTAGACAATTGTGGAAATGAGTTATATAAAATAAACTCAGAAGAAGACCTACATGTAATAAATTCTACCTAAGTATTAGTTCATTTTGCATGTTTGGAAGGTTTTACTATTTCTGTGTTGAAATATCTGACTTATAATATTTACAACTAGTAGTGCTCTTGAGATTTTAAGTAAAAAGGCATATTAAAAGAATGTATACATAACTGTAATTATGAAATAATATGAGTGTGGAAAATCTGGAAGGGAATATTATAAATTACAACAGTTGTTTTGCGCTGATGAAATTATATGTGACTTTCATGTTAAAAATTTTCTATATTTTTTGCAATGTTGCTTTTGTGTAAAATCATAATTGGAAAACAAGATATAAATTACATATTTTGTACTATAAAAACTATTTAATTTGGGCTGGGGTTGTGGCTCAGAGGAAGAGGGCTTACCTAGCATGCGTGAGCACTAATGTCCTCAGCAGCACATAAAAATAAAACAAAGGTATTGTGTCCACTCACAACTAAAAAATAAAATGTTTTAAAAAAACTTTAATTTTACTCTGGCATACATATAAATTTTATTTGCAAAAACTTTTCTGAAAATATCATTTGTTTGTTTCTATTTGTTTTTTTGTTATTTTTGAGGCTTAAAATGAGAAAATCTACTGTGTGTAACTTTCAACAGTAATAAATGTACAAGTCTGTTAAGAAGGAATCTAGTTTCCTTAAACCTGGTTCCCCATGGGATAGCTGGTAAAGCAATGGCAAATACATTTGTTGGTTATCATTCTTGGGAAAAATAATGAATTTAAAACAAACTGGAAAAATGAAGACATGGATAGATATGATGAAGTTGTGCAATGGAGTGAACTAAGAGTTAAGGAGAGAAGCAAAAATTAAGTAAGGGATCAGAAACAGCAGAGATTCACATGGAAGCAGAGATTCCAGATCTTTTTGTCAGGCTCCTGAAATCATTGTTATTGAATACTCGCCTACCATATGAATTTGCTCTCAAAGTAGGATTATATCCCATATCATACCTTAAAATTCATCAAGAAAAGGTAATGTTCTGTTTTTCATAATCCATCCCTCAGGCTTCTCTACAGATGCTAGGCCTAAATAAGTCCCCTCCTTATGGACATATTAGATTACCAAACAGTTTTAATTAAAAGAGTATTTAAAAATATATTTTTGGTAAACTCAGCAGAGCTTCATATTTAGTAACAAAATTAAACCAAGGACTGAATACAAAATTTGATCTATACTCAATTTGATTATTCTCCAGAGAATTTTTCTTATAGTGTAATAACATTTTTTTTAAACTAGGTAATTTGCTTAGAAGCACTACATGAAGTGGCTTTCTAGAGTTTGATTGTATATAATCTGTGTCTCAAGGTATTGCTTAAGAAAGTCTTAAAATTCTGTCATGCAGAAATGACATTAAATTTTGTAGTTATATTTGTCAAATACATAAAATAACAATTATGTAATCTATTCGGATAAAGTTCAAATATTGTTAGTCTTATTTTGATGAAAATAACTATGATGTATATAAAATAAAGTTCAGACATAATTCATGCTTTAAAAATCCATTTATGCTACTTATTCTTCAGCTACTTTTCATAGTTATTTTGTATGTCAGGTTTATAGGATTTTACAAGATGAACTAACAATATTCTTTCTCAAGGAATTTCCAATCAAACAAGCAAAATCCAATTTCTAAAGACCTTAAATGTTTCCTTAGCATTTTAAAATGTTAAATAATCACGAGGAAAGTAGTGATAGAAATAGAGTTATATAAAAATAAAAATTCAGAGAAAATGCAATTCTCTCTTTAGTCATGGTCTTTCAAGCTGTTATTAGAATAACTCATAACAGAACTTTTTTTTTTTAATGGACACAATACCTTTGTTGTATTTATTTATTTTTATGTAGTGCTGAGATCGAACCTAGTCTCACACGTGCTAGGCAAATGCTCTACTGAGCTACAACTCCAGCCCCATATAAAAATCCAGAAATCATTATAAAACTTGTAATTAATATTAGGATTTTTTACAACTGTTCAATAGGAATTGGGACATGAGCTGCAGAATGGCAGCGATATAAAAATCTGAAATAATAAATGAAAAAAAATTCCTTTAAGTATATGAAATTTTGTTTATAAATATGGCTAATTCTAAAGTCTAATAAATCTGCTTATCTTTATTTGAGACAAAGATTAGGCAGATTCAGTTTCTTTGGATTTCACTAACTCCTGGTATTATTTCTAGCTATTATCAGTTTTCCATTATAAATATAAAATTATAGCTATTAGAATTCTTGAGATTTGGCCTAACTGTCCCTGCTTTCACAAAGGGCCAATTTTCATTTAGCCTGAACATGACAAGCCATGACAGGGTAGTGATGAAAATAAGAGAGCTAAAAAGAGAATAGATAGAAAGTAAAATAAAGAATAGGATCAAAAATAAAGGGGACAAAGAATAAGATGAAACAAACAAAAGCAAAATGTTCTTTCAGAATATTCCTGTCACAAATGGGTACAAGAGAAAATTACCTGAACTGTATAAGCATTCAGCTTGTAAAGAAGACTATTAAACTAAAAATGTACACCAAACCAAATTATACCCACAATTTCTGTCACAGTGTTTAACATCTAACATATGCTCGAATGAGACTGACTCACTCACCTTATCAAGTTCACTTGTCAACTTTTTATTTTCTTCAGTTAGTAACACTTTTTCTCGTTCATACTGTTGTTTAAACTCATTTTCAAATTCTTCTCTTTCACTTTGACTAACCCAATTGAAAATATTAAAAAAAAAAAGAAACAGAGTCAAAGGTCAGCAGAAAACAAATTAGTTTTGCAAAAATTACATAACATACATAAATTCAGACTGAACTATAGGAACATTATTTACATACAACACAACATGTTCACATGCAATGAAAGGCCTAATAAAATACTTTCCAAGAATTTATTTATTTATTCCAATAGTTGCTGATTGGTTTATTAAATCACGTAACCAATATTTATAGAATGTCTAGTAGGTGCCAAGAAATAGTGAGCCCTACAGATAGGTTCTACTCTCACAGCAATGAAAAGTGAGTACATGAACTAATTTCAGATAAGTTCTATAAAGAAAATAAAATGAAAATGCTATACACACTATCTGGGGTGGGATGGCTAATATATATTATATATTTAGGGAAGATCCTATCAAGACTAATGAAATAAAATGTCAAAATGGAAGTAATACTTATCTTCTGCTTCATATTCATTAAAATTAATTCAAAGACAAATTAGTCTGAGTTCAAATTAGATACTTTTTTTGTGTGTATTTGTATCAAAATATCCTTAGAAAATACAAAGTCATGGGCCCTTCCTTAAGATTGGTCTAGTCACTTCCTAGTTTTACTAAAAATTGTATTTTACAGTCCTTGATAATATTTTGAAATAAACTTATATATGAACTCAGATATTTTTAAAAATTGACTTTGAAATAATTTCAGCCTTGTAGAAAAGGTATAAATATAGCGCAAAGAATTCTTGCATCCTCTTCACCCGGGTTCTCCAACTGTTAACATTTTACTTTATTTGTTCCATTACTCTGTGTGTTTAATGATTTCATTATTGTTGTGAACCACTGAGAGGTAGCTGCAAATATTACTTTCTTACCTCTAAATATCTAAATATCTCAAGATCAAGGGCACTCTCTAACATAAGCAACCCTCTGAATTAAAAGATTCACCCTTACCAGAACACTACTGTCTAAAACCACAGACCATAGTCAAGGTTTGGTGACCATCCCAACAATGTCTCCTTTTCTTATCTAGTACAGGAATCAACTGTATCTCTTCACTTTCCCTTGGTCTAGAACAGACCTCATCTTCTCTATCTCTCACAACTGTTTTTAGACTGCAGGCTTCTCATTGGGTGACCCCTCAACCTAAATTTGTCAGACTTAAATATTTCATCCTTGGCTGAAATATCACAAGAATAATGCTACACTCTTCTCAGTATATCCCATCAAGAGGGAGGGACAAATGTTGATATGCACAACAATGACCAAACCTTTTTTTTTTTTAAATAATCCCCCAAAATATTATTAAGCAGCAAATGGCTTAAGGCAGTGCAAGATGAATAAAGTTTTGGTTGATGGACTGATTTGTTTTAAAGAATTTATCAGAAAACAGATGAAACATACACTGCTAGGTTGAGTCCTAGAAGCTTGGACCCAATGGTGGCCTACAATCAATGAGTTTGAAGTGTGGAACCTCTCTGGCTTATAGTCAAGAGTCTGCTGGCTCAGGGAGATAAGAATGTTAAAGATTGGCTCTGTTGTGTGCTAACTGCTCAGCCACTCCCTGAGTACACTTGAAAACACTCCTTTTACCAAGGCATTAATAAATATATTAGTAAGAGGGAAGACTGGTATTCTAAAAAAGCATTGTGGAAGGTGTCCTCTGAATCTGCAGATGATACTATAAAATGTCACAACAGAAACTCTTCTACTAAAAAAATGATATTCCAGATTGGCTGTTGTACTCACTGATTTACTTAACTTACAGCTTGAATATTCCAATTTCCCTCAAAATTAAAAGTCACACTCGTGGGCTTTTAATCAATAGACTTGTCAGTTTAAAAGCACAACTTATTTTTTTTTTATTTGAAAATGTGGGCTGGGGTCATGGCTCAGTGGTAGAGCACTTGCCTAGCATGTGTGAGGCACTGGGTTGATCCTCAGCACCACATAAAAATAAATAAGTAAAACAAAGGACTATCAACAACCAATATTTTTTTTTCTAAATTCCCTATCTCACTAAATCACTAAACATAAATTATAATTTAATTTTTTTAAACTTTATTTAATTAATTTATTTTTATGTGGTGCTGAGGATCGAACCCTAGCCTTGCACATGTGAGGCAAGTGCTCTACCACTGAGCCATAACCGGAGCCCCAATTATAATTTAAATTTTAAATTCAAGGAAAACAAATCTTCTGATCACCAAGCAAATGTGTTACTGTGTTTTTTATTTATCTATAGTTCAAATGCATTATTTACAATTGTTTAGAACTCTAAAGTTAAACAAAGTAACTTCATGTAACAAGTATCACAGCCTCTGGGGATGGAGTTTCCCATGCTTTTTCTTTTGCTACCAAAACAATATAACTTCTTTTTCACAAAACCATGTCCTCCTTATTGGACTGGCATCAGGGATAAGACTGAGCTTTCAAATTTGGCACCCTGGATGGGACCTGAAAGCAGCCCCCACTACAGGTTTCTTAGGCAGGCCTGACTATCCAAGCAGCCCACTTCCTTGGTAGGATGCAAGGCACTGGTGAACTTGTTGAGAGACAACTGCCAGAGAGTTGAGAGACAAGTAAATTTCCCTCGGTTAAACCTGAGGAGCTATTCCTGTGAGTCAAGGAAGGAACTGAGGGACTGTCCCAGCAGCTGCCGAAGCTCCTTTTGCTTGGGGGAACTCTGCCTTCTCTCCCTGAACAATACAGGTTGCTCCATCTTGGTCCATTTTGAGAAAAAGGAAACCGAATGCAATAAAGCTGCAATACCCTTGGCCATCTGGTAAATCCCCTGGTGTGCACACCAAGACCCTTGACTCTACACATCTGGTTGCTCTTCATGGGAACATATAGTCCCTCTTTGTGGGGATAACTGTGGTGCTGCTGGTGTAGGAGTCATGGTTAAATGGGACTCAAGAATCCAGGGATTTTTACTCCTTTCTGGTCGGTTCCAGGTTCTCATTGTTTGTTGGCCTTGGGTTTGGGACCTTTTGGTTGTCTGTGGTTTTGTTTGTATCTGTTACTGCCTTTTTTTTGTACCAGGGATGGAACTCAGGGGCACTCAACCACTGAGCCACATCTCCAGCCCTATTTCATATTTTATTTAGAGACAGGGTCTCACTGAGTTGCTTAGCACCTTGCTTTTGCTGAGGCTGCCTTTGAACTTGTGATCCTCCTGTCTCTGCCTCCTGAGTCATTGGGATTACAGGACTATGCCACTGTACCCAGCTTGTTACTGCCCATTTTAAGACATGGGCAATACTGAGCTGATCCTATAGGTAATCTCTTGGAAAATATCTTGGCTGGTATATTTTAAAGGTTCCCATTTGTTTGCCATGGTTTTGGGAATCCTTCCTGGTTGTCCGCTTTTGTGTTTCTTTTTTTGTTCAATCTTGTAGATGAATTTGGTCTGTCAGAGGTAAAGGAAGTGGGAGAAATTCTGTATGTGCAGGTCTGTCCATTTTAAAGGTCCCTATCTGCTATGGTTTTGGAAATCCTCTCTGGTTGCCTCCTGTGTTTCTTTTTTTGTATCTGTTTCTAGCCCTTTAAGACATGTGCCATGCTACCTAGATCTTATCAGTGGTCTCTTGGGAAGAAAGATCTTGGCTGAATGGGCCACCTATAGGTCTGTCCAAGAGAAAGATGTTCTACATAACACAATCTGTTCTCTGGCCTTTGAATGTTTTTTCTGGATTATTATACAATCTTTCAGGCGGAGTTGGTCTGTCAGAAGTAGTATATAGAAGAGATTCTGTATGTATGAGCAATGATGAGTTGCATGATAAGGAGTCTTAACATTTAGAAATTAGGTTGACGATGCAAAAAGGCACTGCCTCTGGTGTGCAAGGATAGTAGGAAACCAGAAGAAAGGGTTAAAAAAAGATTTAAATCCTTTCAACCCAGTGATGGTAGTCCCCCTATTGTTTCTCAACTTGGCTCCATGTAGCTGAAGATCATCTCCCTGTGGGTCAGACACACTGGCCCTGGGCTAAGAAGAAAATTTTTAAAATCCTAGGAAAGTTGTCCAGGCTATAGAAAAATGGGCAAAGAGAATCTGGCCTCTGCCTTACCTTGTAGCCCATTTTTCCCACAGTGGTGGAGGCTGCTGGCTACAGAGGACAAGGTGGTAGGTTCCAGCACTATTAGCTTTATTTCCTGGATGCAGGAAATCTCCCCTTTTATCTGATGGAACACCCCAGTGAATATCAGGGGATATCCATCACTGGGACAGAGCAGTTCTTGCTGTAACAGTATCCTATCAAACTAAATGCATGGGGACACTGGCAGCCATAAACAACTGCACCCCAAAAAGAAAAACACAGAAACTAAAGTCAATCTGTTTTGTTGGTAGCTTCTGCAAAGGGATCTTCAAGGAAGACTGAAAAAAAGGATAGAAAGGGACTACTCCATTTAATATCAATATGCCTAGTGTAAGAAAAAAGGTACAAAAGGAGACTGCGTATGACTGACAGTGGGGAACTCACTTAAAGTTGATGGCATTTTAATGATTATAAGAGAGACAGGTCAGGCTCAAAAGTATCCTGCATTCCAATCTCTTAAATGCCTGAGTACAGGGGGTAAAAAAAGATTAAGGCACAGTTTTTTTTTTTTTAAATGGAAACTATTATTTTTTTTAAATATCTTTGTGTTTTTTATTTGTTTATTTTTATGTGGTACTGAGGATCGAACCCAGGGCCTCACATGCACTAGGTGAGCACTCTACTGCTGAGCCACAACCCCAGCCCAAAGAACAGTTTTTATATATGCCAGATTGTCTAATCCCTTTCCTGGGATGAAATCTGTTGAGTAAATTAAATACACAGATAACACTCATATAGATTTTTTCAGAATATGAATTTAAGAAAGGGTCTGAAATTAGAAAAGAGATATAAAAAATTATAAGTGTGGAAATATATTTTAGTATGAAAAATGAGAAGGTTAAAAAAAATTTCTGGATGAGAAAGTATTTTGTATGCTAAAATAATATTCTTGTGCTAAAGTCCAAGATGAAAGAGAGGACAAAACTAAGGATGTAAACAAGTTGTAGAATGTCTAAATAAGTTGCAGAAAGTTTGTGGAATGTAAATCTTAAAAAATTTGTGTATGTAATTAAATTGGCTATAATTAGCACAAAGTTATTTAAATTTTAACATACTGATATGAAGCAAAGTCTGAATCACTGATCTGCTCTTATCTATCAAGATAATTCTTTGTATGTATTAGGATTTATTACTTAGGGAAACTAAGTCTTAAAGGAATTAGGGTTTGTACCTGTTTTAAAGTCTTTTAAATGATTCATAACTGGTTAAGTAAAAAACTGTTATTTTAGGTTATAACAATATAGTTGATCCCCTAAATATGTGACTGGATATATGTATACATCTGAGAACCTTGTATGAGCCTTGTCTTTACACATATGTAAAAGTGTGTAAAAATGAAAGTTTATGTAGGTTTACCAGCAATTTAACCAATAAGTGCTCTTTTTTTCTATGTTTTATCTGACATAGAAGGGCCACACTACCATTTGAAGAACTGTCATATATCATCTTTTGCTTTGACTAAGTCTGTTTCTGATCATTAACACTTGTTTCCTAAATGTATAAGAGATTTAATGCATTTCTTTGATTTTTGCTAACCCGTGTAAAACTGTTATTATTGTTACTATACACTATTGTCTCTAAATTTTACTTTAAACTGTAATCCCAGCGGCTCAAGAGGCTGAGGCAGGTAGATAGCGAGTTCAGGAGCTAAGGTTGTAGCTCAGTGTTAGTGTTTGCCTAGCACGTGTGAGGCACTGGATTTGATCCTTAGTGCCACATATAAATAAATAAATAAAATGGATGTATCGTGTTTATCTAAAACTTTAAAAATAAATAAATAAATAAAGACTGCAAGTTCAAAGCCAGCCTCAGCAATTGAATGAGGCCTAAGCAAATTAGCAAGACCTTGTCTCAAAATAAAATATAGAAGAGGGCTGCGAATGTGGATCAGCAATTAAGCACCCCGGGTTCAACCTCTGGTACCAAAAAAATTTTTTTTACTTCAAAAGTTGAACTCAGTTAATATAAGGACATCTGTGTAACTGTGATGCTAAGCATTATGCTTCTTTAAATATTAGATGTATTTATGTTCTTCAAGTAAACAAGTCTTATTTTTAAAGCATATTTTGAATTTTATTTAAAGGTAAAGTAATGGAAATAAACAGGCTACATTTCCTTGAAATCGATCTTCAATGAGCCTATTTTGCCAGTTTACAATAATGCAAACACTATAGTCCTTGTTTAAGTTATAATAGATCTTCCTGTTTTTGACAAAATATAATAAGTAAAGTATCAAAGAAGGATGACACACAAGAAAAGAAATAAACAAGCCTTTTGAAATGTAAATCTTGTGAGAGTACTTCACCAAGTTGGTGTTCTCCAAACTAAAATTGTCTGCACCAATAGTCTCTTTCAGATTTATGCAGAAACAACAAATTTGGTTGGTATTTATTTATGTCAATTTTTACCATATTCTTTCTCATTACCTAATTGCTCCCCACCATACCAATACCTGGCTTCTGCCTCCATTACTTAAATAAAACCAAAACTGCTCTCTCAAAACTCACTATTGACTTAACTATTATCACATCCAATCTATTGTTGACAATGTTGTTCTTTCCTTCATGAACTGCTATCTTCTCTTGCCTTTGATGTTACCATACTTTCTGGACTTGTAGCCAACAACCTGGGCTTCTTTTTAGCTGTCTTTGTGAACTCCTTTCCTTCTGTTCTTCCCATAAATACCAGCACTTCTTGGAATTCTGTCTCAGGTGCTTGTCTCCTCTCTCTCTTTAAGTTCTCCCTGAGGTAGCTCATCAACCACAACATTTGCTTACAGTTATTTCTTATACTGAGGTCCTCTGAATCTACTTCTGAAGCTTTTACGGGCTTCAAACTATTGACTTAAAATCTCCACAAATGTATGTTCAAAACACCTCACATTCAACATGCCTAACTCAACAAGGGAGGTCAACACATAAACACGTTCCTACCTATGCTATTTATTGCTCTTACCTTAAAAAAAAAAAAAAAAAAACCAAGGATCAAGGTAACTTCTTTGACAGAAAATTCTCCTCCAGCTCCTCTCTTATTTCACCTCTTACTTTGGCAGTAACAACTCCAAGTACTAACAATTGTTATCTACACTGTTCCAATTGCTCTCTTTCAAGTCTTTCTTGATCCCACTGTGGGATGTTTGTCCCTATTTTTCCACTGACATTATTCTTATCAAAGTCACCAATGACCTTCATATTACTAAACTCAAATGCCACTGTGTAGTCCTTATTTTACCTGATTTGTACATCATTTTATTTGACATGTTGACAAGTTTCTTCAGCAGGCTTCCAGGATACTAAATTTGCTTGGTTTACTTCATATCATTTTGACTATTCTTTCTCCTTCCATTTTGCTAGTTCATCCTCATCTCCCAACTTCTAAAGATTGGAATGCCTCAGTGTTCAGTTCTAGAGTCTCCTTTCTATCTAAATGATTCTGTCTCCATGGCTTATATATCACGTGAATGATATTCTCAGAATTATATCTCCACTCCTGAAATCCAGGGTGCTCTATATATAAGCCTACTTCACATATCTACCTGAAGGTCAAACATCTGCAAGCCAGCCGATTAAACAAGCTCTTGATAATACACTCATCTTAAACTTGCTTCTCTTGTAGTCTTCCTGAGTGATAACTATAGTCTTCCAATTGCTCTTGTCAAAACCACAGGATCATCCTTGATTCTTTCTTTAGCTTTCATTCCATATCTAATCCATCAACCAATACCATTACCCTTTACCTTTAAAGAATATTGAAATTTGAACATTTCTAACTATCCCTTTTGCCACCAGCCTCAGCCTGAGTTATCATCTTTTGCCTGGATTATTACAACAGCCTTCTAGATAGTCTTATAGTTTGCTCTTATCTAATTCAGACTATTCTTAACCCAGGAGTCATAGTAATCCTGATGAGAAACAAGTTTCCTGAAGTAAACTACAATAAATCACCAATATATGACTTATAAGGCTTAAAAAAAACCCGACTCCTGTTATTTGACTCATTTCTAGTCTTCTTTGCCCTTGCCTATACTTAAGCCATACCAGCTTCCTACAAATTTTTTAATAGACTTATTCTTTGTGTATAATGATCTTCTCATACACCTTTTAAGCATTGACCTAAATTTCCTTAGTCTTAATTCAGAAATCACCTCTCAGTATATTTTCCCCTGGCATGTAAATATATACAAAACATATATAAACATATATAAAATATAATATATATCTGTCTATCCAGTCTATATATATTAAAATATATGTGCATGCATATGTATATACATATGTAATTTAATTTGTCCTCTTAATGCTTAATAGTCATTTCCTACTTTATTTTTTGTTTTTAACATTTATCATTATTTAATGTGTTCTACATTTTACTTCTTTGTCTTTTACCATACTAAAGGAAAACTCCATAAAGATCAGGATTTTCTTTGTCTGCTCGTTGCTATATCCTAGTATATACACCAATGCTTTGCACATAGTAGGTTCTTAAAATAATTTTATTGAGTCAATGAATGCACCAAACTGAATAAACTTGGGCTTCCAGTATAAGTTAAGAATGACAATTATATGTATCTAGTTGCCTAAAGTGTTTTTTTTGCTTATTTTGACAACATTGAGGATTAAACTCAGGAGCATTCTATCACTGATATACATTACCCAGTACTTTTTATTTTTTTATTTTGAGACAGGGTCTCACTAGGTTGCCCAGGCTGATCCTTGAACTTATGATATTCCTGCCTTAGCCTCTCAAGTCACTAGGATTGCAAGCATGTACCACTGTGCCTGAAATCCAGATATCTGAGCATTACGGAAAATTTCTCCTGTTCCCTCACTTCTCATAGCTGATCATTATGTCCTACATGTTCTGTCTTCTCAGCAGAACTTCTGAATCCATTCAATTCTCTCCCACTTCTCTATCACTACCTAACATCCATAATCTCGTTTCTCATGGCTGAACTCCTATACCTGTCTGCACTTTTCAAATCATTCTTTACCCATTATTAAGTGATCATTCAAATACAGAAATTAAAAATCATGCTTTGCCTTAAATAGCAAATGCATTACATTTATTCATGAGCTTGGCTTTATTTTCCTTGCAGACTCATTTTTTACCACTCCCTTCTATTTATGCTTCTATAATAATAAATAGCTTTCAGTTTCTGAACGTATTAGGCTCCACTTTTTCTTTGGATCTTAGCACATTCTGCAACCTCTGCTTGAACACTCTTCCCTTCCTACATCTTTTTACTTATTAGCTCTCAGCTAAGAATTAGTTTTGTCCAGAAATCCCAAATGTACCAAAATTACTTCTTGTGCCTGTGTGTGCTCCTAAACTTATTCCATTTGCTTTCCTACTACACTGTACTGTAATTTTCTACTTACTAATCTTAACTTTGGTGTCCTTGAGAACTAGGACATGCTTATTGCCTGTCTATCTCCAGCATTTTTCACAAAACAAATACCCAAATCATTTTTATTGAATGAATAAATAATGTGACTCATACCTTTCTCTCCTGGTTTTTTCCAGTTTGTCTTTTAAAACCATAATTTCTTTGTTGAGAGCAAGTTGCTGGCCTTCTGAATCATGCAGTTCTTTCTTCAGATTTTTAATCTCATTTGCATGTATTCCTTCTCTTTTAGATAATTCTTCTTCATAAAAGATACTTTTCTTTTCTAAATCAGTCTTTAGTTTGTTTATCTCTTGCTGATGTTCTATGCTGCAAACTCCAGGTGAATAACTAATTTGCTTTTGCTATAGAAGTAATAACACAAGATTAGTTCATCTATAATAAAATAATAACTCCTTTCTATAAGGGACTATGCACATAAATGTATATCATTTTTGCATATTCTCAAACAAAAATAATATTCTTTCTGTATTTAAAGCTATTATTTGTCAGTCATACATTGCAAATATTTTCCTTGGTTTACATTCCTTTATGGTCTGTGTGGTTTTTTTTTTTTTTTAGTCTTTATACCAAGATTTTGTATTTGTAATTCTTCTGCTGGTACTTATAAGATTTCTTATTTTACATTAAAATTTCTATGTAGAATTATTTTTGATGTATGAGTGAGGAAAAGTCTAAGTCTTTTATCTGATAAGAAACTGTTAGAAAGTTTTAATCATATTTGTGTCTCTAAAAAGATTAAAATAGGGGAGAGGACGATAAAGCTAGAATGTACAAAAGAAAAGAAAGGGGACTTCCGCATGATCCAGGGGAAAATGACAAAGGCCCAAACAAACACCTCCTTCATATTTATGCTAGAAAAAAATGGTAGACCTGTTGGTTTCAGGTAGGACATTAAGAAGGAGGAGAACTTTGGTTGGAATCCATATTTTTAAAAATTAGGCTGAAATGATAAAAGTCCAAAGATTCTTTTTGCTACAACCCAAAGGGTAGGCAAAAACAGACTAGATTATGACCATAAGATTTCCTGAGCTTTTAACTTCCAAAGCTCATACTTTGTTCTATCCTGACTATTTCTCAAAAAACTTTTAAAACTAAAAGAACCTATGTGTGTAGGTTTATAGACAACAAGTAAATAAAGAGATGGGGGCCTGTTCCTTTTTTGAAGGCACTGATAAGAGTTGTAAAACTGTTAATGGTGATTGATTTAAAGCTGAACAAAAATGTCCTGTCTCCTTCCTCTGTGAGGTATAAAAGGTAAAAATAAAAAAGGAGCTGATGTAGACCAGAGGAAACGGTCCTCTGCATATTTAACTATTTATTAAGAAAATACTTATCATGTGCTAGATACAAACTGTCCAGTTGTTTCTGAGACAGCCTGGCATGCAAAACTGCTTAAATTGAGAAGAAACAGAGCAAGTCAGATTCTTGCTTTCTTGCTTTTAAGCTTCTCTGTTAAAAAAAAAAAAAAGCTTCTCTCTAAAAATAAACGTATAGCACTAACTACTGACCTATACGACTCTTTTATTTTTCTAATCACCTAAGGAACACTTTAACCTTGCTTTTCTATTCAGTTAACTGTTGAGATGACAACAACATGCACAAAAAGTTTCAAGGAAAAATTCCCCTGAAATAAAAATCTAACAAAGATACCACCAATGAAAATTATAGATGTCTAACACTTATTGCTAAAATTACAAAAGAGCCAAATAAAATGTAGAAAAACAAAATTAAATTGTAAGTAAAAAAAAAACCAACAAGCTATGACAAAAGAATAGATTGCAGGTAATGAAATTAGTAAAGCAAACTTACTAATAAATGCATTATTTTGCAGATTAAATTATTTTCTAAGTGGTTACCCCAGCCCAAAACTAACTGGTAAAATATAATAATAATTCCAAATGCTACTCTTAAGTCCCACAATAAAAGCATTTTAAAAGTTCACTAAATCTTCTAATGTAAAAAAAAAAGTAGCAGTTTTATAATTTATGGTGAAACATCAGAAATATATAAAGAAAAAGGATGTCACCCATTACTATTCTTTTATAACATTGATTTTAAATACTGTCTGACAAGCATGTGAAACAGTTAACAATATTATAAAATGACATCACTATAATTCCCATTTAGTCGTTTACCCAGAAAATTAGAAAGTATTAAAATTGAGAAAGGTCAGTAAAACAGAAGGATATATAAGATAACACAAATCAGTAACATTTCTAGGTACTAAAATAAGCAACAAAAATTTTCAAAAGCAAAAACAAAAATCACCACATACTAATATATACATATTCAAGAAGAATATTCAAGATAATACTGAGAAATTTCCTAATGTATGAAAAACTATAAGTCTTTATAAAGGATATGAAAGATTTGAAAAAAAAATTAAGTCCCAAGTATTTGAAAGGAAAAAAATCACAATTGTCCATTCAATATTTTTCAAATTATCTCCTATGTAAAAAGTTCTTTTTAAATGTGGGGAGGAGTACAGTAGAATAGGAAGAGATGGAAATAAATGTTTCTAGTCTATGGACAAGAATAAGCTATTAAAAGTATCAAAGTCTTAGAAAAAATGGAAAAGAAGTGTGTGCAGGGGGGTTTTCTTTTCAGACATTAAAATATACTGAAAGTCTTTAAAAAGTATCATTGTAATATATCTCCTGCTCCAAAATAGTTTAATTCAACATATACAAATTCTTTAATCAATGATAAAGAAAATGAGGTGGGTGCGGTGGTGCAGGCCTATAGGCTGAGGCAAGAGGACTGCAAGTTCAAAGCTAGTCTCAGTAATTTAGTGAGGCCCTAAGTAACTTAGCAAGACCCTGTCTCAAAATAAAAAAATAAAATGGGGTGGGTATGTGGCTCAGTCTTGGTGGCTAAGCACTCCTGAGTTTCAATCCCTGAGGAGGGAGGGAGGGATGAAGGGAAGAAAGGAAGGAAGAAAAGGAGGGAGGGAGGGAAGGAAGGGAAGGGAGAAGGAGAAAGATATGAATAGATTAATTAATAAATGGAACTGGAATCAATCACCAGCTAGCAATATAAGAAAGAAAAGGTCTCATTTAATAACATACAGCAAAACAAATTCCAGATTAAATATTTAAATATTTTTTAAATCCCACAGAAACATCCAAAAAAAGGAGAATTAAATATGTATGGAAATTCTACAAAGAAAAGCACAAGCCAGGTTTTGAAGGAATAGAAGATACATCAAGAAAAAGATATAACAATTCTACTGGGGTGTGGTGGTGCATGCCCATAATCGCAGTAGATGGGAAGGCTAAGGCAGGAGGATTATGAGTTCAAAGACAGCTTCAGCAACTCAGTGAAACCCTGTCTCTAAATAAAATATAAAAAGGGCTGGGGATGTGGCTCAGTGGTCAAGTGCCCCTAGATTTAATTCCCAATACTTAAACAAACAAACAAATAAATGATTCTTGTATAATTTTTAAAATAAACCAGAACAAAACTCAAAGGCAAATGATAAACTGGTAAAGTTTCTAAAAGTCTAAGAAAAAGTAAAATTTTTACTCAGTAAAGAATTTATTCAAACTGTAAGTAAAAACATTAGAACTACAAATTAATTGGGCAAATAACTTAAAGATAAAATAATTAATAATCCATATAAACCAAGAAATGAAGAAAGCAGTAACAATTTTTGGGCCTCTCAAATTTACAAAGCTCTGTAGTATCTATGAAATACCTTTAAATAATCTACTAATCTACTAATTTCATTTCTAAGTGTCTTTTCTAAGAAAATAATGAACAGTACATAAAAGTGTTCATGGCAGTTAGGTGATTACAAAAGTAAAACCAAGGTATGTTTGAGAACTGACTATGTGAATATTAGTAAATAAAATGCTTAGCAGACTGTTGAGTTTTGAAAAATTACAACTGATACTGTTTGAATTATGTCTCCCCAAAATTTCTATGTTGAAGATCTAATCATGAGTACTTCAAATGTGACCTTATTTAAAAGTAGTGTCTTTCAGAGGTAATCAAGTTAAAACGAGGTCATTAGGGTGGTTCCAACTCCAATATGAATACCTCCCTTATAAAAAGGATACAAAGGCATGTACATAGGGAAAACATCATGTGAACATGAAGATAGAGATCAGTGTGGTATATCTACGAGTCAAGAATGCCAAAGAGTGCCAGCACACCATCAGAAGCCAACTCTGTCAGCACACTATGCTAACCTTCTAGCCTTCAGAACTGAGACAATAAATGTTTTTTTTAAGCCACCCACTCTGTGGTACTCTGTAATAGGATGCCTAGCAAAAACTAATAAAATAAGGTTTAACAAAACAAAACAAACTCTAGCAACATACAATTATTCTTTTAAAAACATTTTTATCGAAATTGATGTATCTTAGCAATTCACCCACTTAAGGTTTAAAATGTGGTTATTTTTGGTTATTGATATACTACGCTATTATTACTTTTTATTTTTTGAGATCAAATCTCACTGTGTTGCCCAGACTGATCTCAAACTTCCAGGCTCTAGTGATCCTCCTACATAAGATCCTGAGAACTGGGAATACAGGTACTTACTACCATGCCCAGATGATATATTACATTATTAACTTTTTAAGGAGTAAATAGATATTACATAAAACTTTACATGTTAATCATCTTCTTTGTACAATTCAGTGGCATTAATTACATTTACAATGTTGTGTGAACATTACCAATATATCATTCTAAATTTTTTTTTTCATCATCCCCTAGGAAATTCTGCAACTGTTAGAAATTAACTCCCTGATTCTACCTTTATCCAGATCTTGGTAATTTCTCTTCTACTTTGTGTCTCAAAGAAACTGCCTATTCTAGATAGTTTATAAAAGTAGAATAATACATTATCTGTCCTTTTGTGTCTGACTTCTTTCACTCAGAATAATATTTTCCAGATTCAATCATGTTGTGTCATGTATCAGAACAGCCTTCTGATACATGCCTCTTCATTGTTCATTATCTACATGTCACATTTAGTTTAACCGTTGCTTGATACAAACTTTAATTGATTCTACCTTTTGACTATTGTAATGATGCTTCATTGAACACCAGTGTAAGATATAAAACTAGAGTATGTGCTCTTAAATATTTTGGATATATACCGTAAGTATAATTGCTGAGTCATATGGTTTCTGTTTCTTTTTGAGGAGCCAACAATTTATTTTCAAAAGTAGCTGCATAGGGTCTGGGGATGTGGCTCAGTGGTAGAGCGTTTGCCTAGCACATGTGAGGCCCTGGGTTCGATCCTCAGCACCACATAAAAATAAATAAACAAAATAAAGATATCGTGTCCAACTACAACTAAAAAATATTAAAAAAAGTTGCTGCATAATTTTATGTTTCCACCAACTATGAACAAAGGTCCCAATTTCCCTATATCCTTGCCAATACTTACTTTCTATCTATTTCTCTTTAATTTAGCTATGCCTAGTAGATATGCAATAGTATCTCATTTGGTTGTATTTTGCATTTCATTAATAATTAATAATGCTAGGCATCTTTCCATATGTTAATTGGCCATTTGTATATCTCCTTTGAAGATATATCTATTGAAGACCTTTGCCCATTTTTTTGGTACTAGGTTGCCTTTTCATTGTTGGGCTGTATGAATTCTTTATATAATCTGGATTTAAAACCATTATCAGACGAATTATCTGCAAATATATTCTTATATTCCCTTCAGTTGTCTTTTCACTTTCTTCTTCTTTCTTTTTGGTACTGGGGACTGAACCCAAGGACGCTTGACCACAGAGCCTCATCCTCAGGCCTTTTTATATTTTATTTAGAGACAGGGCCTTGCTAAGTTGCTTTGGGCTTCACTAAATTGCTGGGACTGGCTGTGAACTTGTGATCCTCCTGCCTCAGCCTCTCAACCACTGGGATTACAGGCATGTGCCACTATACCAGGCTGTCTTTTCACTTTCTTGAAAACGGCCTTTAATGTAATGCACATAAAACTTTATTTTGATAAAGTCCGATTTATTTTTTATTCTGATGCTTATATTTTCAGTGTCCTTTCTAAGAACCCATTGCCAAATCTAAGTTCTTCTAAGAGTTTTATTGTTACAGCTCTACCATTAAGGTTGTTGATTCATTTTTAGTTAATTTTTGTATATTACGTTAGGAAGGCATTCAACTTCATTGTTTTGCATGTTGGATATGTAGTCATACCAATATAACTGTTGAGACTATTTTTCCCCCCACTGAACAGACTTTGTAATTGCAAAATGCAATTCACCATTAATTCATGCATTTATTTCAGGACTCATAACTATATGCCATTGATCTGTATGTCTAACTTTATGAGAGCACCACCCTGGGTTACTTTGACTTTATAATGAGTAGTAAAATCAAAATGTGTGAATTCCTTCACCTTTATCTTCCTTCTTTAAGACTTTTTGGATGTTCAGCTCCTTTGAAAGTCCAAATGAATTTGAAAATGTGTGCAAAAAGGCTATTGTAATTTTGACAGGAATTAAGTTGAAGCTGTACATCATGTTGGGTAGTATTCTCATTTTAACAATATCAAGTCCTCCTACACGGACGGTATCTTTCCATTTATTTAGGTTTTCTTTAATTCCTTAATACAATGTTTTATCATTTTCAATGTATAAGTTTTTAACTAGCTTGTTTAAACTCACTTCATTGCATTTTATTCTTTTAGATGCTATTGTAAATGACACTGCTATTTTAAATTCCTGTGCAAATTGTTCACTGCTGGCTTATAGGAAAACTACTGATTTTTGTGTGTTATCCTTGTTTGTATGTTGCAACTTTGGTAAATTTACTTATAAACTCTATTATGTTTCTTCTTTATTCCTTGGGATTTTCTAAATGTAGGATTGTATCACCTTTGAATGTGGATCATTTTAGTTCTTCCTTTGTAATTTGGAGGCCTTTTATTTCTTTTACTTGTGTAATTGCTCTGGCTAGAATCTCCAGTAAAGTTGAACAGCCTGGCGAAATGGGCATCTTTGCCTCATTCCTGATCTTAAGGGGCAAACGTTCATTCTTTTACCATTGAGTATAATATTCTGTGGGGTTTTAAAAAATGCCTTTTATTCTACTGAGTATGTTCTCTTCTATCCCTATTTTTCTGATAATTTTTATCATAAAAGGGAAATTTACAGCTATAAATGCATATATTAAACAGGGGGAAAGACCTCACATCAGTAACTTTTTACTTTAAGGATATATAAGATGAAGGGCAAAATAAACTCAAAGATGAAGAAGCAAAGAAATAGAAAAGAGTATGGCAGAGATAAATAATTAGAGATTAGAAGAATGATAGAAGCAAGGAAACCAAAAGTTTTTAAAGAAGATCAGCAAAATTGACAAATCTTTAGAAGACTGGAGAGAGGGAAAGAGAAAATGAATATGCAAATCAACAAGTGAGCACTTTATTGCTGACCACTGCAAAGTAAAAGAAGTAAGAGAGAATACCATGAACAAATGTATGCCAACAAAGTAGGCAAACTAGATAAAATGAACAAATTCCTAGGACACAAATAACCTAAAATGACTCAAGATGAAATAGAAAATCATATATGGCTGGGAATGTTGCTCAGTAGTAAAGAGCCACTGGCTTTACTGAACCCGATAAATTCTGATATGTTGTGTGTTTTCATTTTCATTCATTTAGGTATTTTGTAAATTCCCTATGATTTGTTCTTTAACCTAGGAGCTGTTTGAGTGTTTGATGTCCACATCTTTGAATATTCCATTTTTCTGTTATTAATTTCTAGCACCATTTCATTGTGGCTGGAGAAGATACCTTGTATAATTTCAGTCTTTTTACATTAATTGAGACTGCTTTGTGGTATAACATAAATATCCTAGAATTTGGGAAATTCATTTGCAAAGAATGTGTATTCTACTGATATTGGATGAAAGTTTCTACAAATACTTGGTAAGCCTAGTTTTACTTTTTCAGCATTAGTTTTAATGCTGAACAAGAGCTCAATTTCCTATTGATATGTCTCTATGTTCTATCGAATATACTGAAGTCTCTCTCTTTTTAAAAAAAATTTTTTTTACTTGTTGATGGACCTTTATTTTATTAATTTATTTATATGCAGTGCTGAGAACCAAACCCAGTGTTCCACACATGCGAGGCAAGTGATCTACCACCGAACCACAACTCCATCCCTTAAGTCTTTCTTATTGTAGATCTATTTCTCTTTAAGTCTGTTGAAAATTACTCTAATGAACTAAAAATTCCTACAATCCTCAAAGAGCCAAAATGTGCTTTTAAATTATATTTGTGTATCTTTTAACCAAGAAATTCCACTTTCAAAAAATACTCTAAAGAAATTACACTGTGGTCATAATCATTGCATTTACTGAGCCTTTAATATGTGCTAGGACCTGGTCTGCATTCTTTAAATGCATTATTTATTAGGCAGTTTTAATAAACAATGCAATAATGACAAGTAGACAAATATATGTGATTTTTTTTAGTTGTCAATGGACCTTCATTTTATTTATTTATATGTGGTGCTTAGAACTGAACCCAGTGCCTCATACATGCTAGGCAAGCACTCTACCACTGAGCCACAACCCCAGCCCTTAGAGTTTATATTTTTATTTAACCTAGAGGAGGAATTTTACCTGCAACCACTGATATTCAATCACCAGAGAAAAAGTTCTGACCATTTGTATGATTTAGTACACTTATTAAACAAGTATTAAATATTTGGCTCTGCACTAGGGCAGGTTAATATTCTACCTATGTTTTCAATAAGTTAGGTTACAGTCTAGGTGAGGAGACAGGTTTGTGAATGTCATTAATAAGAACTATGTTACAGTTATTAATAGAATTCTAAACAACATTGAAGGAGTACTTAGACTTCCTGAGATAACATTCACTTTGATTCTAATATTTTCATTGATATATGTAATACTATTATTATATATTAATTATGATTGAGCACTTATGTGTCAGCTTACAAATGTATATATGTACTCCTGAAATAAGACAGGATTTTAAAGATGAGAAAATTAAAGCATGAAGAGATTAAATGTTTTGTTTAGTGTTATATAGCCAGTAACTGGTAAATCAGAGGTTAAACCTAGGTAATCCAACTCAAGAGATGGCACAGGATTTCTCTTAAAAAGTAACTGCTGAGATGCGTTAGCCTGCCTCTACTATCATCTCATTCCAACTAACCCAAGTTCTGCAAAGTTGTCTGAGCCTCTCCTGAGTCATTTATAAGACAGATAGGAGTCTAGATATCTTACCACAACTCTAATACAGATTACCAGCACATCTTATTCAGGTAGCAGTCCTCAAAAATATTATAACTCCTTCCTAATAGATTCCTATTCTCCACTAAACGTGACCTTCCCTTTTTTTCAGCCTTAGGAAATCTGTATCACTTTCCCTGTGGTAAGAATGAGAATTAAAATGGTGTGAAAAATACTTTGTGTACAATCAGTGTCCTGAAAAATTGTGCTTTATATGTGTAATATGAAATGAATTGCATTCTGCCAATATGTATAACAAATTAGAATAAAAAAATGAAAATTAAGAACAGCAGGTTTAAGGGTAATTTCCATTTTATACTGCAGAGGGTACAGAAACTAACACTCTTATCAAGCCTAAAGAAAAACATATTAATTAGGGAAAGCAAAAGATACCTTCAGTCCTTCCAATTCATTCTCCAGTTGTTTAGAGTAGTGCTCGCTCTGCTCCCGCAGTTTCCTGTCTTTAGATGCTTCAGCAACTAGAGCGTCAGTATGAACTTCCAGCTTTAAAATAGAGTGAAAAGAGCAGATTTTGCGGTTATTACTTTTTTCAAACAAAATATTTTCCCCCAAGGGAATTTATTTTATAATAGGAAGGTAATTCAAATGTTGACTTCACATAAAATGATATTATCAAACTATAAAATAATTTTTCAAAAATTAAAAAATGAAATATATATTATTTCACTAGTCTCAAAAAGCAGCTTTAATCACTATCCCATGGCACTATGAAATTTGCCTGACTACTAACCTCTTTTTTGGCTCTTTCTGTTCTGCGCAGCTCTTGCCTTAAGCTTTCAACTTTTTGCATCACCAGGTCCACCTCTTCTTCCTTATCTCGGACATGGCGAGCAAGTTTCTGTTTTTGGGTGTGCAATTCTGTTAGCCGCTCATTGATCTCCATAAATTCCTGCATGGCCAGTTTCCTCTGACAGTGTGCGTCTTTCAGCTCTTTGGATTGGTTTTTTAATCGCTCACTAGCCTGGACTAGTTCCTACAGTTTTGTAAAGAAAATATAAGTTACCAATTCTGCCACCTAGAAACCAAATTTGGCCATCAAAGTAGCTATTATTTAAAGTCAAGAAGAGCCAAAAGTATTTACCTCAGGAAAAAAATTAAAGGAAATGAACTACTTTTGAGCAGATACTAAGGGGCATGGTACCCTGTTTAAAGTCTCAACTTATTATGCCATTGTAGAAAATGCAAGGGAGCAGCTGATTTAAACTTGGTTTCTACAACTGAGTAGAACATACAGGCATATGAAATATGATGATCAAAATAAAGATTTAGTGAAATTTAATAAACAGGTGTGTTTTCTAAAAAAGTATATTGAATGATTGCAAATGATAAAAAAAAAGGTTGCCTAAAGGATTAAAAATATGAAGACGAAGCCGTGGACCCAAGTAGCAAGGAGAAAAAAACTAAAACTGAGACTCTCTGAATTAGAGGGGCTAAAGTGGACTCAGATATGTACTACTGCCTACCTCCTAGCAAAAGGAAAAGCACATCTATAGAGAAAAGAATCTCAAAGAAATTTAGGCTTCTCACACATTAAGACAATAAAATCTGAGTTCATAACTACAGATTTCCAAAAAACACAACCATCATAACCAAACATAAATGGAACATAAACAATAAAAATAAATACCAAAGGTATATGGGTATTAAGAGCCATCAAATATCAACATAAAGTTGCTATGCTATGTAGAAAACATAAAATGCCTGAAGAAATAAAAAATGAAATTATAGAAATGGGAAAATGACAAAAGACTATTAAAAACAACCAAGCAGATTTATAAAAGAACTTTATACAACATTTAGAAATGAAAAAAAGTGTTAAAATTAAACACATCCCGCTCCATATTTATGAATAAAGAAAAAGAAACTCAAACCCAGATAGATTCAAAATATGAATCTGAATAACACTAGAGAAATAAGACTTTAAAAGAAACAGCAAAAATAGGAAAAATCACCTATTCCCCACTATAAAAAAAAGATATATAAGTAACAACAGAAATAGGAACACTGATAAATATTTCCAAAGAGAAGACAAAAATAACTAAAATCTATACTCAAAATAATTACTTTTCAAGTATAAGGTTTCATATGAATAAAAGTTGTCAAAGCTTACCAAAATCAAATATACACTAAGGAAACTTCTACTGGTTTATTTAAGGAGAAAGAAAAATGTTCTTAGAAGGAAAATTTAATGCAAGAGAAATGAAGGGCTAAGAAACTGGTAAACATGAATGTGAATATAAAGAAATGATAAATGATTTCATTATAAAATGTCTAATGTGTACAGTAAAGGTTATAATCACTAAAATATTTGTCAAAAATAGCATATATATTGGGAAGATAAGAGAATTAAAAGCCTTCATATTATTTGAGGGGAGGAGTAGCTTAAGATTAAATTTAGACACTTAATATTTATGGCAAAATTAAAAACAACAACCAAAGACTAGAAAGAGTAGAAAAGTAAAATAAAAATAAGAAAACAAGAACATTAAGAAAAGATTTTGCAAAATTAAAAAATTCTGATGATTTGCTGCACAGTATATGTATTTAACACTAGATAATGACAAATATATAAATATATTATGATGAACATTATATGTACTTAAAAATTTTTTAAAAAGGGAAAAAAGACAAAAAAAGAAGCATAAAAAAGCATGACAAACAGAAAGGAAAAAATAAAAGTGGTAGAAACATGCCTATGGACATCAATAATCAAAATAAATATAAAATGGGGCTGGGGATGTGGCTAAGTGGTAGAGTGCTGTCTAGCACACACAAGGCTCCAGGCACCACTAAGTAAATAATTAAGTAAGTAAATAAGTAAATAAGTAAATAAATAAATAAATAAATAAATAGCTAAGCTCACCAGTTAAAGGCAGTTTGCTATAACAGATTAAGAAATGAAATCTGCCTCTCAGCGTCATCAGTTGCTGTGTGCGTGCGGAGGACTGAGCTAGCTTGCAATAACACCTCTTTGCTGCTTACATCGATCTTGGTCTCTGATGGTCTTTTGGGGGTCCTGAATTCGAGCATAACATATGGGGGCTCATCTGGGATTCCCCTTATAAGCCTACTCAGTCACCCTGATCGAGAGGTGATGAAAACCCGGCTGGTAAGTAAAGGCATTGCCAATCTGTAATTTTCTGTACTCTGGTTGCCTGCAGGTTCTGGTTCTTTATTTTGTGGTCGGCAAAAGGTCCAGGTGGACGCACCGAAGAGCAGCAGACGGGGTTTGTGGGAGACGTCCCCAGCCCCTTCTGAGTTATGAGTGGATTGCCTTTAATAAAGTATTTTGTATTTAGTAAAGTATTTTGTAGCTGACAGATCCTCCGTCCGCCTCTGCTTTTAGTTTCTGGGTAGCAATCCACAACGTGCTGTGAATTCTGTGGCCGCGCTGCAAATTTTGTGCTATGTGTGTTTGTTTCTATTGTCCTGTCCGCCTTCACTCCAACATCCTGACAAGGGAACTAACCTCCCAATCTAGGGTTGTCAGACTCAATCTGAGGGGGATACTCCCCCAATCTATCTGTCTGAGGGGAAGGCCCCAGTTGGCTTGGGGCCAGCACCAACTTCTGTTTTTGTCGACAATCTGAAAAGGGAATCTGTGTCTTTGTGTGTCTTTTTGTCTGTGTCTCTGTTCAGTGTGATGGCATTGTTTTACTTTAGACAAGTCCCAAGTTCCAATCTGTCTTAGATGTGTGGAGGTAACTTTAGCTAAATTTTAGCCTGAAAATGTCCCTGGTATGCTTCTCTTGCTTCCCTGTAAGGGACCAAAAGTCAATAGAACCACCAGCTTTTCTGTTCTCACCTTTTACACCCCTTTTAGCTGTGTTTTAATGAACTTTGATAAACTTTACTCCCCTTTGTTAAATGAGATTAGGGAAGCAATGTTTTCTTTTCTTCCCGTAGTTGGCTTGAGTGTACCCACTACAGTGGGAAATGCCTGCTGGGGATCTAAGAACTTTGATATCTCCCTTTTTCTTTTTCTCAAAACCCTGTCCTCATTATTAAATTGGCATTAATTGGCTTCGAGGACAGGAACCGAACTTTCAGTCACAAATTTTGGCACCCCAGAGGGGACTCTAGAAGAGCCCCTGTTCTGCATTCTTGGGGAAGCCTAGCACTGGAAACAACTGCAAACAGAGGATTAACTTTTGAGAACTGACTACTGGAAAGTTAGGAGATATGCCAGCGTGTCTGGGATTGGACCTAACCAAAGGAGCTAATCCTTTTAGTAAAAGGAGGGACTCAGGGACTCCCAGCAGCTGCTGAAGCCCCTTTTGCTTCAGGAAACTCCCTCCTTCCTTCCCTGGACTGCAAGGATTGCTCCATCTCTATTAAAAAGAAGGAGACACTGAATGCAGTAAAATCACCACACTGAGACCCTTGATTTTACACTTCTGGTTGCCCCTCTGTGAGAACATCTGGTCTACTCGTGGGGACATCTATAGTGCCACTGGTGTAGGAGTCATAATTAAATGGGAGTTAGAAACTTGGAGATTCCTCTCTTATCTGGTTTTAAAAGTTCCTGTCTGTCAGCCATAGTCTGGAGCTCCCTTCTGTCTATCTGTCCTGTGTCTTTTTTTTTTTTTTTTTGTATTTGTTTCTGGCCCTTTAAGACATGGGCAATAATGTGTTGATATCAACTGTGGAATTTTTAAACACTGCAATGGAGATTTCACCTTCGAAAAGCTACAAGGAAGGCCTTTACTGTGGTGTTATGTGTGCACACTTGTATTATGTGTTGTCAACAGATGAAAATAATGATATCTTTATGAAATTTGGCAGATATATAGAGCGTGCAAGAAAAATTTTAAAAAATGAATCCAAATATCTTTGATTCACATGATTTAAACGGTTCAATTTAAATTGGGTAAACAGATGAAAGTAAATATGTCTTTAAAATTAAGCTTATAAATTTTTCCTAGGTGATCAAAAAAAAAACTAATAAAATGTTGATGTCTGACATAATCTGCCTAAATTCAGAAATTTACAAAGTTTGTTTCAAAATGTGAACAGAAAAGGAGGTTAACAGATGGAAAAAAGAAATTAGAAGGTTCTAGGTATGGATTTTATAGAAGAAAAATGTGTTTCTGGATAAGAGAGTCTATGTAATTAAGTAAATAAGAGGGTTTAAGTAAGTGATGAAGCAGGTCTGTGTACATTGGCTATATAGATTTAAGAAAATGATAAAGGTCTGTGTAAGTTGATTATATATGTAAGTTTTTTGAGAAGTAATCTTAAAGAAATTAAAAATTTTACAACTATGGTTAAACAACAACTGTTATTTTGCAATACTGTAATATGTTATTTCTTTAAGAGCTAAACTTGGTTAATATAAAAACATTAATGTGATTGTTGTGCTATTAAAGGTGTTCGTATCTTCCAGGTATACAAGTCTGTAAGGTAGAAGCTTTAAAAGAGCATTATATCAAGCTGGTGTTCTAAAGTTGTATGGTAATTTTAGGCTTAAATGAAAAACACATTGGAGATTTATTTATATCATTTGATGTTCTAAAACTGGACCTGTTATCAATAGGATGTGCAAAGTTTTATGTTACTTTTTACACTGAGGTAAAATTTAAGTATATTTTTAAGTTAATGAGAGCCTAATCTGTGTAAAGGTTAACACTGTAAAACACAAAAGTACTTTGCCACTTTTCTACAAAAGGTTAAAAGCTTTTAGCCTTTAGTTCATGTTTTAGATGTGATATCATATTGCGTTAGCTGATATTTATGTGAACTTGAGCAACAATTTATGTAAGCTTTGTAAAATGATGTTTAAAAAGCAAAGATCAGCTTCAGAACTAGAGCACTTTACTTAATTATGAAGAGCCCTGCCATACCTGAGGTAAGGCTCTGTGTCCCATCTTAGTACATGTGAGAATGACTACAAAAGAAGTAGGCCAGATTTCAGTACATTTAAAATTGTGACCAAAAGTTAGTTTTTGTCAAGAGTACTAGGATCTCAAACAGGGGGTATAATGTATAACTCTGCAAAGTTCAAGGTAGCTATTAGATGAACTAAATATGTTTTTACTCTTGTTAATTTTGTTCTGTAGTTTTCTTATAAATGGTCTAAAGATTGCCTGTTAATGTTTTGCTGAGGTACTGCTTTAAGAACTCACAACCTGGGTTAATTTAAGATAGTGAGTTATCACCTACAGGATAAACAGATAGACATTAAAGCCCAGTACTCTTAATATAAAGCTGCTGAAATTTATTTGCTAGATGTTTAAGTTTTAAAATTAAAGTTAAATTAAAATGCCAAGAAAACCAATATTTGGCTCTTGCCCTCTGAGTCAGTCTGAATCCAGCGCGAAGGGGATTTCTTTAAAAAGCTTTGCAACTCTGGGCCACATAACCTCCTGATCCGGGAGATTAATGAGACCACTGGAGAACAGAAAGGCAACCAGTGCTTTTGCTATGAAGAGGAGGGTTATCGGAGAAGGGAGACATCCCTGATGCTTCCACGGGAAGCCACAAGGTCAAGCAAGACCTGGACCCATCCTAGCGCAAATGGCACTATGAGAACAGAGAAGCTGCAGTAAAATTCTCCCAGGACTCCCATGGAAACTAAGCTGACTGTTAACAATAGATAGAAACAAAAGTCAGTTTGCTTCATCTTAAACACTTAGCAAAGACAGTTAAAACCAAAGCACAGTTATTCCTGGGCATTTTAAGTAATAATAATAATAATAATAATAATAATAATAACAATAATAGTTAAATGTAACTTAAGGTATATACCTTGTGTTAGCCCCCAAGAATAAGTAAGACTAGAGGCTACAAAAGAGATTCTTAGGCAGGAATGCCTGATAACTATCAAAAGAAACTATCAAGAGGAACTGCCAGAGTAGTTTTTAGTTTAAGGCCTACAAATATTCCTAACCTACACAGGTAGGCTTGGTGTTTGCTAGTATGATTATGCAGCCCTAAGTAACAGAACTAAAGGTTTCTCTATTAGACACAGAGGTCATACTAGTAAAAAGATTTTACAAGATCAGATGACATTAAATTATTAAACTGTATCTTATGGGGAAAGGACATTTGTAACACTAAAAGTTAAATGTTATGTTTACATTCCTGATAACTGGGGATGTTAAAGCCTGTGAGGAAACTTCTATTATACAGCGATATGTTCCATCTGCTGCAACATTTATTCAGTACTCGTGGTTTTTGCTTCTCTCATAGAAGCACCATCCCCAGATGACAACCTGTTTCCCCAACCAGACTTCAAATGGAACTGACTTCTAAAAGGGAACTCATGTCCCCCACGTCGTCCCCCATGTCATCGAGCCCCCTCACGTTGGATGCCCCCTTTCAGCTCTGAAGCAGCCAGAACAAGCCCTTCACTCCTTCTCCTTACAGCAATAAGGAGTTCCTAAAATTAGAGGGGGGAATGAAGCCAGAAATAGATACACAGTATAGATAGATAAATCGAATCAGGTTAGATCTAGGAGGCCAATTTTGAGTGAGTCTGGGAAGTTGAAGACTGTTCCCTGAGGGTTACTATTTACCAAGATGTAGAGCCTGCCCAAATAGGCCCCCAACTGAGGGAATCCTGATTGGTTCCCAAGTTTCTAGACAAAGGGGGGAATGAAAAAACAACCTCTACCTCAGAGCAAAGCCTGTCTAAGGAAAGGGGTGTGACCCATGTCCTTGGAAAGACCCACAGGGCACTGCTAGGCACATACCCACCCTGCTGAGTTGTTTATCTACAAATAACAGGAAAGATCTGCGGTGACTCAGTCAGGCTAGGTGAGGACCCAAAGCAAACCTCTAGCAGCCACCAATCAGCATGAGACAGTAAAGATACCTGGGGTGCCAGATGACCCTCCCAGTAGTTTATGGTTGTTGATAACATGTTGGGAAATCATGTAGTTCAGCAAGTACACCCCTCATGGCTTAAACCAATCAGTTCAAACGAATCTCCCTCTTGTACTAGCCAATCACCTGTACCCAACTTGTTCCCGCAGTGAATGTGCTAATCATGTTTTAGAGTTGTTTTATGATTTTCCCGCATTGTGTGATGATTTGCTAAGAGATGCTATGATGTATGTGAATTCCCTGCCTTCCCCAAAGAGTGTATAAAAATGCTGCAAACCCTGGGCTCGGAAACTCTCAGCGTCACCAGTTGCTGTGTGTGCGTGGAGGACCAAGCTAGCTCACAATAAACACCTCTTTGCTGCTTAAAAAAAGAAAAAAAAAAAGAAATGAAATCTAGACTTCAGTAGAAAAAGGACTATTGGGGATAGGAAATATAAAGCAATCCTAAAATTCAATACACTAGGAATAAAAAACATTCAGAACTTTTAATGTGTTCTATAAGGTAGTCTCAAAATACAGTAAAAATAATTACTAGAACTTCAGAGAAAAATTGAAAACTATATCACCATGATGAGAGATATCAATTTCTTAAACATTAATACAGAAACAAAGCAGGAAAAAAATAGTGAATATAAAGATGACTCAGTTCTAGTAATAAGCTTCTTCACATGTATAAGAGCTTATTTGTATCCTGTATTGGAAACACAGGGTCTTTTCAAGAACACACAGTGAATATTTTTTTTAAAATAGAGCACTCTTAAGCCATGAAGCAAATCTGAGTTGATTTCAAAGAACAAATATTATAAAAATTTAAGTTCTTTAACAACATCACAATTAAATTCTAATAAAAAGATATTAATTCTATATACTGAAATAATTTTATAGTGAAAATTTAAAATACACACATATATCTCATTGGTCAATGAAAAATCATAAATATATTTAAACAAGTAAGAAAAATTAAAATATAAACAACAAAAAATGATTATTATATACTAAAAGTTGGTGATACAGTAGAACTATAGAGGGAACCCATACTCTGAAATACTTAGAAAGGAAACACAAGTTGAAATTCAATGAGATTCTACTTAAGAAGTTAGAACAACACCCTTCCCCCAATATGAGGAACAAGATAATAAAGAACATAAAGCAATGAAATAAAAATGACAGAACAATGAGGATCAATAAAGCCAGAAGCCGGGGCTGGGGCTGTGGCTTAGTGGTAGAGCACTCGCCTAACAAGTATGAAGCACTGGGTTCAATCCTCAGCACCACATAAAAAAATAAATAAACAAAATAAAGGTATTGTGTCCATCTACAACTAAAAAAAAAAATTCTTTAAATAAATAAATAAATAAAGCCAAAAGCCAGCCAATGAGGATCAACAAAGCCACAACAAAGGCATATGTGGTAAGACCAATCAAGGAAACTAGCATACAGATACAACTAAATAGTATTAGGAAAGAAAAAGAAGCTACAACAAAAAATCTAAAAGAAGTCAAAAAAGATAATAGAAAAATACCATTAAGAACTCAATGCCAATAAATTTCTTAACTTATAAAATGAAAAAATCCTAGAAAATACAATTTCTCAATATTGTTTTCACAATTATCCTATAAAAATTAAAGCCCTAAAAGCCCTACAACAATTAAAGTAACTGAATCAACAGTCAATAAAATTCCCCATCCCAACGGTGGAGAAGAACCAGAAGCTGCAGATGACTTTATAGGTAGTTACTCTAATGGAGAGTTCATCTATACAATCTTTTCAAGAGGAAAAAAAAAGGCAATGTCACCCAACTGATTCTACTAGACATGTAATCTTGACCAAAAAAATTCAAGAAAAGCAACAGAAATATTATGAGCCAGTCTCATTAATGGAAACAAAGGTAAAAGTCCTTTAAGTCAGTTCCAGTGATATATGTTAATATACACAAATTCTGGAGCTACACTCCATGTACTGAAATTCTACTTCCATCACTTTCCATCTCTAATAACCTTGAGCAACTTATTCTCTCAATATTCAGTTTCACTAGTAAAATAAGAATAATTTTCAAAAATACCTATTTTATGGGATTGTGATGAAGATTAAACAATTTAACATAGGTTGAAAAACCAGCCTCTATCTCAGAGCAAAGCCTGTCCAAGGAAGGGACACGGCCTTTGTCCTTGGAAAAATCCACAAAGCACTCTTAAGCACATTCCCACCCTGCTAAGTTGTTTATCTACAAATAACAGGAGAGATCTGCTGTGCCAGTGTCTCTGACTCAGTCAGGCTAGGTGGAGATCCATAGCAACCCCCTAGCAGCCACCAATCAGCATGAGACAGGGAAATACCTGGGATGCCAGACGACCCTCCCAGTAGTTTATGGTAGTTGATAACAAGTTGGGAAACCATGTAGTTCAGCACGTACACCCCTCTTGGCTTAAACCAATCAGTTCAAACGAATACCCCTTTTGTACTGACCAATCACCCCTACCCAAATTGTTCCTGCCAGTGAATGTGCTAATCATGTTTTAGAGTTGTTATTTGATTTTCTCGAGGTGTGTGATGATTTGCTAGAAGAGGCTATGATGTATGTGAAGTCCCTGCCCTCTCCAAAAAATGTATAAAAATGCTGCAAACCCTGGGCTCAGGGCCTCTCAGTGTCACCAGTTGCTGTGTGTGTGCGCGTGCGGAGGACCGAGCTAGCTCGAAATAAACACCTCTTTGCTGTTTACATCCATCTTGGGTCTCTGGTGGTCTTTGGGGGTCCCGAATTCAAGCATAACAAGGTAAAGCACTTAGAATCTGAGTGCTATTAGAAGAGATAATTTGCTGTACAGATTTTACCTATATCATTATTATATATATATCATTATTATATCATATATCATTATTATATAGAAAATAATGTGCAATTTAGGCTTAATTTTAAAATTGTAACAGTGGTTTAATAATAAAAAATGGTCTATAATCTAATTAACTGCACAGATCATTAAAAGAATATAATAATTATCAATAAGAGTACAGATTTAAGAGTACAGAATGCATATTTAATAAATTCAATGCCCACTCCATTGGGAGAGGGTACTAGGTTTGAACTCAGAGGCATCTTATCACTGAGCTCCATATACCCCCAGTTCATTGTTTTTGTTTTTGTACCAGGGATTAACCTGGGGGCACTTAACCATTTAACCACATCCCTTTTTTAATTTTGGGACAGGGTCTTGCTAAGTTGCCAGGCAGACTTCAAATTTGCGAAACACCTGCTTTAATCTTCCCAGCAGCTGGGATTACATATGTATGCCATCATGTTTGGCCCAGTCCATTTTTTTTGTTTTTATGTTTTTGTCTTGAGACAGGGATCTTGAAAGGTTGCTTGAGATTGGTCTCAAACTTGTGATTTTCCTGCCTGAAACTCTCAAGTTGCTAGAATTATAGGTGTGTGCCACCAGGGCAAGCAAATACCTATTCTTAATTTAAAAAATCATCAAAATAGGAATAGAAAGCAATTTCCTTACCTCTTAGAAAATACTTTCTAAAATCTTAAGAGCAAGCATTATTAGTAATAAAATATCAAAGACATGGGTATATACGCGTGATTGCATGACCAATGTAATTCTGCAACCTGTACACTCAGAAAAATGAGGAATTATACCCCATCTGATTCAAATGTATGATATGTCAAGATCATTGTACTGTCATGTGTAACTAATTAAAACAAATTTTAAAAAATTAGGAACAAGATAAGGATGCCTACTGTGCTGGGAATTTGGCTTACTGATAGAGTATTTGCCTAGCATGAGTGAGGCTCTAATTTTGATCCCCCAGAACAACCCCACAAAAAAGTACTCTCCTTTAGAGCCAGGTGTTGTGGTACACACCTGTAATACCAGCTACTTGGGCTGAGGCAGGAAGATCACAAGTTCAAGGCCATTGGGCAATGTAGAAAGTCTCAACCCCAAAAATAAAATGGAAAAGGGATGAGGATACAGCTCAGTGAGTGAGGTATTGAGTTCAAGCTCTACTACTAAAGGAGAAAAAAAAAAAAAAAGTAAGGATACCTGCTATCAGCACTTTTACTCAACATTAAGTCCTGGCTAATGTAATAAGACGATGAAAGAAATTATAAACATCCAAAAGGAGAAAAAAAATTTGTCCATATTTCCAGGAAATTTCAAGGAGCCTATTTTTATATCCCATTATCATCAAGAGTTGAATGATATTATTTAGAACAAAATCAATAGAGAAGACATAAATTTTAAAGATCTCTTTTAAAATGTGAAAAATAGAATAATAAATTTAGGAAAAGAAAACACTACCTGTATGAATTTTATGAAAGAATATTTTAAATGACTTGAAGTATACAAAAAGATATCAAGTTTATGGATTAAAAGACTGAAACTGCAGAAAAACTATTTTTGTTATTGCATTATTAGCCCTCTGAACAAATTTTATTGACACTTGGGACCTAGACTAAATGCAAATATAGAAAGTAATTTATGACTAATTTCAATAGTGAGAAAACTCCAGAAATTTACCTTCTGCAGGAAATGTGTTAACATTTCAAGGTGAAGTGGAAGACAACCTAGCCAATGGAGACTTTTTCTTAGTGATGCTGGAACCTCCAGCTTATCTTTTCTTTGGAGTAATTAATTATTTTCCAAAGGCTTAGAGAAACAACCCAAAATTTCACTTTACACTTCCTAGAAGACTCTCTCGAAGGGGGAAATAGGATTAAGAAGCAAGCAGCTACCTCTTTTCTCTATTAACACATGGTAAATGTTTTTGAGGTTCCTCCTTCACAATACAGATTTCTCATGTGAAGGGTTTCATCCAGCCAGCTCTCAGGGCATTGCCCTATAGATAAAAACTGGCATACAAGGAAGCCATGTGGTTAATATCTGCTGTATGTAATTGTTAACAACCTGCTCTGCTCTTCACTTTTGTGTGTGCACTCAGAATATTAATAATTAAAACAAAACTTCACAATATTATGTTAATTCTCCTGATGTTGATAGATTTGATGTAATTTTAATCACATTTCCATCACAGTTTTCAAGGAATAGAGTTGCAGACTTATACAAATATGAAAATCTCATACATATAAGAGAGGTGAAATCCCACAATACTGTAAAAAGAAGGCCTTTTTAGCAAATGATCAATGGGTGAGTCCTATGGAAAAAAGAAAAGTTGAACCCTTATCTCACATGATACAAAAAAACTAAATTTCCAGTGGTTTTAAAGACATAAATAAGAATGATCAAACTTAAAAATTAAAAGATAAAAATTTAATGATTTTTTTTAACCTCAGATTTCTTAATACTGTACAATCCAACAAATGTACTAACACAGAAGTACTGACAAGCCTGACTACATTAAACCTAAGAGCTTCAGTTAATCAAAAGTAAAAGAAAGTAAATAAACAAGCCACGGGTAGGTATCTTTAAAATATATAACTGACAAAAGGTTAACATGTCCAGAAATTTTTAAGGATTTTTACAAACCAATAAGAAAAAGACAAATAACTGGGCAGAAAAATGTAAAAGGAATATTAAAAGCCACTTTGGGAAAAAAAGAAATATAAATGATGAGTAGACGTGTAAATACTTGTGAACACTTTAGTAATTAGAGAAATGCAAATCAAAATCACAATAAAAATTATTTTAGACTTGAAACCTCAATTTAGACTAGTTTAGTCAAAAGTAATAAGTCTGGAAGTACAAAATAATGTTGAACTTAGAAATTCCTATACACTACTGGGAAGAATTTAATCTGGTATACTGGAAAACAATTTGGTATTATAAAAATAGAATATTTGCTAGCCCTATTAGAAAATGGCAAAGGATCTGAATGGACATTGTTCTAAAGAAGACATGCAAAGAGTCAAGGGGTAAGTAAAAAGATATTCAACATTACTAAATAACCACAGAAATAAAAACCAAAATCACATAAGTTACCACTTACAACTCCTAGAATGGCTATTATTAAAAAAAAAAAAAAGACAAAAGATAACAAATGTTAGCAAGGATGAGGAGAAAATGAATTCCTTTTTTACCGTCTGTACTCTATTAAGCAAATCTCTTAAAATTCTTTATGCATATAATCTGTTTCTTTTAGGCATTTTCCTTTTCTCCAAATATTCTAAAAAGATTTTTAGTATTAACACCTATTTAAGGAGGGTTGGGGGTATAGCTCAGTTGGTAGAATGCTTGCCTAGCACTGGGTTCAATCCCCAGCACTACCAAAAAAAATAAAAAATAAAAATAAAAGACCCTATTTAAAACTGGAAAAATACCTACTGCTATAAAATCTAGATATCATATTTTCATCTTTATTATGTTAGCTAAATTTGACTGAGAAATCCTACCAATAAAACAACCTAGCGTTAAACCACTCATATCAGAAAACACTATTATTAAAATATTATCTATCATTAAAGCAAATAAAATATTTATCTGCTATAAATGCCAAATATTATTAAAATGGCCATAAATTTAGATAGAGCAATACTAACCATTGCTTGAAATTGCAGGAAATGCAAAAAAAATGTTCTTATCTAATTCAATTTAATCTTTAATAATTTTGTCTATTAGTTCTTTGGGATTAACTGCATCAACAATCAATTTGTTATTATACAGTTTTTATTTAAAGGTTGTTATTTTTAATTTCTTCTAGATCTTTATTGGTAGGAAGATTTATAAATTTTCCCCAGAAGGATTTCATTATATATTAATCAGTGCATAATATATTACATCATTGAACATAATTTAGATCGTTCCTTAAATTACTGATCATTTGTTTGCATTATAAAGTGTTAATCCCAACATTTTTTTCATTTGTTAATGAAAGCCACAATACCTAACATTATGTGGTTCAGGTATTTTCTCTATTGCTTGAATATTATTACTTTATATGACTGTGTTGCAGAGCCTTAGCTATCAGTAAATTTTGTTGATGCTTCCAATACTGTTTTCAATTCTACACAACGTTCTTAAGAAAATGACTTTAGTTTGTTTATCCATACTGCTTTGAAAGAAAACTGACATTCTGTAAAAATAACTAAATCAGTGATTTTAATTATGATCTTTTAAAAATGTTCCTATCAGCAATAAATAATGAAAATGTTCCTGCATTTTAAATTTTCCCATACATACTAAATACATTCTACTAGTATATTTCTTCAAAATGTTTCTTTTTCAACAACATTCACTTTTAATCAAGTCTTTTAATTAACTTTCCAAATAAACTAAATATTCTTTCCTTAAAAGCCTTAAGGACATTCAATTTCTTCATTACAAGATAATAATCAAATGATATACATCAAAACAATTCTTAAATGTATAGATCAACTTTTAAAAGATTAAAACAGACTATCAGTATTATGATCATAGAAAATGAAGAAAACAGAAAAGGCTTTAACAATTTATTCATATATTTTTACCTTATTTAGCTCTTCCCTTTCTTGTTGTAAAGTTTTGATTTGTTTTTCATAAGCCTTGATTTGTCTAAAAGCATCATCTAATTCTCGCCTCACAGAATTAGCTTCTTCAAGTTGCTGCTCCAAATGACTCGACTCTAAAAAACAAGACAATGCTTCTTTTACCATTAAAGCAAATGGTTGAACCACAGTTTGAAACAAATCAAAAAGAAAAAAAAGAAGTATTTGAATTTGGTATTAAGTCTATTAACACCACATACCAGTATGACTCAAGACAAGTTAAATGAATATTGATTCATTGTAAAGATAGTGAATGACATATGCTTAATGTAAAGATTTGTAAAATTTATGGGCAGAAATGCCTCATATATATTATTATTATTATATGTATATATTATATCAGTGCTTGAAACACTAATGTGTATATATTAGGGAAAAAAAAGACCACACTTCCAAAGAAAGCACCTTCTGACCAAATGAAAACTTAAAACTAAGAAAACAACAGTTACCCAACCAAGGAGAAAAAACAAGTTTGTCTCTACCCTGGGTAAGCATTATAGGGCTGATGCCTAATTTCTTTTTTTCCCTTTTTTTTTTAGACACAAAGAGAGAGAGAGAGAGAATTTTTTTAATTTTAATTTTTTAGTATCCGGCGCACACAACATCTTTGTTTGTATGTGGTGCTGAGGATGGAACCGGGCTGCACGCATGCCAGGTGAGCGTGATACCGCTTGAGCCACATCTCCAGCCCACCTAATTTCTTTAAGTTGGTTTTGCTTCTAATAGTTTGGTTCCAGATCTCTTAGTTTCACCAGTGGCTAATTATAGACTAAACTCTGATTTTTAGAGTAAATATCTGAAAACCTCTGATCTAAATCAGTTCTTCCATTTTTTTCAGATGAAATAACTCAGGGAGTTGAATAACTTGCCTAAGGTCCTATTATTAAATGAGTTCCAGAATGAAGGCCAGAGCCCAGTAAACTTTGCACTGACTTCTCCAACTTGGAAATAAATGTTACTAAATAATGTTTCACATGATTGGGTCAGAAGGGTTGTTACTAAACAAAATTGTTAGTTTTCATATATGCTTAAATAAAATTTAAAAAACTCTTAGGAAATTATCCTGGTATCAAAAGTGAACTAGTAAATAAAAGAACTGAAGTTTGTGAAAACAGAATACTAAACACATTCATTGTTAATTCTGTTTTGGACATTTGCTATTCTTTACAACATTATTACTCTAAATGTCAACCACAGACAAATGGCATTAACCTTCTCCAGGAACTTAGATATACAGATACTCAGAGTCCACTCAGACCCAAAGAATCAGAATTTATATACGATATTCAGGTGATTCATTTGTACACTAAAGTGGAACAAATGCACAAAGTATTGTACATTGATATCATCCTTTCAATAAATGAAAAAGTGTTAATATTGTGTTAGTTCTACTGAGAAGAGCATTTCATTTGTATAGACATGCTGTAGTCTAAAAATATCACTTAAATATATTAATGTTTCAAGCACTAAATGGTTCCACCATACATAAACAAAATAATTTAATGATGGTCAGTGTCCTAAATGCATAGCTTTATTTTAAAATTTTGTTTTAAAACTCTGAAAGTTTATATATATTTATGAATAGCATAGTTGTCAACTTTTAAAAATATATGCAAAAAAATTTAAGAAATTTTTATTCTATCTTAATAATAGTTTTTAATGAATGTTTTATATGAACATCAGAAGTTTAGTTTTCAACATTTTCTCAAATTTCAGCATTTCATATAGGAATTTTCTATTCTAATTTCCTTCAAACATGTTTAAATAATATTTTTCTGTTATTTTATACCTAGTATTTCAATAATTTCAATGTAGATATTAATTTAGGTTATTGTTTATGGTAATGACAGTCAAAATTTAGTAAGTGAAGCTACTGATTTCTGTCATTTCCTGGTACATTTTAATCAAATTTTATGCCTCAAAGAAATCATCCTAATGGTACATTTAGTAATCACTTCTGAGCATACTCTTTTATGTACTTTTGAAGAGTTGTACCCTAACATATTCGATTTTTTTGGTAAACTGTTAAGTTACTAACTTATTTCTATTGCTCTTTATAAGAAATAAATCCATATTTCATAAAATTATAAATTATATGAAGTTGATAACAAACTGTTTCATAGGATAGCTTCAATAAACTTTAAGAATAGTTTTGCTGTTTTATTTCAACTTTTTTTCGGGGGGGGGAATACTAGGAATTGAACCTGGGGTGCTTTACAGCTGAGATACATTTCCAGCCCCTTTTTATTTTTCATTTTGAGAAAAGGCCTCCCTACGTTGCGTACAGCCTGGCTAAATTGCTGAGGCTGGTCTTGAACTTGCAATTCTCTTGCCTAAGCCTCCGAAGTACTGGGATTAAAGGCATGTGCCACTACATCCAGCTTCAACATAGGTTTCACTTTGCTTTCACCCCAATATTTCACTTCAGCTGTTTTGCAATGGAGTAGACAATATCAGATTTCCATGATTCACATTTCAGACACTTTAAAGACGTTTTTAGAAAGCTTAAAAATAATTCATTATACAGTATCTTATGAATTATAAGAAGTACAAAAGAAAATGTTCCAGGTTAAGAAACTGTAGCAAAGAGAAACCACTCATTTTGAACTTTGAACCTCCAAAATTATCAGCTAAATGAACTCCTTTTTCTTCATCAGTAGCCTGCCACAGGTATTTCATTATAATGATGCAAAGCTGACTAATACAGAATTGTAACAATCAGTTTAAATAATAAAAATGCCATGAAACATGCATTTCAAACATTCTATTTTGCTCTAATAGATATTTAGAAACCATGAATGATTTATCTCTGAAAGGACAAAAGAAAATAGAAATGGTGGTTGTCTTCAGAGAGAAAAAAAGAATGAAATTTAAGAGGGAATAAAACTTTTTTATCTTTTGAAATTGGTAGGGCAGTAATGGGAAGGAACCCATCTAATATTTTTTTTTTTTTGAGAGAGAGAGAGAGAGAGAGAGAGAGAGAGAGAGAGAGAGAGAATTTTTTTAATATTTATTTTTTAGTTCTTGGTGGACACAACATCTTTGTTTGTATGTGGTGCAGAGGACAGAACCCGGGCCGCACACATGCCAGGCAAGCGCGCTACCACTTGAGCCACATCCCCAGCCCCCATCTGATTTTTTATTAAATATTCTACTATGGAGAGAAACATGCCACTTGTAATTTGAAAAACAGAGGTTTGCATTCTGAAAAGTCATAAACTATTTTACAAGCAATAAAAATCCAGGATGCTTTGAAATTTGGTCCACTAATGGGTTAAAATGGGTAAGGCAGAGCTGGGGTTGTGGCTCTAGGGTAGATCGCTTGCCTAGCACATGTAAGGCCCTGGGTTCAATCCTCAGCACCACATAAAAGTAAAATAAAGATATTGCGTCCATCTACAACTAAAAAATATTTGAAAATGGGTAAGGCAAAAAAACTTTTGAAAGAAGCTCTCATCAGACTATTTAAAAATATACATTGCAACACAATTAGCCATAACATTTAGGTGAAGTTATTAAAAACTAATTTTAGTGAATAAATAGAAAAAATAGTACTAGGAAATGGGTTAGCTCATATCAACTAAATGGTTCTTAGTACATGCCTGTTATTAAAATTCTGAAACTCAATCAGTTAGTAATGAAGACTTAATAAAAGCATCATACAAAGGAGGTACTTTTCTTTGCACTGAGGCATATAAGAGAAATATAAAATTTGGTCTTAAGTTCTCAAGGACATGATCAAGTTAAAAAGAAAAGAGTTAATACTCAATATCATAAATAAGGCAGAAAATTAGATACAAATTATGTTAGTAGGTTATATGTGCTATAGAAATTAAGAGAAGGGTGCAAAGGGGACATGATTAAAATGGTACTTGAAATGCAATACTAGAAAGCTAAGCACAGTGGCAGCATTTGTAGTCTCCATTACTCAGGAGGCTGAGGTGGAATGCTCACTTAAGTTGAGGAAATTTGAGATCAGTCTGAGTACCAGTGAGAGCTTGTTTCTAAAACAAAAGTATAACTAGTGAACTTAAAAGGGGTTACAAAACTGGAGGTCATAGAAGGTTGGTCGACAATCAAAGTATCTCCCTGATGCACAAAGAGTAGTTTCATAACTTTTCCATAAGTTAATGTCATAAAATAACCCAAACTTCTTCAGAGACACAAAGACATTTTACTTCTAATCAACAATGGGGGAAATGAGTTCCCTAACGGTCATTTTCCTCTGAGAATGAGATAAAGACAGATGGAGAACACATGTTAGTTTAGGACTCGAGAGAAAGAATACATGGAGATATAGAAGCCCAACCCCAAGACCATAAAAGAAAAGGAGTTTAAAAAGCATATTACACATTATAGTAAAATTTTCATTTGGAAAAATATTTTTCATATAAAAATATTAAATGCGGGCATAAATTTTTATTTTTGTCTGTAGACCCTCAAATATGTATTTAATGTGATGCCAGGTATTGAGATTAATATTAGGAATACAGTTGTAAAACAAATTCTGTCCCTGCCCTCTAAGAATTCAGAATATAGTAAGTAAAGACAATATTAGAAAGCCAAAAAATCATTGTAGATTTATTACATTTTTCTAGAAATTTTTAAATACTAGAAATATAAAAAGAGCTATAGGAAAATACAAAATATAACATCATCAATTGGTGGGTATTTGTGTACACAAAGGCCTGCTCAAGAAGTACCTGGAGGAACATTAGATTGAGGGTGTTTTAGATAGTTTTTCCTTCAGGGTCAAGGTTAAGTAGGGGCTACTCATTAGACAGGTGTTTAGGGGAGTTATGTTTTATCTCCAACTTTGATATAAAAATATTTTAAATACTTTGGCTCTAAGGGTGAATGAAGCACAGCTTTTATATTCAACTTTACCACCCATGTCTCTAGCACCTTGCATAATTCTTAGGACACAACAGCAAATCAATTTTTTACATACTGAAGAGTTAATAAATGTTACTCAAGAAAATACAAAATGGTACAGCCAATGTGGAAAATGGTAATGGTATGGTTATTTCTCAAAAAATTAGAATTACTATTTAATCCATAATTCCATTTATAGATATATATTCAAAAGAAGTGAAAGCCAAGACTTAGATATTTGTGCATTCAGGTTCATAGCAGTATTATTCACAATAGCCAAAAGGTAGAAGTGACTTGTGTGTTCCTGGACAGATAAATCGATAAACAATATGTTTTATAGAAATACAATGGCATTTCACTCAGACTTTAAAAGGTATAAAATCCTAATACATGCTACAACATAGATAAACCTTAAGTATATTATGCTAAATAAAATAAGCCAGACACAAAATATAAATATTTTATGGTTCCACTTACATGAGGTTTCTAAAATTGTCGAATTAATTGAGACAGAAACAGAATAGTGATTGCCAGGGGTTAGGAGAAGAGAATGGAAAGTTATTGTTTAATGCACACAGAATTCCATTTTGGGATAATAAAAATGTTCTAGAGACAGATGATGGTGATGGCTATACGACAATGCAAATGTGCTTAATACCACTGAACTAAGCATTTAAAAATGGTTAGAATGGTAATTTTTATGTAATACATATTTTATCAGAACTTTTAAAAGGTTACAAATTATGAATGAATGATACTGAAGAGATGGAATGAAACACAGCACATGACTGAAACTATCACATAATGGAAGAGAGCTTGGCAAGGTAAGAATACTTAATATGGGGATGATCTTTTATCTCAATATTTTTACTGACTCTATTCTGTCTCTGGGAGATAAAAAAAAATAAGAACAGTCCTATGAGCACTGATTAAAAATATTTTATTGAATAAATGAATAAAATTATGAACTGCCAACACTACTTAAAACAATGGCCTTTTTGATATAAATTAATGATAAAAGATGGTATTGTGCAATTGAACAAACTATATAAAATTTTTAAAAAGACATGTCCCAATTATATGCTGCCTAGAAGAAACTAACTTCAAATAAAATTATGTAGAGAGGTTGAAAGTAAAAATGGAGGAAAAGATATACAGTACAAATATTAATGAACAGAAAGCAGGATTGACTATATTAACATTTGGTAAAGGAGATTTAAAAAATTATGAAAGCCAGCTTAATAAAGAGTATCTATAAAAATCTACAGCAAATATTCCACTGAAAAGTGAAAGACCAAATGCATTCTCCCTAAGACTGAAAAGCTAGGGTGTTTTTCTCACCACTTTGACACAGTGTTACAAGTTCTAGATACTGAAACAAGGCAGAAAACAAGTGAAAAGCATACAAATAAAAAAGGGAGAAATAAAAACTGTTTCTATTTGCAGATAATGTAGTTGTCAGCATAGAAAATCCTAGGAATCTTTTTTTTTTAAAGTCCTCCTAGAACTAACAAGTTCATCAATGTCACAGAATATAAAATAACATATAAAAATCAATTGTATTTCTATGAATTAGTAATAAATAAGTGTACACCAAAACTGAAAATATAATACCAGCTGTTCAAAAAATGTAAGTATTTATTGCTCTTCTTATATAAAATGGGCTGGATGTCACCATAGGTTCCTTTTTAGAAACTGGTAGAACATACTATAAGTAGAAACAAAATGTGTGGTTTTTTTTAAATCACCCATTTGATGAAGTCACCGAAGAAGCTCACAACAATTTTGGTGAAGCATACAAATACTATTTATTTAAATGTTTTAGATCAATTCCATCTATTTCACCATAATTTTTAATTGTAAAACAAACTTTCAAAAGTTACTGCTATTCAAAGCCTCTACCATAAAAAAAAAAAAAAAGTAGATCTAAGATAGGTATATAGAGTTTTCCCAAACCAAACTCCTTTGAAGATAAATCACTGTCTATCCTAGCTGGTCTTGTGTTCCACTGCTTTTATAGTGTCATACAACTCTAAAATAAGACATTCAGTTTCACTGTAAATATTTTATCATTGATACCAAATCAAAGTAAATGATTCTGCTTATACTGTTATTAACCTATTTTTAGAAATATAAATTTAAAGAAATTTGAAAAAGAGACATTTCTTAGGAAGTAAACTACTTTTATTAAAAAAAATAGCATTTATACATTAGGTTCAAATTTAAGATATCAATATTTATTTGATAAAAACAAAATATTAATGTGGCACCTTAAATCTTTTTTAAAATAGAAGACCCTGTGTCAGTTCTTCTTTTTTTCCATTTATTTTTGCCTTAACCTGCATTTCTGGAGAGGCCCAATCATTCTAAGATAGTGCCCTCTTTCTTCTGCCCTCCACTTATTCACACATCATGTGATGTCTCTATAAACCCTGGAAAAGGTTATTTCACTCCGAATGAAAACCAAAGACTTCATAGTAATGACTAAGACTCCTGGGTTTACTTCTCTAATCTCATTTTTTTCCATTCTCTCTGATTACTTAGTCTTCCCTAGCCATTCCGTCTTCTGTTTACAACATTAAGCACATTCTGATTTTAGGGCTTTGTACTGGCTGGTCCTTCTGCCTGGAACATGTATTTCCAAAATTACATATGGCGAAGCCCTTTACCTACTTTTAAGTTTGTGCAAACATGTCATCTTCTCAATTAGGCCTATACTAGGTCCTACCTTCTTAAAATGATAAAATTCTTCACATGCACATCTGACTCATCTCCTTATTCTACTCTATTTTAAAGCACTTGTCACCTTCTAACATACTGTTATCATTCATACACTTCCATATTTATTGAGGTTTTTTTCCCCCACTGCTTGACCTCCATCCAGGCAAGGCAAGGATTTCTGTCTTTTAAACTCAAAAATAAGAAACAACATCTGGTATTCAATAAATATTTGTTGTAAAATCCATGAATGAATAAAACAGACATGTCAAATTAATTTTAATTAATCTTAGTAATACACTGAAAAATAAAGTATTACAAAGAAAATAAATTTTCACAAATCTTCATGCCTATGTATATGCAGTTCCATTCTATTACAGAGTACCTCCACTTCTTCAGTCTAATTCCCTTTTCCCTGTTCATACATATGATTTGCCAAAATCCAACTTGATTTCCAAAAATAAAGTAGGTCTTTTAAAAAATCATCTTTGTTCTCTTTAAACACAAGTGCTCCTCCTATGTACACTTCATGTACATCTATTAACTTTTTCCCATAGCCTCTTTACCTGTGTTATAATGACTACTTGTATTTCTGATTCCCACACCAAAATATGAATTCCTTGAAAACAAAAACCATTTTTATTTGCTTTTTCCTCACTGATATATAACTTACAACACAATACAGGGACTCAATGGATGTTCTGTGTATAAATAAACCAGTTTTTTAAATTTACTAAAAGTGAATAAATGATGAACCACAGAAATTTACCTTCTACTTGTTTCCTTAGTTTTTCAATTTCTTCTTTTAAGGTTTTTATTTCTAAATCCTTGCTTGCTGTTAGTGGACCATCAACAGTTGAATACTGTAGAGCTTGGACGGTCTGTGTTGACTCTTAAAAAAAAAAGAAAAGAAAATTATCAAAGTACTTTAAATTTTAAAAAGTAATATTAACAGTTTTGTAGAAAAATCTTTACATAATTTTATAGACCAGAACATCTATCCATTCAAAAAGAGCATTGTCATAAAAATTAAGTCATAAAAATTGCATATCTTTAAATTATTTATATATGTATAATATATATTTATATATGAATCTACCTTCTAATACATAAGATTTTTCATTTTAAGTACTCATGTACTCTTGGTGTACTCTGCCAGTGAATCAACTATTTATTCACTCTGTACTAAAAGAGCATTAGCATGTGATAATTCAAAAGGATCATCTGTCAGATGATACATGAACAACTGAATCTGGTGTACAAAAGAAGATTCAAACATGCTATTATATCATCTATGGAAGTGCTAGCCTTCCAAATTTCATGTATGAAAGTTGAGGCCCATCTATAGATGACTTTTGTTTCCCAATTTAGTTGAAATAGATTTATTAATTTATCCTACAGTTCTAATCAGAAGATGCAAGGAACTGAAGAAACATTAACTCTATTGAGGCTTATTCCGAGATATCATCAAAAGATAGGGGAAATAAAAGAAAACTTTAAAACTATTTTATGTCAGAAATGAAACCAACCTTTGTTCTAAAATAGGTGTCTGCTATATAGGAAAAGGTTCCCAAAAGGTAAGTCTCACCCTTATCAAACTCTCTGTGGGTTAGTGTAAATCATTACTATCTGTTTTGTATTTAATACATACAGTTAGACATATATATATATATATATATATATATATATATATATATATATAATGATTTTGTTGGTCAATGACGTATGGTTATCAAAGTATTTGTTAACTTGAATTAAAGTTTAAGATATATTGTGCATCTCTCAAAATTTATATCCTATAATTATTTCTTACATATTTCTTTTTATTTGGGTTCAAAATATACTACAAATTGATTCTTTCTGTATTTATTTTAAAATAATACCCACTGTTTTTAATATTTTTAAGGCATCTAAATTAGGAGTAGAAAATGAACTTGCAAAATACCCAACGGACATTAAGGCAAGTTAACTTTCCTTCTATATACCGCCTGCTTCAGCATATCGATAGAGTAGGCATCCTTGCTCCTGTCCCTCCTTAAATCTCCTGGATCTGCTAAATGGATCTAGAAAATAGATCTAGCCATTTTCTATTTATTACAGCTATTCACATATCTGCCCTATCTTCTTGGAGTCTCAGAAAGAAAGACTGAATAGGGCAAAAGAAATTATCTAGAGATTATGGTTTAGAATTTTCTAAAACTGATATAAGATATCAATCAGGATTGCAGAAGCTCAGTGAATTCCAAACAGGATTTTATATTAATATAAAGAATGGTATGCTTAGACACATTATACTCAAACTGTTTGAAACTAACACTAAGAACAAGCTGCCAAAGGAGCAAAATGAAAAATTATATTCAAGAGATGAAGATTAACAAATTAATTAAGAAATATAATGAAATATAATGAAGATTAAGAAATATAATGAAGTTAGAAAACAATGGAATAATAACTACAGAGTTCTGAAAGAAAAAACTGCCAAGCTAGAAATCTAAAACAGCAAAAATATATTTCAAAAATGAAGATAAAACTAAGAACACTTTTAAATAAATAAAATCTTAAAAAAGAATTTGTCACAACACACTTACATTATTAAAAAAATACAATAGCAAGTTTTTCAGGCTGAAGAAAAATTATGCTGGATAGAAACATTGATCACTAAGCTTAATATTTTTCCTTGATATTCTTATTAGTGATGTATGAACAGTAAATATATGAAGATATTCAATGTCATCATTCATTAGGAAAATTAAAATTAAAATTAGAAGACACCATCATACAGAACAGATATGAGTGGAAAAAGCTGACAGAAACCAGTTCTGGAGGTAGGGATTGAAGGAAGTGAAATTCGTATGTTCGTGAAATCATGCACTGATATAACCACTTTGGAAAACTTTTTGACAATATCTTCCATAGCTGAAAACTCTCTTCCCCCAAACCAAGAAGTTCTACAGGTGTATATCCAAGAGAAATATGTATATATGCCCACCAAAATAAATATATAAGAATATGCACAAGAACTTTACTCATAATAGTCAATTTTTGAAAATTACCCAAATGTCTACTACCAATATATTGGATAAATAAATTTTTACTATTTACACATACAGAATGGTAAACAATAGAGTAAAATAAAGAATAAACTATTGAAATGTAGAAAACATGAATGAATCTCAAAAATCAACACATTAAATGGAAGAAGACAGATACAAAAGAGAACTACATACTACATAATTTCACTTATATAAAGTTCAAGAACAAGTAAAAATTAATGAATGGTGAAATAAATTAGAACAGTGATTACTTCAGGGTGGTAGGACACAAACTGAGACAGGGACTGAAAGGGGACTTTTTGCTATGCTGGAAACATTCTACATACCATCGTGGGTGAAGGTTATAGGAGTCCACATGTACATAAACATTCATTGTGCATACACATAAAAGCAAAATGTGTACATTATTATATGTATATCAGCATATTAAATAATCAATAAACAAAAAAATCTTGAGTCACAAAGGGGAAGTAATTCACATGCAAAGATTTTAGTATATATTAAAAAACGGAAAACAGTTGGTGCTAGTGGTGTCTGTAATCTTTTCTCTAATGGACCTCTAAAACAATGATAGTAAAATTTTATAATTGTAAAAAACTTTGGTACTCTCTTAGGAGTTATAAGTTCTTGATTATTTGTTCATACATACATTTCTTTATTCACAAAGTATATAAACTAAATTGTATGTTACATCCTTCATTTTAGAGAAAATAAATCTGAAGAGATAGAAAATGCACTTTGAGAGTGAATTATAAATAGGATGGTCAGGAAAGACATCATGGGCAACCTCAATCAAGTAGAGAGGAGCTTTGAGTAGAGAGGCAAGCCATTATATCAAAGCAAGGCCATAAGAGTAATAGCTAATGCAAAAGTCCTAATGTAGGGATCTACCTGGCTTATAGTGGGGGGGACAAAAACAGCAAGGAGCCAGAATGGCTTGAACTTACAAGGGAAAGAGTACTAAGAAATGATTTCAGAAAGGAAATAAGAAGCCAGATCATACATGGTCTTAGGCCATTAAAATGAATTTGGTTATTATTGTGAATAAGAAGGAAAGCCATTAGGACTGGGGAAAATTCAGGGAAATAAAATGATCTAAATTGCATTTTGATAGGATTACTTAGCTGTTATGTTGAAAATAACTGTGGAAAAGCATATAGGGGTGTTTTAAAAAGGGAGAGCAGTAAGATATTGAAAGACAGAGAGAGAGAGAGAAGGAGAGATAGGTAGATAAGATATGATGTGGTTTAAAGCATGGTTAAGAAACCCTACCCCACAGTGAGTGATAATCAGATTTTTGGGTTTGATACCCAGTATGGCAAAAAACAAAGTAAAAAAGATTCTGAATCTATTACAACAGCAAAGCTGACCTGATATGCTGTTAAATCAGATGTAGTAATTGAGAGACAGGGAGTAAGGTTTTCTCTTCTGAAAACCGAAAACATGTTATAGTCTAGCATACTCTAACATTCAAAGGTCAAACTGAAGGAGCAATCAGCAAAGGAGAATGAGGACACCTTCTAAGGAAAAACAAAACCAACTGGATAAAGTGCCCCAGAAGTCAAAAAAGGAAAGTGTTTTCTAAGGAAAAAATGCTTAATTGGGTCAAATGCTGCTGACAGGTAAAAAGATAAGAACTGAAAAACAGTCACCAGATTTTGCAAGACAGGGCAGGGAAACAGGCTAAGGCACAAAAGGATTATTGGGCAGGATTAAGAGCTGACTTGAGACTAGTGTTCATGAATATGAAGTGATAGCAGTCAGTATGTTGTATTTTAAGAAAGATACCTTGAGCTCCACACATGTAGTTGCAAAGCTGCATTTAAAAAGCAGTTTGACAAACAGAAAGGAGAACAACAGATTTGAAGGCAGATATAAGAGTATGATTACCACAGATCATAGAATGAAAAAAGAAGGTATAAGATAAATAGTGAAATGCTGATTTAGATTGACACAGAATTGCTGATAACAGTGGAACTGAATAAATGTTGGAGGTAAGGCACCAGAGAGAATTCATTAGAAAATTACAAGGAGGAGATAATGGAGGAGTTGCTTAAAACTGAGATTAATAAAATTACTGTAATTGTGGAAAATAGCTCGCCAGTATCAGACAAAGCAAATAAAGTAGGGTGAAGATTCAAGATTCTTACAAGTGAAGAATCAGGAAACTAAGAATCTTAGAAGTTTTACCTATATATATTTTTAAATCACCAATCACTGAAATAGGAATAACGATATAAACAGTGACAGTAGGACAAGAGCTAGAATTCTTTAAGGATTAAGAAAAAAATGATATGAAAAGTCATTAAAGTGTTATAAAGGCAAGAAGGGTCCTCATTCCTCTCTTCACAGAGGTATTTATTCTCACATATTTTACACACTTATATACCACACCCATGGAAGACATATTATTTTGTTTTTGCTTACTGTTAACTGTATGATTTTACATAAATGATATTATACTGTGTTCTTTATAAATTTCTACAACTTGAATTTTTATCACTTAAAAGATTTTTCTTTTGAAGATAAAACAACCACTTGTAATAGCTCCTGACACTGTGGACCCAATTTTAACAGGGAAAACATTATCCTTAAATATATATACCTTGAAGCTTTCTACTAAGTTCAAGTTTTTCCTGTTCAAGACGCTTAATTCTTCTCTCATAAGCTTCTGTTGCTAAGTTGTTATCAAGAGTCCTCTGGACATTAACATCGAGATCCAGTGAGGTGGGACCAGCTGTGACTCTTAAACAGCTCCGATCAGAAAGAACACTGAAGGGAAAAAATATATATGTGGGTTCACACTGCAATAAAAAGTCTGAAAAAAATTACCTTTTGAAATTTAACACATGGATTTGAATATCTATAGAATTTTTTTTATAAAATTACCATAAGACACTGTTAAAAGTATTTTTTGAATGAAAACTTAAATCCACCAAATGGTTCTAAATTTTAAAAAGCACAAATTTTTATAAAATTAAATTTGGTGAAGGATTAGTGGTTTGACCACAGTTAAGTATAATAGCAGTCAAAACTAACAACCATAGTGCTCTTTACCAGAATTTGAAATCTAAAATTCAAAAGGTGCTTTCCTTAATTCAATAGAAGTTAATTAAAAATAACAGAGGTGATAGACATTCAGCAGTAAAGAAAATAAATAGAAATCCTTGTCAATGTAGAGCTAAAATTTTGTTACAGGAACAGAAAGAAGACAAATAAATAATATATTCTATACATTAAAGTGTTAAATGCTAAAAAGAAAACATGAAGCAGGGAAATGAGAAATGAAGTCTTGAGGCAGAAGAGATAAAGGTTTAGATGAAGGGATCAGAAAAGCTACTCTTGTGACAACAACTATGAGAAAAGCTAAGTGTAGGAGGCCAGCAAAAGGTATATTAGAAGGAAGAGCATTCAGGCAACTGGAATAAGAATGCAAGGCTCCTGGGTCAGAAAAGAGTTCTGTGTGGATAGAATAGAGTAGAATAAGGAGAAGAACAGAAGGAAATAAAATCAGGAAAAATAAAAGAGAGCCAGTTATATAGGGCCTAGTAAGAACTTTGGTTTAGCGTAAAGATACAAAGTCACTGAAGTTGAGCAGTGAAGGGGACTGGTCCTGAACAGAGTAGTGACATGTTCTGACTTAACTTACGACAGGATACAGGGACAGGTTCAGAGAAATATAACAAAGGAGATTATGAACATATTATGTAGGATTAAGATAAATTTGAAGTAGAAGAGAGAAAAGAGGTCTCAGCTACAGATGCATAGCCCAAATATCTGGGAAAACAATCAAGAAGAAGTTGGGAAAAAGAAATCCAAAGACTGAGCCCTAGAACATCTGATATTCAGAAATCAGGATGATTAGGAGGAATCAGGTATGGAGATCGCGGAGTACCCAGAAAAGTAAAAAAGAAAATCAGCAAAGTGCTCTAGAAGTGAAGAGAAGAAGGTTAGTGATCTGTAGCCGTAGAAAGAAGACGAGACAAGGCAAAATCAGTAACACTAGGAATGAGAAGTGATCACTGGATTTAGCAACAAAAGTCAATGGAAATGAGATAAAAAGCAGTATGCATGAAGTGACAGGGAATAAATCTCCATCTTGGATTCAAGAAAGAACAGAATGAAAAACACAAACAGTCAACAGTCAGAAGAAATTTTGCTATATGTAGAAGAGAGAAAAGGTTGCTAACAAATGAGATCCAGAGATATTTTTTATTTTGCTTTAAGAAGGAAGACAAACAGTGTTTTTATAAACCAAGGGAAATTATCTGCTGATAGAGATGACACATAGGCAAAAATTATGGTATAAAACTGGGCAGTGCACTGTGCTAGACAGTAGAGACAGAACAGGTTGACCTTACTTGCAAGCTTACATGGTCTATCTATGAAAAGAAAAGCACATAAGAATCCAGAGGTACACAGGTAGAAAATCTAGTTAAAGTTTGCAGAAGTTTTCTCCTGCTGGTTTCAATCCTCTCAGTGAAACAGAAAGCAAGATAATCAGCTGAGAGTGAGAATGATTGAGGTTTTGGAGGCAAATGTGAAATATGAAATTTTAATCCAGGTGAGTGGAAGAGTGAGCACACTAGGGTAAAATAGTATATATGCCAAACAACAACATAGGACATTTGAATTTGGTGAACTTGAATATATGCCAAACAACAACATAGGGCATTTGAATTTGGTGAACTTGAATTTCTCTTGTCACTCTGAACTACATAGGCAGAGACAGAATTTACTTTTAATAATTGATGTTGACTTAGCAAAGCAAGCATAAAAGAATGAGAGATGGCCAAGGGAACTGAAGTGGCATGTAAGGAGTGATTATACTCATTCTCAGTGGAATCTAAATTGGGTGAGGAGGAACAAGAAGGCATAAAGGCAGTGAGAAATGGGTTAAAGGATGGGAACATCAATAAGCTGAAAATTCTGGTGCTTGACATCTAAAGAATATTATTCAATACCCCATGGTAGGACTCTTTCAATTCCTGATAACAGATTATGAGCTCTCCAGTGGTCCTACTGCTTCCTCTCTAAAATGAGTTAATCTTCTTGTGTATACTATTCATTTTCTATATCTAGCTTTTTCCCAACTGTAGATTAATTCTATTTTTAAAAAAATTACCAAGGCTCTCTCATACATTACATATTTTTTAAAAAAATCCATGTAAATTATCCAAATTATATTAACTTTTGAAACTTACCAACTACTAGTATAAGTAAAACCAACAAATGGCAGATGATGACCAGAAAATGCAGTATGTGTTGGTGGAGGCATTGTTTCCTAAAGGAAGGGGGAAAAAATCTGGTGAAAAATAGATAGTCATGACCTATATATTGGGCTATAAACATTAACTGTCAATGGAAATATGTGACTATTCCATTTAGGAACACTGGTAATTTTGGCACAGATATTAAGTGATAAAAAATTTACATCATGAACACTGGTACTATAAAATTATAATAAATGAAAATGAAGACTGAAAATTTGATAGTAACAGTACAGTCATTTACTGTATATATTCTGCCTTTGCAATTTTTCTAGATGATACAATTAACTTGCAAACTCAAAAGCAATACTCAGTGGTTTTGCAACCATTCAAGATGTACAGAGCAGAAAAAAATTTAAGCTGCTCTATGCTCAGATTCCTAGCCATGACTCGAACACCTAAAGTCATTCAAGCTTTCACACTGTAAACAAACATCCACTACATATATAAACATTTATGTTTCTTACATTTTTGTACCTTTTTTGAGAGATTCCACTGTTTAAATGACTCCCAAGTACAGCACTGAAGTTCTGTCTAGTATTTCTTTTTTTGGTACTGGGGTTCAACCAGGGACACTTTACCACTGAACTACATCCCCAGCCCTTTTGTTTTGTTTGTTTGTTTGTTTGGTGGGGGGGGGGTACGTACTGGGGATTTAACTGGGACACTCAACCACTGAGCCACATCCCTAGCCCTATTTTATATTTTATTTAGAGACAGGGTCTCAGTGATTTGAACTCATGATACTCCTGCTTCAGCCTCCCAAGCACTGGGATTATAGTTGTGTGACATGGCGCCTGGCTTACTTATTTTTTGAGACAAGTCCAGGCTAAATTGATGAAGGTCTCTCTAATTTACTCAGACTGGCCTCAAATTTGCAGTCCTCCCACTTCAGCCTCCCAAATTGCTGGGGTTACAGTCAAGTGCCACTGCACTCAGCTCTATCTAGTGAGAAAGCTATAATGTACCTTAACAGACTTAATAACATCTTAAATAAGCTTCATTCAGGCCATGAATTACAGTGTTGCTAAACATAAGTTCAATGCCAATGAATTAACAATATATGAGGAGTCTTTAAACAGCATCACACATAAAACACAATTATGTATTGGTAAGTTCATGAAAATGTTATGACCACAAAAACCTAAACATGTCTTTCTAAGAATGATGAATCAATGTTAGCTAATATAGTGTTCACAATAACTTTATAAAATATACTACCATGAATAATTAGAATTAACTATACCATAAATTTAATTTGGAATGACTCATAATTTCTGTTAACAGTGAATATAATATATAATTCTAATAATAAAATATTGGTGAGGAGCTGGGCAAGGTGGCACATGCCTGTAATTACTGTTACTCATGAGGCTGAGGCAAGAGGATCACAAGTTCAAGGCCACACTGAGCAACTCTGCAAGACTACTTCTCAAAAATCAGGCATGGTGGCACACTCCTATAATCCCAGCAGTTTGGGAGGCTGAGAGAGGAGCATCACAAGTTCAAAGCCAGCCTCAGCAACAAGGAGGAGCTAAGCAATTCAGTGAGACCCTACCTCTAAATAAAATACAAAATAGGGCTAGGAGTATATGGCTCAGTGGTTGAGTGCCCCTGAGTTCAATCCCTTCTATACCTCCCTCCCTGCAAATCAAAGAAAAGATTAAGAGCTGGGAATATAGCTCTGAGCTCAGTGGTATAGTATTTGTCTAACATATACAAAAACCTGGGTTCAATTCCCAGTAGAACAAATTTTTTTTTCAAGAGAGAGTGAGAGAGAATTTTTTAATATTTATTTTTTAGTTTTCGGCGGACACATCTTTGTTTGTATGTGGTGCTGAGGATTGAACCCGGGCCACACGCATGCCAGGTGAGCGTGCTACCTCTTGAGCCACATCCCCAGGGCCAGAACAAAAATTTTTTAAAGGATGCAAGGAAAGTCTATCTAGTTTTTTCTTGTGAAGTTTTGAAAGTGTAAGAGAAGTTCTTACATGCCTTGAGTGTATTAAGAACAGTAAAAAATCATACAAAATAAATATAAAAAATTTTAGTACAGAATAAAAACTACAAGAAGTAAAATTCAGTAAAACAAAACTCAAATGAAGAGAAGTAAAAAGGCAAAAAAAAAATCTACAAATTTTACATGCTTATTTTCCTAAATTTTAACATAACCTGATGATTCACAACAGAGATCAACACGCCATGCTGTCCTTGTAAGAATGGTAGAATATTTTTCTAGTTCACTTGTCTGCCATTTTCCTCAAGCAGAATAGCCTCAGGCTAGTAAGGCTCTAGACTTCCCCCATTCATTTCCTACCAAGTTTGCTATTTTTTGCAGCAACATGATTGGTGTGGTTATTTAGCTCTCCAAATTGAGTCTTCCCCTTCTGGCAGCAAATGCTATCTTTTACATCCAGAACCATTCTACTAGTACAAGTGTCACAACCAAGCAGATAATGAGGATGGAGGATGTGCTATGTGTGATTTTAACCAAAGCTAAGGAGTGTTTCATGAATAAATTCTCAATTTATTTCCCTTTGGTTAACATATTAAGCCATTAAATGTTTTTTGGCAGTTTTGACTAGATTCAGGACTGATTTTTTAGGGAGAGATTTCCCAACTCCTCCACTTTGCAATCAAGAAAGCATGCAATTTGTCTTCTTCTTAGGAAATCTACTGCAATAACTTATCAAAGAAGTTAAGTCTTTGAATTTTACTCAATTGTGAATAACTACATTGGCCCCAGTTAACTCTTCATTTCCCTATTAAATACTGGAAGTCTTGACTATTGTTTGATTAATAACTGATAAGGTGGTCCTAGTACAATATTGGTAAACCAAAAAATTACTTTATAAGCATATTTAAAAGAAACAGGAACAGAACTTCTTCATAATGTCATACTTACAGAATTTTTTAAACAGTCATCATCTACATCAAAATTCGATGTATCTGTTGGGCTACTAACTTCTGGAATATAAGGTGCTTCACAGTTTCTAATATTATCCCAATCAATTCCACTAAAAAATGGATGTTTCTTAAAGTCTTCTATTCCATTTTGACCAAGTCGATGCTCTCTGCTACAAATAAGTCTTCGAATAAGATCCTTAGCATTTTCAGATACATCAGTCACTTGGGGTGGAAACTGAAATCTCTCCTATACAAAGAATGACAGAAACAAAGTGAGTATAGATCAATATTAAGCTTATAAAGTAGTGTAATTGATTTGTATATTTTTCTTAAAAATACGTTTCATTTTTAAAATGCCTGGTAAGTATATTCTGGGAAATAGTACTAATACTAAAGGAGATATAGGGATGAATAAAGAAAAGATCATTTCCCTAAAAGAACTTTTAATTTTATATGTGACTTAGTCACATTTGTGCTACAGGAAGAGTAAATACTATAAAACCTTATACTGTTATTAGAATGAAAAGGACTGATTAAGAGTGGGAGAATTCAACTCAATATCTCAATAAGATGTAGATGGTTGATAATGTTTCTATACAATACAAACTAATTATTAACTTATTAATATTAAACATTTTTAAAGAATGTAATATGTATCTGATGCTATTAAAAGTCATTTACCCCTTTAACTCATTTAGTCTTTAACACTATCATCTTAGGTATGTACTACTACTATGGAAGAGGAAACCAAGTAATTTTCTCATCTAGTAGAATAACAAAAATGGATCTTGAACTGGAGTTATCTCACTCCAGAACTATGCTATTAAATACCATGTTACACTACAATAATTTGTTTTTTTAATATTTATTTTTTAGTTATAGGTGGATACAATGTCTTTATTTTACTTTATGTGGTGCTGGATTGAACCCAGTGCCTCACGCATGCTAGGCGAGCGCTTTACCTCTGAGCCACAACCCCAGCCCTACAATGATTTCTTAAATGCTGTCCCTGATTTTTCTTACAACTAACTAATCTTTCTTTGTAGCTAGTTACAACACTATCTTTGCAGGTAGGTGGACGAACAAAAACTTATATAAAACTGATTTATACACTTGTAAAGTGCCGAAGTCCAGCTGCAGCAAAATACCCAGGGGGGGTGATGAACTACTTGTGTAGATTGATACAGCAGGAGTAGGAGCCATTTATTGTAGGACAGGAGCGGTATTTATACATTCCACACAGCTTATCTTAATTAGCATAAACTCAATACAGCAGTCAACCAATAAGGAATCTCCAAACTTAATGGCTTGCTGGCATTACTTTACAAACCACTCCCTCTGGCATTTTGCAAGGCGCCATCCAGACCCTAACATTTCTCTGGCAAAATGCCAGGCGCCATCCTGACCTGTTTACAGACTCTTAACAGTAAAGCAAGTAATCATAATTGCATCACCAAAACAAAAGAACAGATTCTCATTCCCTTATGGGGGATATTCCTATTCATATGTAGGATTTTTGCAAGTGCTCACAATCTTCTGAAACTCTTCAAACTAAACCTTTCCTCTTATTATGTACAATATTTCTTATTTCACTTTGTACTAAGTAGATTAAAGTTTTTGTAAATTTCTTCCTGTCATACATTTGGATTGTTTCTAATGTTTCATGATCCTGAATAATATCAAAATAGATTATCTTGTATACACATCTTTGTCCTACTAAATATTTCAATTGGGTGGATTTCTAAAACTAAAGTTGCTTAATGAAAACTTCTAACCATTTGTTAAGGCATTTAGGTGCATGCCTGTAAGCTTCCAGACAGAAAGATTACATCAATTTATATTCCTATCAAAAATACCTCATAATGCTCAACACAATAAATTATTTAGTAGAGTACAATTTTTCTTTTAATTTGAAAATCTGACAAGAAAAAAAGGCATCTAATTTTTATTTATACTTGCATTTCATTTGTCAATACCATGGTTGAGATTTTTTACATACATTCTAGTCATAAATCCATGCATAGTGTCATGAGCAATGACTAAAATTGTCCATTATGTCCTTTGTTATTCAGTTGAAAAGACCATTCAATTTCCTACTCATTAGCATCTCCAAATAAAATATAGTAGAAAGCTATAACTAATAACTTTATGTATAATTTATGGATTGTCATGTTCCTACTAACAAATGTAGTTCACTGTTTTTAGAAAAATATTTTCTATTTCCATTTAATTAAACTATATTATTTATCATAATAATCTGGTTTAAAAAAGTAAAATATATACTAACTTTGTGATTCATAATTTTCCCATATGTCTCCACCAGAGATTCTGCATAGAATGGTGTTTCTCCATACAGCATTTCATACATACAGACCCCCAAAGACCACCAGTCACACTCAGGTCCATATCTGCCTTTTCCATCTTCCATTGCTTGAAGGATTTCAGGAGAAATGTAATCTGGGGTCCCAACTGCCACTGAGGACTGGACCTGAAGAAATTTACATTTTTATTAATCTACTGTAAGATATTAGGAACAAAATAATTATATATTATAAAATTACACTTGAGATTCACAACATACAATGTTACCTCACAACTACTACATCTTTGTCATTATCTGAATTTAGTCTCTCATTATATAGGAAACTTATATATAAGTAAGATTTTGTATAATCTCCATGTTAGTGCTTTTTCATATTACATAATACTATAGAATCTCTATTGTAGATGTTACTTAGTTGACTAGATTTAGAGTAACAATATGACTGGAATCATCATAGTTGTTAATAATAAACTAAATATTAGGTTTAAAATATTGACTTATTAACATCTGTATAATTAGTGTGTTTGTATATGTATAAATGGAACTGTGAAAATTTTACAATTAGAGGAGGGAGGGGACAATGAACAAAATTTAGGCCAATATTGAAGATTATGTTTAAACTTATGGTAAACTATGAAAAATAAATGCCAATGACAATGTAACAAAGTATTTACTAATGAAAAAATTATAAAGGGGATAAAGTATATACTTCAAAACCACAGTTTACACACACACACACACACACACACACACCCCCCAAAATTGTGGATATAATTCACTATAGCAGATTAGGTGTTAAATTAGAAAACTAGTTAACTAAAAAAGATCCTCGGTACATATAATCTAAGGTACCCTGAAATGGCACTTTATATTTTTAAAAGCATAGCAAAAACTGAACATTCTCAAGGTAAACAAGGCTTATTATTCTTGATTTTGCACACTAAATTACTAATCTCAATAATTAGGATAGGATTTAATTTGACAACACTGAGTTGACATAACTTAAAAATTCTTCATATGACCTCTTAAAAATACAACAGCGATTCTTATAAATATAAAAAAACAACTCTTAAAAAAAGAAATTCTGACGGGTCAATAAGCAAGAAATGGTTGACCAGGAAAGTGATAAGCATTAGAGCTGGGATGCGGTTGGAGTGTTCCTGGTTTTCATTTTCTAGGTACTTAGATTTTAAAATACATAAGGAACAAAATGAAAAGACCTATGAGATTATGTAAGGTAGGGACTTTGAAGGGAGGCTACCTATATTATATGCCCTTTACCTTAAGAGGTACATTATTTAGTGAAATGGAAAATTATAAAAATCTGCCACACAGTCAAGAATGACAAGAAGACTTGTTATTGTGGCTGATTTGTGAAATATATTTCTCCTGCAGAATAAAAATTCCTAATTTTAGATCACAAGATCTTAATATTTGGGATTCTAACTCACACTGCTTCTGAAGTCCATATGTTCTCAAGCCAAAAACTGGCATAAATCTTGGCCCTATAGTCAATTTGTTTGTCTCTATGAAGCAAAGCAAATTCAAAATTACTTTGGAGGACGAATGCTTAAATTTGGCCAGATACAATTCTCACACACACACACACACACACACAAAAAAATCTCACTAAGAATGAGCTCACAATCCAATAATATAAACCAAATGGGGAAACTGTCCATTTTAACTAGCAGTCAAAAATTCCAACAAACGATGTATTGTAACAAAGTATTCATTAATGAAAAAAATTATACAGGGGAAAATTAATTCCTAACAAATATGAGATCTTCTGTTTCAAATAAGTATGTTTAAAATTACTAAAGACACACAAAAAATTAAAAAAAAAACAGATATATACAAACAAGTCTCAGAAATGAATTTATTGAAATTTTGAAAATACAGTGAACAAATAGATTACATACATTGAAAAGAAGGTTACACCTGAAAAAGAGCTTAAGAAGTTCATCACCATCCAGTATGAAAAGATACAAAGATGAAAGATATACAAGAGTACCAACACTAGAGTGAGTAGGTTCAACATGAGAGAATAAAAGAAAGGACAAAATGCTGTAAAACAATGTTCAAAGAGTTACACCTTTAATATTTTTCAAGAATAATATAAGGCTTGAATCCTTGGAATCAGGAGGCTTTTTAGTCCTGAAAACATAAAACCAGTTCCACTTCTATACCTACTATAGTTAAATTATGGTACACCAAAGGCAAATAGATTTTAAAAAAACATTGAAACACCCCCCCCCAAATGATTTTTTGTGGTGTGTGTGTGTGTGTGTGAGTGTGTGTGTGTGTGTGTGTGTGTGTGTGTGTGTGTGTTGCTGTGTATTGAACCAGGTGAGGCAAGCACTCTATCAACTGAGCTATATACCCAGCCCACTAAAAGATTATGTAAGAGGTTGCGGGTGCAGCCTAGTGATAGAGCACTTGCCTGGAATGCTGAAGGTCCTAAGGTTCAATCACCAGTACTGCAAAAATATAAAAAGATTATCTACCAAAGAATGACAATTAGATTGACAGATGAAATATTAATACTACCAAATAGCAGTGACAACAAATGGAATTATAACTTACAAGTAATGAGATAAAATAATTATCAATACAATATTTCCTACTGTATTAGTCACCTTTGTATTGCTGTGACTAAAATACTTAACAGCAATAAGTAAGAAAAGTTTATTCAGGAATTAGTCACCTTTGTATTAGTCATCTTTGTATTAGTCAGCTTTGTATTGCTGTGACCAAAATACTTTACAACAACAAGTAAGAAAAGTTTATTCAGGCTTATGGTTTCAGAGGTTTGGTCCATGGTTGGCTAACTTCATTGCTCTATACCTGAGGCAAGGCAAAACACTGTGGCAGCAGGATGTGATAGAGGACAGTTGTCAGCTCATGACAGCCAAGAAGCACAGAGGGGAAAGGATAAGTAAGAGATACAGTCCAAGACTATGTTCCCAATGCAGCTATCACCCAGGAGGTCATTCAAATTATTAATCCAACAAATAGAGTAATCTACTGATGAGTTTACAACTCTTATCAGTCTTTTAAATTTTCAACACTGCCTGACATATGAGTTCTTTGGGATCAATTTTAGATCCAAACCATAATATCCATCTATCTAAATTAAGATACAGTAATGTGTTAAAGACATTTTCATAAAAAGACTGAGTGAGCTGTAACTTATAGATCCTTTTAGAAAAGTACTAAAGGGTATACTTCAAAAAACACAAACTCAGATAGAGGAATGTGATACTAGAAGCAATCAAAAATAAAGATATTAGTAAATTTAAACATGTACTTACATGATTATTTATTACATAACATAATGGAGGAGGAGGAGGAGGAGGAGGAAGAGGGGAAAGAATAACATGACAAGGAAGAAAATGTCAACTACTATTAAGGTCAAAAACTAAGATGTCGAGACCGGAGGAGGAAGACGCGCCAGGGGCCCAGCCACACGGGAGGAGGAAGATGCCAGGCACCCAGCCAGACCGGAGGAGAAAGTCCGGCCCCGCCCTGAGTGCTAGTCTGGAGGAAGCCCATCAACCCTTAAAACCCATTAAAGGGGGTGTGGCTACCAGCACAGATCTGCGGCTGATCCAGGTACCCGGTTTCCAACTCCCCCACCCTTAGCTGTGCTAACTCAAAATATTTCCCACAAGCTTTTGGGGGTGTAGCTATCAACGCAAAACAACAATTGTACAGGCACCTGGTTTCTACCTCAGAGACTGAGTAGAGAAGATACAGATGGAAGCTCATTTCCTTTCACACTGGCTATACCCACCACCTTGAATACAGAGGCTCAATCTAGAAATAGACAACAGCACCTACTGGAAGCAAAGAAAACAGTGTTCGGAGAGACTTATTTTTTCTCTTTCTTTCTCTTTTCTTCTCTCTCTTCCACAACTTCATCATATGTGAAACCAAGAACTGTGCATGAACAAGCGAATTACCAAAGTAATATAATATAGAGGAATTGCATATACCCCACCTCTCACCGATTTTTTTTATTTCTATCTTACTTCCCTTTTCCTTCTCTTATTTCTCTTTTCTTCCTTGTTATTTTTTTTCTTTTTTTTAATTCGTATTCTATCCCACTTTCAATCTCCTAACTTTTGCTATCTATACATAGGGTAACTATCTAAATAGATAGGAGGTTGAGTTGATACATTCTTCCATAAATTACCAGTAGTGGTTAGAATTCTCCAAAGGTGCTAAGTTAGTTTAACCTCATACCCTGACTCCTTTCCCTCTAAGTATAACATCCTTCATCTGAAATAAAGTTTTCTATATGTCATCAGATATGGTATGCCTTTTATAAAACTAATGAATATATTCGTAAGTAATAATTAAAACCAATATCTATAGTCTTAGAATCTAACTATAAATGTATTAATAATGAAAACTTGTGCTTAGATAATGTACTGTTGATACTGAGATCTGTTAACATTGTCTTTCTCCGAAAAAGAAGGATTTTGGAGCTATACAAGAACAATACAAATATATAAGAGGAAAAACATTAGCACAACAGTTTCACAAAGCTAGAAAGAATGATGAGCAGTATGAAAAGACAAGGAAAGAAAGGACCACAAACAATACAGGTCAATTCAACATTAGATGAAGTAATTTCTGCAGCTGATGGAATGTCAGACAAAGTTCAGGATATACATGCTTCAGATGATCTGGAGTCTCAAGGAAGATATTATACATCAATTTCAGACAATGAAAAATCACTTTGACAATGAATTGCATAACAAATCCAAGAAGCAAAAGATCAAATCTATAGGGAGATAGAGGATATAAAAAACAAACAGAAATCCTGGAAATGCAGGAAACAATAAACCAAATTAAAAACTCAAATGAGAGTATTAACAGCAGAGTAGAACACTTAGAAGATAGAACTTCAGACAACGAAGACAAAGTTTTTCAACTTGAAAAGAACATAGACAGCTCAGCGAGAATGTTAAGAAATCATGAGCAGAACATCCAAGAATTATGGGATAACATCAAGAAACCAAACCTAAGAGTCATTGGGATACAAGAGGGTACAGAGGTCCAAACCAAGGGAATGAGCAATCTATTCGATGAAATAATACTAGAAAACTTCCCAGACTTAAAGAATGAAAAAGAAGTCCAAATACTAGAAGCCTACAGGACAACGAATGTACAAAATCATAAGAGATCCACACCAAGACACATAATAATGAAGATGCCCAACATACAGAATAAGGAGAGAATCTTTTCTCTAAAAGAGAGAGGAAGCAGATTACATTTAGGGGTAAACCAATCAGGAAAACTGCTGATCTTTCAACACAGACTCTGAAAGCTAGAAGATCCTGGAAAAACATATTTCAAACGCTGAAAGAAAAAGGGTTTCAACAAAGAATCATATATCCAGCGAAATTAAGCTTCAGGATTGAAGATAAAATAAAAATCTTCCATGATAAACAAAAGTTAAAAGAATTTGCAGCTAGAAAACCAGCTCTTCAAAACATCCTTGGCAAAACATTACAGGAAGAGGAAATGAAAAATAACAATGAAAACCAACAGCGGGAGGTAGTACAGTAAAGGAAAAACTAAGCATAGAGGAAAAACAAATGATGTTAAATATCGTACATAACCAAATATGGCTGGAAATACAAACCATATCTCAATAGTAACCCTAAATATTAATGGCTTCAATGCACCAATCAAAAGACATAGGCTAGTAGAATGGATTAAAAAAAAGATCCAACAATATGCTGCCTATAGGAGACTCATCTGATAGGAAAAGACATACACAGACTGAAGGTGAAAGGTTGGGAAAAATCATATCACTCATACGGACCCCAGAAGCAAGCAGGGGTGTCCATACTTGTATCAAATAAAATAGACTTCAAGCCAAAGTTAATCAAAAGGGATAAACAAGGACACTACATACTGCTCAAGGGAACCATACACCAACAAGACTTGACGATCATTAATATATATGCCCCAAACAATGGTGCAGCTGCATTCATCAAACAAACTCTTCTCAAGTTCAAGAGTCTAATAGACAACAACACAATAATCATGGGAGATTTTAATACACTTCTCTCACCAATGAACAGATCTTCCAATCAAAAGTTGAATAAAGAAACCACAGAGCTCAATAATACAATTAATAACTTAGACTTAATTGATATATACAGAATATACCACCGAACATTAAGCGGAAACACTTTCTTCTCAGCAGCACATGGATCCTTCTCAAAAATAGCCCATATATTATGTCACAGGGCAAATCTTAGCAATTACAAAGGAGTTGAGATACTACCATGCATTTTATCTGATCATAATGGAATGAAATTGGAAATCAATAATAAAATGAGAAAGGAAAAATCCTACATCACATGGAGATTAAACAATATGCTACTGAATGAACAAAGGGTTACAGAAGACATCAAAGAGGAAATTAAAAAATTCTTAGACGTAAACGAAAACTCAGACACAACATATCAAAATCTCTGGGACACTATGAAAGCAGTACTAAGAGGAAAATTCATTTCATGGAGTTCATTCCTTAAAAGAAAGAAAAGTCAACAAATAAATGACCTCACACTACACCTCGAAGCCTTAGAAAAAGAAGAACAAATCAGCAGCAAATACAATAGAAGGCAAGAAATAATTAAAATTAGAGCTGAAATCAATGAAATCAAAACAAAATAAACAATCAAAAAATTGACAAAACTAAAAGTTGGTTCTTTGAAAAAATAAATAAGATTGATAAACCACTAGCCATGCTAACAAAGAGAAGAAGAGAGAGAACCCAAATTACTAGCTTATAGGATGAAAAACGCAACATCACACCAGACAATTCAGAAATACAGAAGATAATTAGAAATTATTTTGAAACCCTGTACTCTAATAAAATAGAAGATAGTGAAGGCATCGATAAATTCCTTAAGACATATGAACTACCCAGATTGAATCAGGAAGATACAAACAACCTAAACAGACCAATATCAAGTGAGGAAATAGAAGAAACCATCAAAAGACTACCAATCAAGAAAAGCCCAGGACTGGATGGATATACAGCAGAGTTTTACAAGACCTTTAAAGAAGAACTAATACCAATACTCCACAATCTATTTCAGGAGATACAAAAAGAGGGAGAACTTCCAAATTCATTCTATGAGGCCAATATCACCCTGATTCCCAAACCAGATAAAGACACCTCAAAGAAAGCAAACTACAGACCAATATCCCTAATGAATTTAGATGCAAAAACCCTCAATAAAATTCTGGCAAATTGTATACCAAAACATATAAAAAAGATCGTGCACCATGATCAAGTAGGATTCATCCCTGGGATGCAAGGCTGGTTCAATACACGGAAATCAATAAACGTTATTCACCACATCAATAGACTTAAAGATAAGAACCATATGATCATCTCGATAGACGCAGAAAAAGCATTCGACAAAGTACAGCATCCCTTTATGTTCAAAACATTAGAAAAACTAGGGATAACAGGAACTTACCTCAACATTGTAAAAGCTATATATGCTAAGCCTCAGGCTACCATCATTCTAAATGGAAAAAAACTGAAGGCATTCCCTCTAAAATCTGGAACAAGTCAGGGATGCCCTCTCTCACCACTTCTATTCAATATAGTTCTGGAAATACTGGCCAGAGCAATTAGACAGACAAAAGAAATTAAAGGCATCAAGATAGGAAAAGAAGAACTTAAACTATCACTATTTGCGGATGATATGATTTTATACCTAGAAGACCCAAAAGGGTCTACAAAGAAACTACTAAAGCTAATAAATGAATTCAGCAAAGTGGCAGGATATAAAATCAACACGCATAAATCAAAGGCATTCCTGTATATCAGCGACAAATCTTCTGAACTGGAAATGAGGAAAACCACCCCATTCACAATATCCTCAAAAAAAAAAAAATACAATACTTGGGAATCAACCCAACAAAAGAGGTGAAAGATCTATACAATGAAAACTACAGAACCCTAAAGAGAGAAATAGAAGAAGATCTTAGAAGATGGAAAAATATACCCTGTTCATGGATAGGCAGAACTAACATCATCAAAATGGTGATATTACCAAAAGTTCTCTATAGGTTCAATGCAATGCCAATCAAAATCCCAACCAAAGCAATTGCAAAAGCAATCATGAAATTCATATGGAAAAATAAAAGACCCAGAATAGCAAAAGCAATTCTAAGCAGGAAGTGTGAATCAGGAGGTGTAGCGATACCAGATTTCAAACTGTACTACAGAGCAATAGTAACAAAAGCAGCATGGTACTGGTACCAAAATAGGCGGGTGGACCAATGGTATAAAATAGAGGACACAGAGACCAATCCACAAATAGTTGTAATTACAACTATCTTATATTCGATAAAGGGGCTAAAAGCATGCAATGGAGGAAGGATAGCATCTTCAACAAATGGTGCTGGGAAAACTGGAAATCCATATGCAACAAAATGAAACTGAATCCCCTTCTCTCGCCATGCACAAAAGTTAACTCAAAATGGATCAAGAACCTTGATATCAAATCAGAGACTATGCGTCTGATAGAAGAAAAGGTTGGCTCTGATCTACATATTGTGGGGTTGGGCTCCAAATTCCTCAATAGGACACCCATAGCACAAGAGTTAATAACTAGAATCAACAAATGGGACTTACTCAAACTGAAAAGTTTTTTCTCAGCAAAAGAAACAGTAAGAGAGGTAAACAGGGAGCCTACATCATGGGAACAAATGTTTACTCCTCACACTTCAGATAGAGCCCTAATATCCACAGTATACAAAGAACTCAAAAAATTAGACAATAAGAAAACAAATAACCCAATCAACAAATGGGCCAAGGACCTGAACAGACACTTCTCAGAGGAGGACATACAATCAATCAACAAGTACATGAAAAAATGCTCACCATCTCTAGCAGTCAGAGAAATGCAAATCAAAACCACCCTAAGATACCATCTCACTCCAGTAAGATTGGCAGCCACTATGAAGTCAAATAACAACAAGTGCTGGCGAGGATGTGGAGAAAAGGGTACTCTTGTACATTGCTGGTGGGACTGCAAATTGGTGCAGCCAATTTGGAAAGCAGTTTGGAGATTCCTGGGAAAGCTGGGAATGGAACCACCATTTGACCCAGCTATTGCCCTTCTCGGACTACTCCCTACTTAAAAATAGGTACTATTCCCTACCTTAAAAGAGCATACTACAGGGATACTGCCACATCGATGTTCATAGCAGCACAATTCACAATAGCTAGACTGTGGAACCAACCCCGATGCCCCTCATAGATGAATGGATAAAAAAAATGTGGCATTTATACACAATGGAGTGTATAAAAATGACAAAATCATGTAATTTGCAGGGAAATGGGTGGCATTAAAGTAGATTATGCTAAGTGAAGCCAGCCAATCCCTAAAAAACAAATGCCAAATGTCTTCTTTGATATAATGAGAGCAACCAAGAACAGAGCAAGGAGGAAGAGCAGGAGGAAAAGATTAACATTAAATAGAGTCATGAGGTGGGAGGGAAAGGGAGAGAAAGGGAAATTGCATGGAAATGGAAGGAGACCCTCATTGTTATACAAAATTACATATAAGAGGTTGTGAGAGGAATGGGGAAAAAATAAGGAGAGAAATGAATTACAGTAGATGGGGTAGAGAGAAAAGATGGGAGGGGAGGGGAGGGGGATAGTAGAGGATAGGAAAGGTAGCAGAATACAACAGTTACTATTATGGCATTATGTAAAAATGTGGATGTGTAATTGATGTGATTCTGCAATCTTTGTAATGTTTTGAATAACCAATAAAAAAAATTAAAATTAAAAAAACTAAGGTGTCTTATAAATAATTACAACTATAATTTGTCGATTTAAACTTAATACAATACAATTCTTTTAAAATCCACCCACTTTACCTCCCTACCCTCATTCCCCCCCACAAAAAAAAAAGAAAGAAAAAAAACCCTAAAATACTAGAAAACAGTAACATTCTACTGAGGAAATGATTAGGATTAAAAGGGTCTGTTTTTAAAAAGGTCTGTTTCTTAGTTGTCTTAAAGTAATAATTCCCCCATTTCCCTCCCCGTAGTACCTGGCAATTATCATTGAACTTTTGAGTATTTTTTAATTTGGCTCCTCTAGGTACCTCATATAAATGGGATTAGATATTATTTGTTCTTTTGTAACTGGATTATTTTACTTGTATGTCCTTAAGGTTCACCCATGTTATCACATATATAAGAATGCTCTTTCTTTTCAAGGCTGATAAGTCACTGTGTCTATATACTCATTCTGTTAACAGACATTTGAGTAGCTTTGAATTTTTGGCCATTGTAAATAATGCTGCTATGAACATGGGCATAAAAACATCTGTTCAAGCCTCTGTTTTTATTTCTTTGGGGTATTTATGCATAATAGAAATTGCTGGATTACTTGATAATTTTATTTTTAATTTCTTGAAGAACTATCCATATTTTTTCCATAGCAGCTATACTATGCTACATTTCTATCAACAGTGCCCCAAAGTTCCTATTTATTCACATCCTTGACAACACTTCTTATTTTCTGCTTTATGACCAGCCATTCTAGGTATAAGGTGCCCAATATAACTTTGATTTGCCTTTCTATAAGGATTAGTTTTAGTGAGTGTTTATTGGCCATCTGTGTATCTTCTTTGGAAAATTGTCTATTGAAGTCCCTTGTGGTTTTCTTCAATGGGGTTATTTTTGTTGAGTTTGATTAGTTCTTTTATTCATTTTTTAAATTAACATGTTATTAGATATGATTTGCAAATATTTTCACCCATTCAACATGTTGCCTTTTAACTCTGAAGACTGTGTAGAATGATGCACAAAATTTTTTGAGGATATAGGACAACTTATTTTTCTTTTGTTGCCTATGATTTTTGTATTATGCTGAGAAATAACTATCAAATCCAATGTCCTAAAGCTTTCACCTATGCTTTCTTCTAAGAGTTTTATAGTCTTAGTTTTTATATTTAAGCATTTAATTCATTTTGAGGTTTTTTTTTTTATTTCTTTGTAGTACCAGTGAATGAACCTAAGGGAGCTTAGCCACATCCCTAGCCCTTTGTATTTTTTGAGACAGGGTCTCACTAGGTTGCTTATAGCCTCACTAAATTGAATCTGCAATCCTTCTGTTTGGCCTCCCTAGGTGCTGGGATTATAGATGTGCACCACCACACCCAGCTTGAGTTAATTGTTATATATGATGTAAACTAAGTTTCTTTTTTTAAATTTTTTTTCTTGTTTTATTTTTTATTTATTTCTTTTTCTTTTTTTATAATTTTATTTTTTTAAAATTTTTTAACTACCCGAAAGCAGCAGAAAGCATTACAATTCTATTACATATATAGGGCACAATTTTTCATATTTCTGATATAAAGTATGCTCACGCCAATTTATGCCGTTATACATGTTCTTTTTTGCATTACAATTCTTTTTTTTTCACCTTTATACCACAATTTATCATATCTCCATAGATATGTTGCCACCAAATTCACATTTTCATACATGTATTTTGTACAATGATGAGGGTCTCCTTCCACCATCCATGCAATCACCTTCTCCCTTTCTTTCTCTCCCAACCCTCTTCCCTATCTAGAGGTAATCTTCTTCCCATGCTCTTCCTCCCTACCCCATTTTGAGTCACCCCCCTTATATCAGAGAAGACATTCGGCTTTTGGTTTTTCGGGATTAGCTAACTTCACTTAGCATAATCTGCTCTAATGCCATCCATTTCCCTGCAAATGCCATGATCTTATTATTTTTCAGTGCTGAGTAATACTCCATTGTGTATAAATGCCACATTTTTTTTTATCCATTCATCCATTGAAGGACATCTAGGTTGGCTCCACAGTTTAGCTATTGTGAATTGTGCTGCTATAAATACTGATGTGGCTGTGTTCTGTAGTATGCTGTTTTTAGGTCCTTTGGGTATAGTTCCAGAAGAGTAGTTGTATATGTACACCATGCCTTTATTTTATTTTATGTGGTGCTAAGGATCTAACCCAGTGCCTCACACATGCCAGGCAAGTTCTCTGTGACTGAGCCCCAGCCCAAGTTTTTTGTTTTGACTGGAAGCATGTTGTAAAAATTGATTAACTTAAGTGTAAATATTTTAAAAAGTTAAAGATAACTATTAAAATATTGAACATAAAAGGTATAACTTCCAAAATAGAAAAAGAAATAAAAGTTACTAAAAATGTATTCTTTCTGAATAAGCATGAAACACATAAAAAATTGGTCTGCTATAAAATTATAAAACAAATTTCAACTAATGCCAAAAAATGAATCTTCAAGCCCATTTTCCAACAAAATAAAACTAGAAATAAGCCAATTAATTAACTAGTATAACACTATAGATATGAAAAGGTATACCTATAAATAATTATGATCCAATGAAGTTGGAAAAGACTTAGAATTAAGCAATAGTAAATGTTCTTTTTTAAAAAAATATTTATTTTTTAGTTGTACACAATACCTTTATTTTGTTTATTTGTTTATTTTTTTATGTGGTGCTGTGGATCAAACCCAGGGCCTTGCCTGTGCTAGGCGAGCGCTCTACCACTGAGCCACAACCCCAACCCAGTAAATGTTCTTTATAAATATTTACAAAAAAAAAAAAGAGAGAGAAATACAAACAAACAACAGTAGGAATGAATAAGGTGCAAAACTACACATACAAAAGAGATTTTATAACTAAGTAGAGGGTAATTTGAACAAATTTACTCCAATAAAACTGGAAACTCAGAGAAAATGGACAATGTTCAGAAAAATGTAACTTACCAAAACTGACTCAGGAAGAAACAGAAAACCAAACAGACCTATAACCATTAAAAAGTTTTAATCAATAGTTAAAAAAAAAAAAAGAAAGAAATCTGCCTGTAAAACAAACAAAATAACAAAAGAAAACCAAAACCTCACCAAGGCTAAGGTAATTTATAATTAATTTTATGAATTACAAAAGAAACAGACAATCACTGAATTATATTAACTGTCCTAGAGCTAAAATGAGTAAGAGGAGAGAATAGGGTTTACCTACTCATTTTATAAAGCTACTCCAATATCAAATATGATCAATCTCATTAATGAATGTCAGGTAATAATCCTATATAAAACATTAGCATTAGCAGAATCAATCTAGCAATCTTTTAAAATATGTCAATATGAAATTGTGATAAAGTTAGGTTCATCCAAAGAATGGTGGCTTAACACTGAAAAATCTAAGTCATTCACCAAATTGAAATAATAAAGGGAAAACACCGTAACATTATCTCAATGAATACAAAAATTATTTGATTACAATCATAATGGTAAACTCTTGGTAATCAGAAATAAAAAGAAATTCCTTAATCTGATGAAAGATATTTGAAACTACAGAAACACCACCATAAAGTCACAAGACAAGATATTCATTATCACTACACACCTCTTTGTTTTTTGTTTTTGTTTTTGTTTTGGAACCAGGGATTGAAACTAAGGGCACCTAACCCTTGAGCCACATCCCTAGCCCTTTTTATTTGTTATTTTGAGGGTCTCACTAAGTTAATGAGGCTGGCTTTGAACTTGTCATCCTGTTGCCTCAGCCCCCACAGGTGATGGGATGATAGGCATGCACCACCAAGCCCAGATACCTCATGTATTTAACATTCTACTGGATAATAAAAGGGGGAAAAATCCAGAGATGACCTTTATTTGTAGATTATATGACAGTCTGTATAAAAAATTTAAAAGCATGTACAAATTACTTTGAACTGATAAAAATTTAGCAAGATAACTAGAGTCAGAATGAACACAGAAAACCAACTGTGGCCTAAAAAGAGCTATATGCTATTAAACTGCAAATCCAAACTGCAATTTATCATAACCAAAAAAAATTCACAAGGTATCTAGGAATAAATATAATATGTTATTATTTACTATTATTAAGCAAAAAATAGATTAATAATAGTAAATATTGTAAAATTTAACTAACAGAAATACAAAGAACTCTAAAATAATTATAATGAATACATTTATGAAAGGGAATATCCCATGTTATAAATTCCCCAAATCAATCTCTAAATTCAGTGTAGGTCTTCAAGCTTGTATTTGTTAAAGAATATCTATACCTGGGTACGGGTATGAATATAAACCATTGTAACAATTACATGGAAAAACAAAGGGGCAAGAATAGTCAAGAAAATTTTAGAGGAAGAAAAAGAATTACAATGGACATTTCTACATCAGAAACTGAATTCTGAAGGTAAAATGATTAAATGACTCAGATTTAAGAGCCAAAAAGCAACATCATGATTAATACTTAAAGTCACAGACTTTGGTAAAGGCTCCTAGATTTGGGGAAGCTGCCCAGGTTAAAATAAAAATAACAATGATCCACATATAATAATAATATGTTCAAACAGTAGGAATAAATGAGACAACCTAAAAGCTTCTGGAGATATACAGAAAGACTATAATAGAAGAACTGAGAACCAGAATGACAACAAATGCCTCAACAGAAGACAATATAATTCATCTAACTTCTAATAGAAAAATCACTTCAAATCTAGAATACTATGTCCAAAATATCAATCAGATAAGAGAGTAGATGTCAGGGGCAATACATGGGTTGTGTGTGAACTGTGTTGTGCATTGTAGCCTAGTGAGGGGTTAAGTCTGGCACTGGGAACTTCCCATGACACCCCCACAGGGATTGATCACCTGATTCAGGTGAACTCCTCCAAAGCTCTGCCAAAGATTCCACACAGCACCTGAGATGGGTGTGACCTACCAAAATGCCAATCAACCTGCTGACCACAAGATATCATATAGCAAGACTCCACCCTTGAAACCTTATTCCTGCCTTTGACGTAACCCCTTACATAGACCACTGGAGCCCTCTTTCCTTTGTCTAGTTCCAGCACCCATGTGGACTAGATCTATCAGGGGCTCTGCTTTTAGGAAATATATTTCTGACTACTTGTGTTTTGTTCTTCACTAATTATTTGAGACTTTAAGTTTCTATGTGGCTTACATCATCCTTGGCAGGAAGACAAACCCACCCAATGAGACACTGGCCGTCACCCCTATTAGGTAGAAATTAGGTCATTTGTCAGACATTGAAAATTATGAAATATTTCCTTCCATTCGAACCTTCCTCAGGCAGCTACCATCAGTGAAAAGGACATACAAGAGATCTAGAAACAGAGGATCCAATATCATAGAGCAACACAGTAAATTCCATGATAAGGGTGTATTCCTAGGAAGACAGTTCTGCAGTAGGCCTAAAGAAGGAACAGTCAAGTGAGCTGGGGTTGTGGCTCAGCAGTAGAGCACTCACCTAGCACAAGAGAGTGCTGGATTCAAACCTCAGCACTCATAAAAATAAGTAAATAAAATAAAGGTATTGTGTCCAACTACAAAAAAAAAAAACAGTCAAGATTAGGAGAGCAGAAGGCAAGACTTCAGTATAGATATCTTCAAGAGATAAAAGGGAATTGCTTATTTGTATAATGTATCTGAGAAGAAAAAGGAATTGCTAAATTAACATTTTGTGGAAAGCTTGTGATAAATAGGTATGAATTAAAATTTTAAAACTAAGCCATTAGGGCTTAGTGGTAGAGCCTTTGCCTGGCATTCCTGAGGCCCTGGATTGAATCCCCAGAACTGCAAAAAACAAACAAACAAAAAACAACTAAGGAATGTAAAGTGGCTACTTACTTCAGGGAGAATGAAAAAATGAAGAAATGCAATTAAAACAAACTTTATAGCACACTATGAATATTAGTATCATCATAAAAAAAACTGAAAGAGGATTTAATGGCAGATTATGTGGTAATTACACGAGAAGAAGGAAAGGAAGTGAACTGGTTGAATAGAGGGGACTAAGAGACCTGAAGGTTCATCTTCCAAGATAGGAAATAAGTAAATTGGGGAGAGGGGAGGTACTAGGGGTTGAACAAGAGGAGCTTAACCACTGAACCACATTCCCAGTTCCCCTTTTTTTTAATATTGTTTTTGGAACAAAGTCTCACTAAATTGCTTGGGGCCTTGGTAAGTTGTTACAGCTGGCTTTGTACTCATGATCCTCCTGCATCAGCCTCTTGAATTTCTGGGATTATAGGACTATGCGACTACACCCAGTTAAATAGAATCTTAATAAATAAGAGAAAGCAGCACGAATATATTAAGAAATATGTAAATAAATGAAATGCTAGAAGAAAGGGTCAAAAGTTCAAGTATCTTTCTCTAGGGAAACATTTGGAGGAGAGAAGAATTAGAATTATTTTTGTTATATATCTTCCTAAAATATGTAGGCATCATTTTCATGAAAATACAAAATGATCTTGCAGTACAAATGTACAGTCCAACCTTGTGCTCTGAGGGGGATACTTTAGGACCTCTCTCTGTACAACTGTTCTCTCTCTCTCTCTCTCTCAATCCAATGTCAAGCCAGATTCCAGCTGTTACAGCTAACCCAACTTTGGTCTCTTCTCCTAATCTCTGAAGAAATGTTATACTCTGCTCCAACTCTAGCTTTCTTCAGGACAGTTGGGAACTGTTCCAACCATGGGCAATTAAGAGGATAATTATCTTAATGCTGTTTGTTGTCTATTATCCAAAAATGTCTGTCTCAGATATTGTATCTAATTTTATAGCGGGATGGCTAATTCTATACTAATTATTCCTAACAACATGGCCAAAGAGGTATTATAATAAGCTTTAAAAAATATCTTCAGGATAAGTATTCAGAACTGAAATTACCAATCCAGAATAATGTGCTACTTTCATTGCCTTTAGAGTATATTATAGTAAGCTGTTCTAAAAAAAAAAAAAAAGTTTCTCCCACTCCATTCACAATATCCTCAAAAAAAATGAAATACTTGGGAATCAACCTAACAAAAAGGTGAAAGACTTATTCAATGAAAACTTCAGAACCCTAAAGAGAGAAATAGAAGATCTTAGAAGATGGAAAAATATACCCTGTTCATGGATAGGCAGAACTAACATCATCAAAATGGCGATATTACCAAAAGTTCTCTATAGGTTTAATGCAATGCCAATCAAAATCCCAACGGCATTTCTTATAGAAATAGGGAAAGCAATCATGAAATTGATATGGAAAAATAAAAGACCCAGAATAGCAAAAACAATGCTAAGCAGGAAGTGTGAATCAGGCGGTTTAGCCATACCAGACTTCAAACTGTACTACAGAGCAATAGTAACAAAAACAGCATGGTACTGGTACCAAAATACGCGGGTGGACCAATGGTACAGAATAGAGGACACAGAAACCAATCCACAAAACTACGACTATCTTATATTTGATAAAGGGGCTAAAAGCATGCAGTGGAGGAAGGATACCATCTTCAACAAATGGTGCTGGGAAAACTGGAAATCCATATGCAACAAAATGAAACTGAATCCCCTTCTCTCGCCATGTACAAAAGTTAACTCAAAATGGATCAAGAACCTTGATATCAAATCAGAGACTCTGCGTCTGATAGAAGAAAAAGTTGGCAATGACCTACATACTGTGGGGTCGGGCTCCAAATTCCTCAATAGGACACCCATAGCACAAGAGTTAATAACTAGAATCAACAAATGGGACTTACTCAAACTGAAAAGTTTTTTCTCAGCAAAAGAAACAGTAAGAGAGGTAAATAGGGAGCCTATATCATGGGAACAAATGTTTACTCCTCACACTTCAGATAGAGCCCTAATATCCACAGTATACAAAGAACTCAAAAAATTAGACAATAAGATATCAAATAACCCAATCAACAAATGGGCCAAGGACCTGAACAGACACTTCTCAGAGGAGGACATACAATCAATCAACAAGTACATGAAAAAATGCTCACCATCGCTAGCAGTCAGAGAAATGCAAATCAAAACCACCCTAAGATACCATCTCACTCCAGTAAGATTGGCAGCCATTATGAAGTCAAACAACAACAAGTGCTGGCGAGGATGTGGGGAAAAGGGTACACTTGTTCATTGTTGGTGGGACTGCAAATTGGTGAGGCCAATTTGGAAAGCAGTATGGAGATTTCTTGGAAAGCTGGGAATAGAACCACCATTTGACCCAGCTATTCCCCTTCTCGGTCTATTCCCTAAAGACCTACAAAGAGCATGCTACAGGGACACTGCTACATCGATGTTCATAGCAGCACAATTCACAATAGCAAGACTGTGGAACCAACCTAGATGCCCTTCAATAGACGAATGGATAAAAAAAAATGTGGCATTTATACACAATGGAGTATTACTCTGCATTAAAAAATGACAAAATCATAGAATTTGCAGGGAAATGGATGGCAGTAGAGCACATTATGCTAAGTGAAGCTAGCCAATCCCTAAAAAACAAATGCCAAATGTCTTCTTTGATATAAGGAGAGTAACTAAGAACAGAGCAGGGACGAAGGACATGAGAAGAAGATTAACATTAAACAGGGATGAGAGGTGGGAGGGAAAGGGAGAGAGAAGGGAAATTGCATGGAAATGGAAGGAGATCCTCAGGGTTATACAAAATTACATACAAGAGGAAGTGAGGGGAAAGGAAAAAATAATACAAGGGGGAGAAATGAATTACAGTAGAGGGGGTAGAGAGAGAAGAGGGGAAGGGAGGGGAGGGGGGATAGTAGAGGATAGGAAAGGCAGCAGAATACAACAGACACTAGTATGGCAATATGTAAATCAATGGAAATGTAACTGATGTGATTCTGCAATCTGTATACGGGGTAAAAATAGGAGTTCATAACCCACTTGAATCAAAGTGTGAAATATGATATATCAAGAACTATGTAATGTTTTTAACAACCAACAATAAATAAATAAATAAATAACAACAAAACAAAAAAAGTTTCTCAAAAAAAAGTTTCTACCAATTAAAGTTTATATTAATTAATTAATACATTAGCATGGGAACATACAACCAAGGAGATTTTCTGGAAGAAAAAAAAATGAATTCATTTGTTGAGCACTGTCCCTCAGAATAAATACATAATTAGGAAAGAAAAAATAAATTTTAAAAAGTGGGGATAAAGTAACATTCCTTTTTCTACAGGAGTCTTCTTTTTCCTTACCTTATGAAAATGTAGAAATATCTCAAGTACAATAATACATAGTTACCAGCTAATGAACAAACAAGCACTCATAAAATATCAATCTCAAGATTACGAATATGAGCAGGTAAAATGGCTTCTGACTTTACAGACAAGCCCTTTAATGAACAAGCATGTCCAAGCACCACTGTGGAGGGAGATGGAACACAGACAGACAAATGAATAGCTAGACAGACTGGTAGGTTTCTAAAATAAATAAAGAAAATGTTTGTGGATAGAGTAATTTAGTATTTCTTTATTTACCGTTCCATCTTCCATCAGCTTCAGACAAGAACCAAAATCTGCTAACCGAATATGTCCATTCATATCCATCAATATATTGTCAGGTTTGATGTCTCTGGAAAAAAAAACACAGTCATTTAATTTTTAGTTAAGAAAATTAAAAATAGTCAGTTGGTTAGTTAAGATAAAAATATCAACTTCTTTTTAAAGTAATACTCTAAGAAAGTCTATTCAATCACTTATGAGTTCAACTTTAGGATCTGATTCATAATTAATATTGAAACTTTTTTTTCTTGTTTTTTTTTGGGGGGGGGTTACTGGGGATTAAACCAAGGAGCACTATACCACAAAGCTACACCCATAGTACTTTTTATTTTTTGAGACAGGGTTTCACTAAGTTATTGAGGCTGGCCTCCTGAGTCACTAGGATTACAGGTATTGCACTACCATGCCCAGCTTAAAAATGTGTTAAATACATACAATTTCAGTGTTTTCCTGGATATAAAAAGTACTCTGGTAATCTTATTATGTTTTCTTTACATTTTACACAGATTCCAATGTGGCTATGGTAGGCCTATTACTGTTTTATAGAGAATGTCAAAATTATCTAATAGCCACCAAAAATACTATCATCTAGCCTATGATATTTTACAGGGAAAAAATACTTCCTAGACCCTGAGCAAAACTACAGATAGACAAATTCTTAAGTACTGTAGGTCACAAAGGAATTGCTTCATAAAACTGATTTTGCAAAAGAACTGAATAAATATATAATAGATTACCTATATTATTTAAATATACTTAAATAATGTGGATGTTAATGGCTTATAAGACATCAAAATCTAAATAATAAATTATATCATACCAGTTTTCTATTTTTTTTTGCATTGGAATGCAAACTTTGGGAAAACAATCACATATAAAATGATTTGTAAAGAAGATTCTCAGGAATCCAGCAATAATGTTTCTTATCACATTCTAAAAATTGTAACTGAATAAGAAAGAGATTAGTTCCTCCAAATGTTTCCTATTTTAAGAGAATAAGAAGAGAATCTTCTAAAAACAGTTTATCTGCTTTTTTAAAAAATTCTATTGCCATGGGGTTAATAGAAGAATAAAGTCATTTGAATCTGAATGATAACACTACAGGTTTTTATCCCTGAGATTTCCCACATATAATGTGGATATAACTGTAGTATGCTTTTGTTCACTGAAGACATCATAGCTTGGCAAATTATGGCCCATGGCTCATCCAGCCTACTGGCCTGTACTGGGCACAAAGAAACTTTCTGGGGTAATGAAAACATTCTTGATTGGGACAATTTTTTAAATGGGGGAATAAGAACTGCCATTAAAAATATGATATTAGAGTTTTGTGGAGGAGATTTTCATTCTTAACTTATTCAGATAGTTTTTATTTCTTCTAGGGTAGTTTGCATTTTTCTAATAAAATGTAAATTTTATTCATTTTTAAAAATTTATTTGAATAGAGGTTAATAATATTATGAAAAAACAACCCTAAAATTCATTTGGAAGAATGAATCTCATTTGAAAAAGTGAGAGACCCAATTCTAAACAAGGAAAGTGATTCAGGAGGTATCAAAAAACCTGATCTTAAATTATAATATACAGCTAAAGCAGCAAAAACAGCATGGTATTGGCATAAAAATAGATACAAAGACCAATGGAATAGAATACATAGAAACAAACTCAAATGTTTAAAGCCATCTAATACTGACAAAGGTACCAAAAACACATGTTGGAGAAAAGACAGCCCTTTAAATAAATGGTGCTAGGAAACCTAGATGTCCATATGTAGAAGAATGAATTTATAGCCCTATCTTTCTCCCTGCACAAAAGTCAAATCAATATCAATCAAAGACTTAGAAATGAGACCAGAAACCTAGCAACTGCTAGAAAAAAATATAGGGGTAAACAATCCATCATATAAGTGCAGGCACCAATTCCTCAACAAGAACTCTAAAGCTCATGAAATAAAAACCAAGAATCAGTAAATAGAATACCATCAAATTAAAAAGCTTCTGCACAGTAAAGAAAATGATTAAGAGTGAAGAAAGAGCCTACAAAATGAGAGAAAATCTTTGCCAGCTATTCCGCTGACTGGGGATTTTTTCCCCAAAACATATAAAGAACTTTTAATATCCAGAATATATAAAGAACTCAAGAAAAAAAACCCTCAATGCTCTCCCAACAAATGGCCCAATCGATAAATGGGCAAAAGAACTAAAAACACACTCTCAAAAAGAAGAAACACAAATGGCCAACAAAAATATGATAAAAATGTTCAGCACCTCTAGCAATTAGGGGAATGCAAATGAAAATTACACTAAGATTTCATACCACTTCAGTCAGAATGAAATTATCAAGAACACAAACAGTAATCAATGCTGACAAGGATGTGGGGAAAAAGGTACATTCTTACATTCTTGAAGGGTATGCAAATTAGTACAATTACCCTAGAAAGCAGTGTGGAAATCCTCAAAAAACTAGGAATGGAACCACCATTGTGATTCAGCTACCCTGCTCCTCGGTATTTATCCAAAAGATCTAAAATCATCACAATATACAAATACAACCATTTCAATATTTATAGCAGCACAGTTCACAATAGTCAAATTATGGAATCAATTGAAGTGCCTAACAAGAGATGAACAAATTAAGAGAATGTGGCATATATACAAAATTGAGTTTTACTCTACCATAGAGAAGAATTAAATAATGGTATTTGCTGGTAAATGGATGGACATTGAGAAAATCATGCTAAATGAAATAAGCCAGACTCAGAAATCAAAGGTCAAATGTTTTCTCTCATATGTGGAAGCAAGAGCAAAGCAAAAGAAAGGTGGCAGTTGGCCAAGAAGATTGTATATCATAATGATACAGGAAAGATCAGTGGGGTACAAGAAGGAGAATAAGAGAGTGAGGGAGGAAGAAAGGAAAAAGAGAATATGGAATAAATTTAACAAAATCATGTTATATTCATATATAAAATGTGCAAAGGGAATTTCACATTTATGTATATGTAAAAGAAAGGAAGTTTAGTAGAGGAGGGAGAATAGAAAAAGGGAGGAGAGGAGGAAAAGTGGGGCCTGAAATCAAATTTCTTCATGTATGATTTTGGCAAAATGAACCCAAATACTATAATTTTAATGCTCTTTTTAAAAAAAGGAATAATACAGTTAGACTCCCATCATGATAGCTTCTGTTATTTCCCTTATATTTACTATAGTTTTCCTTCTAAGCTGCTGTCCCCTTACAACAGAGGAAATTTAAGGTGCTTCTAAAGTCAACAACCTTGACTTCTTTTCCCTTTTTGTTGGGTTTTTCTACTATCTTGTCAAACTGCGTTGAAGTTAGAAAATATACTTGGTACTGGCTGTACTCCTATCAGTGCATTCTTCCTTATAGAAGAATTTCAGCTCATTCCTTAAGAGAAAAATTAAAGCATGATATTTGGGAAGCAGACCCGGGATCTCAGGCTGTAGACTGACAATTGATAAATAATCACAGGCTTCACTTTCTCTCATAATGAAACTCATGCTTTTATATAAAGCTAATTATATCAGAGCATTACATCAGATTATTCTTTGTCTTTATTCTCTTTATTCTAGAAATTGATTCTCCCAATGAAGAAGAAAATAAAAAGTATAGGAAAATGAAAACAATAGTTATCTAAAAATAGAAGAGTAATTTGTTTAAAAAGTTGTAATGGAAAGAAATGCTTACATATTTTCACCATATGAAACCAGTTGAAAATTTTAATATGTAAAAAGAGATTAATAGTGATCATGAAGGGCAATTAATAAAAGAAATACAACTGTATACAATAGTATACAAAAACATTAAACCTCACAAGTACACATGCGACAAGGATTAAACAATTACACACGTAATTAGTGGCAAATGTAACTAACTGGCATTACATACCAATGTAGTATATAAAAGTAGAAAACAGAAATCCCCATGTTTCTTATTTTCTTACTCCTTTATCTGCACCTAAGATCTTCTTGGGTGAAGACATATTTATGTCTATTCCTTCCAGAAACCATAACAAAATGACTACACTATTAAAAGGGAAAAAACTCAGAAGTAAATGTGAGAAAAGATAACAGAAGATAAAAGGTGAACTTGCTATTGTCATCAGAACAATACTGACATCAGATCAATATTGGCATCAGATTCACCATTTTAGGTCAGGAACCATTTTATCTAGAGTTTCCAAAGTTTTGATTTGATGCAACGCTACTTAACTTCCCATAAGAACATGTGCCTGCTAAAAGAAACTGATCAACCTCACCCCAGCTTAAACTCCTAAGCAGCTTACAACCAACCCCACCACAGTTTAAACTCCCAAGCAGCTTATGAGATTCCTCTTGCGGGCTATAAAGCTGCTCTGTGAGAGCCAACAGGCTGCTGCTCTCCTGGGAGGCACAGCCTTGTCAGTATGCCTCCTGCTACCTACAATAAATCTCTTGCATGGGATTCTGGTGTGTGGCATGGTCTTTGGACTGTATGTGGACTCTGCAAGTGTCCTTTCACTTGCAATCTTGGAAGATGGAAAATGTATGTATGATAAATAAAACACAGCAAAGAAAGGTAAATGATAATTGTCCTCAAGTTGGAAAAAGAAAATAAATTAACTTGATGTACCATTTGATCTGTCTAAATAGTAGAAATGTGATTGTTAAGAAAGGCCTTACATTTGCCAGTAAATGGATGGAACTGGAGACTATCATACTAAGTGAAATAAGCCAATCACAAAAAATCAAAGGCCTAATGTTCTCTCTGATATGTGGATGCTAGCACACAATAAGTGGAGAGAAGACTAAACATTCATTGGATTAGACAAAGGGGAATGAAGGAATAGGAAGGGAAGTGGAAATAAGAAAGATAGTAGAAATGAGTTGGACATTACTTTCCTATGTTCATATATGAATACATAACCAATATAATTACACATCATGTACAATCAGAAGAATGGGATGTTATACTCCATATATGTATAATATGTCAAAAACACATTCTACTGTCTAAATAATAAGAACAAATTTAAAAAAAAGAAGAAGAGAAAGAAAATCCCATAAACCTAATTTAAAAATAGCAATAAAGCCAGGTGTGGTGGTGCATGCCTGTAATCCAGTGGCTCTGGAGCTGAGACAGGGGGATTGCAAGTTGAAAGCCAGCCTCAGCAACTTAGTGAGGCACTTAGCAACTCAGCAAGACCCTATCTCTAAACAAAATATTTCTTTAAAAAGGGCTGGGGGGGATATGGCTCAGTGGTTAAGCACCCCTGGGTGTGGGAGACCAACCTTGCACTTGACTAAGTCACACTCCCCGGCTGGGTGCTGAGGCGCTCAGTCACAGAAATGTGGCAGAGCTTTCCCCACCCTTCTTGGGTTCGAGGGTCAGTGTCTCGAGCATGGGTATGTCTTGCTACAGCACCATGAGTGAAACTATGCTCACCTGTTCCTTTGTAATATAACCCCTTGCCCTGTTTAGGATAGAATCTTCCATGGAAGTGCCTTGTGTGTGTTCCCTTCTCTAACCGTGCCCTTGGATGTGGCCTACCCAGGTATCAGTCAACCTGCTGACAGTGGACATCATGAAGATAGACTCAGCCCCCTGAAACCTGACCCCTTGCCTCATTTGAATAGCTTCTCCTCAATAAAAGGGGTCAATTCGTGCTCTCACTCTCTCTCTTTGTGCAGCCCAGTTAGCCCAGTTTAACTGGAGTGACCCCTGAGCCTTTTAGTCTCGAGAACAGAAACCCAGCACCTGCATGTTCAATCTTCAGTATGGGGGGGGGGGGTGCAGCAATAGATTTAAATAGACATTTCTCAAAATGAGACCTAAATGACAGACAGGTACATAAAAAGTGTTTGACATCACTGGTCATCAGGGAAACACAAATCAAGACCACAATGAGATATTGTCTCTCCCTAGTAAAAAAGCCAGTATCAAAAAGTCTAAAGATAACAAGTGCTGGTAAGAATGTGTAGAAAAGGGAATCTATTATATGCTCTTAGTGGGAATGTAAATTATCTCAGCCATTACAGGAAAAAGTATGGTTTCTCAACAAACTAAAACTATCACTACCTCTGATTCATCAATCCCTCTATTAGTTCTATATCCAAAAGAAATGAAATCAGTATGTCAAAGAGACATTGGCATTCACATGTTCATTACAGAATTATTCACAATAGACAGGAACTGGAAACAATCTGGGTATTCATCAATTGATGAATAAAGAAAACATGGCACATAAGCACAGTGAAATATTATTCAGCCATTAAAAAAGAAAAGAAATCCTGTCATTTACCACAATGTGTCTAGAACAGAAAATCATGACATTAAATGAAATAAACCAGGCACAGAAAGACAAGTCCATATGATCTCACTTATATGTAAAATCTAAAACAAAGCTGATCTCAGAGAAGTTGAGAATAAGAATTGTGGTTATCATATGAGGGAGGAAGGATGGAGAAAGGTTCAATAGGTTCTAAGGTATTCTTAGAAGCAAGAAGGTCTCATGTGGGGACCATAGGTAATAATTATGTACCATATATTACAAATAGCTAGAAGAAAGAATTTTGGAAGTTTTTACCATAAGAGAATGATAAATGTTTGAGGAAATAAATATGTTTAACCTGGGCTGGGGTTGAGGCTCAAGCGGTAGCGCGCTCGCCTGGCATGCGTGCGACCCGGGTTCGATCCTCAGCACCACATACCAACAAAGATGTTGTGTCCACCGAGAACTAAAAAATAAATATTAAAAAAAAAATTCTCTCTCTCTCTCTCTCTCTCTCTCTCTCTCTCTCTCTCTCTCTCCTCTCTCACTTTCTCTTTTAAAAAAAAAAATATGTTTAACCTGGGAAAAAAAAGAAGAAAACTGGATGAGGAGGAGAGAGAACTCAAAGCAGCAGCATGATTGTTAGGTATTTGGTATATACAGAAGGAAAACACCATGCATATTGGACAAACAACTTAAAAAACAGAGGCCCTTACTAAGTATAGGAAAATAGTACACCAGAAAAGAAACACACTTCTTGGCTCAGTAATAAATCATATATACAAAGTCTCTATCATGTATTAACTACAGAATAAAGTAAAAACAGAATCAGTGAGAGAATGAAGGAGAAAATATAGGAGGGACACAAATAGGTAAATCCTTAAATAACATAAGAGGTAGTCAATAAACATCCTATCAAACTGTCCAGAATTTTAAAATCTTGAAATATCTGGAAATAGATATTGACATTAGAGATATGGGGTTAAATACCAGAAAAACAGCTTAAAGGAATTCAATATATGTGCCACAAGGGAGCAGGCATAAGAAGTGTGAAATGAGACTACTTTTCAATGTTATCTTTTATCTCAATTAATATACAGTATCTCTACATATCTGTGAGGTACAATATGATGTATTTTGATTCCTGTACACATTAGATAACAATAATTCAGAGTACATAGCAAATTCATCACCTTAAACTTTTATTTCTTTATTTTATTTACATTCAAATTACTCTCATCTAACTATTTTGAGATATACCATGTATTAGTATTAATCACATTCCCCCTGTTGTGCCTTAGAACCAGCACATATTCCCCTAGGAATATGTAATACTGTATCCCTTGAGCAATCTTTTCCTCCTCTTTCCCAACTATTCTACTCTCAATTTTGATAAGATCAACTTTTTTTTTTAAACCTTTTTTATTCTAATTGGGTTTCATTTTTACTATATACAGTATTAATTGAAATTAATTTAAAATCAAAGTACATATATAATCTCTGAATCATTTAATCAAATTATACATAAATTATTTAACTAAGCCACTGAAGCATCTGAAGTCATCAATATTTTTAGTTAAAACAATTAATGAGATCATAAATAAAATACATAATGCTACAATGATATTACTAATCTATCTCTGCTTGTCCAACATAAATAAAATTGTAATTTTAATATGTTGCCTACTAACTCAATGCACATCCTCATTCATTTTATTCCATTGCTGAAAGTCTCTCTGCTCTTAAAATGGTCAGTCTTTAGGCAGATGGAAATCCTCCAGATTAAGGAGGCCTGAAAAAGATGAGCTACTTTCCCCTAGTTATGTTATGCCTTAAAAAAAAAAAAAAAGTCTTATTTTTACTGAGGGAAGGATTAAAATGCTGAAAAGAGATAGAATTTAAAGAATTCATAAGGTGGAGGAAAAAATGACTTTTCCATCTAATTTAATTTAGGCACTGAATATGACCTAAACTACCAAGCACTTCGAAGACCTAATATACAAATTCATGAACTAATATATGAAATTCAAAACACTGCAAGGCAAAGAAAAATGTCCCTTCCTCCGTTCTCAACAAAAGACTGCATCTTGACCTTTTGTGGTTTCCTTTTTCCTTAAGGATTCTCTATCATTTTCATTTAAATCTAATTTTACAGTGGACAAAAGAAAAACGTTAGAGAGAAGTAATATAAGATATGACTGAAAATGGATTTAACCCATACAAGAACAGCCCTAGATTTTTTTTTCCCACTCTAAGTTTTTTTAAATATGGGCAAAGTGAACAGACACCACAGACTGACATTCCCACAAATGCTTGTGGGTCTGGATAAGTCTGCTGAACAACACCCATCATCTGAATAAAGAATACTCTTAATTACTTCACAAGAATGTTCTCACTAACCTTACAAGGATACATAAATACTTCATCCAAATTTGTAGGGGGGTAGGGTAAAGGAACTGAAAGAGCTCTCCTGTACACTGAGTACAAAGTAGGTGACACTAACTTAACTGACAGTACCTTCAATCCCCAAAACTTCCCTTTCAGTCATCTTGAAGAGACAGAATCAAAGAGAAATGGGTAGATAAATATTTATTTATTCTCTCTACAAATAATTTGATCACTGAATCAAGGTTTTGGCATCTTAAAATGCTACCTAGAGAAAAAAAGACAGAGGTCTCCTAAAAACTGTTTTATGCTCAGTATTTGATAAAACCTCTCTAAATAATTAAAAATCATAGATACTAATTGGGTTTCATTTTTACTATATAAGTACAATCTTTTCAGTTTGAAACCTCCAATGACTTCCATGACATCTGTCACTGTTGATTATTCTCCCAACTATACCACTTTCTCCTATTTCTTCTCTTAACTCAGATAAATTTTTTCCAGTTTCCTCTTGTTTGGATGAGAGATGTCCCCCAAAAGCTCACCTCTGCAAAATGCAAGAAGGTTCAGAAGAGAAATGATTGGGTTATTAAGAGTCTTAACCCAATCTGTGAATTAATCCCTGATAGGGATTAACTGAGTGGTAACTGAAGTGGTAGGGTGTAGCTGGAGAAAGTGGGAACTGGGGACATGGTTTGGGGGTATATATTTGTAAATGGCAAGTGGAGACCGACCGACCCCTCCCTCCCTCCCTCCCTCTCTCTCTCTCTTTCTCCCCCCTTTCTAATCATCATGTGAGCTGCTTCCCTCTGCCATACCCTTCCACCATGATGTTCTGCCTCATCTTGAACCCTGAGGAATGGAGCCTGTTATCTATTGGTTAAAACCTTTGAAACTGTGAGCCTCTAAATAAACTTCCCTCTGGACAGTTGTGCCAGTAGGGTCATTTAGTCACAGCAGGAAAAAAGCTGACTAAACCATCTCTCCTGGCTCCATTTTCCAAAAGCATGATTTCCATTCCCCTAATGGTATCCTTCCTGTACTAAAATGAAACACTCTACTTTTTTTTTTGGGGGGGGGGTAGCTCACTCAGTGATACTCTCCTTGGAGGTGCCTGTCTTTTCCCAGACTAAAAGTTAGTTGGTCCTGGATCTCTGATGGATTTTTTTTTAATCATAATTTCTTTGTATCTTTTCTCTTAGTGGTGCTCTAGGTATTATAAGTTATAACCTAATAAGGTTAGGTTTCTTTTTCCTTCTCATTTTGAGACAGGGTTTTGCTATGTTGCCTAAGTTAGTCTCAAATGTACAATCCTCCTGCCTCAATCTTCCAAGTAATTGGGAATACAGGTATATACCATCACACCTGGCCACAACCTTATTATTCATAGTCCACTTAAAAATACTTTTAACTACCTTACAAAAAAGAAATATTAAAACTCTGTGGTTCTACATCTATCCCTTCACAATTATTAAACAGATATTACCTAGACATTCATTATAAACCCCAAAAGGCAATATTATCACTTGCTCTGAGTAGTCAGATGTTTTACGAATTAATAAGGCAAAAATTTATATTGTATTTATCTAAATATTTACAATTCTGAGTGCCTTAGATTCCTTTCTGCATACTCAAGTTTCCATTTACTATCATTTCCCTGAAGCCTGAAGAACTTCATTTAGCGTTGTTTGCAGGTCTATTGCAATAAATTCTTTTTTCTTTTTCCTAATAACTTATTTCACTTTTATTCTTTTTAAAATATTTTTTGTAGTTGTAGATGGACAGAATGCCTTTATTTTTATTTGTTTACTTTTATGTGGTGCTGAGGATCAAACCCAGTGCCTCACATACGCTAGGCAAGTGCTCTCTCACTGAGCTACAGCCCAAGTCCTTACTTTTATTCTTGAAGGATAGTTTTACTTGATATAGAATTCTTAGTTGACAATCTCCTAGCTCCAATACGTTCTGATGAGAATTAATCTCTTAATGAAATTGTGGTTTCCCTATAGGTAATGTGTCTCCTTGATGATTCCAAAATTTGCTTGTTTGGGCTTTCAATAGCTTCACTATAGACACTGACATGGCCTTTTTTGCATGTTCATCTTCTCATATTCATTAAGTATCTCAAATACATTAGTTTGTATCTTAAATGTGATTTGAACAATTTGGGGCCATTATTTCTTCAGATTTTTTTTTCCTGTCCTTTGTTGTTCTTTTCATTCTGGATCTCAAAAGTACATGCACACAGATCTTTTGGTATTCCCAATAGGTCCCTGAAGTGTTATCATTTTAATCTTTTTCTCCCTGTTCTTCAACTTTCAATAATTCATATTCATCTATCTCCAAGTCTATACTTTGTTATCTCCATAGTTTTTACAGAGAAATTTTTCTTTTCAGATATTGTATTTTCAATTTCCATTTGATTTAGAAATTGTTTGTGTTTCTCAGTTAAGGTTTCCTATCTTTTCATTTACCATGAGTAGATACTTTAAGAATAGTTACAACAGCCACTTGAAGATTCTTTTTTGCTAGTTTCTACCTCTGGGTCATTTCAGAAATGATTTGTATTATTATCTCTTGGAAATACATCACATTTTCATGTTTATTCAGGATATTTATGGACTATATCCTGAAATACTGGGTAATTATGAACTACATCTTGAACACAATGAATTTTAATGGTTGAAATCTGGATTCTTCTATTTTTCTCCAATTAGTGGTTTGTCTGTCTGTTGCCACCTACCCTTTTGCTTTATCAACTGATTTATCACATTGAAAGTGCAAACTTGTTATTCTAGAAGTTCTAGTCTCAGTTAATATCTTTTCTCTTTTAGATGAGCAGCTTCAAATCAGAAATGTGGGCCCATAGATTTTAGATCCCCTCTATAGTAAACACAATTTCCCAAAATGCAGCTTTCATACTTCAGGAACAATAACGACTGAAGTTTTTCTAACTGTGTCCAAGCCACATTGTTTATCATGTTGTCTTCACCCAAACCCATGCCTAGAGCTGCAAAAAAGTAACCTCCTTTCACATGCCTCTTCTTTTAGTGTACATTCCTATCAGCTCTACCTGCTTCTGCTTATTCTCTAGTGCTTTTAGGATGCTAGTTTGGTTTTGTTTTGTGTTTATTTGTTTGTTTGTTGTAGTTAAACAGAATACCTTTGTTTTATTTATTTATTTTTATGTGATGCTGAGGATCAAACTCAGGGCCTCCCACCTGCCAGGCAAGCGTTCTACCGCTGAGCCACCAGATTTTTAGTTGTTTTCTGTGAGTGTTGAGAAAGATCTCACTCATTCACAACCCCTTCTTGGATATTTGAACCACCACTGTGTTTTCTAACAGATGCAGCCAATCTATATCTAATAAAGCACCTTTGGCTTTTAAATTTCATGGATGTAACAATAAAATCTCTCATTCTACAATCTCATCTAGACTCTTGCTACTCCCCCGTCAAGAGGAATTGTTCTGGTTAAACCTGGACAGCCTTATTTATGACTGCGCCTTCAACTGTGAAATTGAGACTCGATGACTTTCAAGGCTAGGACATAAAGATATCATGTAATTCTTTATTCTCTTGGGGCACCTGTACTTGGAACCTAGTCATAATGTTGATAAGAAACTTAAGTAGCTTATCCTTAAGTTTCTTAACAACAGCTCTGGCTGACGCCTAACCCAACTGATGGGCAGCTGGGTATGTAAGTGAGACATCCTGGTGGATCTTCCAACCCCAAGTGGGCCACTAAAATTCATGCTACACCATGAAGAGACAATTAGTACCAAATTGCAGATTCGTGAGCAAAAAACATGACAGTTGTGTTATATTAGCCTCTATGTTTCTGGGTGTAGGGTGGACAGAGATGGTTGCCTTCTCTTTCAATAAAGGGTTTTGCTCCAGATATCAGTCAGATCCTTCAGAGGAACATTTGCCTTTCTTGGAGCAGGCCATATGCACTGAATGACTTTATTAGAAATACATTGGCTGCATCATCAGGCCATTTTGATCAAATTACCAATAACTCAGATGCAATAGCCTCTTCAGAACTCCAGTTGGGGCTGACTGAGGTTTTGGTCCATAGTGTAATCCTGCTTTCTTCAACTCCCTTCCACAAGTATTAATCCCTATTAAATATCCTGCATAATACATACTGGCTCAGTGCCTATTTCTTTTTTTTTTTTAATTTTTTTATTGTTGGTCATTCAAAACATTACATAGTTCTTAATATATCATATTTCACAGTTTGATTCAAGTGGGTTATGAACTCCCAATTTTACCCCGTATACAGATTGTTGTATCACATCAGTTACCCTTCCATTGATTTACAGATTGCCGTTCTAGTGACTGATGTATTCTGCTGTTTATCCTATTCTCTACTATCCCCCCTCCCCTCCCCTCCTCTCCCCTCCCCTTTTCTCTCTCTACCCCCTCTACTGTAAATCATTTCTTCCACTTGTATTATCTTGTCTTACCCCTCCTTTCCTCTTATATGTAATTTTGTATATCCCTGAGGATCACCTTCCATTTCCATATCAGTGCCTACTTCTGAAGAACACAGCATACTATATAGCAATTGATAAGTGGAATAACAGCACAACAAATTCCATTTTCTGATATAAGATGCAAAATAACATCTGGCATTCAGATCCACTCTGAGTTAGTGACATCTTGCAACAGCCAGCCAATCAGATACCAAAGACTTTTAATAAAGGAAGTGAAAGGACAGGCAAAATATTAAATGACAACCCATGAAAACTGAGAAAGTGACAGAAATGTTTAGATAAGATGAACTCTAAATTATCACTGTGAAAGGATTATTCAAATTTCTAAGTAACACTGAACTTTTAAAAAAGCATTATTTTAAAATAATAAATCAAAATTAATATTTATAATGATATATATTTTCATTTATAACAGTTAAGAATTTTTAAAAGCATTCCAAAACAATGACTATATAAAAAGGAAGTCAGATGCATCATTATTACAAGTATTATCCCTATAATAGTAAAATGTGAGTTTAAAATTCATTCATCTATAAAGCAATAGTTTTTAATCCTGGCTGGACATCAAAACTGACTAGAAAGCTTATTTAATCATATTAGTTGGGACCCAATTCATACACTGAAAATCAGATTACTGCATAGCAACTGATCAATAAGAACTATTAATTTAAGGCATGTGTTTCTCTTTCCCATCAGCAGCATGTCTCTCCCAATCAGTTCCTTCTTATTGTTTATATGGGTTAGAAGAAAGGATTCATATAAGAATGCTTTTATTTTTTGTTCTTCCTACTCCCCTTCATATATACATACAGAAAAAAATACCACACTGCATTGTGATACACCACCACTTTACCTACAGGTATTAAAAAAAAAAAAAGCCTCATGCTACATTGTAATACTACAACCAAACTGCATCTTAAATCAAAAAGTCAATAAATGGGATGGCAACAAATTAAAAAGCTTCTTCACATCAAAGGAAAGAATCAAGAACGTGAAGAGGGAGCCAACAAAATGGGAGAAAATCTTTGCCACTTGCTCCTCAGATAGAGCATTAATATCTAGGATACACAAAAAACTTTTTGTTTAAAAAAAAAAACCCTACTCAATAAATGGGCAAAGGAACTAAACAGACATTTCTCAAAATAAGAAATCTGAACAGTCAATAAATATATGAAAAAATGTCCAACAATTAAAAGAAATGCAAATTAAAACTACACTGACATTTCACTCCAGACAGAATGGCAATTATCTAGAATATGAGTAATAATAAATGTTGGCAAGGATGTAGGGGAAGGGTACACTTATATATTGTTGGTGGGTCTGCAAACTGGTACCAACACTCCGGTAAGCAGTATGGAGATTCCTCAAAAACTAGGAACAGAACCACCACATGACCCTGCTATCCCACTTCTCAGTATATATCCAAAGGATTTAAAATCAATACACTATAGGGATGCAGCCACTGCAATGTTTATAGCAGCACAATTCACAATAGGCAAGACATGGAGCCAATCTAGGTGCCCTTCAACATATGAATGGATAAAGAAAATGTGGTACATATACACAACCAGAGTATTACTCAGCCATAAAGAACAACTACTTTACAGTATTTGCCAGTAAATGGATGAAACTGGAGACTATCATGCTAAGTGAAACAAGCCAGTTCCCAAAAGTAAATGTTTTCTCTGATATGCAGAAGCTAATCCAAAATCAAGGGGGGAGGGGGCTTACAAAAAAGAATTTAAGAAAGATCAGTGGAGTAGACAAACGGGAATGTGGGGTAGGGAGAAAGGATGAGATAGGAAGATAGTGGAATGAATCCGACTTAACATTCCTATGTACATATATGAATATACCACAGTGAATCTCACCATCCTGTACTTCCACAACACATTATTTAAAATAAAAATAAAACACAAGTAAATAGCAGAAAGATCAGTAGAACACAGGGAAAGGAACAAGGGATGGGAGGATGGGGTAGAAAAGAGAAGTACTGGGGATTGGCATAAAACAAATTATATTCCATGCTTTTATAATTATGCCAAAAGAAATTCTATTATCATATATTATTAAGTGTCCACAAAGTATTTAGGGTTGAATAACTATGAATGCTTTCTATTTTCACTGTTCAAAGGCTGGGGACATAGCTCAGTTGGTAGAGAGGTTACCTCACATGCATAAGGCCCTGAGTTCAATTCCCAGCACAACAACAACAACAAAAAAAAAAAAAAAAAAACATTTTTTTACTGTTCAAAAGCCCTTAACTTGATGATCTAATAATATAAAATCATAATAATAGTATGTCCAGGCTTTTAAATAACTAAATAAATAGATACTCTCAATTTTTCAAAAGAAATGGTATATCGGTAATAAAGAAAAGTTACACTAGTAAAATTTTGTCATAGATACCCTTTCATTAGAATTCTTAATGGGAACACTAATTTGGGGCTCATCTACAATTTGGAAAAGTTATTGATAAAATTCTCTCAAACTTCTCAACTTCTCTTTTTCCATTGCATATTGTCTTTTTTTTTTTTTTTTTTTTTTTTTAAGAATTCTATGTGAAAGCAGGCATGGCGGCACATGCCTATAACCCCAGTTACTGAGGCTGAGTCAGAAGGATAGCAAGGACAGCAAATTTGAGGCCAGCATGGACAAAAGGCTAGCCCGGGCACCTCAGCCAGACCCTGTCTCAAAATAAAAACTAAAAAGATTGGGGATATAGCTTAGTGGTAGAGTGTGCCCAGGGGTTCAATCCTCAGCACTAGGAAAAAAAAATTTCTACGTGAATAATAAAAAATTAATGATCATAAAATTCCAGGTACTGTAAAATAATGGTGGCTGTCCAAATCCTAATCCTTCAAAACCCATCCAGACAACAATCAACAGTGAAAGCAACTCAGGGACAACACTAACAGCATAACTCAAAGAGAGATTACCATGAAATTTAAAGTTATGTGTATTTATGGAAATAACTATTTGAATATATCAAATTCAACTTTAGAGGAAATTGGCTGAAAGAGAAAGAAACTGTGAGAAAAAGAAGAGCAGGGAAACAAGGTATGATAAAACACAGATTAAACCACTAACCACCATCACTGAAAAGGTCCTATGATGAGTGAGTTGGCTAATACAGAACAATTCAGGAAAGATAAATGAAGAGGACACTGGTCTCTGGACTACCTTTACAACTTTCTGTAAATCTGACATTATTTCAGAATAAAATGTTCACTTAAATAAAAAATATTATGAAGCAAATTTATGTAAATATTATATTATGATCCTCTATCTTGTTTTATATTAACATATGTCTTCATGCTTACTATATGACAAATATTTGTATTTGGATAGACAACATATTACTAAAAAAATCAATTTTGTAAAACTGTATTAAGAGTCAATAGTATTTGATTTGTGAATGATTTCTTGGGAACTGTAATGTTTTGTAATAAACACCAAAAGACCAAGAATTTTCAGGGGTCATGGGTGGCCCTCCTATGATCTTATTCCTCTTCTTCAATTGCCCTCCCTACCCCTCTTCCCATGATCAAAACCTCCATCCCCTGGATAAATCCAAAGCGGCCAAATTATCAGCTATTAAACAGCAAAAAAACACTACTTTCTATTCTGAGAACCACACCTTTAACTATACCCTCTAACTGTCCTTTCTTGCTTAAGTCTATAAAACTGTCTTTGTTTCCTAAGACAGTGTTTTAGTCAGCTCTAACTCAATGGGACTCTACTAATACGCCATAATCTTCTGACTTTCATTTTTCAGGTTATATTTACTTCCATACTGGGATATGGTATAACACTGGTCTTGGTGGTAAGATTCAACCACCTTATGTAAACAGTTTTACAATAATACTGATGTGGACAATCCAATGTATGGGGAGATTCAATTAAAGCCTTCTGAAGATCCAATAAAATAATAAAATGAAGGATGTAATTTCTTTCTTTTCAGCTTCTTTTTTTTCATATCTGTTTGTATATATATTGTTCATACCAATTCATATCTTCATACATGTACTTTGGATAATGATGCCCATCACATTCCACCATCATTACTAAACCCCTGCCACTGCCCTTCCCTCCCACCCCTATGCTAATAGTTCTGCACAAGTTTTCCATTTGGTACAAACAGTGGTAGAAAAAAAGAAGGAAACAAGTAATTAGTACGAAAATATGAAAATAGGGCTGGGGTGATGGCTCAATGGTAGAGTGCGTCTAGCATGTGTGAGGCACTGGGTTCGATTCTCAGCACTGCATATAAATAAATAAAATAAAGGTCTGTTGACATCTAAAAAAATTTTTTTAAATATGAAAATATATGATAGCATTAGAGATCAGATTAGCAGTTTCCTTAAATCTATCCTTATCCTGCACTGTTTACTCCAAATAACAGATATCTTCACATTGATACCACTGCTGTGTCTGTGTTATACTACTGTAGATGCCCTGACAAATAGTATTGGTTTGCTATAAGAGCACCTTGTCTAAAGACCAGATGGTGAACTGTGTAGTGAAGAGCTAATCTTACTCAAACTAAGGTCCCACCTTTGTCTTTTTATGATGGGTATCATTTGTATAGGCCACGTTAAGTTCTGACTCTAGAAGGGATTACAATTAAAGGCATCATCCCAGCTTCTAGGAGTAGAGGAGAAGACTAAGGGTAGTCACACTGGCAGTGGAAAAAGGCTCAGGTGTACTTCCAAATATTCCATTTGACAGTCATGTATTAACTCCTGCAAGAGAGGATGATGGGAGTTCTGTTTTTGGTATTTTTAACCTCTACCCCACTCACATCTTCCTTTAGCTGGTTTAAATCTATATTCTGATAGGTAACAAATCATAACTGTTAAGTATAACAGATTTCAATGAGTCTGCCTGCAAAATTATCAGAGGTTGGGGTGGTTTTGAAAACCCTGAAACTTTGAATTGGTATCAGAATTGAGGGTGTTCTTTTGGAAATTTCCCCTCTAACTTTATAGCTGACCCAAATTCCTCGCAGTAACTAAATACCAATCAATGAACTTTAATGAAATGATTATCTTTATGTAAAATAATCCCTAGAATGGTACATGTCCTGAGTTTATCTATAGCTCTACTGTAACAATGCTGAACTACAACAATACCTATTCTTTAATAATTTCAGGATATTACACAGATAGCTCCTCCATTGGCAATATAAAAAATTACAGCTTTCTTTTTGAGAGCGATGCGGTTGTGGGTATGGAGGAGCCCTCTCCTGACAGTTTCTGTTCCTGACTCACCGCTGTTCACTCTTGCTGAGGAACAAGTCAGTCAGGAAGCCACGCTGCAGCCATGGCATTTAAAGACACCAGAAAGACACCTGTGGAACCAGAGGTGGCGATTCATCGAATCAGAATTACCCTTACCAGCCGAATCATGAAGTGCTCAAGAAAGTGTGTGCTGACTTGATCAGGGCACAAAGAAAAAGAATCTCAAAGTTAAAGGACCTGTTCGCATGCCTACTAAGACTTTGAGAATCACTACAAGACAAACACCTTGTGGTGAAGATTCCAAGACATGGGATCATTTCCAGATGAGAATCCACAAGTGACTCGTTGACTTGAACAGCCTTTCTGAAATTGTTAAGCAGATTACTTCCATCAGTATTGAGCCAGGAGTGGAAGTTGAAGTCACCATTGCAGATGCCTAAGTCAACTGTTTTAATAAATTGATTTTCAGTTGTTAAAATAAAATTTTAAAAAATTCCAACTTTAAAATGTGACTCAGGTCTATGAGGGAGGGACTAAAGGGAATTCTAACAAAGTCTCAGGCCTCCAAGTGATTCTAACTAATTATAAAGTAATGATTTTACACATATTAAGAGGATAACTACCAAATAGTATTCACAAATCTAAACTAAAAGAGATGAAATCAGCCTGAATCCCTGGTGAAGGCCCAGGATATACCTATCCTACATAAAATTCTTAAGGAATAGGCATGAAAAACTCCCTAGAATTTAATTCTGTTGTGTTTCCCCCAAAAAAATTTTTTATTAAATTCCTTTTTCTGTTATTTATCAGTATAAAGCTAATAACATTCTCTAAAACATTATTAACATCAAGAAAATGAGGTTAATAAAAATTGCCAATCCTAAGTATTGAATATGAAACAGGTAAGATGAGGAAAAATGGGAATTATGAAGAATTCCTAAATAAGTTAACATTTTTATTTTTGTTTTTGGACTAGGGTAAAGAAAGATCACTTCACAAATATATGCTATCCTAACAACTTATCCAAGCTAATATTTAAAGTGTTGGGGGGGGGGAATAGGAAAGAACACATACTTCATTAAGTTTCTCCAAACCTGCTGAATTTGTCTTCGAAACAGATTTTGTCCAACAAAAAACTAGTATGTCTTAGTCCTTAGGATCATAGCCTGTTCTAAAACTTGAACATTTTCACATGAAAAAAAAAATTCTACCAGAAAAATAAATAAAAGCAAGCATGAAAAATATGAAAACATAAACTTAACAATTTCTGTTCACTGGTTAATTTTCCCTGCTGTAGTTTCTTTACTTTTAAATATAATTTTGTTTTTACCTCCTTATTCCTTTTTATATTTCTCCACTAATCTATTTTATATGTTCTTATTTTAAATTACCTAAGTCCATTATGAATAAGGAGGGTGTCAAGAGGGAGGGAGGGAGGAAGAGAGCAAGGGAGAGGAGGAGAAAGGGCAAGGCAGATAGACAGGAAAAAGGAAACAGAGACTTGATTATCAGTAAATTCAATCCAGTGGACACCAAATGTAGTAACGGTTGGTGCACCTCTTTTTCAAATTGAGATAAGATTCATTGTCTAAATCCCAATATAACAGCAAGTATTCTAAAATATGATTTGACAATGGGAATGCTATATTGCAGTAACTTATTAATACCCCAGTAAGAAACTGTTGACTACCACAAGCCTTTCTCAGTCTAGATGAAAAAAAACTTCCAGCAACACCTGTTACACTATATCCTCTGAGCACATTAGAGAGGAAGATCTCATACTATGCCTCTCCAAACTTAAAACCTAATAGAGTACATAAAGCCAATGTGAAAGTTATAAATACTTAATAATGAATAGCATCATATACTTTAAACACAGCATATAATAAACTACCAAGTTATCAATCACTACATTCATAATTTACATTAGTTCATCTTGTTCACCTATACCATCCTTAGGGATGTGATGTATCTTGGAATGGGACAATATTCAATCACAGGACTGAAAGGACTGAGCATTCAGTGGTCTCCTTAAATACGTAAACTCATGTCTTATAGCTCTATAAAATATTTATTTACTATTTCTTTGATAATTCCATCCCCTTCATCTTTATCATCTTTTCAAAGTCCTATATATCAATGATCCTACAATTTTCTCCACTGTTCTCTCTAGTATCCACGGTTTCCTCATTTCTCTCCTATTTCTTAGGATATAACCCTCAGCTGTATTTTTAATTGCTCTAATAATTTTCCTTTACATGTATTATCATTTTAATGTCAAAAGTTTCTTTTTCTATTCTGAGGATCCTTTCTTTATAGCATAATGTCTTTCATATATGTCACATGTCCTTATCTCTCAGAGATTATTAATGATCAGTAAGGAAAGAGATTTTCTTTTCCTTAAGTTATGTTTCCCCCAAGTTTCTTTTCTTCTATTTGTTTATTCTGGTTTAGATTTTTTTCACTGTATTTTTTTATTTGTTCTTTTTAGATATACATGACAGTAGAGTGCATTTTTATATATTATACATACATGGAGTATAACTTCCCATTCTTGTGGTTTTACATTATGTGGAGTTACCCTGGTCATATATTCATACATAAACATAGGAAAGTTATACCCGATTCTTTCTCTTCCTATTCCCATCCCCCCTCCCATCCTTTATTCCCTTTTATCTAATCCAAAGAATGTCTACTCTTCCCTCCCCTCCCCTTATTTGTGCTAACATCCAAATATCAGAGAGAACATTAGGCCTTTGGTTTTTTGGGACTGGCTTATTTCACTTAACTTGACAGTCTCCAGTTCCATCCATTTACCAATAAATGCCATAATTTCATTCTTCTTTATGGCTGAGTAATATTCTCTGGTTTAGATTTTGATCTTTTTTTTATGTTTGGATCAAAGGCTGGTACATGTTAAGCATGTTCTACCAGCTACACCACAGCCCTTGGATTTTAATCTTAAAAGTTTACCACAGATTAGAGATCCCTGACTATTCCATTCACATTTAAGAGCACTGTGCTAGAAAGGTTATGGAATTATCTGTATAGTAATCTGGTTTTGCTCCTTCACTGGGAAAATATCTGAACTTCACAGTTGCAGATCTTTCAACTGGTCTGCTTAAAATTCCTCAGAAAAAAATCTCCCAATCTCCTGCCTAGAGGGCATAAGCCTGGCCATTGCTATCTTTAGACTCAAATGTGGATTGTAATGAAAATAAATAAATAAATTTTTTTAAAAAAGAATCAAATGTTGAAGGGGGCATAGCGGGTGGTATCAATATTCAAAATGTAAGATTAATTCTTCTAGTAAGTCCCCCATGTTTCGATGGTAAATTTTCCCATACATGGGTCCTCAAAGGATTTAGAGAACCTTTATTTCACCCTCTCCAGAGAGGAAAGCTTGAGTCTTTCAACAAGGAAAAGCAAGGAGCAGTTGCCCAGCTTCCACCAGGAAGATGATATGGGTGTCTAAAGGTCAAACTCTCAATCAAGATCCTTAACAAGATTCAGATTCACTCCCTCCCAACGTGCTTAGTAATAAAAATCCTGTTTTTTGAGGAATCTGCAATACAGAATCTAGCTGTTTCTAAACAAATTAGGTTTGTTTTGAAAATACTATTATGAAATCACCAATTTAAGATTATCCTCATTAAATATGAAATTTTCCCATCTTTGACCAGTGATAACCTGCCCAAATTTGACTCCTGAATCCTTTTGACATGACACTAAAAAGTTTTTGCTATTTGGGATAATGAGATGTACCAGGCTCATATTGAACATTTCTTACCTCAAGAAACTTGCCCCCATCCATAGAAGTAGTAATATTCAAGGACCATAATCTGTTCATACAGATGATCACTGTTATTGCATTGGTCATTGTTTCTTGTCTTTTACATTGCTGTGTGTGTGTGTGTGTGTGTGTGTGTGTGTGTGTGTGTGTGTGTGTGTTGTAGGGTATGTGAAGATAAAATGCTTCAGAAGTTCATACTGATACTTCCAATTGAATTCAGAACTATAGGTTTTTAGTAATACTCTTCTGTATTATATCAGCATCTCTTTTCATTTACCAATAAATGCCATAATTTCATTCTTCTTTATGGCTGAGTAATATTCTCTGGTTTAGATTTTGATCTTTTTTATACCAAAAATCCTGATTCTTAAGGACACTGGGAATGACATAATTGAATACTCCATAAAGTATGCTTAAAGTTGTGTATTTATTTTACATTATATACACAACAATCTCAAAATGACAGTAATTATACTCACCACTAATTTGTTTACTCAAAACAATTTGAAAAAAAATTAAATAAATTGTTCCCAGTTGTCACTAGCTACTTTTATAGTTATCCTATATATTTGTTGTAAGAGCATATAGCCATTCTTCTTTAGCTTTTTTTTCTGCTTTTCTTCCACAAAGAACCATTTAATGAGAAACACCAGCCTTCATGCTATTTTGCCTCAGGCCACTTTGATTGTCTGATTTTTCTGGTAGACAGATTCTGCAGGAAGAATTCAGGGAAACAACATACCCCAAGTTCCTGGAACTTGAAACCATTTGTACATGCTCTTTATACCTGAAAGTCAGTTTTGTTCACATTTCTTTTCTGGAATACCATAAATATTCAGTGTATTTCTGTCATAAATCTTTTTATTTTTATCAGTTAAACTTATAAAATATTTTTCTTTTATATAAGTCACTTCTTCATTTTATCCCCCAACAGGATTTATACCTTCTTTCATTTAAAGGTTAAGAGTTATACTAGAATTTTTTATGATCTTTTTCCATTATGTTATACTTCTTAAACACACTAAACATTCATTCATTGAGTATAACAACTAAAAAAATTGTTTTAAACAGTTGCATATTTTAAGGCATTTAAGAAGGAAAAAAATAAAATTTATAATAAAATTTTTACCATTTATTATTCTCTTCTATTCTTTCCTGAAAATTCAGATTTCCTTCTGCTATCATGTCTTCATATTTTGAAGTATGTTCTTGAGAAATTCTTGGGAAGGCCTGGCACAATGAATTCTTTTGAATTTCCTATATCTGGAAATATATTTTTTCTATGTTACAAAAGGAAATTGTCTCTAGGTTCAGAATTTGAGGTTGATAATTTTCTTCTTTTCAATAGTTTGGAGATGCTATTCCACTGTCCCTATGATTTTGATGAGAAGTCTGAAACTGTTCAATTGTTTTCCCCCACACAAATGGTGTTCTTCTCTAGATGTTTTCAAGACTTCTTTATCCTTCCATTTTCACACTTTCATTATGATGCACTAGTTATGGTTTCCTCTTTATTTTGATTTATTAGATATGGTTTCCTATTGATTATAATACATTAATTGTAGTTTCCTATTGATTATGATGTATTAAGTGTAGTTTTCCTATTGATTATGATGTACTAAGGGTGGTTTCCTATGATTATGACATATTAGGTGTGGTTTATTATTGATTTTGATGGGCTAGGTATGGTTTCACATTGATTATGATGAACTAGGTGTGGTTTCCCAGCATCTATGCTATTTGGGATTGCTGTGATTTTTTTACATTAAAAATTCAATTTATTTCTCCAAACATGAAAACTTGGGGACTTATTTTTTCTTCATGGGATAATTTCCACTGATTCATATTCAAATTTTTCTTATGTACTTCCTGTGCTTGAAGCCTTTCAGTGAATTTTTATTCAAAATGCTGTGTTTTTCTGTTTTCAAATTTCTATTTGGTTCTTTTACAGTTTATTTCACTGCTGAGATTTTTCTATTGTTTCCCTCATTTCAAATGTGGGCTTTCTGTTTTGTTACTTCATGGAACATACTTAAACTAAGTGCTATTTAGGTCTTTATCCAATAATTCTTATGCCTCCGTTACTCTAGGATTGCCATCAATTAAACATTTTTTTCCTCCTGAGATTGAATCACAATTTAATTAATTTTCAATGTATTGTATACATTGTGAATGTTACATTGGGCTCTGTCATAAAAGTGTGAAAAATGAAGTGTTCTAATTTTACCAGTCAACCTACTTGAACTTGTATGTTCACACATATCCTAAAATATGAACAAAACTTGAGAACATAACATTAAGTAAAAGAAGCCAAGGCAGTCAGAAAAGATTTTGTTACATGACTTCATTTATATGAAATTTCCAGAAAAGCAAATCTACAGAATAGAAAGTAGGCTAAGAGTTGCTTAGGACAACTATTAGAAGAAAACAGAGAAGAGGTTAAAGGTACAGGATTTCTTCTGAAATGAAAAGGTTATAACATGGATTGTAGCATTGGTTGCATGTATCTGTGAATTTACTTTAAAAAAATATATACTTTAAATGAGTGAATGTATGCTATATGAATTATGCCCCAGTAAAGCAATTTAGAAAAACTATTTACACTGAAGAAAGAACTTAAGAAGACCTTAGAAAATGGAAAGATCTCCCATATTGTTGGATAGGCAGAATTAATATTGTTAAAATGGTCTTACCACCTAAAGCATCATATAGATTCAATGCAATCCCCATCAAAATACCAATGACATTCTTCACAGAATTGTGGGGGGAGTGGAATTCATTTGCAAGAGTAAGAGACCCAGAATAGCCAAAGCAATCCTGAGCAAGAAGAACAAGACTGGAGGTATCACAATACAGGATATCAAATCATATACAGAGCTATAGTAACAAGAACAGTATAAAAGAGACATAAAGACTAATTGAATAGAATAGAAGACACAGAGACAAACCCACATAGAAAGAGTCATCTGATACTTGACATAGGTGCCAAAAACATATGCTGGAGAAAAGATAGTGTTTTTAAGAAATGGTTTTGGGAAAACTGGATATCCATATATAGGAAGACTGAAACTAGATCTGTATACAAAATTCAATTCAAAGTGGATCAAAGACCTAGGAAATTAGACCAAAAACTCTGCAACTGCTACAAGAAAATGTAGGCTCAATACTCCAACATACTGACACAAACATTGACTTCCTTAACTAGACTTCTAAGCACAAGAAATAAAACCAAGAATCAATAAGTAGGACAACATCAAATGAAAGGCTTCTATACAGCAAAAGAAAAACAATTTAGAGTGTGAAGAGAGAACCTATAGAATGGGAAAGGATCTTTGTCATGTGCGCCTCATATACAGAATTAATCTCCAGGATATATAAAGGACTCAAAAAACTTAACACCAAATAAATGGGCAAAAGAACTAAACAGACACTTCTCAAAAGAAGAAATACAAATGGCAAAAAAAGGTATCAAAAAAATGTTCAACATCTCCATAATGAGAGAAATGCAAATCAAAACTACACTGAGATTTCATCTCACTCCAGTCAAAATGGCAATTATTAAGAATACAAATAATAATAAATGTTGAGAATATGTGAGAGAAAAGGTACATTTGTACATTATTGGTAGGACTGTAAATTAGTACGACCATTCTGGAAACTAGTATGGAGATTCCTCAAAAATCTAGGAATAGAACCACCATATGAGCCAGCTATCCCACTCCTCGGTATATATCCAAAAGATCTAAAATCAGCATACTATAGGGATACAGTCCAATTGAAGTTTATAACAGCACAATTCACAATAGCCAAACTATGGAACCAATCTAAGGGCCCACCAACAGGTGAATGGATAAAGAAATTGTGGTATATATACACAATGGAGAATTAACCATTAAGAAGAATAAATTAGGGCTGGGATTGTGCCTAGCACCTGTGAGGCACTGGGTTAGATTCTCAGCATCACATATACATAAATAAAAAATAAAAGTATTTTTTTAAAAAAGAAGAAGAAGGGTGCTGAGGTTGTGGCTCAGCGGTAGAGTGCTCACCTGGCATATAGGAGGCCCTGGGTTCTATCCTCAGCACCACATAAAAAATAAACAAATAAAAGATATTTAAAAAATTAAAAAAGAAAAAAAGAAATTAAAATTAAAAAAGAAGAAGAAGAAGAAATTATGACCCCTGCTGGTAAATGGATGAACTGGAGACCATTATGCTAAGTGAAATAACCCAGATCCTGAAAGACAAAGGTCGAATGTTTCTGAGATGTGGAAGTTAGACCAAAATAAGGAGAAAGAGGAAGGCAGGCAGGCAGGCAAGGGAGTGGGGGTCCATGAAAACAGAAGACAGATCAATGGAGTACAGAAAGGGGATTTAGGGGAAGGGAAGAAGGAAGAGAAAAGAGAAGAACAGTGGAATAAATCTGACCAAATTTTATACATATATGAATATACCACAGTGAAGCTTACTTTTATGTATATCCACAAGGCACTAATTGGGAAAAAATTTAAATAATTAGAAGAAACAACAGTACAGTAGAGGAAAGGGAATAGGTAAAGGAAGGAGTGGTGGGGAAGGGGAAATAACTGGGGACTGAAATAGAGCAAATTATATTCCATGCTTATATAATTATATCAAAATGAACCTTAATATTATGAATAATTAAAACGAACCAATTTTTTAAAAGAAGAGCACACTGTAGCAACTAGCAAGAAAGAAAAACTATTTAGAATCTAATCACACAAAAATTTTTAATGAAGATGAACTGAACACCACTGGTCAGTTACACAAAAAGGTAGAGAATTTTCCTTTTAAGATCAAAAATGTTTGAAGAAAAGTGGTGAAACATGATGATCATTATTATCCAAAATACATGTATGAAGACATGTGAATACATGTGTCTTCATATGAAGTACCTGTATGAAGTACATCATATGAAGTACTTGTATGAAGAATTGGTGTGAATATACTTTGTATACAATCAGAGATATGAAAAATTGTGCTCTATATGTGTAATAAGAATTGTAATGCATTCTGCTGTCATATATAAATAAAAATAATTTTTTTAAAAAGCAGTAACATAAATGACTATTATTAACTATCAAGGATATAACTAGTGCTATTATAAATAGAGCTAATAAACAAATTCAAAATCTTCAAATCATTTTATAAAAGTGTCTTTGAAGGCTTTAAAATGGAGAAGAAATTCTGTGTTGTTTTTAAAGCTGTTAAATATTCTACCACCATAGATACCTATGTCTACTAAGAACCTTTTTAAAAATATATATATATTTTTAAAATAACAGATAAGTTATTTCTTTGTTTATATCCAACATAAACAAATAAACTGGTCTTCTAAAAATTGTATATGTATATCTAATTCTCTCTATTCCACAATCTTAAAGTATTATATACCTTATAATTTTCTGTGATTCTAATAAGATCCTTTTAGTTTGAAAGGAACTGTGTAGCACTGTTTACAAGATGATATTGAAAGAAACTACCCAAGAAACAGAAATCAAGGGAAGGCACACAGTATCAGCTGGTAATATTTTGGTACCAGCATCAACATTATGATTATATCTACAGATCATCAAATGTGGTGCTACAAAATACCACCAAAGTCCTAATCTTTCCCCCTCTGTAATCCAAAAGTAAAGCACAATATAATCAATACAACATTGTAATTAGCAAGATTTTGAATTTGATTATTAGCATTTTTTAAAATTATAACTGACCATCTGAACACGAAGTGTATTGCTGAGTTTAGTTAATATGTTTAGAAATAACCTACAATTAGGACTTACTTTATCATAACCCAACATTTGTCACACACCCCACTTAATGATGTCAAGTCATTAGAAATTACTTCTACCCCCAAATTCTAAATTTCAGCAAATAAATGATTAAAGAGAAAGCTTACACCTTTAAAATGTAAACTGCCTCTTCAGCAAATCAAAAATTAGTAATGCTGGAATTCAAACTTTAAGTCGAAAATTTATGTACATCTATGGCAAAGTCTAAAATCTGAGTTTAGAGATTATCAAAAGAAATCTGGTGTTGTGGCTCAGAAGTAGAGGGCTTGCCTAGCCTTGCACGTGTGAGGCAATGAGCTCGATCCTCAGCACCATATTAAAAAAGTTAATTAATTATATTAAATTTTTTAAAAATCTCCTTGAAGATAATGTTTTTTAAAACTGGGGTGGGGGGCAACCACTTTATTAAAACCACAGGAAAGGATAACCATATTTTTTTAACATTGTTATGTCATGGGCTGGGGCTGGAGCTCAGTGGAAAAAGGCTTGCCTAGCACACATGAGGCACTGGGTTCAATCCTAAGCACAATATAAAAAATAAAATAAAGGTATTGTGTCCATTTATAACTAAAAATATTTTTAAAACGTTGTTATTTCATTATGTTGTATTTTTATGTATTCAAGTGATATCTTTTACATTAAATTGATGATAAAATATAATTTCTGAACCTTAATGACCCTTCCCTTTAGCTTATTTCCTTTGTCCTTCCTTTCCTTAGCTAAGCTGTTGAAATACCTTCTTCCTATCATGGACAGGAATCAGGTGTCCCTGATTTGTTTGTTCATCTATTGTTCTATATTATTTTACATCTCTTTCATGTTCAGGTATATAGTTATTACAGCTTTTCTTAAAAACTTATTGTGTGTCACTTCATCTGTATTATTACAGTTAATCTTCAAGTAACTTCTCAAAAAAGGGGGATATTTCCTCCAATTCTATTTGTGTCTTTCACAGAACAGAATAGCTAGAATATTGGAAAAACAGTACTGACTGAACAATAAGTCCACAATGAATGTATTTATAAAATGAAAAATAAGATAAACATCTGTCCAACTTGGGGACCTATCTGTGAGGGTGTTTCCAGAGATGATCTGGGTGTGAACTAAGAGAGGAAGGCCCTTCCTGAATTTGGGCAGCAACATCTAAGAGGCTGGAAGCCTGGAGAGAACAAAAAAAGCAGAGAGGTAAACTCTGACATGTCTACAAGTTCAATTCTTCTTAAATAGGTATATTATTTTGCTGCTCCTACAAGGGCCTAGGGACATCAGACTTCAGATATGTTGACCTCTGAAAGCAGACTCACACTGGTGTCTCTCCAGCGAGCTTATAGGCTTTCAGCCACAGACTTGGGCTGATCATTGGTCCTTCCTCTTCTGAGGCTTCTGGCTTCTTGGACTGAGTATTGACAGATTTCACTGGCTTTTGCCCTATTCTATAGCTTGTCTTTTCATCCTATTGCCAAGGTCTTTCATAGAGAACACATTTTTAATTTTGATAAAGTCTTTTCATTTTTCTTTTATTAATGATACTTCTGTCGTCACATCTAAAAACTCCTTAGGAAGTCCAAGAACCCAAAATGTTCTCTAGCGTTTTCCTCTCAAATGTTTTACAGTTTTACTCTGTACATTTAAATCCATGATCCGTTTAACATTAACTTCTGTATTTCATTAAGTTTGGGGAACTTTGTTTTGTTTTGTTGCAATGCTAAGAATCAAATCCAGGACCATATACATGCTAGGCAAGCACTCTACAACAGAGCTACATCCCCACTCTATTTTCTTGCCTGATTCTAGCATCTAGAACTTGCTGAAAATTATCTTTCTTCCATTTAATTGCTTTTGCAACATTGTCAAAATCATCTGGGAATACTTATTTTAGTCTATGTCTAGATTCTTTCTCATATTCCAATGAATATGTATTTATTAATCATAATTAGCAATACTATCTTGCTTGTGGTGATGATACAATAAGAGTTAAAATCAGGTAGAGTGATTCCTCCTACTTTATTCTCCTTTTTCAAAATTCTTCTAACTACTCTAGTTCTATTGCTTTCCCATATAAAATTTATGTTTGTCTTTATCTACAAAAAAAGGGTAGGTTTTTTATGGATATTGTATTAGATCTATATATCTAGTTGAAGAAATATGACCTATTTAAAGTATTTCAAATCTGTTAGTCACTAATTATTTTTAATTTCTCTAAACAATATTCATCAGTATTAGCTAATCTGTTAATACTGTATTTCTTCTCTCCTCAATCCCAATGCATCCTTTCCCTGCCTCCTTAAAAAGAGCTCAGCTGCTGGGGTAATTCTCAGAAAATAATAATTGTCCCTTGTGAGTATTTGTAATACCATAACATCCTTGGGTTTCTCCAAAAAATAATGAGGAAATAAGTTTGTAATTCAGCAGCTAGTCAATTCACACTTTAAAAAAATACCTTTGGGAATCTTTTCATCTTTACAGAAAAACTATATTTTTACAAAGTTCCAAGTTACTGTAATCTCAATGATAAAACATGTTACTTTGAAATCTAAAATTTAATAAAATATATGGGGGGAAACTTCAAGTTTCCAGTCTAGCAAATAAGGAGCTCAGAAGTCACCACTATGCCCTAATAATAACAATAACAAACTAGAAAAATCAATAATTCTTAGACACATAATAGAAGAAAGTCACAAATTTTTGCTCCCAATATTGGAGTGAAAGGGACAGGTAAAACAGAGAATCACAATTGAGCAGAGCCAAAATTCACAAGCAAAAACCTTGCCTGAAACCAGTGCTTGGTTAGGAAAACTTAAAAACTGCAACTGACTTATTTCTTGAGGTTTGTAGACAGCCTGAGAGATTAAAAATTCAGAGAAGCCCAGTCATATGGAGATCTCACACTTTACTTTTCTGTAATACTATCCTCACAGATAGTATTACAGAAAAATACTCATCCTTCCAGCAGAGGGAGTGGTAAAGGTACTGTTGGGGGGGGGGGGGAACGCCAGAACATTCTCTTTTTAAGAACAGCTGCCCCAAGAGAACTATTTCACCAAAGTCTAACCTGCAAGGGTTTTATGAGAGCACAACCTACATGGGAGAAGAGAAATACCCACTACAGTCCCCTCAAGCCACTCTGTCTCAAATAAGCAGTTCAGTAGCATAGCCTTATTAAAAGATGGAGACTTAATCAGAACTATAGAATATTCTTCTCCTACTCACAACACATCACATACACCTTACCATCACATACAAGAAGACAGTATTCTGCCATTCTTTTACCCAGTATAGCATATCTACTTTTCAACAAATAATTACAAGGCATACTAAAAGACAAAGAGCCCAAAAGACTGAACAAGCATCAGTACCAAAGTTAGATATAGCAGAAATGTTGGAAGTATGAGATGAGTAATTTGAAAAACTATTATTAATATGTCAAGAACTTTAATGGAGAAAGGAGATACAATGTAAGAGCAGATGTAAGCACATAGATGGAAATTCTAAGAGTCAGAAATGTGAGAGATAAAAAAACTGTAATAGAAACGAAGAATGCTTTTGATAGGCTCATTAGAAAACTAGAAAGTACTGAGGAAAGAACCTCTGAGCTTATCACAACAGAAACTTTTAAAATAAAAAACCAAGAGAAGCCAGGCACAGTGGCACATGCCTGTAAGCCCAGCAGCTCGGGAAGGTGAGACAGGAGGATCACGAGTTCAAAGCTAGCCTCAGCAAAAGCGAGGTGCTAGGCAAATCAGTGGGACCCTGTCTCTATTTAAAATACAAAATAAGTCTGGAGGATATGGCTCAGTAGTTGAGTGCCCCCAAGTTCAATTTAGAAGGTACCAAGAAAGAAATAGAAAACTAAAGAGAAGGCTGAAAAAAATGATAGTCAAGAATTGTGAGATGACAAAAGGTATAGCATGTATAATGAGAACATCAGAAGGAAAAGAACAAAAGAAAAGCAACATTTAAAGCTATGACTGAGAATTTCCAAAAATTAATAGTAGACACCAAATCACAGATCCAAGAAGCATAAAGAATATCAAGTAGGATAAATGCAAAAACACAAGAACAAAAATAACCTACATGTACATATATCATTTTCCATCAAGAATAAGGAAAACACCTGAAAAAAACCTGAGAGGTCGGGGAGGTTCTTACCAACAGAGGGACAAAAAATAAGTCATGACTTCTCCTAGAAACAATGTAAGTAACAAAGCAGAGGGAAGTACTGAAGGTTGAGAGAAAAAATAGGTCAACCTAGAGTTTTGCACCTTGAAAATTTATTTTTCAAAGTGAAAGAGAAAGACTTACTCAGACAAAGAAAAGTTGAGGAAATCTATTACCAGTAGATATGTGTTGTCTAACAAGAAATGTTTAAAAAGGAAAAAAGTTCTTCAAAGAAAGGAAAATGTTATCGGTCAGAAACTTGGGTACATAAAGAAAGTAAAAGCATGGAACGATGAATAAGTGAAGATAAAATAAAAATTTATTTTACTTATTCTCCAGATGATCTAACATAGCTAGTTCAAAATAATAGTATGAATGTATGTGAATATGAATTTTTATATATGCATGAAATTAATGATATAAGGGATAGGAAGAAGGAATTAGGACTATTTTGCTATTATAAATAACAAACAACATGTGTTATTTAAAAAATGAAACTTGATTAGTTCCACATAGAAATTTCAAGCTCAAAGACAATCACTAAAAAGTTTTAAAGGTAGATAATATGGATTATAAGAGAGAAAACAGAATCTCATAAAATCAGTTTTATTCTTAACTGTCAAAACTTGGAAGATTATAACACAATAATGATAACATTTTTAAAACCCTGAAGGCAATCACCAAGTCTCTTGGTAGGTGTTATGGTTTGGATATGAGGTATGATTGAGTTGTAGCCTTAGTCTAATAAGTGAATTAATCCCTCATGGAATTAACTGAGTAATAACAGGAGGCAGGTGGGGTGTGGATGGAGAAAATGGTTCATTGGCGGTGTGGCTACTGGGGTGTGGAGAGTGGAATCTCTCTGCTTCCCAATCACCATATGAGCTGCTTCCCTCTGCCAACTCTTCCTCCATGATGTTGGGCCTCACTTCAAACCCTGGGGACTGGAGCCAGCTATCTATGGACTGAGATTTTTAAAACTGTGAGCCCTTAAATAAACCTTTCCTCCTCTACAATTGTTCTGGTTGGGTCCTTTAGTCACAGTGGTGAAAAAGCTGACTAAACAGTAGGTAAATGAACAAATGAACTAGTATATATCTAGACAATGGGATATTATTAACTAAAACAATATGAGCTCTAAAGTCACAACAAGATAAAGACGAAATTTAGATGCATATTGGTAAGTGAAAGAAGCTAACTAAAGAGGTTACATACTGTATGATTTCAACTATATGACATTTTAGAATAGGCAAAATTATGTGTAAGGAATAATAATAAAGAGTAGACAGAAACAAGGTACAGAGGCAGGAAAGTGGCAGAGTGGCTCCTTGTCCAAGCAACCACATTTATTTATATCAATAGGTTATATTAGGTCATTAGTACTATAACTACAATATTGTTTAGAGTATCAGTAAGGTTGCTTATTTTGCAGTAATATTTCACAATTACAATAAGCAATGTTAGGATCTTTGGGTAGTTCTCAAGAAAGTCCATTGTCTGAAGTTTCTGTCAGGTGGCCAGATCCAGAAGCACCAGAGCTTGGTCAATCATTGTAGTTATCAAGCAAGTTCCTTTATTCCTAGGAGTTATGTGCCTGCAATCAAGGTCGAGGCTTGATGAGGCAATAACACAGAGGCTTCTCAGGGCATTGCCATACCAGCTAGACACTGCACATATATTAGCTATATTACTAGATCCTAAGAAAGATTGCAGGGCATTCTAAGGGTGGGAAACAGCGTGCCTGTTACCCAGTCCACTCCCCAGGAGTTTTCTCGCCAGGGGAATGCTTCTCTGTACATTTCCACATAATTGTAGAATCCCTACAATTAATTATGAGCTAGTATTAAAAAAAAAAAGGATTAGAGGGGATGAAGAAATGAACAGAAGGAGCACAGAAGACTTTTAGGATAGTGAAACTACCATCTATAATAATATAGAAGTACACATATGTCATTCTGCATTTGCCAAAAACCACAGAAATGTACATGAAGAATGAATCCTAATATGAACTATAAACTTACGGTGACTATGATTTATCTATGTAGACTCATCAACTATAACAACTCTGGTGAGGGATATTGAAAATGGACATGTGTGGGAGTGGGGAAAGGAGGATTTTTTAAGAACTTTATACTTCTCAGTTTTGCTACTTTCTATTGCTCATTTATCTCTTGATAAGTCTTTTAGCAAATTTCTTATTGAAGTTTTTGTGCTATTAGAATATCTATAATGTAGTTTTATAAATAAGTATGTAAATAAATTTATCTTTAAAGAACACATGAAAAACAAAAGTATTTCCTTCCTTAAATATATCCTGTCCCTACTATTCCTTTCTTATATTCTCTAACTCCCACGTTAAGTTCATAAATTATAAAATATTTAGAAAACTTCATAAAACTTTATGACAGGCAGCTTGCCAAAAACAAACTAAACTAAAACCACTAAACACTCTATTACCTGAAATCAATGGTAGCTTATTAGCTCCTGAAAGATCAATAACATGATACATGTTCTATGATAAGGGTCAAATCTGAATTACAAATAAATATCCTATCAAATTCAACATGAACTCTCTTTTCTAGCCAAACTGGTTTTCTTCAAAACTGCCTTTTCTTGCCTATGTGCTCCTACTTTTCTCTTATATATATTGAGAATGCCTTCCTCTCTGCCAACACATAGTCTTCTCATCCATCAAAGTTTAGGAAAACATGTTATGCAAAGAGCATGAATCCTGGAGTTAGGCTGACTTAGATTTTCATCCAGGCCATGCTATTTACTGACTCATGTCTCTGAGTCTGGTTTTCTCATTTATAAAATAGAACAATAGCCATTTTTAGATGATATTTAAATAACAGAATTATTGTTAGAATATAGGTAAAGTCCATGGGACAAAGTAAAATTAACTAACAATCAGAACTAAATTTGTTATCCCAATTTGGCTGACTGTAATTTGTTCATATAATTCATTTAGCAATTCACAGCCTGAACTCACTACATCTCTTACACTTTTGTCTTAAGTGATTATTTATTTAAATTTTTATTTCTGTCTTACATTGTATGTCTCTAAACAGACTGGTAACTTCTTAAAAGTCAGGACTACACCATACCTATTTACTATTCCACATGGTTTAACACTATGCTCTTTACAAAAGAAGAATCAATAAATATTTCCTCAATGGAGTCTTAGTTGGAAGTAGTCTATTCAGAAAATTGGAAACACATTTTGAAAACATTAAAAGTGTATTAACACACTGGAACATCCACTGAAAGGTAAAGAAAGAGGTAAAGACAGAGGACAAAACAACTTGGAAGTGGGCATGGAATATGTGAGGGATAAGAAAGAAAGAATGTGTATACTAATTCTGATAACAGGAAAACCATAGATATTTAGAAATTTAGCCTGAAGAAAGGCTTTGGAGAGTGTGAGAACTTTCTAAGTGACGATAACATAGAATTCTATAATATCAGAGCCACTCAACAATGGAATAAAGAGGATTCATTTTAACAGTAGGTACCTTTTAAAATTAAAGGCACCTAAGCAGAACTCAGTGTTGATACAGTTTTTAATCCACATGACAATATCAGAAAGATAGCTGTTACCTAAAATGCTATGTTGAGAAGAATTATAACACTACGAATACCCTCAGTAAAAAAGGGTGCTATGATCACTTAAGAATCTGTCACAAGCCTGGAAGAATATGGGGTATCACAAATACCTCATAATTAGTATCCTCAAACTAGAGGAATAATTTTCAGAAACAATCATTCCTCATCAAGAATGTAGACATGAACTGGGTCAAGTCTTTCTAAACTCCTCTAGTCTATGACTCCATGATTATTTAGTAACCAATATTCTGTAAGGATTCAATAAAATGATATTTTCATATATTTAAATAATAGTCCTCAGCTAGGAAACTGAATTATTGTTTAAGCAACAAAAAAAGCCTTATAGTTTCTCATCCTGTAATTTACTCTTTGAGACCATAAAACCATTTTTTAAGCATCTTCCTGTCTTTATTTTTGGTAAAAATTTGTGACTACCAGATACCAACAGAAAAAACCATACAAATAGGCAAAAGCCAAATTGATATCAATTAACTGTGTGTGGGCAGTGGGCAGGTGTTGGGAACAGAACCCATGGTTCATGCATGCTAGGCAACTGCTTTACCACTGAGCAACACCTCCAGCCCAAATAGAATTTTTTTTATTTATTATTTATTTTTATTTATTATTTAAATAAAAATAGTCTTCCTTTATTAATGTCCCCAGAAGTTCATTACTAATTAAACCAATCAATATTTTTAAAAAATCATATCTTAAAAAACACTGAAACAGATACTTCACCTTGCTTCCACATACATGTTATTCTCAGAGAACATAAAAGAAATATTCCCTGCTACCCTAGAAGTGTTCTCAAAATGAGGTTACTCAATCAGCAGTAGCAGCAGCACCAGCACCAGCACCAGCACCACCAGCACCAGCACAACTCCCATCAGCAGCTGCGTCAGAGATACTAATTCCCATCCCATGCAACCTATCAAGTTAAAAATTCGAGAGTTCACCCAACAATCTGGATTTTAACAAGTCCTCCAGGACTCTTGCTGCAAGCTGAAGTTTGAAAATCAGTGACTTATAAATTGTCTGTTTCCTAACACAGCAATAATCCTTTACCTACTTCCTAATCCTTCTCTTTTTCACATTTAGCATAACCCAATGATTTATCTCATTTGAATGATTAATTCACCAATAACTCTGTGATGATTTCCTACTTTCATTTAAACCATAAAATGTTTCTAATTATTTATTATCCATAAATCATTAAGCTATTTAGAGAGAAAGGGATTTTTAACTTATGTCAACAAGCATGAGAACAACTCTGTGTAAAAACCATTCTGTAAACAGGCCTACATTTTTCTTTTGATTCTATCCTGTACAATATAACACACAATAGTAGAGAATTTTTTTAATAAATTGTTATCAAACAGCTTATAATGAAATCATTCCATGAATATAAAAACTGCCATTTTCTACGAAAAGAAATGTGTATCTCTTTTGATGGTTATATGAGTCTTGAAAGTATTTTCTTGAGAAACACACTATAACATGAGTCTTACTTAACAAATGAAACTATTATTTATGGCCTAGAATTTCAGCTATGATTAATACATAAGAATGAATGCAAGGAAACTGGCCAATGCATACTCCTTTAGAAAGGAAATCATAAGTAAATTTAACATAAGTGTTTTTAGAAGTGTTCTCTCAAATATGCTGACTAAGTAGGTACTTTTAGATATTATATAGATAATTTATGTATAAGCAGGAACATCTATTTGATAATGCTGATTAAATAATGACAACAACAAAATAAGCAAAATCAACCATTTTGGTTGATGAGCAATGCATCTAAGACCATAATTAATAAACTTGGTAGAAAAATACTTCAGTTTGTAGATATTACATGGTAACTCATAGCCGGATGCAACAAAGGACTGACTTACCTGTGCACATAATGTAGTTGATGAACTGAGTCAATTGCTATCACCATCTCAGCCAAGTAAAATCGAGCCATATCTTCAGGCAATCTATCTTCAAATTTGCTGAGCAGAGTAAGCAAATCCCCACCAACATAATAATCCATAACCAGGTACTGTGAATAAAAAACATAAAATGTCCTCAATAACTAGTAAGCATGAGAAATTAATATACAATGTTAATTACTTATATGGTTAATTAAAAAGAAGTATATAAGATGATCACCAGTAGTCATTATAAATGTTTCTAAATTTCATACAGCACTGAAATAACATTCTTAAAATCTGGAGCAGAGGGCCAAGGTTGTGGCTCAGTGGTAGAGAACTTGCCTAGCATGCATGAGGCACTTGGTTCGATCCCTGGCACCATATAAAAATAAAAACAAATAAAATAAAGGCATTGTGTCCATCTAAAACTAAAAAATATATATATATATATATAATTAAGCAGAGAACAACACAGAATTACTATTTGTTGTTGTTGTACTTTACAAAGTAATATGTTCATCATCTTTACCTACATTGGACCAACCTTTGCCAACATTTCACACAAGACTGAACATTTTAACTCTCCAAAAACACACTCAGAATATAGGACACTATATGTGTTGAAAAAAAATCATATTACTATTCATCATCACTACAATTTCCTTATTTGACCTTGGATCAGTAAGAACTTTACTATATAGCCAGTACCAGTCTATGGATTGAAAACCACTATGATATGGAATACAATTTCCATCATGTATTTCACTTCCCATTTCTGATGGAGTACAAATATCAGAATGCACTTTTCTCAGGTGTATGTAAATGGCAGCCAATTAATTTTAGATATGAACCTTAATTGGGGGCAAGAGGGGGGAAGTATCCTCGACAAAAAACAAACAAAGAATATACACCAACATGTTTACTGGTTTCGATAGGTTGTTAGACTTCAGATGATGTCATAGCTTTATGCTATCTTCTAGACTCCCTTTTAAATATGTATTACATAGCATGAAGGCTAGTAAATAGAAGTTATTTAACCAATTATAATGACTTGATGAAAAACTAATTTTATTACATGGTTATCACTGAATTGACAATTCAATTTAAAGAAACTTGAGAAAATTAAATCCTTTTTACTACTATACACAAAAATTATAAGCATAAAAAAAGATATGTTAGGGGTGGGGATATAGTTCAGTTGGTAGAGTGCCTGCCTCTCATGCACAAGGCTCTGGGTTCAATCCCCAGCACCCTCCCAAAAAAATGTATGTTAAACCAAAGAAGCAAATTTCCTATATTTAAAGTCTTGAAAATTAAGAAAACTCTATTTTAAAAACTATCTTATGGCTTACTTATTTACTAGGTCTAGTGTTTAAAAAAACTCCACCCTTTCCTTTAGAACAAGCTAACAAATTTTTATTAACATAAAAACAATTTATCATATAAACAATTTTTCTTGACAATAGAAATTAGACTATAGAAAAATGGAGAAATAAATAAATAAGCACATCTAATTCCACAGATATTTATAAGAGTACCTACATCTCATTTATTCAATGGGTATACAACAAAATTCCCCGCCTTCCAGGAATTTACAATGTTATAGAAAAGAAAACACAAATAATGGGCAATTTCAGTGTACTATAAATATTTTAACAGGAATAAGCAGAGAGGCTGCTATTGGCTCTTAAAAGAAAGAGCCTCATCTGTCAACCAGGATCATTTATTTGACTGACTTAATGTTTTGGTAAAATTGTAAAGACTATTTTCTTATAAATAAAGAGTGTATTATCTAAAATAATTAGTTCATTCTTCCCTCAATTCAATTAAGATGTCCTCTCCTCATACTTCAAGATTCCAAACACACTCATTTGTTCCTGAGCACTCTATTTTGCTGGGGTTGCCTATATCAATATCACATTGTCCTGATTAATTTCAGAGTAAAACTGAGTGTCTGATAGTAAGACTGAGCAGGACTGAGCAGGTCCCTAATTGCCCCTTCATGGTTACGAACTGAAAGCGAGTTGCTTTTAAAATATTGTTTCCATTAATCATTAGGTTCCAGGTTCTGGAGCTGCTGACTCCTCCCTTAAGCTTTTCAACAACCCTATACATGTTTAATAGGCCTGAACTTGACCTATACATGATTTTCCTGGATGGTGGAAGTGAATAAGGATATCTTTCATGAGCTGAGCACAGAGAAACCCAATGAACACATGCAAAACACCATGTCAAGTGCAACCCTGGTGCTGACGGCAAGGAACTGACCAAAAATGTACAGAACTTCTGAGATTGTGTGCAAGGGCAGACTGTGTGTCTGTGCCAGCCCACAATCTTTGTCTATATAAGCTTTGCTTCTTACCTCCTCAAATAGCAGTTCAGGGTCCTATCTTGTGCACTGTCTTCCTTTTGCACAGGAATAAAGCCTTGTTTGGGTGTTATTGCTTACCTTTATGATTTCTTTTTTTTAATATTTATTTTTTAGTTGTAGTTGGACACAATATCTTTATTTTATTTTTATGTGGTGCTGAAGATTGAACCCAGGACCTTGCATGTGCTAGGCGAGCACTCTACCGCTGAGCCACAATCCCAGCCCCATCTTTATGATTTTTTTCTCGAATTGAGCAAAGTAGTCTGTTAACACGAACAGCCAATAAGCCCAAACTTAGCTGTACTTTGTCATTTCCTGATTCCTGTCCCAAGTTAAGCAAAAGAACTCCATGATGACTGTTAATAGTAGGAAAGGTTCCTACTTAAAAAGTTGCTTCAAAATAACCCAATATGGCCAACCACAATGGCAAATGCCTATGATCCCAGATACTCAAAGCCTAAGGCAGAAGGATCTCAAGTTGGAGGCCTGCCTCCCCTACTTGGTGTGACTGGTCTCAAAATAAAATTTAAAAAAAGAGCTGGGAATGTAGTTCAATGATAAAGTGTCCCTGGGTTCAATCCCCTACCCAAAACATAATTAACTCAATATGGCTAAGGTGTCTTTTAAAATTTTTTTAAATGTATGTATACTAATGATATTCCTAACATGGGTCAAGGAGATAATGATCCTACAACAAAGAGTTCCTACCATTTAAGAAAAGAATAAGCCAACAAAACTAGGCTTAGGGATATTAATAGATAATTTATATAACAGGAAACAATTAGCAATACATATTTAACTTCGATAATACTGAGGGAAATGAAAATTAATGCAGCAAAGAGACCATCAGAACTTTGGGGAGAATGGTAAGACAAAACACTGCTTTTGCAGGATAATATATTACAATCTTTTTGAAAAGTAATTTCATAGTATCAAAATTTTAAATATGAATGCCCCTTGATATAGCACTATCTCTCTTAAAAATCTATCAATTAAAACAAAAGCTCAAATACATCAGAAATATGAGCAAGCACAAAACTTTATTAACTTCAGCAAATCAGAAAGAATGTGAATAGCAATCAAAAAGTAAAAAGTTAAATATTTACATATACATTCTATGAAATATCATACAGTTGCCAAAAATAATAATTAAATATATGCCCGTGAGATATTTAGGGAACAAAAGCAAGCTGCAGAAAGTAAATTGTACAGTAATACATATTTTATAATTTAATTTTTTATTAAAAAAGGGGAAAATACATTTATAGACAGAAAATGTATACAGTGTTTAAAAATGAACAGACACAACCAACATTAGTTACTTCAGAAGGATAATATGGAAAGATGAAGTTAAGAATTATTGATGTTTTATGTATAACCCTACATTGTAAAGAGGGAAAAATCTAACTAAATCAAAAGTGACAAATGCAGTAATGTTCTGCAAAAGGGTGGAGCTAATGTGATAAAGTCAAAGGAAAGTGTTGAAAGGAATAACCTTAAGGGCTGGGGATGTGGCTCAAGCGGTAGCGCGTTCACCTGGCATGCATGTGGCCTGGGTTTGATCATCAGCACCACATACAAACAAAAATGTATCTGCCAAAAACTAAAAAAAAAAAAAATATATTAAAATTTTCTTTCGAAAGAAAGAAAGAAAGAAAGAAAGAAAGAAAGAAAGAAAGAAAGAAAGAAAGAAAGAAAGAAAGAAAGAAAGAAAGAAAGAAAGGAGTAACCTTAAATAGATACATCTCATCCACATGGGATAAGAACAGGTACAAATATGGATGAACTTGCATCCAGGAGAGAAAAGAGTAGAACTCTGAAAAAAGTTCACCCTTGAGTAAATAACAGTTTTCATTTTTTCCATGAAGTAGGAACCATGGAATGCAGGTATAGGGATGCTTATCTAATGTCCCTCCATAGGTTGATGGTAGGAAACATAACTTTTATTCCCACTTTGTGGCTATAAAACCAGGGGCAAAGAAACCAAATGATTTGCCCAAACATAAATTAGACAGTTGAACCAAGATTGAGGGTTATTAATTTTTAAGACTAGTACCTTTTATACTCAAGAGGGAATCAATAGTCAATGAATGAAACTAATCATGTCCACAAACTTAATTTGAGTATGTACCAGGCACCAGAATAATAAAAAAGGAAAATGAGGATTTATACTGTATCTTTGGCAATCTTTTATTCATTCAAAATAAAGAAACAGATTTCTAGGTATAAATATATACACACCACAAGATTTTCAACTCTGAATTTCTAAAGAAAAGTCTATTTTAAAGCTTATGCTTTTTAAAGAGCTACGTTCTAAGGAAACAATGCTAAAACATCTGAAAACACACAATAAATAAATTTTGTACAAGAAAAGAACATTTCATAGGACAGATATATTTTTAGAAGTCATCTTAGGGATAATAAAAAACCTCTTTTAGTCATCTTGCTGTCAAACAAGGAGATTAACAATCTTTACAGCCTCACCTTATATTTATTCCTCCTTGCTTTGTTTTACTATTATAAAACTGCTTTAATAATTTCTATCTTCACACATTGGATTCCTGTAAAGAACTTAGAATTCATGAGTTACTATAATTTAATACTCAAATATTAATATTCATCTTTTTTTGAACAAATTTTAATTGCTAACTCAAAAATTAAATGTTTACTTAAACTATTTTCCAATTTTTTTGTCCTCAAACATAAGATAACTAAACAAGATACTATAGATAAGAAGAAAGTACACTCATACATTGGTGGTGGGACTGCATATTGGTGCAACCACTATGAAAAGCAATATGGAGATTTCTCAGAAAATTGGGAATGGAACCACCAGCTTTCCCATTCCTTGGTTTACACCCAAAGGACTTAAAATCAGCATACTATAGTGATGCAGATACATCAATGTTTTTAACAGCTCAATTCACAATAGCTAAACTATGGAATCAACCTAGGTGTCCCTCAATAGATGAATGGATAAAGAAAATGTGGTACATATACTCATTGGAATATTACTCAGCTTTAAAGAAGAGTAAAATTACGGCATTTGCCAGTAAATGGTTGGAGTTGGAGAATATCATGCTAAGCAAAATAAGCCAATCTCACAAAACCAAAGGCTGAATGTTTTCTCTAATATGCGGATGCTAATTCACAATAAGGGGGGAGGCACTAGGAAAGAATAGTGTTACCTCAGATTAGATAGAGGGAAGTGATGGGAGGGGAGGGAAGGGGATGTGGGGATAAGAAAGATAGTAGAATGAAACGGACATTATTACTGTATGTATGTATGTATGTGACTACATGACCAATATGATTCTGTAACATGTACATTAAGAAAAATGAGAAATATATCCCCATCTATGTATGATATATCAAAGTGCATAAATGCATTCTACTGTCATATATAACTAATTTAAACAAATAAAAGAAAATATGGGGAAGCCAGGCACGGTGGCACATGCCTGTAAACCCATTGGCTCAGGAGGCAGAGGCAAGAAGATCTCAAATTCAAAGCCAGCCTCAGTGATTAAGTACCCCTGGGGTTCAATCCCCAGTACCACAAAAAAAAAAAAAAGAAAGAAAGAAAGAAAAGAAAAAAATTTCATTGACTCATAATATTCTAAAGGACATACAATCAATCAACAAGTACATGAAAAAATGCTCACCATCTCTAGCAGTCAGAGAAATGCAAATCAAAACCACCCTAAGATACCATCTCACTCCAGTAAGATTGGCAGCCACTATGAAGTCAAACAACAACAAGTGCTGGCGAGGATGTGGAGAAAAGGGTACTCTTGACACTGCTGGTGGGACTGCAAATTGCTGCGGCCAATTTGGAAAGCAGTTTGGAGATTCCTGGGAAAGCTGGGAATGGAACCACCATTTGACCCTGCTATTGCCCTTCTCGGACTATTCCCTGAAGACCTTAAAAGAGCATGCTACAGGGATGCTGCCATATCGATATTCATAGCAGCACAATTCACAATAGCTAGACTGTGGAACCAACCCAGATGCCCTTCAATAGATGAATGGATAAAAAAAATGTGGCATCTATACACAATGGAGTACTATGCAGCAATAAAAAATGACAAAATCATAGAATTTGCAGGGAAATGGATGGCACTAAAGCAGATTATGCTTAGTGAAGCTAGTCAATCCCTAAAAAACAAATACCAAATGTCTTCTTTGATATAATGAGAGCAACTATGAACAGAGCAAGGAGGAAGAGCAGGAAGAAAAGACTAACATTAAACAGAGTCATGAGATGGGAGGGAAAGGAAGAGTAAAGGGAAATTGCATGGAAATGAAGGGAGACCCTCATTGCTATACAAAATTACATATAAGAGGTTGTGAGGGGAATGGAAAAATAAACCAGGAGAGTAATGAATTACAGTAGATGGGGTAGAGAGAGAAGAGGAGAGGGGAGGGGAGGGGGGATAGTAGGGGATAGGAAAGGTAGCAGAATACAACAATTACTAATTGGGCATTATGTAAAATTGTGGATGTGTAACCGATGTGATTCTGCAATCTGCATTTGGGGTAAAATTGGGAGTTCATAACCCACTTCAATCTAATGTATGAAATATGATATGTCAAGAGCTTTGTAATGTTGTGAACAACCAATAAAAAAAATAAAAAATTAAAAAAAAAAGAATTTTATGTGCCAATGTTTATACAACTTAGCATTTTTACATAATGAGTTTTTCTTAAGGAAAAATGTTCTAATCATATCTAAAAATTATTCATTAACTAATGTATCTTTTTCTGAAGCACATAAAAGGCACATTTATTAGGTGCAAATATTTCTTCCTAAGCTGGTTACAGTGATAACTAAGCAGGTAGAAAATGAAAGTCAAAAAAGTTATCTACCACAACAGCACTATAAATCATGTTATTTATTTGGCTACTTATCAGCTACCAGGATTAAAAGTTACTATGGAAAATAACTGTGTTTAATAAAATTTCCTTTTTGGTACCTGAAACTATATGTATGCATCTTTTTAATTGATTTTTATCTTCTAATGTTTTATAAAATGTTCAGAATGTGATGACAAAGACTTCTGACTTTTAAGATTAATATAAGGCAAAGCTTCCCCAAAAGAAAAATGGACAAATTACACAATATTTGATTATTAGAGTGTTTCAGTACTCTTCCAAATATTACATAACTTATTTTAATATAATTAATATTATTTTAATGTAACTAATGACATAATAAACTATTTCTCTTGGATAAATGCCTCTGGAAAAAATTGTTAATCCTAATGTCAAATGCAAAGAGTCTTCAAATCCACTAACTCAGGATACAAAAAGATAAAAAGATAGTTTATGATTTTTTTCTCATCAATATTTTACAAATTTGGCTGTAAAAAAAAAAACTAGTACATGAGCACTTGATTTCTCCATAAACTTTTATACTTATTTCCATATTTATAACAAAGTGCAAATTTTTCAGCAATGCATAAATCTATAGTATTACATCTGTCTACAACCAAAAAACAGTTACAGGAGACTTCAGTCTGCATTATCTGAAAATTTTTTAATATTCTCATACTAAACGCTATGATTTTGCAAAGCAAAATTATTGGAAGTGTTTAATTTACTCTTATGAATTCTGCTGACAAATCTATGCAGACTTTATCTGCATAACACATTCATCCCTGAAATTTTACATAATTATTTTAGTATAACGAATTTAGTTCCAATTCAAACATCATTCAACAAGTGAGCAACTGACACACTGTTAAGCTCTATCCTACCACTTTTAAACAATTTCAACTATAACCCACAATAATTTAGATGGTTTATATGATGATTCAATACATTATAAAAGAAATATGTGTCACAAAACAATATTTATTCTTACTAATTGCCATGAACTCTGTCATTTTCTTTTTTATTTAATTTTTAAACACTGTTTATAACCCACTGAGTTGATTTTATGAGCCACTAATGGGTCACAACCTACTATTTCAAACACATAATTACACTCTATAAGCATGTAAGGATATAAAAAGGAAGGGTGGCAATAATAAAGTTTGAACACCTGGATCTGGTCTGAAATCAGATAAACCCTACAATCATTACAGAGTTACATAAGCCTTCAATTTTATTTTAGCTATAAAGATAGTAGAACTCATGCCACTTAATTTCTTCTAAAGTTCTACCAAAAAATCAGAGATACTGTATTAGTCATGAAAAAGCAATACTTAAAATACAAAGCTAAAATAAGATAAAAAGGTGGATTCCCACTGAAAATTCTGGAATTGGCTATTTTAAGACATAGAATTTGAACATAATTTTGAAGCATTATTTGGGATTCAACAGGAGCAGAGGAAGAGAAAAGGGACCAGTATTAAAGGCAAAATGTAGACAAGTATAGAGACTGCTCAAGAATAGAGGATATTCCATTGGGGCTGAAATGCAGTATCTGTGGAAGAGTACAATATTTCCAGCCCTGTCATTATTTATTTATTTATTTTGCCAAATGCTGTATTTAAAACGCTATTAACCATTTCCTCCACTTTTTTTTAAAACTTTGTGGTACTGGGGATGGAACTCTACGCCTCACACATACTAGGTATGTGCTCTACCAAGGAATTACACCCCCAACCCTACTGTCCTGTCTTCAGTTTCCATGGCACAGTATCTTGATCTTCTTTCTTACTCTGACCATTTCCATTAGTTTTCTTCTTGGATTCCCCATCTCTGTCTTGTAAGCACATTTGTTTTTATGTTTTGTAAGCAATACTCAGTTTGATCCTTGTATTTAATGTTATATACAACTAGAGTTAATACTCTTGTTTGAGCCTTGTATTTAATGTTATAAAAAGCAAGAGTTGGCCAACATTTTTATAAAAGGCCAGACAGTAAAATACTACTGGTTTGGCAAGCTAAGAGGCAAAAATCAAGTATATTATGTAGGCACTTTATACAATAAGGGAGAAAACAAAATTTCCCTTGTTTTAAATTCAACCACTGACTTGCTCACAATATGCTCAATTCTTCAAGAGATTATTCTCGACAAGTGGCTCAGGGTCTTGAGTTTATTTTCCCTGAACACATTTCTTTGGCTGTTGCAATCAACCAGGAATTAGATAATTCAACACTGATAAAAATGGCTTTCTTTACTTGGCTAACAAAAGAACTACTCAGAAACTTACTATGGTTATAGATTCATTTTCGTTTTTTATTTTTGTGAAGAAATTATGCTATGGTAGATATTCTGTCTTAAATTTTGTACATTTTCTGATGACTACTTTCCTATGAATTGGGAAGGTGGTGATGAGTGTTTACTCCAACAATGAAGATATTTATTAAATTCTATTAGTATAGTCATAGCATTGCATGGTTGCATAATTAATATAATGCTTTGCCATTTAATTCATTAAAATATTAATTCACGCTCCCTGTGCCTCAAAGGAATACATGGAGACCACTCTTCTTTCCTTATCTTGACATGACAGGTGTGCACTATTAGTAAATAATAAAATATGATACAGCATATGTATAGCACTCAAAATGTTATCAAATATTACTTTACCTGTGTCACTGAAATCTGTAGACAATATATAGATCAATTATCACCTGTATTCAAGCTCTCATTATCTCTCATATGAATATTATAAAACTCTCCTAATCTCCTTGTCTCTAGTTTTGCCCCTGAAATTCATAAGTTGCCAGAATGTTCCATGTAAAATGTAAAACTGATTATCCTACTCTCCTTGAAATTAGAATAAAATCTATCCTCAGGCATGACCTATACATTGGAAGCCTCTCCCCTCTAGCTGTACACCTTTCCCCAGGAATATATTCCTCTCTCACCCCTAGCTACTCTATTCTAATCACACTAGCCTTCCTCTCATGCCTCAGACAATCCTTGTCCTTTTCTGCCATAAACCTTTCTACAGTAATAAAACAGCAGTTTTCAAACTTTGCTATGAGTGTTCTCTAAATAACAATAAATGAAGGAGGAAGGCAGGAGATCAGTAAGGGCAGTTCCACTACTATAGGCTTTACTGTCTTAGCTTTCAGGTATAATGTCATTTTTTTTAAAAAAAAACCACACACACTAGAGTTCCATGACAAAATACAAGCATGTGTATGCACACACACATACTGAAAAACATGGTAGCAATAGTCTAATTTGGCTGGGTGCAGTGGCACATGCTTGCAATCCCAGCAGCTTGGGAGGCTGAGGAAGGAAGATCGTGAGTTCAAAGCCAGCCTCAGCAACAGTAAGGTGCTAATAAGCAACTCAGTGAGACTCTGTCTCTAAATAAAATACAAAATAGGGTTGGGGATGTGGCTCAGTGGGTGAGTGCCCCTGAGTTCAATCCACAGTATGCCCTATCCCAAAAAAAGTCTAATTTGCTTAGCAAAACGTATCAGGTACCTACATGTTGTAACTTCCTCATCCTCCCACCTCTAATTCCATCTTTCCATCAATTCAGATGTGATAAGCTACTTCCCAATCTCAGAGAGGGCTTTTGTTCACCAAGCCTCTCTACCTCTTTTACTTCTTCTTGGTTTAACTAATTCATATGTGTCTGAGAATAATCTTCACAGACTCATCATACCTTTGAATAAATGCAATATTTTCATCAATTGAAGTAATCTGAAAATATTATTACTTGATTTTAGATTTATCATGTGGTTCTCCTAATGTGTATATAAGAACAGTAAGAAAAAAGATCCTCTGTCTTACTCACTAACACATCTCCAGAATCTAGGGAATAGTGCCCAATATATAGCATACATACAATAAATATTCATCAAATGAGTAAAAAAATATCCTTTTAATTTTTATATCCCAGTTTCACTGATTGGAACATAACAGGATCTCAACACATGCATGCTAAAAAATAAACCTGGAAATAAAAACTGAGGTCAGAAATGAAAAGCTCTGAATAGCAAGCCAAGAAGTTAAATACTTAATTGTAGTAGATTTAATCTTATTGTTTCTCTCTTCTTTTTATTTATTCTCAATTGTAAAGCCTCTAATAGTTTGATTGTCCTCCAAATTCCCAACTTTTGTAAAGCACTTCAAGTCAATAAAAATGTACCTCTACTTAGTGGAGCACATGGCCACTTGAAAAATATGTAAAATTTTAAGGACCAGGGTTGTGGCTCAGGAATAGAGCACTTGCCTAGCATGTATGAGGCCTGGGTTTGATCCTCAGCACCACATATCAATAAACAAATACAGTGTACAGTGAAAAATCCACTGGCAACTAAAAAAATTTAAAAAAAAAAGAAATAAGAAAAATATGTAGAATTTAAAAAGCAACAGAACACTATAAATAAAATAGTGGGAAAATCATGAAAGAAAAATCCTGAACACTTTTATAGAATTTAACTGACAGAAATTTTAAAAATTTGTATAAAGTTTTTACTTCCTTACTTAAAAGTATAAATAATTTCAATAGACAGGTATCATATCACTGATAGAAAAAATTTTCATTCCAAGTGTTCAACTTATACCTGAAATGCAGTAATTTTTCTATTTAAAAATCTACATTTAAATAATACTTAACAGAAATTAATGTAAATTCTGTCAACAAAAAATTAATAAGGATCAAAAACACGCAAAAAATTCTTACTAAGTTATTGTCATCCTGGAAAGCATAGTGCAAAGTTGTAATCCATTTATTGTCTCCATTCACTAACACATCCCGTTCTTCACGAAAACATGCTGTCTGGAAAGGAAAGAAAAAAATTTTAGACAACACTTTAGGTAAAACTAGGATACAAATTATGCAAACAACAGCTTAATATGCTTATTATACTATTTCTATTCTGGAAAGGAATATTTTCAATATATGGCTTTCAACAAATCACTATTTCAAAACAGCAACTGAGCTACTAGAATACTTAAGAAAATATTTTATATCAAAAATATTGTCATAGTTTAAAACAATCATAAAATGAACGGAATAATTAAGAACCACAGGTCACAATACTATTTAGATAATATAAATGCATTTATTTTGCCACATTTACTTCTGGTCTTTTCAAAGAAATAAGACAAAGTTATAGTCTTCCTACTTCTTCCCATTCCTCTCCTTTCTTCCCTCACTTAAGCAATAAAATGAAGACAATGTACAGACTACCAATCATGTTTTGACCACACATATATATATATGTCCATAAACAACAAAACTGGATTATTTTTAAAAATTATGTTATAATTTTATCTATCCTTTTGCAAGTTGATTACTTCTTTCTCCAGAATTACTGTTTCCCTTTTTATCTGCTATGAAATTTATTTAGGCAACCCCCAATTATGGAAATATATATCATTTCCAAATTTGCATTATAACAAGGCTGTAATGAGTATATTTGTATAAGTTTCTCTACAGTATACACTCAGAAGTAAAAACATTAGATAAAGCAAATTTCAACTTTGCCAAAAATAGCAATTTTCTATATTAATTACCACTGTACCCCAGCATACAAAAGTCCCTTTTCCTCACATCCTCAAATGTACTTGCCATTATTAAAATTAAGTGGTTGCCTATGATGGCTGTCAAATTATGTCTCATTGTTCTTTTAACTAACATATTCCTAATTATAGGTGCTGATGAATAACTTTATATATATACATATACACATATACACACACTTACTTGCTACCTTAACTTTCTCTTTGAATGTTTACTTTGAATGTCCTTTTTGCACATTTTCTCTAATGAATTGGGTTTTTTCATATTTATTTGTTGAAGTTTTAATTTATTCTGAGAATAAATTTCCACTACTATCAAAATATATCCTAGAGAATCTGAGAAATATATGATTAAAAATAAAAAACAATTTATGTAATACATTATAATTCTATTATACAAAATCTTTAATTTTTTAATTAAAAAGAAAACAAAAAATACTATAACAGAAACTTAAAAAAGAAATGAGAGGTAAAATAGAAAGTAAAAGTCTCCTAAGTAATGCCCCCACAATTTTAATTTCCAATTGTGTTCACAAGTCACTACCATTAAGCATACTCAGAAAATTCTTGCATATACAGAAGCCTACACACGTGCACATGCATGCACACATGCATACAGACACATTTTATATTCATGTAGTATCCCACCTCTCCCATCTTATTTTTCTTTATAGAAATGAAATCACATTGCTCTCTAAGTTGCTTATTTTTCCTAAATAATAATATATTTGAACATCTTTTGATCTTAGTACATATAACCCAGCCTAAGTTTTCTGAATGGCTGTACCATATTGCATACACACTGCAAATATCATCACAGAGCATGTCTACTTGTAGTAGGTGCCAAGTTATTATTTCTCACAAGATAAATAGTCATGACACAGAAAACAATCTATAACACTGTGATCCAATTAGCCCAAATATTGCCAATGTATACCCATAAATTTTATTTGGACAAATAGCATTTCCAAAGCCAGGCATTAAATGGCAACAACAGAGAACACCCAAACAAATAAAGTTTAAACCAACTGAAATGGGCAATTTAACCTGTTAATTATGTTATTAAAATCTATAACAGTATGTATTAATTCACGTTAGGAAGAAAACAGAATTGCATGACCTATTTACCAGTAAGTCCTATTTTATAACTGAACTGATCTGAAGTTATGGCTTACTACTGGCATGGTAGAAAGGTTTTGAAAGTTGTTAGGGCCTAAGAGAAAGACTTCTCCTGGTATGAACTCACAATGACAGACATCAAAAAATTTTAGGGGGCTAGGGCTGTGGCTCAGTAGTAGGGCGCTTGCCTTGCAGACCTGAGGCACTGGGTTCGATTCTCAGCACCACATAAACAGAAAAATACATAGATAAAATAAAGATATTATATCCATCTACAAAGAAAAAACTAATTTTTTTAATTTTTTAGGCATTCCAGCTAGATTCTAATAACCATTATTTCATTTGATTGATTTCAAACTAAATAAAACTTCAAATATGCTAAACTGTTCAGTAAAAAGCAATATTTAAAAATTAAAAAACATACAATAAACCATGACACTAAATTTCAAACATAACAAGAGTAGAAAGACGAATGCAACAATCCCTTCTTCCCAATGTACCATGGTTCAATTTCGGCAATTACTTTGTTGGTGAATCTTGTTTCATTATACACTCACTCACTCACCACCACCCCTCAGTTCCCTGAGTACACACGTTCAGAAACAATGAACTTTTTAAAGAAAATCCAAGACATATGATTTTATCCACAAATATTTAGCTATAAAACTATTCTTACTAACGCTTCAAACGCTTCAGGTGTTGAGTGTCTAAGTGTAAAAAAGTCAGCCTACTTCTTTTGCTTCTATATCACATTCTCCTAGTTAGTTATGACAATTGGGTGAGAGGATTCTACTTGCATCTAGTGGATAGAGGCCAAGGATGCTGTTAAATGACCTAAAATGTATAAGTGAGCTTCTTCATCAAAGTCTTATCCAGCCCCAAATGTCAAAAAAGTATCCCTGTTGAGAAATTCTGTTCTAGATCAGTACTAACCAAACCATGATGTATGAATAATCTATGGTTCATAAATGTGTTGTGAGGATTCAAATAGTTTAAAACTATAATAATGTATACTTCAATTATATTTTTGTAAAAACTAAACAAAATATTTTTAAATTTCGCTCCTGTAAAAACAGGATATTTGGGTCTCATCAAATTATCAATCTTGGATATTTGGGTCTCATCAAATTATCAATCTTATACAGCACATCAAAATTGCATGTATATTTGAAAATCACGTCAAAAAGAGATGTCTATACCCACTAATTTCTCATTTTTTTAGCAATAAAGACTTCTTCACTCTAAAAATATTACCACAGAAAAATCCTGGATAATAACTGAAAATTTCTCTAATATTTGATGAAGGAAAAGTCAAAATTTTCATTTTCAAAAAATAAGTAAGTAGAATTTTAAATTAAAAATTTCAGAAAATCCAAATATTAGATCTTATACAGCATGGCATCATCACATATCTGCCCCCCCCCTCATTTTACCATATGTTTGATGATCAAGCCAAATAGAATATTTTTTCATTTTAACTTAATTGTCAGTAAAAATGTTGTTTAACATAATAAAGAGAGAATATGATAGCATGAATAATTAGCAAGCTTGTTAAGAAATCGGCACATTTAAATAAATAAAGATATTCTGGTCCAACATTTATAGAAGACAATTTGTTTAAAGCAATAGCTATTAAAGTTTAAATGGGCTGGAGTTGTAACTCAGTGGTACAGTGCTTGACTAGCATGTGTGAGACGCTGGGTTCGATTCTCAGCACTAAATAAAGTCCATCCACAACTTAAAAAAAAAAAAGGTTTAAATGTATCCCCTAACCCCATGCCGAAGAGTTGTAGTGGCAAGGAGTTTAATTTGAGAAGTAGATAAGTTCTAGAAGTCACACAAAATGAAAAATCCCTTCATGTAAAATTTATCCTAAAATCATTTCAATCTTGGTATATGCAAATATGGAGTAGCAATATTTCTTATTAAGAAGATTTCATACTCTCCCTCCCTTTTCTTTTTCTTAAAATTTACATTGCATATATATCTTGGGTAGCATGACTACTTCTCATGTACTGTTTTCTTCTGTTGTGACATTTCTCTTTAACACACACAAGCATAGTTAGTGAAAAAATGTATTAATAACTTTACTGTTATTAAGAATTCACACTATGGATAAGCTCACAAAATTACTGTGTAAAGATTTTTACTACAACATGATTCAAAACAGTAAAAATGAGAAAACACCCTATATTAAGATTCTTACCTCAGCTCTTTTCAGCATTTCCCATTTATTCAAAATTTTCATGGCAAATACCTTATCTGCATTTTTTAGTTTTACTACAGCGACCTAGAAAAAATAAAGGAAATATAACTTTTAAAATATGACATATATAGTACTTCTTTCCAGTCATCCATTTTCCTTTTTCCTCTCTGTAAAAAAAAATAAATGCCAATTATCAATTATTTTAATGCAGCTCAAATCTAAAATCCTAAATTAAACAATGTCAGGTAAAAAAAAAAAAAGGTGTATTAGTGAACATATGAACATATGCCAAACCAATTAACTGTACTTATGAACACTGTATCAGTTAGTTATTATATATTATATATTCCTTTCCAAATTTTCTGCCCTGGAAGTTAAACTCAACATCTACAGTTACTAAGAAATATACCAAAATGTACAACATGAAAGTAATAGATTTTATTAAATAACGCATGCCAAATTCCAACATGATACTACAGGGTATGCCAGCTGCCAAAACAAATATGTTCTATGGGGATCAAGCAACATGAAAGATACTGAAAATGATCCTATTTTTCATTCCACATACTCATACGCCACAACCCCCAATCCACAGACACCACACACACGCGCGCGCACACACACACACACACACACACACACACACACACACTCTCTCTCTCTCTCTCTCTCTCTCTCTCTCTCCCCCCATCTCCCTCTCCCTCTCCCCCTCCAACAGCAATTAAGACTAACAGTCTATATAGTCTATAAACTATAGACTCTACACATCCATTCGAATAATAACACAAAAAGCAAACAGATATTTCTGTACCTTATATTTCACCTACAGATCAAAAAATTCCCAAATACAAATAAATAGGACCCCATTATCATACTTAATAAACTGGTTACGTTTGTTTCTATCTTTCTGTTTCAGTTTGACAATTTCTAAAGGTCCTTCAAATCTGTTGGATTTGTTATGGGGCTAAGGCTAAACTACAGAAAAGGAAGATAAATATTAAGTGACAATGTTTTCAATTATTGAAAGGCAGGAGTGAGGAAGACAAATAATACCTGCTGTGTTTGGATCTTAATTGTCTTCCAAAGGTCCATTTGGTAAAGGTTTGGTCCTCAGCATAGTATTTGTGGAGAGTGTGAAAATTTTAAAGAGGTGGGTACTAGTTGGAGGTCTTTAAGTTGTTGGGACTTGCCTTCAAAGGGCTTTGTGGAAATCCATTCGCCTCATTTACCTCTCCTTTCAAGTCCCAGCCATGAGGTAAGCAGTTTTACTCTGCCAGGAGCTTCCCACTATGATGTGCTGCCACATAGACCCCAAAGCAAAAGAGCCTATTGATCATGGACTGAAATCTCCAAAACCATGAATCCCAACAAACCTTTTTCTCTTTGTAAGTTGATTATCTTAAGTATTTTGTTGCAGTAGTGGGAAGCTAACATACTACAATAATATGCGGAAGAGAATAACATATACAGAGATCTTTAAACAGTTCAAAGGGATATTTTCAAGTATAGGTAACAGATTGAAATCCAAGCTGAAAAACTTTTTAAAAATTAATCTTGGTCTGGGGATATAGCTCAGATCATAGAGTGATTGCCTTGCATGCACAAGGCCCTAGGTTCAATATCCAGAACAACCAAAAATAATCATCATCATCATCATCATCTCAATAGCAATTATGCACATCAAGAGCATTTAATAAATTTATTTGAATCTGATTGCAATAAAAGTAGTTTATATGATAGGATTAAAATCAGTGCATAACAATGAACATTTCCTGGTTATTGTTTTTAAAAGTATGATGACTATAATCAGTTTTTCAATTGAGATGCTGGGAGGGAAAAAGAGGAAGTATTTCAATTTTAAATACAATCACTTGAGTCTTTAGTCCTACCTGGTCTTATTGGAAGAAATGATGGGTCAGTTAAATTGTTCTCCCAAAAGGTTCACACTTCACACATAACAAGCAAGAAAAAACTTATAGCACTGTCTTACTAAAATCTCTGAAAGGGTGAAAACACAAGGTGAGCTATTCCATAGACTCTGAAATCCATGTTGCACAATTGAGAGTGCACATGGACAGGACAGAAGCATTAAACTAGACAAGCCTATAGTTAAGTCAGAAAACTAGATGTGAAAGGCTATCACATAAGCCCTTTACTCAGATGTAGGGAAGAAAGGTCAGAAGGTTCCAACACTTAGGTACCTTCCCCTCTTTGTGTCATGACCTGAGAAAAAGTACTCTTAATCCTACATAATTCACCAGTTTTCTATGTATATGAGTAAATAAGAACCCAAAGGCAATATCAATGATAACACTGGTAGTAGCAGTACCCACTAACATAAGGAGTGTTGAAATGCTACACATACACTAAGACTTTTAAATAAATCCACAATCCCTTAAGCATAATTCTAAAAGTTTTTCATAACTCATTTGGTAGCATGTGGTGACATTAGGCTATTAATATCTTTTACTTTTTATCTCATTTAATATAAAGAAAAACATGCTTCACTGAAGAAACATGAATATATTTGCTAATGGAATACTGCTCCAAACTGTAAGAGAATGTTACATAAAACATACATGATTACATGAACTAAATTATCTTTCCAAAATCCAAAAAATACTGGAACCAAAACAATGTCTGGGTTATACATCTGTGCAGTAGGAATAATGATGATGACACTTAGCATTTATTGAACATACAAAAATTTAGCTAGAATTTATTGCATCTGTTTAGAGGGGTGCGGCAGCATGAACTTAGCCAGACTCAAACAGGGTTTGAGTTCTAATTTTGTCATTAACTGTATATATCTGGGCAAAAAAATGTAACCTTTCAAAACTTCGGTTTTGGGGTCAATATAATGAGGTTAATAACAATACATACTTTATATAACTGTAGTAAAGACTAAAATCATCAATATGAGCACAAAGGACTTACCACAGGGTCTGGTATTTCATTAAGTGTTCAGTGAATATTAGCTATTATGTGTCAGCACTGTGCTAAGCATGTGGCAAACAGTATACCTGTCCCATGGCATATGAAGAAGAAAAAAAAAAAAACTTCCATCTTTTCAACTGAACTTTCCATGATTTTATACCTATAGAACATACATATACATAGAAATATAAGCCAAAATTCCCTGAATTTAAAATATTTACATACAAATAAAAGGCCACAATAATTCACCATAGTGTGGTTTTCAATAGTAAAAATGGACCACCTTAAACATTCTATAAGAAGAAACTGACTAAATGTCATAGAAGAGTAGAAAATTATTCATATGCTTGAAGAAAATTATTGAAGAACAGTATCTGACAGGGAAAACCTCACAATGTTATATGTAAGAAAGAAGTTTGCTAAAGTTAGCAGACTGTGACTTGGTTTTCTACATACACACAAAATAGATACCATCAATTTCTATGTCATTCATATATATACAGAAAGAGAGAGAGAGAGAGAGAGAGAGAGAGAGAGAAATATAAGCACCAAAATATATTAGATGATCAGCTATTTCTAGGAGAAATGATTTCTATTTCCCTTTCTGTATCTTCTGTATGAAATATGCAAAATGTGAATCATGGAATGGGATAGGATGGAATACCACACCTCATGAAATAACCACTAATTATGGAGGTTTTGTAGTATGACTTATAAAGGCCAACATAAGCCACATTCTACACATCTATGTGGTAATCAAGAATGTCAGGCTGCTGCATATATACATATCGAAAAATATTTGCAAAACCATCTCAGAACAATTTTATGAGCTACCTAAAAAATTTTCTGGAATGAAGTGTATGGGTGTGGAAAAATAACAATATAGAAATAAAAGTCTTGAATTATCAAATAGATAACATGATGAAAAATGATTATTACATTTACAAGGTGATAAAACAATACTGATCTTGCTTTTCTCCTTTAACACTATAAACATTTTCACATTCATTTCAGCAGAAGAAAACCAAGAAAAAGATGATTCTCTTAGAACTCTAACTTTAGGTCCTATATTTTCAAAAACCATGGCTAACTGACATGTAAGAGGGAAGGATGTTAAAATGTCCTTCTTTAAGGCAAGAGACATATTTGGGTGGTGGAGTGGATGCCCAGCATGCACTAGGCCCAGAGTTCAATCCCTTGTGTTACAAAAAGGGAGGAAAAAAAATGTCCTTTCTAATTTAATATGATCAAAATGAAAAATATATTTAGAATTAACTAGAAAATTTTAAAGTTAACATAAAATAAAGATATATTTGTAAACATTAATGTTTAGAGATGCCTTTAAACATTTTGTAGTAAAAGCAATCTGATGCTAGAAAAACTGTACACACTTCAGAAATAATGAGTATCTGACAAATGTATGCATATTGGTTGTTAAACACAATTTAAGTATCATCATTTATAGTTACAAACTATAACTTAAGAATGATCATACTACTCTAATAGGATTTCAATATACAGAAATAGTTGCCATGGAGTTCTGCAAATCTAGTCTGTCTTTCACATCCAAATTCACCATACCTTCTCTGTTCTGTCCCATTCCAAACTATCATCATATCTTGCCTGAATTGTCCTACCTCTCTACTTCTGCCCTAACCCCCCACAATTTATTACCAATCCTGAAGCCACAGATCCTGTTAAAATCTCCTGCTCCCAAACTTCCAGTGGTTTCCCATCTCCCTCCAAGTCAAAGTCAAAGTCCTTACTATAACCTATAAGGCCAACATGTTTGGGCCTTCCAATCTCTCTGACCTCATATTACTCACCCTCTAATTTATCTACTCCAATCAAAATAGTCACTTTACTCAATCCTACCTCAAGCTCTTAGGTCTGGAAAATTCTATTTCCACAGAGACACATGGCCTGTCCTCTCATTCCCACACTGAAATGACCCCTTGACAGTTTCTATCCCTTTTCTTTGCTTCCTTTTCCCCCTTACTTCTTTATCACTATTAATGAACTATGTATTCACATACTGTGTTTATTGTTTATTGTTTATTCACTGAACAGGGATTTTTATCTCATTTGTTCACTAGTACATGCCTAGTGTCTGAGAATCAATAGGTACTCAATAAACATTTGTTGGATAAATGAATTGTTTTTAATCTTTGTGGGTGCATATACATAAAAAGCTATAAGACACCAATATTCTCAACTGCAAGTATACTACTACACCAATACCAAAACTCAAAACAAGTCACTAGGGTAAAAGAGATACAACTGTGTATATGGTGATTTATGAAGGTATCAGATTATTCCAGTTCATGCTACTTCTTAACAGACATTCAAAGTCTCAACTTTACAAGTTAGCCCTTATTATCTTTGTTTATTACTGTTAACCATTTAATGTTTTACATCATTGTCTCCCTTGTATCTCTCCTGTTTAACATCTATCATCATTTTCCATTAATAATAACAAAATAACAAAACTAACTTTTATTTTTGGAAAGCTTACTCTGCATATGATACTGGGTCAAGAAATTACATGTGCAACCTCATTTAATCCTTACACCAATCTAGAGTAGGTTCTAAAATTCCCACTTAAGAAATTAGTAAACTAAGTTTAGAGAATTTAAATTACTTATAGTCATATAATTAATAAGCAATACCACCAGGATATGTATCCTGGTTATCTGATTACAGAACTCATGTTCTTTTCAACTGTAAATATAATCATAAAGAATAGTTACAGACAAAAAAAACTTACAACTATAAATAGTCATAATGAACAGTTCTATAGGTACTGAGAATTCTTCCCATTCGTTATGTCTACAATTTTGATACCTTCTGACATTTTAATGGGGATTGTAGTATTTGTGGAAATCATTGTTCTGTATTTTTAAAAACTATTCTATGAGTGATCAATTTCTGTTCAAAATTTTTATCAAAAAATGGGGGAAAAATAAGTCTCTTTAACATGAAACGAAAAATACCACAAAGAATTTACTGAACAGTCAGAGGTATTAGGAGCAATAGTCAAAACTTAAAATTTGGTACAGCACAGACATCAACTATTTGAAACAATGACTATAAAAATATAATATGCCCACACCTGTGTGCCTTTATGGACTAACAACCTGCACCATCAAAGGTGAATCATGCACTATAACTTCAAACTTCTTTTACTTTCTCATGAATCCCAGGAGAGCCAGAGTAAAAGAGTTTTTAAATAATAAATGCCTAAATAAATGTCTTTTCAGACCCTACTACTAGATTATGCAGACATATTAGGGCCTAGTTATAGTAATGAGAGGAAGCAGGCTAATTAAAAGCTTTTGACACCTGAAGCAGGGGTAGCAGGCCAAAGCAGCAAGCTTTCACAACAAGCTCTGAAGCCCAGAAGCCTTGAAGCTGCCGGAGCAAGGCTGGAGCAGGCAGAAGCGGTGAGCCACCAGGAAACTGTGGACAGGTAACACCCAGGGCGTAAGTTAAAGGTTTTCCTGAAAGCAAAAAGGAAAACCCAGCGTTAAGTTAAGCAGTAACTGACAACAACTGAGTTGTAGAGAGAAGGTTCTTAAGTCACAGAGATGCTGAATTTCAATTATGTCTTGCTCCTAATTGTTTCCCGTGATTTATGCATTTCTTGTAGGAGTTACATATACTATGCATGTGTTTTCATGGTTTGGTTTTTTGGGTTTTTTTGTTTTTTTCGGGTTTTTTTTGTTGTTTTGTTTTTTGTTGTTGTTGTTTTGTTTTGTAAAAGCACAGTTGAAAGAAATGTTTCTATCCAATATCCATGCAAAAGGAAGCCTATCCACTGGGCCTAAAAACCTGTTTACAAATTCCTGGTAGAATGCAAGTACCTGGAGGAAATCACTATCTGTTTAGGGTCTTAACATTTCTAAAACTATTAGTTGATAAACACCACAGGGTATGTAAGCTCAGCAGAGATGTTTTTATCAGGATTGAATAAGCACTAAAGCTCAAAATCCAGCCAGTACTACTTTTATATACAAAATTAACTGTCTTAAAATAACAGAGTAGACTATAAGCAATCTGTTGCTTTTTACATATGCAAATTAATATCCATACACAGCAAGAAGATACCCAATAAAAAGAAAAAAGATACCTTTTATCAGTCATGCATTAAGTACTATGAAATGACTCCTGAGGTCTAACTGACACTGACCTGTGACCAGGCAGGACTTAGTCCTACTCAACTGACTTCTGGACTGTCTGCTGCTGCTAACTCCCCAGCTTTGCACCCCATTCTTTCAAGCATCATCACTGAAGAGCAAACCTGGCCATCCTAACTATCTGCCTCACTTAACCTAATGAGTAACTGTAATTCTCCAGTGCCCTATCCTTTTGTTTTTTTCTCCAGTCCCTTTTATGAATTATATTCTGTAAGGATTTTTAGCATTGCTTCCTTTTTTTCCATAGTTCAATCTCAGTTGAGCCTTCAAAGCAAACTGTGTAGTCTCACCATTTATTCTTTGTCATTCTCAACAGACTTTTGCCAATCTTCTAAAATGCCCTGTGTCACCTTGATATCATACCTGTCCTCTCCACTCTTCTTCAGACAATGACCAGGTGGCCTACTTCATAGCTAATAAATCCTTCACATTCCCCCATGCCATTTTTAAATGTTTCTATATTTCCATTTATCCTTATCTCTTTCTCTTTTGAACCCCAGGAAGAGGTATCCCTACCACTTTTCAAAGTTAACAGTATCTACCACTTTTCAAAGTTAACAGTATCATTTCAGATTTTGATCCCAAGACTCTCCTCTTCTTTCCCTTTTTGTCCCTGTTGGATCCAAGACTTCTTTCCTGACTTCAATCCCCCTTTCTCCTGATTCCTGGATATTAACTGAAAAACTTTTCTGAGACCCTTCTCCACCCATGAACAAAACTTAGTTTTTAATAGAATTCCAATAAATAAGAAATAAACAAAAACTTTAACAACATTCCACCTTTCCTTAGGGAACTTATATCCCTTTTCCATATATCATTTCTCCATAGAGCACATTTTCAACAAGCAGTATACCCTTACTTATTCTACTTGCTCACATTTATTTTCTTCTCAATCTCTTTCAATCTAGTTTCTGTATCACTTTATTCAATCTAGTTTGTATTTCACTTCATTAGACTGAAATTATTCTTTCAAAGACCAATAATGAACTTCTAAGTTCCAAATAAAATATACTATTCTGGTTGCTTCAACCACTCTTCACTATTGGACACTGAAGGGAATCATTTCCTAGTTTTTCTTTTTCTGAAAACTGTTAAATATTGTTTCCCCAAGGATCTCTGCATCACCTGTTAATGTCTCTTCCCTTCCTGACATGTATTATCTGTTCCAAAAGCCTCAACTAATACCTCTATGCTGACAATTTCTAACTCCTTATTTCTTAGACCTATCTTTCTAGTTGATTTCTAGTCCTCTTTCTAGAATATTCACAATTGTCTTCAATTTAACAAGCCAAAAACATATATACCAAATTCATTTACTCAATCTAGAGATCACTGATCTATGAATTCTATCTTTAACTCATTCCTGACATACGTAACTGGGGAAGAGAGGAAGAAATTCAAGGAATCCTTAACACATAAAAGTTGGTGTCTGATTAGATAAAGGGAACTAGAGAGTGAGAAATACAGAACTTGTCTTTGTTTTCTTCTCTATTCAACCCTTCCTCAAGACTATCATCAATTTTATCTATCATTTCTCTGCTTTTTTAGTATTTAATAGAATTCCAGCTACTATAAAATTGGAATAATGTTCCTCAGCATAGCAATACCAGGTCATTCACTACTTTGCCCAAGTAACTTTCTAATTCTCTTTTATCATCAACAAAAACCCTATCTTCCGGTCAGTCACAAGAGCACCCAAACAAAAAGAAATACACTTAAAAGAAAAGGTAATTCTTGGTTCTAATAGAATATATTATAGAAAATTTATAAAATTAAAGTATAAAGAAAAATAAATACAACACTTTTGGATTAGAAGACTCATCTAAAATCACATAATCTTTTCTATGTTCTTTAAACCAACAAATCCTCTTTTGGGAAACTTATTCTTAGAAAAACATTTGAAATGCAGTGAAAGCATTATGTACAAAAACACTATGGAGGGCATTTATGATACTGGGGGAAAAAAAGAAAAACCTATATACTTTGTTCTTTCATTCTACAAACACATACTGAACACCCACTGTGTACAAGACATCGTTGTAGATGCTGGGGAATTGCAGAATGCTGATGGAGGGGAAATCATTATATTCATGGAGCATGTATTGTTTAACAACCCAGAAATGGAACTATGGAACATCCACATAATGTGCTTTGTATACAGCCATAAAAATCAGGTTTACAGGGGCTGGGGTTGCGGCTCAGCAGTAGAGCGCTCGCCTAGCATGTGCAAAGCCCTGAGTTTGTTTCTCAGCACCACATAAAAATAAATAAAGTAGAGGTATTGCATCCAACTATAACTAAAAATTAATAATTATTATTTAAAAATCAGGTTTACAAAGAAACATTTTAATATACAATAAAAAGATAAAATGGTAAAGAAACCTCATTAGATATTTACAAAACTATTCCAATTTTATTACCTATGAGTAAAAACAAAATTGGAAAAATTCCCCCAAAATTGTGGAAGTAGGTACTAATGCTATGAACCTCTCTCTTGCTGAGTAGACCGCAAACCTAAACAAGGGCATGGAATATAACAGAATTATAGTGGATGTTTAATAAGAATTACTTTCATTAGCAAATATGATGGTATAAAAAAAAAAGAACTTATTTTTCCTATCTATTTAATACTCAACAGGAAAAAGTACAGTAAGTACTAAATATAATGGAGAAAGTCACTCTCTGCCCTTGCAGAGATTACAGTCTACTGGTAAAGACAAACATTAAACTCAAATAAGAAATTTAGGGGTTGGGGGTGTGGCTCAAGCGGTAGCGCGCTCACCTGGCATGCGTGCGGCCTGGGTTCGATCCTCAGCACCACATACAAAACAAAGATGTTGTGTCCGCCATAACTAAAAAATAAATATTAAAAAATTCTCTCTCTCCCCCTCTCTCACTCTCTCTTTAAAAAAAAAAAGAAAAAGAAATTTAACAAATACTAGGAAGAAGTTTTTAGGTATTCTCATCTTCCCCAATATATAAAAGTGTCTGATATCTTTATTCCCATGTGTATAAACTCATTCATCCTTTTGTCTTTTATTCAGTTCTTCCATGGATTCACTAATTCCTGACATTGACTCTTCATATCCAAATAGGAAATTATTTTAATGAAGAAAGAGGTGATGACAAATATATTTTGTCAAGTAGGGGCCTTAAATACAATGCATTAGTCATTTCAAAGTATTTGAAAACTTGTGTCAAAAGACATCAGAGCTCAGACAAAGTCACTTTGCTTTTTTTATTATTATTATTTTTAATGTTGCCACCTTTTTCTTCTCAAACTTCAATTTAGAAGGGGGTGGGAAAATTCTTCCTCAAAAGCAGGAAAGGCTTAGCATCAAGAGGCAAATAAGGAAAACAAAAGTTAGGAATTCCCTTTCACTTCTGCTCACATGACAAATTCATATGGATAAGGACTCAAGACATGCCTTCAGGAAACTGAACTGAAAGCCCCTATTTCAACATCACTCTGTTCTACTACACTACCAAGTAGGTGTGTAAGGCTTGCTAAAACCTCAATTCTACTATCTGGATACATATACTTTGAGATCCAAAGTTGAGAACCAAGGTTTGCATCTGGAAAAAAGTAGTTGGACATCTCCAGATTGGCCTTAAATTCAAGTCCCCCGCCCCCCCCCTTTTTTTTTGGTACCGGGACTGATCTCAGGGGTACTCGACCACTGATCCACATCCCCAGCCCTATTTTGTATTTTATTTAGAGACCAGGGTCTCACTGAGTTGCTTAGTGAGTAACTGTGCCTTGCAGTTGCTGAGGCTGTCTCAGCCTCCCAAGCCACTGGGATTATAGGCTGGGCCCCTCCCTTTTTAACAGAAGATCCTGGTATCTTTGAACTTGTTCTGGTTCCAACATACTATTTAAAAATCCAGAGGCAAAGGGATGCGAGTAATTTGAACCTCACCTCATCAGACTCTAACAGGATAAAAGGATAGCCCAGAAATCCAAAGTATCAAAAGATTTGAGACACAAGAACTGAAGACATTTATGAATGATGACATTATATAGAGTCAGAACCAGGAAGGAATCGGGGTTCTCAAAAGATGTAAACATTAAAGAACCTCAGCTGTGAAAGACAGCCAAAAAGTAATAATTACTGAAGAACCAGGAAAACTGACTTTTGATGTTTTCTTCTTCTTAAGTTAGTATTTAGAGACCGTTTTGAGATGGTAAGTTAAGAATCTTCTTTATCTTCTTCTCACCCTCAAGCTCATGAGATGGCATAAAAATACAAGTTTTAAAGGCATAAGCCATCATAACTAAGAAAAATAATAAGACCAACATCAGCTGGTTAAGATACAGTATTTTAAAGAATTCATGGAATCTAGGATGAACACAATAGGGTTAGACAAAGAAGTGTCTAATGGAGAAATCACAGCCCAAATTTTATAGCAGAATAAAAGTAATACACAAATGTAAGAGCAATTAACTAGAAAGTTTAAATATATATGTAGGCATACATGTGTACATTTACATATACATGTGTGTATGTGTATATATATCTTGGTAAGTTTTCTTTTTCTTAAGTTTTTTGGGTGTTTCTTTGTATATGATAAGAATACGTACTATCAGTAAGCTATACCACCAGCACTACTATCAGCACTTTTTTTTTTTTTGAGAGAGAGAGAGAGAGAGAGAGAGAGAGAGAGAGAGAGAGAGAGAGAGGAGAGAGAGAATTTTTAATATTTATTTTTTAGTTTTCGGCGGACACAACATCTTTGTTTGTATGTGGTGCTGAGGATCGAACCCGGGCCGCACGCACGCCAGGCGAGCGCGCTACCGCTTGAGCCACATCCCCAGCCCCAGTATCAGCACTTTTAAGATACCATTTTCCATTATCTTCAAATTTCATCACTTCTGGTGAGAAGTAAATTGATTTCTCATTGCTTTTTTAAAATTACTTGTTCTTTTTTCCTATAGATATTATTAAAGTTTCTCTACCCTTGATATTCAAAAATTTTATGATGATGTGCCTGGATATAATGTTCATATTTATCCTGTCATGAGCTATAGAGCCCCACAAATTTATACATAGATTTATTTTTTAATTATCTTTGAAAAATCTCAACCATTATCTCCTCAAATTTTATGTCACATTCTCCCTTCATCTCTCTTCTAGAACTATAAATACAACCAAGTTAATTTTTCACTATATCTAATATGAATCAACTTTTAAAAATTTCCATCCACTTATTTTCTGTCCATCTAGGCTTTAGTCTGGCTATTTTCTACTAACCTATTTTCCAGTCTACTAATCATCTCTTAAGTTTGCTATGTCTGTGAAAACTATCAAATTTTAATTTAAATCACTGTGTGTTTAATTTCTAGGGTACAGTAAAATCACCTTAATCCAATCTGGAATTGATTTGATTAGAGCTGAGTTTTAGTCTTATGAGGGCTGGCCCATTTCCATTTGTCCTTACACATAAAGAACAAATACAGCCCTTCAGAAATCCCAGGGATATTCAACAGAGTCCTTCTCTTTACTGAAACCTAAATTCTACTTTTTGTTTTCACTGCAAGATTTTAGCTTCTTGCCACTGCCTAATTAATGTCAACTGCCTCCAAGAGAATGGCAGAGCTGGGTGTGGGGGGTTCACTTCTTAATAGACTTAATTCTACAATTCTTTGTTCCTTCACTTATTACTAATTCATAGCTCTTATGTCTTCAAATAAATGAATTTGTATTTTTTAAAACATTTGTTTTTTAGTTGTAGGTGGACACAATACCTTTATTTTATATTTATGTAGTGCTGAGGATAGAACCCAGTGCCTCACACATGCTAGGCGAGCGCTCTTTCCTCTAAGCCACAATACCAGCCCAAATGAATTTGTATTTTAATCAAGGTTTTCTAATTCTTTTCAGCAGAAAAGCGTGTATAAGCAACCATGTCATAATCAAAATCAAAAGTTCCATAAAAATTATACAGTATGTCAAATTTCAGTAAATCCAAGATCCATTTCCCAAAGGTACCTCTGGCCACCTTTTCTATTGATGGTGCTGACTACCAGCCCAACCAGGCCCTATTTATACTCCTACAAATAAACTGTTTGGCCTCCATCGTGCCAACATGAACTATGTAAATGGGCTGATTCCCTGGACAGGCCCAAATTGCCTAAGGGATTATAGTTTGCTAAGAAAAAAGGGTCTGCTTAAATATATGGGAATAGTGGCCAAACTGCCTAACTATTAAATTAAAAAAACATCATTGGGGCTGGGGTTGTGGCTCACTGGTAGAGCACTTACCAAGCATGCGTGAGGTACTGGGTTCAATCCTGGCACCACATAAAAATGAAACAAAATAAAGGTATTGTGTCCATCTACAATTTGTATATATATATATATATATATATATATATATATATTTTTTTTTTTAAAGACATCATTGATAGAGTTCCTGCAGCAATTCCTGGGAATCTGGAGATATGGAAACCATTTCTGAACAGGTGTGCAATCACACCAATGGAATATTATCATGGAGATGTCTACTGAAACCATGCTCAAACCATGAGGGTCATACCTCTGAGGTCATAACTTAAGTCTAGAAAGAGCTGTGATCTGATGTCCTCTATGTTTCTCATGTAGGTCACAGATTCCTTTCTATTCCCCCATACTTTGTCCCTTTTGCACACTGCCACTTCCCTTCCCACCCACACAGGAAGAAAGTAATTCAAGTTGGGAATGGCACCAGAAGATCTAAGAAATGACCATCTCCCAAATTAACAAGTTAATTTTAACTCCCAAAGAACACCTGGAATGTAGCCTTTGAATAATCAACTCTTTACAAACCCCTGTGGTCCTCTGCTAGAAAGGCAATAAAACTTCTTTTTCCTTTTTCTCAAAACTATGTCCATGTTACTGGACTGACACTAGGGATAAGGACTGAGTTTTCAGTAACATTATCATTTAGCATAGTTTCATTCCTAGGTATTTATCAAAAGGGGAAAAAAAATAGTTCTACAAACACTTGTAAAAAAGTATTCAAATATTTACATCATGTTTATTCCTTATAGCAAAGAAAAAAGACTGGAATAAAAGAACTTGTGATTGCCTGACTTAGGCTTACTGAGTGACCTATGAGTACTTATCAGTGAACTGAAATGGATGAAAGTTAAGCAGCTTGTGAATTCATTGTTATTCAATAAATTCTGACATTGTGGAAAGACACAAATACATTCTGTTTATGTTAATAGCACAACTTACTTACTACATTGAGCCACCTCCCAAGCTCCAAGGAGGGGAAGAGGGCTGGAGATTAAATTGATCACCAGTGACCAATGATCTAATCAATTATGCCTAAGTAAGGAAGTTTCCATAAAAACCCAGACAGAAAAAGATACAGTGGCACATGTCTGTAATCCCAGTGACTATGGAAACAAAAGGATCACAAATTCAAAGCCAGACTCAGCAACTTAGCAAGACCCTCTCTCTAAATAAAATATATTTTTATTATGCTCAGTGGTAAAGTGCCCCTGGGTTCACTTCCTGGTACCAAAAAAAAAAAAAAAAAAAAAAGCACATGAAAGAAGATGGCACCTCTGGAGAGATGCTTATGGAAACTCCATGCCTTTTTCCTATAAAACCCTCACACACATCTCTTCATACATATCCTAAAAAGCCAGTAAACATTCAATAGTGTTACCTTGAGATCTGTTGGCTGCTTTAGAAAATTCACTGAAACCCAGGAGGGGGTTAAAGGAGCTTTGATTTATAGCCAGTTGGTCATAAGTTCTAGGGATCCCAAAATGCTACTGTCATTTGAAGCAAGGGACAGGCTTGTTGGACTATGTAGCAGTGTCCCTGTAGCATACGCTTATTAGGTCTTTAGGGAATAGACCGAGAAGGGAAATAGCTGGGTCAAATGGTGGTTCCATTCCCAGCTTTCCAAGAAATCTCCATACTGCTTTCCAAATTGGCTGCACCAATTTGCAGTCCCACCAACAATGAACAAGTGTACCCTTTTCCCCGCATCCTATCCAGCACTTGTTGTTGTTGGACTTCATGATGGCTGCCAATCTTACTGGAGTGAGATGGTATCTTAGGGTGGTTTTGATTTGCATTTCTCTGCCTGCTAGCGATGGTGAGCATTTTTTCATGTACTTATTGATTGATTGTATGTCCTCCTCTGAGAAGTGTCTGTTCAGGTCCTTGGCCCATTTATTGATTGGGTTATTTGTTATCTTATTGTCTAATTCTTTGAGTTCTTTGTATACTCTGGATATTAGGGCTCTATCTGAAGTGTGTGGAGTAAAGATTTGTTCCCAGGCTGTAGGCTCCCTATTTATCTCTCTTATTGTTTCTTTTGCTAAGAAAAAACTTTTTAGTTTGAGTAAGTCCCATTTGTTGATTCTAGTTGTTAACTCTTGCGCTATGGGTGTCCTATTGAGGAATTTGGAGCCTGACCCCACAGTATGTAGATCATACCCAACTTTTTCTTCTATCAGACGCCGTGTCTCTGATTTAATATCAAGCTCCTTGATCCATTTTGAGTTAACTTTTGTGCATGGCGAGAGAAAGGGATTCAGATTCATTTTGATGCAAATGGATTTCCAGTTTTCCCAGCACCATTTGTTGAAGATGCTATCCTTCCTCCACTGCATGCTTTTAGCCCCTTTATCAAATATAAGATAGTTGTAGTTTTGTGGATTGGTTACTGTGTCCTCGATTCTGTACCATTGGTCCACCCACCTGTTTTGGTACCAGTACCATGCTGTTTTTGTTACTATTGCTCTGTAGTATAGTTTGAAGTCTGGTATCGCTGTACCGCCTGATTCACACTTCCTGCTTAGCATTGTTTTTGCTATTCTGGGTCTTTTATTATTCCACATGAATTTCATGATTCTTTTATCTATTTCTACAAGAAATGCTGTTGGGATTTTGATTGGCATTGCATTGAACTTATAGAGGACATTTGGTAATATCGCCATTTTGATGATGTTAGTTCTGCCTATCCATGAACAGGGTATATTTTTCCATCTACTAAGGTCTTCTTTAATATCTCTCTTTAGGGTTCTGTAGTTTTCATTGTATAAGTCTTTCACCGCTTTTGTTAGGTTGATTCCCAAGTATTTTATTTTTGGGGGGGATATTGTGAATGAAGTAGTTGTCCTCATTTCCGTTTCAGAGGATTTGTGGCTGATATACAGGAATGCAATTGATTTATGCCACTTTGCTGAATTCATTTATTAGCTCTAATAGTTTCTTTGTAGACCCTTTTGGGTCTGCTAGGTATAGAATCATGTCATCTGCAAATAGTGATAATTTAAGTTCTTCTTTTCCTATTTTTATGCCTTTAATTTCTTTCGTCTAATTGCTCTGGCCAGTCTTTCGAGGACTATGTTGAACAGAAGTGGTGAGAGAGGGCATCCCTGTCTTGTACCAGATCTTAGAGGGAATGCCTTCAATTTTTCTCCATTCAGAATGATGCTGGCCTATGGCTTATTGTAGATTGCTTTTACAATGTTGAGGTATGTTCCAGTTATCCCTAATTTTTCTAGAGTTTTAAACATAAAGGGATGCTGTACTTTGTAAAATGCTTTTTCTGCATCTATCGAGATGATCATATGGTTCTTATTTTTAAGTCTATTGATGTGGTGAATAACATTTATTGATTTCCATATATTGAACCAGCTTTGCATCCCAGGGATGAATCCTACTTGATCATGGTGTATAATTTTTTTGATATGTTTTTGAATCCGATTCGCCAAAATTTTATTGAGGATTTTTGCATCTAGGTTCATTAGAGATATTGGTCTGTAGTTTTCTTTCTTTGAAGTGTCTTTGGTTTGGGCATCAGGGTGATGTTGGCCTCATAGAATGTATTTGGAAGTTCTCCCTCTTTTTCTATTTCCTGAAATAGTTTGAAAAGTATTGGTGTTAGTTCCTCTTTAAAGGTTTTGTAAAACTCTGCTGTATACCCATCCGGTCCTGGGCTTTTCTTAGTTGGTAGTGTTTTGATGGTTTCTTCTATTTCCTCTATTGTTATTGGTCTGTTTAGGTTGTCTGTATCCTCCTGACTCAATCTGAGCAGATCATAAGACTTAAGAAATTTATCTATGCCTTCACTATCTTCTATTTTATTGGAGTATAAGGATTCAAAATAATTTCTGACTATCTTCTGTATTTCTGAAGTGTCTGTTGTGATATTGCCTTTTTCATCCCGTATGCTAGTAATATGGGTTCTCTCTCTTCTTCTCTTTGTTAGTATGGCTAAGGGTCTGTCGATTTTATTTATTTTTTCAAACAAGAGCTTTTAGTTTTGTCAATTTTTTCAATTGTTTCTTTTGTTTCGATTTCATTAATTTCAGCTCTGATTTTAATTATTTCTTGCCTTCTACTTCTTTTGCTATTGTTTTGCTCTTCTTTTTCTAGGATTTTGAGATGAAGTATGAGATCATTTATTTGTTGGTTTTTTCTTTTTTTAAGGAATGAATTCCAAGCAATGAATTTTCCTCTTAGAACTGCTTTCAATGTGTCCCATAGATTCCGATATGTTGTGTCTGTGTTTTCATTTAACTCTAGGAAGTTTTTAATTTCCTCTTTCAAGTCTTCTAAAACCCATTGATCATTCAGTAACCTATTGTTCATTCTCCAAGTGACGCATGATTTTTCCTTCCTTCTTTTATCATTGATTTTCAGTTTCATTCCATTATGATCAGATAAGATGCATGGTATTATCTCTACTCCTTTATATTGTCTAAGAGTTGCCCTGTGACATAATATATGATCTATTTTTGAGAAGGTTCCATGTGCTGCTGAGAAAAAAGTGTAGCTACTTGATGTTGGGTGGTATAGTCTATATATGTCAATTAAGTCTAGGTTGTTAATTGTGTTATTGAGTTCTATAGTTTCCTTATTTAACTTTTGTTTGGAAGATCTGTCCAGTGGTGAGAAAGGTGTGTTGAAGTCTCCCATGATTATTGTATGGTGGTCTGTTAGACTCTTGAACTTGAGAAGAGTTTGCTTGACGAACATAGCTGCACCATTATTTGGGGCATATATATTTATGATTGTTATGTCTTGTTGGTGTATGGTTCCCTTGAGCAGTAGGAAGTGTCCTTCTTTATCCCTTTTGATTAACTTTAGCTTGAAATCTATTTTATTAGATATGAGTATGGACACTCCTGCTTGTTTCCGCAGTCCATATGAGTGTTATGATTTTTCCCAACCTTTCACCTTCAGTCTATGTATATCGTTTCCTATCAGATGCGTCTCCTGTAGGCAGCATATTGTTGGGTCTTGTTTTGTGATCCATTCAACTAGCCTGTGTCTCTTAATTGGTGAGTTTAAGCCATTCACATTTAGGGTTATTATTGAGATATGGTTTGTTCTTCCAGCCATATTTGTTTATTAATGTTACTAAACCTGATTTGTTTTCCTCTTTGATTACTTTCCCCCCTTTACTGTCCTACCTTCCCCTGTTGGTTTTCAATGTTATTTTCCATTTCCTCTTCCTGTAATGTTTTGCCAAGGATTTTTTGAAGAGATGGTTTTCTAGCTGCGAATTCTTTTAACTTTTGTTTATCGTGGAAGGTTTTAATTTCATCTTCCATCCTGAAGCTTAATTTCACCGGATACACGATTCTTGGTGGGAACCCATTTTCTTTCAGTGTTTGAAATATGTTATTCCAGGATCTTCTGGCTTTCAGAGTCTGTGTGGAGAGATCAGCTGTTATCCTGCTTGGTTTACCCCTAAATGTAATCTGCTTCCTTTCTCTTGTAGCTTTTAAAATTCTCTCCTTATTCTGTATGTTGGACATCTTCATTATAATGTGTCTAGGTGTGGATCTCTTATGATTTTGCACATTCGGCGTCCTGTAGGCTTCTAGGATTTGGGATTCTGTCTCATTCTTCAAGTCTGGGAAGTTTTCTCGTATTATTTCACTGAATAGATCGTTTATTCCTTTGGTTTGGAGCTCTGTGCCTTCCTGTATCCCAATGACTCTTAAGTTTGGTCTTTTAATATTATCCCATAATTCTTGGATGTTCTGCTCATGGTTTCTTAGCAGACTTGCTGAGCTGTCTATGTTCTTTTAAAGTTGAAATACTCTATCTTCATTGTCTGATGTTCTATCTTCTAAGTGATCTACTCTGCTAGTAGTATTCCCAATTGAGTTTTTAAGTTAGTTTATTGCTTCCTGCATTTCTAGGATTTCTATTTGTTTGTTTTTTATTACCTCTATCTCCCTGTGAAATTGATCTTTTACTTCCTGGATTTGTTTATGTAGTTCCTTGTCAATGTGATCTTTCATTGTCTGATTTTGCTGTCTCATGTCTTCCTTGAGACTCCAGATCATCTGAAGCATGTATATCCTGAACTCTTTATCTGACATTCCATCTGTTGCAGCTATTACCTCTTGTAAAGTTGAGTTGACCTGCATTGCTTGTGGTCCTTTCTTTCCTTGTCTTTTCATACTGCTCGCGTTTCTTTCTGCTTGGTGAAACTGTTGTGTTTTTGAAATTTACCCCCTATTTATTTATATTGCTCTTGTATAGTTGGGAAGTCTCCCTTGCAGGGCGAGTAGTGGCTGTGCTCCTCCTCTAATTAGGGTGGTCTGTCTACCATGCTGGTCGGTGGCAGGTCTGCCCCCCCCCCCCCGCAGGCGTGGATGGCGGCTCTGCCCTGCCCCAACTCCAATTGTGGTGACGTAACTACCACGCCCTCGAGTTGTTGGTCCTGATCCGGATGTGGGCGGCGGCTCTGCTCGATCCCCACTCCAATTGGTGTGACGTGTCTACCACGCTGGCAGGCCTCTAGACCTGTTCCGCCAGTGGGTCGCAGGTCTGCCCACCCTGCGGGCTCGGGCGGCAGTTCTGCACAGCCCCCACTCCGAATGGGGGTACCTGACTGCCTCTCCAACGGGTCGCTGAGCCCCCTCCGGACACGGGCGGCGGCCCTGTTCCACCTCCACTCCAACCAGTGTGACGTGACTGCCTCGGTGCTACGTGTCCCCCACGCTGCCAGGCTACCAGGCCTGTCCTGCCAGTGGGTTGCAGGTCTACTACCTTGTAGGCTCAGATGGCGGCTCTGCACAGCCCCTACTCCAAATGGAGTTACTTGGCTACCGCGCCGTCGGGTCGCTGGTCCTACTCTAGGCGTGGGCGGCTACTCTCTTCCACCCCAGCTGTAGTTGGGGTGTCGTGATACCACACCAGCGGGTCACTTGGCCTGCTCTGGGTGCAGGCGGCAGCTCCACTCTGCCCCCCCGGCCCCCACAGCACCCAGGAGGACTCTGACCGAGAAGCAGTCACCACAGGTTCCCCAGCCCTAGGCCAAAGCAGTTTCGGGAGCCAGAACCCAGCCTCTCCGATCCCGATGCATGCTCTGCTGGGGGCTGGCTCCAAGGAGCGCCCCCCCGCGGGTTCCCCAGCCCCAGGCCAAAGCAGCTCCGGGAGCCAGAGCCCAGCCGCTCCAAGCTCTCCAAACTCAGTGCACGCTCCGCTGGGCACAGGCTCAAAGACGCAGTCCCCGCGGGCTCCCCAGCCCCTAGCCAAAACTGTTCCGGGAGTCAGAACCCAGCCGCCCCGAGCTCAGCGCACGCTCCACTTGGAGCTGGCCTCCACACGCAGTCTCCACAGGTTCCCCAACCCTGAGCCAAGGCAGCCCCAGGGACCAGAATCCGGCCACTTAAAGGCCAGCGCATGCCTTGCCAGGAACGAGCCCCCAGGAGTATTCTCCACAGGTTCTCCAGCCCCAAGCCTGAGCGATCTGTCTGGGAGACGCAGGCAAATACCAGCCTGAAATCACCTGTTCCGTAGCTGAATGCGCTGAGATCAGTAGAAAACAGGGGTAATTACATCATTTCTCCAAGATGGCGGCTGCTGTCCTCCTCCGTGGTCCGACCGGTGTCGGGAACCGAACTGGACCGCTTCTCTCCTCTGTCTCAAAGCCGGAACTCAGCACTAAGCGCAGCCATTGTACCACTGGCGGGAGCCCCCAGAATCCGCATCGCTGCACCCCCGCTCCGGCACCTCGTCGCTTCCCGCGAGTGCCACAGACTCCAGCTGAGGGGCGTTCCCCGGATCAGGCAATGCGACCCTCCGTGCGGAGAAATCTCGAAGAAATTGCCCTCGACCGAGCTCCCATAGCCGAACCTCGCACGATGGAAATCCGTCCACTAGATTCTGGAGCACCTCAATTTCACTGGAAATTCCCAACAAGCTAGCCTTCAGCCGTTTCACCTCGTCTTTCTCCCACTCAGTGACGCTGCGCACTGGGATTATGCACTCCCTTCACCGCCATCTTCCTTATCTCTATCGCTATTGGGATTTTGATTGGCATTGCATTGAACCTGTAAAGTGCTTTTGGTAATATGGCCATTTTAATGATATTAATTCTGCCTAGCCATAAGCAAGTATATCTTTCCAACTTCTAAGGTCCTCTTCTATTTCTCTCTTTAGGATTCTGTAGTTTTCGTTGTATAGGTCTTTCACCTCTTTTGTTAGGTTGATTCCCAAGTTTTTTTTTTTTTTTTTTGGAGGATATTGTGAATGGGGTAGTTGTCCTCATTTCCATTTCAGAGGATTTGTCACTGATATACAGGAATGCCTTTGATTTATGCATGTTACGCAGCACTAAAAAATAACAAGATCATAGCATTTGCAGGGAAATGGATGGCATTAGAGCAGATTATGCTAACTGAAGTTAGCCAATCCCTAAAAAACAAATGCCAAATGTATTCTCTGATATAAGGGGGGTGACTCAAAATAGAGTAAGGAGGAAAAGCATGAGAAGAAGATTACCACTAAATAGAGAAGAGAGGTGGGAGGGAATGGGAGGGAGAAGGAGAACTGTAGATGGAAGGAGACCCTCATCGTTATAGAAAATACATGTATGATGATGTGAGGGGGAAGAAAAAAAGAGAGAGGGAGTGTTATGTCACATTAGATTGGGTAGAGAGAGGTGATAGGAGGGGAGGGGCGATAGGAAGGGCAGCAGAATAAAATAGACACTAATATTGCTGTATTTATATACATGGCCGTATAATCAATGTGATCCTGCAACCTGTACACGTGGAAAAATGAGAATTCATACCCCATTTGAATCAAATGTATGATATGTTAAGATCATTGTATTGTCATGAGCAACTAATAAAAAAAAAAAAATACACCAATAAGTCACACAACCCACCCAGCTGGCTCCTGGCTTCTCAACCCCCAAATGTTCACTTGTTCCTAAGGGATATCCAAGTGATATGAAATGATATGAAAATAAGTGCTGATCTTTAAGAGGAAATACAAAATGAAATCACACACACAATAAAAGGTAACTCAATTTTTTTTTTTTATTACCAAAAATTGGTTGAAGTCAGAAAATGAGCCAAACATTAGTAAGGCTTTGAAACAACTAGGAACTAAATACACTGCCAGTGGGAGTACAAATCAATAAGCACTTGCAAAATTACTTGGCACTATATACTGAAGCTTAATATGCCTACTGTGACCCAGCAATTCCATTCTTAAGTTTATATCAAACTTAAATGAGTGCCTAAATCTCACAAAGACAAGTACAAGAATATTTGTACAAGCATTATTCTTAATTCCTATAAATATCTTGAATGTTCAACAACACTAGTGAAGCCAGATTTAAAGTCAGGTAGTCAGTGTAGTTAGGTAAATCGGTCTAATATCATATCAAGTGAAATCTAAAATGGAGGCCATGCTGAGAACGATTCCAGGGAAACACAGGACAACTCATGGAATGTTAATGAAGTCCCAGAAAGGCCCTAGGCCAAAGTTCACCCCAAAGAAATGTTAATGGAACCCAGGAAACAGCCCCCAACAGATTTGGAGATAGCCCATCCCAAGAAGTGATAATGAAGTCCTTCCTGCCCAGATTACCTGTGTCCCAACCCTTCCCCCTTACATTCCATCACCAAAACTATAAAAAGGGGAGACAAGAGCACTTCCACGGATTCCACCTCTTGGGTCCCCTTCTTCCTCCAGGAGAAGTCTTTTCTGCTGTCCTTTAATAAACTTCTAATTTCTACTCTGACCTTGCCTAGGCGTGTGCTTTTCTGGTGTTATTCTTCAACATCTGGGAAGCAAGGACTTGTCACTGGCCAACAGCGGTAACACTAGTATGAATAAATAACATATGGCTATACTCATTCAAAGAAATACTGTACACCAATGAAAAACAAGGATGGATTATAAAAGTATAATGTGATGCAAAAGACTCCATAAACAAGAGTATATAGCACCTAACTTCATTTATATAAAACTAAAAAAACAGGCAACATAAATCTATGATAGAAGTCAGAACAGAGGATTAACAAGGAACTGGTTATTCAAACAGAGAGTAAGAGCCTATCTGACTGCTATAAACAGTCTACCTTGAGCAGCACAATGGTTATACAAGTTCATACAAAATGTAATAATCCCTCAAGTCATATATTTAATTACTTTTTTAAAAATGTTAAGACCTCAAAATAAACATATTTTGGAAAAATAAAATAGACAATTTACTCACAGCAGACATACACTACAGAAATAATATAGAGAAAAATAATACAGAGAACTTCTAGGTCAAAAGGGAAATCATTCCAAGGTGAAGCATATGAATGTGAAAAAGCATGTGAATGTAAAGAACAAGAGAAAATAAAATGTTGATAAATCTGAATAAATAGGAACAGTATAATCATATCTTTTGGGATTTAAAATACATGTGGAACTGAAATAATGACAGCAATAACAAATAAAAGTAGAAATCAGGTAAATGGTAATGGGTAACAGAGATTTAGCAAAAATAGGGGTAATGTAAAACACTCCAATAATCTAAGAAAAAATAAAAAATGGAGAAAAATCATACAGAATGGACAAGATAAATGTCAATTGACTATACATGCTCCAATTAAAAGACAAAAGATTTTCAAAACAGATTGAAAACAAACATCTAACCATAGTCTACTTAACAGTAAATATGCCATAATGTTATAGAAAGCTGAAATTAAAAGAATGGGAAAAGATTTTAATGTGAATACAAATAAAGAATTACATGGCTTGGGGCTGGGGTTGTGGTCAGTGGTAGAGTGCTCGCCTAGCATGCATTAGACACCCCGGGTTCAATCCTCAGCACCACATAAATGTAAAATAAAAATATTGTGGATCAAGGAGCTTGATATCAAATCAGAGACATGGCGTCTGATAGAAGAAAAAGTTGGCAATGACCTACATACTGTGGGGTCAGGCTCCAAATTCCTCAATAGGACACCCATAGCACAAGAGTTAATAACTAGAATCAACAAATGGGACTTACTCAAACTAAAAAGCTTTTTCTCAGCAAAAGAAACAATAAGAGAGGTAAATAGGGAGCCTACATCCTGGGAACAAATGTTTACTCCTCACACTTCAGATAGAGCCCTAATATCCAGAGTATACAAAGAACTCAAAGAATTAGACAATAAGATAACAAATAACCCAATCAACAAATGGGCCAAGGACCTGAACAGACACTTCTCAGAGGAGGACATACAATCAATCAATAAGTACATGAAAAAATGCTCACCATCGCTAGCAGTCAGAGAAATGCAAATCAAAACCACCCTAAGATACCATCTCACTCCAGTAAGATTGGCAGCCATTATGAAGTCAAACAACAACAAGTGCTGGCGAGGATGTGGGGAAAAGGGTATACTTGTTCATTGTTGGTGGGACTGCAAATTGGTGCAGCCAATTTGGAAAGCAGTATGGAGATTTCTTGGAAAGCTGGGAATGGAACCACCATTTGACCCAGCTATTCCCCTTCTCGGTCTATTCCCTAAAGACCTACAAAGAGCATGCTACAGGGACACTGCTACATCGATGTTCATAGCAGCACAATTCACGATAGCAAGATTGTGGAACCAACCTAGATGCCCTTCAATAGACGAATGGATAAAAAAAAATGTGGCATTTATACACAATGGAGTGTTACTCTGCATTAAAAAATGACAAAATCATAGAATTTGCAGGGAAATGGATGGCAGTAGAGCAGATTATGCTAAGTGAAGCTAGCCAATGTTTAAAAAACAAATGCCAAATGTCTTCTTTGATATAAGGAGAGTAACTAAGAACAGAGCATGGACGAAGAGCATGAGAAGAAGATTAACATTAAACAGGGATGAGAGGTGGGCGGGAAAGGGAGAAAGAAGGGAAATTGCATGGAAATGGAAGGAGACCCTCAGGGTTATACAAAATTACATACAAGAGGAAGTGAGGGGAAAGGAAAAAATAATACAAGGGGGAGAAATGAATTACAGTAGAGGGGGTAGAGAGAGAAGAGGGGAGGGGAGGGGAGGGGAGGGAGGATAGTAGAGGATAGGAAAGGCAGCAGAATACAACAGACACTAGTATGGCAATATGTAAATCAATGGAAGTGTAACTAATGTGATTCTGCAATCTGTATACGGGGTAAAAATGGGAGTTCATAACCCACTTGAATCAAACTGTGAAATATGATATATCAAGAACTATGTAATGTTTTGAACAACCAACAATAAAAAAAAATATTGTGTCCACCTAAAACTTAAGAATAAATATTTAAATATTTATTAAATAAATATTTAATTCTTTATTTAAAAATAAAGAATTACATGGCTCTATTAATATCAGATTTTAAAATTTTATCAAAAAAAGTACTACAGAGGTAATAGAGAACATTCCATACGATAATGATAAAAGAGTTAATCAGAAATATAACTATTTGTTATCAGCAAAAACTGAGAGGAATAATTACAAAAAAAAAAAAAGCAAATCCTCTCAGGAAATGACAGATCAAGAGAAAACACAAAGAAAATGAAAAATTTAAGCAAAATTAATGATTTTGACCTGATATTTATAGAATACTACACAGCAAATCTCAAAGGACTACTATCATATAGCATATATCCTCTAACCTCTTGAAAATTATATAACTCAATGAAAATCCTCCAAATGTTTAAAAAGTGAGAAATAAGCTTCTAAATTCTCAGATGCAACACAAAACACATTTAAAATATAAAATCGCATTGGAAATGACACTGCATTTGGGGGCAAAACAATAATGAAAATACAATGTATCAAAACTGGTCAGCTGTAGCTAACATTGCTTAGAAAAAAAAATATACAGCCTTAAATGTACATTTAAAATGAGGTGATAAACCATCCATAAATGAACAGATTTTTAAAATGTGGAATATATACATAATGGCATTTTACTCAATCATAAAGAAGAATGAAATTGTAGCATTTTCTGGTAAATAGATGGAAAGAACAAGTTAAGTAAGGCAGTCAAAGAAAATCAAGAGCCATGTTTTCTACTATGTGGAAGGTAATGCAAAATAAAGGAAATGAGGGGAAAATCAGGTATCATAAAGCTACAAGAAAAATCAGTGGAGTATGAGAAAAGAGATGGAAAAGGAAAGAGGAAGGATGATAAAGGAGAGAAACTATGTAATGAATTTAACAAAATCATATTACATATAAAAAAAAATCATTTTACATATATAGTCCCTGCATATATAAATATACCACAGGGAATTTCACCTTTATTCTTAAGTAGAAAGAACCAATCAAAAATAAATAAATGAGCCGGACATGGTGGTGCACGCCTATAATCTGCAGCTTGGGAGGCTAAGGCAGGAGGATCATGAGCCTCAGCAATGGGAAGGCAGGGAGGCGCTAAGCAACTCAGTGAGACCCAGTCTCTAAATAAAATACAAAATAGGGCTGGGAATGTGGCTCAGTGGTTGAGTGCTCCTGAGTTCAGTCCCCAGTACCTAAATAAATAAATAAACAAACAAACAAACAAGAGCAAGGAAGATCAGTAAAATAAAGGAGAAGGTGGGGAGAAAGAGGAATGGAAGACTGAAATCAAATTCCATGCATGTTATGATTTTGTCAAAATGAACCCAACTACTCTGTATAGCTATAATGTTTCCAATAAAAGAAAAAGGCTAGAAACCAATGTTCTAATCCATTTCAATGAATTAGAAAAAAATACAGTAAATGAAAATCAAAGAGTAGAAGAAAATATTAAACAGCAGAAATTAATGAAGCAGAAAACAAGCTCACAGTAGCAAAATCAAAAAGCCAGAAACTAATTAATTGAAAAGAAAATAAAACTGATAAGCCCCTAGCAAGACAAATCAAAAATAAGATTAATAAATGTTCATTTGAATACACATGATCCATATGGCATTAAGTTTTGAAAACGAAATGATACAGATAAACTTACCAAAATTGACACATAACAGAAAGTAGTCTTGTTTCCATTTTTAAAAATTAAATATATTATGTTAGACTGTCTAACCAGCAACTTCCAAGCCAAATAGCTTCATAAATGAAAACCTATAAGCATGTAAGGAAAAAAACAAGAGGGAGTACTTACTTCCCTCTTCTTATGGGACCAACATAATCAAGATACCAAAATCTGAAGCAAGAAAATTACAGACCAATTTCTCTCAAGAAATAGGCGCAAAAATCTAACAAAGGGGGGGAAAAGAGATAAAAACAACAGCACATCAAATCCACTAATACATTAAAAAATAATAATAGATAATAATGAAGCTGGGCTTATTTTAGGAATACAAATTTATTTGTTCAACATTTGAAAATAAATAAATAAACATATATAATTCAACACAATAACCAAGTAAAGGAAAAAAGAATACAAGTGTCTCAAATGATGCAGATAAAAAGTATTTTATTAAAATTCAACAAAATTCAGTTGGGATTGTGGCTCAGTGGTAGAGCACTTGCCTAACATGTGTGAAGCACTAGGTTCGATTCTCAGCACCACATACCAATAAATAAATAAAATTTAAAAATTTGTCAACAACTAATAAAAATCTTTTTTTAAAAAAAATCAATAAAATTCATGATTTTAAAAGTATAATCAAGGGGCTGGAGTACATTGTAGCTCAGTGGTAGAGCACTTGCCTTGTTACACATGAGGCACTAGGTTCAATTCCCAGCACCACATATAAACAATAAGCAAATAAAATAAAAGGTCCATCAACAACTAAAAAAAATATTTAAAAAAAAAACGTATAATCAACTCAACTTGTTATGTTTGAATATGAGGTGTCCCCCAAAAGCTCCTATGTTGATGCAAGAATATTCCGAGGTAAAATGATTAGATTATGACGGTTGAAACCTAATCAGTCCATTCTAGCTTAAATGAATTAACAGGGTGATAACTGTAGGCAAGTGGGACAAGACTTTGCAGTCTTAAAAATTTGCAGTTTGGGCTAGGATTATGGCTCAGTAGTAGAGCGCTTACCTAGCACATGTGAGGCACTGGGTTCGATTCTCAGTATCATATATAAAAGAATGAATAAAATAACAATCCATTGACAACTAAAACTATATATATATTTTTTTAAAAAACTTAAATTTTGACCAAAAAGCGTTTGGAAAATAGGGGCAAAGGAAGGTGTGCTGTTAAAGACATTATGAAACTAAAAAGAAGTTAAGTACTTTTCAGATACAACAGGAAAGATGTCTTGAAGACATCACAGGAATTTGCAAGAGCATACCCATTACAGGTTCAATGTTATAGAAGGGAAAACTAAAGGAAAAAATCCTGAGGGCACATTGCTCACAATGGGAAGGGGGTGGGGTTATTTCACCATAACTGGCATTGCAGGCAGGCACTCAGAGGTGGCAGAAGCTGTGATCCCAGGAGGCTCAGCTATTGTATAAGCTGGCAGCAGACCTTGGTAGCATGCATGTGGTGCTGGTTCTGTAGGAATGTAGGATGCTGAAGTTAAGGGGTCATGGAAGCTTCTATTGAGATTTCAAAGAAGCTCTAGAGGGTAGGCAAAGTATAGGAGGGCCAGAATTCCTACGGGGCTGCCCCTTGAGAGGGTGATGCATGAAGCTGTGAAGGTGAAGCCAAAACTGGAAGAGAGGCCCAAGGAATTAAGAAATTATAGTAATGTGGACAGTGTACCAAGAAAAGTTACTGGCTGCAGAGAGAGCCAGGCTAAAAGAGAGGCCATGTGGGTTGCAACAGGCAAAGTCTAAAGGGAGGAACTACCCAACTCCTTTGAAGAGCACAACTCTCCACTATGTCCTAGATGATGTACATGGAGTTGTGGGACTTGTTTGCATAGCTTGGTTTCATTGGTTCCATCCCTTCTTTCTATGACCCTCTTCTTCTCTTTTGAAATGGAACAATCATTATGTGCCATTGTGTACTGGATATATGTAACTTGTTTTGGATAGAGTTCACAGCCAAGAGTCTGCCTTGAGTACTCAGATAAGACTTTGGACTTGAACTTTTGGGCAACGCTGAAACTGTTAATATTATGGGGACACATTGCATTGTGAGATGGACATGGGCTTTTGGGGGCCAGCAGCACAATGTTATGGTTTAGATGTGATGTGTCCCCTAAAAGATACTATTGTAATGCAGGGATACTCAGAGGTGAAATGACTGGGTTATGAGAGCTGCAGCCTAATCAGAACATCCTACTTTGAACGAACTGAGTAACTATAAGCAGCTGGTAAGGAAGTGGGTCACTGGGGACATGCCCTGGAAGGGTTCATCTTCTCTGCAGCCCTTCAGCCTCTTTTTACTCTGCTTCCAGGCCTGGCTGACTTGAAGTAAGCAGAGTTCCTCCACCCTACCCCCGCCTTACCTGATGTACTAATGTTCTGCCTCGCTTTGGGCCCAGAGCAATGGAATCAGCCCACCATGGAATAATACTCTGAAACTGTGAGCCAAAATAAACTTTCCCAGATATTTTGGTCACAGTAATGCAAAGCTGACTAAAACAATTGCTAGCTCTAAGGGCAATAAATAAGATTCAATTAATTGCAATTATATTTTCAATAATTAGTAAATGGAATTTAATAAACCATTATAATTAAAATAACATCAAGAATATCACACATCCAGGAATAAATATGCAGAAATATGCAGAAATACTCTATATGGACTGAAAATTTATTGAAATTTATAAAGCCCTAAATAATTGGAGGAATATACCATATCCATGGATTAGCTGCCTCAATATTAAGATTTTAATTATCTGCAAACTGATTTCAAATTTCAATGCAAAACAAATTCAAATTTGAGCAGGAGTGCATGGTGGGGAGATTATAAATGAGTAGAAATTGAAAAACTGATTCAAAATAATATGAAAATACAATGGAAGGAGAGATGGGCTGGTGGGGGAAGAAGTCAGGTCATATGTACTATCAGATATCAAAAGTTCCTATAAACTAATTTAGAACAGTTTAGCACAAGGAAGCACAATCAGACCAAAGAAGAGTCCAGAAAATTAATCATATTTACATTAACATATGAAATATCTTAGAAAACACCTGATATAGAAATATTTCATTTAAAACTTATATTTTCCAATCAACCACATCAATTACAACAGCAAATAATATTTCAGTTAAATTATCTCACAACTGTATTAAACACCTTCTAAAACAATTAGCAAACATTCTATAAAATCTTCATCTCTTACCTCCCCAAAAGCTCCTCGACCAATCACCTTTAATATTTCAAAGTCTTCTCTATGTAATCGCATTTGTTTCACTTTAGAAGTAAATGGTTTAGCTGAAACAAAAGAGCAACATCAATTACTTTCTTAGAAATGTGATGCAAATTACATATGCAATAGATATGAGTATTACTTATACAATAAAAATTCAAATTATGATTAAGAATTAAGCCAAAATAGCCCAGCACAGTGCATGCCTATAATCCCAGTGGCTCAGGAGACTGAGGCAAGAGGATCACAAGTTCAAAACCAGCCTCAGCAACTTAGTAAGGCTCTGAGAACTCAGCAAGAGCCTGTCTCTAAATAAAATATAAAGAAGGACTGTGGATGTATCTCAGTGGTTAAGTGCCCCTGAGTTCAATCCCTGGTACAAAAAAAAAGCAAAAGTATGTAAAATCGCATCAAATACACAGCCCTCCAAATAACCTGACACTCAAATTATAAGCATATAAACTATGCCTCTGCCTCATTACTGACACTAAACTACTGCTATTTTATAACCCAGTTTGGTTCTTAGAGAATACTTTTACATATACATCTTCCTCTAAGCAATATTCTACTTATCTAAAAGACCAGAAATCTAGATATTTTAATCCTATGAACATAACTGCAAAACAGCAAAGAAAAACTACTTAAGACTTCAACTCACTCCAGTCAGAAGAATGGCAATTGTCAGGAATACAAATAATAATAAATGCTGGTGAGAATGTAGGGGAAAAGGTGCACTCAGACGTTGTTGGTGGGACTGAAAATGAGTATAATCGCTTTGGAAAGTAGTGGGGAGATGCCTCAAAAAACTAGGAATGGTCTCAATGGAGTATTGATTTTATTACCTCATATATTCTAGAATGCCACATGTTCTGCTGGGGATAAAACTGTGCAATAAATGTCAAGTCTCTGTTTAAAAAACAAAAAAATAGGAATGGAACCATCATATGACCCAGCTATCCCACTCCTTGGTCTTTATCCAAAAGAATTAAAATCGGCATACTATAGCAATACAGCCACACAATCCACAATAGCTAAATTATGAAATCAATTGAGGTACATGAAAATATATGAATGGATTAAGAAAATGGTATTTGCCAATAAATTGATGGAAATGGAGAAAACCATGTAGCCAGACTCAAGAAATCAAGGGTCAAATGTTTTCTCTCATATGTGGACATTAAAGCAAAATTAAGGAAAAAAGGCAGTCAGGGAGGGGATCTGATACAATAAAGATATAGAGAAGACAGTGGAGAAGAAGAGAGGGAGGGAGAAAGGGATGGGGGGAGAGACAAGGAACAAATCTAACAGAATCATGTTATATACAAATATAAATGGCCAAAAAAAGAATATCTCATTTACGCATATGGAAAAAGTATCAATCAAATATAATAAAAAGGGTGTGAAAGAAAGATCAGTAGAATAGAGGAGAAAGAAAAAGGGGAAGGAGTAGGGGAGGAAAGGGAAGGAGAAATGGGGATTGAAAATAAATTCCTTGTGTGTATAATTATGTCAAAAGGAACCCAGATGCTATGTACAAATACAATGCTCTATTTAAAAAAAAAAAAAAGACAAGGTAAAGAAACTTTAAAATTTCCTTTTGGTAAGCATATGATTGTCAGCTGGGCAAAGTGGTGCACCCCTGTGATCCCAGCAACTCAGGAGGGTGAGGCAGGAGCATGACAAGTTCAAAGTCAGCCTTAGAAACTTAGCAAGGCCCTGCCTCTAACTATCAAAAAAGAGCTGGGGATTGGCTCAGTGGTTAAGTGCCCCAGGTTCTATCCCCAGTCACAACAACAACAAAAAAAGAATATGATTGTCAAAATAATGTGTTAGCAACAAAGGATGACAGTCTTTCAAAATAAAAATGAATAATATCTTGCCCTGAAGTAATAGCATATACCCTAAAAGCATAAAGCAAATGAATACTATAAGATCATGAATAATTAAGATTAAAGAAAATAAGGATTACCAGTTACACAAATTTTATGGGAGCCTACAGTAGTAACATAAATTAAGTACCCCTGAAATTTTTTTCCCCTGGAACCTGTTAGAATACAAATCTCAGCTCCTTGTATTTATCGTATTCCTTTGACATGGCAAAACTATTCTATTTCCAGGCATTCAAAAATAGGTTGCTTACATCACAAATTTCTTCTCAATATTCAATGTTTACTAATCACTGACTATTCCCTACATGCCAAGCATTTTACAGGATGCTGGAGATACAAAAATGACTAAAACGGGCCTCATGTTTGGGTAAATAAATTATCCAGTAAGTGTGATTCCATATAAAACTTTCAGTGTGGTTGAACACAAATTGCTGGTAAATAAAAACGTTTATCACCTTACAAGAAATCACAGAAATGCAAATTAACTTAACAGGGATATTCAATTATTTATCAACCAAATATGCCAAAAATTTAAAAATCTGAAACAACCATATGTCAGCAAAAATGTGAATAACAAGTACTATCATACATAACAGATGGAACTATTGACTATAATCTTATATAGAGATTTGGGGGGCTTTTATTTATTCATGGGGGACATCTTTTAACATGGCCTATTTCTTAAGTAGACTTTAGAAGCTGAACCCTTTTTTTATATTTAGAGATAACCCTTATTTGGATATAATGTGTTTTTTTAAATATACAGCTGAAACTGCTTTGATTTTATTTAGTAATTTCACATCTGTGTTTATAAACATAGTTTGTCTACAATTATCTTTTTTCTGTACTGCCTTCATCTGGTTGGCACCAATGATATGTACAAACCTTTCTTTCCTATTTGCTGAAACAGTATCATTCTAGGTTGCCAAAGGATGTCAATGTGAAAATAAAACTGTAAAACCTTTAGAAGACTACAGTTAACTATTACTTTAAGGTCTAATAAACTTGTAATAGTGAAAACATCTAGCATAGATGTCTTTTAGGTGGACTTTTGATAATTGATTTTTTCACATTATTGTCCATGTTTTCTATTTCTACACTCAACAATTAGATTAATTATATTTTCTATATAATGCATGCATGTATACATCAAAATTCAAATTTATATGAATAAGGTGATTAATAATAATCTTTTGTTTTGGAGTTTGAGTTTTGTTTGTTTTTGTTTTGGTATTTTTCTTTTTTATTGGAGATTAAATCCAGGGATGCTTTACTACTAAATTACATCCCCCAGTAATTTTTTTCAATATTTTTTGTAGTTGTAGGTGGACACAATACCTTTATTTTTATTTATTTATTTTTATATGATGCTGAGGATCAAACCCAGTGCCTTGCTCATGCTAGGCGAGTGCTCTACTGCTGAGCCACAATCCCAGTCCTTTTTATTTTGAGACAGGACTGGCTAAATTGTCACAGCTGATCTTGATGCTCCTGCCTCAACTTCCACAGTCACTGGAATTACAGTTGTGTATCCCTGGCTTTTAAAGCCAGGATAGGTTTGGTATGTATTTAGTAACTATTTACATGGCTCTGTTTTCCTTGTTTTTAATTACCAGTATTATGAAAATCTGCATATGTTATAATCTTTTTTGCAAATATATACTTACATTTGTTGATTCTTTCTAAATTTGTGGGGGTTTTTTCTCTTTAAGAAAATTCTTACCTGAATTTATATAAAACATCAGAAAAAGAAAGTAGAGACTAACACCATCCCCTACCACCGACATAAATAAATAAATAAATACTAAGCCATTTTGATACTAGACAAAAAGAGACATTACAGCAAACAGTTATCAGTAGGAGAGAGATAAAAGGAGACCATATATATGATTTTTTAAAGTGTTCAACTAACCAGGACATGAGTCTAAACATGTATGTAACTAATAATATGATCTCGAATTACAGAAAGCCAAAATTTAGAAGACACAAATTCACATTTCTAGAAAGTTTTTCTCTCAGTAATCAATACTTTAAAAAAAAAGGTAATATAATTGAACAATATACATATATAACACTCAGTACCTAAGAGTTGAAGAATATATTTTCTAACACACATTGAAACTACAGATTTTGATAACATTTCAAGTCATAAAATCCAAAGTATTGGGAACATAAAAACCAAATGTACATGTACAGAGTAATGGATCAAAGGTAGATTAGAAGAAAAGCCCCAAAACTTTGAAATTCAAATGATAAAAATAATAAGATAATTAGAAAAAGATAACTACCCCATATTTTTAAAAAAATAGTATTTATCAATATTTCCAGGATATAGCCTAAAACAGTACACACACACACACAAAAAAATAGAGCCTCCAATATTTACACTGGGAAAGAAAGAGCTAGAAATTAAAGTGTTAAACATACAACATAAAACACTAAGCCTAGCAAAGTGGTATACACCTGTATGTCCATCATACTTAAGAGGCTTAAGTGGGAGGATCACTAAGTGGGAGGATATACAAAACCAGCATGGGCAACAAAAATGCAATCCCATATTTCTTTCTTTTTCTTTCTCTCCCCACCCTCCAAAACCATTAGACAAAGAGAATTCAAAGTAGAAAGAGAAAGCAAAAGCATTAGGGAATAAAATTATTTAATTTGAAAATAAACATAATAGGGTTGGGATTGTGGCTCGGTGGTAGAGTGTTTGCCTTGCACGTGTGAGGTACTAGGTTTGATCCTCAGCACCACCTAAAAATAAATAAATAAAATAAAGATATTATGTCCACGTACAACTAAAAAAAATTTAAAATAAACACATAACAGAAGGGATTAACGAGGCCTTGAAAAGACTAATAAAACCAAAGAAAGAAAAAATAAAAAACAAATCTGAGAATGAGAAATTAAGACAAAACTACAACACTACTAAGCAAAGAGCATTAACAATCTAATCCAATAAATTTGAAAACACAGAAGTAAAAAAATTACAATAAGGAACAACCCATTTTTAAAAAATCTGAGTTGCCATAAGTCAAATCAATACTTTTAAACCTTCTACAAAGAAAACACCAATCTTGAACAGCTTTCCAAGTTCAAATAAGAAAACACACACACACACACACACACACACACACACACACACACCCATTAACACACATGCTGAAGGCACTGAAGTAATGACAAACATGTATCATTCCAGGATCATAATATCTACAATTTATCCTTAGATGGTTCAGCAAAAATATGTGTGCATGTATATTATTTGGAGAGAACAAACAGTAGCACAAATGTGGCCAAAAACTAAAAATAGGTAAATCTAGAAGACTATTTGAGAGCTCATTATACTTACAAATTCTAATACTGTAATTTTGACAATAAAAGTTTTAAAACAGATTTCTAGACTAAAAAACAAAAGAGTAAATAAAATCATCACCATTAGCGGATCAATCAAAATGAAAGGAAATGTATATTACAGGCCACTGATATGTGCCTGTAATCCCAGCAGTTTGGGAGGGTGAGGAGGAGGACTGCAAGTTCAAAGTCATCCTCAGTAACAGCGAAGCACTAAGCAACTCAGTGAGACCCTGTCTCTAAATAAAATTACAAAATAGTGCTAAGGATGTGGCTCAATGGTAATCTCTGAGTTCAATCCCTGATACCACTCCCCCAACCAAAAAATAAAAGATTTTTCTATCAAGGTTAAACCTGTATTCTGAGTTTCCTAATAGGTATCAAAAATGTGTGTGTGCTGTAATCTAAACCAGGTAGTTGAAATGTAGCCATTTTGAGTCTCCCATCCCAATATATCTCCCTTTGTCCTTAATCTTCCAATCATAATTCCAATAGTGTAATAGGTGATCCAATCCTAACTATAGCCCTTCCCCTCACCTTCCTCAATTTTAAAATGGTCAATCAAGTAGACTGTAACCCCGAACTCCTCCAATCAGAGCAAGGGGCAGTGCTGCATTACAGATTGCCAAAATTTGGGGGGAGCATGCTCTTCTGCACAAGTAAACTTGATGAGTAACTTTTGAGTATGTGTCTGCTTTCGTGCAGTACTCCAATATTTCTAACATGAGGAATAAGAAATGTGTTACAGCCAACAATACCTCAATTCAAACTTACTGCTCCTACCCTTACAAAACATACTCAGTGGGGAAAGTTGCTCCCCTAAAATCAAGAAGATAAAGATTCCTCCTTCAGCCACTTCTATTCTACTGTAAATTCTAGCCAATAACAAACAGGCATGGGATGAGCATTCAAAATGGAAAGGAGAAATAAAGTATTCTGCGTTCACATACATATGAATGCATTTGCATGAAATGGGTAAATCTACAAAGAAGAAAGGAGGCTAAGTGGCTGAGAAAATGGAGTAATGTGAAGCAACTACTAATAAATATGACGATTTCCTTGAGATATGATAAAAATGTTTAAAATTGAATTGTGTTGATGGATGCGTAACAACATGAATATACTAAGAATGTTAATTTAAATTGTATACTTTAAAGGTGTGAATTATATGGGATGCAAATTATAAATCAATAAAACTGCTTTAAATATTAATTGTATTTCTACATATTTGCAATAAACAATTAGAAAAGGATATTTTTTAAAATTCCATTTGCAATAGCATCCAGAACAATAAAGTACTTAGGAAAAAAATTTAACAACAAAGTTGAAAGACTTTCATTTACAAAATATTGCTTAAAAATTTTAAAGACCTAAATAAATGGAAAGACATCCCATATTCTGGATTGGAAGAGTTAGTACTGTTAAGATGACAATGCCACCCAAAGCAATCTACAAGCCGAATGAAACCCCTATCAAAATTGCAATAGTATTTTTAATAGAAAAACTTATTCTAAAATCAAATGGAATTTCCACATACTCTGATTAGCCAAAACAATCTTGAAAGAGAACAAAGTTAGAAATCTCATACTCGTGATTTCAAAATTTGCTACAAAGCTGTAGTAATTAAAACAACATGGTACTGACATAAACACAGACTTACATATCAACAGATTAAATAAGAGAATCCAGAAATACATCTTCACATATGTGGTTAGTTGATATCAAAAAGGGTGCCAAGATTAGTAATGAGCAGGGGACAATAAGCAAATTGTGCTGGGGAAACTGGCTATCTGCATGCAGAGGGATGAATTGAATCCTTACCTATGCCACATACAAAAATTATTTTTGAAATGGATCAAAGATCTAAACTTAAAAGCTTAATCTATAAAACTCTTAGAAGAAAACCAAGAGGAAAATTTGTATGACATCGGGTAGATATAACAGATTTTGTGGATCTGATAAAAAATGGACACTAAAAAGTGTCCATTCTGCAGACTTTTTTTTATCTGGACCTCTGATTTAGCTTTTGGAAGAACTAAATTATGATTAATGATAACTTTGTGATCCTGTGATAGAGTAGAAATCAAAGCTCTGTTGTTTGTTTTTTTGTTGTTGTTGTTTTTTGGGTTTTTTTGGTACCAGGGATTGCACCCAGAGATGCTTTACCACTGAACCACATCCACAGGCCTTTAAAAAATTTTAATTAATATTATCAAAATGACCATACTACCAAAAGCACTATACAGATTTAATTCAATTCCAATCAAAATCCCAATGGCATTCCTCATAGAAATAGAAAAAGCAATCATGAAATTCATCTGGAAAAATAAGAGACCCAGAATAGCTAAAGCAATCCTTAGCAGGAAGAGTGAAGAGGGTGGTATCGCTATACCAGACCTTAAACTATACTGCAGAGCACTAGTAACAAAAACAGCATGGTATTGGCACCAAAACAGGCTGGCAGACCAATGGTACAGAGTAGAGGACACAGAGACTAACCCAAAAAATTACAATTATATTAGACAAAGGTTCCAAAAACATGCACTGGAAAAAAGATAGCATCTTCAACAAATGGTGCTGGGAAAACTGGAAAATTGCAACAAAATGAAATTAAACCCCTATCTCTCACCATGCACGAAACTTAAATCAAAATGGATCAAGGACCTAGAAATTAATCCAGAGACTCTGCAACTACCAGAAGAAAGAGTCGGCCCCAATCTTCATCATGTGAGATTAGGCCCCAACTTCCTTAATAAGACTCCTATAGCGCAAGAATTAAAACCAAGAATCAATAAATGGGATGGAATGAAACTAAAAAGTTTCTTCTCAGCAAAAGAAGCAATCTGTGAGGTGAACAGAGAGCCTACATCCTGGGAGCAAATTTTTACCCCTCACACATCAGAGCACTAATCTCTAGGGTATATAAAGAACTCAAAAAGCTAAACACCAAAAAACCATATAACCCAATCCCATCTTACAAAAAATAAATGGGTATATATTTAAAAGTGGAGATTAATTAGCTATCAATAAGTAGCACAGACAGGATTCAAAGTTAGACCCGTCGGGATTCAAAAATCTTTCCAATATAATAAGTTGCCTGTTTATTCCCTAAAACTTTGAAATAAACATTCAGATGCTAAAATTAAAAGATTTAAACATGAAATAATTCTAAGAAAAAAAGACTACTTTGAAAATAAGAGTTCTGATCCCCTTTGACATTATTTAATTAATGCATAAATAAATGAATAATTCTACAAGAAAAAGAATTTAAAGTTATAATATGAAATTCCAAGGACACCTTGCAAGATTATACATTCTTTACTCTCTAAAGCCCAAGATTCAAAGACAGAGTATCCTTCAGTGTTACCCTCTGGCTTCCCTCTCCCTCAACTACTGGCTAGATGGCCACTGGTGATGGTTACCATGGTTTCAGAAAGAAACTTAGAGTAAATATCCAATGGAAAAGCAGAGTGGGAATGGGAAGGAGGAGGCACATGTGAGAATAAAAGGAACAAAGACAGAATCTTAAGAAGTAAGGTAAGAAGCATAAGAAAGTGCAGGAGAAAGAGATTTTAACCTTCATCCAATATTCTTCCTCCCTTTCCTCTCAAATTCCTCCATTGATGAGTTTCCATTCCATCATTCTTTATCCCCCTTATCCTTTCTATTACATGTCTCTCCACTATGGGCGCTAATGCTAATCTGCGGTAGACTAACATGAGAATCAAGGACCAGTGCTAGGGCCAGGAAAGATAATAATCTATCCATAAGGAAAACAACCAGTGAGCAAAGGGAAAAGTGTAGTTACTAAAGTCACATTAATACTGTTACTAATTATTATCAGGTTCCATGTCTATATTTTGCAACCAATATACATGGTATTCTTTTAAAATAATCTAAAGTAAAGGGTTATGAAATATCACAATTACACACTACTTATACAAAGAATAAAATTACAAGTGGTATATTTCTAAGATAATTGGCAAGGACAGATACTTGAGGGTAAAAGCTGAGTCTTGTTCACTTTTCAGCAGAAGTATCTTTCAGAATGAATTTTTTTTAATATTTTGATAATAATTTGAGTTATTACTGAACAAAAATCCAAAACAGTCCATAATATGTATATGGATTTGGCAACATCATAAGCAGAGGTAACAGGGATCCATACAGAGTCATGCAACAAACACAGAAATGCCAAATAAAACTGCATATCATGTTCCCTTTGTCTTAACTAACAACCCCAGATTTTGAGTGGTAGCAGTTTGTTTTGCCCCAGCAAGTGAATTATAATTGGTATATGTAAATCATGTCAATCAAGTTCCTCTTTTCCATTGTTTATTCAGGCAAATGTGTGAAACTTGTTTTATATGATTTGGACCAAAGATATAAAAAGGGCCTATGGGATCCTGGGAAAGGTTTTCTCCCTCATGAGTAAGAAAAACAGAAGGCCTTTTCCCCAAACACTCCATTTTTTTTACTTAAGCTGTTACTATGATGTTTTTGACCTACACAAATACATTACTTTTCAGTGATAAACAACACAACTCTAGGATCTGGGGTAGTAGCTCAGAGGCAGAGCATTTGCCTCGCATGCATGAGGCCCTGGGTTTGATCCTCAGCACCACATAAGAATAAATAAATAAACAAAGATATTGTGTCCATCTACAACTAAAAAGAATTATTCAAAAAAATTTAAAAAAAAAACAGAACTCCAAAAGTTATTCCTCCTTTCTATCTGTAACTTTGTATCCATTGACCAACCTCCCAATAAACTTCCCTTCTCTGTACTCTCTTCAGCCTCTTACCAGTCACACTATCCACAGAACACTAGAACTTATCCTTATATAACTTTGAAACCTTTAGCAATTCATTCCTCTATCCTTCTATCCCTCTACCCTTTCTAGCTTCTGGTGACCACTATTCTATTTATTTCTAGATCATCAACTTTTTTAGCTTCCGTGTACATGAGAATATGTAGTATTTGTCTGTGCCTAGCTTATTTGACTTAACATGACGTCTGTTCCATCCATGTTGCCATAAATGACACATATCATTCTTGAGTATGGCTAAATAAAAGTCTACTGTGTTGTTGTTTGTTAAACAACAGAGTAGACTTTTATTCAGCCATACTCAAGAATGATATGAAACTCTAGGCAGAGCAATTAGACAAATGAAAGAAAGTAGAGGGATATGAAAGAAATTAAAGGGATATGAATAAGAAAAGAAAAACTCAAACTATCATTATTTGCTGATGACATTATTCTATACTTAGAGGATCCAAAAAACTCCAAGAGAAAACTTCTAGAATTAATAAATGAATTCAGCAAAGTAGCATAAAATACCCATAACTCAAGTGGATTTCTATTCATCCTTGATGAATCCTCTGAAAAGAGAAATTAGGAAAACTATCCCATTCACAACTGCCTCAAAATAAATAAATAAATAAATAAATAAAATACTTGGGAATCAACTTAACAAAAGAGATGAACGACTCCTACAATGAAAACTACAGAACACTAAAGAAAGAAATTGAAGAAGATCTTAGAGGATGGAAAGATCTCCCATGCTCTTGGATAGGCAAAAATAATATTGTCAAAATGGCCATGTTACCCAAAGCACTATAGATATTCAATGACAATCCAATTAAAATCCCAATGTCTTTCTCTTCATAGAAATAGAAAAGGCAATCATGAAATTCATTTGGAAAAATAAGAGACCCAGAATAGCCAAAACAATCCTTAGCAAAAAGAGTGAGCAGGAGGCATAACAATACCAGACCTTAAACTACATTATAAAACTATAGTAACAAAAACAGCATTGGCACAAAAATAGACATGTAAGGGCTGGGATTGTGGCTCAGTGGCAGAGCTCTTGCCTCACACAAATGAGGCACTGGGTTCAATCCTCAGCACCACATTTTAAAAATAAATAAATAAATAAAGTAATTGTGTCCATCTACAACTAAAAAAAAATAGACATGTAGACCAATGGTACAGAATAGAAGACACCAGACAAACCCACATAAATACATTTATCTCAAACTATCAAAGCAATCCAAAATATACATTGGAAAAAAGATAACCTCTTCAACAAATGGTGCTAGGAGAACTGGAAATCCATACTCAATGATATGAAAGGAAACCCCTCTCTCGCCATGTACAAAACTCAACTCGAAGTAGATCAAAGACCTAGGAATTAGACCAGAGACCCCAGCGCCTAAGAGAGAAAAAAGTAGGCCCAAATTTCCATCGTGTCAGATTAGGCCTGACTTCCTTAACAAGACTCCTAAAGTGCAAGAAATAAAATCAAGAATTAATAAATGGGATAGAGTCAAACTAAAAAGCTTCTTCTCAGCAAAAGAAACAATCAATAAGGTGAGGAAAGAGCCTACATTTTGGAAGCAAATTTTTGCCACACGCATGTCAGATAGAGCACTGATTAATGCTCCAGGATATATAAAGAACTCCAAAAACTTAACATCAAAACAATAAACAACCCAATCAATAAATGGGCTAAGAAGCTGAACAGACACCTCTCAGAAGAAGATACACAATCAATCAACAAATATATGAAAAAATGTTCAACATCTCTAGTAATTAGAGAAATATAGTATGACTACACATATGGTGTGATGAAACATATACAACCAGAGAAATGAAAAGTTGTGATGCAAATGTGTACAATGAATCAAAACGAATTCTGCTATCATATATACCTAATTAAAATAATTTTTTTTAAAAAAGTCTACTATGTACACTGAATTTTCTTTATCCAGTCATCCATCAATGACACCTAGGTTGATTATACTAAGTACTGTGAATATTACTACAGGGCACATTGGAGTGTATATATCTCTTTACATACTGATTTCATTTCCTTTGGATTTATACACCCAATAGTAGGACTGCTGATTCATATTGTAGTTCTCTATTGAGATTTTTTTAGGAACTCCACACTATTTTCCATAATGGCTATTCTAATTTAAATTCACACCAACAACTTTCTCTGCATCCCACCAACATTTGTTAAAAAAAAAAAAAATTTACTCAGGGGCACTGAACCACTGAGCAACATCCGCAGCCCTATTTTGTATTTTATTTAGAGACAGGGTCTCACTGAGTTGCTTAGCATATCGCTGTTGCTAAAGCTGCCTTTGAACTCGGGAACCACCTGTCTCAGCCTCCTGAGCCAGTGGGATTACAGGCGTGCACCACCGTGCCCTACAAATTTTTTCTTTTTAAAAAAAAAAATATTTATTTTTCAGTTGTACACAATACCTTTATTTTGCTTATTTATTTTTATGTGGTGTTGAGGATCGAACCCAGGGCCTTGCGCATGCCAGGCAAGCGCTCTACCACTGAGCTACCACCCTAGCCCTACAAATTTTTTCTTTTTGATAACAACAATTATAACTGAGCTGAGATTTTTTCTCACTGTGACTTTGATTTGCATTTCCATGATAATTATGATGTTAAATATTTTTTCATGTAGCTGCTGTCAACTTATGTATTTTCTTTTGAGCAAATCATTTTTTTTAATTTATTTTTATGTGGTACTGAGGATCAAACCCAGTACCACATAAAAATAAATTAAAAACCCTTGGTTTTAATCAGGTTATTCATAGCATTTTTTGTTTGGTGATTGAGTTATTTAATATATCTGGATATCAGTCCCTTATCAGATGAACAGTGTGCAAATATTTTCTCATATTCTGCTGGCTGTCTCTTCACTCTGTTGATCGTTTCTTTTGCTGCACAGAAACTTCTTAGTTTGATAAAATCCCATTTTTCTTTTGTTGCCTGTGCTTTTGGAGTCTTATCCCAAAAAAATCTGAGCACATAACAATACCTGTTTCCTTATGTTTCCTTCTAGTAGTTTCATTGTTTTAGGTCTTACATTTAGGTAATTTTGAGTTGACTTTGTAAATGGCAATAGTCATCTAGTGTCATTTTTCTGCATACAGGTATAGTTTTCCCAGCATAATTTATTTAAGAGACTGTTCTGATTCAATGTATGTTTTTGGTACCTTTGTCAAAATCACTAGTTGTTAGTATATGGATTTATTCCTGGGTTTATGCTGCTCCATTGATCTATGTGTCTGGTTTTAGCCAGTACCATGCTGTTTGAGTTATGATAGCTCTGTAATCATTGTGTTAGAAGTCAGATATTACGATATTTCCAGATTTATTCTTTTTGTTCAGGATTACTTTGGCTACTCAAAATATTTTGTGGTTCCAAATGAGCATTAAGATTGTTTTCTTCTTTTTCCATGAAGAATGTCATTCCATGAAAATAGCACTGAATCTTACTTTGGGTAGTTTGGACATTTTTAAATATTAACTTTTCCAATCCATGAACATGGGATGTCTTCCAATTTGTGTGTGTGTGTATGTGTGTGTGTACATGCATGCACACACAAGTTCTTCAATTTCTTTCAATAGTGTTTAATGATTTTTCATTACAGACAGTTTTCAATTCCTTCATTAAGTTTGCTCCCAAGAATTTTATTTTATTTTAACAATTGTGAAAAGGATTGCTTTACTGATTTCTTTTTCAGCAAGTTCACTATTAGTACATAAAAATACTACTGACTTTCATATGTTGATTGTGAATCCTGCAACTTTATTTAACTCACCAGTTCTAACAGTTTTTGGTAAACTCTGTTTTTCTAATGGTAAAATCATTCATCTACAGACAAAGATATTGAACTTCTTCCTTTCCAATTTGGATGCCCTTTATTTCTCTCTCTTGCTTAGATTTCCAGTACTGCGTTGAATGAGAGTGGTCAAAGTGAACATCCTTGTCCTGATCCAGATCTTGAAGAGTATACTTTCAAACTTTTCCCCATTCAGTATGACAGCAGTGGGTTTGTCATACACAATTGTTTTAGTCAGATTTTTCAACACTGTGACCAAACTCCCAACAAGAACAACTGAGAGGAGGAAAAATTTATTTGGGGATCCTAGACTGAAAGGTCTCAGTCAAAAGATGGCCAACTCCATTGCTCTGGGCCCAAGGTGAAGCAGGACATGATAGAGGAAGGGCCCAGTGGAGGAAAGTTGTTCCCCTCATGGCAGGATCAAGAAGCAGAGAGAGGGGGGTGGGGTGAGAGACCACAGGGAATACGCCCACCTTCCAGGCACACCCTCTGTGACCTTCCTCCAGTTACATCCAACCTGCCTACAGTTACCACCCAGTTATTCAAATTGGGATGGACTGATTATGTTACAGCTCTCACAATCCAATCATTCTACCTCTGAACATTCCAGCATTAACACAGGAGCTTCTGGGGGGACACCTCTTACCAAATCATAATAACAACTTTTATTGGGTTGAGGCACATTCTTTCTACATCTAATTTGTTTATAATTTTTATCATTAAGGGATTTTGAATTTTATTAAATACTTTTTTACATGTATTGAGATGATCATATGATTTCATCCTTCTTTCTGTTGATGTGATTTATTATATTTATTGATTAGCACAAGTTGAACCATATCCTTGCACATGTGGATTAAATCCATTGGCCATGGTGCATAATAATTTTTAAGTGCTTTTGGAATTTGTTTGCTAGTATATTGTTGAGAATTTTACATGTTCATCAGACACACTGGTATATAATTTTTTTTGTTACTCCTTTGTCTGATATTGGTATCAGGCTAATACTGAACTCATACAATGAGTGAGGACATGTTTCTTCCCTTTTCATTTTTTAGAACAGTTTGAGAAGAATTAGTGTTTATTCTTTAAAAGTTCAATAAAGCCAGGCTCAATAATGTATGTCTATAATCCAAGTAGCTCAGAAGGCTTAGGCAGGAGGATGGCAAGTTCAAGGCCAGCCAAGACCTTGTCTCAGTAGTAGAGCACCCTGGGTTCAATCCCCAGTACAAAAAAAAAAAAAATCTTAATAAAACTTAGCAGTGAAGCCATCAGTCATGTGCTTTTCTTTGTTGGGAGACTCCCCCCACCCTCCTACTACTAGAAGTCAAACCCAGGGGTGCTTTACCCCAGCTATATCCCTACCCCTTTTATTTTGAGACAGAGTCTCACTAAATTGCTGATTCTATCCTTGAATCTGCAATTCTTCTGCCTCCACTTCCTTGAGTTGCTGGGACTATAGGTGTGCACCACCATGCCCTTTGGCAGACTTTTTTTATTATTATTGATTCAATCTGGTTATTCATTACTGGTCTGTTCAAGTTCTCTATTTCATCATGTTCAATTTTGATAGGCTATTTGTGTCCAGAAATTAATCTATTTAAGTTTCCCAATGTATTGGTATATAGTTGTTATTTAATTTTATTCCCTAATTATTTTTTTCTGTAATATCAGTTGTAAATGTCCCTTCTGTCTATTTATTTGGGACTTTCTCTTTTTCTTCATTCATTTAAATGTTTGTTGATTTTCTTATATCAAAAAAATCAATTTTTCATTTCATTGATTTTTTATAACTTTATTTTATTTATTTATTTATTTTATGTGGTGCTGAGGATGAAACCCAGTGCCTCACCTGTGCTAGGCAAGCACTCTACAACCCCAGCCCTTTTTTAATATTTACTTTTTAGTTGTAGTTATTTTTATGTGGTGCTGAGGGTCAAACCCAGGGCTAGGCGAGCCCCCCACCGCTGAGCCACAACCCCAGCCCCTTCATTGATTTTTCATTTATTTCTATTATGATCTTTGTTATTTCTGACCTTCTTTTGTTTTTGCCTTTCTAGTTATTGAGTTGCATCATTCAGTTACTTGCTTTAAATCTTTCTATCTTTTTGATGGAGGCACTTACTGCTAGAAACACCCCTCTTAGTACTACCTCTTTTACTGTATCACATAAGTTTCCACGTGTTCTGTTTCCATTTTCATTTGTTTTGAGAATTTTTTTGTTAATTTTTCTTTTGCCTTCTTTGTTGACTCACTGGTTATTCAGGAGCATGTTGGTTTAATATCCATGTATCTGTACAATTTCAAAAGTTCTTCTTGTTGATTTCTAGTTTTATTGTATTGTCAGAGGAGATTCATGATATGATTTTGATTTTTTTTAATTTGTTGAGACTTGTTTTGTGGCCTAACATTGGATGAAATGTTGTATAAATGTCTCTGAGGTCTATTTCATATTTTATGTATAGTATAACTTCAATGTTTCTTTGTGGATTTTTTATGTGACTGAAGAAAATATTTAAAACACAGACGTTTTCAAAAATAAAAGTATGGATCTATTCTACCAAATATCAAATCTAATAAATTATATTAAATAAAAGAGTAGCATACAAATATTGGAACTGGCAAACTTTTGTCTATGAAAGCTACAGTAAACATTTTAGGCTTTGTGAGCTGTACTGATGCTGTGACAACTACTCAACCCAACCACTGCATCACAAAAGCAAATAAAAACAATACATAAACAAATGAACCAACAGAACAATGAAACAGAAATCAACTTTTAAATAGGTCAGTCAATAGACAACAATTTAGTGTAAAAATGGTATTTTAAATCAGTGGGCCAAAGATGGAATGCTTTAAGAAAAAAACTGATCCATAAAATTCACCCAGTTTGATTTTTTCTTTCAAAATATAGTCTGAGTTCAACAACTTGTGACTTACTACCCTGCTTCAAACCTGGTCTGAACTATCATCATCTACTACAATAGCCTCTGACCTGATCTTCCTGTTTCTATCCCTTCCCACTACAGTCTGTTCTCAACACAGCAGTTTGTGTCCCAGTGATACTTTTAAAATGCTAGATTAGATTCAGTTCACTTCTCTGCTGAAACCCTGCTGAGAATGGTTCCCTAATTTTATTCAAGGTAAAAGTCAAAGTCCTTAAAATGGCTTAGAAAGGCCCAAATCTGCCCCACTCCTGCCTCAGATCTACTTTCTAACATCATCTTCTACTAGTCTTGCTCATTCTTGCTCTTTCCTTTTGCTTCTCTCCAGCCCTTCTAGCCTCCCTGCTATCTCTTGAACATACCAAGCAACTATTGCCTGAGAGCCTTTGAATTACTCTTTTCTATCTCTGGATAATCCCCCCTCTCCCCATAGCTACAGGACTGTGCTTTTTAAATCTTTGTTCAAATGTTAGTGAGGTGTGCCTTGATCACTATATTTAATATTGCAACCCACTCCCCCAATCCCCATCCCTCCATCCTTGTATGTAAAGAAGCAGGAAAACATGAACATATCTGAGGAGAAACATCAACCAGTTCTGATCCAGAACTGACAAGTGATGCTGGAATTAGCACACATGGATACTGAAAATTATTATACTGTATTCAAGATGTTCAAAAAGCTAAGTAAATACATGGAAGTTGTAAAAAAGTTTCAAGTTCCTTCTAAACTTGTACAACATCTGAGATGAAAAATATACTGGATAGGGAAAATGGCAGATTAGACACTGCAGAAGATCAATGAACTTGAAGACATAGGAAACAGCAGCTACCTAAAATGAAAGAGAAAAAAAAAATTCACCCAGTTTAAAAAGTAATACCATAATTAAAGAAGCAATTTTGGGTGGGGGGGCATACTGGGGATTGAACCCAGGAGCACTTAACCACTGAACTGCATCCCTAACCCTTTTTTAATTTTATTGAGAGACAGAACCTCACTAAATTGCTGAGGCTAGCTCTGAACTCACAATCCTCCTGCCTCAGCCTCTGGAGCCACTGGGATTATAGGCATGCATCACTATGCCCAGCAAAAGAAGCAATTTTTTTAAACCCTTAGTACTATTAGGAAAAAATAACAGAATATACTAAGGTGAAGACTTTCTTAGCAGCTAGACCAAAAGCCATACAAGAAAAAAATTCATATATATAAAAAATTAAATCTTAGTTGGATATGAAGGTGCATACCTATAATCCCAATGACTTAGGAGGCCAAAGCAAGAGAATTTCATGCTTGAGGCCAGCCTCCGCAACTTAGTGTGACCTGTCTCAAAATAAAAAATAAAAAGGACTGGAGGAGCTGGAGTTGTGGCTCAGTGTTGTGGCTTGGCTGGTATATATGAGCCCCTGGATTCAAAACTCAGCACCACATATAAATAAGTAAATTAATTAATTTATTAAAGATCCATTGAAAACTTAAAAAAAAAAAAACAACAGGGATGCTGGGGATGTACCTCAATAGTAAAGAGCCCCTGGGTTCAATCCCTAGTATTAAAAAAAAAAAAAAAACTTAAGTCTTTGGAAAAGATAACCTGAATAAAGTTTTAAAAAAAACTTGAATAATATATTTGCAACATATTATTTAGATACCAAAAAGTACTACACAGATCATATGATTGTTAAATTAATAACAAAATGACTAATATTAGCAAAATGGGTTTTGGCATTTAAAATAATACAAAAAAAATCTAAGCCTTGGAAGTAAATCAGATAATTATATATTATAGTAACAAATAGCAATTATTGACCATAGGATAGGAAAAAAAAGACAGATAATATCCCACTCCTGGGAAACAAAAATAATCATATGCCACTGAGTTTAAACTGGTATCTATTTGCAGGGAAAGAAATATTACAGTAAGCCATTAATGCAAAAAAATAAAAAATAAAAAGCAGTGAAGAAAAAAAACTTGTATACACTTATTATACATACACATAAGTCAATGTCTAGAGGACTTAAAAGAATATAAATAAGGGGGTGGGGTTATAGCTCATGTGAGGCACTGGGTTCTATCCTCAGCACGACATAAAAATAAATAAAATAAAGAAAGAAAAGATATTGTGTTCATTTTAAAAAAAAAAAAAAGGAATACAAATCAATTGACCAAAGAGACAAAGTTTACTACTGTGAACAACAATGTAAATCCAGAATAGGAAAGGAGAAAATTCCACTTTTAATACTGAAAGCAGAAATCACATGGTTAAAAATGCAGAATGTAGGATTGTCAGACCTGGGTTCAAGTATAAGTACTCATACTATTTATTTATCTCTTCTAAATCTCACTTGAAAAATGGCAATAATAACATAACCTGAATCAATAAGTTATCTGGGTTTTCTTTAAATTCAATAATAACTGTAAGTAACAAAATATGCCATTTTAACCTAAGTTAGGTGTACATGAGCAGCATTAATTACACATAATTACATTCATAATATTGTGCAAAGCCACCGTTTCCAAAATATTAACACCCTAAACAGAAACTCTATTAAGCAATAACTCCCCAACTATACACTAGTAAATTCACCAAAAAAAAGTCTCCATTATTCACTTAACTCTGCATTTATTCATCTCTTATATTAAGTACCTATTTGGCACCAGCCACCATCCTAGAAATAAGAAATATTTTGAGTAGTTACCTAGTAAACCTTCCCATTAAATCAACTTAATCTCATTATCCTCTTTTTTCACCTATCTTGCTCTCAGTGCTATTAATAATATCTAAATCAACAACACAGCTCTTACAAATGGAAAAAAGAACATTATAATAGGCAATAGGGCAATATATAAAATAATTATTAAAATAAATATAAATTAATTTTAAAATACATATTTAAAGTCATAAATCAAGTGTATCAAGGAATTAAAAAGATCTGACTTCAGAGTCAGAAAACCCGAGTTAAAAATCTGGCTCTGTCATTGATCAGCTATATAATCTCAGATAAATTACTTCACCTAATTCATATTCTCTCTCTCTCCCTCTCTTTTTTTTTTTTTTTTTGGATGGTACTGGGGATTGAATTCAGGGGCACTCAGCCAGAGCCACATCCCCAGCCCTACTTTGTATTTTATTCAGAAACAGGGTCACACTGAGTTGCCTAGCACCTCACCATTGCTGAGCCTGGTTTTGAACTTGCAATCCTCCTGTCTCCGTCTCCCAAGCCTCTAAGATTATAGGCATGCACCACCTCATCTGGCTTCAGTTTCTTTATGTAGACTAAATTCTTTACTAACTCAACGGTTACCAGTAAGGTATTTTATAAGCAGATGAGATGAAAACTTCAAATAAGACCTGGCTTTAGATGACTGATAAAAATGGGGAGAGGTATAACTTACAATTTAAAGAATGATGACCAGGGGAAACTTCAGAGGAATGTCTTTGCCTACTAATTGTTTTAGATGTGAGACTGAGACAGGTAGCACACATGTATCTGTCCGTGGTCCTGAACTTTCATTAGAAGTTAAGGTAAATAGTTCTAATTCTGGAATAATTATGATACTTCTTCAAAGTCTCCTGGGAATTTTGAAACAGGCAAGCACTAATGAAAAAAAATGGAAGAAACAAGGAATAAGACCTAAGTCACCCAACCATTTTGGAACAGCTTAGCCACTAAGAAATGGCCAATGAGGGGCGGGGGGCAGGAGTGCTACAATAAGGAGAAAAAAAAGGGAAAGGAGAAAGATCTCCCCAATTCTGTGAATTTTTAAAAATTTTTTTTGCAGTTGTAGATGGACAGAATTCCTTTACTTTATTTTTATGTGGCACTAAGTATCAAACCCAGTGCCTCACACATGCAAGGCAAGTGCTCTGCCACTGAGCTACAGCCCCAGAACCCCCAATTTTGTGAATTTGTAAGAAAAAAAAATCTTACAGAAAGACTATGGAATTATATATATTTGGGTCTACAGCAATTCTATAGTATGCAGCACTTGAAATGGCTGATAAAAGTCAACAATATATCGTTCACAGAGTTGGGCAGGGTGAAATATAAGGAATAAGGGAGAGCACATTCCCAGTGACCATATCTCTACTATTACTCTCCTCATCTCCCATACTTTGCAATAGTTATAATCCAAAAGTAGACACTTGACCCAAGAGATCCCAATCAGATTCTCTTTCTCCACTTCAAAGAGACTAGGAGTAAGAGAGGATCTTTCAGGGGTGCATAAAAGATAGTGATTAACTTTACATTAAACATATATTTCAACTGAATGACATCTAAAGGAAGAGAAATAAAGTGTACATCCAAACAAGCAGAGTGGAAAAGTGAATCTGGAAAATGTACTGAATTAATCCAAAAGACAGTGAGAACATAAGGAAAAATAAATATAAAAAATGTTTTTAAGTGGTAGAAATAGCATCCAAATAAATCTGTATTTATAATTAATTAAATGGTCTATACATGCCAATTAAAATACAAAGACTTTACACTGAGAGGCAAAAATCCAGTTATATGCTATATCCAAAAAACATTGAAATTCACAGATAAAGAAAGAATAAAATGATGGAAAAAGATAAACCAGGCAAGTAATAAGCAAACAAAGATACATTATTTATACTAATAAGCAGATACAACAGAAAACTTATGGCAAAATATCTCACTACAAATGATGACTCTCCTTGGGATAAAAGGTACAATTCACCAGGAATAATAATTCTACACTTTATGCACCTAACTGATCTAGACTCAAAATATATAATGGTCCAAAACTATAAGGCCTCCATAGAAAACTGAGCAAATCTTACATCAAAATAGGTAATTTTAATATCATTTCTCAGTAACCAATAAGCAGAGCAGACAAAAATTTTAACACCCTAATAAGCTGGATCTTGTAGACACCATTACAATATGACAACTATATAATAAACATTATTTTGAAAACCAAACAGAATATTCATAATTATTAAGCAAATAATAAGAGTAATGTAAGTTAGAAAATCTTAAACTACTGACAACTCACAGGTCAAAAAGAAAACACATAAAATAGAATAATAACAAAAAGACAACACAGCAAAATGTATGAGATGGGTGAGAAATATGCCTTATTTTATAAAGTAGGAGATGGATATTGTGAAAAAAGAAAATCAACAAATTTCAGGGAACTCTCAAACAGATGGAATTAAAGAAGAAAACTTGGAGATCCATTTCCTTAAACTCTGTACCCACATTTCCCTGGGGAATCATGCACCATAGGTTCAGATATCCTCTTTGAAAACTACTATACCAGATTATCTCCTGACCTTTAGTAGACATTTTAAAATTGAAATTGCCACTTTATGTTTCAATCTCATTTTAACTGACTCTCATATACAAATGAATGATTATACCTTAAAAACAGACTCCATGCTGGAGGCTTTGTTTCTTAATAATATGCAGTATGTGAGAAATATTATTTTGACTGGAAGGGGATAATTTTCTTGGCCTGCTCCTTTTTTCCTAAACATAAGCTTGCCTGCCAAGAGTCTCCAATACAGCAACCCAGGAAGTCAGAACTGCCTCTCATGGACTGTGCCTCTGAGGATCCCTGGGACAGAGTTGCTGTTACTCGTGGCCAAGACTCCTTCAGCAGCTATGCCTGCTCCACAGCCCAAATACCATGCAGATCTACTGCCTCTCTTCCTACCACATTCTCCCAAATTCCAGTCCTCCATCTCTGAGAACACCATGGCCTGTGTAAGTCTGGAGAATACTGAGATGTACTAGAATCCAGGCCAAACCAATTTATGAAAGTCATTCCACTGCCCTATCAAACACCTTTTCATTAAATTTTTTTCCTAATTGGCCACTCTGGTTTTATCCAGAACTAGGCAGAAGTGGGTAGGTTCCAAGTTCTAGCCTTCAGTTTTCCTTTTTGACCTACTCTCACTCTAGCCATGTCGGAGAACTTCAAGACTCTTCAGGGATCACTAGCCCAGTTCTCCAACTTGTAGTAATAGAGGCAGTCAGCCAATCAAAAACTGCCAGCCTTACCTCAATCCTTACAATTCCAGGAAAGGAGTTTTCTCTTGGATCTCACAGTTCAGTAGACATGAGGTCTCAGGGACCCTAGAAGCAGCCCAGAGACCCCAGGCTTGCCTATCACCAGCTGTTGAGTCTCCTGTGGCTGGTCCCCACACTGCACTGGTTGGTAATGGTGGCCCAGAGTACCAGACAGCAATTATGTCTCTGAACACCCCAAACCCACCACACAGAGTTAGAACTTCTACAAATGCTCCAGTCTGGACAGCTGAGTTTAAGGACAAAGCCTTAAGGGAAGGCAAAAGGGTGAAATGAAGAGTGCCCAGAGACTCATGAGACCTGAACTTCTGCTCTGGCCCTGCCAGGAACTCATAAATAATCCTGGGAAGTACAGGTTTCTTTAAAAAGTAGGAAAGATAAACAACCCACCTGCTTCTGGGTAAAACTAGACCAGTCTGTGAAAAAGTTTTAATAATTGAAAAGGAAAAAAAATTAAAAGTGAATGAGTAAATAATGCCAAAAAGGCAATGTTATTACTGTAAAAGGAAAAATAATTAAAAGTGAATGAGTAAATAATGCCAAAAAGGCAATATTATTACAGATTATTTGGGGCTGGGGCTGGGGCTCAGTGGTAGAGCGCTTGCCTAGCATGTGTGAGGCACTGGGTTCGATTCTCAGCACCACATAAAAATAAAAGGCCACCAACAACTAATAAAATATCTTTTAAAAAAAAAACAGATTATCTGAAAATTACTATTTTTATGGCTCCTATTCAAAACTGTTAAAATGTGATTTTTATTACTTCCTAGAAGTTTAAATTAAAATTAAACAATCAGTTGTTTATATAATACTTTAAAATGTCTGTATAGCAAATAGCAGAATCACTTCCAGTGGTTACTATTATGTTAGGGTCTGTAAACAAGTCAAGATGGCGCCTGGCATTTTGCCAGAGGGAGTGGTTTGTGAAGTAACGCCAGTGAGCCATTAAGTGTGGAGATTCCTTATTGGTTGACTGCTGTATCTATTTATGTTAATTAAGATAAGCTGTGTGTAATGTATATATACCCCTCTTGTCCTACAATAAACAGCTCCCACTCCTGCTATATCAATCAATGTACACAAGTTGCTCGTCACCCCCCCCCTGCAGCACTATTATACATGTGCAATGTGAGACTTCTGATGGCAGTTAAGCAAAAAAAAAAAGTCAGTGAAATTTCTGTAGCACATACTGCAGTATCTTAATCTGTTACTATAACAAAATACCTGAGGCAGGTTATTTTATAAAGAAAATGTTTATTTTGGCTCGCATTTCTGGAGGTGAAAGGCTTGAATGCCTCATCTGTTGATGGTAGGAAATGCAGAGCATTATATGATAAGAAAGGAGCACACATGTGTATGTCTTTGTCTTTCTGGTCTCTCTTCCTCTTCTAATAAGGTCACCAGGAATCAGGCACTAGCTGCAGTTATCTAAAATCTTTCTAACATATCAGTTATTTTTTAAATCCAGATAACAAAAAAATTTAAAGTAGTAATACTGTTTGCTTAGAAACAAAAATATAACCAGAAAGGCATAACTCTACATCACTTTTTACTAGTAATCAAACAAAAAAAATAGTGTAGGATTCCACTCACATGAGGTGTACTTAAGAGTAGCTAAATTGACAAGTAGAAAGTAGAACAGTGGTTGCCAGGGTATAAGTGAGAGTGGAGAGGTAATGGGGAGTTATTTTTAATTGAGTACAAAGTTTCAATTTTGCTAAATAAAAAATGTTCTGGAGGGGCTGAAGATACAGCTCAATTGGTAGAGTGCTTGCCTCACAGGCTCAAAGCCCTGGGGTCAATAATGTGAATGTGATCGAGGTCACTGAATTAAACACTTAAAAATGGTTAAAATGATAGAAATAACTAAATTTATGTTACTGTAAGTTTTAAAAATAGTATCTTTAGCTAGCATGATGGTACACACACTACTACTCAGATCGAGAAGCTGAGGCAGGAAGATCTCAAGTTCAAAGCAACTTAGGGAGTTCCCTGACTCAAAATTTAAAAGAAAAAGCAATGGGGGTATAGAGGGACATGTTGGGGAGATGGTTCAGTGGTTAAGCACCCCTGGTACCAAAAAAGTTAAATAATATCTTCAAATTGAGAAAACTCTACCTATTTACTTAATCTATGGATTTAAATTTTCCATTATTCTATGAAAGTGATAGAATCAATGTTCTAAGGAACATAACTTAAAATATACATATTAATACAATAGCATATTCCTGAAAAGATGTATTTATATATATTATATGTATTTATATATTAGTCTCATAAATATTTCTGCAAGCAAACGTTTATCTGTTGATATTAAATATTAGAAAGTTTGATATAGACTTTGTTTATACACATAAACAAGAGAAATATTAAAAACTGAAAAGTATTTAACTCACCATAAAAATCACAGGTTTCATACACCATTGGGAAATACTTTACTACAATATCTACAAATAGCCTATATTTAATTTGGTCTAACTCATTACAACTCTATACATTTGTTAAAAAGGAAATGTTTCTAAGAAGATCCTATTTGTGATAAAAATGTTTATGCTACTAGAATATTTTCAAAATGCTTTACTAGACTGTTTTAAGTAATTATTGAACAATCTATAAACTCTTTTCTATAACAGGGAATTAATATGGTAATTAATGTTTTGTCTTAACAGATATCATGAAGGTATGATTTTATAAGTACCTAATAGAATATATTAATATTTTAAAATTTAAAAATGTTATAAGAATTATTTCCTGCTAGAGATACAGCTCAGTTGGTAGAGTACTTGCCTTACATGCACAAGGCCCTGGGTTCAATTCCCAGCACCACAAAAAATATATTTTTTTTTCCTAAAAACTGATTTACTTTTCTACATTTTATTCTCCTTGAAATGAAAAGTTTAAGAAATTCACAACTTATAAACCCATCATCATCCAGAATTTATTTACAGTTAATTTGTAATTTAGAATATAATGTCTCAGAAAATGTTATAAATGCAGTATAGTTTTTCAGCAAACTGTACATAAGTCTGGAAGCTCTAAACCTCAGGTCCAGCAAGTAGTTATCAAGTATAATATTCTACCCATCAACCTCCCAGGAGAACACCTGCACTTTGTAGCAATGAAAATCATGTACTGATTTTCATAATCTATGATTCTTAAAGAAATACTGAATTGGTCCCTAAGCCTAAAATTCAGAGCAATATTTAGTTAAATTTCTGTTATGCTAGAGGCCCAAGTTCCCCCAAATGTTAGAAATCCACTTACTTCTAGATCAAGGGGACTAAGAAATTCCCTGGTATATACCTCTGGGTAGATAAATGTGGTCCAGTGTTCTCCAGTCTACCCAATCAGACACATACCCAGCCTGGCAAAATTCTTTTCGTTTCTTGTATAAAACAGGGAGCAAAACAAACTGTCTATACAGTTTTAATAATGCAAAGTCCAAAACTTATGAAGATTAAGCTGACCTTCACTGCTCTGGGACTATGATTCTTCATCTGAAGAATACACTAGAATCAACAGGAAAGCACTTTTAAAAATCCACATACCCTGGCCTCTGTCCTGTGTAAACTCAATCAGAAAGAGTTGCAACTATATATATTTTAGAAAAGGCCAAACATGTGTTTTGAACACTTACACCAAGTTAAGAACCACTTCTGAGGACTTCACATCTTATAACCTCATATGGCTATGGAAAGGAAATAAAAGTCTACATTCTTGGTTCCATTCATATACCCTTGAAATAACAGACCCAAATTCCATCCATCTAGCCCTGAAATAAATGGCCCAAAACAGAACCATGTAATGGTACCCAATGAAAAATCACAAAGAAGCCAGGCATGGTGGCACACACTTGTAATCCCAGCCGCCTGGAAAGCTAAGACAGGAGGATCACAGTTTCAAAGCCAGCTTCAGCAATTTAGTAAGGCTGGCTATAAGCAACCCAGTGAGATCCAGTCTCAAAAAAAAGGGGGGATGGGGGAAAAGGGATGTGGTTCAGTGGTTAAGCACTCTTGGGTTCTCTCCCTGGTACCAAAAAAAGAAAAAAAGTCAAAATAAAGGACTGCCAGAGCCTGAGGAAAGTCAGGTTATTTTTTATTTATATATATTGTCTGTGAGTCACAGATGCTCCTGTCACTAGGAAGAGGGTCATTTAGGATTTATCCTGGGATCATTACAGAAAATAAAATCTGGAAATCTCCAATTGTGTCCCTGTCTCAGGCTGATATGAAAAATGAACAACCTCATTTTTGCACAAGTCAAATTATTTTGGACACCACAGTTAAAACTGCAACTCTGCCCTGCTCCTGAGCAGCTGGATATAGCAGGAAGAAAAACAAAAAAATCACAACCATGCTAGCTGACTAAATTCATATCCACATTTCACATAAACACATTTCTGACAATCTCAACACTCTCCCCCTAAGACTATCCCTAAAATAGTCTCTTCCACTCTACAAAATTCATCTTGTACCTTATAGAGTTGATAGCATCACTGGCTTAAGATTCCAACTCTTATAAAGGACTGCTTACAAGGATAGGCCTTGATTAGCATATGGGAACTTTCAACTTGGGGAGTGTTTCCCCAATTCTAACTGGTAAGAAGAGTTCACTGCTCTTAACGAAATGGTCTTTACTGAAAACCTTCCTTCCTTCTGAGAGTCTGGAATTTCAGTATTTGCTAGGCAGAGGGTGACTAGGTAATCAACAAAATAAACACAGTAGACACTGAGTTTCCAGTGAGCTTCCCTGGTAAACAATATTTCATGCATTGTCACAACCAACTGCTAAAAGATTAAGTGAACCTTATTCAACAACAATGAGAAAGGGCTCTTAAAAGTAAGTATATGCTTGGTTTCCTCTGGGATTCATTCCATAAGCTTTTTCCCTTTGCCGATTTTGCCTTGTGGCTTTTCACTGTTATAAATATGAGACATGTGTTACTATATGCTGTGCCCTGTCAGTCCTCTTAATAAATCATCCACCTGAGTTGGGGGACCTCTGACACACATATCTTCTCTCTCGTTAAATGTTCAATAATCCTATATCACCTCCCATCACTCTTGGCCGATTACTTTGTTTCAAGCTTCAACAAAATAACAGAAGCAATCAGAGGTGAATACCTTTATCTTTCTACCACCAAATAAACCTATTTAAAAAAAAAATCATATGCTCTGCTTCAGTCATCCAAACCGTACATTTATGCTCCCTCTTTCCTATAGCATCAAATTCTTTCTCCTTATTGGATCATATTAATTTCCCCATGTTTAAAAACCTTCCTTAGTCCCATAATCCCTCCAACTAACACCAACTATCTTCACTCCTCATCACAGTACAACCTTTTTGTCCATGCAAAAGGCTTCTACTTTGCTCTCATTCTCCTCATCCAGCTCCATTTGAGCTTCTCTGCCTTCATCTTAGCCATAGTCAAAACATGCTATTTTCATTTCTTCTAAAGCTCCTTTCTTTTGGCTTCCTTGGTAATACTGCTATTTTTCCTCTACCTTACTGACTACTCTCCTTAACCAGCTTTTCTCTATTTTTCAAGCTCTAAATTTTAGATGCCTGAAGAGTTGGTCCTTGGACCTTTTCTCTTTCTTATTTCCACATTTTAAGAAATCTTAACCAGAAGCTAGCCAAGCCCTAAAAAACAAATGCCAAATGTCTTCTTTGATATAAAGAAAGCAACTAAGAACAGAACAGGAAGGAAGAGCATGAGGAAAAGACTAACAGTAAACAAAGACGAATGGGGGGAGAGAAAGGGAGAGAGAAGGGAAAGCATATGGAAATGGTAGGAGACCTTCAATGATACACAAAATTATAAGAGGTTATGAGGGGCAAGGGGGAGGGGAAAAAAAGGGAGAGAATTGAACAACAGCAGAGGAGGTAGAGAGGGAAGATGGGAGGGGAGAGGAGGGGAGGGGGGATAATAGGGGATAGGAAAGGTAACAGAATACAACAGTCACTAATATGCCATTATGTAAAAATGTGAGTATGTAACAGATATGATTCTGCAATCTGTATTTGGGGTAAAAATGGGAGTTCAAAACCCAATTGAGTCAAATGTATGAAAGATGATATATCATGAGCTCTGTAATGTTTTGATCAATAAAAAAAAGATTCTAAAAAAAAAAAAAAAGAAATCTTAACCAGTCCTATGGTTTTTACCTATAAGCTGATGAATCCAAAATCTGTATCTCTAACCCTAATCTCTCTATAACTAATATATCTCCAAACAAATAAATCAACTCTGTCTATCCCAAACTTAACATAGCTAAAACAGAAGTTCCCTGGATTCTCACTCCCCCATAAATATCCTCATTACAATAATTCTCTCAGTAATGGCAGTACAATTGAATATTTGTTATTAAGAGCATGTGCCCTGGACTGGAGTTGTAGCTCAGCAGTAGAGTGCTCGTCTAGCACGTGCAAGGCCCTGTGTTCGATTCTCAGCACCACATAAAAATAAATAAAATAAAGGCATTCTGTCCAACTACACCTAAAAATAAATAAATAAATATTTTTAAAAAGAACATGTGTCCTGTGATTAGATTAAAAGTTTTGGATCTTTTTTAAAAACTACCTTTTTTAATATATATAATCTTATTATTTTTTTTAATGTGGTACTGAGAATCAAACATAGTGCCTCACACATATTAGGCAAGCATGGTACCACTGAGCCACACCCCAGCCCAAGGTTTGGATCTTGACAACACCACTAATTAGTTATGAGACCACAAATCCGTGAGTTCTATAAAATACCTCACAAATCTCCAGCTCCCCTACTGCTGCCCAAGTACCATCATCTCTCATTTGGACTACTGCTAGTTCTGACTGGTATGAGTTATTCACATGGCAGCCACCATCATCCTTTTAAAACATAAATCCAGATAATATGACTCCTTGGCTCAAAACTCTCCAATGACTTGGGGGGAAAAAAAAACACGTCCTTTTAAGATAGAACTTCATACCCTACCAGCCCCTTCTTTACTTACTCTGATCTGGCCACACTAGTCTTTTTGTTCCTGTTTCCACCTTAAGGATTCTGCATTTATTATTCCCTCTGTTTGGAATGCTCCTACCCAAAATGCCTGCCACCTTCTCTTTTACAAATCTGCAAATATCACCTCCTCAAACAAGCCTTCCCTGACCAATCACCTAAATTACCACCAAAAACTCTATCCTGTCATCGTCTTCCATTTTCTTTATGGCTCTTACCAATGACTGAAATAATCCTGTTTAGTTATTCCTTGACTTCCCCCTACCATTTAGATGTAAGTTCCATGACAACAGAGATCCAGACTGTCTTGTTCATTGTTGTATCTACAGAAACTGATACCTACCACATAAAAGGTATGTAATAAATACCTGTTAAAAAGAATGAATGAGTATATTCTACATTGTATCATGGCAAAAGACTACAAATATCTTTATTTTATTTTAAAGATAGAAAGAACTTTTTAATATTTATTTTTCAGTTTTTTGGTGGACACAACATCTTTATTTTATTATTATGTGGTGCTGAGGATCGAACCCAGCGCCCCACACATGCCAGGTGAGCACGTTACCGCTTGAGCCACATTCCTAGCCCTGACTACAAATATCTTAAGGCTACTTCCATTTGGAGAGAAAGCAATTTTCAAATCTCCTTGCTTTAAAAACAAATATGCATATTCGACGGATTCCCACTGTCCACAGAATAAAATTCAAATTATATAGTAAGCTTTCTGAAAGAGTCCCAACCTATTATTCTAACCTGATTTCCCAATATACCTCCATCCCACCAAGTACTTGCTCCAGCAAATGCCTATGAGCTTTCCTGCCTGTACACGCTACATTCTACTGTTCTCTTCCATCTAAAATGCCCTCCTTCCAACTCTGTTTTACAAAACACTATCTTCTTATAGGTCAGCTCAAATGTCACCTCCATGATGGACCGTTTTCCACTCCCTACTCTCCATATAAAAAGTAATCTTCTTCCTGTCTCTTCTTATTATACTTAATATTATTCAATTCCTTGAGGAACCCATGTTGTTCATCTTTATTATTTCTGAACTATACCATACACATAATATTTATTATTCATTTTAATCAATTTGTGGACTTTTAACAGTCTTTCTCCTAACCACACTTTCTGTGTGTCACCAACAATATATACTGGAATTTATTGGTGCTAGAGATATGAGAGATGATCCCTACTGTGGCATACATAAGAAGATAATTAATAATACAGGGTACATTCTGGTTGCTAAATGAGCACTTTAAACAAATTTTATAAGCATTCAGAAGTGGGATAAGCCAACAATGGATGGCACTGCTAAAAAAGGTATTTTAATGACCATGCAGTTTTAAATTAAAATTTTATCATAGATATCTATGATGCATTGTTTCTCTCTTTCACCTAGTAATAAATAGGTGAAAGATAACCCAGAGTTTCTAAATCAAAAAGCATATTATTAGAGAAGGCATCACCTAGAGGTGGTCAGGGAAAAGCCAAAAAAAAAAAAAAATCAGCATAAAACTGTGCTGTAGCACTATAATTTTTAATGAAAATGTTATGAATAAAATAAACCACAATGCCAACTGTACTTAAGACCGCTTTTTCTAAATAGATTCCTAATTTTGTTAAGAGTGCAATACTTCCCTCATACAGCCCATGTACCTCAATACCACTGAAACGACTAGTTTGAGGACATAGGATTTAATCCTGGCCATCTGAAACAGAGGGGGGAAATTTTCCAGGTGTTTCTATGAAAAGAAAAGTCTTATTCCTCTTAAGAGACCTACAGAAACACATCTCTCTCTCCCTTCCCACATGGACAGAGGGGCATGTTCCTCCAATGCCATTCTATAACCTCTAGGGAAAACAGTGGGGTTTTTTGTTTGTTTGTTTTTGTTTTTTAAACTAAGTCAGTACAGTGGCACATGCCTATAATTCTCAGTTTCTTGGGAGGCTGAGGCAGGAAGATTGCAAATCCAAGACCTGTCTCTGCAACTCAGTGAGGCCCTAAGTTACTCAGCAAAACCCTGTCTCAAATTAAAAATAAAAAGGAATGGGAATATGGCACCCCAATCCCTGGTATCCTCCCCTGCAAAAAAAAAAAAAAAAGACATAGTAGAAGTAGTCTATACTACTCAAAGAACCTGGAAATTTGATAACACTGCTGAAATACTAAACTAAGAAGTGTACCCTACCTTTGCTTTTTTTTCCCCTTTTCTTTTTGGTACTAACAATGAACCCAGGGGCACTTAACCACTGAGCCACATCCCCGCCCATTTTTTTATTTTCTATTTTGAGAAACAGTCTCACTAAATTGCTCAGGGTGTCACTAAATTACTAAGGCTGGCTTTGAACTTGAGATTCTCCTGCCTAGGCCTCCCAAGCTGCTGGGATTACAGGTGTACCACCACTGTGCCCAGCCCCTACCTTTGCTCTTGATAGTTCGATGATACAACTTTCCTTATTTTTTAAAGCAGTTTGCACTGAATTTTCAGTTACTTAGAAACAAAAGCACCCTATCAACCTTCCATTCCCATTGTGTGATCAACCACCTTTTCTCATTACTATACTATCGATTAAACTGTTTTATTTTTGTTTGTTTGTTTGTTTTTTATTCTAACCACTAGGGTTAAGACTTGAGCCATCAGGAATTTGAACCATTATGGAGCAGAATCATTAAATTCAAGAAATGTAAATGTTCACAAAATTCCTTTGGAGTTCATTTTAAAGAAAAGACAAAAAATAAATAGTCCAGATCTGTTATAATCTTTAAAGAATAATTATTAAAAAGAAAATACACAAAGTCGAAGATGATTTGTTTGTTTGTTTTGAATGAAAACCACATTTCACTAAATAATTATCTCTGTTTAGAGACACAAACAATCAAGATGCTGGGAATGTGGTATATCCAAGAGGGCATGGAAACTTAGTATACCCTCTTCCACTGTACTGTTGAATCAGGAACAGCCTGATTTCTGAGTTGTATCCTTTAAAGTAAAGTGATATAAATGGGTCCAAACTTTTACGACAAAAACTTGCTGGTTTTTGGAAAGAAAATACTTAAAGCTACACAACAAAGAGCTTGCTGCCTAACATGTAAAGAGGAAAAGCAAACAGAACAGAGGCAGTTAAGTTGCTTATAGATTTCACTGAAAAAAACTGAAAACTTTATAGAGAAGAAAGCCCATGAACTATCTTAGAAATGTTGCCTTCACACTAAATAATAAATATAATATATGAACCATCAAAAAATTACCCCAGGGGCTGGGGATGTGGCTCAGGCAGTAGCGCGCCTGTCTGGCATGCGTGCGGCCCAGGTTCGATCCTCAGCACCACATACCAACAAAGATGTTGTGTCCACCAAGAACTAGAAAATAAATATTAAAAAAAAAAAAATTCTCTCTCTCTCTCTCTCTCTCTCTCTCTCTCTCTCTCTCTCTCTCTCTCTCTCCTCTCTCACTCTCTCTTTAAAAAAAAAAAAAAAAAATTACCCCAAACTAGTCTGAGCTCCATCTCCAATATGGTAGAATAGAATCATATACAACTATTGGGAGGTTGGTAACTTTCAGAAATGGAAATATTATAGTAGAATAAATAAAAATGGAGAGAAGCAGTTAAAAGTACAATAAAAGCCCTTCCATGGAGAGAGAGTAAACAGTTTCAACTAAAAATTTTCTTAGTGTTTCTTCATAAAGCTTCCTGAATTTTCAAAACAAAAAATTGAGATTCAAATACAATGTGAGCCATTTGCAGAGAATTTTTAAAAGAAAATTAAACAGACTTTCTAAGTAATTTTTAAAATTAACATATCTTTACCTGAAAATTTAAGTGTCAATGAATAACACAGTATTAATTTTTGTTAAAACTCTAAATAACTTCACTTGTTTGTGAAGAAACCAAAATACTCTCACAAAAATCTCTGTATATTTGAGAAATGAAATGTAAATTAAAATCACTGCTGCAAAGGAACTACTATTACTGCTGGAACAAAAATTCCTTTGTCATTTCCAAATACTAGTTATATTACATCATTTCCTTGAAGATCTTTTCAAATTGGATGAGGCTGTGCTTTTTGATAACATATCTAACTGAAAATATACATATATAACACTATTATAAATATTTCATCCTGATACTAAGCCAGAGGTATATATTGTAAGGCACTCTGATTACAATCTGCCTTAAATTATTTTCATTCTCATTAAAAGCACTGAATCTAGACAACAAAATGATTATTGATTTAAGATGTATTTTAGGACTAGTGGTAGAGCACCTGTCTACCCTGTACAAGGCCCTAGGTTAAAGATCTAGCGCTACAATTTTTTTAAAAAAACTTTTTTCTGCTAGTAAGATGTGTTTTATTTATGGCTTTACTAATTTTGAATGTAATCTCTCCCTTTTAGGTAAAATGCAAAAGTAAATAAATTTCAGGCATATAATTGTCAACAAAATAAATGACGACCAATACAAAATAGAATCAAAATAACCCTATGAAAAAAACTAATCAGAGTGATTTCTAATATAAGGAAACAAAGTATTATATAGTTCAATAATAATTTCTGTTGGGGTGTGTTTTTCAATACATATTTGAGTGGAACTATTCCTGACATTCAAACTAAATAAACAAGTCAACTGCTGAAAACCTGACTTGAGAGTGTTAGAGGGGCTGGGATTGTGGCTCAGTGGAAGAGTGCTTGCCTAGCATGCATGAGGCCTTGGGTTAGAACCTCAGCACCACATAAATGTAAACTAAAGATACTGTGTCCATCTAACGCTAAAAAATAAATATTTTTTAAAAAAGAGTAGTTAGAAAGCTGACAATTTTCCCATTCAGTCATATGAATAGCTCAGAAACTCTCTGAAACAAACTTCTCTTAACACTGTCCTAAAAATGAAAAGAGGGACATAATTGGTCAATTATTTAGACTTCAAAATTTTCTTTATGAAAAGTTAAAATTTATTACAAGAAGAGTTTCATTTAATATGAGGCATTGCTTTGGATTTTCAAGGATCAATCTGAATTTCAGCTTGACCAGCTGAGCACTGCTAAAATAAAGCTATCTCCACAGTTGCATATTTGACAAGTATTCTGATATCTCCCCTCACAGTACTTGATAGCTTACTAGTTTATAGAAATGATAATCATATGTCATTTGCATCATTTGTATGATTTGTCTTTCTGCTCTGTTTGCTGTGTTCAATTCCATAAACACTGAGTAATATTTATGTGCCTTGTGTAACTTCAGAAGTATCTATGTGTTAATGTAAATATGTAGAATTTAACATAAATAGATTTTTCTGGAATAAACTATCATCCTAAAACAGAAAAAAAAAAACTATTTAGAAATTGCCATCTATAAGAACAGAGCAATTATTGAAGAAGAAAAAATACTGATCTATTAAAAGTACATAATGATGAGCTCTAATATCAATCTCCTGTTCACTGTGTCCACCTGAGGTACAGAACTCACATATATAATTCCAGCAACTTGGGAGGCAGAGGCAGAAGGATCCTGAGTTCAAAGTCAACCTCAGCAATTTAGCAAGGCCCTAAGCAATTTAGCAAGACCCTGTCTCTAATTAAAATATAAAAAGGGACTAGGAATGTGTCTCAGGGATTTAAGCACACTTGGGTTCAATCCACAGTACCAAAAAAAAAAAAAAAGAAAGAAATTCTCAAAGAGAAAACAAGTTTGAAGACCAGTAAGGATTAAACAAACAAGACTTTAAAATTCTGCAAAAAAATTAAAACTACTCTGAAATTCCATCTCACCCAGTCATAATAGCAAATATCAAGAATACAAGTAACAATAAATGTTTATGAGGATGTAGGGGGAAAGGTACATTCATACATTGCTAATAGGACTGCAAACTGGTGCAACCATTACCAAAAGCAGTATGGAGATTCCTCAGAAAACTTGGAATGGAACCTCCATTTGACCCAGTCATCCCACACCTCGGTTTATACCCAACGAACTTAAAATCGACATACTATAGGAAACTCTTCAGTCCCAGGTAAACCAGGATGACTCATTTCAAATTCAACTATTTGAAGAGGTTGTACAAGGTAAACTTTTTGAAGACTTGCATGTCTTAAAAATGTCCTTATTCCACCTAATACTTGACTGAGAATTTGTCTGGATACAGAATTAAAGTTTGGAAATCATTTTCCTTCAGCACTATCCTAGTTCTTTCCAGTGTTGCTGCTAAAAAGGCTAGTCTTTCTGATTCCTGATCCTTGTATTTTTTTTTTTTTTCTTTTTGTGTTTCTTCTTTGTCCCCAGAGTTCTGGGACTTCTGCAATGCACGAACTATGAATTTTGGTGTGAATCAACTAACATTCACTGTGCTGAATGGGTCCCTTTTATCTAGAAACTCATGTCCTTCAGTTTCATAATGTTTTTCTAGAATTATTTCATTGACCATTCCTTCCCCTCTGTTCACTCTATTGGAATAAGAGAATTCCTCTTATTCAGATTATTATTTAAACCTCCCAAACTGGTCCTCTATTTTTCTTTATCTTCTTTTTTCTATGACTTCCTGGGTTTTTTGCTCCATTATCTGAAGTTTTTTTTTTTTCATTTTTGCCTCCCAATTCTTCTTTAATATTTTTTCCCTTAGTTGTTGATAGATCTTTATTTTATTTATTTATACGTGGTACTGAGAATTGAACCCAGTGCCTCACACATGCACTACTGCTGAGCCACAGTCCCAACCTTTTGCCTTCCAATTCTTGTATGGAGGTTTTCATTTTTGCTATCATATTTTTAATTTCAAAGAAACTTTTTCATTCTCTCTTATTTTCTTTTATGGCATTCTGATTTTATTTGACAGCTGTAATATTTTAAATCTGAGAATATTAATTACAGTTTTATGTTTCTTTTTTTTTTTTTTTTTCAAGTTATACCTTCCTGGCAAAGTCTGTTTCATTAGTTTCTAGTTTGAGGGTTTATTTTTTTAATTTATTTTTTAATTTATTTTTTGTAGTTGTAGATGGACAGCATGCCTTTATTTTATTTTTTATTTTTATGTGATACTGAGGATCAAACTCAGTGCCTCACACATGCTAGGCAAGCACTCTGCCACTGAGCTACAGCCCCAGGCCTCATTAGTTGCTAATTTTTGCTGTTGTTGTTGTTTTGGGGGGGGCTGGTTCTCCCTATTGTTTGTAGCTGTACCTTAAACATTAGAGCCTTTCCTCTGATGTCTAATATTTCTTGGTTTTCTATTTACATTTAGTTTAAGAAAATGAAAAGAAGACCTGAAGCTCTGAATCCTCCGGTGAAGCCCACTGAATGAACTTCACTATAATGTGATTGCCTCAGTCTTTTACTAAAGTATCTGTAACTGGAGGCCTTTTTTTCTTGGGTTGGTCAATTCTCCAGAAATTGTTCTAATTTACAATCTTTGTGATAAGCCTACTGCCAGAAATCTAGGAGCCAAATAGAAGAAAACATTTATTTAATCTCCTTATTTTCAATATAAAAATACCTACCCTGCTTGATGCCTTAACCCAGAAGGCTACTATTTCAAACACTTTGTTTGAAGAGAGGAATAAAGTAGTCCAGTGACACAGCCTAGGGCAGCGGCTCTATCTAGAGTTTCTACCTGCTTCTAAAACAGTTTCAATCAATCCTCCATATTTCAGCCCAGTCACACCTCAACTTACAGAGATTCCTGAAAGCACCAATATCTAAGACTTCTGAAGATGTTGCCAAATAAGCTGGACAGTTCCTCAGCTTAGACCAATGCTAACTTAGGATTCAACTTTCTCAGACCCCCTAAGTCATTATCATTCATCTGCTTTTTACTTTATAAAATTTCACTGCTCTTCTCATCCTTGAACATTTATGACTTTAAAAAAAAGTTTACTACAGTTTTCAGGGGGTTACAGAAGGGAATAAAATTACATTTTTGTATCTTCACCATCACCAGACTCTAAAGTTTATGCTGGACACTGTGCAAATAAGGTTAAACACAGACTAATGCAACAAAATTTTAACTTAAGAAATCAGAAATTATTTGCATTTTACTTTATTCCTTACCTTTTCCTTTTCTCACTCCATTACATACTTGTCTACAGACTGCCAACTGCTGTTTTGAAATAGTCAACTGCTATTTTGAAATAAAAGAGAGTAATACAGACTGTCAATTGCTATTCTGAAATAGAATAGGGTAAATCAAAGAGGAAAACAGGTCCCTGACAAGAAAAATACTGAGTTTCAAGCAATGTTTCAAGACACCTAGATACACTGCTTTTAGTCTTGGGTATAACAAGTATAACAGCATTAATTCATTCAACCAACATTACCAAACACCTGTTTTGTGTCACACACTTTCCAAGACAGGCAAAGGAGTAAGAGGAGTGGTACAAAAAGGCAACAAAAGAGAATTCTGAGGGATGATGGAAGTGCTCTCTGTTCCCTAACAGCAATAGTAGTCATGACTCTACTTTGGTAAAATTCATAGGATATGATCAAAAAGAGTAAAATTTACTACATGTAAAAATTTTAAAGAATTTTTTTTATTTTTTAAAGGTTGGTAGAAGCCAGGTATGGTGGCGCATGCCTATAACCCCAGTGATTTGGGAGGCTGAGGTGGCAAGCATTAGCAAAAGCAAGGTGCTGGGTTGGGGTTGTGGCTAAGTGGTAGAGCACTCACCTAGCACGCATGAGGCACCAGGTTTGATCCTCAGCAACACATAAAAGTAAAATAAAAGGGGCTGGGGTTGTGGCTCAGCAGTAGAGAGCTGGCTCGAGTGTACAAGACCCTGGGTTCGATCCTCAGCACCACAAAAAAACAAATAAGTGAAATAAAGGTATTGTGTCCATCTACAACTAAAAAAATAATTAATTAATTAACGGTATTGTGTCCACCTACAACTAAAAAATAAATAAGTAAATAAAATAAAGGTATTGTGTCTGTCCACCTACAACTAAAGTATAAATACTTTTTAAAAAAAGTGAGGTGCTAAGCAACTCAGTGAGACCTAGTCTCTAAATAAAATAGAAAATAGGGCTGGGGATGTGGCTCAGTGGTTGAATGCCCCTGAATTCAATCCCCAGTACAGCCCCCTCAACAAAAAAAAAAGGTGGGTAGAAAATATAAATAAAATTATACACACCTATATACATGTATATATACACATATGTATAGTTATATACATTTAAGACATTTCATTTCAGATTACATATATATATATATCTTTGCAGTACCATGAAATTATATTGCCTAGTGACATCCTAGTCATCTTAAGTCTGTATAGGTACACTCCATGATATTCGCACAACAAAATCACTGACAACTCACTTTTCAGACTATGTTCCCATCATTAAGTGAGGCATGTATATATTAGGGAAATAGCCCTTCCCTAACCTTCCTCAGTATCTCAGATTTAAAGCCATAGGCAGAGCAAGTCAAAGTAAGTAAGAAGAAAAAGAAGTCACATAGGATTAGAGTATGGTGCTGAAAGCTGAACTGGATTAAAACATCCACATAAAGTGTTGCACACACTAGTACTGGGAGAGTCATGACAGAACCTGAGGAGCATCAAAGAGCATCCATGGGATACAAGGACAGCCTGACATGAAGAGAGAGGCCTAGCATCGGGGCCACAGACTGAGCAAGACAAGGAGCGTGCCTTTAAGGGGAAAGGGGAACAGCAATCTGGCATACAGAATGAAGGTGCAAGAAGAGTGAAGTACTGCCTAAACAAAAAAGGGTAAAAAAAAGTTATCTGTGTGATGGGAGGTCAATTACATACTGTGGGATCGATCACATAAGAAAATACATTAAGGATAATGGAAGCCATGATTCTGTTAGGAAGGAGAGTTACAATCTGGAAAAGAAAAAACTAGAATGAACCCTATAGTATTGGAATGGAATTAGATATTGATGTAAATTCATGATATATAATAAATATAGAAACAAAAATTTATAGAAGTAAATATAGTTATAAAAATAAATATTATACATATAAGTGTGTGGATGAGTAGATAGATAGCTGGACAGATGAATGGATGAAAACATAGACAGCTTTGTCTACAAGTAGAACTGTGAGCAGCAACACAATAACAATGAGCATATATCTAACCTGGATCTTGGCATTTTTAAAACAACTTCCTCTATACTAAAAGGAACCAGGAACTCTGGAAAAATTGCTGATTCCAGGGATGGGGCAGGGAAAGCAAAGACAAACCTCAACCACCTTGTTATACTAGAAAGCAAGAAAGTTATGCTACTTGAGCATGACTCTATGCTCAAAGAAGTCATTGGAATCTGTCAAAGGACACAGAAGCTAATTTCAAGGGGCTCTTAACCAGCCAAATCTGGGTCTATTCAAGCCTCAAAATAAATGGTAGCGGAGGACTATAACCTAATAGTAACAAAGAAAACCATTAATGAGAAAAGGGTATGTACATAATTTCCAAATGCCACCCCACAAAATACCTATTAATTAGAAAAAAATCAGATATTATAGCCCTCACCTGTAATAATCTCAACTATCTAGGAGGCTGAGGAGGGAGGAGGATGGTAAATTCAAGACAAGCCTTGAAACACTCACCAACTTAGTGAAAGTAAAAAGGAGTGGAAATGTAGTTTAACAGTACAATGCGCCTGGATTCAATCCTCAGTACAATAAATACATACATACATATACAGAAAAGAGGGGGAAAAGCAACTTTACAGTGAAGAATCCTGGCAGACTACATCTTGGGAGCAAATCTTTACCCCTCACACATCAGATAGAGGACTAATAACTAGGGTATATAAAGAACTCAAAAAGCTAAACAACAAATAGCCCAATCAATACATAGGCCAAGGACCTGAAGAGACACTTCTCAGAAGATGATGTACAATCGATCAACAAATACATGAAAAAATGTTCATTATCACTTGCAATTAGAGAAATGCAAAACAAGATTTCATCTCACTCCAGTCAGAATGGCAGCTATTATGCATACAAACAACAATAGTGTTGTCGAGGATGTGGGGGGAAAAGGTACACTCATACACTGATGGTGGGACTGCAAATTGGTGCAGCCAACATGGAAAGCAGTATGGAGATTTCCTGAAAAACTGGGAATGGAATCACCATTTGACCCAGCTGTCCCTCTCCTCAGTCTATACCCAAATGACTTAAAAACAGCATACTACAGGGACACAGTCACATCAATGTTTATAGAGGCACAATTCACAATACCTAAACTGTGGAACCAACCTAGATATCCTTTAATAGATGAATTAATAAAAATAATGTGGCATATGTACACAATGGAATATTACTCAGCAATAAAAGAGAAAAAATCATGGCATTTGCAGGTAAATGGATAGAGTTAGAGAAGATAATACTAAGTGAAGTTAGCCAATCCCCCCAAAAAAAACAAATGCCAAATGTTTTCTTTGATATAAGGAGACTGATTCATAGTGGGATAGGGAGCGGGAGCATGGGAGGAATAGATGAACTTTAGATAGGGCAGAGAGGTTGGAAGGGAAGGGAGGGGGCATGGGGTAAATAATGATGGTAGAATGTGATGATCATTATTATCCAAAGTACAGGTATGAAGACACAAATTGGTGTGAATACACTATGTATACAAACAGAAATATGAAAAATTGTGCTCTACATATGTAATAAGAACTGTAATGCATTCTGCTGTCACATATAAAAAAAATTACATTATTAAAAAAAAGAATCCTGGCAGGGCCCCAGGTACCAACTTAACAAGTTATGGGGCAATATTAAATCATGCACCCCTTGGAGAGGAAGTAATGAAAAGAACACAACATCATTTCTATAATATTCTTATCAAAGATTATCTAAATCTAAATATGAAGAAATAAACCTAAATGGGGTTACTGCAAAAGCTGCAAAATACCTGCTCTACAATCTTTGAGATTCAAAGTCATGAAAGTCAAGAAAAATCTAAAGAGCTGACCCAGACTGAAAGACATGCCGTCCAAATGTAACACAAGTTTCTAAACAGAATTCTTTTATTATAAAGATAATAAGACAACTGATGAAACTCAAATGAAGTGGTGCATCATTTCTAAGGATTAGATGATATTTAATTTCTTGATTTTAACAGTTGTATTGTGATCATGAAAAGAATGTAGATAATGGGGCTGACCTGGGTTCAATCCCCAGCACCAAAAAATGGAAAGAAGGAAAGAAAGAAAAGAATGTACACAATACACACAATCATATCTGGGCATTAGGTAGGCAAATTATCTCAAATGGTTCCAGAAGGGGGGGCTGGGAAACTGTACTGTACTTGCAATTTTTCTGAAAGTTTAAGATTGTTTTTTATTATTATTATTATTATTATTTACCCCTACTGCAGAAGGGAACCGCAAGCCTTCCCCTCTGGGTTTGTGGACCTATCCTTTGCTGTGAAACAAGCACACTGGTACAGGAGAAAAAGGGTGTGTACAGCATGTGCATTGATACTCTTAGGTGGCCTCTACACCCATGCTTTCTACTGACCCAGCTTATAATGAAAACAAAAGCCAGGCATGATGGCCCACACAGTATCCCAGATAGTAGGGCAAATTCAAAGCCAGCCTCAGTAATTTAGCAAGACCCCTTGCAGTTTGGTGAGATCCTATCACAAAATAGAGAATAAAAAGAGACTGGGGATTTAATTCAGTGGTGTAGAACCCCTATGTTCAATCCCTAATACCAAAAGTAAAATAAAAATGATTTTTAAAGTGAAAAAATTATTAGAGAAGTAAACAAGAACCATGTTTAAAAATTGTGTACACCATGCCAAAAAATTTAAAGTCATCCTGAAAGCTGTCAGTTGTCATTGAAGATAGGTATTAGGCAGGATATTGACGTGATCAAAGACCATTAGTTTTTGTTTTTTTAATTCCCTTCACTAAACAAAGGTCCTGGATATGTAAAAATCCCAATGTTATCTGGTTAGAGACACATGTAATAAGGAGTTACAGATTACTTAGCATTTGAAGGGAACACAAAAACATGATTAATAGAACAGTATACACACATATGAAAGTCACGAATATCTAAATCCATTTATACAGGCTTATTACAAACAAGTCAATTGAGCCAGATGCAGGCAAAGTAGAATGAAGACAGGATAACCCACCAAGTGTTGCACTTAACTGATATTACCACAGGCACACATGCAAAAGAAACAATATGATCACACTTAATCTCAAACAATGTACCATAGCAAGGAACTTATATAAGAAAGTCAGCTTAACATGTATCAGTCAGAAATGGGAGTGCCACATTACAAAGGCATGCAGTGAAAAATGCAGAAACAGAAATTATACTAGACTTGCAAATAATATCTTGGTTTTAAACATAAACTCTAGGAAAACCTTTTTAAGTATTAGTTTTCATTGCATATCAACATGTTAGCTCACCACAATACCTGAGCTTTCAGTCTGTTGTAAAATGTTTCTTAGTAATGACTTTTGGTCAGGGCAAAGCCATACAGGTAGCTAACAATATAATCTCTAAGTAGGGCATTAGTCACTGCCTCCTAGAGACAATATTTCCTAATATTTTAAAACAAGTTTGTTTTTTTTTTTAATTCAATACAGAACACTAAGTAAGTGCTTGACTACTTTTAAGAATATCTAAGTCAGACTGAGGTTGTAGCACAGTAGTAGAGTGCTTGCCTAGCATGTGTGAGGCACTGGGTTCAATCCTCAGCACCTCATAAAAATAAATAAAATAAAGGTCCATCAACAATTAAAAATTTTAAAAAAAGAATATCTGAGTTACCCTGGGACATTAACCACACCTAATAAATAGTGATACTTACGAACAAGATTCTGTTTTTGGAAAGACCTCTGATTAGCTTAGTTCTATTTCACAAGTATGGCAGTACCTATCTGTATCAATAATTAGAGAATCAATTCAATTAGAAAATAATCAAGCTTTTCTGAAAAGAAAAAACAATTACTAGGTTAGCAGGAGCACCTTCACAAAGCCAAAAACTACACAAAGGAAAAACTCAAAAGCATATATCAAGTTTTATTATCCTTTGTTTATAAATATATACCTAACATATATATATCCCCACACCAACTTAATATATATTGCCAAAATATCTTGCAGGTGATGCAAATGAGGGGTTGTAGCTCAGTGGTAAAGTGCTTGCCTAGCACTTGTGAAGTTCTGAATTTGATCCTCAGCACCACATAAAAATAAATAAATAAAATAAAGATATTGTGTCCATCTACAACTAAAAATATTTTTAAAGTACTGAAAAATGTTAAATATGCAAATGAAAAGGTAAATCATTCAAACCTTCACCTTTGTTTGGACTTTAATGTAAATTGTGACAATATTCAAAAAATAATTCAGTAGAAGAATTTGGGAATCACTTCCTTTCACATAACCAGTTTAAAGCTCTGACATCATGGATGGTTCCCTAGTGTATGCTGGCATTGCCCAAATTCAATCAGTTGTTTCTCATAAAGAGTTCCACAATTAAAATGGCTTAGACCAACAAAGTTAAAGAAGTTCCTGTATCAGAACTTTTGAAACTTCTATGAAAATATGCTTTCTAATATCCAAAGAGGGATGCAACAAGCAATAGTTCCCACTCTCACATATCCACTGAACCCTTAATTATCAAAATATTCGTTTATATCTCTTGACATATAATTTCAAAAATGCTAGTGAACACAATTAATTTTCTTCTTACTTACTGTAAGATCACAATAGGCATCCATGGATGCTACATAATCTTTAGTCCATAAAAGGCCTGAAGTGAACAATATATCAAAAATGATTTTAATCTTCTGTGCTGAGGTTTAGAACTCTACCAGTAATTTTCAGATTGAAGTTATATAAAAATAAAATTTAACTAGCCACTTCATAATATTTACTATCACTAGTAGAAAAAATGGCATTAGCTTAATATGAGTCAGAAACTAGTTCAATTAATAACAAAATAGTTCAATTTTCCAATGCAAAATATCTTATGTTAAAAGAGAAAGTAAGGGGCTGGTGTTGAGGCTCAGTGGTAGAGTACCTGCCTAGCATGTGTGAGGCCTTGGGTTTGATTCTCAGCACCGCATATAAATACATAAAATAAAGGTCTTAAAAAAAAAAGAGCACAAATTGCTATTAAAAAGAGAGAGAGAAAAAAAACTAAGATGTCTGCATAGTCACATACAGATACTTTCAATGCAATAAAATTTAATAAAATATTGTGAGACATTTGTTAATGTTAAAGTTATTTACATGTATCAGTACAGTTATACACTTCAATTATACTTAAGTAAAAAAAATGGCATTTTAGTTTTTCCTTATCACAAAACTACACAGATTAGAAATTTTAAAAGTAATAGGTTTCCGTACACGACTGTAATTTCAGCTATTTCAGAGGCTGAGGCAGGAGAATCCCAAATTCAAGACCAGCTTCAAGAACTTAGAGATTCTACCTCAAAATAAAAAAGGCTGGGGATATAGCTCAGTGGTAGAGCACCACTAGGTTCAATCCCCAGTATTGAAAGGAAGGAAGGAAGGGATGGAGGGAAGGAGGGAGGAGAACAGAACAGAATGGGAAAGTAGCCCACAAAATATAAGACAAATCATCAGAAAAGAAAAACCCTAAACTGACTTATCTTCTGGCAAAATAAGCTATTATGATGATGTCCATTTTTCACAGACTTTGAGATGTTCAGCAACTTACCTAAATCATCCAGCAAATAATTAGACTCAGACTAAATCCAAAACCCCTGATCTTTAAACTATCAAGATGAATTATTCTCTAGAATTATTATCTGCTACTATAATATCTGGGGGAAAAAAGTTTATGATAATTACAGAGTTCTAACTGTTTACAAGATGCTGAAATAGCACCAATTGTATATGATTTTTCTCCTTAAAACTTTTTCTCTGGTTTCATTACAGTACAAATAAATAGGTGCTGGCACATGAAACAGCTTCAAGCATACAGTGTTATACCCAAGTTAATTCCCACACTAGTCAAAAAGTCCGAAATTAACTGCTTAGCTAAAACACTGGAAATTAAACAATACTTAACACTATAACGGATTCTAAAATTGCATGAATCCATTACCCTTTCCTCTTAAACATCATGAAGTATTGAAATCTTTTCAGATACACAACAGTTTGTGTAATAGTTTGTATAACATATCACAATTACAGTAACTTAAGCTGTAAGAGATAAAGTGAAAATTTCTATATTTAATGTGAATGCCTATGCGTTAAAAGCAAATTTAATCAGTATAAGAAAATGTCATACACAGAAACTTCTCAGTAATTTCAAGGAATTTTTAGGAATTGACCGCACAGATTATTATACCTAATTCACTTATAGGGTGTACTTCTTAGATATAATACTATCAACAGCACCGCTTTTATACTACACCACAATTAAGTTTATCTTTCAGATCACGACTTTCACACAGTAAATAAAGTCCACAATCACTGCATAAAATATCACTTTTTCATATTTGGACTCTTTCTCCAAACCAAATAGTATCCCAAAATTTCTTTCTAACTCCGAATCTCAAGAGTTTCAAGGAAAGCCACAATCTCATATTGAAATAGCATCTTCCAGAGACTTATAAAACACTGGTTGCCATTCCTCCTTCAGATATTCTGCACACACACACACAAAAAAAAAGATTCCATAACCAGATAAATTCCATAAATTATAGAATAGCCTACAATATTTTAAAATTAAATTTTATTGAAAAGTTTCTCAAACTTATCTGACTATATAAACTTCCCCACTCCCCACACACATAAAGTGTCTTTCAATATCCCATGGATCTACAGAACACATTTTGAAACTAGGGAAGAAGCTAGATGAAGAAGTCCTATTACTAAACAGAAGCAAATATTCAATACAGAATTAAGGGGCAAAAAAGTGAATTGGAAATGGGGAGCCAAATCTCCATGCCTCCTGTTATTATGAAGCCAAAATGCCACTCTTCCATATAGTGCATATAAGGGAATACTAGAACAGGAAGAAAGGATCAGCCAACAGAAAACTGGTCATTCTCTACCTATTGACCAGAAAACCAGGTAAAAATTATGAAGAGGAAATGTGGAGAAGCTATCTAGGAAGTCCTGATCAGCATTAATTGAAAGAAAAGAAAATCCTCTAAATCTGGAAAGGAGTTTTACATTCAATGTAAAAGGGACGCTCACACTAATGCCTGGAATAACATTTAGTTATAGTGTGGGCCATTAAAAATATTATGGAAAGAATTTCTTGATTCATCAAGATATAGAAAAAGCAGTTGAGCAATTCATGGTCTTTAATACTTAAAACTTGAGTCACTCTGCCTAGCAGTTCCATGATAATAATAAAAAAAAAATCTATGAAACTAGCAAATCCTCACCTACATCTATCCTAGAGTTAATCTGGGATTAATAGGAAACACACCAAGAAACTACTATTATTGTTTATAGGTCATATGGTTATGACAAATGAAAGTCAATATTCATTAGCCAAAATAGAAAAGGAAAATTACAAAGGAGTGATGTTAAGTCTGTCTAGTAAATTCTTCTAAATTAAAAATACACAATCATTCACAAGTCAGACTGAAGCAGCAACTCAGGAACACAGTTTATATTGATTCTCATTCTTTCCCCTTTCTGTTCTCCCCTTTACCTCTTGTCTCCATCCCTTTTCCCCTTCTCTTTCAGTGTTATCCAAGTTATTGTGTCCCTACCTACACTTTTATTTTTTTCGGGGGGGGGGGACTGAGAATTGAATTCAGGGGCACTCAACCACTGAGCCACATCCCCAGCTGTATTTTGTATTCTAAACAGATGGTATCACTGAGTTGCTTAGCGCCTCACCTTTGCTGAGTCTGGCTTTGAATTCTCAATCCTCCTACCTCAGCCTCCTGAGCTGCTGGGATTATAGGCATGTGCCACTGCACCCAGCCCTACACTCCTTTCCTTCATTCAACTCATCTGTCACTAATCTATCATGTGTCCTCTTTGAAGAAAAAAGAAAAACCTATGATATTTTCACTGCTAAATAATCAACATGATATAGCTTCATCTACCCTATCATATTACTATATTACACACACACACACACACACAGGTTTGAACCCGGGGTGCTCTATCATTGAGCTATACCCCAAGCCCCTTTTATTTTTGAGATAGGGTCTCACTAAATTGTCAGGGCTGGCTTCAAATTTGCAATTCTCCAGCCTCAGCTTCCCCAGTACCTGAGATTACAGGTTTCTGCCACCACACTGGCTCAAACTCAATCTACAATGAAAAATACAAGAAAACACAAGTGTTTTACATAGCAATATTTATTCTATATATGATGAGCTTAATATTTCCAACTAGTCTATTTAATTTTTAAGTGCTGGTTAGACTTAGTAAATTAATTCTAAAACTTCACAATCAGTAGTTTGAAAAATAAAGAGTTTTATACAGAACAAACTGGCAATAAATGTACCAAAAGCAGGGCTGGGGGCTGTAGCTCAGTGGTAGAGAGCTTACCTAGCACATGTGAGGCAATGGATTCCATTCTCAGCAACACATAAAAATAAATAAAATAAAGGTATTGTGTCCATCTACAACTAAAAATATTTTTTTTAAGTACCAAAAGGGAAAAAGTTTTGGAAAAAACTTTTTGCCACAGAGTAGTACAGTAAAATACTAATTTGTGCCTAAAGTAGCCTGGGCTGACTGTGTAATAGCAACAAGTCCTAAGATGCATAGCACATTTCATAAAATTTCCAACACATTGTGGCATTTGCTAAGATATGACTTAATTCCATAAGAAATAACTATATTTCTAAAATTCTTAAAGTGTTAATCCTGACATCCTGTTCTCATTCATAAAACAATATACTTAAAAGAAAAAGTGATGTTCCTTAAAATAATTACTAATAAATGTCTCAATTTGTTGCAGTAACCAATACCATTTAGCAACTACCTCTAAGAGTTATTTGAAAGAGAATATAATAAGTCATCCCCCACTTGTTGAACATGTTCCTGCCATGTGCCAGAATTGTGTTGGATAAAATAATTGTATTCACGCTTACAATAACTAGATAACTAGGTTAAAGGATATAAGGGTCCGATCTGTTTTTGAAGATATTTATATGATCCTAATTGAGAATTTACATAAAAAATAAATTGATCATCTGTATTCAATTAATATCTTGATAATTTGATATGGTTAATAAATTATACTCAGGAAAGCTAACAGTAAAGAACAGCAGACACAAAGAATAAAACACCCTAGACATTTAGATCCTTCTAAGCAAGCCACAATTTACCTCACTCAATTAACCCACACATGAAAAAAATGTAAATAAGCTTTACAACTACTTTCATAAAAGAAAATGTTGGGGCTGGGGTGGTAGTTCAGTGGTAGAGCACCTGCCTAGCATGTGTAAAGCACTGAGTTTGATTCTTAGCACCACATAAAAATAAAAGTCCATCAACAACTAAAAATATATTTTCAAAAGGGAAATGTTTACACCATAATACTTGCCTATGTGCCTGAGTGACAAGTTTATCAATCATTTATTCTCTGTGTAGCACACATAAAATATGAATAAGCTATAAAATTGTTTAATGATTATTTGCATAAAATGTAATGATTATTTGCATAAAAGATCAGAAAGCATCAAAAAATTATCCACATACTGCCCTGCAAATTTTTGTCATATGAAATATTATCTTATATCTATTTTTTAAGTAAATTGGTAAAGAATTCCCTAAAATTCCAATTTCCCATTTCAAAGTAGAAGACAGCCAATTCAATAAATAATGAACTCATACAGTCATCAAGTTAGTTTACAAAGTTGAAGTTATTTTTACTTCTATAAATTTACTGTAACTATTCTAGAATTATACTACTAACTTCAAAACTACCACTTTATAAACAAACATACAAACTATAATCAACAGTTTAGAAAACATAGGAGATAAAAACATTGTCCTTCAAATCATACTGCCTATAACTGGAAAATATTATTATTAAATTTAAAAAGTTATCTATGGTCTTAAGGTGCTTTTATCCCCATTCACCAGTACTCTTCAGCTTAATCCCCTCTTCCTCCCTCCTTTTCTACTTATTTCTTCCTTCAAGCCATAGGTACCAAAAGCAAGGAATGCTATCAAATAAAAACAACATGTCTGACTTTGAATTGTCAGTTTTGTTACTATCGTGATACTGTTATGAACAAAACATTAACTGTACCAATATAAAAGTAAAATGAACCATAACTAGGAATAAATGAATTCAATGGAAATGAGGCATTCGTTAAAATCTTGGCTGACTGCTTTTTTTTTTTTTTTTTTTGGTTGTTGTAGATGGACAGCATGCTTTTATTTTATTTATTTATATTTTTATGTGGTGCTAAGGATTGAACCTAGAACCTTGCACATGCTAGGCAAGTGCTTTGCCACTGAGTTACAGCCCCAGCCCCAGCTGACTCCATTTTTAAAAATAACCAATTATCAGCATAAACTCAAGAGTATCTAGGTAGTACTTGCATAAATATAAATAACAAACACAAATATTTAGTACACAATACACAGTATTTAACTATACTTGTTCTCCTGCTGCAATTACTTTAAAGATTTAAAGACCTAATATTTTTCAAATTATTAAAATCAAACTAAAAATGATATATAAGGCAAATCTAAATTACCAAATTTAACCCAAACAACAATCCCTTGAAGATTCCATCAGATATCAATATTAATAATAATAATAATGCTCTAAAAAATCAAATTAAGACAAATTCACAATCTGGAAATTTCCTTAATCTAAATTGTTTTCTATATAATGTTAGGTAAGGCAAATAACATAGATAATTTCCCAAAAATGTAATCAATTTATACATGAAGTATGGCTCATTTATTTTAATTCTTGGATGAAAAATAATGTCATTCTTAACCTAAATTCCCCAATAACTTAAGGATAGTAAATACTACCACGATACATCCCCACAGCTCTTCCATTCTTTTTTATTCTTTCTTTCTTATTCTTCACTCAATCTTCTGTGGTTAATATCCACCATTTTCAAGACCTCATACTCCAACTGGAGATATAACTCTGTGGTAGAGCATTTGCCTAGCATGTGTAAGGCCATAGGTTGTACTCCCAGCCTTGCCCAAAAAAAAAAAAAAAAAAACTGTTGAGACTTATCAGACACTGCCTAGCCCTATACAAAATAATTCCTTAAAAAGTCTATTCTCAGGCTGGGGTTGTAGCATAGTGATAGAGCGCTTGCCTGGCACATGTGAGGCACTGGGTTCAATCTTCAGCATCACATAAAAATAAATTAATAAAGGTTATTTTACATTTTTTTAAATTCTATTCCCTTGATCTCTAAGTGATCTCTATCATTGAAAAACAATGATAGTTTAAGAAACTGTACAGTTTGTTATCAGACTTCTAAAAAGAAAAGCTGTGAAGGATACAACTAAAATAACTATCAATTGTGATAAGTCCTGATTAGAATTACTTTAGGGATCTTAATAAAAATATAAGGTATTTGGCTAAATACTTGCTTTTTGTTTTTTCACTATTTTGGCTTAAGTAACTATATAAGCAACAGTGCTTTCTATGCATACAGAAGAAACAACATCCAAGAAAATATACTTAACAGAAAGACATAAGTTAACAATACAGCAAAATATCTCAAAGCACAAAGCTTTGAGATATAGATCAGAAGTAGATGGAGAACATTTCTCTTTTATCATAAATTATATAAAATTATATTTTCCACTGGTACACATAAAGACTTTTCCCACTATTTTGCAAATGAGAAAGGATGTTAAATGACAATCACAATCATAGACTAGAGTGTCACTATAAAACCATAATTTCAAAACTCAAACTATAAAAATACCAAAACCTTCATGGAGGGGGGGAGGTGGAGACACTGGCACACACCTATAATCCCAGCCATCAGTCTGCTGAGGCAGGAGGATAGCAAGTTCAAGGCCAGTCTTGGCAATTTAATGAGACAGCATCTCAAAACTAAATTTTTTTTAAAAAAAATGGGCAGGGTGATGTTCCTCGGGGATAAAAGCACCCCTAGGTTCTATCTCCAGTATCACAAAAAATAAACCAATAAATAAAAGTACCAAGACCTTAGTGTTCGAAAAGAAAACACTATAGAACTCCTAAAATTCAGGAAACATGAGAAACTACACATGCTTTATAAAATACTTTACTCTATACATTAAACACACACACACACACACACACACACACACACACACACACACACACACACACCCGAAAACCAGCACTCTTGAGAGAGCAATTTCTTGAAAGATAGTTTAGATTTCTTACATTTCCAGTATGACTATGGTGGCCTATTTTTTTTTAAAATCATCCCATTCACATATTTTTTAAAACCTCATGACATCATGTTGCTATAAATCTTTTAATACTCGCAAATTTGATAATTACAATTATTATATGTTTGGGATTCTTGAATCAGTGGTTGACCTAAAAAACTAATGTTGAATAAATTTCAAAATAAAAAAAGAAAAGAAAAGAAACAATCAGCCCTTGATTTTTACTTCAGGAAAATAAAGTATCACTTGGGAACAAGGATATTTTGGCATAAAAACTTTTCAATAAAAAAAAAAAACATCTTTTCAACCAATTAATATTACTAGTATTCCAAAGGTACAAAATGCTAGTTGGCCAAAAATCTTTCCAAAGTCAATGCATACCACTATATATGCACTGGGCAATGATGATGGCAGTCAGGTCAGACTGCATCCATATATAACATGAGAGGCTGAAGAATTTCAGCCAAGCCTTGAAGCTTGAAGGTCACATGGAGGGATAGCTCACAGAGCATCAATGATCAATTCCACTACAAGAAGTCTTCTAAAACACATCTATATTCAGAAGATTGGAACCAAAAGACTAACAGTTTAGACTGAAACTCAAGAGTAAAGTCTTCAGGTGGTAGCTTTCCCCATTCTCCATCAACAAATTTTTTTAAGTATTTGTCAAGTCATCTTTCTGAACGTAACAATTTTTTTTAAAGCCCATGTTTAGCTTGTGCTTTGCTTGCACTATATGGAGATGAAATGAAACACACTGCTCAGCACCTTCACGTTTCTGTTGTCCTAGGATAAACAGACATTTCAATATCTCCTCCCATTTCAAGAGTGATTTCCAAAATCTGGGAAGGAATGTTTCCACCCACAAATACCTTTCAATTGAATGGCTGTCATACTGCCATGGATAAGGCAACACTGAATAATAATTCATTTTTGCCCATCCCAAATTTATTTTAAATCTCTTACTGCTGACCTAAAAACCTAAGTTCTTCATCATAATTTCCATAATAGGTAGGCCTTACGTCAAGGCAACAATTGAGTAGCATGGTCTTACTCTTGAAAAAATATTTACCAAAAACCAGGAGAAAAAATCTTGAAAAACTAGTGTTTGATCTTTAATTATAAATATATATAATTTTTTCGTTACAGAGAGTTTACTCATAATTCTCCTTAACAATCAAATCATAAAGCACAGCTAAAGATTTTTTTAACTTACCCCATTCTAGGTATTCAAGAATGTTCTTCTCTCTTCTCAATGGAGAATTATTGCATTCATCATAAAGGCAGATGAGTATATCCAGTAAGGTCTCCACGCTGAAGCACTGCCCATTGGTCTGAGCCGGCCCATCCAAAATAAATTGCTCCAGTTGCCTCAAACGCACTTCTCCGGACATGTTTGCTTCGATTTCTGTTGATTTGCTTCTAAATTGTTATTACAAGTTTGACTATTTACTATTTGAACTTAAATTTTAAAAGGTGTGGTTTCAGAAATAAACCACTTGTTATTCCAATAACTGTCATGCAATGCCGGTGCTGAATTAAACATCCAATACACCAGTAACCTCACTTAACTGAAACGTCTTCAATTACACCCATATACATATATTTGGAGGGTAAGTTATCATAAAATATATTTAATACATTTTAAATGAATAATACAATTAAATCGTATATTTAAATAAAATAATAATTAAACGAACTAGAGTCAACACTTCTTAAAAAAAAAAAAAAACAACTCTTCTCCTTCATTCAAAATTCAACTCGTGCAACGTAATCCTGAAACGAATCCGGTTGCATCATTAATGAATAAAGTCCCCCTTTGCATCAGCAATTTACTCCCCGGGAAGAAAGAAAATAGAAAAGGGAGGAAAAAAACAGAATATATAGAAGGGGGAGGGAAAACCAAAAATTCTGCTGCAAATCCTCCCAACCGCCACTTGGATAATGCATCAGCGGCAATTTCTCCAGCGGGAAAGGGAGGGGGCGAGGTCCCTGAAGCAGCTCTCCTCAGCGCCGAGCACGCCAAGTCTTGCCCGGAGGAGGCTTTTCCTTTCTCCTCCCGAGGTCCTTCTTTTTAAGGCTTTGCAGTCAATCCTATTTCCAACTGATTCCGGCGAAAACTCTTCATTTTTTTCTCCCGGCTTCTCCCAGGGGCCTGACCGGCGGCACGGCCGGGATTAGGAAGGCGGGCTGCGGGCGGCTCTCCCACCCGGGCTCCGGGAGCAGCGGCTACTTGGCCGCCGGAGCCCGCTCCATGTCGGTGGTCGCTCGCGGGCCGGGCCGCGCGGCGCCTGGCGGAGAGCCCGGTGTCCCCCGCACCCGGACCGCGGCCGCCGCGCCGGAACCTCCCGATGCCCCTGGGCGAGGGGGGTGCTCTTCTGGATTCAAAGGACACGGACGGCAGCAGCTGCGGCGTCGCGGGCGGCTCCGGCGGCTACTTCTCCCCCTTCTTCACACCCCTGGGTTAAGGGCATCTTTCCTTGGAGAGGAGGGAGGAGGCTGAGGCGCAGGAGGAGGGGTCCGTGCTGCTGGTGTGGAGACCAGAGGCTGCCGCAGCCCGGCTCCCAACCACTCCCTTCCTTTCCCTCCCAGCCTCCCCCGCCTTCCCGCTCCTCTCGCGCTCGCGCCCGGGACTCCGCGAGGCCGCTCCAGTCGGCACCGCACGCAGCGGAGGCTCGCGGACGAGTCCGGATCCAATATGGCGGTCCCCGCCCGCGCCCCCGCGACACACGCGCGCACTCGCCCTCTCCCCGCCCCCGCCGGAGCCCCGCACGCAGCCGGGCGTTGTCCTGCGGCCCAGCAGAGTCGAGGCCCCGGAGGGGGCGCCGGTCGCTGCACAAGCCTGAGGCGCGTGCTGAGGGCCGACTCGGCCCGCGAAGCCTCGGCTGCCGCAGTGTGGAATGCAGGGATACGGGAGGACTAGGGGAGGCCCTGGTGGCGGTGGCGGAGGAGGCTATGGAGACAGCATGACCGAGCCGAGCTGTGGAGCTGCGGCAGGACGCGGACTGGGAACTGCGCCACCGCTGCCATGCCACTGGCCCCGGATCCCCGAGGCTTCTCCTACACATCGCAAATCCCAGCTACTTCCCCGTCCTGGGAGATGCCACCTGTCTTGCACATTTGCTCAGAAGGTCTAGAAGCAGACGCCTTTCTGCTTCCAACAAGCTCTGGAAAAGACGGTGCCTCTTGACCGCTCCTTACCTGTCCGTCCCTACTCCCGCCCCCCAAATTCGGTTCTTACACAGTCGAGTCATAATTTCTTGGGTGTCTGATTAAAGAATTTATGTCACTTCTCAGGACAAAAACATAACACTTATATGCGCTACCATCCAAGTGATATTTTTGTGCGCGCCCGGGCGCGCAAAAGAGAGAATTTCCCATCTCTATTTTCAAAAGTTTCCCAACGTGGAGCCTGGTGTTTTCTCCTCCGGAAATATTCTAGATGCTGCCTGTTTATCCTCAGCCAAGGTTACCGCCTACAGGGCTTTTAGCTAATGAAAGGAGTCAGGACAGTTCATCTCTGTTATCAAACCTATACCCCATTTGCACACACAGAGATAAGCACACAAGCACACTTATGATCCAGTGGCTCCACACAGCAACTGGAGCAGCAAAGGCAGTCAGTCACTGAAGAGCTAAATCACCTGATGCCTGTAGGGCCTTTCCAGGTTTTTATGATCTTGGTTTGAAGAGAGCTCTCTACAAAATTCTCATGGAAGATCCCACATTTAAATTAATACCCCTAAACTAGGTCATTACATTTCCATTATTTCCTCTCAAATTTTCCATCTCTATGATCTTTCTCCTAAACACAATTATATTCTATTCCTTTTTCACCCCCATTATCCACGTCAATGCCCACCATGCATCTTTTTATACCTTCGTATTATGGAAGCCCAAGAAGAAGGAGAAATGAAGATCTAAACATGAGTCCTAAAAGTAAAGGCTAATAGAATTATTCAGTTTGCTGTGATTCACACAATATTGTGAATGTTTTGTGAAATCTACACTTGCCTGACTTAAATAAGGACAGCATTATTTTCAATGTGCTCTTGGCACATGAATATATTTAAATGTTCAGACTAGAAGTCAATCATTTCCAACCATGACATATTTATGTGTGTTGTCTAATTATAAAAGTAGAAAAGCAAAAAAGAAAAATTTAATTATAAACTAGATAATAATCAACATTTTGATGTTTATAATTTGTTTTCCTAAAAATTGTTTCATAGTAAAGGACAGTTTTACAGCTTCCAGTTTAGTTACCAATGCATTACAAATGTCTTTGTAGGTAAACAAATATTCTTCAACAACATGATTTTTAATTGTGAAGCCATCACATTTTGACAATTTCAACTGACCATGAGATGCGGTAGTAAAAAAGTAATCAATTCCTTCTTCTGCATTTTCAAATACAATATACTAGTGAGCTGATTCCAAGATACTAATCCAACTTACAAATAACTATCAGGAAATTTTAAAAAGAACCAAAAACATTTTATGTCTCAATAAATACTCATTAACAAGGGAGGTATGAGATGTAGATTCTTAGATACCTTCTCTATCTGTCTCTCTCATTCTGTGGGTGGGGGAGGGTGCTGGCACCACTAGGGAGGGACAGAACCCAGGGCCTCAGGCATGCCAGGCAAGCACTCTACCACATAGCCACATCCCCAGACCCAGATAAGCTTTTTTTTTTAACAAAAGAGTCGAGCTGCCAGATCTCTCTATTCTATTAGCACTTGGGTACCACACACAGTTCAGGGTATTGAAGTTTATTAAATAACCCTTTCCACATTATTTAGAGAACAAAGGGAAGAATTTATTTTTATTGTTTAAAAAAAGCACAAAGAGAAGGAAGAGGTTGAACCCAATCAATTTTGCTTGAATAATTCAAGCTCAGAGACTTAATAATTAACCAGACACTAAACACATTGTGCGGGTGTTATTTTAAATGTTCTAGTTGAAGTGTGAACATGCTTGTTAATGAAACACCCCCCCACCCCCCCACCCCCGTCTTAAGCCAAAGAAAGGCACAGCCCCAGTGGCCATACAGTGCTTGAAGTTATTCCCACAAAACACAGGAGTGCTACAGGCTGCCTAGCAGGGCATTCTTTGGGCAAAGAACCTGGAGGAGGTCTTCTTTGTGAAATTCTGCTTGGGGACCTTCAGATTAAGTGTATACCACTGCAAACATCCAATTTGTTTGAAATAATCAGATAAAGTTTTATGAAGATGAAGGAATTAATCTGACCTTTCAGAAACGAGAGAGAACAGAAAAAAAAGTATAATGGAATAATAAGGCAGGACAGAAGTCAGTAAGCCTAGTCCCCAGTGCAGCCTTTCTTCAAGTAATCCTCCAATTCAAAGCTAAAACTAGGAAAATCTGTTCACCTGTAGTATGTGTAACAACCAGCTCCATTCTCACCTTGATATACCTTACTCCAAAATAAATATAGGTTCAACAATGGAGAGCAGGGCCAAAGCACAATGTTAAGATATAACTGGGCCTCCATATCTGAGGGTTCCACATTGACAGATTCAACCAATCACAGGTTGAAAATATTCAGAAATAAATTGATCTGTACTGAACATGAACTTTGGGGGTGGGGGAGGGTAGTATAGGGGATTGAACCCAGGGGCACCTAACCACTGATCCACATATCCATCCTTTTTTTATATTTTATTTAGAGAAAGGATCTCACTAAGTTGCTTTAGGGCCTCGCTAAATTGCTGAAGTTGGCTTTGAACTCATGATCCTCCTGCCTCAGCCTCCCAAACCACTGAGATTACAGGCATGCACCACCACACCCAACCTGAACATGTACTTTTTTCTTGTCATTGTCACCTAAACAAAATAATTTAGCAACTATTTATATATCATTTACATTTTATTAGGCATTAGAAGTAATTTAGAGATGATTTAAAGTATACAGGAGGATGTGCATAGGTTATATGCAAATGTTACACCATTTTATATAAGGGACTTGAGCATCCTCAGATTGTGATAAAGGGCAGGGGTTGGGGGTACAGGGAGCAGAAATCCTGGAACCAATCTCCAGCAGATACCAAGAAACAATGTATGGTAGCATTCAGGACATTTTGCTCCATCCCATTTGGTCCTGGCCAGCACATTCTGCCCCTGCAAATGAATCATTCCTTTTAGTACCTTCCAAGGATAAAACAATTAGCAAATGCTAGTGCTCACTTCATTTCAGGCTGCTGACATGAATAATATCAACTGCAAAGACATTATGAAAAAAAGAGACTTTCTAATTAGTAATTGCTTCCTCTACAGAACACACAATGTGTAAAAAACTGCCTTGAGTAATTTTGAGAACACTATTTTCTTCAACCATCAAAACCATATGAAGTAGGAAAATTATTATCTCCAAATCATACATGAAAGAAGCCGAGGCTTAGTGAGCTTAGGTAAGTTGTGATAGGTTACACAGGTAGCACATGATACAGGAGCTGAGAGTCAGTACTAGCCTGTCTCATGCTAGTGCCCAGGACTTTACCACTAAGCAATGGAGGTCTGGAAGATCTGAGAAATTCTGTAAACCTAACTATTCCTTCTTGTTATAACAAGGAAGAAGTGGGTATAGTTACTAATTCACACATCTGGACATTAGAAATTGGCATTAGGGTAAAAGAAGGAAACACCTGATATCAGGGCTGAACAAAGAAAAGCAGAAATCACCTGTGTATTTAAAGCAGAGGAAACTTAATTCTGCCATATGGTTACACAGATGATGGTAGAGTTGAGGGGACATAGAGTTCGGCAGCATCAGGAAACTGCTACCATCCCTAGGCTGGTAAAAATTAAACCCAAGATTGGTGGAAGTTTAAGCCATAAGAGAGATGCTATGGGTACTAGTAAAGTAGCCCTAGACAAATAGGGGAGGAGAAGCATCTTATCTCAAATGTCCCACCTTTTGCAGCTAACAGAGCCTCTGAATAGTCTGCTTGGGCCATCACTCAAGATTCAGGGCAGAGCAGACAATGGGTGAGTAATGGCTGTACAGACACACAGTTTTTTGATCTTACAAAAATGATTTTAAGGGGCTAAGGTTGTGGCTTAGCAGTAGAGCCCTGGCTTAGCATGTTCGAGGCTCAGTACCACAAACAAGCAAACAAACAAACAAACAAATAAATAAATAAATAAAGATATTGTATCCAACTACAATTTAAAAAATAATTTTAAAAACTGATAAGGGTCTAGAGGTATAGCTCAGAGGTAGATTGTGTACTTAACATGGTTCAATCTTCAGCACCAAACAAAACACAAAATTTTGATGAAATAAATGTTTTTACTTCTTTTAAAAATATATATATATACATTTATGGGGCTGGGGCTGGGGCTGAGTGGTATAGAGCACTTGCCTCTCATGTGTAAGGCCCTGGGTTCGATCCTCAGCACCACATATAAATAAATAAAATAAAGATATTGTGTCCAACTACAGCTAAAAAAATAAATATTTTTAAAATAATTTTTTACTTGTCAATGGACCTTTATTTTATTTATTTATATGTGGTGCTGAGAATCGAATCCAGGGCCTCGCATGTGCTAGGCGAGCGCTCTACCGCTGAGCCACAACCCCAGCCCAAATGTTTTTACTTCTGAACAACCAGAACACAAAAAAATTTGAAATGGATTGGCTTTAACATAGGAGCAATTTTTACTCCTTTATGTTTATTTTGGATTTTTTGAGAGGGATCCCTCAATAAGTTAAAAATAAATAAACAAACCCTCTACATTACAGTAGGATTACTTAGATTCATAAACTAATATTTCCCACTCTTGTCCATGTTATCTTGCCCTGTTTGCCTATCTTTAAATCTCTCAATAAAGCTCTATGTAGCGGGCCTGGAGGTGTTGCTCAGTGGTAGAGCACCTAACATGCACAAAGCCCTGGGTTTCACTTGCAGCATAGTCCTACTATACATGGAACTTTCAAAACCATGTTGGGGATCAAACATTACAATATAGATATTGTCCACTATTAGAGTTATTTAGTAAGTTTGAACATTAAGAAGACAAGTGGCTTTCTTTTATAAATGCCATCAGCAGGAAATGTTTGGTAAAAGATTCTATGGCAATGTGTAGTGACAGAATCAAGCTAATGTGTCCCTCTCAGTCCAGAAGTGGTGATGGAGGTGACATAACCAGGACCTATGAGCCAGCAGTCAAAGAAGTGAGAGTTGAAAGAATCCTGTTATGAAAATTCTGGAAATCTCTCTGGCCAAGGTTATCAGTGACTTCCACATTACCAAAGCTAATAGTCAATCCTCCATCCACATCTCATTTGACATTTTAACAGTATTTGATGGCACCCGTAACTCCTCTTAATTCCAATACTTTTCTTCACTTTGACTTCTTCTTTCTTCTGATTTTCTCCAACTTCACTTGCCATTCCTTCTTAGTCTCCTTTGCTTATAACATTGGAGTTTCCCAGGGCTCAGTGTTTAAATATTTTCTTCTATCTATACCCATTCCCTAATTGTTCTCAATTAGTCATAAGGGTTTGCTTTGGTTTGAATCTGAAAAACCCCCAAAAGCTCATGTATTGAAAGCTTGGTCTTCAGTGCAGCAGTGTTCAGAGGTGGACCCTTTGGAGGTGATTGGATCATGAAGACTCTGATCTCATCGATGATTAATCCTCTGATGGTTTCATAGCTTAGTGGGTTTCAGAGGAGAGGCTTTGTTAAAAAAACACACTCTCTTTCTCTGCTTTCTGGCAGCCCTGAGGTGAAGGGCTCTACTATGCCATCTACTCCCTGCTATGATATTTTGCCCCATAGTGATAGGGCCAAGTGACCATGGACTGAAGCCTCTGAAACCACAAGGTTTCCTCCTGAGAAGTTGATTATCTCAGATATTTTGTCACAGTAATGGTAAAGTGCCTGACTCAGGCTTATGATGATTTCAAAATCATGTAACAAATTCTTCAACACTCCTTCCATTGAAAGGTTGGGTCTATATCCCCTTATCATGAATCTAGATCAATCTTGGTGACTCACTTCTAATAAATAGGATGCAACAGAAATGATTATTATTGGTGGGGGTGTGGTAACTGGGGATTGAACTCAGGGGCACTTGAACACTGAGCCACATTCCCCAGCCCTATTTTGTGTGTGTGTGTATATATATATATATATATTTTTTTTTTTTTTTTAATTTAGAGACAGGGTCTCACTAAGTTGCTTAGTGCCTCACCTTTGGTGAGGCTGGCTTTGAACTCCCAAGCCAATGGGATTACAGGTGTGGGCCACCGCACCGGGCCAGAAACGATTATTTAACATCCCAGCCTGGACCATAAAAGACCATGCAGCCTTAGCTTCTCCACTGGAACATTGTCAGTGGAACCCTGCCCTGTCATGTAAGATATTCAATTGTTATCAGAAGTTCACTATCCCAAGTTTGCCATACTATCAGGAAGCTTGAGCCACATGTAGTCAACTACAAGGCTTGTGACTAAAGATGCCTCTAGATGATTCCAGTTCCAAGCTGCTAGGTCACCCAGCTGAGGCCCATGTCTTCCATGTCTTCCCAGCTGAGGCCCCAATAATGGTGGAGCAGAGAGAAGCTTTCATCACTATGCCACTTCCAAATTTCAAATGCAAGGCTTCCCTGAATCTAATGAAAACATTATGTTAAGCTGTGAAATTTTGAGGTAATCTGTTATGCAGCATCAGTAACCAGAATAATATATAAATGCTGATAACTTCCAAATTTATATTTAGATCTGAACCTTTCTCTTGAACTCCAGGCTTCTCATTCTAACTGCCTAGTTAGCATCTTGTTTCAAGACAACTTGGTCAAAATAGAAGTCTTTAACCTGCCCCCTGAAAAAATAAAGAAAAAAATAATTGATGAGTCTTCTCCAGAGTTCTCATTTACCCAGCTCCTTACCCAGACTTTACTTTCTCACCCTCTACAACCTATCAGCAGATTCTGTCTACTCTATCTTGAAAGCTGGTGAAAATTCAAAGAAGGGCATGGACTCCAAACAATCCAAACAGACACTGATATGATCATTTAAACAGATGTGACCACTTCTCACTCACCTTACTCCTGCCTTCATACCCCAGCCCAGGATACTCCAATTGCTTTGTATTATATTTGGATAAAAATAAAAGTACTGCCATGGTCTGTAAGACCTTCCATGATCGGGTTCCTGACCACCTCTCTGATTTCATCTCCTACCATGACCTCTACCTCATTTCCCTCCAACAACAGGGTTCTCTAATACTCCACACTTCTGCTTCAGAGTTTGCAATTTGCCATTATCTCTGCCTATAACATTCTTCTAACTTCTAGACACATAACTCCATTTGAGTCTCTTCAAAAACCTCACTCCAGCAGGGTACAGTGACACATGCCTGTCATCCCAGCAGCTCAGGAAGCTGAGGCAAGAGGATTGCAAGTTCAAAGCCAGTCTTAGCAATTTAGCAAGGCCCTGAACAACTCAGTGAGACCCTGTCTTTATTTTTTATTTATTTATTTATTTATTTTTATTTCTTACATACATGACAATAGTGGAATGATTTATAATCATAATTATCCATTCACAGCACAATTTGTCAAAATTCTGTATATAAAGTATGTTCATGCCAAATTATGCCATTGTACATGAGCTCGAGACCCTGTCTTTAAATAAAATATAAAATAAAAAAGGACTGGGGATCTGCTTGAGTGATTAAGTGCCCCTGAGTTCAATCCCCTGTACAAAAAAAAAAAAAGAAAGAAAGAAAGAAAAAGAAAAAGAAACACAAAACTTGATCCATCAGAGAGGGCTTTTCTACATGCACTATGACCAGCCACATTCCTCCATACTATCATTCTCTGTACCCTTATCCTGCTTTTTCATAGCATGTGCCTGTATAGCATTATGGATTTCTGTTTGTTTATTTCTTGAATTTCTCAACTAAAATTCAAACTCTGTGAGGGTAGAACAGCTATGCAGTTCACCCAGCACCTAGGACCAGTGACCATGCTCTGCTTCTCTTGGGCTTTGTCTGTGGTATGGAAACTCTCTCAGAGAACCAGGAGCTGGTCCTGTTTTTTCTTTATCCAAGAAGATTTGACCCGTTGATGAGTTGCCTCCTAAAGGGTGTTTGTGTGTGTTTTCTAGTACGGGAAGATCAAGGCCAGAGCCTCGTGCATGCTAGGCAAGTGCTCTACCACTGAGGTATACACCCAGCCCCGGAAGGTTTATTACATAAAACATTAGTGCTATCACCTTTCCAGGAGCTCTTTGATGAATGGTTAAGCCAAGTGTCCCCACAAAAGTGGTCTCTAGAAACCTAACATTTCAATGTCCTGCAAATTCCTAAGACATAAAAAGACAAAGACATTTTTATTGAAGGAAGGTACAGGAGTTTGTATGAAAATTTAAATATTAGAGGAAGAAAAATTATTATTGCAGTAATAGGGATAGAACCCAGGGCCTAGCATATGCTTTGCCACTGAACTTCATCCCCAGTCTATGTGTGTGTGTGTGTGTGTGTGTGTGTGTGTGTGTGTGTGTGTGTGTAAATTAAGATTGGGGAAAGCAGGATGTTGGTAACAGCCACCAAGCAACAATGACATCAGCTAACACATATGGAGCACTTTCTATCCTAAGCAACTAAGGCTTTACATTCATTGGTTCCTCTTTAAAATCCTATAGGGTAGAAACTACAATTATTTACATATGGAAAAAAAAAGAGAACTTTGTTTTTTGTTTTAGTAACAGGGATTGAGGGGTTGAATCCAGGGCCACTTAACCAATGAGCCATATCCCCAGCCTATTTTTTAATTTTTTTAAATTTTAAGACAGGGTTAGGTCACTAAGTTGCTCAAGGCCTTGCTAAATTGCTAAGACTGACCTTGAACTCGAAATCTACTGATTCAGCCTACTGAGCTGCTGGGATTACAGGTGTGTACCACAGTGTCCAGCTTAAATCATTTTTCTAAGGTTATAAAGCTGATAAGTGGTAAAATCAGAATTCCAACCCACGTGGGATTAATTCTAAAGTTTGAGCACTTGTCTGTTGGTAGATAAATGAACAGAGAAATTGTGATACATGTACACAATGGAATACTACTCAGCCACAAAAATAATGAGGTTCTGCCATTAACAAGATGGATGGCACAGGAGATCTCTGTGTTAAGTGAAATAAGCCAGGCACAGAAAGACAAGTATCACCTTATCTGACTCATGTGGAATCTAAAAAAGTTGATCTCTTAAAAGTTGATAATAGAATGGTGGTGACCAGAGGTTGGGGACAGTAAGAAGGGAGGATTGGGGGAGGGGTAAATACTAAGTTATATTTAGGAGCAAGAACCTCTAATGTGCTATTGCATAGTAGTATGCAATATAATGATAGCAGTTATGCACTATATATTTCAAAAAGCTAGAAAAAACTATTCTGGATGTTTTTACCATAAGTAAATGATAAATGTTTGAGGAAATAAATAGTTTAAACTAATTTTGCAGGGGGAGATATATTGGGGATTGAACCTAGAGACACCTAACCACTGAGCCACATCCCCAATACTTTTTTATTTTTTATTTTGAAACAGGGTCTTGCTAAGTTGTTTAGGGTTTTGCAAAATTGCTGAGACTGGCTTAGAACTTGCACTTCTCCTGCCTCAGACTCCTGAGTCACTGGAATTATATGTGTAAGCCACTCTGCCTGACTTTAAACTGATTTAAAACATTGCATAATTTATACATGTATCAAAGTGTCCCCTGTATAATTTTTATGTTTTTACATGTCAGTTAAAAATAATTTAAATAAAAACTAATAAAAGTATAGTTTGCATTCTGGACTAATTTTCAAACCTACTTCATAGCAAGGTAAGAAAAACTAATATCATAACTAGATATGATTCATAACTAGGCTATGCTGAATTGTCTAACCAATCAAATGACTTAAAAGTCATTAAAGCATAGAAGACATTTTTCAACAGAGATGTTTATCAGTTGTTTTCCTGATTAGAGATGAGCAAATCAAAGAAAACAGTTTTATTTAAAAAGGATTTATTTCATATAAACTAAAATAAAAACTATTATTAGAGTAGTAAACTCCAAAATCAGACAAAGAGAGATTGTCGAGTTTTAATCTCTGAAGATCTCAGAAACAATCATTTCAATCTGATTCTAACAGCCATCTCTCTTGAATGGTTCAGAAACCACCTGCCAGAAGGTAAAGGGACCAGAACAGATGCTCTCTCCAGGCCCCATTCAGCCGTAAGATTCAGTGCTTCCACACCAGTATGGGGGACTAATTAAACTCACAGTCATATGGTGGATCTAGCTTTTATGTTTTAGAACAGACTGTGACCTCTGTCTGACCCAGAGGATAGCAGCATCAGCATTTACAAGCCAAATGAAATAAGGCACTGTCAGCAATGTTTCTTACAATGAGAAATATAATAATAATAATAATAAGTACCAAGACATAACTCAGGAATAGGATAGTATCAAAAGCACCCATCATGAGGTTCCAAGGGAAGTGAAAATTCAGTCTGAGATCTGTTTTGGGAGGTAAAAGGGTCTGGGGATTGAACCCAGGGACACTCAACCACTGAGCCACATCCCCAGCCCTCTTTTAGAGATAGGGTCTTGTTGAGTTGCTCAGGACATCACTAAATTTCTGCAGCTGGTTTTGAACTTGTGATCCACCTGCCTCAGCCTCTTGAACTGCTGGGATTACAGGCCTGCGCCACCATGCCCAGACAGTCTGAGATCTTAAGAAGGACTTTCCTCAAATAAGAAAGGTCCCCAGTATTGTAGACTACAAAGAAAAATCCATGCAGAAGACAAGAAGTAACAAAGTAATAAAACCTGGGACCTCATTCCAACCACTTCTTTAGATATTAACATGACATAGATCAGGATTAAAAGCTAGAAAGCAATATATCAAGGAATGACATTATAATAGGAAAATTAAATATTTTTCTTCACTATAACATTAGTGTGTCAGTCAGCTTTACTTTAGTATAACAAATACCCAAGATAATCAACTTATAAAGGGAAATTATTTATTTTGGCTCACAGTTTTGGAGGTTTTTATTCCATAGATGGTGGCCCTGTTGATTTAAGCCCATGGTATAACATCATGTTAGGAAAGTATGGCAGAGAAAAAACACTCACTTCCTGACCAGTAAATGAAAGAAAGGAAGAAGCAGGGTTGGGGTCCCACAATCCCCTTCAAAGCCATGCTCCAGTGACCTAAGACCTCCCTCTAGGTCCCACCTTTGAAAGTATCTATAATTTCTCAATAGTTCCCCCCTAGAGGACAAACTTTTATCACATGAACCCCTGGGGGATACTTAAGATCCAAACTATAGCAATTAGGCTTTCAGCTATTTGAAACAATGTGTTGTCCCATACAAACAATTATTTGCTAGTATATTATTTTTTCTGAACCATCCATACCCTTTAGCTCATCCTGCCTTATGAAAAGGGTATAATACAAAGTACATGTATGAAGACTTGAACTGGGTGTCAATATACCTTATATACAAACAGAGATATGAAAAATTGTCATATATATGTTTATTAAGAATTGTAATGCAAAAAAGTACATGTATAATGGCATAAATTGACATGAACATATTTTATATATAGAGATACAAAAAATTGTGCTCTATATGTGTAATAAGGATTGTAATGCATTCCACTGTTATCGTGTATTTTAAAAAAACTGGTTTGAGATCATGCAAAAAAAAAAGAAAAGGGTATAATATATTTAATGACTAGTCTCATTGTAAGGTGTCATGTGTGACTGGGGAACAAATACTTTCTCTACATAAAAATAAATTGCCTAGGCAGTGATAAAACTATTAGCTAATCATTAACAGGCACTGGGTTTGATTCTCAGCACCACATATAAATAAATAAAAATAAAAGTCTATCAACAACTAAAATATATATGTGTATATATATGAAATACTATTACAAATGTTGATGAAATTTTATTGTTATATTGTGTACATGTATGAATATGTAACAACAAATCCCATCATTATGTATAACTGAAATGCACCAATTAAAAAATGTGGAAAAAAAGATTACTCTAGAAACATTAAAAAACAGAAATACTATTATGATGTTTTAGTTCATTCATTAATTCATCAATAGGCACTTATCAAGCCCCCAACTTATATCAGAAATAGAGTACAAGGTATACAAGGATCATGTCCATACTTCATTATACATATACCCAAAGATATGCTTACAAATGTAAGCAAAAATATCATATTATTAATGTTCTTTTAATCAGAGGGGGAAGGTTGGTTGGTAGAAAGTGATGAAGCAGAGAAATATCTTTGAGAAACTATATGAGAATAAGGTACATGAAGAATTAGGTATGAGAATAAGATATAGGAGAATGTACCTTTTGGTAACCTTTAGATGACTTTTAGAACAGAGAAGATGAAAGAGGGGATTTACTCAATAGAGAGAAAAGAATCAGCCACTTTCTTTTCTGTGGGCAGCAAGCTGAGAAGAATCTGGCCCTCTAGGAAAGGAGAGAGGTACAAGCAACCAAATCCAAGCATAGCTAGACAACTCTATTGTGGGTAGTTTAATATTCAAGTGGCCCAATTCTATGAGGACAGGGCTAGACAGAGTCACTTCTTAGATAATCTAAGTATAGTTGTCAGGTAGATGTCTTGTTATAGACAATGGGTGTTCTTGTAGATCAGAGCAGTATTGGTTATTTAAAAAAAAAAGTGGGAAGAAGGCATATGGCAAGAACTGATAGGCTTCAGCAAAGAAGACAGAGACTCCAGTTTCAGTAAGGAATTGCAAAAGAAACTAAACCCAGGATGCAAAGCTAGACATAAAAGCTAACCAGATAGAACAGGGGTCAGCCAGAAGCACTCTAAAGTGTCTGGGGGCAAACTGATCCTAGACTCAAGTTGTGGAAGCAAGGACCCTTTTCAAGATCTCAGTGTGCACCATACTCCTATCCAGAGCAGAGCCTGAAGGTCCCTACTGTAGGCATCTGGTTATGTCCAGAACAGACGTGAACTGAAACCATCTGCCTAAAACTATCTCCCTTACTAACCTACTGTGATGTCTAACACCTTCGACAGTCTAACCATTGCTCTGGATGAAGGTCAAGCCTGGGAACAACTTTCACAAGATGGATACAATCAAAAGCTTGGATTGACCTGCCTACTAGTGTATTGATACTACTTTGAGCTCTGGAGCTAAAATGCAAATTACGATTTCTCCTTAATTGGCTGATGGGTGATCCTATTCAGAGTGGAACCTCTGAAGGTTAAATAATAAAGAGCTATTGTGGAGCTATGAACCATGGTTTAAAAGCAAATTAGCCTTTTAAAGAAAAGTCATTACAAGAGATAGCTAAGTCACATTACCCTGGGCAATGAACAATAAGGCAGTAATAATATGCCAAGATAACACTTACTACAGCTGTTGTCTGTCTCTATCATATACTTTCTCATTCAGCACATATATATTGAGTACTGACTATATGCCAGGCAGTGGATAAATGCTTCCCAGGCTCTGTGAAGTCTCTCTTTCTTATACTCTCTGCAGCTTTCTTTCACTCTCCCTCTGTTTCCACCTTATCCTCACTTTGGTCTCTGAATCTATCTTTCTGTAGCAATTACAATTTTTTTTTTTAATAAGGGGTTTGGACCCAGGGTACCTAACCACTGAGCCACATTCCCAACCCCTTTTTATTTTTTATTTTGTAACAGGTTCTCACTAAATTGCTCAGTGACTCACTAAATTGCTGAGGCTGGCTTTGAACTAGGGATCCTCCTGCATCAGCCTCATGAGCCTCTGGGATTACAGGCATGCACAACCACACTCCACTGTAGCAATTACTCTTTATTTACTTCTCCACCCTCTATTTGTCCTTTCTCTTTTCTAGCCTTCTCTCACCTCTCTCTGAAATTTCCCATCTCCTTTTTTTCTTACTTTTCCATGACCCTCTGTTCCCCTAACTTCTCATAATGGCTGAATGAAAATTGATTTTTAAATAGTTAGTATGTAATAAGTATCCATGGGGAAAAGTATCCTCTCAAGGAAGCTCCTGTTAGGTGCATTACACTTTGGAAAAATAACACAGTTGGTACTGATTGATATGTTCATAAAGATTTAGATGAACTGCTTACCTGCATGAAATTAGGGCACTTAAGTGAGACAATGCCCAGCATATGAGGTTTTTCTGAAAATTGCTGAGGGTAGGAGGATGAAGGAAGGATTAATTCATGAGACATTCCAGGAGGACAGTGGAATGGGTCAATAGCAAACATTTAGTGAGAAGCCTATCCTTAGCTTTTTCTCCCATCGTTTTTCTGATTCTCACAGAACCCCTACAAAGTGTACAGAATCATAACCTCCACTTAGAAATAGGTATAGAAAGTAAGTGGCATAACTGGAACTAGGGCCCAGTCTGTCTGATAACCAAAGCCTATGCTGACCGAACAAAGGGAAATGTCATCAGCTTTGACAGCTCTGTCTGCCAGAACAAAGCAAGTCAACAAAGGGAACCACCGTGAGGTGTTCTGAGGGCTTAGTGATCTCCGCACACTACACTCATTCAACTTCGTACACATGGTCCCTAACAGTGTGCTGGCACAGACTTGGAGGTCAATAAAAGATTATTGAACGCATGAACGATACTCAAAGCAGCAAGCGCTAGAAATTTCTGAACTGGAAAAATCATTATTATATCCAATTCAGGAATCATGGCCCCTGCACAAACATTCCCAGGGACAATCCTACTAAACAAGTTACAATTTGGCCACATTTCACTACAACAATTCAAGGGCTTAAGATTCCAATATGTTAGAGGCCTTAAGTTTTTTTTCTGATTTTCCCACTCTTGTAGAACTTCATCCGTCACTAGTTCTCTAAAAATCATCATACTGGAAATATGTGCATATTTGTGAAATTTAGTATTATGGACTAGTACATTACTTATTTTATTTCAGAAAATAATGAAATCTAATGCATAGCTAACTAAACAAGACTATTTCTTTGGAAACTGTTTACTGTGCCTGATAGCCTATTAGTGCCACTCTCCTTACTTCTATTCTTTTGGAAGTTCTTGGGTTTTTTTTTTAATGTTTATTTTTTAGTTATAGATGGACATATTTTTATGTGGTGCTGAGGATCGAACCCAGTGCCTCACGCTTGCTAGGCAAGTGCTCTACCTCTGATCCACAACCCCAGCCCCAGTTCTTGTTTTTTGATTTTTGCAGTGCTGGGGATAGAACCCAGGGCTTCATGCATGGAAAGCCAGGGCTTACTACTCAGCTACATTCCCAGCCCTAAGAAGTTTTAGTAACTCATATTTCTCTTCAGGCTTCTGAGTAAACAGAAATTCAAACTTTCTACAGTAAGAAATATCTGACAATTTAGTCAGTTTGCTCATTTATGTTCTGGCCTGATTATTTCTTCAATGATATTTTTACTTGGGTATATTCATGCCTTAGATGATATATTTATTAAGACATTCTCCTTGTGTGATAGTATTTTATATGCATATTTAATCTATTTTGAATTTTCAGCTCTTTAGAAGGAATATGTGATTAGCTTATATGAAATCTCAAGATGAAGGATTAGTGTGCCCATTTTACTGATCATTAAAACTTGAAAGTGTAATAGAGAAAGAAATGGTAGCAAGATGGCAATGCTAATTACTTTGATTTGATCAGTACATGCTAGATACATGTGTTGAAATATCATGCAATACCCCATAAATATTTATAATTATTATATGTGAGTCAAATATTTTTTAAATTTTGGGGGTATTAGGAATTTACTTGAGGTCTAGCAGCAACATTGGGAAGATATTAAAGACATGACCATGACCTTGAAGTCAAGGTTTATGTTTCAGAATCTATCACTTGTATTATATTCTCATGACATAACCAGTTGGCTCTTTGAGTCCAAGTCCAACAGATTTTTTTTTATTAACTTGGGAAGATTTTAATACTAAGGTAAGGAAATTTTATTTACAGGAAGAAGAGAACAACATGTTTTTAATGTGTTTTTCTACATTTGGAATGATAAAAGAGCAAAAACTATCATCCTGTAGAATTTTGGACTTAATGGAATGGAAAATTCTCCTTAGGATCATTTCATAAGTCCAGTATGTGAATCATAAAGCCTCTGCTTAGAGATCCCACTGATGAGGATCTTAATGCTTTTCAAGATTGTCTTTACTGCTAGATAGCTCTAATTTTTATCACAAATAATTGTATATCAATTAGCCATTATCTCTGTTATATAACAAGTTATTTCAAAATTTAATGGTTTAAACCAGATGTGGTGGCACATACCTGTAATCCCAGTTTGGGAGGGTGAGGCAAGAGGATGACAAATTCAAGGCCAGCCTGTGTAACTTAGTGGAATACTATCTTGAAATTCAAAAAGGGATGGGAGTGTAGCTCAGTTGTAGAATGGTTGCTTAGCATGCATAAAGCCTTGGGTTCATGTACACACACTGGTTTACTGTACTAATCATCGTCATGAATTACTTAAGAATGGAAATAGATTCTGATATTCTGACAAATGTGTCATCTGGTGATTTTTTTTTGCCTCTTTTTTTTTGTACTGAGGATTAAACCCAGAGGCACTTTACCACTGAACTACATCTCTATCCCTTTTTATTTCTTATTTTAAGACAGAACCTTGCTAAGTTGTTGAAGCTGGCCTTGAATTTGAGATCCTTCTACCTCGTCTCCCAAATTGCTGGAAATTACAGGAGTGCACCACCACGTCCAGCTCATTGGGCAAATTCATCATTCTGGGGACATTGTAGGGGTACGCTTACACAAACTAAGATGCTTACAATATCACTAGGCAATGCCATCTTATGAGACCACTGTCCTATATGCATCATACATAACTAATTGAGTGCTTTACTACCAAGCTACAGACCCAGCCTTCACTTTTTTCTTTTCTTTTTTTTTTTTTTTGGTATGGGGGATTGAACCTAATGGGGCTCAATCACTGAGCCAATATCCCCAGTCCTTTTAAAAATATTTTTATTTAGAGAGATCCTTGCTGAGTTGTTTAGGGCCTTGCTAAGTTGCTAAGGCTGGCAACTCACAATCCTCCTGCCTCAGTCTCTCAAGCTGTTGGGATTACAGATGTGTTCCATTGCGTCTGGCTCGATTATTTTTTTTTTTAAGTTTGGTATTCCTCTGTCTTCACATTTGTTTCAATTTTCTCTTTGTGGATTCTTGGAATATTTCTGCTCAGTAGAGATGTAATAACCAACTTTCCCATTTTATTAAATATTATCAAGCAGCAGATTCTCTGGATAGTAAATCCAAAGTTGCCAAAGGGGTATTTCTTTTGTCTGTTGTGAATTATTCCAGCAAATTCTATAGAGTGTAAAGACTCTTATATTATTAGCTGAATATGTGAGAACTGGCTGGAAGAATCTGACTGTCCTGTAGCTTTATGCTATCATCAAAAGAAAGTTAAGCCTTTTCTATTTTTTCCAGAGATGAAGTACATGTTTTCTTTGACTTTTTTTCTATTGAGTTTAGTTAATCCCTTTAAAACTAGGAAACTCAGACCAAATATATGTACTCTCCTTCGCACAAAATCTTCAATATCTTGTATTTACTGATTCTCAGTCCACCTGCCATTTTAAGTGTGCTCACACTTTGTATTTAACCATACTGTTTCATTTGTGTTTCTGAGTTTGTTTTTTGATTTTCAACAATAGTCAAAAGTGAGTTGATGTAGACTTTGGCTTCTTTTAAAAATGTGATGACATAATGTTCACCTACAATTATAACCTGAAGTTAGTTTTCATGTTGATAGGAAAGGCAACTGCTGACATCAAATTTCTAAACTTAAATCAGTTTTCTAAGACCTTCTTATGACTGTGAGTCTCTCCCTAAATTTCAAGTTTTAAATCTGATTTTTATACTTATTCATTGCATAAATCTCTACAAACTACTTTCATCTTTTATTTCCATTTTCTCATACATAGAATAGATAATAGTGTTGCTACCACAAAGCATATTGTGAAATTCACAGAGAAATCATAGAGATGTGCTGTTTGGGAGAAAGAAAGAATCTCCATGGAAAATGGGTCATACCAATCTCCCTCCAAACACTTCTCTGACACACTCACTATTCTGACAGTTTTCTGCAGACTTCAATGTTCAGGTTTTCTCCTTTAATGCTGTAATCATTCCTCCATGAAGTTGAGTCATACACTGCTCATTTGCTCAGTGTCTCTATTTCCTAAATAAAGGCATGGAATGACTTAACATTTGAATTCTAGAAACTATAATAAACTGAAATATCTTTATAGAAAAAGGATTTTTATGCTACCCCACCCCCCATAAGACTTCAATGTTATCTTTGGGAAAAAATATAGAGGATATCCAGTCAATCCTGCATTTTATAAATGAAAAAAAATGGACTTTGGGGAGCCTGAGGAATCTTTAGATTTAACCAAAGTGACATTATTAGTAAGTGGCAGATGCACATAGATATTTATATGTAAAATTCCAAAAACACGTAGTACTAACATTTTTTTTTCATTTTCATTTATTTCTTTGTTAAAATGTATCCTCAAACTAATATATATGACTTAACTTTTACAATCTCAAAACACAACTAAAATAACCTGGTATGTCTCATTTCTTTTTTTTTTCTTAACATTTTTTAATATATATTTTTCAGTTTTCAGCGGACACAACATCTTTGTATGTGGTGCTAAGGATCGAACCCGGGTCGCACACATGCCAGGCGAGCGCGATACCGCTTGAGCCACATCCCGGCCCTGGGCTCTCTTGTTTCTTTACCAAAGAATTCCTACTGAGGCTTGTGCCTGTAGGAATGATTTCTAGGACTGGGGATATAGCTCAGTGATGGAACACATGCTTAGCAAGCACTGTGCACTGGGTTTGATCCCCAGCACTACCCCCACCAAAATAATGCTTTTTTCTCCACATTATGTACAACCACAAGACTAGGATCCCAATTAGAAAATTTATACTCCATGTTTGTATAAATACGTCAAAATAAACTCTACTGTCATATATATCTAAAAAGAACAAATAAAAAACAATGCTTTTTAAGAAATGGTATATTCATAGGTCATTTCAACACATTTAACAACAGTATACTATAGGTGTTGTCCAATAGTTGGTGTATCTGTTTGGTTCTATCACACATGCACATGAGCCTATGTGTATTATTCAAAAATACAGTGTCCTGTACTAGAAATAAGAAATAATCTTGTAAGGTGATTGCATCACAACTAAAATATAAAAATATCCAACAACACCCAAGATATACTTTCTTCATTATTATGTTCATTCAACACAATTTGTTCTTTCTTACAAATTTAAAGAGGAAACACAGGATTTTCTTTCTCATACCATGTTTCTAGTGGATTAGTGGCTAGATTTGGCTATTGGTAATATAAATAGAATTAAAGTTCTGGAACTGGTAAGATTGATTGCCTCCCCAAGTTAGAATTTTAATATGCTGTAAAATAAACTCTGGCTGTAGTCCATCTGTGTATATAATTCATAGAGTTATTATATTAGGTTTAGGAAGCGAGGACAAGATATGTGCTTTATTAGCAATGTTGAATAGAAGCTCATTTAATGTTTGATGATTTACTACAGAACTTTGTGAACAAATGCCAATGTAATTTCCCCAAAGTCAATATGGAAATGCACTGTGGGGCTTGCTTTAACTGAACAAGTTTGATTTTTATGGTAGAACACATTCCTGTGTTTCTTTGTTGTTTGAAAGAATTGATGGAGCGTTGAACCCCTGACAAGTAAGTCTTCATCTAGCTGTTTCTTGCATATTGTCAATGTCAGGGAGCTCATTGCTTAATGAGTCAGCCTGTTCCTTAATCAAGAACCCTAGTTGCTACAAAGATCTGTGTTAACCCTTTAAATCAGTGTTTCTGAAAGTATGAACCCTGGATCAGTGGCATCAACATCATCACGGTAACTTATTAGATATGTAAATTATCTGACCTCCATACCAGATTTTCCAAATCAGAAATTCTAAGAATGGGGCTGAGCAACATTTTAACAAGCCACCCGGTAATTTTAATACATGCTGAAATTTGAGAATCATTGGCCCATATGTGATCCCACACAACAAAATTAACAAGGATACTGATTATTATAACTCTTTGGATTGAAAATATCAGAAATATAGCTATATTTAAATAATTAAATAACCTAATTATATTTAAATCCTGTGTTCCTTCTCTAAATTTGTGAAAAAGAACAGATTGTATTGAACAAACATAATAATGAAAACACAAATAGGTTTACTAGATATTGTTATATTTTCATTGTAGTGCAAACACTTCTAGGATTCTTTATTTCTAGCACATAGTACTATTTTTTGCTATTGTTTGTTTTGGGGTTTTTTAGCTTGCTTGTTTGTGTAGTGCTCAGGATTGAACTTGGGACCTCATGTATGCAAGGTAAGCACTGCTACCACTGAACTATATCCCTAGCCTGAGTATTTTGTATTCTTAAGGAAGATGTCCTGGCTCAGGTGCAGCCAATAAAACCAGGACAGACATACCAATTGTTAGCATAAAATGGAATACCTGTGAGGCTCAGGATAACAGTGTACCTCATAAGAGCAAAAGAATTTATTAAAATCTACAGAAACTGAGCTTGTAGGACTGGAAAGAAGAAATGGCTTGCTTTCCTTTTTGCTCACTTATGAGTGCTCTTAGTAGCTCCATCTCCCACCCATCCACAAGCCTACCTATCACTCATTTCTCTCTGTCTCTGCTTGTTTGTTTCCTCTTCTGCAGCAGACAGGCTTCTGCTCAAGGTGAAGACGGCCACCTCCTCACCCCACAACTCACACACAAACTCTCCCATCCCTTTGGGACCTGACTTCAGAGGCAAAACTATGCTTCCCTAGGCTAGAAATCAAGAAATCTCCTTGCATGCCTGTAATCCCATCATCTTGGGAGGCTGAGACAGGAGGATCATGAGTTCAAAGCCAGCCTCAGCAACTGTGAGGCGCTAAGCAACTCAGTGAGACCCTGTCTCTAAATAAAATACAGAATAGGGCTGGGAACATGGCTCAGTGGTTGAATGCCCCTGAGTTTAATCCCCTGAAACCAAAAAATAAAAATAAATGAATAAAAATAAAGGAAGAACTAAGAACTACTAGGGCTGGAAGTATTAGACAAAGAAAGGCACTGGGTAGATAAATAGCTACTATTTAGCCTATTACACAAGCTATAGTCAATGTTACTTTGAGAAAAGGAAGTTTATAAAGACCGGTTGTCTTGCCCAAATCTCTCAAATCAGTGAAAATTTAAACTAGAAAAGAAAGACAAAATAAAAGAAAGGAAGAAGTGTATTAATATTTAAGACTATCCTATAGTCACTTATTTAAGGAAGACCCTCCTAGAAAAGTTTAGTTTGAGTCTTAAATCAATGTATTTGTACTGAACTTTCTCCTGATGGAAAAAAAATAGTTTTATAAAAATAGTTTCATGGGTCTGCAGTAAAACAACAGTGAAAGAAATATAATTTTTCCTATTACAGAAAGACGGTTAAGATTTTTTTGCATTTATGTCATTCAAAAATGATTGTTACAAACTTCAAACTTGGCAGGAATGTACTCCCAGTAGAGGAAGGGAAAAAAATCAAGCCAATCTAAAGTCATGAAGATTTAAATAATATATCTAAGAACAAGCACAGAATAGAACATTTTATGGGTTTTTACAAGAATTTTGACTTACAGCTTACTGATTCAAAAATTTTCATTTAAGGATTCTCCTTTAGCAAAATTTTTAAAAATGTGCCATCTACCTAACCTCAAGAAGAAAATAATGTTAATGAAGCATACAAGTTAGGAACATATGTGATCAGAGTCTAAGGAATTCCAAAGATTTTCATAGTAATATTCATTTGATCTCTTCAGCCATAAGCTAGTCTTCCCACTTTTCCTTTGAACAATATCATAGCACATTATGGTTTATATTTTTAGGGTGTAATATAAACCATATTAAATGTGCTATATAGCTGAATCAACATAAGAACTGTAACTCTGGAATTTCCTGATTCTCGAATGTCTAAATTCATAACATTGTTGAGTTATACCATTTATGGACAGGTTTATTAAAATAAGCACTATTCTAAGTTTGGTTTTTACTTTTCAACTTTCCATTGCTTCCTACCGATTGGGCCACTGTGCCTCTCTAATAGCTTCTGACCAGGGCTATAAATGTCACACAAAATAAGAGTTGAGGTAATGTGGCACTACATGGATTCTGAGACTGAATATTCTATATGAAGTAATTTTTTGTACATTTTTAAAATCAGTGTTGTCTCTTCTCCAAATTTCTGTCAAACAAGCAGGACAGAAGGCTATTGCAAAAGTCAAGAAACATTAGTGGCTCTTCTGTAAAGGTCAAATCTTGGTAAAACATGAGCTCTCTATTTTTCTATGACCTTTTGCAATAAATGTTAAATCTGAAACTGTAGATTAGTGGGATTAGACTTGGTTACCCTTTACTTAAAATTCCATTTTAGTAGATAATTGGCAAAAGTAAAATCAGAAAGCTTCATTTGGTTCGCCAGTTTGGACACTAAGTTGACACATTCCATTTTGCCACAAGCAGATTACTTTTGAAATGCTAAAATTCAAATCTTGGTATGGGTATCTCCAAAGCCATCTGGATCTACTCTCACCTGTCAGTTTCAACTGGGACTCAAAACTGATGACATTGGTTTAGCAGGAACATACAGAAAGCCGTCTTTGGCAGAGGTCAGAATCTTGCCTTTGGATAGGTTTTCTTCACAGCTTCTTGTGTGTTGGTTCAGTGTATTAACTTTCTTTTTTTAAAAAAAAATTAGTTGTAATTGGATACAATACCTTTATCTTACTTATTTTTATTTTTTATTTTTATTTTTATGTAACCTAGGGCCTCATATGTGCTAGGTGAGCACTCTACCACTGAGCCACAACCCCCAGCCCTTAACTTTCGCCTCTATTTGGAATTCTTGATCAATGTAGATTAACACATATGGTACTTTGATGATGAGTCTGATAATAATGACGATGAAGATGACTTCACAATCATTTAAGAGGCCCTACTATAAGCCAGCCACTACACCAGGCCTGGACTTTCTGACCCAGTATCCAAATCTATAATGTAAGTTAGCTCATATATTCATAAATAGGGGAAATATCAATATAGTCAAGTTTGTGTTGATGTATATGTGATTCCCCCAGCATGTTAGTATTTTTCAGCTCAATGTATCCTAATAAGTTTTAAACAAAAAGATGCCATTAAGTTATCCAGTACTAAACATGGGGCTCATTCATCGTATGTTATTCCTCTTGGCTCTTAGAAGTGCTTGTTGGAAAGTGTTCCTGGATCTTGGTGCATTTTTACTTATCTCTTTAACTTGGCAGCATCATCTCTTACTCATGTCCTATTCCACCAAACAACCATCAAAATCTCTCTCATTCTCTCTCTCTCTCTCTCTCTCTCTCTCTCTCTCTCTCTCTCTCTCTCTCTCATTAGCTTTAGTTATATATAGTATTGGGTTTATTTTGACATACTATACAAGCATGTAATATATTTGTTCTAATTTAGTCCCCAGTACTTCCCCTCTTCCTTCCACCTGTCCCCTTTCTTCTAGTGATCTTTCTTCTATTTACTTATAGTTTTTTAATTGATGCATTATCGATATGAATAAAGGTGAAATTCACTGTGATATATTCATATAAACAACCATCATCATAAAGAAGAGACTTGTAAGTTCACCTGTAGCTAGGCATAGTGGTACATGCCTATAATCTCAGCAGCTCAGAAGATTGATGTAGGAGGATCACAAGTTTGAGGACAATCTCAGCAACTCAGTGAGACCCTCAGTATTTGGGAGACCCTGTCTCAAATTTCTAAAATATTAAAAGGACTGGGACTCAGTGGTAAAGCTCCCCTGGGCTCAATCCCCAGTAACAAATACATAAAGTTTACCTGTAATCGTATTTTATTAAGATGGATGTCATTCACATCAGTGCCTTGGTTTCCAAGTTGAATAGGTCTTGAATGGCCTATCCCAACCCTGTTTTTTCCATAAACTCTGATTTTTAGTGTGAAATTTTGAAAAATAAGTGGTCTGTTGTTTCTGCACATAATGCCTATCCTTTTCTCACATAGTCTTACTCGGTTCTCTCTCTCTCTCTCTCGTAAGCAGTGGAGATTGAATACACAGGCCTCTACCATTGGGCTACATTCCCAGTCCTTTTTAATTTTATTTTGAGACAGGGTCTTGCTAAGTTGCTGAGGTTAGCCTTGAACTTGAAATTCTCCTGCCTCAGTCTCCCAAGTTGCTGGAATTACAAGCCTATGCCACCATGCCTAGGTTTTATTCAGTTGTTGCCACTATTATGGCATAGTTATTTTTCCCATTAGCTTGTGAAAGAGGACCAAAGTGAGAACACAGGCAGTAGAGTCATGGTAGGTTGGAACAGTGATCTGCCCTGCCATTCTCTAAGATGGACAGCACTTCCTTTTCTTTTATCATGGAAGATATTCCAGAATCTTTTTTGTTGTTGTTGTTGTGTTCCAGAAAAAGACCCATAAAAATATATTAAATATGTGGGTCAGCTGTAGCAAGCTACTTACAGTGCCAACGTGGGAGGCTGTAGAGTTCTGCAGGGGGGAACAAATGCCAGCCTGTGCCTGACCTGGCCTTGGTTTCATGATAGAGTGACAGAGCACATTCCAAGGGGAAAATAAAAGGATGTTGAAAATTCAAATAAAAATATAATCCCAGAAAAGATTTTCTATCATCTATTGAGTTCCTTTTAGAAATTGAATGTGATTTGAGGGAAGCACTATTGTTCTTCTCACAGATGAAAACAGTGCATTTTTACAGAAATTGTCTTACACAGCATGATCCTATTTTTATTAAAATAGAATACATGCACTAACTCCTTGGACAGTAAACATCAAAATATTCATGGTATTTATTAATATCTGAATGGTAGAATTATGGGCAATCTTTACTTTTTGCTAATTTATATTTTACAAAATGAACCAGCATAATTTTTCTAACAATAAATGGTGAAAATTACTTTTGAAAAAAAAATCTTTAGGAGAATTTTGTGATTTTTTTTTCTCTGAAAAAAAAAAACAACTGATTTTGTATTTGAAAAAGGTATTAATAATTTTTGGTACACCACCCTTTTAAAGATTGATATCACTCATTCTTGCTGTCCTCCCTGGAAAATGGTACAAATTCCATATTGAATTTTTTTTACTCTTTCAGCTTTTCACAACTGTGCTTTCCGATAGTTTTTCTTTCTTTCTTGTCAGCCCTGTCTGCTTCTGTAGTTGATGTTAGTTTGCTGCTCACCAAGTTCTCAAGTGCTTCTGGTTATGTAAGTGAATTAACTTCTTAGCTGCCCATTTGTCTTGTCCCCTTAGGATCACTATGGTCTATTTATTAGCCATTACCACAGTGGCTAATAAGAGAGATGTACTCTGGTTGAGATTCTACCTCGTTACCCATTTCTTTCTTTCTTTCTTTCTTTCTTTCTTTCTTTCTTTCTTTCTTTCTTTCTTTCTTTCTTTCTTTCTTTCTTTCTTTTAGTGTAAGGGTAGGATTAATTGAATAGTAATTGAATAGAAACAGGAACAGAACTCTTGCAATACAAGAAGGGACCTACTAGCAGTTTTCTCCATTGTTACCCATTTTTATGACATCCTCCTTGACCTTGTCTATTAGGTGCTACCACCTGGACCCTACTATTCCAGAATTCTCTCACCATCACTGATGCTAGAGCCTTCTGTTCTATAGCAGCAGAATGACCTCTGCCTTATGGAGGATAGCCATAATTACACTTTTGAAGATCCTCTTTGTCCTCTTCATTGGTGGATGCCTATTGCTTCAGTGAAAGGGATGTTTCTTAGACCACAAGCTCAGACCACATGAATTATTTTCTATGTCACATAATAAATCCATTCTTTTTTTTTCTTTGCATTCCAGGGATTGACCTCAGGGGCACTCACCCACGGAGCCACATCCCCAGCCCTATTTTGTATTTTATTTAGAGACAGAGTCTCACTGAGTTGCTTAGTACCTTTGAACTCGAGATCCTCGGGACTCAGGATCCTAAACCGCTGGGATTATAGACTGCGCCACTGTACCTGGCAATAAATTCATTCTTATACTTCTTCTCCCCAAGACTTTTAAACCCATTCTCAAAACTCCACAGGAGACAGTTGGAGCATCTCTACCCCATTTATTACAGGTCATGGTCATGCTCAGTTTTTAGGAGGCAATGCTGTACATGTAAGAGCACTGGCTCAGATGTCCTTGGCAGGATATGGAACTCATATTGAGTGAGATCACACTCATCTCAATTATTTATCACCTATCCATTCTCAGATCGTGCCCTTCCTTGTCCAACTCCCTGCACATCCACCCATCCGTATACTTTCCCATTTCCTGCTAGTACATATTAGCCAGCTCTTGAGGCAATGAAGGGAGGCAGAGCAGACCCTGAAGAGGATACTCAGCATCTTGTGAGGCAACTGCCTCAGTGAAGTCTTTGAGAAGTAGATCGTCTCTTGTCCTGTACCATAGGATAGTGTACAACATTTGATGACCTGGGGGCTCAAGATTTTATGACTCATTCACCTGAATATCTCCTTTTTCTATGTCCTAGTGTACCACACATTCCCTACCAGGGCTCTAACTTTGGTATTGGAGTTGTGCATTCACTATGTGTTGTGGCTCTGCTGTGCTCATATTTAAATCATGGGTCCAAGTTACCAAAGACAAAAAACATTTCAATGCCACCACAAAGGTCTTCTGACTTTCACATCATGTCTTACATTGATAGTTGACAAACCTGAGCCTATTATTTTCTTTTTAAATCTGCTAATGCTGTTAAAAACCAACTCCACATTACTGTGGTTTGAATATCCCCCCCACCAAACTCATGTAGGAGCTTAAATCACTAAAGTCAAATATTAATGGTATTGAGAATGAAAATTTAATCCAACCAGTGATTAGAAGTGAAACCTTTGGAAGTGATGTGATTAGATTAGATTTAGGCCTTTGGGGTAGGACCCCAATGATTGAATCTTATTGACTTTATATGAAGAGACCAGGGAGACAGAAAAATATACATATGCTCCTGCCATGACACAATGCAGCTAGGGCTTCCACCATGCTTTTTGAATGTTGTACCTCCAAATAAACATCTGTCTTTTATAAAGTAGCCTGCCTCCAGTAATTAATTAATTAATTATGTTTTTAGTTGTTGATGGACCTTTATTTTATTTATTTGTATATGGTGCTGAGAATCGAACCCAGTGCCTCACGCATGCTAGGCAACTGCCACAACTGCAGCCCTCCAATAATTATATTAACAAAAAGCTAACTGAAATGACAGCCATACAACCCACATTGTACCCAAACCATTCAAGTGCCATTACTATGACATATGCATTCACCTGCATCTTACCCCAGTCCATAACTGGTGAAAATATTAGGGATCAGTAGTTACTAAGCACATCACCTACACCAGACAGAGGTCCTTATCTGATGACTTGGACTGGTGAATGATCAAGACTCTTTTCTGAAGGCTTCCTTTTAAGATCATGTCTGGTTAACCCTCTTAGACCGAGTTTCCCTAAAAAGTAGAAGGTAGAATAAGAATTTCAATACAAGGGGGCTGGGGTTGTGGCTCAGCGGTAGAGCACTTACCTAGCATGTGCAAGGCCCTGGGTTCAATTCTCAACACCACATAAAAATAAATAAATAAAGGTATTGTGTCCAACTACAGCTAAAAATATATACATATATATTTAAAAAAAGAAAAAACAAGAATTTCAATACAAGTAGTTATTTGGGGAAGTGATATCAAGGAATGGAGGACTGCGAAGAGTAAAACGGAAGGAGGGAAAGCCATCCAGAGGTGGGTTAAGTCCATCATTACAGTAGGTAACTGGAATTCCATCCTGCCAGGCACTCTGAGGGTCCATGTAAATTACGAACATCTTGCACTGGTCAAGGGTTGCTCCAGGAAATGAAACTCCTTCTAGGTTTGCACAGCCATTGGGTCAGAATGGCTGAACAGTGTCTACAGGAAGCCCACAGGGTAGAAGTGAAAGAAATTGAGAAAGATGTGATAAAGGGAAGGGAAGGTGCTGATGGGTCACACCTGCCCATTACTGATGGCATTCTTAGTGATTAGGAAGGCTACTGCTGCCAGCTGGCCCCACTTAGCCCCACTAGTTAGTACCAGTCACATCAATTGCTAGAATAAAAGGGTGGTCCAACAGCATGCAAGACATGTAAAAGATAGGTCGCCTCTCACAGAACATTGCCTCCCACCATTCTCTTTGATGTCCTATTTCATTTACCCATTACTCTGATTCTCTTTTAGACACAGTCTTAAGGGAGTCTTTCTCCATCTGTGAAGATTAACTAAGAGCACTATTCATCCAGTTCCTCTGTAGTTTCCTTCATGAATTATCAGATAACAACTCCTCAGGTTGTTTCTCCTATTACTTTACTCTGATCATAAAGTATAACTCATTGACGATGAAGCTTTCTTAGGTTAGGTCTGCTGAGGCATGGAATCTGAAATAGACATTTGTGGGCAGGAGGCTTATTAGGGAGTATTTTTGGGACCAGCACCAATGAGAAGGGAAGGAAATATGATTGGATAGAGGGAGGAGGAGTGCTAGGGGTGAAGACGTAACAAAAGCCAAGCTGCAGACCAGGAGCAGTAGAGATAGCCTTCCTAGCCCCACTTTGATACAAAAGGACTGGACATTTGTATCCTGCATCTGTTAGTCATTGGCTGGAAACTGGCTCCAGGAAGGGTATGTCCTTGGGTGAGGGACTGAGAACTTTTCCAGGACAGTGATTCAACTGAGAGTCCTCAGTAGCCAACACTCCCAACAGCTGGGGAAATGGTAACTAAGTTCTGAAGGAAAGATCTGAGTAGTGCCTCCCAGTATTAACTATAGTCTGCCCTGATGATTGGATTACTTTCTTTGTAAATTACATTTTGTAAAAGTTCCTCTAAGATTTTTTAAAAATATTTTTGTCAATTTTAATATATTTTTTGTTCATCTTTATGTATATGTGGTGCTGAGAATTGAACCAGTGTCTTACACATATTAGGCAAGTGCTCTACCTCTGAGCTACAACCCTAGGCCCTCCTCCAAAATTTTGATTAGTTCTTTTTCTGAGACCTCTAAGAGGAGCATTGGCAGGAAAAATCACAGCTTCTGTCACTGCAGTAATGGATCCTGAGACTCCTGTTGATTCTTTCTCTCTTCTATTACCCATTCTAGATTCCCCTCCCCTGTGGCTAGCATCTGTTGGTCTCAGTGGTATATATGGTGGTGACCTAGACCTTCATCTTTTTTAATAGGGTCTCAGTATATTGCCCAGGCTGGCCTTAAGTGATTTTCCTCTCATCCTCCTCAGTAGCTGAGACTACAGGCGTGTGCTAGCATGCTCATCTGACACTCATCTTTGATGGGCCTGAGACTCTCGTTGCCATGTCCTTCTCAGGCTACAACTATGACACTTGTACATTTACAATCAAAATTAGGAACAGACTGGTTGTGGTAATTCCAGCAACTCAGCAGGCTAAAGCAGGAGGATCACAAGTTTGAGGCTAGCTTTGGCAGCTTAGTAAGACCCTAACTCAAAATAAAAAGGACTGAGGATGCAGCTTAAGGGTAGAGCATCCCGGTTCAATACCCAGTACTAAAATAAAGCAGGGAAGCTGAGGGTGTAGTTCAGTAGAGTACTTGCCTAGTGTACACAAGGCCATGGGTTAAATTCCCAGCACTGCACAAAAAGAAAGGGGTGGGGGAGTCCCTTGGAGACCCTGGGCACCATGCACACACATTTTTTTTCTAGTGCAATGCATTGTAAAACAATGCAGAGCTTCTCACCTACTCCTGGTGATAAAAGTCAGTTACTCTTATTGAGTCCCCAGTATGATACATCCCAGAATGATGATTCCTTTTCTTCTCTTGTCTCTTAAAACAAGAAGCTGAAGTAATTGGGCATGCAACTATAGCTTTAAAGTTTAATAGGATGCTTGCTGTGTTTCTAGTGAAAATGGTTTCCTTTTAAGATCTAAACTCTATACCCATGGAGTCTAGAGCTGCAAAGACAGGAAGCACAAGTACCTGATAGTCACTATAGTCACCTACTTCTACCTTGTTTCCTAGACCCAAGTACTCTTCCTATTGGGAATATAGCACCTCATATTGATATCTGATTTAGGGTATGTCCTGCAACCTGGAAGATGATGTCCTATCTTCTCAAGTTATCATCTCCAAGCCTGAGCTTCAGTGGCCCCATCAAAGGTCATTCCATCCCTGTTTTAGTCAATTTTTTCACTACTGTGACTAAAGGACCCAACCAGAACAATTGTAGAAGAGGAAAAGTTTATTTGGGGGCTCACGATTTCAGAGTTCTCAATCCAGAGACAACTGGCCCCATTCCTTGGGGCTTGAGATGAGGCTGAACATAATGGCAGAATAGAGTGGTGGAGGGAAGCAGCTCACATCATGATCAGAAAGCAGAGAAAGTGTCCACTTGCCAGATACAAATATATACCCCAAAGCCACGCCCCAATTCCCACCTTTTCCAGCCACACCTTACCACTTCAGTTACAACTCAGTTAATTCCTACCAGGGGATTAATTCACTGATTGGGCTAAGACTCTCATAACCCAATCATTTCTCCTCTGAACCTTCTTGCCTTGTCTCACACGTGAACTTTTGGAAGATACCACATCTAAACCACAACAATCCCTTTAACAGACTGATAGAATCTGGATAATATAGTACCTGGTAGGACTAGTTGGTCCTGCTGGGTGCAATGGTGCACACCTATTAATCCTAGCTAATTGGAAGGCTGAAGCAGGAGGATGGCAAGTTTGAGGCCAGCCTTGGCAACTTAGTGAGACCCTGTCTCAAAAAAACAACAACAAAAAAGTTGATCTATGGTCATATATTTAGTTCTACACTCCTTGAATGTAAGTGGGTCCCCTGAATGAATACAATGTAATATGAAATTCTATATTGGTGGATCACATATTTTGTAATCATTTAGAAGGTGGTAATGGCTGACACCCTGAGGGTGAGAAAAGCAAACCCTCTTCCATATGTATGGATTCTTATCTAGATCAATTGCTGCCCCATCAGCAAAGAAAGGATCCAATGTAAAGTTGCTGCCAAATGGTTAATTGGCTTCAGATGAAAGATGGCAAAATACTGAATATACATATTGATGTTAAATCAGATGTTTGGCAATCGTAGCTAGAACAGCCTTGCTGAGTGGGAATCCATGCTGTTAGCCTGTCTATAGCCTACATTCCCAGCCACCATTGCTACTCTGTTCATGTGCCCATTGTGCTAGAAATATGGTGGCTGAAGACAAGTGGTGACTGATAACTACCTATTAAGCCATTCTGTCTACTTGATTCTTCAGTGCCTGCTACGTGGTGAAGCTCTCTGACAGATACTGACAATGGGATTCAAAGGCGTTCACACTTTGAGCCATGGCTGTTCTCCAGATGTCTTTTCCCCTAGTCTTCCAATCTTTATTCCCCTTGGCTCCTGAACAGCCAGTGAAGCAAGCTTCCAAAAGTATTTGACCAGACCCACTACCCAGAAATCTGATGAATGATAGGATTTCCTTTGATACCTATCTTTTTTTTTACATTCTTTACTGTAAGATAAGAGTCTTTTCATGATGCCAACTGACTTTCTGACTTTTGATTAATCACCCTCAGCCTTTCATCATCTCTCTCCAATACATCAAATGTCCATAGCAAAAGCCATTTATTTCCAGAGTTCATTTTTTTTTTGTACCAAGTATTGAACCCAGGGAGCTTAACCACTGAGCCACATCCTCAGCCCTTATTATTTGGGGGACAGAGTTTCACTAGGTTGCTTACAGTCTCATTAAATTGCTGAGGCTGGCTTTGAATCTGTGATCCTCTGACTCAGTCTCCTGAGCAGCTAGAGTATAGGTGTGTGCCACTGCACCTGGCTTCCATAGTTCTTAGAAATACTACTTCCACTGAACTTCTTGAATGCCTGAGATAATGCCTCTGCATTGCTTTTTACTAATATCCCATCTCAACTGACCACCAGTGAAAGCTCTAACATTTGTATGGTAAACACTATCCATGCTCCACCTACCACTAGTGATGGTGTCCTTATGGTGTCCTGTGAGTAATATAGCCCTAAAATTCATTTTAGAGTCAGTTTCCTCAGACTATTCCCAGGACCAACTCTCTTATGTCAGAGTCTGAGACAGAGATTAGCATACAGTACATTTCTGGCAAGGGGTGAAGGATATCATCAGAGTAATATCAAGAGTATAAGAAAGACTATAAATGCATTCTACTGTCATGTATAACTAATGAAAACAAATAAAATTTAAGTTGTGGCTCACTGGTAGAGCAATTGTCTAGCATGTGCGAGACACTGGGTTCGATCCTCAGCACCACATAAAAATAAATATCCATCTACAACTAAAAAAAAATTTTAAAAAGAATATATGAAAGAAGAAGAACTGAGCAGAGGGAAGAGATGAACTGCATTGAGATCACAACAAAGGCCTCAGATGATTATACAGAGTTCTGGGGATAAGACGTGGGCCACTTCAGGGGGAGGGTGTAACTTGGGCAAAGTGGCTCTCTTTGGTTAATGGCAAGTCACAGAAAATAATTCAGAGAAGAGCATTCAGTCACCACCACTCCCAAAGCAGAGTGAATCAGTTCTTCAGTCTTGAAAGGGCCTATGGGCACCATGCCATAGCATCTTCCACATAAGACAAATTCTTCTTTCTCAGATGAAAAGAACTAATGAGCATAGAAGTTTCTCCATTATAAGGAAGGAAATTTAGCCCAGATAAATAAGACCTAAAAATATCAGCAGTATTAATAACATGGTAATTGTGAATGATTTCATACAATCCCAAAGTTGAAAAGAGGAAAAAAAAAGTATCTTCTCTCACCCAAGGATATTCAACAATATATATATTCACCCAATATATATATATAGATATTGTTGTTGTTTATTCTTTTCTGTAATAATATATATTCAACAATATATATATATTCACCATATATATATATATATACATATATATATATATATATATATATATTGTTGTTGTTGTTGTTTATTCTTTTCTGTAACAATGGCATGATCTTCTAAACTTCCTATGAACTTTTATAAAGACAGGACTGAAAAACTATCCAAGTTTTGACACAGGGCATTTAAAAATGTATTCTCCAGCAACATATTTTGGCAGAGATGAGGACAGGGTAGCCTTTCTAAATAACTCTTCTCTAAATGAATGATATTGCTTTTATACCTTCGTGCCTTTGCACATTCAGTCTTTCTGCCAGAATGTCCTTTTTTTACCCCTTGTCTTTCTCCAGACCTCCATTCATTCTTTAAGAACTTCATCAAGTATTCATTCATCCACAGGGTTACCATATTTAGTAAATAAAAATAGAAGATACCCAGCTAAATTTGAATTCCAAATAAACAACAAATAATTTTTAGTATAAGTATGTCCAAATAGAACATGGGCTGCTCTATTCCCATGGGCTTTACTTAGCATCTCTATTCATTCCTCAAATATTTGTTGAACATCTACCACATGCCAGAAGCTACTGCGTATTGGCCCTGTAGCAGTGAATAAAATAATTCCAAATGCCTGCTCTCATTGAGTTGTCATTCTAGTGGATGCAGTCAGACAATAATAAATAGACAAGTAAATATGCAATAGTATCCTTAGAGAATAAGTAAATAAAATGAGTGCAGGAGGATCGGGAGTGTTGAGGCTGTACGTTTTATAAAGAGCTGTTTTATAAAGAGCTCGTTGGTAAAGTGAAATTTAAGCTGAGGCCTGAGAAAAGTGAGAAAACAAGCCAAATGAAGATTTAGGGGAGTGCATATTCTAAGAGAGTGAACCCCAAATACAGAGTCCCCACGGTGGAAGTATGTTTGGCATATTTGAGGGACAGTAAGGAGGCTAGTGTGACCGACGACACTGAGAAAATGCTGTTAGCTAGGAAGTAAGGCCCAAAGGGTTTGTGAGGGCTTCAGCATGTACTCAGGAAAGAGAGCAGACACATGATCACATTTCATGTTTCAGACAGAGCAAATATTAATTTAATAAATATTTGCGAAATAAATGACTTCTGTGTTGAAACTGCACTCTTCTGTGGGAACAAGCAGTCAGGAAAGAAACAGGCCAATAGTAAAGCCAATCATTAACACAGGGTAGAGAATATGATAGTTGGGATCATGGCCAGCAGAGATGGATCCTGAGCCTACTGTGAACACATAGCTGATATGATTTGCTGATGGGTTACACGTGACGTGTGCTGCAGTTTAGATCTGGAAAATTTCCAAAAGATTCATATATTAAAAGTTTAGTCCCTGTTTTGATGCTGTTGAGAGGTGGTGAAAACTTTAAGAGGTGGGGCCTAGTGGGAGATCTTTAAGAGATTGGGGGCATGCCCTTGAAGGGGAACTTTTCCTCTTTTTCAGTTGATTTTCTCAAGTATTTTGTTACAGTAACAGAAAGCAGCACAGGGTATAAGTTAAAGAATCAAGATAGGGCTTGAGTCTTTGGAGGGAGGGTGTTGCCATTTGTTGAGAAGAGAGAAACAAAAACTGATGATATACAATAAGGGAAGATGTAGAAATTAGGAATTCTACTAGTTTTGTTAATTAGCTGTTAATTTTGATATGCCAATTAGAAATCCAAGTGCAGATATTGAGGTAGCCACTGGATATTAAAGTCTGGAGTTCAAAATAGAGATTGGGAGACTGGAGTTGTAGCTCAGTAGTAGAGTCCATGCCTAGCACATGTGAGGCACTGGGTTCGATCCTCAGCACCACATAAATAAAATAAAGGTAGTGTGTCCATCTCCAAGTGAAAAAAAAATATTAACAAAACAAAATAGAGATTTGGGTTGGCTGGAGATATAAATTTGGGAGCCATCAGCATATACATATGGTCAGTATACTAAAATTGTGGATTTGGATGAGATCTACTGGGATGTGGGTGTAGATAGGGAGAGGTCCAAGGATTGACCCCTGGGGTCTCTGGGTTTTTAGAGGTTTGGGGAAATAAGTGGAAACAGAATGAGTCATCAGTTGAGTAGGAGGAGAACCAAGAAAGAGCATTCCAGTTCCCAAAGCAAAAAGAGGTGTTTCAAGAAAGAAAGCCTGATCATCTGTGTCACATGTTTCTGAGAGATAAGGTTAGATAGAGCCTGAACACTGGGTTTAGCAAACCGGGGAATTACTGACACCTCAATAATAACTACCTCAGCAAGATGATTAGAAAAAAAGCTTGATTGGAGATTCAAGAGAGAATGGATCCGGTTGCAGTAGTGTACATCTGTAATCCCAGTGACGAGGAGACTGAGGCAGGAGGATCACAAATTCGAAGCCAGCCTCAGCAAATTAGCAAGGCCTAAAAGCAACTTAGTGAGACCCTCTCTCAAAACAACAACAACAACAACAACAAAAATGAAAATGGGGGCTAGGTGTGTGGCTCAGTGGTAGTGTACTTGCCTAGCATGTGTGAGGCACTGGGTTTGATTCTCAGCACCACATATAAATAAATAAAATAAAGATCCATTGACAACTAAACAATATTAAGAAATAAAATAAAATACAATAAAATAAAAAGGGAAGTAGCTCAGTGGTAATGTGCCCCGGGGTTCAATCTCTAGTACCAAAGAGGGAGCAAGAGACAGAGAAAGAGACAGAGAATGGGTCAGAAAACAGAGATAGTAAAGATGGACCCCATTTTCAAGGAGTTTTATATAAGAATGATCTAAAACATGAAGGGGGTCAATTGTGTCTTTGGAGATGAGGGAAACAATAAAATCAGGAGCAAAATTTTCCAGCAGAGGAGAGAGAAACCAGTACAGAAGTAGAGACATTGGCCTGCGACAGAAGCACAGGACCATGTCCAGAGCGACAGGAGGGAAATAAAATCATGCATATGGGAGAAATGCAGGGAGGAGCAGAAGGGGTGGGAGGCGCAATCATGGGGGAGTTTTTATCATCATTCCTATTTCCTTAGTGAAATCAGAAGCAAGGTAGGTGTAAAGAGGAGGGGGATCTGTCATTAGTTTGGAGAGAAGGAAAGGTGGGACAGTCAGGAAGGAGAGTGAAGAAGTGCACTGTGCAGATACAGGGGGATGCCATGCAGCCCTCAGGCAGCTTGGGATCAATGATTGTGAATTTAAATTGGGATCAACAGCCTGGTTGTGTGTTTTTCTTTACTCACATTCAGCTGTCCAAGTGCAGGCAAAGAGTAGCCAAAAATTAGATAGAAGCAGGGGTGGAATTTTGGCAAGCAAACAATTCAGAGGGGGAGAGAAGCCAGGGAGTCTAGTGCGTGGGCAAGGGAATGTTTACAATGATTGCCCAAGAAATCTAAATCGGGTTAGGAGGGAGATGAGGACATCAAAGGGGGCAGTACAGTGAACAGGTGGTGGGATCAGTGAATTGGAGGACCCAGTGGGGTTATGGGATTACTGGAATCAAGAGAAAGAGTTGGAAAAATAGAAAGTGGCACTCAGAGTTAGATCCTTGAGGGTGAGTGTAAGGAGGGCTTGCAGTTCTTGGTAATATTAAGTCTAGGGTATGACTAAGGGAGTGAGTGATTGAAATAGGGTAGAGATCACTGGAAGAAAGAAAATCAAGGAACTGAGCGGCCTGAGAGCTAGACAGGCCTCTACCAATAAACCCAAATCACCAAGAATTGCGTTTTGGAGAGCATGACAGTGAACCAGTGGATTAACTTCCTATTGTTACTCTAATAAATTATCATAAACTCAGTGGCTTAGCAAAATACCAATGTATTCCCTTATAGCTATTGAGGTCTGAAATCTAAAATCAGTCTCACTAGGTACAGTCAAGGTGTCAGTGGCTGGTTTCCTCTGGGGGCTCAAGGGAAGAACCCACCCCCTTGCCTTTTTTTCCAGGGCCCAGAGGTTGCCCACATGCCTTGGCTTGTGTCTCCTTCTTCACGAGTGTCTCATTCCAATCTTTGTTGTTCCAATCTTTAGTTCCTTCTGCTGACTCTGACCCTCTTGCCTCCCTCTTGCAAAGACACTTGCCACCACATTGGTCTCACCTGGGTAATCCTACCATCTCAACACCTTTAACAATTATGTCTACAAAGTCCCTTTTACCACCTACATATTTACAAATTCCCAGGTTTAGAACATGGACCTCTTTGGGGAAAGAGGCTTTAGCCTGCCACAGCCAGCAATATTTCTTCTTTTGTGAAGATTTTCTTGATTCTAATTATCCCATCCTATCTCAGGCTGAGCTGATAAACATTCCCTTTGGGTCATCTTCTAAGAACATTCCTGTATTGAAAGCTATACTTTCATTTATTTATTCATTTATTTATTTTTAGTTATTGTTGGACACAATACTTTTATTTCACTTTTTTATTTTTTTTAATGTGGTGCTGAGGATCAAACCCAGGGCCTCGGGCACGCAAGGCGAGCACTCTACCGCTGAGCCACAACCCCAGCCCCCAAAAGCTATACTTTCTTTAATTGAATATTTACTATGTTTGGTTCTGGGTTAATTGCTGTTCATACAAATAAGATTCAACACCTCAACAGTTCTCACCTTAATTGCGAATGTTTGTCTACCTTTCCAGATAGACTGCAGATCACACCAGGACAGAACTACTCAAACATCTCCATATCCTAAGTGCCTGTCATGGCACCTAACACATAATATGCACTCAGTGGACTTTTTAAATTACTAAGTGACCTCTAGTTGCCTTTAGTAATAGAAACACTTTCTATAAGTGATTTCATGCATGTGAAAAGAAACTATTTTTACCTGGGTACTGTGGTACATACCTGTAACCCAAGCTACTTGGAAGTCTGAGGCAGGAGGATCACAAGTTTAAGGCCAGCTTCAACAACTTAGCAAGACCCTGTCTCAAAATGAAAAATAAAAAGGCCTGGGAATGTAGCTCAATGGTAAAGTACCCCTTGTTTCAATATCTGGTACCAAAAGAAAAAGAAAGAGGGGCTAGGGCTGTGGCTCAGTGGTAGAGCTGCTTGCTTAGCATGTATGAGGCACTGGGTTCGATCCTCAGCACCACATAAAAATAATACATAAATAAAATAAAGATATGAAAGAAAGAAACTATTTTCATAATCCTACTACAGTTTTTGAAAACATTAAATTAATATTCCTTAATGTACATATGTATCATTTTACTAATCTAAATGCCCATGCCTGGAACCAGAGGCCAGACTTCTATGTATTATGTTTTGTTAAATATCCACCAACTAACATTTGATTTAGGAGCACTTTAACATGAAATTTTCAGGTTCTACCAAGGATAAATTTGGGAAATTTAGATTGGGTCATATCTCCAAGGAATTTGCCTAAATTAAAAATGAAAGTATCATCCATTTCTTGTTCAATCAACAGACACTAAAATTATGAAAGCAATCATAAAGGAAAACCTCAATTACTCAAAGGGAGCCTGGAAAAGTAATAAATAATATCACATACAAAAAGCTACTATAGGGGCTGGGGATGTGGCTCAAGCGGTAGCGCACTCGCCTGGCATGCATGCGGCCCAGGTTCCATCCTCAGCACTACATACAAACAAAGATGTTATGTCCACTGAAAATTAAAAAATAAATATTAAAAAAATTTTCTCTCTCTCTCTCCCTCTCTCTTAAAAAAAAAAAAAAAAGCTACTATAGCCAGGTGCTGTGGTGCACGCCTGTAAGCCCAGTGGCTCAGGAGGCTGAGACAGAAGGATCATGAGTTCAAAATCAACCTCAGCAATTTAGTGAGGCCCTAAGCAATTCTGTGAGATCCTATCTGTTAATAAAATATTAAAAAGGGCTGGGAATGTGCCTCAGTGGTTCAATTCCCAGTACCCTCCTCCCTCTTCACAAAACCTACTGTAGATACTTGTAAAATTCATATCCTTTTATAATTATTACCTTAAAGAAATAAAAGATAACAGATTCAAATGGAGACTTTGATATCTACAGGTATAGATAATGGTGAAATTGGATTCTGGGATACTGAGTCTATTATAAATTGTTTGCAAAGTGAATTATTAAAGCATAATTTGTTTTTTGACCAGATAAGTTGCTTCTTTCAGCTGGTAATCCTACAATTGTGGGTATGTTCCTTATAGATTGCAAAGACCTGCATCACAACTTCAATCTAATAGTTGATCAGCTACCGACATGAAAAAGTGTCAGAAGACTTCTGTCCTCAAAATTATTTAGACTCTATTCTGATTTATGAACCATAATCTTTGCCAAATTGTGATAACTAAATAATACTAGCAGTATTTTCCCATGGAATGTAGACAGATGTTTGTCCATCCCATTTAAAAAAAAAATACTCCTCAAGTTATAAGCCAGCATACTGAATATTCCTTCAAAATGCCAGGCCTATTTCTTTTGATAGGGTCATATGTCTAAATATAGACATTATGTGAAGCACAAACATATTTCAGGCAATAGAGGAGCAGTGGTCACAGGTATTTTGTTTTAGCTCCTCAAGAAAATCATGCAAAACAACTTAAAGCTACTGTAGATACTTGTAAAATTCATATCCTTTGCAGCATTTATCAATCATTCATCATTCATTAGACTTTGCTTCCAAAGACAAAAGCTATCCAAAGGCCAAGCACTAATGTTTCTATGAAGTATCATGCTTGCATTAGAATCAGAGTAGGTCTAGGTATCTACCATAAAGAAGCACAAGCACACATGAATAAAGAGACATTTGCAGGTGTGTTCATTGTGTAATTGTGTACATGTTGTAATTCTTACTAGTGCAAAAGGGAATGAGGTCAGATTCCATTTATCCTTGGGGAAAAATAGACACTGCATGGGATGCAAGGAGGACTCCTGGGGTGCTGGCAATGTTCTAGTTTTTGATCTGGGGGCTGATTACACAATCATGTTCTCTGTTTGGGAAACTTTGAACTGTGATAATTAGTGCACATTTCTTTGTATATGTTATACTTCCATAGTAAGTTTAGAAGCAATCAAAGAGCAAGAAATTTTTGAGCTCTTATGGAGTCAGCCTTGCTAGTCAGTTAAGGGCAGTCCCCTGGACTCAGAACAGTGGTTTCTCCTAGATGGATGTCAGAAACACAAATTCTCAGGCCCTGCCCCAAACCAACTGAATCAGAATCTGCATTTCACAAGATTCCTAGGTGACTTTATGTTATTTTACTTTAAATTTAAATTTATTTTAACTGACACATAAAAATTGGACAGATCAAGAGGGTATCGTGTAATGTTTTAAAACATACATACATGTGTAATGTTTAAATTGGGTATATATCTACTCTGGGTGATCTGAATGCACAGGGGCAGAAAAGTACAAGATGAGAATGTAATGAATGGGAGGATGGAGGAAAGTATAGGGCACTGTGGAGGACCAAAGAGGCCCCTCTCACCCCGGCCAGCTCAGTGAGTTTGCTCTCAAGTTCACTAAAGTGCCTAATTGCAAAAAATGTTGGTAGAGAACCTCAGGTTTGCTATGTCCTTTATTTCCATTTAGCATTTTAGCAAACAGCAAAAAATGGTTACAGTTAATGTAAAAGAAGCCTGAATTTCAGGCCAGAAAGTGCTGGTTTGATTCTATACTTGTTTAAAAAGATAAATGGTCTCTACAGCTAGGGACAAAGAAAACTAGGACAAGCACGAGGAGAACCTGATAGAAGAGTGCTTCACAAATAATTAGTGGCTAATTTTATCTCATCAGCTTACCTATTTTTTTTTACTATTCAGAGAAACTGAATTCCTAAATTGCAAAATATGATCCTGCCAGAAGAGCCCCCAAAATAATACTTAATGTCTAGTGCTGCTATATCATGTAACAAACACTGAAAGCAGGACAGCATGTCCCAAGTGTGAAGAGTTACTACTTTCCTTTTTCTTCTCCTACTCATTCCTATCATTGTATTTCTCTAGAATTTTTGCTCTTTTTAAAGACAGGATCATTAAAAATAAACTCTTAAGTGTTAATGATTCTAAACACCATGGACAGACTCTTTGTATGGCACACACTTTTAAAAAATCCTTGTACAGCAATAAATTGTTCTCATTATTATGCTCCTTTGCTAACTCATTTAGTTTGTGGTCCACTTTGACATGGAAGCACTTTCTCCTGTGCTTCATGCCACATTGAGATCACATTTCTGATTCCTCAAGTTTTAATGTGCATTGGTCTCTGCTGAGATTAAAAGCAGAGACATTAGACACATTGTTTGATATTTCAAAGGTATGTTGCATTCCATTCTTAACATTCAAATTGATTGCATCTTTTTTCTGCAAATGGGTGCCCTCTCCTAAAGTATGGAGCAATCTCAACATCTTTACCTAAATCAGGGATAAAGAACAATCCGTAAGGATGTCCTTGAGTTGATGAGGAGCCACTGAGAACCACTGTTTAGGACTTTTCAAGACTAATTATTACCAGTGTCATAGCTCCTGACTTTGAACATCATGGGACATAGATTTATTCAACTGCCTTATTTACATTGGTTACTTCACCCCACCCTCTATTGCCCAGCACCCACCACCATGTATTCTACCCCTTTAGCAAAAAAGGAAATAACATTGGTCTGGCATAATCCTTTTTTTTACCAAGCCATGCCTTGGCATTAAAAAATGTAAGGAAATAAGAACATTTTTCTCTGAGTCCTAGCCAACCTACTCTGCAGCAAACCCAGTGTGGTTTCTGAGCAGCATTCAATAAGTGGAACAGAGAACAGGCTGGGTCACCCCATGCCCGGAAACACGCACAGGGTCGGATATTTATTAGTAAAAGTGGCAAGAATGATTCAAGATCTGAGGTTACCAGGGGCTGAGAACAGCAGACCAGAGGGACAGGCAGCCGCCCTGGATATAATATGACCTTTTTCCACAATCCCACTCGGCACTTTGCTGGCTCACACTGAGCTACAGTCACCACCAGAGGAAGCTCCCAATTTTTTTTTTTTTTTATCTAAAACAGAAATGTGTAGAATCATCAGGTAAAGACAACTGCATACTCTAACAAGAAAGCATACGTTTCTCTGTGTTAAATTATAACTTAACCGTGCACAGGCAGGCCCCATAGACACTTGATAATTCTTTGACTCTGCTTTAACTTGCCCTGATAATTTACTTGTTGGATAAAATCCCTGCCATTTTCATGGGGCTCCCTGGGGAACTGTTTTCACTCCCTGAAATCACATCTTTTTCAAGAAGTAAGCCTCATTCTTCCTTCTCTAGTTCCGACTTGACAATAGCATATGCACTGTTTGTTCAAGGTCAAATATCTACTCTTTGCATATTGGATTCCTTTTAGTGACAGAATCATTGTTTTAATCGTATACAGCTAGACATTTGTGTGTGTGTGTGTGTGTGTGTGTGTGTATTCTTTCTTTAATGCAAGTATTCCTCATCCTGTGGCAAAAGAAAATTCCTGTTAAATTTCAGTACTAGAAAATAAATAAAGAAGAGAATTACATCTCTAATAGTTGCCTGAAGACTCTCACTTTTTAAAATTCCATTTTCATTAAATTCAGTGGATTGAAAATTGCTGGGTTCAAAGTGACAGGTGACAAGAGGCACCTGGCCTCCTTCTGGCTGAAGGAGCTACAGAGCTTAAGGAGCCCTGACCTCCTACCTGGTCACAGCAGTGACAGCCTGACTTCTTGCTTCAGTTGGCCCCCCTTGGCCCAAATGCAAGTGCTTCTAGACTAACTCCAGAGGTAATGATCCTTGCTCACTCACTTCTGTTCCAGTGGCATGATAGATGCCCGAGAACCAAGGTCCCAAATCCAGAAAGCTTCCCGCAAACCAAACCCCTCTCTCCTGTTTTCTTATGTCCCTACAGTACTTCTCCAAGCTTCAATCCCATGGTTCAAAGGCTCAATGTTCACCCTGCTCCCCGTGACACCTTCTATTTGACACTATGTCCTAACCTAGCCTCCTTGACTCTACCTTCTCTAGAACTCATCTCCCCCCCCAAAAGATTCTCACTTTTACAATCAACTCAGGTGATATGTATCTGTTTTTCACATGGAGCCTCATGTACAATATGGGATCTATATCAGTCCTAACATAGCTGAATTGGTTGCCCCTGCAGAGGAAATTTTTTTGACACCACAGAGGAAACACTGAATTCTACTATGTTTGATAATGTAGTTATCCTTGCAGGAATTTGCACTCATTCATTTGTGTGTATGTGGATGGAGATATTTGATAGATAGATAGATATCCATTTATTGAATGACTTATTTAAAAAACATTTGTTAAACATGGACCATACACCAAATAAGGAAGAGATAAAACAATATGGCTGCCCCCCGAAAGCTCACAATCTATGAAGTCAAATAAATAAAGATAATTATGCCTAGAAAACAATGAGAAAAAAACAGTCTGGTGAAATGCAAAGGATATTTCAGAATCTCTGAGAAGTATCTTACCCAGGTCAGAGGAATTAGGAAAGACTCTTGGATCAGGCTGGGGTTAGACCCAACCTATTACTCAGTAAGAGGCAAATATAGAATGAAGAAAGCAAGGGAAACCAAATTATATCATAGAAAACCAACTTAAAGGCCCATGAAGCCTCAGCCAACATAAGGAAAAGATTTATTTATCATGTTCTTGACAAATTAATCTGATCTTCAACAGGTAATTTCTTGCTGTGAGCACAAGCAAAATTATTAAAAGTGTTGGTTTGTGGTAGTTGCTAAGTCCTTAGAAGATGTTTTCAGGATTCCAGGTTCACTTTGTCTGCCTGCCTGCCTCATTAACTATTTTCAAAACAGATTTTCAGAGGAACCTTCAAGTTGGGTGTGGTGGTGCCATACCTATAATCCAAACAACTCAAGAGGCTGAGGTAGGAGGTTCACAAGTTGCAGGCCAACCTCAGCAACTTAGCAAGGTCCAAAGCAACTTAGCGAGATCCTGTCTCAAAATAAATAAAAAGGGCTGCTTACGTGCCTCTGGTTTCAATCCCTAGTACAAAAAAAAAAAAAACAAAAAAAAAAACAAATGACCTCCAAAGCTGAAAAGTTCAACATAATTCCAGGGATTACATTTGACTCTGTTAGCAGAATTGCATCCAGAATCTTTTTTTTTTTTTTTAGTTGTTGATGGAACTTAATTTAATTTATTTATTTATATGTAGTGCTGAGAATTGAACCCAGTGCCTCTCACACGAGAGGCAAGCACTCTACCACCAGCCCAACATCCAGAATCTTTCATATCTGAATATTCCTTACAGAGAAACATGAGCTATCTGGATTCATATGTCTATAAGCCACAGTACTGATCTACTTAGGTCTACTGCTTCCTACAAATAGAAAAGAAGGAAAAAAACAGTTTCCAGTCAAAATGAGATCAGCTCATCTGACCCACAAAAAAAAAATCCAATTAATTTACAATAAGACAATTAAGAAAATTCCCATGGAATAAGCTAGCTTGAGCTATTAACTAATCCTTAGTAAAACTTGGAATCCAAGTTAAGGGTTAGATGGCAATCTAAACATTGTTTGGATTTGGCTTTTTACTTCTATAAGAAGGGTCCCTAGTACTTTCTTAGTGAAAAAGGCTTACATTTTCTTAATTTTGTCATTATGAAGCTCCCAAAGGGCAGGAAGTGTTTGTATGTTTATTTGTTTGTTATACTCTCAGTGGTTAACTCTTAGAAAACAGAAGAAATTGAATAAGTATTCACTAAATAAATTTTACAAACCCAAATTTGAAGACAGGATGAATGGATAGGGAGGAAATAATCCAATCTCTCTGTTTGCAGAAGGTAGTGAATCATGTATCCCTGGCCTGGATCCAGCCACCTTAACCCATAGTTTAAGAACAAGTACTAATCCCCATTCAGAATGTCAATATTTAAAATCATGTTTATTTTCCGGGTAGGGTCTCTGTTTGTTTATGTTTCTCTCAATGTTGTGTAGTTCTGTTTGACTGCCCTTCAACTTGTTTGTCCACCCTGATGGAAAGCTTAGATGGAGTGGAAATGATGCCTATTTCAATGGCTTCATAGCACTCAAGTGGGTACTTAAAGGCACTATTTTGAATGGAGCTTGGGAGACCAAGAGTGATACCCTTTTTAAACGAATTGAAATACCAAACGAATCAGGCTCTCTCTTTGGAAGAAGAATGCTGAATGCTGTCAGTGTCTTTTTCAAACCACACCATCATTTAGAAAACATTCCTCATTATTTTAGAAATCTGTCCCTTCATGCTCCAGTGTCCATTTCCCCAAAGGGGCATACCTGGGACCAAGCAAAGGAAGGAAAGTAGAAATGAAGGGGCCACTGCTTTGTTGCTCCTTCCAGGGTCTAAGACATTGCTAGACATTCTTACCATAAAAATGGCCACCCTTATATATACTTCTACTCACTATCTCCAATAAAACCTCTCAGCAGTGAGATGGGATCTAGGGCATCTGGGGAATCTTTGGTTGGATTGGGCTTCTTCTTTGCTGTAAACCAGCATCATAGAAAATGGGAATCAGAATCACAGAGCTCCGAGGGCTTCATAGAGCTCTTGTTAAACATAAAATTTCCAAGGGTCCTTCCCCAGAGACTCTGATCTGGTGGGCCTAGGGTAGGACCTAGAATTCAAGAATTCTGGATGCTTGTCATCAGGTAAGTTCCAGAATCACTTATTCTTATCTGGACCATTTAATTCTCTAGATGATGAGATTGAAGCTAGAAAGTAACAATGACTTGGCCAAGGTCACCCAGCAAATCTATGTTTTAGCATAGACAAGTTCACAAGAAGCCATTCTTTTTCATTTCATCCCTTAAAGATGCTACAATAATAACTTATTAATTTCCTGGAAATGAAGTTTTTATATAAGCAAGTGGGTCATGTTGATCTTCAGGAATCACATAAAGCAGTGCGCGTCAGCTCATGTGATTTAGTCCCACACATGCAGTTATATAGATAGAAATGTCTCCATGGGTAGCATCTGCTGGTACTATATGCACATAAAGATAATAAAGGCCAGACGCATTGGCTCTTGACTATAATCCAGCAGCTTGGGAGGCTGAGATAGGAGGATCACAAGTTCAAAGCCAGCCTCAGCAATGGCAGAGCACTAAACAACTCAATAAGACCCTGTCTCTAATAAAATACAAAAATTGGGCTGGGGATGTGGCTCAGTGGTTGAGTGCCCCAGAGTTCAACCTCAGATACCCTCCTCCCCAAAAAAAAAAAAAAAGAAAAAGAAAAAGAAAAAGTAATAAAGGCCAGTCACCTGTGGAGGGATTTGCAAAAGAAGGACAACAGAAAAAGTAGTCAAGAACCATGTTTTATCCTTGCTCAGCTCTATCCTGAAATATTTGCAGAAACCTTCTGTTAGTCACCTTTCCTTCACTGTAACAAAATACCTGAGATAAGTCAAAAAGAGCAAAAGTTTATTTTGACTCATAATTTTGGTGGCTTTAGTCCAGAGTCAATTGGTTCCATTGCTTTGAGCCTGAGGCAAGGCATCATAGCAAGAGCATGAGGTAGAACAAGAAGCTCAACTTACAGCAGGAATTAGTGAAAGAGAGAACTATGAGAGGCCAGGGTCTCAATATCCCTTTCAAAGGCATGCCTTTAGTGATTTAACTTCTTCCCATAAGGCCCCACCTCTTAAAGGTTCCACTGCCTCCCAATTGTGCCAAATTGGAGACCAAGACTTTAATACATGGGTCTTTTGGGGACATTTAACATCCAAACTACAGCATGTTCCTTTTGAGAAGCTGATTTTCCTTCCACCAGGCTCCCCTTTGCCTCTGAGGTAAGTTAGTAATTTATAATATGATGTATTGGTCCATTTCCTCTCATTCTAGAGAAGTGACTAAAGCTGGATGGTGAAAAGAACAGGGTTTATTTAGCTGATGGTTTTGGAGGCTGGAAGTTGAAACAGCATAGTGCCCAGCTCTGGTGAGGGCCCACCTCCAGCTGCATTACCTCATGCCATTGGCCATGAGAGAAGGGGAGATAACATGGAAAGACAGGAAGCCAGAACACAGGGAGGAGCCTGCCTCAGTCTTTATAAAAACTCTCACTAGAACCAACTCAGGGGTCCCAGAAGAACTACTTTAATCCCTTCTGAGGCAATCCCCCAGTGCCCTACTTCTAGGTTCCACTTCTCAAAGGTTCCACCAGCTCTCAACATTGCCACCCTGGGGACCAAGCTTCCCAAATATTTCCCTCAGGGGACACATTATACCATAGCCAAACCGTAGCACATGATATACAGGTCCCTCAGCCTAGCAGTTCCTGTCATTCTGCCTAATCTCTCACTATTTCCCAGGTAAACCAATTCTCTTGCCAAATGAATTCATTATTCTCTGCACACTCAGTCTCTCCTGTGATTTTTGTCTCTTTAAATACACTGTCTCCTGGGCCTGGAATTCCCCACCCCAATTCCCACCCTCATTCCTATCTATCAAACCCCTACTAATCTTTCATAGCTTGGTTTAAACATCACCTCCTCTGAAGCCTGGCCAGTACTGTGGGCATGGTAATTTGTTCTGACTTCCTGGTTTGGGCAGTGCTTTTCTTGACATTAAATTTATCTGTTTATGTGTTTGGATTCTTAACTGTGAGTTAGTGTCCTCAAGGGCAGCATAAAGTTTATCTCTCTAGCATCTACAGCAGGTTGCATTTAGAGGTTGATCAGTAAATGGTGATTTACATTCACTAACACAATTCTGAAACCAGTATTTCTAATTATAAGGATTTCAAAAATAGTTTTATTGAGATCAAATTCAAGTAACACACAGTTCACTCATTTACATCATTAAATGGCCTTTAGTAAGTTCACCAAATTGTGTAACCATCATCAAAATATTATTTTAGAAACACTGTACCCTTTAGCTCTCCTCTACCAGCCCTAAGCAACCACTGATCTACATTCTCTGTAGATTGCTCTTGTGGTTTAGATATAAGGTGTCTCCCTCAAACTCATGTGAGACTATGCAAAAAGTTTGGAGATAAATGATTGGGTTATGAGAGTTCTAAAACCTAATCAGTGCATTAATCCTCTGACAGGGATTAACTGGGTGTTAACTGTAGGCCAGTAGGTGCAGCTGGAGGAGGTGAGTCATTGGGGACATGGCTTTGGGATATAAATTTCATCCTCGGAGAATGGAGCACTATCTGCTTCGTGATTTTCAGTCCTGAGCTGCTTTCTTCCACTACACGTTTCTCCACCATGATGTTCTGCCTCACCTTGGGCACAGAGCAATGGAGTTGGCCATTGACAAACTGAGACCTGTGAAACTGAGTACCAAATAAACTTCCTCCTCTAAAATTGTTCTTGTCAGATCTTTTGGTCACAGAAAAAAAAAAAACTGACTAAAACAATTGCTTATCCTGAACATTTTATCCATATATTATCTTTTATGACTGATTTCTTTCACTTAACATAATGTTTTCAAGACTTATGTATATTGCAGCATGTGTCAGTACTTCATTTTTATGGTCAAATAACATTCCTTTGTATGGATGACCACATTTTGTTCATTCATTTATCAGCTGACCATTTGGGTTGATTCCATTTTGGGGCCTTTATGAATAATATGGCTTTGAGTACTCATGTGAAGATTTTTGATGAATATTTATTTTCACTTCTTTTGAATAGAATTACAAGGTGTGGAATTGCTGGATCATATGGGAACCCTATATTATCTTCTTGGGGAACTACCAAACTGTTTTCCAAGGAACTGCACCTTCTTCATTCCCACCGGAAATATATAAAGGTTACAATACCTCCCAATCCTCACTGACACTTGTCCATCTTTTTTTTTTAAGAGAGAGAGAGAAGAGAGAGAGAATTTTTTAATATTTATTTTTTAAGTTTTCAGTGGACACAACATATTTATTTTATTTTTTACGTGGTGCTTAGGATCAAACCCAGCGCCCCACACATGCCAGGTGAATGCACTACCACTTGAGCCACATCCCCAGCCCACTTGTCTATTTTTTTAAAAATATTTTTTTAGTTGTCAATGGACCTTTATTTTAATTATTTTATGTGATGCTGAGAATTGAACCCAGTACCTCACACATGCTAGGCAAGTGGTCTTCCACTGAGCTACAACCCCAGCGTCACTTGTCCATCTTTTTGGTTATTCATCCTGCTGGTTGTGAAGTGGTATCTCATTGTGGTTTTGAGTTGTATTTCTCTACTGACTAATAATTTTGAGCAGGTTTTATGTGATTATTCATCATTTGTGCATCTTCTTTTCAGAAAAACCTATTTAAATCCTTTGTCCATATCAAATTGGGTTATTTGTTTTTTAACTATTGAGCTGTAAGAGCACTTTATATTTTTTGGACATGAATTTCTTATCAGATATATAGTTTTGCAACAATTTTCTCTAATCCTGTGAACTATCTTTCACTTTTATGTTGCTACTCTTTGAAGTACAAGTTTTTGAAGTCCAATTTATCTTTTATTTTCCTGATACTTGTGCTTTGTTATCATATCTAAGAAACCATTGCCCAACCCAACCAACATTTACTACTGTATCTTTTTCCAAGAGTTCTATACTGTTAACTCTTTTAAAAAATATTTTTTTTAGTTGTAGATGGACACAATTCCTTTATTTTGTTTATTTATATGTGGTGCTGAGGATAGAACCTAGTACCTCACATGGGCTAGGCAAGCACTCCCAACTGAGCCTCACCCTCACCCCTATTAACTCTTATAGTTAGGTAGGTGATGAATTTTGAGTTAATTTTTGTGAATGGTTTGAGGTAGTAATCCAACTTCTTATGGTTGTAGATATACAGTTGTCCCAGCATCATTTATTAAAAAGAATATTCTCTCCCCATTAAATTGTAGTGGCCCCTGCAACATCAACTGATGACAAATATGAAGGTGTGTGAACTTTCAATTTTCTTCTGTTGAGCTATATATCTATTTTTCTTTATAAAAATATCTTTAGTTGTAGATGAGCACAAAATCTTTATTTTATTTATTTATTTTTATGTGGTGCTTAGAATCAAACCCAGTTCCTCACAGGTGCCAGACAAGCACTCCACCACTGAGCTACTACCCCAGCCCTTTATATATACTATTTTTCTATCACCAACCATTTAAAACTTTGTACTTTTAATTATGGGTTGAAAGAATTTGTCTCTGTAAATAAAGTTAGAAGCAATGAAATTTGAAGTTAAAAAAATCCCTCAAATTACAGTAAGCTCAAATTTCTCAGAGAAATCCTGGCCTCAGAGACACAGGCAATGGGCTTCCATTGCTGAAGGCTCATGCTTGGATGTTGACTGAATGAGGAAATCTTGGATCATCTCTTCTTGTAATGGTATGTGCCCTTGTTCGGCAGGCTACCTTTTTCTAGAGAGTCCCACTGAAACCTTACTTTCTTCTGCTTCAAAACAAACCCTACCCTATCCAAGTCTTGCTTTCTCCCTTATTATATTATTATATTCATATTTTGAGTTCCCCATTCAAAATTCATATTTTGAGTTTCCCAGTATATTTGGTGTGATTTTCAATAGGGTGAAATTCATTTTTTTTCAAAATATACTTATTGAGCATCTTCTCTGAACCAGATTTTTATATTGGCTCAGAGAATACAGCAATAAACAAAACAGAAAATGTCTTGCCCTCAAAGAACCTACATTTTAGGAGCCAAAATAAACAATAATCAAGTAAACTCAGGCCTAAATAAAATAATTCCAGGTAGCGAGAAAAGCTTTATAAAAAGAAAAAGGGGTAACAGGATTTCAAGTGAAAAAAAGGATCCTATTGTAGATAGTTTTGTCAAAGAGAGCCTCCCCAAGAGGATGATATTTGAAGTGAGTAGGAAGGATTGAGGAATGAGCCATGTGAAGATCTCAAAGGGAAATAATGAAGGCAGAGGTAACAGCAGCTACAGGGCTCCAAGAAAGATATATGGAGTAGAGAGTAGGAAAATGTGACTAGGGTAGAGTGAATGAGGGAGAAGGGGTAGGAGGGTGAGGTCAAAGAAGAAGCCACAGGCAAGATCATGCAGCACTTTGTAGATCAGAATGAGTAGTTTAGATTTTATTCTAAAAGTGAGGGAAAGCCCTTGGAGAGTTTAAGCCAAGGGAGTGATGTGATGCGATTTACACTTTAAAGTCAGCACTCTGATAGAAGAAAACAGATGAAAATCTTTATGACCTTGAGTTAGGCAAAAATTTCTTCGGTACAACACACAAAAGCTTGATCCATTAAAGGAAAAATATTGAAAAATTGGATTTCATAAAAATTAAGAATTTCTATTCTCTGAGAAACATTGTTTAGAGGATTAAAAGACATTTTCTGTTTTGTTTATCACTGTATTCTCTGAGCAGGTCTGGCATATAAAGAGCTTAAAAGTCATCACTGCATCCTTAATACAAATAAAAAGCTGAACAATGAAAAATTTTCACTGAAAAATGAACAGTTCTTTTCAAATCCACAAGAGAAGCGAAGTCACAGGGCAAATTGCCACCTCCAAAACTAGAGAGATTTAGAAGGTGATGTAGATAGAGAGAGTTACAAATTACTAGTACAGAAACCCCGGTAGGAAACAAAACAGGGCAGAAAAAACTTAAACTGTAATTGACAATTTTCAGGAGGCTCCATGTGGATGAGTCTGTGCATCGAAAATTCCATAGTACCTGGTCATGGGATTGGGGAACGATACTTTTGTGAGTCTTTCCTCCTAAAGTTTGGCAAGGTTTTCACAATGAATACTGGAAAAAAGGTTCCCCATTTTTCTGGCAGGGCTAGGGAAAGGACTATTCTGAAATATAATCAGTGTTGCTTAGCAATGGAGATATGTTCTAAGAAATATGTTGATAAGCCATTTTTTTTGTTGTTGTAGGAATATTGTAGTGTTCTTTCACAAACCTGGACAGTATAGGTCAATCACTCCATGTAGCCTTGTGATGTAATCAAGAGGTGAGATGTGGGTTGGGGGGTGTAGCTCAGTGGTAGATCATGTGCTTAGCAAGAGTCAGACTCTGGCCAGTCCCCAGCCCCAGGGGATGTGGAGATGGGAGAGATGAGGTCTACACAAGATGCAGGGTGTTGCTGCACAGTGTAACATGGCATATTTTTTTATAGTAGACTTCTTTTTTCCTTTGTTCACAGTGCTGGGGATAAGCCCACGGCCCCATGTCTACTATGCAAGTGCTTTACCACTGAGCTTTACACCCAGCCCTATAGTGAACATTTTTTTTAAATAAATGGAAGGAATACACTTTAAAATAATGATGAAAAGCATGGTATAATAAATACATAAACCAGTATCACAATAGTTTATTATCAAGTATTAGGTATTGTCCATCATTGTATGTGCTACACTTTTACAAGACTGGCAATAAAGCAGGCTTGTTACACCAGCATCACCACAAACAAGTGAGCGATGCATTACACAGTGACATTATGATGGCTACAATGTCACTAAGTGATAGGAATTTTTCAGTTCTCTTATGATCCAATAGAACCACCATTATATATACAATCCATGATTGACCCAAAGTCATGATGTGGTGCATAACTGTATGCCAGAGTGTTCTATTATTCTCAGCAAAGTCTGTCCTCAGCAGAAACAACTTAATGAGAGCTTAACCTGATGGACAGGATTTTATCAGAACCTAAATGACCTGAGAGAAGGGAATATGTACTATAGTCATCCTATCCAACCTACAAGGGGAGGAAAAACCTAAAAAGCTCCTGTGAATTTCATATTCCAGAGGCATAGGCTCACAAAAGACTGAAGCCTAACTATAGGTCTGTCTATCAATAGCTAGTCTTCTGCTGCTTACAGGGGACTTCCCTTTCCTCTACATCTTACCACTACTCACTAAAGCTCTATTTACCACAGTTTCTTTTACATAATACATCATGCAAATATATAAAGACAAAGTTACAAAGCACACTAAAAATTTTTTTAAGACCAGTTTGAGGGACTGGAGTTGTGGCTCAGTGGTAGAGCACTTGCCTAGCATGCGTGAGGCACTGGGTTTAATCCTTAGCACCACAAAAATAAATTTTAAAAAATAAAATAAAGGTATTATGTCCATCTACAACTAAAATAAATTTAAAAAAAAGAGAACGGTTTGAAAAGCAAAAAAAGAAGCAGAGCCTAGATATTGCAGGAATGTTGGAATTATCAGACTGGGAATTTAAATAACTATGATTAATTGTTAGCACCAAAAAAAAAAAAAAAGAACAACTATGATAAATAGGCTAAGAATTCTAATGGATAAAATAGACATCATAAAAGGACAGATAGGAAGTGTAAGCAAAAAGATGAAAATTCTAAGAAACAATCAAACACTACTGAGATCAAAAATGCTGTAACAGAAATGAAGAACACCTTTGATGAGCTTACCAATAGGCTGGACATAGCAGAAGACAGAACTTTAAGCTTAAGAACAATTCAATAAAAACTACAAAAACTAAAAAACCAAGAGAAAAAAGACTGAAAAAAAAGAAATACCAGAAGAAAATGTCCAAGAACTGTGGGACAATTAAAAAAAAAAATGTAACTCATGGGCAATAGGAATTTTTGAAAAAAAGGAAAGAGACAAAAAGAACAGAATAAATATGTGAAACAAAGACTTAAAATTTTCCCTAGTCAGACACCAAACCGCAGGTCCAGGAAGCTCAGAGGATCTCAAACAGGATAAGTGAAACAAACAAATGAAAAAAACCAATGTAGGCATATCATATCAAAACTTCAGCTGGGCTGGGTACAGAGGTGCACACCTGTAAGCCCAGTAACTCAGGAGGTTGAGGCAGGAGGATGGAGAGTTCAAAGCCAACCTCAGCAACCTAGTGAGGCACTAAGCAACTCAGTGCAACTCTGTCTCTAAATAAATACAAAATAGGGTTGGGGATGTGGCTCAGTGGTTGAGTGCCCCTAAGCTCAATCCCAGGTTAGAAAATAAAAAACAAACAAAAAGACTTCAGAAAAATCAAAGATAAAGAAAAAAATCCCCCAAGAAGCCTTATTTATAAAGGAAAAGAGATAAGAATTGCATCAGACTTTTCAGAAATCATGTTTTTTAATCAGCTTTCCATCTCTATAATGAAATACATTAGATAATTAACTTATAAACATAAAAAGGTTATTTTGGCCCACAGTTCTGGAGGTTTCAGTCCACGATCAGCCCCATTGCTTTGGTCCTGTGATACAGCAGCATGTCATGGCTTGAATGCCTAGGGGCGTAAAACCATGAAAGCAAAAGAGGAAGAGGCGAGGGCCCCACAATCCTTCCCAGGGGACATCTCCAGTGACCTAAAGACATCCCTTTAGGCCGCTCCTTGTGAAAGTCCATAGCATCTCCCAATAGAACTATGGCGGGGGCCAGGCCTTTAACAGAACTGCACAGTGTAACATGGCATATTGTTTTACAGTAGATCAAAACTGTAGCATCATGGGCTGGGGATGTGGCTCAAGCGGTAGCGCGCTCGCCTGGCATGCGTGCGGCCCGGGTTCGATCCTCAGCACCACATACCAACAAAGATGTTGTGTCTGCCGAGAACTAAAAAATAAATATTAAAAAATTCTCTCTCTCTCTCTCTCTCTCTCTCTCTCTCTCTCTCTCTCTCTCTCCTCTCTCACTCTCTCTTTAAAAAAAAACTGTAGCATCATGGAAGAGAAATGAAAGAGGACTGAAGTGCTAAAACTGTGGAGAGGAAAAGACATCAACCTAGAATTCCATCCCCTGGGAAACTGTTCTACAAAAGTGAGGAAAATATATACTTTTCATACAAACAAAAGTTTAGGGACTTGATTGCCAGAAAGATTAGAAGAAGTTCTTCAGAAAAAAGGGACAACGAGATAGGTCTCAGATCTTTGTAAAGAACAGAACAGTAGATAAGAAATATGTAAAGGCAAAGTAAAATGTATTTATTAATTCTCAATTGATCTAACAGAGAGTAGTTTGTTCAAAAGAATAATAGCAGGCTGGTCAAGGTAGTGAATGCCTATAATCCCAGCAACTCTGGAGACTGAGGCCAGTCTCAGCAATTTGATGAGAATCTAAGCAACTAAATGAGACCCTGTCTTGAAATAAAAAATTCCAAGAATGTATCTCAGTGGTAAAGCACCCTTGGTTTCAATCCCTAGTGCCAAAAGAAGAAGAAAGAGAAGGAGAATAAGAATAAGAATTGTGACAATATATTCAATTATGGGGGGGGGGGTTTATGATGATGCATAGGTGAAATTAATGACAGCAATGATATAAGAATGAGAATCTATATATATCACATTTTCTTTATCCATTCATCTACTGAAGGGCATCTAGATTGGTTCCATAGTTTAGCTATTGTGAATTATGCCTCTATAAACATTGATGTGGCTGTGTCCCTGTAGTATGCTATTTTTAAGTCCTTTGGGTATAGACCAAGGAGTGGGATAGCTGGGTCAAAAGGTGGTTCCATTCCCAGTTTTCCAAGGAATCTCCATACTGCTTTCCAGATTGGCTGCACCAATTTGCAGTCCCACCAGCAACGTATGAGTATGCCTTTTTCCCCACATCCTATCCAACACTTATTGTTGTTGGCATTCTTTATAGCTGCCATTCTGACTGGAGTGAGATGAAATCTTAGAATAGTTTTGATTTGCGTTTCTCTAATTGCTAGAGATGATGAACATTTTTTCATGTATTTGTTGATTGATTGTATATCACCTTCTAAGAAGTGCCTGTTCAGTTCCTTGGCCCATTTATTTTTTTTTAATTTTTTTTATTTATTTATTTTTTTTAAAGAGAGAGTGAGAGAGGAGAGAGAGAGAGAGAGAGAGAGAGAGAGAGAGAGAGAGAGAGAGAGAGAGAATTTTTAATATTTATTTTTAAGTTCTCGGCGGACACAACATCTTTGTTGGTATGTGGTGCTGAGGATTGAACCCGGGCTGCACGCATGCCAGGCGAGCTCGCTACCGCTTGAGCCACATCCCCAGCCCCTCCTTGGCCCATTTATTGATTGGGTTATTCGTTTTTTTGGTGTTTAGCTTTTTGAGTTCTTTATATACTCAATGGAATATTACTCAGCAATAAAAGAGTATAAAATCTTGACATTTGCAGGTAAATGGATGGAGTTGGAGAATATAATGCTAAGTGAAGTTAGCCAATCCCCCCAAAAAAACAAATGCCAAATGTTTTCTCTGATATAAGGAGGCTCATTCACAGTGGAGTTGGGAGGGGGAGCATGAGAATTAGACAAATTCTAAATAGCACAAAGGGTTGTGAGGAGAAGGGAGGGGGAATGGGGATAGAAAAGATGGTGGAGCTGGGGTTGTGGCTCAGCAGTAGAGCACTTGCCTAGCATATTCGAGATGCTGGGTTCGATCCTCAGCACCACATAAAAATGAATAAAATAAAGGTATTGTGTCCAACTACAACTAAAAAATAATTTAAAAAAAAAAGATGTGGAATGAGATGGACATCATTACCCTAAGTATATGTATGAAGACACAAATGGTGTGAATATACTTTGTATACAACCAGAGATATGTAAAATTATGCTCTCTATATATAATATGAATTGTAATGTGTTCTGCTGTCATATATAACAAATTAGAACAAAAAAAGAATGAGAATTTAGGATTATTTTGTTATTTTAAAGTACACTACCCATGAAGCAGTACAGTTATATTTGAAAGTGATTTATATTAGTTATAAATGTATATTGCAAACTCTAAGGCAACCATTAACAAAAATTTAAAAGTATGATTGATGTGCTAAGAAAGGAGAGAAAAATGAAATCATGCTTGATTAAAAACACAAAAGCCAAAAATAAGAACAAAGGGTAACATATATGATAGATATTAACCAAACAATAATCATTATATATCATGAATCATTTTGAACATCAGTGGACTAAATATACAATTAAGAGACAGAGATTGTTAGAGTGGGTCAAAATCTAACCATATGTAGTATACAATAAATCCACTTTAAACATTAAGATAATATAATCAGAGATATTATAAATTATGGTATAATGATGTATTAAGAATTGTAATGCAAAAATAAATAAATAAATAAATGATTTTAAAAAGTAAAACCAAAAAACAACAACAACAACAACAACAACAAACCCAGAAAACATTAAAAGGAAGAAGACCAAAAGTTTAAGGAAGAAATTTTAACAAATCTTCACAATCTTTTTCAGATGACAAAAGGAGAAACAATACTTCCTAATTCACACTATGAGGCCAGTATCACCCTAATATCCAAACTAGAAGACATATAAGAAAAATCAAACAGACAATCAAAAAAAAAATAGAGAGAGCAATATATTTTGTTAACACACAAAAACCTTTCACAAAATATTAGTAAATCAAATCCAACTATGTGTGAAAATAATTATATACCATACCTTGTGGGATTTACATCAGGTATCCAAGGCTGTTTCAACAGTTAAAAGTCAATAAATGAAACTTAGTGTGGTGGCATACACCAATAATTCAAGCTACTTGGAAGGCTGAGGTGGGAGGATTCTTTGAGCCCAGGAGTTCAAGATCAGCCAGAGCAATATAGAAAGTCCCCTATCTCAAAAAATAAATATATAAATAAACAAACATAAAAAATCAATAAGTGTAATCCATCACACCAATAAACTAAAGAAAATCACGTGATCACATCAACAGATATAGAAAAAACATTTAGCAGTGGGGCATAATGGCACATGCTGTAATCCCAGCAGCTGGGATGCTGAGGCAGGAGGATCTCAAGTTCAAAGCCAGCCTAAGCAATGGTGAGGCACTAAGCAACTCATTGAAACCCTATCTCTTAAAAAAAAAAAAAAACAAATAGAATAGAGTTACCTTAGATTAGGTAGAGAGAAGTGATGGGAGGGGAAGGGAGGGGATGAGGGGATAGGAAAGATAGTAGAATGAAACAGACGTTATTATTACTGTGTGTATATATGTGACTGCATGACCAATATGATTCTGCAACCTGTACACTCAGAAAAATGAGAAATTATATCCCATTTGACTCAAATGCATGATATATCAAAGTCATTGTACTGTCATGTATAAGTAATTTAAAAATTTTTTTTTAAATTTTTAAAAAAATTTTTAAAAAAAGAAAAGAAAAAGAAATAAGGAGGCCCAAACCAGCCTGCACAGGACCCTGGCTCACAGTAGGCCCAGGTCCCACCCTTCCATAAGTGGGACAGACACCCACTAGAGCCTAGCCTCAAGCACAGGACCACCTCTTCCTACCAGCAGACTACCACGGAGCCCAGGATCAGCCCAGAGCACCCACACTAGCCCGCTCAGGACCCAGGCTCACAGTAGGCTTGGTTAAAAAAAAAAAAAAAAGAAAAAAAGAAACCCTATATCTAAATAAAATACAAAATAGGGCTGGGGATATGGCTAAGTGGTTAAGTGCCCCTGAGTTTAATCCCTGGTACCAAAAAAAAAAAAAATGCACTAAGCAAAATTCAATGCCTATTCATATAATTCTTAGTAAACTGGGAATATAGAGACTTTGATAATAACTGCCCCAAACCACACTAACAACAGTAACAAAAAAAACCCCGCTACAGTTAGCATCATACTTAATGATGAGAAACTAGAACATTTCCCACTAAAATCAGGAACACTGCAAGTAATATTCCTTCCTACCACTCCTTTCCAACATTGTACTAGACGTCCCAGCTAATGTAACAAGACAAGAAAAATAAATAAAAGAGTGATTGAGACTAAATAAAACTGTCTTTGTTCACAGATGGTATGATTATCTGTGTAGAAAATCTGAAAGAACTGGAAAAACAAAACCAAAAACCCTCCTAGAACTAATAAGCAATTATAGCAAGGCTGCAGCATATGAGAAGTCAACCTCTTTCCTATATACCACATAAAAACACAATATAAAAATTCCTATGTAAAAACATAATATCATTTATATTAGCAACCCCAAAATGAAATGCTTAGATACAAATATAACAAAATATGTACAAGATCCACCTGAAAGAAAATTCTACTGAAAGAAGCTAAAGGAAAACTAAATAAACAGAAATATTCTAAGATATTCCATATTCATGCATAGGAAAACTAAATATTGTTAACATGTGAATTCTTCCCAACTTGATCAATAGATTCAATGCAAAACTAAATTCATCTTTATTGTTATTTTAAAGTACACTACTCATGAAGCAGTACAGAAAAGAGGCAATATAATGGAAAAAGATAATCTTTTCAACAAATGGTGCTGGAATAACAAGACTCCCATATGGAAAAATCATGAACCTAGATACAGACCTTACATCCTTCCCAAAAATTTAATCAAAATGGACTATAGACCTAAATGTAAATTACAATTTTTAGAAGATAACATAGAAGAAAATCAAAAATCTAGATGACCTTGTGTTTGGCCATTATTTTTAGATAAAACACAAAAGGCACAATTCCTAAAAATACAAAGTAAGAGCTGAACTTCAAAAAAATTATATATTTCTGCTGGGTGTAGTGGTGCATGCCTGTAACCCCAGGCTGAGAGACTGAGGCAGGAGGATTGCAAGTTCAAAGCAGCATCAGCAACTTAGTGAGACCCTGTCTCTAAATTTAAAAAAAAAAAAAAGTGGGAGGGAGCTGAGGATGTGGCTCAGTAGTTGAGTGCCCCTGGATTCAATCCCAAGTACAAAAAAAAAAAAATTAAACATTTCTGCTCTGGAAAAGATACAGTAAAGAGAATGAAAAGATAAGTCACAGAAATATTTGCAAAAGATATATCTGGTAAAGGATTATTACTTAAAATATATAAAGAATTCTTAAATCAACAATAAGAAAATAACCCAATTAAAGAATGAGTCAAAGATCTTGTGTTTTATCAGCTTTTTTGTCGTTGTGACCAAAAGACCTGACAAGAACAATTTTAGAGAAGGAAAAGTTTATTTGGAGCTCATTGTTTCAGAGGCCTCAGTCCAAAGAAGGCTATCCCCATTGCTCAGGAGCTGAGGTAAGGCAGGACTAATGACAGAAGCAGTTTTCTTATTTTTAATAAATATTTTTTAGTTGTAGTTGGACACAATACCTTTATTTTATTTATTTTTATGTGGTGCTTAGGATCGAACCCAGAGCTTCACATGTGCTAGGTGAGCGCTCTACTGCTGAGCCACAACCCCAACACCCCTGACAGAAGCAGTTTTTGCAGCTGCTCTAAAAAAAACAAAGCACACACTGGGAGAAAATATTTGCAAATCACATCCTGCTTCAGGACAGGGCACCAGGAAGCAGAGAGAGCTCCTCATCAGGGACAAAATATATACCTCAAAGTCATGCCCCCAGTGACTCACCTCTTCCAGCCACACCCTACTTGCCTATAGATACCACCTACTTAATCCCTATCAGGGATTAATGTTAGGAATCTCATAACCCTATCATTTCAAAAGTGAAAAGCTTTCTTACATTGTCTCTCATACATGAGCTTTTTTTAAAAAAATTTATTTTTATGTGGTGCTGAGAATCGAACCCAGGGCCTTGCATGTGCTAGGTGAGTGCTCTACCACTGAGTCACAATCCCATCTCATACATGAGCTTTTGGGGGACATCTTATATCTAAATCATAACACCTTTATCTCATCAGCGAAGATATACAGATGGCAAATAAACATGAAAGATGCTCAACACCATATAACATAAGGAAAATGAAAATTAGAACAACAATGAGATACCATACCATAAACACCTATGGCCATTGCTAGTGAGAATACAAAATAGTTTAATTGCTTTGGAAGATAGTCTGGTGATTTCTTACAAAACTAAACATACTCTTAAGATGTGTTCCTACATTTACACTCCTTGGTTTCTACCCAAATGAGTTGAAAATATGTCTAGGCAAAAACCTGCATGTGGATCTTAATAGCAACTTCATTCATAGCTGCCAAACTTTGGAAGCAACCAAGATCTTTTAGTAGGTGAATGGATTAGTAAATTGTGGTACACTCAGACAATGGAATATTATTCAGCACTAAAAAGAAGTGATCAGTCAAGACACACACACACACACACACACACACACACACACACACAGAGAGAGAGAGAGAGAGAGAGAGAGAGAGAGAGAGAGAGAAAGAGAGAGAACTTGAGTACATATAACTAAGTGAGAGAAGTGAGAAGCCAATCTGAAAAGGCTACATACTATAAGATTCCAATTATATCACATTCTGGAAAAGGCAAAACTATAGAGATAATAAAAGATCAGTGGTGGACAAGGGCTAGGGGGAGTCATGTACTTACAGATAGAGATCAGAGACTTTTAGGGCAGTGAATATACTCTACATGATTCTTATAATCGTAGATATACTTGCGAAAATCTGCAGAATGTACACCACCAAGAGTGAACCCTATTGTAAACTCTGGACTTGGGTAAAAAAATGTATCAGTTTAAGTTCATCAATTATAACAAAAGTGCTGCTCTAATGGGAGATGTCACCGTGGGAGAAGGTAGGCACTATGAAGGCCAGTGTTGAATGGTAACTCTCTGCACCATTTGTGCAATTTTGCCATGAACCTGGAACTGCTCTAAAAAAATTAAATTAAATTAAAATAAGGCACACACTGGGAGAAAATATTTGTAAATAACATATCCAACAAAGGATATATGTGTAGATTATGTTTTGTTTTGTTTAAAAAAAAACAACAATCTTCTAAACTCAACAGTTAGGAAACCAATAAGCCAATCAGAAAATAGTAAAAGACTTTGATGCTTTACTCAAGAAGGCATATGGATTGCAAATAAACATACAAGAAGCTGTTTAGCATTTACCATTAAAGAAATGCAATTAAAAGCACAAAGAGATAAAACATCTAGTAGAACAGCTGAAACAAAAAATAGTGATAACACAAATGCTGATAAGATTGTAGAGAAACTGGTGGGACCTAAAATGGTAAACTACTCTGAAAACAGTTTGGAAATGTCTGGTTAAACATATACTTACCTTTCAACTTAGTAATTCCTTTCCTGAGTACTTACCTTCCTGAATACTTCATCATCTTCATTAAAAAAATGAATGAATATTACAGCAATCCTATTAATAATCACCTAAAACTGGAGCTACTCAAATATCCTTCAGTGGGCAGATGGATATGCAAATCATGGTATATCCATGCTATGGAATACTGCTCAGTAATAAAAAGAAATGAACTATAGAAACACTCTAACATGAATGAATCTCAAATGCCTTATGACAAATGAAAGAACCAGAAAAACTACATACTGTGTGATTCTATTGATATAATGTTCTGGAAAAGGCAAAGCTATAGTGATAGAACATAAATCAGTGTTTGCCTGGGGCTGGAGACAGGTGGAAGGATTGACTACAAAGGGATACAGGGGAATATTTCAGGGTGATGGAGCTCTTCTGTACCTCAGTTGTGGTGGTGGTTATGAGACGGTACGCATTCAAATTGAATATGAGGCTCTTCCCTGAAATGGAGCTGCCAAGGAGAAGAACAAATTTCAGGGGTTTAAAGTCAATGGTTCTTTTGCAAACACATTAAGTTTGAGAAGTCTATAAGACACGTAAGCAGAAATGGCATGTGTGACCCCCGAGTTCAGGAGTCAGAGTGGAAGCAGAACTTGTAAGTCATCAGCTTTTTGGTGGTGGGCCCCGGGGACTGAATTCAGGAGTATTCTACATTGAGCTCCATCTCCAGACCTTTTTTACTTGTTATTCCAACACCAGGCCTTGTTAAATTGCCCAGACTCACCTGGAACTTGAGGTCCTCCTGCCTCAACCTCCCGGGTCTCTGGATTACAGACTGCACCACCATGCCTGGCTGCAAATCATCAGCATTTTTTATATCATATATAAAATATATTGGTATTTTTATATCATATTCATGCCACCAACCACCACCAGACCCATGTTACCTGTTTTTTCTGTACAGGGCATTGTTGGCACAGACTACCAAATGCAGTTTCTTCATTTGTGTTGATGCAAATAGGAGTCAGACAGAAATTTTTTCCTAGATTCTACTCAGATTAGTCTAGACATATCTAGTCAAAGGTAAATGTCAATAGAACCTTTACTTCTGATCTGTCTCTGTTGTGAGCATCAAGTTACAATTCAAAACAGGGTTAAATGCCCTGAAAATTTGAACTACTGCAAGCTACAAAAGAATGCCAGATTCGATTGGTCCTATAAAAGTGATTTATTGTCCATATGCATGTGTGCATATAATTCATAAGCACTTTCAGCAAATTGAAAACATATTTTAAATGTATGGAAATTCGCAGAAATAAAAATGAACAATAGATAGAGAAAAACCATACTAGATTTTGTGGCTTCATTAAAGTAAAAAAAAAAAAACATGAAAGAAAGGAAGAGGAATTGTTTAAACAAATCCGTTCTATGTAAATAAAAAGTTTAAAGGAAAAGTCAGCTCTAATTTACTCTATGTTTGCACTTTTACAGTCGAAAGCATTTTATTTTATTTTATTATTAATATTTTTTTTTGTCCTGGAATTGGTTCCCTTATATAACACATGTCAAAATAGCTGGAAAAATGTGATTAACTATTGCCAGCTGAAATTCTTGTCCCATAAGAACAACTCCCTTCTGGCTTCATATTTTCTTTCTTTTTTCATAGTTTGGGCACTGTGAGCTAGTGGTTGGAGCTGAGGCAGGCAGCACAGCTCTGCAGAAGAAAGAATTCCAGGGTTGGGCTGTCTAACTTTGCAGCTACCATTAATTTACTAAGTCCTGCCAAAGCCCCTTAAAGACTCATTGTGGTCTCACTCAGGGTGTGGTCAGCAGGAATTTTGCCATGGGCTAGGTTTCTGCAGGAACCCAATCTTGCTAAAGTATAATTTGTGTGGTTAAGAAAGAGGGAAAGGTGAACCAAAGTACTTTCTTTCTTTTCTTTTTTTTTTTTCCTTGTGCTAGGGATTGAGCCCAGGAGTGCTTTACCCCTGAGCTCTATCCCCAGTCCTTGTTTTATTATTTTGAGACAGGGTCTCCCTAAATAGATGAGGCTGTCCTTGAACTTGCAATCCACCTGCCTCAGCTTTCAGAGTCACTGGGATTACAGGCTTGGGCCACCATATCCGACCCAGAATACTTTCATAGACTGAAGCACAACAGTAGCATCTTTGCTTTAGTTACCTCATCCACAAAAGAGGATGGTACTACACATTCAAAAGTCTACCTTAGGTAGGCGTAGGGGCATGATCCTGTAGTTCTAGCTACTTAAAAGACAGAAGTTGGAGGATCATTTGAGCCTAGTAGTTCAAGTCCAGCCTAGGTAACATAGCAAGACCCCATCTCTTAAAAGAAAAAGAAAAAAAAATGCCTACTTTATAGAAGAAAATTTAAACAACGATTTAAACAAATTCTTACTTATGTCCACTAATACTCTGTTTTCGGTATCTAGTAGCCTCTTGGTCTCCCTGGAAACTATAATGAAGCTCATAAATTTGTTATAAAGTTCCTTTGGTAGAAGACTCTGTAGTTAGAAATATATCCAAAATGGATACCATAGTTTTAGCCACAGAGGTACTCAGAAAAGCTTTTTTAAACTGAGTTCCTTAGGTGACTAAAAAATGCTACTAAGGCATATTTGCAAAACAATTATAGGAATAAGTGAAAAATCTAAGAGCCCTTTAGGTTTTTTTTATGGTGCTAAATTAATCTCAAAATTTTGACATTCTCATCTTCTTATTTCTCAGGCCTGTCTCTTCTAGCTCATACTACATTCCCTGTCTCACCTGGACACAGTGGCACACACCTATAATTTCAGTAACTCAGGAGGTTGAGGCAGGAGGATCACAAGTTCGAGGCCAGTCTCAGCAACTTAGTGAGACCTTCAGCAACTTAGCAAGACCTTCATCAACTTAGCAACACCTCAAAATAAAAAAAAAGGGCTGGGGATGTAGCTCAGTGGTAAAGGGTCCCTGGTTCAATACCCAATACAAAAATAATAAATAGATTGCTTTTCTCCACGTTTAATTAGTCAGTTGATCAAGGGTGCAGATGCAGCTCAGTGGCTGAATGTGGTAGAGCACTTGTCTAGCATGTGTGAGGCTCTGGGTTTATTCCCTAGTATGGCAAAATGAACAAAAATAAAAAAATAAATGAATACCTCTATTTATAGAATATTTATGACACACCTGGCCCCAGATTGGGCACCAGAGAGGATCCAGAAAATATGAAATGAATGATCCTTATACTCCAGAAGTTTACAATCTGTTTAGAAAAAGTTTAAGGTTCAAAACAGTATCAAACAGATGTTTAGGGTTGTAGTTCAGCAGTAGAATAAATGGTTAGCATGCATGAAGTTCTGAACTCAATGTCTAGCATCAAAAAAAAAAATACAGCAGCAAGCAACAACATACTATCTAAGCACTGAATCTATACATTGTCAGAACATGAGCAGGGAGGTCTGGGAAGACTGAAGTGCTTAGGAAAAGCTTTATGACTCTCACCTTTCCCCCATGGAGGAAAGTAGATCTGGAAATTTGGAGCATGGAGGACAACTCCATTTCTCACTGAGCAGGCAATCTATAATTATGTAACCAAGTTCAAAGAGACAAGAGATTTCTCAAAATGAGGTGCCAATAGTCTAGAATATTGTTAGAACTCCCATATGGTAACCACTAGACACACATGGCTATTCAAATATAAATTCGTTTAAATTACATAAAATTAAAATTTCAGTTCTTCTGTCTCTTTCAATAGTTATATGTGTGGTGGTATCTTACTGGAAAGTGCAGATATAAAACATTTCCATTGTTAACAGAAAGTACCAATGGATGGTGCAGGTCTACAACTATGGAAGTGTGGAACAAGAGGCAGGAAGGCATAGCTCAAAAAGATTCCTAAAGCATCATGGAGTGCCGCTGTAGCTGATTGCCATGTTTTCGGTGGCCACAAGTTGTTCAGAATATAAAGGGCATCTAATTGATTTCATAAATATACATTGAGACCTAGTATTATAAGGTCAGGTTATATGAGAGACACAAAACAGAATAAAACAGGATTCTGCCTCAAGGAACTTAACATCAAAAAGGGAATTAAGGAGGGAGAAGAGGAGTTGCATGGAAGATGGAAGGGGACCCTCATCGTTATACAGAATACATATATGATGTTGTGAGGGGAAAAAGAAAAAAAAAGTGTGTCACATTAGATTGGATAGAGAGAAGTGATGGGAGGGAAGGGGAGGGGAATCGGGGATAGGAAGGGCAGCAGAATAGAATAGACATTATAATTGCTGTATGTATATAGGTGACTGTATGACCAATGTGATTCTGCAAATCTGTACAATCAGAAAAATGAGAAATTATACCAATTTGTTCAAATGTAATAAATAAATAAATAGATGAATAAATAAATAAAAATATATTAAAAATGCACATATAAAAAAAGGAATTAAGACTGGTTGTGTTAGTCATCTATCCATTACTATAATAAATACCAAGATTCAGCTCATAAAGAGAAAAGACTTATTTTGGCTCACAGTTTTGGAGGTTTTAGTCTGTGATCAGTTGGCCCCTGTGCTTTGGATCTGTGGCAAGACAGCACATCATATTAGGGGTGTATGGAAGAGCAAAACTATTCACTTCTTGGTGAGGTAGGGAGCAAAGAAAAAGCGGAAGAGATCAGGGTCTCTTAATCCCATTAGAGGACATACCCCCAAATTACCTAAAGACCTCCCACTAGTCCCCACCTCTTAAAAGTTCCACCATCTGTTAATAGCATTCTAGTGTAGACGCCCTTAATGTATGGGTCTTTGGGGGACATTCTCCATCCAAACTATAGCACCTGTGCACAAATAACCATGGTAGAAAATGAAAAATTATAAATATCTGAAGAGGGGTACAATGAAAACATGTGGGAATGGGAAGACAGATTACTTCAATCTGAAGGTTTTAAGAAAGCTTCTTAAGTAAGCATAATTTGAGCTGAAATTTGCAGAAGGCATTTGGGGTGTGGTGGAAAACTGTCTGTGGACTGCAGTCTAGAGATCATCTCTAGTTCAATTATGTCCTCACTAACTGTGACTTCAGGTAAGTCAAATTGCAGTCCTCAGTTTCTTTATCAGTTGGATAAGAGGAAAAAAGAAGCAAAAACTTTCAGGTGGAAAGACCAGTAAAAGCAAAGACACAGAGTCAGATAGATGTGCATATTGGAAATGTAATAGTCTAGATGTGTATATTGGAGATATAATAGTCTAATATTGAAGTGTAGACATAGAACAACTCTCTCATAACTTGTACCTGAGCATTACGTAATTCAGGACAACCAAACAACAACCCTGTTTATACAAAAATGAAAAGCCACCATCATAAAAACAGAAGCTAGATTTGGGCAGTGTCTTGATCAGTTAGGTCAAATACAAGAAGCAAGTCAGACAGAATGGAAGCAATTGTCTTTGCATTTAAATACGGCTTTTAAATGGAGCCAAAGAATAACTATTTCATTCCCTTCTGGGAAAAGGCTGCCATTTATGGAAAATGTGAGTGAGAATTATACCTTGGGAAATAATAAATAAAGTATAAGACATTTCTGAGGAGGAAGAAAAGCAAATCGGAGTCTAGAGAAATCACCATTGAACAGAATGTTAAAAGGTAAAGTTGACATGGAAAAAGTAAAGCCAAGAACATAGTAGTTAAAATAAAATGTCGATCATATGTGGAATGTAGTCCCTTGTTAAGAAGCAGACAGAAAATAGTGCATAAGTGAAATACCAGCTCAGCAGGTTCATAGATCTTTATCTCTTGAGTGAATGTGAATATACATAGAGAAATATTTGCGTTTTGCAGCTGTACCAAAGCATCTGTCAGTAGTTCCATTATCATTTTCTCATATCTGTATTTTTATATCCACACTGAAACATTTGGGTAGGTAAAAATATATGCTCACTGTGTTCAAATATACTAAGGTATTTAGTTAATGGCTAGAATTTAAAGTTCCTAGAAATTGTTTTTCTAACCTCACAGCTCCCAACTGGCTAAAGCCCATTTCTTGGTCTCTTCCTCTTCTAAAATCCTGAAAATAAGGTCCAACATAGGCCAATGAAAAGAATACAGCTATTATAGTAGAGATATTATGTGATCACCCACCCATCCAAGTTTTTAAAAATAGACTGAAGTGCTACTCCTTCCAAGATTCATAGAATTTGCTTTAAAAATAAATGTGAATTGTATACTAAGTATATGGCTAAGCTCCATGGCCATATTTGTTCAGGATACCTTAAATCAAATAGCTGTCACTTTCCTAAGCTGATCTATTACTGTAGATCATTAACTGTCACTAACACATGAAATTAACCAGGTAAGGTTAGTTGTTAGGTACCCTCATAAAGTAAGTAGAAATAGCTTTTGTTTTACAAAATCCTTGATTCATCTGCCTGTTCTTTTTTCTCCTGCTTTGTTTTTATTTCCTGAAACTTGAACTCCAAAAGATAAAGGTTAATATCTAGTCAGGATCAATTTTAACAAAAGACTACTAATAAGAACTCATTATGTCAGGACTAGGGGTGAAACTCTATAGTAGAGAACATGCCCAGATTGTGGAAGGCAAGCAGGAAAGAAGGAAGAAGGTAGGGGAGAAGGGAGGGAAGAAAGAAAGATGCTCCGTGGGAGAAAAAAAAGAAAGGAAGAGCTGGGCACAGTGGCACGTGCCTGTAATCCCAATAGCACCAGAGTCTGAAGCGGAAGGATTGCAAATTCAAGCCATCTTCAGCAACTTAATGAGACTAAGCAATTTAGTGAGACCCTGTCTCAAAATAAAAATAAAAAGGGGTTGGGGATGTGACTCAGAGGTTAAGCACCCCTGGATTTAATCCCCAGTACAAAAGAAAGAGAGAGAGAGAGAAGAGAAGAAGAAGAAGAAGAAGAAGAAGAAGAAGAAGAAGAAGAAGAAGAAGAAGAAGAAGAAGAAGAAGAAGAAGAAGAAGAAGAAGAAGAAGAAGAAGAAGAAGAAGAGGAGAGAAGAGAAGAGAAGAGAAGAGAAAAGAAAAGAAAAGAAAATGAAAGCATATAGATCTATAGAAAAGATGTTGTGAAGACATACAGGGAGAACACCACAAGTAGATAGGACTGAAGTGATTCGTGTACAAACCAAGGAACACCTGAGATTACCAGAAGGCGTGAGGGAAACAGAATAATTCTTTCCCTAGCACATGGAGAGGGAACTTGACCCAAACTGTACCTTGATTTCAGACTCTGGCCTCCAGCACTGTGAGGAAAGAATTTTGGTTGCTTTAAGCCACCTAGTTTGTGGTACTTTGTTATGATAGCAACAGCAAACTAATATGCTTTCCTTCTCCACTCTTTAGTAATCTATTGTCTTTCTACTTTCTGTGTTGAAAGATTAGCTTATTTCTTTTCAATCTTGTTTCTTTCTTTCTTTTCTTTTCTTTTCTTTTTCTTTTTTTTTTTTTTGATACTGGGGATTGAGCCCAGGATTGCTCTACCACTGAGCTATATCCCCAGCCCATTTCATTTTTTATTTTGAGACACAGTCTCACAAAGTTGCCCAAGCTGACCTCAAATTCTGATCCTTCTGCCTTAGCCTTGTGAGTAGCTGGGATTATAAATCTGTGCTTCCACAATGGCTTGGATTTTTATTTTGACAATAGTTTTCACTTCCAAGATATCTAGTTTTTCTCTTTGCTAACTATTCTGATTTTATTTCTGTTGAACTTTAAAAAAAAATATTGTCTTGCTTTGCTTAATAAAAGTTATTGCTTCATATACCTCTTTGCACATTTTAAACATATTTAAACCCTTTCTGATTGTTCCATAAAATTATTTCCAACAGGGATAAATTCATACTCTTAACTTTCTTTTCTTGAATTTCTTAACACTGGATTTTGGTTAAGGAGCTCAGTTATTCGACTTGTGTTTCCTGTCTCTCTTTCTCATCTTCCGGTGTCCTTTCCAGTCCTCATCCAGTTGTTCTGTGATTGCCTTCTTTCTTTTGCACTTGGCTTTGAAGTTCCACTTTAGACTCAGATCCACTCATGGTGCTTCCAAGATCCAGCCTACAGTGACACTGAGGACAGCACAGACCGTGGCACCAGGCCAGCGAGTGCAGTTCTTCCTTTCCTAGTCACAAGCTTGTCTGTGTCCTCCCTCTCCCCTCAACCCACAGTTTGCTAAAAACTGTAGCTCTAGGCAGGAAAAACTTCTATTTCTGCCTCCTTTCATGAGTAGGAGGAGCCTGCCCCGCCTCTGGCTTCAAGCAGGGTGTCTGGCTTCAGTCTCCCATCTCGGCATGCAACTCTTTTATTTTCATTTCTTCTGGAAGAGCCAAAATTCTAGCTAATATCTCCTGGTTCCAGACCCAGAGCTCCAAAAGCTGTGGCTTCCGCTCAGCTCACAGCTTTGTACTTCTGTCCCAATTCTAGGATACAGAAGTGTTTATTTAAATTTTAAGCTTGATAACTTTATTTATCATTGCTTCATGTTTGGATTAGAGATGTATCAAGGAACAAACTTTTGGGGGCTGTCTGGACTGCTGACTTCTTTAGTTAATTGGTGATAAAATGCATTTAGTTCCATCTTTAGTTCATTTTTAGGAGACAACAGGATTTAGAATATTCTTTAATTAATAAATAAACTATTCTTTAATAAATAAACTATTACTCTTTAACCAAGAATAATAGTTCTGGGCTAGGAATGTAACTCAGTGGTAGAGAGCTTGTCCAGCATGTTCGAAACCTTGGGTTCCATCCCCAGCACTCGAAACAAAGAAAAAAAAAAGGAAGAAGAACAAGAATAGTTCTCAAAATACTTTCCTCTTAATGTCTGCTTATCTAATAATTAACTTATCAAATGACCTAATTCAGTTGTCATGGTATCGAAAAATATCAAACTTCATACTTTCCAGTTCATTTTCTTATCTATATTTTTGTAGAATAGCAAGCTTGCTTTCCTTTTCTCTTTTTCTTTTCTTTCTTCCTTTCTCTTCTCTCTCCTCCTCCTCCTCCTCCTCCTCCTCCTCCTCCCCCTCCTCCTCCTCCTCCTCCTCCTCCTCCTCCCCCCCCCTCCTCCTCCTCCTCCTCCTCCTCCTCCTCCTCCTCCTCCTCCTCCTCCTCCTCCTCCTCCTCCTCCTCCTCCTCCTCCTCCTCTTCTTCTTCTTCTTCTTCTTCTTCTTCTTCTTCTTCAGAAAGATGGGGAAAATGTCATCTCTTAGCCTTAGAATTCTAGAATTTTCTAATGATTATTTTTACCAAGTAAATAAGCCCAGGAGTAAATGAAATGTGGTTTACTGCTTATGCTTCCTGGAATTTCTTGCAGCCAACGCAGAATTATAGCATCTCAGAGTTGGAAGACATTCTTCATATGACCACATTGAATTTTTTTCCCTGTGGGTCTGCATCAAATTTGTGAGCTAGTGACTAAAAGGCTAAGACTTTAGAGAGTCCTGTGGCAAAGGTAAAAGCCCACTTCAAAGAAAGTTCAGGCACCCTACTGGTTGCTTTGAAGTGAATCCATTTCCATGAAAAATGTTCTGAAAACTTTCTGATGGGAACAGACAGAGCAGAGAAGGCCATTTCCCCCTCCTCTTTATTACAAATGGAATCGAATTTCCAGTGGCATGCTGGTACATGTTTAACAATGATCTCTCAAAGAGAAAGAAAGAAAAAGAAAACTATGAAAGTGTTTGCCAACTTCCATGGTGTAAATACTCCCACTGTGGCTGATTTCAGGCTACCAACATGTCATCACTACATGCAGAATTGGGAAGAGATGCCCCACATTGGTTTTCTGGATGGATGAGAGTCAGAATACAGATACTTTCAGACTTCGAGGTAACCTCTCAGAAGGATTCAGCATAGTGGAGAGTTGCTTAAACACTCTTCTCTTGGTCTTTGTGTCATTGTGCCACCTTCTTCTTTCTCTTATGCTGGGGATGATGTAAGTCTCACTGTCAAACTCTTCTCTTCTCCTCTGCCTGGACGATTAGACACACTCTGCACTCCCTCGAAGCCTGTCTCTTCTTTCCCTGGGGTGAGTTCATCCAATTCTGTAGCTTTAAATATCATCAAAGTGCTGTTAACGCCTGTGTATTTATCTCCAGTCCAGACCCTTTTTCTGAGCTCTAGACTTTATAGACAACTGCCTGATATCTCCCCAGCAACTCAAATTTAACTTGTCCAAAACTGGAGTCTTGCTCCTCCTCCTCCTCCCATCTTCCTTATCTAAATAAGTGGAACTACTGAATGTTCATTTGCTGAAGCCACAAACTTACAAGCCATCTTTGCAAACTCCCTCTCCTGTAACAGACAACCATTACCAAATACTGCAGACTTCCACTTTTCAAGTATTTATTAAGTCTGTATATATTTCCATCTGCATACCCCTGTCAACTTGTGTAGGTATGGACTACATCTGAACTCCTGGGCCTCTTCCCACCCCCTTCTCCTGCCTCTCCCTTTTGACCTTCCTACAGTGACCAGTAAGGTCTTTGAAACATGCTTAAAGTGTTCATTGTTTTCCTGTTGAATTTATTTATTTATTTACTTATTTCTTTAATTTTAGTACTGAGGATTGAACTCAGGAGCACTCAACCACTGTATTTTACTTAAAGACAAGGTTTCACTGAGTTGCTTAGGGCCTCGCTAAATTACTGAGGCTGGCTTTTAATTCATGATCCTCCTGCCTCAGCTATTTACTTATTTATTACCGTACTAAGAATCAAGCCCAGGGCCTTGTGCATCCTAGGTAAGTGCTCTACCACTGAGCTACACCTCCAGACCCCATTGCATTTAACTGAAAATAAAACATCCCACTAAGGCCTATAAGCAAGCACCTGCATCATGAGATTTCAGATTAATTCTCTAACTTTATCCTCTGCCATTCTTCTCATTTACTGCATTCCAGCCACATGAGTTATTTTACGTTCTTTACACATAAATTTTCTTATCTCACATGTGCCCTGAAATGCAGCCTCCTCACCCCACCCCACCAACTTCCACCTAAAATTCACCTTTCTGACCATACTGTTGGACTTGATGCACTACTTTTTCAGAAAGGCCTTTCTTGGTCTCCCAATCAAAACTCAGTCCCCTCTTATGGTCATCTATGGTATTCTATTCACCTTGTAGTGCTTAATATGGCTTTTAATTCTAGGTATTGAACTGTTTGCTTATTTCTTGTCTGTCTTCCCCCAGGCGACTATAAGTTCCATGAATGCAAAGGCAATATCTGTTATGCTCATTGTAAACCAAGTCCAAAGTAAGTGCTCAATGAATATTTGTTGAATGACAAAATGAATGAATAAATTAAACATCACATTTTCAGATAAATATTTATAGGTTATACATTTGGGCATGTACAAAGGGGACATTGGAGTGGCCATTGGCATTAAAACCTTTAGTATACTGTGACTGGAAAAAAATTCCATAGTAAAAAACTCATAATCCCTTTGATGATAGGATTCTTATAGCAATATAAAGTTGAATTAATTTATCCCTAAAAATAAACCAAGGGCTGTGGATATGGCTCAGTTGGTAGAGTGCTTGCCTCACATGCACAAGGCCCTGGGTTCAACCCCCATGTACACACACACACACAAAAAAAAAAAAAACAAGTAGGAGGATTGTGAGTTCAAAGCCAGACTCAGCAATTTAGCAAGGCCCTAACCAACTCAGTGAAACCCTGTCTCTAAATGAAATATAAAACAAAGGCTGGGGATGGGGCTTGGTAGTAAAGCACCCTTGGATTCAATCCTTGGTACCAAAACAAACAGTAACAACAACAAAAAAAAAAAAAAAAAAAAAAAAAGGAAAAGGCTGAACTTCCCTAAGTATGATTAACATTCAAAACAAATGATCAAGTAATGCTACCACCATTTATTTTCTGAAGGAAGCACTGAAGGAAAAGTCTAGCATGGAGGTTAGACCCACGCCCTGAAGTTAGAGTTGATTCTGACATTTAACTAGTGTGGAAAATTGAACAAATTTCTTAGCAACCCTATACTTCCTGTTTAAAGCAGGAACACTATCATCTACTTCTTAGAGTTTTTATGAGATGTGTCAAAAATACATACTAAGCTGGGCATAGAGGCCCACTCCCATAATCCCAGCTGCTCGGGAGACTGAAGTGGGAGGATCTGAATTTGAGCCCAGTGTGGGCAACATAGCAAGACTCTATCTCAAAAAAAAAAAAAAAAAGGAAAAAAATTCCATCACAAAATTCACTGTTTAATTTATTTAATTTCTCTGAGCTCCAGTACTTTCATTTGTAAAACAAATGAAACATGAACTTCTTTTAAGACCCATCTGGTGCGAATTCTACATGGAGTCATCACTTCATATCCATGGGGGATGGCTTCCAGGAAGCCCACAGCTACTCAAATCTTTCAGGGTCAAGTCCCTTTTATATTATTTACATGTCACCTCTACTTTAAATTATCTCCAGATTACTCCTAATAATTAATACAATATAACTGCTATGTAAATTAGTTGTTATGCTGTATTATGGACAATAATGATAAGAAAAGGTGTCTGTATTCAGCACAGATGAAATTTTCTTTACAAATATTTTCAGTTTGAAATTGGTTGAATCCAGGGATGTAGAACCCACAAATATGGAGAGTCAACTTTAGTGTGTATTCTCTCAGAGCAGTCCCTGCTCAGCTGAAGTAAAGATGAAGGGCACTGCATTGTAAGGACCCTCTATGGTGCACCTTGGCAGGAACAGGCTGTGTTTGTTCACTGTTTTGCAAAGAGACTGCCTTTTTAGGTTGCCCTCACCTAGTACACTTGATTTTTGGAAGCAACTCTAAAATGGGTTTTAAAATAACAATTTTTTTTTTTGGTACCTTGCTAATTTGCTAAGGCTGGCTTTGACCTTGGGACTCTCCTGCCTCAGCCTCCTGAGCCACTGGGATTATAGGCATGAGCCTCCACACTTGGCTCATTGTTGTTTGCATTTTTCTGGTGACATAAGATATGAAGTGTCTTTTCAAATACTTATTTGTCGTCTGTGTATCTTCTTTGATCTGTGAAAATTTTTGACCAATTTTTGGATGGGGTTGTTCATTTTCTTATTTAAAAAAATATATTTATTTTTCAGTTGTAGTTGGACACAATACCTTTATTTTATTTATTTATTTATTTTCATGTGGTGCTGAAGATCAAACCCTTTGCTAGGCAAAGGCTCTCCCGCTTAGCCACAACCCCAGCCCCATTTTCTTATTTAAAAAAATAATTCAGTGGCTCAGTTTAATAATTTTTAGTATATTTCTCAGTGTTTTGTATCCAGCACTATGGTTAATTTTATAATATTTTTATTGTCTTTAAAACTCATATCCACTATGATTCTTCCCTCCCTCTAGAGCTAGGCAGTCATTAATCTACTTTCTGCTTCTGTGAATTTGCCTATCCTGGGCATTTCATGTAAATGGAATCATTTGATGTAGGGCCCCTTATTACTGACTTCTTCCACTTAGTGTAACATTTCCTTATTGTCACATAGCGTCGCTGAATAGTACTCCATTGTGTGGATATACCACATTATTGTACTTATTCATTCATCTAAGTGATTTTTAAATATAGTTTCATCCAATCTGCTGATTTTATCTCACCTTCAAACTGCACTTCAGAAAGAAACTCCAGTTACCAATTCCTAAAATTTTGGGGTAGGGGAGGACTGCGGGCGGGGGAGGGGGGGTCAGCGTAAATTGGGCTGCTTCTCAGCTTCCCAACCTTTGCCATATACTTTGGCATTCACAGGTCTTCTAAATCAATTATCATTTGAGCCAGGCTTTCTAGCACCCAGAATTTTGTTTTTATTTTCTTCTCTCCTATTCTCTTTGTCCTTATGGTTTATAACATCCTCACCCCAAAATCTTATTCTTTACACTTTAGAAAAAGTTGGAAGGGAATAAACGCTAGTACACTTAGCCAACAGTCATCTTTAGCCAAAATTCCTAAGATCAATCTTTAATAATACAAGAGGAAATGGTTTTAATCTAGTTTCATGAAACCAACAGAAGTAGTTACAAAATGGAACTAATGAAAAGTAGTACTATCAGAGAAGCTATAAACAGTTAACTTAGACAAATGTATGCATACAAGAAACTATAAATAATATACAGTGTGGGTTCGTTTTTGTTTTAGGCTAGTATGACCAATGCAAATCTCTGCCTGGTCCCTCTTGCTCTTTTCTGTTAGGGTCTGTAAACAAGTCAGGATGGCGCCTGGCATTTTGCCAGAGGGAGTGGTTTGTGAAGTAACGCCAGTGAGCTATTAAGTGTGGAGATTCCTTATTGGTTGACTGCTGTATCTAGTTTATGTTAATTAAGATAAGCTGTGTGGAATGTATATATACCCCTCCTGTCCTACAATAAACGGCTCCCACCCCTGCTGTATCAATGTACACAAGTTGCTCATCACCCCTGGTTAGTTTGCTGCAGCCAGACTGCAGCACTTTTCATTGCTCATGGTTCAGTGGCTTCTATGGATCCTCGTCTGTGTCCAATACCGTCCCATATCCCAAACCCTCCTCTATCAAAAGTTCTCTTCCTGTTGTCAGGCAAAATTTTAGACCAATTGCAGAGAATTCTGTCTCTAAGTCCCCCAAGACTCCTTTAGCTAGACTCTATAGAGCATGTTCCAGATTTGGCTGTGTTAATTCCCAGGGTCCTCCTCAATGGTACTACATACTACTCACACCTAGAGATCCACTTAATTCTAAGACCCCATGAAAATGACTTTCAGTATTTGCCCTTTTCCAGGAAACAGTTTTTTCAGTTGTAGCAGCTACTGTGAAATACCATAGCTTATCCACACTACCTGGTTTCCTTAAGGAGACTGACTTCCAGGTTCTGTGTGTGCTTCCTGAAAACAGAGTTCTCCACAGTGTAATAATCATAGATTCTGTTATTTCCCGGTTCTTGTTACATTGTTAAGAATGTGACATTGATATGTGACATGAGACATAGTCCCTATGTTATATTTGTATGTGTCATTTGTTTAACATAGATGAGAACTAACTGAATATTACCCTATTGAATCTTTTATTTAGTTTTCACTGGACCTTTATTTTATTTATTTATATGCAGTGCTGAGAATTGAACTCAGTGCCTCGAACGTGCTAGGCAAGTGCTCTACCACTGAGCCCCAGCCCCAGCCTGTTCAATCTTAATTATGCTATAAATTAGAATAATTCATGCTCAGACAATTTTAAGTGATAACTCTGCCTTACCAGGTGATGATTATTTAATTAAAGTGTTTCCTATGTAGTTCTACTGTCTTTCTGACTCCCAGTTTTAAGTCACACCTCATGCCTGTGGATCTTTGAGGCATCTTTGGGCCTCAATGTTTAAAAAAAACAACAACTTTGCTTTGTGAACCAGGTTTACAGGTTTACAGGTTTACACAGAAATTCCAAGTTTCTAGTCCAGATTCTTCTTCCAACTTGCTGTGTGGCCTTCCACGAGTCATTTCCTACTCACTCGGTCATTTCTTCATTTCAGCATGGAGGGGGTGTCTATTAACTTCTCAAGGGCATTATAATAAAGGGGAGAGCAGTAGTCAAAAGAAAAGGAACTGAAAATATTGCCGGAGTCCGGCTGCAGCAGAATAACCGGGGGTGACGAATAACTTCTGTAGATTGATACAGCAGGAATAGGAGCCATTTATTGTAGGACAACAGAGCTATTTATACATTTTGCACAGCTTATCTTAATTAGCATAAACTAGATACATCAGTCAACCAATAAGGAATCTCAACACTTAATGGCTCACTTTTGTTACTTTTCAAACCACTCCCTCTGGCATTTTGCCAGGCACCATCCAGACTTGTTTACAAACTCTAACATTTCCCTGGCAAAATACTAGGTGTTATTTTGACTTGTTTACAGACCTTAACAAAATATCAAGATCTGTGATAAGAAAAGAACCAAAACAGTACCAGTAAACCTAGCATATATATAGCCCAAACCAAAAGCTTGTTTTGTTATGGAAAAAAAAAGAACAATGTTTGATTTTAACATTCACACATTCCAAACCATAGTCTTCCAAGCCTTTCTCCCACAGCCAAGCCTGATGGTAGGAGCCAGGTCTAAAGGAAAGTTTCCAGAAAGCACATTTTGGCAAAGTTTGCCTTTAAACCTACAGAGAATACAGTTCGGGGCTTTTTATTTTTAATTTTATTACTTTTTATTTTATAGAACACTTTCAATTCCTTTTTGCCACAGATTTCATGAACTATGTTTATTTTTCCTTTTAGGGTCATAGTATATGGATTTTTTGCAATCAGATGTGAGGAACAGACCTATTTCTTGAGAGTTCTTTCTTTCATTTCTTCCTTCCTTTCTTTCTTTTTTTTTCTTACAAAATTCTTTCAACTTGTAGGAAGAGCCAAAGTCTAAGGTTGTATTTTAAGAGAATCATTCTTTCAATGTGCTCATTAAATTTCTTAAGCGAAAGAATGAGGGATGAAAGTCCACCTTCAAACTGCTTGCAGAAGAGATTAACACGTGCCAAGTTGAAAGAAATGATAATTAATTACAGTCCCTGGACAAATGGCTTATGTGGCCTACAGTCTGGCATCCAGTGATGGCAGTGGGCCCTGAGTCTGTTTGGGATCGTTTTTTGTAAACCAAAAAACAACCACTGCAAGTGTACTGGTTTTAGAGGAATGTCCACGAAAATTGCCCTCCTTCTCTTCACAACATGTCATTACAGAAAAATAGAAGCCCGTACATTCCAGTCTGATTTCCATGTAACTTTGCAAGTCTGTGAATTTTGCCATGAGGTAAGGGGCTGATTCAGAGCTCCAGAATCCTTTTGTTGCCACAGACACTATTTTAAAATGGATATTCCTTTTGGTTTCTCGGTGTTATTCAGCTAGGGTCATGGAACAAATGGGGCTCTGTCTGATGGAGAACTTCCAGTCCTGGAAAACAAGAACAGGGATGCCTGGTGGCCAAAGTTACTGCCTTGTGTTTTCAAGGTTAGGAGTTCAAATCTTGTGGGTCTGTTCATGTGTTCAAGTATGCACGTAGCTTGATTGAAAAAGCATTATCACTGCACACTGGAATCTGGTCTATCCATAGCTAAGTTCTGGTTACAATTAATTAAGCAAATACTTCCTATGGAATTCTTTACCTTGTAGATCCTGGACAAAGGGCTAATATTCCAGAAAGCACAGGAAAGCTTTATTTTCCACACTTCCTGACCCCTACTTGTACAGGAACTTGAATTCCACCACCTAGAAATAGAGTCTATGCTTGCCACATTCTTTAAATTTTGATATACCTGTGGCCACAGGCATTCTTTCCCCTATTCATTCTCTTTCCTTCTGATTTTCTGGGGAGATAATAATTTACAGATTGAAAGGTATGTTCCTTGCATTGATAAACTCGGCTGTGGCTCTCAGCAATAAGCCATTGAAAATAGGCCCCACTGAAAGAAAATATAACCTGCATTTTTAAGGCATGTAATTTCAGTGGTCCAATCTTCATAATACTTTGTTTTCCTGTGGCATTTTACTGTTTATAAAGCACTTTACATATATTGTCTCCTTTTATAAGCATAGCCATTGGGTAAGGCAAATATTGTGCCTGTTTTACATGAGACCCAGGAAGAGGGAGGGACGGGGTTCTAAGTTACAGTTAGACAGGAAAAAAAAAATGTTCTGGTGTACTATTGCACAGTAGATAACCACAATGTACTGTATGTTTCAATAAAGCTAGAAGAAAGGATATTAAATGTTTCAGCTCAAAGAAATGATAAATATTTGTGGAGGTAGATATGTTTACCCTGATTTGAACATTACAAATGTGTGTGTACAGGTATTGAAACATCATACGGTATCTCAGATGTGAGTATACATTTTTAATGTGTAATTTTAAAATTTCTAAATAAATAAAAATAAAATTTAAAGAAAGAAAAGAAAAATGAGACCCATAGAAATTAAGAAGCTTTCTCAAAATGGCTAGAGTACAGCTCAGTGGTAAAGCACTTACCTAGCATAAGAGAGGCCCTGGCTTTGGTCTCTAGCACTCTCAAAATTGTAGATCTAATTAGCATCAGAACCAGTACTTGAATTCAGGCCTCCAAAACTCCACAAGTTTTCATCACTATAGAGGAATTATTTCCAATAGCAAAAAAATTGTCATACAATCAAACTGATGTTTTAGATTTTTGTTGCTGGTCCTACTTTATTGAGCTATGCCACTGTCGTCTTGGAAAGAAAATATAATGCTGGATGGAGCTCCCTGTACATGCTGAAGTGCCAAGATTGGAGCAGTTTAATTATCTGTGACCCTACTCCCCCCATACACCCATAAATAAAGGGAAGTAACTAACCCTTTGTGCCCTCTTGCACCAAGGATGCCTGAAATTAGAAATATCCCAGTACTGTGACCTAAAGTTGCCTCCACAGGAAGTTCTGCTTTTTAAATTAAAACTCCAGCCATTTTCTTTCCAGTTACTCTTATTACCAATGGGGCTCTGGACAAATAATTCCCAGGAAAGCTGTCCATGTATATGTGAAATAAGACAATCATGATGCCTGCTCCTGACCTACCTGACAAAAGTGTTGGGAAAAGCAGTAAGATAATGTCTGTCATGTGTTTTGAATGCCTAGAAAGAAAGACAGGGTTCACAAGCAAGGGTGTAATTATATTGAGTCACCAATGAAATCATCGTCTGTAGTTTACACATGTGGTTGTTGCCTAAGATACTGATGAATATAATTTGACCATCAAGTTTGATGCTTTAAGGACATGATGATGTTACAATAAATTAGCAGAAAATCCCACATTGGGGAAGGAAGGTATCCTTTTCTTTTAAATTCCTGTATGACTGAAATTTATTTGGGGCTATCTTTTCCAGCTGGTCTTGCAATTAGGACCACCTCCAAGGTTCACAAGCACTCCTTCCATTTTTTTCATCAGTCAGGTGATTTTCCCTCTGGCTTGGTCTGAATGCTGTGGTGGGAGAGTGACCTGCAGAGTAGAGGAGAAAAGTTGTGTTCAACTCTGCTGAGGGTCACCAAAATTTAGTAGGCCAAAAGGAGGATTTCTTTCTTTTTTTTTATGGTACTGGAGATTGAACCCAAGACGTCATGCATGCTAGGCAAGCATGTAACCACTGAGCTACATCCCCCAATGGAGGCTTTCTATGACCAAGCTTCTAGAAAACCTACCTCTGTTAGGTCTGTTCCCAAAAACAATGTCATGTCCTTTGCCTAACAGGGCCAGACATATATGACCTTTTCCCAACCACCATTTGTATTTGTTTAAAAGAATAATTCTAAAAACTAAAACCAGGGCTGTAGTTGTTGCTCAGTGGTAGAGCACTTTCTTAGCATATGTGAGGCACTGGGTTTGATCCTCAGAGCCACATAAAAATTAATAAATAAAACAAAGGTATTGTGTCCATCTACAACTAAAAAAAATTTTTTTAGATTGAAAAACTAAACTAAAACCAGGGTTCATAACATATAAAGAACCTTTTAGTATGAAAGGCACTACTTGAGACATTGGGGATAGAAAAGTTAAAACACTACTTCTCAGAAAAATGCCTGTCCTTGCAGGAGATAAGCAAGCACTCAAATAGGACCACCACCCAGCCCAGGGTCTGACACACAGTAGGACTGTAAGTGTACTTGCTGAAAGAATAAGCAATAGTGGTAAGAACCACAAGAACCATAGCAAGGTGGTAAGAACCATAAGAAAAGCACAAGGTGTGTGGAAAGAGGTAAGAGAACATCTAGTCAAAAATAGCAAGACAGCCAGATGCATTGGTGCGTATCTGTAATCCTAGTGGCTGGGGAGGATGAGGTAGGAGGATCTCAAGTTCAAAGCCAGCCTCAGCCACTCAGTGAAGCCCTAAACAACTTGACAAGCCCTGTCTCAAAAATAAAAAATAAAAAGGACTGGGCATGTGGCTCAGTGGTTAAGCACCTTTGGGTTCAATCCCTGGTACCAAAAAAAAAAAAAAAAAGGCAAGAGAATAGGTAAGTGTGTTCAAGCATGCCTAGAATCCCATCTACTCAGGCAGCTGAGACCAGAGGATTGCAAGTTAGAGGCCAGCCTGGACAATTTAGTGAGGCCTGTCTCAAAATAAAGTTTTAAAAAGGTCAGGAGATGTCACTCAGTAGAGAACTCCTGGGTTCAATCTTCAGTACTTGGGGGACAGGGGGGAAATGACAATAGAAGAAATGAGTTGGCAAGAAAGACCATGAGCAATGCTGCACATAGGCCAGCGTGGAAAGCATGCAGCTGACAATGCCAAGAACATGGTGTGTCAGGCTTTTTATTCTATTTAGTTCGCTTAAAAAAAAAAAAATGCCAGTCACAGCCCACTAAAGTTCTCAACTCACCTTGTGAAAAAGAGTTTTCCTTTCTACACACCTGTTGGCCTTGCAATTGAGAATTAAGCAACAGAATTTAAATATTTGCTGAGGAGTTCTTAAATTTCTGCATTTAGGCACAATCTGTTTCCATTCCATTTCAATGTTCTTCTTTACAGAGTCACAACCAATGATCTGTATTAGTTCTCAATGGCTGCTATAACAAATTGCCATAAACTGAATGGCCCGAAATATACTCTCTCAAGGTTCTGGAGGCCAGAAGTCCGAAGTCAGTATCATTAGGCTGAAATCAAAGTTATCAGCAGAGGCCACACTCCTCCTGAGGCTCCAAAGGAGAATCTGGTCTTTGACTCTTTTTACAGCTTCTTGTGACACTGGCAATCCTTGGTTTGTGACAATGCTACTGCTATCAGTTTCCATAGTCCCATTGTCTTCTGTCTGTTAAATGTCCCTCTGCCTCCCTCTTATAAGATAAATGTGATTGCATTTAGGGCCCACTGGAATAAGAATTTTTTTTAGATAAAAAAAAAAACTAAACTAAAACCATAGTTCATAACATATAAAGAAACTTTTAGTATGAAAGGCACTACATGAGACACTAGGGATACAAAAGTTAAAACACTACTTCTCAGAAAAATGGCTGTCCTTGGAGGAGATAAGCAAGCACTCAAATAATCTCCCATCTCCACATCTACAATGTAATCCCATCTGCAGAGTTCTTTTTTGCCATAGAAGATAACATTCGCAAGTTTCAGGGATATTACTGGGGGCAGGAGAGGTTTTATCCAGCCTGCCCGCCACATTATCTGTATCTGAATCACTGAACATCCAGTACAAACCTCTTGAATATTATGGTAGTTTTTTTGTGTTGCTGTAACAGAACACCACAGACTGGACAATTTGTAAAAGAAAGAAAGAGAGAAAGAAGAAAGGGGAGAGAGAGAAAAAAAGAAGTAAAAAAACAAAGAGGAAGAGAAGAGAAAGAGGGGAGAAAGAAAGAAAGGGAAGGAATGGTAAGAAAGGAATTCACTTAGCTCACAGTCTGGAGGCTGGGCAGTCCAAGATGCAAGGACAGCGTCTGGTTAGGGTTTTCTTCATTCCATAGCTGAAGGAAGAAGCACAAGAAGGCAAGTGAACGAGAGGGAGCCAAACTCACTTCCCTAACCTCATGATGTCTAACTCCCTCCTGTGGTAATGACATCAGTTCATTCACAAGGGCAGAGCCCTCATGCTTTAATTGCTTCTTAATAGGCCCCACTTTTCAACTGCTATTTGAGGATTATGTTTCCACCACATGAACTATGGGAGACATATTCAAACTACAGCAAATATTTCAGCTGAGTTCTTCTCTACTTTAGGAAGGCAAACTAAGTCCTCTCCTCTTGTTTTAGGGGAGAAGAAAAATGGGTGAAATAGAGATAATTTTACTGAGCTTCTGATATTTGTCAAATGAGGTGCACACATCTTCATCACAAGATTGTGGAAAGCTATTGTCACTATTTTACAGATGACAAAAGTGAGGCTCAGAGAGGCCAAGTGACTTGTCCAGCAATTAAGGGGTGAAGACAGAATTTGATGGATCGTTCTGATTTCAAAGGAAATGCCCTTTCCACTACAGCAACAGTCCTCAAATTTCAGTAATATACCAACATATTGAAAGGAAAAAAAAATTTTTTTTTTCCACAGACCCCAGTTTGAGAAACAACTGAGTTGCTGGGAACTATGATGCAAGTCAATTGTTAGGGACACTGAAGCAGGAGGATAGCAACTCAGTAAGGCCCTGTCTCAAAAAAAAAAAAAAAAAAATGGCCGGATGTAGCTCAGTGGTAAAGTGGATTCAATCTCCAGGAAAGGAAGAAAAGGAGGGAGGGAGGGAGGAAGGAAGGAAAGGGAGGGGAAAGGAAGGACAGTGGACTTAAGGAACTAAGTTTTATTCTATAAAAGCACACTTTTTTATTTTTGTGTACCAGGAATTGAGCCCAGGGGCACTTAACCACTGAGCCTCATCCTCAGCCCTTCTTTGTTTTTTTATTTGTAGACAGGGTCTCACTAAGTTGTTGAGGATGGCTTTGAACTTACAATCCTCCTATCTCAGCCTCCTGAGCCACTGGGATTACAGGTATAACCACTGCATCCAGCTAAAAGCATACATTATAAAATGCTCAAGTTGTCCCCAAATCCTGGTCACTGACAGACCTCAGCTACAGCTAAAAGACACCATGGTACTCATTATTCTTGAGAACTCCATTTCAGAGGATGTTAATATGAGGACCCAGGATGGTTGCATTTCAACCATGCTGCTCAGCTGCTTAGGAAGGACTTCAATGACACAAAGCATTTGCCAGTAAGATTTTAACACCACCAATTCGTTAATATTATTGAGTTAATTAGTCCCACCACAGAGATGCTCGAACTTCAGTTGGATTAAAGTAAATGATTGTGTTATTTTTCTGAGCTTAATCTGAATTATTATCTGGATGTTTTATGAAAGCAGATGGAAAATGTTACCCTCCTTCTGGCACATGTAACCCCCCATACCGATAGTAATATTGAAGATTAATTGCTTATCAAGCAATTATTTGATTACAATTACTAGGTGACAAGTACTAAGCACTTCATATTAATTAATGTATATAATATTCATAAAAACTCTATGAGAATATATATATATATATACACACAAACTGTTTTTTGTTGTACTAGGGATTGAACCCAGGGGCACTTTACCACTGAAACACATCCCCAGCCCTTTTTATGTTTTATTTTGAGACAGGGTCTTGCTAAGTTGCTGAGGCTAACTTTGAACTGGAGATCCTCCTGCTTCAGCGTCCCAAACTGCTGGGATTATAGGCACATGCCACTGCACCTGGTTGAAGTCATATTCTAGTCCCTTTATCAAATGATAAGACTGAGGCATACAAAGGTTAGGGGGTATTCTTTGGATCTGAAATGTCCCCCAAAGACTCACTTGTTAAAGGCTTGGTCACCATCCTGTGGTGTTATTGGGAAGTAGTGGAACCTTTAAGAAGTGAGGGTCTAGTTGGAGGAAATCAGGTCCTTAGGAGTGTTCCCTTGAAGGGGATATTGAGACCCCAGGGTCCCCTCTTTTTGCTTCCTGGCTGACCAGAGGTGAACAACCTCTTCTTATGGGTTTTTTCTTTCTTTTTTTTTTTAGTTGTAGATGGACATAATACCTTTATTTTGTCTTTTTATATGATGCTGGGGACCAACCCCAGTGCCTCATGCATGCTAGGCAAGTGCTTCACCACTGAGCCACAACCCAGGCCCTCTATGGTTCTTTCAATACTCCAGCCATGATGTGCTGCCTCACCACAGGCCCCAAAACAGCAGAGCAAACTAACCATGAACAAAACTTCTGAAATTGTAAGACAAAATAAACCTTTTCTGTTTTTAAGTTGATTATCTCAGATATTTTGTCACACTGACAGAAAGCCAACTAACACAATTAGGTAATTTCTTCAAAGTCACACAACTTGTAAAAAGTGTACCCATAGCCAGGTACAGTGACAATACCTGCAGTTCCAGCTGTTTGGGAGGCTGAGGAAGGAAGATTGCTTGAACCCAGGATAAAATATTTCAGGTTCAATCCCTGGTACCTCCCCCCCAACAGATATATATATGTATTCATAGGGAAAGGTTTTTTTTGGGGGGGGAGTTGTGGGTACCAGGTATTGAATTCAGGGGCACTCGACCACTAAGCCACATCCCCAGCTCTATTTTGTATTTATTTAGAACAAGGTCTCACTGAGTTGCTTAGAGCCTCGCTTTTGCTGAGGCTGGCTTTGAACTTGCGATCCTCCTGTCTCAGCATCCCAAGCCTCTGGGACCTATGAATATATTGATGATCCTTAAAAGGCCCCAGGTAACCATGAAAGCTATGTAAATATACTGACAATCAAGAGGCAACTCATTGCCAAATTTTGTAATAATGTAGAGATCACATAAAGTTAATCGCCTAAAGTTCTTTTTTAAATATTTTTTTAGTTGCAGATGGACACAATATCTTTATTTTATTTATTTTTACGTGGTGATGAGGATTGAACCCAGTGCCTCATCTGTGCAAGGCAAGCGCTCCGCCACTGAGCCCCAGCCACAGACTGCCTGAAGTTTTTAAATTGTACCTCACTTTTCTGAGGTGAACATATCTGTATCGGTTCCAAAATAAAGGGATTTTTCTCAAATCTTAATCACTGGTTTCCAGTCTACTCCTAAGACTCCAAACTCTGAAGTAGTCAACCCCACCAGTTTTCTCCTACATAGTCCAGTTTAGGGTCTGTGTCTGGCATCCTGCAACAACAGCCACGGTGACACCAATGCTGTCCTTGAATTTCATCATTTGGACTCTGCATTCAACCTCGAAGTTTGGACATTTATGAGCAGAAAGTTACATTCCCAAATAAGGAAGTCAATAAAAGATCCATGTTTACATTTCCTACTCCTTTCCCAGTCCCTGCACTTATACGGCCCTTCTCTGAGGTAATATCAATCTATTTAATCAGCTTCCCTAAACTGTAAGTTCTTCTGAGAAAAAAAAAAAAAAAAAAACAATCTTTCAAGTATTTTGTTTTCCCTTCACTTCCCTTGGTTAGCAAGCTGCAGACAGTCTCACAGCTGGATGGGCATTCTTCATCTGACTCCTGGTCCCTCAGGGGGGATAAAAATGGTAATTCTTATTTTATTATTGAGTATGGATTTTACTAAGAGAGGTCAGTTCTTGTGAGCAGTAGATTTTCAACCACATGAAAATGGAACATTTTCCATTTCAGGAATCCAACTGAAAGAACACCACACTGTATTCCACTCTGGGGAGGGGAGTTCACTTCTGTACATGGTCGCCTGCTTTTGCCCCTTCCTCTCCAAGATCCTTGATCCTTTATAGAGTACAGTAGTTCTCTTTTATTGACAGGGAATCTGCTTCAAGACCCCAGGGGATGCTTGAAACCATAGCACCAAATCCTATACATACTGTTTTTTCCTGTATATATAAATACCTATGGTAAAGTTTAAGTTATAAGTTAGTCACAGTAAGAGATTAACAACAGTGACTCATAATAAAATAGGATAATTATAACAAAATGCTGTAATAAAAGTTATTTAAAATGTATGGATTATTTATTTCTGGAATTTTCCATTTAATATTTCTGGGCTGCTGCAAATAATAATAAGGGGGAGCCTACTAGATATAAATGTTAGGCACTCTGGTCATTCTGATTATCCAGGCTTTGAACATCCTTTCCCTTTGAGGGAACTGTGAGAAGAGGGGAGGCAGGACTCAATTTCCTACTTTAGAAGTCAAAAAGGGCAGTTTCCCTCTTTGCTTCAGCAGTTAGAAAACCAGCTTATCACCTGGACTCAACTGGGACATTGTGCCTATGGGGAGACAGAAGTCACCTGCAGTGGTCATGCTGGTATTGGGTGTCTTGCAACATGACAATCTTGTTCAGGCATATTAGGACGTGGCAGAACGATGACAAGTGTTCATCAGGACAGCACTGGTGGCAGGATCCTAGGCACATTATCCCTGTGGCTCTTTCCTCGATCTTGGCTATACCTTGTCTCCCTTGCTTTTCATTCCCATCACCCATTCTCCAGGGTTCTCATGGAGTCTGTGAGTTATACAATACTCTTCTAATAAATTTATTTCCACTTGAGATTTTCATTGGTTGCCACCAAAAATTCCAACTTGTATACCATCCTCTCCTTCTTTAACACATGACCCAGGAACAACTTGATGTGGTAGACTTGATCAGGTCACATCTTTCCCTCACACTGACCCTCACATCATGTGGCAATTGCTCTACTTTTTTCTTAAACCTGCAGAGGCTATATGCACTCCAGGAACACCCATGGAGGACCTTAGAAGACAAGTGCCATGGGACCTCAGCAAACCCAGGATGAATGGGAGAATGGACCTGAGAGCTTCTCAGCATGGAGCAGATATGTTCACTTAAGAACAAATGAAAAGGGACCAGGGTTGTGGCTCAGTGGTAGAGTACTTGCCTAGCATGCACGAGGCACTGGGTTCAATTCCCAGGTACCACATAAAAAATAAATAAATAAACAAATAAAAGTATTTTTTTAAAAAATGAAAAGAACCCATGTTCGGAGGTTCATGTTTGTAATTCTAGTGTGATTCAGGAGGCTGAGAAGGGAGGATTGCAAGTGGAGACAGCCTTAGCAACTTAACAAGACTTAACAGACCCTGCCCCTCAAAAAAAAAAAGATAGAACTGGGGATATAGCTCAGTGGTAAAGGACCCCTGGGCTCAATCCCCATACAAATAAACAAGTAAAAATAAAAGAACAAATGAAAAAAAGCTTTGGATATTGATTCTTTTTAAAAAAAAATATATTTATTTTGACTTATACCCCAAGTATAGAAATAATTCATGTGCATTGTGGAAGATTTGGGGGAAAAATAGAAAACAAGAAAAAACCTTCCCCTGTCATTCTACCAATCACCAACAATCATAATTGAGATTTCACTGTACTTCTAATATATTTTTTTTAATCCATAAAAGTCTTTTCAGGGCCGGTTGGGGCTGTGGCTCAGCAGTAGAGTGCTCACCTCGCATGTGCGAGACCCTGGGTTCGATCCTCAGCACCATATAAAAATAAATAAATGAAATAAAGGTATTGTGTCCAACTACAACTAAAAAATAAATATTGAAAAAATATTTTTCAGGGGCTGGGGATATAGCTCAGTTGGTAGAGTGTTTGCCTCACATGCACAGGGCCCTGGGTTCAATCCCCAGCACCACACATATACACACACATACACACACACACACAAAAAAAATCTTTTCGGGACTGGGGTTGTGGCTCAGTAAATAAAGTACTTGCCTAGAATGTGTGAGGCACTAGGGTTGATTCTCAGCACTGCATAAAAATAAATAAATAAATAAATAAAGGTCCATCAGCAACTAAAAGTGTGTGTGTGTGTGTGTATATCTTTTCATAATTATAATCATCCTAGTCTATTGCCAATTAAAATTTTGAAGAGTAGAAACATTGCCATTATATGTTGTGTATGTGTATGTATATGTAAGTATACATATGTATTTAATATATATTACACATACTTACATATATGGAAATGTACTGGAAAACACACATAAGCACACACACATGTGTATGTGTATATCCCCCCAGTGCTATATGTAAAGGACAGTAAACTTTATCTCTTGGCTAAAAGCAGCATTTTTCAAAGGATCCCACTGAACACTTATTACTATGTTTGTTAACACCTATAACAGAAAAAGAATCTTTTCTGATCACCTAAGTTTGAGGAAATGCTGAGTTGAGGCTGAACATATTTCTTTATTGCACAAATTTCAGAGCTGTGTGTGTGTGTGTGTGTGTGTGTGTGTGTGTGTGTTTTACTGGGGATTGAACATGCAAGACAAGTGCTCTTCTACTGTGACTCTCAAAGACAGAATTTCCAAACATATGCAACTATAAAACTCCCTGATAAAGTATTCTTCTCCTTCTCTTTCTCCTTTTTATTTTCTTTTATGGTACTGGGGGTTGAATCCAGGGGAACTCTACCACTAAGTTACATCCCCAGCCCATTCTTATTATTAACATATTGTTGTTGTGATATTTTGAGACATGCTCTTGCTAAGTTGCCTGGGCTGCCCTTGAACTTGGCATCCTGCTGCCTCAGCCTCCAGAGCTGCTATAATTATAAGCATGTGCCATCATGCTGCTAAAGCATGTTTCTCAGGACCGGTGTCCTAAGGAGTCAAAACTGACCCAGAAAACTTAAAACTTCCTTCCCCTTTCTCCTGGTTCTGAAGAATCACAGTTGGAAGGAGGAAAAGGAGAATGTATGATGTATATAAGCAAAATTTGGGGGGAAAAAACAGAATTGGACCTCAGAAGTGATTTTCATTTGCTGATATATTTATCCACAAGAACATGATTGAGGGCCTGAGGTTCATAGACAAACATCACAAATTCACACCTGAGATAACTGAGCAAACAGCAATGCTGAATTCTAAGGGAGCAATCTTGACTTGGGAAGTGTTGTTGCATAACAAGTTTACCCCCACTTAAGTATAAAGTCCATTTAACTTACTGGAACACTGCATTGCCAGACTAACAGTGGTTAGCTTGAAGTTACCCAATATCATTTTAGTACTTTCTGAAAAGACAATGCCATATGGCAATTTTTGAAAAATGGTACACACATGACAAGTAAAAATAAAAGAACACAAAAAGTATTATTGAAGGTGAAGTCAATTTCCTCACTGGAACAAAGCACTTCCAGAAGAAATCCTTATTTTTGCCTGTGTTAGTCAGTTTGGGGTTTCTATAAACAACAACAACAACAAAACACACACACACACAAAAAAAACAAAACCTGAGATAAGTCAACTTAAAAAGAGAAAAGTTTATTTTGGCTCACATTTTCAGAGGTTTCAATCAACCGTGGATGATTGGCTCCATCACATTAGGGCTTGGGATGAGGCAGCAGCACATCATGGTGGGAGCATGCACCAGAGGAAAGTGATCACTTTGTGGCAACTGGGAAATGAAAGAGAAAAAGGAAGGGGCTGGAGTTCCAATTTCCCCTTTGAGGGCACAACCCCAATGACCTAACTACCTTCTATTAGGCCCCACCTCCTAAAGGTTCTAACACAGCCTGGGGGCCAAGTCTTTTAACACAGGCCTTCTGGGGACATTCCAGATCCAGACTATAGCATTGCCCCATCACTTTCCCCGCTGACCTAGTATCTGGTGAGTCTCCAAGTAGAGTCTGCCTCAGAATCTATGAATTCAGCCACAGAACAAATATAAAAGCATGACTTCTTCCATTAAACCAGTCTGAATGCCAAACTGCAATTTTTAACATATGCAGAAATTGAGGGAAACAAGAAGTAAAAAAACAAACCTGAAATGGGTCAGGCTCCTTTTATTCACCATCTTGGGATCAGCTCTGTGAACTTACTTTGGGTCAAAATCTAGCCATATCTGAGCACAGTGGCACATGCCTGTAAACCCAGCACCACAGGAGATTGAGGCAGGAGGATCTCAAGTTTGAAGCCATTTCAACAACTTAGTGAAATCCTGTCTTAAGATAAAACATGAAAAGGGTTAGAGGGCTGGGGTTGTGGCTCAGTGGTAGAACACTTGCCTAGCATGTGTGAGGCACTGGGTTTGATTCTCAGCACCACATAGAAATAAATGAATAAAATAAAGGTCCATCAACATCTTTTAAAAAATTTAAAAAGGGTAGGGGGGTGCTGGAGGTGTAGCTCAGTGCTATAGCAACCCTGGGTTCTATCCCCATTACTGGGAGAAAAAAAATCCACAAAACTCCTAAACCTGTTAGCTTTCTATTGTGGAATATTCTAAATGTTTAGGAAAGTCTGGGAAATACCAGAGTTCAAACGTACCTTCTTTCTGTGAAGGAGTCTAAAAGACATTCTAGGGCAACTTCCTAATGTTTCAGTTGAAACTTTCTTGGTGCTTCTGTTTGGTGAACTGCTCAGCTGCCTCCCATTATTGAGCTGCACAGTAACCCTTGAGAGAGAAACGGAACCTGAGAATGTCAAAGCTGGAGGGGACCTGAATGGTCATCTCCTCTAGCCCAACCCCCTCTGTTTACAGATCTGAAAACAGGGAGCCTGAAACCCACCCAGGATCCTGAGAGTGAATGTGCTTCCCTCCCTTCTTCTATTTTTGTGCAATTTTCCCATGGCATCCCGCCAGAGCATCTACACCAGTAATGTCTAGAGGATTTATGAGGCCAAGCGATCCTTTGGGTTTCTACACAGACCTAAACAGGAAACCCACACAAGGAAATGCCCTTTCTGTTTGCAGGCCGAATTCCCAGGATGCTTTCACCAGAGTGCCCTGGCTGGAACAGTACAAAGGCCTGGCACAAAAAAATGCCCTTAGATCTGAAGGCAGATGTGCCCACTCTACCCCCTCCTGGTTCCCTCCCCAGTGCAGGGGGCCTTCTGCTAATTTAATGAGAACAAGACTTTCTTTTCCCAGACCTCAGCTTAACTTTCTCCATTGCTCTAGATGCTGGATGGGGCCAGTTAAGAGACACCCATGCCTTGGATCTCCAGGTAGTTTCAGGGTGTTACTTCTCACCTGTACCAAGTCAGTTAACCTAGGCAAGCCTTCTGGTCTCATTAGCCAGGCATCCTGCTCACACCTCTCCTATTCTTTCTCCACATTTCACTTAAACCCCAGAGGATGTCGGAGGGCTGGAAAAAGATATGTATTGGGGCCAGGCATGTATTTCAGTAATAAAGCACTTGCCTAGCATGCATGAGACTCTGGGGTTCTCCAGCACTGAAAAAAAAAATGTCTTTCCCAGCCAAGGGGTAGCCAGATGCCACCAGCTCCCTCTGTGGCACTACTGCACACTGTGACGACCACTCACCTAGACCCAGACATCTCACCTTTGCTGCCATACCTAGGGCCCTGGCAAATCTCCTTCCCCATTGAATTGTCCATCTACTGGTGTCCAACTATTCTAGCCCATGAGGGTTTGTTTAAATCTTTTCAGCTTTCTGTGAAAGATATGAAACTTAAGAAAGGGACTGTTGCTCAGGGCTGGACAGGAAGGAAGCTTGTTTTCCTGGCTCAAGGAATAGAATTGCATTGCCGGTGACCCTTCGCCCCTCTCCTCAAGGCGTCCCCTCTGTCTCGCACCAAAAATAGTCTCTGTCCTCCTTGGTTGGCCCCCACCTCCCTCGGGAAAGAAGACACAGGCTTCTAATGAGCCAACAGTATTATCAGGGCTTGACTGTCTTTCAGGAATTACCAGATGTTGGGAAGAGGATAATGTGTCATTTCCTTTAACAAATAGTCTGGGCATCTGTGCATTTCCTTTTGAGCCAGCTCTTTAGGAGAATGTGATGCAGTGACAGTGAAGGACAAATCACCCTGGCTCTACTCTCATAGGTACTGGGGGCCTCCTCAAACCCATTGGATTTTGAATTTCAACCCCTCATTAAGAAAGGAATTTTTCTTTTTTCTTAAAATTTTCTTGGGGTTCTGGGGATTGAACTCGGTGCCTTGAGCCTGCTACGCAAGTGCTCTACTACTGAGCAGACAGATGAAAATATTTCTGTCCTCTGGATGTATGGGTGATACCAGACAGAATAGGTAGTGGTTAAAAGATACAACTTTGGGGACAAGATAAATGTAATAAAGGAAAAGAAACATTGTTCATTCATTCTCCCGCAACAGTGGTTCTCAGTAGCAAAGTAACATAAGTAACATTACCCTGGAACTGGCTTATTACCCACCACCCCAGCCCTGCTGAATCTGAAACTCTTAAGGATGAGGCCCAGCAAACTTTCTTGACAAGCCTTCCAGAGAATTTTGATACCTTCAAGTCTCAGAAGCACTGACCCAGATAGAAGTACCCTAGGGGTTCTCAGAAGGCCAAAGAAGCTTTAGCTACCTTGCAGAGGTGAGAGGAAGGGATGTTATTTGTGGATGAGGCTATTCTGACAAGAAAAAGGTCTGAGAAAGAAAAATGAAATGATAGCACATGAAAGAATCCAAAATTCAGTTAGAGCTGTATCTCTGTTCATATGCACTAACTTGTAGCACTTCTAGAATATGGCTTAATGATAATAGAGTATATCACAGCATATTTCTCAGTTTAAATAAAATGTACGATGTGGGCTAAATGATCTAAAATGTATGTACATATCAATAGATATACAGAAAAAAATATTAGAAGATTGTCCCTGGGTGATGGGTTATAGATCTTTTTTGTTGAGATGGGTTGCTGGCTCATGCTAAGCATGTACTCTATTACTGAGCTATACCTGCAGTCCCTGGATTACAAATATATATATATTTTATTTTTATATTTTTTGGACACAAGATCGTACTATGTTGCCCAGGCTGACCCTGAACTTCAGGACTCAGACAATCCTCCTGCCTCAGCCTTCCAAATAACTATATAATTTTCATTTCATCTTTTATGTTCCCCCCCCCCCATTTTTACATAATAAATAGGTAATTTTTAAAACAAAAAAAAAATTTAATGAAGGGACAAGCTTGTTGGGTCAAACAGTCATTTAAACAAATTTATATAGCCGCCTCCAGAGACTACTTTTCTAAGAATTTATGTCGCACAGATAATTAGCACCACCTGTTACATTTGTGCTAAAACCGGCTTGCAGAAGGTTGAATTCGGCATGTATAAAGAGATGGTTAAACTCATCAGCTCCAGTTGAAACCGGCACAGCAGGAAGAGCTGCAGAAAAATGTGAGCTGGAGCCCACCCTGGGGCCCCACGCCCAAATTGTCTCCAGCGCCTGTGTCTGGGTTGCTGGGTGTTCTCAGAAACCGCAGGGACCCCTGTCCCTTTGGATGGCTTTGTTCCGGAGCCCCAGCAGCCTCTTGATTTTAACACCCTGATTTCCTAATAGGGATATGCCCCAGGCAAAAACAAAACAAAACAAAAACACTGAACAAGCCCTCAGAAGCCCAGAAAGGAAGAAAGGACAATGGAACGTGATGTAAGGGTCGCTGAACAGCCAGTGACTCAGCGCTTCTGCGCCATCAACACCAGCTGCAGCCTGTGGTGGTAGCTCTGGTGGCTCACAGAACAACAGAATGGACACACACACACACACACACACACACACACACACACACACACACACACTGCAAACCTCTCACTGCCTGGAGAGTGGCAAAAAAAAATGTGTTGACTCAGATGGTGCTGCAAAAAGGACACAGAATGAAAGATGTCTGGAGCTGCAAGGAACCTGGCAGAATGTATAGAATGTATAAGAATGTTGGACCTTAATTCAAGTTTATATCTTCAATATCTTTAATCAAGATCCCCAAAGAGCTGGATTCTTCCCACTGGCCCAAATTCTCTGAACTGGAACTAGTATCTGCCTACAGGCACATCTCTGTCTCATACTAATTCCTTTGGAAATATCACAGGTTGAAATTTGGTTAGTGTGGTTGATTTCATTAAGGGCTTCTCAAGACTCTGGGGAGAAATTCCCACCCTTTGTGAGTCATGGGAGGGGTTGGGAGAAGATGTTGCACAGACTACAAATGGGAGTGGGAATCTGTCCCACAGGCAATTACTTTGTCTGCAAATGTATCGTTTATGAAAAGATGCATTTGTAAATTCAACTCTTCCCTCAATCCAGGAGTCTGTTTAAGCAACCTCTACCATGGAGTCTGTTGGGCTTGCCCCATATCTCCCAGTTGCCTCTGCTTCCAACAGGCCCAAGGCATGGGACCTTGCAGATTAGACTGGTCCTGTAGGGTCTGTTGTTTACCATTAACCATCAAATCTGCTCCTTAGACCAGTACTGCTCATGAAATGTGATTTTTTTAAAATTTATTTTTTAGTTGTAGATGGACACAATACCTTTATTTTATTTATTTATTTTTATGTGGTGATGAGAATTGAACCCAGGGCCTCGCACATGCTAGGCGAGTGCTCTACCACTGAGCCACAACCCCAGCCCTGAAATGTGATTTTTAAAAAAGCAACTTTATTTACTTATTTATTAGTTTTGTGATATTGGTAATTGAACCCAGGAATCCTCTCCCACTAAGCTGCATCCCGATTCCCTTTTAAAATTCTCATTTTGAGACAGGTTCTCATTAAATTGCCTAGGCTGACCTGGAACTTGCAACCCTCCTGTCTAAGCCTCCTGAGTCACTGGGATTACATGTGTGCACCACTGTACCCAGCTAAGCAACTTTATTTTATCCACCCACTGCTCCTTCAAAATTTATTCCACCAGGAAAACTCTTTCCCATCATTAAATAATAATTCCAAGGACCACAGAATTTTTCTGCTCAGTCTGAGGTATTAATTCATTACCTTGGCATTTTATTTTTTGTTTGTGGTGTTGGAGATCAAACCCAGGACCCTGTATGCAAACTCGTCAAGCACTTTACCACTGAGCTACATCCCCAGGCCTGTGTGGGCATTTAAAATCACAAAACACTCTCTTTTCAGAAATTAGATGACTAGTCCACATTTCTAGCATAGCAACATAGAAATATTCATTCTAAGGTCCTCGAGATTCCCAGCACTTTCCACGTCTAGTCTGTAAGAAAGAGCACAGATTTGGAAGCAGCACAGTTTATACCAGCCTCTCCCTGTTGTAGTCTTCTCATCCATCTCAATTCCCAGCTGCATCTTGGATCAAATTGAGAATATCCCACTGGTTGTGAATATCTCATAGGCAATTCAGTAGGACCCTGTCTTAAAATTTTTTAAAATAATAAAAAGGGCTGGGGATGTAGCTTAGTAGCAAAGCACTCCTGAATTCAACCTCCATTCCCCTCACTGCACCAAAAAAAAAAAAAAAAGGTGTGGGGGGAGGAATACTCCCCACCTGCTCTCTGTGCCATGAAGTCTACATTTGCTGATCCCTGCTCATCTTTGAGTGCAGTCCTTTCCTAAAGTCAGTCCTGTTTCTCTTCCTCCATCTCTCTTCTCTGCCAAGGCTGCTGTAGCTTTCTCTGAAGTTCCCCCAAAAGTAGGTCCCAGAGTACTCACATCATGGAAACAAGCAAATGCTACTAGTTAGTGGTTTCTTCTCCCCCTTTCTACCCAAAGCTGGTTACTCACATTTACCAACCTATCACTGCATGAAGAGACAGCTCCCAGTTATAGCTCTGATGAAGAAGAGGGGAGCGTTTACTTCACTGGAATGGCCAGCAAGAGTGTGCTGAAGGGAGGCAGAACAGATTTCTCAGGGCCTGAGGAAGCACCTGTTTTCTGAGAAAAGTAATTTCCTAACAGATGTGAGAGAGGAGCAGGTCTGTGTTCCTTAGAGTGGGAACAGGGCGTGGCGCACAGCAGCAGGACTGCCCCATTGTCAAACTTACAGAGATTTCAGTTTTCATTGGTCTTTCTCAGGGTCTGGGAGCAGGGAAGGTGAGCTAGGCTGAGCAGCAAGGCTCTCCAGTCCCACAAACAGTGTGACTTCCATGGCCCTCTGGTCATTGAAAGCATCAGAATCTATGATGGTGAAAGATAGTCCATGAGAAGGGAACAGAGGGGGCTTTGGTAGCCACCTGGGAGGATGAAAGCTCTCTTGGTAGCTGGCTAGGTCAGAAAAGGTCTTGCTGACTGTCTCCCGCAGACATGCAGTGTAGGTTTTTGCTCATGTAGCTTGGCAACTTTCCCACTGTGGGAATGTGCCAGACTAGTAGGATGAGGCCAGGGTTTGGGAGAGCCCCCAGGCTTAGGGAGTGGAGGGCCAGTTCCTGACTGGGACAATTCTGATAGTCCCTGAAGAGGGTAAGGTAACGGTGAACCTGTGATTAAATAGTGAAATGCTCTGGGACAATGGCCCCAGTGAGTGGTTGGTAATGAAAGCCCCTAAAGGCACAATGACTGCTGCAGGGTGAGGCCAGAGCCCTGTATAGGTGTAAGAAATTGCCCCAGCAAGTCCATGACCTGTGAGATCCAGTTGAGAATCTATCACCCTGATTCTGAAGACAGGGAAACTTATTTATCAAATCCACTCTGTTTTCTCTATTTCTTCAAGGTTTGCTTTCTTCTTTTTATCTTTACTGAAATTGGGTCTAAGTGGATTTGTTTCTATTTCTACCAGCCATGTAAAGCCCCATTAACTTTAGAGTCTTTCAATTATGTTAGAAATTAAGCTAAACGTGCCATTCCTAAAAATGTCTAAATACCTCTGCACATTCCTTTTGACCTGGTTTTCTTGGCCCTCTCAGGATACAGAATCCCTGATAATGACACCTTATGACTCGCTACAGCAGACAAGAAGACACTAACGTCAAAGAGCAGCTGACCCTTGAAACTGGGGAGGGACAGAGCTATTTCTTTCTTTCGCAGGTCACAAATTATGTGGGAGAAAAGTTGCCAAACATTAGCCTTGCTTTTTAAAATGTCAATTTAGGAAGGGAAAATTAAATGCTAATTAAAAGAAATGCATTTGATTGAATGTTGGATAAATAGTAGCTCTATTAGGAAGTAGTAATGAATTACATATTTTAACATCCAAATTTAGAAAGGTAGTAAAGCCAAAAGCTATGCTAAGAAGTCTCAGAACAAAATTCCCCAATCCCATTCAAGCATTCTTAGACTTAAATGATATTTATCCCACATCTGGTGGTAACAAAGCACCCTGAAACCAAAACTAAATTCTGGGGTTGAGGGTGTAGCTCAGGGGTAGAGAGTTTCTCAGCAAGCAAGAAGCCTCTGATTCAATCCCCAGTATTGTGAAGAAAGAAAAGTTCTGTTTGCAGTATTCACTCCATTAGACTTGTCATAGAGTCTTTAAGATATAGGTCCCAGTTCCAAATCTACATTGTTGGAGCTGATAAGGACCTTATGGTTCTATGAGACCAATATAGAGCTTTCTGAGCTTATTTTAAATGGGTGAAGAGGGCTGGGGTTTTGGCTAAGAGGTACAGTGCTCGCCTAACACGTTTGAGGGCCTGGGTTCGATCCTCAGCATCACATAAAAATAAATAAAATAAAGGTATTGTATCCAACTATACCTGAAAAATAAACATTTTAAAAAAATGGGTAAAGACAGTGCCTCTGCCCCCCAGACTGTTATACCTATTACTATACTACCATCTAATGGTGAGGTGCATTAAAACACAGATTCAACCAGTCCAGGGACCACTGACTATCCTTACTTATTTTTTTTTCCTCATGGTAAATACTTACACAGACAACTCCAACTTACAAGTTTTTTATTTCATGATTATGTGAAAGCAACATTCATTCAGTAGAGATCATACTTTCCCTGGGCTAGCAATGTGAGATGTTATTGTGTGTGTGTGTGTGTGTGTGTGTGTGTGTGTGTGTGTGTGTGTGTGGAATTAAACCCAGGGGTGCTTTACCACTGAGCTACATCCCCAGCTTTTTTTTTTTTTTTAATTTTAGTTGCAGATGGACACAATCCTTTTTTTGTTTATTTTATCGAACTCAGTGCCTTACACATGCTAAGCAAGCACTCTCCACTAAGCTACAACCACAGCCCCCATTCACAGCTCTTTTTAGTTTTCATTTTGAAATAGGGTCTCACTAAGTTACTTAGGGCCTTAAACTTGCTCCTACCTTAGCCTCCCAAGTCACTGTGATTACAGGTGTGTGCTGCTGTGCCTGGCATAAGATATTTTCAACTATCTATAGATTGGTCAGGACATACCCCATTATAAGTCAAGGAACTTCTGTAATATATCTGTGTCTCCAGGTAAATCACCAAATTTTCTCCATAATTCATAGTTATAGATCTACGGTCTCTATTAGGGAAAAAGTAATAAAGTCCCTAATTGGCCATCTGAAAAAAAAAAAAAAACCTGTGTGACATAAGGGAGGACAGAAAAATTTCTAAAGGGCTGGGGTTGTAGCTCAGTAGTAGAAGGCTCACCTCGAACATGGAAGGCACTGGGTTCGATCCTCAGCACCACATAAAAATAAAAATAAAGGTATTGTGTGCATCTAAAACAAAAAAAAATTTTAAAAAAAGAAAAATTTCTAAAACATTCCCAAAGTATATAACATAAGAGAAAACAATCGTTTGAAAGTAGATAATGTTTAAACTTTCCCATACATGAGAATTGAATAACGATGGAAAGATTAACACAGTACAGCATGTAAACGATGCATTATCATCTTACAGAAAGGATAAAAAATTAAATCATAACTTATACAGAGACAATTGTCTGCCTTAGAATTAAAGTCCCATAGCAAAAATCCAGTTTTATTGTTATATAAAAAAAGAGAGCAGATTACCAACTCTTTGACCTCTGCTTCTGCTAGTTAAGATTTTAGATTATTAATATTTATTTTGGGATTTTCCTCTCAGTGCTAAATGTTGCAAGCAATGATTGTTTGGGGAAATTTACTGAGCAATGAAAACAAAACAGAAAATGCTCCATCTACCCCAAGCTCTCCCTTTTCAATAAACACACAGGACCCACATATCAGGGATTTTCCATTTCCTGAGTAGTTCCATTCATGTCACCAATAACTGCAGTCGTAAATTATATCAGAAGACAGTCAGAACCCAGAGAGCTCCTGGAACATGGTCTTTTGGTGTGTTGAGTCTTGCTGCAGAACCCCTGGGAGTGGTACTCCATGGGCTGGGAGGGAGGCAGGGACATATGACAACCAGATGCTCAACCAGCTTGAGAGAGATGAACTGCCATGGCAACAGATGGGTAGGTAGAGTTAGGATACTCTGAAACATGGCTTTGAACAGCAGTTATACTGTGAAATTTTGAGACACATATAATTTAATCTTATTGTAATCTTAAAAATAATGTAGACCAGTTGGTTGTGGTGGTCTGTGCCTACAGTATCAGCTACTCAGGAGGCTGAGGCAGGAGAATCCCTTGAGTCTAGGAGTTTGAGGCCAGGCCTAAATATATCACAGTGAGGAAAAAAAAACAACTAGAAATGCAAATTTGTACTTGATTTCCAATCAGGGGAGAGGGTAGGGGTCACTATGAGATCAGAGAATACACCTTCTGGGTTGAGGCATACACAGATATGCCCCTTCCCAAAGAGTACCTCTCCAACCCCCAACTACTAAAGCACAAAATAATATGAATTGGATGCCACTCCATTTTAGCATACATTAAAGCACAGAACTCTACAAAGCTTCTGATTTCTTCCTCTTTTGACCTTTATTTTCCCATCAGCACACAGATTAGATAATACCACCAAACATACTTATTTTTTAACACAATACCTTTATTTTTTATTTATTATTTTTATGTGAGGCTGAGGCTTAAACCCAGTGCCTCATACATGTTAGGCAAGTGTCCCAAATGTACTTTCTTAATCAGTGGTTCTAAATGTGTCGTTCCAAATCAGCAACATCAGCATTAGGAACTTGTTGGAAATGCAAAGTCTTAGGCCTTATCCAATTCTACTGAATCAGAAGCTGGGGGGCAAGCGGGTTGGGGGTCCACAAACCTATGTTTTAGTAAGCTCTCTGGGTTATTTGACTACGCACATAAACTTGAGAACTGCTGTTCTAAATGAAAACACTGAAGGAGCAGTGGTTTATTGTGGTTTATTGGTTAACAGATGGCAAACGAGGGTGGGACCAAGTCCAGTTAAAATTTGAAGCTCTGGAATCAATACTTTCATCCCACGTCCTCAGCTCCCGCAAGTGTCAAAGCAATGTGTCATCTCGGTCCAGACCACCCCAGTCGTCTGTCTACCTCAAAAGCCTGGTTATTTTCTCTGGGAACTGGAGTGAAGCCACTGGAGCAAAACTAGTAACCCACACCGGAGTTACGTAGGGAGATCTCTCTGGGGACCCTGTAGCTCCTTATTTTGTTTTCTAATCTTTAGTATCGGTAGTTCACTTCCTAGTCTAGCAAGAATGGTTGGCAAGCCTCCAGTTAGGTGGGAGAAACAGTGCCCTGGAACACTGAGATCTGGTTGCGCACAAAGGAAACAGTGTGGTCCTGCTAACAGCTTGGGAGTTGAGATAGCACTAAATCACCAGCAAAACCCCAGGAAAGAAGGTGAAAAGCAATTCATTTTAGGATTGTTCTTTTCTGATAAATATAAAAGGTATAGAAAAGTCCAAATAATACCGTAACTAAAACCCATATTCCCACTAGTTAGCATTAATAACTATTAGCACAGTCAAATTAAAAAGCAGTTCTTCAAAGCTGTGAAAAGACAGCATTTAGCAATGCTCTGGGGAGAGGGTAGAACAAAAAGAGAGCCATTAGAAGAGGGAGAAACAAGAAAAGTATTTCTGAAATATTTTTTAACAAAGAATGTCCTCCTTCTTTTATCAGAAAACATTTCGAATATGAGGTTTCCACATAGCTACTAATAGTAGCTTGCAAATTTGCCTAGCTGGAGGCTAGAGAGTTGAAATTTACAAATAATGAGGACCAGAAAAATAGCTAGAGAGGAAGCCAGCTCTTTTCATTGGGAATAAACACAATATGTTTTGGGATAGCCCCCTTGACCCCCATGAGACCAGAAAAGAAATCAGGCTGGTCCAAAAGAAATCAGTCTAAGGATCATGAAAGGGTAAGGCTTTCCCATCACTGTTTATAAAGATGAAGCCAAAGGCTGGAACACCTAGAAGAGGAAACCATCACCAAGGGTGTTCCCTTACCAGCTGACCTTGGACTACCGCTTGATGTTAGCCACCTAAGTAGAGAGGAAGTAGAAACATGTGCTGAAGTAAGGTTCCTGAGCCACCAGCACTTGTTCCAAGGGTGGAGAAAGGACAGAGGTGTCCAGCCTCTCTGGGCTCCCTCCCAGAGAATACAAAGCCAAGTGTTGCTGGGGCTAGCCGAGGAGCAAGCAGGAGGCCTGTCCTCTTTGCTCTAGTCCAACCAGTTTTGCAGGCTCTGGTCCAACCAGTTTTGTAGCCACCAGAATGGCCCCTAAGGCAACATCCAGAACCTCTGAAATGATCACCTGCAGCATTTTCTGTTCTTTGATAAATTCAATCCATCACTAAAGGAAAAAAAAAAAAAAAAGTAAAACACTCCCATCCCTCTTAACCCCACAGGAAAACCTCATTCTTGAATAGACAAACACACTTCCCCTGAAGGCAGGTCAATGAAATGGGGAGCTTTTGTTTTTGCTTTCTGCACAAGAAAACCAGAGATAAAACCTGCACTAGATAACTACCCAGTACCTCTTTTTTGTGTGCACTTATGGGTAAATCTAATATACTCACTGGAGAATTTTTAAAAGTTAAGTGTGCAGCTCAGCTGGGCAGTGTTAACTTCTGGGCCCTTCTCCCAGCCCAGGTGCACAGCTGTGTTGTGACAGCATATCAGATCTTCAGCCACCACTGCTCCTCATCCAGAGAAATGCCAACACAGTCACAGTCTTTATGAGGATCAAGTGCACTGACCCTGGGGCAGTGCTTCTTCCCGGATCCTTCAGAACATCAGTCATGCAATGGGAGCCCGGCAGCCAGAACAAACTACTGAGGATGCCTGCAGAAGCCAAAAAGCTTTAACCAGAAGCTTTAAAAGCCAAAAACAAGAAATGGATCTTTCACCTGGTTTCCTATGGGGAAAAAATATTGAGTTGGGGTGAGGGTGGGGTGAACAAGAGTGTAAAATACACATGCATGTAGCTGTGTATCACCCTTGCCTCAATTAGAAATTCATTCATTCAACCACTTGATGTTTTTGACACTATGTGCAAAGCTCTGTGCCACATTCTGTTAACAAACATGAGCAAGACAGAATTCCTAACTTCCAAAAGCTCACAAACTGGAGGAGAAAAATCACACATCAAAACTAAAAAAATTGTACTTTAAGTTCTGTGATAAAGGCTCATTCATCTATTCAACAAAGATTTATTGTGCACGACGTGCCAGCCTCAAGTATGAACAAATAATTTTGAGAGCACAGAGGCCAAATATAATGACCATTCCTTTTTCAACTATGAAAGATGAGGCTGGGATTACAGCTCAGTGGTAGAGCAATTGCTTAGTGGGTGTAAGGCCCTAGGTTCAATGCCCAGTACCTCAAGAACAAACAACCCTCCCCACAAAACAGGAAAAATGTGATAAAAAGAATTTACAGGGGCTGGGGCTGGGGCTCACTGGTAGAGCATCTGCCTAGCATGTATAAGGCACTGGGTTTGATCCTCAGCAGCACCACATAAAAATAAATAAAGTAAAAGTATTTTGTTCATCTACAATAACAACAACAACAACAACAAAGAATTTTCACATAGGGGCTCTTTAAAGATGGGGTCCATACTGTGTGTGAGGGGGTATAATGGGGATTGAATCCAGCAGCACTTTGCCACTGAACTACATTCCCAGCCCTTTTTTTGTATTTTACTTTGAGACAGGGTCTTGCTAAATTTCCAAGGCTGGCCTGGATCTTTTGATCCTCCCTCCTTAGCCTCATGAGTCACTGGGATCACAGGTGTGTACCACCACACCTAGTTCATATCCTTTTTTTATATCCATCATACCTCATGTGTGCCTGGCAAATATTCAGTAAATATTGCTTACTCAACCAGGCACATGGCATGTGCCTGTGGTCCCAGCTACTCAGGAGGCTCAGGCGGAGGGATCACTTGAGCCTAGGAGTTTGAGACCAGCCAGGGCAACACAGTGAGACTGTCTTGAGAATAGTAATGATATGTTCTGCACATAATGTAGTTTGCTAAAGAATGGGTTAACAAACAAAAAGAAAAAAATTTAAACCAATTAAAACAAATAAAACAATAAAAAAACAAATTTACATTTTAAAGGAGTGGGGCTTTCTATCCATTATTCACTAGGCAGTCTCAATCTAATCTTTCTTTGCCATTCGTTGAATTCAATGGACACTTACTGACCATCTACAATACAGTGAAAGCAGAGGCTTTAAAACCAAGAAGCTCTCAGGGAGTACACAGCTCAGTGAAGGAAAGAGGTGTGAAGCTAAATTGAGTCTCAAAAGATGGGTGTGAATATAATTTAAGTGGTATGTGTCAGAAGCACAGTGTTCTAGCCAGAGAGGACAACTTGAGAAAAATAGAGGGGAGATGCAGCATGAGAACACAGGGACCTCCAAGCAGTTCACTGTCTGGAGCGCTGCACTTTGAAAAACTCCATCGTGACAGGTTTTTTGTTTGTTTGTTTGTTTGAGTCTTAGAGAGTTTTCCTGAGCTAACCAAAATTTTAGAGGATGCTGTATCAACTAGAACAACAATTCCTCAAGCAGTTACTTTGCCTGGTGGGCCAGGTGTGTCTATGGGCATTGCAATCTGGATGTATACAGAAGAGTGCTGAGTGAGCATGAAATTGGAACAAGTTGCAAAGTTAATGAGCCTGTCATCAACTTATGATGGCTGGCTGCACCTCCCTCTGTTGCCATCTCTCTCCCTCCATGCACAGCCAGCCTTTGAGGAAGCTGCACTTCTCCCTGCTTCCTCAGCCCACATGCTCCTCATCCTGCTGCAATCAGAAGTCTACTCCCACCTCTGTCCTGAAGCTGCTTTCTGTCTAGGCCATAAACCTAGGTGAAACGCAGGATGATTCTCTTTAGGCATTGTCACTGTGTGTGCATGTGTGTGTGTCGCCAGAGATGGAATCCAGAGCCTCCCACATGATAAGCAAGTGCTCTACCACTGAGCTGCACGTCCAGCCCCTGTCCATCTCATTCTCGATGCCTCTGCAGTTTCTGGCGTTAGGACCAGGTCCCCTCCCTCCACGTCTATGCTACCACTGTTTCCTGTTTTCCCTCCTGTGTTTCTAATTGCTGCTTCTCAGGCCCCTTAGCATCTTCCTTTGGCGCTGTTGACACTGTAACTGATAGCGTCTCCCCTCTGTGAGACTGTAATGCCAACTGCCATCAATATAGTCTACAGATTCCCAAGTTGCTGTCTGCGGAACAAATGGCTTAAAAAAAAGGGGGAAGTAAAATATTCACAACATAAAATTTACCATTATAACTATATATTTTTTAAAAAACATAATAATCTTTTGTAGTACAGTCCAAGAGCATTAAGTACCTTTACATTGTTGTGCAACCATCACCACCATCCATCTCCAGAATTCTTTTCATCTTTCAAAACTGAAACTCTATCTGTACCTATTAAATAATAACTCCATTTTCCCCTACTCCCTGGCAACCACCATTCTGCTTTTCATCTCTAATGCTCTAGGTACCTCATGTAAGTGGAATCAGACAGTGTTTGTCTTTTTATGACTGGCTTATTTTATTTAACATATCATCTTCAAGTTTCACCCATGTAGGATGGATCAAATTTTCCTTCCTTTTGCTGGCTAACTAATATTCCATTCCATATAGCACATGTTGTTTATCCATTTGTCCATTGATGGGCATTTGGACTCCTTCTACCTTCTGGCTATTGTGAATAATATACTGCTATGAATGTGGGACGTAATATCCCTTTGAGACCCTACTTCCAATTATTTGGGGTATAAATCCAGGAATGGAATTCCTGGATCAAATGATAATTCAATTTAAAAAGATTTTTTTTTTTAGAAACCACCATACTGTTTTCTAGGCTGTACCATTTTACCTTCCCACCAACAGTGCACAAGAGTTCTGCTTTCTCCAGATCCTCTCTAGCACGTGTTATTTTGTTCGTCATATCCATTGCTTCTAATCAAGGAACTCACTTCATAGCCAAATACCTGGATTTCACTGTTTTCCCATGTTCCTACCATCGTGAAGCAATTAGAATGACTTCCTCTGTGTGTGTGTGTGTTTGTGTGTGTGTGTATGTGTGTGTGTGTGTGTGAGAGAGAGAGAGAGAGAGAGAGAGAGAGAGAGAGAGAGAGAGAGAGAGAGAGAGAGAGAGAGAGAGAGAGAGAGAGACTCACATCCCTGGCCCTTTTTATTTTTTGAGTCAGGGTCTCACTAAGTTGCTTAGGGCCTCACTAACTTGCCGAGGCTGTCCTTGAACTTGCAATCCTCCTGCCTCAGCCTCCTGAGTCACTGGGATTACAGGTACTCAACATCTCTCAGTATTAACAACACCTATTATTAAAGGTCAATAAAACTACAGCCACCCAATCTAGGCAAGACTATAAATGACCCAAAACCTTCAGCAATGGAGGTGTGTCACCCCACCAGGTAAGGAGTTACAGGCAGATGAGGTACTTTGTGGAAGGCAAAGGGGATACAGGAAGAATAGCAGAAGAAGGAAGTTATAAACACCAGCCGTGACCACAAGACCAGTTACAGAACTGAGAACTAAAACCATCATGATTATTTCTTGCTTATTTTGTTCTGAATATATGTGTGCATATATACATATATTAAGCACATCTTTGTTTTCCCCCCCTCTTTTTTTCCCTAAGCATGTACCTTAAGATGTATTGATTTTATATCAGTATTTAATATGGTTAATTTTACATCATAATATTTGCCTGGAAAAGAGTAAACACCACTCAAGGACTTCACCTCCTCTCCTGGAGAAGGGATTAGAACATTCTCAGCCGTACACAACTTGTTGGGTGGAATTATGGTTTTGCTATTATCTTTATTTAGAGGTTAAGCATGGTTACAGAGATGAAATGCATATAGGTGCGAAAATAGCAAGGGAAGGGCTAATGTTTAAATTTCTGTGTCAATTTGACTGAGGTAAGGGATTCCCAGATAGCTGATAAAACATAATTTTTGGGTGAGTCTTTAAGAGATTCTAGAAGAGATAAGCAAATGAGTAGTCTGATTAAAGGAGATCCACTCTTACCAATGTAGGTGGACATCATCGCTTGAGGTCCCAAATAGAAAAAAGAAAGGTAGAAGAAGGGCAAATTTGTTCCCTCTGTTTGAGGTGGGACACTCATATTTGCCTGTTTTTGGACAACAACATTCCTGGCTCTTGAGCCTTTGAGACTTGGACTGGGGCTCACTCCGTGGCTCTTGTTGTTCTCAGGCCTTCGAATTAGGACCTCACAGATGGCAGGTCATGGGACTTCTTGGCCTCCATAATGACATCAGCTAATCCCTATTTTTGTATATACCCCGTAGATTCTGTTGATGAAGGTAATAGGTTGAGGAATTTGTCATCAAGCAATGAGGGCAACAAGCAAAGATGCAGTCTAAGAAATAGAAAGATGCATCAGAGAACTGCAGGTTATTCAAGATGATTGGAACATATGAGGTTCAAGGCAAGGAGTACTCAAGAAAAGACTGGGTCACATTTGCTAATAGACTCAAAGGAGAGACACTATGACACAGTCCTGGCCAGGTAGCCAAGTATTACATAAGACAGAGCCAGGCACTGTGGCACATGCTTGTAATCCCAGCAGCTAGGAAGGCAAGGCAGGAAGATTGCAAGCCCAAAGCCAACCCCAGCAACTGGTGAATCCCTAAGCAACTGTTTCAAAATAATAAATAAATAAATAAATAAAAAGGTCAGGGGATATAGCTCAGTGGTTAAGCACCTCTGGATTCAATCCCAGGTACCAAAAAAAGAAAACAAAATCAGAGGTGACCTATTAACACCAGAGTCAAAATTAGGGAATAAATGACCAACAACAGGTAAACATGTTATCCTCTAGAATTATGTGTTTGGATTAACCGATGGATTGGGCCACTGTTATAGCTTGGATCTGAACTGTCCCCCAGATGCCCAAATGCTAAAGACTTAGTCACCAACCTTGATGTTGTTGAAAGGTGGTGGAACCTTATGAGGAAGGGCCTAGCGGGAGTGCATCAGATCACTGGGGGTGTGCTCTAAAGGGGATTGTGGTACCTCAGGCCCTTCTTCTACCTCCCTTTGCTTCTTGGATGCCATGAGGTGAATATGCCCCCTTTCCCTTGTGCTCCTGCCATGAAGTACTGTGCCCAAAGAAACAGGACCAAGAGACCATGGGCTGAAACCTCTAAAACTTTGAGCCAAAAAAAAACTTTTCTTTCTTAAGATGATTATCTCAGATATTTTGTTATAGTAACACAGAGCTGACAAACAACTGTTTCATTGTGGATCTTCATCAAATGTTTGTCGAATTGAACTAATGGCATTAAAATTAAAAATCACATTACTAACATTAATAAAATAAATAAGAAAATATATACATATACTAAATTATAATGACTATTAATAAATCCATGGCATAAAATTATGGCACTTCAGGTATCAGAGGTCAAGGATGTGGGAAGATGTTCCTGAAACTGGGACCCACCAGTTCTTTCTATTATGGAAGACGAAGCCAGAAGCCTGGAGAAAACAGAAGAGATCAAGAGGTCAGTATTCAGCAGAGGAGAATGATAGTGGAGATGGGGATGCTTGCAACATGTCCTACAGAGTAAAACCAGTCACCCAGGGAGATAAAGAAGTCCTGCAGGGGCTCTCACATCATGGCCACAGATCCAGGACCCAATACTACAGGACATGGTTCTGGATTCTGATTTTTGTTCCTCTTGGTAATACACCCCTGTAAAGAGACCCTCAGTTTACTATGTCCATCACCAAATCTTTGCTCTGTATACGTGTCATCTGGTTCCAAACTCCTCACCCTGCCACCTCATCTTTCTCTTTCCTCACCCAGAGTTACATTTGCTTGATAAATCTGTCTTTTGCTTATATCCTTTTGCCCCTGACCTTTCAGATCCTGTCTTCCCACTGTGGCCAAAGCCATCACCCCCAGCCTTCTAACCCTCTTCTAGGTCTATACCCACTTTTTGACCCTGGGTGAGGTATTCCTGGGCTCTCCCTCTCTTTCCCCTGGCCTATCTGAGAAAGGGCTCACTTATTTTATCTTGCTCTTTGAGGCTCAGGCTGGAGCAACTGAAGAAAGAAACTCTGCAGGCCCTGTCAGCTTCGCCAGAGTGCTCCTCCTAAGGCCAGCACTGTGACGACGGAAGCCGCTGCAAAACCGCGCAGCCAAAAATAAAGAGGCCCCAGCCACAAAATTACTGAGTCAATATGGTCCCCATGAAAAATTCCCTGGTTAAGTCACACCCTCCGCAGAGGCAGCTCAGAAAGGCTGGGGAAAGAGTTCTCTTCTGGGAACTGAGAATATAGGGAAAACTTCCAGAGGGACTCAAAGTCACTGGCTTGCAGGCAGCGTAGACCTCCAGAGGAAAGTGACCAACAGTTTTCATGTGCTGCCACCTCCCGGGAGCATCTAAGAACTGCAGGCATAAGAGAGTTTATTCACCCAGGAGCACCAAGATGGGAGACTGACAAAAACAATGTCCCAGACATATATTATGAGGTTGCAGTTGGGGTGAAAGTGACCGCCCACAGGTCATTTGATGCATCTGTGGGATATACAATATAAGCCAGAAGACTTGGAATATTTCATCTCCAATCCATTACCAGGTCGCCTCAATTCCAAATCCAAAATATCTCTTGGAGCCAGGCTTGGTGGTGCATGCCTGTAATTTCAGTGACTGGGAATGCTGAGACAGAAGGATCAGAGTTAAAGGCCCTTCCAGGGCAATTTAGTGATACTCTGTCTCAAAATAAAAGAATAAAAAGTCCTGGAGATAGGGAACAGTGATAAAGCACCCAGTACCAAACCAACCCAAACATCTTTTTGATTCCATCCACTCCCTTTGCTTCCAATTCCCTTTAAAATGGCTGCTCTTAGGATTAGAACAAGCTCCCCACTCACAGTCTTACCCTGCAGGTCCAGCAGTTCCTTCTTCATCCAGTGCCCCTTTGTGTGTGCGCTCGCGCCTCTCTCTCTCTCTCTCTCTCTCTCTCTCTCTCTCTCTCTCTCTCTCTCTCTCTCTCTCTCATCAGCTCATAGATCTATCCATTCTCACACAAGCCTTCAGGAAATTGCTTCTTCCTACTTCTTTCTGCCAAGCACAATCTTACCTCCACTATGCATCCATTTCATTCCATTCACCCTTCAGATAGCAGCTCAACCATCACTTCATTAGAGAGAACTCTCTGGCCTGAAGAAAACAGATCCTCTTCCATCTGCTCTAACATTTATCATGTTTTTCCCTCATGGTAACCATTGCAGTTTAAAGACATAAGTGTGGGGGCTGGGGATGTGGCTCAAGCGGTAGCGCGCTCCCCTGGCATGCGTGCGGCCCAGGTTCCATCCTCAGCACCACATAACAACAAAGATGTTTTGTCCGCCGAGAACTAAAAAATAAATATTGAAAATTCTCTCTCAAAAAAAAATGTATTAAAAAAAAAAGACATAAGTGTTCATTCACTCAGTTAATGTCTGCCCCCGCCCCAGCTGTAAACACATTATCACTAGTGTCTAGTATAGAATCTGACATGGAAGAAATGCTGAGTAATTATTTTGGGGACCTGAGCAGACCTGTGAACCTCTTCTTAGAGAGCAATCTGGTTTGCTCAGTGAGTATAGAAATACACTCTACTGCAGTAGAACAGACCAGGATTTTCTCCAGACTCTTCATAGGATGTTTTTACGAAGATGGTTTCTCCTCCAAGCTTCCTGGACTGTGTTGCCAGAAATCCAACATCTCCTGCAACTATCCTGCATCCCCAAGATGAGTCATTATTAGGAAAAGGGGAAACTAAAGTTGCTGAATGGAGCAGAGCTGGGAAAGGTAGTAGAGAGAAACCACTGAAGTCATGAGGCCACTGGACTGATGACTTCTAAAACCTTGGTGGAGAATGGGGTGCAGTTCAGTGGTAGAGCACTTGTCTTGCATGCATAAAGCTCTGAGTTTCATCCCCAGCATCACAAAAATTAAATAAAATCTTGAAGCCCCCAGGTATTTTCTTCAGGTTTCAGAATGACTGATGCTGTTTACATAGTAGTAAAAGAGACACCTACTTGAGTGTCATGCTTGGGCTTAGGCTGGTTGGGTTCATTCATTCAGTAACCTTTATTGAGTCTTTGTCCTCTAAGAGGTTATGCTTGCCCTTGGTTCCCCAGGGCACCTTAGAGGCTCTTCTGGGAAGCTTTTCATGGACTCAAGTACTGACCAGCTTCCAGAGTAAATGAAACTAGATGTGAAAGCAACTAGGGTCAAATCCCTATGATATGGAGCAGGCTAGGCAGGGAGTGTGGGAGAGTTCCTCCATGGTCTCTACAGTGGCAAGGTTGGTTGATAGAACATGCAACCAGAGAGGTGCTTGAAGTGGCCATTTAATTTTTAAATTGTCTATCATCCATTTTCCCTTTATTGGAAATATTACCCTAATTTTTGCTTTTGAAGTCAATCCTCTCTTCCCAAACACTCTTGGTGGGATAATAAATCAAGGAAATTCTCATAGCCAAGAGATAGGTATAAGATCCAAGGTGGGACACTTAAATGAATTCTCCTCTGAGACTGAATCTTTTTTTTTTTTTTTTTGTACTAGGGATTGAATCCAGGGGTGCTTAACCACTGAGCCACATCCCCAGCTCTTTTTATTTTTCATTTTGAGACAGGGTATCACTAAGTTGCTGAGAGCCTCACTAAGTTGCTGAGACTGGCTTTGAACTTGTGATTCTTCTGCCTCAGAGCTACTGAGGTTATAGGCATGTGCCACTGCACCCAACTGTTTTTATTTGTTTGTTTGTTTAGGTGCTGGGGTTCAAACCCAGGGCCTTGCACATCCTATGCAAATACTTTCCCACTGAGCCCTATCCAGCTGAGACTGACTCTTGAACAGAGCAAGAAATCATCAGAAATGAACACTTGGAAGACATCCACCTCCTCAGTACTCTCAGATAAAACGCTTGATCAGTTTCTATTGGTTCCTCTCCCATTTCAAGGAGATCCAACCTCCTCTCACCTCTGAAAGCTACCTGCCTAATAGCCCTTCAACAAATTCTTCTTTTGTCCAGTTAGCTGAAGATGGTTTCTGTTGTTTTCAAATAAAGAATCACAATAGATTATCATCTGGTTCATAACTTCTATTGAATCAACTACAGATGGTGGACAGTAGTACAAAGACTTGAATAGGAGTTGCCCGAAGAGGAGGTGGCTGGAAGCACCTGAAATGTAGTCTATAATAGCCTTCATGGGTAAAACAGGTAAGCACTTGTTGGTGAAGGGAGGGGAGATGGCTGTAAGAATTAAGTGCACAATCTTGCTTAAATTCTCTCCTGCCACTAAGAGTGAGCCAGGGGTGTAAACAAGGAAGTCAGAGATGAAGCCCAAAACATTCATATTCCAGGGTCATCTAGGTTTGGAGAATGTGCAAAAATCTTCACACAGCTCCAGGCATAAATGTCTGAGATGGTACCACAACACAGAATGTGTTATTGTTGCCAGAGTCAGAAAGAAATAGTCACTGAGAAGGCCTCCTCTTCTTCTAGAGAAGCCATGAATCTTCAAGAGTATAAGGCTGGGCTGGGTCAAGGTAAGCTGGGCTAGAGCAGAGGTGGTGGGTACCTGACAGTTCTGGGAAAAGGAGTCTTAAATATAACAAAAAGTATGAATCGGGTTTGGGGTACAGCTCAGCAGTAGAGCACTTGCCTAGCATGTGCAAAGCTCTGGGTTCCATCCCCAGCAATTGACCTTCAAATACACACATATAAAGTTTAAGTCCTTGAGAAGATGCCACTCCCGTCATAAGGAGTTGGGACAGCAGATAACAACATTAAATAAACTTTATTGAGACCCTGTCCTACAAGAGATCATGCCTACCTTTGGTCCCCAGGTGCAGCTAGATGGGAAAGAGCCTATAATCACATCCCTTCCATAGAGGATAAGTGTTTTCCATGTCCATCAGCCCTGGATCCTGTTGAAAGCCTGCTCTGACAGAACAGGGCTTATGCCACAATCTCCCTGTGTCTTGAGTCCAAAAATGCTTTGATAAAGGCAGAACCCTACATTTTCTTCTATTCTTTGTTGCCCTCAGAGCTCCAGCAGACTCACTGTGGCCAAAGCCTAGTGACAGGGACAGGAATAGGCATTTTGGCACCAGGCCCATCCTGTCCTCTGTCATCAGCAGGATGGGAGAGGCAGGAATTGGGGATTGTGCCACAGGGGACCTGAGAAAGTATGCTTTAGAGATTTTAGCACATCTTTGCAACGGAAACCAATTCTAGCTATTTAGATGGGAAAACAAATACCCTGAGAAGATTTTGTGTAACACACACACACACACACACACACACACACTAAGATGCGGTAGCTAGAAAGATTAATCAGACCTAAAGAGAACAAAGACACTGTAGGAAGGATTTGGTAAGAATACCACTGCTGATATATTGATACTGCCCACTCAGGACAGTGGACATCTGGTCACCACTGCTGACACTTATAACACTGGAGGTAGAATGTTGTTAAAATTCTGTAACAAGCAGAATGGACCCCTTTGACTCTTCGTTTCCCTAACTCCCAGTTGCAACTCTGATGTGCTTCTGATTGAATTTAAGAAATGGGAAAAAACTCCAGTAGAAACTTCTTTCACTTTCATTTCCTCTTATTCTTTAACTTTTTTTTTCCTTTATTTTGGTACTAGGGGTTGAACCCAGGGGCGCTTCACCACTGAGCTAAATTCCCAGTTTTTTTCATTTTGATTTTGAGACAGAGTCTCACTAAGTTGCTGAAGATCTTGCTAAACTTCCCAGGCTTGTTTCAAACTTGTTATTCTCCTGCCTCAGCTCCCGACTATTGGGATTAGTGGTCACTTTTCTTCATCAGAATTTTCTTTTTAAGAGATGGAGTTTTACAGCTAGGCACAGTGGCACATGCCTGTAATTCCAGCAACTCAGAGGGTTGAAGCAGGAGGATTGAAGTGCAAGGCTAGCCTCAGCAACTTAGTAAGATCCCAAGCAACTTAGCAAGACCTTGTCTCAAAATAAAAAATAAAAAGGACTGGGGATGTAGCTCAATGTAAAGTGCCTCTGGGTTCAATTCCCAGTATCAAAAAAAAAAAAAAAAAAAAGAAAGAAAGAAAGAAAAGAAAAGAAGAGAAAAAAGAGAGAGAGATGTAGTCTGCTTAGTTAGGCTGGTCTCACACGATCCTCCTGTCTCCTCAAGTATCTGAACTGAAGGTAAGCAACACTGCACCTGACTTTCCACTTAAAAAACAAACAAACGTAGTGCTATGAATTGAACTCAAGGCCTCGTGCATGCTAGACAAATGCTCTAGCACTTAGCTTCACCCACAGCCACCACATGTATTTTTTTAATATATTTTTTAGTTGTAGATGGACACAATACATTTATTTATTTTTATGTGGTACTGAGGATCGAACCCAGTGCCTCATACATGTGAGGCAAGCACTCTGTCACTGAGCCACAATCCCAGCCCCACCACATGTATTTTTTAAAAAAGAAATCTTGGCTACCACCCTGTAGAAGATGCCATGGTGTTCTGCCCTGATCCCCAACCCAGTTGCTATGATAGTTGGCAGTTACACATTACAGCCACTCAGCTTTTCCCTCCCTTCTCAGAAGAATCATCCTGGGCCAACAAGAGCTGCCTTGCTGGGAAGTTAGAGAAGTTATAAACCCGCCCCACCCTCAAGGAGGAGAGAGCATCTCCAGCCTAAGGGTGAGGTACAAAAGATTATCCTTTGCCTCAGGACAGGTTGTGTTCCAGAGCCCTCCCCTGACAGTCTTCCCTGAGACCAACCATATCCTGGCTTGATTGTCCCTTTCTCCATACCTACCTGGCTTCCCTTCCTCCCTTACTGCTTTGCCCAACAGCCCTTCAATACATCACAAGCATCCACCAGCCTGTCTCAGGTTCCTGTTTAGAGAACCAGCCTCAGGCACACCAGTGCTTCCTAAGCATGATAATCCTTTCTCCCCTCCCAGTTTGATGTATCTTGTCTTCTGCTTCTGGAAGGAACGTTGGGATGACTGTCAGGAAGACAGGTAACTAATAACCTTGCAAATGAATGCAATGTGATAGGCCCCATGAAGGAAAGGTGTAAGGGGAACTGACCTAGTTAGGAAGTCAGAGAAAGCGTCCCTGAGGAAGTGATGTTGAGCTGGGGTTAAAAAAAAAAATTTTTATATATATATATATATATATATATATATATATATATATATATATATATATATATAGAGAGAGAGAGAGAGAGAGAGAGAGAGAGAGAGAGGCTGCAGTTTTAGGTCAGTGGTAGAGAGCTTGCCTAGCACGTGTGAAGCACTGGGCTCAATCCTCAGCACGACATAAAAATAAATAAAGGCATTGTATCCATATACAACTAAAAATATTTTTAAAATATGTAAAGTAGAGAAAGAAGAGCAATCAAAGTAGAGGGATCACATACAGGAGGAAAAATGAAAAATATAAGAGACCCAAAGACCAGTAAGTTATTATTTTCTTTTTTTTTTTTTTGGAAGGGTATCAAACCCAGGGGTGCTTTACCACTGAGCTATATCCGCAGTCTTTTTCATATTTTATTTTAAGACTGGATCTTGCTAAATTGCTGAGGGCTGGCCTTGAACTTATGATCCTTCTCTCTTAGTTTATCAAACGGCTGCCCAGCTGGCCCGTGTGAACTGAGCAGAGAAGTGAAAGACTGGCAGCACAAACTGAAGCTGCAGGAATGCTGGGGACCAATGCAGGCTGGTGTGCAAATATGTGTGTGTGTTGATGGAGGTGAAACCCAGAGCCTTGTGCATGCTAGGCAAGTACTCCAGCCCTGGGCTATACACCTCCAAACCTGACTTGACTTTTTTTAAGGAATTTGGCTGTATCCTAAAACAAAAAGAAATGTGGAAAAGTTTTATTCCTCTAAGAGAGGAGTAAAATGACATTAGTTTGCACATTGAAAGATCTTTCTTGTTGCAGTGTGGAGAACAGATTTGAAAGGGGATCATTATAAGGTCTTCGCTTAGCATCTGGACAGCCACCTGCCATTTTAAGGGAAAAGTTTTGCTTTCCTGTCCAAGGGCTTTTCTGAGAAAGGCTCACCACTCCCTCATACCAACCCCACCGCTAACACACAGCCCCTGCCCTCGCATTGGGACCCATCTACTCTGATCCTGCCCCATAAAGGTCCCGGAATCCAAGCCTGTTTTGCTTCTCTCTCCTATAGAGAGATGGCCTTTATTTGTCAGCTTTGACAAATAAACCCTCGTGTGTATCTCTGCCTGGTCTCGTCTTTCATTTCTCACTTACCTGTCTCCCATTCCTTGCTTTCCCTTCATTTTGATGCTGAAATCAGGGATAGGGTTCCCGGGTATGCCGGCTCCCTTCTTCGAGGGTCACTGAGCGTCCTGGGCCCCAATCCAGATTCCACCGTGGGACCAGGCCCTCCATTCTGCCAAACTCCCTCTTTGCACCTACCACTGGACATTGCAGGTAAGATCCCTGTCTTCGGTTGACCTAAATGACCTACGGGTCTGGGAAGTGACCATTTATCATCTACTGCATGGTCGGGGGCACCCTCAGCCACAGCTTTCAAAGCTACGGCTAATCCCTACTGTTGACCGAGTCTATAGGTAGTCTTTTATTTGGGTCCTAGTTTTTGAGGAAAAAACCACCGAGGATGATTGGGAGTTGTTCCCAGTGACACTACCTCTCAGCCTTGGGTTAATCTCTACGGGCTTCTGGTATAGTGATGTCACCTGGGACCTTTTCAACTATTTGGGAAAATGCTCACAGTAGTTGAAAAGAGATATTACACATTCAGACCTTCTCCTTTCTATGTCTAAGCCCTCTTTCTGCAACTCTTCCTCTCCTACACAAGTCCTCTTAGCTCTCACCCCCACCCATGCCTGCTTCCAAAAGGACAGAAGATCCTACCCAGGACTCCTTCTCCTTTAAGCCAGCAGATGAGCCCCCACATACCACAATTGTCTTTCTAATGAAATCTCCACAGCAACTGTCCCCTCAGCCCCTCAGCCCTTCTCTCCTACTTCCACACACTCACAGGCTGCCACTGCCCAACCTGCATCTCTGTGTCCTCTACACGAGGTGGCTGGGATAGATGGTGTAAGGTTCATGTGCCTTTCTCTTTGTCAGATCTTTCACAGATAGAAAAGTGGCTTGGGTCCTATACTTCAAGTCCCACCACATATATCAGAGTTTCAATATCTAACTCAATCATATAATTTGACTTTCCACAATTTCCATATGATTTTACCTAACACCCTCCTGTCCAAGGAATGCAGGTGAATTTGGGAGTGTTATAATTTGCTAGAGGAGGGGCTGGGACTGTGGCTCAGCGGTAGCTTACAACCTTCGCACAGGGAGGACCCAGGTTCGATCCTCAGCACCACATAAAAATAAAGGCATTGTGTTGTGTCCATCTACACCTAAAAAATAAATATTAAAAAAAAATAATTCGCTAGAAAAGTAACTAGTAGAAAGGCAGCCCATAAGGCTATCAATTATGAAAAGCTCCAGGAAATCATCCAAGATAAGAAAGAAAACCCTTCAACATTTTTAGACCACCTGACCAAGGCTTTATGACAATATACTAATCTGGACCCTGAGACTCCAGATGGAAGACAATGACCTACTTTTTCTCCCAGAGTTTCCCCGATATTAAGGCCAAACTAAGGAGCCTTGAGAGGGGTCTCTACCTACCCAAGCTGAGGTTCTGGGAATGGCCTTTAAGGTGTATAACAGAAGAGACAAGAAGGCCTGGAAGAAGAAATATCAGATGCTCGTTCAAGCTGTCCATCTGGCATAAGGGTCCCTGGGGACCACCTGAACCCTGTTTTAAATGTGGTCATATGGGTCACTGGGATTATACATGTCCCAAGCCTCAAAAGGCTCCAGGCCCTTGTCCTAAATGCCATCAGAAGGGACTCTGGGCCATTGACTGTCCTCATCACCTGACTACTACTATCACTCCACGGGAACCCAGGGTAACTCTGCATATTTCAGGTAGGCCTGTCTCCTTCCTCCTAGATACCAGGGATACATATTCGGTCCTCAAGGAGTTCTGGGGGCCTACTACTCATTCTATGACCTCTACTGTAAGGGTAGATGGTAAACCTTACCAACCCTCATAGACATACACCTAGCCTTGTTTGTGCTTTTGGCTCTCTAATTTTTACCCACTCCTTTTTGGTCATTCCACAGTGCCCTGTTCTCCTTGTGGGAAGGGAAATACAAAAGTTGGGGGCTACGCTTTCCTTCTCCCCTCATACACGCTTCCATCCGGACTCGCCTGCAGCTCCCTGGATCCTCACCCTTACCTTAGGGCCATCCCCTATTCTGTCTGCCAGGGCCTTCCCATTACCCACTTTCCAGGTGGACCCTACTGTCTGGGATGTTTCAAGTCCTTCTGTTGCCTCGCACTACGAGCCCATTCACATCCATCTCAAAAACCCCCTCCATTTTCTGGCCCAATCACAATACTCGTTCTCCTGACAAAAACTCTTAGGCTTACAGCCTGTCATTAAAGATGTCTTGAGAAAGGGATTCCTTAGACCTACTCATTCTTCTTATAACACTCCCATCTTGGCAGTAAAAAAGGCCAATGGTTCCTACTGCTTGGTCAAAGACCTCCTTTCCATCAACTCTGTGGTTGTCCCAATCCATCCTGTGGTAACCAATCCTTATACCCTTCTCTTCACCATTCCTTCCAGGACCTCTTACTTCTCAGTGCTAAACCTGAAAGATGCCTCCTCTCCATTCTGACTCTCAAGACATTTTCGCCGTTACATGCACAGACCCTGAGTCATATAACTCCACTCAGCTGACGTGGACAGTTCTCCCTTAAGGGTTCCAAGATAGCCATCATATCTTTGGACAGGCCTTGGCTAAGGACCTAGCATCCACACATCTCACTCAGTCTATGGTGCTACAGAATATTAATGACCTCCTTCTTTGCAGTCCCTCCTTTGAGGTCTGTCATCAGGACACCTGTAAACTTCTTGACTTCCTTTCTGCCAGTGGCTATAGGTTTTTTTCCATCCTGGTTACAGCTTTCTTTGGCAATGGTAACATACCTAGGCCTCCTCCTGACCCCTACATACAAAGCCATTATGGTTGATAGAAAGGGCCTTATTGCTAATATACCAACGCCTTCTACTAAGGAAGAAATTCTCTCCTTTCTAGGTATGGCAGGATTCCAGCCCTATTTAGAGATAAGGTCTCACCAAATTGCTTAGTGCCTCACTTTTGCTGAAGTTGACTTTGAACACATGATCTTCCTGTCTCAGCCTCCCAAGCTGCTAGGATTATAGGCATGTACCACCCACCATGCCCGGCTTTGCTTAGAATTAAAAAAAAATTTTTTTTTAAATTTATTTGTTCTAATCAGTTATACATGACAACAGAATACTCTTCTATACATTGTACACAAATAAAGCACAATTTTTCACTTCTCTGGTTATACATGAAGTAGGGTCACATCATTCATGCAATTACACATGTACCTAGGGTGGTGATGTCGGTCATTTCTATCCCCATGCCCCGCTTCTCCTTTGCCCAATCCAAAGTTCCTCCACTCATCTCATGTTCCTCCACATTATAGATTAGCATCCACTTATCAGAGAAAACATTTGGCCTTTGGTTTTTTGGGATTGGCTTACTTTTCTTAGCATTATATTCTCCAATTCTATCCATTGTAAATACCATAATTTTATTCTCTTTTATTGCTGATAAATATTCCATTGTGTATATATACCACAGTTTCTTTATTCATCTACTGAAGGGCATCAGGTTGGTTCCACAGTTTGGCTATTAAATTGTGCTGATATAAACATTGATGTGTTTGCTTAAAATTTTTAAAACATGAATATTAACAAATGCCCAAATGGCCAATAAAAAGTCTATAAAACCTGTTGTGGTGGTGAAAGTTTATAATCCCAGCAATTTGGGAGACTGAGACAGGAGGATCACAAGTTTGAGGCTAGCTTTGGCAACATAGTGAGACCCTTACTTACAATAAAAAAAATTTTTTTAAAGAGATGGGGATGTAGCTCACTGGTAGAATGTCCCTGGTTCTTAGGGTTCTATCCCCAATACCACCACCACCACCACCAAAAAAAAAAAAAAGTCTCAATAAAGTAGCCATAGAATGTTTAATGCCAAGAAAATTAATTAGCTATGTAAGTCTGGGTGAATTTCTAGACTCTGTTCTGTTCCATTGATCTTTTTTCACCCCCTGTGCTGAGTATGGAGCCAAGGGCCTTACACTATGCAAGTATTCTACCACTAAGTTTAGCTATATCCCTGAACCCTAATCTATCTTATAACAAATAATATCTTTTTTATTGGTGTCATTAAAATACAGATATATGGCAAATATTTAAATCTTATAGTATACATTTTCCAATTTATTTCATTTATATTCAGGTTTTGGTTATGATTTTCTCCTACATTTTAGTACCAGCCTGTCTGTTGAGATTCTGACAATGGATCGGGATTACAATAAATCTGTAGAATGGTTTGGGGAGAATTTACATCTTAATAGTGGTCTTCCAAGCCATAAACAAATATTTCTAATTTATTTAGGTCTCCTTTAATTTTTCTGAGCAATGTTTAGCTGTTGAGTTCAGCTTATATTTTGCTAAACTTATCCACTGGTGTGCTGGTGAATCAGCTCTTGAGAAGGAGGAATCAGAAAGTCTAATTCAGACTGTTTGTCAATTCCTATAATGTAAACACTTACACCTCAGACAATTTCAATCTATCAATGTGATGTCACTAAACAAGTTCAGAAAAGATGACAGAATCAGTTGTTGGTGAGCCAGTTCCAACATATACTCGATTTATCCCTAAATAGTTTATGGGTTTGGTGCTATTTTAAATTTCTGGCATTGTAAATATTATGTTGTTGAGTGGTTGGGTTTTATTGTCTTCCTTTGTGGCTCAGTGGGAAAGCACTTGCCTAGCATGCATGAGGCACTGGGTTAGATCCCCAGTACCACATAAATAAATAAATAAAGGTATTGTGTCCATCTAAAACTTAAAAATAAAAAAAAAATAAAAATAAACTCTGCTAAAAAAGAAGAAGAAGAAGAAGAAGAAGAAGAAGAAGAAGAAGAAGAAGAAGAAGAAGAAGAAGAAGAAAAAGAAGAAGAAGAAGAAGAAGAAGAACTGGAGATGACTGAGTGGTAAAGCACCTCTGGGTTCAATCCTCAGTACCAAACCAAACAAAACAAAAACAAACAAACAACAACAACAAAACAGTTCGAAAATTGTCTTCAGACAAAGAGCTGGAGTGACTATAAAGCTTAGTTTCTTTCTCTTATATCAGAGATTACATTTAACACTGACTATATGAGCAATATCTGAATATAATTGTTTCATATATGTATCCAGTTTTCTAGTTGTTTTTGCCAGAAGGACAAGTTCAATCTCAATTACCCTTTCACAGCCAGAAAAGAAGTCCCTGTCTTGTTTTTCAGTCTGAGTCAATTCTTTCTTTATCATAAAACACCTTTTGTTAAAACATCTATTTTTCTGGGGGCTAAGGATATAGCCCAGTGGTACAGAGCTTGCCTAGCATGCACCTGGGTTTCATCCCCAGCACTAAAGAAAAAAGAGAGAGAGAGAGAGGAGAGAGAGAGAGAGAGAGAGAGAGAGAGAGAGAGAGAGAGAGCTGCTTTCTGTATTAAGGGCTTTGATAGCATAGAATCCAAATTATGTGAGAAACAAGGTCTAACATTTACTGCCCAGTTGTGGTAAGGCAGCAGGATAGATTGCCAAGAGACCAAGCAAGACATCCAGAGATGGAATATGAGATATGGGGTCTATTGAGAAATGCCTTATGGGGGAAGTCCAGTGGCAATGGGCTAAATAGGTGCTTTACCAGAGATCCAGTGGAAGGCTGAACAAATATGCCTCTGCTCCACACAGTACCTTGGTTCCTCTCCAGAAAGTAGTGCCTTCTATCCCTCATGATGCTTTGTTCAGGGGCAGCCACCTGGGCAAGCCCTTTCCTCCGCACTGTGCTCTGATCTGCACCCATTATCATGGGCCAGAGTGGAGGGGGCTAGAGGTTATAGATTAGTTTATAGAAGCAACAGCAGTTCAGTTTGCTTTGTCCCATTGCATTGTATGACCAGCACCTCAAAGAATTTGGCATGCATGCAAAAAAACCAGGGCTCTACAGATAACATTAACTTGCCCTAATTCCCAGCATATGTGAAAAAGAGCCAGCATCCTTGAAGATAATATGTATCTGGACATTCTGGCCCAGGCTTGCTCTCATTGCTCCCTTGACTTGGCTAGGTATTTAGGAGCAGAAAGGGGCAATTCAGGGACATGGTGTTTTATTGTCCCCCTTTTCTTCAAGGATGGCATACAAAGTATATGCTAAGTGAACATAGAAATGTGAAGGTGTCTAGGAGGAGATGCTTAAGTTGAGTCTTTAAGTTTCTCAAATGTTAAAAAGCCAAACCAGAACTCCTGGTTGTTCCCCAAAAAAAAACTGCTCCTGCAAGTTTTCTCTACCTCGGTTAATGGTAGTTCTATCCTTAAAGTTGCCTAGACCAGTCTGGTGTGATGGCTCATGCCAGTGATCCCAGCTATTCCAGAGGCTGAGACTGGAGAATCTCAAGTTCAAGGCCAGCCTTGGCAATTTCGTGAGATCTTTTCTCAAAATAAAAAAAGGGTTGGGGTGTAACTCAGTGGTAGAGTTCTTATGGGTTAAATCCTCAGTGCAACAAAACAAAACAAAACAAAAGACGTTTAGACCAAAAAAAATTGATCTCATCCTTAGTCTTATAGTATCCACCCCCAACCCTACCACCTGGCTCATGGTGCTGAGGACCAAACCTAGAGCCTTGTGCATGCTAGGCAAGTATTCTACCACTGAGCCACACCCCCAGCCCTCTTTCTCAGTTATCTCTCATTAGCACATCCAGTCAAACCTACCCTTACCTTAATCTCTATCCAGAATTCAACTATGTTTTATCACCCTGCTCTGAGCCACCAACATTTCTTGCTCAGATGGCTGTAGTGTCTCTTTAACAAGTCTCCTTGTTTCCATCTTTGTCTGCCTACTATCTGTTCTCAATCCAGCAGCCACAGTGATCCTTTAATACTTAGTGCCCCTGTTCAAACCCTCCAATAGCTCCTCCTTTCACTGAAGTCTTTTAATGGTTTACCAGGCCTCCTCTTCCCTTTCTCACTGTGGCTTATACTAGTCTCTCCCTTGCTCATTCTTCTCAGTCTACATGGGCCTCCTTCCAATTGGGGTGTGCCTCTGCCTCAGAGTTTTTGCCCTCACTCTTCACTTTTCCCCTAATATTTTCCCCCAAATACTCACATAACTTTCTCCTTTCCTCCCTTCCAGTCACTGCTCAACTGTCCCTTAGTGAGGCCTTCCCTGACCACCTTGATATTACAATTTATAAGAAATACATATTTTGGCTCCTGGCACAGAATTCCTAAAATCCTTGTAAATCCCTGAGCAATAAGGGTACTATGGGATTCTTTTGTTCTAATATTTGGTTGGAGGAAGATAGTGTCAGAATTGTAGGACCCCTCCTGCTAGTGTTGAACAATTGGTGTTTTAGTCTGTTTTTTCGTTTACTTAATCAACATAAAAGAAAACAAAAGGCTTATTTTGGCTCATGGTTTCAAAGCTCTAAGTCCATGATCAATTGGCCCCATCTTTTTGGGTCTGTGGCAGTATTACATCAATGGCAGGAAAGCACCATACAGGAAGTTGCTCACTTCAGGGCATCCAGGGAGCAAAAGAGAGAGAGGAGGAACCAGGGTCTCAATATCTACTTCAAGGGCATGCCCTCCTATGACCAAAAAGCTTACAGCTAGAACACACATCTCAAAAGTTCTATTACCTCCAAAGAGCAGCACAGGCCAGGGAAACCAATCCTTTAACAAATGGCCTTTGGGAGATACTTACTCAAACCTTAGTAACTGGTGGGTTGCTAAGTATGTGGGAAAAGGCCCATTCACATTTTGGTGATGATCAGTGAAGTATTCTGTGTTGAGTGTGACTGTAGAAGGAAAAGCAATTGGATTTTCCTCTCATGCACCAATCCATTTAAAATATGATAATAACCACCACCTGCTCTGGCACTCACATCATTCTTCCCCGCTGAATATTTTCTGCATAGCACTTATCCCCTCCTCGTCTAGCAAACAATTTACTTATTTACTTTGTTTATCGTCTGTCCCCTCTCACCACCACCATCACCACCACTGGAATGGAAACTCCACAAGCCAGGAAATTTTGTTTGTTGTATTGAATGATGCCCAGCACCCAGACCAATGCCTAAAACAGAGTAAGCCATGGTCAGTATTTCATGAGTAAACAAATACTGAAGTTAGTAGTGGGCAGATAATTAGTAGCACATTTACATTTCAGTGTGAGGGGGTAGTATAGAAAAGCAATGAAGAGGAACAGTGTCATCTAACCAAGAAATGGGAACTAGGTGGATATAGCTGGGAGGTTTGAAGTACGTACAGGAATAAGACAAAAGACAAGGAAGGACTGGTATATCATGCTAAGGCATTTGAACTTCAGCCTAAAGGCAGTGAGGTGTCATTGAAAGTTTTTAGGTTGGGGGAAGGGAAGTTGGGAGTAGTTAGTGAAACCTGATCTTAGAAAGACCACTGTGGCAAAAGATGTCAATTCAGAGGTGATAAGGTCAGATGCAAAGAAACCAGTTGGTTCTAAACTGTATATTGTTGAGGATCATCAGTGAGGACCTAAATTAGGCGGGTGTCCAGAGCCATTGAGAGGAAAGGAGATACCTTCAGAAGACATTCAGGAAGTGAAATCTTCAGGATTTGGGTAAACAAAGGTATGCGAGGTTTGAGGCAAAGCAGGAGACTAGGATGACTGACAATCAGATCTCTAGCTTGGATGACTTGAGGGATGCTGGTGCCACTCACTGGACACAGACATAAAGTAATCATGCAGCTTCATTAGTCATTTTCCTGTTACTGGGTGACAACATCCCAGTGATGTGGGGCACAGAGCCCAAGCCATTCATCTGTATTCACCTCATATGCAAGCCCAGCTAACGGCAGGAAGTCTGACCTGAGCACCATTAGTCAGCAGCTTCCTTTTCATTATGAAAGACCAAGCCTATAATATAAACATTGCTCTAGTTTTTTTAGACATGACTTTGTGGCTTCTTGCCCCACCTTGACGACTCTATGAAGCAACCAGAGAAGGAAATTATGCTTGGGTTTCCAAAAAGAGAAGTTCGGAGTTGTCTATGTTTATAAAGTTACAGGTCTCAGGGATCATCACTACCATTATTTGCCATGACCACCAACATTTATGCAAAGCATGCCAGATGTGGGGGTACATGTCTGTAATCCCAGAAATTCAAGAGGCTAAGGCAGAAAGATCTCAAGTTAGAGGCCAACTTTAGCAACTTAGCAAGATCCTCAGCCATTTATCAAGGCTCTGTCTCAAAATTAAAAAAAAATAATAATTTAAAAAAAGAACTGGGGAAGTAGCTCAGTAAGTCCCCTGGGTTCAATCCCCAACAGCCCCCTTCAATTATGCAAATTGCTGCATGGTGGTACATGCCTATAATTCCAGCAGCTCAGCAGGCTGAGGCAGGAAGATTGAAGTTCAAAGTCAACCTCAGCAATTTAGTGAGGCCCTAAGCAACTTAGCGAGATTCTGTATCTAAATAAAATATAAAAAAGGGCTGGGATATAGCTCAATTGTTGAGTACCCCTGGGTTCAATCCCTGGTACAAAAAAAAAAAAAAGGCGAATTTTACACACAGGACTAGACATTAAGCTTATGTGCCCTTAGGGGAACTACCCTATGCCTTTGTCTTCTTGAGAAGATCTTTTCCCTTGAGTGTCATGGGAGTTATAAAGAGGATACTTTGTTAATCAGCCTGGTCAACCTAGGACTCAATGATCTCAGTAGTCAGATCATCCTTATTTATATCTTTACCAAGTCCAAGCTATCTGAAGATATCTTCCAGGCTGGGACTGGATTGGAGCAATTGGGATGAGGAGGCCAGGGATAATACTCAAGAAGCATGGGAAAGATCTTTCACCAGAAGGAGCAGGCTGATGGAGGACAATTGGATCTGAAGAAAAAGGACTATAGGCAGAGGTAGCAAGAAAGAGTAAGTGAATTTAGTAGCGCAGATGGCAGGCCTCCTGAGCACCTGTAAAGTAGAGGCAGAGGCTGCCGCCCGTGAAAATGAAGAGAGTTGTTAAAGCAACCAGCTTGAACACAAGAAGCTTATACAGCAGTGGCCCTACATTTTATGGAATGGAGCTGGTAAGGAATGGTAATGATTGGAGTTAGGATTTAAAAGCATACATTGCAAAGATAGGATACTTGCATTCCTTCATTTTAAAAGCCTTTATTAAATAAGTTCCTGCACATTAAATAATAGGTAGCAATACAAGATTGTCACATGAATGAGTAAACAGATCATTATAGGCTGGTGCAGTTGAAGGTGACTTTAAATGACTATATAACTTCTAATGAAGAATTATGCCTAATTAAAGGAATAACATGCATATAATTTTTAAATCATGATGCCAAAGATAGCAACTTTGCATTAAGCATGTACTTTTTGATTTCAAGTTGTGTCCCATTCCTTTGAAATGGCTAACCTTCTTGACAATCTGTTGACCCTACTATGAGTTTCAGTGAGTGAATCAAGTCAGAAAGCTCACCCTTATAATGAACATTTAAAAAATGAAACATGAAATAAAAACATTTTGAGCTCAAATGATCTTCATAGATCCTTTACTTTTGTAGATATTTGTATTGATCCTTGGGACTATTGAGAACTGAACTGATAAATACCTGAAATAATCAATTTTATTTATTTTTATGTATTTTTTATATTTCTGTAATGTTTAGGCTTATTATTTATTTATTTATTTTTATTTATATATGGCAGCAGAATGCATTACAATTCTAATTACACATATAGAGCACATTTTTTCATATCTCTGGTTGTATACAAAGTATATTTGCACCAATTTGTGTCTTCATACATGTACTTTGGATAATAATGATCATCATGTTCCACCATCATTTCTAACCCCATACCCACTCCCTTCCCCTCCAACCCCTCTGCCCTATCTAGAGTTCATCTATTCCTCCCATGCTCCCTCTCCCTTTCCCACTATGAATCAGCCTCCTTATATCAAAGAAAACATTTGGCATTTGTTTTTTTGGGATTGGCTAACTTCACTTAGGATTATCTTCTCTAACTCAATCCATTTATCTGCAAATGCCATGATTTATTCTCTTTTATTGCTGAATAATATTCCATTGTGTATATATGCCACATTTTTTATCCATACATCTATTGAAGGGCATCTAGGTTGGTTCCACAGTTTAGCTATTGTGAATTGTGCTGCTGTAAACATTGATGTGGCTGTGTCCCTGTAGTATGCTGTTTTTAAGTCCTTTGGGTATGGACTGAGGAAATGGATAGCTGGGTCAAATAGTGGTTCCATTCCCAGTTTTCCAAGAAATCTCCATACTGCTTTCCTTATTGGTTGCACCAGTTTGCAGTCCCACTAGCAATGTATGAGTGTGCCTTTTTCCCCACATCCTCTCCAACACTTATTATTATTTGTCTTCATAATAACTGCCAATGAGTGGAGTGAGATGAAATCTTGGAGTGATTTGATTTGCATTTCTCTAATTGCTAGCGATGATGAACATTTTTTCATATATTTGTTGATTGATTGTATATTAAGAATCAATAAATATGATGGATTCAAACTAAAAAGTTTCTTCTTAGCAAAAGAAACAATCTGTGAGTTGAATAGAGAACCTATATCTTGGGAGCAATTTTTTACCCCTCACACATCAGATAGAGCATTAATCTCTAAGGTATATAAAGAACTCAAAAAGTTAAACACCAAAAAAACAAATAACCCAATCAATAAATGTGCCAAGGAACTGAACAGACACTTCTCAGATGAAATAATAAATTTTAAAAGAGGTAAAATGTATTTTGGCTCACAATTTCAGAGGTTTCAGTTCCTGTTTGCTCAGCCTGTTGCTTTGGACCTGTGGTGGCACAGAACACCATGGTGGAATCATATGACAGGAGGCTTATTATCCTCAGGACAGCCATGGTAAGCAAAGAGAAACACAAGAAGGACTGGGATTCCACAGTCCCCTTCAGGGGCACGTTCTCAATGACCTAACTTCTTCCCACTTTGCCCCATCTTTTAAAGGTTCCACCACCTCCCAATAGCACCATAGGCTGGCAACCAAAGCTTTAATATATGGGCCTCTAGAGGACATTCAAGATCCAAACTGCAGGATGCACACTATCAATTTGTCTTGTACTTTTAACACATGTTACAACTAGCATTGGCTGCTGCAAAAAACCCCATCTTTTCTAAAACAGCAATCATAAACACCTTGCTTGAGTGCTGCAAAATGCATCTAAATTCTTGGGAAATCTCAGGGTGGCAGCATTCTTGGTCTCTAAATATACTAGTGTTTCAGATCCAGCTGTGGTTCCCTTTTTGCTGATATGTTTACAATTTCTTTGAAGAGTAAAAAGGAAGTATTACGATATTATTATGTTTTCTTGAATAATGACATAGCAAAATAAGTAAATTTTTAATGAAACGTTATGAACTTTTGTTATGATGAAAGACAGACTAAGACTGTTCAAAACTGGGTTCTCAATGCATTTGGGTTGGTTTCAAAGAGCACACAATGAAATGTATAATCCGACCTACTTAGAGAGATAGACGTGAGGGTAAATTGATTATTTATTGAAGACAGTAATCTACCAAAATATCTAAGCATAGCTATGAAAACTGATGTACTTGCCCTAAAGCTAATGGATCAGATACACTGGAGGGACCTTGCTGCAGAAGAAAATACCACTTCCACTGTCTTTGGAGACAAACTAAGAACATTTACCACTACCTTCCTGTGTCATTGACAGATGTAGTATATTAAAGGCAAAAGGGACAAGCTTAATAATCCAACTTCTACAAAATGCCTTTTTGGGGATTCTCTGGAGTAACCAGAGATTTGTTTTCTGAAGAAAGACTATCTGATTAGCTGATGGCTGTAGAGATAAATTTCAACACATTTTAATTCTTCTTCCCCCCGAGTGATGCTCAATTTCGTAAATCAATATCAAACACACTTTAAGCCAAGTACTGTGGCACATTCCTATAACTCCAACAAGATGGGAGCCTGAGGCAGGAGGATCACAATTTCAAGAACAGCCTCAGCAACTTAGTGAGACCCTTGGTAACTGAGCAAGACCCTTTCTTAAAAAAAAAAAGATAAAATAAAAATGGCTCAGAATGTAGCTCAGTGGTAAAGACCCCCTGAATTCAACCCCAGTACCAAGCCAAAAGTAACAAACAAAAAACCCAAAACAAAACCAACCAACACACTTTCCACTTCAGAGGATTTCACTGTCCCTTCATATTTCTATAGCTACATAACAAATTAACCCAAACTGTGGTGGCTCACAGCATAATGATCATGCATTATATTATTTATTAGTTCTCATTGATTCAATGGTCAGAAATTCAGACCAGGCATGATGGGATGGCTGTTTCTGACCCATATTATCAGCATTATTGACTGGAAGTCTCAAACGTCAGGGGCTAGAATCATCTGAAAGATCATTCTCTCACTTGATATGACAGCAGTTGATGCTTGTTCCTGGCTAGCAGACAGCTAGGGCTATCCCAATAGCCTCACTTGACTTTCTCTGTGGTTTGGGTTTCCTCACAATATGGTGGCTGAATTCTAAGAGCAAGCATCCTAAGGAGAGGGAGAAAGATAGGGAGGTTAGATCCTTTTTATGACCTAACATTCAATATCATGTATCTTATGACTTTCTACCAAATATCAATACTTGGGACTGTCACAAATCCCTGCTCTGATTCAGTGGGAAGGGGCATAGATCCCATCTCTCTTGGGAGAACTGTATTAAGAAAAGCATGTAGGATAGGGTAAGTGTTAAGTCTTGTTATAAGAAAAGCATGTAGGTTGGGATAACTAGATAGTGTAGCCATCTTTAGAAGATACAATCTGACAGAATAAATTTAGTACCTGGCCCCCTATGCCTCAATACCCGAGTCTGTCAAATATGGTGTTAGTGACAAGATCCTATCTACCCATAAAGTTGTTGTGAATTGTATATTTATTCACTCCAACTAATACTTATTGTATACCCTCTGTATACTGGACACTGACCAGAATACACAGGAGTGCTCTCGTGGAACTTCATTCTAGAGAGTTAATAGAAAAGGAGGTGCTTTTAAAAAGTTAACAATACTATGTAAATATAGAAGGTTGTGATTTTAGGTTAAAGGAGTGAAGCAAATCTCTGGCTGGGGGAACCTCTATACAAAAGAAAATGGATTTGGAGCCAGGCATAGTGGTGCTCACTTGCAGTCCCAGATACCCAGAGCATTTGAGGCAGGAGGATACTTGAGATCAGGAGTTTGAACACTGTGGATGTATCTCAGTGATAGAAAGCATACTTAGCATGCACAGGCTCTGGGTTTAATCCTCAATACCTAGCACTTAATAACAACAACAGCAACAACAATAATGAATTTGGATTGAAATTTTTAAATCAACTCTTCTGTTCTTTATGGGTGTTTGCTGGGCGTGGTGGCACACACCTGTAACCCCACTGACTCTGGAGGCCAAGGCAGGAGGATTTCGAGGCCAGCCTAGCAGTTTAATGAGGTTCTAAGCAATTCAGCAAGACTCTGTCTCAAAATAAAAAATAAAAGGGCTGAGAATGTAGCTCAATGGTTAAGTGCCTCTATGTTCAATCTCTGGTATGGAAAAAAAGTGTGGGTGTTTGACATGTTCAATGAAGAGATCAGCAATAGAGAGCAGAATAATTTTTTTCTTTTGGCATATAAGCTATTCATTAACAGAAAAGTCCTACAGACTCATTCTTCTTGGACACACTCAAGGTTGTGTACAATCATGGGCACCCAGCGACCTTGGTATGCTGACCTCTGATATGAAGGCCCTAGAAGTGGCGTTGTCTCTTATGGGCCCTAACCTTCAGTTGCTCCAAGTCCTTCTGGAGCTTATTGTCCAGACCATTAGCCAGAACTGGGCTGTATTTTCCATCCTTTACATCCTTCTGTCTGTTCAAGAACCAGTCTGGGATCTTGTACTGTCATGTATTCTACAAAATGGTGATCATACATTCAACCTCATCCTCAGTGAGTTCCCCAGCCCTTTTTTTTAAAAAACTTTTTTATTCTACTATGTTATATATGACAGCGGGATGCATTACAATTCATATTACACATATAGAACACAATTTTCATATTTCTGGTTGTATACAAAGTATATTCACATCATTCATGTCTTCATATATGTACTTAGGGTACATGTATGAAGACATGTACCCTACCATTTTTTAAAAATATTTATTTTTTAGTTGTAGTTGGACACAATGCCTTTATTTTATTTATTTACTTTTATGTGGTGCAGAGGATTGAACCCAGGTCCTTGCACATGCTAGGCAAGTGCTCTACCACTGAGCCACAACCCCAGCCCCCTCCCATCTTTTTTAAAAATACCCCTTCCTCCCTTCCTTCCCCTCCCTTCCCTTTGCCCTATCTAGAGTTCTTCTAATATTCCCATGCTCCTCCTCCCAACCCATCTATGAATCAGCCTCTTTATATCAGAGAAAACATTCAGCATTTGGTTTGGGGGGATTAGCTAACTTCATTTAGAATTATCTTCTCCAACTCCATCCATTTACCTACAAATGCCATGATTTTATTCTCTTTTATTGCTGATTAATATTCCATTGTGTATATATACCACATTTTCTTTATCCATTTATCTACTGAAGGGCATCTAGGTTGATTCCACAGTTTAGCTACTGTGAATTGTGCTGCTATAAACATTGATGTGGTTGTGTCCCTGTAGTATGCTATTTTTAAGTCCTTTGGGTATAGACTGAGTTAGAGGGATAGCTGGGTCAAATTGTGGTTCCATTCCCAGTTTTCCAAGGAATCTCCATACTGCTTTCCATATTGGATACACCAGTTTGCAGTCCTACCAGCAATGTACCCCAGCCTTTTTTATGAGGTTGATATCTGCTTTCCTCAATACCACATTAGCATATCTTCATCCCACACCCTTAATGGCAATGGTGGCAAAGGCTCTTTTCCACCACCCATCAATATTGTGTTGAGTACTCTCAAAATGTGCTAGAACTTCTCAGGAATCACTAGAGACATGGCAGAGTAGTGGGATATAGGCCTCCTGTGGAAGAGTACAGAATGATTTTGTTATTGTTGTTATTATTATTATTTTTGATGCTGAAGATTAAACTCAGGGCCTTGAGCATGCACTCTGCTGCTGACTACACCCCAATCTAGAATGGTAATTCTGGAGTTTAGAGTGTAACAAAACACTGTATAAAGAGTCGTTCCTAGGGGCTGGGGTTGTGGCTCAGTGGTAGAGCACTTGCCTAGCATGTGTGAGGCATAGAGTTAGATTCTCAGCACCATATATAAGCAAATAAATAAATAAAGGTCTATCAATAACTAATAAAAATATTTTTAAAAAAGAGTCTCTCCTACTTCTAATTAAATAAAATTGTATATATGAATGTTATCATATAGTATTTGCTAATTTTGGCATTCTCAGTTATGAGTTTCCCCCAAAACACATGTTAGAATACAGAGATGGGGAGGCCAAGTTTAAACTGAAAGGGGCAAAAAAGTCATCTGATTCAGATTCCACATTTTTACAGATGATCTCATCAGTGATTAATTTAGAGGAATTTTCATGAATTGTAATCCTATAGACACATATGGTTTCCATATGTAGAAACCCAATTTCAAAATCCTCCATATGAGATAAGATGATCAGAATTTCATGTTATTCTGATATTTATTCATCATCTTCCAGTTATGTGGATCTGAATTATCTTGACTGTTTCATGAGAGCTAAAGTGTATATAACCTTTGTGTATTGGTGATTGCCAGTGCAGAGGTCAATCTTAAAGCACTGGAAAGGTGGTGGATCTTCTTCAGCAATACGGGCTGAACTTGAACAAAGCTGAAATGAATAATATCACTTTGGACCCTCTCCCCTGGAACAGCTGGAAGGCATTGACTGTTCCTGTCTTTGGCTTCAAGCAGCTGGGAAATGTGGTTGGGGAGTGCATGCCAGCTCTTGGGGTTTATGCTCCTCATTTCACAGTTCTAGGGCTGTAGGATCTCAGGGAAATTCAGGACAAGTTTCTCTTGTTGCCTAAGGTTGGCCTCATTGGCAAGGGGATCTGTTCAGCTGAGGACAGACTGAAGCCATTTGTTCATTCATGTGCTGGTGTTCCTGTACTCAGGAGCAGTTGTTTTAAGTTGGCAAAATGGAGGACTTTAAGATTTTTGATAATACAGAATAGCTATCCTTTTAGGACTCTCTGGGATCTTGGCAGAGTCCCGTATAGAGCACCCAGAGGTGCTCTTTCCTTAACCTGAGTCTTAGGTTTCTTTGTGTTTGTCACTGAGAATATCAAGTAGATTTTCTTAAGATAAGCAATTGACATGTAGGGCCAAATTTATAATTCTTGAATTAATGAATGAAACAATTGCTGGAGTACTGGGGATGTGGTTCAGTTATAGAAGCAATTTGCTTTTGAGACCTAGAATAAAGACACCCATTATATTGAATCAGAACCCACCCTATCCAGTATGACAGTTTAACCAATTACATTAGAAACAACTGTATTTCTTTTTAAAAGTTAGCCAACTAACTAATTAACTAATTAATTAATTTTAGATAGTGTCTTGCTGAGTTGTCCAGGATTTAAGTTTAGATCCTCCTGCTGAGCCTTCCCAGTGCTTGTGATTACACGTATGCACACCAAGCCGGGCAACAACTTTCTTTCTGAATAAGGTCACAATTTGAGTTAGCAGGAGTTTGGATTTCAAATTTATTATTTTTTGCAGTACTGGAACCCAGCAGTGCTCTACCACTGAGCTACATCCACAGCCCTTTTATTTATTTATTTATTTTGAGACAGAGTTCCACTAAGTTGACAAGTTGGTCTCAAAGTTTCCGTCTTCCTGCCTCAATCTGTGGAGTAGCTGGGATCACAGGTGTGTGCCATCACGACTTAGGAACACAATTCAACCTGTAATAGTGACCAAGAGTCTAGCCAATTTTACCTAAAAAACAGTCACCTGGGCTGGGCATGGTGGTGCATGCCTATAATCCCAGAGGCTCAGGAGGTTGAGATAGGAGGAAGGTGAGTTCAAAGCTAGTCTCAGCAAAAGTAAGGCACTAAGCAATTCAGTGAGACCCTGTCTCTAATACAATACAGCCACACACAAAAAAGTTGACTGGGGCAGTTGATTGATACATGACTGAAATGAGCACACATCCTGATGATGTCTTTGAGGTCAACTGTATCACAATAACTTAATCAATATTTTAATGTCCCTACAATATGAATTGTACCCATTCTGTTATGGGAGAATAACTAGATCAAACCCTTGTGTTATTATTATGTGTTGTTTGGTAATAAACAAGGAGACAAGGATTTGAAGAAACTAAGCATAAATGTTTAACCTTTTTCAGTTTGGAGTAATTGTAAGAATAGCTAGGTTTTGTTTATGTATTTATTTTTGTGGTGTTGGGGGTGGAACAACAAGGTCTCATGCATATTAGGCAAGCGTTTTACCACTGAGGTACATCCCCAACCTTACTAATACTTCCTGAGTACTTGGTAGGTGTCAAGTATTTTACTAAGCGTTTGATATATGTTAACTCAATTTTCACAATAATAAAACTATTATCTTTTTTGCATTTTATAAATGAGGAAACTGAGTCACAGAATGATTATAAATAACTTGCCCAAAGCTACTTAAGTAGAAAATTACAGAGCTAGGACAGCAATAAAATGTTGATAAGCTTTACAAATCCCTGTAATTTTCATGTTTCTGTTTGGGTAACAATATTTTTAAGGGATTATGAATTATCACAAAATATAGGAAATTTGAATCTCTTCAGCTATTATTTTTATATAATTTTGGGGGGGGTACTGGGGATTGAATTCAGGGGTTCTCAACTACTGAGCCATATCCCCAGCCCTATTTTATATTTTACTTAGAGACAGGGTCTCACTGAGTTGCTTAGTGCCTCACTTTTGCTGAGGCTGGCTCTGAACACATGATCTTCCTGCCTTACCCTCCCGAGCTGCTGGGATTACAGGCATGTGCCATCACACCCAGCTTCCGCTATTATTTTTAAAACCACTCAACAATCCATCCTCATTATATACTAGAGCTTGTCCTTAGTAATAAACATATATCAACTTTGTCTTTCTCTTAAAAGACTACAAATAATTAAAATTAAGTAAAAGCAAAAGGTGATTGCATAAAATTGGGGAGTCATAGTCTTCTTTTATTTAAATTTTGTTTTATTTTGCAGTACTAGGGATTGAACCCAGTTATATTCTACCACTTGGATACACCCTCTGCGCTTCCCCCACCCCTGATGTTTTTTGGTTTTTTTTAGAGAGAGAGAGAGAGAGAGAGAATTTTTTAATATTTATTTTTTAGTTCTTGGCGGACACAACATCTTTGTTGGTATGTGGTGCTGAGGATCGAACCTGGGCCGCACGCATGCCAGGCAATAGCGCTACAGCTTGAGCCACATCTCCAGCCCTTGTTGCTGTTTTTGAGACAGGATCTCACTCAGTTGCCAGGAACTTGTGATCCTCCTGCCTGAGAGTCACTGGGATTATAGGTCTCCACTACCATGTAAGGCCCTATTCTCTTCTAAGGTAAAGAACCTTTTCTGAGCTACATCAATAGCTCATTCAACATTTGGTTTTCAGTAACTGAAACTGAGTGTAAGACTTTAGTACAATACAGTTACATTTTACAAAATAAGAAGCACAGTTACTTTAAAAATAAAATAGAAATATCTTCTCTTTTTGTGGCATGAGATAAAATAAGAAATATTACTTAAGCATTAATCTGAAGCTGAATTAATTCCCTACCCATTTTACCATTATAAAATGAACTTTTATACATTTATTTAAAGACCCAAACACAATTTTAGTATGTAATTGATGACTATACTTGATTAACATAGTAGTAATACATCTAGCAGGAGTTGGATTTCAAATTTATTTATTTTTTGCAGTACTGGAACCCAGCAGTGCTCTACCACTGAGCTACATGCATAGCCCTTTCATTTATTTATTTATTTTGAGACATTTGCTTGCAATGTGAAAAAGACAATATAGTTGGGCTGAGAATATAGCTCAGTTGGTAGAGTGCTTGCCTCACAGGCACACACAAACAAAAAGAGACAATATAATTGGCCCCAGTATCCATGGGTTCTACATCCGTGGATTCTACCAACTGAAAATAAAAAATATCTGTGAAAAAATTGTATCTGGGCTAACTGTGTACAGACTTGTTTATTCTTGCCATTACCCTATTTACATAGCACTTACATTTTATTAGGCATTATAAATAATCTAGACATAATTAAAACGATACAGAAGGACATGCATAAGTTACATTAAAATGGAACACCATTTTATATAATGGCATATCCTCAGATTTTGGTATCCTCAGGGTTCCTGGATCCAATCCCCCATGGCTACTGAGGGACAGGAACAGTGTATAACAATAATTCACACAGAGCACAAACTCAATCACCCATCAGCAGGTGTGAATCAAGAGATTGCAGAATAAATGTGTGGCTGAAAAGTGTGAACATAACCAATACACCACTCACAGTGCCCTGGGAACAATCCCAGGACGAAAGCCTGACTGCAGTTTCACAGTGAAACCCCATCTGTTGTATTGTGCCCTGTCTGATTGACTTTGTGTTCAGAATGGCAGTGGCAACCCTGGTGTGGGAAAGGAAGTCAGAGACGTGGAGTTGGCTGTATTTATCCAGCACAGACTGTTCTCTATTGAGAGGCAATTGTGAGTCATTAGGCTTCCCAGACCTTGATGAAACATCCCTCAAAACTATTCCCCTACCCCCTACTCTCTGATTTCATGTTCTTTAAGCAATCTTTTGCTTACTCAGTTTCCCATATATTTCACTATTTTACGTGGTGGGAGTGCCTTGGATCAGGTGGGCACATAGGGATCCTAGTCAAGGCAAAGATATACCCACTGTTATAAATGCATAATAAATTGGATTTATATATATATATATATATAAACTTCCTAGGAATGTGGTTCTCCTCCTTGAGACAGATGAGCCCTAGGAGTCCTGGCATTGCCAAGTTTCCTCCAAGGCCAAGACTATTGTCTATGGTGCAGTCTTCTTGAGAAAGCCAGATGCCACTCTCTCATCTCATCCCTCCTTTCAATCTTCAAAAATCAGCACAAGGATTGGCTGTATAAATGTCAGGAAATGAGAGGAAGATGGTAGCATGAGGTGGACAATATTACCCCTATGTATGGGTATAACTGCATGAATGGTGGTGGGACTCTACATCACATACAACCAGAGAAATGAAAAGTTGTGCTCAATTTGTGTGAACAAAATTAAATTTAATTTAAAAAAGAAAAAAAAAGTCAGAAAAAAATTTAAACCCAACTGGGTAAGGAAATTTTTCAGGAGACTAAAAGTGACATAAATCAAATGGTCTAAAACGTAAGAAAACAATAGGACACATGGTTCAAAAAAGTGGCAAAAGGCAAGAACAAGCCAGGGCTTTGGAAGAGAATAAAAGTAAAAACACTGTAGGAAGACAACAGCAAATTTTCATGGTGTACATAGGAGACACTTTTTTCTTGTACTGGGGATTGAACCCAGGGGAGTTTTACCACTAAGCCACATCCTTTTTTTTTCAATTTATTTTTTATTTTGAGTCAGGAGTCACTAAGTTGCTGAGGGTCTTGTTAAATTGCTGAGGCTGACCTCAAACTTGTGATTCTCCTGCCTAAACTTCTGGGATTATAGGCATGTGCCACCTTCTTTGGTGATGGGAGACACTCTTATCACAAAGTGATAGGCCTATCAGTCAAGAAGTAATCAGGGGGCTGGGGCTGTAGCTCAGTGGTAGAGTGCTTGCATGGCAGGTGTGAGGTTCGATCCTCAGCATCACATAAAAAATAAATAAATAAATAAATAAAGATATTGTGTCCATCTACAACTAAAAAAAAGTTAAAAAAAGAAGAAGTAATAATCAGGATGGTCAATGTGAAAACCTGGACTGAGGAATAGGGATTATTGAAGGTCAAAAGACTAAAATGTGATGGCATGAGAATGATGACCTCATTATGTGTGAAGGGTTTAGCATTTTTTAAAAAAATATTTATTTCTCAGTTTTCGGTGGACACAATATCTTTATTTTTATTTTTAAGTGGTGCTGAGAATTGAACCCAGTGCCTCACTCTAGTGTGCTACCCCTTGAGCCACATGCCAGCCCTGGATTTAGCATTTTTGTTGCTCTCTTTTTTTTTTTTTTTTTTTTTTGGTACTGGGGATTGAACCCAGGGCTTTTAGCCATTTAGCCACATCCCCAGCCTTATTTATATTTTATTTGTGAGACAGGGTCTCTTTAAGTTGCTTAGGGCCTTGCTAAATTGCTGAGTCTAGAACTTGAGATCCTCCTGCTTCAGCTTCCTGTGATTATAGACATATACCACTACACCCAGGTGCTAACTCTTTTAAGGGCAAGGCAATGAAATAAAAATAAAAACGTAAAAGAAAGTAAGGGCTGATAACTTACCATGTATTGCTTTAGATTATTGTCATTTTTTTCTCATCTGAACCTTCACAGGGCATCTAAAGTTTCACATGACAAGACATAGGAAGAGTTCTCTAATTCAAACAAGTTTCAACCAGAAATTTTTAACACCTTAGCACAAACCATATCTCAAGGAGCTACTCTGTGAAAACTTTGAGCCGCTTTGAAGATAATTTTGCTTGAATACAGTGCCTAGATTTCATGCTCAGCATGCATCTCCATCAAGTCTAACCAGCAGAGTTGGCTGCTTGTAAATTAAAACAGAGCTCTTGGGGCTGGGGGGTGCAGCTTAATGGTAAAATGCTTGCCTAGCAACTGATAGTTCCCTGGTTTAATCCCCAGCATCCCACAAAATAAACAAACAAAAAGCCCCACAGCTCTTACAGAACCTATTTCTAAAGGAAAATTCACCTATGTTTTTTTCAACAAATACCTCTTTTTTCTTTTGTCTTGTTCTCCTAATTCTGTGAGTAGAAGAGAAAATGTATTCATTCATTCATTAAAAAAAAAAGTGAATGAACATATGTGAGGTTCTCTCTGAATGTTGAAGGAAAAAGATGACAAAGACATTGTTTGTGCGCTAACAAAGCTCACAGTGTAGTCAGAAAGATAACTTACAAGAAGTAATTAGAATACAGTGTGATAGATGCTGTAACAGATCCTTGTCCCCTTTCCTATTTCAAGGCCGCAGACTTCTCTATGTGTAAATAGCAACGTCGTTCATTAACTTCCTTTGTCTGGAGGGTCCCTCTGTGAACTTGGTGCCAACACATTAGATAATAGCAGCAATTACACAGTAACATAAGATTATTTTTTTCTGGTTCATTAAGCTGGAAATGTTTGGTTTGTGTCTGTTTCACATCTACACTGTTTTGTTTCCAATCTAATTATCCTTGTTGGTGTCTTAAAGTGAGCAGAATAGATTTTATTAATTTTTTAAGCAGCTGTTTCTAAAGTGTAATGTATGTTTTTCTAGAGAAGAAAATGAGAAATAGGGACTTAGGAACCCTATTCATTATCTAGGATGGTCAAAAATAAAATAGGATTTTGGGCAAAAATCTTATTGAAATAAGTCTGATTTATTAATGTCTAAGAGGCCTCTTCATTCTGATAATCTATAATTATATATGTGGACTAACCTTCAAAATCAACAACCAAACCAGATGTGGCAGCATGTACTTATAGTCCCAGCCACTTGGGAGGCTGAGGTAGGAGAATTGCTGGAGCCCAGGAGTTCAAGACCAGCCTGAGCAGAATAGCAAAATCTCATTTTAAGGAAAAAAAGAAGAAAGAAAAAGAAAAGTCAATGACCAGCAATGTAAAAGAATATAGCCTGACAAACTGGGTGCAGTGGCATATACCTGTAATCCCAGCAACTTGGGAGACTGAAGTGGGAGGACTGCAAATTCAAGGCAAACCTCAGCAGCTTAGGGGGCCCTAAGTAATTATCTCAAAATTAAAAAATAGAAAAAGGCTAGGGATATGGTTCAGTGGTTAAGTCCCCTGGATTCAATCCCCAGTATGCCAAAAAAAAAAAAAAAAAAAAGAAAATAGCCTGACATCTATGTAGAACAATTCATCCAAAACAATGGAGAAATATATCCCATCTTATCATATATTGTTCTTATTTAAAAATTTTGGAGTGTTCAGGGTCACACTCAGGGCCTTGTACATGCTAGGAAAGTCTTTTTAGGAAAGTCTTTTACCACTGAACTATATCTCCATCCCAAAGACACAGGAAAGTGAAAAGCATTTTCTTTTTCCTTTCTTTTTCTTTTTTTGACACTGGGGACTGAATCCAGGGGTTCATATGTGCTAGGAAAGTGCTTGATCACTCAGCTACATCCCCAGCTCTTTTTATTTTTTATTTTGAAATAGAGCCTTGCTAAATTGCTTAGGATCTGAATAAATTGCTCAGGTTAGCCTCAAACTTGCAATCTTGCTCAGTCTACTCAATAGCTGGAATTATAGACATGCCCCACTGAGCCCAGGGAATTTTACTGCTCTTAATATCTTAAATTAGTCATATAATAGCAAATATTTGGTAACTGTAGAAAATTTACTACATATTTTCACACATAAGCCTCACAACAAGTAAGGAAACTGAGGCTTAGACAGTGGAAGTTCCCTTTCCATGGATGCACCGATAGCAAAGGGTAGCTTCTTAGGTCAAGATCAAATTTATACCTCTTTTGTCCACATTCAGTGCTTTTCATGTTTCGTTTTTTAATGCTTTTTATTTTTTTATTTGTTCTAATTACTTATATACAATAGTATAATGCACTTTGATACATCTTATATAGATGGATTATAATTTCTCATTCTTCTGGTTGTTTATGATGTAGAATCCCATGGTTATATAATTATATATGTACATAGGGCAATAATGTCTGATTCATTTTACTGTCCTTCCTATCCCCACACTGCCTCTCCTCCCTTCACTCCCCTCTACCTAAAGTAACTCTATTCTTCCCAAGCCCCCCCTCCTTTATTGTGAATTAGCATCTGCATATCAGAGAAAACATTTGGCCTTTGGTTTTTGGGGATTGGCTTATTTTTCTTAGCATGATATTCTCCAGCTCCATCTATTTACTGGTAAATGCCATAATTTTATTTTTCTTTAAGGCTAAGTAATATTCCATCATATATATATGTATGTGTGTATATATATATATGTGTGTGTGTGTGTGTGTGTATATATATATATATATAAAATAATATTTTCCTTATCCATTCTTCTGTTAAAGGGCACCTAGTTTGGTTCCATAGTGTGGCTGTTGTAAATTTAGCTGCTATAACCACTGTTGTGGCTGCATCACTGTAATATGCTGATTTTAAGTCCTTTGGGTATAAACCAAGGAGTGGGATAGCTGGGTCAAATGGTGGTTCCATTCCAAGTTTTCTGGGGAACCTCCATACTGCTTTCCATTATGGTTGCACCAATTTGCAGTCCTACTAGCAAGGTATGAGTGTACCGTTCCCCCCACATTTATTGTTGTTTGTATTCTTGATAATATGTTGCTTCCCAAAGTGTTTCATATATTCAAGGGAAATCTCAGGAGAATGTTGCTTTTAAGTCATATACTGGAAGGGCTGACCCTATTGCATTTAAATTATTAGTCTGGTCTAGAATAGGACACAGTTCACTCAGGCTGGCTCTGGTCTGTGAATCCCTGGTTTGGGGGTGTTGAAGGCTACAATGATGAAAGGAGATACTATTTCAGATCTTCTCTCCAGGAGGTAGACAGTGTGCAGTCTTGAAGGGTATCCCCCCCTAAAAAAAGACATGCTTCAAATTAAATAACTTCACCAAAAGCACTTGGTTCTTAAAGATTCTGCTTGCCATTCTCACAGAATGGCTTGTTGAGATTTATTCTATATAACCTGTGGTTTCCAAATCAGATGGAAATATATGGGAGTCTGCCAAAGTTGCTTTTCACACATCATTTTATCCTTTAATGTTTCTGCATTATGACTCCATTTAAGTCTTACAGAGTTAGTGGGAGTGTATTTTATATTTTGAAACTATCCTGATCATCAGACTGAAAGGCTCTAGAGCTTCTTTTCTAATCCTTCAACACTGTAACTTTGAACTTGTGGTCCTCCTTCCTTAGCCTCCTGAACCACTGAGGTTACAGGCATGTGCCACCACCTCCAGCTCAGCATCTGTTTTAAAAATAAAACCAATTCTACCTGTTTCAAAATATTTGTGGCAAATCATTTGACAATTAATTCTCCCATCTACCAAAAACTGCTTGACCTAGAACATTTTTAGAGTCCCTTATTAATAAAATATTGTATATTTTCTAACTTGGTGAAATTGTAAGTATTTACTTATTCACTAAACAATTACTTTAGCACTTCTTTATATGTCATCCACTGTGTCATCATTGGAATGTAGTGAGGAACAAATGGAGATCTAATTCGTGACACTTCAATAAGGTCCAAATTCCCTGAAATTAGATGGCTGTCAGTCACTCCAGGATGCTAGATTGGAACTGAAATATTGTCTCTTGAATAAAATACTCCAAATGAAAGCATTAGGGTCTGTATTAGTTATTACCATTATTGTTTCCTGGTCCTTTTTATTAATATTATTGTATCTTAATGAAGGCATGGATTAAAAGAAATGAGTTTCTGAGCTTGGTGCCTGATTTTTTTTTTAATCTTTAAAAAAGGAAGTACAGTAAATAACATCTTTTCTTAACTGAGAAAGGCTCAAAGAATGAAGTAACCTAATTAAAGTCATGTTGCTAGAAGTAGTGAAAAGCATTAAAAACAAGTTTATTCAGCTCCAAATGATCACATTCTTTTCATTACTTATGCTTCATTCAAAAAGAGAAATCTTTGGAGCTATGTTTACCAAAGTCTGTTGTGTGGAACACTAATGAGGCAAAATGTTTTCATGTATAAATAGATGCCATGGTCAAACAACTTTGGGAAATGCCAAGCATATTAAAGGTAGGGAAGTATTACATAAAAGAAATATTTAATTTTATTTAATTAGCTTTTGCCAAACTCCTTTGACTACCAAACTTAGATTATTTTTTTCATTTGACATTTGCTAACCTATCTTGAAATTAAAAGAATGTGGCATATGCTTACATGACTGAAAGAAAAGGAGAGCTTTCAAGTGGAAATTGAGTTTATAAGGTAATTTAAAAAGCAGTAGCTATGAAAGAAACATTTTCAAAAGATGCAGTCTGTGTTCCCAGTGTAGCTGTTTTTTTTCCCCCCCAGTGTATAGGGGTTTTGTGGGTAGGTGGAGAGAACCAAGGGCAAAAAGGGGAAAGAGACATAAAATAACACAGCCATATATTTTCAATGTAAACTTTTAGTGATTCATGGGCCTCTGATGAACATTTAGATTTAGACAGGATGAGAAAAGGCTGGGAGACCCTGAAAGGGAGAGCAAAGAAAGGATTCTTAGGAAGTATGTAGTGAAATAAAATAGAACAGGTAGTGTTGGTCCATACTATAAGCAATCATTCAGAACTCAGTCTCTTGGTAATGATGGAAATATTAAAATCTGCAAGACCATGTAGAAAGTTGACTATCTCAATAATAATGAGATAGACTTTTAAATTTTACAATCAGAAGTTTTTTGTTTGTTTTTGGTGGTAGTGGGGAATTGAACCCAGGGGTACTTTACAACTGAGCTCATCCCCAGTTCTTTTTATTGATTGATTGATTGATTGATTGGGGTGGGGAAACAGGGTCTTGATTAAGTTTTTTAGGGACTTGCAGTAGGTAAGGCTGACTTCCAACTTGCCACCCTCCTGCCTCAGCCTCCTGGGATTACAGGCCTGTGTCTCCATTCTGGTTTCAGAAGGGATTTTACAGCAAGGTTAATAAATGTCTTTTTATGATTCAGTCAATCCTCTGATCCAGTTCCTGTTATTCCAAAGGATGTTTGACTTTCATCTCACCAGACAGCACACCTGGGTTGAAAATTGTCTTTTGACTGCTAAAAACAGCACTTAAGAATTGAGCATAAAGTAGTTTCAAAAGATGGAAGTGTACAATGTGGAGCAGAGCAAGAACATAAATCAGCATATATGAGAGAAGGATGTTTTCTGTTTGAAGAGGTCCATTGGGTTGCAGGTGTATCTCAGAGGTAGAGCATGCCCAGCATCCCCCTCCTCACACAGAAAATTAAGACAACTTACAATAAGCAAAAACCTCTTTTATTTTTGTATCAGGGATTGAACCCAGGCGTGCTTAACTACTGAGCTACACCCTCAGCTCTTTTTTATATTTTATTTAGAGACAGGGTCTTGCTGAGTTGCTTAGGGCCTCGCTAAATTGCCAAGGCTGGCTTTTAACTTGCAATCCTCCTGTCTCAGCCTCCCAAGACGCCAGTAATCACAGGCTTGTGCTAGGGCACCCTGCTAAAGAAAAAACTTTTATTGCATAAGTGGAAGGAGGTACTCTTTTAACTCTTCTTTTTTTTGTGTGTGGTGGATACCGCCCTCCCCACCCCAAAGGGGCCTGTTAGAATCCTCATTCTACCTCGTTTTTATTCGATTTACCACTTAGTATATTTGATTTACTACTTAGTATTGCACATATTTGGTGCTGGGACTAGTTTTTTTTTTTCAGTTGACGATGGACCGTTTATTTATATTTGCGGTGGTGAGAATCGAACCTGTTATTCATGCATGCTAGGAAAGCGCTCCACCACTGATCCACGAACCCAACCCTGCTGGGACTCGCTTTTTTTTTTTTTTTTTTTTAAAACAGTAGCTTCCTATAATTTTATGTGGTGCTGAGGGTCTAACCCAGTGCCTCACACGTGTGAGGAAAGCCCTTTACTATTGAGCCCCAGCCCCAGCCCTCTGCTAGGATTAGATTTAAAGGAAGATACAAACCAAAAATGGTAAGAGATTTGGGGTAATTTCTCTATTATCTATATTATTATTATTATTATGGTGCTGGGGATTGAACCGAGGACCTCTTGCACACCGGGCACGCGCTCTACCACTGATATACCTTCAGCTCCAAGCAAATTTTTGACGAAAAACATTAGGCTAGGCGGCACCTTCGGCCGTGAAAACAGGGTAGAATATCTGAAGAAACACGTAGGAAAGGCAAAAAGCTTTTCCCTAGGGGTCTGGAGGCCCGCTTTTGGCATGGAAAGTCAGGACATAGGACGAAAAACGGGGTAAATATATCAGCCAATGGGGAAAAGATTACCACCCGTCAGCCAGCAGGATGCGCGAGAAGATAGCGCCGGGACTCTCCCGGGCAAGACACCCTAGCCAGCAGGAGTAGCACCGAGTTCCGCCCGGCGCGACCTCAGGCGAAAACTACCACTCCCGACGCCACACCCGGCGCACAGGCCGGGCCGCCAGAGCCGGTCGACGCGCAGGGCACTATGGGGTTTGTAGTCTTTCTCCCCCTTAGCTCATCCAAGGCCGGGAGATCCTAATTTTTGTAAACTAGCCGCTCTTCCAGATGCAGCTTCTTTTCCTCTTCCTCCCGCCGAACTTACTTTCACGGAAAGTTTGAAAATTCCCGCGGAGCCGGCGCGCGAGGTCGGAACCCTCGCGAGAACTTGGTCTCCATAGCCGCGATCTCCTCTTCTCTTCCCCTCCTCCTCTCCTCCTTCTCTGCCCTCCTCCTCCCTTTCCCCTCCCCTTCCCTCCCCTCTCGGGTGTGTGTGGGACTCCGTCTGTCCGCCCAGGGTAATACGCAGAGGAGCGCCGGCGCTGTCCAAGACTAGGCAGCAGAGTCGCGAGGGGCAAGACTCAGCACCGAGGCGGGGCAGTGTCTGCGTTTTAGCCGCTGAGCAGTGTGCAGGCCTGCAGCCGGCGAAAGCACTCTCGTGGGGGGGCGGGTGTGTGTGGCTCTGAGGTGGCCGGGAGGTCGCAGGCCGACAAGCAGAGAAGCAGCTTCCGCGGGGCGGAGGCTTGTGTGCCCAGCCCGTGTTTCCCGGGAGATGCTGTGACGGACCCGCGCGGAGGAGCTCACGCCTGGCCTCGCGCCCCCCGGGACTCGGCGGCCGCGGCGGCTGGGTCACCCGCCCTTCTCAGGTAGGGGGAAGGGAAGGCGGGGGTTGGGCCGCGCGGCGGAGGGCGGGTCGGCGCGGCCTGGGCCCAGCTTGTCCCCGCGCGGCGCCTCGTGGGGCCTAGGCCGGACGCATGCCCGCACGGAACGGGCCCGAGGGGGCGGACGCGAGCGGCGGCGGGTACTGCACGCTCCAGCGTTCGACCGTTGTGTTATATAACCTACTTCGAGATGGAGTGGCGGCACATGGCGGCTGCGGCGGACTGTCTCGGTGTTCGTTTCCCGCCCTGGCAGCGGGATCCTGACCCGCCCGGGACGGCTTCTTCACTGTTGTTGCCCCGTGCGGTTGAAACCTTGGCGGGCCTTCCCCCCGGGGAGGCTGCTGGCTCTCTGAGTTTGTCTTACGTTGGCCTGTATTCCACACGTTCCTGGGCCTGCCTCCGGTGAGTCCGGGGCAGGGAAGAAAGTTTGTCCCGAGATTGGAAAACGTGCGGCGTGCATTGAGCGAACCCTGATAAAAGAGACTTCCAATTAATAGGAGGGCTTGCAGTGGGGGTTTTATGTTTTTGTTTTCTGGGTAATGGGGACCAAACCCAGGGGCGCTTTACTGTTGAGCTACATCCCCAGCCTTTAAAAGTTTTTTCTGTTCTATGTTTCTTTTTGGGGGGCCGGGGGTGAGTCCCGGGGATTGAAACCAGGGGCGCTGTACCACTAAGCCACATACAGCCCTTTTCATTTTTTAAATTTTAAGATCTGAGGTCGGTAAGTTGCTGAAACTGGCCTCGAACTTGCGATCCTACTGCCTCAGCCTCCAGAGTCATTGGGATCACAAGTGTGCGTCACCATTCCCATCAAATATTTAGAGTTTTCCTTTTTTTGGTACCAATTGAAACCAGGGGCACTTCACCATTAAGCCACATTCCAGCATAGTCACATCTCTTTATTTTGAGACAGGGTCTCCTTAAGTTGGACGACTCCTTTTGAGAGGGTGTGTGTGTGTGTACACTAGGATTGAATGCCGAGGCGCTTTACCACTGAGCTGTACCCCCATCCCTTTTAAATTTCTATTTTGAGACAGTCTCCCTATGTTGCTTAGGGTCTGGCCAAGTGGCTGAGCTGACCGCAAACACCCCTGCCTCAGCCTCAAGTCACAGGGATTACAGGGTTGGTCACCTGCACAGGGCTGAACTATTACTTTTGTTATGGTTCACTTGTTTTATGAGGGGATATGTTAATTTTGTTATGAAATACAAGGAAGTTCAAACTAAAGGTATGCAGTTGTAGGAAAGGAGCTTTCTTTTGTTTATTTTTTAAAAAATATTATTTTTAATTGTAGTCGACACCATACCTTTATTTTATTTTTATGTGGTTCTGAGGACTTGAACCCAGGGTCTAGCGCATGCAAGGCTAGCGCTCTACTGCTGAGCCACAACCCCAGCCCTGTTTCTTTTATTTTTGATAGTGGATATGAACCAGGGTCTTGCACATTATAAACATGCACTGCACTGCCTGTCTACGATTTTTTTAAATTAAATACTTGGAGAAATGGTTGAAAGTGTATCTTTATAAGAAAACGTAGGTCCTCTGGAAACTCTGAATTTGAGTTTGCTCTTGATATTCTAGAGTCCATGAATGTTAAGAACTATCTTTGTGAACTTTCATTGTAAAGGATCTATAAGGAGAGACAAAATTAGTTGTGAGTTTACCTGTTTTGGAGGATTCTACCAGGGAGGACAAGTGTGGGAAGTGTTATGGGAAATCCACATTCTCATTGTATTGTGACTTTTTATTTTTTGATTTTTCACTATTTTTAGTTTTAGATAGACACAATATTTATTTCTTAAAATATGTTTTTTTTTTAGTTGTTATATGTGGTGCTGAGGATCAAAGACAGTGCCCCATACAAGCTGGGCGAAAGCTGTACCACCACCAAGTTACAAAAGTTCAGGCTCATGTACTGTGACTTTTGATACTAGTTTTTAAATATTTGTACTGTAGTGTCATTGGTTCCCAAAACAGCATTCTTATTATTGTCATTTTGTTACTGGTGATAAAATAAAACCCAGGGGCACTTTACCCTTAGCTACATCCCTAATCCTCTATATTGTTTTAGAGACCGGGTCTCAGTTTCTTAGGCTCTCACTAAGTTGCTGAGCTGTCCTCATACTTTTGATCCTTCTGTCTCAGCATCCAAAGTCACTGGGATTACAGGTGTGACTGCCGCTCAGGGAAGCACGATTTGTTTTGCTATTGGTTCACTGGATATGTTAATGGATACGTTAATTTTGTTATGAGAGCCAAGGAGGTTAAAACTATAGGCCTACAGTTATAGGAAAGGAGCGTTATTTTGTTTTTGTTTACTTTTGAGGGTCCATGTCGGACCAGGGCCTCGCGCGTTCTAAGCACGCACTTACCGCCCGACCGCCATGTTTTTTTAAATAGTTGGAGAAACCGTTGTGAGTGTATGAGCTCTTAGTAGAAAACGGATGAACTTTGGAAACTCTGAACTTGCGTTTGCCCTTGATATCCTCTAGTGTGTGAATTTTAAGAACTGTCTTTTGTGAGCTTGGATGGCAAAGGGTCTGTGAGAGTCGAAATTGGTAAGTTTAAGTGTTTTGGAGGATTTTAGCAGATGTGTTAAATGTTAACGGGAAATTCACACTCTCTCTTGTTGTGACTTATTTATTTTGTTTTTAGAGTCTTAGTTTTAAATACACAAAATACCTTTAAAAATTTATTTTTGCGAATTGCGGAGGGATCAAATGCAGTGCTTCATACATGCTGGACAATGGATTCTAGTACAGAGCTACAAGTGCTGGCCCATATACTGTGACTTTTATTTTAATTTTATTTTTTAATTGTTGGTTTTAGGGATTGACCTTAGGGTTATTGGACCACTGAGCTGCATCTCCTATTAGTCATCGCTGAGTTGCCTAGCACCTAGCCCTTGCTAAGGCTGGCTTTGAACTTGGGATCCTCCTGTCTTAACCTCCCTAGCTGCTGGGATTATAGGTGTTTGCAGCAGCTCCGGGCCCTTGATATCCTACAATCCGTGAATTTTAAGAATTGTCTTTTGTGAGTCGAAGTGACTGGTAACTTTACCTGTTTCGGAGGACTTTATTAGGGAGGATAAGTGTGCTAAGTGTTAAGGAAATTCCCCAGTCTCTGTATGGGCTGTGACTTTTTTCTTTTCTAAATTTAGTTGTAGATAGACAATGCTATTATTTTATTTTTATGTGGTGCGGAAGGATCTAAGGCAGTGCTTGACAGAAGCTGGATAGTACTCTACCTGTGAGCTACAAGTGCAGATCCATGTACTGTGTAACTTTTTTAAAAATTTTTATTTATTAATTTTTTTGTGGTGCTGAGCATCCAATCTAGTGCCTTACATGTGCTAGCCAAGCACTCTGCTGGTGAGCTTCAGCCATAGCCCCCTGTGTGCCTTTGAATACTAGTTTTTCAATATTGTACTGCAGTGTCATTGGTTTCCAAAACAACATAATTATTATTGTCATTTTGTTACTGGGGACAGAACCCAGGGACAATTTACCACTTAGCTACATCCTAGCCCTTTATGTTATTTTTCAGACAGGCTCTCACTTAGTTGTTTAGGCCCTCAAAAGTTGCTGAGGCTGGTCTCGAACTTGTGATCTTCCTGCTCAGACTCAGATTACTGGGATTCCAGGCGTGACTACCACACAGGGCTGAATAATTATTTTGCTGTTGCTGCACTGGATTCGTTTTGTGAATGGATACGTTAATTTCGTTATGAGAGCCAAAGAGGTTCAAACTAGAGGTGTACAGTTATAGGAAAGGAGCGTTATTTTGTTTTTGTTTACTTTTGAGGGTCCATGTCGAACCAGGGCCTCGCGCGTTCTAAGCACGCACTTACCGCCCGACCGCCATGTTTTTTTAAATAGTTGGAGAAACCGTTGTGAGTGTATGAGCTCTTAGTAGAAAACGGATGAACTTTGGAAACTCTGAACTTGAGTTTGCCCCTGATATCCTCTAGTGTGTGAATTTTAAGAACTGTCTTTTGTGAGCTTGGATGGCAAAGGGTCTGTGAGAGAGTCGAAATTACTGGTAAGTTTAAGTGTTTCGAGGATTTTACCAGGGAGGACAGGTGTGCTATGTGTTATGGGAATTCCACATTCTCTCTGTATGCACTGTGACTTTTTTCTTTTTTAAATTTTAGTGGTAGATAAATGAAATAAAACTATTCTATTTTTGTGTGTTGCGGAGGGATGAACGGCAGTGCCTCATACATCCTGGCAAGCCCCCCACCAGCAATCTGCAACTGCCAGCCCCATGTACAGTGACTTTTGGATGCCGGGAGGAGCAGGGACTGAGGGAGCTTTCGACCACTGAGCCACATTCCTAGCCCTATTTTGTATTGTATGTAGAGACAGGGACTCCGTGAGTTGTTTTAGTGCCTTATTGTTGGTGAGGCTGGCTTTGGACTCTCAATTCTCCTGCTTCAGCCTCCGGAGCCGATAGGAATACAAGGGTGCGCCACTGCGCCCGGCTGTACAGTGACTTTTGATATCAAATTTTTAATAATGTACTGAAGTGTTACTAGTTCTCTAGACAAAATATTTTATTACTCTTTTTATTATTTGGTATTGAGGTTGAACCCAGGTGGCCTTTACACCTAGCTACATCCCTTGCCCCTTTATTATTTCTGAAACAAGGTCTCACTTGTTAGGCCCTCACTAAGGTGCTGAGCCAGGCCTGGGACTTTTTATTCTCCTCTGGGAGGATTCAGCCTCTTGAGTAGCTGGGATTACAGACATCTGCCTGCCCCTGGCTCAACATGAGTATTTTGTACAAATTTTAAAAGATTACATAGCTACTTGGGGGACACAGACCTTAAGAAGAAATCAAGCATTGTGTATTCAGTTTGGCAGTGTTGACTCATCTGTATTCTCAGCTGTTCAGGAGGCTGAGGCAGAAGGATTGTGGTTCTAGTCCAGACTTAGCAATTTAGCCAGGCCCTAAGTATTTGAGAAGAGATCCTGTATACAGAATATTTTGTAGAAATTTTCTTACTATGTGTCCAAATATAATTATTTTATTGTCTGTAGACAGTGTATTTATTGAGCAACTAGATTAGATTTTTTTTTTTTTTTTTTGGATGAAGACTGGACCTAGAAGTGTTTTCCCACTGAGGCACATTCCAATCCTGTTATTTATTTATTTATTTATTTATTGAGATAGGGTCTCACTAAATTGCTCTGGGTCCTGCAAAATGTTCAAGTGTTATGGGAATTCCACATTCTCTCTGTATGCACTGTGACTTTTTTCTTTTTTAAATTTTAGTTGTAGATAAATGAAATAAAACTATTCTATTTTTCTTGAACTTGATGATTCTCATCTCACCCTCTTGAGTCTCTGGGATTATAGGCATGTACCACTGTGCCTGGCTCTGGATCTTTCGTCTTTGAGAATTTCTTGAGATTTCAAAGGATATTTGTTTTCTTCTGTGAGTTGCTTAGAGTTCTACCAACCTGAGAGTTATTACTTAATAATAAATTTTTCATATGAGGATTTTTGGATAACATAGGTTAGAGTCTGGTCACAAATTTGTTTGAAAACAATTTATTTTTCTATGTAGACTAAGAACCAAGGTCAAAGTAGACAGTTTTATGACTATCCCATTCAATAAGTGTTTGTTTTACATAAGATGATATGTAGCCCTGTGGAATTTAATAGGGGTGAGGAAAAAGATACTTTTGATTAGCTTTTTTTTTTTTTTAAATATTGGTATAGGTCAGCTAGGAAGGAAATCTAGTCTCATATATTGGAAACAAAAGATAATTTTAGATACTTTTTTTTCCTACCTAATAAAAGACATACCAAATTCAATTTCTCGTATTTCTGTGGGTTTGGACATTTTTCAGGGAGTTTCTTTCTTTTTACTAAAGAGATAATTTAAAAAGATACCGTTTTCTTGTGTGTGTATGTGCATGTATATTCTTTGAAACTAGGTTAGAAAATAAGATAATTTACATTGAGCCAATTTTCAAAGAATCTAGGAAATAATATATATCCTTTGGATATGTGGCTTAATACTTTTTGTTTTCCTAAGGCCATTTGGGAAATATATTTTAGGAGAGAACACCTCATAGGTACAAATATTACATATTTTACAATCAGGTTTTAGTTGTACCTTGTTCACTTTGTGTGATGGCTTGCTTACTTGCTATATTTCTGCCTGGAAGTAATTAAGTATATTATACAATAGTATAAATGTATCATAATAATGTTATCTTTTAAAAATATTTACAGTGGAAGTATGCGAGACTTAACAGCTCAAGTGACTAGTGGTCTCCTGCAGTTCCCAGAGGTGACTATTCAAGCTCTTAGAGAAGATGAAATAATATTAGAATCTGTGCTTCGTGGAAAGTTTGCTGCAGGTAAAATAATGTTGCTGAAAGTTTACTCATTTGTTTGACCTATCAGATAAATAAATATTGTAGTTTCCTTAATGTAGGATTTTTAAAAGGGACATACAGTAAAGTCTCTTGTTGTTTTGTTTTAGTACCAAGAATTGAACCCAGGGATGCTTAACCCCACTGAGCCATACCCCAGACTTTTAATTTATTTATTTTTTATTTTGAGACAAGGTTTTACTGAGTTTTTTTTTTTTTTTTTAGGGCTTGTTAAATTGCTGAGACTGTCCTTGAACATGGAATCTTCTTAGCTTGGGATTATAGTTGTGCACCACCATGCCCAGTTAAAATTATTATAATGACTATAACTCCATATTCAACAACTGTATATTTCAGGACACATAAGCAGTGAATCTGTGATTGACGGATTATGGTTAATTTTTCCTTAAACCATATGTGTGTGTGTGTGTGTGTGTGTGTGTGTGTGTGTGTAGCTTCTGTTATCAAATATCTGTATTTTTAAAGTAGAAATAATATAATAATCAGTAAAAGTTTTATTGGTGATGAGTTTGAAGATTAGAACCTAAACAGTCTTAGGAGTGGAAAAAATCTGATTATAATCCCTTGTTGATAAAAAAATTTTTAGAAAGATTTATTTCCTAATTCTGCTAATATAAATAAGATCTTAGTATGTAGGTTTCAGATTGTGTAATACAGGAGAGAATCATACCAAAGTATGGAGGATTCTAAATTCAAGGCCAGCCTCAACAGTTTAGAAAGACATTGTTTCAAAATATAAAAAAGGTTAGGGTTATAGCTCAGTGGTAAAAAGTCCCCCTTGGGTCAATCTCCAGTACCAAAAAACCCAAAGAACAAAAGCAACTTTTTATAAAGGTAGGATAGAAATGTGTTCTATTTAACCATTTTTCTTTGTAGCTGAGAATTACATAGATGAAGTAACTTGATCAGATACCAAATGGCAGAAAAGAACTTTGAACCCTGGCATTCTGGGTCCTCTCTATACCATGCTATTTTCTTAAACTAAAATTTGTACTACTATATAAAATATATGTGTAGCTACCTATCAGGATGCATCTCAAATTTAGTGTAAAGTTATCACCATTCATTTAGTTGTTCAAAGGAACATTCAGGGTCCATTCTTGGTTCTCTCCATATCTAGTTAGTCAACAAGCTAATTATCTGAGATGATATCTATCTCCAGTCAATCCATTTTTCTCTGTCCATTCCTACCAACCAGTATATTATCATTTCTTCAGGAATAGAATTATTTTATAACCACCATAACTCCAAGTTTAAAATTTTTAAGTTGTAATGTAGTACTTAAACACAAGTTTTAGTTAGACTTGATCTCCTTTAGAACTGTTTTACCTTGAAATTAACTGACTTTGTACAAGTTAAACTACATTAAACTTTAGTTGCCTTATCTCCGTATTGAGCTTTGATGAAGAATAAATGCAAAAATGTATTTTTGCACCATGATACATTAATAAGCATTTAGTAAAGGCACGCAGAATGGTGCCTTTACTGAATGCTTGTTAATGTAGTCATAGTTGCTTATTTTATGTTTCACAAGTTTTGTTCTTTCTTTTCTACCATATTGTTTCTCAGTTCATGTGAGTGCACAGTGCGTTCAATTAATTCTACTGTTTTTGAGGACCTTTCTGTTTTATAAATGCTTAGGTTTCAATTTGGAGATGATTTATAAAGGTTTGTGTAATGAGCTGTGTATTATATATTTATATGTAAAAGAGCTAACTGCTGTTGAGTTTTGTTGTATGCACACAATATTAAAATAAGAAATATATTTGCTTTTTGTTCCCCCTTAGGGAAAAATGGACTTGCTTGCTTGGCTTGTGGTCCACAACTTGAGGTAGTAAACTCTGTAACAGGAGAGCGGTTGTCTGCATATAGATTCAGTGGAGTAAATCAACAGCCTCCTGTAGTCCTTGCAATGAAAGAATTCTTTTGGCAAAAGAGAAGTGGATTGTTAATAGGATTGGAAGAAGCAGAAGGAAGTGTTCTTTGTCTTTATGACCTTGGTGTATCAAGAGTGGTTAAAGCAGTTGTTCTTCCTGGAAGGGTAGGTACTGTTTCAGATACCTGGATAGTCTGTTTTCAAAATTGAATGTTTACAGGAATGTGTTTACTTTGAGAGAGTTCATTGCTACTGTACACTTATCAGTGTACTTTTATGTAAATGTGTTATTCTTCAATAAAAATTTCAAAATAAAAGAGTTCAAGATGCTCTTACTATCAAAGGAACTTAATATTTAATTATAATTATAATTAGTATTAGAAAATTTTGAAGTAAAAAGTTATGAATGATAATATTCTAATACTTGTTTATGTGAAAAATATCACTTGTGTCTTGTTTTTATCTCCAGTTGTGTTCTATAAGGGCCCTCAATATATCTAATGTTAGATTCTTAATTTTTTTTTCTCTTTAAAGTGAGAGTGTAACCTTGGAGCAATATGGAAAATATAAAATTAAAATTTTAATATTATAGCTAAATAATAGTGTTATTTATAATCACCATTTATTAATTCTAATATATTTATGCCTTCCATACATCAACAAGCTTACCCAGTGGAACCTATAGAAGTACTTTAAATGTTGGGTTGTTTGTTCAGCAGGTTTATTGTTACTTTTCTGTATATACCTGATGAAAGAATATACTTATAAATACACAAACACATATACAAATATAAAATCATAGAAGAGTGGAATGGTTTGGAAAATTCAGATTTTGAATGGCCTGGTTCATAATTAGGGGCCTTACAATGTCTGATGATATATTTTTATCTTTTAAGCAGAATTCTCATGTAAAAAGGTCCTTGGATTGTCAGGAATGGAATTATGAGGAAAAAAAAAAAGGACACTGTTGTATGTAGTTCAGGTCAATAATGATGAACTGAACCAAGGAAATGATAGGATTATAGAATGAAGGTACAGATTCAAAATATATTCGGAATTAAAATGGATAGGACTCATTGACCATTTGGATGACAGTAATTGAGAAGGAACAAGAGTTAATAAGTTCAACAATAATAAGTTGCTGGTTGCTCATTTGAGTAGATGCTTGATATGTCATAAGAAGGGGGGACTCCAAGAGAAAGAAAAATGTGGGTTAATGATAGATATTAGTCAAAGGAAGTTTGGTTAGGGTATAAAATCTTCTAAATGTTTTTAATTGCCTCTTCTAAAATAAGGTTAACACTGATAATCACTTCATACAGTATTTGTATGAGGAATGCACTCTGTTTTACTGGTATGATGGAAACAAGTTATTTCAATATTTATAGATAACATTACATTAATTAGAAAATTCGTGAGAGTACACCTTTTACAATTAGAAACATTTCGTAATGTTTTGTGTACTAATGATAGAGACACCCAGGCTTTTATCTGTAAAAATAAATTATAGCCTGAAAAATACTTTGAAATTAACACATAAGCTACTGATACTGAATTTCCTTTCTCCGAGACATTCATCAGTAGTAGAGTAGAAATAACCACTTAATCATCATATATCATACCTAATTAGTTTTGTGAATTAAAATAAAATATAAGCTGGCTGTGGTGGCAGATGGCTGTGTTCCCAGGTACTGGGATTGCTTGAGTCCATGAGTTTGAGGCCAGTCTGAGCAATGTAGCGGGCAGATGGGCAATTCAGTACAAATATTTGAAATTTGATTTATGAGATGAAGGGGAAAAATATGACTCCATAAAGTAGCTAAGGATAAGTTTCTTAAATAATTGATCTAGTCATTGCCAAAGCTTTGTGTGAGGTCTATTAGAATATAACCCATTTAGAGAAGGTTGTCCCTCTTTAGTCTAAACAGGACTTAAAATTGGGTTTTTAATCCAATTATTGTGGCATATACCTATAATCCTAGCGGTTTGGGAGGCCGAGGCAGGAGGATCACAAGTTCAAAGCCAGCCTCAGCAACTTACCAATGCCCTAAGCAATTCAGTGAGGCCCTGTCTTTAAAAAAAATACACAATAAGGCTGGGGATGTGGATTAGTGGTCAAGAGCCTCTGAATTCAATTCCTGGTTACCCACCCCCAAATAAAAAAATTGCGTGTTTGATAAGAGTAGACAGTAGGGCTGGAGTTGTGGCTCAGTAGTAGAGCACTTCCCTAGCATGTATGAGGCACTGGGTTCGATTCTCAGCACTGTATGTAAATTAGTAAAATAAGGATAATATTTAAAAAAAAAAAGGATTAGACAGTAAACTTTTCTGGAATGATTTGTTATTATTTTTTTCTGTTTCTGGGGATTGAACCCAGGGGCACTTAAGTACTAAGCCACATCTCCAGTCCTTTTTATTTTTATTTTTTTAATTTTTAATTTTGAGACAGTCTTGCTAAGTTGCTCAGGGCCTCACTAAGTTGCAGAGCTGGCTTTGAACTTTGGATCATTTTGCCTCAGCCTCCCAAGTCGCTGGGATTGCAGATGTATACCACTCCACTGACCTGAGAACAATTTGAGTTTTATACTTAATGATTTTTATGGCTTATATAACTTGGCTAAAATGTTTTATAAGTTGGTTAAATGCACTGCAGTTACTTCATCTTTCAATAGATAATTACATATAGTTCAGTATCAGAGGATTATTGTGAACTTTAAATGAGCCAGTTAATGCAATGTCTGACACATAACAAGCTCTTTGTAAACATCAGTTATTCAGCTTCATGATTTTAATATTTTCAAACATAGTGCAATTCTTAATATATCTGAAGATTTTTGTTATTACTTAGATTCACAAGTATCACTGGCAAATTTATGATTTTCTATTTGATAATGATTAAATCTGTAGTGAATCAATAATCAGCTTTAACTTCAAATTTTGTTTGTTGTGCTGTTGGTTGTGTTTTCTTAACTTTGTAGAAGAAAAGCCAATCATATATTCTGCTTTCTAGGTAACAGCTATTGAACCTATAATTAATCATGGTGGAGCCAGTGCAAGCACTCAACATTTACATCCAAGTTTGCGATGGCTTTTTGGTGTGGCAGCAGTGGTAACTGATGTTGGACACATTCTTCTTATTGATCTTTGTTTGGATGACATGTCGGGTAGTCAAAGTGAAGTAGAGGCATCAGGTAATTAATCATTCTTTACTTGAAACTAGGAGTACCTGAATGTTCTGATGCAATAGATTGGTTATTTAAAATGCCCCCATATTTTTTATATAGAAAGTGCTTAAATAAGCCTGACTTAATAGGGCCCAACTGTAATCCCAGTAACTCAGAAGGTTGAGGAAGGAAGATGACAAGTTCAAAGGCAGCCTTGGCAATTTAGTGAGACCCTGTCTCAAAATAAAAAATATGAATTGGGGATACAGCTCAGTGGTAGAGTATCCTTGGGTTTAATCCTCAGTACCAAAGGAATGAAGGAAGGGGAGGGAAGGCAGGAGGAGGAAGGAAAGAAATTATATGTCTTATTTTTATTGTGTGCATCTAGGCACTGTAGAACTTCTCGTATGAGTTGCCCTATTCTGTTTTCATATCATAAAAGTAGACCTTGAAAAAGGTGGGCACTAATTTGTTTTCATATATGTACTTGAGTAAGATCTGTTAAATGCCAGAAGAAGGGCTAATAAAGATATAAAATCTTTATCTTTATAGTTATCTAGCCAGGTGGGATCTGACAGTATGTTTTTGGCATATTTTTTATGTTTCTTTGGGAAGGCCAAGATATAAATAAAAAATTTTATAGGAAATAATAGATTAATTTAAAGTTTTCTCACAAAATAATATTTTAAAATAGAACTAATGCTATTCAAATTCAGTGAAAGGGAGGAGGGACCATTTTTCTTCTTTAAATGCTTATATTTATAAATCTACTCTTTTTTTAAGTACCTTTGGTTTTTTTAAAGTATGAGATTCTTACTTGATTGATATTGGTAATGAGCAAGAACTGACCTAAAAGTAAACAATGTGTATTCTGTAAGCTTTCCTGAGAACTATTTGATCTGACTTTGAGGTCCTTTATTTTTATTTTTAAAAATCTGCTAAGCTCTACCACTGAGCTAAACCCCCAGCCTGAGAATCTTTGATTTTTAAAGTTTTTTTGTATCTATTTCTATTTTAGAACTGTGGTAAAGTTTAATTTTTTTTTTTAGCTGTACATGAACACAATACCTTTATTTAAATTTTATTTATATGGTGCTGAGGATTGAACCCAGTGCCCCATACATGTGAGTCAAGTGCTCTACCACTAAGCCACAAACCTAGCCCCTGAATGAAATTTTAACGAAAGGAATTGATAAGCAAAAACAAATAGTAACTAAAACCAAATTTTTAGAATATTAGAAATGGTTTGACTAGTCTTTATAGGAAATTAATCAAATAATTAAGGTTGATGTGTTTTGTAGATGTTATCATTATAGGCTCAAAGCATTAGGACATCTTTAATTTTAGAAGTCAGTTTTCAGGTATACCTGGTAATTTTATAATGAAATTATCTGGATTCTGACCAAAACTTTTCTTAATGAGAATTAGGAAGCGATTATTATTATTTTTTTAACATAGCCATTTAGACTTAGATGTCACTGAAATATACTAACGTAGAAAATGGAGTTCCCAATATATACTACAATATTGCCCAACTCAATATTTCTTATACATTTTCCATATTAATACATTTAGGGTCTGCCGTATTCTTTTGAATAAGTATAATACTATATTGTATGAACTATTTATTTTAACAAAATTTGATTGGTATGCTTTAAAAAGCAATAGGAGAAGCAGAAGAGATTGAAAAGGAAACTGTTTAAGTACAATGTGCTTTGGCTCTTTTTCCTCCTTTGTAACAACAAGAATGAAATCTGCTCCTGCAAACAGTTATATCAATAGATTGGCCAGAATTTTTGTTTGTTTGTTTTTCATTAAGCATTATAGACATCTTCAAGTAGATTGAATAAAAGAATTCCCATGTGTGGATCATCCAAATTCAACTAATTTTTTTGTTGGGGGGATACTGGAATTGAACCCAGGATACTTTGCAACTGAGCCTTTTTATTATTTTGAGACAGGGTGTCACTTGAATTGTTTAATGTCTTGCTAAGTTGCTATGCTTGACCTCAAACTTGCAATCTTCCTGCCTGAGCCTCCCTAGTCTCTGGGATTACAGGCATGCACACCATGCCCAGCTCAACTAATTTTCAAATTTTACTGTGTTTATTTTCTTTCATTTCCTTTTCCCTCTATTATTTTTTAAAAAAATATTTATTCACAATACCTTTATTTCACTCATTTATTTTTTACGTGGTGCTAAGGATCGAACCCAGGGTCCCGTGCGTGCGAGACGAGCGCTCTACCGCTGAGCCACAACCCCAGCCCCTCTGTGTTAATTTTATAGCAAAAAACTTTGACATACAACTAAATTGCTACTACCATTTCTAATAACAGTAATTCTTTAGGGGCCCTGGAGATGTAGCTCAGTAGAGAGCGCTATTCTAGCATGTACAAAGACCCTGATTTGATCCCCAGCTCCACCGCCACACATAAAATTCTTAGATATATACTATTTTCAATCTATAATCATTTTACTGTGATTATCTAAAGCATCTTTTTATATTTGGGTTGTTTGAACCTGGATTTAACAAAATTCATACATTAATTACATTGAACAAGTTTCTTTGAATGCACAGAAATCCTTTTTTTTAATACTCTCCTCAGTTTTACATTTAACTAAGCTTAATTTTTTTTTGATAATTTTAATATTTATTTTTTAGTTTTCGGCAGAAACAACATTATATGTGGTGCTGAGGATCAAACCGGGGCCACACGCATGCCAGAAGAGCGCGCGATTGCTTGAGCCACATCCCCCGCCTCCAGAAATCCTCTTTATATGCTGTTTTTGTTTACTTTTTAATATCATTGACTTAATGAGGAAGTTAATTATTTGTGGAATGCCCCCTCATTTTGGAATTATGTGGTTTCATGTTGCATTATTTATATTTTGTATTTTTCAAAATATATATGTATATATTTAGTTGTAGTTGGACACAATACTTTTGCTGAGAATCAAACTCAGCGCCTTGCACATGTTAGGCAATACTCTACTGTTGAGATACAACCTCAGCCGTATATTTTGTATTTTTTGCAAATGTAAATTTGCTTTTATTGAAGATCAACATTTAAGATTCTGGTCAGGATACTTTGGAGGTGCTGAGTGCTTCATATTGCATTATATTGGGAAGTATATGATGCCTAGGTGTATCCTCGTCACGGTGGACAAAAATTGACAATATGATCCTTCCTTTTAATCTTTAAATCAGTAGTTTTCAACCAGGGGTGAATTTTGTTTTCTAGGAGATGTTTGTCAGGAAACCTTTTTTGGTTGTTACTACTAGAATGTGATGGTGCTTCTAGCTACTATAGTTAAGAGACCACAGATGCTACTTTATATCCTATAGGTACAGGATGGCCTTCTACAGCAAAAAATTATCTGGCCCTAAATCTTTATAGTGCCAGGGTTAAAAAACCCTAGTTTAAATAGTTTCTTTAATTGAAATTGTCATTTGATTAGCAGCTGCAATATTATGTCTATGTTTTGCAAATTGATGATTCTTTAATTTTGCTATAATCTGAAGAGGAATTTTCTCATTAACTAGTGCCTTTAAGCTACCCTGAAAGTACAGAAAAGGCAGGATAAATATTTACTGATTAAATACTAATTTTTAGAATAAGAAGTTGGTCTCCAGTTACTTCTGATAGTTCATTAAGATCTTTTATAGGTGGACAGGGTAGATTTCCTCTTCATTTCGCCCCCCCCTTTTCTTTTTCTTTTTTTTGGGGGGAGTATCATGAGCTCATGAGATATAAGGTACTTAGTGTTTCATTTGTTTTCATTGCTTGGATGTACTATCTTGGCTCATGAGAGCCCCTTTATGTTATCTGGATTTATGCTAGGGTTTATATTACCCTCAGGAACAGTTATATTAACAGGACAAATCATCTACTGTAGGTTTTTCAGTCTTAAGTAGCTTCTTTAGATTTCTGACAGCAGATGAACTGGGCTCATCCTACATAGGAATCCTTCAAGGAAAAGTATTGAAGGTGTAGTTCTAAAATTTAAATCAAGAATCAGCTTTATTTATGATTGGCAAGGAAATTGAAAGTAGTTTAGATGTATTAAATTTTTTAAATTACACAACTAAATGTATTTTAAAATTACAGCATTTAAATAAAGGTAGTTATTTTCTAATTCAGCATGATTTGTCATCTTTTTTATTTTAATTGACTCCATTTAATTCAGTTAATGCTGGATGACTCATTTGCTTTTGTGCTTTTCAGTTTCTTTTTCTTCTTTTCTATTTTTTTGGTATGGGTGATTGTGCTCAGGGGAACTTAACCCAGGTTGGCCTCTAGCTTGTGATCCTCCTGCCTCACCTTCCTGGGTCACCAGGATTACAGATAAGAGATACCACTGTACCTGGCTTAATCTTAATTGTTTTTATTTTTGGTTTTAGACCTTGAAGTTATAACTGGTGTCCCAACTGAAGTACCACATATCAGAGAGAGTGTGATGAGAGAAGGACGTCATCTCTGTTTCCAGTTAGTAAGCCCCTCAGGAACAGCTGTTTCTACTCTGAGTTATATTAACAGGACAAATCATCTTGCTGTAGGTTTTTCTGACGGCTATCTTGCACTTTGGAATATGAAGAGTATGAAAAGAGAGTAAGTATAACTTTTTTTCCTTATGACTATTGGTAGTTTCTTTTTGAGTATGTTTTGTACTCAATTATTATTTGAAGACAAGCGTGAGAGACGTGAATGAGTAATAATGAATAAATTTCCATTGCCTTAAATTATAGAGAATGGTTTTAACACTTGACTTGAGGTTGTTTTTTGCAGTATTTAAAAAGTAGTACGGTGACTGGTGTTTTGTTTGCTAGTAAAGTTTGGCTATATGGATAAACCATGTATTTCTGTATTATGAATTTTTCAGAAGTGCATTTCCAAGGACTCAGGTTATATAGCACACTTAGTTGAGCACTTGCCTAGCTTGTGTGAGGCCCTGGTTGAATTCCCAGTTGTGTCCTCCCCACCCCAAATCAAAATTATAAAATCTGTCACTTAAAATTTTATATGGCATCAAAAATATCCCCAGAATATAATTTATTTTAAACTTTTATATCTGTGGAATTAAAATTGCTTGTGTGTGTGATATATTTATATATATAATATATATTTCTTTTGGTACCAGGGATTGAACTCGGGTGCACTTAACTACTGAGCCATATCCCCAGCCCTATTTAGCATTTTATTTAGATTCAGGATCTGAGATGCTTAATACCTCGCTGTTAAAGAGGCTGGCTTTGAACTCATGATCCTCCTTCCTCAGTCTCCTGAGTTGCTGGGATTTCAGGCCTATGCCATGGAGCCCTGCAAAATTGCTATTAAGGGAGGTTGCAGATTAGCATTATAGATTTTTAAAAATCTTTGTTAAGCTGGGTGTCATGGCACAAGTCTATAATCACAGCAACTTGGGATTTGTTTTATTTTGAAATTGCTTCCAAAACCTTACCTGGAAAACCTGACTTTGACAGATCATTTTGGCTTATTAAGCTTGTTTGGGGGTGGGATGGGGGTAATACTAGGAATTGAACCTAGGGCGCTCAACCACTGAGCTACATTCCTAGCCTTAATTTTTTGTTTTGAGATAGGGTCTTATTAAGTTGCCTAAGCTAGTGTAGAACTTGAGATTCTCCTGCCTCAGCCTCCCAAATTGCTATTATTACAGATATGTTATTTGTGACCTTGATTGGGTGGCCATAATGTTGAGGTCTTGTGCCATGTGTATTTTTAAAGGCAACATGGTCATGCCTCCCAAGTTACTAATTTTGGAGATTTCATAAACAGTGATTGTTTTAGCCCAAGTTTTTACATGAGGAACCTTACTTTTCTAAAAACTACAACTTAAATCAGCAATGTACTAACCTTTTGTCTGTTTTAGGTATTATACACAGTTAGAAGGTGGAAGAATTCCTGTGTATGCTATTACTTTTCAAGAACCTGAGAATGATCCTCGTAATTGCTGTTACTTGTGGGCTGTTCAGTCTACGCAAGATAGGTTAGTGTGATGATTATGGTTTTAAAAAATATTTGTCAAGAATAAAACAGATATTCTCTTTAGTGAAAACAATTCTTTCCATTAGTGAAATGGTAATTGAAATTATTTTAAATGTTAATTGTTGGAATAATTGTGAATAGCAGTAAAAAGAAATTGTGTTTAATTGATCAAATGTTATTCCAAATAGTAAGCCAAGTTAAGTAGGTAATTAACTTGGATGGTTTTTCTGGCCTTCCTTTTCCCCATACTATTTTGATAACGCTCTGGTTTTTTATTTACCCTCTGTTCTCTTATCCTTCTTCTTGCCTTTTAGGGTATATGCCTACGATTAATTTTGTTAATCTTTTCCTCTCTCTTGCAAGCTCTAATTTTGTTCCATGGTTAGCTAGTAGAAGTCTTTCAGTTTAATTTCTAATAGGTTAAGCTTATTTATTTCCAGTACTAGAACAGTACAAATATTGTTGTTTCTTTATTGGGGGGGGGTTAGTTCTTTCTTTGATAATAAAACAATTTTGGAGTGTAACTGCTATGATCTTGATTAACTTCCTGTTTTTAATAATTTCTCTTCCCAGATACTTGAACTATGGTCAGTGTTTGGGTTTTTGTGTTAAATATCAATCTCCAGTATTTAGAGGTGATAGGAGTCATATGTCTTTAACTAAAACATAGCTATTAGGGACGAACACTTGGGAATGAATATAGTAGCTGCAATATACATATTCCCTAAAGTGTACAGACAACATCAGCCTAATAAGTGGAATCAATATAAAGTAAAAATAGATTACTGTTTACAGTGACAGTTTTGTCCCATGGACTCACTGTTGTAGACAAAAAAAAAAAAAAAAAGACATGGAGATGGTAGTATTTTAACAAAATATTTGTTTGGTACCAGGGATCTTTAGTTTACCTCCTGAATTAATTTTTGTTCTTTTAGTGAAGGGGATGTTTTGAGTTTGCATCTGCTTCAGCTGGCTTTTGGTGACAGAAAATGTTTGGCCTCAGGACAAACCTTATATGAGGTAAATATAATGTAAATTAGAACATTACCATTTTTTTCTTTATTTCCCCAATTTAAACGCCTTTGTTTTAAGACATTGAAAATTATTCTTGTATTCAAGTTACTGTATTTATAATATAGTGAGAAAGTATTATTAATGACCTTGAGATCTCTAAATTATAATCCTTTTTTATGAAGGTAGTACTTTATTATTTTTCTCTAAAAATGAGGGAACTGGGCTAGACTTAAATTTGAGGCCTAATTAGTACTCAGGAAAAATAATTTTGTCTTTGTTACTCTAACATCAAGCACTAAATTGTGAGTGACATTTATAATTGAGTCTCAGATTACTACCTGTTTTTCTGGCTGAATTTTCCTGAGAAAATTTTGGGGTGCTGCTTATATATGTATTTTGCCCACCCTTTAGAACAGGCTTTCCTAACTTTCTCAAGGGGTTTGTAGATGGCTTTTAGGGAGTTGATATACTACTACCTGAATTATATGTGGCATTTTAATGTTATACATATTTTTCTATGGAAAATCTCAGGCCTTTTACCAGATTATTAAAAGAATTAATGAGCAAAAAAAAATTTAAAAGAGTTATTCTAGTGCAAGAATTTTAGTGAGAAAACAAATGGATTTGCTGGCCTGGATGTATGTGAATATTATTTGTGTGTGTGTGGTGCTGGAGATTAATCCCTGTGTGGTGTGGTCAGAGGGCATGAATACTTCTGATAGTTATATTCCGACTGATAGAACATGGAGTTTCCTATATTGGTACCACTTTAAAAGATTTGTTAATTATCATTTTTGAGTCTTTAAATCTAGTTTTTAATTTGTGTTTTGTAGTATATAAAATTATAAAGTCTTTTTCAGTGACTTACTCTCTAAGGTCCTAGGTTTCGGGTTTTTGTTGTATTGTGTGAAAAATCTTTAAATTTTGGATGTTTAATTTTACAAAGACTCTTGCTTTAGAATCTTATTAAAATTTGTGTATCTTTTATGTTACAGGGGTTAGAGTACTGTGAAGAACGATATACACTGGACCTGGCAGGTGGAATATTTCCTTTGAGAGGACATACTAGTAATACCAAATTGTTGGGGTGCCAAAGTATAGAGAAATTTCGATCTCATGGAGACAGGGAAGAAAGCATGAGCGAAGGTTAGTAAAAATACTCTAATTATAGCATGTGAAGTCTCAATTTAAGACTAATCTTGACATAAGATTTACAATATGTATTAGTTTCTACACATTAAGTATAGTTGTAAAGATTAAATAAGATTATACACATACCCAGTTCTGGGAATGCTTAGGGATCTTGTTGTATGTGGTGTTTAGTGAGACTTTCTCATAGTGAGCTTGTTCACCCCAGAGATGTTCTCTATCCTAATTCTCGTATCTGTTTTTGTGATCTGACTTTCCTATTCAATTATATATGCTCCAAACAGAATTTACCAGGTACTTTCTCTTTTTATTGTCTCAGATCTTTACTTTCCTCCTTTTGATGCCCCTTTCTCTGTTGTCATTGCATAGCCACTGTCTAGGTACTTGTCTTTTTTCCCTTTATTATTTAGCTACATCAGTTGCTCTCAGCCAACATTCCTCTAAAGAGTGAATCTTTGATGCCCAAAGAGCACCAATTTTAGGTAGCAAATTAACTTCTCTAGTACTAGCTATGGGAGAATGGTCATTGAAATAATTTTCTCCTTTGTACTTCCAGTATCTTAAAGTTGCTAAAAGGTTAACTGAAAAGAAGTTGGGATGGAACTTTAATGTGAGAACTTTTTTAATTCCCTGAAAAAGAGAAACAGTCAAGATATAAATGAACAGATCTCTATTTACACATAGATGATAGAAATACGTTTTCACAAATCTAATGGAATGTAAATTAAACCTTAATTTATGGAAAATCTTGCCATAATTTTAATGAGGTGATTTTACTTTGAGATTATTTTTAGAGATAGAATATCTCTTTTTCCTTTCAGCTCTATCTCCTGACACTAGTGTTTCAGTCTTTACCTGGCAAGTGAATATATATGGACAGGAAAGGCCATCTATATATTTGGGACTTTTTGACATAAATCGTTGGTATCATGCGCAAATGCCAGATTCATTAAGGTAAGATTATTTTCTCTTTTCCTTTTTTCTCTTGGGAATTTGTGTGTATAGCTTTTCAATAATTTAATAGTTTTAAAATTTTCTTTTAGATCTGGAGAATATCTACATAATTGCTCTTATTTTGCATTGTGGTCATTGGATTCTGTTGTAAATAGAACTTTTCCACACAACATTTTGGATATATTAGTACATGAGAGAAGTTTAACTCGAGGAATTCCTCCTTCATACCCACCTCCTGAGCAGTATTTTAACCCAAGTACTTTTAATTTTGGTATGTATTTTCTTAATTTTACCTTTGAGATAAGTAACATGGAAAAGTATGCAGATGTATGTAAGTATATTTTATACACAGACTATCCTCTATTCATATCTCATTTTTAACATGGGTGATTTAGGGGGATTAATTCCATCAAAGTACATAAGAAATTTAATACATGTTTATAACAAAATTATTACTATTTTAATTTGCTAGAAAAGATGAATTATATTATAGTGATAAAGTTTGTTATTGTTATTCTCAGGATGGAAACTCCTGGAGAAGTTTACTTAAAAAATTAATTCTATATGATGATTTAATTGTTAAGTATGTTTTTTTTTTTAATCTTTTTTTTTTAAGATGCCACTTGTTTATTAAACTCAGGAGTTGTTCACATAACTTGTACTGGCTTTCAGAAGGAGGTAAGTAGAAACTTAGCAACATAGACTTTCTTAATTAGCTTGAGATCATATCTTAGAATACAGGGAATTCATGGTTTTAAACTTTATTGTTTAACTATATAAATTATTACTTCATTTGAAATGGTAGTTTCTAATAGGTTTCTGAGGTTAGCATTCAAATACCCTGAATTACTAATGACAACCTTCTAGAGGAAGGCATTGGGATGCTTTTAGTAGCTTTCTGTGTATGAAAAGAATGAATAGAAGAGTGTCTTGTCATATCCTTTAAAAAAATCATTCCTATTGGTTCTTTTGAGAAAGGAGCTAAATGAGTAAAAAAAGTAGCACAGTGACACAGTGCTGACATGGGAAAACAAATGAAGACAGCATATTTATATAAATAATGTTTAGAAAAATACTTTTCCAAAGAAACATGATGTAACAGATATTTTAATTAATAATCATCCATATGTGAATAAATGCAATATTTATACTTCATATTAGATCTCATTCATTTGAAGACACAGAGGAATAAGCTTTTGTATGTGTATCAAGTTTGTTGAGATCTGTTACCAAATCTGTTAGCTTTAGAGAAGATTAAGAGGGTTACCTTTCAAGAAAATATATGTAAGCTAGGGGGCTGGGATTGTGGCTCAGAGGTAGAGCACTCCCTGCCATGCAGGAGGCACTGGGTTTGATCCTCAGCACCACATAAAAATAAAATAAAGATATTCTGTTCACCTATAACTAAAAAAATAAATGTTTAAAAAAAAATATGTGAGCTGGGCTGAGGATATAGGTCAGTTAGTAGAGGGCTTGCCTACTATGCACAATGCAACAAATAGGCATTGTTGAGTTAAAGATTCCATTTCCTTTTTTCTGCAATCTATGTTTTTTTATAATTTCCATTAGGTATTTTTTAGCTTTACTTGGGTTTATTAAATAGAGTAATTGTATTAATTCTTAAATTTAATGATTGCATTGCATATTGATTTGCATGTTGATTGATGTCTTAATATCTATTACAGACTTTGACTTTTTTAAAGAAATCAGGACAGTCCCTTAATGAAGTCATTCCTGATGGTTATAATCGGTGTCTTATAGCTGGCCTTCTGTCACCAAGACTTATTGATACTCAGCCCTCCAATCTAAGTCAAGTGAGATGATTTTTAACTATATTATTTCTTTCTATGATTACATGTTTATTAGCTTTCTATTACAATACAGTTCTATTAGATAAAATTTTTAAAAGCAGATAAAAGTAGTATGGTGGCTGCTATGTACAATCAGTAACTGTGGTCTTGGATTTTTTCTTTGGAAAGTTCTACTCCCAAGACCAAATAGGACAAAATTTAGCTCCAGGTTCGTTTAGCTGTGTACTTCGCTAGTCAGGAGGCATCTTAACAAAAGCAACTTTACCCAGTGATGGTAATAATTCATTTGTCTTAACTCATTGTTTTCTTGTAAAATGATTAGAAAAAAATAAATTCTCCACTCATTTTTCCTTGGAGAAAGAAAAAAATATTTTAATAACTCTTTCTTGTGGCTGGGGTTATGTGTGGCTCAGCAGTAGAACACTTGCCTAGTACTAGTGGGGTCCTGGGTTTTTGATCTTTAGCATCACATATAAAAAATAAATAAAGATATTGTGTCCATCTACAACTAAAAAGTATTTTAAAAAATAACTTTCACCAAATAGTGTTTCAATATTTAAATAATTTCAGATATGTAACCTAATGAATTGCTAGAAAATGAGCCTTTTAAATATCAGATGAAATGTAAATATTGTTTATGATTGGTTTAATGTTCACAGTTGAAATTTAATACTGAATATATTTATGGAAATAAAGAGAAACATTCAAATCATTAACTTCAGATTTCTCTCTTCTCTCTACTTTTAGGTTATTGTACTAATTTTTTGGGTGGGGACATACCAAGGATTGAACTCATGGGCATTCAACCATTGAGTCACACCCCAAGCCTTATTTTGTATTTTATTTAGGGATAGGGTCTCACTGAGTTGCTTAGCACCTTGCTTTTGCTTTGAACTCACTATCCTCCTGTCTCAGCCTCTCGAGCTGCTGGGATTATAGGCATGTGCCACTGCACCCAGCTTGTACTAATTTAAGCAGTACTATATATTCATGTAGTGGTCTCCATTGGCTTTATTTTGTTTGTTTTGTTTATCCCAAAGGTCCCAAGTGGCCTTTTTTTTTTTTTTTTAACTTGCCCAGTCTGTCACACATGACATTATTGTTTTTGTTTCCATTTTGATTTTAAAAAAAAAAATTATGGAATTCTCTTAGTTGGCTTTTCCAAGTTGATTTTCTAATGAAAACTTTTACTTTCTGTGTGTCTCTTGCCTCTGGTTCTACCTTCTGGGAGAATTCTTTATATTGTCTTCCTTTCACTGATTTTTTTTTAAAAATTAGCCTTCCATTAAAAATTTCTGTGAGCTTCTTTTGGGTCATCCCCTTTCCATAGGATTCTGTACTTGTTTTATGGATGAAATTTCTTCTATGTTCAATTATTTTCTTGGTACCTGGGATTGAACTCTGGGGTGCTTAACCACTGACCCACATCCCCAGTCCCCCTTTCTTTTTTTTTTTTGATGTTGAGACAGCATTATAACCTCACTAAGTTGCTGAGGCTGGCTTTGAACTTGCTATCCTCCTTTCTTGGCCTCCGAAGCCGCTGTGATTTTATTTATGTGATTTTATTAAATTCCCTATATTATTTACTTTTTCAGAACTTTTAAAATTATTTTTGTTATTTGAGTCTTGATGTTGGTGAATAGCTTCAAATGTTTGATATACTTAGGTTGGTTGTTCATGTGTAAAAGGATCCATCAGACTTCAGAATAATAGAATGGTTAGATAGACTATCTATATTCTGTTTTCAGTCCATTTGTGACCACCATTTCCCTCTGTTTTCCTCTGTACTTGGTTTCTTCAAGTACTTAGCCCTAATATGATTCTAACAGCCTCCTCTCTGGGGCTTTAGTTCAGAGTTTACTGCATAATACCAGGTCAGTTACCTTCATTATTGCTTTTCAGAAATTTTGTTGAGCTTTCTTATCCCATGATGACTTCTGTTTGTCCTTGTTTATTAATTCCTTAAGATCAGGTCTGGTTAAAATGATATGGAAAGAAGAAATAATGAGTCTTATCATATTCTTTTATTCACAAGTAAGAATTTCTTAAAATGGCTTCATGTAGTTCTAATTATTTCACCAGAAAGCTTTAGGAGATTGTTGCACTAGTGGTCCTGTTCATAGAATTCTTTGGGCAAGAATCAAAACTGACTGCAGCTTGGCACATGCCACTGTAATCCCAGATACTCAAGAGGCTGAAACAGGAGCATCACAAGTTTGAGATCAGCCTAGGCAACTTAGTGACCTAGGCAACTTTGTGAGACCTTGTCTCGAAAGTATTAAAAAATGGCTATAACTTTCTCTATAAAATGCTCCAGACTGGGAACTGTTGTTGGAAACCATTTGTTACCATTAAGGACTTGAGCGCTCTAAGAGCTCCATGTGAGTTTTTTACTTTAGAGAACTTAATACTGAACCTTTTGTTTTGTAATTGTACATTATTAAATTTAAAGCAATTTATTCTTTAAAGAAAAACGAGGAAAAAATTACATGTTATTCAGCCATTAAAAAATAAAAATGTTTTGGGGCTGGGGTTGTTGGCTAAGTGGTAGAGCTCTTGCCTAGCATGTGTGAGGGAGACCCTAGCACTACACAAAACTAAATAAACAAAAAGTATTATGTCCATCTAACTAAAAATATTTTTTAAAAATAAATTTAAAAAAAATTTATGGTTTTCTGTGAAATTTCTATTTTTTGTATCGAGGATTGAACCCAGGGCCTCTTAAGCCTGAGCTGTATCCCAAAACCATTTTTATTTTTTATTTTGAGACAGGGTCTTGCTAAGTTGTTTAGTGCCTCGCTGTTGCTGAGACTGGCTTTGAAACCATAATGAGGCTTAGAACCCTGCATTTTTAATAACAGCTTTATTGAGATATATATACTAAGCAGTTTAGTTATTTAAAGTGCATAATTCAGCCTTTAGAGTTATACAGCCATCACCACATTTGATTTTAGAAAATTTTTATTATCTCTTTAAAAAAAAATCCACATTACCCATTAATAGTCACTTCTTTCCTTTTCATCTCTTTTCCACTTGACCCTGGGGAACCTCTCATCTACTTTCCTATCTTTATGGATTTACTATTCTAGATATTTCATGTAAAAAGATTTGTAGTCTTTCATTTCGATAAATGAAAGAAGGTTCATCAGTGTTACAGTTAATATTAGTACTTTATTTTATGACCATTACAGTATTGTACATATTGTTTAATCCTCAATTGATGGGCATTTGGGTTTTTTCCTACTTTCGGCTCTTATGGGATAATGCTGTTGTGAACTTTCACCTGAAGTTTTTATATGGAAATCATGGATTGTTTAACATATTGAAGAACTGCCAGACTGTTGGCATTTTTCATTTTCACTAGCAGTGGATGAGGATTCCAATTTTTCCACCTCTTTACCAGTGCTTGTCATTTTCTGGCTGTGTGATTATAGCTATCCTAGTGGATCATAACAATTTTTCAGTGTTCCTCATATTTTCATTTTCCCCTCCCTTCTTTTCTTTCATGATTTAGGAAGAACAGTTAGAAGGTATATTGTCAGCAGCAATTCAAACAAGTTCCCTGGGACTTTTGACTGGTTGTATCAGAAGTTGGATAACTGAAGGTAATATTTGATTTTTAACCATTAAAACATTTGTAATTTAAAATCAACTATCAGTTTACTTTTTCTTTTTAAGTTGTGAGATATTTGTTGATTATTATGCAGCTGTAAGGCATAATTTGAGTACCTTTTTCCATTTTTCTCCCCCCGTTGATGCAGTCTGGCAAACCTCTAGTACAGTATCACAACCAGATGCTTTATGCTTCCATCCCTCCTATTTGCCCGTCCCTAACCTGTGGCAACCACTAATCTATTTTCTATTTGTAAAATATTGTCATTGAAACAGTTTAAGTGGAATCATTCAACCTGTCATCTTTTGGGATGCACTTTTTTTTAACTTATAATTCATCTGGCTAACTATCACTTTCTACACACACACATTATCTTTTGTTTTGAACCATTTGAAATAAGGGTTGGAATCATGCTTATTAATTCATATTTTAGTAAAAATTTCCTTCTAAAAACAAAGACACATAGAAATGCACGTTGTGATTATAAAACATCAAGAACATTGACATTGAGCCGTCTTTTTGTTTCTTCGTGGTGCTGGAGATTGAATTTATGGTCTTGCGCCAGCTAGGCAAGTGCTCTACCAGTGAGCTACATACCCAATTTTTCATGTCTTTAATTTCCCTTAATCTGACAACAGTTTCTATATCTTCATCTAACATAGAAATTTGAGGGCTGGGGTTATAGCTCAGTGGTAGAGCACTTGCCTACCACATATGAAGCACTGGGTTCAACCTTTAGTACCACATAAAAATAAAGAAATACAGGTATTATGTCCATCTCCAATTAAAAATATTTTTTAAAAAAGAAATTTGTCTTTAACAAAAATATATAGACCTATTTTATAGAATGCCTTTCAGTTGGTGTTTATTAATCTTTCCTCATTAGATTCAGGCTTTACATTTTTGGAACATTAATAAATAAAATAGTTTGTTCCCTATTGATGCACTAAGCAGGATAAATTATCTACACTAATGTCAGTGTTTACTTTTTGAACTTGGTTAGGGTATTACTTGCCATATTTCTCTGCTGTTACTAGTTTTCTGTTTGTAATTCTTTTTTTTTTTCCCTTTCATGTGTATAAATAAGAACAACCAAATTCTGCTGCTAATTTGCGCTTTGTTCTTGAATGGACATGGAATAAAGTGGTTTTCACTAAAGAGGAATTTGACAGGCTATGTAAGTAAAAGTCTTGATTTAGGACAATTAGTTTTAAGTTCAATAATGTTTGATCATAGTAAAGCTGTAAATTCTTAAAAATGTAAAGATTTCACAGATTAGGTAATGCAGTTGTTGATCCTGAGTTGGCAGTTTGTAAAGGACTCAATTCCAGTAGGCTAAAAGATGCACCAAACTTGATAGCAGAGAATTCTAAACAACAACATTTGCCATAATGGGATCCATTGATTTTTTTTTTTTTTTTTTTTAAATTTGTACTTACTAATGACATGTAGGGTGACTTTCATCTTGGGGATTAGTGAACAAGTGAGGGTTTGAGAAGCTCAGAAGTAAACATTTGCATGTGTACTCTCCTCCCTAATTCCAAGGTCTTTTCTATTTTTAAATTATTTTTTTAAAGTTCTCGAGACAGAATTGTTGGATTGCCTAGGCTGGACTCAAACATTTCAGCTCAAACGGTCCTCCCACTTCAACCTGGGACTACAGGTGCACATCACAGTGCCCTGTTGAAAAATAATTTTTGCAATAGAGTGTGGCAACATGCTAATGTGCCACAAAATTGCAAGTTTTAGAACTATATTACTTTTAAGTTTAATTTACGAATTATGTTGATGATGGAGTAAGGAGAATAATATGCTAGTTAACTTCAGAAATTCTTGTACTTCCTCACTTTTTATTTAAAATATTCATGGATATGCAGAAGCTAAATGGTAGGCCACAATGCATCACCCCTGTCCCCCACCAACACATACCCTTATCATCTTTTTGAAAATCTTGGGTTTTTTCAAGTTTGTTGTATACTTTGACTATATTTTGAGATAGCCAGTGAATATTCAAAGTCCATCATGTTGAGTTAATAGAAAAATCATGTTAAAAGTACTAGTAATTTAACTGGAAGTGTGGCTTGGTGGTAGAGTGCTTGTGTTCAGTTCTCAGCACAGGGAAAAAAATTGAGTTTAAAAAAATGAAAAATTTTAAAAAGTACTAGTTTTTAGAGATACTTGATTTTGGTATCAATGAAAAAATTTTAAGCTGGAATGAAAGAAAATGCTATCAATGAAAGAAAATTTTAAGCTAGAATGTACGTCACCTGTTTTGATCATTTATTATATTTCCCAATGAATGACCAAATGGACTTTGGAAGACATACAGTTATTCTTCGTAGTTTTTTTTTTTAAACCAACACTAATTGATATGAACTGAGCCCAGAGTCACATGCCTAGCTACTTGGGAGATATAATGTTTGTAGAGAATAGCAAGTTTGAGGCCAGAATGTGCAAGTTAGGGAGACCCGGTCTTAAAATAAAATTTAAAAGTGTTGGGGATTTATTCATTGGTAGAGTGCTTGCCTTCTATGTGCAAAGCCCTTGGTTTAATCCATTAGTACCACCTTCCATAAATGTGTTCAGCCTATATATAGATTAATTGAATACACATGGATTGTATAGTATTCTTACTTAGGCTGTATTTATGGAACTAGAAATATGAACAAAATTTTAAATATTTATTTTTAAATTTGGTTTTTAGATATATACATGACAGTAGAGTGTATTTTGACATTATACACGTACATTGAGTATAACTTATTCAATTTTAAATATTTTAGTAACCAGTTAACATAGTGGAAGTGTGGAAGAGTGCCTGATAATTCAGATCACTATAAAAATATATTTATTTTTTAAGAGGAAAATGTTTGTCAGAACTTATTAATTTTGTTTGAGTATAATGTTGTATTTTAAGGTTTGGACTTGGTAATTCAGCTGTTATTGAAAACTTGAACTTTGCTTATTAGTGAAGTGTAACAAACTACAGGGCATAATAAATGCTTTAGTGTATTGGAAGCATAGTTAAGAAATTATTGTCCAATCTAGTCACATTAAAAATTAATTTGATTAATTTGGCCATGTTTTGTAAATCCTCATATTTATAAACTCTACCTTTTAGATGTTATTTGAGTTTAGATTCTCACTGGCTGATTTTTTGTTTTGTTTTACATTGTTTCCTCTCAGCATATTAGGTGCTCTAACCACTGAGCTAGGTTCACAGCCTTTTTTATATTTTATATTAGACAGTGTCTCGCTAAGTTGATGAGGGAGGCTAGGATCAAATTTGTGATCCTCTTGCCTCAGCCTCTGGAGTTGCTGGGGTTATAGGCATGTGCCACTGTTGCTAGCTCTTTCTGGTTTTATACTGAAAGCATATTCTAGCTTTCTTGAAGCTATTTGCCATTTCTAGCTTATCTTTTAAATCTCATTTAGAATAATTCTTTTGAGTGATAGAAATTAGAGGAAATTTGTATTTGTGATTCTAATTCATTCATAATTACTGTGTGGAAACTAATCTTCTGTTTTATCCTTGAAAGGTATACCATTATTTGACGGTTCATGTCGTTTCATTGATCCACAAACTATACAGTCTATCCAGCAGTGCCATTTGCATCTTAGCAACCTCAATAGTGTCTTAAGCTGTTTTGCAACAGAGGCACAGGATATCACTGAGAGAGGTATGTTCTTTGTTTTTATACTGTTAAAATTTACTTAAAAATGGAATAAAGTTCCTGTTTTCCTGTGTGGACCATTGTTTAAAGGAAATTAGTTCTCAAATGCTAGCATAGTTTTTATGTAAAATTACAAAATGTTATTAATTGTATCATTAGCCGATACTAAAACAATCTGGAGTTAAGGTTTATGATAGTTAAGGTAGTATACTTCAGGGGAATTTCCAATTTTGCAATTATATGTAGATTTTTATCCAAAGAGGTGACTGTAATTTTTTTCCCCCAGGTTTTACCATTTAAAACAAAAGGCCAGTTTCAAGGCCTGATTTGAACAACCTCTATTGATGATAAACTATTAGTTTGCATAAAATGATGATAAACTTAGTTTTCATAAAAATTAGGTCAATGATTTTATTATTTTAGCATTTTGGAGATTAACTTGATACCATTTTGAGCAAAGTCAATTAGTTACAAGCTGAGTTTGTTAAAAGCATATATATTGTCACCAAGTAATTAGGTTTTAAAACTAGCAGATATCTTCATTTTTTATTTGTGGTTGATAAATTGAATAAATCAATGTTAATTTTTTTTTTGCAGGAATGGTGGACTTAAAGAATAAGCATATGGTTGCCCAGCTCATCTGTCAATATGTACAAATGGTTCTTTGGTTTTCTCATTCTGGGCTTTTACCAGAAGGCTTAGGTAAAATATCTACTAATATTAATTGAAACATTGTGTATAATTTTGTTGTTCTCTGTTTCAGGCTTACTTACTTCCAGATAATTTTTTTTTCTTTTCTTGCATTCTTTCTTTGTATCTTCAGTGCCTTAGCCTGAAACTGATACACAGATTCTCTACATGTTCATTGGATTGAATAACATTTACATTTTTAAAAGGAAAGCAAATTTGAGAAAACTGAGCTTCTGAAAATGAGTTCAATAATACCACTAGCGCTGGTTGCAGTGGTGCTTGCCTGTAATCCCAGCAGCTGGGGAGGTTGAGGCATGAGGATTGGGAGTTCAAAGCTAGCCTCAGCAACTTTGGGAGGCCCCAAGTGTATTAGTGAAACCCTTTCTTTAAATAAATATAAAAAAGGGCTGAGGATGTGACTCAATGGTTGGAGAGTTCCCCCACCCCCTTCAATCTCTGCTACCAAACTTTGAACTCATGATCCTCAGCCTATCTGACTCAGCGTCCCAAACTGCTGGGATTACAAGCATGGGCCACCACACCTGGCCTAGAATTCACTTTTCAAACCTCTAACTGCTTGCATTTCCAGTAAATTAGATTTTATTTAGAAGTGCTTCTGCTACTGCACATAATTGCTGTTAATCTTATGTTTTTAAAATTCTTTTAGATTTTTAAATTTTTGTTTGTACCTAGGAAGTAAAACAGTTTGCAGGGTTTTAAACCAGCCAACATCCTTGTTATAAACTTTTATGAGACATTGTTTTCCCACCTGTGTATCTATAAATAAAAGAATGTGTAGTATTCTTGTATTACTTAAATTTAGGGAACCTGCAAATTTAAGCAATGTAATAAAATTAAAGTATAATACTAATTTGTATAACTTGTCCACTTGTATTGTGGACATATTCTAGAAAAATTACTGTTTTTTTTTTTGTCCCCCCAACCTTAAATAAAAATCCAGATGATGCTGTGCAGTTGTCAAGGTTATGCTACAACTACCCTGTAATTCAGAACTACTACACCAATCGTCGACAGAAGTGTGAGCGTGTATCAAGGTATAGTATATCCAGACCTTCAAAACACAGTTTAGAAATTACATCTAGGGGATCTTGGGCTATGTGGCTCAGCAGTAGAGCGCTTGCCTTGCACATGTGAAGCACTGGGTTTGATCCTCAGCACTGCATAAAAATAAACAAAATAAAGATATTGTATCCATCTATAATTTAAAAAAAAGATACAGAAATTACTTCTATGAAAAATCAGACTTTCTCAGAACAAAGTACATCATGCTGTACAATGATTAAATGTGTGGAATTCTCAGTAAGTAAATGTTAGAATGTTAGTGGTATTTCTAATTTATTTGTATCATTTGCCTTGACTTGCTGGCTATATCTTTATTTTACTCTTAAGTCTATTACCATTATGAGAATGTTTTATAAGCATTTTTAAAAAATGAAAAAAAGGGCCTGGGGATGTGGCTCAAGTTGTAGTGTGCTCGCCTAGCATGCGTGAGGCACTGGGTTCGATTCTCAGCACCACATAAAAATAAAATAAAGATATGTGTCCACCTAAAACTAAAAATAAATATTAAAAAAAAACTTGAATAGCCTTGTTGTTTCTAAAGAGAAATATGAATGTAATAGTAGAACAAAGTAAAGTTTAGAGCATTGGGCCTATCTCTGGAACTAAATAACCTTTCTACCTCAAGTTGGAATGACAATTTTAGAGCTGCAGACAACGTTTATAGCAGTGATTGATTCTACCTTTATTAGCTCAGAATCACCAGGGAGGTTAAAAAGTTGAGCAAACTGTAATTCTTAAGCATGGTAAAATTTGCATACCAATGCTTTAGAATAACTAATTTCCAGTAATGAATATGGCTTTGGGAGAATGATTAGGCGTATTTAAATTTTGTTAATTTAAAGATCTTTTATTTCCTAAGTATGTTTTTGGACAAGTTTGCTATAGTTTGTGATTCTGTTATGTAAATTACAATATCAACATAAAATATGTGCAGGGCTCCTAGTATAAAGCCTGACTCAAGAAAATTTCGATGAAGTAGAAATTGCTGCTGTTGTTAATTAATATTAAATTAGGAAATGGGGACAGGTCTTCAAATTGTATTTTACGTGCTCAATAATAAATTTTGGAGTGAAGTTATAACCAGAGATAAAAGAATAGATGTGGTGATGAAATGGAAAATATTTTACTTTGAACTGCAGTAGTTTTACTACATTAAGCTACTATACTGTATAGTACTTTGCTCAATATGGTGAAAAGTAGAATAGTTCCAGACATTTTACTATTTAGAACACATTCTTTCCTAGGACTTGACCTTGCTGAATTTGAGGCAACTTAAGTGTTATGTGACCAATGCTCCTTTATTTCTGTAGTTCTTATGATGCTAAAATGAGATCCAATTTTTACCTCTCTTGTTTCTTTGATAGCTAGTATTTTAAAGAGCTGGTGCTTGTTTTTTGATACCAGTAATTAGCACTAATATTTAATATGTTTCTCATATTACAGAGGGAAGTGGAACCCTGATTGTTTGATGATTGATGGATTGGTTTCTCAGTTAGGAGATCAAGTTGAGAAGTTGTGGAAACGAGATGAAGGAGGCACAGGAAAATATCCTCCTGCTAGTCTACATGTAGGTTTACAGTAATTGCTATCATTTACTGAATCTTTGAAAGTTCTAGAGAGAGGAGACGTGTTTAACTATGTTTTTCATACCTGTCACAAACTAGGGAAAAGAAGGAGCACAAATAAATGAGTATGTTAGTGAGTGAATGGATGAATATAAGATCAACTTAAGCTTTTTTTTTTCCCCATTTCTTTTATAGGCACTACTAGACATTTATTTATTAGACAACATTACTGAAGTAAACAAACACTCTATTGTATCCTTTATAATACTAGTAATGTTATTATAGTAATAATATATAATGCAGTCTCACTTTCATGCTTAGATTTTTTAAATTTTTATTTTCTTAAAATAAATCGTCTTCATCCAGGATCTCTTGGTTGGATTAGGAGGGCCTACGATCAACCTAAAATTATATGCAAAATTATTTGTTGTTCTAGGGATATGGTCCTTGGTTTTTATCAGATTCTCAAATGTGTCTAGGAGCCAGACACTGTAGTACAACATGCCTGTAATCCCAGTGATTCATAGGTGAAGGCAGAAGGATGGCAAGTTCAAGTGAGGCCAGCCTGGCAACTTAGCAAGACCTTGTCCCACAATAAAAAAATTAGAAGGGATGGGATGTAGCTCAGTGGCAGTGCTGTGCTGGAGTTCAGTCCCCACTATCAATAAAAGCAACCAGCCAAAAAAACTGTCTCTAGGGATATGTGGATGTTAGCTTCTATCAGATTCTCAAATGTATCTAAAACTCAAAAACTACTATTCTAGGGCCAGTTGGGGTGGGGGTTTAGCTAAGGGGTAGAGTACTTGCTTACTAAGCACAAATCCCTGGGTTGGACCCCAGGAATGGAAAGAAAAAAAGCCAAACAACTGCTCTAGAATTTTGCTGGCAAGTAGTTTTTAATGGGGTTAACTCACGTGCTGAAAATAAACATATTGTAAGTTAATAAGATAATAGGCATTGTTTGAACTCATATGTTTTTGTGGTAATGTAAGTTTCTTAAAATATCTTGCTTCATTATAATTAATAAAGATTCACAGTGTGGTTTTTTTTTTTTTTTCCTTTAGCTACTGACTTTTGCCCAATAAATGACTGGGCTTACAGCTGGTTTTGTTTGTTTGTTGTTTTTTAGTAAACTACTTCCTTTTATTTTGCATATTAATATTCTAAGCATCTTTCTCCATCTTACAGCTCTGCTTTTAAAATTCTCTAAACAGGTTTTTAAGTTTGTTTCTGTGTAGAGAAAAGTATGCTTTAGCTCATCTCCTTTGTCATAACAAAATAGAGAATAAATGAAGCATAGGATACTGGCTGTATCCACATTTGATTCAACTCTACTCTCAGTATGATAGTGAACACCTGTAATCCCTGCCACTTAGGAATTTGAGACAGGAAGATCACAAGTTTGAGTCTAGCCTTGGCAACTTACTGAGACCCTGTCTGAAAATAAAAAGAGCTTGTGAAATAGCTCAGTGGTAGAATGGTTATCTAGCATGTAAGAGGCCCTGGGTTTAGTCTGCAGTATCATTGTTTTATTTTTTCTTCTTCATAGCTTTATTGAGGTAAAATTGAAGTATGATAAAATGCACATATTTGAAATATGCAGTTTGATCAGTTTTGACATGTGTGTAAGCAATACAATCAATATAAAAAGCATTTCCATTACTTTTTTTTTTCTTTGAGGAAAGAGTGCATGATTTATTACATTAGAAATTAATTACCTTAAGATATATAGAATCCCACTTCTACATGTTAGCTACTTCAAAATTAAATGGTACACTTATAAATATCACGTAGATAAAGAAGAAAGCACAATAAAAGTAAATATAAAGTGTTTGGATTAAGTGATAATAAAAGCTTAAAATATCAATCTCTGGGATGAAACAGTACTCATTTATAACATAAAGTACTTTTATCAGAAAGAAGCTAAATTAACAAATGATTTTCAAATTAAATAATAGGGAGGAAAAAAATTGGAGTAGTAACAGAAACATGAAATTGAAGAAATTTTGTGAGAACACAAAAATTAATATCAATGGAAAGGGAGCTATCAAAATAACACTACAGATGCTAAAAATATTAAGATAATATCAAATTGTGTGCCAACATATGTGATAACTTACATAACATGGTTTATGTTAGAGAATGATCTGTGTGCTGCTGAGAAGAAAGTATATTCCATCATTGATGGGTGAAATATTCTGTATATGTTTTCAAGACTTTTTAAATGCTACATTCTGTTGCAACCTATGCTGAATACATATGTAGTGGTTTTTTCTTTTGTTCTTTGTCCTTAATCCTTTTTTTAAAAGACCATTTATTTGTTACTTGATATTATGTATTCCTTTCCAAACAAAACGGATACTCCCATTGAGTCTTTTCCAACTGCCTTTGCCATTTCTTGGGGTCAAATTAAACTTATTCAAGGATTTTGGCTGATTGATCATAATGACTTTGAGGTAAGTAACTTAATGTAAGCTTTCCTAAATTACTAGGAGTTCAGAAAGCATACCTGACTAGATTAAATTTGATATTAAAGATCATAGTGTATTTCTAGAGGTAATTTAAGGAGAATTCACTTTAATCAATGCTTTCACCAAGCACTACCTTATGCAATAAAAATACAAGGATAAAACTTCAAAAACTTAAGTTAATGTCTAAAGAAGGAAACAAATGAGAATTATTGATAATACAAATACTATGATATGTTAGAGATATGTTTGGAGTGTTTAATGAACCATAGAAGGCAAGATTTATCATCCATGTATGAAACAGATAGTGGAAAGATTTTATATATAACTTATTGAGGTCTGGAAGATATAAGGCTTTTGTTAAAACTTATATGTTAAAGTAATTCCTTTTATCTTACAGTTAAACTGATTTATATCTTGATTCTGTCCCCCAAACTGGCTTTTAATATTGCTTGTCTTTTTAAGATTGACTTCTTTGTCTAAATGCAAAGGATTATATTTATATTTTACAATTTCATGTCATTTTTGCAGAGTGGGTTGGACCTTCTGTTTCACCCAGCTACTGCAAAACCTCTGTCATGGCAACATTCAAAGATTATTCAAGCCTTTATGAGTCAGGGAGAGTATAGACAAGCTCTCAGATATATTCAGACAATGAAGCCAACAGTGTCCAGTGGTAGTGATGTTATCCTTCACCTCACTGTTTTGCTTTTTAATAGGTAAGTACATCTTTTGCAAGTATAGACTCTTGAACATGTATGTTAATAATATGAAATTGAGGAATAGATAGTAACAATATCTAGTATTTTTACTTTGGTTGCATTCCCTAAAATATCTTATGCCTCTTGATTTTTCAGTGTTAAGAAAAACTTATACAATGCCTAGTGCCAAACTGAGATTTACAATTATATCTGTAAATGCTGTGATTATATAATAGTACTTAAAATGGCTGAAAATGTTTTAATATTTCAAGCCTGAAAATACTAATCTTCTCTTGAGATTTACCCTATGCTAGATGGAAAGATGTTACAATATTTTTGAGCTACTTTAACTTACATAAGTGATAGTGTACTCTTTAGACTTGAATTTAACCTTACTTGTACCACTTTCTAAAATTTGGTCAAAAGCTGTTTTTTCAGCTAGATATAGTTGTGCATACCTGTAATCCTTGCCAATCCAGAGGCTGAAGCAAGAGGATTGCAAGTTTGAATTTACCTTAGGAAACTTTACCAGATCCTTTCTGAAAACAAAGTTGTTTTAAAACTTTGAGAATATAGCTCAGTGGTAAAATGCCTCTGGGGTTCAGTCCCTAGTATCAAGCATAAACAAATAAAAAAGGCAGTTTATCTTTCCTGAGGCTGAGTTTCCTCATTTGTAACATGGATTAATAAAGTCCACCTTGAGGTATTTTAAATTGTAATGACAAAAGCACTATTACAGTTGTCTGCAGAAGTTGTAAATCATTAATAAGTGGTGGTAATGGTCGATCAGTCATTATTGTCATTTCTTGAACTTATCCTAAGTCCAGGACCTCAACCTCTTCCTATTAAGATCATCAGTCTTTTTTCCACAACTTATTCTGATAATCTCTTGATTTTGTGAGGTACATTTGTGGATGTATATCATCATCATCATAATTCTGGCTTGGCTGTTGTGCTTGCAAGTTAATCATTATGCACTGTACAATGATAAACTTGAGGTTAAAAAAAGGTTTTAGATGGTCAGCTTTTAAAATTGCTTACTTGGTCTTCATATTATAATGGTGCAGTAGAACTGAAAAATGTTTTATAGGTATAATCATTTTCTTCATTCTTTTCCTCTACCTTCTGTGGGTTTATTTTACCTAACTGTTTAACTCAAGTTGAATGATTAGCTTACCTAGTTTTTAGGTTTTTTCCTTAACTGATTTAAAAAGGCACATTCATTTTCTACACATTACTTTAAATTCCCAGTATGAGTTTTTTTCTTCTTCCTATTAGTTATTCAGACATTTTAATTTGTAAATGCTGGGATTAAAAATTACATGTTGTATGGGCACTGTGGCAAAAATGAGGTCCTAAGCAACTCAGTGAGACTTTGTCTCTAAATAAAATACAAAATAGGACTAGGGATGTTAAGTCTTTGTGTCCTCAATGACTTTTCCTGGTCTCTTCTATAAGTTACTGAAAAAAGCATGGTAAGTTGCCTACTCTGAAGTGGATGGGATCTGTCAGTTCCTTGCAAAACTACCAACTTTTTTTGATATTAATATTAGCTACATCAACATTTTAAATCATTTTTTCTTTTAATGACTTTAGCCTTTTATTATTTTTGGTGGCATTGGATGAAATACAACCTTGTTAGTACAGTTACTATACTCTACTGAGCTATGTCCTTGTTGTGACCTTTTATTATACCTTTAGTATACCTTTAGTATGTGTTACTGTTGATGCATCTGCATCTTTCGAAGTCTTCTTTTACTCGGGCAACTGGAAATCAGTGATTCCTTGTTTGCCTATTTGGAATTTCTTTTCTCATTGTGGTTTTTGCTATGTATTTTAAAAGATTATTTTCTATATCTGTTAACTGTTAACACCCTAGACTATCTTTTCATCAATCAAAAAAATTTCTTACTGCTCTTCATATTTTTATCACTTTCTACCATAAGAAGCAAAATAATAGAATTAGGGCACTTCTTTGTAAGTGCTAGCAATAGAGTTTTTGAAGTTGGAGAATATTTGATGAATTATAAAATTATAAAAATATTTTATCTTACTATCCTTCTAGTTAGGTATATCTGCTAAATTTAGGAGTAATGTCAAATGTGTTTTTATTCATTTTAAAATTTGTCCAAGGACTAAGGAAGAAAAGATAAGCATGTGGAGTGTAACATAAGTGACTTTCAAGCTTTTCTTTTGAATCCAATCATTGTTAACAACTTCAAGTTCATTCTTCTGAGATTTTCTGAACAAAATACCAGAAGAATGAACTTAGCAAAAATACCCTTGTGAAATATGCTTTTTGAACTTAGTTTTAGAGTTCATTTCATAACAATATATAAAGAGCTTCTTTTAAGTGTTGCATAGTTATTTGTTTTGTAGATAGATGTACAATTTAATGTAGTTCCTATTAATGAACTTTTAGATATTTTTGCTATTATAAGTAATGCTATAATGAGTAGCTATACATTTTTCACACACACGAATTTATTTTGGAGAACGAAATTCTAGTGGTAGAATAACTTAGTCAAAGTATATTTGCAGTCGCAGTTTTGAGAGCTAAGGCAAATTGCCCTCCATGAGGGGTATGCCATTTTGATCCAAGGCCCTTATTGCCTGTACTCTGCCTTTATCAAATACTTGATGTCTTTTTCATAAGGAGCTATTTATTAAGTGACTTGCCCATTTAAATTCTTTGCCTCTTTTACTGTGTTTGAATTTTTCCTAATTGATTTATTATTCATTACTGAAATTAACCTTGTGAGATTTTCATTTACTCTTTAGTTTGTTGTTTCCTTTGGTGGGGGGATTACTGAGGATTGAACCCGGGGGCTTTAACTACAGAGCCCTTTTTTTATATTTTATTTAGAGATGGGGTCTTGCTGAGTTACTTAGGGCCTTACAAAGTTGCAGAGGCTGGCTTGCCTCAGCCTCCCAAGCTGCTGGGATTACAGGTGTGTGCCACCATGCCTGGTTATAATTTACCTTTTCACAGTGGTTTGCTTATAATGGATTTTGCTGTCCTGAAAATAATGATTATTATGTTCTGTCTTCTCCGTTTTTTAAAAAAAAATTTTCTCATGCTTTCTACTACCACTTATTGCTTTGTTTTTATTTAAGGTATTGATTCATCTGAAATTTCTTTTGCTACAAGCATTGTTTCAAAATGATTATAGGGGGCTGGAGATGTAGTTTAGATATAGAACAATTACCTGGCACACACAAAGTTCTATGTAAGTTCCTAGAAACTGCAATAAAATAAAATAAATAAAAAATAAACCAGGCATGGTGGTGCATGCCTGTAATCTTAGTAACTTGATATGATACCCTGTCATTGTCTCAATATAAAAAAGGGCTAGGAATGTAGCTCAGTGGTAAAGTGCCCATGTTCAATCCTCCAGAATAAACATTTTAACATATAGACTAGTATAATTAAGTTTTCATGAACATATCTGAAATAAAATTTAACAAATACCAAAATTTTGTTATACTTCTTTATTTCTCTATATTTGGTTTTTAAAATTAATACTGATCTGTTCATTTCATCCTGTTTGCTTTTCTTTCTACAAAAAGGTTTTGTGTTCTGCTCATTTTAATGTTTCTAGATTTTAATTGAGTGGTAATTTTTCTACATTTTTTTTTTTGCACACATGCACACATTTTTTTTTCCCCCTGCACACATGTCTGCAGACACCCATCCCTCTTCTTTACTCAAGCTGTAATGACCACAATGTCATGCCTGTTTTGATAGAAGGGAATACAAGGCAATTTCATAAGTGAATTTTAGAGATTTTACATCTTTGAATTGTTGGTCTTTATAAAGTCTATGGAATATGTTGAATATTATCTACTCTTAGTGTTATTGGTAATAACATTAACACATAGCCCTGACCTTCCAACAGCAGATGTCATTTGCTTTGCTGAGTAACTGTGTCCACAGGAAGTCTGGGTCAGTGCTGCCAATTTTTCCTTAGATTCTTTAATTTATAACTGCTCATTATAAATACTAATTGCTGTAACTTTTATCTTACCTACTTGCCATGAAATGAGTGTTTTTATTCTGCCCCCTTTCTCCCATGAAAGGTACAACAGAAATTTAACTGCCAGGTTAATCATTATCAATGTTCATATATATCTGTATTCTCATGTCCTTGAATACGTAAACGTTTATAGGTTTTTATTGGTTATTTTTTTTTTCTTTTTTGTAGCACCAGGATTGAACCTATGACCACATCCTAGGCAAGATGTTGTATATCTTTATGCATTTTTGATGGCATTTATATAGATGATATTCTTTGCAGTGGGATTATTGTTTCATATCCTGCATGTGATTTAAATTCTAATAGATAAACTCAGGTGAACTTCCAAGATAAGAGTATTGGTGCATTTTCAGTTGGACATTTTTCTAAAGGTCACAGAATCCCTGTCTTGATTTAGGGAGAGACCTATGTAAGAAACACTGTTTTTAAATTATCTCATTCCTCAAAGAAGAACATTTCATTGTCTCTGCTTGTGGTCTATGACTGTTAAATTTGAATTCAGTTCTTTAAGTGGATCTTGCTCTGGATTAGCCCAAATCAACTACTTATGAGCTATAACTTTCATCTGCCATGAATAAAATATGCTTGTTACCACCTGTAGACCTTCATTCATTTTCTTATCCATTCTTCTGTCAAATATCACTTCCTTAAAAGCCTGATATTTTGCTATCATTACATCAGTCTTTAATTTCTATCAAGGCCTGCTCACTTTTTTGTTTTATTGTGAAGTTCTATTTTGTTTTTCTATTGTTTTACACTTGAACAATACAGAGCAGCATAATATTAAATCTTTTATTATCAATATTCATTATGCAGCATATTTTTAAAAATCTTTATAAATTGCAGTACAAAATTATCTTTGAGATTGTATAGGTAGATGAATTTTGAACATTTTAAATAGCCTTTCAAAAACTAAACTTGGATAATTATTGATTTTAGGTGCCTGGTTGAGGCCTGGAGTTTATTGCGACAACATTCTAATAAAGTGAATGCAGAGGAATTACTGAAGCATGCCTATGAAGTCTGCCAGGAAATAGGCTTAATGGAAGATTTATTGAAATTACCATTTACAAACACTGAACAGGTAATCATTTAACAGTGTAATTTTATCACAAATTCAAGATAAATTGATAGTTTACAAATCCATTCTGTTCTTCTAGGAGTGTTTGGTGAAATTTTTGCAGTCCAGTGCCAGTGTTCAGAATCATGAATACCTTTTAGTTCACCATTTGCAGCGTGCCAATTATATTCCTGCTTTGAAGCTGAACCAGACTTTGAAGATTAATCTTATGGTATGATTAAAGTTGTTTCTTTGTGTGGGACAAGGGAATAAGGAACTGAAGACTTTTTTGGTTGATTTGATTCATAAGAACTTGCAGTGTTTGTATATGTTGTGCCTTTTATTGTCATAACTTGGAGAAAGTTCTTCTTGTCTATTGGCATATTATTACTTGCCTCTTTTTTTTTTTTTAATCTCCCTCTACTGTCTCCTCCCTAATTCTTCTATATTTATATATGCCATTTATGCCCTGACATCTGCCCGTAGTCTTGTCATACTAACCACTCAGGAAAAATGAGAGGAAGAGGTGGAGACAGCAGCAGAAGTTACTTAATGCAGAGAATATTGGATTTCAAAGGTTGAAACTGATTCTTAATTTGCTGTGTTTAGGACATGCTCTGAGCCTTTGTTTTCTCATGTGTAAACCAATAATATTTTCTTATGAAGTTATTATGAGAGGGCTCAGAGATTTATGAAGTAGCAGGTTGACTGACTCATGTAAATGTTTAATAAATGATAACCACTGTTTTTAATAGTTGTGAAGGAGCAATGTTTGTTAGTAGACATTTTTAATTGATGTAAGCAATTAAGTTTGTATGTAAAATCTTCAGTTTGGAAAAAATAGGTAGGAGGAAGAAAATATTTATAATATGATTATATTTTAACTGGTAAATACAATTTTGATATATTCAATAGAATGATCGGGATCCTCGTTTGCGGGAGAGATCAGTGGCTCGAAATTCTATATTAGAGCAATATGGGAAAATCCTTCCTAGAGTCCAGAGAAAATTAGCCATGGAAAGAGCTAAGCCTTACCATCTGTCAACATCATCAGTTTTTCGAGAATGTAAGATTTCATTGAAGAATGTCATAAACTCTCAGGCTATTAAAAATATTGAATGATTCCTCCTCTGAAACTCTCATTACTTTAAATATTGCTCACTTTTACTAATACTTTAATCACAGTCATTTTTTTTTTTTTTTTAACTGACTACTCTGTTCCATGAAATGTAGGGTTTTCTGGGAAGTTTTTTACAATTTGTTTCCTACTGTAACGCAGAATGAAAATCTTGTATTTTAGTTGAAGACATGTGCCCAACTTTTAGTTAAATAATTTTATACCATATCCCAAATTGTTAAATTTCAGTATAGCTGTAGTTTAAACCAAATATAATTTAAACTTTATTATGACTTCCATGTTGTCCATTCTTTGATATTAATTACATTATTAAAATCCTGATTGTTAGAGAATCAATTAAATCCTACATTCTTCATTTTACAGTTTCTAGACCCAAACCATTGTCAGCATTTCCAAAGAAAGCCATGACAGGAACAGTGTTATCAAGATCCACTTTCATCAATAATGTGTTATCTAGAATTGGAGAGGTGTGGACAAGCAGTGATCCTGGAAATAGCATCTCACTTTATAATAAGTATGTTTTTTTAAATACCTTTTTTTAAAAATATGTATTTTTTTTTTAGTTGTTGATGGACTTTTATTTTATTCATTTATTTTTATGTGGTGCTGAGAATTAAACCCAGTGCCTCACACATGTAAGGCAAGCGCTCTACCACTCAGCCCCAGCCCCAGCCCCTTTCTTATACCTTTTAAGGTCATGTTACTTGCAGTTTTTCCTAGACACCAAAAGTATTTATCACAATCTACCCTAATTATTATAGTGTTTATTATTAGCATATGTAAAGAGGAAAAGCATTTTTATTTTCTTACAAAAAGAATGTTTTACTTTCAGTTAGAGTGGTGTATTTAGGGGCTGGGGTTGTGGTTTAGTGGTAGTGTGCTTGCCTAGGCAATGGGTTCTATTCTTAGCACTGCATATAAATAAATAAAATAAAGGTTATTGACAACTAAAAAAAGTTTAAGGGGCTGGGTTGTGTCTCAGAGTTAGATCACTTGCCTGGCATACGTGAGGCACTGGGTTCGATCCTCAGCACCACATAAAAATAAAAGATATTATGTCCACCTATATCTAAAATAAATATTTAAAAAACATTTTTTAAAAGGCAGTATGTTTATTGTAGATATTGCAAAGTAAGAAATGAAAGTCCTTTCCTATTCCATCTATTTTTACTTTAAAGCTTTTTTTTAATCAATGCAGCATGATGCATAATCAGAAGTTAAATTTTTATTTTCTTTGTAGTCCTAAAATAGAAGAAGCATCTCCTATAGTATATTCTTTCCCACATCTACAACTGCCTGAGGCATTTGTTGGAACACCCATTTCAAAAGCATCACAGAGGATTTCTAGGTGAGAGTTCATTAAATCATCCTTAAAGACACAATGTTAGGCATTAATTATAACAGTAATGTTTAATGTATGATTTCTTTAAAATTTGGACAGTAGTGTGGTAATTTTAAAATCAATTTCTCATTTCAGACATCTTAGTGAAAAGTATTCTTTACTATAACTTTGGAGTAAAGTAAAATGTTAGCCTTTTTTTTCCCCTCTGATATTATCTTCTTGTTAGATGACCTCTGTAGAAATTGTTTTTGTAATTATTAACTAATCTCAGTTGGTTCATATTGAAGCTTTCTCCTGTACAGCAGAGACTACTTGATGTCTCTCTCATACAACTTCAGATGCAGTAATACTATATCGGTAATATGATATTACAAATATAAATAAATTCAGTGTTTCACATCTAAATGAAATTGTGATTATAATTTGTATGTAGCAACATCAGATAGTTAAAAATATTCATAACTGGCAATATGATTCAGTGGGAGAGTGCTTGCCTAGTAAACATGAAGCACTGGGATTAATCCCTATTACCGCAAAAAAAGAAAAATGCTCTTGAGGTCACTGTAAACCTTTTCAAATGGCTAACTACAAAAATACTTGGTGCAAGCAAGTGTGCAAAGCAGTTTGAAATGTTGTGCATTGCTACTGGTAGGAACATAAAACTCTGGCAATTTCTTTCAACATACATTTTTTTCCCTTATGACTCAGCAGCCCCACTCCTACTTGTTTACCCAAGGGAAATTTTTAAAAAATAGTTAATAAAATGAAAAGTGTCAAGAGTGTCGATCAGTGTTTCTGAGTTCAGTCCCTGGAAACAAGGAAAAAAGAATTTTTTTTTTTCCTTCATACTCTTCTTAGAGAATAACTTAATCTTGTATAGGAATTTTGTGCCAGGCATGGTGATACATGCCTGTAATCACACTGACCTTTGAGGCTGAGGATCAGAAGTTCAAAGCCAGGCTCAGCAACTTGGCAAGACCCTGTCTCAAAATAAAAAGAATTGGTGATGTAGCTTAATAGCAGTAAAGCACTCCTGGCTTTAATCCCTAATATACCACTAAACCACCCAAAGAATTTTGCCATTTGTCATACAGACCTTGCTATTGAGAAGCAGTCTTACCTAAATAGGCAAGATGTAAATATTAACAGTGCAGAGCTTTGAACATAATATTGGAAAAGTTAAAAAGTAAGCAATTTGTTTACAAGTACAGAATTTAAATATAAATTAGAAAGAAACGAAGATAGAGAAAGAAATGTCTAGATTAGATGTTCATGTTTTGGTAGAAATCTCAAGGCTGTGACTGGTACAGAATAACAGGTACAAAGACCTCGTAATGAAAATGCTTTCATTTCTTCACTGGGTAATAGGTTGATTCTTAAAGCACCCATGATCTGTGTGGATCTACCACCCTGATAGTGAAAATCCCTTTGGAATCTGAAGGATAGAATACAGAAGACAAAGCAACTGGGATTTTTAAAAAACTTTCTGGGCAACAGAACAAGCTGTTCTTTGGTTATTCTCAGCTGATCCACACTGGCATCTGGGAGAAATAAAAAAAATAACTGTTTTTATTATAGAAAATACAGACATAAAATAGACTGTTGGGGGGGCTGGGGTTGTGGCTCAGTGGTGTGAGGCCTTGGGTTCGAGTGTCAGCACCAGATATAAATAAAATAAAAGTCCATTTACAACTATATTATGACCTGAAAATATTTTTCTGTAAGTTTTTAAGCTTATTTGGACTGTGTATGTGTAATACAAATCATGAATGGAATCAGTTTTATCATTTGATGTAAACTAGGTCTGGGACATTATGGAAAACTTTTTGAGATTATTTTGTCAACAAACTTTTTTTTTTAAGGGAGAGCGAGAGATTTTTTTAAAATATTCATTTATATTTTTTTAGTTTTCGGTGGACACAACATCTTTATTTGAATGTGGTATTGAGGATCGAACCCAGGCCGCACGCATGCTAGGCGAGCACGCCACCACTTGAGCCACATCCCCAGCCCAACAAACTTTTTTTAATTAACTTTTTTTGGGGGGTGGGTGTTAGTCTAGATTTTAATGCTGTCATATCCTAAGTGTTGATAAAGATGAATTTTAGCACATGGATTGCTAGGGATGCCTTATCCTGTGTATTGTCAATCTTTAGCAGTTAATCTTCATGGCAAATAAATGCCTGGCTGATAGTGGAAGCTCAGTAAATAACTGGTAAAAGGGAAAGAGAACTGCAGGCATGGTGATACATAACCAGTCCTAACAAATGGGGAGGCTAAGACAGGAAGAGTACAAGTTTGAGGACAGCCCTAGGTAACTTAAATGAGACTCTGTCTCAAAATAAAAAGAGGGTGATGTAGCTTAACGGTAAAGTTCTGGGTTAAATACCCACTACTGAAAAATATTGTGATCTTCTTTGTTCTTAAATTGTTTCTAAAATTCCTAATTATTTTTTTGCTACTGAAATCGTTTTCTGACTTTTTAAAAATTAATGGTGGCTAAGTGTGTTTATGTATTTTTATGGTATTCATTAGTGAATATATAAATCTTAACAATAACATTGAATATTAAAATTCTTTTGTTTCATCAGAATAATTTAGTTAATAATATACCAGGATTCTTCTATTCATAAGTATGTTCTGATTACAGATTACTAGATTTGGTTATTCATCCTATCCCCCGACCTTCTCAACCTTTGGGGTTTATTCAGCAAAGCCCCACAAGATCTCCTTTATGCCTACTATCCAGTTCTTTGCCATTTGGTTCACAGTCAAAAGAATCACATCAGAATACCTCCAAGTCTGCAGAATTACATTTACTTGAGACTCCTCTTGTAGTTAAGGTTAGTATTATGTCCCTAGCATTCATAGTAAAGCAAGAGTGTTCTTAGTTTCAAATAGCACAGAGAAAATGAGCTATTTGTAACTGAATAGTCAATAGCTGTTTTTCACTTTAATTTTCATGACTGTCTTTCCAAAATACTTGCTGTACTTTTGCATCTTCTTAAACTGGGTTGATTAAATTTAATAATAATGATCACATTGTCTTGAATATTATACAAGGCTCTGAATGGTTATTATAAATTGGCCTTTGTCCTTTTCAAAATAATTTTAAGCTTTTGATTTTTATATATGTTGATATAATTTTGCTGATACTATGCACTTATTTTTTCCTTCTGTTAAATAATTTTTAGTTTTTACATTTTTAAGAAATTTTTCTGACCATGAACTATTCCTACTCCTAGTTTATTAGTGTCTAAATAACCTTTTCCTCCCTCCTTTCTGATAAATTATTATTGAGAAAACAACAAAACTAAACTTGTGATAACTTGTAACAATAATCTTTTCGTTTTCAAAGTATTTTCATATGTTATCTCCTTGCTCCTTGTTCAGTATTCTATATTGAATCCTAGAAGCTTTCTTATTTTTGTTGTTTCTGGGTTCTCTTTCTAGAGATCAGTAAAGCTAGAAAATTCTTATTTTTCAAATTGAATGAAAGATAACTAAGTGCTATTTCTAAAATAGTTATTAAAAGAAGGTTGATAGGATTTTTAGCTTCCTGACACAATCCAGTATTGTATTTCTAATCTTTTCATCTGTCCAAAAATAAAAACTGGTTTGTATTTTCTCCAGCTAAGTTCAAAAAATTCAAGTGAAATTATATTAGGGAATGATTTTGTTCGTCTTGCTAAAAGAGTATTTAGTTATAACAATCTTATAATGTGTCTAACAGCACTCATTAGTGGGATTCAGTAATCTGGTTACTGGGTCTTTAGTGGATAAATTAAGTGAAGGAATTATTTCTACTAAATTAAGTGCTAATTTTGAATTATATGTATTCATTATTACTAAATCTAATGAGACTATCACCACAATTGTCACTCAAATGCCCAAGTAAATACTTACGTAAATGCCTTTTATAAACACTAATGGAATTCCATTTGTTCTTTGTTTTAGAAAGCTAAAAGTTTGGTTATGTCAGTTGCTTCTTCTGGATTTGCCGAGTTTACTCCTCAATCTATCCTAAGGTCTGGCCTTCGAACACCTTTAGCAACTCCCTCTACATCACCTGGAAGGTCTCTTACTCCTCCTTTGCGACTTAAAGAAACTAAAATTTCATTCATGGAAGAAGAAATGAACACAAAATGGACTATTGCAGTAAGTTTGATTATAATAGGGAAAAAAGACTCAAAGATTGTATTAGCTCTTACAAGTAAAAAGTGTGGTAAATCAATTTAAATAACCTCACTATGGATTTTTATATGCAGTTTTATAGATTGACTTGAATTTACAAAACAATTCTGAAGAAAACATGAGGGCAATGGCTAAGCCTTTTACAGATGAAAAAACAAAATTGGGCTTAAAAGTACCAAGTGAATTGTATATATTGGTGGCAGAAATAGCACTAGAATTCAGACCTCCTAAGTCTTAGTCTGTGGGCTTTTTTAAAAAGTTTTGTTTATTCTGTGTAGTATTTCTTAAGTTCCTATTTGGTTGTTAACAGCCTGCAGATAACAGTAACCCAGAAGCATTTATCACTGCATCTTTTCATAAATGTGGAGTTCCAGCAGAAAATGAATGGCCGAAGAGCAAAGAGGAAACCATTCCTTTTCTTGTAAATAGCTCAGAAAAGGACCCTCAAGAAATGGATACAGGGTCACTGGACGCATCCTCACAAAGTTTGGAGAAACTAGATGTGAGCAAAGAAAGCAATGCTTCAACCAGATCAGACCAGACCACCTTAGAATATCAAGATGCACCATCACCAGAAGAGTTTGAAGATATTTTCTTGTCCTCCCAGTCAGGAGAGTCTTCCACTGAACTAAATACTAATTTAACTGAGCAAATCAAGAAAGATGAAGATAAAGATGTGTTTGAGTCACAAGTAATTCCTCCAGATGAGGAAAAACAGATGGGTAAGAACTCATTTCCACATATTAAAAATTGCCATTGATAGGGCTGGGGATATGGCTCAAGTAGTAACACACTCGCTTGGCATTCGTGAGGCACTGGGTTTGATCCTCAGCACCACATAAAAATAAAATAAAGATATTGTGTCCACCTAAAGCTAAAAAATATTTTTTAAAAAATTGCCATTGATACTCCTTAAAAAATTCTTCTTTAGTGCATTATAGTAAAACCATTGAGGTTTTCAATTTAGTCTCCAAAATTCTCCCTCCCTCTTTCCTCCCTCTGCTTTCCTGATCTTGTATGTATTATTATTTTAAAAAATTTGTCCATTATTCATAAAGGTTAATTCATTGGGGTATATTTATAAACATACATAAGAAAGTTTGGTCAGATGCCACCATTCCTCCCTTTTTCATATCCCTTCTGCTTTCTCCTCAACCTTAATAAATTTTGTAATAGGTTTCTTTTCACCATAAGGAAAGCTTGAAGATCAAGATTAAATATTATATGTGCATGGTGTCAAAATCTTTTTCAGTTATAAGTATTGCTTACATTGTTCCATAAGTATATATGAGCTTTGAAGGGAGAGAAACTTAGTATGCTTTTTAATCTGGCCATGAAATTTGGAAAAGAATACTAATGTTTAAGGATGGAAATGCAAGGTTCAGCAGTCCGATTTAGAGAATATTCCCATAAATAATGGATGTAATAATAACTTTACAGAATAGATTGTTGCTGCAATTTTTAACTTATTCAGCAGTCTTAATTTAGGGAAATTCTGCTCACAGAGCGGGATATTGTTCTATATTCCATCCTTACTGCCAAAACAACCACAGAACAATCAAGATAAAGGCCCATGAAGTGAGTCCAATGACGTTTGGATTGTGATGTCTCTGTTACATATTATTAATTTCTCTGTTAAATTCAGGAGTCTGCTGAAGTAGTGTATGTCTAGAGATAAACATTGCTTTTTTTTTCTGTGTCATAATTTCATTAAAATGTTTAAATGATAAATATTAGAATAGAATGTTCATAGAAGAGCCAGGTATGGTAAATACCTGTAGTCGCAGCTATTTGGGAGGCTGAGGCCAGGAGTATTGCAAATTTGAGCCTTGCCCAGACAACTTAATTAGACCCTCTCTCAAAATACATTTTTTTTAAAAGGGCTTAGGAATGCACCTTGGTGGTAAAATGCTTGCCTAGCATGCATGAAGCCCTGGTTTCCATTCCCAGGACCATAATTTTTAAAAAAAGAATGTACATATGGATTGTTATGGATTGTTTCTACCCTATTGGGCAGTCCCAAGTAGAAATCTGTGTGTGTGTGTGTGTGTGTGTGTGTGTGTGTGTGTGTGTGTGTGTGTGTTGGAGTCAGAATCATAGAAGACTATACTCTAGATTACAATAGACTAAATTTGAATCCTTGCTCAACTATTTTCTAAGTATGCTTGGTGATCTGGGATAAACAGTGTTAACATTATGCTTTAGTTTTTCTGATATACCTCTTTGAATATTTTGGATTAAGTGAATTGATATATGTAGAACATTTGCAATAAATTGTACTTGTTCAGCCAAAGGTAAAAAGTTGGAGGTTAAGGGAGGCTCTTTGACTCAGAATTAGTAAAAGGAACTGCTGACAATCTGATGCCAAGGAAATAAACACAAAAGAACGAAAAAGCAGGCCTAGCAACTTCTTAAACAGTAATAGTTCAAGACCTGTGCAGTTATAAAACATTTAGCTTAAATGATATTTTTACCTGTATGATTTGTAGACACTTTGAAAGTTGCAGAGGAGACCCTTTCAGGATCAAATAACTTAAGCTCCACTGAAGGAACCAAAGCATCACTTTGTGTGCCATCAATCCATGAAGGGTAAGTTTATGAAGACAGTTTCAAATATTTTTCCAAAGAAGTTTAATGAAATTATGAACCCATGGCAAAATATTCTTCATGTATTAGAGATCATTTAGATTTTTGACATTCCCATCTTGAATAATTGCCTGTATTCCTAGTTGATTTATAGTTGTGATATTCAGTTACCATGAAATAAATCTTAATACTACTAGACATTTCTATAATATAGAGACCTAGTGAGTTGAGGCATATTAATATTCTTTGACTCTTTCTGTTGAAGACCAAAAGTTCATTCACAACTATGGTATTAGTCTATGTGCTTCCTTTTTTTAGTAGTTTCAGGATGATTAGGCACAGGACTCCTATAAAACCAGAGTGGAACATAGGAGAGATGGCTGAGAGAAATTTTTTTCCTTACAATCCTATAAAGTTTTTTGATAACTAATTAAAATATTATGCTGTCAAATAATTTCATTGACAGAAAAGGCCATGCATTAGGTGATATTCATAGTGCTTGCTGTTCAAAACAGGATTGGTAAAATGGTACCAATTCCCATACAGTTTATCATCTATTATAAGAAGCTTATATTAGAATGTAAATCAGTGTACTGCTTCCTTTATTGAAAGTCAACTGAACTGATCCATATGAAATAATTAGTTCACCTGGCAAAATGCTCTTTTCCTTCATTTCACGACTAAAGACAAGATTAAGATTGTATGTCAGCATTTGTAGTAGTGCTGTTGTAGAGGATACAAAAAAGTGGCAGCTTCAATTATTAAGAGGTAGTAAAGGTTATGTAGTAAAATAACTCATCTGAAATGTGATAATTTAAAACACTGCTCTCTATAAGTAAATAATGAGCAACTTCACAAACCATTTGCAACATTCAGGAACACAATAGTCACCTGAAAGGTCAAACTTGGTCACCTACTTCATTTCTGAGAAAACATCACATTTGATGGCTGGAATTTACCCAGACCTTTATTGGAAATGTGGAATAAAGGACTATCCAATTATTTTATTGTTTTAGTGTTTTTTAAACTTTAATGAAAACAAATGTTATTTATTACAATGGATTTGATAGGTAATTGCATCAGTCATAAAACAAAGCATTCACATGAGAAAAGGTTTCATTGAAAAACTAGGTGAATATTCAACATCTTGGCAGAGCTCTAGTTCTTTTCTAAATAATGTTTAATATTTTGTGGTGATTTATTGTTCTCTTATCCTTGCTACAAGCATTGTGGTTGAGGAAGTCTTATATCCATGTGTACATACTTCAAATACATTATTCTCTATTTTAAAAACCAGCCTAATTGGATTTTAGGAAAGGGTCAGCTCAGAATATGAAGGCTGTCAGCATATTCTGAAACTTATTTTTATCATGTGTGTTAATACAGGTTTCAATGGTCTCCCATTATAAGTCTTTTTACCCTGTTTTTCCAATTTTAAAATATTGAACCTGATCCTACTGTGTATATAGGAAATGTTCCATAATACTTGACAGGCTTATTTGAAGAACATGGCCACAATTATTTAAAAAATTAGCCAAAGTGTAATTTATACTGACACGCATTTCAATAGATTTATTTGTACTCTGATGTCATGTCATTGTCACTGAAAAAGTAAAATAATAGAAAGTAAGGAAAACCAAGTATAGCATTATTTGTTTATAAATTCACTTGCATATTTTATAATATTCAAAATGAGTTTGGTGATTTCTTTGAACCTTGATTTTCATCAGCAGAATAACAGAGGCAGTAGGACAAAGCAGGTAGAGAAGGTGGGATATTTATACATGCTAAAGTATACATTTCTATTTCTAAAGGAAAATCCTCACCCCAAAGTCCAAGATACCAGTGTTGGATAAAGGATTAATGTCTGTTGAAGCCTACAACTCTACGATTAGAGCAGACAACAATGAATGTATGTGTTCATTTGATTGTTTCATTTTATTTCTTCTCTCATTTCTACCACTCTTTTTGATTTGCTTCCCTAGAATAAAGGCATTCTAAGGAGATATGTCAGCTATCAAAACAATAGGTTGCTTGTAAGGCATTTAGGAACATGAAAGAATAAGTATAATTCATTGAATTTTTTTTCCCCACAGTTAACCCTGTTTTGGGGTGTGGGACACCTACTCTCAGACACTGTATTATACAGAGGTGAAGCTACTTTCTTTGGTAACCTTATAGCTTTTCACACATGTTATCTCATTTAATCTTCATGACACCATGTGAGGTGTAATTATCTGACTCAAAAGTCCTTTGCCCTTAACTATAAATTTGTTTTTCTCTATTTTTTGTCTGATAAATACTAACAATATAAGACGGAAATATTAATAGTATTCATTTCGTAGTCAGGATTAAACCAGATGTGTGAAAAGATTTATTTCATAGTTGTCAGAATTAAGCCAGATGTGTGGAAAGTATTTAGAATAATGCTTGGCACTTAATAAAAGCTGTTCCTATAAATTGTTAATTTACTTAATTTGTTATATATGACAGCAGATTGTAATTCATTTCATATTACACATATAGAGTGCATTTTTTCAAGTCTCTGGTTGTATACAAAGTATTTTCACACCATTCTTGTCTTCACACTTGTATTAGGGTAATGATGTCCAACTCATTCCACCATCATTCCTACCCCCATGCCTGCTCCCTTCCTCACCCTACCCTTTATCCTAGCTAAAGTTTCTCCATTACCCCCTGTAGCCATGAGTCAGCATTCTCATATCAAAGAATGTTTTATTCAGCCTTTGGTTTTTGGGGATTAGCTTACTTAGCATTATATCTCCAACTCCATCCATTTCCCTGCAAATGCCATGATTTTCTTCTTTTTAAATGATGTGTGTAATATTGCATTGTGTATATATACCAAAGTTTGCTTTGCCTATCCCTTCATCTACTGAAGGGCATCTGGGTTGGTTCCACAAAGATAGCTATTGTGAATTGTGCTGCTCTAAACATGGATGTGGCTGTGTCCCTGTAGTATACTGTTTTTAAGTCCTTTGGGTATAGACCGAGGAGTGGGATAGCTGGGTCAAAAGATGGTTCCATTCCCAGTTTTCCAAGGAGTCTCCATACTGCTTTTCATACTGGCTGCACCAATTTGCAGTCCCACCAGCAATGTATGAGAGTGCCTTTTCCCCCACACCCTAGCCAACACTTCTTTTTGTTTGTATTCTTGATATTTCACTCCAGTCCATTCAGACTGGAGTGAAATGAAGTCTTAGAGTAATTTTGATTTGCTTTTCTTTAATAGCTAGAGATGTTGAACATTTTTTTCATATGTTTGTTGATTTGATTATATATCCTCTGTTCAATTTCTTGGCCCATTTGTTGATTGGGTTATTTGTGGGGTTTTTTTTTTTTTTTGTTTTTTTTTGGTGTTAAGGTTTTTGGGTGCTTTATAGATTAGTGCTGTATCTGATGTGCTTGTGGTAGAAATTTGCTCCCATTCTGTAGGTTCTCTACTCACCTCACTGATTGTTTCTTTTCCTGAGAAGAAGCTTTTTAGTTTGAATCCATTCCATTTATTAATTCTTGGTTTTAATTCTTGCGCAATAGCAGTCTTATTAAGGAAGTTGAGGCTTAATCTGACATGGAGGAAATTTGGGCCTACTTTTCCTTCCATTAGGCGCAAGGTCTCTGGTTTAATTCCTAGGTCCTTGATTCACTTTGAGTTGAGTTTTGTGCATGGTAAAAGATATAGGTTTAATTTCATTTTGTTACGTGTGGATTTCCAATTTTCCCAGAACCATTTGTTGAAGAGGCTGTCTTTTCTCCAATTTATGTTTTTGATGCCTTTGTCTTATGTGAGATAACTGTAATTATGTGGGTTTGTCTCTGTGTCCTCTATTTTGTACCATTGGTTTACAGGTCTGTTTTGGGGCTGATTATTATTTTTTTTTTCTTATTTTTTTGTTTCACTGTTTTGTTTCTGTAGGCCTATACTTGGGTATATATCTTCAAGACAATCTATGTCAGAATTTCTGTTGGATAGACATGGACCTACTAGGTCAAAGAATATTCAGATTTCTAATATTATTATTTTCTGCTATTTTCATATGTTGATGAGTGAAAAAGTACCTATTTTCCCATGCCTTTTTGCCAAACTGATAGGTGGGAAATATCTTCATTTTATTTTACAGCATTTGCCTATTAGGGATAATAAGCTTTTTATCTATTAAAAGTATGAATATTTTTTCTGGTTTGCCTTTTTTTAAATCTTTTTACCTTTTTATTGATTTGTATTCATCATTAAAAATGATTTTTAGTGGGTTGAGGTTGTGGCTCAGAGGTAGAGTGCCTGCCTAGCATGTGTGAGGCACTGGGTTCAATTCTTAGTACCACATAAAAATAAAGACATTGTGTTGACTTGTAACTAAGAAATAAATATTTTTTTAAAGGATTTTTTTAGTTAGGTTGGAGACATCTTTTCTCCTTGAGGTTAGTGTTTTGCGACATTCACAAATGCTAAACCTAAATATAACCTATGAGTATTAGTGACATGTAAACATTTGGTGAAAAGAAAAAATGAAAGGAATATTTTTGTGAGCCCCTTCACCTAATTTTGAAAAGTGGTAAGGTACATTTGTGTTCATTTGTATGCTTTCTGCCAAAAGAAAGCCATGTCAAAATCCAGATTGCATGTCCCTAGTATAATTCTGCACTGGTTTAACAAAGATAGCTAGTTGTCTTATAATCACTAGGTAATACATAATTTTCAAAATAATGAACACTTTAAGTTCCTCCAGGAATTTGTCATTATATTAAACTGTCAGAATAAGGGTAGGAATTACAGTCCAATGGAAGAAAACAATGTTGCCAGTTTTAAATGTGTAATTTATATTATGTATATGTATTATTTCAACTGAATGTGTATTATCCTGGAAAAAAGTGGATTTGCCTTTTAAAAAGACCTTTCCTTTTTAAGATCTTAGACTTTTTAAATTAATTTTTCAAGTGAGGTATATAGCTTTTTCCATTGTGTTTCCTTTGTTAATAACATGATTTTCAATTTAAAATGTAAAAACCTTAACTCTTTCCCCCTACCCCCCAACAGCAGTGGCCAGTAACCTTGGTGATAGTGGAAGCTCTGGGCTCATCACATCTGAAAGTCCTGTTATCTCTGAACATACCTTAAAAGAAGATCGTGAACTAGAAATTGATGTACTAAAAGAAAGTGTTGACATACCAGAAGAGAAGCTACCAATTCCTGACAGTTCTCCTGACACTCAAGAAATTCATGTAAAAAAAATTAACTTTTCACTTTTTTTGTCAGTCTTTTAGTTTTGGTTTAGTTAGGTTTCAAGATATGATAGTTCAAATTTAATGTATTCATTTAGTTGACTGCTGTATTAAAATCTAAAAATTTGTGCTAATTAAATACATTAATATTTTGCAGAATAAAAGAACACGTCCTTAAAGAAATTGGTTTTCATGAAAACCAATTTTCTGTTTAAAAAAAAAAGTCATGATTTAATTTTTACTTATATGCTTCAAATGAAAGGCTTTTTTAGCCAGAAGAAAACATACAATGGCTACTCCAGAGACAATAAGACTATTGAGAAGCCTATATATGAAAATGAATAGATACAATTAAACAGGATACCCCTACCTTAAGCATATTTTGAGAGGATGATATTTACCTGGGTGATATTCGATTTCTGAACAACTCCAAAAAACATTTTTTATACTTAATATGTTTTATGGTTTTTCTATGATTTGACCACATTTTTATATGATAAGAGGAAAAACTCAATTATGTATAGAAATGTGTATGGAGTTTGGGTATAAGTGTTATGAGTATCTATATTTATCTTTATGAGTGCTGTGAAATAGATGGCTAAAGTCCCTATTCCTTTAGTTGTGAAACAATAAAAATGTGGGCATGGTGTAAATGGGAATCCTCACTTTTAGGCTGTTTCCAATCTCATCTCAATGTTTGGGGAATGGGAAAATGTCATTGTCTAGGTGGGTGGTAATGTTCTACCTTCTTGGTCAGGAGATCTCTCTGTTACTCTCTACCTCCTCCTTTTTCTCCCCTTCCCTTACCAAAAGGTAAATGCAAGGACCATTCCTTCTTCCACCAAACCCTTGCAAGAGAGGTACTGAACTTGAAAGCCTTAGGAATTTCATGGTTTATGCAGCCCCAGCAAAGGGAAGAGGATTGAGTCTAGCCCAAGGGAGCTTATGTAGGTGAATTGTTCTTCAACCTTACGGGGATCATGCTGTTTAGAAAAGTGTGGATAGTTAGGTAATTTGGGGATTTTCATTAAAATATAGTTTGGGGGTTTTCTGTTGAGTAAGAGTAGAAAAAATCCTTAATTTTCATAATAGTCTCATAATAATTTTCAATTTTTTGTTTATACTGTCATAGCTAGGGAAATGTGGAATTTCTAGTTTAATTACAGTCATAGTCTCTGAATATAGTTGTTTTTGACTGAATTCTCATTTAGGCCTGAATTTTTAAATGAATATATATAAAGTAAACCTTATAGTATGTGCCAAATGTCAAATGTAGCATTATTTTGAAAAAATGCATACACCAAAAGTAAATGGTCATTAAAAACCTTTGTGCTTTAGGCTAAAATAGATTTTTAAATTTTTTAACTGGTCTCTTATCTTTAATTCATTTTAGGTAATTGGACATGAAAAGCTTGAAGTTCAAAATTCAGGAGAAGAGGCCAGAAATCTTTCATTTAACGAGTTATATCCCTCAGGAACTCTTAAGCTTCAATATAATTTTGATACTATTGAGCAACAGTTTTGTGACTTACCTGATAATAAAGACTCTGCTGAATGTGACATTGCTGAAGTAGATGGGGAACTTTTTGTGGCCCAGAGCAACTTTACCTTGATATTGGAAGGTGAAGAAGGAGAAGTTGAGACAGGTGATTCTGCAACACCTAATGTGTTACCTAAAGCAACTAACATAGCATCCAAGGAAAAACTTGTATACAGTGTGGAACATGATGATCATGGACATGTTGCAGATTTTCCATCTATCATAACTAGTGATCAAGAATCCCAAAAGGTAGAGACTTTACCATATGTGCCTGAACCCATTAAAGTAGCAATTGCAGAAAATTTATTAGGTGTGATTAAAGATACGAGAAGTAAAGAAATTACTTCAGATGTAATGGAACAGTCTGTTCATGAAAGCATACCTTTAATAAGCCAGAAGGTAATGTGTTCTACCAAATTAGTCAAACCTGTGATAAAGACTTTTCAGGAAACAAGTACCATGACTATAAATGTTAGCCAGGGTGATGACATGGTTTCCTCTAGAACACGCATGAGAAAGAGAGTCCAAAACCTGAGTATCACTACAGCAGGGCAAGAGTCAGCAGATTTTGCTACTCCCAAGATGCTAGGGCCACAATCTATAAAGAAAACTAGAAAAGCAAAAGATATTTCTGAGGTTTCTGAAAGTGCCTATTCTGATATCAAAGGAAAATCTCAGAATCAGCAAATACCTCAAAATTCTATTAGGAGAGGAAGGAAGAAAAAAGAAACTAATCAAGATACATTAGATAATATTGATTCTGTGGAACAAGAATTGCAGGTTACTTCAGGTAGGGAACTAAAAAGGTTAAAGTCACCTCAGCTTTTGGAACCAGCAACTGAAGAAATTTCTTTTAGAAAAGAAGTTAAGCTTTCATCTGTTACAAAAAGGACTCTTAGAAAAACTAAAAAATCTATAGAAAATCAGGAAAGTGTTGAAATTAATGTTAGTAAAGTAGCAAGTCCTAGCAAGACTGTCAAGAAAAAGCTGAGAAATGCTAATACAGAAGCCTCTGAAAATATGCAAGAGGGGAAATCCAATGACCAACTGCCTATTAAACGTAGTAGAAGGATCAGAGAGAAACAAGTTACTATGTCAGATAAGATAGAAGAGTCTAAACTTGATTCCTCCCAATTGATTGTTCAAGCAGAATTTGATTTGCCTGCCACAACTAGGAAACGTGGTAGACCAAGGAAAATAAATCCATCAGAAAATGTTGGATCTAAGACTGTTAAGGAAGAGAGAAGTCCCAAGAAGAGAGTTCTTAGCATCCGAAGATCTTCAAGGAATACCTCAGCTAGAAATGAAAATATTGATGTTGGAAAACCAGTTTTAGAAAAAACCATTCTAGTGCCAAATGAGGAACTTGTTTTGGTGACAAGCTCTAAGAAAAAACTTACCAAGAAGACTGAAAATCAATGTCAGAAAAGTTCATTACACTCTGTATCAGATGAAATGACACATAAACAACCAAATAACCAAGAAGAAAGATTACTTGCCACCTCAACTTTTGCTAAATCTTCTCGTAGTACAAGGACCAGGTCTAGCAAGGCCATCTTGTTACCAGATCTTTCTGAACCAAAAAATGAGCCTTTATTTTCTCCTCCTGCAGCAGAGGTACCAAGGAAAGTGAAAGGTACTTTTATTTTTATTCATATTTTATATATCATGCAGAATCTTCAACCTAAAATTTGTTTAAAAGCACTATGTGGTTTGATTTGGCTTAAAGCAAAGATTTCATGTTTCCAAATTTGTTTTGAAATTTCAAGGATTCTGTATGATTTAGTATGCTTTTTTCTTTTTTTTCCTTTCTTTTTTTAATCCTATAACTTACCTGACAATAGTATTTTTCTTTCTTTTTGGCGGGGGAGGGGTGGTACTAGGGATTAAACCCAGGGACATTTAACCACCAAGCCACATCTCCAGGCCTTTTTAATATTTACTAGCAGCAGGATCTGGCTGAGTTGCTTAGGGACTTGCTAAATTGCTGAGGCTCACTGGGATTACAGGTGTGCACCTCCGTACCCAGCTTATAGTGTTTATTTCTTCGAAATAGCATTAGAATAGTGTTTCTCTTTATTCTGTCCTTATATCCCAATGACTTAATTTTGATTTCTCTCCAAATAGAATCAGCTCTTTAAATTGAAGAACTGAGGCCATTGGCTTTATGTCCCAATGATATCCACAAACACTATCCCCCTCCCCACCCCAGGTACTGGGTATCAAACCCATGACCTTGCACATGATAGGCAAGTGGTTTACCTTTATACTACATTCCCAGCCCTTTTTATATCTCCAGTATTTACTATGCTGATGAAACTTTAAAATGCATTGTAATTTTGCAGTCACATATTCGTCATAAGCCCAGGAAAGCAACTTTCCCATATAATTGACAATTTGTCCTCAAAATGATTTGTAGCCAGGCATAGTGGTGCATACCTATAATCTCAGTGGCTCAGGAGCTTGAGGCAGGAAGAACAAGAGTTCAAAGCCAGCCTCAGCAAAAGTGAGTGGTACTCAGTGAGATCCTGTTTCTAAATAAAAATACAAAATAGGGCTGGGATGTGGCTCAGTGATTGAGTGCCCCCAAGTTCAGACCCCAGTACCCCAAAAATAGATTAGAATAGATTGGATTAGATTAGATAGAAAGAAAATAGTAAAGTCTGATCTATGAGAATATGTGGAAGGAACCAGTAGATAAAGGCTGAATATTTTTGTACATGATATTAAACTTTGTTTCCTTACTGCTTTGAAGTAGTTGGGGAAGTTTCTGAGAAGATGATTCCAGAAGCAGAAAGGATTAAAACTAACAGATTGGGGCTGGGGTTGGGCTGGGCTGTATCTTAGTGGCAGAGCACTTGTCTAGCATGTGTGAGGCATTGGGTTTGATCCTGCTATCACAAGTTAAAAAAAAAAAAAAAAAATTCTTTTTAATTAAAAAACTAATGGATTACGCAATTTTGTACCTGCCTTTTATGTCATATTTTTATTATAACATTATTTAGTTGATTTTTTAAATAAAGGTAAACATTTGTTTTACCTAAATGATACTGAGATTCTCCCCATACCCTATCCCTCATGATTTTTCTTGTCCTAACTTGGTCATTAAGGGGTACCTACCTGTGTTCTCTATTTTGGGATGTTTGCATCTTTGTAATGTGCATCATTTGTTCTAAGCTTCTTGTTGGATACATACAGATACATTTTTTCCCCCCAACTTTTCTTTAGCTGCAAAAATAGAGGCTCCTGCACAGTTGAAAGAATTAGTTTCAGACTTATCTTCTCAGTTTGTATTCTCACCTCCTGCTTTGAGGACCAGACGAAAGAATACATCCAGTGCATCCAAGCTTGTAGATGAACTGGTAAGGAATATAGGATTTTGTGTGTTTGTTTAAACATACTTTTTATTTTTAAAATATTTTAAAGGTAGCAGCCATTGTTGGTAAAAACCCGAAACCATCATGTCTCTACTCTTGAAGATCCTACTTTTAAGACAGATCTTTGATGTTGCTGATAATATATTACTTACTGGCAGCTGTAATTTAAATTACCTTTTGGGAGGTCATCAGAATTATTTGGGTTTGTTTACCTATGATATAGGTCCTTGAGCCCCTAATGTGTCATTAAAGAATTTATTTCAGAGTTAATTCAATGGCATAGTTACACATTACCCTAGAGTGGAAATTCTTTAGGGATTGTGATTCCTTTATATATATGAATGTTAATTTATAGACATTTATTGAATTATCTGCCATTAATTGGTTATTACACAAAAATAACTCAGCTCACAGTTGAATGAAATATACAGTTGAAGAGGCAAAAACAATAAGTATTTCATTGCTTGATCAGAATCATTTATGCAGGGCTGGGATTGTGGCTCAGCGATAGAGTGCTCGCCTATCGTGTGCGAGGCCCTGTGTTCAATCCTCAGCACCACATAGATGGATGGACGGGTGGATGGATGGATGGATGGATAGATAGATAGATATTGTTTCCAACTAAAAATAAATATTAAAAAAAAGAATCATTTATACCCAAGTATCTCTGTAGACTGAGGGCAGAAGAGACAGGCATTCCTGGACCAAGAAGACAGAAGATGTACAGAATGCATGGCAGGGGTGGGTAGGCTGGGAACATTCGTTCACAATAGTCATGTTTGTATATTAGATCATTTTTGTGAAAGATGAATTCTAGGCAGGAAAAAAAATTGTTGGCAGCCTAATCCCTAAAAGATGAAGATCCTGGATTTGGGGACCTAAGCAGTAGGAAGGGCAATTGTCAGTTTCCACTGGAAATAGAAACATTGAAAAGAAAATTTGGAGCATAGTTGACTTGGGAGTGAGGAATAAAGAGCAGCAATCTTAGCCAGAGTTTCTACTGAAGAACAGAAGGAGTCAGTTTTGGACTGGATAAATTTGAATTTATTTGCAGTGTTTGGCTATGTTCTTTGACTCTTTGATAAAAAACTGTTTAGATTTCAAATGTTTAATTACTTAGGATTTATCTCTGTAAAATTTCAACCCATAGGAAGATGATACTAAATCAGGAGAAACTATGGTAGAGCAAAAAGTGAAAAGAATCAGGATTGCAAAAAGAAAACAAGCAAACAAGTAAGTATGACTTTCCATTCTATAATATCTAACCATTTGTTTCTTCAAGTTACAGCTAAGAAAAGTCTTATTTAAAAGGGGAAATTATTACTTGCCTAGCATGTTGTAAGGCCCTCAATCCTTAGCACCATATAAATAAATAAAGGTATTGCGTCCATCTACAACTAAAAAAAAAATCTTAAAAATAAACTAAAAGGGAAATTATGACTGGGGAATGTAGCTCAGTGGTAGAGCACTAATGGACAAAATGCTCTGGATTTGATTCCCAACATGGCAAAAAAGGCAAATTCTTATTATGGTCATTTCTAGCATCGACTGATTTTGCTGTTGAACAAGTGATCTCCACAAAAGTCTTCACACTTTTTAAAGAAGGGTGATGGGGCTGAGGTTGTGGCCCAGAGGAAGAGCATTTGCCTAGTATGCGTGAGGCATTGGATTCAGTCCTCAGCACCATATAAAAATAAGATTGTGTATACCTTTAACTAAAAAAATAATAAATATTTTTTAAAAAATAATAAAGGTGATGGAGGTAGTTTAGTTCTCAGTTGTTCTTCCTTTTTGTAGTGGATTGGGAAGGAAGTGGATGGTTCACCTTTCCACTAGTAAAGATATTTTTAGTATTAGTAAATAATTGTAAACTTTTAAATCCTGCCATTATTTCACTAACAATAAAAAAAAAACTACATCTGTGGGGAAATTACTCCATTTCAGATTCATTAAAGGTGTCAATTCATTTTCTTTCAAAACTGATTTAATGAGACTATAATCAATAACATTATTTACTTGTAAATGTGCTTTGAACATACTTGACAAACTCCTTCATGTTTGCGAAATTATACATACATTTGCCAGTTGCTGGTGTTTAAGAACTGCTTTCTCTCATAGGCTGTCTGGGCCTGCTAGGCCCTCATCCTACAGATGACTTCTAAGACTTGGTTCACTTATCCTTGTAACCCAGCAGTATTTATTAATGCATGTGAAAAATTAAGGAAAAATTTAGCAGTGATAGTTTTAAAATAAAAGTACAACCTTAACTCTGCCTCTAATTATCTTACATGACTTTTAAAGCTGTACTTCACTTTCTCTTGAATCCATTACCTTTCTTGGAAAATGAAAGCATTTGGTTAGCTATCTTTGAGTGATGAGAAACCAGTTATTTTTGTTACTTCATGCATTTATTCTTAATTTATTCTTTCTTTCAGAAATACAGAAGAAGAAAGTTCTTGGTCACCTCCTCCAGTAAAAATTAGGCTGATTTCTCCTTTGGCAAGCCCAATTGAAGAAGTAAAGAGCAAACCAAGAAAAACTGCAGAAGTTAAAGGAAAAACTCTTGGAAGGGGCAGAAAGAAACCATCCTCCTTTCCAAAGCAAGTTTTACGCAGAAAAATGCTATAATTTTTTTCCAAGATTCTAATGTACACCTGTTTGTAAAGTCATCAAAATTGTGTGGATTATTAAAAATTATCCAATTTGGAAGAAAATAATTTATATAAACTACTGTAAATTTTTGTAAATAGAATGTCTTTAGTAAGTAAAGTAACTCCATACGGAGTGTGATTCTTTTAGTTCAGGTGTTTTTTCTATTTTATATTAAGACTTCATACATTTATATAATATGTAAATATGGCTTCTTATTGGAATGTTAAATAAAATGTATACTTAACAGTAGTTTGTGTCTGTTAGATTTTTGAAAGGGAATTTTTGTCTTAATGATTTTTATATGCTAGTAGGCATTTGTCCCATTTTTCTCTCTATAGTTAAAATACTAGACCAATCTTAAAATGAGGGTGATTGAACTATTATTTTTTAAAGTTGTTATTTTCTAACTTATGCACTTTGATTTTGTGATTAAGATTTCTAATCATAATGTGTACTTTTATTTGGTTTTGCCTGTTACTATGCTGAAATTGAATTATGGGCATGTAATTTTGCTGCCTTTTTGTAGTTTCACAAATTTTGTGTAATCTACCTACCTCAAATGAGTAGTTTTCCAAGTAATGCATTGTGGTTAACTATAATGTTGGCATTTCTTGTTCAGCAAGCTTAAGGCTATTTATCTTTAATGTCTCTTAATTCAGAGACTTATTACCCAGGTTAGATTGACCGGTTCACTGCTTATTAGCAACCTCATGAAAAGATTTGAGAAGAAAATGTAAAATAAATCTTTTACCAATATTTAGTACACCTTGTGTGTGCCTAATATTGATACGGGGAGAAGTTTGGATACATTTTATAATATTCTTGCTATAAAGAAACTTACTGAATCACAGAATTCCCTTAATATTCAGGATTTAAAACTGGCAAATTATCATAGGATCTCAGGCACAGATTGAGAATGGGAAGAGATGAGTAGATAAAGAACAAGAAAAAATGAAAGCACCCCTTTTTCTGCAGTAAGACTTTGTGCAATGAAGTGATGATACTTGATGCAGGCCATAAATTTCATCAATAAATAAGTGTTGTAAAATAATTTATAGTAGGTAATTGATAGTATGTAATGAATGGACCATTAATAATTGATGATCTGGAAACAAACTGCCTTTGTCAGCTAAGCTTTTAATGTTTTAGTATGAAGCATAGCAGTGTGGCTTTTCTACATTATTTTTCTACCAAATAACAGTATGGACAATGAGAAAATGATGAAAATGCCTCTGCCAATTAGCGACCGTGTGATAGTAGCAGTACGAGTGCGGCCATTTAGTCAGGTTAGTGGTAAATGTCACATTGCCTTTTTGAAAATTTAACTGATTTTGATTTTATTAATTTTTTAATGATAATTACAAAACTTATATTTAAGCTGCTTGTCATTTATGAAATATTAAACTTATTTAAATGAATTTGTTAATAAAGATCTAAATATGATTTAGTAAGCACTTAATTTTATTCCTTTGCACAAGTAGCACAATAAAAAAATTGATAAAAAGATATACTGTCAAGGTAATATTTTTTAAACCAATGCAATTTGGTAAACATAACCATATTATACTGTTTTTAATAAATGTACTCCCCCCATAAAAGATTTTACACAAATTGCCAATTCTAAATGAACTCTGTTATAATGAATTTATGCATAAATGTATTTTTATATTGCTTTTCACCAAAACACTGCTAACAACATTTTTAGGGTAGTTCATCAGTTATACTCTATAGAAACCATATATAGCAACCATATATCTGTATCAATGCATTGGTTAAGTTCTAAGGTAATTCTGAACTGACCCACTCGGTAAACTTTTTAATCAGCTGCTGAGGATCAAACACCACTAGAAACTGAGAACACAAAGGAAAATCCTTTATTCTCTAGCAGCTTTCAGTTTAAGTCTAATATAAGTAAATTTACTAAATAATCTGATTCAGTAAGATACTTACTGTCATAATAGTAAAGAAATAATATACCCAGAAAAAGATTAGGTCTAGCGAATTTTGCCTGGACAGATCTTAAAAGGCTTCCTAGATATTGAATAGAAACATTTGAGATGACTATAAAGAATAAATAAAATTTGGATACAGACAGTGATACAACACACAAAGGCTTTACAGAAACTTTCTGATGGGGATACTATGTCATGCTTACCTTTGATGTGATGGGGTCTTGCCCACTTCTATAACTTACCTTTACATTCATCCATGTTGCAGAAAATATTTCAGTAGCCAAGCAGTGATATAATCAGATTACATTAAGTGTAACAACTATTGACAGCTTCTGAAGTAGCATGGTTTCTTGACAACTGATCAAACCATGCCAAAGAATTAATGACCAGTAAATTTAAATGCCATTCCTTTTCCCCCAGAAGGGAGGGGGGCCATTTTTCTAAGCTACTTAAAGCAATTCTGAAGGCACTTTTCTCACTGGCCTCTAATATTGCTACAGTAACCACTTGGAGATTTTAAATAACTAATGAAAAGGATTTATAGGAGAGGGAGTAGGTAAGTCTCACACTTTAACAACTGCAATACCTCCTACATGATCTTGGTACTCCCAGGTTGTTCTTTACCTAGCAATAAGAAAATCTGAAAGTCAGTGTCTTGTAACTCCTTGCTCAAAACCTTCCAGTTATGTAAAAATTCCATTTTACAGGTTATAAGGCCTGGTAGCATATACTGCCCAACTTTAATTCCATATCTAGTCTTCATTAGGAAATCCGAGAACCAACTTCGAGATGCCATCTTTCAAACTCTTATTGAGTAATGCAATTTGCTCTGGCAATTCAAGATTTTTAGTATAGTCAGATAATATGCAACCATCACTACAGTTTTAGAACATTTCATCGCCTATAATAAAGGTTCTTTTTGGACAACCCATAAATATTCTATTTCCCCACCCATAAACAACTACTAATCTACTCTTCCTATCAATTTCTTTCTTTTTTCTTTTTTTCTTTTTTTTTGGTACTGGGGATTGAACTCAGGGGCACTCCACCACTGAGCCACATCCCCAGCCCTATTTTGTATTTACAGACAGGGTCTCATTGAGTTGCTTAACACCTCACCATTGCTGAGGCTGGTTTTGAACTCCTGATCTTCCTGCCTCAGCCTCCCAAGCCACTGGGATTACAGGAGTGTGCCAACCGCACCCAGCCTCTGTCAATTTCTTTGTGCTGGATATTTTTGTGACTGGATGCCTCACTTTGGAGATGAGGTCTTGCTAAGTTGCACAGACTGATCTTAACTTCTGATTTCAGCCTCCTGTAGAGCTGGAAATAAAGGTGTGGGCTACCATACCCAGCTCAAATTTACATTCTTTATAAAAACAGTATTTTGTCATAGATATATCAAATTTTGCTTATCCATTTTATCAGTTGATACTCTCAATTATTTTCACCTTTTGGCTATTGGAAATAGTCCTCTAAGGAATCTTTCAGTAACTTTATGTGTGGATGTGTGTTTTCATTTCTCTTGGTTTTATGCTGTGCCATCGAATAATCAATGCCTGGTTGTTTTCCAAAGCAGCTGCATCCTTTTACATTCCCACCAGTTGTGCATGAGGGTTCCATTTCTTCACCTTTTTGCCATTACTTGGTATCTTTTTGATTATATTCATCCAAGTCAATGTGAAATGGCATGCATTCCATGATTTTTATTTGTATTTCCCTAGTGACCAGTTATTCCAAGCATTTTTTCTATGTTTTTAATGCCTATTTATCATTCTCGGGAAAATTGTCTATTCAGAGAGACTTTGCTCATTTTTTATTGGATTATCTATTTTCATTCACTTATTTATTCATTAACTCATTCTGACAGGTCTGTGTTGCCCGCTATGCTGGGCTCACATGATCCTCCTGCCTGAACCTTCCGAGTAGCTGGGAAAATAAGGATATGCTCCCACACCTGGCTCTCTTATGAACTGACCTTTATAGATTCTGGATGCATTTCTTTATCAGATAGATGATTTGTTGTATTTTTATTTTTCCCACATTTTTGGTGTTGCCCATGGAAGCAAAAGCTTTCCTGGTACTAAGGATTGAACCACTAGGGTACATTGCCACTCTTATTTTTTGAAACAGTCTTGATAAAGTTGCTAAGGCTTGGCCTTGAACTTGTGATCTTCTTATCACTATCTCCCAAGTAGCTGGGATTACAGGCCTGCACCACTGGGAGAAACAATTTTGACAAGGTTCAATTTATTTTAGTGTTTGTGTTTTGTTGGAGTTACAGATCCTTTGCCCATTCCAAGGTCATGAAAATTTGCTTTCTTTGATCCATTAGGGGATAATTTTTATATATGGTTCAAGTTCATTCTTTTGCACATGAATATCTAGTTCTGGCACTATGTCTTGAAAAGGCTATCACTATTGGATGGTTTGGATAGCCTTGTTGAGAATTAACTGAAGTGGTTAAGACAAACATGACTTCCTAGTCACTGGTCTATCTTAAGTTAATATCAAAAACCTTAGACACATTCCTGGTACCAAGGGCACCAGGGTTCCACATAACCACTCTTAATGATTTTGTTTATACTATGCTGGGAAACCTGACTAAGTTTGCTCAAGGGCAATCATAGTGATTACAAAATGGTTTTGTTTAGGATATTCTGAGAAGCTAACTTCTGAAAACTAACCAAGTTGTGCCCTTATTCGTGTGGCTCATAGCTCCCCAGGGAGGCTTTCCCAATATAGATCATTTGTCATTGTGACACCCATATGTAAGGAAGGCCTCAGTGACAGAAATGTGTTAGGCAGACAGGATTAAGTTCCCCTTCTCATATGTTTACAAATAGGGTAGACCATTGGGGCCTGAAGGTATGCACGGGAACCATGAGGCAATATATATAGCACATAATCAATACCCTGATTAGACAAGGCTGCATGAACACCAGGTCCCCTGGTGTGACTGGACTGAGAAAAAACCTGCTGTTTAAAATCTCTAACCTATAGTCTTCGAGGCCGCCTAATTCCCCTCTAAAATTATCATATAAATCCCCAGACAATAACCACCCGTTGGCAATCCTCTTTGGGACTTCTCTCCTGAGGGATCTCTGCTTTCTTTCTATTGCTTTAATAAATCACTCACCCTTCATGTCTGTGGAGCTCATTCTTTAAATTCACAGGACAAAGAACATCAGTAACATTCAGTACAAATCACCAGCAGCCTTGGCTCAGTTGCTACGAGCGGAGAGCTCGGCCCATTGGCTGCTGTGATTTTGTATTAACACTCAAACCAGCATCCATAGCAGGTTACACCTGCAGTAGTCCAGATACATGGTCTCCCGCTGCGGGATCCATCTGTACAGCAAGCATTTTTGGATATGGGCCATCCCCTACTGAAGAGATCATATGCATTGGGTGGCCACCTGGAGTGGGGAGGTGGTTTCAAAAGTAACTGAGCCTGATGCTCTCCACCACTAAAGAGTTCATAAGCTTTTGGAGAGGACATTATGATGAGGATACACATGCCACTTATTTAGAGATCTGTGCTATAACAGATTGAGGCTGATTAAAAAGGCCATCCATCCACCTTTGTAGGTAGGATAGTTCTCACTGTGACTGGTAGAGTCTTGGTCAGTGGCTCCACCTGTAGTAAGTCTCTGTATACACTGCTAGAAATTCCTTTTCTAATGAGGGATACCTAGTTTCAGCTCCCTTCCAGAGCTGTGACCAAAAATCTTGTGTCCTAGTTATTCTTTTCAGAGACCCTAACTCCAGCCATCTGCTGAGTAGATGACATCTAATTGCCTCGACATGCCTGATAGAGTGTGCCTGGGCTGTCCAAGTCTTTGCTTTCACAAGTGCCTCTCGCTGAGGAGCATCCCAATCCCTCCTGTGTGGCTCCCTTTTTAACCCACTGGTGCAGGGAGTGTGGGCATCTGAATAATGAAAGCTTCCAGTAACTCAGGAGTCCCACAAAAGCCTCTACATTCCTTCCCATATGCGGAATTGGAAGGTTTGCACGTTATCTTCTACCATGCCCCAAACCAAATGAGTCTTATCCTACCTGACCACCCCCAGGAACTTCTCGGACAGATCAGGGCCCTAAATCTGGAGATGAGTACAGGTGTTATACTCTGTCCTCTAAGAGATTTTCATCTTCACCATTAGCATGATATTATCAATAAAATGGAAGCAGGCACTATCAGCAGGGAATGAGAACAGAGTGACCCTGAATCACCACATCATAACAAATAGTTGACCATGTGGAATGTCCATTGTCTTCCTCCCAAGTGAAGACAAATTGGCTCTGGCGTCAGATTGTAAGGGAATGCTGGAAAAGGCATTAGCTAAGTCCGGGACAGCATGTGCAGGACTAAGAAACAAAGTGATTTTTTTTCCCCCAGTACCTGAGTAATATTAGGTGTTGGCAGCCTCTTTGAACAGGAGCTAAGCACGCCCCCTTCGCCTTGAGTAATGAAGGTTATTGAACTGGCATCGAATACAGTGAGAAGCAAGTGGGCCTTACCTTCACTGGGCAAGGAAGTGCAGCTCTGGGAGTGGATGTCACCCAATGAGACTGGGCTACACCCTCCTGTTTCTTGAAACACAACCCCTTGCCTTATTTGGGTGGAATATTCTATCAAATGTCTTTTTACCAATAAATACAAGGGTTTGGGGCATTCTCTCTCTCTCTCTTGCCTCCTTTGCTCCTCTTGCCCTCCAGCACAGGAGCTGACCCCTGAAGTCCCAGAACTGTCCCTGACCCTGAAAAAGGTATTTTGTGTTTGTGTGGTCTTTTCATTGCCAGCCCAACTCATGCAGAGTGACCCTGATTCCATTGCCTGCAATGGGACATGGGTGACAATTAGGCACAGATAGGAAACTGACTTTATTGAACTCACTACAGTTGACAGTCTTTCTTCAAGTCCCATCTGTCTCTCCCACCCAGACAGGGTTAGTCTCAGCACATCCACATGGCAGCTTCTATGGCCTTGTGTTGACAAGGGGTGGGAAAGCTCAATATTGCTTTTACTACTCAACCAAGGTAACTAGAAAGCAGATGTGGCATGATTAACTTCATGCCAGCACCCTCAAAAAAAAAAAAAAAAAGTTAAATGTGGGGCCGGGGTTGTGGCTCAGTGGTAGAGCGTTTGCTTCGCATGTGTGAGGCACTGGGTTCAATCCTCAGCACCACATAAAAATAAATATATTGTGTCTGTCTACAACTGAAAACAATAATTTTAAAAAAGAAAAAGATAAACATATGTCTTAGTTCCTACACAGAAATAGATCTGCAACGTCTTTTTTAATAGAATGTCCACCCCTAAAATGTTTGAGGGAAACAGGGAGATCAGTACCAAAATGGAATAGCAGGAACCCTCGTACTCTTAGATGCAACAATATGTGTTTTACTCAGTTGATCTTACCCCAGATTCATCAATAGCTTTTTCCAACCCAAAAGCATTCTGGCTTTCTATGCACTTGTTTTTAATGTTCCCAGAGGACCAGTAAGTAGTGGGTTCCACATAAAACCTCTGATTACCCCTCATATCCTGGTGTAGGGGACAGATGAGGCAAGGCACCAAAGATATCAGGAAACAGTTTTATTTGGCTCCAGCCATATTTAGAGCGCACAGCTTTTGCTGTAATCAATTAATCCCCCTGAACCCAAGTTCAGGTAGTTTCAGAACTTTATACCCAGCATGTAAGGGGAGGGACTCAGAAGTTCACATAAAAGCAGCTTTTTCTTTCACTGTTCTGGGCAAGTTAACTCTTCAAGGACAACACCTGAGAAGGGGAGAGCTTCTTTTCCCTGTTCTTTCCTCCCCCTGCCAGCTACCATGTTACCATGGAGCCCAAGTGGTAACTTCTCTTATCTTAGAAATGTAGACATCTCTGTGAAGCCCAGCTCAAGGCCAGAGGACTTGTTAAAGAATCTGCGCTTTTTTAAAATTTTAATCACATTTTGCATTTGCTAACACACTTCTACAAACTACTATACTGGATAAATGTTTGTGAAAAACTAGTAAAGGGGCTAAAGGGGCGTTCAGCACCTGGAGTGCTGATTTCTTCCAGGCCAGTGACCAAATAAAATAGAGCAACAGGAAAATAGGAAGTTTACCTACATTGAACTCTTTTGTAGAGACTTTTGCTGATAGTCCCCAAATCAATTAAGGTGAAGATTTCTGGAGAAGTTTAGTTGATATTTTCTGTGGAGGAGGGGGTGTCACTATAATCCCTCACTCTGGGGAAAAACTTGGCCCCACTCCTAATGACGAAAAGTTCAAAGCCAGCCTCAGCAACTTAGCAAGGCCCTAAGGAATTTATCAAGACCCTGTCCCAAATAAAAAATTAAAAGGGCATGGTGCAGTGACACATGCCTGTAATTCCAGTGGCTTGGGAAGCTGAGGCAGGAGGATTGCAAGTTTAAAGTCAGCCTCAGCAAAAGCAAGGTGCTAAGCAACTCGGTGAGACAATATTAAATAGGGCTGGGGATGTGGGTCAGTGGTTGAGTGTCCCTGAGTTCAGTTCAATATGCGTGTACCAAAAAAAAAAAAAAAAGGATAAATAACAGGATGGATTCCTCCCACTCCCACTTTTTATCATTAGAGGTGGATCCCTGGGTTTGGAACAGCAGTGTGCTGAATGTCACTTATCCCACTTACAAAGGAAAGGTAACATCTTGCCACTGCCAGTGGATGGTTGCTGATGCGGGCTATTTGGTTAGCCAAATAGAAAAGCAAGACTTGTGGATTGGGGGGTAGGGGTTCCACCCTCTATCATTTGAACCTCAGGTCCTTCTTCACTTCTTTCTTCCCAGGCATTCCAATTTTTTCATCCCATTCTGATTGCAAGATGATAGCTAACATAGTTCTCCTCCCACCTGCCCAAGCTACGGTATCTAGCTTGGATCTTGATCTTCCATTTTCTCAGCAAGCATCTATCATAAAGACCACTCCTTCCTACATAGAATTAGATGGCCTACTTGAGACTTCCCACCAACTTCCTTTCCCTTGACCATTTCCTTAGTCTCCTTCTGGTTTGCCAATTTTTCCAGAAAAATCTAATCCCAATGCATGAGAACTGTCCGCAAGTTCTGTCTCACTGGGAAACCAAAGAAAGAAGATAGATCCAGGATTGCACAGGATGAAATTTACTGATCCAGGGTAGTAGCAAGACCAGGGTGCCCTTCAATTTAGGTCTAAGAAAGGGAGCTATGAAGTAGCTCCTGACCAAAGTGACTTCATCCAAGCTGGGAAGAATGAGATATAACCAGTTTATTTTGAGCTAATGTCAAAGATGGCAGGCACATTCCTGGCCCCAATAGCACCAGACCTGGTCATTAATCTCCGCACATCACTTTAATAGTTTTGTTTATTTACAGTATGCTAGGAAACTTTGTAGGAAAAACCAACTAGGATTACTCAAGGGCAATCATAGCCATTATGTCTCAAGATGGCTGTGGTTGTGTCAAGCCAACTCCCCATAATTCTCAATTGAATTACATTATTAATTGTTATTGTTGTTGAGGTTGTTGTTGTTGAGGTTGTTGTTGTTGTTGTTGTTGTTTTTAGTGCTATTTACCAAATCCAGTGCCTCACACATACTAAGCAAGCACTTTACCACCAAGCCACATCCCTAGCCTTATGACATGAGCCTGCATACCTACCCTTGAGCCATTACTGCCTTAATCACTGTTGATTGGCAGTAAGCTGTGACATCAGAAAATGTGAATTCTTTTTCTTCTGTCCAATATTGTGTTAGCTATTCTTGGTCCTTCACAATTCCACATTATTTTATAATCATCTTGTTAATTTTTACAAAGTTACCAGTTGGAGTTCTGATAGGAATTATAATGAATCTGTACATCAATTTGGTGAGTATTGTTTACAATGTTAAGTCTTCTGATCCATGAACATACCAATGTTGGTTTTTTCCAGTTTGTAGAGCATAAATTTCTTCCAACAATGCTTTGTAGTTTTCAGAATGTAATGTTTTACACTTCTTTCATTAAACTTATTCCTAAGTATTTTCTTTTGATGATTGTGGAAATGGAAATGTTTTCTTAATTTAATTTTTAGATTGTTTAGAAATACAGTTGATTTTTTTGTGTATGAAATAAGACATTATTATTGTTTTCTTTTTATAGTTGATTTTTGTATATTCATCTTATGTCATGAAGCCTTACTGAATTCATTTATTAATTTAAACAGTTTTTTTTAAGTGGATTCCTTAGGATTTTCTATCTATGAGATTATGTCTTCTATAGAGACAGTTTATTTCTTCCTTTCTTATCTGGAGAACTTTTGTTTCTTTTTATTATCTAATTGCCCTGGCTAGCATCTATAGTATAATGTTGAAAAGTCAAGAATAAAATTCCTTGCTGGGTACAGTGGCACATGTCTATAATCCCAGCCACTTGGAAGGCTGAGGCAGGAGAATCGCAAGTTTGAGGCCAGCCTCAGCAACTTACCAAGACCCTGTCTCATGACAAAAAATTAAAAGGGTTGGGAGGTAGTTAAATCACCCATACCACAGGATGAAACAAAGAATAAAAATCCTTTCTTGTTCCTTATCTGTAAATGAGTAACATTTACTCTTGGCAATTTTGCATGCAGTTAGTGTGAATTTTTCATTGATACCTTTTATCAGATTGAGGAAAGTTCATTTTGTTCTAGTTTGTTGAGCATTTATGTCATGAAAAGGTATTGGACTTTGACAAATTCATCTATTAAGATGATAGGTGACTTTTGCTTTTTATTCTATTGATATTATATATTACATTCAATCATTATTTCAAAACATACTCAGGATTTATTTTAATCAGGGATGATAAAGTGACAGGCACAACTACTTTATAGTCCTCTAGCCTTCAAAAGTGGTCATGCCATGCCAAGTGTCAGACACAAAGAGCAAAGCAAATCATGACCCAGAGCCTTTACCATGGTTTCCTTGGGAAGAATCAAGCAAGCCACAATAGGCAAATTGAACTAGTTTACAATTAGATAGTATGAATAGTTTGGTGGGTTCTGGGCTATAAGGTGGTCCCATAAAGTGTTTGAAACCTCGGAGGTCCCTAAAGTCTCCATGTAGATTTTTGAGAGAAAGAAGGTAAAAGAATTGAGTGTCAGTAGGACATACAGAGTTGTTGGGCGTAGACTGAGCACCAGAGTGTTCATGTGGAAGAGGCATTTCTGCGTGAAAGGGGAGAGACTGCTTGGTTCATACTCTGGGTCACTTTTTTTGCGAAGACCTCAGATCAGACTGACTTCATCTCAGGATTCAAGATTCATCAGGTGAGGGCATCCTTTACCATTGGCCAAGCCAGTCAGGAACAGAAAGACAGATGGTGGTTGATATTTGATACCCCTGAGAGCTGTCAAGGTCAGACTCTGGATATGAGAACTGCAGCACCAGGGCGTCACCCAGTGTTCTGCCTTCAATTGTCTCAAGCCTTTCTCTGTCCCATGCATGAATTCTCTCCCACAGAAAAGAAACTGAAGCAAGCCAAGACCCACATTCTCAATGCCTAAGCAAAAGCAGACCGTTCCTGCCTGCCCCAGCAGGCATCTGAGTCTTAAGACTAGCAGCTGTGCTAGACATTTTTAACTGGCTGACAGGTGCCTGGTGTAAAGACAGTTTGTCCACTAAGAAAGAGCACAGATGAGAAATGAGAGGTCCCTTGTCTGTATTACTCACCCTTCTGTAGATCCCAGATGGGCTCCCTTAATGTAACACAGAGGGTGGATAGGTAGGTTCTTTGTCTTGTGAATTTGAAAAATGAAGTCCATGGACGAGAGAGAGAGAGAGAGAGAGAGAGAGAGAGAGAGAGAGAGAGAGAGAGAGAGAGAGAGCGAGAGCGAGCGCAAAGTTACAGAATTTGTTAAAGTAATAGAAAGAAAGCAGAGATCCTGAAGAGGGAGGAATGTTTTTTTATTGAGGAGAAGAAGGTGAAAAGTTGAGCAGTTTTGGTAGAGAGAAAGTCTGGAGCAGAGGTACAAGCCTGGAGCAGAGGCCTGGACATGGGGAACCTTAGACCATTTGCCATTGTGGTTTTCAAGATCTTGGAGAATTTGGAAGTCAAACATGTCATTTTCAGGCCTGTGACTGTTTTAATTTTTTCCCCATAGCTTTATTGAGATAAAATCGAAGTACAATAATATGCACATATTTTGAAACATGCAATTTCACTAGTTTTGACATGTATGAAACCAATACAATCAATATAAAAAGCATTTCCATTATTTTTTTTTAAATTTGAAATCATGCAGACTGTTTTCTGCATAATTTATTACATTAGAAATCAATCACCTTAAGATATCTATAACAACATCCCCACATGTCAACTATTTCAAAATTAAATGGTACACTTATAAATATCTCAGAGGCCAAGGAGAAAAGCACTAGAAAAGTAAATAGTGCTTTGAGCTAAGTGATAATAAAAAATGATAATAAAAGTTTAATCTATCAGGATCTCTGAGATGAAACAGTACTCAGATGAACATTTATAACTTAAAGTACTTTGACTCAATAAAAGCTAGAATAACAGTGAAATTATTTTCAAATTATGTAGTAGGAAGGAAAAAATAAAAAGAGAGAAATATATGGGATACAACTGAAATAATACAGGTAAATTTTGATAGAAAAATAAACAACTCTAATCAAGATAAAAGCAAGAAAACAAAAATTAATATCAATGGAAAGAGAGCTATCAATATAACCCTACAGATGCTAAAAAGGTATTAAGGTAAAATTACAATTGTGTGCCAACATATGTGATAGATTACATAGCATGGCCTATATTGGAGAAGGCTGCTGAGAATAAAGTGTATTCAGTCATTGATGGATGAAACATTCTATATATGTCTGTTAAGTCTAAATTATCAATTTTATTTTTTACTTCTATAGTTTATTTAGTTTTTGTTTGGAGGATCTATCCAGGGGTGACAGAGGTATGTTAAAGTTAGCCAGTATTATTGAGTTGTGTTATATTTGATTCTTGAAATTGAGAAGGGGTTGTTTGATGTACATTGACATTTCATTGTTTGCGGCATAAATATTTATTATTATTATTCCTTGTTGCTGTATAATTCCCTCAAGTACCATGAAATGGACTTCTTTGTCCCTTCTGATTAACTTTGACTTAAAGTCCACTTTATCTGATATGAGGATAGAAACCCCTGTTTTCATGATCCACATGAGTAATTATTTTTTTCTCCCATCCTTTCACCTTCAGTCTGTGCATGTCTTTGCCTATGAAGTGAGTCTCTTGGAGGCAGCATATTGTTGGGTCTTTTTTTAAATCCAATCTATCAGTCTGTGTCTTTTGATTGATGAATTTAGGCCATTAATGTCCAAGGTTATTTTTAAGATATGGTTTGTATTTCTGGTCATTTAGGTTTCCGTCTAGTTTTTAATTTGAGTTAGTTTCTCCTTTGATTGACTATTCCTTTAGTGTGGTTCCTCCCTTTGCTGGTTTTCACTGTTTTTTTTTTCATTTTGTCTTCATGGGATATATTGTTGAGAATGTTCTGTAGAGCAGGCTTTCCAGTTGCAAATTCTTTTAACTTTTGTTTATCATGGAAGGTTTTTTTTTCATCTTCAAATCTAAAGCTTAATTTTGCTGGATATGGGATTCTTGGTTGGCATCTATTTTCTTTCAGAGTTTCGTGTATATTATTCCAGGACCTCCCAGCTCTGAGGGTCTGCATTGAGAAATCAACTGAGATCTGAATTGGTTTCCCCTCTATGTAATCTGATATTTTTCTCTCAAAGCCTTTAAAATTCTATCCTTATTCTGTATGTTAGGCATTTTTATTATAATGTGACTTGAGGTGAGTCTGTTGTAATTTGTACAGTGGGGGTACTGTAAACCTCTTGATTTTCCATTTCATTCTTTAGGTCTGAAATTTCATTGAAAAGATTGTGCATTCCTTTGGTTTGTATCTCCATACCTTCTTCTATTCTGATAAATCTTAAATTTGGTCTTTTCATGTTATCTCATAGTTCTTGGAAGTTATGTCTATGGTTTCTTAACATTTTCTCTCTGTGGTCAACTCTATTTTCAAGATCATATATTTTGTCTCTATTGCCTGAGGTTCTGTCTTTCAAGTGGTCTAGTCTGTTGATGATGCTTTCTATTGAATTTTTACTTTGGTTTATTGTTTCCTTCATTTCAAGGATCTCTGTTTGCTTTTTTTTTCTCTCCCAGAATCTCCTATCTCTTTATTAAAGTGATCTTTTGCTACCTGTATTTGCTCTCTTACATCAACCTTTACTTCACAGATCAATTTAACTATGTACATTCTAAACTCCTTCTCTGACATTTCTTTCCACAGTGTTGTCAATGGATTCTGTTATTGGAGTATTTTGGTTTGTTTGGGACAATTTGTTCCCTTGCTTTTTTCATGTTGTGGCTTCTTCATGTTGTTTGTGTGTCCACCCATCTAACAGTATGATCCGAGGCAGTACAGTTTCTACCCTGTGGACTTATAGTGTCCCTGAAGATTTCCAGTACCGCCCTGTTTAGGGGGAGACAAATAATAACAACCAGTGTGAACAATATGGAGCATTAAACCAAGAAGTTCCTATTATGATGTCTACAATGTTAATTATTACTATAAACAGAAATGATACGATCAGTTCTTGCCTACAATAAAAATGGCAAGTTTGCAAAAGGGTTTATAATTTCAAATGGTGGACAGGGAGAGAACAGAAGTGATATAGGGTGTGAGATTATGAGAGAGGAGGGAAGAAGAAATAAAAAAAGGAAGAATGAAAGAACAATAGAGACTGGCTGTTAGCAGAAGAAAAGGAAAACAGGTGGGAGAAAAAAATAAATACATGTATAAAGTAAAAATTTTAAAAAATTAAAAATAAAAGAATACAAAACAAAATTAAAATAAACTAATCCTAATTCACAAAAAACTAAACCATGAAAAACAACTGGCTTCAAAAATGCTAGAAATGAGAAAAAACCAAATATGAATGTATATAAATGTCCATGTACCATTAAGGTCACAATGAAAAAGATAAAAAGAATTAAAATTTAAAAAAAAAAAAGATCTTGATGAAAAGTTAAAGAATTCTTTCCATTGGAGTTCAAAAGGTTCTCAGTTCCTCTTCTTAGCAGCTTTAGGTGGTGTTGTCAGGAGTGAAGCTCTAACCTCTGGATTTCTGGAGTGAGAGAGGTAATTCCATATGCAAAATTCCTGGAGGAATTTAGGGTTCAGGCTTAGGTGGGCCACAAGCTCTTTCCTGAAGGCCAATTGGTCTGGACATTTTAAATCAGTGCACCTCCAGCAAACAGTACTTGCTGGTCCAGGCTTTCAGCCAACCCAGGGGAGATCTCTGGGGTCCACTTATGTGATAGAGGACCCAATTCTTAGCCTTCTACATCATCTGCTGACCCCACATGTCCTGGTCTCAAGTTCAGTCTTCAAACAATCTCTCCCACCCCACTCTTCTGAGTTCCAGGCCAGATGCATCTCTCCCAGCAGGTCCTGCAAGTGATCAGATTGGAGTGGGAGGGGTAGAACTGGGTGGGGTTCCACGACCAGTTTCCCTTGTGGAAACCTCTAGAGAGAGGATTTGATTTTCTCTTGGTCACTTAAGCACACTCTGTGTCAAGCAGTGTGTGTTTACTGGGCCTGTATTTCGAACCTCAGAATTGCCAGGAATCAGCCCCCTCAGCTGCTGACCCCCTCCACAGTGCTGCAGAATGGTTCCTTCCTTTGTCCTCTGTACACTGCCTGGAGAGATGGTGGCTCCTTTCCCCACACATGTATATTGAATATCATGCAGCAAGTCTTTCAGGTTTGCCAGGCAGTGTCCTTGATCTCTAAATGATCCATACCCAGACCTGCCTTGGGCTTCCCAAAAATGTAGGTTCCTTTAATTCCCTTCTCTCTCCCTTTGCTCACAGGGAGAACCACTCTGGTTGGTGTTTCCAACCTCCTGAGTCCCAGATCTGCTTTGAATGTCCAGTTTTAAATTCCAGGGAATTGCCCCCACTCTTTTTTGTTCACCCACCTTGCTGAGAAGCTGCCTGTCTGCTTTCTTGGTTTCACTCCGCGGAGCGTCCAAGGCAAACGACCTCCTCTATTCTGCCATTTTGAAAACCTCTTCTGCCAGGGACTGTTACTGTCCAGCTTGTATTAGGCCAAGCCACATTCTACAGTCTTCATCTTTCAGGTTTGACTGTATCTTGGAGACCCAGGGCCTGAATATGTTTGGGAGGGCACCCTTAAGGGAGTGTCTCATGGAGGTTAGGATGGGGTCTGGCCCATGCTGGACAAAATGGATTGAGAAGGGTCCTCAAAGACTCTGACAGAGAGAAAAGCCAAAATCAAGAGGCATCCCCACAAGAATTTGGTTTCTCTAAGGTCAACAGGCAATCAGTGGGTGTCCCCAAAGAAAGCAAGTCATTGCCACCCAGTGGTCTGGGGGTTTCTCTCACCCAATACTGGGATTTGTCAGAGGAATAGTATCTGCAGAGAGAAACTGTGGCAGAGATTTCAGGAATCCAAGAGGGGAGTCACTCACCAAATTGGTGATGGCTGGTGGTGGATGAGAAGTCCATCAATGGGACTGGTCCTTACTGGAGCTGCAAGAGGGTGAGGTGGCAGAAAGAGAGAAAGTAAGTCTGGGATGAGGTCAAGAGAAGCCCAGAGGGCCACCCCTGGTGGGAACCTCAAACACCAGGCCCAGGTTTTGGCACCAAATTATAAGGAAAGAACTGAATGAAGGAAATCAAGAGAGAGGAGAGAAGCTCAACAGCAACACAGGTTTATTCAGGAAAAACCTGCAGAAAGGGGCCCACTGGAGACTAAGACCTGTCTTCCACTTATAGCCTGGGGTCTGAGGAAATGGGGGACTTTTTGCATTTGTGGTTGTTAAACCATGATGTAAAGAAAAGACCACCAACTCCAATTTTAAACAAATTAAAGCAAGCTTGTATTTTGTGTACACAAGGGAAGCTGATCAGTGGCTGACTCCCCTAACATGGGCTAGCGATCAGCAGCCCCAGCTCCCCAAGGAAGAGATTTTTATAGCTTAAAAAGTTGCAAAAGGCCGGGGTGAGGGGGGGTGGGGGTGTCTTGAGAAATTACAGCTAATAGGATTTTGACAAGCATAATACAAAAGCAGATAGTAGGTTAATGATCTAAGTGGCTCAACGTTTCAAGTTAGGGAGTAAATTCAGATTCCCAGCACCAGAATTTATGAGACACCACTGAGGTTTCAGAGAGGGTTGTTATCTGGTCAGGGAAAGCCAGGCACGGGCGAGTTCAAGTCCAGGGCAGGCATTCCAGGCAAGTTTAAAACATAGAAATATCGCCAGGCCAATTAGAAATCCTAATATTTTACAGAAAAGAGAAATGAACCTTTTATAACTTTTGACGAGATGGCTCCCGATCTTAAGAGGGAATTAGGCTGGGTTTATCAAAGTCTATTGCTGGGGGATTGTCAGTGAAGGGGCCTTTTGTTGTCACTGCCATTTTTTGAGCTGGTCATTCTTCCTTGTTGAACCAGGTGTTTTCAGGATTCCAGTCCCAGGTAACGATTTCTTTTCTTCGCCTGATGATGGAGTGTGGTTTGGAGTTTAAGGTCAGGCTGAGTCAGAGTGACTGTGAGGTAACTCTTGTTCTATGATGGAGGATATGGCATTGTTTGTTTCAAGTTCTACCTAACAGGTATATGAGGATTAGTTGGGGTAATAGTTTTTTTGTTGTTGTTGTTGGGTTTTTTTGTTTTTTTTTTTTGGTACCAGGGACTGAACCCAGGGGTGCTTAACCATTGAGCCACATCCCCAACCTTCTTTAATATTTTATTTAGAGACAGAGTCTTACTGAGTTGCTTAGGGCCTTGCAAAGTTGTTGAGGCTGGCTTTGAACTCGTGATCCTCCTGCCTCAGCATCCTGAGCAGCTGGGATTACAGGCATGCACCACAACACCCAGCCTCAAATATAGTTTTTTTTAAAAAAAATATATTTTTAGTTATAGATGGACAAAATACCTTTATTTTATTTGGTGTTGAGGAAGGAACCCAGTGCCTCACACATGCTAGGCAAGTACTCTACCCCTGAACCACAACCACTGCCCTCAAATACAGTTTTTGTGGTTTATTTTCTCCCCAGTGTGTGGGCTATACTCTCCTGTTACCTTGCGCACCTCAATTTTTTTTGAAACTGAAAATTTTAGATATTATATTGTAACAACTCTGATACCCAGAGTCTCCTCCCTCCTCTTTATGGCTTTTTTTGGGGGCATACCAAGGATTGAACTCAGGGGCACCTGACCACTGAGCCACATCCCCAGCCCTTTTTTGTATTTTATTTAGCTTAATGCCTCAGCTACAGTGAGGCTGGCTTTGAACTCCCAATCCTCCTGCTTCAGCCTCCCAAGCCAGTGGTATTACAGGCATTCATCGCCATGCCCAGCAGCTTGTTATTTTTATTTGCTTATTTATTGGTTTTAGTCACTGACTGGATTCTTTCAGTGAAGAGTCTATTAACCCCTCTCCAACTCTGCCAGCCATTTTGCCCTGGGAAGACACAGTTTGGGGTATACCCCAGTTACCTTGGGATAACAATGCTTTGGGTAGGGCTCTTCCTCTCAGTGACTGCTCCAGGAAGAGTTCAGTTCAGGCTGACAGCACTTCCATCCCTCATGGTACCTCGATAAGTGATGCCTCCTTTCCCTCACAGTATTTGCACCGTGGCAGCTGGTTGGATGAGTGACACATATCCTTTTCATGGTACCTTCAGACCCACACCAATCCCCACTCAGAGAGGAATTTCATCTTAGGCTGCAGAAGCAGTGATGTCATCTGCATCATCTTGTTTAGTTAAGCTTGTATGACCAGCATTCCAAGGAACAACTGTCCTGGAGTACATGCAAGACAGTCACTTTCTACAGATGACACTAACTTGCCCTAGTTCCCAGCATGCATAGAGGAAGCCAGTGTCCTCCAACAGAATCTGTAAATGGACTTTCTGGCTCGGGCTTGTTCTCACTGTTTCCTTAGTTTGGCTAGGTTTTGGGGAACAGAGGTGGGGGGGTATTCAGGGACATGGTGTTTCACTGTCCCATTTTGCAGGGACAATATGCATGCCCAACTGTTAAACTTCACTATTAACTATTGTTTCAACAGTGCCCTAGAACACACATTGCTTTACAAACTAACCAAATTCTGATGCCTTTGAAGGAACAGTTTCTGAGAACAGTGTGAGATATGTTTTCTGGCCCTCAGAAGGGAACTTTCCAGCTATTCTCTTCCCCAGTTCTCCCCTGGACACTAGAGGGCATACAATTTTCTTTCTTTGTGTCTTTCATCCCAACCTCTAGTATTCTCAAGAGCACCCCTAAGGTTGAATTTCTCCAAGCTTCTTTACCTCACAAAAGTTATTTTGGGAAGAAATGTTAGCCATCATGGGCTTTACAGCCTGTTTATTCTCCCAGGCAAAAATTCTCCAAGCAGGGCTCTGTGGGAATAAGAGAATTGCTTCGTAGTAACACCCAGCTCCAGAGGCTGAGCATTCTGTGGAGACAGAACAGCAATTTGAGCTCCTCTTAGCTTGTTCCCCCTGGTATGGAACCATGATCTCAGGTTTGGAAACAAGGGTGTCAGGACTCCCATAATCCCATAATCTATAGCTATAGCTAAAGTAGAGCCTCTTTCCTATGAGTAGGAGCTGGGCAGAAGAGGAAGTCCCCCCACCCCCATTCTAACCCAGGACTTAACCTCAGCAACAGGAAGATGGAGACAGAATGAGAAATGCTGATATTCTGATTTTCCTGGGAAGAAATAGATCCAACTGGTATCTGGAGCAGAGGCAGTCTTGTGTTTGGGGGTATAATAGTCTAGCATGGAGGCTCCATCTTGCTAAATGGGCAGCGAGAGGAGTAAATGTCTTGCTTCAAATACCACTGACTTTCATTTCCTACTGAATTGTTATGGTTTAGATATAACTTGTCCTCCAGAAGCTCATGTGTTAGACAACGTAAGAAGTTTTAGAGGTTAAATGATTGGGTTATGAGAGCCTTAACCTAATCATGGCATTAATCCACTTGAATGGATTAACTGGGTGGTGATTGTGGGCAGGTAGGGTGTGACTAGAGGAGGTGGGACATGGTGGGGGAGGGGTATACCTTTGGATATATATATTTTGTCCTTGGTGAGCAGAACTTGGTCTCTTTGCTCCCTTGTTGCCATGTCCTGAGCTGCTTTCCTCTCTTGTCACATCCTTCCACTTCGATGTTCTGCCTCACCTTGGGCCCAGAGCAGTGAGTTGGTCATTTATGGATAGAGACCTCTGCCACTGTGAGCCAAATAAACGTTTCTATCCTCTAAGGCAGTTAGTGTCAGGTCTTTTGATCGCGGCGAAAAAGCTGACTAAAACAGAAATGGGTACCAGGAGGGCGGCCCTTCACTATGACTAACCTGACCATGTGGTTCAGAAGCTCTTGGAAATGAGGAATCAAACTTTCCTCTTCTAAAATTGTTCTCATCGGGTCTTAGGCCACAGGGACACAAAAACTGACTAAAACATGAATTTTGGTAGATTTTATTGAGAATGCATGTTCATTCATTTATTGTTCACCCATAGGACCATTTCCAAAGACTTTAAATGGTATTTTTTTTACATTTTAATTTTTTTCTAACACAGTTCCATTAAAACTAAGAAAAAAATTAAAATGTTATAGTTATTGCTATTTGTGTAGTTAGGTGTTAAAGATCCAACTATTCTCAGAACATTAATATAACTAGACACACGCCTTTTGAAAATTTGGAGGGAGTACGGAACAACTGTTTGTCATAACAGCTGCTAAGAATAACACAGAGGAAAAAAAAAAAGGAATGGTAAGTTCCTGGTTTATTTTCCTGCTAGATATAAAGACTTACAAAATGATTAACTTAGATAACAAAGAAAACTTATCATTGATTGTGAATTTGCACTTTGATTATAGAGAGAGAAGAACTTTGGGAGCAAATGTGTGGTTTCCATGCATTCCAGGACCACCATCACTGTCCAAGACCCTAAGAACCCAGAACATGTGAAGACGTTCACTTTTGACCTGGCATATTGGTCTCACAGTGGATTTCAAAAGGATAAAGATGGTGTCCTTATTTCAGCTGATCCTACAAGTAAATTTGCAGGCCAGGTAAACTCCTTTAAGACAATGTCAATGGTAGAAGTGTTTTTTTTTAAAAGAACATGTTTCGCTTCGTTTTGTTTTCTGGTGGACGGTTAGACTGTGAGCACTACAATAATTTTTATGAAAGCATAAATAAGTGATTCTGTGTAAGATTTTTATTTTAAAGTTTATTCTTTTTATTGCAAGATGAACATGAGGGCCTAGAAATGCGCTATTGCCTAAATATTTTTTAGACATTCAAATCTGTTAACTTGCTAATATATTGATATAATTTTTAAAAAATTACATTTTGCCTCTCTGAGCTAAGCAAAATAAGGGAAACTTGTAAGGCACTCAGTTTAACAACTGAGTCACATCCCCAGCCCTATTTATTTATTTTATTTATTTATTTTGAGACAGGGCCTCACTAAATTGCTGAGACTGGCTTTGAACTCACAATCTTCCTGCCCCAGCCTCCCGGGTGCTACACATTGTTCTGTCCTAAAGATGCTCACAGATTCATTTGTGGAGAAGGCAAATAAATGCATTCAAAAGTTTCAAGATCTGTGATAAGAATATATATATGGAATATGGGATATAATAGGGTACAAAGGAAAGGTTATTTTTTCTGGACAGAGGATATGGTGGCGGGTTATTAAAAATATTTTTGGGCTGAGTTTGCAAGACACATTCTGAGGAATGCTTCAGAAAAAGTGAGGGAAGGGAAAAGGAACAGAGCCTTGGCAACCTGTGGGGACTATTTCAAGCATACTGTAACTGGAATTACCTAAGGAAGGAGGGCCCTTCCCTCCAAACCTTATCATTACATCAGCAGAGGTTCAAAACCCCATTGATAAAAATTAGAAAGTATTACAACAAAACAACTGCAAAGCTCAGACTCTAAGAATAAGGGGTCTCTATTAAACTCAAAGACAACAGAGGAGAAAAAACAAAGACATTAAGCCACGCATGGTGGTGCAGGCCTGAAATCCCAGCGGCTCAGGAGGCTGACACAGGAGGGTTGAAAGTTCAAAGCCAGCCTCAGTGAAAGTGAAGGCACAAAGTAACTCAGTGAGACCCTGTCTCTAAATAAAATACAAAATAGGGCTGGGGATGTGGCTCAGTGGTTTAGCACTTCTAGGTCCAATCCCCAATCCCCCCCACCCCCCAAAAGCACCTGTATTTTACATTCAGGAAACACAACTAAATGCTTTGGAAGAAAAAGCTCAGTCAACAGTAGTTACCTTATATGAGAGACTCATAGGTCTTGTGTGTGGGGGAAAAAACTTTCATTCTACATCCCATGTTGTGCTATATTTATTTTTTGCCATATTCATATTTTAGTTTACTGTAAAATTTTCAGTGTTTGCAAAGACCAAGTAAGTTTTTTTTTCCCTTTGGATCACCTCCCAGTAAAAAAAATTAAAAACGTTTTATTAAAAAAATTTAATATTACCAAATGCATCAAAGAGCCTAAGAAGAGAATGATGGGTTAACAGGTCAAAACCTGAGAGGAGCCTGGCGCCATGGCGACACCTGTAATCCCAGCAGCTTGGGAGGCCAAGGCAGGAGGATTGTGAGTTCAAAGCCAGCCTCAGCAAAAGCAAGGTGCTAAGCAACTCATTGAGACCCTATATTAAAATACAAAATAGAAGGGAGGGGGATAGGAAAGATAGCAGAATACAACAGTCACTAGTATGGCAATATGTAAAAACGTGGATGTGTAACCGATGTGATTCTGCAATCTGTATATGGGGTAAAAATGGGAGTTCATAACCCACTTGAATCAAATGTATGAAATATGATATGTCAAGAGCTTTGTAATGTTTTGAACAACCAATAAAAAAAAGGAAAAAAAATACAAAATAGAGCTGGAGATGTGGCTCAGTGGTTGAGTGCCCCTGAGTTCAATCCCTGATACTCCTGCCCCCCAAAAAATGATAACTGAAGTTTTTCCAAATTTGATGGAAGCTATAAACCACAGATCCACAAAGCTTAATTTTGAGTCCTAAGTAGAATAAGTAGGTAGAAAGTCATAATGAGTTCTATTTTAATTAAATTGCCATAATCCAGTGATAAAGTGAAAAATCTTAAAAACAACAAGAGAAAAAAGAGAAACAGGAAGAATGGCAGCAGCTATATCATCAGAATTAGGTAAGCCAGAAATCAGTAGAGTGACATCTTCAAGTATGGAAACAAACAAACAAGTTTGAACCTAGGATTCTATACTCAACAAAATTATGTTTTTTTCCTAATTTTTAATTTATTTAAAAGACAACTGACAGCTGACTGTGGTGGTGCATACTTGTAATCTCAGCTGCTCAGGAGACTGAAGCAGGAGGATTGCAAGTTCGAGCCTAGCCTCAGCAAGTTAGCAAGACCCTGTCTCAAATTGAAAAATAAAAAAGGCCATGGATATAGCTCAGTGGTAGAGCATCCCTGGGTTCGATCTCAGGTACTACAATTGATCAGTCAATCAACCAACCAATTAACTGTCAACACAAAATAATAGCAATGGGGTTTATAACATATATAGAAATCAGCTATGACAATTACACCCAAAAATGAGAGGTAGTAGAGTACATTATTTTGAGATTTTTACCCTATATGTGAAGTGATATAGTATCTGAAGCTAGGATATTTTAAGTTGAAGAAATAGATCGTGACCCTAGAGCACTGGATCTCAAACTTTTTAATTCATGATTCTTTTTTACATTTTAAAAATGTTTTAGGACTCCCAAAAGGCCTTTCTCTTTGTGGGTTATATCTATCACCATTTATAGCATCTGGGTCGAATGTCATCTCACAGAAGCCATGTCTCTTCAGAACCTCAGAATGTGACCTTATTGGGAAACAGGGTCAGTGCAGATGTAATTAAGATGAGGACATACCCAGTATGGTAGGCTCTTAATCCTAAATGATTGTGTCCTTAAAAGGACAAGTGGGTGACTCAGGCACATAAACAGAGGACCAAGTGAAGACAGGGATTGGCATGACACAGCTGCAGGCACAGGAATGGCAAAGGCTCCACCAAAATTCATGGGGGAGGCTTGGAACAGCTCCTCTCTAAGACATTCTAGAAGGAATCAACCCTCCCAACATCTGGATTTCAGAGTTTCAGCTTCCAGAATATTTTTCCGGTGCGGGGGGGTACCAGGGATTAAACTCAGGACACTCCACCACTGAGCCACATCCCCAGCCCTATTTTGTATTTTATTTAGAGACAGGGTCTCACTGAGTTACTTGTACTTCACTTTTGCTGAGGTTGGCTTCAAACTCATGATCCTCCTGCCTCAGCTTCCTGAGCTGCTGGGATTAGAGGCATATGCCACTGTGCCTGGCTAGCTTCCAGAACTTGAGAGAATAAATTTTGATGTTTTAAGCCACCCAGTTGAGCCACTTTGTGACGATGGCCCTAGGATAGGACTATGTGGAGAAAAAATTTTTAAAATATCTATTAATCAAAACATAAAAATTCCATTATTAGTTAACATAATAATGTGTAAAATAACATTTTCATGAAAAATATTTTTTTAATCCAAAACAATACAGAAGAAGGCAGCATTGCTTTACATTTTTCCAAATCTCTATAATGCTTGGCTTCATAAAAGACAGCTGGATTCTCCATTTTACATGTAATCTCCTACAACACCACATGCCATGCAGCCCCTGGAAAGTTCCACTGTACCCTCCAATCTACACTCGTGAGAGAATGCCAACATGAATATGATAATAAAAATCTCAATTCACAAACCCCTGAGAGGATCTCATACATCCCAGGATATTTCTTCAGATCTGCTGCCCTAGAGTGATCAATGAAAAATAAACCAGGGGCTGGGGTTGTGGCTCAGCGGTAGAGCGCTTGCCTCGCACGTGTAAGGCACTGGGTGTGATCCTCAGCACCACATAAAAACAAAAATAAACAAAAGTATGTGTCCCTCTACAACCAAACGTGTGTGTGTGTGTGTGTGTGTGTGTGTGTGTGTGTATGTGTATGAGTGTATGTATGTACATATATATACATATACATATATATAAAATAAAACAGAAATATAACTAACTAATGTGCCACAGTCCGGCTGCAGCAAAATAATGGGGGGGGGGTGACGAGGAACTTGTGTAGATCGATATAGCAGGAGTGGGAGCCGTTTATTGCAGGACAGGAGCGGTATATATACATTCCACACAGCTTATCTTAATTAACATAAACTAGATACAGCAGTCAACCAATAAGGAATCTCCACACTTAATGGCTCTGTGGCGTTACTTCACAAACCACTCCCTCTGGCAAAATGCCAGGCGCCATCCTGACTTGTTTGCAGACCCTAACACTAATGAGTCAACTGTTGGAAAATATAATTATGAAACACTCTCAATCCAAAGCATGGTGGGAAAAGAGTGGGGTGGGGAGAGAATATGGGGTGAGTAGAATATTATATCAAGATAGTAGATTTAACGCCAACCGTCTAAATTATTACAATAAAAATAAATAGTCCAAACATGCCAATTAGGAGGCAAGGGTTGTTAGATCAGATAGAAAAAGAAGGATCTAATAATATCTGCCTACAAGAAACCTGATTTAAATAATAAAGAAAGAAAGAGATATGTACCATGCAAACACTAAGAAACACAATGAGGCTCTCTCCCTCTGGGCGTGGCCCACTTTCTCCCTTGAATACCTCTTCCTTGTTTTATAGCAGAAGTGTCTGTCTTGAGATCGCCCCCATCCTCTCTTGATATGTATCAACTTTCCTAAATACTCCTGTTTACCCTTTGTCTGGAGCAGGCTGAAATGCTTTTCTGTCACATATACCAGGAACCCTGCTGGTCCTATGGGAACGACTTGGACCCTTCTTCAGAGACCTGTCTCCTCCCAGGACACTACAGTGGTTCTATTGGCATGGAAATATAGATGAGAGGATTCACATATGAGAGAAACCCTGCAATTCTTATTTTCTGAGTCTGGCTTAAAAAATTTTTTTATTTTAAATTTGTAGATGGACAGCATGCCTTCATTTTGTGTGTTTATTTTTATGTGGTGCTAATGACTGAATCCAGTGCTCTGCCACTGAGCTCCAGCTCCAGCCCCCTGGCTTTTGTATGATTTCCAGTTCCATCTATGTTCCTGCAAATGACATGATTTTGTTCTTTATGACTGCATAATACTCCATTGTGTGTGTGTGTGTGTGTGTGTGTGTGTGTTTCACATTTTCTTCATTCATTAATCCATAATTTGGCACCTAGGTCGATTCTATAACTTGACTACTGTGAATTGTCCCACAAGAAATATAGATAAGTAACAGGGTCCCCTTCGTGCTTTGAATATAACACTTGCTGTCTGCCACTGGCTTATTTGAAAACACATTCTTTTTTCCCTTCCTCTTCTCCATTTCTCAGCTGTGGGAGAGGGAAGATGAACCTTCTTTTCATCCTAATTTATCTATCCTTTGACTCATGGACCACAGGAGTGAGGGAATCTGGACTTCAGGGCTGTCGTCTGCAGGTCTGAGAAATGGCTCTCTCAAGACTACAAATGATTCATGACTCCTGCCATGGCATAGCAGGAATATGGCCTTCGAATCCCTTCTTGAAAGGCCTTCTGTTTCCCCTGGCAGCGAGAACCACAGCCTTTGGCACAGGAGACCCCTGTGTTTCTCCTTTGCTAGCAAAGCAACAAAACTTCTTTTTCCTTTTTCTTAAAAAAAAAAAAAGAAAGTAAAGAAAAGAAAGAAAGAAAAAAAAAGGAGACGCTACATTTACACCACACAAAATGGACTGCAGAACAAAAATGTTTCATGATGTTAAAGGTACCGTCTCTTTAAGAAGACATAATTACTCTCATGGGTGGGTACCCAATAACTGAACTTCAAAGTACATGAAACAAAAAACCCTGAAAGTGGAAAGAGGAATAGACAAACCTATGATGATGTTTGGTGATTTCATACTCCTATCCTAGTAATTGATTTTTTAAAAACCCCAAATCAGTAAAATTAGAGAGGACTGGAACAACACTGTGAATCTATTTGCTGATTACAGACCTCCTGCCACACCCCTTCACAGCAGCACACATTCTTTTCTTCTCCCACCTTCTTCCTTTTCCTTCTCCCTTCCTTTCTGTACTGGGGATTGAACCTAGGGGTGCTTTGCCACGGAGCTACATGTCCAGCCCTTTTCATTTTTATTTTGAGACAGGATCTCACTAAGTTCCCGAGGACTATAACTAGAGATCCTCCTGCCTCAGCCTCCCAAATCACTGGGGTTACAGGTGTGTGTCACTGTACCCAATCATACACACTCTTTAAGCACATATGCAACATTGATCACCACAGGTCATATTCCAGATCATAAAACTGGTCTCAATAAAAGATGACTGAAGTCACAAAAATATATTCTCTGACCACAATAGAATTAAACTAGAGCTGGGAGCGGTGGCACACGCCTGTAATCCCAGCTGTTTGGGAGGCTGAGGCAGGAGGATTGCAAGTTCAAAGCCAGCCTTAGCAACAAGGAGGAGCTAAGCAACTCAGTGAGACCCCTGTTTAATAAAATAAAATTCAAAATAGGACTGGAGATGTAGCTCAGTGGTCGAGTGCCCCTGAGTTTAATCCCTGGTAACCTATCTCCCGAAAGAAGTAACAGAAATACATTTGGAAAATTCACAATGACTTGGGAAATGATAAATATTCTATCCATAGTTCAAGAAAGAAATCATAAGGAAAATTTTTGTGGGTTAAATGTGCTGCTCCAAATCACGTGTTGACAATGTTCTCCCCAATCCTGAGTGTTGAGAGGTGAGAATTTTTTTTTTTTTTTTGGTGGTTCAGGGGACTGAACCTTGTGCATGCAAGGGAAGCACTCTACCAACTGAGCTCTATCCCCAGCCCCAAGTAAGTTGGAATTTTAAGAAATGATTGGTCATGAGGGCAAAGCCTAATGGAATATTGTCATTATTGTGAAAGTGGGTTCCTTACTAAGGGAAGCTCCACTCACTTTCTTCTCTCTTTGTTTTCAGAATTTATCATTTTTTAATCTTTTGTAACTTCCATTTTTAATATAATGAAATATTCATTAACTGTTAACTGTACATTAAATGAAAAAATATTTTTAACAAAATTTTGTTCAAAGCATTAGGAAATAATATTCAAAAGAGAGAAATTATCAGACTATAACAATGCTGCATAGATAGTACTATACAAATTCCTGGAGGTTAATTTATTTCTTAACTAAAACTTCAATTTTCAAGTCACCAATAGAAAATGGAAGAGGAATTATTTCTTCTCTGAGTCTGGAAAAATGCCTTCCAAGGTGAGAAGTTACACCATTATCTCCCAATTTAATTATATTCCCCTCCTGTTATTTCCCAAATATGAAAATTTAGAATACAAGGATTATTGGAAGGGAATAAGTGAATTACCTCTTAGTAGACACTGTGATCCGTGCCTACTTTACTCAGAGAAAACAGTCAATTATGTTAAATTACAGCCACACCAGTATGTGTAACTAAAATTGCCAATATGAATATTTTTATATCATACATTACACATATACAAGCAAAAAAAAAAAAGATTTGTTTCCTATCTTCAGTAGAGGGGGGAAAAAGCATTATCACTAATGGGGACTTGAAAAAAATTGTTTCATGGCACAGCATTGACTTCATAGAGATCAAAATCTTTTCTGAATGCTTAATATAGAATCAGTTCATGAGAAATTGCTAAAATTTCTTTCATAGGAGTACTTTTTGAAAAGGAAGATAATTTATTTAGAAGGAATGTGTAGCTGAAACACTGTTTATTAAGAAAACATTAAGTTACCCTGTGAAAGACTCTTAAAATACCAATGTTTTCAGACACCATCACCAATGCATGAAGGCTCTTATCTTTCATGGTTACCTACATAAAGGATGTTTGGATCTATAAAGTATGTGGGTCTCTCTACTTCACTGATATTGGTCGCCACCAAGACATCTGAATGTGATAGAATATAAGCAAATTTACAATTATTTTTGGCAGGCATTTTAATTTTTCTAAGAAGAATTTATAGTTCTTCAAATGATCATAGATTCAGACATACTGTTTACAAAAAACAATCTTCTGCTAGTCAGTAGTTTTCTTAAAATAGTAAATAAATTTGTCTGGTTTACATTCTCTAATGTTTGCTTGGAAAATAAGGCATTGGTGATTCATTGGCCATTGCAAAGCATAGACACCTGTCTTCCTTCTACTTAGAGGCAAATGCAAACATTCCTGAATGTACAATGGTATACTTTAACATCCTTTATACATTTACAGAGTCAGCATTTATGAGTCCTTATGTACTTTTAGTATGTAATAATGCCTATTCCCGACACTGTACATATCCATAATTACTTGAGAAAATACAAAGTGAGAGCAGCCACAGAAGTAGCAAAAAATTTTCCACAAATGAAAATACAGTATACAAAAATGGCCAGTTAGTGATAATTGGTAATATGAACTCTCAATAATACCCTGTTCTTAGGTCCAAATTACGATTTGACAAGTTCAAAGCCTTGTCTTTTCCCAGCACAGTAAGAAGAAGCCAACTCATTTTTAATATTTTCAAGCATCTGAAACAAGTTTTGCAGATCCACAAACATAACCAATTGGCCAAATGCACTAATGGATATGTAACATGAGGAACTACTTTTCCTCTCTCTTGCTCTTGTCCTCTCTCACTTTCCACAATAAGATAATGCATCAAGAAGGCTTTTGCCAGATGCTGGGCCACTGACCTTGGACTTCCCAACCTCTAGAATTGTGAGTCAATATATGTCTTAAAACTTACCCAGTCTGAGATGGTCTGTTTTAGTATCACAAATCAAGCTAGGATAGAAATCAGAAAACATCTTAAGCAGAATGAAAACCAGAACATCTGTCACAATGTATCGGATGCATCTAAAACAGAACTTTGAAGAAATTGGATAGCATTAAAACTTTTATTAGAGGAGAAGATCTTAAAATCAATATTGTAAGCTTCCACCTAAGAACTTAGGGGGAAAAACAATAAATTAAACACAAAATAAGTACAGAAGTAAGAAAGATAAAAGCAATAACAAATGCAATGTAAAACAATATAGGAAAAATCAGTGAAATAGAAATTTGGTACAAAAAGATCAATTTATAAATATCTAGCCAAATTTTCCAAAAATATACAAAGAATGAAAATCAGAAATGAAAGAGACACCTTGATTTATTTTTCTTTTTAAATAAAGTTATAAGAATTTATTATATATTTTAGATACTTTATTAGATATTTGTTTTGCAAATATTTTCTTTCTTGGTGGCTTGCCTTTTAATTTATTGTTTTCATAACAAAGGCTTACTTAAGGGGCTGGGGATGTGGCTCAAGCGGTAGCGTGCTCGCCTGGCATGCATGCAGCCCCGGTTCAATCCTCAGCACCACATACAAACAAAGATGTTGTGTACACCGAAAACTAAAAAAAAAAAAAAAAAAAAAAAAAAAAAATTAAAAAATTCTCTCTCTCTCTCTCTCTCTCTCTCTCTCTCTCTCTCTCTCTCTCTCTTAAAAAAAAGGCTTACTTAACAAAACATTTCTTTATTTTTTTTGCACCCTTAGGCCCCTTAGGCATTTTTGCCAGTCCTAGGATTACAATAATTTTTCTCTTTTTTTTTCTATAGAGGATTTATAATTTTAACTCTAACAGTGAGGTGTATGATCCATTTTAAGCTGATTTTATAAAGTATGAAGAAATGATTTTACTTTGGCCTACCATATGAATATCCAGGATCTTTGGTGCTATTTGTTGAAAAGTACCTTGTCACCTGTATTAGTTTGCTAGGGCTGCCATAACAAATCATAGTAATGCATTGCTTAACAACAGGGATATACTATAAACAAGTGTCATTAGGTGATTTTTTTTATTGTGCAAACATCATAGAATGAATTTACCCAAATCTAGACAGTAAATTACTCTACTGAAATGTTTTTTATTTTTATTGTTTTGCTCTGGGGATTGAACCCAGGGCTTGCACATGCTAAGCAAGTGTTCTACCACTGAGCTATATTCCTAGAACCTTTTTAAATTTTATTTTGAAATAGGGTCTCAAAATATTCCACTTCATTATTCCTTAGGGAAATGCAAACTAATACTCATAAAGCAGTAGTATACGTCCAAGAGAATGACAAAAATTAAAAACTGACAATACTAAGTGTTGACATGCATGTGGAACACCTGGAACACTCATACAGTGTTCATGGACATGCAAAATTGTTTAGTTATTTTGGAAAATAAAGTGTTTCCAAATTTAAGCATACACTTAATCATACAACCCTAGGAGAAAAAAATATTTCCTCACATATAACTGTATGCAAATGTCCATGGCAGCTTTATATATAATGATTACAAACTGGAAACAACTCAAATTTCCACCAACTTGTGAATGAATAAGGTCATGATGTATTTATAAAGTAGAATACAATTCAGCAATAAAAAGAAAACACTGATTACATGAAACAATATGGATGAATCTCAAAAGCAACATACTAAATGAAAGAAATCAAATACATGAGACTGTATTTACTATACAACTCCACTTCTATGGAAATTATATATATTAAAGTATATATATATAAATTATATATATATTAAATTATATATATGTATGTATATATATATAAAAGTAAATTAGTAGTGGTCAGTGGCCTCTGGTGGGAGGAGGTACCTGGCTGCAGAGTAACACAAGGGGATTCTTGGAGAGATTAAAATGAAACAAAATATCTTGTTTGTAGTGATGGTCACATGGCCCACTACATATGTTAAAATTCATCAAATGGTATACTTAAAATGGATGACTCAGTGAATATTAACAATAATTAGTTTCAAAAGACTTTAAGAATTGTACTATAAGGAAACCTGTCAACTTCTCCTATCCCAAAGTGAGTTTTTGTTGAGCACCTACTAAAATATTGTAGAATTTTTGTTTCATGTGTCTATTGGAAATGATCTGCAAAGGACCATGTGTTGGAGGCTTGGTCCCCAGCCTGTGGAGCTCTTGGGAGGTGGTGGAACCTTCGAAGTTGGGACATAGAGGGTGTGTGCTTAAGGGGCTATTGGAACTCTAACACCTTCCTCTCCCTGTTTGCTTCTTGGCTGCCATGAAGTGAACAGGCCTCCCCTGCCATGTACTTCTGCCATGAGCCCAAAGTAATTATATCAATCGACCATGGTCTGAAACTGTGAGCAAAACAAACCTTTCCTTCTTATAAATTGATTATCTCAGGTATTTTGTTGCATTGGTAGAAAACTGGCTAACACAATGAAGTGTAGTGTAAGACAATATTTCCTATATTTGATTATCAATGGTGGATGGGAAGAAATTAGAAATGTAGTGCTGAGAAGGAAATACAGCAAAACCTAGTAAGGTTTAGTGATCCGAGATTTGGCTAAAGTAGACAGCCATTATAAAAATATATTTTTCTGGTAAAAGTATGGTCACAGCCTTCTGGTAAACTATAGATCAAATTCTACATTTCAGGCCTGAAGCTCCACTGACTTTTCAATTTCTTTCTTATGGAAAACAAATATTATAGGAAAACTGATTATTGTCTATTGTCCTTATGAAAATCACACCAAGCTGATATGTACATATTTCTCAGAAATAAAAGTTATATGAATTTTTTCTAGTAAATATATTAATAAATGTAGCATATTATTCTTACTTCCTGTTTTATTTTTGGCATTAGATGAGAGGGAGAAATGTACCCTTTAAAAGAGCCTCAAATAAGAGAACTGTTGCTAGCAATGGCTATACCCCAGATAACAAAAAGAGCCAGACCACATGCCCTCTTATAAGCAATTGTGACACAGGTATCTTTCACTTAAATTTTTTTTAAAAGGTATATATATTAATCAGCTTTCTGAGCTATAACAAACACCGAAGATAATCAACTCATGAGAAGAAAAGGTTTATTTTGGCTTATAATTTTAGAAGTTTCAATCCATTGATCAGTTGGGCCCATTACTTTTGCATCTGTGGCTAGTACATCACGACAGGGAGCATGTGGCAGAACAAAGCCTCTCACCTCACAGCCAGAATGCAAAAGAGAGAAAGAGAGAAAGGCTCCCAGAATTCTTCTAGAGGGTATCCCCCAATGATCCGAAACCTCCCATTAAGCCTCATCTTGTTTTTTATTTTTTATTTTTTTGCAGCATTGGAGGAATGAACCCAGGGCCTCACATATGCTAAGCAAGTGCTCTACCACTGAGCTGCATGCCCAGCTCTAGGCTCCACTTCTTCAAGGTTACACCTTCCAATAGCACCAAGCCTCTAACACATGTGCCTTTGGGTGACTTGCAAGATCCAAAAGATATAATGTGTGTGTGTTTCTGTGTGTGTGGGTATTCATGCATGCGTGTGCGCCGGAGAAATGCTTCAGAACCACTGGGTCTGGTGAAAAGAGAGTTCACCCATAGAAAGCTAAAATTAGTCTGGGTTAACTTTGTGATGTTATTATTTGGGTTACACAATAAAGAAATAGAAAATGCTTTGACTGGTCTGGGTCCCTTGAAATTTTTTGTCTAATTGCCCAATTTTAAAGACATAGCCTATCTTTTGTAAAGACTATAAAATAGACAAAGTAATTACTGGTGGGTATGAGCTAGTTCAAGGTATACCAGTTGTAGCTCATGGATGTGAATGTGCAGTGTCTTCCAAACCTACAAGCTCTTTTTGGTTTCCAATTTTACTTCTTCTGGCTCTAAGCGTCTGAGTTGTGTTTCAGTCGATCATATACTAATTAAGGTGGAGTTAATTAAAACCAGAATATTTATTAGGCCTTAGGAGCACTGTGAAAAGAAGGAATGTATAAGTAAATATCCTGCAAACCATAATGCTGACTGACACCTTTGATCCTCTTTCCAGAGAGATGTTTTCCATGATATCGGGAGGGGAATCCTGGACAGTGCATGGCAAGGCTACAATGCTACTCTCTTGGCCTATGGTCAGACTGGCTCTGGAAAAAGCTACTCCATGATTGGATTTGGTGCAAACAAGGGTATTATTCCAAGTGTGTGTGAAGAACTCTTTCAAGCAATTGAGAATCAGGGGAGAAATCAAGAATACCAGGTATGCATTATTCTAGAATACCTTCTTTGAATAATGGCTTTTTTTTTTCATTTTGAACACCTTCCCCAAATGAAAGTTTTTAGCATTTCTATTTTAAGATAGTGCATTTTGTGTGTGTGTGTGTGTGTGTGTGTGTGTGTGTGTGTGTGTGTGTGTGTTTGTGCTGGGGTAGTTTTACAGCTAAGCTACATACCCATCCCCAAGGACATGTATTTAAAAAACACTGGGTGTCGTAGAAGCAGACAGAATTGCTAACACTAATAAGGGGTTACTCTTGAGGTTGAATCAACCTTAGCTGATTCAAGTCTATAGTTCCCTTTGCTCTTCTCTTCCACCAGAGTAGTGGCTGTGGTCTCCTCTTATTTGCTTTTATTATTTATTTTGAGGCTAGGATGGAACCCAAGGTCTCCTTCATGTAAAGCACTTGCTCTGCCACTAAGTTACATCTCCAGCCCCCAAGATGTGACTTTGTTGTTTACTTGTCCCATATAACTTCTTACTTGACCTGGCATAGAAGATCCAATACTAAATTTTAGATTCACTGAAGCTTGGTGACATTTTCAAGGTGCAGTATAACTAGTACCGTGATCAAATTTAAAACATGATAGCAAAACATCAACAAATACCTGTATTCATAGTCTGTGTTTCTGCTTTGTCTAAATGGCAGAAGAGATTAAATTGGTGTTATGAAAATTCAATATTGCATCCTTTTTTATCTTAATTACTCTTCTGAATTTAAATGTAATGTTCAAGTTAGAAAATAGGTTACTCATAATCTCTTCAATCCAACTAAATAGCATTAACATTTCAGTGTCTCCAATTTTTTTAATTAAAAGTATTTGAAAATAATGCAAGTATAGTTTAAGAACTCAAATACTCAAGAGAAAGGAAAGTATATGTCCATATAATATTTTTTTGTACCTGGAGTTTCTTTACCACTGAGCCACATCTCTAGCAAACCTAAAATTTTTAAAATTTTTTTATTTTAAGACAGGATCTTGCTAAGTTACTCAGGGCCTCATTAAGTTGCTGAGGCTGGCTTTGTACTTGCGATCCTCCTTCCTCAGCCTTCCAACCATTGGGATTATAGGTATGTGCCACCACACCCAGCTCCAAATAAAATTTTGAACTTAAATATTGTATAGCACTATATTCACAATTGCCCCAAAGTGGAAATAACCCAAATGTTCATCAGATTATGAATAGATGAATAAAATGTATCTTCACACAATGCATATTATCCAGCTTTAAAAAAGGACATTCTAATGCTTATTACAATAAGGACAACTCTTGAAAATATTATGGTAAGGGAAAAAAACACAAAGTTTTGATTATATTTTTATGAAATGGCCAGAAACAGAAAGTCTCTGCAGGAAGAAAGAAGACTAGAGGTTCCTAGGGGTGGGTCGGGGAGGGGAGACAGCAGAAAATGGGAAATGGTGGTGAAGGACTTCATTGTGGATACTGGAGGAGGGCAAATTCTAAATATAGGCTGTGGTGATGCTTGCAAAATCCTCTGAATAGTCATTCCTGCATTGGTTCCTAGACCACCCACCACAAAACTCCCTTGGATACCCAAATCCCTGAAGGCTCACGTGACTTACATAAAATGGCACAGTATTCTCATATAACCTTTGTGTGTAATCCCATATACTTTAAATCATCTCTAAATTACTTATAGTTGTCATACAATATAAATATTGTTATATCATATTATTTCAGAAATAAGGGGGAAAAGTCTGTACATGTTCAGTACAGATACATTTTTTAAAACTATTTTTAACCTACAATACAGAATCTGAGTTTGGCATGACAATTGTATCCTAAAAACCACTGGATTGAGGGGGCTGTGGCTATGGCTCAGCTGTAGCACACTTGCCTGGCATATATAAGGCACTGAGTTCAATTCTCAGTACTGCATGTAAATAAATAAAATAAAGGTCTATCAACAACTAAAAAAATTTTTAAAAAGATTGCTTCTATTAAAAAAAAACCCAAACCATTGAACACTTCACTTATTTATTATTATTTTTTTGTTGGGGGTGCTGGGATTTGAACCCAGGGCACTGAGCTTCTTCCCTAACACCTCATCCATCTTTTTTCTTTTTCTTTCTTTTTATTTTTTATTTTTGAGACAGGGTCTTATAAAGCTTCTGAGGCTAACCTTGAATCCTCCTGCCTCAGCTTCCTGAATTCCTGGAATTATAGGTGTGCACCATTGCACCCAGTGGACTATTTGCTTTATTTCTAGTAAAGCTTTATATAGTAATTGGGTTCATAGAAATATACATACATGGAATTCATATTAATTTCATGATCTCTTTCTCTTTCCTCTACTCTACTTGACTTCCTTTTGCTCATCTATTTATCTATGTTTGATTGGTTCTTTTTACTTATACATAAAGGTGAAGATCTCCGTGGTATATTTATATGCACATAACATAATTTTTAAAGAATTCATTCTGCATTGCCTCCTCTTTTCCACTCCACTTCTCTCTCTCCTTCTTCTATGACACTGATCTTCTCTGTATCTTTATGATATCCCATCCTTCCCTCCTCCTTTCTTTTATTTTATTCTAGTGTCCACATATGAGAGAAAATACTTGACCTTTAAGTTTCTAAATCTAACTTATTTCACTTAACATGATTTTCTCCATTTCCATCCAGCAAATGATTTCATTCTTCTTTATGGCTGAGTAGAACTCCATAATTTCTTAATCCACTTATCTATTGACAGGCATCTGGATTGATTCCATAATTTAGCTACTGTGAATTGTACTGCTATAAACATTGAGGTGGCTATATCACTAGAGCATGCTGATTTTAGTTCTTTTGGGAAAATACAGAAGGAGTGGGATAGCTGGGTCCTATGGTGGTTCCATCCCTAGTATTTTTTGAGAAATAACCATACTTTCTACAGTCTTACCAACAATGTACAGTGTACCCTTTTCTCCACATACTCACCAGCATTTATTATTATTTGTATTCTTGATAACTGCCATTTTGACTGGAGTGAGATGAAATCTTAGTGTAGTTTTGATTTGTATTTCCCTGATTGCTACAAATGTTGAACATTTTTTCATATATTTGTTGGCCATTTGTGTTTTTTCTTTTGAGAAGTTTTTGTTTAGTTCTTCTGCCCATTTATTAAGTTTTTTTTTTGGTGTTAAGTTTTTTGAGTTCTTTATATAGCCTGGATATTAATCCCCTATTAGGGGAGTAGCTGGCAAAGATTATTTTCATTCTGTAGGCTCTCTTTATATTCTTAATTGTTTTCTTTGCTGTGCAGAAACTTTTTAATTTATCCCACTTTGATTCTCGGTTTTATTTCTTGTGCTTGGGGGGTTTTGTTAAGGAAGCCAGTGCCAACACCAACACGATGGAGTGTTGACCCTATGTTTTCTTCTAGCAGTTGCAAGGTTTCCTGTTTAATTCTGATTTGATCCATTTCAATTTGACTTTTGTGCAGGATGAGAGATGGGGTTCTAATTTCATTTTTTTACATATAGCTATTCAGTCTTTCCAGCACCATTTGTTAAAAAGGCTTGTCTTTTCTTCAAAATATATTTTTGGCACCTTTGTCAAGTATTGAATAGCTGTAATTGTGAGCAACTTATCATGGAAACCACCATCCTCCTCCATTCTCCTCCCCACTTCTCTATTACTTCCCCAGTTCTCATCTCCAATTCTTTATCTGTGTGCCCTACTATCACCATATTTAAAAATAATGTTGGTTCTTCTCTTCTTAGGAATCAGTTTGGGAGAATATCTACTATTTTCCTACTAGAGTAGTACAGAATTTAACTTGGCCACACGAATGACTCCCACCATGATCTTTTTTTCTCCCATATATTTTTATAGAGTTAAATAACAAAATATGGTTAAATCCATAGTAATTAACATTTTAGCTATGCAAATATTGTCTACTGCATACATCTTTTCTATACTTAATTTTTCTTGGAGTTTTAAAATTTCTTTACCTTTCTTAAAATTATGTCTAGTTTTCTATAAATCTTTGCCTCAGAGCTACAAATTAGTGTATGGGCCTATTAACAATATTTGCCATCTACTCAATTTATTGGTTCTCTTATTTTTCTTAGATATCCTTCATCAGAAGCTTTCTATTCTCCTGCTAAGATTTGGAACAGTATTTCTCCAGCTGCTGCAAACCTGCTATTCTGGAACTTCAACATTCTTCTTTGCTGGCTCCCCTGCCTCCTACATGCAATACATTCCTCTTTCTTGGTTTACTTTATCCTTTTCCTCAGAAGAGGTGGACGAGGGATATATTCTTTGCATCCTTGACACCGCTGAAAGTATCTTTTCTGACCTCCATGCTTGGTTCAAGTTTACCCAGAATAGCATTCTAGCTAAGGATACCGAAAATATATTTCCATTGTCTTATAAGTTTCAATGTTGTGGCTTAGAAGTCTGCTGTCACTTTGATTCCAATCTTTTTGGTGGTCAGTTTCTCAGATAGCCTTGAGGATTTTCTCTTTATTCTTAATGTTTTTAATTGTCTTTTCTTATTCTTTATGCTGGACACTCATGGGACCCTTTTCAATGTAGAGATTCCTGTGCTTCAGGAAACCTTTCTAATTTTGTCTATCTTTTAATTTCCTCCACCATTTCTTCTGTTTCTGGAAGTTTTACTTGGGCTTTTAATCTCATGCATTCTAATTCCAATATCTTTTACCACCTATTTCCCTCTTCTTGGCCTTTTGTTCTGCATTCTGGAAGATGCTCCCCCCTCCCACCGACTCTTTTCTTTGGGGAGGTGGGCAATGCTGGGGAATGAACTTAGAACCTAGCATATGGTAGGTAAGTGCTGTACCACTGAGCTACATTCCCAGCCCTTAACTCTATTTTAATTTTGCCTCTTATTCATAAATTTAATTTACAAATACTCTTTCTTATTTTCTGATTGTTCCCAGTTAATAGAACACTATTTTATTTTTTATGGGTGTAACTTTTTTCTGAGACTATTAATTATAGGGATTTTAAAAATGCTTTCTATTCTCTGCATTGTTTGTATTTTCTAAGTTTCTATTTTCTATTTGTTTTCTCTTTCACATTAGAGACTTCTCTTGTCTGCTAGCCCCTGGTTATTTGTTCATTTTTACCCAATCACTCTGAACCTAATCATATGCTCTGTGGTCCTGAGACTTCATTGGCAAGACTCATCACTGGGTGACCAAGAGACAAGCCAGGTTTATAATGAGTAGAGCATGGCAAACATCTCTAGACTAGAGCCATTATGATTCCCCAATCCTGCTGAAGAGGCTAAAGCTTGGCTAGCAATATTCCAGATCTACCCTCTACTCCAGATCTATTCTCTTCTAGTAGGGTAGAGAATATGTGTTTCCTCTATGAAGAACCTATCCATTATATGTAGATATTAATTCACAATAAGTGGTGAGGCTAGGGAAGAATAGAGTTACTTTAGACAGAGGAGAGTGAAGGGAGGGGAGAGGGTACCAGGGTAGGAAGGATAGTAGAATGAATCAGACATTATTGCCATATATATATATATATGTATGATTATACAACTGGTAGAATTCTATATCATGTACAACCAGAAGAATGAGAAATTATACTGCATCAGATATGATGTATCAAAGTGTATTATACTGTCATGTATAATTAATTTAAAAAATAAAGAAAAAAGAACCTCTCCAATAGCATTAAAATTATTTGATAACCCATTGCTTGTTAAATAGAGCTTTACTATTTAATATTTAATATTATCTTTTCTTTGTTAAACATTTGAGATATTTATGTGTATATATATGAGTATATATTATATGTAATATAATATGTGTGTGTGTGTGTATGATTCCCCAAAGATGACGGTTTCAAGAGAACATTTACTTGTGCTCTTCTCTATACAGGTTACATTCAGTATGCTGGAAATTTACAATGAACAGGTAATAGAGATTATGTATTTTCTTTTTAATACTTTTTTCCCCCTTGGTTCTGGGGATTGAACCTGGGGCCTTGTGCATGCTGAGCACTTATTCTACCACTAAGCTACATACCCAGCCCTAGAGATTATATTTTCTCACATACAAACTTTAGTGATTCTTTTTCAGATGAGCCCTTCCCAGCTCTACCCACCTCTCAGCTTCCTCCTAAGCTTTATTTTTGCATGTGCTATTCTTCCAGTCTCACAGAACTATTCCTCCTTTCCAGAGCATATCCTTTTTCTAGACATCTAGCCTTTCTATGTCTACTTTTCCTGATTTTTCTGCCCCCAAAGAAACCATTCAACTTCAAGGTCCAGCTTGAATGCCAACTCCTGTCTGTATATTCTGAGGTCATTAGCGTCAATCCAGGTGATGTTGTGTGGGGTCTGCACACTTTATCTGCAAAGGTCTGGAGAATAAATCCTTTAGGCTTTTAGAATCTTACTGTCTTTTGAAAACTACTCAACTCTGTTGTTGTAGAACAATGAGAGCCAGAGACAACTCGGAAATGAGTGGATGCAGCTGTGCACCAATGAAACTATTTAGAGACACTGCAATTTGAATTTCACATCATTCTCATGTGTCATGAAATATTATTTTTCATTCAGTTTTCCAACAATTTGAAAATGTGAAACACCAAAAACAGTTGGTGGCCTGAGTTTGCCTCATAGACTGTATGCAGCTTGCTCCCTATGAGAGCAGTATACAGAACATGGTTTCAAATCCCAGCTTTCTCAACTGCTAGCTGGGTTACTTTGGAAGATGACCTTATTTCCAAATTTAGTATAAATTTAGTTTGTTTATTTACAGAGTATATAAGAGATATTAAATTTTAAATTTCTTTTTGGTTGTTGTTGGTCGTACTGGGGCTGGAATCCAGGGTCTTGCACATGTTAAGCATGTGCTCTACCACTGAGCTATATACCTAGCTTCTAAATATCCAGGAAAAAATTAAATCTTTAGCAAGTGTTCATATGTTTGTTTGTGTGTTTTTTTTTTTTGGTACCAAGAATTGAACTCAGAGGCTCTTGACCACTGAGCCACATCCCCAGCCCTATTTTGTATTTTATTTAGAGACAGGGTCTCACTGAGTTGCTTAGTGCCTCACTATTGCTGAGGCTGGCTTTGAACTCACCATCGTCCTGTCTCAGCCTCCTGAGCTGCTGGGATTACAGGCATGCACCACCGTGCCTGGCAGTTTCTTTCTTCTTGCTTATCCATTTCTCTCTTTTTTACTGAGTTCAATTATGAGGTTGTCTGGTACCCACAGAATTTTTTTTCCCCCTGCACGGGGGATTGAACCTGGGGACTCTGCACATCCTAGACAAGCACTGTATCATGGAGCTACACCCTCATCTGCACCCTACAGAAATTTAATATTAAATTTATTCATTTATTTATTGAGTTCTTATTACATTGTAGGCATAAATAAAACACTAAAGATTCCTGACTAATTGAAGTTTACATTCTTCCCCCGCCCCGCCGAAAGATAAGAGATTTGCTGTCTAGAACCAAAAAACCTGGTGGGTTAAAAGTCAGGGAAGACCAACAGCTGGGCTTTTATGTGGAAGGCCTGAAGTCTGTGCCTTGTGAGAATTATGCACAAATTGAAAAGCTGATGGAACAAGGAACAAAAATCAGGACCACAGCTTCGACCAACATGAACACCAGCAGCAGCAGATCCCACATGGTCATCACTATTCAGCTCAAGCAGGTGAGGTTCAGGTGACTATCTGTGTCCTGGTGACCTTAGGGAGGGTCCCGAATGGCATAATAGGTTCGTGGATACTGTGAGATCCTTCCCAATTTGTCAGGGGTTTGGTACCAGGGATTGAACTCAGAGATACTCAACCACTGAGCCACAACCTCAGCCCTATTTTGTATTTTATTTAGAGACAGGGACTCACTGAGTTGCTTACGCCTCGCCATTATTGAGGCTAGCTTTGAACTCATGGTCCTCCTGTCTCAGCCTCCTGAGCCCAGTTTGATTTATGGGTTAAAGTGGCTGCTTCCAATCATAGAATATAGGGTCAGAAGGAGGAAAAAGTGAGGACTTGTTCTTCTACTGCCTACCCCTTACCTTCATACCCGTGCCCCACTCTGCACTATTGCTCATATAGGAGTCCTACCACACACCAGATGCTGACAGTGCCCAGAGGACACTGTTAGCTGTTGTCCTTCAAGTACATTTCATGCTGTGAGAAATGAATTTTGACCCCAAGTTGATCAAGGAGTAAATTGTGAAGATATGACCATGACTCTGTAGTTTATCTTGGAGAACTGAATCAGTAGCAGGCCTATATCTCACCAATATAAGGACCAGCAATATCAGATCCATGAGCCTAGGGCCACATACTGAAGTACTTTCTGATACTTGGATTAATTCTTGGAAACCAGGTAATCCATGTACCATGTGACTTTCTACTTCTAAAGTCCACTAAAGTGGGCTTTTCTCCTCTGTATTATTAGCAGGGTATCAAGGACTGATATGTATAATATCCTTAGTTTGATCTAGAAATGGCAATTCACAAGTCTTGGGGGAACACTGTAGTTAACTATGATTGTACCAATTCTACCCTGTAAGCCACAGTACTAGCAGTAGATAAAGTAAGCATCAATGAAAATCATCTTGTGCTCAGCCATGATTGGTGGACAAACACTGGATCGTGCAGAAGTCTGACTTTTTTATTGACCAGCTCTAACACTTGGAGAAATAATCTCCCTAACCCTCAGTTTCTTCTTCTGTAAAATAAGATGCATAGCTCTCCTCCCACAAAAGTTGGGAGACTTGAATGAGATAATACAGTTTAAAGAACTTTGTAAATTTTTTTTTTTTTTTGAACCAGGGTTTGGACCCAGGGACACTCAACCCCTGAGCCACATCCCCAGCCCTTTTTTATTTTATTTAGAGACAGTGTCTTGCTGAGTTGCCTAGGGCCTTGATGAGTTGCTTAGGGCCTCACTAAGTTGCTGAGGCTGGCTTTGAGCCCAGGATCCTCCTGCCTCAGCCTCCCAAGCTGCTGGGGTTACAGGCGTGCTGAACTTTTTAAACTTTTAAGGGCTAGTCACTTGATTTTACAATGTTAGTAAAATTCACAAACTTCTTACATGGTTTACCCTGGTAATTTATTTGACTTCATATTTTAAGGGCAAGAGAAGAAATCAGCCACAAATAAACAAGTGAAGAGATTTAGAGCCCTGCTTTTCAGAGGGGGTCAGCAGTAATAGGAATACCTCACAGTCCATGCCGGGCATGTGTTAGGACCTTTGCATCTATTACCTTGAACCCTTATGACATCTCAATAATGTGCTACTGTCACCACATTACAGGTTAAGTGCATGTCACCAGCAAGAGAATCTGTACGATTCTAAAATGGAAGTTTGTTCCACTGTAGGACCACACAATCCTGAACAATTACTTATTTTGCAACTTTCCCAGTATTTTACATTTTTAAATCTCAATGACCATGGATACTCCAGAGCAATCGTTGATGTCTAGTATTTCCTCAGAAAAGAGCTTTGCAGTAATGGGAAGGGGCCAGTGAGACGCCTGGGCCTGGTCATGCTGCTGTAAAGAGGCTGGTGCTGTGAATGGCTGATTAATTTCATTTTGTTGCTTTTTTTTTTTTTTTTTTTTGAGTTTGAAATACAATCCCAAGAACCATTTGAGCATGTGGAAGAGGTTGGGTGCTCTAACAGCACGGCCTGTGTGTGTCCCTACAGGTTTTTCTAGACAAAGCCCTCACCAAACAATCCAGCATTAATCTGGTAGATTTAGCTGGAAGTGAAAGGCAGAGATCTTCAGGAGCTGAAGGGGACAGATTGAAAGAAGGATCACGGGTTAACTTAAGTTTAACCAGTTTAGGAAACGTTATCAGGTACGTAGCCAGGGTACAGAGATCTGTGCCATAAACATTTTTTACATATGAAAAAGCAGAGGCTGGGGCGTGTGGCTCAGTGGTAGAGCCCGCTTATCAGGTGCCCTCTGGGTTCAGCCCCCAGCACCAGAACAAAGCCATGAATAGAAGGAAAAATTGGTTACAACCCTGGGTCATGATTTAATGTTTTAGTCAACTTTTTGCTGCTACGTGGAGAGGGCCTGACAAGAAGTTTATCTGGTGCTCGTGTTTCAGAGGTCTCAGTGCACAGACAGCTGACTCCATTGCTCTGGGCCTGAGAGCAATTATGGCAGAAGAGTGTGGAAGAGGAAAGCAGATCAGGACATGGCACCAGGAAGCAGAAAGAGCAAGCACAATATAAACCCCAAGGGCACACGCCCAGGCACCATCGCCCGTCCACAGTCATCACCCAATTAATCCATACTGGTGGATTAAGCCGTGGATTAGGTCACACCTCATAACCTAATCATTTTGCCTCACACATTTTGTCTCACACATGAGCTTTTGGGGGACACCTCATATCTAAACCATGACACACAGTGTCATCACTAGCTCACACCTGGTCCTCCTGTATGTAACAAAAATACTAACACCACTACAAACCCCAAGAACTAGTCGGCTCAGGATTCTTCTCCTGGTCTCTACTACTTGAATTTTATGTTCTCTGTCTCATCCTTCCTCTCTTCTTATTTTATCGTATTTAAATTCTATGGCTTAAAAGTTGGGAGTTCATAACCCACTTGAATCAAACTGTGAAAGATGATGTATTAAGAACTGTGTAATGTTTTGAACGACCAACAATAAAAAAAAAAATAAAAAAAAAAAATAAAAAAAAATAAATAAATAAATTCTATGGCTTAGTGACCAAAAGATAAGCTGCTATAATGTCTTTTGTGGCTTGCTTTAAAAAAAATTTCTTATTAAGGCAAAAACCATAGTACACAAATCTTAAATCTCAATTCATATATAGACATGTATACACACACACACACACACACACACACACACACACACACACACCTGTGTAATTATCACTGTTGTGGTTTGAATCAGAAATATCTCCCAAAGCTCTTGTGTTGAAGGCAGCAATGTTCAGAGGTGGGACCTTTTGGGGCTGATTGGTTCCTGTGGGTTCTGACTTCATCAATGGATTAATCCACTTAGGGGTTTATAGTTCAATAAACTTAATGGAGGTGATGGAAACTTTAGGAGATGGGGACTATTGGAAAGAAGTTAGGCCATTGGGGGCTTGCCCTTGAAGGGTATATTTTGTCTCCAACTCTCTCTGCTTCCTGGCCACCATAAGGAGAACAACTTCTCCGCCACATTGCTGCCTGCCCTGTTTCACCTTGCCATGGCTCCAAAGCAGTGTGACTAAATAACCATAGACCGAAACCTCTGAAACCGTGAGCCAAATAAACCTTTCCTGCTTTATTTTTCTCTGGTATTTCGTCACAGTAATGGAAAACTAACAGAGCCACCCAGATGAAAATGCAAAGCATTTCAAAACCCAAAAGTCTTCCTTTATGTCCCTTCCTTCTAGCAGAAATTGGCCTTTGTCCTCAGATTAGTTTTGCCTAATTTTCTTGATTCTTATATAAATGAGACCATTTATGAGGTCCCTTTCTTGTGTATCTGACCTCTTTTACTAAGGATTGGGTTTCTGAGATAATTCAAATTTTCTGCATGTAGTAATTATTCTTTTCATTGCTCTATAGTCTTTCATTGTGTGAATATATCACAATTTATCTATCTATTCTCCTATTGATGGATAGTTTGTTTTTAGGTTTGGGTTATTATTGATAAAGTTGCCATGAACATTCTTGTACATAGTACTTTAGAAAAATAATCACTCATTTCTTTTGGATATATACTGAGGAGAATTTCAGGAACTTACTTTTAGATTCAGCTTTTTTGGGGGCAGTGCTTCTGGGGAAAAACTCAAGGTATCTTGTATACTAAGCAAATGCTCTACCATTGAACTATAGCCCCAGCCCTAGACTCAACATTATTAACAATTCCTAACCATGTTATGTGTTCCTAGTTAGTTTTTTTCTATTCTATTCTTTCATGAAACTTCATGAGATTCATTCAGGTTGTTGAATGTAGCTTAGTCTCCTATTGATTGGCATTTTGGTCATTTCCAGTTTGGTTTTGCTATGACAATCAGTGCTACCATGACCATTCCTATACAAATCATTGGGTACTAATATGTTCACATTTCTTTTGAGTATAGACAAAGAATTGAAATTGTTGGGTTACAAGGTGTGCAAATACCTAATTTTATAAGATGATGACAAATATTTTTCCAGAGTGGTTGGATCAATTTTATGCCCAATAGGAATGTACAATATACCCTCTTGATTCACATCTTTTCTAAGGCTTGACATTGTCAGATTTCTCAGTATTTACCAATAAAAGTTGGTGTAAATGTTTTTTATTGTGGTCTTGATGTTTCTGGTTACTAGCAAGTTTGGGCATCTCTTGATAAGTTCATTAACAATATGCTTCCTCTTGAAATGCCTATTCTTATTTTTTTCCATTGTTTTATTGAGTTATATTCTTTTTATTGATTTGCATTTATTCTTTTCATATTTTATTATCTTTTTCAGGCATATGTATTGTCAATATCTTCTCCAAGTTATAGGTTTCTAATTTTCTTACAGTGTGTATTGATGAACATAAGTTATGATTATGGCCAGGCGTGGTGGTGCATGCCTGTAATCTCAGCAGCTCCTGGGGCTGACGCAGGTGGATTGCGAGTTCAAAGCCAGCCTCAGCAAAAGCGAGGTGCTAAACAACTCAGTGAGACCCTGACTCTAAATAAAATAAAAAACAGGGCTGGGGATGTGGCTCAGTGGTTGAATGCCCCTGAGTTCAATCTCTGGTACCTCCCACCCCCACCCAAAATTTTAGATGTAGATGGGTAGAATTTTCTTTCAAATCATTAAGGATGTCATTCTATTTTTTTTTAAACTGGTTGTCCTATGGCTGTTACCTCAGTGTAATCTTTTTTTCCCCTAACTGCATTGAAACTCTTTGTTTTTGGTGATCTCCAATTTGACCGTGTTGTACTTGAGTGAAAATTTCCATCCTCATTGGGATTTCTTGGACTTCATATCTCAGTGGATTCGTGATTTTCATCAGTTCTGGAAAATTCTCAGCCATTAACTCATGCACTGCTCTGCCTGTTTCTTTCCCCTTTTCTCTTTCAGTACTTCAGTTAGCTGTTTGGATCCCCTCACTCTGTCACCCATGGTCCTTAACCTTTCCCTTGTTTCCCGTCACTGAGGCACTGGGCCACAATCTGGATTGCTTCTTGTGAGCTCTCTAATTCACTAATTCCAACTATAGCACTGTCTAATTTGCTATTAAACATGCCCGTGGTGTTTTTAATATCAGTTGTCCTTGTTTTTTAAAGATCAGTTTGTTTGTTTGTTTTCCAACTTTGCTGTGTTGATTTTCTCTTTCTTTCTTTTATTTATTTTTTTGAGACAGGGTCTCCCCTCAGGTTCCCCCAGCTGAGCTTGAACTTGGTATCCTCCAGCCTCAGCCTCCCAAGTAGCTTTGTGCTATATTAATTTTGTAGATTTCTTTTTCCCTTCTTGTGATTATAATTTCTTACAAACTTCCTCCCTCCTATTTTCACTCCCCTCGATGCCATCCCCTTGAGACAGGGTCCTCATGACATTGCCCAGGCTGGCTTTGAACTCCTGAGCTCAAGTGATCCCCTCAGACACCTGAGTAGGTGTGCACCACCACACTGGCTCAATGATGCTTTCTTTGTTGTCCCCTGGAGTCGGGTGGGGACTTGTCATTCCCTCTCACCCTAAGGCTGCAGTCATAGGAGGCCTCCCTCAAGGATCTTAAGGTAGTAGGAGAGAAAAGGACTTCGGACCACTTCCCAAACCTGTGCTCCCCCTGCACAGCTGTCCTCATTTTCCTTCTCTTTATACACATTGGCAATAAAAGCCTGCAGTCTCTTCTCAGGCCTGGGCCTCCCTTTCTCTGTTACGCTTTCTGCAGGGCTGACTCTGGACAGGGACTCAGTGGCTCGTGCACATTAGCTCTCTTGCTTCTGCATCTTTGTTCAAAAGGTGTCTCTACTCTTAGGTATTATCATCAGATTTGTGGAGCCAAAGGGGATTTGAGTGAGGACTTTTCTGAATTATCCCTAGGGATAATTTTTTTTTAACTTCTTGATAACTTTTTTTAATTCACTGGGTTTTTTGTTTGTTTGTTTGTTTTTGTTTTGTTTTTGCATTCAGTGCTCTGGCTGATGCAGCCATTGGGAAGAAAGTCTTGCACATTCCCTACAGAGATTCTGTACTGACCAAACTGCTCCAGTCAGCTCTGGGTGGGAACAGCAGAACTACTTTGGTAAAATCACCTTCTTACAACATTTTAGCCTGATTCAGCTATTATTGTTATCATCGTTATCGTTATTGTGATTGTGATTAAAATTATTCTCAGTACCTTCATAATATAGCACCTGACCCACAGCATGGACTAACATATGACTTTTGGTGCCCTTTGTACTGCAATCTTCAATAAAGCTTCTATATTACTAATCTTAATTTTTTTTTTTTTTTTTGGTACCAGGGATTGAACCCAGGGGCACTTAGACACTGAGCCAATCCCCAGCCCATTATTTTTTGAGACAGCATCTTGCTAAGTGCCTAGGGTCTTTGCTAAGTTGCTAGGGCTAACTTTGAACTTGTGATCCTCCTGCCTCAACCTCCCAAGCTGCTGAGATTATAGGCATGTGCCACTGCACTTGGCTGCACTAACTTTTCTTATTTGATTTTTTTCTGTAGTTTTCAGGTTTTCTATAAGGAACATACATGATTTTTTGTTTTGTTGTTTTTGTAATGCTGAGGTTGGAACCCAGGACTTTGCATTTGCTAAGAACTCTACCATAGAGCTGCACTCCCCGCCCAGGACATGTATTACTATTACTATCAGGAAAAAAAAAAAACAATGAATACAATTTAGAAAGTAACAGTTTCGATGTCATGATATTCTCAAGCAGCAGTCATTGTGTAGTGAGGTTGGAAATTTTCATTCGACTGTGATAGTCACAGGGCAGACTCACAATCTGGAAAGCAGCTGAATCTGTCATGTTAGCAAAGATGCCAGACAGCACAGCATGTTTGCCATGTGGGTGGGACATGAAATGTGTTAAAATCAGGGCTGGATGCTCTTCTGCTGCAGAGGGGGCAAACCTAGGAGAACTCTGCCTCCTGCAGGGTCCTGCTTTAGAGAGAAATGCTCCTACTGGGACCTGGGACCAGACCTCTCCCCAAAATTTACAATATAAACATCCTTCCATTTTTAATCACTTAATCTAGCCCATTTTTATTATTTATTTATCCTTTTTTTTTTTTGCAGGACTGGGAAGTAGAACCCAGGGTCTCATGTGCTAGGCAAGTGCTATGTCACTAGGCCACACCCTCAGCCCTTAACTAATTTTAAATATTTAATTTTAATGATTTTCTAGTTACCAGTTACCTGTGGGCCTCAATGGGACATCCCCCAAGAACCTAGAATAAGACCATGTACATAGAAGCTGGGGATGTTGCTCAGGGGAAGAGTGCTCATCTAGCATGTCCAAGCCCTGGTGTTCAATCCCCAGCACTGCAAAAATACAAAGGAAAACAAAAACCAAAGACATAAGACACCCTCTGAATGTTGACTGCAAACTAAAATTCAACACATCCGTGTGTACAAAATTTCCTGAGAATGAGACCAACAGGACAACGCCTACATGTGCAGATCTTCAAGGTTAGATCTGCACCGTTTATAAGGACACAAAGACTGTCTGAAGGTATCACAGTGAGGTTTGTTTGTTTTAGGGTTGGGGATGGAACCCTGGCCTCGTCCACGGAGCAACACCTACTTTCTCCATTATAGTGTGGGAGGAGGAGGTGAGAGGTGGTCATTGATCATCTCAGGAAGCAAAAAAACACAGAATCTGAAAGGTCCACCTCTAAGTTCTAAACTCTCCATGGTACCAGCCCCATTTGCAGCATGGATATCCTAAAACCTCATTTCTTTCATGTCTAAAGTGGAGAAAATAACAATAGCCACCAGAGAATAGTGCTGTGATGGTTAAATGAGGTGATACAAATGAACCCACTTTAAACGCTATAACTTTTCCTGGTGCAGTGGTGTGCACCTGTAATCCCAGAGACTCGGGAGGCTGAGACAGGAGGATCACGAGTTGGAGGCCAACCTGGACAATTAAAGGAGCCTCTTGTCTCAAAATAAAAAAGGCTGGGAGTGTAGCTCAGTGGTAAAGCACTCCTGGGTTCAGTGCCCTGGACCAAAAAATAAATAAATATATATTTAAAAAATAAAAAGGAATGTGGAGGTAACTTAATGTTAAAGCATCCCCAGAGACAATCCCAAGTATCAAAAAAAAAAAGAAAGAAAGAAAGAAAAAAAAGAAAAGAAATGAAAAAAAAAGATAAAGAAAGAAAGAAATCAGTCCTTAAATCTCCCAAGTGAGTTAATACTCCAAGAACTGCAAGTTCAAGGCTAGCCTCTGCAATTTAGCATACCCCTGTTTTTCAAATCAAAAACAAAAAGGGCTGGGAATGTAGCTCAGGGATAGAGCACTTGCCTTACGTGTGCAAGACCCTGGGCTTAATCTCCGGTAACATACACACACAAGCTATAAAGATAAACTATACAGGATTATTCACCAGGCTCTTAAAGCTCTGGATCCTGAGCTGCCAGGTCCTCAGACTATGTCTGTCTCTGTGGTCACCCTCAGTGACAGCACCTATCTCCAAATCGTCAAAATGAAAAGTATTTTCCAAATTCTACAACAATTAATCCAAAGTCAATAGCCAGACTTGAAACCATACAAAAATGGCTGTTTGGGTGATGCTGCCCACTGGGAATTTTGTCTTGCTGTCAATAGAAATGAAACTGAGTCACACATATGAATATGTAGGCCTTTTGGGATCCACAACTTAGGCAGGGAGATACAGCTCCAGCTCCAACAAGAAAATATCAGGCTGGCTCCCTGAAACAAGCAGGAGCTCGTTGTTTTGGAGTGCTTGCAGGAATGGGCTGGGGTTTAGGAATGTTAATAGCTTTAGGTGCACTTGGCCCTGTGAGGGCATTTTCTGTTGGCATCATTGCCCTGATGAATTAAGTGAAAGTACCCTGGCTTCAGGGTGCGTCTTCAGGATGGATAAATGGGGAGTGAAAGTGGGAACTTTGAATGTCTGTCTGGCTGTGAGCCAAGACTAGGCTTGCATTAGCCCTTTGTCCCTATCATCTCACAGGGACAGGCAAATCCTAGTAATCTCGAAATGCTTTCAACAATCATTCAAACCTTGAGAAAATTCCTGGGTATGCCATGGTGAGAGCAGTGTGGTTCTGAGGTCGGCAGCAGAGGGGTTAGTCACGAGTGGGTTCAAACGCCAGTCCTGCCAGTTCTGATCTGGGTGACCTTGGCTGTATTATTTTTCTCAAAGCCTAGTTTTTGGAGTGGTCAAATCTGAACAATAATGTAAATTGTAAGATGCAAAAGTGTTGTGTGAATGTTAACTGTTTTTAATAATATCGATGATAGTAAACCTCTATATACATAACAAAATCTTCAAGGGATGTTGTTACAGATTGCAGCCATAAGTCCAGCTGACATCTGTTATGAGGAAACTCTATCAACATTAAGATATGCTGAAAGGTATGTTTATGAATATTTATTAGTCATAGGGATTCTAGATTCTAGATCTAGTAACTTCTTCCAGTCCTCTTCTAATTGGCATGTTGGGGGTGGGACATCAGGGAAAGGAGAACAAACAATTTGTAAGAGAGGAAATGAAAAGAAACAAAACAAATGAGAAAGAATTGGGACCTGAAAGTTCAGAGTGTCATTGTGTCACTCAAGGCAGGATGGGAGAGGAGGCGTGGCTCAGATGGGAACAGCATGGATGCCAATCTGAATGTGATTAGTTATCTGTCTCCCTGTGGTTTCCTGCCAAATAGCATGGCTGTTCACAGATTCCTCCTACATGGGGAGAGAACAGTGCCAGGCAAGGGATTTTTGTGCTATTAATAAATGAGGATGAGCTCTGTACGAGACAACTCTGTAGGTTCCCAACGGTTTTGAGTGTGGGGGTGGAGACCACATGTGATCATGTATGAACCATTCCTGGTAAAGCTCTTCCTTGCATATAAGCAGTGCTCAAAAACTATAATTAGGGGCTGGGGATGTGGCTCAAGCAGTAACGCACTCGCCTGGCATGCGTGGGGTGCTGGGTTCGATCCTCAGCACCACATAAAATAAAATAAAGATGTTGTGTCCACTGAAAACTGAAAAATAAATATTAAAAAAACTATAATTATAGCTAGGTGTGATGGTGCACACTTGTAATTACAGTGACTCAGGAGGCTAAGACAGGACAATTACAAGTTCAAGACCAGCCTAGGCCACTTGTGAGACCCTGTCTCAAAATGAAAAATAAAAAGGGCTGGGAATGTAGCTCAATGGTAGAGTACCTTTGGGTTCAGTTACCAGTGCGGCCAAAAAAACCCTACTCAAAATTGTAGTTATGATTACGCCGCCAAGTAATTACCTCTCCTTCTAGTGTTCCCTTGGGTCTTCTTCTCAATGAGGGAGCCCTTGGATTTGAATGAAAAACACTTTCATTCCCATTCTTCATTGCTGGGCCTCAACATCAATTTACCATTAGACATTTTCTTCCTGTATCTGCAGTCTCAGATCTTTAGTCAAATTTTGGCTTTAGCAGCATCTAGAATGTTCTCCCTGATGATCAGATGCAAATCTGTTGCCAGCAGTTTTTATAGGAGAGGCTACATGGTGCAGAAAAAAGGGAAAAACAGTAACCAGAGTCCTGAACTCTGATCCCATATCTGCCACAGATTCTGTGAGTTGGGCAAGTCTGGTGGTAACTCTGTATTTCAATCTCTTTGTTTAAGAAGAAGGGAGTAAGATTGCCAGTTTGAGCAAACAAAAATACAAGATGCTGCCTGGGGGTGGAGCTCAGTGGTAAAGTGCAAGCTTTGCATGCACAGGCCCCTGGGTTAGAGCCATAGTGTGTGAGCACACACAATACAAGATGCTCAGTTAAAACTGAATTTCAGATAAAGAACAAAGCCATGCTTGAATGTAATATTTGAAGCATTTCCTGTTTTCTCTGGTGGCACTGGAGGGGAATGAACCAGAAAACTTAAGCCCCTCCTAACCTGGGGCACACGGCAGAGCAGCCTCTGACAGCCTCCAGGGTTTTAGTTATTTCAGCAGCTGCGACCTTGACTGAACAGATTCTTAAATTAACCAAATGTGTTGAGGCCCAAGGACACCCAGGGACTGAGCACCCAGCCATGGCTCAGCTGTACATGTTTATTAAAACCATGCAGTTTACTCAAGTCGCTTTGGGTCTTAATGGTTTTGTGGGACAGAACATGCTGGAATCTATAATCACCAGGGGGTGAATGGGATCTGAGCACACCTGCTGCTGCCCAGGAACAGTGGTAGTGCTGCTTGGGCAGCAAAGGGGCCTGAGAATGTGTTCATCTTTACACACGAAAGGGCTAAAAAGGTTCGGAACAACGCTGTGGTCAACACCTGGTCAAGAGCAGAGACCAAGACACTGCTTGGATGTGGAAACGCTGGAGCAGCAGGTAAAGTGAGCCAGGAGGCATGCTCAGTCCACACTGGAGCAAGAAGAAGAGCCTGAGCTGGCTGATGCCCAAGGGATTGGGGCTGAAGGGAGGGAGAGGCAGGTGTGCTGGGCCTGGGGAGGGATCTGGGGAGGATCTGAGGGGAGGATGTGGGCAGGTGGGGGGAGGAGCCCTCCAGAACTTTATTCAGGATATTTTGGTTCAATCTTTACACACACACACACACACACACACACACACATATTATACATATATTAGTTGTTGATGGACCTTTATTTTATTTTTATGCGGTGCTGACAATGAAACCCAGTGCCTCATACATGCTAGGCGAGTGCTGTACCACTGAGCCACAACCCCAGCCTGCAACCCAACTATATTTTGAGATCAATGGAGACTCACAGTTTAAAGAAATAATGACCCTGCCCTTTTAAAATTGTCATTTTAATTTTGAGTCCATTATTTCTGCCAGGATACTACGTTCCTTGCCAGGTTTAAAAGGTGATCATTTGACATTTCATGCATTTAAGTGAGGCCAGAAGCCCAGGAAGCATTAGCAGCAGCCCACCTCTTCTAATTCAGTGCCCAGCCTCAACTGCTGCATGCCAGTCACCAAGTGATTGGGCTCTGGTGGGTGAGGGAGCAGTCATTTTCAAAGTGCCCCGCCCAGGTGATTCTAATGTGTAACTATCAAGAACCACGGCTTTAAGGTCTCAGTTTTCAGTTTGGCAGCATGAAGACATGTATCATTTTATGCCCTTAATGATTTAAAATGTGATGGATAATAAAAGTAAAGTAGAAAACTGGAGAAATACAATCAGTATGGTGTTCAGCATCAACCCAACAATATCAAAAAATCCAACACTTTCTGTGCTCAGTGCTCCCTAACAGTCACCATGGGATCCTGCCCTTCCACGGACTGGCTCACTACGGATTCCACCTCAACAAAAGTCCTTTCTAGATTGGAGTCAGTACATGCGGCTGGTTCACACGTGGCCCTGGTTAGCATGAATCACTAAAACAAAAACTGGATGAGCCTACCGATAGTAACTAATTCCCATTATTCATATGAACAGACACAAAATACATGGAAAACAACCTAAGATAAACCTATGCTTCTTCCTCCGTCTCCTGGCCTTATGGGACTTGCTGCTATGGTAGTATAAAAGGAAACACCCCCACAGGCCTATATAAATAGTAGATAGAATCCTGAGCCTGTGCCTCTCTTGGGAGGATCTTCTTGGTCTAATGCCTTTGAGTTAGTCCAGATGCTATGCAGTGTAGGATTTAGCCAATGAGCTCTTCACACAGAAGTGCAGCTTTACTTTCTACTCCTCCTGGGAGTCCCCTATTGTCATGAGAACCCAGTGAGACATATTGAAGTTACTCTAAGCCTCACCTCTGACACTGTAGACCTGGTGCTTAAATCCCTCCCTCCTTCCAGAGCAGTCAGCCTGTTTCCTGGCAGACCACCAGCTGGGGACTCAGTCTGTTCAGGAAACCTGGGCACACCTGTTGGAGCAGGCACGGAGAGAATGGGAGCAGCAGTATGCAGCCATTGCCCAGGTGAGGCCCAGCTCTGTGCTGCCCCTGATGCAGTGCTGTCTGGGCTATTGTCAATCCCCAGATTGGGGTGGGGGGCAATGAATTAGTGATTTAATGAATGTGTAGGATGTAACATATGACTTAAGACTTATATTATTCTTGGCAAGAGTTCGGGGAAGAGTGGCAGGGCATGAAAGGAAAGGAGGCAGAGAGGCCTTGATGCATACAGAGTGAGGCTGGGGATAGAATTCAAGGCTGTTGGTAATTAGAGTTTGGGGAGAATTTGCCCACGTGCACACCCTAGGGATTGGAGCCTGGGCTTTGCAAATGCTAGGCAAGTACCCTCAGATTGAGCTACACCCTAGCCCTTGGGCTGTGATGCTGTGATGTCAGTCTTGTCCCCTGGTGAGAGAGATGCCTTCTTCACCTCTACTCCCCACTGCCACCTCCGCCACGACCTTACTCCCCACAGTCACAAGGCTCTGGGCAAGCCCCAAAGACCGGAGACAGACCTGGAATATTTGGAAGTGGAGGGAGAGCCCAGCCTGGACTCAGGAAGACTCATGAAGTCTAGAATAAGCCCCAGACAGTGAAAGAGGAGTTAGGTAGGGCTCTGTGACTTCAGGAAGCCAGATCAAGTTAGGGACCAAGGATTCTAAAGGTGCCAGCATAACTAGGGCACAGCCAGAAGCCCTATTAAAGTAATATCCTGTGCAAGGGGTGGAAAAGCATGCAACTCTTGGGTCTAGTAGGATCCAGAGTGCAGGAATAGAGGATTTTGTGTTCTGTCTGAAGAGTAACAATTGGAAAGATTTTCATTCTCTTTACTCTTAATGAGAAAGGATTTGTAGATTTAAAAGTTTTCTTTGTGCCGGCCGAGTTGATTTCACTTCTTCCTGATAGTCAATCTTCTATCACCGTAACAACAGTCAGTTTTGGTATTAAAGAATGAAATGCACTTAGGGTTGATGCAACATGCCCTTTTCTGCCATTGACAGTTGATGATCAATTCACCAGCCCACTGGACTGAGGAGAGTGAGAGGTTTCATGGAGACTCACGGAAGGGTCATCACACTGGGAACAGGGAGTTGAAGGACTTTAGGGACCTGAAAGAAATGGTGGGGGAAGAAGTCAAGGTGGGAGGGGCCAATGCCTGGGCAGCTGAAGGGAGTTTGGGGAAAATTTGCGCACATGCATATGCTGGGATTGGAGTCTGGTGCTTAAAAATTGGAGCCTGGTTGGGGAAGGACAGGGTCAGAGGCCAGCTGTGCCTTGGAACACTCCTGTCCAGAAGCACTCAGGCTGACAGCTGACCTCACTCCTGTAGTCATCGATGCACCACAGGCTCAGCCTTCCTCCTTTAGGAGTCAGTTTGACAAGATGGGGAGAAATGAATGGAAAAGGAGCATTTCTGTCTGGTGACGGGGACCCTCCCCATTTCTCCTTTAGGAGCGGCAGATGGTGAAGACCCTTCCTCACCTTCTCAACGTCAACGAGGACCCACAGCTCACGGGGGTCCTGAAGTACTTCATTCACACAGGTAAGTGCTCTCCACCTGTTTGTGCTTCTTGTCCTGAGGTTTATGTTCTTTCTGTTTCTTTCCTTATTTCCTTTCTCTCTCTTTTTTTTTTTTGATTTTTCAATTGTGGTGTAATACATATAACATAAAATTCACCATTTTAAGCTGCTCTAGGCAGGTTCTTATCACCACATTTTTATTTAGTAGTTTCTGGGGAGATGGCAGCCCTTGAAATGTCTCTTCAACCCAAGCACTGAATAATTGGAATACCACACCCAAGGTTGGGGTGCCCCTGGATTTCTCCTCCATAGCTGCTGTGCATACCCAAGACAGGTGTGTAGGCTCCATGCAAGATGTGGTGGGGGGCTGAGGCCAGGCTCGCCCAGAAGCTGAAGGTGACACCTTCTGCTTGTCCCATGGGGTGGCCAGTCACTAGATAGAAACAGAGCTTCATGCCAGGCTTCAGTGCGTCTTCTAAGACCAAGACTTAGTGACCACAGAAAAGGTGGAAATTTCAAAAAGTCAGGAATCTCACCCAAAATGGGTAGAAAGTAAAACAACTATCCATAAAACAAGTCATATCCAAGGATCATTATGATTGACAACCCTGGTTGAAAAATCCTTTCACATTATCCTACTGGAGAGAAAATTTCACATGCAAAACATCAATCATGTTACTTCATTAGGGTCAAATTCAGACAATTTTTGCAAACAAGCTATTGTTTTTTTAGGTTCATGTGTTGCTGGTCAAGCTGCTTCGAATGCTATCACTCTTCAAGGCTTGGGGTAAGTTTCTGTGCATTGGCATCAATGTTCTTCAATGTTGAGCATTAAAGAATCTGGACATCTAAATCCAGAGGAGATTCCTGAAGGTCTTCTGGTTATGGCCAGGCCCCCAGTCCTGCTGGATAAGCTGGAACAAGGGATTTCCCAGACTTCCCTGCAGGAACACTCCAACACCCATGTAAGAAAGTCACTGGGAGGTTGAGTTCTCTCACTGAAATCCACTGTGCCGTGCTCTGTTTCCCTGGCTCTACTCTTGAGGAAAAAAGGGGGTGTCAGTGGCTAGATCTTGTATAACAATTCTTCATACACTGAAATAAGATCCCACCAGGAAACAGAGTTGGAAGGCCAAGTCTCATCTCCACAGATAAACACATCTTCAGATCTCAATGCTTAGAGCCTTCACCCACTGGACAAATGGAAAGTCCAGAGTTTGGGGGTGCTCCTCTCCCTAAGGAATGCTTCAGGAAACCCCTGCCAAAGCCTGTGTGTGCAAAAACCCTAGAGTGAGTTTATGCAATCAGAGCTGTCCCCAAGTTCTGTGGCCTCTCTGGTTGGATGGCCACATTGGGGTTCTCTTCTATTTCTAGAACCACTATGTTCCAACTGCCCACAGGCCTCAGCCAGCAGTCAGAAAGAGGTCTCCCTGGCCAGTGCTCCCAAAGTCCCTCAGCCCTCCTGAGCAAAGCACATGGACCCTGTGAGACAAGTTTAGGGGGTGCTGACCTGTTGGCACCACCTCACCTGTACCACCAGCCATCTCTGGGCTTCTTCCTGGGGATTTCCCTCCTCTTTCTTTGTAGCCCTCCTCCTTAGTCAAATACACAGGTCTGCAAATGGCTGAATTCCACCGATGAGCTGAAGTCAAAACCTTCCCCACGAGACCCCTCAGCCCCATGCAAACAAGGGATGTGGACTGGGCCATGTGTCTCTGCATCCGGAACATTCAGCCTCAGATACCCAGCCCCAAGTCTTGTCACATAAAGTCTGGATTAGTGTGGATAAAGGCCCAGAAACAGATTTTCACTTACCTGTACATATGTATTTTGAAGTCACCCTCCTAAGTGTCTCTTCTGAAATTTCTTTAAAATTGTTTTTGACACAATAATTGTACATATTTATTGAGTACAGGGTGACATTGCAGTATGTGTATATAATGGGTAATGATCAGCTCAGGCTAATTGAAATATCTTTCACCTCAGCCATATATTTCTGTTGTAAACATTAAAAATCCTCTTTTCTAGCTATTTTGAAATATTCTATTAGTTGTTGTCCACCTTCATTATCCTACTGGGCTACTGGCCATTAGAAGTTATTCCTCTTATCAAATTGTGCTCCACTAACCGTCCTCGCTCCATCCCTCCCTCCTTGGCACTCTTCCCAGACTCTCGTAACCACTATTTTACACTTTTTTGAGATCAGCCTTTTAGCTTTCACATAAGTGAGAGAACATGTGGTCTTTTCTGTGCCTGTCATATTTTACTAAATAGAATGTCCTCCAGTTCCAACCACATTACTGCAAATGATGTGAATAACAGTCCCTGGTATGTATTTACCACTTATTCTTTTCTTTTTTACCTTTATCTTATTTATTTATTTTATGTGGTGCTGAGGATTGAACCCAGTGCCTCACACATACTAGGCAGGCGCTCTGCCATGGAGCTATAACTGCAGCCCCCACTTTTTCTTAATCTGTTCATTTTTCGATGGGTACCTAGGATGATTCCATATCTTGGCTGCTGAAACATTTCTGTTTTCAATCCTCCTCCCCCATCTCCGCTCCCTACTCTCCACCTCCACCCCACCCCACCCCCCACCAACAAGCACACTGGCCTGTGTGCTTTTGAGGACTGGTGCTGATCTCTGTGTCTGTAGGTGTCTTGCAGCTCTAGGCCCTCAGATGGGGCTTGTTTCTGTTAATAAAATAGCTGCTTTGATGTCTGCCACTCACCACTTCCTTAAGGAAGGGCCCTTCCCTCTATTCCCACTTCCCTTGAGCCACAGTCCTGAGGAAGCCTTGATAAATACTTTGCGTATTGTATCAAATGAGAGAGAACAACCTCACTGTTCACTAAAATTGAAATCCACTGGATGACTGAGACACACTCTTGCCTTCACAGAATTTCAGATGAACATGCTTCCTTTACGAACGTGGATGGTAAAGTGACAGTCACTCCACACAGGAAATGCAAGGTTGTTGTGAATGGGGTGCCCATCACTTCCAGGACAAAGCTGCAGCATTTGGTAAATTTCCTCCTGGGCCACGGAAGTTTCTAAGTCCTACCTGAGAGCTAGCTGAGGGGCTCTGGGTAGAGCTGGGTGCATCTCACCTTGTGGCTTCTGCTACTGCTTCACGGTAAGTACTTGGGCATGGTTTCCAGAGTGACAGGTCTGGCCCTACCTCACTATGTGTTGTTCTTGGGTAAGTCACTGCACTTCTCTGGATTTCATCTATAAAACAAGGACTGAGCTGAATAAGTCCCAGGATCTCTTACAGTTCTGACATTTGAGATTTTTTTTTTTAACATACAGCCTCTGGCAAACATTGGTCCCTCTTCATCTCCTCCCCACCATTCTAGGCAGAGGCTCTACCACCACAGTAGCTCCTATAGCTTCTTTTTTCTCTCCCCTCTCCAATCTGTCCTCTACCCATTAGCTACAGACCCTTTCAGATTGGTAGACAGAGTTTGGTTGCTTCCTCCTAGAAATCCTTTAGTGATCTCCCTTAGGACTCCTGCGTGAGCTGTCCCTGCCCCAGCTTCCTCAGACCTCACTGTCCTGCACATCTGCCCCAATCTTGCTGACCTCTTTTTGATTGGCTCAGCAGTAGCCATCTCTGCCTCACCCAAACATCTCACACATGAAGTCTCAACTTTAAAATTCCATCTTCCAAGAGGATTTTTGTAATCCCCAGTCTGAATTAGACCCATTGGACACTGTGTAGAAGCCCCTGCACTTTTTAAAAAAATGGTTTATGAGTACTCAGTTTTTCCATAAGTCTTACAAGGGAAGGGTGGGGTCTGTTTTCCATTGATTCTCCTGGGCCTGGCAGGGAGGTAGCGCTCTTCTGCTGATGAAAGCAAGATGACGCCTTTCCTCCTCCAATATGAGTTTCCTCCCTGTTTGGGGGATTTTCAAGGGCAAAATTTTTCTCAGATCACTCTCATACAAGGGACATGGGGCCATGGCTCCTCCTGAAGCAGTAGGACTCTCGCCTTCTGATCTCAGGCTGAGGTGAAGGCAGCAGCCTTCCCTGAGCCTGTTTCCTCCCTAGGACCGCATTATTCTGGGGTCCAACAGTGCCTACCTCTACATTGGATTTCCTTCAGAGCGAGGCAGTGAGGACTTGAGCAGATTTGACTATGACTTTTTCCAGTTGGAGAGGGCAGCTGCGGAGGGAGTAAGCATGGACAAGCTTGGTAAGTGGCTCCTGGATCCAACGTTTGGCATCTTCCATGAGCTGATCTGAAGGCAACTGTTTCCACTGTGTGCTTTCCTGCTTTCCTTAAGACAGTCATCTTTTATTGGGTCAGAGTAATGTACCTTGTTAAAAATATCATTTCCATATAAATATAGAGTGAGTCCATGTCAAAGATTTAATTCATTAAACTCAGGAATAAGGGTACAGACCATTCAAAGGGCTATAAAGAGAATGGTGTGTGGGCTGGGGTTGTGGCTCAGTGGTAGAGCATTTGCCTTGCATGCGTGAGGCACTGGGTTTGATCCTTAGCACTACATAAAAATAAATAAAGATATTGTGTCCATCTACAACTCAAAAATATTTTTAAAAAGAGAGAGAGAGAGAGAATGGTATGTATATAGCAAAACAACAACAGAAAGCTGAAATAAGATTTCTGGTTACCTAAAGCCAACTAATCATGTTTAGCTCCACCCAGGGGCCTGCTGGGCCTACAGAACCTGTGCCCCAGTAGTTAGAGATGTTGGTTGGGAGCCTTGGTCTGGAGAAATGGTGAGGAAAAAAATTTAGGTCCTGGCCTTAAGGAAATCAAAGACCTCCTGGGATTGGGGTGTAGCTCCATGCAAAACATTTGTCCAGCATAATACCCTTGGTTTCATCTCCAACACAGCAAAACCAAATGAACAAAAATTTCCCTTTCCCCAGCTCAACCTACCCTTGTTACCCTGCAATAATCAGATTCCTTTCTGCCTGCTCATCTCTCTGCAGGCTTCAGATGGAAGCTCTTGAGCACCTGCCTGTGCCTCCCTCTCCAGGCCCATTCACTGTGCTCAGAATGGACTGGACCCACTGAGGTCTTTGTAATGTACTAGCCTTCCAGAGAAGTCACCTATGCTTTAACCATCTTAATAAACAGCAGATGGGGGTGCTGGGGTTGTGGCTCAGAGGTAGAGCACTTGCCTAGCATGTATGAGGCACTGGGTTCGATCCTCAGCAGAACGTAAAAATAAAATAAAGATATTGTGTCCACCTATATAACTAAAAATAAAAATTAAAAAATAAAAATAAACAGTAGATGGAGAGCAGTGGGCTACAACTGCCTGTATGCAAAAGTTCCTCCCTTTTCTCGACACCAACGTGTTTTAATCCGAATTTTAGCAAAATAAATTGATTTGAAATTCACCTCTTTGTTCTTCTTTTGCTGAAGTTTTTGTCCAAAATCAAACCAACAAGGCCTGAGCAATCCACCTACTCATTGATTTGTTCACAGTAAGTGACTGCCCAGTTGCCTTCCCAGCACAGGGCTAGTGACACAATGAAGTTAAACAAACCCCCTGAATAGAACACAAGTAAGAACAGCCTGCTTGCTGTGCACTGAAGCTCTTGGATAAATCCCCAGACTTTTCCTTGAGCCAACCAGATTTTTACCCCTGCCCTTGCCCCTGCCTGGAAAGTTTGGAGTCACCTTGGGTCAAAGGCCTTGAGACCAGGAATGGGAACTGGAGGCAGAGAGCCTCCTGCCATGGTACAGCCAAGATCTCTGGGTTGAGAAGACCAACTCTATGAATGGGTAAATGAAAATACACATTTATTCATGGCTGGAAAGTTATCACTGAAAAGCAACAAATTTTCTTTTCCATTCTGGCTTTCACAAGGTGCTGTGAGCAGTGGAGATGGCCAAGCAGACCCCAGTGTCCTGGCTGTCTTCCAAGACTACGTCAAACTCATGCCATTGGTTGCAGAAGCAAATCAAATGAGTGAAGAACTGAAGAAGGTAATTTATCTAAAGCCCAAACACAATATAGTTTCAGGTCCAGAGAGAACCTTGAGGTCTACAGAGATGTGGGGTTTCCCCAAGATCCCACAGTGAGCTAGTAACAGAAACTAGCCTAACACCCGTGACTCCTCCCCACCCTGAGCACCATTCCAACCACAACTGTCCTACCAGGGCCACCAGCACCCAGACCAGCACTTGCTGGTCATAACCACCTACTCCTGATTGTTCCAGTGCCTCTTTTGGCCCTTGATGATTGTTGTGCCACAGAGAGGACCTGGCTGGGGTTAGTTCCAGTGACAGATGCCAGTCAGTGGGAATCTTGTAAAAGATTTAATCATATTACTAAGTACTGTTAAGAGTTAGTTCCAGGATGTGGTTGAGAAATTCCAGTATTCTGTCATTTCTCTTGGCAAGAATTTCAAGCACAGAGTCAAACCATGTTCTTTTTTTAAAAAAAAAACCCAAGTGTGGGAAGAATGAAAAGAAAATTGCAAAGGGGGTGTGGGCTGATAAATGAAGTGTTTCTTTTACTAGGAACTTAACATGGAATTGAAGGTGAAGAACCTAGCATCATCAGATTCCAGGGGCTATGACCTACAAAAGGAGGTCATGGTGAAGGTGACCAACCAAAGGACTCATGAGGTGAGGCCTGCATCTGTGGACAGCTGTGTGTCTCCCACAGGGTTCTGAGGACCTTTTCTAGGGATACAGGTTTTGTTTGTTTTACCAGCAGCAATCAGTAGAGACCCCAGTGAAGAGGCAAGCTGTGTTCCAAGTATAAGTGGAGTTCTGAGGGAGCCTCTTCCACGTTCTCTCACCTGGGTCTCTCTCCCACACAGTGCCAATTCCCAGGATCTTTCCTAACCACCCTCTCTGAATATTCTTTCTTCTTGCTTAACATGGCTCAAAAGCTTTAATGCCATAAGGGAGCCTGAAAGTTCATCCAGCTGGTAGTGGGGTCCATGTCTGTGTATATGTATGTGCAAGTGTGTGCGTTTGTGTGTGTGCAAGTGCATGTAAGAGAGGGAGATTTACCATTCTGAAGCAATGATAAAATTCACACTTTCATAAGACCCTGGAATAGTCCATTCACCTGCTCCACTGACTGATCCATTCCCGTGTTGACATTGCTGTCAGTAGATCTTTTATAGAAACTTGGGGTTTTCTTTCCTCTCCCTTCTGCTGTGGAGCCACTTCTAGGCTTTTTTTTTCTAGACTAAACACTCCTGTGTGCTTATCTTCCCTTAATGCTATAATAAATTCTCACAAACCCAAACATATTACCTTATTGTTCCCTAGGCTAGAAGTCCAACAGGGGTCTCACTGGACTACAAACAAGGTGTGGGTAGGGCCAATTTGTTCTTGAGGCTCAATGGGAAAATGTGTTGGCTTTTTCCAGCTTCTAGAGGCTACTAGAATTCCTTGGCTCATGGCTACCTTCCTCCATCTTCAAAATGAGCCACATCATATCTCTCTGACCCTGTTTTGGTCACCACATCTCTCTCTGCCTCTCTCTTCTGCCTCCCTCTTCCACATTTAAGGCCCTTGTGAGTACACAGGGCCTATCTGGATAATCCACACTAACCTCATTTTAATTCAGATGATAAGCAGACTTAATTCCATCTGCAACCTCAGTTCCCCTCAGTTCACATTCATAGGATCCGGGGATTAGAATGTGGGCATCTTTGAAGGCCATTCTTCTGGGTACCACAAACCACAAACCTTCATTTTTCCTGGGAGGGTCTGTTTTCTGACTCCATCATCATCTCCTCTATGTCATTTCCTGGGCTCAAGTGACTCAAGTATACCTAAATAACAGGTCCAACATGGATATGGTATTCTTGAAGAGCCTCGCCAAATCTAAGTTTGCAGAGTGGTGTGTGGTCTTGGATACCCCAAATCAGCCCACTGGAAGGAGCATGCTGAGAAAAATCAGGCGGATGAACTGTTGGAGCAGTAGATGAAACCAAGTATTGGTGACCTACTTTGTGTTCGCAGGTGTGGATTTGGTCAAAAGCCAAATTTATCAATAGGAAATTCCTAATGGAGGAACTTTACCAGCGCTTTCTAGATGGAGAAGACAGCCACGTGACTCAAGAAGATGACCCTTTCTGGGATCCTGTCGAGGTCATCCACTTGGGCTCAGCTCATGTCTGGCTTCAGTCGCTTGCTTACTGCATGAAGTTCGAGGAGCAAGTGGAGTTTCTCAACTGTGATGGACTGGAGGAGGCAGTATTACACATCCACATGGCCTCTTGCTCCCCAACAGGACAGTGGGTGTCTCCTCCCCTTCCCTAGTTCTGTCTGGGTCAGTCACAGAAAGTTCAGAGCAAGTCCAAGTTCTCCTGAGAGGGTAGTCAACTTGGTACCTGAAGGGGTCATTCATGAGACAAATGAGTGAGCTCATGCATTTATGATTTGACTCATGGAATATGATTTTTGCCCTGGAAGCCAAATCAGCTTCCCTAAAATGCCAGCTGCATTTGAGACAACTCAGCACTGCCCTGAGGAACCAAAGGAATGAGAAAGACATCCCATAAAGAGATAGGAGTAGCAGAAGGAAACTTGGACAAAAATCAAGACCTGAGTTGACCCTCATAGGAGAGAAGCCAATGAACCCTCTCCTGGCACCTGTGAGGTCTGGTATCCACCCACACAGGATGCTTTTCCCATGCTGTAGGCCCATCCTGCTGGTGATTCCCTAGAGTAAGAAGCAGAGAGGCGATCTTCTAGCTTACCCCTTCTTCTCTGAGATAGAGGCCTATTTCTTTGGTCCTTTTTTTCAAGGTAGGAAGAGAGATTTCTGGCTTTCTGTGATGTTTTCTGAACTTCCATGGGTTTAAGTTTGCTTCAGGCTACCAATTCTGTTCTAAACTCTGCTATGCTATCTTTTACTGTTCTCTTAGGATATCTCATCTGTCATTTCTCTTTAAGTCTTAGGCAGTCTATACAAAAGCTGTCTACAGTCTTTTAAGTAATCCTAATCAAAGAGGCTGGCAGAGGGGCCTGGTCTGGATGCCAATGCCTTCAGAGCACCCAGTGCAATTGCTGAAGAGGAAAATAGCTCAAGAAAGGAGTAAAGGAACCTCAAGGTTCTGTGACTAAGAGTCCAGGCTGACCAACTGGGACTCAAGAAACATTCTGGTCACTTGGCTACCTTGACCTTCTAGGCTGCCTGATGGTTATATTGCAAATCAATAAAGTGGCATTCTAGTTTATAGGTGTCAGACTTTGTGAGCTTGGCTGATGTGAGAGGTCCCTGTTAGAAAGCTGTCTGAATCAGTCTCTGACCTTGTAGGTCTGAGGTGAGACTACAGGGAATTCACCAGTGCCAACTTAGGAGGCTGCAATCTCAGCAGCCAGCTGCCATTCCCCTTCTTCCTACTGGGGACATACTTGATTTTCAATGAAGTGTAGCACTGACATCTGTGTGCATTCATTGCATGAAGTGGTTCATACTCCCTTCTCTGGGTTGTGAGCTACTTTTTGCTTTGTTTTGTGATGCTGGAGGATGGAACCCAGAGCTTCATGGTGGGCAAATGCTGAAGCCTTGAGTTACACCCCAGCCCCGTGATGTCCATGAAATGGTCCATATCTGACCTTAAAGCATCAGTATAGAGTTAACTCTTTAAAAAAATAATTTATTTCTGTTATTAGTTTGTTTTTATTTGGTGCCGAGGATGGAATCCAGTACCTCATGCTTGCTAGGCGAGCATTCTACCACTGAGCCACCACCCCAGCCCTAGAGTTGACTCTTATTGTCTCTTGAATGAATTCTACAGTTGGTAATAATACTAGCCTTCCTTCAATGAAATTAGCTTTCTCTTTAAGTTTTCTATTTTACTGCCTGAAGTTAACAATGCCAACTTGCTTGGACCCTGCTTAACCTGAGATCAATGTCTACCTCTTCTGTTTGTAGAGCACATGGTGAGGAGGACGTGGTTATTGATCCTTGTGAGCTGCTCGGCAAGAGGATGGATTTCCAGATTCACATTGTACAGTGCCTTGGTGTCAAGTGGCTAAAGGAAGATGCAAAGCGGGGCATTCAAATGGGGTACTACCCTGTGCCATAGCTTCTTTCATAAGCTACCTGCTGTGTGGCTTTTGGAGGGAAGGAGTGTTTCCTCAAGTTTTCTTTTTTTTAATATTTACTTTTTGGTTGTTTTTGGACACCATACCTTTATTTTATTTATCTTTATGTGGTGCCGAGGATCGAACCCAGGGTCTCGCACATGTTAGGCGAGCACTCCATTGCTGAGCCACAACTCCGGCCCCATTTCCTCAAGTTTTAAAAATGAGTTTAGGGGGTGGGATTGTGGCTCAGCGGTAGAGCGCTCGCTCGCCTAGCACATGGGAGGCCCTGGTTCAATCCTCAACACCACATAAAAATAAATAAAGATATAGTGTCCAGTTACAACCAAAAAATAAATATTAAAAAAATGAGTTTATAATGTAATTTTCTTAACTTTCTGTTTGTTCAACCTCAAAATGACTATTTGCCCCTACCTATTAAACAGAGAAGCAAGCCAAATGTCCCTCCAGCTCACTAGGTTGTGGTCACTATGTATTGAACCTTTTATGTAACTGAAATAGTTGAGTCAAAAATTTTATTTATAGAAGGAATATCGTTCAAAACTGTATTATTTAAGTAAAATGTTTTTATTGGAAACAAAAGAACTGTATTATGGTATGGCAGATGCATCAGATATGGTCAAACTCATTAGGTGAAAAGGATATAAAAGATAAGGTAATCAAGAGGTACTTTGAAGAACAAAAACCAACCAACCACCCTACATGGGAAATTGGCAATTTTAGAGTCTCAAAGTAGAAAGGATTTATTGAAATCCTTTTTCCTTTTTTATTAGTCACATTGTGATAATACCCATGTAGAACAACTGAGATGTTGGAGGTCGCAATCATGAGCATAGATTATAATTTATCTCTTTATCTAACTCCTGCATGGGTTATATGTCTGGGTTCATCTGATTCTTTCCTTTACAAATGTGTCCCTTCTGGATTTAAATTATGTTTTATATTCTTTTTTTCAGGTATAGAATTTATGATCTTCCAAACACTTTATATACTAAACCCATATGGAAAATTGTGAATCCCCAAATTGAAGAGATTGTACAATTTGCAGCCTTAAATGCATCTCAGGAGTTTCTGAATTATTTACAGACAAATGCTCTCATTGTTGATTTGTGGGGCCTTCAAGGTACTTACTCTTTCACATGTGCACTGTTCAATGGGACATAATGTCAGTATGCCCAGTGCTGCACAAGAGGTAGAAAAGGGAGGCAGTCAGGGTCTTTATGGCAGTGGCCAAGTGTCATCTTTCCCCATGGGCCTCTGGGTCCTAGTCCAGCAGGTTTAACATTAACAACACATGGTTTAACATTTCACTCAACACTAGGGCTGGACAACTTAGACTTCCTTTCTTTGATGGTGTCTCTACCACACTACAGAAGGCTGTACTGAACTGAGCTGCTCTCAGCTGGACTTCATGGTCACAGATGAAGGCCACATCATGGTAGATACCAAGAAAATTTCCGATGTGAAGGATACAAGCCAGGTGTGTACATGTGAATTACAATTGGCATCAAAGGTGACTAGAAAAATATCAGGTGACAGCCACTTAAGGATCGTCAGTGTTGTTCCTCTTAACAGAACTTTTCCTGGTGTACTTGAGTACCCTTAGTTTAAGGGGCTTATAAATCCTGCTCACCACCTCCCCATTCCATCTGGTTTACCTGAGATAGTAAAAACTGCCAATCTCAAAAGATCTGTAGGTAAGAGGCTGAAATGACATATCTTTTGTAGATGGCATCAAATCAGACATCGGAACTTTATCTGAAAGTGCTCAAGTTAGAACAGGAGACGGAACTGCTCAGAAACATTAACAGAGCCCTGAGAGAGGAAAACATATTTCTCAAGGAATCTCTGGAGAAAATTGATTCTGGTCAACAAGGTGACAGACTGCTCCAGTTGTGGATGTTGAGCTTATCTCCAAAGCTCCAACATTTGAGATGTGTGTTTGGTTTTTTAAGACATTGTCTTTGTTGTTAGGGTGCTGGGGATGGAACCCAGGGTCTCATATGTGATAGGCAAGTATTCTACCCCTGAGCTATACCCCCAGACCCCCTCCACTTTTAAATTTTGAGGTAGAATCTCAAAATAAAAAGCTGCTAAGGCTGACTTAAAACTTGTGATCCTCCTGCCTTAGCCTCTTATGTAGCTGGGATTATAGGTGCCCACCGCTTTGCCCAGCTAGACACAGACTTTTTCATGTTTCAATTAATATTTTGTATCATAAAAAAACAGGCATTTTGTTTTTCTTTTGCCTTTCGAGAGATTTCTTTGCATGGGTTCAAACTGGTGCCACAAATATGCTGATAAATGCAAATATAGAAGAATGCCACCAAAATAAATAAGTATAGATATCTGTAAATGAATAAATACCTTTTCTTCTTCCTCAAGCCCATAAGCCTTCCAGTACCCTGAAGATAACTGAGATGACATCACAACTGCCATCAGCCAGAGAGATTAATCAAATGTGCACTCAGCAAGCCAGTTTTGACAAAGAGTTTGCTAAAGCTCTCAAGGTGTTTTACCAAAGCATGAACACAGCAAAACGACAATTTCTCAGACTTTGGCAGTATAAACCTCCTGTAAGTAGACAGAATCGTGGGAACAAAAGAAATCTATTTCCATTAAATTTAGACATTTGCTTTAAATGCATTTCCTGAGCTTGAGGACATGTGTGTTTAAGCAGATGAGAAAGTAAAGGCCTTAGAAGCATGGTCCTTTGCTCTCTCAGGCCTCCATCTACCTTTGCTCAGGGCTTTCTATTTTAGTGCACATCTGGCTGGTTCCAGACAGCCAAGGTCACTGTAGAATTGTTATTCATTCACTTTACAATATATAGAATATCCCAGAAATGCAAGTTTTGTTTATAATTATAAAATCAAATATAACTCATCATATTACATTACAGTAGAAAAACAATCTGATTATTTCAATAGATGGAAAAGCATGTGAAAAACATTTAGCATCCTATGAAGACAAATATTCTTGTCAAACTCGAGAATAAAATGGACATGCCTCAATTTGATAGAGGCGATCTCAGGCAAAGTGGTAAATTACTGACAGCTTCCCTTTTAAGATCAGGAAGAAGTCAAGGATGCTAGCTGTACTTTTAAGTTCCAGCCAGTGCATTAAGGCAAGAAATACAAAGTATAAAGACTAGAAAGAGAAAACAGGATTTGCAATTTTAGCACATATTTATATAACACTTTCTAAGCATTTTACATTTATTGAGTAAATTCTTATAACCACTACCATTAGCCTTATTTTATGGCTGTGGACCTAAAACGTAAGAGACGTTATGTAACTTGTTTCAGGATACATATATTGTAAGTAGCAGGGCCTTGATGCAAAGCCAGCCAGGGCAGCTCCACAGTCTTCTTCTCCCTGTATTATACCGTGCAGCCTCCATTACTACTCCCAGATGGCTAAAACCCCACAGAATTTATACATAAATTAATAGAATTACCCAATTGCTGGTTATAAAATCAATATAAAAGTCAAGTATATTTGAATATCTATATATATATTTGTATATATATAATGTATACATATATATTTTTGATGCCATTTATAATTGTATCAAATATATGAAATATTTAGGCTGATAGCTAACATAAAATATGCAGTACTTCTGTGAAAAAAATTTTAAAACTTGTTTAGAAATGTCAAAGACGACCTCCCAAAATGGAGAAATAGGCTATGTTTCCATGGTTTGGGAATTGCTATTATAAGTCTGTAATTCTCCCCAAGATTCAATGTATCCCAAGCAAATGTAATGGAACTTGACAAAATGATCTATAATTTATATGGAATTGCAAATGGAAAGAAAAGCCAAGACAAGATGAAGAGCTGAGAAGAAGGTAGAATGACTCGTCTTGCCTGATAACACCTTATTTTCCAGATAGTGAGGTGTTGGTAAAATAAAGACAACAAAAGAAAAGAACAGAAGGCCCATTCTGTACTAGAGACTTGATATAGACTGAGATGAAGCTGCAGATGAGTGTGCAGCATGGACCTTTCCATAAACAGTGCTTGGAGAACTAGGAATTTAGGTGGTATTATGGTTTGGTTCTGGGTTGTTCCCCAAAGACTCAAGATGCTAATGGCATGGGTGCTACTGGGAGTTGGTGGAACCCTTAGAAGGTGAGGCTAATAGAAGGAAGTTGGATCACTAGGGGAGAGCCTTTGAAGGGGATATTGGGACTCAGGCCCCTTCCCCTCTCTCTTCTCTTCCCAACCACCATGCGGTGACCAGTTTTCTTCCACATGCTTCTTTTCCATGATGTACTGTGTCATGACAGGCCCAAAGCAACAGGGCCAAGTGACCATGGACTGAAGCCTCTGAAACCATGAGCCAAAATAAATCTTTCCTCCTTTCAAGCTGTTTATCTCTGACACAGAAAATCAGATGAAAAAAATGAAACTAAATGTAGTTCTAAATCAATTTTAGGTGCAAATTAAAGACTCAAATGTGAAAGGCACAACCCTGACTCTTCATAACTTCACAGTGGAAAAGGATTTCTTACTCATGACAAAACCAGCTAGTTTTAAAGAGAGAGACTAAAAAGTTGACTAAATCATGATCTCTAGTCCATCAAAAGAATAAACAAATAAAGGCATGCTGTCCATCTACATATAAATTTTTTTTAAAAGTACTTATGCTCATTAATAGATTGGGAAATACTAATTGATAACCATTATGAATTATCCATAGTAGCAAAAGTTAAATATTCTCACATCAAGATTTGATGCAGATATGAAACAACAGAAAATTGGGCATGGTTGGAGGTATATAATCACTTAAAAATTACTTGGCACTTACCTAACTAATTAAGTTGAAGATACTATGTCCAAGAAATCTGTAATTCAACTCTTTTTCTATGAAAGAAAATGGATCTGCAGAGAAGTAAGCCCTAATTCTTTCAGGCAGAGATTCTGAGTATGGTCCCCTAACTAGCAGCTTCAGTATCACCAGGAATCTTGTTAAAAATGCAGATTCCAGGGCTGGAACTATAGCTCAGTGGTAGAGTGCCCGCCTTGCATGTGTGAGGAACTGGGTTAGATCCTCAGCACCACATAAAAATAAAGATATTGTGTCCAACTACAACTAAACAATATATATACATAAACAATTTTTTTTTAAAAAAATGCAGATTCTGGTAGCTACCCCAGACCTACTGAATCAGAATCTCTGAGAGTAGGCCTAATGATGTTTGAACACCCTGCCCCAGTGATTTTGCCTTAAACTACAGTTTGAGAACCTACTGCAATAAGTCATTTGATAGATGTAAGAAATTAATTCTTATCCATCTAAAGAGGCACCAGTTATATAACCTTTTTGAAAGAATTGAGAGTTGGGCCGGGATTATAGCTCAGTGGCAGAGCACTTGCTTAGTATGTGTGAGGCCCTGGGTTCGATCCCCAGCACCACATAAAATAATTAAACAAAATAAAGCATTGTGTCCATTTACAACTAAAAAGAATATTAAAAAAAAAAAAGAATGGAGAGTTACTCAAATGATTTTCTGTTCTGTGGTTCAGACGAGGGCTCAGCTATGAAAGGTTACAGGAAACCTTGCATATGTGTACTGGCTCCTCTTAACAGCATCTTCCATAATAGCACCAAACCAGACACATCCCTAATGTATACTCACAGAAAATGGGAAAATTATGGCACCACCTATTCTGCGGAAAATGTGCTGTGAAAATAAATCATAGCCACATATAACAAGGATGAATATCAACCACCAATAAGTAATGGATACCTTCAAGTCACAAAGATAACATCCAGCATGATTTCATAAATGTCTAAAGACAAGTAAAACATACTATTTAGGGATGCATTCTACGTGATGAAAGTGTTCAGAAAGGCAAGAAAATGATAAACGATTATCACAAAGATCAGGCTATGGATTGTTTCTGAGGGAAGGGAAGTAAGTGTGAGAGGACTAAAGCAGGCCCTTGCTCGAGAAGGTGTGCTCACTGTGACTTGATGTGCACACACATTTTGGGTCCTCTTTTGTCTGCAAACCTCCCAATAAAAAATAAAGAAAAACTGGTTAGATGAAAGATGTTATTCACAAATTTAAAAGTAAGCCTCAGCCTGAGAGAAACAACTTGTATTACAATTTGAATTTTGAAATATTTGTATAGTTTTTACCAGTTGAGCACCCTGAATCTGAAAAGTCAAAATCTGAAATGCTTCATAATCCAAATTTCTTGAGTATTAATCCTTATTTGTTTATTTATTTATTAGGGATTAAACCCGGAGATGCTTTACCACTGAGCTACATCCCCTCGCCCTTTTAAATTTTATTTTAGTCAGTCTCAAAATGAGTTGCTGAGGCTGGATTTGAACTTGAAATACTCCTGGTTCGGTCTCCCAAGTTGCTGGGATTACAGGCCTGTGCCACCATGCTGGCTAAGCCATATTTACCAAGCATTAGTACTCAGAATACTTAAACAATTACTTTTAAAATAAGACAAAGACAATATGGAATACTCATTGGGAAAAATGGGCAAATCTGAACAGGTATTTCACTAATCAGTAAAATAAAAAGTAAGAGAAAATGCTGTATTACAGACTGCCCCCTGTGCATTTCCATGCTCAGTAAGTCCCAATCCCATCTCCTCCATCATTTGTCACTGGTATTTTAGCTCACAGCCAATCTGGAATCCCATTTCAGTAGTACCTGCTTCTATGGAATGGGGAATACATCAGCAAATCCCTACAAGTGGGAGAACCCTCATGCCCATGACTTCCTTTGCAAAACCTCAGAACTTCCATAGTATTAATATATAGCATTCCAATCTGAAATGTTGGGATTGTCTCATCAGTGTTCCCTATTGGCAGTAACTACAGGGCCATTCAGGTAGTCTTCTCCAAATCAGTTGCTCCCAGTAACTTACTGCCTCTGGAAGCCACTTGCAAATGCAGTTTTCCGGGCCAAAGGGAGAAACTGCTGGGCACCCCAATGAGATGCATACTTTTTTTATTCTAATAATATGAAGTCTACTATCATTTTTTTTCCTTTCACTTATTCTTTAGGAAGATGATCAAATGCTTCGACCATTTGTATACCAACAATCACAGATGTTAAAGGATCTGGGGGATCTGCTTGAATCCAGCTTATGGAAACTGAAAAATGACGTTTCTCTTATAGTGAAAAAGAAGAGAGAATATTTATTATATACTAAACAGTGAGGATACAACAACTGAAAACTGCAAACATTAAACTTTAGTGGTAAAGATCATTTGTGTAGCTAATGGGTTTAAGGTAACCTGTGTATTTCCCACTTAACTTACTCTACCATTTTAAAGAAAGACTTCTTTCAATCAGACGTTTTTTGGTACTTGGGATTGAACCCAGGGGCACTTAACTACAGGACCATATCCTTACTCTTTTTAATTTTTTATTTTGAGAAAAGATCTAAGTTACTTAAGGCCTCTTTAAGTTGCTGAGGCTGACTTTGAACTTGTGATCTTCCTGTCTAAGCCTTCCGAGATGCTGAAAATATATAGGCATGCTCCACCATACTCAGCAACTGGAGTTTAAATAATGTAAAAATGAACTCATATGCAGAAAGGAGGTGAAATGGGAGATACCTGAGGTGAATGGTGATACTTACCAGTTACCATTCTGAGGTAATGGAAACTTCTAATAACAATAGTAGTGAGGATGGTGAGACTGAATAGTGCTTACCATTTGCCAGGCACTAATCTAAGTACTAAACATCTGTTAGCTCATTTAATTCTCAAAATAATTCTGTGAGTTAGGGTAGACAGTCCTACTGCCAAGAATTTGTCTCCTTTTCTTGGTGGGAATGTAAATTGGTATTCCCATTTTTGAAAACAGTATGGAGGTTCCTCAGAAAACTAAAAAAGAATTACCATATGATCCATCAATTCTACTACTGGCTATGTATCCCAAAGAACTGAAGTCAGTGTGTTGAAGAGCTAGCTATCTGCAAGTCCATGTTCCCCCCCATCTTCAAAATATTTTTTTAGTTGTAGTTGGACACAATACCTTTATTCTTTTATTTATTTATTTTTATGTGGTGCTGAGGATCAAACACAGTGCCTCATACATGCTAGGCGGGCACTCTACCACTGAGCCACAACCCCAGCCCTGCATGCCCATGTTTAATGCAGCATTATTCATTATAGTAAGAATATGGAAAGAACTGAAATGTTCATCTACCTACTGATGGAGTTTTAAAATGTGTTACAGATACACAAAGGAATACTATTCACCCTTAAAGAAATGGGAAATTCTGTCATTTGTGACAACATGGATGAACCTAGGACATTATGTTAAGTGGAATTAGCCAGACATAAACAGATAAAATATGATCTCCTAGGCAGAATATAAAACAACAACAACAACAAAAAAAAAAAACCCAAAACTGATAGAAGTAAAGTAATATGGTAGCTACCAAAGGCTTAGGAGAAAAGGTGGGTAGAGAAAGGGGGATAGACACTGGTCAATGGGTACAAAGTTTGTTAGAATTAAGTCTGACTGTTCTATCCCACAGCAAACCAACTATTGTTAATAGTAATGTGTGTTTTTTCTTCAAATGTTCTTACCACAAAGAAATGATAACTATTTCAGCTGATAGATATGCTAATTACTGATTTGATGATTTCAGTGTATTATCATGTACCCATAAATATACATAATAGTCAATTAAAAACAACATAAAAATTTTAAAATAAAAATAAAAGAATCTCCCTTTTCAAGTTATATATCCTCCCTTCTTTTGTAAAGACAGCACAGAAGGGTCTCCTAACATGAATAATATTTCTATATATGTTATGCTTCTTAATTAAAAATAGAAATTCCATAAAGGGGTGGCTGTCTCCATTACATAATAAACAACATGAACTATGTATATGTTTATTATATGATTATTATTTTTTACTGTCTTTTTTTATTGGTGCATTATAATTACATATAATAGTGGAATTCATTATACCTGTTTACATATGCACATAACATAATTCGATCAATCTCATTCCCTAGTATTTTCCCTTCCCTTATGAGATTATTATAAAAAGAAAAATTCTTTGCTTTATTTTAGGGCTTCAATGTAAAACCTAGTTAACATACAAAAAGAAAACTAGAAGAAAGTTCTATTTAAATAGAGAAGATCAGTAGAAACTTACAAATTGTATTCTTAAAACTAATCACAAGTATAGACCCAGGGAAAGAAAGAAAAACTCAATTATTGGCAGTAAACAAGTCAGGCCATGTTAAGTAGCACATAGTTATCACTACACAAATAAACTGGCAGGTCCCAATGAAAAAAACCATCGTTCAATTGAAAATCCTTTATTATTCAACTTAGGTAAACAGTCCAAAATCAATGTAGATGGGTGAAAAACTATGCTAAAATAGAAAAAAAGTGCAGTTTAATTTAGCAAAAGCTCACACAATATGCAGAGAAACTCACTGGAGGGTGAGATTCCATTCAACACCATGGCAAGCAAGGCAGCAGTTACTGCCCTGGCTGAAAGCCAACCCCAGCAATCCTCACTAGAATGCAGTTAGCAACACAGACAAGGACACTTCCTCCACCATCTGACCTGCCAGCACATTCATAAAATTTACCAAGAACATTTCAATGAAAAAATTAGTCAAATATTAGTTTTCTCTCACAAGCAAGAAAATCATAAATCAGCTGAGATTTGAAAGTTAGAGTAAGCTAGTACAATTTCCTGCCTTTAATGTGTAGGTATTTAGATTTGACAATCTTTTCCATATACAGTCAGATAGGTTTATAGAAGAATTTCAAATATCAAATACAGAAGCTGTTAATCATGCATTTTATGACTTCAGCTAATTCTTCAAATGTTTAGACTTCAGAGCTGCTAATGACACTAAATTCAATACCATGTTGTCCGAGTCTGTCGATCAATTTTGTTTTGGAGAAAGCTGCCCCAGGTGTGAAGACACCGCCCCTGTAAAACAATAATAAGAGAAAACAGTGCACACAGCTGCTTTCCAGCCCTCTGCTCTGTAGGACTAGGTAGCCAACTATTACACAACTCCTAAAAACTGAGCATTCTCCATTCTATCCTGGCTACTTTTGATTTCATTCCTAAAATCAGCAGACTAAGCAAATAGCTATTATTCAAGAGAAACTAGTGTCACAGACAATCCTGTGGAGACAGGTTCAGTTTCTGTTCACTGTTTCAGTGCTACCTGAGTGCTCATGGAGCATATGGCAAAGCTTTATCAACCTGAGTAACTGCTGCTATTTGTAAAGATGTCTTCAGACCCAAGAGGATTAAATACAGATCTTAATGGAATAAATTTAAATAGTCAATTATTATTAAAATATATTAAAATATAAACAAAACTTAAACTAGATAAAGAAGAAGTTTCTTTAAATATAATGACTAACATTTACAAAGTACCACATATTTTCAAAGGTAACACAGTATTTGAAAAAATTAAGTTTCTATATACAATATATATATAGTATATATATAATATTAAGTAATATACTATATACAATACATATAATAAAAATCAAACCTAATAATTTAATATTGTTTTAGGTTATACCTGATTTACCTCTTAGCTGTAGGTCTATGTTCATTTGTAAAGTTAGCCTAATTGAAGATAAAAGCTAAATGCTCCAGTAAGACAGTACATTTGATAACCATCAGCCAGGATCCAGGACTCAATTCACACACCTGGCATCAGTCAGGGCTCCTGCAACCTGCCAGCTTGGTATTGCTCAACACTGATGAGAAGTTCCTGTTTACACTATTTAACAAGAGGGACCTTTTCTGAGTGGCTAACTCTGGATTTGGGCTCTTTTTATAAGAAACCAAAGCCAACTTACATGGCTCTCACACTTTTCAATCTCCTCTCATTTACCTCTGCAGTTATTCCCAAGATTGGTAAGAAACTGTCCTTTTATTTTAATTAACCTATATCTTTGGATCAAAGGAACTGTAAATGCTTATGTGTAGACCCAAAGCCTGAATATCGAAGCAAAATTATTTAAAATACAACACATATTAAAAAGATATCTTCTAACTAGAAGAAAACCAAACTTACGCCTTAGGAAGATCAGAGACATCGTTTAGAAGAGTCATGGCTGCCTGAACCATGGCTATGGGGGTAGTCACATAGCCAGCCTCTGCAGAAAAGGTTGATCAAGGGGAAAAAAAAGTGTTCATGAAGTCTGCATTAAACAACACCCAAATATCAAAAGGTAGATTTTCTATCTAACTCTAGGTATACAGATTTTTTTTGAAAAGATACTCTAAACACTTATAACAAAAATAACAACTTTACTGTACAGGTTGGGGATCCCTTATTCAAAATGCTTGGGACTTTTGTGTTTTAGACTTTATAGTTTTTCAGATTTTAGAATATTTGCTTATACATAATAAGCTATCTTGGAGACGGGACCATGTACAACCACAAAATATAAATATAACCTGAAGGTAATTTTAAACAATATTTTTAGCATACCTGCATTTTGATCACAACCCATCACATGAAGTCAGGTGTGGAATTTTCCACTTCTGGTGTCATGCTAGTACTCAAAAAGTTATGGATTTTGTATCATTTCAAATTTCAGATTTTCAGGTTAGGAAATTTCAACCTGTATTTATTTTTTATATTTTGGCAGTTCTGGGGATTGAACCCAGGAGTACTCTACCACTGAGCTATATTATCTATCCTTCAATTTTTTTTTGTTTGTTTTAGTTGGACACAATACCTTTATTTTAATGCAGTGCTGAGGATCGAACCCAAGGCCTCCCACATGCTAGATGAGTGTTCTACCGCTGAGCCACAACCCCAGCCCTACCCTTCAATTTTTTAAATTTTGAGACAAGGTCTTACTCAGTTGTTGAGACTGGCCTCAAACCTGTAACCCTCCTGCCTCAGCCTCCTGAGTAACTGGGATTACAGGCTCAATCTATCTTATTAAACATATTAAATGTTACAAAGTATATGTATTTATTGCTTTAAATCTACTAACTCAATTTTCACAACAGTGATATTATTTTTGTGTGTTTGTCTGTGTGTGTGTGTGTGATGCTGGGGATTAAACCCAAGGCCTCACCCATGCCAGGCAAATGCTCTACCACTGGTATTAGTACTATTTTTATCCCTATTTTACAGATTAAGAAATTGAGGCTTGGTCACTTAACCTTTTCCAAACTCACAAAGTTAGGCAATGGCTAAGCCACAAACACACCCAGGCAGCTAGTTCACTCTAGTCCATTACAATATACTGCTTCTTGATAATCATTGAAATCATGATTCTAGGTTGTTGTTGTTGTTTTAATATTTGTTTTTAGTTGTAGGTAGACACAATAACCTTTATTTTATTTTTATGTAGTGCTGAGGATTGAACCCAGTGCCTCATGCATGCTAGGCAAGTGCTCTACCACTGAGATACAACCCCAGTCCTGCTCGGTTGTTTTTTATTCATTCTATTAATATATCAAACTGATACCCATCTGCATTCACATACTTCACTAACAAAAGTCCTCTAAAATTTATAGTAAAAGTTTTTTGGGGAGAAATAGATCCTAACCCTCCTTGGAAAAATGCACGTTTTCCAGACAATATCTGGGTGTTCAAAGACTCCCAAAACACCTGGGATCACAGATTTGGCTCATGTTAGACTGCTTAAGCATGAGGTTAAAACAAGTAAAAATGAAGTAGCACCTTTTCTTGTTATTAATTTAAATTTTCTATTCTGAATTATTAAATGGTAATGAGAAAAAAACAGAGGGAAGGATGCACTAATAAAATTGGCTTATACTAATACTTTCAATCCTTCCATTGACAGAATAATTTTAAATTATTTAAATATTTTGTGCAAACAACTAAGCTTTAAATAAAGAAAAGATAAGCTGGGTGCGGTGGTATCTATAATCCCAGTGGCTTGAGAGGCTGAAGCAGAAGGATCGCAAGTTCAAAGCCAGCCTCAGCAAAGGTGAGGTGCTAAGCAACTCAGTGAGACCCTGTCTCTAGATAAAACAGAAAATAGGGCCAGGGATGTGGGTCAGTGGTTGAGTACCCCTGAGTTCAATCCCCAGTACCCAAAAAGAAAATTAAGAAAGAAAGAATAGATTGTAATGACATATCACTTTATAGAATATATCACAATGTAAAACTCTCAAGCATTCTTAAGTCATATGTGAAATACCTGGTCCTTTCACCTGAGTACAAATTCTGATATTTGGTTTGAGCTTATCAGTAGAAAGGCCTTGTTTGTATCCTTGACCAAAGAATGTCAATGTAAATGATGAGCCATCCATCTGCAAGAGAAAGCAAAAGGTTCATTTAATAAATATGTCATTTCCTTCTGGAACACATAAACTTATTTCTACTTCATGTGATAAATAGATAAAAAAATCAATATTTTGTCTATCACAACATCTTGTTATCATTTAAGCATGGGAAAATGTGAATTCTTTGAAGTTATAAGTTTTGGTGACTGTTGTGAAGTGGAGTGGGAGAGATGATGAGTAATAGGGATGAGATGAAGATGATTCTTAGGTTATAGCTTAAAGAATGAGTGCACCGGGCTGGGGATGTGGCTCAAGTGGTAGCGCGCTCGCCTGGCATGCGTGCGGCCCGGGTTCGATCCTCAGCACCACATACCAACAAAGATGTTGTGTCCGCCGAGAACTAAAAAATAAATATTAAAAATTTTCTCTCTCTCTCTCTCTCTCTCTCTCTCACTCACTCACTCTTTCTTAAAAAAAAAAAAATGAGTGCACCATCAACATAGGCAGTTTAAGAGGAAAAGCTAGAAGAGGCCTGGGGAACAGACATACAATTACATCACTCACAGATATAAAAATTAAATTTAGAGCATTTATCCTATCATCTTTTATAATTACTAAATTTAGGAATAAGGTATCAAAGAATTCAGCCATAATCAAAATGATATTTATTAAATATCAATTTAAAGGTCAGATACTATATATATCAGGCCCTATGATATAAATCAACTATTTCTTTCCTGGAATTTACAATTAATTGAGGAAAAAGATTGATAAGCAAATTTTTTAAATATATGTTTTTTAGTTGTCAACGGACCTTTATTTGTTTATTTATATGTGGTCTGAGAATCAAACCCATGCTCACACATGCCAAGCAAATGCTCTACCACTGAGCCACAACCCCAGCACTTAAGCAAATTTAATAACAATATGAGACATGAACGAATAAATGAAGGAAAAACTCAAAGCTGGGCATTATTAAATTTCCTGTGGCTGAGGGCAGAGTTTTAAAATGTATGCACACACATATTTTAATAGAAGTTTATTAAACAAAAAGTAAGGTACATTCCAGAATGGAGCAACCATTAAAGATAAGAAGGGATGCAGTAGCATGGTATATCTAGAATCTACAATTCAAGAGGTACAGACAAGGTCAGATATACAATGCACACTTGTCCCCTCCCCTGCTATGGCATATGTGCTGTGATCATAACCCTCTTACAGGCTAGGCACACATTCAGCTTTAGAACAATTTTCAACATAGTCTTTGAGCTAGTACTCCAATTAATCAGAGGTGGATAAAAAAAAATAAAACTGATCTGCCATCTAGAACTAGATCGTAATGTGTCTAGGGTGGCCTCACACCTCTGGAGATGGACTTCCTATGAGTCATGCTCTAGGGGTATGTATCAAAATTATTCAACCTGACTAGGAGCATATCTCTACAGCAGTGATTATCTACCTTGGCAGCACATTAGCATAACTGGGAAGCTTTTAAAAACTCCAGTGACCAGACTACATTCCAGACCATGAACCAGAATCTCTGATCATCATTTTTGTTCTTTCCCAGAGTTGGGAACCACTGCTTTATATTTTCAGGCCACAGTCTAGATCTACTAAATCAGAATGTGAATCAGGGCATATGTATTTTGGGGGGAAAAAAATCCCAAAACATCCTTGGGTGACTCTGACAAATAGAATCCCAGTAAAGAATCACTGCAAAAGTAGTTAGGGAAGTGTTTTTGTTTCTTGGGTTTTTTTTTTTAAGTCAATAACAAGAAACAAAATAAATAAATTAGATAAAAAAGGCAATGACAGAGTCAGATTTTCTGTCTTAGAAAGACCTCTTAGATGGTCATGAAAAGATGGATTAGAAAGAAACTACAGAAGGCTATGAAACATCAGTCCAGAAATAAAGGCCTGTACTATCCAAAGAATGAGAATGCAACTCACAGAACAGGAGAAAATATTTGCAACCCAAATGTCTCAAAAGGGGCTCAGATCCAAAACAGACCAAGAATCCTAAAACTAAATAAACAACTATAAAATAATTTAAAAATGGGCAAAGGGACTTGAAGAGACATTTCTCTAAAGAAGATATACAAATGGTCTATAAACACATGAAAATATGGTCAACATCACTAATCATTAGAGAAAAACAAACGAAAACCACCATAAGACCCTCACCCATAAGACCTCACATCCATTACAATGGCTATTATCCAAAAAACATAAAAAAAAAAAAAAAGCAAATGTTGGTGAAGATGCGGAAAAATTGGAACCCTGTTATACTATTGGAAGTCACTATGAAAAAGAGTTTAGTGGTTCTTCAAAAAATTAAAAACAGAGGGCTGGGGTTGTGGCTCAGCAGTAGAGCGCTCACCTAGCATATATGAGGCCCTGGGTTCAATTCTCAGCACCACATACAAATAAATGAATAAAAGTATTGTGTCCAACTACAACTAAAAAATAAATATTTAAAAAATTAAAAATAGAATATATGATCTAGCAATTCCATTTCTGCATATATATGTAAAAGAAGAATGTAGACCAAAGCACTGAAAAGACCGCTGCACACCCATGTTCATAGCAGCATGATCCACAATAGTCAGGATCCACAATGTTGGAACAACCCAAGTATCTACTCACAGATGAACAGATCAACAAAATGTGGTATATACCTAAAATGGAATATTATTCAGCCTTTAAAAGGAAGGAGATTCTGGCATATGCTACAACACGGATGAACCCTGAGGACATGAAGCTAAGTGAAATAAGGCCAGACAAAAGACAAATACTTTGTCATTTCATTTATATAAGGTATCTACAGTCATCAAATCCATAGCAACAGCAAGTAAAATGGTGGTTGCCAGGGCTAGGGAGTGGGGTAATGGGAGATATTATCTAATGAGTACAATATTTCAGTGTTACCAGATAAAGATAGTTATAGATCTGGATGGTAATGATGGTTGCACAAAAATATGAAATGTACTAAATGTCACTGAACACTTGAAATATTTAAAATGGTAAATTTGTTTTGTATATTTTACCACAATTAAAAGAAAAAGACAGATAAAGCCTGATCCAAGTCAATTATGATTGGTTTAGAGAAAAATCTAGAATGCCTATATTTCTGGTTGGAAGATGATGGTGTCAGATGGAAAATATAGGAAAAAAGACAGTTTGGGGGAAAGTGCAGATTTGGGGTTGTTGAATTTGAAGTGCCCATGGGATATCTGCCTAGTAAAATAGATGGCTCTATCAATCTGTAAATATAAATGTGTGTGTTAAGAGCTCTGCTATCACTTAGAGTAAGTGAGAAGTGGGCCAAGGATGAAGCCCTGGAATGATCAATATTTAAGGGTATAAAGGAGATGAAGTAGGAGAAAGAGAAAGGAAACTTAATAGAACTATTACTCACAAGCCAGAGGAAGTAAGTATTCCAAGTATTTCAAAGAAGGACAATAATAATGTCAAAGATAACTGACATTACATAAGGACTAACAAGCACTCAATGCATTTAGCAGATATAAAGTCAAAGATGGGAGAAAGTAAGAATAGGAAAAGGGAGAATGAAATAGACCAAATTATGCTATGTATATATATGAGTACACCACTGTGAATTTCAGCTTTATGTATATCTATAAAGCACCAATGAAAACAATGATAAATAAATAGAAGAAAGACCAGAAGAGGAGAGGAAGGGGTAGAGCAGAAGGGAGGAGAGGTGGGAAAGAGGAAGTACTGGAGATAGAAATGGAGAAATTATATTCATTCATGTATGATTATGTCAAATGAACCCCACTATTATAACTACAATGCACCAATAAAAACATTTTTTAAGAAGTCAATGGTAATGTTAGAGGGAATAATGAAGGGTGAAGGAAAGGCCAGGGCTCGCTCTCAGGCTGAAAAAGACATTAGAATGTTTTCAGAATGAGAAGAAAGAACCTGTACAGAGGTAAGAGGTAGAATCTAGAGGAGAGAAAAGGAACAATCAAGTGATGTAGTCAGGAGGGAATCTGATCAAAAGTGGTAGTCATGGCTAAGACTCAGACTAGTTTGAATTTAGGATCCACTACATTCTAGTTGTGTGGACTTAGACAAATAACACCCTCTGTTTATTTCCTCAAGTATATATGTGATGATAATAATACCTCTGCCTCAATGGCTGCTGGAGGACTAAATAAGATATAGAGACTGTAGCCCAGTGGCTGCAGCACAATAAATGCTAATGTTGTTATGAGCATGGTGTATAGAAAAACACTTTTTCCAGAAAAAAATAAAGAAGGTGATGATGGGAACAATGATGACAGGTCTAAGGGCAGAATTCAAGAACACAAGAGATGCTCTCAGTTCTTTTAGGGAAGTAGAAATCAAGATAATGGACAGATAGAGAATAGGTTTGGGGTTGGGTAGATTTTTGAAAAAAGCCACTAATGAAAAGTAAAGGAATCAGTGACAAGTGATCTTAGAATTTCACTAGAGGATAAAATGAGAATTTGTGGGGGACCATCTGCTCAGTAGTGGAATTTCTCCCCAGAAGTGCCCTGTGTAAAGGAGATGCAGGATAAATGACCCATACCCTAACTCAGGGTTGGGATCTGTTACACTAATGGTAAAAAACCAGGCAGCTGTAGTGTTGAGGATATTGAACACAAGATAATTCACTTTATCTGCCTTGGGAATTCAGGGTATAGGGAAGACGAAGTGGAAACCTGAAGGCAAAGAAGAGATAAAAGAAAAATGGAGGAATAAAAATATTTCAGCGATCTATGAAGAAGGATAATACAAATTCTGGAGTCAGCTGACTGGGTTCTCATCCCAGCTGGCTATTTACTAGCAATAGGACCATGGGCAAGGTTCTCAACCTTATGTGCCTTAAGTTTCCTCATATGTAAAATGGACCTAATAATAATACCTATTTCCAAGGTGAGTATAAGATTAGGTGATCTATGCAAAGAATTTAAAAGAATATCTGAAACACAGTAAGTCCCCCACCAAGTCTACATATTGCTGTCTGCTATCACTGTAAATACAAAATAACATGACAACTTTATTTTTTTTTTTTTGCTGGGGTGCTGGGATTTGAGCTTCATGTGTGCTAGGTGCTATGGCTTGGATGTGAAGTGTCCCCAAAAGCTCAGTGTGAGACAATGCAAGAAAGTTCAGAGAAGAAATGATTGGGTTACGAAAGCCAAACCCAATCAGTGAATTAATCACCCAATGGGATTAATTAAGTGATAATTGAAGGCAGGTGGGGTGTGGCTGGAGAAGATGGGGCATTGGGGGTGTGGCTATAGGGTATATATTTTGTATCTGGAGAGTGGAGATCTCTCTTTGCTTTCTGATCATCATGTGAGCCACTTCTGCCATACTCTTCTGCCCTATTGCTCTGCCTCACCTTAAGCCCCGAGGAATGGAGCCAGCTGTCTATGGACTGAGACCTCTGAAACTGTGAGCCCTTAAATAAACTTTTCCTCCTCTACTGTTGTTCTGATTGGGTCTTTTTAGTCACAGCAGCAAAACAGCTGACTAAAACACTAGGCAAGTGCTCTACCATTGAGTTACATCCTCAGACCCAAAATAAAATAAAGAAAAATATTGTTTTGGAGACCTGGATACAAAAGAGAGATTTACCTGTTTTTGTGTTGGACCTTGTTTGGAAAAATAACCAAAGGAGAAGAGCCATGGGAACTAAAGGAAAAAGAAAAACAAACCATCAGTGATATTTTTTTTTTAAATTCATGAGAAACACTTTTAAAGATTTAATTTCATAAAATTTTACTTACTTTTATGAGAAGATGCCTTCCAATGCCAAACCTCACAAAAAATAAAAAGAAAAGTCCTGCAAACATCAGCTTAATAACAGAGGTGATGCCTCCCACAGTTATATAAGCAGCATATTGAACCTAGTTTGAGAGCAAAGTTAGAATGTTACCCCTACATTTTATACCAAGTACTGTAAGAATATTAGCTACTTTTCAAGTACTCTCCAGTCACAAATATGAACAAAGCAGTTTCCACTTTATCAGTGCATTAAGTTCTGAAAGCTTGTTCAGAAACCAGACACTGGGAACATTTTTTTTTTTTTCTCTCTGATACTAGAGATTGAGCACCTTCAGGGCCTCATACATGCTGGGGGTTGGGTAGATTTTTGAAAAAAGCCACTAATGAAAAATAAAAGAATCAGCAAGTGATGGTGTAATTCTACTAGGGGGTAAAATGTGAAATAGTGGTGCAAAGGAATCAGTGGCAAGTGATCCTTACTCACCTACCACTGAGATATACCCCCAGTCCTCAGTGCCTATTTTTAAAAGAAATTGATACAAATGGTAATTAGCAACCCCTACTTGAGCAAAAAAATCCACATATTCCATAATATATCTGGGTTTGGCAATGAAACATTCTAGAATGGAAACTCCACTTACAACTCCTATGAGAAAAATTTAACCTCCACTTTTTAACTTGAGATACAGTTTTCTCTTCAAGTCTCAGCATTGGGAACCATTACTTCCCTCACCAACAGGAGTATAAAGGTACTCCACAGGAAGCAAGGTAAGGAAAGGAAGGAGGTCCTAGAGACCTTCACAAGCCATCGTAGAATGTGATCTAGCAGCTGAGCAGGGACTGCTACATGTTTATGTCACCAGAATTTTCTGTTACATCATGTTACGTGATATTTAATAGGCTAGATTTGAATCATGGGGCATGGTTATAATTACCCCCATAAAATGCAAAATGCTCTACCCTTGCAATTCTGTATAGTTCTAGAAGCTGAAACAATGCTTTAATTAGTGCTCTCTTCTTTCTTTATAAATATAAAAACCTTCATTAAATAGATAGGGGAAATTCAACAAACATAGAATATTCTTATTAATAATTCAATCATATTTACTTACTGGTGATTCTTCTAAAACTTCATACAAGTAACGTTGAGTCCGCTTTACAACAGACATATCAGATCCCAAGAAAGGAATGGAATATGTGTTGAGTTCTCTACAATAAGAAACAGGCCACCTGCAAGGACAAACATACGAATATTTTGCATTTCCTCCAACTACAGTGACCACAAATTCATTGGGTAATTTTTTAAAAAATATTTTTAGTTGTTGATGAACCTTTATTTTATTATTTATTTGTATGCAGTGCTAAGAATTGAACCCAGTGCGTCACACATACTAGGCAAGCGCGCTACCACTGAGCCACAACCCCAGCCCCTCAGTGGGTAATTTTTTGAATAAACAAATTAAAAACTTTACTTGAGGCCTTAATAACAATAAAGATAGTAGGTGGGCTTTTAATTAAAATTTACTTCTGTAGTTTTCCCTTTATTTTCTATACCTACACCCAAATAAGTAACAAGTGAAACTATGTTGAATTTCTTCATACCATGTACAGGTAAGTGGTTTTAACCTTTTAACTCCCTCCTCCATCTCTCTAGACATTGATTTAGAAGGCATTCTTTTCAACAGTGCAACCCTAAACTCATATCTGGTAACATTCTTACACATAAGTGCATATAAGTGCTAGGAGTAACATTGATTAATTTACATTCAGATCATCACACTTTAAGAAGATTTGACTGCATGAAACTTAACTGACATTTAATTTTGATATTGGCAGTGAGATGGCATTGGAAAATGCACTTTTAAAAGTACTATTACATGTAAAGTACTTATGCATAGGATAATGTGTTAATTACATTTTATCTTTGAAAATAATCCTGAACTTAAATACAAAAATAATCTCCAAGCTTTCCTTAGTAACACTCTTTATTAACAGCTAACCCCAAAACAATATACTTAAACCAAATAAAGAATAGATTTTGAATTGACATACCTTTTTTTCAATTTTGTACCAATAAGTGGGACAGGTTTCAGATTTGATGCACTTCTTAGTTTTCTCAAATTACTCCGAGCTCCAAAACCATAAATTGCTGACTTCCAGGTACCATCATGAATACACAATCCCTAATAAAATATTGCAAGAGTTAAAAAACATGTCTTAAGGGGTAATTACTGAAAAATAAAAAGCAAGTAACTTAAAACTGTGCAAACAACATTTCATTTCTATTTGTAAAAACACAATTCCTTATTTGATAATCTTTAGTTGGATTTTCATGACCAGCCAAGCAGCAGTAACACTTATTAGCTTGACCATATTCAATATTTACGTAGGACCTTTCCTCTTTCTTCCTATCAGTATTCTTGCTCTTGGAAATAAGAAATTTAGTTTTATTTTATCAGTTGTACTCAGCTAAATAACTATTCTTTCAAAAGTAGCCTCTCTAATCATATCCCTATCCTATCCTGATTCCTTCAAATTTCAAGATACATTCACATGTACATTTATGCAACGTATATAACATACTGTCCATCTATCCATCCTGTTATACCCAGTTCTCCTTCCTCCATCACCTCTTATTTCAGCCCAAAATTATATACCTATCTTCCCACTGAAGTCTTTTTAAAATACGCTTCTTAAAAAATTTAAAGTTCACTAATGTGATTTATATTTTAAGAGATTTCCTCAATTCTTTGGTTTATTTTTGATCTAGAATCCCATAGTTACTTGATCTTACTTTGTTACCTCTTTCCTGACACTCTAAGTTCTTAGTGCCCTTCACTCTTCCAAGATAACTATGCTTTCCTTAACCCCTCCCCCTGACTGCAATGAGAAATGAGTGGAAGAAAGGAAAGCACAAGAGAAGATTTATCTTCTGAATGTATTGTCAAAGTGCTGGCTCTTCTTAATTTCTAGATTAATTATTTTATTTATTAATTTTTTTGGTAGCAGGGATTGAACTCAGGGGCACTCAACCACTGAGCCACATCCCCAGCCCTATTTTTTTGGATTTTGAAGAGACGGGATCTCACTGAGTTGGCTTAACATCTCAATTTTGCTGAGGCTGGCTTTGAACTAGCGATCCTCTTGCCTCAACCTCCCGAGCCACTGGGATTGCAGGCGTGTGCCATTGTAACAGCTATTAAATCTTAATTACAGAGTTAGTTTCTTAGCTTTAACAACACTGAAAAAGCAGAGATACCAAGTCTAATTTCCATTTTGGTACAGATTGAATTCTTCTATTTTATTAAAAGTATCACAGAACTAAAAGTCTTAAAGGTTAGATTTGCTATACTACTTAATCTAGGGCTGACCAATTTGAACTATTTACAAATATGAAGATTTTCAAACACTAGGAGAAAACATTTTTTAAAAAATGTAAAAGTATTTTGTACAAATCAGACATGAAAAAGCAAAAATTTTTAAAAAGGTAAAAATTAAATTCAATTAAAAATTTAAACTTTATTTCATTGAAAAAATATATAGAAAAAGTGCATACTATATAAATTTATAAGTAAATGAAACTATGAAGCCAACATACACATAACCATCCAGGTCAAGAACAACACAGTAAAGCCTGCATCCAAGAAGGCCCTCTTTCTGTTGTCTTTAACTAATCAAGAAAAATTCCTTTCTTTAGAATTTATTTTTGGTACCAGGGATTGAACTCAGGGGCACTCAACCACTAAGCCACACCTCCAGCCTTATTTTGTATTTTATTTAGAGATAGAGTCTCACTGAGTTGCTAAGTGCCTCGCTTTTGCTGAGGCTGCCTTTGAACTTGCGATCCTTCTGCCTCAGCTTCCCCAGCTGCTGGGATTACACGTGTGTGCCATTGCACCTAGCTCTTTCTTTAGAATTTTACCACCTAAATAATTATCTCTAAATAGTACATTAGTTTTGCCAGTTTTACATTTTATAGAAATGGAATCATGCAAAATATACTAGAGTTGGCTTCCTATGTTCAAAATTGTGATGTCAGGATTCTTCATGTGTTGTAGGTAACTCCTATTCTGCAGCTGGCCTTTTCACTTTCTTTTTTATTTATTTATCTATGCATATATTTTTATTGGTGTCTTATAACTATGCATAATAGTGGCATTCATTGTTATAGATTCACACATGTATACTGATCTCAAGAACTTTTTTTTAATTTAAGGATTTAATTTTTTTATGTTTTAATTAGTTATACATGACAGTAGAATGCATTTATGTCTTTGATATATCATACATAGATGGGATATAATTTCTCACTTTTCTCAGTGTACATGTTGCAGAATCATATTGGTCATGTAGTCACATATATACATAAAGTAATAATGTCTGTTTCATTCTACTATCTTTCCTATCCACACAACACTTCCCTCTACTAATCTAAGGTATTAGAATAGATACTATTCTTCCCTAGTGTCCCCCGCCTTATTATAAATTAGCATCCACATATTAGAGAAAACATTTGACCTTTGGTTTTGTGGGATTGGCTTATTTCACTTAGCATGATATTCTCCAACTCCAACCATTTACCAGCAGATGCCATAATTTCACTCTTCTTTAAAACCAAGTAATATTCCATTGAGTATATATACCACATTTTCTTTATCCATTCATGTATTGAGGGACACCAAAGTTGGTTCCATATTTTAGCTATTGTGAATTGAGCTGCTATAAACACTGACATGGCTGTATTACTGTTGTGTAGTATGCTGACTTTAAGTCTTCAGATATAAATCAAGGAGTGGGATAGCTGGGTCAAATGGTAATTCCATCCCAGTTTTCTGAGGAATCTCCACACTGCTTTCCTTAGTGGTTACACCAATTTGCAGTCACACCAGCAATATATGAGTGTACCTTTTCCCCCCACATCCTTGCCAACATTTATTGCTACCTGTATTCTTGATGATTGCCATTCTGACAGGTGTGAGATGAAATCAGAGTAGTTTTGATTTGCATTTCTCTAATTGTTAGAGACATTAAACACACTTTTTCATGTATTTGTTGATCAATTGTATTTCTTCTGTGAAGTGTCTGTTCAGTTCCTTAGCCCATTTATTCATTGGGTTATTTGTGTTTTTTTTTTTTTTTGGTGTTAAGTTGTTTGAGTTCTTTATGTATCTTAGAGATTAATGCTTTATCAGAGGTGCATGTGATAAAGATTTTCTCTCAATTTGTAGGCTTTCTCCTCACGTTATTGTTTCCTTTGCTGAGAAGCTTCTTAATTTGAATCCATCACATTTATTGATTCTTGATTTTAGGAGTCTTGTTAAGGAAGTCAGATCCTAAGCCAACGTGTATGACATTATTTAAAAATTAGTTTTTCCAGTAATTTATAAGACTCTTTTATTAATTCAAATATTACCTGTATATCCTTTTTAATTTTCTACATTCACAATTATGTCATCTGCAGAAAATACTATTTTTTCTTCCCTTCTAGTCTATATACAATTAATTTCTGTTTTTCTACCTTACTGCTCTGGCTAGGATCTGGCTGGATAGTGGGCATCAATATTTTATTCCTGATCTCAAAGAAAAGTTTTCAATGTTAAACACTGGTTTCATATTTGTTATTGCTTTTTTAAAATATTCCATTCTACTCCTAGTTTTGCTCTAAGTTTTAATCATGAATGGATACTATATTTTACTAAATACTTTTTCTCTTTTGAGATGATCTTGTGATTTCCCCCTTTTGCTTGTTAATGAGGTGAATTAGAGAGATTAGAGAATGTTAAACTTTGCATTACTACTCTAAAACCAAATTGGTCAAAATGTATTATTCTTTTTACATATTACTGGTTTTAATTCACTAATATTTTGGTAAAGGTTTACTTCTAAGTTCCTATGAGATGGATGAACTTTTTTTTACATTGCAGAGTTGCTCTTATAGGGTTTTGGAACCAAGGTTACACTATTCTTGTCCATTCATTCAACAAACACTTATTGAGCTGCTATTATGTGTTTAGCACTATTCTAAGTGCTTGATGAATTAAACAGAAAGACTTATCCTTCTGAAGTGTTCACATTCTAGAGAGAGTGATAAAATTGGCAGAAAATATGTAGAATTCAGGGGGATGAGAAGTACTATAGGAAAGGAGAAAAAGGAGAGCAGATTAAAAAAAAGCTGGGAATGTAGGTAGGATAAGCTCTGAACATTCATTAATGGAATGACATTTGAGATAAGATTAAGAAGGAGAGAGTCATGCAAATATCTTGGAAAACCCTTTTCAGGCAAAGAAAACAGCTGATACAAAGCCCTAAGGCAGAAGTGTGCTCATGTGTTCAAGAGCAGCACAGAAGTCAGCATAACTGGAAAAGAATGAATAAGGGCAAACTGGAAGAGAAGGCTAGAGAGGCCACTAGAGCCAAATCACTTCTAACTATGCACACACTATGGTAAGGATTTTGGCTTTCCTACTGAATGTAAAAGGCACTAAAGAATTCGAAGGAGTAACATGGTCTGGGTTATATTTAAAAGGGTCACTATGTAGCCAATGGGGAGGAGAATGGAGAATCACTTGATCCCAAAAGCTGTGGGCCAGCCTGGGCAACATAGTGAGACCTTATTTTAAAAAAAAAGGATCACTGTGGCTGTTGCTTAGAGAACAGACTGTAGGGGAACAGGCAGTACCAAGAATAGGGTGGTAGTAAGAGAAAGGGTTAAAAAAAAAGATTTTCACATATTTCAAGGTAAATTCAATGGATTTCCTGACAGACTGGATGTGGGTTTCAGAGAAAGCAGTTAGCAAACACTCCACCATTTGGCATTAACAGTTACAAATAAACTGTGGATTAAAGCACATATGAAAAGGGAAAACAGAAGTTCCATTGTGGACAAATACACTTTCAGATATCTACCCAATGTCCAAACAGAGATGTCAGTTAGGCAACTGGACGTTATCTCTTAAGAAAAGGTCTGAGTTTTCTTGTGATCTCATTATTGATTTCTAGTATAACTGCATTACAGACTAAAATACTAGAGCAGGGGTTCTCAAACCATCTCTGTAAAGGGCTGTAAATATTTTAGGTTTTATAGGTCACATATGATTTCTGGTGCATATTCTTCTTTTTTTTGTGACATTCCTTTGAAAATGTAAAAACCATTCTTAGTTTTCAGCCACGTAAAAACAGAGATGAGTTCTAGTATAACTTTAGACTAAACTATCCAATATGGTGGCCACCATATGGCATATATGGAATATGTCTATCACTGTGGGAAGATCTAGTGGGTAGCACTGCCCTACAATATATAATTTCAATCCTCTGCAATTCTTTTTTTAAAATATTTATTTTTTAGTTTAACTGGACACAATATCTTGATTGTATTTATTTTATTTTTATGTGGTGCTGAGGATCGAACCTCGCATGTGCTAGACGAGCGATCTACTGCTGAGCCACAATCCCAGCCCCTCAATCCTCTGCAATTCTTTGAGTCGTCCTCTATGTCCTAGTTATAGCTTATGATTAACTATTTTCTTATTTAAAATTGGAGTAAAATGTTGGATAAGGGATGGTAGGAGAATAATAGTCTGTCTAATGCCAAAGGACTAAACAGAATCAAGGAAAAATATCTCTGTTCCATCTTTGTGAAATCAAGGCTCTGTATTTTACTTTGAAGGAAATGATAAAGGGAAACTGCCATGATGTATATGCTGCAACTATTCTGTCTTCACTTAATTCCTTATATTAATAATAACAAAATATTTTGAGTAATTACTAAGTGCAGAGCAGGTTTTAATTGGTATTCATTGAATAATTTAATATTCATAGTACCATATGAAGTAAACACTCATTATCTTTTTTTTAATATTTATTTTTTTAGTTGTAGTTGGACACAATACCTTTATTTTATTTATTTTTATGTGGTGTTGAGGATGGAACCCAGGGCCTCACACAAGCACGTTGAGTGCTCTACTGCTGAGCCACAACCCCAGCCCCCTAATTATATTTTATAATGAACAAAATGAGGCACATTAGAATAAATAAACTGCTCATCACATCACTGATAAGTGGCAGAGCCAGAATTTAAGCTCAGGAAATCCAGCTCCAAAATCTGTACTCTTAACATTTGATGAAAAGATTCTTGATTCTGTAAGAACCAACCACTCAAAAGTTCTTTTGTTGCTTCTAGTAAAGGGAAGAGACCATCATTAGATCTACCTGGTTTTTCTTTTTTTTTTTTTTTTGAGAATTTTTTTAATATTTATTTTTTAGTTTTTGGTGGACACAACATCTTTGTTGGCATGTGGTGCTGAGGATCGAACCCGGGCTGCACGCATGCCAGGCGAGTGCGCTACCGCTTGAGCCACATCCCCAGCCCACCTATCTGGTTTTTCTAATGACATCTCCTGCTGCTCTTTCAAAGAAGGCCTCTATCTAGCTTTACCAATTTTCTCACCATTTCCCTGTAATAACCATCTGCTTTTTGTCAGTCCTGCACTAATTTCCTACAGGCTCTTGTCCCACCATCTGTTGGTACAACTCTCTTTCCTATTTGGAACCTGTTTAGTGCTGTTTAAATGGGGTTGACCCTATCATACCAGCTTCAGGTGATCTAGACCTGGGCAATCCATTACTCCATGACCCAGGTTCCACTGATTTATTGGCTCAAGAATGGCCAAATGGCCCAGTACTTAGTAAGTTTCTCTGACATTTGATATGTAAACTCTGGTAGCTCTTCTTGGAAACCATGAACTAACATGTACTTAGGGCTGCCAGCACCTTCCATGCCTGCTTGAAAGCCTTTGGGGCCGGGGATGCTGGGGGGAGCCAGAAAGAAAGAAAAACAAAAAGAGGAAGAGAAAAAGAGTTTGGATAATATCCTTAAACACTGAGACCCAGTGAGATATTTGCAGACATTTGGTTACACAAATCAATAAATGGCTTTTTGTTTTGTTGGGTTTTTAAAGCCTTTCTCATTCTTGTTTCTGGGCCTTTGTTCAGACTGCTGCCTCTGACCTTCCAAAAGCTATTCACTTTTCAAGGCTAATGTCAGTAAGGCCTCTATGAGGCATTCCCAAATTACTCAGGCCCACTCTCACTTCCTTTTATTCTTATATTCTAGCAGATAAACAAAAACATAAGCATATTTTCTAAAGCTCTTTGTTTTCATTTAATCTTTGTTTCTAAAGCTAATTGTTTTAACCACAATTCAGATGAACAGAATCATCACTCTTAACCTAAACATGCTTCAGGTCATTCCATCTTTGTGCCTTTGTCTTATTACAAGTTAGTATCCCTTATCCCACATGCTTGGGACCAGAGGTGTTTCAAGTTTTTTCTTCTTCACTTATTTACTCATTTTACATAGCATTCCAAATTCAAAATCTGAAGTGCTCTGAAATCCAAACTTTTTGAGTATCATGTTCATGATCAAAAGTTTCAGATTTTGGGGGCTAGGATTTTGTCTCAGTGGTAGAGTGTTCACCTAGCATGGGCGGGACCGGGGTTCCAATACTCAGCACCACATAAAAATAAAGGCATTGTGTTGAAAAAAAAAAAGTTTCAGATTTTGAAGCACTTTGGATTTCAAATTTTCAGATTAGGGATGTTCAACATACATTTCCTCTTCTTCACATTTCCATAGCACCAGCCCCTGAAATTCAGTCCATAACCCCCATAACCCAGCTTCTCCAGAAAGTTCTTGATCTCTGGCCCCTAACCAGACGAACTTTATATTCTCAGAAACCTACTGAATTTCACCACATCACTTCAATAACACTTTCTATCTCCTCCCAAACTAAATTATAACCTATGCAGGGCTTGCATCTTATTCATCTATATGTCATTTTTACCTTGCCTTTCTATATATATTTGTACTACTACACAATATTTATTAAATAAATATATTTTAAAAAGAACAAATACTTATGAAGCCTAACCTAGAATTGAGTTAGGTGCTACTGGCAATAAAAATACTGTCATAAACTATAATCCTTTCCCAGAAATATAACTATCTTCTGTTCCCAAATAGATTATAAATTTTGTAGGACTAGATTTACCTCAAATTTCTTTTTTTTTTAAACTTTTTTTTTAGTTGTAGTTGGACACAATGTCTTCATTTTATTTATTTTTTTGTGGTGCTGAGGATTGAACCCAGCACCTCAAATGTGCTAGGCGAGCCCTTTATGCTTTACCACTGAGCCCCAGCCCCAGTCCCGCAAATGTCTTTTATGGTTACAATAGTATCTAATAAAAATAACTAACTTGCACTAAGGTAATAGTTGTCTTGATCAACAGCAATAAATGAAAAATGCTTTAATGTTGGACTCATTCTAATAAATTGTACAGGTGTTTTAAAAATAAACATATTTTAGCCAGGCACAATGGTACATGCCTGTGATTCCAGCAGCTCAGGAAGCTAAGGAAGCCTCAGCAACTTAGTGAGGTGCTAAGCAACTCAGTGAGACCCTGTCTCTAAATAAAATATAGAAAGGGCTAGAGATGTGGCTCAGTGGTTAAGTGCCCCTGGGTTCAATTCCTGGTACCAAATAAATAAATAAAATATATATTTTAAGTCAAAAGAATTTAGTCTTTACTATTTAAAGTTAAACATAGTGATATAGAGTAAATATTACAAGTATATATAATATTTAATTAATCTAAATCTTTTTTTAAAGAGACATACATCATTCAATTCCAAAATGTTTCTGATTTATTGGCTCAACAATGGCCAAATGGCCCAGTACTTAGTAAGTTTCTCTATTAACTTTAAAAAAACACTTGAAAAACAGAAAAACTAACCTCAGGTCCTGAATGTACAGTAAGAAAACTTTCCACAGCAGTCAAAGTACCTAAAATAATAGGAAAATGGTGAAACTAAAGTCAAACAAAATCTAAATTATTCTGCAAGGATAAGCAATAAACTATTCACACTTAAGGACCAACTATGCCTACAGCTTATATAATCAGAAAATCTATACAGATATCAGTTTTGTGATGTTATTATACACATAATTAAGAAGCAGTTAATACAGGGTAAACTGTCAGAAAGGGTTATTTACCATAAAGCTAACTGCTAGTACTGACAAAATCTTTTCTAGTATTTACAGTGAGAATGCTAAGAAACTTCCCTGATAAGCAACAACTTAACTCACTCATTCTGAAAGGCTCATTACACAGTTCTCAAACTCAGATCTATCGAAATTATTTTGTATTCAAATATAATAGCTTTTAAGGGCTTATTACTAGTGGTTTATAACAAATGTTTAGAAAAACTAATAAAACACTCTTTATGATGGCTTATAAAATATTTAAAACAAGGTTGTTAAAATAAAATATATATATACAATAAATATAAAAACTAAAAACCAAAGCCAAAAAAGGGAAGAAATCAATTGTATTAATGATGAAGATAATACATAAGTATAGTGTTTAAGTATTTAATATTTGAGTTTCTTGAGTTTAATGTAAAACCAACACAAAACAAAATGGAATAGCTAACTCCCAGAATTTGACAAAATAAAAAATATCAATTCCTTAAGAAATAGTTCCTGGTTTTAATTCCAAGAGAAAACTTTTTAATTTGGGCCTTTCAAAGTGGACACTGAGCAAGGTAACAAACATGTTATCAACAAAGATGTTTAAGATGTTACAGCAGAACAGAACTATGGCCATATAAATATTTCGGCATCATCACTGGCAAAAATCCAGAAGAGATCATAAAAGTATAACTCACTGAAGATGTTTCTGAGGGTTGCTAACAAAGGATTGAGGTATTTGGCTCTGTGATCTAACCTAGTCACTGAAAGAACACAAACCACCTGTGGCATGTGTAATAAAATGGGCACCACCCTATCAAAAATCAGCAAAGGTGCTTGTGAAAATGCTTACTTCTAGATTTTAGAATCTATTTCTCCCTTAACAAGAAAAAAACACCTATTCATAATAAAAACTATTATATAATTAGGAATGACTTCAATAACAAATACATAAGATTATCATGAAGAAAATTTCTATTTTTTTCCTTTTTTTTCTTTTTTTTTATTTGCAGTGCTGGGGATCGAACCCAAAGACTCGTGCATGCTAAGCAACATTCCCAACACTGCTATTTCTTTCTGATGTTTATTATGTAAAAAAAGTATTCTATTCCTAAATTCCTAAAAATCCAAAATCAAAAAAGGCATGCATTTTCAAAATTCCAAATCATACACTGAAATGGGCTTTTCTCCTCTGATCTTCTAATTCGATGGCTGTAGCTTCCTTAATGTCCTGACCTTGCCTTATCATTCTTTTAAAATGACCACATAGGTGCAGGCATGTTGGTGCATGCCTGTAATCCCAGTGGTTTGGGAGGCTGAAGCAGTAAGGTTGCAAGTTCAAAGGCAGCCTCAGCAAAAGTGAAGTGCTAAGCAACTCAGTGAGACCCTGTCTCTAAATAAAAATACAAAAATGGGGCTGAGGATGTGGCTCAGTGGTTGAGTGCCCCTGAGTTCAATCCCTGATAAAAACCCACTGGGTATTCATTAAAATTTTATATAGCATTTTCTTTTTGCTTCTAATTTCACAAGCAAGATTGATTTTTAACTTTTCTTGTGTGTGCTATCTCTGTTGGCTTTGGTTTCTTGTTAACTTTTTAATATAAACAGAAACATTTTCCATCTATTTTAAGTTCTACAACAGTCTATACAGCTTTAAAATTATTGGTTTCAGGTCATTTTCTAAATGGACACCTGTTGGGGACTGTGCACACACTTTTAAGTCCTGAGTAAAGAGGTACTGGACTGGTATCGCACCCTGCAATGCAACTGGACTTTACCTCCACTGGGATAAGAAAGTTGCAGCTCTGGGAGTGGGTGTCACTTGATGGGGTTGAATTACACCCACCTGTTTGTTGTAATTCTACCCTTCTGCCCTTTTTTTGGATAGGATGTTCCATGGATTAGCTCCTCCCATTAATAAAACCTGGGTTCGAGGTGCTCCCTCTCTTTCTTGCCTACCTTGCCTCGTTGGCAGAAGCTGGGTCAGAGAGGCCATTGCAGAACCCAAAGAAAAAGGTGTTTCTCTGTCTTTGTGTCATTATTTTGTGCCAACCCACTTCTCCTGGAATGACACCCTGACCCGTTTATTCATGTTCCCAGCAGACACCTTTAAAATATGCATGACATTACTCTAATATTGACAATTTTCTCTCGTCTTAAATAATTGTCAACAGTTTTTAACAGGATTTAAAAGATACCAAACTCTATGTTTAATGTTTTAGCTTTGATGGTTAAAACTTCAAAACGTTTTTCAATGCTGGGAATTAAATCCAGAGTCTTAACTGCATTAGTCAAGCACTCTACCACTTTACCACTCTATACCACCAGCCCCAAATCTTTTAATTATAATGCATATGTAAATTGTATTAATTCATACACAGGCAAGACTGAATTTACAATAATTACCAAAAAAATTTTAACAGACATTTTAGATTTTAGTTACCTAATAACTAAATTGAGACATTGGACAATTCCTCATTTTTGAACACTTAAATTACTACCATGCCTCAATAATAGTGTCAAAGTATTTTATTAAAAGTGTGGCTATATTAAAAACAAAGCATGTGTTTTAATATTGCCCATTTATAGCTATTTTCTTTTCCTAAGTAGATTTTAGTTTATCATAATTATAAACATGAAGCTCTTCTGTTGTTAAATTCAAGTACTGCTTATTGATCAATAATTACCGTTCATTTGATTTCTGGTATATATTACTCCCAGATCTGCTGGAATGGAGTCAAAGCCACTGCTTCCAATGATATAAACACCTTTTTCAGCAGCTTTCTCATGATACTTCAAATACATTAGTTCCAGAAACTAAAAAATTCAGGACAAGAATTTGAATCAGTTTATAAAAACACTAAGATAAATATTAAATGATTTATCTTTAAAGACAAAGAAATTATAATTGAAAAACGCTAACCAATATGGGGCTCAATAGCAACACATTAAAAGTTCATACTTAATTCAGATTTTCTTAGTTGTTACCTAATATCTTTTTTCCATTCCAAGGTCCCATCCTGGATGCCTCATTACATTTAGTTGTCATGCCTCCTTGGGCTCCTCTTGGTTATGACAGTTTCTCAACCCTTCCCTTGTTTTTTATGTCATTAATTAATTTTTAATTTTATTTTTAATAGACATAATTATTAGACATATTAATGGGTTGCAGTGTGACATATCAACACATTAATTCAAGAAACAGTGATAAAGTCAGGATTAATAGTATAAATTGCCTCAAACAATTAATACTAGTTAGATATTTTGCTGAATGGCTTTCTAAGGGAATTTACCTCTTGCTTTTCTTACAATTAAATAGGGGTTACGGGTTTTGGAGGAAGACCACATTCTCATGATGTATCAAGGCTACATCTTATCCATATGATTTACTAGTGTTGACATTGACCTCTAATACCTAGTTAAAGTGGTGTTTGCTAGCTTTCTCCACTGTAAAATTATTTACTTGTCCTGAGGGCATAGTAGCTATATAAATCATTTAGAATTCTTCTATCTCTTCTCATCACTCTGCCCATTTTTAAACTGGGTTCTTTGTAAACCCATTATTGACTTGTAAAAGTTCTCTATATATTCTGAACCTTTATTATGTTTTTTTAGTTTGTTTGTTTTGCAGTGCTGGGTTTAAATTTAAAGCAAGATCTCACACATGGCTAGACAAGCATTCTATGACTGAGTGCCCCCCAGCCCTTTTAAGTTTTGATACTACTTTTATGGTAGCTTATAAGACAACAGAAGTTTTTCACTATTTTCTATGCTTTGGGTTATGTTAAATAACACAGGAATTGTTTTGGTTGTTGGTTGTTGTTTAGTTATTTAATTCATGTTTCCTACCTCTTTCTGAATCAATTTTAAACTTTCCTAGTATTTTCTAATATATATTACCAATTGATAATCTCTATGTATATATTGTATTGGCACATTAATGACAATAATCAGTAGAGACTACAGAACATGTGAAGTTACCATTTTAAAGATGATAGTGCACTTAGTGCCAGTTAACACTTGGCTTCTTGTAGTTAAGTAAATCTTAAGTTCACCAGAATTGTGTGACTCTGAGCAAGTTATTTAACCTTTCAAGCTTTAACTTCTTTATCTATAAAAAAGAGGTGAAGATGATAACTACTTTACAGGTAAATTTTGAAAAATATACCTAACATTTTTAGCATAGGGTTGGGTATATGGCAAGTATTTAATAAATGTGAATCTTTATTTATTCATTTGGTACTCAGGATTGAAACAAGGGCCTCTTGCATGGTAATCATATGTTCTACCACTAACCTGAAGTCCTAGCCCCCCATTTATAATTTTTAGGTTGAGGGGATTTTACATCTATTTTTCTATAACGTTGTAAAGGTACTTGATTTTAAAAAGGGATTGCTAATGAAGAAGTTTAAAAAGATTCTGAGAATCACATATAGAACACTATTTTAATTAACTCAGCTTACAGCATTATCTATTAAAAAAAAAAAGTCAGCACATCCTATATACAAATAAAATAACTGAGGTGGTCAGGGAGAAGAAAAAAATTCAAGAAAACTAAAACTAAGACCTTACCATTAGTGCTCTCCTTTAAGCCATCAATGGAATACTGTCTCTAAATACTAGAAAGGAATCAATGACTTCAAAATACGACCACAAAATTGCACTAAATGTTCTCTACTACATTAAACAGGAAATCACAAGTGTTTAATTCTGCTTTTTTCTTTTTATTTTACATACCTCAGGTTCTCCACAGATGTCAATACAGCTAGTTCCATTTTCAACACATGCTTTTACTACAGGTTCTCCATAAAATCGATACTGGGGAAATAAAGAAAAACAACAGGTTACTCTTACTTGACAAGCTTTCACTGAAGCGAAGGCCATTTAATTTTGAAAGGACAATCTTGGTTATCCCCAAATCAAATGTGAATAAAAGAGCCTAAAATAAATTGAGAAAATAAGACAACTGTATTATACCACCACTGTTGGTATAAATAAATACAGGCATGATGAATTATACAGGAATGTATGCTTACCTCTAACTGAAGTTTTAACTTCTCTAAAATATTCCATTTCTCTAAAATGGAATATTTTAGAGAGGAAGTAATCTACTTGAGTTGAATCCTAAAGAATAAAGATTTGCTAGAAAAAGAAAACCCCAAATAAAGGAAAATGTAAAGTTATAACTAAGGGAAGCTATTCTTTGTAACTGAAGTGCACGGTGGTTATGTAGGAAGTGGCGCTTGCCTTTATAATCCCAGAGACTCAGGAAACTGAGGCAGGAGGATCTCAAATTTCAGGCCAGCCTCAGCAATTTAGCAAGACCTGTCTCAAAATTAAGAAATAAAATAAAAATGGCTAAGAATGTGTCTCAGTGGTATAGAATCCCTGGGCTCAATCCCAAGTACCCACCCCCCCTCCCCGCACACACACACAAATCTCACTAGCTCTCTAGTGTCTATATTATATAGTTTAAGTCCAAACTTCTCAACATTTTGTAAAGATCTCATCATGTAACACCACAGCCCCTTAATTCCCATGTTCCAGCAAACCTAAACTCTTTGTAATTCCCTACATGCTGGTGCTTCAAACCTAGTGTTTACTTCTGCTACTTACAACATTTTCCCTCTGCTAAACACCTGCCTGACTCCCAACTCCTCCAGGCTCGATCTTAAGGACTCATCACTTCTTAAGTCTCAACTAGTAAGCCACAGTCTTCCAGCTAGTCAGTTCTCTACTAGTACTGGAAAGCTGAAGTGAAGCATTAATGAGCTTTTTAAAATAGCAGCAGTTCCTTACAGAAAGAGTATGTATTTTCCTATTTGCTACAATCCATCCATTCTTTCCATCGTATTTTGTCATACCTTGCCCACTTCTCCACCATTTAATCTGAGGCTGAGACTTCCCACGATCTTATCCCAATCTTATTATATTGTTATATTTTGCTTTATTTAGTGCCTTGTGCTTGTATGGAGCAAGTGCAGAAAGAATAACAATCCTTGATCTCAGTTGACATTTCTTACTGTGAAGCCAACGAGTTTATAATCATCCTGCTCCCAGTGTTCCATGTTCTAACCCAGTAGTTCTGCAGGAGGTATACAAAATGATCTACGGAGTATGGAGATAAATATAAGAACTTTAATTCATGCTATTTTCTTATAAGAAACAGAAAGAAAAAGTAAAGTTTTATTAACAGTTAATATATGGGACTGGTGTTGTGGCTCAGTGGTAGAACACTTGCCTGGCGTGTGTGAGACAACTGGGATCAAGTCTCAGCACCACATAAAAATAAATAAATAAAATAAAAGTATATCAACAACTAAAAAAATATTTTTTAAAAATAGTTAATATATGGACTGAGGGAATAGCATATGTTAAGTGGTCATGTTGAGATGTTCCTGTTATCCCTAGTTTTTATAGTGTTTTGAACATGAAGTGATGCTGTATTTTGTCAAATGCTTTTTCTGCATCTACTGAGCCGATCATATGATTCTTATCTTAAAGTCTATTGATGTGATGAATTACAGTTATTGATTTCTGTATGTTGAACCAAACTTACCAGGAAGAGTGAAGCAGGTGGCATCATTATACCAGATCTTAAACTATAAAAACAGCCTGGTTTTGGCACCAAAATAGACTGGTAGACCAATGGTATAGAATAGAGGACACAGAGACTAACCCACAAAATTAAAATCATCTTATATTAGACAAAGGTGCCAAAAACATACATTGGGGAAAAGATAGCCTCTTCAACCAATGATGCTGGGAAAACTGGAACTCCATATGCAACAAAATGAAATTAAACCCCTATCTCTCACCACACACAAAACTCAACTCAAAGTGGATCAAGGACCCAGGAATTAAACAAGAGACTGCACCTAATAGAAGAAAAAGTAGGCTCTAATCTTCATCATGTCAAACTAGGCCCCAACTTCCTTAATAAGACTCCTATAGCACAAAAATTAAAATCAAGAATCAAGGGGCTGGGCTGGGGATGTAGCTCAAGCGGTAGCGCGCTTGCCTGGCATGCGTGTGGCCTGGATTCGAGCACCACATACAAACAAAGATGTTGTGTCCGCTGAAAACTAAAAAATAAATATTAAAATTTTCTCTCTTCTCTCTCTCTTTAAAAAAAAAAAAAGAATCAAGGGGCTGGAGTTGTGGCTCAATGGTAGAGCGCCTGCCTGGCATGTGTGAGGCACTGGGTTCAATTCTCAGCACTACATATAAATAAATAAAATAAAAGTTTGTCAACAACTAATAAAAATATTTTTTTAAAAAAATCAAGAATCAATAAATGGTATGGATTCAAACTAAAAAGTTTCTTCTCAGTAAAAGAAACAATCTGTGAGGTGAATAGAGCCTATATCTTGGAGCAAATTTTTACCCCTCACACATCATATACAACACTAATCTCTAGGGTATATAAAGAACTCCAAAAGCTAAACACCAAAAAAAACCCCAAAAAACAAATAATCCAATCAATAAATGGGCCAAAGACCTGAACAGACACTTCTCAGAAGAGGATATACAATCAATCAACAAATATTATGAAAAAAAATGCTCATTATCTCTAGCAATTAGAGAAATGCAAATCAAAACTACTCTAAGATTTCATCTCACTCCTGTCAGAATGGAAGCTATTATGAAAACAAACAACAGTAAGTGTTGGTGAAGATGTGGGGAGAAGGTACACTCATACATTGCTGGTGAGACTGCAAATTGATGCAGCCAATATGGAAAGCAGTATGGAGAATTCTTGGAAAACTGGGAATAGAACCACCATTTGACCCAGCTATCCCTCTCAGTCTATACCTAAAGGACTTAAAAAACAGCATACTAAAGGGACACAGCCACATTAATGTTTATAGCACAATTCACAATAGCTAAACTGTAGAACCAACCTAGATGCCTTTCAGTAGATGAATGGATAAAAAAAAAATGTGGCATATATACACAAGGGAATGTTACTCAGCAATAAAAGAGAATAAAATCATGGCATTTGCAGGTAAATGGATGGAGCTGGAGAAGATAATGCTAAGTGATGTTAGCCAATCCCAAAAAATCAAATGCCGAATGTTTTCTCTGATATAAGGAGACTGATGCAGAGTGGGTAGGGAGGGGGAGAATAGGAGAGGTGGGAGGGAAAGGGTGGGGGCAGGGGGGATTAGCAATGATGGTGGAATGTGACGGACATCATTATCCAAAGTACATATATGAAGACATGAATTGGTGTGAATATACTTTTTTTTTCTTAATATTTATTTTTTAGTTTTTGGCGGACACAACATCTTTGTTTGTGTGTGGTGCTGAGGATCAAACCCGGGCCGCACTCATGCCAGGCGAGGGCGCTATCGCTTGAGCCATATCCCCAGCCCGTGAATATACTTTATATACAACCAGAGATATGAAAATTGTTCTCTATGTGTAGTATGAATTATAATGCATTCTGCTGTCATTTATTTAAAAAATAAATTAAAAAAAGAAATAAATAAACTCAGATGCACTTGATGCCTGAGACACATCCCCAGCCCTATTTTGTATTTTATTTAGAACAAGGTCTTAGTGCCTCGATTTTACTGAAGCTGGCTTTGAACTCACAATCCTCCCATCTTAGTCCCCTGCACTACTGGGATTATAGGCATGCATCACCACGCCCACTTTCTTTTGTATGTTTTTAACTTATATATTTCTATAATATAAGAATATAATAATATGTAAATAAAGTTGAGGATACAAACTCACATTTACTGAAGGGGCATACAGTTAAAAAAAAAAAAGTGGGGAGGGGTTGGGGTTGTGGCTTAGTGGTAGAGTGCTTACCTAGCACATGCAAAGTTCTAGGTTCGATCCTCAGCACCACATAAAATAAATAAAATAAAGGTATTGTTTCCAACTACAACTAAAAATATATACATATTATAAAAAGTGTGGGGGGGGGTCTGGCCAACATAGCTGTAACCAATAACAAAGCGATATACACTCCCTGAGTATATGCCATTGAAAGCCTGCCACTCCCTCTCTCACAGTGTTCAAGTCAGGTCCATCTGCTCCTCACAAGAACACTCCCCATAGATTGTTAAGACCTTGACCAGTTCTTCTGTCCTCTGACCTTATGTTCCTCTGGAATATAAAATACCAGCTTTTGCTGGAAATGAATGGATTATTTGTTCCAAAACAAAGAAGGGTTGATTACTTACAGGTCCTACACAATTGAGGACAACTGTTGCCTGTTTAGCCATTTCATCCAGTGAGGCTGGGTTAGTGATATCACAAATTATTACTCCAACTTCAGATGGCAGTGTCGGTCTTCCTAAAATTAAAAAAAAAAATCATTTAAAGCACTTCCTAGTATAATTTTATTTTTTTTTATTTTTATTTTTTTTCCTAGTATAATTTTAGATTTTTTTATATTAATAGCAAATTTGCTAAATATACTAATATGATGAAAGCTAAATCTCCTTCTCAAACTAAAGATAAAATTGTTTTCAATCAGGTAATTTAAAAGGGAAAGAAAAGGCTATTAGGAAAGCAGGGTTAATACTAAGGATCTAACACAGCATCTAACACAGCAATGTATAAATGAAAACTCTGTGTAACATGGCAATTTTACAATCAAATTTGGATGCTAAGTACATGACTGTTTTCTCCACCAATAAATTTATATTGTAGTTTCCCATCAATTACTAAACAATTACATATGATCAATTACAGGGAGTGGGAGAAGCCTGTCAAGATCAACACTATGAGAACAAAAGAGGACTCTGAGTCTATTTTTTAAAAAATCCAATCTATATAAAATCACCCAGATTCATAAAAATAAAATAACTGGAATTAGCTGATCCAATAAAAGCAATGCAGATTTTGACAGGTCTAGGTGAATTCCCCAGGATAAATTGATTTAGGCATTCTAAATGGTAAGCTAGGCTGTACCTGCATCATAATGTTGAGCAGGAAAAAGAAATGGAAGAATATATTTTAATAGTGAAATTATTGGAATTTTGAAGTAATAAAGCCCAAAAGCTCTTTGCTCAAGATCTGTGTGTTGACACTGGCAACAACTAATAATTGTAGGAGAATCTAACCTACTCTCTGTCTTCTGTATATAACCATGACCAAAATATTCCTACTTAAAAGCAGGTTCTGTGTGGAATTATATAATCAAACAGAAAGAATGTGGTATATCCAGAATGCTACAAGTGCTACTTCTCTGAATAAGGTGAGTCTAGAGAATTAATAGCCAAATTTCAAGGCTATCAAGTCCTAAGTTAGGTGTCTCCCCCAAATAGGAAGGCAGGGTCTGACTAGCTTTCTGTCTGGTCTCTCCACCAAGTCTCCACAGCAAGTGGACAGGACCTAGCATGGGAAAGATCACTCAATAATATATATTGAATAGGCTGAATAAATAAATGTCCAAATCAAAAGTACAAAAAAATGTTTTTTTTTTTAGTTCTGGGTGAACACAATACCTTTATTTTTATTCATTTCATGTGGTGCTGAGGATCAACCCCAGTGCCTCACACTCGAGGCAAGCACTCTGCCACTAAGCCACCACCTCAAACCCCAAAATGCAAAATTTTTAGAGAAGAATAAGATTGCTGGACAATTCTTACAAACAAAAAAAATAAATTTTAAAACAGCAGCAACTTAATGAGACGCTGTCTCAAACAATAGATAGATAGATAGATACATAGATAGATAGATAGATAGATAGGACTAAGGATGTAGTTCAATGGTAAAGCACTCCTGGGTTTAATCTCCAGTACCACACCAAACCATTAAACAACCAAAAGCACAAAAAATAAAAATAAGGGATTGTGGATGTAGCTCAGTAACACAAAGGGAGCTCATAAATAAAAAATAATAAAAAATAGAAACAACAATCATATCAGTAAAATTCTTAATTTTCTTTCCATCCAGAAGACACAAAGCAGATGAGGAGAAAAATCAATCTCAAAGAAATCAATGCCTATCTACCTATAGACCAGGTATCAAGAGTAAGGAACAACTAAAGTTCTTGACTCTTTGACAGTGGGATTCACCAAACCATGGAAGAGATCCAGAAGTGGTGGGGGAAAATTTTTTTTAATTGTTCTTTAATTTAGGGGTGACAGAAAGCCGGGACAATATATAAAACATTCCTCTCTCCCTCCAGTTCTCGAGCAGGGCTTGGGGGGAGATGCAGGGCGCATCCCTGCAGAAAAGCTCGGTTCGGACGACTTTAAGTCCTCCGCCGGCCTTCGGGAAGCTTCGAGGTGAGGCCAAGCCCGGGGTCCGCGCAGCCCGGTCCCATCTCTTCCCTTTACCCAGCTTCAGTGCAGCCTTCTCCAGCACTCGCTGCAGCTTCTCCCGGGAACGGCCCGCCACCGCCCACGGCAGGGGGGAGCTCCGATCCGGGGCCCCCTGCTCCCGGGCTACCTCCTCGGTCACGAACTGGCCCGTGAAGCCGGAGGCGCCGAAAACCACCAGCTGGAAAGGCCTTTGCTCGGTCGCCATGACGAGTCCACAGCGAGCCGAGGCCCGGGGTGGGCTGAATGCACTGCGCCTGCGCCTCAAGCCACGACTCCAGTACCGGGCGCAGCAACCGCCGCGGTTGTGGCTGCCGCCGCCGCCGCCGCGGTCGCCAGCGCGTTGCTCCTCCTGCCCGCTGCGCGCGGGCCACGCCCATGGACACGCCCACTCCGCCTCGAGCCGGGTCCACAGCCGCGGAGCCACTTCCCGCCATCCTTCGACTGCCTCCAGGTGCGGCTCTGACGAAGGCTGGTTTTCTGGGGCTGACAGGAGTGGACTGTGGTCCATGGTGCGTCGGGTCATTTGTGCAGCTGTGCTCTGACCGCTCAAGACGCTGCCTCTTATCTTCCCGGAGGCTGGGGGCGGCGGCGGGTTATTCTCTTGCCCCAGGGGGTTGTTGCATAAAGAGAGTTCGACGCTGGTGAATGGAGGGCATTGCCCACGCCAAGAACGTTTAAGCTTTGACAGTACATTGGCTAAGGGCTGACTGCGAAGCAAATTAGCAGGGGGAACGCTGGTGGGGGTATAAGGAATGCAAGATATTATCTCTTCAACTTTTCTGTTGTAAAATAAAACTTGAAAGAGCCGTCGATTTGGATTAGGTTTCTGTACTGGGTCTGAGAGACCAAACCTGTATGAAGTCATTCCTGCTTAGGAAGCTAACTTAGGAGTGTACCCAAAGAGTTTCAGTGGGTTGCAGCAGAGTTTGATGGATGTTAGTCAGGCAATTAACCCATTAAGTTGTGGGTTTGCCTCATTTCCATTTTCTTTCCTTGAATCTGCCGGACTGTATTGCACCTCTGGGCTTTTAGAACCAATTTTGTTTCTGAGGCTGCCCAATTCATTGTTGGGTGAGTTTGTGTTTTGTTTTTTTGTTGTTTATTTTTGCCCAGATGAGCATTGATAAATTTGAACTTCAGGGGTTTTTTGCCTTTTTTTTATTCTGTGTTAGTCAGCCTTCCATTGCTATCATGAAATATCTGACATACTTAGAAAAGGTTCATTTTGGTTCACAGTTTTGGTGGTTGCAGGCAAAGATCAGGTGGACACATTCTTTGGACCGCTAGTGGGTGTGTTGATGTCAATGGTGGGAGTTCCTGGGGAGGGAACTGCCCATGGCCAGGAAACAAAAGAGGAAGGAGCTACAGTCTCATAACCCCTTTTGAGGCCAGCCTCCACCAATGACCTAAGAACTTCCCATTAGGCCCCACCTACTAAAGTTTCTGCCACCTCCCAATAGTGCTACCCTGGGGACCAAACTTTTAACACATGGGCCTTTGTAGGATATTCATCATCCAAATTATAGCACACTGTAAATATAAAACCATTCTAAAAGTTTAAATTTATTATTTTTTAATATTTATTTTTCAGTTTTTGGTGGACACAACATCTTTATTTTATTTTTATGTGGTGCTGAGGATCAAACCCAGCGCCCCCCACCCCCACCGCGTGCCGCGAGCCACATCCCCAGCCCTAAATTTATTATTTTATCTTGGTACTAGGGATGGAACCCAAAGGTGTTCTACCACTAAGATACATACCCAGTTCAGCCTATAGGCTGCCCTAACTTGCCATTCTCCTTCCTTGGCCTCCCTAGTAGCTGAGATTTCAGGTATGCACAACTACTCTCTTGGCAGTCTAAAAGTTATTTGTGTGCATTTGTACCGGATACGTGTAAATAAGTCATCTCATTTAATGCCATTCAACAAGCATTTCCAGGGACTCTACTATGTGTTAGACTCTGAAGTAGGCCCAAGGAAGATAATGATTAATAAGACAAGGTCATTGCTCTTCCTCAGAGGGAGTTAAATAGCTACATTGAAGTACATGTAGCAAATGAAGAGAGGAACTAACTCTGAGATGGAAGAAATGAGACGAAACTCTTGTCTCAGGCTGTACTCTGTTGGTGGTACCCAATATTATGCCAAGGACTCTTGCATACGTGGTAATATTGTTTATTGAAGGGTGAAGTATTCAGAGAAGAACTTGGAATTAATTGGACTTAGATATAGAAGAATTGAGAGAGGGATAGATATTCATTTGTTCAAAAAACATTAGGCATATCTTATATACTGTACTAGAAAACAGAGCCAGATTTTGAAATAAAATGATATTTTAATAAACACTGACAAGGTATTAGATAAAACGCAGCATCTATTCCTAATTTAAAATTTTTTCATTAAAATAGGATGCTAGGCGAGCACCCTACCACTGAGCCACAATCTTAGCTACTATCTTTCTATTTCTGCTATACATGTGTGTATTTCTAAACATGATAATACATTTTTGCATATTTTGAATATGTTATAAATACTAATTCTTCTGCATATTTTCTGTTTGGTCATGATGTTTTTAACTTACTCCCAAATAGTTCAGAGTAAAAACATTATACTGTGGTATGTATACAGAGAGAGGGTATAATATACACATGATAACAGTGCATTCATATAACACAAAGAATGGTACAATAAAATTTGTTTACATTTCTCCTTGTGCACATGTTCAATACATATCTAGTATGTATTAGGAATGAAAACAGTTGGTCCTAGAATATGCATATTTGAGATGTTATTAAAGTGCTCTCCAATAAAATGAACTAAGCTACACTCTTAGGCTGGGGATGTGGCTCAAGCGGTAGCGCGCTCGCCTGGAATGCGTGCGGCCCGGGTTCGATCCTCAGCACCACATACCAACAAAGCTGTTGTGTCCGCCGAGAACTAAAAAAATAAATATTAAAAAATTCTTTCTCTCTCTCCTCTCTCACTCTCTCTTTAAAAAAAACAAAACTTCCTGTTACTTTATATCCTTGCCAATAATTGGTATTGTCAGACTAAATTTTTGTCTGTCTTATATGTGTAAAAACGTTAGGTATGTCAAGAATTAATTGCTAAATAGTAGAAATAAAATACTGGGGATATAGCATAAAACAAAGAATGGAGGAGGAGGGGAAAAGGAGAATTTTGTAGAAAGGAGGGGAAGTTTGCACAAAGCTCTTTTAAAAAGTAAAAACCAGGACTGGGTTTATAGTTCATGGATAGAGTGCTTATCTAGAATACACAAGACCCTAATACTTCCATCCCTAATACTAAAAAAAGAAAAACATTAAAATTGATTTAATAGAGAATAGAATCTATTTTTCCTGACTCCATTAATCATTAACTTAAGGCAAGTTACCTAACTTCCAGTTCCTTGATTTTCTTTGTTGTTGTTGTTGTAGTTGGATACAATGCCTTTATTTTATTTATTTATTTTATGTGGTGCTGAGGATCAAACCCAGGGCCTTGCACATGCTAGGCGAGAGCTCTACTGCTGAGCCACAACCCCAGCCCCAAGTTCTTTGATTTTCTTTTGGTAAAATATAGGACCTGATGAGAAGACAATATTTTGTAAAAGAAATCTAACAAAACATACACATATTAATCAGTAATGATATTCACTTGTTGAATCAGTCATCTAAGTGATATAATTGCTCAGCCAATACTATGCTCAAATAAAAACTGAAGGACCATGAATCATTGTCTCAATCTGCTTATTTCTAATTGTTAAAACCAGTGGTTGTAAGGACATGATCCTAGGAAATAAGACATAATATCTTATCTTTCACTATACTTTCTTTCAGGAAAGCCAGGCAGGGTGGTACACATCTGTAATCCCTAAGGTTTGGGAGACTGAGACAGGAGGTTCATGAGTCTGAAACCAGCCTCAGCAACTTAGTGAGGCCCTAAGCAACTCAGAGAGACCCTATCTCTAAATAATTTTTTTTAAAGGGTAGGGGATGTGGCTCAGTAGTTAAGTACCCCTGGGTTCAATCCCTGGTAACAACAACAAAAATCCTTCAAGAAGGTGTTATTCATACTCACCTGCCAACCAATAAAAGTTAAACAGCTTTCCAGTCTTAGATTGACAAGAAGATTTTGTGTTGTCATGTTCCAGCAGAAATGTCTCAAAGACTCTTTTCATCTTCACCAAACAATTTCTTGCCAAGGGCCATGGAAGACCAGCACACACCCATAATAAGTAATGTATCGTTATTTTTGTATTGATTACCTTAATTTTCAATGAGCATAGTACATTTTAAACATACTTCCAGAAATTAATCGTGTAACTGTTAGCAATTACACAAATCCATTTTAGATACTGCTATTTCTTCAAGAAGTTAGAGATTTCGTTTTGTTAAAATTAGATAGTGCCCCGCCAGAGCTCAGGCCTGGCCCAGGACTACCTCCACCAACTTATAGAGAGGCCCAGGCCCAGAGTAGGCCCAGGTTCTCCCCACCATCCACCTAGGAGCCCGAGCTTAACCTACTTCCATCTTGAGTCACTGCAGCCATCCCAATAGCCTTCCCCATGCAGTAGCCTCTACTTTGGGATAACAGACAGGGCCTAGAAGCAGTTGCATCTAGGAGCAGGCATCCCAAAGCCAGTATAAGGCCCACCCTTTTAGCCCCATCTCTAAAAGACGTGGCATCCATCTTGGGGCAATTCCACTGCTATCTTGAGTTACCTCCGCTATTGCTGCCACCACCCTTAGTTGCAGTAGTATCTATCATGGGTTACCGGCAGTGTCTGGAAATCCAACGCCAAGGTGAGGTACAGATAATCTGCACAGATACCATAAGATTGTAGGGTAGAAACTAATATTCAGATCCACACTGCAAGAAAGGAAGACACATAAACAACGTGAAAAAAAACGAGAGGAAAATGTCCCAAATAAACCAGGATATAATAACAAAACCAATAGACAGTGCAGTTGATGAAATGTCAGAAAAGGAGTTCAGAATATTCATAATTAAATAATGACTAATGAATGAATTAAAGAATTACCTAAATGAGCAAATATAGGCAAAAATTGATCACTCCAACAAAGAGATAAGACAGCAAATGCAGGCAACCATTGATGACACCAAAAAAGAGATAAGGGAGTAAATATAGGTAGCAAAAAATTACTTCAAGAAAGAGATAGAGATTCTGAAAAAAAAATCAGAAATCCTTGAAATGAAGGAAAAAATAAATCAAATTTTAAAAAAAAACCTCAATGGAAAGCATCACCAACAGACTAGATCACTTGGAAGACAGAACTTCAGATAATGAAGACAAAGTATACAATCTGAAAAATAAAGTTGAACACACAGTGAAGATGGTAAGATACCATGATCAGAACATCCAAGAATTATGGGATAACATCAAAAGACCAAATCTAAGAGTTATTGAGATAGAGGAAGGCATGGAATTTCAAACAAAAGGAATGCGCAATCTCTTCAGTGAGATAATATCGAAAATTTCCCAAACATGAAGAATGAATTGGAAAATCAAATAAAAGAGGCTCGTGTACACCAAATGTACAAAATTACAATGGATCTAAACCAAGGCACATTGTAATGAAAATGCCTAGCATACAGAATAATGGTAGATTCTTAAAGGCCACAAGATCAAGGAATCAGATTGTCGCGACCCCTCGCCAGCAAGGAAGACACGGCTCAGGAATCTTCTCTCAGCAGTTTATTCAGGCCTTTACTCAGACATGTCTTCAAGCATTCTCTCTCCGCTCGCGCCTCCCACACTTAATAAAGCACACCAAGCCCCAATGCAAAGCTACCACGTGGACCTTTCTCATAGGGTGTTAAACAATGACGTGCCAACTCTCCCTAATAAGGAGTTGTTTGTCTCAGACCACGGCGGAAACCGGCGCCATCTTGTAATGGCGACCACGGTCCGCTGAAACGGCTCACCACTTCAGATCACATATGGGGGAGACCAATTCATATCTCAGCAGATTTTTCAACCCAGACCCTCAAAGTCAGGAGATCCTGGAACAACATATACCAAGCTCTGAAAGAAAATGGATGTCAACCAAGAATCCTATATCCAGCAAAATTAAGCTTTAGATTTGATGTTGAAATAAAAACCTCCCATGATAAAGAAAAGTTAAAAGAATTTACAACTAGAAAGCCAGCACTACAGAACATCCTTGGCAAAATATTCCATGAAAAACAACAATAAAAAATTGGCAGAGGAAGGTATTACACTAAAGGAAAAACTAATCAAAAGAGAAACCAAGTCAAATTAAATACCAAAAATGGCTGGAAATACGAATCATGTCTCAATAATAACCCTGAATGTTAATGGCCTAAAGTCACCAATCAAAAGACTAGGCTGGCAGATTGGATTTTGAAAAAAGACCCAACAATATGCTGCCTCCTAGAGACTCATCTCATAGGAAAAGATATCCACAGATTGAAGGTGAAGGGTTGGGAAAAATCATACCACTCATATGGACTGCAGAAGCAAGCAGGGGTTTCCATCCTCATATCAAATAAAGTAGACTTCAAGCTAAAGTTTATCAAAAGAGATAAAGAAGGACACTACATACTGCTTAAGGAAACCATACACCAATAAGACATAACAATTATAAATACATATGCCCCAAATAATGGAGCATCTATGTTCATTAAAAAAAAAAAAACTGTTCTCAAGTTCAAGAGTCAAATTGACCACAACCCAATAATTCTGGGTGACTTTCACACTTCTTTCACCACTGGATATATCTTCTAAACAAAAGCTGAACAAAGAAACTATAGAACTCAATAACTTGGACTTAACTGATATATATAGAATATTTCATCTTTCAATGAGTAAATACACTTTCTTCTCAGCAGCACATGAATCCTCCTCTAAATAGATCATATACTATGCCACAAAGCAACTCTAAACAAATATAAAAAAGTAGAGATACTACCCTGCATTCTATCAGATCATAATGGAATGAAATTAGAAATCAATGATAAAATAAAAAATGAAAGCTACTCCAGCACCTGGAGACTATATAATATGCTACCAAAAGAAAAATGGGTTGCAAAAGACATCAAGGAGGAGATTTAAAAAATTCTTAGAGGTAAATAAGAGCACTGACACAATGTATCAAAATTTCTGGAATACTATGAAGGCAGTTCTAAGAATAAAGTTCATTGCATGGAGTTCATTCCTTAAAAGAAGAAAAAGTCAGCAAATAAATGACCTAACATTACATTTCAAAGCCCTAGAAAAAGAAGAACAAATCAACACTAAAAGCAGTAGAATACTGGAAATAATTAAAATCAGAGATGAAGTTGAAATAAAAATAACAATTGAAAACCTTGACAAAACAAAAAGTTTGGTTTTAAAATAAATAAATAAAATTGACAAACCTTTAGCCATGCTAATGAAGAGAAGGAGAGAGAAAACTCAAATCACCAACATACATGATGAAAAAGGAAATATCACAACAAACCCTACAGAAATAAGAAGATAATTATAAATTATTTTGAAAACTTGTACTCCAATAAAACAGAAAATATTGAAGGCATCAACAAATTTCTAGAGTCATATGATTTGCCCAAATTGAATCAGGATGATATACACAATTTAAACAGATCAATTTCAAGCAATGAAATAGAAGATGCCATCAGAAGCCTACTAACCAAGAAAAATCCAGGACTGGATGGATACACAGCTGAGTTCTATAAGATCTTTAAAGAAGAACTAATACCAATACTCTTCAAATTATTTTGTGAAATAGAAAAAGAAGGAGCACTTCCAAACTCATTCTATGAAGACAATATCACCCTGATTCCAAAACCAGGCAAAGACACATCAAAGAAAGAAAACTTCAGACCAATATCTCTAATGAACATAGATACAACTATTCTCAATAAAATTCTGGCAAATTGAATAAAAAAACATATTAAAAAGATAGTGTACCACAATCAAGTGGGGTTCAACCCAGGGATGCAAGGTTAGTTCAACATATGGAAATCAATAAATGTAATTCATCACATCAATAGACTTAAAGATAAGAAGCATGATCATCCAATAGATGTAGAAAAAGCATTCAGCAAAATACAGCATCACTTCATGTTCAAAACACTAGAAAAATTAGGGGTAACAGGAACATATCTCAACACTGTAAAAGCTATCTATGCCAAACCCAAGGCCAACATCATTCTAAATGGAGAAAAATTGAAAGCCTTCCCCCTAAAAACTGGACCAAGACAGGGATGTCCTCTTTCACCAGTTCAATTTAACATAGTTCTTGAAATATTGCTCAGAGCAATTAGACAGAAAAAAAAATTAAAGGAATATGTATAGAAAGGAAGAACTCAAATTAGCACTATTTGCAGACAATATGATTCTATACCTAGAAGACTCAAAAAGTTAACCAGAAAACTTCTAGAACTAGTAAATGAATTCAGCAAAGTAGCAGGATATAAAAATCAACACCCATAAATGAAAGGCATTTCTGTATATCAGTGACAAATCCTCCAAAAGGGAAATGAGGAAAACTACCCCATTTACAATAGGCTCAAAAAATAAAAAATAAAATAAAATACTTGGGAATCATCTTAACAAAAAAGGTGAAAGACCTCTACAATGAAAATTACAGAACACAAAAGAAAGAAATCAAAGAAGACCTCAGAAGATGGAAAGATCTATCTTGTCCTTGGATAGGCAGGAATTAATATTATCAAAATGACCATCCTACCAAAAGCACTATATGGATTTAATGCAATTCTGATCAAAATTCCAATGGCATTCCTTATAGAAATAGAAAAAGCAGTCATGAAATTCATCTGGAAAAACAAGAGACCCAGAATAGTTAAAGCAATCCTTAGCAAGAAGAGTGAAGCAGGTGGCATCATTATATCAGAACTACAGAGCAATAATAACAAAAACAGAATGGTATTGGCACCAAAATGGACTTGTAGATCAATGATACAGAATAGAGGACACACTAACCCACATAACTATAGTTAATTTACATTAAACAAAGGCTCCAAAAACATACATTGGAGAAAAGATAGCCTCTTCAGCAAATGGTGCTGGAAAAAGTGAAAATCCTTATGCCACAAAATGAAATTAAACCCTTTCTTTCACCATGCACAAAACTAAACTCAAAATGGATTGAGGACCTAGGAATTAAACCAGAGACACTGTCCCTATTAGAAGAAAAAGTAGGCCCAAGTCTCCAACATGTCGGATTAGGCCCCAACTTCCTTAATAAGACTCCTATAGTACAAGAATTAAAATCAAGAATCAATAAATAGGATGGATTCAAACTAAAAAGCTTCTTCTCAGCAGAAGAAACAATTTGTGAGGTGAATAGACAGCCTACATTTTGGGAGCAAATTTTTATCACACACACACATCTGATAAAGCACTAATCTCTAGGATATATAAAGAACTCAAAACTCTTAACACCAAAATAAATAAATAAATAAATAACCCAATCAATAAATGGGCCAAGAAACTGAACAGACACTTCTCAGAAGAGTATATATAATCAACAAATATTATGAAAAAATGTTCATCATCTCTAGCAATTAGAAATGCAAATCAAAACCACTCTAAGATTTCATTTCACCACAGTCAGAATGGCAGCTGTCAAACAACAAATAAGTGTTGGCGAGGATGTGGAGGAAAAGACACACTCATAAATTGCTGGTGGGACTGCAAATTGGTACAGCCAATATGGAAAGCAGTATGAAGAATCCTTGGAAAACTGGGTATGTAACCACCATTTGACCCAGCTATCCCACTGCTCAGTCTATACCCAAAAGACTTAAAAACAGCATATTCCAGGGACACAGCCACATCAATGTTTATAGCAGCACAATTCACAATAGCTAAACTGTGGAACCAACCTAGATGCCCTCTTCAGTAGATGAATGAATAAAGAAAATGTGGTATATATACACAATGGGATATTATTCAGCACTAAAAGAGAATAAAATCATGGCATTTGTAGGTAAATGGATGGAGCTGGAGAAGATAGTGCTAAGTGAAGTTAGCCAACCCCAAAAAACAAATGCGGAATGTTTTCTCTGATGTAAAGATGCTAATTCATAATGGGGCTGGGGGTAGGGAGCATGGGAAGAATGGATGAACTTTAGATAGAGCAAAGGGGAGGGAGGGGAAAGAAGGGGGTATGGCGATAGGAAAGATGGTGGAACAAGATGGACATCACTACCCTAAGTACATGTGTGAAGACATGAATGGTGTGACTCTACTTTGTATACAACTAGATGTGAAAGATTGTGCTCTATATGAGTAATATAAATTGTAATTCATTCTGCTGTTATATATAACAAATTAAAATTAAAAAATAAATTTTAAAAAAGTAATTGGTGAAAACAAGTTCTCCAAATGGTCTTTAAGCCTTTGTTATAAAAAACAAATTTTGAAACACTTGCCTATTAGGAAATTCTAAACTACACTCCATTACCAATTTCCTTGTAGGATGAACAGTGCATTCTCAATATAGCTACCTATTATGCATCAATTTTATATCAGACTTTTTAGTGTTCTCTCTCTCTCTCTCTCTCTCTCTCTCTCTCTCTCTCTCTCTCTCTCTCTCTCTCTCTTCTTTTCCCCGGATGTTGGGATTGAGTCTAGGACCACTGCATGTTCCACAGGCACCCTACCATTGGACTACATCCCCCATCATAACTTTAAAAAAATTTTTTTAAAAGAAAGTATGTTTCTTGGGCTGGGTTAGTGGCTCAGTAGTAGAGCACTCGCCTAGTACATGCGAGGTGCTGGGTTTGATCCTCAGCACCACATAAAAGTAAATAAATAAAATAAAGATATTTTTTTAAAAAGAAAGTATGTTTCTTTAAATTGAGTACTTAATTCACACCATCTCCTTTCTGGGTTGCTACTGTGGTAAAAGTAGGTCCCTACCTCTCAATAATATTGCTTTTGAGCTGGGCATGTTGGCACAGGCCTGTAATACCAGTGGCTTGGGAGGCTGAGGCAGGAGGATTGTGAATTTAAAGCCAGCCTCAGCAGAAGTGAGATGCTAAGCAACTCAGTGAGACCCTTTCTCTAAATAAAATATAGAATAGAGCTGGGGATGTAGCTCAGCAAAAAAAAGCCTTTCCTTTCATTTATAAAGGGACTGAGAATCTGAAGGTCCAAAAATCTCCACGTTCCAAAGGTGAGAAACATGGAAACCAAAGTGTATCAGAAATAAAATACAGGACAAGAACGTTTCTGAGGAATGTGTACCAATCATCAGGCCTCTACTATTTTTCAGGGCCCTAGTTCAGCATTTTTAAAGAAAAATATTTTTGCTTCCATTTCATTTTTCAATGAGGAGTAGAATCTATTAAAGGAATATAATGGATCAGAATCAATGAGCTCATTCACAAGAAACATTACTGGATAATAATTTTTTGGTTGCTGAGAATACTCAGCACATTATTTCAAAGCAACAAAATTCAGGGCCACCTGAGAATTTAGAAGTGACAGCTACATTCACTGATAGGTTTATTTAGACACACCATACCTACAATCCCACCCTTCCACCCCCCTCTTTTTTTTTCAGTGTATTTATTAAGGGGTCAAAACTCCTGCTCATCACATTAAGTTATTTTGTACATTACGGTGCACAAAACAGAGGGAAAAACATTTTTTCTGAAGGTAACTGAAAGTTTTTTTGCAAAAGGTCCATGTCACTCTGACATGGGAGGACTGGAGCTCAGTGCCTAGTGGCCTTCTTAATCTCTGGCTTAATCTCTCCGTTTCTTTGGTTGCACTGGCCTCAGCGGGAGCAGTTCCATCTATGTATCTGCCAGCTTCTCCCTCTCTTCCTTGCATTCCTGCTCCTCCTGTTGGGGATAGAGGCCTAGGTATTTCTGCAAGGCCTGGAACTGGTCTATAGTTGATAACCTTGGTGTTATAGTGGAAGCAGGAAAAGCCCCACTTGAAGTATTCCCCACAAGGGCCACTGGCCATCCCCCAATGCACAAGCAATTCTAGTTCATGTCTCCATTTGACAGTATCAATATCTGTCTCTCATGCAGATCACTGAGGTCTTCAACTAGCAGTTCTGCATCTGGAAGTTTCACAGTCCTCTTTGGTCTCAAATATGGTCCTATCCTTCCCTTCCTGCTGGTAGTAGGCCATGGCTGCAGCTGGCACTTTGACCTCACAGAAGTAGCAGTGGCTATAGCCTCCTCAGGCAGAGCAGGCTGCTCCAGTCATAACTCTTCTAGTTACATGTGTAAATATCTTAGAAATGAAGGTTAAGGGTTGAGGTTATGGTTCAGAGGTAGAGCTCTTGCCTAGCATGTGTGAGGCATTGGGCTTGATTCTCAGCACCACATAAAAATAAATAAAATAAAGGTCTATTGACAAGTAAAAAAAATATTTTTTAAAAGAAAAAAAATGAAGGTTAAATTCTCAGCATTCTAAAAACAAAAAACAACTAGAAATAAAGGCTAAAGAACTTAAGTAACTTCACCAAACCCAAATGCATAAGAATTTGAACTGATTAAGGTTTTCATATTCAACTCTCTTAGCTTCAAAGCATTATTATTTTTCCTGTAACATGACATCTCTTTCCTACAGGAATTTTCTCCTTTCTCATAGGCAATTGGTAGTTGTTTTCCAGAAAACAGATACTTATAAACTATATGAGGTTAAAAGTTATGAAATAATTAGCAAAAATTGTATTTTTGCATGGAATGATCAGAATAAAAAATAGCTTTAACTGGGATTCACTTTATTCTCTGAGTATAAACCATGCTTCTTAGCCACAAGTGGCTTTTTAAAAAATTATTTTTAGTTGTAGATGGATATTATACCTTTATTTTATTTATTTTTATGTGGTGCTAAGGATCTAACCCAGTGCCTCACATGTAATAGGCAAGCGCTCTACCACTGAGTCCAAACCCCAGCCCACATATGGCTTATTTTAAAACCAACATGCCATATAATTGCTGCAGATTTTATGCCAACAATTTTTTTTGCAAAAAAGTGGATTATGATCATTATATGAAGCTTTTTTTAATGAAAAACTGTGCCAATATTACTTAAAAATCATCTGTTACTAAACTATCTTTGATGCATAATTCAGATGCTCAGGATACTTGGGAATGTAGGTTAATGTGGTGGCAACAATTTTGCAGTGAAATATTGAGAGAGATGTAGAAGGGCTTAGGCAGCCAGGGCAACATGGTGAGTGAGGAAGTCCAGAGTGGGGCCCCAACAAAAGAGCATAAAGAGGGTTTTCTGATGAGGTTAACTTTCTGTTTGACCAAAGTTCTTGTGGACACAAGAGGGTGATCCAATGAGACACTTGCATACTTATGCTCCTAAGCGGCGGATCCAATATATAAACTAAAATAGACATGGGCACAGAGGAGGATACCAATGAATAATAGTGAGGAGAGCATGGGCAGGGGAGGAGATAAGGAAAGGAAGAAAGTCCAGGGGCCATAAAAAGAACAGGCCAAAACTTCCCCAACAGACTCCTGAATCTGGGGACCCTTCTCTTTGGAGAAGTCTGTTATTGTTGCTTTTGCAATAAACCTGCTGCTTGCTTGCTAATTCTGTTCCTGCTCTTCAGTTCTTTGCTGAGCAGAGACACCAAATTCAACACCTCTAGCAGATAATATGATAATTTTTTTTGGTTTGTTTCTGTTCCTTTTCTCCTTCCTCCCCCTACTTCCTTCCTAACAACAGGCAAAACAAGATCAATATTTTTCCTGTCCCAGGCTAAACTATTGTGTCCTTCACTACTCACAGAATAAAGAAGTGCCAAACCTGGTAACTAGAGCAACAAACCTTAATCAGGTCCAATTCTTATGCATTTGGGTTTGGTGAAGTTAACCTAAGTCCTTTGACCTTTATTTCTAGTTGTTTCTTTTTTTTTTTTTTTTTGGGTGACATCTCCCAATGACACCAGCCAGACATTGATTCATTTAATGAAAATTCATTTACTGATAATATTTGGATCCCAGCCTTTTTTTCCTCTTTCAAAAGCCCCATAACCCCCATGGCAGAATAACAGGCTCTGAGATCCATGTCCACTGCATTCTCATTTATTAGCAAATCAATAAAACTTCTTTTTTCCTTTTTTTCAAGACTTTGTCCTCCCCAGGCATGGTGGCACATGCCTGTTTTCTCAGTGACTTGGGAAGCTGAGGCAGGAGGATCACAAGTTTGAGGCCAGCCTCAGCAACTTAGCAAGACCCTGTCTCAAAATAAAAAATGAAAATGACTAGGGTTGTACCTCAGTGATAGAGTGCCCCTGGGTTCAATTCCTAGTACCACAAAAGGAAAAAAAAAAAAATCATGGTGCATGTTTTCTTCTACCCCCACCCATGTGCTCTCTCAGCAGCTACAACAGCCCAACCTTATCAGAAGGCCAAGATGTTTGTGCAGGCAGGCTAGCAGCACCTACAGAAGAAATATGGCAGTGTTTGGGGATCACCTAACACCCATTCCCCAAGGCCTGGATGTTTGCACAAGAAAAGATGTCTTTTATAACTGCCCCAAACCAATGGGAAATTACCAGACTACAGCTCACCCAAGAAAATCAATAAAGGCTTGTATCTTCCTTTGTTGGGGACAGCCTGGTCACCTTCTCCATCAGTGCTGTCAGCTTGAAGCCCCAAGTCTTGCCCACATGTTTGCACTCACTTGGTCTGATCTCACTTCTATCATCACCAAGTTGGAAGTTCTAGTCTCTGGTATCAGAGACTAAATCTTGTCTCACCAACCAGCTTAGCTAACAAGTGGCTGGAGTCAAGGAAATGGAGGGCTGATTGGTTGTAAGTGGGAGCCTTGGTGGAATAGTCCATAGCTGGTACCCTGGTCCAGGTGGAAGTTAATGGATCCTTTGTAAACAGGGAGTTTCCAGTCCCTCCATTATTCTGGTCCCTCCTGCAATGGTTGACAGGCCCCCTTACTTCTTACTGGGTCCCCTAAAGCCCTGTTCTCTTTTTCAGGTTCTGCTTGCTGTAGGAGACTTTTGATTCTGCCAGGCTCTCAAGGTCATTTTAAATCAGGTCCTTGGATTCTGCACCGATGTCCTGAAAAACAACTTTCACACATCTTAAGCCTTTTAATTTTTATTTATTTATTTATTTTTTTTGGTACCACAGATTGGACTCAGAGGTGCTCTGCCACTGACACACATCCCCAGCCCTCCCAGCCCCTTTTATTTTGAATCAGGGTCTTACTATGTTGCTGAAGGCCTCACTGAATTGCTGAGACTGGCCTTGAACTTAGGATCCTTTTGCTTCAGCCTCCTGAGTCCTTGAGATTATAGGCATGTGCCACCAGGCCCAGATTTAACAGATTTTAGGAACTGGGAGTTGTTGTTTAAAGGCCCAGCTTCAGTGGGATCAGTGTTACTGATTTTTCCTTTGGCTTCAGATTCCCATATAACTCAGCACTGTGTTGTCCCTGATGCAGACTCCAAAACATACTCCGTGACACAATATCACCAGTTTTACCTCACTACAGATGTCCTTTCTTCCTTCTTTCATTTTTTTTTCAACACTTATTAAGTGCCTACTATGTGCCAGACAACTGCTGTAGGTATCTGAGAGACAGCATTAGGGGGAAAGTACAGATGAAAATCTCTGCTTTCATGAAGCTCACATTCTCGTGAGGAAAACACAGTGAGATACTTAAGTATAACATGCAGAATGTTAGACAGTGGAAAGTGCTAAAGAGAAAAGGTGGCAAAAGAAGACGTGATGTTGTGATTTATAATGAGAAATATGTATGCGGTCTTTCCCTGGTTTCTGACACAGGATTCAAAATCTTTTGTATGCTAATGAAATAACAGGTAGCTGGGAGTCTCTAGATGCAGGCCAATGACCAGAAAGACCAAGGTGTGATTAGAGGGTTGGGACTTTTAGCCCCACTTTCCCCTCTCCAGGAAGGGAACAGAAGCTGAAAGCTGAGCTGATCCAATGGTTTAATCAATCATGCCTATGCAATGAAGCCTCTGTAAAAACCCAAAGGACAGGATTCAAATACTCACCCAATTCTGCAGGGATAGAAGATCCTGCACTCAAGACCCTTCCAGTCCTTGCACTATGTATCTCTTATTTGCCGTTAGACAGCCATGGGTCAATCTAAGTTCCATGTTTCCCCCTGAGGTCTGTGAGCTGCTCTAGCAAATTAATCAAAACCGTGGAAGAAGTTATGGGAATTCCCAGTTTATGGCCAATTGATCAGAGCAATGATCACAACCTGGGGCTTAGAACTGGCATCCATGGGGGAAGTCTTGGAGAACTGAGCCTTCAGCCTCATGCTCTGATTCTATCTCCAGTTAGTGTCAGAAGAGAATTAAATAAAGACACCCAGCTGATGTTTGCTAGAAAATTGCTTCATGTGTGAGGACAAAACACCACACATCTAGAGTCAGAGGGTTGTGTTGAATGGCTATGTACAGGTGGAGAGAAATCTGAGGAGGTGTGAACAGTCAGGTGGAGTAACTCATGAATTTTTAGATAGAATGACGAGGATGATTTTTAGGAAAGCTCTGAAGGAGGACAGGGAACTAGCTATATAACCTTTTTGGAGGACATTACAGAGATGTGCAATGAGGTTCACATGCCCTACATGCCTGTTGCCTTTGAGAAAGTGGAAGGAGGACACAAAGTTTGAGCAGATTGGTGTGGAGATTGTGGGAGGAGATAAGATTAGAAAGATGTTGGGAAGCAGACCACATAAGAACTTTGGGTGATAATAAGGATTCTGACTTTTGCTCTGAATGAGATAGGAGGAGTCAATATTGAATAGAAGGGACAGTCTACTTTCTTTCTTTTTTTCCCCCCCTAAGGGAGGTCCTCTCTATTGCCCAGCTGACCTCCAACTCTTGAACTTAAGTGATCCTCCTGTCTCAGCCTCCCAAGTAGTTGAGTCTACATGCATGCACCACTAGTGCAACACCAAGACCGTTAAAGAATAACCAAGACCGTTAAAGAATAACCAAGTAATGGTCAGGGTGCTGCCAAACGCTTTCTTGTAAACACTTTTAAAAACATTCTGGTTTCTTCATTGGAAATACACTAAAAGAGACTAAGTGCAGACTCAGATAAATGCTATAAGGCTTTTGCATTAATCCAGATGAGAGGTGATAGTGACGTAGACTAGGATGTTGCTAGCATAAATGCTGAGAAGTGCTCATAATCTGGGTATCTATAGATGATAAATAGGATTTTATGATGGTTTGGCTGGGAAAGAAGGACATTGATTAAAATCAAGCAAACAGGGCTGGGGATGTGGCTCAAGCAGTGGCGAGCTCACCTGGCATGCATGCGACCCGGGTTCGATCCTCAGCACCACATACAAACAAAGATGTTGTGTCTGCCGAAAAAACTAAAAAATAAATATTAAAATTCTCTCTCTCTCTCTGTCTCTCTCTTTAAAAAAATATAAATAAAAAAATAAAATCAAGCAAACATAGGTGGGTAGCTCAGTGTTAGCACACTTGCTTAGCTAGCATGCTTGAGGCTTGGAGTTCCATTCCCAGCACCCCAGAAAACAAGCAAGCAAAATCAAAACAAAACAAAAAAAACAGTCACAGAAGACTCCAAGATATTTGGCTGAGCAGTGGCAAGATTGGAGCTGTAATTAACTAAGTAGGGAAGACCAAAAAAAAAAAAAAAAAGACTCAAGGTTTCTTTTGGTCAGGTTCTATCTGGGATGTTATAAAAACACTTGTTACAGTTTGGATCTGGAATGTCTCCCAAGGATCCTGTGGCCAGTAGACTATTGGGAGGTGATGAACACTTCAAGAGGTCACTGGTGGTGTGCTTTTGAAGGGCATGTGTCAGAAGCGGGCTATGCTAGGAAGAACAAACACATTTGTTTCTTTCCATAATGTCAGAATTCACAGAATAAAAATAAATTCATAGACTATCCACTTTCAGTGGTGATGATTCACCAAATACTTATGGGTTCCACCATGCGGCCAGCGCAATGGTTTCATTAATGAGGTTCTTGGCATAAAAGTTAGCTAGCAGAGACTGAAATAAAACACACAGAATCAGTTACCTTATTTCTATTGCTAGGTCCAAGACGGCTCCCCTCTCTGGTTCCCACCTCTAACCGCCTGGCAGGGCAGCAAGGATTACTCAGGGCTAGCAGGAGAGAGAGAGAGTGAACACTCCAGGGAGTAGCCTTTTATTGGGGAACAAGAAACTCAGGGGAGAATTCCATCCAATGAAGGTTGAACGGGGATGCACTCCAAGGTCAGGGTCAGTGGTCAGTCACAGCCCCACACGGACAGTTTCTCTCATCAGGAGAGGGCCGGGAAAGTTCCGACACAGCCAGAACGCCTCAGACCCAAACCGGGAGTCGCCCAGTCTCGTGTGACGATTGCTCCCCACAATGGGTTACCTGACAGTCATAAGCCAGACAATTGTGAGTTCTCTTATTCCAATCTCAACTACTAATATTGAAAACTCTCAAGTCACACATCATACTTTACACAATTATACATATAAGTCACAGAAAGACTAAGAAAGAATTAAGGACATAGGAGTTCTGGAGACTGAACTGAAAACAAAGGCAGAGAGTAGATATGAATGCAAAGAGTCACTGAAGGTAGTGAGATAAGATGGTGAAGAACTTGTTCAGGGTGCAGAAAGCTCAGGAACTTATTCTAGGCCAGGGTCCAAAGAGAGAGCCGTTTCAGAGTGTCAGCTTGAGATGATGGTTTGGAGTGGGCCACAGGTGGTTGTCATGGAGAGGAGAGGTCATGCTCTGATGAAGCCCAAGGACAGAGATTCAGAGGTCAGTGCTGTGGTATTTTTCCTGAACAAGACCGTTAAAGAATAACCAGGTAATGGTCAGGGTGCTGCCATGTCTACTCTCAGACATGGGCTCCTCCTTTTTTGGGCCCTGAGAGAGGGATTGGTTTATTTCTTGATCTGGTGTGTTTGATAATCTCATAGGCCTGGTTTTTTCCTATGAATTTGATATGCCTATCCATCCATATGCTTTTGATTAATTCAGTACATTCACAAGTAATCATTCTTATTAGCAAAATTTATTTATCAGTTTGTGCCTTATGGTTGTACTAGGTAGATGGTTGTTATTTACTTGTACAAACAAGACATAGAGCCATTCTGCCTCAGCACTTACACTCAAAACACAGTAACACGTGGCAAATTTGCTTTATAAAATGGAGTAAATGCAGGGTTAGGCACAGTCTGAAAACTACTGTTCCATTTATCATGGAGTAACTCAGAGAACAGCCTGCCCTCTGTAGTATACTTTGGCCCTGGATCCTTCCTCTCTCTGCTTCCTGGCCACCATGTGGTAAGTAGCCTCCTCTGCTACACAATCCCACCACCATGATGTTCTGCCTCCCCTCGGGCCCAAAGCAATGGAGTCATACAACCACAGACTGGAATGTCTGAAACCATGAGCCAAAATGAATCTTTCCTCCTCTTAGCTGATTTTCTCAGGTGTTGTGTCACAGTGTGGGAAAGATGTCTAACACGTCTTCCAAGTAGGAATTGCCAAGCCAGCAGTTTGATATTCTTTTGGGGAGCTGTCTCACCTATAGTCCAGTTGTGCCAGGGCAGTGGGGTAGGTTGCAGCAAAGTCAGAGACAGCAGGGAAGATGTACAATTTATTGGGGAAATCTTACAAAATATCAATCATGATAAGCTGCAAGATAGCACCTCTGTCCCTCACAGCACTTTGTCCAGTGGCAGCTGGCCAGACAAGTGATGCTTATCCTTTCCAGTGCCCTCAGTTTTGTACCTGTCCCTACTCAGAAAGGGGTGATAGGCTGTAGAAAGAGTGACATCATCAGCATTAGCTTGCTTGTGTAACCACAGTCCCAAGAAACAACTGTCCTGCTGTACATGCAAAAAAGTAGCTTTTTCCAAATAACACTAACTCGCCCTGGTTCCCAGTGTGCATAAGAGAAAGTCATTGTCCTTTAAGAGAATATGTATCTGGGTGGACATTCTGTCCCAGGCTTTCTTTCATTGTTCTTTTAACTTGGCTATGTTTTTAGGAACAGAAAGAGGACATTCAAGGACACAGTCTTTTTACTGTCCCCTCCCCTTTTCTTTGGGAATAATATGCCAATAAAACACCAGTCTGAGAGACTGAAGATTTGAGCTTTCCTGGCCAGGGAAGTCCTTCAGGAGCTTAGGAAATCACTTATCAATCCTCTTCAAAGCACAGAACTGGGTGTAGATCTGTGGTAGAGTACAAGGCCCTGGGTTCCACCCTTCACACAAAAACAAACCAAAAATATAAATATATAAAACACAGATCCTAAGTCATTTACATAAGAAATATCAAGAGCACAGATGTCTCAGCTGCTGGAGAAGGTGCAGGAATGGGTCAAATCAACTGCATATTTGGAAAAATAAAACTTTACTAAATTAAAAAAAAATTAAAACAAGACTGATTGGTCATGGCTGTATTTCCTTAGCCAAGTTCAACTACAGGTTTGGCACTGAGTTGTCAGAGAGCTTGATACAAGAAGGATTAGGCTTAAGCCCAGCAGGGTGGTGCAACAAGGGGTGCTATTTATGGATTTCAGTTGTCTCCCTGATGAACAGAGGATTTGTGTTTTTGTTGGAGGGACAAACGAGGCAAGGCACCAAAGATGGCAGGAAACAGTTTTATTTGGCTGCAGCCAGGTTCAGAGGGCACAGATTTTGCTGTAATTAATTAATCCTCTGAACCTCGAGTTCAGGTAGTTTCAGCGTTTTATACTCAGCAGATAAGGGAAGAAGATAAGGCTCAGAAGTTCATAGTCTGCAGAAGTTCACATAAAAGCAGCTTTTTTAATCACTGTTTTATGTAAGTTAACCCTTCAAGGACAACACCTGAGAAGGAAAGAGCTTCTTCTCCCCTTTCTTTCCTCCCCTGCCAGTTGTTACCATGGAGCCCAGATGGTAACTTATCTTAAAAATGTAGACATCTCTGTAAAGCCCCAGCTCAAGGCCAGAGTCCTTATTCGCACATTTCTACAAATTACTATACTGGATATGTTTGTGAAAAACTAGTAAAGGGGTGCCCAGCACCTGGAGTGCTGGTATCCTCCTGGCCAGTGGCCAAGTAAAAGGGGGGGAGAGGCGACAAGAAAATAGAAATTTTATCTACATTGAACTCTTTTGCAGAGACTCTTTTGCTGACAGTCCTAAAATCAGCCCTGGTGAAGATTTCTGGAGAAGCCCTGTTAAGATTTTTCTGTGGAGTAATTCACAACTCCCCCTTTTAATGATCCTCCCCATAATTTAATCCTTTAAATGTAAGAGCATCATTACCATTATCTTGGCTTAAAGCCTCATATAATGCCAAAACTTTAGTTGTTGTCCTTTCAACAGCAGCTTCTATAGTGGACCCAATAGTTTTAATGTACAGTGGAGCCAAACATGGGACAATAAACAGGTTAACTGTAGAATACGCACTATACCAGTTAAGCCTTTAAATCTACCAAGAGTTGAAAACCATCTCCGAAAAGCATATTTGGGACCCAACTTTAATGCCCTTCTAGGTATGCACTAGCATATGTTCTAGTTCTATTGTATTGTTGGCTATATATTTAACTGCTTGTCTATTGTCACCCATTTGGATGCAACAATCTGAGCTGTTGAACTCTCCACATATATTCTTTCCTCAGCCAGTAGATAATCTAATGTCAAGCTGTTTTGATAGTTAGCCACTTGCATCTGGGTCTTTTGTGTAGCTAGGAGGTCAAAGACTGTGGCAGTCTGATTAATAATAATTCTAGTACAGTTTGTAAGTGAATAATTCTGTTTAACATGTAAATAGGAGTTCTCTAGCTCCAACTGAATTTTGTGCCCAGGTAGCGGGACCATAAGTGGCAATAATCCTCTGGGGTGGCCAGTTACCTTCACCCCAAGATTGGTGACCTCCTAAATCAACTTCCTTCCCAATGGATTTCTTTTTCATTTCAAAACAGTCATCCATCTATAGCATTCCTCTGGCAGGACAGATCCTAAATATGTGTTTTGTCACCTCTTGATTATAGTGGATTGTCTTGACACATGGTTCACATGATCTCCATGGTTGGAATAGGAGTAGGATAGAACCCCTTATCAAAGGAAACCAAACTAAATAATAGACTAACATTTTGGTTAGCATAAGTTAAACAGCATAAATTAACAAAGCCAAACTAATAACATCAAACAAATCCTAGAAAAAAAATAGATAAAAAAGTATAAGTGAAATTTTGTTACCGAGAGTCCCGTCAGTAGGAGTTACTGTTATCAAACCAGTAGCAAAAACCAAACAGAGAACTGTGTATATATCTAGAAGCAAGGGGTGGCAATGCATTACAATATAAGAACTATCTTAGAGGTTAAAAGAGTTTTTTAGTCCTGGTGGGAAGTTTATTTTCCACCTTGATCAGCCAGTTTCTCCTGTGTGGCTGAAACAGGGCCGTAGTCTCCTCAAGCTTCGGCCTTGCATAGACCAGTCAGCTTCCGGAGTGACTGGAGCAGGGCTGTTGTCCTTCTGATCCTCAAGCTTCTCCAGTGCTCCTTTTTTTTTTATAGACAGTTAGCTTCAAGAGCGTAGTAGCATCTGGAGTGCACACTCAGTCTGCAGCTGCAGGCTTGAGTCTGGCACCGGGAGATAACAAAAAAATTCCTTCATCTTAAAGCACCAGAGGCTCTACGTATGCTTCCCTTCCCTAAATGACAGTTCCTCCCAGGTGCTTGAGTACACCATCTTTGTGACAGCACTGGACTCTGACTTAAAAGCCCACATTTATGAAGGAAAAAGTCACATAACTTGGTTACAATCTGACTCAGCAACAGAACAGACATCAGCAACTGGGCCTCAAAAGAAATAGGAGATCTGCTCAATTCCAGTCCCTTCAACCTGCCATCAGCCTAGAGAATTGTTGGGGCCTACTGGACTCAGCCATATACGGATCCCCAACTTTTAGTTAGGGCAAAACCCCTCTATGAAGCCACAAAGGGTGTGTGTGGAGGGGGAGAATGGGATCCTCTAATATGAGGGTCAACTAAACAAAAGGCCTTTGAGGACATTAAACAAGCACTCCCAGTGCATCAGGACTAGGGCTCCCTGACTTCACAGAAGCTTTTCTTTCTTACATATATAAATAGTCTGGAGTGACTGTAGGAGTCTTGATTCAGGTGCTGGGGACATGGACATCTATCCAAACAGCTAGACTTTGCAGCCCAAGGCTGGCCCCCTTGGTTACAGGGCCCTTGAAGTCACAGATCTTCTGGTGTTGGAAACTGATAAACTGGCTATGGGACAAAAGTTGGTTTTCAGGGTTTCTCATTCAATTTTGACATTGTTAGAGTACAAAGGACAATATTGGTTGACTAATGTGAGATTGGTCAATACCAGGACATGTTATGTGAAAACCCACATATCCATGTTAAAGTCATCTGGACTCTAAACCCATCAACTTTGCTGCTCCTCAGACTTGGACAACCTGATCACAACTGTATTGAAGTCATGGATGAAATGTTCTCCAGTAGACCAGACCTGGCAGACCAGCCCTCAGGGACCCTGATGTGGAGTACTTCACAGATGGAAGCAGTTTTATAAAAGATGGGGTATGTTTTGCCAGATAGGTAGTGGTCACTCTGGACTCCACCCATTGTCGAGGCAGAACCTCTGTCTCAGGGAACCTCAGCACAAAACACAAAACTTATTGCTTTGACTCAAGCACCTCAGTTGACAGCAGGAGTCTGTGTGGATATTTACATAGACTCAAAATATGCATTCACTACCCTTCATGTTCATAGGGCCTTATGTAAGGAAAAGGGGCTAACTAACTCAAGAGAAAAAAAGGCATGATGTACGGGCAAGAAATTCTTAAACATTTGGATGCACTGTGGGCTCCCAGGAAGATTATGATTTATATATTGCCAAGGTCATCAAAAGGGAAACACTGTGGTTTCTCAGGGCAACTGGAGAGCTGACAGAGAGGCCAGGTTAGCTGTCTGCAAGAAATGAGAAGAAAATCCATTCTCAGGTTTAAATGCTGCCCTTCTGCCTGGCCGACATACTCCCAACATGAAAGTAAATGATATAAGACTGAACAAGAAAATTTTCTCCCAGGTGGATGATGATTTTCTGATGGCTGGTAAAGCCATCCCAGAGATTCTAGGCCCAGCCTTTATCAGACAGTTCCACAGGAGAACACGTTGGACATACAGCACTTGAGACAGTTCTGAGTCAACATTTCTATGTCCCCTGGCTCAAAAACATCACCTGGATGATCTGCAAACATTGTGAGATTTGTTCTCACAACAATCCTTGTCAGGGGCCAGAGCTTCACCAGGAATCCAAACTATAGGGGGAGCACCTTTTGAAGACTTGGAAATAGACTTCACTGAACTACCACGCTTAAGGGGCTATAAGTAACTTTTGGTTTTTGTGTGTTCCTACTCTGACTGGGTGGAAAGCTTTCCCACCTGCACTGGAAAGTCTAGGGAGATAACCAGGATGCTTCTCTGGGAAATTATTCCCAGATTTGGTATCCCAATAACTATTGGCTCAGACAATGGGCCAGCTTTTGGGCAGAGGTGATACAATTATTGACCAAGAGTTTAAACATCAGATGGAAGTTATATACTACCTATAGACTGCAGAGTTCTGGTAAAGTTAAAAAGATAAACAGGATTTTAAGGCTCAGTTGGGTAAGCTGTGTCAGGAGACTCACTTACATTGTGATGAACTTCTCCCTATTACACTGTTGAGGATTAGATCCACTCCCACTAGGAGGACTGGATTCTCTCCTTATAAGATAATGTATGTGAGGCCTCCCTTTTATTAGGGGACTATTTCGAGACTTAAGAGAGAAAGGAGAATTAACCCTAAGATGACAGTTTCAGGCCTTAAGGAAAACTTTACAGGTTCTCAACCATTGGGTTAGAGAAAGATTGTCACTAAATTTGACCATAGGTGCACACTCTTTCAAGCCTGGAGATTGAGTATGGGTCAAAGAATGGAATATTTAACCCCTAAACTTCTTTGGAAGGACCCTTTCACTGTTATTTTATCCACCCCAACTGCGATAAAGTTTGCATATACCACCCAAATTCCAACAATTCCAAACCAAACGGAAAAGGGAGTCACGGTGTCCCCTCTGCTAGATGACGCCAAACAGAGACTACTCAGGTGACTCCCCAGGTCCATTTCAGCTCCAACCACTTTGGAAGGTTCTCGGGACCCAACAGAGGTTGATCAAGCCTCTCTTCCACCCGCTTAGGCCTCAAAGGGGAAGTCAGGTGGGCTGCAAAACCAAATGGACCCGGGTCCTACCTGCTCAGATGGGCAGTGCTCCAAAACCCTAATTCTGGCTCCTGCTGCCTGTGGGTTCTGTTGTGCTCCAGGGAGGCAGCCCCAGGGCGCTGGGTGAGTGGATCCTCCTTCAGGCAAAAAGTAGCCTGGGGCGCCAAGGGGACCGCTGTCCCTCACAGCCCCAGGGAAGCCGGTCCAGGGAAGCAGAATAGCCTTCCCTACCTCCCCTGTCCCATCTGGGTCACCAAAAATGTTGTAGGGACAAATGAGACAAGGCATTGAAGAAGGCAGGAAACAGTTTTATTTGGCTGCAGCCAGGTTCAGAGGACACAGCTTTTGCTGTAATCAATCAATCAATCCCCTGAACCCCGAGTTCAGGGAGTTTCAGAGTTTTATACCCAGCTTGTAAGGGGAGGGCTTAGAAGTTCACAGTCTGCAGAAGTTCACATAAAAGCAGCTTTTTCTGTCACTATTTTGGGCAAGTTAATCCTTCAAGGACAACACCTGAGAAGGGGAGAGCTTCTTCTCCTCTTTCTTTCCTCCTCCTGCTAGCTGTTACCATGGAGCCCATTTGTAACTTATCTTAAAAATGTAGACATCTCTGTGAAGCCCAAGCTCAAGGCCAGAGACCTTGTTTGCACATTTCTACAAACTACTATACTGGATACATGTTTGTGAAAAACCAGTAAGAGGGTGTCTAGCACGTGGAGTGCTGGTATCTTCTGGGCCAGTGGCCAAGTAAAAGAGGGCAACATGAAAATAAGAAGTTTATCTACATTGAACTCTTTTGCAGAGACTCTTTTGCTGACAGTCCTAAAATCAGCCATGGTGAAGATTTCTGGAGTATCCTTGTTAAGACTTTTCTGTGGAGAAGGAAGGGTACCACTTCATTTTGATTATATATATATACACACACACGTATATATGTATGTATGATGTGTGTATGTATATATATATATTTTTTTTTTTTTTGCTTTCCTTCTACTGCCTCTTATTTTTGCCTATTGCTCCAAATAGTAGGCACAGAGAAATTTTATTCTCACTTAGTTGGGGACAGGTAAAACATCAAAACCTAATGTTTAAATTCAAAATAGTATAAAAATGGGGCAGCTGTTGTATCATGTATTTGGATAAAAAAATGTATGAGCCAAGAAAATCGTGAAGGCGCTCAGGGCATCAGTTCTTTGAGAGGAAAGAGAGTAAATGGCATCAGGGGAGTGAACTTAGTCTGTTTTAGAGCATTGATTATGTATAGATTTCTTAAAGTCTGTGATCAGGCTTCTCAACCTTGTCACTACTGACATTTGGGGTCAGATAAAACTTTGTTGTGTAGAGCATTGTAGGATATATAGCAGCATCCTGGAATTTTGCCCTCCACATACCAATAGCAGTCCCTAACTGTGACAACCAAAAATTTATCAGCCACTGACAAATATCCCTGGGACTGGAGGGGAGAAAAACTGCCCCAGTTGAGAAACACTTTGGCCACCCAACCCCTGCTAATACTTAGCAAGACAAGGAGTGAAGAGGGCTTGCTAAGCCCACTCACTTGTCCTCGTTAGAAGTATCAAGACATGGGAAATCAAATTCATTGGATGTTTATCAGCCTGTGTATTTGCTGAACCTACGTTCTTTACCATACGGCACTCCGAATAAAATCTTGAATGCTTTTCAGGACAGGAAAAAATTACTATAGAAAATTAATTAATTAATTAATTTTGCAGTGCTGGGAATCAAATCCAGGGCCATGAACACTCAAAGCAAGCACTCTACCATTGAGCCACATAGTCAGTACTATCTCCTTTGTCTGAATAGACCTACCTATGCAGGACTTGTTTTGCTCTGCTCTCTGCTACATCCAGTGCCAGCCTACATGGCAGTCTGTCGGTTCAAGGTGAAGGATTAGGAAGCCCACTGTGGCAACACATCCTGCCTTCCTCAGAGATTAAGCTGGTTCTTTTAATTTCCATGTATCTGATTTCATTACTGATCTCTACATTAGAGTCCTGTTTGGGCTAGCAAGAGAAAGTTACCTTTGGGTTTCTTTAGCACCAACATAAATCATACCATCTTATCAGGCCATTATACATCTGCTAAATCCATGAAGTTTTAATCATTTTTGTGCTTCTTTCCAGAAAATGTATTGAGCACCGATCATATGCCAAGCACTTGTTTTAGGCACTGGGAATATTGCCCTGAACAAAACTCCCGACAATTCTGTACCTAATGAAGATTTTCTTTAGTTAATAATGGGGGAAACGGAAAACAAATAAAACATAATATAGCTGATGGAGGCAAATGTTAGAGGGGAAAATTAAGGGAGAAAAAGAGAAAGTTCCAGGAGGAAAGCTTACTGTGTTAAATAGGGTAGAAGTCAGGGAAGAGTTCACTGATAAGGTGATATCTGGGCAAAGTCCTGAAGAGGGTGAGAGAACAGAGCCCAGGGCATGGCTCTCAGGTAGAGCCTCATGGATGGTGTTTCAGAAACAACAAGTGCCAGGATACTAAGACAAAGGGAGCCAGGAAAAAGGAAATGAGATCAAGGTAGGTAGTAGAGGATTTTAGCTGGGGGGGAGCCATTGGAGGGAAAGTTTTGCAGGTAAGAGAAAGAGAGTTTATTTTCAGAACCAAAGTTAGGAGCATTATGAACACTTTTTCAGTATGTTAACCTGGTGTTTTCCTCATTTGAAAATTTAGGAAGTATCCTAATCTCTAAGAAAACAATCTTTTTTACTTAATTCTAAAACATTCATTCATTCTTTTTTTTTCATTCCTTTGTTAATTTCTTTATTTTTTAATAACCTTTATTTTACTTATTTATTTGTATGTGGTGCCGAGGATTGGACCCAGGGCCTCACACATGCTAGGTGAGTGCTCTACCGCTGAGCCACAACCCCAGCATTCCTTTGTTAATTTCTTGCTAGGTTCATGTATTGGAGTCCTGGTCTTCAGTGTGGCAACGGGAAGGTGGTAGGATCATCTAGTGGGAGGTGCTTAGATCATGGGGGAGTTGCCCTTGGAGAGGTTAGATAGCCCTCATGGGATCCCTGAGCTCTCAGGGATTCCTAAGCTCTTATAAGATCACATTTTTTTAAAAAGCCAGCCGATCTCTAAATTGCTCCCTGGTTTCCTATTTCAAGATGCAATCTCTTCCACATGCTACTTCCATTATATTGTTAGGCTCTTACCATCGGCTGAACCACTGGAACCACCCAATCCATCTTAGACATATAGCCTCGAAAACTGTAAACTAAATAAACCTCTTTATAAAATTAATCTACCTTAGGTATTTCATTACAAGCAATGCAAACTGACTGGTACATTCCTTAAATCAATGTCTCATACCTTGTTGTAGGCCCCAGGATTGCAAAGCAGAATAAAACAGACATAGTTCCTGATCTCATGGGTTTCTAGTCTAATGGAAGAAACAATATTAGTAAAATTTTAAACTGTCAAAAGAATTATGTGCAAGTGTGGTGATGCACACCTATACTCTCAGATACTCTAAGAGGCTGAGGCAGGAGGATCACAAGTTCAAGATCAGTCTGAACAACTTAATGAGACCCGGTCTAAAAATAATAAAATAAAATAAAATAAAAAGGACTAAGAATGTAGTTCAGTGCTTTCCTGGTATGCAAGAGGTGCTGGGTTCAATCCTTAGTGCTAGGGGTGGGGCAGGAGAGGAAGAATTATCCATATCCCCAACAAAGATTTACAACAATATTTTTGAATTTTGGTCCGTTCTGATTTTTATAATCATACGCTCATGGTTTGTACATGTTTAAAAGTACAATGTAAGTGCTGGACACAGTGGTGCACACCTGTAATCCCAGTGATTTGTCAGAATCACAAGTTGCAGGTTAGGCTCAGAAACTCACTGAGGCCCTGTCTCCAAATTAAAAAATAAAAAATAAAAAAGGCCTGGGAATATAGCTCAATGGTAAATCTTGAGTACTCAAAAAAAATTATAATGTTAGGCCCTTACTACAGACTGAACCACTGGAACCCAATCTTAGACATATAGCCTCCAAAACTGTAAACTACATCTTTCTCCTTAACCTTGTTAAGAATATATATAAAGATTTGCAACATGTTTTAATATGCATATACATATCCTTTGATAATTTGAGTTTCACATTTTCTTCTAATTTATGAAAAAATCTGTATGCTAATCGTAGAATTTAAAAACTAGTCTATAAATGTACATTTAGGCCATCTCTCCATACTAAAATAATGCCACTCTATGTGTTTTTATAAAATGTTTTCCATAGTTTTATTATTTCCAGGCCTGAGATTACTGAATCAAAAGCTCTTAGTATGTATCTTATATCTGCAATGTGTTTATCAAGGATCCCTAATGGGTATCACTTAGACTACTCCCTACTTATCAATACAAGTATTTGAACTGCTTTTTCAGTTATTGCAAAGATACAGGTCAGGTCTGACAAAGAAAAATTCTGGTGGCAGTATATGGTTTTCAGAATTCCAATCAGATCATATTTTGATTAGGAGGGAGGGAAAGTAGTATCTTTCTTCACAGATAAATTGTAGCAATAAGCAATCATTTGGCCTTCGTAACCAGAAAATAGATTATGACTCATGCGTACGTGGCAGAAAAGATTTCCCACAAGATATTTGGGAAGCGTTTGAAATTACTCAACCTGCCTGCTATTTCTGTCAGTAATGTCTCACTACAGAAAGAGCTTTGTGTGTATTTGTGCATTTTGCTGGAAATTGAACCCAAGACCTTGCATGTGCTAAGTGTGTGCTCTACCATTGAGATATACTACCCTTCACCCAAAAGAGCTAATTTTAAATAAATCTTATAGATAGAGGGTGTTATGGTTTGAATGTGAGGCGTTCCCCAAAATCTTTTGTGTTAATGCAGAAATATTCAGAAGTAAAATTATGGGGTTGTGAGAGTTGAAACCTAATCAGTCCGTGCTAGTTTGAATGGACTAACTGGGTAATAACTGTAGGCAGGTGGGCCATGGCTGGAGGGCCACTGGGATGGAGGGTACTCTGGAAAGGAGTCCTGGTGTCCCTTCCTGGTGTCCCTTCCTCCCTCTCCTTCTTCCTCCTCCCCACCCACACCCACACCCACCCACACCCACCCCCATTGCCTGGTAGCCACGAGCTGAAGCATCTTTCCTCCAACATGCCCTCCCACTGATGTGCCGCCTCACCTTGGGCCCAGAGCAATGGAGTTGTCTCACCAATTACTAAACCTCTGAAACTGTGAGCCAAAATAAACTTGTCCTCCTCTAAGTTGCTCTTATCAGATATTTTGGTGACCGAAATGCAAAGCTGACTAATACAGAGGGAAAACAACTTTACCACTAAGATGTTGTAACATTACATTCTTCTTTCTCCCTAATGTTTATTTTCTGAAAATGCTCAAGCCCACAGAAAGATTGACCCAGAAGAATGCAATGAACATACATAAACTCTTCTTGGTTCACCATTTAGCCACTTTTATTCTCTATCTCCATAGGGAGTTTTTTTTGTTGAACCATTTGCAAGAAAATTGCAGATATAGTGACCTTCACTCCTAAAAATTCCTGCATTTATTTCCTGGGAACAAAGACCTTCTTTTAGCTAAACTTGACACCATTCCCATATTTAAGCATTGTAATGATAATATTAGCAAATATTTGGTACACATTCAGATTTCAAGTTGTTTCTGAGGTATCTCACAGGATTTTTAAAAATCAAGGATGCGGGGCTGGGATTGTGGCTCAGTGGTAGAGCACTTTCACCACATAAAATAAATAAATAAAATAAAGATATTGTGTCCAACTACAACTAAATAATAAATATTTTTTAAAAAATCAAGGATGTGGAGTGGCTACAGATACCTGAACTAGAAAATGAGTGTGATACTGGAGAAATGAAGAACTTGGAGGTCAAGCAAACTGTCTGGATGTTTTGGGCAAAGGAAAAGGAGGCCATGCTGTCACCATGCCTGGGTGACACCAGAAGAGCACATGGTTGGGGAGCTGTTTCCTATTGAGTTTCTTCAGATGGAGGTACTGAGTCCTCTGCTTTAGTCGATGACAACGGTAGCGAGGAGGACTTCAGCTATGAAGAATTCTGTCAGGCCAATCCTCGGTATCTACAGCCAGGCGGGGAACAGCTGGCCATTAATGAGCTGATCAGCGATGGCAGCGTGGTCTGCGCAGAAGCTCTCTGGGACCATGTGACCATGGATGACCAGGAACTGGGCTTCAAGGCCGGGGATGTCATCCAGGTCCTGGAAGCCTCGAACAAAGACTGGTGGTGGGGCCGGAACGAGGATAAGGAGGCCTGGTTCCCTGCAAGCTTTGTCAGACTTCGAGTCAATCAGGAAGAGCTGTCCGAGAATTCTAGCAGAACCCATGGTGAGGAGCAGGAGGAGGATACCAGCACAAGCCACCACAAGCACTCTGAGAACAAGCACCAGATGCGGACAAATGTCATCCAGGAGATCATGAACACTGAACGGGTGTACATCAAGGACATCTGCGAGGGCTATATTCGACAGTGCCGCAAGCACACGGGAATGTTCACTGTTGCACAGCTAGCCACTATTTTTGGAAACATTGAAGACATTTACAAGTTCCAAAGAAAGTTCCTGAAAGACCTTGAGAAACAGGATAACAAAGAGGAACCTCACTTAAGTGAAATAGGATCCTGCTTCCTTCAGCATGAATGTTCCCTTAGATGACCCAGAGTCACCCATAACCTGATAAGGCCGCTTTCCCCCTCCAGCAAGAGGACTTTGCCATTTATTCCGAGTATTGCAACAACCACCCAGGAGCCTGCGTGGAGCTTTCCAACCTCATGAAGCAGGGCAAGTACAGGCACTTCTTTGAAGCTTGCCGCCTGCTCCAGCAGATGATTGACATCGCCTTGGATGGGTTCCTCCTCACGCCAGTGCAGAAGATCTGCAAATACCCTCTGCAGCTGGCAGAGCTGCTCAAGTACACCACACAGGAGCACAGTGATTACAACAATATAAAGGCAGCCTATGAGGCCATGAATAATGTGGCCTGTTTGATCAATGAGCATAAACGCAAGCTGGAGAGCCTCGACAAGATTGCTGGCTGGCAGGTGTCCATTGTGGGCTGGGAGGGATTGGATATTCTAGACCGAAACTCAGAATTGATTTATTCAGGGGAATTTACCAAAATCACTAAGCAGGGCAAAAGCCAGCAGCGGACCTTCTTCCTGTTTGACCATCAGTTGGTGTCCTGCAAAAAGGACCTGCTACGCAGGGACATGCTGTACTACAAGGGTCGCATAGACATGGACGAGGTGGAGCTTGTGGATGTGGAGGATGGTCGGGACAAGGACTGGAACCTCAATGTGAGAAACGCCTTCAAGCTGGTCAGTAGGACCACAGATGAGGTTCACCTGTTCTGTGCCAAAAAACAGGAAGACAAGGCAAAGTGGCTGCAGGCCTGTGCGGATGAGAGGTGTCGAGTGCAGGAGGACCAGGAGATGGGAATGGAAATTTCAGAAAATCAAAAGAAACTTGCCATGTTAAATGCTCAGAAGGCAGGACATGGAAAGTCAAAAGACTATAGCAGATGCCCTGTTGCCCCGCTGCACCAGAACCTGCATCCCCTCCACCAGCGCCACATCACTGTGCCTACCAGCATCCCCCAGCAACAGGTGTTTGCCCTGGCGAACCCAAGAGAAAGCCTTCCCTCTTCTGGCATACCTTCCATAAACTCGCCATTTTCAGGAAGTGAGCAGCAGGCCCATACTTCCCCCCAGGGACTGTGAAGAGGAGAACCATGTTCATTTCTTTTGTGTGAAACCCAGGGAAAGTTTCTTGGGCCCAGTGTTGAAAACTTCTTTGGGGGCTCAAGGAAGGAGCTGGACTCACCTTCACTTCAGAGATCCTTCTGCTTTCGTGGAAAGGAGGAGAAGGTCATGACACATAGCTCTGCCCTGCATGAGAAGCCCCAAGGAGCACTCTGAGGTGGCTGGAACTTTGGAACCAGGGTCAAGTTCTACAGGAATGCTGCTGTGGTAGCTCCACAAGCCCCACTAGTGATGGGGACACTCCTGCAGTTCCAGAGCACCGAGAGCTTTTCAGTGCTAAGGAAATGACTTAATTAGAGGATTGAGTCTGCATTTGATTTTGAAGGGAATCAACGATGGGGAGTTGCTATAATGCTGCCTCTCCCTACCATGTGTCTGGTCACACTTAGAAGGTGAGCTTTTACTCCCTCTGGTAGTATTAGGGGATCAACAGCTGCTTGGAGATGACCAGGGTGTTCCCTGGTGTCACCTGTGTCTACACAGTTGCCAAATGCAGGCTTCATCTTGCATGATGCCTCTTCTTCAAGCTAGTCAGGAAAATTACATCCGTCTCGTGGCAGCACAGCTTGAGATGTGGGGGCACTGAGGCATCCTCCAGGTCATGCTACTTTCAAGGCCAGCTTGTTTGTCCTTGGCAAGTCGGATCCTCACCTGCCTGTGTGCCTTGTGTAACTCCTTGAGCAGAAATCACATCTCACTTATTCATCCTAACCAAGAAACAGCATTCAAACAACTGTTTGCGATATAAAAGCTCATTTACTTTAATTTTTTAATGACATGAGAATGTACCAGTTGGAAAGCATTCTTAAAAAGATCCTGCGCATCTTCCAACAGTTGTCTCCGATATCTTCATCAGTAAAATTGCAACTCGGAAGAACTCATGAAGAAAACACAGGGCAGAACAATCCTGCTTCTCTGGGGTTTAAAGCTGCCTTTGTCCTTTAAACTCAAAACTGTGGAGATTCACTGCCTGTGAAAGACACCTTAGCAAAATAGCTAGGCTCAAAGATAGGAGTCTCTTTTTAATGGAGGCCACACAGGCTGATGCCTGCAGATAATAATCTCCTTTTCTTTGCTTATACTGAGAAGTATGATGAAAGTAACTTTTAAATAGTCTGGAGAAGACAGGCTCTGCACTCTGTGCTAACTAGGGGATATTGTGTCACATAGTTTGTGGATTTCTGTTTGAGAAGCTCATTTTTTTGTTTGCTATTCTTGCAAAGTTTCTTCCCCCACAGACCCAAGCTTGAGAATAAACAAGTCTACAAAGTTAAAGAGGAAGGTGTTAACTTTAAGGATGTAGTTCTTTCCTTCTCCCCTGCCTTGCCATATGCAGAGTTAATCATGCATCAAGAAAACATAACTCTGGACCTCTCTGATGGGCCCTTAGGGCACTTTGTGACTATTCAAATGCCTGCTTACATTGGCTTGCTGAGAGTTTGCCTTGCCCTGTGGTTTACAGCCTCAGGGTTGCTTCTTTCTCACCACAGGTCCCTTGACAGAAGAGGTGCTATGGCTTCATGCATTGGTTGTGTGTATATGTGTATGTCCATGAATAACTGTTTCAACCTCAGTTGCATTTATATAACTGACATTTTTACCAACAAAATGATAATGATATATTTTGAAAACTACTTTTCTGTGCTAAATAGAGTTGTTTGTGTGTACAGCAATTTTGAACAGGTTTTTGTTGTTTTTAATGTAATATAAGAGAATTGCTTTAAGGTAGTAAAAATATCATTTACTTATGTTACATTTTCAGTGAGGATTCATTCGAGTAAGGAGTCAGAGGGCTTCCATTTGCTAGTATTGACCAATTGGCAGTGAGCAAAGGCTTTAAGGTTTTGTGATCAGTCCTAACATGTTTGCCAGCTGAGTCCTAACTTCAAGTTTCCATCTACCTCCATGGACTCCATAACAGAGAATCCTGAACACCAGGACATGTTTTGATTAAGTCAAGGTCAGTTCAAGACCTGGGATTGTGAGAATCCGTTTTATAAAGCATGATGGTCATTTGATGATATCATTTAATTATATACCTGGCCTGGGTGGATTCTACTTGGATTCTGAGGTGGTTTTGAAAACTGCTAACATATATTTTTTTAAAGACTAGAACATCCTTTGACTTCTTAAATCTGTCTAGCTTGGGTTTTATTACTAAAAGAACAGAAGGCCTCAGGTATTCTTGTTTTCAGCTTGCCATACTTCCTTTCTGATTTAAGTCATGTTCTACTTGGAGAGAGAAAAAGAGGCAACAAAAAGTCCCTGCCTGTGTGGATTTTATTGGGAAACCCCACCTCCACCCACTGCCCAATCTATCTTCTCCACCCCCAACCCTGGGTGGGCCTTTTTATTTTTTGGCCTTATAAATATGTACAATTTTTATGATTTTATGTACCAGTTTAAAAAATAAATTTAAATTTCTTTTAAAAGTCAGGCTTAGATGACGTCATTGGTTGACAACATTTGGATGAATTTCATTAGTGTATCACAAGTTGCTAACTCTGTGAAAGACGGTTGAAATGGCCGTGAGCAGCTTTCTCAGTTTTGATATACCTAAATGGATGAGAACCCTGCAGTGAATTGTAAGCCATTCTAAAGAATATTTGAAAAGTCCTAGAGAAGGAACATTCATTGTCTTTGGCCTGCTAACAAGGAAGAGGGTAACAAGCAGTTTGCCAGCACTGTCGAGGGATACTGTGTGCATGGTTTGTTTTCAGTAAATCTGGGTTTTGTCTTCGGTTGGTAGATGTGATTTTGTTATTGAAAACATATCACCACCAACAATGCCATATCCAAATACTGTACCCTTTTATACCTAATCTATTTGAAGACTAATGCCACATCCTGTGATGTTCTTGTATAGCAAAAGTGTTTTATTTCAAAATTTATTTCACAATCGAAATCTTTTGTAAAAACCAGGTGATTCAGCATCTGGCCAGGTAGCAATCTCTGCATGCCTAAATTGCTGATATTCCTGAATACAAATCAACCTACTTTCCTAGTCAGAATAGAAGAGCCTGATTGCCCAGAGCTGGGGGAGTATTACTGCATTATTCTTGCATGAAGGAGAGGAAAACCAGTGAAGTGTATGTAAAAGGACAGTGCCAACAAGTGTGAATAAACATCCTTTCAATGAATGGCTTACAGACCAGGGATGTTGGACCCAACTTATAGATTAAACTGTTAGCAAAGTTTTCCCTGTAATATGCTTCACCTAACTATTAGCAACTATTCTTGCTAATCTTGTTTATTTTCAGGATGTAATGCAAATGGAGTACAAAAAATTTTGGAAAAAAAGTGGAAAATTTTAGCTGGTCTTGGAAGGATTTTAAAAAAAAAACAGAAGTTTAAATGTTTCATGTAAATTTACCTAGTAGAACATACTTTTTATTACTGCTTTTAGTTATCACATTGGCATTGACATTTGTATTTAGAAAATACTTTAAACCAACTCTGTAATTTAATAATTAGTCTTTTTGTACATAATAGAACCCATTGTGTATGACTTCCTTACCCACTTTGCAAGGCTATGGTAATTTTTAACTCATCCATATAAAGATGATGTTGTCTGTATAAGTCAGTGATGCTTCCAAACTGGTGGATTAGCTTTGACAGCTAAAGTCTGGTCTACAAAAATACTGTAACTTGATATGTATTTTTGTTGAAATTCTTTTTGTAAGAGAAAAAAATTATTTATAATGTTATTTGAATGATTTATTGTAAATGCTGTGAATCTATATTTGTTGTTTTGTATCTGTATATTAAAATTAATTTCCAAAAAAAAAAAGTGCGGGCTGGGGTTGTGGCTTGGTGGTAGAGAGCTTTCCTAGCACATGTGAAGCACTGAGTTCAGTATCACTAAATAAAATAAAGTTATTAAAAAAATCAAGGATGCAATGAAGCGTCATACATTGCATTTGGTTGTCATCTCTCTTAAATTTCCTTAAATCTAGAAAAGTCGCCTACTTTAAAAAAATTTTTTTCATGACATTGATAATTTGAAGAGTTTATGCCAGTTGTTATGTAGAATGTTACACAATCTGGATTTGTCTAATTGTATCCTTGGGATTGGATTCAAGTTAAACACTTTTGGCAAGAATACCACCACATCAGTGACTTTGATAGAATTCTAAGATGATCCTAGAGTGGCCTTGGATCTTATATAATCTCCTGCTCTTGGGCTGGGATTGTAGCTCAGTGGGAGAGTGCTCGCCTAGCACATGCAAGGCCCTGGGTTCGAGCCTCAGCACCATATAAAAATAAATAAAGTTATTGTGTCCAACTATAACTAAAAGAATAAATATTTAAAAAGAGTGTTTTATTAAAAAAATAAAAATCTCCTGCTCTTGAACATGGGAAGAACCTGTAGATATGATGAGCTATTCTTCCTCTGGTCATGTAACCTCAAGTGAAAAGTGGGATTTGGGGGCTGGGGCTGTAGCTCAGTGGTAGAGCATTTGCCTTAGCATACATGACGCGCTAGGTTCGATCCCCAGCACCACATAAAAATAAACAAATAAAATAAGGGCATTCTGTCCATCTACAACTACAAATTTTTTTTTAAGTAGGATTAAAGTCCAAATCATTTGGCATTAACTTGGAGATATTATTCAAGCGGGCCTGACCTTTAAATCTCAGAGATCTAGAGATCAGAGATGGGAGAAGCCAGAGCACTGAATCCCAAGGAGCATTCCTGTGTCTTTTTTGCTGGCTGGCTTGAAGATGGAGGAATCCACGGAACCAAGAATGCAGACAGCCTCTCAGAGCTGAAACCCAGCAAAGAAACAACCTCAGACCTGTTGGATTCTGTCAACAAGAACAAGTTTTAAAGCAGATTTCTGGTAGAACTTCCAGATGAGAACACAGCCTGGTCCACACTTTGATTTAGGACTCATGCTCTTGTGAGCCAAGCACCCAGGTATTTGGGGCCAGACTTCTGGCCAGAGAACTCTGAGCTGATAGGTGGGTGTTGTCTTAAGGTGCTAGATTTGTGGAGATGTGTCATGCAGCAATAGAAAGAATCCAACACGAGTGCAGGGCTGTTGTATGCTTTTCACTGTCATTCTGGAACACAGAGAGGAAGGTGCTGTCAGTTTGTCTCATTGTGTGAGATGTTAAGTTATATCTTAGCTAAGGAAAACTTTTTTTCTTTGTAATGAAGAGGTCATATATCATGTAGAATTTAGTGGTTGGGCAATGACTTTCTGGTTGTAACACTCGTTAATGATTCTTACTTGAGTTAATTGTTACATCAGTGTTTGCAAAACAGTGGCTTTTTTTATTGGTTATCCAAAACATTACAAAGATTGCAGAATCACATTGGTTACACATCCACATTTTTACATAATGCCATAATAGTAACAAAACAGTGGCTTTTAAAAAATATTTTTCAGTTATAGATGGACACAATACCTTTATTTATTTATCTTTATGTGGTGCTGAGGATCAAACCCAGGGCCTCACACATGCTAGGCGAGCACTCTCCCACTGAGCCACAACCCTAGCCCCCAAACAGTGATTTTTTAATGACTTTCTAGTCCTATCTTTCCTTTTACCTTAGGGAATAAATAAAATAAAGTTATTGTGTCCAACTATAACTAAAAAATAAATATTAAAAAAGAGTGTTTTATTTAAAAAAAATAATAATCTCCTGCTCTTGAACATGGGAAGAACTTGTAGATATGATGAGCTATTCTTCCTCTGGTTATGTAACCTCATATGAAAAGGGAGATTTGGGGGCTGGGGCTGTAGCTCAATGGTAGAGCACTTGCCTTCTAAAAAAGAAGAGATGTATTTCTTCTTCTATTTTTTTAAAAAAATTACTAAAGATTTATGAGTTCCATTTTAATTAAATATGCCATAATCCATTAAAATCCTTTTTTAATGATGAAATGATCCCAAATTTGGCCAATGTCAAGCCTTTTAAAACTATATCTGTTTATTTATTTTAATGAGGTAAACTTTGTATGCAATGAAGTGCACTAGACTATACAAGGGAAAATTTTTTAATTTAAAAAATATGTGTAACTGCCAGGCACGTACGCCTGTAATCCCAGGTGCTCAGGAGGCTGAGGCAGGAGGATGACAAGTTCAAAGCCAGACTCAGCAACTTAGCAAGACCCTAAGTAACTCAGTGAGACTCTGTCCCTATATATAATTCAAAAAAGGATTGGGGATGTGGATCAGTGGTTAAGCACCCCTGGATTCACTCCCCAGTAACAAAAAACAAAACAATGTGTAACTGATACCCAAATAAGACATAGAACATTGCCATTGTGCCAAACACTTCTGTATTGTCCTTTGTTAGTCAATCCTTCCCTCAATGGGCAACCTCTTTGATGATTTCCTTCACCATAAATTAACTGTGCTTGTTCTTCCCAGATCCTTCTCTCGTGTCCATTAGTCTTTGAGCATTTTCTTCCATTCAGATACAGACAGATGTTTCAGGCTTACCTTGCATTTTCTCATCTGCAGGCATAGAATCGACCATTTCTTTAAGGACCGCTCATTCCTTTTGATGAGAAGTGGCCCTTAGAATCAAGATCTGAATGTCCTTTTTTAAAATTAATTGTTGCTTTTAAGACTTTTCAATGGATAGGGAAAACCGACAGAAAATTTAGAAGTACATTAAAAACCAACTGAAAATAAGTTTGCTTAGCTAATGCCACATTATCCTGATACTGTGTATTTTCCATAAATTTTTTCCTAAAAAATTAGTTTTAGATTATTTTTGTTTTTTCTTAAATTTTAGTTTATTTTTTCTACAACTACAAAAAAAATTTTTTTAAAGTGGGATTTTATAGATGTACTTAAAGTCCAAATCATTTGTCATTAACTTGGAGAGATTATTCAAGCGGGCCTGACCTTTAAATCTCAGAAGTCTAGAGATCAGAGATGGGAGAAGCCAGATCACTGAATCCCAAGGAGCGGCCTGCTTGTAGGCAACCGTGTAGCTAGACCCCAAGGTGCGGCCCAGCAGATACGGCGCAGAGACTCTAGGAATAGGTCTATAGCCAGGCCTTCATGAAGTAGCTAACTGGGAGCTGAAACCAACCAGAGACAGACCAGTCCCACCCCTCCCTTCGGACACCCTGGCAAGGAGCCTGGGGCCCGCCATAGCAGAGAGGTGACGTCACTGGAGTTCAGCCGACCGAATTCCTTCCCAGCGGAATCCACTTTAGCAGGCATAGTCTACCAACACAAAGGAGAGAAAACAGAGATATACAAAACCAAAACAAACTTATAGGAGAGAACAGAAACACAGCAATCAAACAGAGCTGGAAATTTACGTGAACAACATGAAAAAACAAGGAAAAAAAGGAGTACAAACAATGCAGGACAACTTAAATCTACAGGAGGACCTAGAAGCATCAGAAACATGAACAGGGAAAGAACTCAAGGCATACCTAACTCAGATGGAACGGAATATTAGAGGAGACTGCTGAGGGCCATTACCAAGTAGGAATGACGCATCGAAATTTCCTTGCCAAGCGTACCCCATGCTGCTTAGAGGACATTTGATGGGACATTGCATGCATGCTTTAATGAGGTGACCTTGCTCAAGGACCAAGGCGGATCCGGGTTTAGAGCTGATCAGGTTTGAGGAAGTAACCGGCTCCTTGAGTTTAAGGCGTTGCCAGTTTAAGATAATGGGTTTTAGGGAAGTTAGAAGTTGAAGATTATTGCTGGGATTAGGGTGTTCCTGCTGCTTGTTCCCCTTGAGTTCTCGTGAGATTAAAAGGGGATTTGGAGAGAGCCTCGTGGAGTAGGTGGTTTGTGCGGGAGACGGCAGAACGCGATTGCCCCTGGACCTGTGTGGAGGCGGTGTGAGAACTGGAATAAAGAATTGCTGTTTGAATCTACAAAGTGTGGATGCCTCCTGAATCTTGTGCCAAGCCCAGCATTGGCAGGAGACAGCAAGTCCAAGCATTGAAAGTATATTTTGAAAACGAACTAAACAAATTCAAACTACAAAGAACGAGTTTTACCAGGAGATAGAGATCTTAAAAAAAAATCAAACAGTAATCCTAGAAATGTAAGAAACTATAAACCAAATTAAAAACTCAAACGAGAATATTACAAATAGACTAGATCAAGTAGAAGTCAGAACATCAGATAACGAAGACAAAGTTTATCAACTTGAAAAGAATATAGTCAACACAGAAAAGATGCTTAAATCCTATGAGCAATCTATTCAAGAGATATGGGATGTCATAAAAAAACAAATTTGAGAGTCATCGGGATAGAAGAAGGCATAGAGGTTCAAACCAAAGGAATGGACAACCTATTAAATGAAATAATTCTAGAAAACTTCCCAGAGATGAAAGATGGAATGGATTGCCAAATCCTGGAAGCCTACAGGACCCCAAACTTTCAAAACCATAATAGACCAACTCTAAGACATATAATTATGAAAATAGCCAACATACAGAACAAGGAGAGAATATTAAAAGCTACGAGAGAAAGGAGGCAGATAATATTCAGGGGTAAACCAATTAGGTTAACAAATGATTTTTCATCACAGATTTGAAAGCAAGAAGATCCTGGAACAATATATTTCAAACACTGAAAAATAATGGATTCCAACCAAGAATACTGTATCCAGCAAAATTAAGCTTCAGATTTGACAATGAAATTAAAATCTTTCACGATAAACAAAAGCTAAAAGAATTTTCAGCCAGAAAACCAGCACTGCAAAGCATTTTGAGCAAAATACTACAAGAAGAGGAATTGAAAAATAGCACCTAAAACTAACAGCGGGAGGTATCTCATTAAACGGGGAGGAAAATAACCAAAGAGTAAAATATAGCCAAGCTAAAATAAATAAATAAATAAACATGACTGGAAGTACAAACCATATTTCAATTGTAACCTTAAATATTAATGGCCTAAATTCACCAATCAAGAGACATAGGCTAGTAACCTGGATCAAAAAAACAAGTCCAACAATATGCTGCCTTCAGGAGACTCATATGATAAGAAAAGACATACACAGGCTCAAGGTGAAAGGTTGGGAAAAATCATACCACTCACATGGCCCTCGGAAGCAAGCAGGAGTGGCCATACTCATATCGAATAAAATCAACTTTTAATCAAAAGGGATAAAGAAAGACACTATATACTGTTAAAAGGAACCATCCACCAACAAGACATAACAACTATCAATTTGTATGCACCAAACAATGGTGCTGCAACCTTCATAAAACAAACTCTCCTCAAGTTCAAGACTCAAATAGACCACAACACAATAATTATAGGTGACTTCAACACACTGCTCTCGCCATTAGACAGATCCTCTAGACAAAAGCTGAATAAAGAAACTATAGAACTCAATAGCACAATCAATAACCTAGACTTAACCGACATATATAGAATATATCAACCTTCATCAAGTGGATACACGTTCTTCTCAGCAGCACATGGATCCTACTCAAAGATAGACCATATATTATGCCATAGGGCAACTCTTAGTAAATATAAAGGTGTGGAAATAATACCATGCACCATATCTGACCATAATGGAATGAAACTGGAAATCAATGATAAAAGAAGGAAGGAAAAATCCTACATCACATGGAAAATGAACAATATGTTACTGAATGATCAATGGGTTACAGAAGACATAAAGGAGGAGATAAAAAATTCTTAGAGATAAATGACAATACAGACACAACGTACCGGAATCTATGGGACACAATGAAAGCAGTTTTAAGAGGGCAATTCATTTCCTGGACTTCTTTCCTCAAAAAAAGAAAAAACCAACAAATAAATGAACTCACACTACACCTCAAAACCCTAGAAAAGGTAGAGCAAAACAACAGCAAATGTAGTAGAAGACAAGAAATAATTAAAATCAGAGCAGAAATCAACAAAATTGAAACAAAAAAAAACATTGAAAAAATTGATAACACTAAAAGTTGGTTCTTTGAAAAAATAAATAAGATCAACAGGCCCTTAGCCATGCAAATGAAGAGAAGAAAAGAGAGAACTCAAATTACTAACATACAGGATGAAAAAGGCAATATCACAACAGACACTACAGAAATACAGAAGATAATTAGAAAGTATTTTGAAACCCTATATTCCAATAAAATAGAAGATAGTGAAGGTATTGATAAATTTCTGAAGTCATACGATCTGCCCAGATTGAGTCAGGAAGATACACACAATTTAAACAGACCAATAACAAAGGAAAAATAATAGAAGCCATCAAAAGACTACCAACAAAGAAAAGCCCTGGACTGGATGGGTATACAGCAGAGTTTTACAAAACCTTCAAAGAAGAATTAATACCAATAGTTTTCAAGCTATTTCAAGAAATAGAAAAAGAAGGAGCTCTCCCAAATTCATTCTATGAGGCCAACATCACCCTGATCCCAAAACCAGACAAAGACACTTCAAAGAAAGAAAACTACAGACCAATATCTCTAATGAACTTGGATGCAAAAATTCTCAATAAAATCCTGGTGAATCGAATACAAAAGCATATCAAAAAATTGTGCACCATGATCAAGTAGGATTCATCCCTGGGATGCAAGGCTGGTTCAATATACGGAAATCAATAAATGCTATTCACCACATCAATAGACTTAAAGATAAGAACCATATGATCATCTCAATAGATGCAGAAAAAGCATTCGACAAAGTACAGCATCCCTTTAGGTTCAAAACACTAGAAAAACTAGGGATGACAGGAACTTACCTCAACGTTGTAAAAGCAATCTATGATAAGCCTCAGACTAGCATCATCCTAAATGGAGAAAAACTGAAGGCATTCCCTCTAAAAGCTGGAACAAGACAGGGATGCCCTCTCTCACCACTTCTATTCAATTTAGTTCTTGAAATACTAGCCAGAGCAATTAGACAGACAAAAGAAATTAAAGGCATAAAAATAGGAAAAGAAGAACTTAAATTATCGCTATTTGTGGATGATATGATAATATATTTAACAGACCAAAAGGGTCTACAAAAAAACTGCTAGAGTTAATAAATGAATTCAGCAAAGTGGCAGGATATAAAATCAACACGCATAAATCAAAGGCATTCCTGTGTATCAGCAACAAAACTTCTGAAATGTAAATGAGGAAAACCACTCCATTCACAATATCCTCAAAGAAAATAAGATACTTGGGAATCAACCTAACAAAAGAGGTGAAAGATTTATACAATGAAAACTACAGAACCCTAAAGAGAGAGATAGAAGAAGATCTTAGAAGATGGAAAAATATACCCTGTTCATGGATAGGCAGAACTACCATCATCAAAATGGCGATATTACCCAAAGTTCTCTACAGTTATAATGCGATGCCAATAAAAGTCCCAACGGCATTTCTTGAAGAAATAGATAAAGCAATCATGAAATTCATATGGAAAAAAAGACCCAGAATAGCAAAAGCAATTCTAAGCAGGAAGGGTGAATCTGGAGTTATAGCGATACCAGAGTTCAAATTATATTACAGAGCAATAGTAACAAAAACAGCGTCGAACTGGTACCAAAACAGGCAGGTGGACCAATGGTACAGAATAGAGGACACAGAGACTAATCCACAAAGTTACAACTATCTTATATTTTATAAAGGGGCTAAAAGCATGCAATGGAGGAAGGATAGCATCTTCAACAAATGGTGCTGGGAAAACTGGAAATCCATATGCAACAAAATGAAACTAAATCCCTTTCTCTCGCCATGCACAAAAGTTAACTCAAAATGGATCAAGGAGCTAGATATCAAGTCAGAGACACTGCGTCTGATGGAAGAAAAAGTTGGCTACGATCTACATACTGTGGGGTTGGGCTCCAAATTCCTTAATAGGACACCCATAGCCCAAGAGTTAATAACAAGAATAAACAAATGGGACTTACTCAAACTAAAAAGGTTTTTCTCAGCAAGAGAAACAATAAGAGAGGTAAATAGGGAGCCTACATCCTGGGAACAAATCTTTACCCCTCACACTTCAGATAGAGCCCTAATATCCAGAATATACAAAGAACTCAAAAAATTAAACAATAAGATAACAAATAATCCAATCAACAAATGGGCCAAGGACCTGAACAGACACTTCTCAGAGGAGGACATACAATCAATCAACAAGTACATGAAAAAATGCTCACCATCTCTAGCAGTCAGAGAAATGCAAATCAAAACCACCCTAAGATACCATCTCACTCCAGTAAGATTGGCAGCCATTATGAAGTCAAACAACAATAAGTGCTGGTGAGGATGTGGGGAAAAGGGTACACTTGTACATTGCTGGTGGGACTGCAAATTGGTGCGGCCAATTTGGAAAGCAGTATGGAGATTCCTGGGAAAGCTGGGAATGGATCCACCATTTGACCCAGCTATCGCCCTTCTTGGACTATTCCCTGAGGATCTTAAAAGAGCGTACTATAGGGATACTACCACATCAGTGATCATAGCAGCATAATTCACAATAACTAGACTGTGAAACCAACCTAGATGGCCTTCAATAGATGAATGGATAAAAAAAATGTGGCATTTATACACAATGGAGTATTACGCAGCACTAAAAAATGACAAAATCATGGAATTTGCAGGGAAATGGATGGCATTAGAGCAGCTTATGCTAAGCAAAGCTAGCCAATCCTTAAAAAACAAATGCCAAATGTCTTCCTTGATATAAAGAGAGCAAGTAAGAACAGAACAGGGAGGAAGAGCATGAGGAAAAGATTAACATTAAACAGAGATGAGTTGAGGGAAAGAAAGGGAGAGAGAAGGGAAATCATATGGAAATGGTAGGAGACTCTCAGTGTTACACAAAATTACATATAAGAGGTTGTGAGGGGAAAGAGGAGGAAACAAGGGAGAGAATTAAACAACAGCAGATGAGGTAGAGGGAGAAGATGGGAGGGGAGGGGAGGGGGATAGTAGGGGATAGGAAAGGTAGTAGAATACAACAGTCACTAATATTCCATTATGGAAAATTGTGAATGTGTAACCAATGTGATTCTGCAATTTGTATTTGGGGTAAAAATGGGAGTTCATAACCCACTTGAGTCAAATGTATGAAAGATGATATGGCATGAGCTTTGTAATGTTTTGAACAACCAATAAATAAATAAATAAATAAATAAAGGGATGGGGATGTGGTTCAGTGGTTAAGTGCCCCTGGGTTCAATCCCTGGTATCAAAGGGTTGGGGAAAGGAACAGAAGTCAATTATGAACTAGAAATATGCATATAAGCATAAAATAAACTCAATAAAGAAATAGCTGAAATGCTAATGGTAATTACCCCTGGGCAGTGAGAATAGGGGTGGGTAATTTCTAGTCTATTCACAATAAATTTATTAAATATTTTGCGATAAAAAATATGTCTTTTTGGATGTTTTCTTCATTTATTGAAAGGAAAAATTGCCTTATATTATTTTGATTAAAATAATGATTTACTACTTTGTACATACTTTTTCTCTCTCTTTGGTAAGGAAGTTAGGGTATTCTCATAGTGAAGCCAGATTTAAAGTTAGGTAGTCAGTGTAGTTAGGTAAATCAGGTCTAATATCGAGTGAAATCTAAAATGGAGGCCATGCTGGGAATGACTCAGGGAAAACTCAGGACAATTCATGAAATGTTAGTGAAGTCCCAAAAAGGCCCTAGGCCCAAGTCCACCTCAAAGAAGTGTTAATGAACAGCCCCCAACAGATTTGGAGATGGCCCATCCCAGAGAAGTGATAAGCCCATCCCAAAAGTCCTTCCTGCCCTTTTGGCCCACCGGTGTCCCACCCCTCGGGCCTTCCAACCTACATTCCATCACCAAACCTATAAAAAGGGGAAACACCGCACTTCCACGGATTCCACATTTTGGGTCCCCTTCTTCCTCCGGGAGAAGTCTTTTCTTCTGTCCTTTAATAAACTTCTAATTTCTACTCTGACCTTGCCTCGGCGTGCTTCTTTGGTGTTATTCTTCAACATTGGGGAAGCAAGGACTCGTCACCAGTCAACAGCGGTAACATATTGGAGGTCCCATACCGAGATTTTTCTACACCGAGGTAAGTGCACGCACCCCATGTCTGTTTGAGGTGCACTTTTCTCTCTCTTTCTTTCTGGAGGTAAGGTGGGCACCCGACGGCTACTTAAACACAATTAGTGCAGCCGCCACTCTTCAAGACTCGGGTGAGAGGTTTCTCGGCCTAGGCAGCTCTCAATCACCTGTTCGGTACAGAGCAGGCATGTTGGGTTCTGCCAAAGCCGTTTCCAACTTTTCTGTCTGGGCCTGGAGAGCAATTGGCATGAGTACACAGTGTCCCTAATCCCGATCTGCCTCGGATGCGTGGAGGTGGAGGAAGGAGTTTGGAACAACTGAGGAATACTGGTCTGGGCTACTCTCAGACGTTTTGTTTCCAAAGGTTCCTTTCTCTTGAGCCCCCTTCCGACAGCCCTCATGGGTATCTAGGGTGATCGGTAGATGAATGGCACTGAGGGAAAGCCCCAATCACATTTGCCTCCGTATGGGCCGTGCAACACTCCCAACCCCGCATCCATTCCTCCTGGATGCTTCCCTTCCTTCACAGGTCAGAAACATTAGCAATTCAGGTTGTAGGACTGAGAAAAAGGCATGGGATAATTAGTAAGATCTGCCCAGGTTCCCTAAGGTGCATAGATAACTTTCAATAGCCTGTTTTACCGCCCAATGTTTAAACTGTGCTGTGTTCCTTAAGCTGCTAAGAGAAGCATTTTTAGAATCAACTCCTCTGGTAATCTGCTAGTCTACAGAGCAAAGACAACAAAGAGCACACGATTCAATGGGTTTTTAGTGGTCGGGAGGAAAGCAGTAAGGCTCTTAAGTCTGAATCCTCCCAGGGTCTCTGGCACAGGGCAAACTGAGACCCTAGCAATTTGCTAAAGGAGACCAGAAACCCCTTGGCAAAGCCAGGTGAGAGACGGGTTTTCTGGACCGTTTAGGAGGCTCAAGTTTAGGGACATCAACAGTTTTCTCCGGCGCGGGCGCCTGAGTTCTGTTTTTTTCTCTTCACTCAGATGGGAGCCTCACTCTCTAATACGTCAGGTACGCCACTTACCTGCGTATTGAAAAATTGGGATAGATTTGACCCTCAGACACTCAAGAAAAAGCGCCTCATTTTCTTGGCCTGGCCTCAATACAAACCTGGCCACCAGAGGAAAATATCTATTTTACAAAAAAGGAAATGGTGTGAGGTGCTGTATGTTCAGATTTTTTTGCTCTAAGGGAAAATCCTAAATTATGCCAACAATGTAAAGTAGACTTAGCTATGATATCTGCCATGAAGAGAAAAAATCTTGGACTCACTGAGGAAAAAGAATCAAGAGAAAAATTTGGGCCGATCGAAGTACATACTCCCTTCCCCCTTCAAGACCTAAGGCAGATAAAAACTGACGCTACTAGGAGATATGCCAAATTGCCTGGGATTGGATCTATCCAAAGGAGCTAATCTTGCAAGTGAAGGGGAAACTGAGGAATTCCCAGCAGCTGCCAAAGCCATTTTTGCTTTGGGGAAATTTCCTCATAATTTCCCTGCACTGTAAGGATTAGTCCACCTAAATGCAGTAAAGTCAGTCACACTGAGACCCTTGATTTTACACCTATAGTTGCCTCTATATGAGAACATCTGGTCCACTCATGGGGAAATCTAAGGTGCCACTGATAAGAGTCATAATTAAATGGAAGTTCAAAACCTGGAGAGATATTTTCTTATCTGGTCTGTTTTAAAGGTTATTATAGATAGTTTCTTTGGGATAATCTAGGCTAAATGTGTGTCTAAAAGATGTTTCATTGTAACATCTGGTATCTAAATGAGTTTGAAGCATTGCATAATCTTGCAGTTAAAAGTTAGGGTTAGGTAATTGTTTAGTTTGTGATTTCAGATAATTCATGCCAGAGAACTTAAATATTTAGGATAGAAAATTAAAAGAACCCTACTTCCAAGTTGGCAAGTAACTCCCAATCATTCAGTTTTATTTTTTCATCAATTTTTGAACTGGGTAGCCTAAGGAGATTTCACTAGGTATACAGTGCATTGATTTGGGCAAGGATAGTAAATAATGATTTGGTATTTGTTTCTCTCAGTGTGTAAGATTTAGGAAAAAAGTGTTGAATTAAAACGTTGGTCTGGCTTATTGAAATGACATTAATTAGCAACAGTCTTGGGAATTTTCAAAGCTTAATTTTAGATATACATGGTAGTGTGTGGATTTTTTCCAGGTGATTTAATGTAACTTAATACTACTTTAGGAACTTCAGAACAAAGAAAGTAGCTTAATGATCCTGAAGAAACTTCTTCTGATGGTGGCTTTTATATTATCAAGAAAGATCCTATTTTCAGTTTTGTGTGAGCAAGTTTTTCTACTGTAGAAAGATATAAAGATGAAATTTTGTAAATTGTATCTTATTTCTACTTCCAAACCTGAAAATTGTGACTTATGGTTAAAATGCCTTAGGCATGAAGTTTCTGCTCAGAATTCCGGTTTTCCAGGTCCTTCCAGACCTCAGCCAGGACTTAAGTTGATATGCAAATAGAAGAAGCCTGGAGTCCGCTCATTAGGAGACAGATCTGAGGCCCAAGAAAAAAAAATGTAAAAGTGTCTTTTACCTGAACTCAAACTAGATTAAACCAAAGAGTAAATTGTATGGCATTTACTAATTACTGGCCGGTCAATTTTTTCTAGGACTTTTGCCTTTTCTTAGATTCTATATATTTTTTTTGAGCTCATGATTTTGTTCCTACAGACAAGTTAATGTTTTTCTGATAAGTTCTATTTTTGATCAACTGGAGTTTTTTTTTTAACATTGTAATGAGATTTCACCTGAGAAATCTGCAAGGCCTTTTGTGTTATGGGTTACACTTGTGTTACGTGTTGTATGTCGGTATGTCTGTATGTGTATGTCCATATATCATGCAGTGATTGACAGACAATTGACAGATGAGGAGCGCTCATAAAAAATTAAAAATGGATCCAAATATCTTTGATTCACATGATTCAAATGGCTCAATTTAAATTGGGTAAACAGATGAAAGTAAAGATGTCTTTAAAATTAAACTTATAAGTTTTTCTAGGTGTTCAAAAAGGCCCTAATAAAATGTTGATGTCTATGAAATAATCTACTTAGATTCAAAAGTTTACAGGTATTGTTTCAAAATGTGAACAGAAGGAGGTTAACAGATAAAAAAGAGAAACTAGAAGGTTCTAGGTATGGATTAATAGAGAGAAAGTGTGTTTCTGGATAAGAGTTTAAGTAAATAAGAGGGTTTAAGTAAGTGATAAAGAAGGCCTGTGTAAGTTTTTGAGCAAGTAATCTTAAAGAAATTAAACAGCTGGTTAAACAAGTGCTGTGTGTTGAGAATTGTGCTATGTTATTTCTTTAAAAGCTAAACTTGGTTAATATAAAAACATCAATGTAATTGGTGCCATTAATGTGTTCATATCTTCCAGATATACAAGTCTGTAAGGTAGAAGCTTTAGAAAGAGCATTATATCAAGCTGGTATTCTAAAAGTGTATGGTAATTTAGGTTTAAAAGAAAAACATGTTGGAAATTTATTTATATCATTTGTGTTCTATAACTGTACTTATTATCAATAAGTTATGTAAAGTTCCATGTTACTTTTTACACTGAGATACAATTTAGATGTATTTTTAAGTTAATGAGAGCCTAATCTATGTAAAGGTTTTATTGCAAAACACAAAAGTACTTTGCTACTTTTCTACAAAAGGTTAAAAGCTTTCAGCCTTTCTTTAATTCATGTTTTAGATGTGATATTATGTTGTATTTGCTCAAGTTCACAACAATTTATGTAGGCTTTGTAGAATGATGTCTAAAAAGCAAAGATCAGCTTCAGAACTATATAATGTATATACTATATAATATACTATATAATGTGGATACTTCACACAGGGTGCTATGGTCTTCTATTCTATCACATCGTCAGGCACATTACATGAGACTGTCCCACACTCTGTGATGCCCAGGCTGATCAGTGGATGGGGGTAAGGTCAGTTTGATCCCTCCATATGAAGTTTATTATTAACCTTTCACCTGATTAACAAGCACTGATATTCATTGCCTAAAGCCTTTATTTCCCTAGCATTGTGAAATGACAGTTTAATAATTCTATTGTTCCTTCTGCATTTATTGGCTGAAACATTTTTATGATGGAAAAAAATTTCTTCATCGATCATTTACTTTGAATTATGGTTGATAAGAAACAACAGGAGAAATGCTTGATTCCCTCCTCTTCTCAAATTTCAGGATAACAACGATCAATGAACATTTTTAGGATTATTCTAATTGCATTTTTCTTGCTTTACTACATCATAATCAAAATCTTTTTCTTTTTTTGCAGTACTAAGAATTGAACTCAGACCCCCTATGCATGCTAGGCTACATCTCCAACCTAACTTTTTACTTTATTTAAAAAATTTAAGACAGCCTATCTCAAAGCTTGAATTTATAATCCTCCTGCCTTGACTTCCCAAGTAGTTGGGATTACAGCTGTGTACCAGCACTCCTGGCTGTTAAGTGATTTTTTTTTAAACAGAGTATCTTAGTCTATTTTCTGTTGCTGTAGCAAAATACTTGGGGCTTGGTGCTTTATAAGGATAGAGAAAATTATTAAGCTCACAGTCCAGAAGGTTTAAAGTCAAGATTAGGCAGCCCCATCTGTTCAGCCTCTGGTCACAACATAGCGAAATTAGCCACATGTAGCTTTATTACAACTCATTGTCATGAGAATTAACTGCATGGACTACATTAATTTCTTCCAAGGGTAAGCTCCCATGACCTAATTACCTCCCACTAGGCTCCACTTTTAATACTGGGGAGCCCAGGGGTGCTTAACCACTGAGCCACATTCCCGGCCCTTTTTAATATTTTACTTAGAGATAGGGGACTGTGAGTTACTTAGGGTCTCACTAAATTGCTGAGGCTGGCTTTGAATTTGTCATCCTCCTGCCTCGGGATTACAAATGTTCACACAGATTTGCCTGGTGAATCTTTACTTCTTCTTCTTCTTTTTTTAATATTTATTTTTTAGGTGTAGATGGACACAACACAATGCCTTTATTTTTAGGTGGTGTTGAGGATCGAACCCGGGTCCCGACTGTGCTAGGCGAGCGCTCTACTGCTGAGCCATAATCCCAGCCCCAGAATCTTTACTTCCTAATGGCTTCACCACCTCTCTTATTGCCACAATGGGGTCCAAGCTACCAGCACATGAACCCTTATATCCAAACCATAGCACAGATAGTGATAGGATGTCTGGGATCGCTTCAGAATAATCCAAGACACATATTAGCACTGAAAATTAAAACATCTTTATATCTCTGAATAGTTTTTTTTAATAATCTGGAAAATTTTTTTATGAAAATTAAAATATTCCCAAGATGAATAAGGAGGATAAATATATTACATCTAATAAAACATACTTATTTAATCATGTATTGATTCCAACTAATTATACACCCACAGCTAACTGTCAGACACACTATTTCTGCAGTTGCCATCTGTTGCCTGCACATGTGAGTTGCCAAATTCCATAAGTGTGTGACTCAGAGTTGCTGGGGAAGGTTTCATTTTGGTTGCCTGATAATGACCCCCATCTCTGCCTTCCAAGAATAGGTGCAGTCACAAAAGGAATCCAGTTTCATCCTCACCAGACCCAGGTCTGCTCTCCTCCTATGCACAGAACTTTAGGCTACCTAACATTCATGAGTAATCCAGTAAGCGTGGTGTGTCACTGGAATTAGGCCTTCCTTTGTGCTATTCACCCCCCACCCACCCACCCACCTGTATTTTATTTATTTATTTATTTATTTATTTATGGTGCTGGTCTAACCCAGGTCCTTACCTAGGCTAAGCTCTTACTTCACCACTGAGCTCCAGCCCTGGTCCGACTTTTTTCTCTTTCTTGTCTCTAGTCTCTCTTGCTCTCTCTGGCACATATACAAATGTGTATTTTATTTCTAAATTAGTTCTTTATTCATTGTTCCCCTATATTTTATTTGAACCCTATGACATTGATGCATACAAAATCTTTTCAAAATTCTAGTAGGGAAAAAGCAACTCACAAATTATTGCAAACTAGAAGAACATTTCAAATCCTGTAATCACAAAGATGACACAACCTGTAAAAAGTGATAAACACGATGTGTCATATAATTAAGGATGAGGAGCTGTGGCTGTGGCTCAGTGGTAGAGCACAGCATGCATGAGGCCCTGGGTTTGATCCTCAGCACCACATAAAAATAAAGAAATGAAATAAAGGCATTCTGTCCAACTACCAAATTTTTTTTTAAATAATAATAATAATTAAGGCTGGGACTCCTAAATTAATGAAGATTATTTAGTTGCCACTTTTTTTTTTTTTTTGATCATAGAACATTTCAAGTAAAAAGGAAATCTTTAATTACAACCTCCTGGGGTGGGTAATCAGCCCCTATTTTACATGTTTGAGGCTCCCTCGCTGTTGTTTGGAATTTGTGGTTTTATCTGAAAGGTCTCTTCCTGTTTCTCCCATTCTGTGAGAGGCGGGTCTTGGTTTCTCCCTACTGAGTAAGCCCCATCAGAACAGAAATTTGTGGAAGTCACTAGATGGAGCTCATCTGGTTCTTCCTGCCCATAGTCTGTATGTTTTGATTGGCTTGTGTGCTCTCTGGATAAAAGAACCCCAGGGAACTCTCATAATAACGCTTCCCACTGTTTTGGCTATTAATAGTGACTCTGCCCCCCACAGTGTCCTTAGCCTGGGCCCTGTTTGAAGCCTGTTTTGTCTTCTCAACCAACAAACCAAATCTGTTTCACTCTCTTCCTGAGATCATCCTCATAAACTAAGCATATTTAAGACCAATGGAAACATTTACCAAATACAAGTTTTTCCTTCACTTATAGATGTGCCACCATGAAAGGGACATTTGTGGGACCTGGAAATACAAGGTAAGCACTGCAAGCCACTGTTGCCATTTTTCTTGTCCCCATCTCGTCCACACAGCATCTCCTGTGTGTGTTCGGGGAGGGACCTGTGGGCAGCAGGTCTTCTAGCATTGTAAACACTTATTCATATCTAGCAGTCCATATTAGACAAAAGGGTTTGCTCTCCTGGTGCTCCTCTCTGAAGTCCTGGGTGTCCAAGGCAAACAGAAGTGTCCACTGAAATGGGTACAATGCAAGAAGTCGTGGGAAGCAAAGTTGGAAGGGTAGAGAGTGAGTAGGAAAGGAAGAGGGGCTTCAAGTTACCCCCTCATGGTGGGTAACTTGAAGCCCCTCTTGGTGGTATAAGCCTGGAGTGAAAATTTACATTTAGGGGGAAAAAAAAAAACATTTGCACCATCATGTAGCCCCTGAGGATCAATGGTTATTGATGGGTGTTCTAGTCAACTTTCCAAGACTATGACAGAATACATGAGGTGATCAACTTATGAAGAGAAAATGTGTATTTTGGCATGCATGCTTCGTTGGCTCCATTGCTTTTCAGCCTGTGATGAGGCAGCACAACACAGTGGGAGAATGTGGTGGAACAAATCTGTTTATATCACAAGCCAGGGAGCAAAGAGAAAGTGAGTAGAGGGTCCCACAGTTTCTTTCAAGGGCACACCCCCAATGACCTAAATTCCTTCCACTAGGCCCCACCTCTTAAAGATTCCACCACTTCCCATTAATGTCAAGCTAAGAACCAAATCTTTAACAAGGGCCTTGGGGGAACATTCCAGATCCAAACCACTGAAGTGGGTAAGAATGAGTTCTGAATGCCCAGCAGGAATACCTGGGCATGATAATATTGTGGGGTGATTGCTATTCTCTTTTCTCCATGGCTCATGCAAATCTACCAGACCCCAGCTACTCCCATCAGAATCAAGTCAGAGAAACTGGTGTTAGTTTAGTGGCTTTATTTATGTGAGCCCCTGTTACATTTTCTAGTTATCTGAAATCCTAAATCACTCAAAATAGACTTCTATTTACATAGGAAAATTAAATAAGGATAAGAATAAGCACATGATTTGCTTCTTGGATTGTGAATAATTGGATCCAGATGGGGTTGAGGGGGCAGCTCTAACGGGGACTAACTTTGGGGCTGGCCTTCCCTTGTGATTTCCTGAGCTGTGTTCTGAGAGAGAAGGTGGCATATTTCTGCTGGTTGACATCGTGGCCTCTGGGTGCAGCACTATGTTCTGCCTGCCTGAGGCCCTCCCCTCTCTAGCCCTGTGCCCTCCTCCTCTCTGATTCTGAGGAATGTGGGCAGGTGAGACCAGGCGAGTTTCCTGGGTGTTGTGACCAATCACTATGGATGTACTCACTCTTCTTGGATAACAGGTGCAGGAGTTTTTGTTTTGTTATTTGGGGCAGGTACCAAGGATTGAACTCAGGGGCATTCAATCACTGAGCCACATCCCCAGCCCTATTTTTTTGTATTTTATTTAGAGACAGGGTCTCACTGAGTTGTTTAGTCCTCACTTTTTGCTGAGGCTGGCTTTGAACTTGCGATTCTCCTGCCTCAGCCTCCGGAGCCGCTGGGATTACAGGTGTGCACCTCCAGGCCCAGCCAGTGAAGGAGTCTTGCCTCAGTTCTTTTAACAGTCAGCTGATGAAAACCGGTTCAAAGAATCCCTTGCCTTCCTCCAGTGTCAGTAAGAATTCCTAGTTGTATCAATTCCATTCAGATTTTGTCAGGATTTTTCCGCAAACGGATGGCAGTGGGAGAATCCTTTTCATCAGCATTATTTTCCTCCAGTGAGGCTTGGCACCTCCAAGAATTTGGGACTGCCTCCAAGAAGTCCCTATTCATCCCCACCACAGATAGACAGACACAGACAGACAGACAGACAGACAGACAGACAGACACACACACACACACACACACACACACACACACACACACACACACACCGTTAGTCACTTGACAATCTTTACCCCTCCTGTCAATCTTTGGCGCTAGGCCAAACTGGTGCACTTCCTCTTAACAACCACGAGGTGGAGCTGCTGAGCTCAAAACCGGAGCCGAAGCCCGGGATTCCCCTGGGCTCTGGGCAGCAGGCTCCTGAGCATATCCTCACTTGGTAGTTAATGCTCCAATTTATTCATCATTTTTTTCCATCAACAAACATTCACTGAGTGCTGCCAGGAACCAAGAAGTGGAAAATTATTAAAACGGACATCGATGGGTATAGTTCTGGACCACTTGACCACCTACCAGCGCTTTCTCCATAGCTGCCGGGCCCCTAGACTGAGCAGGAGAGAGAGCAAAGACTAGGTCTTGAGGGATGGGTGGGACTTGTAGTGAGCTGGAACATGAAGGGTGGGGGCAGGTGGGGGCAGCCAAAGCCAAGGCAAAGGGGTTGGGAGTCGCCTGGAATGAGTTTGTCTGGGCCTGTTTCTTCTCTCTGTAAGGCAAGATTGGTCTTCCTCAGGATCCCCATGCAGCTCTATAAGGGCCTCTGTGGCACAGGTGTGGCCCATGCCACCACCTTCACCAGACTGTAAGCAACAGCCTGGAGCCCACTTCTTCCTGGGTGCCACAAGTTTTTGCCTCCTTCTGGCTGCAAGGTGCAAAGTGAATGCTGGAGACCACGAGATGGACAGACCTGCATTAAAAACCCAGCTCCGCCGGCAGCTGTTTCAGTGACCTTGAACAAGTCACCTCTTGTGAAAGGTGGGATTGATGATACTTGCTTCTATCTGGGAGGATGTATTCTGCAGGGTTTAAGGGCCAGGTGGCCTCAGTACAAGTTCAGCCTTAGCCACTTACTGATCATGTGTTCTCAGGAAATCACTGGATCCCACTGAGTCCATTTCTTCAGCTCTCCTAAGGGATATACCACCTCATGGAATTAATGGAAACTTAAATAAGGTGGCATTTTTAATACAGAACCTAGAGCGTAGTGAAAATTGGTCACCATTACTTTCCCCCTGTAAATTCACACAGCGTTTGCTAATACAGCTTAGCGGTATAACCCTTCTTGTACTGCTTAGGGATGTTATGTTTGTTGGCCCCGTCTCCACAACAAGTTTTTAAACTTCACAAGGTCATGGATCACGTTGCCTAGCACCATGCCCAGCACACAGTAAGCACAGAATAAACAATTCTCTATGCCAAACACAAAGACCAAAATATACAGACCTTTGATCCAGTTAATATTCGAGGAGCTACTATGTTCTTACTTATAAATTCTGGAACTTTTGCTTTGCAGGATTTAAACTTTCTGTACAATGTTCTAGTCATGAGATGCTCCTGGGATTAGAGTGATCCTTTGGGTATCATAATAGCTAATCCTATTGGATGCTTACTATGTGCCAATATATTTTATGAACATAACCTTATTTAATCCTTATTACAGCCCCAAGAGGTGATTTAACATTATTCTCACTTTACAGACAAGGAAACTGAGGCTCAAAGAAGTTGTTAAGTAATTGAGCAGAGGTTCACACAGCCCAGAAGTGGGAGAACTGGGATTTGAGTTCAAGACTTTCTGATATTGGAGTCTTGCCCATGGTCACCTAATCACACTGCCTCCCAAGTACTGCCATATATACAAACACTGAGTGCCTGCCACATAGTAGGTACTCAGTAAAGTTGGCTCTCTTCCTTCAATCAACAGGTGTATCAAGAAGTAAGTCTAGACTGAAGCAGGCACTTAAATGGGTGAATAGGTGGATATAAAACCTTATCCCTACCCTCAGGTACTACACTATCCAGTCGTAAGTTCTAATGTGCTATGGGGAAGCCACTGATGCTTGGGAATTTTCAAGTGAAACATCTGGAAAAAGGTTTTGCTTCAGGCAAGATATGAGAAAGTGTTCAGGCTTTGCTGTTCCTTATCCAAGCAGGCACTGTATTCACTGATGTCATTGCAAGGCACAAAGGTCTGTTTCCAGGAGTGGACATAGAAAGGTATTATGGTTTGGATATAAGATGTCCCGCCAAAGCTCCTGTGTTAATGCTGGAGAATTCAGAGGTGAAATAATTGAATTGTGAGAGCTGAACCTCAGTCAGCTCTGAGTCCATCGTAGTTTGAGTGGACTAACTGGGCGGTAACTGTAGGCAGCTGGGGCAAGCAGCTTTCCTCTATTGCTATCTTTCCACCCTGATGTTCTGCCTCATCTTGGGCCAAGGGCAATGGAATCAGTTGACTGAACCTCTGAAACTGTGAGCCCAGATTAACTTTTGTTCTTCTAAGTTGTTCTGTCAGGCATTTTGGTCAGAGTAATGAAAAACTGACTGACCTAGAGGGCAAGGAGAAGGTATAGGTCCCTGAAGGATTTAGGAACTAACTTGGTAATCTTGAGAGACAGATCTGTGTCCCTGTCCTAACTCTAAAACCCATAGCCTGTGATGTGTATGTGCAGGAGCAGACTCTCAGTCAAGAGCTGGTCTTTGAAATTTCTTCCTTGGGGTAGAGGTTGGGGGGAAACAACATGAGCTTGCCAGGGAGCCTATTTGTGAAACAAAGACGCGGAGCTATTTTGAGCCACCATCCCCAGGAATCATGATAGCCCAACTTGGGTAACTGGAACTAGGTCACCAAGTAATCTCATCAGAGTCGCAAGAAATGCATCTTGGAAGAAGAGAGAGGAGACCTTGCTTTGCCTCTTGTTAATCTACCCACATTACCAGGGAAAACTGAAGACATCAGAGATACAGGTTAGGTGTATATTATGTAATTCATTCAGATTGGCTATAATGTGGACACACACACACACACACACACACACACACACACACACACACACAGTAAAATTACCAAGTCCCCTGGTTCTTGTTTTGGCATTATCATAGCTGCTGATGGTAGTCATGGAAACCAGCAGAGGTGTCAAATCTCAGCTCTCACAGTCAGAGGAGGTCCTGGAGTTATTCTGATCTGAGCTTTTTAAATATAGAAACTGTCTTGAACCTGGATAAACAGGCCTCAAAGTTCTTCCTCAAAGTTTTGCCTGGCTTGGAGATGTTATTTCTGTTTTGTCGTTTCTGGTTAAACAGAAACTAATAATAATGCATCAAGAACTGGTTTTGGTAAAGTCCATACAAGGCCACATTAGCTCTCTTTTCAGTTGCCAGAGGCAGAAACGTAAATCAAAATAGGTTGGATAAGAGAAGAAAAACATAAACGGGAGGGAGATTCATTAGTTTATATAGGTAGAAAGGTCTGGAACTGGTCTGAGAATATTTAGGAGCTCAGCTACAGTTTGGATCTGAAATGTCCCCCCAAAAGCCCATGTGTTGAAGGCTTGGTCCCCAGGGACATGCTATTGGGAACCTTTGAGATGCAGCCAAGTGGGAGGTCTGCAGGTCATTGGGGGTGTGTCCTTGAAAGGAATGGTGGGACCCCACCCCTTCCTCTTCCTGTCTCTTTGACACCGAGCCAGGACCCCTGCCACCACACGGGCTCCCCATGAGGTACTTTGCCTCTGCAGGCCCAAAGCAATGGGCCTAATTGGTCACGGACAGAAAGCTCCCAAACTGTGAGCCAAAATAAACCTTTCCTCTTTTCAAGTTGATTATCTTGGGTATTTGTTAAGTATCAGAAAGCTGATGAACAGATTCAAACATGGCACTAGGGATGTGCCCTGCCTTGCCCCCTCTTATCTTGGTATGCATCACACTCTGAGCTCCTCCTTGGCAAAGTTTGCCACAACACAGTGCTCAAGTCTCGTGGTTTCGTAGTCTTCCAGCTTTGGTTCAGGGTAGAGAGGCTGAATTCAGGATCAAAACATCCCAGGTGGGTTCTAATTGCCTCAGCTTGGAACAGCTGCTTGCACCTGGCCCACCAGGGAATGTGTGAGGGAGGAGGCGGGAGTCCTGAGATGAGATTTGTTGTCCACCCGTAATCACGTGAGTGGACTGGGCAAGGGTTGCTCCTTCATGCTCAAGTCTTCTGCCCAAGGCTCATCCACTTCATCAAAATGTGCTCTCAGGTAGCCAAGTGTTGTAAAGGAACTTAAAAACAAAGGATCTAAGAAACAAATTTTGTCTCAAGTGTATATACAGAAGGTAACTAAATGCATTATTTTTTCCAAGGAGCACATACTTATATGAGTCTGAGTTCAACCAGGACCAAGAAGTCACATAATAATATGAACAAAGTTTAATGTGAAGAATTTATTTTTTTATTTAAAAAAAAATGGGGATGGCAGTGCTAGGGATCAAACCCAAAGCCTTGCACATGTAGGTAAGTGCTCTCGCACTGAGCCATAGCCCAGCCCTGAGGAATCACTGGATACAATAAAGGGTTGCAGTTGGGAGGGACTGACTACTAAGAAAGAGAACTCTAATAGTAATGGAAACAGCAGATGTAAGAACCAGCCTTAGGGCTGAGAGCACCCAAGAAACTGCTGCCCACTCACTCCCACGCAGGGTGGAAAGGTAGAGCTGTACAGATATGATTTACTAAATGGCAAAGTGGTAGTGGCAGAACTTTCTGGAAATGTGCCTCCTGAGGTGCCCAGGATAGTGGTTCATGGGCAGTCTGTTCCACTTTCAGAGGCTCTGCTAGGTAAAACAGCACCAGGGGTGGAGGGGCTTCCAGCTTGAGCAGGGGAGGTGCTGTCTGCTGGGGGCTGCTGGCTGCCATTACTGTAGGCACAGGCTGGTACCAGAGGAACTAGACGGTGAACATACTGCAGCTAGGAAGCAAGCAAACCTCTTTTTCTTCTGTGTGTCTCTCCTCATCCTCTGTTGACAAAATGACAATGCCAGCTAACACAGGAGGAAAAAAAAATAGTCAAAGGATCAGATCCATTTTCATCAGAGTCCAAAAAGGTGAATTTGGAGCTGAGTCCCTAAATTGATAAGCTGAACAATACCTAAGATGGGTACTCTCTGTGGGAGAAATATCCAGATTTAGGTGCCACAACACAGCCAAATGGGTATCCATCATCTATCATGTGTTACGTTTAGATTTGGATATAATGAGAATAAGGAATCTTAGGGTTTTTTTTCTTTTCTTTTCTTTTCTTTTTAAGCAATTGTGTGATATGTTGGGCAGAATTCTACAGCACAAAGATTCCTTTTTAGATACTTTAAGCACTTCATACACCAGGCCTAGTGGTGTGCATCTGTATTCTCTGCTACTTAGGAGGTTGAGGGAGAAGAACTGCTGGGATCCAGATGTTGGAGTCCAGCCTGGGCAACTTAGTGAGTCCCCATCTCAAAACCAATGAAACAAAACAAAAATAATAATAATAAACAAACTCACCGTGGAGGAGAGTTTGCTTCCTCTCTAGTAATGTGTTGGCAAAAACAAATAAGATAATGAAACCCAGGGCTGGCCAGGAGTTAGTTACAGATATTTGCAAACACAGCTTTCAACTTCAGTGCAGAAATTGTGTCTTTATAGAGAAAAATAATAAAATAAGAGCCTTATGATGGCATCCTTTACTCGGTAATCCAAACAACATTGTTCATGAAATTAAGAACTATCTATACAATGATATTTATAGTGGTATTAAAGAGAATTATAGCCAGGCACAGCAGCACACGCCTGTAACTCCAGCTGCTGAGGAGGCTGAGGCAGGAAGATGGTGAGTTCAAAGTCAGCCTCAGCAACTAAGCAACTCAGTGAGACCCTGTCTCTAAATAAAACACAAAATATGGCTGGGGATGTGGCTCAGTGATTGAGTGCCCCTGAGTTCAATCCCCAGTGCCCCCTCTCCCCTCAAAAAAGAGAATTATAGAAAAGGACACCAGCAGTTTCTGGAAGCCCAACACCAAGGTGAGGTACCATAATCTGCACAGATACTACAAGATTATAGGGTAGAAACTGTAATATCTCAGATCCGCACTGCAAGAAAGGAAGACACATAGACAACATGAAAACACAAGGGAGGAAAGTGCCCCAAACAAACCAGGATACTACAATAACAGAACCAGTGGGCCGCACAGTTGATGAAATGTCAGAGAAGGCGTTCAGAATGTTCATAATTAAAATGATCTATGAATTAAAGAATGACATAAATGAGCAAAGACAGGCAAAAATTGATCACTCCAACAAAGAGATAAGACAGCATATACAGATAGCAAAAGACTACTTCAAAAAAGAGATAGATTCTGAAAAAAAAAACAAAAACAGAAATCCTTGTAATAAAGGAAACGATAAACCAAATTTAAAAACTCAACAGAAAGCATCACCAACAGACTAGATCACTTGGAAGACAGAACGTCAGATAATGAAGACAAAGTATACAATCTGGAGAATTATAAAAAGGTAGAAAGCCAAACCATCTAGTGAATACAGAACAGTTATATAAGCAAAGATATATTGACATGATAGTATATTATCCCTTGGTTTAAAATGATAAATGTGGGGCTAGAGGTGAAGTTTAGTGGTAGAACACTGGCCAAGCATAGGCCTTTGCACCTGAAAAAATAAGTAAAATAAAATAATAAATATGGCAGCTCTATGGAAACAGAAACATGAAAATAGATTAGGAAAAATGAAGAAAACAAAACAGAAAAGTGTTTACATACCATGATTATTACTATGGGCAAGATGCTTTATACATAAGGCAAATGAATATACTAAAACCCACCCAATTATATACTTTAAATTGGTGGATTTTATGGCATATGAATTTATATTTCAAATCTTTAAAAAAGACTAATGAATCTGTAGAAATATAGAAATATCATTTAAGTATTCCTTCAGAGTTGTTGAAACCTGAATAAATTTTTAAAAAGTTTGATTCTGTAGTCTCTTCCCTACTTTACTGAGTAGGTCAAAGATGTTCTCACTGCACAGCACTCAGTGAGGTCACTCTCAGTTTATAAGGGGCCTTCCAATCCCATAGGGCGAGAAGCCAGGCTGTGAACACCAAGCCCAGATCCTTGCTGGTGGGAAGAGTTCAGAGGCACTCGGATGGGCAATGGTGCTTTGACCTCTACGGGTTCATTTCACTCATGATCTGCCCATCAGGTGTAGTGAGAAGCCTGGAATTCACACATGTGCAGAGTTTTTACCCCAATGCTAAGTTAACTCAGCAATCAGAGCTTCCACCCAACCCAGGATGGCCATACTCTCCAGGGCACACCCTGTACTTGGGCACACAGGGGTAGGTCTATAATACAGATTTTTTTTTTCTGGATGTCCTTTGGAGACTGGGACACCTTTTGTTGGAAAGTACCATTCTCCAAAGTGCTCCTGGTCAGGGAGCAGGGGGCGGGGAAAACGGTGGTGATGTAGGAGTTGGGGGACACAATCGAACTGCCAAAGTCAAATTTCAGGGTTTCTACCTCCCTCAAAATATCCATTTTCTTTCTTCTGGAATGCTGGCCCCATTAGTAGGGTAACCATACAACCAAGTTTGTCTGAGACACTCCATTTTACACCTACTGTCCTTGCATAATTATAATAGAGTCCTTAGTGACTCTCCAAAGCTCTTGGTTGTAAGATAAAGGTCATCTGACCCTTTGGTGGTAACTGTGTCTCATGTTAAGCCTGCCCTCTAGTGGTGAGAAAGGCTCATTACCCTTCTCCCTGCCTTGGTCCTGGAGGAGGTGGCTCTGGGGACCCCAAGCTTGAAGGGGTAATATGAGAGGTATGAGAGGGAGGAGATAAGGTGCTGCCTTGGGATATGGAGCTGGAGCCTACTTCCAAGCAAAGTCTCTTGTCTTAGAGTCCCTGAATCCCTAGGGGGCCTGTCAGGATTATTAATAAACATCCACAGGGAAGGAAGAGAGCTAGTTACAAAAACAAAACAAACTACTTCCCAGCCCTCCACAAGTTTCTAATTTAGTTGAGACCTAGAAACATCAATGACGGTGAAACATAGTGTGTACCTAGTCATGTAGGCATTTATTTACTGAACCATTAATTCATTCAAGTAACATGCATTATAATATCTCAGGCTCGTGCTGGGGATAGACAGGCCAGTACCACATACAGGATGGTACATGATAAACCAGAGTCACGTGGTTGGCTCATTCCAACTGTGTTAATCAGTTTTCCATTACTATAACAAATACTTGAGATAAATCCACTTGAAAAGGGAAAAGGTTCATTTTGGCCCACAGATTTGGAGTTTTCAATCCTGTTGTTTGGGCCTCTAGTGGCACAGTACTTCCTGGTGTGAGCCTGTGGAGAAGGAGGCCTGTTCGCCTCAAGACAGCCAGGAAGCAAAGAGAGGGGAAGAAGAGGGAATCTTGTCCTATTATTCCCTTCAAGGGAAGGCCCTCAATAACCTGCTTATCTCTCATTAAGCATTGAAGGTTCCACCACCTCTGGATAGCACCAGGCTGTGGACTGAGTCTTTAATGTGGGCCTTTGGGGGACATTTCAGATCCAAACACAAGCAAGGTCTAATTCCAAACTTGCCTTGAAAGCTCTCTTCATTATTTTTATTTTTTTGAGAATTTTAATTTTATTTTTTAGTTATCGTCGGACACAACATCTTTATTTGTATGTGGTATTGAGGATTGAACCCAGGCCGCATGCATGCCAGGCGTGCACTACCGCTTGAGCCACATCCCCAGCCCTCTTCATTATTTTTAAATAAGAGTAAATAGCACTTGCCTCAAGGTACTGACCAGCGCACTAGGGAGGGTTGAGTCCTTGTTATTTTGCACTGAAAGAGGCAGCTCTGGGAGAAGTGGTGTGGGAGTGAGAAGAAGGGACAGAGCTGGACGGGGAGCTCATGTTACGAAGAAAGACTGCCTTGTGAAGTTCTTAAGGGGGACTTACCTTCTTAGGGCTCTCTGGGTGTCCAGCATGCCAAATATACGGTAATAATATCTGAGGAGCAAATGAAAGAATATCCCCACAATGACAAAAAGATTAAACACTACTCATGCCAACTGTGAAACTTAGGAGGAGGGGTCTGGGAAAGGTGTCCCAAACCAGGTATGAAGACATTCTGAGGTCTCTCCTGGGCATTTATTCCTCCCAGAGAAGATCAATGACCCTGCCCACAAAGGACGGTGTTGGAAACTGGTGGCCACTGTCAGTAGGGGCCAAGGCCATGTTTGAGTTCCAATTCTGCACTCCTGGCATGGGAAGCAGTCAGTGTCTCTGTGCTGGGCTAGACAGAGTCTCTCTAGAGGTCCAACTTAAGAAGGCAGAACTTAATGAGAAATAATGCCTCATGAATAAAAAGACCTACTCTTAAGTGGTTCAGATGGAACTACAAGAATCTTTGCCCAACTTTAAATGCTGATTAATGAGTTCCCTGGGCTGGCCAGTAAGTGGATATTCAAAGACCAAAGCTACTCCCATGGGGGTGACCTTTCTCCAGGGGATAGGCTCGGGTTATACATTTACATGATGGTGCCTACTGGCTTTTGAAGGGGTCACTGTTTGAGAGTTCCTTGAAGTCCTCTGGGCCAGGTCTTATCTGCTCCCCATGTTCCACCTACTTCTTTTCCCAGTGACCTGTTAGGCCTTGCACTAGATGGAGATCTAATCACTCAGCATGACCTCAGGCATCATCTGACTTCTTCCAGGAAGACCTCTCCTCATTGCCAAGATCAAAGCCTCTTCCTCCTCCTCCTCCTCTGGGAAGCATGATCCATTTCTGCTCCATTTTGACCCCCTCCCTTCACCTCAAGCCCTTCCCACACTCCTTCTCTCACCCCCAACTCCAGTTAACCTTGTGATTCCTACCAGTCATCATCCCCTTTCTTTTTCCTTTTTTTTTTTTTTAAAGAGTATCTTGCTTATTGGGAAAATTTGAAAAATACAAAAAAAATATAAAAAGGAAAAAAAATCTAAAGTTCCACTACTGTGAGACAAACACTGTTAACAATCACTGAGCTACATCCCCAGACCTTTTAATTTTTCATTTTGAGAAAAAGTCTTGCTAAGTTGCTGAGGCTGGCCTCAAACTTGCTTGAAGCAACTTGTCCAGGATCACACAGCAGGCACAGAATGGAGTGAGCCCTTGAGCTCCATCCTTGTGATGACAGCCCATGATTTATGACATCATCGTTACCGGGCAAGCTTACATGCCATATCTAAAAGCTCCCTCATCTAAGGTGGGATTTTTTGACATTTATAAGGTTCTGTTCTGCCCACATCAATTAGCATAAATCTTTCCATATAATTGGGAAGCTAATATTGTTTAATATTGTTTGAATGGATTAAAAAATGAATATTGAATGAATAGAAGAGACAAAGTGATCATAATAGGCTACTTCTTTCTGTACTAAGATATTATCTCCAGAAAATCCAGTTATCCTGTTATCTCTAGAAAATCCCCCTTTCCCTTGAGGATGTGAATATACATTATTGTGAACATGGTATAAATGCATGTGTGTGCATGAACATGCTTTGACTATTCTGGCCAATGTTAAGGTTACTTGGATTAAGCAGAGTGTATACAATAATATCCATGTTACTGGATTTAGGAAGACAGAATTATTTTATTTTTTAAATTTTATGTTAGGTGCAGGGGACTGAACCCAGGGCCTAATGTATGCTAAGCACATTGAGTTACACTCCCAGTCGTGGCAGTATGATTTTAAAAGGTTACTAATTGGCTTCTTATTTAGCAGTTGAAATTCTGTAACTCTATGATTTTCCTTTGATTTAACCTTATCTTATGTAGTTGCGTGTTGGGAGTGGTGATTTGAATCACAGTCTTTGAACTGTCCTGCCACAGAGCACACCTGAGCTGGGAACTCCTGATGTAAAGGCATAGTTGAGACTGCCCAGTTACTATGGTGATACCCTGTTCCAAGGAGATTCCATGCTTGCCACAGGACTATCAGTCTTGACACTGAGTTAAGACCCCAGCTGCAGGGGGTAAAGAATTATGAGCGCCGAGTTGATAATTATAATTGGGCTGCCCAGAATTCTGTCCTTCACCCTGTATACTCTGAAGAAACTTTCTCACAAAAAAAATTTTGACATGTGGGCTGGGGATGTGACTCAAGCGGTAGTGCACTCATCTGGCATGCGCGAGGTGCTGGGTTCGATCCTCAGCACCACATAAAAATAAGATAAAGATGTTGTGTCCACCGAAAACTAAAAAAAATAAAAATAAATAAATATTAAAAACTCTCTTTTAAAAAAAAACTTTGATGTTAAAACCTACATAATAAATGTGTCAAAAACTTATGCAATAAATATATTGAGCTGGCTCTGGGTCATTCATCCCTCATCAGAGGATGGAGAACCACTGGGCCCCAGCTTTTCTCTGTGTCTGTTTGTCTTTTCTCCATCCCCCATCACCCCTCACTGGTATTCCGAATTAATGGCTGTGCAGGTTGCAGCATTTGAACGTTGAATTTGGTCTTTTATAATTACATGGGGATGGATGTGTGCTAAAGGATACTAAATGCCTGGGGTTTAGTAAACCTTGGGATATTAAGATCTTGATGTAGGTTGGGACCCTGGAGGACTTCCAGCCCTTCTGACCTTAGGGTTCTTGAATTCACCTCTTCACCCATCCCTCATCTTTCCAATAATCAGGTTTTCTTTGAACATCTCTTCTTTGAAGGTCACCTCATCTTCAGAGGATGCCTATTCCACTTCAGGCTGCTTTGCCTAGCTGGTAGAAAGCTATGTAGATTAACCAAAATAATTGTCCAAGTTCTGAAGGCAGCTCTGCAAGTCTGACATGACTACCCCCAGAGAACTGGCGCAATTTCAGCGCAGCTGGGGAGCAGCCCCTGAGCTGGAGTTGAGTGTGCAGGATGTTGCTAAAGTATACCGTTAGTATCAATACCCTTGAAAAGGGGGACAGAAGCAGGGCTGAGCAAAGGAAAAGATGAACTGCAGTGCAGACCCCAGGACAGCTTCAGCCAATCCACAGAGATCTTAGGGCATGAAAGCTCTTCAGAGGTGTCCTGATCTGGGCTCAGATGGCTAGGTCTTTGTGCCCTGCATTGACTCCTCATTGGGTGTGGGCTACTCTGAGAGTGTATGGCCTTGGAGAGACAGCAATTCCCAAAACCTCTATCCGGAAGACAGTGCAGCTCTTTGGAGTCTCTTATTTGGGGGAAAACAATGCAAGCTTTCCATAGAGCTTATTTATGAAGCAAACTCAAGAACAACCTTGGGGGACTATCTCCAGGAATCATCGCAGGAAAATGGTTACAGACCTAGGTCACCAGTTACCCTCACCAAACCAGGAATTGTGAGTGTTGACAGCTATATTCACCAAACCATCCTGGTTCTATTCATCTTTAATTAATGCAATCTAAGTCATTTCATTAGCATATGGAATCACATGTTAATTTTGGCTTGTGATGACTGTCCACTACATCCCTTAATTCTTTTTCACATATGCAGAAACTTTTTTTCAAGTTCTCCAGAGAAGAAGTGGCCCAGATTTTGCTTGGATAGAATTCCATGCTAGCTTAGGATAAAAATTAAATTTTTTTTTGTCACCTATATATGATTCTGCCTTGGACCTCATCAAGTTCCTCCAAAATAAAATAATAAAGATTATTATTTAGCTAATTTCTTGGAGCTTCTGAAGGGGAAGCTGCACTAGATTTCCCTTTACACAGATTCTCTGCCCACCCCCTCCCCTCAACACACACACACTCTGGCCCCCCAGGCAAAGGTGAAATGAATTCCACTCACTGAATGGGATTAGGAGCAATTTTCTTTTATGTGCTATGCTAGGCATTTCATGAATAACTGAATTAAAAAGAAATATTGCTTTCAAGTTGCTCCTGTGATATTTGAGACATTTATTAGTGCTGAACTGCCTGATGGGCCCTCCATCAACCTGGCTTTATGGGAACAGAATCTGAAAGACAATATTTCTGCAGTAGTAGGATTGGAGCCAAGCCAAGTGCTCCCAAACAGCATCCATCCAATGGGCTGGAAGAAAACAAGAGGAATAAGATATGCTGAGTGTGGGGCCCAGAGTGCAGACCATGCAGGGAAGCAAAGTCCAGAGAATCTGGGCCCTTTGGATAGAGCGCTTATAGCCACATCAGGAGCAGGGGAGGAGAGTTCCCACCGGCCTCTCTCTTCTAACTTGCACTTTGTTTTTGAGTTTCACATAAGAATCTTTTTTAAAAACCTTAATTGAAGTTAAATCCTAAAGATTGGAAAACTATGCCTCATTCTACCCTTTTCTTTCTTTTCTCCTTCCTTCTCTAAATAATAAGAACATAGCAACAAAGACCCAGACACCCAGCTTTCCATGCAGACTTACCTGCACACTATAGGATGAGGGTAAAGATTTGATGTTGATTTTTGTTGTTGTTATTTTGTCCACAACCCTGATTAGTGGAGAAAGAGAAGGTGCCAGGCTCTGATTTGTAGAGAAGTGGGGGGTGGGGGTGGGCGGGGAAGGTAACTGCACTGCAAGCCCTGATTGGTGGACAGAAGAGGTCAGGTTCTGATGCACAGGGAGTTTCCCTGATGCAAATCAGGTTCATTTCTGCAATTCAGTCAAATAATTCTTGTTGCCTCTTCCAAGCCTCTTTAGTCGCCGACTTTCTTCCGGGTCTGATCATGTTTACCCTTTAAGCTGTCTGAGTGCCAGTCCCTCTCTACCCAGAGGGTTCTTGCTGAACCTCACCTATGAAGATTCTTGGAGTTGAGGGCTTGGAAATGTAAGGCTGTCTGGCTCTGGGACATGGGAACTTTTTGGAGAGGGATCCATGTGGCCCTCAGTGATCAGCTGGAGCCTGCCCCATGTAACTCAACGAACACAGAAAAGATGACATGCATTAAAAGTCATGTCTAATTATGTTGACAACTTATTAGGAAATATGGAAAATAATGCTCATTTATCAATATCTGCAGATTTAAGGAATGTTGTTGAAGAAGACTAAAGATCCACTCTCCAATGCCTGCCTTCCAATTGGTTTAAATATCTGTTAGAAAGTCTCTGTGCTCTTTCCAGCCCCAGATTCCAGTCCCCTCTCTCTAGCAGTCCTCAGACTTGTGTACCACTGCCGCAGTCTGGCTGGGCACGATTCAGGAGCCACTTGTCAAAAGAAACAAACTTTATTTTTAGAACTACACATGCCAAACAAAACAGCTCCTCAGGAAAAACCCTCGGAGCCCAACTGCCACCACTGGCTTCCCCCAAGCCTCTCCCTCCAAACTACAAGCCTCTCCACCTCCCACAATCCTCCTGCTCTTGAGGCCGATTGGCTGGGTCGTGTGGGCAGAGCCAAAAAAGTCGCCCAATGAGCATCACCGCAGAGGAGCCAATCAACTAGATGTTGCTGGGGCCGCTGTGAGTCAATCATCAGCTGGCAGTATAAAAGGGCGAGGAAACAGCTCAATGAGCATCTCCAATGAGCATCACCACAGAGAAGCCAATCAGCTAGATGTTGCTGGGGCCGCTGTGAGCCAATCATCAGTTTGCTGGCAGCTGGAAGTTTGCTGGGGCCCCTTCAGCTGTGGCTCTCAACATACAACAAGAGCCATGGTCTCAGAAAAGCATCCCAAACTGAGGTTGCTCTCTTGTTGAGGTCATCTGAGGCCCTGACTTGTCTACTTGTCCTTATTGGATTAAAAAAGATTCAGTTTTACCATAGAAGAACTGAAAATACTGTTGGAAAAAAACAGCACCATTAGAAAAAGGACTTGGACTAGTTAAGGAGGAAACATGAAGGGCATCTATCTCATAAGTAGCTGCAGAAACTCCAGTGGCTGCTGGATGCACATTTACTCATGCAGCTGAGACAATCAGCACATGAGGTAACAGAAGGGCTGCTTGAAGGGTTCCCCTGGTTATCTGCCTCTTGGCAGCTGGGGAAGGGAAGTGCAGGCCCTGGAAAAAGGTCTGTTGAAGAAGGTAGGGCCCATCTCCCCCAAGATCCTGTCCTCTCCCAGGTCTCTGTTTTGGAATTTTTGTTCTTTTCTTTTCAATGTTTTCTACTTACATCATCATCATTATTATTATTATTATTATTATTATTATTATTATTATTATTGGATTGAACCCAGTGGTTCTCTACCACTGAGGGATATCCCTGACCTTTTTAAACATTTTTTAAAAATTTAAAATAGGGTCTGCTAAATTGCACAGACTGGCTTTGAATTTGTGATCTTCCTGCCTAAGACTCCCCAGTCAGTAGGATTATAAGCATGTGCCACCATGCCTGGCTCAATGTTAGTTGTTATTTCAATTATTGATTCTTTAAGTGTTTATGCCCTGCCAGACTTGTAACTAGCAAAAAAAAAAAAAAAAAAAAAAGAAAGAAAGAAAAGAAAAGAAAAGAAAAAGAAAGAAAGAAAGAAAGAAAAGAAAAGAAAAATACACAATATACTCATAAGGTTTCTAAACTTCTGTTGTCTTTCCTTGCTTTTTCCTCTATATTTACTTACTTGCTTTTTCTCTTCTGACAAACCCAGAATACTTTGAGGACATGCAGGCAGACGTGACACAGGCTGTGTCCTCCATTAAAACCTGCTTTGCCTTTACACAGTGGCCAGAGAGCTCCAGGGGAGGGACTTCAGGTGACGCAGCACATTCTGCAGCAGGAGCCCTGCATCATGCCCTCCAATGGCCTGTTCCCCCTTTCCATCCCTTTCTGCCCTTTTAATAGTTCATCACTCTTTGCTGAAGGGAAGAGACCAGATGGGGTTTGGCTATGGCTAAGACTAATGCACTCCTATTTATGAGTAATGATTTTTAATACAAAATGGGATTTGTTGCCCTGAAGACAAGGTCAGACCAGGAAGTCCAGCACTTTCATCAAGAGCTTATCTCATCCTGTGAAAATAAAAAAAGCAGAGGGACTCAGTCGATGTCCCAAACAGTGAGGACAGAAAGCTATGCCCAGGAATACAGTGAACTGAAAAGTCATCTTTATCCACCTAGAGTGATTGCATGTTGGCTGGCCGGGTGCAGTCAGCAATCTCATATCTGGAACAAGTCCTGAATCAAAACAAGATGACGTAAGAGTTAAAACAAAATAGGCACCACAGGCCATTTCTCATATTTGTGTTTTTAGTTAGTGCTATCTGAAAACCAGGAGCCAATCTCACCATTTTGTGAATTTTGAGCAGTGGTTGTGATGGGTACTAGAGGCCAAATGGCATGCAGAATCACATCTGAAAAATTTTTTAAAAATATTGAGTACTCAGTTATTTGCATTATACTCTAGGCTGTGATTAAATTTTCATTTTTGCAAAAGATTAAAAACAGTTTACATTCTACGGAGCTTTGAGTACCACAAATAGCAACCTGTTCTGACACCATCTTGCCCTTTGGCAGACTTACTGTTCTCCCAGCTGGGTGGATGCCATGTCTTCTATGCAAACCAAGACGGTGGCATGCTTGGGGAATCGAGATAGAGGAGCTGGAAGCTGCTTCCCAGAGCTACAACTGATCCCCTCTGCTTCTCTGGCCTTGATGATCCTTGCTTCTCTGGTTTTCAATGTCTGCATGGCACTGATAGGATTCCCCAGATTAAGCAAACAAAAAAAAATCAGGATGCCCAGCTATATTTCAATTTCATGTAAACATCAAGTACTCTTTTGTGTAAGTATAGCCCGTGCAGCACCTGGGCATCTGTGTTTTCTCTGGCAGCCTCCTAGAGTGTGTACATCTTCTTCCCGGGATCCCCTCCCCAAAACTCACAAAGTAGCGATGACACACAGATATGAAGTAGCTGCCTCTATTGTCTTTTTCCATAGGTAAGACCCAGTGACCAAAGAGCAGGAAGAGAATGCATTCCAATCTTCTTTTCTTTCCTGCTGGGAATGGAATCCAGGGCCTTGGGCATGAGAAATGCAAGTTCTAACACTGAGCTACACTCCCAACCTCTTGTGGGTATTTTCAGTTACTCCATTAGAAGTGGTATGTCTTAAAGCAAGGCATGAAGCAACTCAGTGAGACCCTTTCTCTAAATAAAAACATACAAAAAAGTAAGGCTGGAGTCGTGGTTCAGTGGCTGAGTGCCCCTGAGTTCAATTCTCAGTACTAAAAAAAAAAAAAAAAAAAAAAAAAAAAAAAAAAAAGTGATCTTTCCTATCTGTTACTTTTCTGATTTTAAGTAAGTCACTGAAACTAATTGAGTCTCAGCTTTACTTCTGCCACAACAGGGCAAATCAGATAGTGTTTACCTTCAAATAACATTATTTTAAAGGACTAGGTAATATTTAGCACAAGATCTGTGGTGCAGATTTTTTCAATTTACAGGTTATAGACTCTTTCTCCCATTACCTTGTGAACGGAGCACACATAATAAAAAGCACTCTCCCAGCGCCAGGCCTTCTGGAACTGCAATATTGTTTGGGTTAGGTCTTGGTGACTCTCAAGAGTAAGACTCTGGCTTTCTGCTCTAGTGGTTCTGCTGTTTCTGGACTCTTTCACCTTCTGCTTTCCCTGATACCTGCTAGGGTTTCTGTTCCTTCCTATTAACAGGGCTGCATGCAGATTCTGTGCCCCAAATTCAAATTAGCTGAGAAATGACCTGCTTGGGCAGATACGATCTGCAAAAACTCCTGATTCTATGTTGTTCTGGAGATATGAACTCCCCAGAGAACTCATTCTCATCTGGTCACTATTCTCCCTTACATTCAAATTTCAAGGAGTGCATCAGACTAAGGCATGCATCCCTGACCTAACCACCTGCAGCCAGAATTGCATGATAGTATCACACCAAGCACTGCATTTTTTTGATTAATTTTAATTTTTTGTTTTTAGTTATACAGACAGTAGAATGTATTTTCGTAGAATATACATACATAAAGTATAACTTCTTCTATTTAGGTTCCCAGTCTTGTGGTTGTACATGATGTGGAGTTACCCTAGTTGTGTATACAAACACAAGGCTAGGAAAGTTTTGTCTAGTTAATTCTATAATCTTTTCCTATTCCCCTCCCCACTGCCTTCCCTTCATTTCCCTTTGTCTAGTCTAATGGATTTCTACTATTCCCCTCCCCGATCTCTCTTGTTTTAGATTAGCATCCACAAATCAGACCATTCGGCCTTTGGTGTTTGGGGATTGGCTTATTTCACTTAGCATGATATTTTCCAGTTGCATCCACTTACTGGCCCATAATTTCATTCTTATTTATGGCTGAGTAATATTCCATTATATATAACCACAGTTTCTTTATCTAGGTATCCATTGAAGGGCACCTAGTTTGTTTTCGTAGCTTGGCTATTCAAATTAGCTGAGAGATGACCTGCTATTGTGAGTTGAGCTGCTATAAGTATGGTTGTGGCTGTGTCACTGTAGTATGCTGTTTTTAAGTCCTTTGTGTATAGACTGAGGAGTGAGCTAACTAGATCCAATGGTGTTTCCATTCCAAGTTTTCTAAGGAATCTCCATACTACTTTCCATAGTGGTTGCACCAACTTGCAGTTCCACCAACAATGAATGCTACATTCTTGCCACCATTTATTGTTACTTGTATTCTTTATAACTTCCATTCTGACTGGAGTCAGATGGAATCTTGGTGTAGTTTTTTTTTTAATCTGTTTAATTTTTTTGAGAGAGGAAGAGAGAGAGAGAGAGAGAGAGAGAGAGAGAGAGAGAGAGAGAGAGAGAGAGAGAATTTTAATATTTATTTTTTAATTCTCGGCAGACACAACATCTTTGTTGGTATGTGGTGCTGAGGATCGAATCCGGGCAGCATGCATGCCAGGCGAGCACGCTACCGCTTGAGCCACATCCCCAGCCCCTCAGTGTAGTTTTAATTTGCATCTCTCTAATTGTTAGAGATGTTGAAATTTTTTCATATATTTTTTGACCATTCGTATTTCTTCTGTGAAGTGTTTGTTCAGTTTCTTAGTCCATCTATTGATTGGGTTATTTCATTCTATAGGATCTCTGTACACGTTCTTGTTTTCTTTGCTGGGAAGAAGCTTTTCAGTTTGATACCATCTGATTTATTGATTCTTGATTTTATTTCTTGTGCTTTAGGAATCTTGATGAGGAATTCGGTTCCCAAGCCGACATGTTGGAGAGTTGGTCCTACTTTTTTTTCTAGTAAGTACAGGTTCTCTGGTCTAATGCCTAAGTCTTAGAGTTTTGTGCAGGGCTAGCATCACATCTCATGGAGAGGGAACCATCCATGACAGGCTTTTCCTTAGAAGGGGGACTGTGGACCTGTTGGGTGCCTCAAAGTCTATGGATCTATCAGTAGATGCCATCTCTTACCTCCACTTACAGCTTCAAAGAATTCCCATCCAATCAATCCAACTTCACCCACCAAAACCACGAATCCAAGTTGTCTTTTCTAAATGAGAGAAAGAAAAATACTTCTGGGGCTGGGGATGTGGCTCAAGCGGTAGCGCACTCGTCTGGCATGCGTGCGGCGCCCGGGTTCGATCCTCAGCACCACATACCAACAAAGATGTTGTGTCCGCCGAGAACTAAAAAATAAATATTAAAAAAAAAGAAAAAGAAAAATACTTCTGGATATTCAAAAAATTAAGAAGGACCACATGGCGGGATGCGGTTGCACGCCTGTAATCCCAGCAATTGGGGAGGCACGGAGGATGGTGAGTTCAAAGCCAGCCTCAGCAATTTAGTGAGGCCCTAAACAACTCAGTGAGATCCTGTCTCTATATAAAATACAAAAAAAAGGGGGGGGGGCTGGGGATGCTGGATGGTTAGTGGCCCTGAGTTCAATCCTTGGTACCAAAAAAAAAGGGGCCAGGCCAGGCCAGGCATGACGGCAAATGCTTATAATTCCATAGTCCCAGTGAGTCAGGAAACTGAGGCAGGGGGATCAAAAGTTCAAGGACAGCTTGGACAATTTAGGGAGACCCTAACTCAAAGTGAAACTCTAACAGATGGCTGAAGATATAGCTCAGTTATAGAGAGCTTTGAAGGAAAAAAAAAAAAAGAGGCTTTTAAAGTTTGAATTTTTCTTAAAAATTGTATAAATCAGGAAACTGAAGATGAGGTTAAACAGCTAGTTCATATTATCTCATTCATCATAAAGATTCCAACTCAAGGGACTTCTTCCCTTTGTTACCTCTTAACTACCACTACTTTATTCCTATCCCAGCAATTTAGGGTTTTACTCAAGAAAAATAAAGAAGAAAGAAAGAAAGAGGATTGTCTACTTTTACAGACACATTTGGACCAAGTTCCCATCCAGATCCAAAGCTTAGACAAAGGTTTTCTTCTTTGTTTGGCTTATACAGTCTTGTCTACCTCAAGTCTTACACTTGGAAAATAAGAAGCAGCCATTTATAGGCTGTTGCCATTCTGATGAATGATGTAAGCCACTTCTGTTCCCTAAGTGCACATCTCCTTCCTGACCTTTGATCCGAGGCAATTAAGAATAGCAATAAAATCATGAAACCTCACTTTTGATCAATGCCTTCTGACCAGAGGAGATCAGATTGTCCTTACAGAATACCTATAATTAGATTGGGTTTGAAATTTAGACTGCTGCATCAAGCAGAATAAAAGCACAGTTTTAAATCACCAACTCAACATTGAAAGGAACTAGAGGAATCTCAAAGCAGTGAACAGAATTAGGAATGAAATCAAGGCATTTTGAACTAGCAAGTTTATTGCAACACAGTATTAGCAATGAGTTGAGTGGTTAGTGCTTGTATAAATGAGGGCTGATGCTTGGAGGTCACCAAAAAAGATTTATCCCCCCTCCATTAAGCAACAATAGTGAAAGGGAATAAGATGTTCTGAATGACAGTAGGGGTGACCTTGTCCCTCCTATTACCTTGAGATGTGATGCTACAAACTGGGCATATTTTTTTTTGACAATTAAACTTTATTGAGGTATAATTTCTGTACATAACTGCTTCCATTTAACATGTTCAATTCAATGCGTTTTGAAAGATGTATGTGTCTATGAAATTCACAGCACAACCAAGATATAGACTGTCATTAGTATCAAAAGTTGCCACGTGCCCATTGTGGTCTTTCTCCCACCAACCTCATCCCTCAGGGAACCAGTGTTTTTCCTCTGTCACTATGAATAAATTTGCATTTTCTAAATATATAAATGGAAAAATGTGGTGTGTGTAGTCTTTTGTTTCTGCCTTGTTTCACCTGGAGGACTTACCTTTTGAGATTCTTTGACTTCACATGTGTATCCGTTAATTTATTTATTTAGAATCACATATTTCTCTTGTATTGCTGATGATCATTGGAGTGTTTCCAGGTTTGGGTTATCATGGAAAAAACTGCTATGGACATTTGGGTGGGCATTTTTTTTGTGGACACGTTTCCATCTCTCTGAGGTTAAGAACCTTGGTGTAGAATTGCTGTGTCATGGAGTAGATGGTATATTTAACTTCAGAAGAAACTGCCGAACTGTTTTCCGAAGTGGTTGTACCATTTCATAGTCCCACTAGTTGTATCTGAGAATTTGTTCCACATTCTCATCCATACTTGGTAGCTTGGGTGTGTGTTAAAATACATGTAATATAACATTTGCCATTTAAACCATTTGTAAGTGTACGATTCAGCGGCATTAAGAAATTCAACACTGTGCAACCATCCCCAATATAAATTTCTAAAACTTTTTCACCACCCCAAGCAAAAACACTGCGATAATTAAGCAATAACTCCCCACTTTACCTTTCCCTAGATGCTAGAGCCTCTAATTTACTTTGTCTCTTTGAGTTTGCTTGTTATAGATATTTCATAAAAGTGAAATCATACAATATTGTTCTTTTGTGCCTAACTTATTTCACTCAGCATAAATTTCTACCACTGAGCTACATCCTGAGCCTTTTTTATTTTTTACTTTGAGACAGGGTCTTGCTAAGTTACTCAGGTTGCCCTTGTATTTGCCATTCTCCTGCCTCAGCCTCCCCAACCAGCTGGGATTATAGGTGTGTGCCACCATACTTGGTTTATTGTGGTTTTGATTTCCCTGATGACCAATGGGTGATGTTCAACATTTTTTTTTCATTTGTTTACTCTCTATTTTTATATATTTGGAGAAAGGCATAATTCAGTATTTTCTCTATTTAATTTTTTAAAAAAATTATATTACACATTCTAGATATAAAACCCTTACTAGATATAATGATTTACAAATGCTTTTCCCCATTCTTTGGGTTGTCTTTGAATTTTCTTAAAAATATCCTTCGATGTAATATATATATTTTATTGGGCATTGAATCCAGGAGCACTTAACCACTGAGCTATATCTCTAGCTCTTTTTGTTTTATTTTGAGACAGGGTTTTGCTAAATTGCTGAACTTGAATTCTGCGTCTCAGCCTCCTGAGCCCCTGGGATTATAGGTGTGCATCACTGTGCCTGGTAATAAAATATTTTTGATGACATCCAGCTTATCTTTTGTTTGTGCTTTTTGTGTCATATCTAAGAATCCATTGCCAAATCCATGGTTATAGAGATTTACCCCTGTGTTTTCTTCAGAGTTTCAACTCATATTTAAGTTGTTCATCCATTTGGAGTTCATTTTTGCAAATGGTGGGAAGCAGTGGTCCTACTTCACTCGTTTGCATGTGGAAATCCAGTTGTCCCAGCACAAGCTAGAGAGGAGAGTATTCTTTCCCCATTGAGTGGACCTGACACCGTTGTCAAAAGTAAATTGGGCAGGGCTAGGATATAGTTCAGCTGGTAGAGTGCTTGCCTTGCATGCACAAGGTCCTGGGTAGAGTCCCCAAAACCCCCCCTATACACAGACACACATACACACACACACACAAATAAGCAAAGAAATATGGGTTTGTTTCTGGACTCTAGATTCTATTCTAATGATTTGTCTATTTGTATGCCAATATCACACTGACCTGATTACTGTAGTATTGTTAAGTTGGTAAGCGTAGGTTGTCCAATAGGTTAGGTTCTTTTTCAAGATTGTTTTGGTGACTTTTGGTTTTCCTTTCAATGTCATATATATTTAAAATAAATAAATAAATAAATAAATAAATAAATAAATAAATAAATAAATAAATCTGGTTGTAGATGGACACAATACCTTTATTTTATTTATTTTTATGGATGCTGAGGATTGAACCCAGTGCCTCACATGTGCTAGGCAAGTGCTTTACCACTGAGCCCCAGCCCCAGCCCCGCCATATAATTTTAATAAATAATTTTTGCTTTCCTGCTCCCGACTCTCTCAGAAGAGTTGTTGGAGTTTTGAGCAAGATTGCATTGAATCTGTAGATTGCTTTGGATAGTACTGACATTTAATAACATTGTCTTCTGAGACACGAATGTGGGATAGGTTTTCATTTATTTAGGTTTTAATTTCTTTAGCAATGTTTTGTAGTTTTCAGCATATAAGTCTTTTAACCCCTCGGCTAAATTTTCCTGTAGATATTCTATTCTTTTTGAAGCTACTGGAAAGGGAATTGCCACCTTAATTTCCTTTTTGTATTGTTAACTGCTGATGTATAAAAAAAGCTGATTTTTATATGTTGGACTTGCACCCTGGGACTTTGATGAATTTGTTTACTAGCTATAGAAAAGCTTTCTTGTAAATTCTTTGGGGTTTTCTCTATATATAGCAACTTGTCTGTGGAGTTTTGATTCTTCCTTTCCAAAATGGTAAAAATGAGCATCCTTGTCTTCTTCCTGATCTAAGGAGGGAAACTTTCAGCCTTTTACCATTATGATGTTAACTAATTTTTTTCACAAATGCTCTTTATCATGTTGAAGAAGTACCCTTCTAGTCCTGGTTTAATCATGAAAAAATGTCTTTTATACATCCCAAGAGATAATTATGTATTTGTTTCTTTCCTTTGGAGTATTGGGGTTAAAGTTCAGTGGCAGAGTGCCACAGAGCTACATCCCTAGCCCTATTTATTTATTTATTTTTTAAAGAGAGAGTGAGAGTGAGAGAGAGAGAATTTTTTTTTTTAATATTTATTTTTTAGTTCTCGGCGGACACAACATCTTTGTTGGTATATGGTGCTGAGGATCAAACCTGGGTCGCACGCATGCCAGATGAGCGAGCTACTGCTTGAGCCACATCCCCAGCCCCGCCCTATTTATTTTTTGAGACAGGGTCTCGCTAAGTTGTTTAGGGCCTTGTTAAGTAACTGAGGCTGGCCTCAAACTTGTGATTCTTCTATCTTAGCTTCCTGAGTTGCTAGGATTACAGATGTGCACCATTGTGCCTGACAAATTATGCATTTTTTCCTGTCAATGTTGTGTTAATTTTCTTATTCTGAACTCCCCTTGCATTCCTGGAGGTAGTGGTCAGTCTTTTAGTCATTCTAATGAGGGTGTAGTAGTAGCATTCATTTTCCCAGTGACTACAATACTCACCATCTTTTCATGTGCTTACTGGCAATTCCTATATCTCTTTTGGGAGGGTGTTCAGAGTTTTCAAGGTGTCATAACACTGAGTTGTATGGATCTCCATATACTCTGGATACAAGGTCTTTACAACATAAATGTACTCTGAATACTTCCTCCCACTCGTTGGTTTGCCTTTTCATTTTCCTAAGTGTGTTGTTTGAAAGGCACATTTTAAAGTCCAGTTTATCAATTGTTTCCTTTTATGGTTTGTGTGTCTTGTATTCTAAGATTTTTTTTTAACTAAAGGTTACAAGCATTTTTTCCTCTTATAGCTGTTTTATAGTTTTAGCTTTTAGATTTAGATCCATTTATTTTATTTTATTTTTATTTTTTTACTTTTTTAAAGACAGAGTGAGAGAGAGGGGGAGAGATAGAGAGACAGAGAATTTTAGTATTTATTTTTTAGTTCTCGGCGGACACATCTTTTGTTTGTATGTGGTGCTGAGGATCGAACTCGGGCCGCATACATGCCAGGTGAGCATGCTACCGCTTGAGCCACATCCCCAGCCCAGGATCCATTTTTTTAAAATTAATGTTCCTCTGTCTTGTGAAGGAGAAGTCTATGTTCATTTGTTTCCCAAATAGATATGCAGTTTTTCTAGCATGCAGCATTCTGCAGCCCCTTTGAATTCGCTTTTTAAATAATTATGTCATTTGTAAAAAGTTTTATTTTTTCTTTCTAATTGGGATGCTTTTTCTTTTTCTTGCTATAGATTCCCCAGTACAATGTTGAATAGAAGTGGTCTTTGCTTTGTTCCTGATCTTAGAAGAGAACCATTTGGTCTTTCTCCATCAAATATCTAATATTAATCGTTGATTTTTCATAAATGTCCTTATTTATTAAGCTGTGGGAATTAACTTCTAGTTTCAGATTTTCATATGAATGATGTATAATTAATGCATACTCATCAACATGATCATATGGATTTTCTTTTTATTTGGTTAAAATGATGAATTACATTGAGTTAATTTTGAATATTAAACTCATGGTATTTCTGGCATAAATCGAATTGATCATGATAGTCCATGGTCCTTTTATATGTTCTATAAAACTGACCTACTATTTTGTTAAAGAATTTGTTTCTAAGTTCTTCAATGAAATTGGTCTTAGTTTTCTTACTGTCATTGTCTCGTCTTGGTATTAGAATAAAATTGGTTTCATAAAATGAATTAACAAGTACTCTCTCTTTCTAAAAGAGTATTTGGTAGGATAGATATCAGGTCTTACTTAAATGATTGACAGCACTTACTGTGAAGCCATCTGGGACTAGAGTTTTCTTTGTGTGAAAGTTTTCAATTCAGGGAAATTAAGACTTTAAATTTCAAAGAAGGCTTATGGAGATGATTTCCACTGCTGGAAAACCTTCCAGCTATTAATGCCAGAAGTGCTAACTACAAGTGAAAAGTAATAATTACTAGGTCACAATTACCAGGTCTTTGGCTGAGAGAAATCAAGATTCCTATCAAACTGCTGTGCAGGTGGCCTAGATAAAATCTGACTTTTATTCCTAATAGTACATGACACATGATGATAGGAAAGAATGAGCTCCACCCCTAGGAGTAGCATGTTCTCCAGTTTCTTCTTTTTTATTCCCTTTTCGAAAACACATTTCCCTTACCAGATGCTAAATCTTTAGGCTGGTACTATTTCTAATTTCTGGAGCCCCCACATGCTCTGTGCCAGGAACACTGCAGACATCCAAATGTCTGTCAAAGTATATGTAGTGACAAATACTGAAGCTCATGGCTCTGCACTGATCGGAGGGAGTTTGGGAGTAACTCTTCCTTGACCAGAGAGAAGAGATGATCGTAGGTCTTACCATTTCTCTCAGCAGCCTAAACTCAAGGAAATTTAAGTAGTACTGGAATTCCATAAGGAAATTTTAAACACGAGGCTCAAAAATGCTTATCTTTGAGGTTGTTGAGATAGAAGATGACACTAGAATTTGTGCCATAAATCCTGGACTCATTCTTATTTCTTTTTTTAAAAAATCAGTTTTAGTTGTAGATGGACACAATACCTTTACTCATTTATTTTTATGTGGTGCTGAGGATCAAACCCAGTGCTGCACACGTATGAGGCAAGAGCTCTGCCACTGAGCCACAACCCCAGCCTCTATTCCTAATTCTTTTTTGAAGGTGAAGGAAACATGACAGAATATTAAGTATAATGGTTTTAGGAGTTATAAGACCTAGACTTGAGGATATGTGTTTACTAATCTAAGCATTAAATGAATAAATGTTAAAATGCTACGAATAATGCATAAAGTAGTACACAAGAGTCAGTTAATATTAACTGAGCCCAAAGAAATGAACAGAGTTACACAGGTCACATCAGCACCAAAGTTAAAAATTCATCTCCATTTGTATTTGGAGTACATGCCACAAGTCTAGACTAACTTCAGCCAAATGGGCTAACAACTGAGGGATTTCTTTGTTTTTACCCATCTTCCCTCTTTTTCTCCTCAACTCTTACCCCTTTTTTCATACTGGCTGTTCCCCTCACCCCATATTCTCCTATCATTCCAGCAAGACCAAACTTGGATCTGTCCTTACAAAATAAGGAAGGCCCACCTTCAAATTTCAAATCTTCTCCACATTTAAGATACAAATTCACAGCTTGATGAAGTAAACCTCCCAGAGGATTTTGATTTTCAAATCTGAGAGACTGTATTTTTAGAGTGGATTTCAGCTACTGTGTCAGGCAGATGGGGGAGGCGTTTTAGAAGCAGAGGAACCTTTACTTAGGGGGTGATTACACTTCCCCAAATATCGGTGGGTCAGACTAATTCCTGAAATTACTTTTTTTGCTTTAAAGCAGTTTTTCTGAACATTCAAGGATTCAAAGAAATTCTCTGAGACACTTCATTGGTGTAGATTTTAAATTACAAGCCCGATGTGATACCCTCAAATACAGTTCTTAAGGAAGATTAGTTACAAACAGTTATCAGTACTTTCAAATGAGAGGAAAAATTACATTTCAGTAAAACTGGATAAACTTTTTACGCATGATATAACAATCCTTTCATCACTGGATGGAATTACTCCAATTCATGCAATAATTTACTATTACATTTTTTAAAGTTTTCCTAATTTTTTCTAAGTGAGATTTCATGCCTATTTTAAGTCAAGATATTGATATGCTCCTGAGCTCACCTCACCACCTCTGGGCAGTGGTGAAGATATCCTTGGTTTCTCAAGACATGACTGGGAGCCCTGACTAACAAGGTATTATCTCAACTTTTTCATTATAATGTGAAGGTTCCTAGGAAATCCCAGGTTTCAAAAAAGTGGCCTAGGTTGCAAACTTAACATCAGAGATTATATAGGACTCTCATGGTGACCTAAAAAGGTAAACAGGAGGGAAATTTTGAATTCTTTTGATATAAAATTGGCTAAAATAAGGATCACAAAATTCCTGCAACTAGAAATTATGAGGGTAGCACAGAAAAGGTTGGTCTATGACAAGGAGGCTCCATACAGTAGATCTTGTGAGCGGCTTTTATAGAACCACTTAAGATAGTACCGTGGACAGATTACATGTTTTATATACAATTTGAATACAAAGTCTTAAAATTTATATTACATCATTAAAATAATCTTCTAATAAAATCAGCCTTAAGTATAAGGAATCTAAATTTCAGTATCTTGTTCACTTCTAAATAAATATCTTTGATCTATAACCATTCGAAATATTACAGTTTATAGTGACATGATAAAGACAAGCCAGACAGTATTACAAGTAAAAACAAAACATCAGTTTAAAAATAAACAAGCCCCAAAACACACTGAGGTGAAATTATAGAAAAATCAAAACACTAGTACATAATAATTAAGTATTTAGCATTGGGATAACCAAATGCATGCTTAGCAACACACTTTCAACTTATAAAAAGCCCTTTAAATTCATATAATCTAAATAAATAAGCAAAAACACAAAGGAAAGTACTGTACCAGCCAGTAACAACTAGAAAGCAATTTTTCTCCCTTTTTCTTTCAAATGATCCTAAGAGGAAAAACAGAAAATAATAATCACTTGCTAAAAAACTATAATTCATGTTTTTTGTTTTTTAAATGCTGCCTGCGATATAAAAAGTCAAAGCAAGGCTTCCTAAATGTTAGGCCACCTAACTGACAGATTTAAATAAAAATCATACTTTTGCCTATTTAAGGTATGATTGAATTTTCACTTAATGACCCCATAATAGAGTCTAAATCAAGCCCATGATATGAATGCATATTAAAACACCTGAATGCATGATCTGTTAATACTGAATTATATATGGTGATTTAATTTCACTCGCCAAGGGACTGGCTTACTTTATATGACCAGAATTAAGACATCTGTAGTAGGGATTTTATATTTATGTCCATATTCTGGTTTTTAGATTCTCAGAACATAATAGATGCTCAGTATGTGTTTGCTGAATCATGTTGATTTCAGCGTTCACCACTTCAGGAAGCACTGAGTCCGTGATCAAACTGTTCCTGAGACTCAGGGGGAACTGTTTAATTTTGCCTTCAGGCCTGTGATTAATTTCTGGCTAGTCAATCAATTTAATTGCCACAGATCTGTCACAGTTTCTCATTTCAGGGCCACCATTTCTACAATTCATCTATTCTACAGCTAAGCCTTCTTCAAATATTTGTGCCTGCACATCATAGTCAAGTTAAAAGAATAAAGATAATCTCTGTTACTCTATGTTGGATATTTGCTTATGAGAACTGCTTGAGATACACGCGTGCGCGCGCGCACACACACACACACACACACACAGCCATTTCAAAAATGGATAGCAGAATCTGGAAATAATGCAAAAGGCCTAAATTACATAGCTCCCAAGGGTAACTAAAAAATGACATTGGAACCATAAGGAACTCTGATTATAAACAAACTTATTGCATGATGGCTAGAAGCAATGCCTGTAGACCAACAAATCTAAACCAGAGGTGTCCTTTAACCATTAGCTTGACAGGAGCTAGAAACAGTGTGGTTATAAGACTGCCCAGCATAATCTGCTCAGTGTTCCTCATTGCTCTAAGAAGCAGTGAAGAGATGGATACCTCTCCAAAGATCATTTCTTCATCCATGATGGTTACATCAATATCACCTCATTATGTAGATATTCTAACAGATGTCCTCTGGATTGCCTTTTAAGTTGCTGTTTTGGGTATTCTTGGGTCCTCATTGGGGGTTAGGGGGAATGTTTCAGAACTCTGAAATAAAAGCTGTTTAGAAAGTTTCACATCTTTCATTCTCACTGCCAATGTGACTGTCCCCCTTGAGTGTTGCTAGGAGAGGTAGATCCAGTGTTTCAGTTCTGCCATTCCCTGGAGTAACTTGGTGTAATAGAAGTCCATGTTGTCTGCAAAGTCTGTACAAACAGGTGACTCCATGTCGCCAAAAGTGCAGTATAACGCAGTTCCTCCAACACTAAGGAAAACTGTTGCTATGCACAGCAAGATCAGTAAAATACAAGAGCCACCTCCAACTTCATCTGCAAACATGAGAAGAGAGTGAGGTTAAATTGTCATCAATGGAAATCTTAGCATCTGCTGTCTCTCCCCTGATTAAGATAATAGGATGTTTCGTAGTTAAACTCTAGAATCAGGGCTTTTAGACAGAAAACACATGCATCTACAAACCCCACAAAGGCCTACCTATTAGTTACTACAAAGATTCATATTTGTGGAGCTTGTGAATGCTGAAATTAAAACCAGCTCATTTGTACAATGAACATAACTTCCATCAAAAAGACGAAAAATGGCAATATTCCTCAGATGGTGTAATGATGTTATTTTAGAATACACACTTTGGCTTTAATTACAATGTCTTTGAAGTTTATGTCATGGGACCACCTTGAATGAAAGTCAATTTTATGTAACACAATGAAAATGTCTTTGGGTGGGATCCCCTTTGCATTCTAGTCATACTCATTTTTGTTCTTATTTAGTGGGACAGAGAAGTTCTAAAAATTGTTATAATTTCTTCTTATTTTGCTTAACAATTTTGGCAGTCTTGTTTCTAATAAAAATGTCCACATTGGTCTTTATATATTGGGGAAAATAACTATTCTTTGGTTGAAAAATCCTAATGATCTTTATAATTAAAGAAAACTAAAAATATTTTGGGAAGACTAAACAATTTTAAATCTTCAGCACAATGAAGGTGAATATAAACTTTTTTGGGAGGTAAAGTGGCAGTATCTATTAAAATTTAAAACTAATTTATGTTCTAGCCTAGACATGTCTAAGAGTGACACAAGGTTAACTGAATGCAATGCTGAGACCCCTGGGAAAAACCAGGACTGTCTCGGGCCAACTGTGATATATGATCTCAACATTTAGTCCAACAAATCCACTTTTAGGAATTAGCTCACAGATGAGCCTAATATGTAACAACATATGTACAAATTTGTTCACTGTAACAGAATCTGCTTAGCAGAATGATGCAAATAACCTGGTTAATCATGTTACATGGGATAGAATAATTATGAGATATTTATATAATGGAATATTGTACAATTATTAAGCAGAATGAAGTAAATTTAGGAAATGTTCTTTCACAGAAAGATATTCAAGATTCATTGGGCTGGGGTTGTGCCTCAGTGGTAGAATACTTGCCTAGCATGTGTGAGACACTGGGTTTAATTCTTAGCACCACATATAAATAAATAAATAAATAAATAAATAAATAAATAAATAAATAAATAAATAAAATAAAGGTCTACTGACAACTAAAAAAAATATTTTAAAAAAAGATGGTTAAATTTTAAAAAGAAGTTACCTAGCAGGATATATAGAACTCATATAGACACATGTACACACACATATGCACATATACACACAGAATATGACTTGAAAGAATGATAAGAAATTCCAAGCAGCACTTAGGGAAAAGGGTAAGAAGGTTGTGGGACTCATACTTTTTACTTCATTACTGTCTGAATTCATGATTAGCATATATTATTTCTTGAAAAATAAATTTTATAAAACCTAATTGATACAAAATACCCTTTATATGAAAGATTTTACAGTAATATATGAATATATTCTTCTTATAAAAATTTGAACATAAAGTATCTAAGTCTAAGGATCTGTCCCTTTTTCTCCTACAATCATATTCTCTTCCCTTCTCAGAGTTACACACTGTTAAATATGGTATGCACCTTTCTAAATGAGATATATCTAATTTTAGAACTTTTATACAGATAGTATATGTAATCATATGGTTCTTTGATTTGCATTTTTAATTAATTTATTTTTTGGGGGGTACCAAGAATTGAACTCAGTGGCACTCAACCACTGAGCCACATGCCCAGCCCTATTTCGTATTTTATTTAGAGACAGGGTCTGAGTTGCTCAGTGCCTCACCATTGCTAAGGCTGGCTTTGAACTTGCAATCCTCCTGCCTCAGCATCCTAAGTTGTTGGGATTACAGGCATGTGCTATCATGTCCAGCTTGCATTTAAAAATAGTTCATTTTTTGTTACTTTTTCTTGGCAGTGCTGGGAATGGAACCCAGGGCCTTGTGCATACTAGGAAAGTGCTCTACCACTGAGAAACACTTGCAGCTCAATACAAATTTTAAAAAAGTAGAATTATATCATTGACATTGTGTTTTTTAAGTTTTGGTCAGTTCAAGCTTTCTCTTTCTTTCTTTTTAAAATATAATTCCCTTTCATGCGCTTATTTAATGCGTATGCATCTTTCCATATTTATCTTCATTATCATTTATAGTCAGCCCTCCATATCTGTGGGTCCTGCATCTGTGGATTCACTAACCACAGATGGCAAATATCCCAGGGTGTTGGGGACCAGTTTGTATTGAGTATACAGACTTTTTTTCTCATCATTATTCCTTAAATTATACTGTATGTCAACTATTTACAATGCATTACATATTATAAGTAATAGGGATGAGTGAAAGTATACAGGAGGGTAAGCATAGGTCATATAGAAATACTATGCCATTTACATAAGGGATTTGAACATCGACAGATTTTGTTCAGGGATCCTGGAACCAGATGATTGCATTCATATACAGTACAAATATCTGAGCAGTTTAAATGTTTAAAAATACTTCTTCTGTTTGTTTTATCTATATGTACTAAAACAGTTTAGAGCCATGCTTTATAATGTGAAAGTCATGAGCTGCACGTGGCTGTTGAGAACTTGACATGTGGCTGGTCTGAACAAATATGCTATCAAGTGCAAAAAATGCATACCAGATTGGGAAAATTCAGTGTGAAAAAAAAGAGGTGAAAACCCATTTTTTTCAGATTGCTCACATGTTGAAATAAATATAAGCTTTTTTTTCCAGTGGAAATGGGGATTGAACCCAGTAATGCTCCACCACTAAGTTGTCCTCTGCAATCCTTTTAATTTTAAATATTGAGACATGATCTCATTAAGTTGTTAAGGCTGGCTTTAAACTTGTGATCTTCCTATCTCAGCCTCCCCAGTAGCTGGGATTATAGGTATGTGCCACCAGGCTTGGCTACAATTGATTACTATTTAAACATTAAAATTTAAACATAGCTATTATAAAATTTAAAATCACATGAGTCTCACATTATATTTCTAGTGAATAGAGATGATTTAGTGGATTTAGTGGAAGAAGTGATTCAGCAGAATAACTTCCTTTCAGGAAGCTTTGGCAGAAGGTGAGGCTTATTCCTAAGCACTATGTAAGCTACACAGCTTTGGAATAAATCATTACCAGCATCAAACATTTACACAAAACTTTCATAACTGTCAAAATGACTTCATATTCATTGTCAGATGTTTTTTGGTTCTCATAAAGGCAGAGATGCAAATGCTATTCTTTTTATCTTTAAAGATGATGAATCTGAGTCTCCCAAAGTTAAATGACTTGGTCTGGCTATTAAGTGAAATAGGAACTGAGATCTACAAATCCAGGTTCCTCCTACTAAGCAGATTTAGTATAAATTAGTACAAACAGGACCAAGCATTTTACATGGAGAAGATCTTGACAGTGAAAAGCAAGGTGCAAGTGAGGGGTTAGAAAAAATTATTTCAAGGCCCCTACAAGCTTTATAGTTGTTAAGAGTTTAAAGGTTCTTGGCCATTTTTCCACTCTTATTTATCTGTGTTTCAGGTAAGCCTATTTGAAACCTCAAAAGGTAGCACTGTTTGCTAGGGCAACCACCTTAAGCATAAGCCCAGGAGGGAAAAAAATCAAACCATAGTAACAGTGTTAAATTGTTGCTCTTGGGAGACACTATTTTCTACAAAGTGAAGAAGGAATTGCTGAAAAGAACATACTCCTGATTCATAAATATTTTTCACAATTAAGGAGGAATATTAATTGGCTATTGAATATTAATTGGCAAGCTTGTTTTGTAAAAAAAAATGCTAAAGAAAGAAATTGAAATGAAGTCTCAACATGGTGGATTATCTATGGAACAGGGAAACCATGAATTGAACTTAACTTGCTCACTTATTTGAGCAAAATGCTTCAAAATAATTTATGATGATGGTTTGAATGTATATTTTATACTTTTCCTTCTTAGCAGATAAAGCAACTAAGTTCATATATTCTTTTACCTATTCTGTCAGCAAACATCACATCATATAGTAACTGATTCTTCCAGCAAACACTGACTGTTAACAGCATTAGAAAAGTGCTCAGCAAGGGCTGGGGGTGTAGCTCAGTGGTAGAGTGCTTGCCTAGCACATGTGAGGCATTGGGTTTGATCCTTAGCACCACATATAAGTAAACAAAATAAAAGTATTATGTCTATCTACAACTAAAAATATTAAAAAGAAAAGGGCTCAGCAGTTTACCTGGATCCAAGTTATCATCTATTTCTTGGAATCTCACTCTTCTCTTAGATGATTTCTGCTGCATTTGGGAAGGATGATCTCCTACAGTATCATTCCTTTTCTTTAATATAGAGACCAACCCTTCAGCAGGAACAACCTGCCAGAGATCAAAGAATGATTTGTTATATTAAGGTGGGATATGTCAACAATATTTTACATGTTGTAAAAAGGCTAATTCAATTCAACATATATTTGAATTTTTATTCAGGTATATCCAATTCTTATGGGAAAAAAATCATAATCAACATATAACAGAAAAAAATTTTCAATTCCATGCAGGTAGCTGACAAACACATAAGTCCAAACCCCTGACTCCTCTTCCTGACCTGGGACTGACTCCAGGAACCAGCAGGAGACCTCAAGAACTCCATTAACTACCTTGCTTTGAGGTTTAACTTCCCCTTAAGTTATCTGTACATGATCACTTACAGCCCTGGTTGCTTAATGCTGGTTTTGCTTTATACTGAATGCTTAAACTCCATCACAGCTCTTTTCATTCATCAGTAATTTTTAAGAAATAAACACATGAGACTTAGAAAGTATCCAACATCAAGCTTTTAACATCAAATGAGATTTATCTTCAATTCCTCTGAGAAAGTATTCATTTACTAAATAAAGCTCTATATTCAAAACATATTAGGGACATCTCTAGAACTTCCCTCAGAGCCAGTCTACCATAGATATATTATTTCATATACAGAGGTCGGCAAACTATGGCCAGCAGGCCAGAGAATCATTGTGTATTTTCATAAATAAATTTAACTGGAATCCAGTCCAGCCCCTCATCTACATATTGCCCATGGCTGTTCTGGGGATATAATGGCAGAAAGGTAGTTACATCAGACCATTAAGTCTAAAATATTTACAATTTGACCCTTCATGGGAAAAGTATCCCAACACCTCTTCAGGTCCCCACCACTACCCTTTTCTATGTTGCCTTCTAGTTTTCACCTGGGCTACCTCTCTCCTGCTTATGTTCTATTTCTTATTTAAAAACAAAAACAAAAACCCTTGCCATTTAGGAACTAAAAACTCCAAGATGTAGTGAGAGAGAAGAGGATCAGTAGGAAAGGCCAGGCTGGGAGGCAGAAGGCCTTCACATGGGCTCCTAGGCAGCAGACTCATCCACAGAAGTTGACTTGTGAGTTACCTGCTTGTTCTGAGCTACAGGTGATGACATAGGTGGCCATTGTGGGCCTAACACTGTGGATGTCAGCAACTTGCTGGTATCAGATCACTGAAAGCTGAGGATTGCCTGTCATGTCATTTATCTGATCAATGCCATAAAACGCTTAATATGATTTCCAGCTCTAGCCAGCAATCTCTGATAATGTGCTATGCATAAACATTAATGATTGTATTAGGTCTTTTTATAACTCAGGGCCTTTAGGGGTAAATAACTCCAGATAGTCTTCTACAGGCTTTTCTGAACATGGATCTACGGAAACCATAATGTCAAAAAAAAAACAATATTCAGCAATTTATTCTTTTTATAGGAGATATATATTTCATTTGTCTTGTTCTGAGAAACCTAAAATACTTTAGTGACATTAGGAATAGTCTTTAAAATCTTTCTTTATAGGGCTGAGGACGTAGCTAGCTCTAGCATGTGAAAGGCCTGGGGTTCCATCTCCCTCTCCCTGACACGCACAAAGTCTCCAATCTTTCTTTACAAAGAAACAATATCAAAGAGCTCCTTCAGGGCTGGGGATGTGGCTCAAGCGGTATCGCGCTCCCCTGGCATGTGTGTGGCCTGGGTTCGATCCTCAGCACCACAAACAAACAAAGATGTTGTGTCCACCGAAAACTTAAAAAAATAAATAAATATTTAAAAATATTTAAAAATTCTCTCTCTCTCTCTTTAAAAAAAAGAGCTTCATAAATAAAGAAAAATTATTTTATAAGCATCGTGCTAAAACTGAAAGGGAAGAAATTCTGAAGAGAAATCTTTCTAAAGAGCAAGGGATGGAAAATAGAAATTAATTTAAATTAATACATTGGTACTAAAGATGCATCATTGAAGTTGGGCATGGTGGTACATGTCCATAATGCCAGCAACTTGGGAAACAAAGGCAGGAGAATCCCACATTTAAGGCCAGCCTTGGCAACTTAGCAAGACCCTGTCTCAAAAAAAAAAAAAAAATTAAAAGGACTGGGCATGTAACTCAGTGGTAAAGAGCCCCTGGGTTGAATCCCCAGTATGGAAAAAAAAAAAAAAAGAGAGGACTCACAGAGTCATTCAATACCTACTTTCCCATAAAATAAATATGTACATTTACCAAAAGTGAATTTACCTACTGTGGGAGTTTTTGTTTTGTTGTGCTTTTTTTTTTCCCCTTCACATTTTTAAATGTGAAGGGAAACTATGATGCATTATAGTTGTATATATTGATGGAATTTGTTTGTTGTGCTTTTGAAATAGGGGTCTTTGCTACATTACCTGAACTAATCTTCAATTTCTGGGCTCAAGTGATCCTCTTGCCTCAATTTCTTGTGTGGCTAGAACTACAATCACCTACTGTACCATGCAACAGAACTGTTTTTTGTTTTGAGTAGTACTGGGGACTGAATCTAGGCTTCATCCATGCTAAGCAATGGCTTGACCATTCCCTCCATTCTGGGAGCTTTTAAGGTACTCTTAAATTTTGAAAAAAATTTTTTTCAGATTAAAAATAGTTCTAAGGTGTGGTATTACTTTAATTTTATCTTTCTGATATGAATTTTGAATCCATAAAAGCAAGAAATAAGCACAAACAATATTGTAAGTATGAATAAATGGATATTGACAGACTAAGAAAAGCTCTTAAAGTCCTCTGGAAAAGCACAGAATGTACCACCTGGACCCAGAGCTGGCCTGATGCAGCAGCTGCTCAGTCCCTACCTTAGCTCTGCTCAACTTGTGGGGTGTTTTGCTATGGAAGCCATACTCTTAACACACACAAGCCTGATCAGGCAATCCCACCTTATTCACTATATGGGCAGCAATGAACTTGGGCAACTTTTTTTAAAGAGGAAAGAGGCAGAGTATGAGAAATTACAGTTGTGAGTTGTGTGGAATGAATCAACATTTTGTTTTGACTTGTCCTTCCCTTCATCCCTTAATTCTTCGTTAAAAATCTAACCACATATTTTCTTTTTTAAAAAACCCTATAAAAATCTTTTGTTTCAGGAGGGCCTGTCCCAGCTGTCCTAAGTGAAGAAGGGTGCTCTTTTCAGGGATATTCTCTAGGGTGTTTTCTTTCCCCCCTAACTGTTTTCTGGTCTTATAGATGAAGAACAAAGGAGGATGGGACCCACTTGAGGCAAAAAGATGTCCACCAACCTGGAAACTCTTAGAAATCTGGAGGTATGACAGGATTTGTCCTTTTTCATTTTTGCAAGAGCCTGAGACAGAGATCTTAGACCTACCATCATACAAAATTCCTATTTGCTCCATTGGGACAGAGCAAGAAACTCCTTTGGTGGGCTTGCCTTATTTCCATGGTCAAAAGGCAAGTAAGCCCAAACAGGGTCATGGTCTTGGCTTACGGTGTCACTAAAGTATGCCAAGGTTTTCTAAAGAAAATAAAATATTGATATAGGACGCACTGCAATGTGTCTCCTCCAAATTATTCCTGAAAAAAACATTTTTAAACCAGGCTTGGTGGTACATGTCTATAATCCCACCTATTCAGGAGACTGAGGCAGGAGCATTGCAAATTTGAGGACAGCCTGGGCAACTTAATGAGAACTTGCCTCAAAATAAAATTTAAAAAATATTTTGTTTTCTTTTGCTGTTGTTACTATAATGTCAATATTAAAAGATAAAATAGATTGATTTTTGTAGGGCTGGGGATTGAACCCACCACTTTATGCATGCTGAGACAGATGAAGAATCTTAAAAAGCTCAAAAACAGCTTTAAAACTAAATTTAATTTCTCATTTCAATTAGCAAACTGTTTCCTACCCAAACAAAATATGCTAAACCCTTCTATTGAGAACAAAAAGGATGTCTGTGCCATAATTAATGTAATTGTTACTGGTGGAACTTTATGAATAAATGCAGAGCTTTAAAAAAATCCATCTGGCTGAGTCCTCTATATTTGCAAATAAACTTGCCCTCAAAAATCAATGACCACCTTACGCAGCATTTTCAGAATGAACTGGTTATAAAAACAAAATTATTTCGCAACTCTACTGGAATAGTAATTCCTAATAGGATAAGGAAAATATTCAGAACGGACTGCTGTTAGAGTAAACACATTCACTGCTCATGAGATTAAAGGAGAAAACAGATATCAAATATTATTTTAATGATATAGGGTTAACTTAATCCAGAACCTCCAGGCTGGTAAATTTTGAGCAAAAACATATGCTTGGTTTCCAACTAAACTGACAACATTCATAAATGGTATTAGTATATTATAAATACTTTAAATGATTTTTCTGCAGAAGCACTTTCAAATTTACATCTAGCTTTCTTCCCTAAAAAAACATGACGTGCTGGGAGTGTAGGTCCCTGGTAGAGAGCTTGCCTAGCAAGGAAAAAGCCCTGGTTCTATACCCAGCAGCACCACAAACAAACAAACAAACAAACAAACAAACACCTGTGATTGTCTCTGCTTGCTCATTTAGTTTTAGGTACCACAGTGAGAACTATAGTGTATCCTGTGTCTTTAGATAACATACCGCGTTCAATCTTCACAACTCTCTTTTATAGGCCTTATCAGACCCATTATACAGATGAAGACACCAAACTTAAAAGAGCTTAAGTAACTTGCTTAAGCTTGCATTGACCAGTAACTAGCAGAGGATTAAATCTCTTGCCATTTCCCCAATGTGAAAAGATCTTATTTTCTAAGACTAAGAAAATTTTGCTTTGTGCCATATATTTTTTTAAAGAAAATTTTGCTTTGTGCCATATATTTTTTTAAAAAAAGATTTACTTGTTTTCTTCTTCTTTTTTTAAATATTTATTTTTTAGGTGTAGATGGACACAACACAATGTCCTTATTTTTATGTGGTGCTGAGGATAGAATACTGGGTCCCGCCCGTGCTAGGCGAGCGCTCTACCACTGAGCCACAATCCCAGCCCCTCTTCTTCTTCTTCTTCTTTTTAAAAAAATCTTCATTTATTTTTATGTGGTGCTAAGGATCGAACTCAGTGCCTTGCATGTATGAAGCAAGTGCTCTATCACTGAGCTATAGCCCCAGCTGCGTGTCATATCTTTTGATACAATTAAAATGGGATGAACAGAACTTTCAAATAAAACTAATGAGTTCATATCTTTGCCAGAAATTCTAATCTTATATATTTCCCCATTTCAGATACTTAAACTAGGGGATAGGGGTTATACCTCAGTGGTAGAGTGTTTGCCTTGCAAACATGAGGCCGTGGGTTTTACCCCTGGTATTTCTCTCTCTCAAACACACACACACACACACACACACACACACACACACACACACACACACACACCTTTTTTTTTTTTAAAGAAGATATTTAAACATATGGCTAAACTTGCCAATCTAGAGACATGGGGAAATGGGTGATTAGATAGAAAACCTTTCGTGGAAAGAGATTAATGTCATGGCCATTACAATAGGAAATTAAAAGAAGTAGTGACAGCTGGATCCAGGGGTGCCAGCTACATGAAGGAAAAACCATCTTCAGAAACAGCAGGTGGTCAAACCCACAACTTTGAATTTAAGAGCACTGCAATAAGGAGAAAGTGCAAAATAGGAAAAAGACAAATTATGATGAAGTGAATCAGTGTGGAATTTGGAAAGATTATGGTAAGAAGAAAAGAGTTTTTTGTTTAAAATAAGGAGTTTCATTAAGTAAATTTCTAAATTAGGCATTACTTCATATTTTTATAATTTGTTTTGCTTGCTTAAAGGGACAGTTTAATAAATTTTAAGATAGGAAAATAAATGGTAAGAATGTCAGCTACCACCCACTTTTTAACTTCCATAAAGTTGTTTAAAAAACTACCAGTTAATGGGTCTGGGATTGTAGCTCAGTGGTATAGTACTTGCCTCACATATGAGAGGCACTGGGTTTAATATTCAGAACCACATAAACAAATAAAATAAAGTTATTGTGTCCATCTACAACTAAAAAATATTAAAAATTAAAAAAAAAACTATTTTCAGTTAAGTTACTTTATATCCCCTCACCTTGTGAAATTACTTGATAGCCCTTGCCAATATTTGAAACTACATTAATTTTATATGACCTTGTTTATGTGTCTCTCCCTCTAGAAAATAAGTTTCATGAGAGTAGGGACTTGATCTGTATTCACTACCCTCTCTCCAGTTTCTATTACATAGTAGGTACTCAATAAACATGCCAAAGAGTAAATAAATACACAGATGAAGAATTTACATAAGGACAGTATCTAACATACTTCTTTGAACAATGTAGGTTTTCCTTGAAAATCATCAAAACAATCTATTTTCAAAGGTTATTTATTGTTGTAAGTGAACTTGGGGGGAAAAAAAGCCTTATTGGATATAGTGGTTGTTATTAACAATGGTCTATGTTGGTTTTATAGTGATATAAGATGTACCCAGCAGCATCCTTACCCTTAAGGAGTCTGCAATTTGGTGCAGAAGACAATAAGTGTCTTCCTATAATAACAAGGGAAGATTACACTGGGGACAAAACTTTATGGGAAGTATGCCCCTTCCCTGAGTAGAAATTCAGATAAGGGGCTCGGGATGTGGCTCCAGTGGTAGCGTGCTCGCCTGGCATGCATGAGGTGCTGGGTTCGATCCTCAGCACCAAATAAAAATAAAATAAGGATATTGTGTCCACCTAAAACTAAAAAATAAACATTAAAAAAAAAGAAGTCTAGATAAATAGTTTCAAAGGTCAAACATTATGAACTTCAGTGACCAAGGAACATGGCAGAAGTTAGCACTTGCTGAGAAGTCACCAGGAGCCAGGTACTATGCTTGGCACTTTGCACACTAAAAAGGCATGAATAGACGTTAAGGGCTGGAAAGAATCAGATGTAGGAAGGAGGTTCACCTCTCCAGGGAAGAATGACATAACCTGGAAGAAGCAGGGGCAGCCATGTGCAAAGTGTATGTGGACAGCAGAGAGGAGACAAGTGACTGCAACACAGGCTGAGACCTAGGCTCAGTAGCAGATGGAGTTGGACAGGTACAGTGGACCAGATTACCAAGAGTCCTGAATGTCAAGTCAAGAAGCACAGCCTGAAACTACCGGGAGCCATGAGAAGGGGCTGACAATGTAAAAACTGGTTTAGAACAGGAGTTTAAACAGGCTTATCGGGGCTGGGGAATGTGGCTCAAGCGGTAACGCGCTCGCCTGGCATGCGTGCGGCCCGGGTTCGATCCTCAGCACCACATACAAAGATGTTGTGTCCACTGAGAACTAAAAAATAAATATTAAAAATTCTCTCTCTCTCTAAAACAAACAAACAGACAAAAAAAAAAACAGGCTTATGTGTCAGATTGAGACCCTTGGATGTATTTAATTATAGAGTGCTTCAACTTCAAAAGTGAATCTTTCTAGACAAGGCATGGAACCCTCCCTGTCACTCTACATTTAAGTCATTTCATTTACCTCTATTACCTAGCTGGGCCCTTGGGTATTAGTTTGGGATCCCAGGTTTATACAGTTAAAATGTAAAACCATTTGAGTTGGAGAGGTGAAATGAAGGATGGGGCAAAATGTTAAGTAGCCATTGAAAAAATTCAGGAAGAAGATATAAATCTTAAAAAGTAATTAAAATGGAAAAGGAGGTGGGTTCAAGAAACCTGACAATTAAGACATACATTAACTAATTAGAACACTTAAAGAGTAAGATAAAAATTGAAAGGGAAAGATGACACCATCTGGCCTAAATTAAGAATGGGCAATCTCTGGGTCTTCCCGGGGGGGCTCATTAGACACCTACATAAACCCTGGGTCAACCATGCTCCATAAACCCTTTTTCTCCTATTGTAAGGAGGCTGGACTTAACCTGCTGCCTCTGGGCAGAACCACAAGGATCACTGTTTTAACGCTTTTCTTTTCTCTAAAACCCATGAAACAGTTACCTATACAATTTCATAAAGCCCTATGGCTTACTGTTAGCTATCTTAACTTGGTGAGAACCCTAGAGCAGCTAATCTTAAGTAGTTTCCCTGATCTCAGTGATGTAGGCAAGAGACAGCTACCTCAAGAAAAAGGCATCAGGGATGAGGAGTTCACAGAAGCCACTTTAATTGGATAGCTTTGCTGAAGACAAACCCAACCACAATTTTGTGCTGTCATTTCTCTCCCCCACTAGACAGTGCCAGGTTACTTCCTCCTCTAGATTTTGTTGCGCTCAAGAAAAATAGACCCTTCAGACATCTAACTAAATGCTGTTAATCTAGACAAAGAGTAAGGAACATGAGCTGCCCTCTCCCAGATTAATAGATTTCTTAAAGTCCTAAGCATTAGCAATGTGGTTCCTCTACCAGCTTTTAGAAATAACAGGATCATTCAAGAAAAATCATTTGGATCTGAATCATTTAATATAAACACATGTCATCTCTATAAGTAGATTATATACATATGTATTAGTGAAGAAAAATGAATAGTTTTATTTCCATATGACATACCATATCTGTTCACATAGGGATTCTCTGAATTATATGCTGTTTTTCATTTTTGTTATTTCTTTATTTTTGTTTCTTTTTCTGAGATAGAGTCTCTCTATGCTGCCCAGGTTGGTCTTGAACTTGTGAACTCAGGTGATCCTTCTGCCTCAGCCACAAGGGTAGCTGGGACTACATACAGGTATCTTGAACACACCGGTTTATTTTCAATGTTTTAAAGACAGACTCATCCTGTAGTCCCAGCTACTCTGGAAACTGAGGCAGGAGGATCACTTGAGCCTAGGAGTTTGAGGCCAGCCTGAGTAATAGAGATCTCAACTAAAAAATAATAATAATAGTTATAAAAAGAGAATAAAATCATGGAATTTACAGGTAAATGGATGGAGTTGGAAAATATCATGCAAAGCGAAGTCAGCCAATCCCAAAAAACCAGAGGCCAAATGCTCTCTCTGATAAGTGGATGTTGATCCATAATGGGGGGAGGGCATGGGAAAAATGGAAAAGCTTTGGGCAAAGGGGAGGGAGGAGTGGGAAGGGGACATGGGGGCAGGAAAAATGGTGAAATGAGATGAATATCATTACCCTATGTACATGTATAACTGCATATATGGTATGATGCTACATAGTGTACAACCAGAGAAATGAAAAGTTGTGCTGCAGTTGTGTACAATGAATCAAAATGCATTCTGCTGTCATATATACCTAATTAACATACATTAAAATTTTTTTTAAAAAATTCAATATTCAATTTACATGTCACTTATTTAGAAAAACAAAAAACTCCCTTACCCTCACATATGTAACAATCTACAAAAAGACAGGAAAGCTGAGTGGGCTTTTATTGCTAGTATGGGGCTGGGCCATCATGCTTCTTTGAATTTGCATAGCATATTTCTGCTATCAAATTTTTTTCTTCCTCTTTTAGTTTTTTAGTGCTGAGAATCAAACCCAGGGCCTCACACATGATAGGTGAGCACTCTATTACTGAGATAAATAGTTTCAAATTTTGATGCTAGCCACTCCCTGTAATTCTCATGCTAGAGGATGGAAAAGCTGCAGAGTTTAAAGCGAAGATTCTTCCAAGTTCCAGAACCACTCAAATCAATGATTTATTTGTATTATCAGTTTCTGGGCAAAGGAGTCTTGGATTCTGACATTAAAATAATCTTGTCAGGGGCTGGGTTGTGGCTCAGTGGTAGAATGTTTGCCTAACATGCATGCACTGGGTTCAATCCTCAGCACCAAATATAAATAAAATAAACGTATTGTGTCCACCTACACCTAAAAATATTTTTTAAAAAAATCGTGTCAGTATATCATGAAGATCACAATAAAATTTCATCTTCTGTCAAAACCTCAAGATACTAAATGCAGGGCTGGGGATGTGGCTCAAGCTGTAGCACGCTCCCCTGGGTTCAATCCTCAGCACCACAAACAAACAAAGATGTTGTGTCTGCCGAAAACTAGAAAATAAATATTAAAAAATTCTCTCTCTCTCTCTCTCTCTCTCTCTCTCTCTCTCTCTCTAAAAAAAAAAAAGATACTAAATGCAGAAAGACAACACACTTAGAATCAGACAACTGTTAGATTATAGGCTTCATCTGTGCAATATCCTTACCTGTATTTTTAATTACTGAATTTATAATGTTATAAGACTCGTGTAAAATTTGCTCACAATATTACTGAATGAAAGAAGTTTCTCCCTTTTTTTGTTTTGAGACAGGGTCTCACTATGTTGCCCCATGTTGGCTGCAAACTCGTCTCCATGCCTGACCTTATGAATAACTCTCTAATTTGCTATCTAATACTGCATAAATGATAATTTTTTTCTTAAAAATCTATAAAATGAAGCTGAGTGTGGAGGCACATGCTTATAATCACATCACAACCACTCAGGAGGCTGAAGCAGGAGGATTGCAAGTTTAAGGTCAGCCTCAGCAATGTAGCAGGACCCTATTTCAAAATAAAAAATAAAAAGGGCTGGGCATGTAGCTTAGTGGTAGAATGACCTTAGGTTTAATCACTATCAACATACAGACACACACAGACACACACACACAGACACAAACACACCTATGAAATGAGGATAAATGCTTTTGATGATTTTTTGTTGGGGGGACCAGGGATTGAACCCAGGGGTGCTTAACCACTGAGCCACGTCCCAGCCCCCCCCCCCTTTTATTGAGATAGGGTCTTGCAAAGTTGCTTCGGGCCTTACTAAGTTGCTGTGGCTGGCTTTGAACTTATGATCCTCCTGTTTCAGTCTCCCAAGTTGCTGGGATTACAGATATGTACATTGGCATTTTTGGTGTTTTTTTTTTTTTAAATATCTTTTTAGTTGTAGATGGACATAATACCTTTATTTTATTTATATTTATTTTTAATTTATATTTATTTATTTTATTCATATTTATTTGTTTATTTTTATGTGGTGCTAGGACTTGAACCCAGTGCCTCAGGCATGCTAGGCAAGCGCTCTACCACTGAGCCACAACCCTGGCCATGGTGCTTTTTTGTAACAGTGGAGACTACACTATTGATGATAGGTGTCATTTTTTTCTTTTTTACACAAAAAAAGATAAGCAATACATCAGATATTAAGCTATCATTAAGCAAAATTATTTGAGTTTGAGATATATTTACCAACCCTAGAAATGTTTCATCTATGCATGTCACTATATTAATAAATTAAAGTAATAGAGTAGCTCAGTGGTAGAGCACTTCCCTAGCATGTGTGAGACTATGGGTCAGATCCTTAGCAATACATACACACACACACGAAAAAAAAAAAAAAAACCCACAAAAATAAAATAACAGAGATGTTTTTAGTTCTCCACAAACTTTTATGAAATTTATTTTATTTTTACATGATGAATCTAATAGTTTAAAACAATACAACAAAACAAGTGCTTCCACTGGGCTGGCAGTGGTTATCAAAACCAAGTTTAGCCAAAGCTGAGCAACGCAGAAAAACAAGGGACAAGAAAAAAGGAGAAAACTAGCAAAGAAAGAGCATACCAGTGAAGTCTACCCAAAACACAGAGGTAGGAAAAGTTTGTAGCCAGTGAGGTGCAGAATCACTGATGGGGGAGAAATGATAGGGAGATTGGGAAACAGAGTAAAGGACTGAAAAAAACAAATAGCAATATGTGGAGATGAGTAAGCTTAGGTGCCTTAGTGGCTCCCAAGGGCATGAAAATTACTATTCCAATGTTTAGTTATTAAGAAACTATGCTCACAAAAGGAGGGAAGCATACACAATATTTCAGAAACAACTGAGTAAAACTAGCCAAATGTAATAGCCTAAAGATAATACAGAAGACTAAGAACTGTATCTGATCCCTCACTGCATCCTTAGCACTAGATAGAGAGCTCTTAATAAAATTTTAATGCTTATTTTTTAATTATAGGTGGGCACCATATCTTTATTTTATTTTTATGTGGTGCTGGGAATCGAACCCAGTGCCTCACACATGCTAGGCAAGTGCTCTACCACTGAGTCACAACCCCAGCCGTCTTAATAATATTTTACTGAAAGCAAAACAAAGTGTTTGAATTAAAAAGTTATATGTTTGTACTTAAATTTTTAAAAATAGGATTTAATTTTTAATTTTAAAAATTAGGAGTTAGAGCATAATTCAGTGGTAGAGAACTTGGGTTTGATCCTCAGCATCAAACAATAAAATAAAAAAATTTGTAAGTTGCACTGATAAGCAAAAAAACCCATTGACCTAGATATTATAATCCAAACCCTCATTCTATTTATTTGTTTGTTTATCTATTTATTTATTATATTTGTAGATGAACTGCATTTTTTTTTTTATGCAGTACTAAGGATCGAACCCAGTGCCTCACACATGCTAGGCAAATGATCTGCCACTGAGTTACAGCCCCAGCCCCAAACCCTCATCCTTAAGGATTAAGATAACAGTAAGCATTAGTGATTTTTAACTCTGAAACTTCAAGACCTCCTCTGCTGGCAGTTACATTTTACTAAAGCATACCTCTCAAAATAGAGAAGGGATTACGTAGGCAGAAAGCAAACATTTAACCATCTATTTAGAATTATCAAAGGAAAGTAAACTAGTGTTGCTAATCATATGTATCTTTTGGGGTCCCTAAAATAGCCTAACTTAATAGTGCAATAGAATTTTAGGAAAAGGGGTCATTTGGTATTAATTTCCCAGAAAAGACAACCTTGAGCCTTAAGTACATATAACTTCCACTGCTAGCTGCTATTTTAGGAGGAAAAGAGACACTGTTTTATGAGTTTGAGGAAGGAATATGCCATTTAATACGCAATAGTAACTCAATAATTTGCTAATTCCCTGTACCAAAGATCTAGTTAAAATAAGCAAGACAAGGCTGAGGCTGTAGCTCAGTGGCAGAGCACTTGCCTAGAATGCTTGAGGCACTGGGTTTAGTCCTCAGCACCACATAAAAATAAACAAATAAAATAAAGTCATTCTGTCTATCTACAACTACAAAAAAATATTAAAAAAATAAGCAAGACAGGGGCTGGGGTTGTGGCTCAGTGGTAGAGCGCTTGCCTAGCATGTGTGAGGCAATGGGTTCAATTCTCAGCACCACATGTAAATAAATAAAATAAAGGTCTATCAACAACTAAAACTTTTTTTTAAAAAATATTTTTTAGTTGCCAATGGATTTTTAACTTTGTTTATTTATATGTGGTGCTGAGGATCAAATCCAGGCCTCACACGTTAGGCAAGTGCTCTACCACTGAGGCACAACCCCAGCCCCTAAAAAAATTTTTTTAAAAGTAAGACAATAAATACTGTATCAAACACTTTATCATAAATACTATTGAGCTGTTACTTAAAAATGACTTTTAAAATTGTGGTGAAATGAATGATTGATGAATGAACAAATAAAAAAATAAATAACATAAAATTGCCATTTTAACCTTTTTAAATATACAATTTGAAATGTTGTATAGCCATTACCACTATTTCTAAAAACTGTCATCACCCCAAACAGAAACTCTGCATACATTAAGCAATATTAAATAATTTTGTTAAGAGAAAATCAAGAAGCAAAACTCATAGTTTGTGGACAACTAGTTATAAATTACAATCCAGGGGTCTGGCTAAAATAAACAGAAAAATGAACAGTAGTACAAGTGCTTTACTAAAATCTACCTAATTTTGTCAAAAAAAACAACTAAGAAGAAAAACCATACTCTGGAGAATTGACTAAATGGCAACAAATGAAGCTAGTAATATAATAGTTAAATTACCTCAGAAAGCTTTTCACAGAATTCTATATTTTGTTATATACTTTTGCTTTGCTACTTTTAAAATTTTCTCTGAGGTCATTTTTTCAATGATAATGCTAAATCAAAATATAATGGGTATAAATGGAACATAAAGCCAATATGAGAAAAAATTAGGGTTAAGAAAAAGAAAGTAGGCTAGAATCCTAATTTTCAGAAAAGCAAGCAGGTTTAGAGAGGAAAAAAGCAACTTCAGGAGACTGGTGAAATGGTAGAATACTTTTGGAACCAAGGCAAAATGATTCCACTATTCCCATCACAGCAGCCTTGGTGAGGGGGCGAGAGTTTTGGTATGGCTTTTATCTTTCCTTTTTCTGAACTTCTTTATTGTACTATCAAACAAAAGAGAATAGTCACCTTTCCTTGACCCTTTTTCCCCCCTCCCTGCAACTTAATAGCTTAAAAATTTATCTACTACCTGCCAGTCTCATTATATTTTAAAATGCTTCCTTCATCCTGTTATACTGTTTTAGAGAATTCTAAAAATATATTAACAAAAGGAAGAAACTATATGTAAGAGTACATATTATATGTAACCTTACAGACATATAAGAAGAAACATAAGATTTCCTTAAAGAATGTGACTATTTGTCTTCATCACAATTCCTGGGTATGCCAAATAAAAACCATAAGACTATTTAAAAAATCATGTTCATAATAACACTCATTGTATCTGGAGACATGCAATATAACTTATTAAAATATAAACATAATAATTACAAGTTATCTTATTCAATACGTACAAAAAATAAAGATAGTAACAAGTGCTGGAGTTGTGGCTCAGTGGTAGAACGCTTGCCTAGCATGGCACTGGGTTCAATTTTCAGCACCACATTTAAATAAATAAATAAAGGTCCATCAACAACTAAAAAAAAGATAGTAATGATAAAAAGCTCATTAAATAAAAAATTTCCCTCATGTTTCAAAACATGTTTGAAAGCTTAAAAAAAAAGCAATATTTTATACATGTATCAGCTTTTAAAATTTCATTTTACTTTATCTCTAATTTACCTCTGCAATCTCTATCCTTTTGGCAAGATCATCAAGAGAAAGACAGCTATCATCAGAAGGCAGATTCTCCTGTAGACTGTAGGATGCTTCCTCAGGAGAAAGATCTTGAAGGAGATCAGAGTCCTCGTCTTGGCTGTCTTCATAGGAAAGAGGATTTTCAGTATCTTTTAAGCATCCTTCCAAAAGGCTGTTCAAATAGTCTTCTGTTTCCTTATTGACTTCGTCTTCCTTATCTCCCTTTTCCTCAGGGGCCATATACACTTCTGGAAGCAATGTACTTAAGTCAGATATTTTATTATTTTCACAAAGTACATTCTCTGAGCCTTCAGAGTCAGTCTGGCCCTGTGGCAATTTTCCATCACTGTCTGTGAGATCAGGTTGCTGCAGCTCATTTAATTCATTGTTCTCAGGCTGGTCCTCTGGCACCGCCTCAGAAACATCCTGAAGGGGCAACTGGAGTTCTTTCCTTCGTGACTGTGAATATTTTCCCTTGGAATTCAACACAGGACATGATATATGGTCAGAGCCTGGTAAGATCAATGGTTCTCTCACTGACTCACCAGAAGGTAACACCTGAGGGTCTTCAGCAATGCCCCCTGTTTTAGCCACATCTGGTCGGTCCTCTGTGGCAGCAGCCTGCAAGCATCTGTCATTCTCACAAGCATTCTCTGAAGAGTCTGGCTCTGACCAGCTCCAGGCTGTCTCGGAGGGCTGGGTGTGGAGCTCCAGCGTGGCTTCAGTGCTGCAGAGCGGCTCCGTGTGGTCCTTTCCTGCAGTTACTGGAAGGCTTGGGGAATTTGCCTGTCCATCCATCTGATTACAGCTGGGCCTGCTTTCCTGAGGCTCTTCCGTATGTTGGCTTTCTTTACTTGGTTCCATGCCAAGACAAGTATCACTCTCTAAAGAAGAAAACAAATAAGCTGTTTTAAAATTCCAAACAATGCTTTGTATGGAAAGGAAGAGAAAGGATGTATGAATAACATGGAACACAATATTCTAACCTCTCAAATACAAATTCTATCTGTTGCATTATAGTGTTCTTAGAGAAGACAATCCCAAAACATTCAGCAAATAACCCCTTACATATAAAAATTAACAGACATTATTCAAAATCATGTTAAGATGAATATTTAGCTATCAATATAATTGAAAAAGTAAAAACCTTATTAACTTAATACCCTTAATAAATGGTATTTTGAAATTGCAACTTCTTAAAGCAGGGCAGCAAAGGGTAGCAATAAAAGAATACGTTATTGGGCTGGGGATGTGGCTCAAGCGGTAGCTCGCTCGCCTGGCATGTGTGTGGCCCGGGTTCGATCCTCAGCACCACATACAAACAAAGATGTTGTGTCTGCCAAAACTAAAAAATAAATATTAAAAAAATATTCTCTCTCTCTCTCTCTCTCACTTAAAAAAAAAAAAAAAAGAATATATTATGGGGCTGGGGTTGTAGCACAGTGGTAGAGCACTTGCCTAGCATGTGTGAGGCCCTGGGTTTGATCCTCAGCACTGCATAAAAATAAATAAATAAAAATAAAGGTATTGTGTCCAACTGCAACTAAAAAATAAATATTAAAAAATTTTTCCTTCATAATATGACTGGAGATGTGGCTCACACCAGTCTAATTCCCAGTACCCAAACAAAAAATATATAAAAAATAATAAAAAGAACTAAAGTAAGCTGGACATGCTAGTGCATGACAATAATTCTAGGGATCTGGAAGGCTGAAGGAGGAGAAACAAGTTTGAGGCCAGCCTTAGCAGTTTATCAAGATGCTTAGCAAGTCAGTAAGACCCTATCTCAGAGTAAAATATAAAAAAGACTGGGAATATAGCTTGTATATACATATAGTATGATATATATACAATGAAATTGTATCATTTTCAGGAAAATGAATGTAACTCATTATGTTAAGTGAAATAAGTCAAACAGAAGGTCAAGGGTCACATATTTTCTCACATATGCTGAATCTAGAGAGGAAAAGGGAAAAAAAAAAGGTAGTTGTGGGGGTTGGATCTCATGAAAATCAAAGGAAGATCAGTAGAGGAAAGGGACCAAGGAGCGGGTGGTGGAGATGGAGGTGGGAGGTGTTAGGGATTGATACTGGCCAAATTATATTGTTATGCTATATGCATGCACAAACATGAAACAATAAATCCCATTATTATGTACAACTACAATGTACCAATAAAAATGTAAAAAAAAAATGTTTTTCTTTCAGAGCTGGGTTGTGGCTCAGTGGTAGAGCGCTTGCCTAGCATGTGTGAGGCACTGGATTTAATTCTCAGCACTGCATATAAATAAATGAAAAAAATAAAGGCTCGTCAGTATCTTAAAAATATTTTAAAAAAATTTTTCTTACAAGATAGATAAAATAAGAATTTTATTCTGTTTGCTTTTTCGTTTAATGGTTACTGTGTAACCAACTAACAACTGAGGCCACTACCATACCAAAGAAAAGGGAATTCTTAAATACTATATTAAGATTTCAGGGGCTGGGGTGTGGCTCAGCGGAAGAACGCTCATCTAGCATATGGGAGGCCCGGGTTCGATCCTCAGCACTACATAAAAATAAAATAAAAGTATTGTGTCCACCTACAACTAAAAAAATACATTAAAAAAACAAACAAACAAACACAAGGCAGAGAGACATCCACACCAGAGAAATAGGGTGTGATACCCCCAGCTGAGGTCAGTTATTTTGGGGACAAAACAGCAGATCAGCTGGTCCTTCTGAACTCACCATGCTTCCCTACAACAGAACAACCTGATTCAGCCCTAAGCACTAATCTAGGTAGCTCCAGCTGCAGTACCCTCTGCTCCTAGTCCCCGGCAGTTGGATAGCAGAGAAGAGCTTTGAATAAAATGAGATTTAGGTGTTCTAATGAAGTTTGGAGTTGAATAGAACTAAGTCCTCAGGAATCAAAATAAGACTATTTAACGATTAGTGTGTGGTGGCACACCTCTAATCCTAGAAACTTCGGAGGCTGAGGCAGGAGGATTGCAAGTTCAAGGTTAGCTTCAGTGATTTAATGAGACCCTCAGCAATTTAGCAAGACCTTATCTCAAAATAAAAAAAATAAAAAGGACTGGAGATGTGGCTCACACCAGTCTAATTCCTAGTACCCAAACAAAAAATACATTAAAAATAATACAAAAGAACTAACAAGTAAGCTGGGCATGCTAGTGCATGACAGTAATTCTAGGGATCTGGAAAGCTGAAGCAGGAGGAACAAGTTTGAGACCAGCCTTAGCCATTTATCAAGATGCTCAGCAACTCAGTAAGAACCTTATCTCAGAGTAAAATATAAAAAAGACTGGGAATGTATCTTGTATATCACCCAAATCAATCCACAATACCAAAAGACAAAACTAAAACCAACCACCCTCCAAAAAACCCTTCAAACACTCCCCAAAACCAAAAAGGACAAAACCATAAGTGACTGAAAAGTTACTGAGTCAGTCTAAGAAGTCATGCTGAGTGGGAAGTGAGTTTACCAACTACCATGACTGGACAAAATACAACTATTTTAAGTACTGTATCTAGTGAACTGAAATATCACTTTAATGGTAACAAATACTACCTATAGATCCAATGTATTTACAAACTAATGAGAAAACAATTATTCCATCTTTAGAAATACAAAACATCACATACGCACACAACACACACACACACACACACACACACACACACACACAAATAATGATGCAAAAGGCAAGAATTCCACACTACATTTGAAGAGTCATCCCCATTGCTGACATTTCTCTTAAAAACACATTGTTTTATCAGGTTGGGGCAAGACATCCTCCTCCAGGACTTAGTCCCCACCCCTTCAAAAATGGTTGTTAAGAGGATATCTGAATCATTGAAGCCTTTGATAATCCCCAATTCCTACAGTTTACTCATGCTGTGGGAAAACAAAACAAAAAAAACATGCTGTGCTCAATTAGAAACTAGAAGTCCCAGGTTCTAGCTGAGAAGCAAAGCACCCAGCTATTGTCTTAGTTTCTCCATCCACATGCAGCCGTGCAAAGGCCAAGCTAGTGCTGGGCAGCAACCAGTGCAGAGTCTCAGATTCTAAAGAGCTCTAACAGCACTCTTCCTAATGTGTAAGATATGGAGACACGTCCACGTTCAAACTAGGTGGCTATTTGGGGATTCTCCCCGCCCTTTTGAGATGGTTATAAAGGTTATTTTACTATGGTTTCTTATTCAAAAATGTAGAAAACAGACAGAAAGAACAGAGTATAGTAGGGGTGACTCAAGGCATTATCTCCCCCTTGTCTCAAAAGGGAAAAGAGGATAGAGATTAAAAAAAAAATTAAAAAGTACTTTAAAAGAAGAAATGGCTACTTGATGGTAGCATCTTATATTTTCAGGGTCACTCACCCAAAACAAACCCCTCAAACCACCTTATACCTCCTTTTCAATATGAGGACTTTCAGGCCCTAGAACATAAACCTTGGGATATACATTAGTAGTGAAATCAGATGCCAGGGGGAAAATCACCCTAAAACTTATTTATTTTTTATTTTCTAAAGTTTATTTAGAAAAAAAGTTTCTAAAAATCTTTTGACAAAAGGCATAGGTTGATATAAAATATATCATAAATGTTTTACAAGTATATATATACAAATTATATGTTAGTGTGTGTAACAGTGTATAAAACACAGGAGAGACAAGGATATATTGCTATAAATAAATTATCAAAACACAAAACTACTAACTATCTAGATTTATAGAAAGATATCTGGTAAAGTCCATTCGGTGCTTGTTTTTTAAACAAAAGAGGACATCTAAATACACCAAAAACAATTCCATTTCAGAGCACTTTTGTACAATCTTTTAATATTCTGTTAGACACATAAAACCGCCTGCTGAAAACATGAAAATACTTTTATGTTTTTACAAGAATTTATATTTTATATTATCTACTACTGTGTAACTAAAAATGGAATTACATCATAAAAATTTTGCTTTGGTATTTTTTTCTACAAGAGGTGTAGACACAAAAATGTTCAGATATAACACCGAACAAAATATTAAAGGAAATAGGTATCTTTTACATTCCTCCCTAACTTAATTTAAAAACATACCAGACTCTTTGGCTGTAGCTCCTCTTTCCTTTGGATCTTCAGACACTATTAACCGTGTAAAGCATTGCCTTCCCAGGGTCTTTTCTATAGCTGTTATCTAAAAATTTTAAAATATCAACCAAATAAAACACAAAAAAAAACATTTTTGGAAACTGTTGCATTAAATTAGAAACCTGAAATAACTTGAGAAATGTTTCTTTATTTTCTAAAACAGTCCATACAACAAACATGTGACAATATTTTCCCAATAAATATTTTCAAAAGAAACAAACTTACCTTGTGTTTGGATAAAAGAGGACTGTAGAAAAAAGAAAGAAAAAAATTTTTTAAAGTACAGCATGCTTCCAAACAAATGTCACTGAAATGGCTATAAAAAAATACAGCTTCTCTGGATTCTAATATTAGCACAGAACATTTCCATAGCTGAAACATTACCACAGAGTTACATAGTTCAAAGTGCAGCTATATCATGTGTTAAACTCCTTAGGTAGCCAATTATTATTGAAAACCCCCAAGGAAGCTATAAATGCTAAAATCCAGAAGTAAAACAGAGTGTTAACCTTTTGCTAATAAGGTACTTAAAGACAATTTCACACACATTTTTAAAATCTCAGTTTATGTCATAATCTAAAATAGTTTTTGGCAAAAAATGATTTGTTAAAATTATCCATGGAAACAAATTACCAGAAAAGTAACTTTTTAATATTAAATTTTAGGTAATACCCAACATAATGGGATATGAGTATATCTAACAAAGGCATGAACAAAAATGCATAGCCACTTTATAATTCATAATGTTCAAAAACCAGGAGCAACTCACAGGTCTAGGAACAACACAATGGACAAGCTATTGCACAGTCATAGAGTGAATCTGCACACCAGTAAACACAGTAAACTTCCATTACATGCAACCACGTAATGCGACACAATGCTGGATACAGCAATTCTTATTCTATGCAATATCACTGATATAAAATTACAGAATAGGCAAACAGTAGAACTCAGATAGTGGTGACCATGGGGGGAAAGTGAGTATGGACTTGGTACTCGCATGATGGAGCCTTCTGAGAGGTGGTATGTTCTGAATCTTGGATCTTTCTCTGGAGTGGTACTCATGTAGACATACATGTATGTGGAAAAAAACTTATCAAGCTTGTATGCTTAACTATCTATAACTTGAGAATATTCTTTAATATTAAAATTATGAGTAATAATTTGGGGCAATTATCTAAAGATACCACACTCATATTATGCTCAAAATATTTGTTTATTAAATACTTAAAACATTTGTAACATGATAAGAAATTATTAGTTCCATAGAAAGGGCAGTACTTAGAGTATTTGGATTTTTTCTTTTCTTCTTTCTTCTTACTGGGGATTAAACCCAAGGGACACTCTACTATTGAGCTATACCCCCATCCCTTTTTATTTTGAGACAAGGTCTCACTAAGTTGCCCGGGCTGGTATTGAACTCACAATCTTTCTGTCTCAGCTTCCCAAATTGCTGGTATTAGAGGTATGTGCCACTGTGTCTGGCATACATTATTTTGAAGTTCAAAAAAAAATTTTTTAAAGATTCCATGATTATTAAATGTTACAAGGTTGAAAGTTAACTTATTTTAATTTGCTAAGAAACTAGGTTATAACTCAGAATCCTTGAAAATACTGTTTTAAACATAAGAGAATGGTTATTGTGAGAGATGAATGAGTCTAGAATCATTCTTCAAAGGCTGTCTCCAAAACAATAAGGTCCCACAGCAAGTTATTTATCGTCTGCATGAACAAAAGCAACAATTACTTAGGAATGTTTCATTATTAATAAATAGAGCTTTTGTTTACTCTTCATGTGTCTGAGAGAAAAGGAGAAAAAGTTATTAACAGAACAGAAAGCCTTTCACCTTCATATTGAGGACTCAAGTCCTGAGCCTCAGAGGGCTGCAATGAACACTATCATGCCCCCTCATGTTCAGAACCTGAGTCTTCAAGTAATGAATTTAAAAATTGGGGGTGGGTGTGGGGGGGTAAAATTAATAAAGAAGTCCTAATGTAGAATTAAGTTCATTTGGATTGCCTAATCTCTTACACAAAAAGATGTCAAAATTAGATGTTATATTTTAAAATTACTAATTATAAGAATCTTTTGAGCCTATGTAAAATGACTGTTCACCAAGGTCAATGTAAAAAACGGTAAGAGCTGAGAAAGAAACTTAAAATTTTATTATACCCATTTTAATTTCTGTAGTTGAAAATATCAACAAAACAAAGGCCCTTGTATTTCAATACTCCATACAATGCTTCTTCAACATTCTACTGTAACTCATTGCAATTAAATTCTGTCATACTTACTCTTGATGTGTTGTGCAAAATTTAGCAAGCCGTTCAAAATCTTCACCATTAAATCCTTTTTCTGAATTCCTTAGTGGTGTAACTGTATGTGGTTGTACAGTTTTCCATTTTGTTTCTAAATTTAAAATATTTGTAAGTCACTGGCTCTTAAAAAAATATTTTGGAGGAAAAAAATGTTAACTGAACCACTGATAAAAATTAATATGCAAAATTATCTTCTCAAACACCAAAAAGTTAACAGAAATAGCTAAGTTATTATTTTGAAGTATAAGTAAATACCATCCCAGAGACTGAATTAGCCAATAGGGCATGCAATATGTTCAGAAGAAATACAAATAGCTGCAAGTGTTCTTTTCTTGACACTTAGTACAAAGAGCAAAATACAAAGAAAACAATTTTCTCACAGTGAAATAGACATGATAAAAATGCTACATTTTTTGAAAAATCTTTCCTTTTTGTCCCCCCCTCCCACCGCGCTCACGACTCTGAGGATTAAACTCAGGGCCTCGTGCATGATGGGCAAACATTCTATTGAGCTGTATCCCCAGTTCCATATTTTGTAATATTAACATGATTGGAAATTTCTGACTTATAAAACCAGGTTAAATGTGTTAACTTTCTTTTCTTGTTTTTCCCCTGGGGATTGAACTCAGGGGAACTTTATCATTGAGCTACATCCCCATCCCTTTTTATTTTTTTGAGACAGGATCTTGCTAAAATTACTTAGGGCCTTATTAAATTCCTGAGGCTGGCCTTGAACTTGCAATTTTCCTGCTTCAGCCTCCTGAGTTGTTGGAATTACAGGTATATAACATCATCGCACCCGGCAAATAACAAATTTGTTAGATTAGAGATAGTATCACATTCTATATTAGTCTATACTCACCCCACTGTTCCTGAATGGCAGAAAGATTTGCAAGCAATTGCTCATGATATAATCGTTCAAGCTGAATGAATTTCATTGCTTTCTCATCTGAATAGAAAATTTGAGGAAAACAGAAATCCAGTCTATTTACATTAAACCCCATATTTGAAAAACAATGTCTTAAACAAGGTAAGAGAGAGAGAGAGAACTCTAGACATTCTTAAATTTAAACATATCTAAAGTAATGCTTCTTGGTTTTGAAGTAGATAGATTTTATTCTAGTATATTATGCAGTAGCTATATGGATTCCATATTATCAGCAAACAGCAGGAATTAAAAGGTTTTCATGCTCAAAGAGTGCCTGCTTTCTAACATACTTCTAACAGAGTCAATAGAACCCACATGGAATCTGGGAGACTGTTTTCCTTTTTGAAATTTTTCTCCTGAAATTACTTTCTGTCAAGCAACTATGTGACCTGAGACATAAGTGTTTGTTTCTGGTTTCAGCTAACCTTCATCCTTGACTTATTTCCCACTCAGTGCTTTTCTCTTATAAGACCAAAAGACCACATGTCCACACAATGGTGAGCAAAAATTATATGGATCTTTTCTAAAAATTTTAATTACCACAGTGGTTTTCAAAAGTGTCATGTGATTCCAGTTTTATGTAGATCTTATTACAAACTTTTGCCTTCCCATCTGTATCACAAATATGTGCATCTTCTGTGGTCAAGATACACTGTCCAATTTTCTACCTTCCTCTGGGCAGTGTTCTAAATGTTGACCCAGAAAAAAGAAAGAGAAAAATTCACAGTTTAGCTTTGTGTCCTTTCCATAAACACTCAGAGGTTCAGTTCTCCCTCTCATTTGTTGTCTTAAAGATATCCCTGGGATCCTAAAATAGGCCCAGGAGAAATGGGAACAATTTGTTCTTTCCTCTGCCATGTCTTAAATATATCAGTGTTTCTCAAACTTTATTGAACATAAAAATTATCTGAAAAATTTGTTAAAATACTGATTCATGGGCTAAGGTTGTGGCTCAGTGGTAGAGTGCTTGCCTGCCATGCGTGAGGTACTGGGTTTGAGTCTCAGCGCCACATATAAATAAATAAATAAAATAAAGGTCCATTGACAACTAAAAAAAAAAGAGCTGTGGTTGTGGCTCAGCAGTAGAGCGCTCGCCTAGCAAGGGCAAGGCCCTGGGTTTGATCCTCAGCACCACATAAAATAAATAAAATAAAGGCATTGTGTCCAACTACAACTAAAAAATAAATATTTTTTAAAAAATATTGATTCATGGGTCTGATCCCTCAGAAGCTCTGATTCTGAGGCCCATGAACTTGCATTTCTAGGAGCTTCCCAGGGCTGCTGATACTGCTCTACATTGCTCTATATCAGATATTCATTCTTTGTTTAAGAAGAAGGGGTGGGGTGCAAGGAAAGGGAATGAATGCACACGTGTGAGTTCCCTCTTCATTTCACTAGAGTTCCAACATATTTAGGAAGCAAACTGTCATTGTTTGAAGTACCTCAGTTAATTTGACAGGGTTTAGGACAATAACTGATTATCCTCAATCTGGTCAGAAAGATGAAGTCAATAAGGTTAGAAAGAAAAGTAAACTGTCTAGACAGTGTACACTAGGCCATCCCTTCAAAAGAAAAGCAATCTTCATTCTGTTTATTACTAGTGAAGAACTATTCTTTCCTTTGCAGCTATATACAGTCATGTACCACATAACAATGTTTTGGTCAACAATGACCTAACAACACAGTAGCCATCTTAGTATGACATTTGCAATGACAAAATCACCTAATGATGCATTTCTCAGGACATATCCCCACTGTCAAGTAACACATGACTCTAGCTGTAATAAGATAGTCATGAGATAATGTGTAATATATCTGACATGCTCCATCATATAAATATCACTTGACTTTTATGTCTGTTTAATTTCAAAGAGAGAAAATCCAAAAGATTTTTACATCTTATTTTCAGCAAAATGTCCTTTTCCTCCTTCTTGAATATAAATATTTAATTTGGTAAAACTAGGGTTTATTCATGGAAGGTCAACTTTGGGTGGTTTTAAAAGTTTTCTGAAGTGACAGATATTTTCAGAACCTTGCTTTTTGAAGTAGTTACATGGGTACTAAAATTGTCAAAATCCACTAAAACCATATGATTTATACTTTTTATTATGTAGACCCTCATTTTAAAAATAAGGGTTTCGTGAGTTTCTATAAGGGTTTGGTGAGTTTCTTCCAGTAATTCAGAAAGGATACAGTCCTCTTCCTGGAAATAGGACTCAGCTATCTGTTAAAAACAAGCAAATGAAAAAGAAAGCCAGAGGAAATTAAATTACTATTTGAGTTTAATGACAGATTTGGAAGAAATAAAAATTTTGAAACTCTAAATGTTTCTAATATGAAAGTAAGAAGACTCTTAATTAACTGGTTCAGAAGAGCTTTGTAGGCACAGGAAACAATTCTAAAGTCTGACACATTTCAAACTGAGCAAACACAGGCATTCTCCAGTCTTTACATAAACACATTCTATTGTATTTAGAGTCATAGCAATCTTCTTTCATGAGAAAAACGTTACAGAAGCTTAAAAAGGTATAACATGAATAAAAAGATCATTCTATTTATTGTGAATTAAAAAGCAAATATGCCACATCGTGTGAGGCCTTTACATCCATTCATTTCATTTTTATTTTACCAACTATCAGCTGAAGACCTCATGGACACTAACTTTTTGATTCTGTTTTGATATTAAACAAAAGGCCAGGCCAAGTGCTCACAACTGAATAATGGTGTTTGGAATTATGTACACAGTGCTGCACATTGTACAGAACACTAGTCAAGAGTTCAGAGCCATGTGTTTTGGCAATTACCTATGATCCTAGCTACAAGAATGCTCTCCTACAAACCTAAGATGCCATTATTCACTTGTAGAAATCATACTTTGACACAATAATATTATTTAGGATATTTCCTATGCTCAAATTTCTTCCAGGTTGCTTCAAAAACAGATGCACTAAAATGGAGTAAAGACATTCTAGCATCAGTGTTATAAAAACATGCTTTGTGATGGAGCCTTGTTTTCCCCCTTTGTGAATAGATGATGATAATACTTAATGCTCCAGGTTGTTTGGAGGATAAAACAACATGAAATGTGAATACCCTTTGCAAACTCAACCTACTAAGCAAATGCTACAGAGGCTGAAAGATTAGAAGGTTGCCTTGGTGCTGGAGTTCCTCAACAATGACAAGTCAGTAATGGTCTAGGAGCCAAACAGCAGTACATATTTTCTCAAAGGCCTGCCTCAAGTTCACAAAGGAGGTAATAGAAATTTCTAAAAATATACATTTTCCTACCTTGGGTTTATTTTTTTTAAGATTTTACTATTTAATTTTGTCTCACATAAGTTAAAATGATATATTAGTAAATGTAAAAAGTAGAACTTTTTCCATTCCCACACATCAATTATTTTAAGTGAAAAAAAATGCAGTTTTATTTTTCCTGAATGGGCTCTTATGTAAAAAGAATTTCCACTCACTGGACAGTGAGTGGAAAGGCTGCCTATTTTCCAGGCTGTCCATCTTCCAATTTACCCTCCTAGTCATCAGAAGAATTATGTTTCTAAAGTTCAAACTGAATTTCAGGGGGCTGGGGCTGTAGCTTAGTGGTACAGCATTTGTCTATCATGCACAAGGCCCTGTGTTTGGTCCTTAACATCATAAAACAAAAACAAAAACTATAAAAACAAATTTAGTCCTGAAATTTTCATTATTAAAAAAAATGCCCAGCCCTTGGAGCTGGGGTTGTGGTTCAATGGTAGAGGACTTGCCTCGCATGTGTGAGGCTCTGGGTTTGATCCTCAGCACCACATAAAAATAAAGTAAACAAAATAAAGATATTATGTCCATTTACAAGTAAAAAAAATTAAGAAAAAATATATCTATTAAAAACAACAACAACAATAACAACAACGCCCAGCCTCTCAAACTAACGCCTTATGGTCCCCAGCTATCAAGTCTCACCTGTCTCTTTTCCCACCTTAATTTCCAGCATTGTCCCAGCTGTGTCTTCCACACGCTGATGTCTCTTTTGGAAGCAGCTCACTGGGTCATCTGGTGAGCACCTAATCATCCTGAACAACCCAGCCCAAGGACCACCTTCTTTTCCTTAGTGCTTACAGGACAAAGTTAATCGCCCATTTTGTGCTGCTAAACCTTAACCATGTGTCTATTTCGACACTTAATACAGAATTCTACATTTAGGTATCTTTGTAACTTTCTCTTATTCTCCACAGCTCTTTTAAAATTTTTTTAAAAAGACAGATACAACATTTTTAAACCTTTATTTATCCATGTTTGTGTGGTGCCAAGGATCAAACCCAATGCCTCGCACATGATAGGCAAGCACTCTACTACTGAGCCATAACCCCAGCTTCCACAGCTCTCTTAAGGACATTCCCTGATAAGTGATCCCCCACCCCCCCGTGTCTAGCATAATTTTGGCATCTAATCAGTGTTTACTAAGCTGTTGTCACACTGATTCCTATTTGTATACAGCTTAATCACTGAATAAAAGGTGTTAACCATTATCCAAATGATGAGATTATTCAAGAGCAAAGTGTGGTCACTAGTCAGTAATATGCCAATCTACCAGCCACATATCCAGCCATTGGTCATCTTCATCTGGATTCAACAACCCTAGGTAGGTCAGAAGCAATTACAGAACACTGGATTTTAGATGATTACAAATATTGGTATCAGAATTTAAGTGAAGCTGGAAGTGAAGGGTTTAATGTGGTACCTGATGAAGGCAAAGAGGAAGTGCTCTTGAATCCAACTGCTCAACTTCGCCTCGTATTAGTGAAAACAGAGATTGCAAAACTAGATTTGGAGCTTCTGGTTGGGCATTAGCATTTACTTCAGTAGCCTCTTCATCACCAACAGGATGTGTGGCTGCACTTAATATCTTTTTTTCCATCAAAGGTGCAGTATCTCCTGAAAAAAATGGATTATTTTAAAATAATTATGCCTATTAATCACAAAACTCTCAAATAAAACTGACTATAGGAAAAAAAAACAGAAACCTCAAGTTATTGGCCTCATTAAATTAAGATTGTGGCACTTATTGCCACTATTAGCATAAATGTAAACAATTTTTGCAGAAGTATAATTAAGGGTATTACCAAAAAGGAAGCCAAAGAAAAACATGCAAGTTAAAACCTGACTCCAAACTTGATTCTCCCAAAGGCAAATTATATTAGTTATCATTAGACTTATGGCTTGCAGAAAATAAAACAGAACTAAACAGGAAGGTAAATGAGTTATCCTATGACATGGCTAAAGATGTTGAATATTTTCTTTTTAAACTCCAGAACTGTGTCCAGAGTCCAGGAGAGTAGTGGGAATTTAGATGCCAGAGCCAAGAGCCAATAACATTCTTTTCCGGATTAAAAAAAGGGCTAAACAACATAAACCTTTGGGAAAAAAAAATCACTAAATGCTTGACCCACAGCTCCTGAAATATGCAAAAATTTTTAAAAATAATCAATTATAACTTCACCCATGACCAAAATCTCAGTAACAGTTCCAATATTCATGTTCAAATTAAAAAGTTCATCTGGCTGTGTATCTCCTGCTAGTTTGTATCAGAAAGGATCTTTCTCAGTAATAGGGTCTGTATATACCACATCCAGGCTGTCCTCCCTTTACAGAGTGCGCAGAAGCAGGCCGGCTGGCTTCTGCCCTCCAAATAAACCCAGTATTTGCCTTCCAAATAAACTCAGACTGGTCCATTCTTCAATTTCCTAGTAAAATATTCTGTGCTTTCCAAAGCAATTACGGATCCCATCAATGTGTATTCATGTTCTACCCCAACAAGCTCTGTAACCTTCCATATAACATGAGTTTGAAACCAGTTAATTTCCTTCTGAATCCTGTAAATGGTATTATATTATACAGGACTGCATTATAGTAATTGGTGTGAAATCTTGTCTTTATTGGATCATAACTCATACAGTTTGCAGGGGTTAATTTATAAGTGATGCCATTCCAATTACATTCAAGGCAAGTGTCTTTCAACACTAAAATTCCAAGTTATCACTATAGTGATAACTTATATTTTGGAGAATTCTACAAACTTTGTCAGTTGGTCTTTAGATATACAAGGCCAGTGATGGCTTCCCATTTTGTAGAGACAGTATTTAATAAAAACATAAGTGATTCTTTGATTTTTCCAATTTTCTAACCACATGGTAGTGGGACCAAAAGAATATCAATGTGGTACTTGACATGGTGGCACATGCCTGTACCTGCAACTTGGGAGATTGAGACAGGAGAATATCAAGTTCAATGCCAGCCTCAGCAACTTAGTGAGACCTGTCTGAAAAAATAAAAGTGGTTGGAGACATGGCTCAGTGGTTAAGTGCTGTGAGTTCAATTCCTGGTACAAAGAAGCTTTCTGTAGATAACTGCAAAGAAAGGAGGAGAACAGTGTTTTCTTCCACTTTTCTCAGCCACGGCACTATGCCCAACTATGCCTAAGACATTCAACCTCATAATGACTGTGAGAAAACCAGCTTCTCATACACTGTTCTTTTGATTAACTTTGCTCCATATGGTTATCAAGATATTATTCTATGCTTCTTATTTGTTAAAAAAAATGCTGAGGCTGGGGTTGTGGCTCAGTGGTAGAGTGCTCATCTAGCATGTGTGAGGCCCTGGTTTGATTCTCAGCACCAAATAAAAATAAAGATATTATGTCCAACTACAACTAAAAAATATATTTTTTTAAAAAATGGCTGAAATTTTACAAATTTTATTTGTAAAAAAAAAATAGGTCATTTTCACTAACAGGGAATTAAATAAAGTCCCCTAAGTCAATTATCAAAAATGAAAGGACCCTCAAATGTAAATAAAAAGGAACTGATGATTTCTTTTTCTAAAGGAGGCAGAAAAATGGTTCTGAATTGTGATTATCTCAGATTCATGATGGTCAAGTTTCCTGAATTACTTCAATAAGCAATGTTACTGGTATGTACACATTATAAACAAGCCATATATCATTATATAGAAGTATGTAAGCTTGGCATAGTGATGAACTTCTATAAACTCAGTGATTGGGGAGGCTGATGCAGGAGGACTGCAAATTTGAGAGCAACCTCAGCAACTTAGCAAGACCCTCAGTAGCTTATCGAGTCCCTGTCACAAAACAAAACAAACAAATGACTGGGAATGCAGCTCAGTGTTAAAGCATCCTTGGGTTAAATCCAGTACTAACATAAATAAATAGGTAGTCAAAGACATTTGAATTGAAAGATGACTTTTAATTATAAAATACAACCAAGATAAGTCCCAAAAGTCTACAGGAGTCCAGGATTCTAAGAGCAACAGAAAGCTGAAATGGGTGATTATAAAGAAGATGCCTAGTGTGGGGAGGGAAATATGACCTTATCTAGACCCAAGATAGATCAAGAGGTCAGCAAAAGTCACCAGACTAATACCACAAAAGGATTATCTTCCAGGGCTTAAAGATCATGAGCTTCAGAGATAAATGAACTATACCACCACCTTACCCCTTGAGATAATGTTTTTTGCTGGGACAGAGTATGTAATATAAATCACAGGGCACTGGAGCAGGGTTTAGGGACTTGAGCTCTGCCATTATTTTTCCAAGTGACCTTGGATCATTTTTCTTTGAGCTCTGCCATTATTTTTCCAAGTGACCTTGGATCATTTTATATCAGAGACTGAACCCAGGGGTGCTTAAGCACTGAACCACATCCCCAGCCCTTTTTGTATTTTATTTAAACAGAAGGTCTTGCTGAGTTGCTTAGGGCCCCACTAAGTTGCTTAGGCTGGCTTTGAACTTTCGATCCTCCTGTCTCAGCTTCCAGAGCCACTGAGCCTGGTGGATATATCACTCTTCCTAGCTAAAGTTTCATTATCTAAAATAAAGGGACTGGCCACTTGATCTCTTAAGTTGTTCCTAGATCTGACTGTCTAAAACATTCAAAATACCCATACAGATTTTGGTAATTAAGAAAATAAGGGAGGGGGCTGGGTTGGGGCTCAGCAGGAGCGCACTTGTCTGGCATGTATGTGGCACTGGGTTCGATCCTCAGTACCACATATAAATAAATAAAAGGTATTGTGTCCATCTACAACTAAAAAAAATGTTTAAAAGAAAAAAGAAATATAAGGGGCTAGGATATAGAGCTTGTACAGTATATGAAGCCCTAGGTTCTCTATCTAGCACAGAAATAATGCAGGGAGGGAGAGGGAAAGCAAGGGGGAAAAAAAAAAGGAAAACTTAGAAAATAAAGAAATACAGACTATCCTTATGAACAAGATTGAGTAATTATTTAAGAAAACTGAAGGTAAGGTTTTCCCCCAATAAAAATGTCTTGAAGTTCTCCTACGAATAAATAGATGTGCATGTGTGTGCGTGCACGCGCACACCACTGTTCTTCCTCTTTTGCCTAGATTGTTTTTTTAAAAGTTATTTTATATTTTGGGATCTGGGGATTGAACTGGGCATTCAAGCACTAAGCTGTATCCCTAGCCCTATTTTATTAAAAATATTTTTTCATTATAGATGGATACAACACCTTTATTTATTTATTTATTTATTTATTTGGTACTGAGGATTGAACCCAGTGCCTTACACATGTTAGGCAAGTGCTCTACCACTGAGCTACAACCCCAGCCCTCTCCAGCCCTATTTTGTATTTTATTTAGAGGCAGGGTCTCACTGAGTTGCTTAGCACCTTGCTGTTGATAAAGCTGGCTTTGAACTGGAGAACCTCCTGCCTCAGCCTCCTAAACCACTGGGATTACAGACGCATCGGGTGTGCACCATGGTGCCCAGATTTTGTCTAGATGGTTAACTGCATAAAAAGTAGCACATTAGATTTTTAAGGCAAGAAAATAAACCAAATTTTGTTGCAAAAAGAGTTCCACACTGGGTGTGGTGGTATAGGCCTGTTAATCCCATCCCAGCAACTCAGCAGATTGGGGAGGAAGGATGGAGACCCTGTCTCAAAATTTAAAAAATATAAAAAGGACCGGGGAATGTAACTTGGTGGTACAGCGTTCTAGTACCGGGAGGAGGGCAGGGGAAGAGTTCCATAACATTCCATACTAAAGAATAGATTTTTATTTCTAGCTGTGCCAAACTTTGAGGAATAGAATTCTATTGTGGCTTAAATAATCGCATAAATTGTAGTGCTATTAAACATCAAGGATACATTTTACCTTAGGTAAACATAAAATAAACATTTAGCCATATTCTAGTTTCATGGAATTGTAAACTACTAAAAATATGGCCTTATTAGTTTTATGGTAATGCATTCATATTAGAAAACTACCTATTGCTCACTCAAGATTTAGAAAAAGAATGATATGAAAATCAGAGCAGCAAGCTTCCACTGCTTATTTTATGCACTGTTATCAAGTTACATAATCTCTTTGATCCCCTGATTTCTTTCTTGTAACATGGGAAAAATAACATCTGCCTTAAAGATTATTGTAAGGATTAAAAGAGACAGTGTGCACAAGAAGCAGGTGTGCTCCCAATCCTCAGCCTAAAAAGAGGCTTCACTGTCATTTGAGTGAAAAAGGTCACAGGATTGTTGAAACACTTCTGAAATAGTCCATTTTTTTTTAATTAGAAGAAAAACATTCAGAGGCAAGGATAAATGAAACTAATAAAGCTTATACTTCTAAAGTCACAGAATATAATAATAACACTTATAACTACGTTGGATTATTAAAATGCTTAGTTTATTTCCACCAATACTATTGTTTGAACATGATTGAACTTGATTTGTTTTCTTTCTATACAGTAACATAGAGTATACAGCCTTTTTAGGTTGGCTTCTTAGTAATATGCATTAAAGTTTCCTCCATGTCTTTTTAAAAGCTCGTTTCTTTTTAGCACTGAATAATATTCCAGGAATTTGTTTTTAGTAAGGTCAATGAGAAAGAAAATAAACACCAGTATAATCCTGAGCACTTACCCAGGTTAACATATAGTGAACTGGCACCTTTATGATGTACTAAAAGATTTAAAAATAATATTAATAAAGCATTCACAATGCAACATGGAAGTTTGAGTATTTTTCCATGTGAATTTTGAAATGATTTTGATGTTCTTTTTTTGATTAGTTCTAATCAGTTATACATGACAGCAGAAAGCTCTTCAATTCATTGTACACAAATGGAGCAGAATTTTTCACTCCTCTGGTTGTACATCAAGTAGAGCCACACCATTCATGCAATCATACATGAACCTAGGGTAATGATGTCAGTCTCATTGCACCATCTTTCATACTCACTTGCTCCCTCCCCGCCCCCTTTGCCCTATCCAAAGTTCCTCCACTCCTCCCATGTCCCCCTGATGTTCTATTCTTGATGCAACTTGAATCTTACAAAAGTTTTGCTTGAAAAAAAATGAATTTAAAACAAACTATAACTGTATTTCATGAATAAGTGTTAAAATTTCTTCTAATATATAAAAGGTTTTCTCAACTTGGGATGCCAAAGCAGGAGAATCCTAAATTTGAGGCCACCTTAGAATTTATCTAGGCTCTGTCTCAAAAAATAAAAAGGTATAGGGATGTAATTCAGTGATAAAGCAACCTTGGATTCAATCCCCAATTCCTAAATAAATAAATAGAAGATTTTTCTGGTAGATATATTAAGAAAGAAAACCAAATCAAAACATGAACTGCTATATGTAAAATCTCATCCAGTATAAATGAAGCTTTCTGTTGCCACATATGAATCAATAGCTGGACATAAACAAAAACATTGCATTTATCTTCACCTGTGAAAACCACACAAGTTATAGTTAAAATTACTCATTAAGAAATATGGATACGAAAAATTGTGCTCTGTATGTGTAATAAGAATTGTAATGCATTCCACAGTTGTTGTGTATTTTTAAAAAAATAAGATCAATAAAAAAATAAAAAAGAAATATGGTGATGTTATTTATAAGTATTTATACATAATAACAAACAAATTTATAGGACCTAATTAAATTTAGTTTCATACCTGTCAACTTCATCAAGCTCTAAAATGGATGCAGCTTACATGTACCTATTAAGGTTCTATTTATTTTTTAAAAATTTGTAAAAACCTTGGGAGAGAGATTGGAGGAATTACCTTGACTGAGATATTTTATTAAATTTGTCATACCATCTGAATTCTGTATCAGTTCTGATACATAACTGAATCCATCCCTGATGTGGTCAAGAGGCATTTTGTGGAAGAAAATCAGAGTATTCTTTAATGACCTTTATCTTGAAACACTAAGAATATACCCTGATGTTCCTGCTCCTTTTAATAATTTAGCACTGATTTGCTCTCTGTAACTAAAGGACACCCCATTTCTCTTCATGATAGGGAGAGTGATGTGACCAGATGATTGAAAAGCAAATATCTCATAGCTGGTATTTTAGGCAATCAAGAGAATGAAAAATTATCACAGATAAAATAGGGATTTGAAAGATGTCACATAGATGACATCAGGCCTAGGTTAAGACAGTGGTAATAATTATACTTATGATGGGGGATGCTGACAACATAAGCTAAGCTGATGGGGATGTTTGGGGACAGGAACAGGGTTATATAAGGATCTAAAACATTTTGAATTCTGTACAGTACAACTCTGCATAAGCACACCATTCTAGAAGCAGGATTTAGGGGGGAAAATATGCCTCTGTTCATGCTGTTCCCTCTGCTTTGACTGTCAGGCTTTTAGAGTGCAAGTGACTGAGTCACCATTATGACCTCAGGATGTAACACAGTGCTTGACCCACAGCATGTTTTGGAGAAAAAAACTGCTGCTAGGCATCATGAAGTACATGTATATCAAACCACGTACACCATATCATCTGAGTCTCATAAGATTATGAAGCAAATATTAGAAATTACAGATGAAGTAATTTAAATTCATCAGAGATTAAAATGAGAGCATGGGCTCACAAGTCAGAATGCCTGGGTTTGAATTCCTAATCTACTGCTTTCGGCTAGGGCACCTGTAATCACAGATAATTGGCAGGCTGAAGTAGGAGGAACATGAGTTTGAGGCTAGCCTGGCAAATTAGTAAGAGTTTGTCTCAAAATAAAATTTAAGAAAGGTTGTTTGGGGATGTAGCTCAGTGGCAGAGCTCTTGCCTTTCATACCCTAAGGCTCTGGGTTCAATCCCCAGTAGTGCAATAAAAACAACAACAAAACAAACAAAAAACCCTACTGCTTTCTAGCTCTGTGACTTTGGGCAATTAAGTCTCTTTAAACCTTAATTTCCCCATGTTAAGTGGGGATACTACTTTATTATCATATGGAGTCTGCTAAGAAATTATCTTTAATAACAAAGTAGAGGCTCTTCTATTTATTCACATTTTAGCTGTCTTCTTTCAAATTTTGGGCAGAAATATATCAGAAAACAAACTACATTTACTGCTTTTATTAAAATGTGTTGACTTGTGTTGAATAAAGTTCCTTTTTACTGAAATAAAGCTAGATCAAATCAAGAATCTTAGAGAAAGTTATACTGTCAATCAGAGATAATTACTGAAACAAACCAAACTCCACCACTTTCTTTAAGAGTGAACCATCCACCCTTTCTCTGATCATGTTTTGTCTTGTTGAGGCTGGCAGGCAGGAATTGTTTTGCAGAAACAGCTACCTACACACTCAAAGGAAAAGCATGTGCAACAATTAGGTGGCAAATTGTGGCAAGTCAAATATAAAAGAGAATTCCTTTAAACACACTTGAAATTTCAGCAGAAATGGGATTGTATGGTGTAACAACAGACCCAGAGTTTTAAGTCATTGCCTGGGATCATAACCTCAGTGTCAATTGTTAGCATTATGACAACAGGCAAGTTATTCAACATCTTTGTGTTTCAGATTCCTCATCTATAAATTAGGGCTAACTGTAGTACTGCTTAATAAGAAAGGACTGAATGAGATAATCCTTATAAAGTATGTATCATAGTGGTGGCACATAGTAAAAGATAAATGTTTTTAATTTAGCAAACTATAATAAAATTAAGCTCTGTATGTTCCTAAGTTGATTTTTTAAATAAATATATAACACAAAATTCAACATTTTACCATTTTGAAGTTCATAATTCAGTGGCATTAAATATATTCACAATGTTATGCAATCATTACCAATGTCTATTTCCAGAATGTTTTCATCATCCTCAAAAGAATATCTGCACCCATTAAACACTAACTGACATTTCCCTCCCCCCTCCAGCCTCTGGAAACTTGTTCCACTTTCTCTCTCTATGGATTTGCCTGTTCTAAGAATTGACTAAGTGAAATTATACACTATCTGTCCTCATGTCTGGTTTATTTCACTAAGCAAAATGTCTTCAATGTTCATGTTATAGCATATATCAGATGATCATTCCTATTTAAAGCTAAGTAATATTACATTGAATATACATAAACCACATTTTGTTTATCCATTAATCCATCAATGAAAATCTGGAATGTTTCTACTTTCAGCTATTGTGAATAATGCTGCTATGAATTTTGATGTCCAAGTATCTGTTTAAGTCCCTGCTTTCAATTCTTTTTGATATATACATAGAAGTGGAAGGGCTGGATTATACAATAATTCTGTTAAATTTTTGAGGAACTGTTTCTCTAAATCTCTGATTTAAAAATTATTTCAATCACTGTATTGAGATGTCAATATTTGTGCAGTTTTTTTCCCACCTCTAAAACAGATATGGCTACTTCCCAAAGATTAAATGGCTGATGTTTCTAAATCAATGGTATTTTTATGTAAAACATGCTATTGTACAAAAATACAACATGGTATTCCTTTAATTTAATTCCCTGCTTCTGAGCATAATTCTTGCTATTGAAGTCCTAAAATTTAAAGTCCTTGAGTGACATTAAGTAAAATAGTAGAAGAGGCAACTCCAAACTCCCATGTCTGTAGAAAAGTATAAAAAACATCACAACTATCAGAACTGACTTTGTCATAACTCTGGAAAAACCAAGATATTCAGCAAAGTGAATAATAAATCAAGAAAAAGACTTGTTAAAATGGTAGGAAAGTTCTGAGTGTTTTTATTTGCCATTGCCTTACCCCTACCCAGTGAGACAGTCTTCAAGCTTGGTTCTTGGGGGAGAGTAGATCTCAGCTGCAAATCATTGTGTTTGTCTAATCTAATTTATCTGGAACTACCCAAAGGACTCACACAAAGCATTTGCCTCTATAGAACAGAAAAGTAGTTCTGGAAAATACTGTCAGGTAATTGAAAAAAAAAAAAAAACTGCAAACCACAGGAATGGTCTAGGGCTGGAATTGTGGCTTAATGGTAGAGTGCTTGCCTAGCATGTGTGAGGCACTGGGTTCAATTCTCAGAACCACATATAAATAAACAAAATAAAGTCCATTAACAACTAAAAAAATATTTTTTAAAAAATGGTCTAGACAAAACAGACATTTAAAGACAGGAAGAAAAGCCAGGAAGACAGTTCCCTTAGGAAATCTGGGCATTCAAAACTATTGTATTGTATTGTATTGGGGGGGGGGGCAGCTGGGGTTGTGGCTCAGAGGTGGAGCACTCTCGCCTAGCATGCATGCGTGAGGCACTGGGTTCAATCCTCGGCACCACATAAAAATAAAATAAAGATATTGTGTCCACCTATAACTAAAAAAAAATCTTAAATAGCAAGAAAAAAAAAAGTTGTAGGTACTGGGGAGGTGAGAAAGCCACACTTGTCCAGGACAATATGAACACTTAAAAAAAAAAAATCTGAGAAGACCCCGAGTTTTCTCCACTGGATAATCTGTATATGCAGGGCAAGCAGGAAGTGAAAGCTGAGTCAGAGTATAAATGGCCTGGCTATGTGTTAAAAGAATATCTGAGCACAAGCCACTCTGTAAAGACTTCAGCAATCAACCACATCATAATATTCAAATGTCCAGTTTCCTATAAGTAAACATCACAAAAGCATACAAAGCATACAAAGATAGAGTACAGAATAGCCCATCTGAGGAAAGAAAGAAAATAACAGAAAACATACCTTAGGATGACTTACCATTGGACTTACTGATGAATTTAAACAAATTGCCTTAAACATGCTCAAAGGAAATCAGAAAAACATAAATAAAGTATGAATAAAATGAAATTATTAAACTATAGACACAAACTACAAAAAGGAATGGGTATAGAGATTCTGCGGTAACAGTGGTGAAAGCTATACAACATTATGAATATCATTAAAGCCCCTGAATTATACACTGAAATGCCTAAAATAGAAAACTTATGTTTCAATGTAAAAAATGCTTTCAGTTCTAATTTTACATTATAATTCTTTGAATCATTGCATAACTGAATTCTTCAAAGCACCTTATCCATTAATGTTGATTCCTATCCTGGCCATAATTTGGAAGACAGATGAAATGTGAATTTTAATCCATGGGTTATGTAGTTGCTGTGCTAGGTTCTGTGGCTTGCTCCTTTTCCCCCTCATTTCTTCACTCAAAGGTACTAGTTAATGCCATGAAAACAGAGGAGAGTGCTCACTGTTTAAATATCTCCAGATCTCGTCTGAACACACTAAAGTGGCAAAAAGGAAATGTCCCTTCCTTCTCCACAGGAGACACTAGAATTACAAGTTAGATAAATCTAAAAACTGAGTCAACGTCTTTCTGACCTGACCTGGGGTCAAAGGGATGTATTATGTAATTATGGCATGATTACCAACTGCTCCATGTGGCACATTCTCCTCCCATGCCCTCAGGTGACAACCTCTGCCTTCCAAGGGAGCAGGGCAGTGCTGTGGTTCAGAGTTGAGGCTGAAGTCACCCTACTGACTCAACAAAAACTCTCAACCAAACTCCTTGTAAATTAATGGTAAAGGATAAAGAAAGAATAACATAAAAAGTGCACCTCCAACTTAGTAAGCACTCCAAGTGGACACACTGTTCTCTTGATTGAGTGTTCAGTCAGTAGTTTCAATGTCAGTACAGGGATGAAAAAACAAAAGCAGCCACTGGGCTTTATTTTGGGTAGCATCTTGGAAATTACTATTAATACTTCAGGTTTGTTTTGAGGAACAGGACTCCCCTGAGGCTGAGAGACCACAGTTCTCATTAGCTAAATTACCTACTTTTTAAATGCTGTTATAGCAGACTCTGAAGAGCAACATATAAATAAACCTTCAAAAGAATATTCTAATTTTCCTCTTTGGTAAAGCGTTTGAGTGGAAGGAGCAAGCCCTTTTTATAGTTTGCTTGCTTGGCAGCACTCTTAAAGGGACAGAGCTCTAATTACTCATTAGAAATTTTAATGAATTACACAGAAACCACTGGCTCTAAGCCCATCTATGTATTTAAATACACCTATGCCTCCATCCAAACTATCTTGAACCCAAAAACCTTATTTAATTTCTTCTTTTGATCAAAAAGCATCATTAGGTCTGAAAGGCACACTTCTATCATAAATTCAGTATTGAAATTTTATGGATACACAGTGGATTTGAAAAAGTATTTCACAAAGTGAACTTCAGGAAACTAAACAGAGAATTTAACAAATGCATGTAGATGACAGCTCCCCAGGCTAATGTCTAAGACCAGTCTCCCTGTCGCGGAGGATGTAAAGAAAGATAACTCCAAGGGCAGTTACAGCCTTTCTACCATTTGCTCACTACTTTCTAAAGCTTGCTCCAGGCTATTTTCATTTTGTATTCAAGGCACAATTAGTACACATAAATATTGCTGGGATTTAGTCTCTAAATTATGTAGCACATGCCAATTAGCACATGCCAATTAGCACGAACTTTTGGATTCCCTAATTTTCCTCTTTGATGCTATTTACAGTTTAACACATTTTATTAAAAATGGAAAATATGCAGGATTTTCCCAAACATGCAATTAGTTATGTATTTCTTAAACTTCATATCTAGGTCCACTAACAACTCCAGCACAAAGTTTCAAATGAAATAAAATATTTCCTGGTTCTCCAGGATAAAAAATATATAAATAGGGACCAGGGCTGTAGCTCAGTGTCAGAGTGGTTGTCTTGCATGTGTGAGGCACTGGGTTCAATCCTTAGCACCACATAAAAAGAATTAAAAAACAAAAATAAAGGCATTCTGTCCTTCTACAATTACAAAAAAAATTAAAAACATATATATATATATAAATAAAATTCTCAAATTTTATGTGAAATTATAAGAAATCTTACATCTGAAAATACACATACTTTGTTTCTCTAGCAAATATAAAGGCATATATTTAAAATCAAACTTTAAAAATGGCATTTATTTGCAGAAGAAGGAGAGTCTAATAGTCAAAGGAAACCAAGCTGTGAAATTTTCCTTAAAGAGTTCCCTTTTTTTAACATTTAATCCTAAGGACTCAGGAGGTTGAGGCAGAAGGATAGCAAGTTCCAGGCTAGCCTCAACTTTGAGACCCTGTCTCAAAATTAAAAATAAAAAGGGTTGGGGATGTAGCTCAGTGGTACAGCACCCTGGGTTCAATTCCCAGTACCCACTGGTCCACCAAAAATGTAATGGTAGTCCTTGCTTTGGCAACTCGTATGCCAAAAGTTGGAATGATACAAAAAGATCTGTAGCATGGTCCTTGCTTATAGATGATGGGCAAATCTGTGAAGCATTCCATATTTTAAAAAATAAAAGCTACTGACATCAGGGATTCTCTTTGTTAAGGAAACCATGTGAGAAAGAAAGATTTAGAAAATTCAGGAGTTAATTCTGAATTTTCAATAAGTTAAAGAAAAGCACAGGAAACATTATTTAATGACATTTTATTATATAGTTTGCAGAAAATTACAAGATATCAAATTTCATTACACCAGTAATCTAAATTTTCTAGAGACCCTGTTTCTTTATATCACCAGGCCAATTACCATCACATCCTTTTTTTCTTTTAAGAAAAGTTTTACTAAAATATAAGTGACATGATATACATTCATCCATTTAAAGTGCATATATTTTCAGTGACTTTAGTATATACATTGTATACAACCATCCACACAATCAATTTTAGAATGTTTTCATTGCTCCCTAAAGAAACTCTTGCATTCTTTAGCTGTCACCTCCAATCCTTTATTGCCCCCAACCTCCCTAGCCCTTATGCAACCAATAATCTACTTTTTGTCTGTATGAATTTGCCTCTTCTGGATATTGCATACATCTGGCTTTTTTCACTAAGCATAATGTTTTCAAGGTTCATCAGCCCTGTTATAGCATATCTTCCTATATTATTATTATTTTTTTAGTTCTCAATGAACCTTTATTTTATTATATGCGGTGCTGAGAATAGAATCCAGTGCTTTGCACATACTAGGCAAGCACTCTACCACTAGAGCTATGACACCAGCCCTTCCTATATTATTTTTACTACCAAATAATATTCTACTGTAGGCATAAACCTTCTCTATCTGCTTTTGTATGGCTTTATTTTTCAAATGCTCATTCATATGTCAAATTAGAGAATCAGGTGTATATAATAATTTTGTTTGAAAAGGAACTTTTAAGGGCTGGGGTTGTGGCTCAGCAGTAGAGCACTCGCCTCACATGTGTGAGACCTGGGTTCGATCCTCAGCACCACATAAAAATAAATAAACAAAATAAAGATATTGTGCCCTCTATAACTAAAAAAGTATATATATATAAAAGAAAAGAAACTTTTAATTAGTTGTAGTTTTGACCCTATAAGTGATGCTTAGAAGGGTTTTTATCTTGTTGTTTTGTTATGCTTTTAAACAAATGAAGATAAGACATTGATTCTTTGCAGGGATCATGATCCAGCAAAAGGAGACTATTTGGAAAGTACTGACATTGAAAAGTCTGCCTCTAACAGTACAGAATTGAGAGAAGGCCAAATTCCCTAAACATCCCATCTAAATGCATGTTTCCCTTAAGCTTTCATTAAGTTGAGTTCTATGAAATCAATAAGAAAGTATTCTTAAGTATGGTCTACAAAATATTCCTTTACCTTAAGTAGATATTCATCCATTGATTCATCTATGTTTATAGTAACTACACTTAAATGAAGATGCTGATGTAAATTTTTTTCTTTTTTTAAAAGGGGATTGAACCTAGGGCCTCACATGAGCACTCTATCACTGAGCTACATCCCTGGCCCTTTTTATATTTATTTTTATACAAGGTCTCACTAACTTACTCACTTGTTTTGCACTTGTCTCAGTCTCCCAAGTAGCTGGGATTACAGATGTGGATCAATGTCTCAGGCTGAAATGTAAGTTTCCTAATTTTTCTTCATATATAATATCATAATACTTAAAAAAATGCACATCTTATTCCTGGGACTTGATGGAGAATGGTGGTTTCAGGACAGAATTTGAAAGACTGGACTGATAGTATTTCAGTAATTATTCAGTAATTTTTAAACCTTATCTCTATGCAGATATTGAATTTTAAGAGCATGACAGAAATATTGGAAAAATAACTACACAAGGAGTAGAAAACTGCCTCCCTGGCCTGTCTGTACATACCATCATATCAGCTGACTCCCAACAGCAATCTCAGACCAAGGCACTCAGAAAAACAAAAAATAAAAACAAAACTTGAGTACAGAACTGCCTCTCAAAGGGCCCTTGCTACAATCTGAGATGCCGGCCTTCTCCTGGACAACTGTGGTGGGCAGGCTCTAAGATGGCCCTGGTGATCCTCTTGTCAATTCCATGTCTAAAGCTTTGAGTCCACTTACTTTTCTTCAGCCCCACAGCTACTCCCTCAGTACAGATTTCCTGTCTCCCTTGAAAACACCCTTAACTGGTTTCTTGGTTCTGATCTTAATTTGTTTCAATCTATTCTCCACATGGCAGATTAAGCAATCTTTCTAAAAAATGCGACTTATGTCATTGTCTTGTTCAAACCTGTTGGTAAGGCTCAAATTGGCTATTTTAATACAAAAGTAATATGATCAAGGCCTTGTTAATCTCCGGAGTCTCAGTGCCTCTACAGCTCTACCCTCTACTACTTCTCCTTGAGTCTCCCTTTCCTTTTATTCTCCTCCAGCCAAGTGAATATTAACAGTTGCCGAAACATAGAATGTTCTCTCCTTGTCTTCTGTTCATGGTGTGCCTGTGACCTCTAATGATTTCACTCTTTATCCCTTTTTCTTTACTTAACTAGGATTTATTTGTTTCATCTCAGCCTAGATACTGATTCCTTCTAGAACCCTTTCATAATTCTCCTTTGACACAGTATTTCCATACACAAGTGCTTACTCATCCCAGTTAAGACTCATCTTGCTAGACTGCACTTGTTTGATACTTGGCTCCCTCACTTTAGCAATTAAAACTGAAAGACAGGCTCACCATTGGTTTTATAGTGCTCAACATACATGCTCAATAAATATCTTTTGACTAAGTAACCCTGTATGGTTCTACAAATCAAAAAATATAATGAAGAATTTTTATAAAGTGAAGAACTATTAGGTAAAGTCATCACTAGTCTACATTAATTAAAATTGTTTTGAAGTGGGCAGAATAATAGCTACGAGAGATGATGGTGTCCCAATCCTCAGAATCTGTAAATATGTTATAATGCATTGCAAAAGGAAATTAAAGTAGTAGATGGATTTAAGATGGCAAATCAGCAGATCTTCAAAAAGAAAGATGATCTTGACTATCTGGGTGGGCCCAACATAAACACAAGGGTCCTTAAACATGGAAGAGGGAGGCAGAATTGTCAGTCAGCCATGGTTATGTGATGTAAGAAGGACTCTCCAAACCATTGCTGGCCTTGGAGGAGGAAGGGCTCCACGAGTAGAGGAATGTGGGCAGCCTCTGCAAGGTGCAGAAGGCAAGGAACCAGATTCTTCTCTGGGGCCTCCAGAAAGAAATGCAGTTCTGCCATCAACATGACTTTAGCCCAGTGACAGCCATGTTCCTGACCTTCAGAACTATAATAAATATGTGCTATTTTAAGCCACTAAAAATGGGATAATTTGTTATGGCAGCAATAGAAAATGAATACATTTTAATATCAGAGTGTTTTTTCCCTGAAAGGAGTTTTGGCCAGTTGGCCTTAATGTGTCTTCTGATTCTAAAATCATTTGACTATTTATGAATCCGGAATCCTTTCATTGTTTGTATGCGTGGAAAAGCCCAAAAGGTAAATCAGGACTTCAGAATTTTAGAAGTAATATAGTCTGTAAGGAAGTTAAACTGTCCATTTACTTACCTAGTGAACATAATACATTACTATCCCCAAACCTCAAACATAGACCCAGTAGTTCTCTTATGGGGTCTTATCTAGGGGTTACACTTTTAAAATTTGAATATACTTAGGTAGGTTATGTACACTCCAATTGTAGTGATCTTCACCAGTTGTAGTGATCTCAATCCTGGTCATTACTGCCAGGATTAGATGTTACCCGACTGATTTCACTAGGCATTTGAATTTGGAGGCCAGTTACAAAGGATCTACTATGGTCAAAACCAGATATGTAAAATGCAAATATGCCTGGGGGTTTCATATTTATGGCAAACCAATTATTATTTTAGACATCAATTAACATGCCAGCAGGCATATCATACCCAATATTACCCTAGAGCAGGAAATACATATTTAGGAATACACATTAGGGGAGAGGGATGGGGACAGGAAAGCCTGAAAAGAATATTAGAAAGATCCCAGAAGATACTTTCAGTACTAAGAAAAAAGACAAGATGGTTTCTAATGCCACTTAAAAATCATTTTGTGACACACAAAATGATAACAAGTACCATTCAGAAGTAGCAGTGTTTTGCTGGGTATTTTACGAATTCCTTTATATACAGGATTGACATTTCATGAACAATCCTGCAAGATATGTAGAATCATCCCTTCTTACAAATAAGGAAGAAAATGACTTCCTTTTTTAAGATTACATAGGTAGGAAAAGGCAGAGCCAAGATTCAAACAAGTCTTGGCTCTTCTAACTCGTAAATTTGACCTTAGGCCGCAGATCCATTTATGAGGTTTGTCTCTCCCAGTAGCTTTATGCCCTCCCTGTCAAATTGTGAGAAACTCTAGTGGAACAAGACAGGGCACCAAACTATGGCAAGTCAATCTGAAAGGGTCTTCCTTTCTCACTCTTCATGTGCTGTCTTTCTGTGGCTTCCTGACATTTACTGAACTGTTTTGTTAAATGCTTAGATACTATGGTAACTAGAGCTAAGTAAATAACTAATGTTGGTATGGCAACCATCAGATACTTATTCTGAACTTGACTCTTACAACCATTCAAAATTTATGGGCTACTGGTAACCAGGGGCAAAGTAAAGGGAGGAATGAGGGATGATTGCTAATGGGCACGGGTTTCTTCCCCCACCCCCTACAATTTTTTTATTGGTGCATTATAGTTGTACATAATGGTGGGATTTGTTGTTACATATCAGTACATGCACAGAATGTAACAATATAATTTGGCCAATTATCACTCCCCAGGACATGGTTTTTTTAAGAGGGGATAAAATGTTCTGGATTAGATACTGGTAATAGCTGTAGAAGCTTGTGACTACATTAAAATCACTAAATTGTACATTTTTTATTTGATTGTTTTTTTCCAATTGTACACTTTAAAAAGGTGAAATTTAGCTGTGATGATGCATGCCTATAATCCCAGCAATTCAAGAGGCTGAGGCAAGGGGATCACAATTTCAAAGCCAGTCTTACCAATTCAGCAAGACTCTAAGCAATTTAGCAAGACCCTGTCTCAAACTAAAATTAAAAAAGGGATGGGGATTAAAGTATTCCTGAGTTCAATTTTATGGTATGTGGATTACATCTCAGTAAAAAAGAACTATAGGGCTGGAGTTGTAGCTCAGTGGTAGAGCGATTGCCTTGCACATGCAAGGCCCTGAGTTCGATCCTCACCACCACATAAAAATAAATACGTGAAATAAAGGCATTGTGTCCAACTACAACTAAAAAATAAATATTAAAAAAAGAACTATAGCTATAATCTAAGAATCAGGTATCCACAAATGTTGATAAACATATGAAGGAATTATAAATCATAATCTTGCTGTTAGGAAAATAAATTTGTATAACTGGTTTAAAAACAGTTTGGGCCAGGTGAAGCAGTACACACCTGTAATCCTAGTGACTCAGGAGCTCAGCCAGCTTCAGTAACTTAATGAGAATGTTTTAAAATAAAAAAATAAATAAAAAAGGCTGAAGATTAACTCAGTAGAAAAGTACCCCTGGGTTTGATCCCCAATACTGAGAGAGAAATGAGAATGGGCTGAGAATGTAGTGCTTGCCTAGCATGTGTGAGGCCCTGGGTTTAATTCCCAGAACAGAGAAGAGAGAGGAAGAGAGAGAGAGAGAGAGAGAGAGAGAGAGAGAGAGAGAGAGAGAGAGAGAGAAATATTGAATTTAAGAGAGAGAGAGAGAGAGAGAGAGAGAGAGAGAGAGAAATATTGAATTTAAGATCCTCCAAATGACAAACATAAAGTTACAGTATTATTTAGTCATTCTATACATAACCAAGAAAAATAAAAACATCTGTCTACATAAAAACTTGTACACAAAAATTCATAGAGGCTTTGCTTATAATAGTCAAAAACAGAAACAACTATTCACCCATATCAACTGATGAATGTATAAATGATACATTTATACACCATGCATATGGTATATCCATGCAATGGAACATTATTTGGTCATTAAAAAGAACTGATATATGTTAAAACATGGGTAAATCATAAAAAGAGTATGTTAAATGAAGCTAGTCACAAAGGACCATCTATTATGTGATTCCATTGATATAAAATTCCAGAGTAGGCAAATCTATAAAAAAAAGTAAATTAGCAATTGGTGTAGGGCTGGATTGGCTCAAAGAAAATGAGAAACAACTGCTAATGGGTACAGGGTTTCTTTACTGTAGTGAAGAAAAATACTAAAGTTGACCATGGTGATAATTGTACAGCTCTATAAATATACTAGAAATCATGAAAATGTACACTTTAAATGAGTAAATGTATGCATGTGAATTATACCTTAATAAAGCTGTCAAAAATTCATAGGCTAATTTCCATTAGTCTGTAAGATAATTTCTTACCTAAAGCTTTACCAATTTTATCTATAGTGAAAACTGCATGTAACACAGCTTGAATACCTGGTTAGTTGACTACATCTCTTAACGGAGGGGGCGGGGGAGAAAAAGAAAGAAAACGCCCATAGTATAATGACAACTGGACTTCTCTAGGGATAAGTTCAAGATTTTAGTTGGTCTATATGGATACTGTCTCAGAAAACCTGAAGTAATGTTGCCCTATATATATTTTTCCAGTACTAGCCTTGGAATACAAAAATTAGTACAAATCAAACTAAGGGAGCATAACAGTAAATTAACTTATATTTCCATAAAAGTATTTTAAGAACATCTACATACAAAAAATTTTTTTCTAGTTTAATATTGAACATCATGGGCTGAGGATTTAGCTCAACTGGTAGAGTGCTTGCCACGTAGTTCAATACCCAGCACCATCAAAAAAAAAAAAAAAATTGAGTGGGCTGGGGTTGTGGCTCAGCAATAGACAGCTCGCCTAGCATGTGTGAGGCCCTGGGTTTGATCCTCAGCAGCACAGCATAAATAAATAAATAGATAGATAGATAAATAAATAAATAAATAAATAAATAAATAAATAAATAAATAAAATTTGAAAAACTGAATATCATGTCATATGTCATGTTACATTTGAGAAGCTATTCTATTATTAGATAAGTACTCATCTGCAAAATATTGAAACTTTACCTAGGATCTGAGAATTTATAGCAAAATGGACAGTAAGAGGGAGTAAATATATAAAATTCTATGCATAAACTCTTTACATTGTTAGTATTTTTAAAATATTTTTATTAGTTATTGATGGACTTTTATTTATTTGTTTGTTTATATGTGGTGCTGAGACTCGAACCCAGTGCCTCACACATGCTAGGCAAGCATTCTACCACTGAGCCGTAATCCCAGCCTGGCCTGGTATTGTTAGTTTTTATTTTTATGTATGTGTGTATGTATGTATGTATGTGTGTGTATGTATGTTTGTTTATTTGTTTGTTTATTCATTCATTCATTCATTTATTGGTGCTGGGATTGAACCCAGGGCCTTGTGCATGCACGGCAAGCACTCTACCAACTGAACTGTATTCCCGGCCCTGTGTTGTTAGTTTGGACATAGATAATGGAAGCAAGATGGAAAACACACTTAGGGAGCTTTTGTAGTACTCCAGTCAAAGGTAATGTTGAACTATGGCAGTGTAGATAGGACGAAAGAGACAAGCAATGTCACAGGGAAATACAGTCACCTGGACTTAGTGACTAGATACACACTGAGAGAGGATAAGCTTAGATATCTTTCCAGGATGGGCCTGGCAAATAACTCTAAGGAGAGCTCCCCAGGCCAATTTAAAGGTTCTCTTTCCAGGTCCTTTCCAGTCAAAAAAGGGATGCTTCTATCCTCTAAATAATCCTTCCTTTCAGTTTAAAATTCCTTTGCCTATTTAACATGTTCTTTCATTTAATAACAAAATTTAAAAACCAAAATGTATCCCTTAAATAGAAAAAACAACAAAAGATACCCTCAAGGTGAGTCACCAAATTTTAAAGGAGTAGAGACTATACTCTCTCTGTTCAGAAATCTAAGAAATTTACAGCTTAGAAAGGAATTTTGTAGATTTGTGTGCATGAACATTATCATTATACAGAAGAGAACAAGGAAGTACAGGAGGGCTCAGTCTCACCAAGTGACCTAGGATTAGAAATGCATCTTGAACTTAGATTTTATAATCACTGATTCAGTTTTCTTACTCTCTTGTTGTTTTTGTTTTGGTACTGGAGATTGAACTTAGGTACACTTTACAATTGAGCTACATCCCAGCCCTTTTCATTTTTTGAAACAGGGTCTTTCCAAATTGTCTAAACTAATCTTGAATCTGGTAATCCTTCTGCCTCGGCCTCCAGAGTAGCTGGGATTACAGGCAAGTGCCTAGCTTCTTAATTCTCTTAAACTCACATTATATATTTATGTCCTTTTATATATAAATATGACATATATAATTTTATATATAATAACTAAAAACTAAATTGTACAAAAACTACCCCTAAATTTTACATATATTTCAAATGATGGTGATTCTATACTTTCTCACAAGACAATGAATACTAACTTTAAATTATATAATCACACCAAGGGAAACAAATAAGGCAGCTGAAGAGAGGAATAAAAAGACTCATAATCTTGAAGTTATGACTGATCCTTATACATATGCTGCTAGGTATCAGTTCTTAAACACATCACAAGATCAGATTAAAGAGGCAGTCAATCTGCCCTTAAATGATGGTTACAAAATAAATCCATTTATATACATATTTCACCATACACAATCTCTGTTAATCCTTAGGTCTATTAAGAAAATGCTTTTGTATCTCTTGTAAAAATAATCATTTTTAAAAATTTTTTTTGGTTTGGGAGGACATTGGGGATTGAACCCAGTTCAATTTTTATTGAGACAGGTCTCACTAAATTGTTCAGATTGGTTTCAAACTTGTGATCTTCTAACCTCATCCTTCTGAGGGGCTGGGATTACAGGGTATGTTCCACTGTGTCTGGCAAAAATTATCTTAAGTCTACTAAGAACACAAATGGATGTGAAAAGCCAAATTACTAGTTACATTAAAAAGTTATGAGGGCTGGGGTTGTGGCTCGGTGGTACAGTGCTTGCTTGACATGTGTGAGGCACTTGGGTTCAATTCTCAGCATTGCATATAAATAAGTGAATAAAATAAAAGTCCATCAATAACTAAAAATATATATATTTTTAAAAGTTATGAAATCACCTTATTGAATAAGTAAAAACATACAAAAAAAACAGGTTATGACAATACCTCTAATCAGCCAAAGAGGTACAAGATAACACTTTGTTCACTAGAACTTATTATGCAAAGACTGTTGCCTTGGGTAAAGAAGCAGTACACTGTTTAAAATTCTTTTGCCTACTTAACATGGAAGGAGTCCCAGTCTAGGGCATACCAGCACACTCCCGTCCTGATCAAAATAGCCAGAGGCTGCCTTTTCCTGAGGATACCCTGTGACTCAGACACAAAAATCCATAGTTCTAAACCTTAACTGCCAAACTATATATCAAGTTAGAAAAACTGAGTTAATTTTGTTACCAAAAATATATAAATACACAATTAGAACCAGATAGCTTATTCAACATTAGTATGAGGAGTATGTTAATACATGTTCATATATATTATTCACCTATAGAATGAGATAAAAAAAGATCCTATAAAGATCTTACGAGCATATAAATTCACAGGTGAGAGATCAAAGCCACAGTGATGGCAGAAAGAAATTATTAAGGCTTGTATTGTTAGAAAAGGATAATTTATAAAGGAACGAGATTATAGATAATGTACCTAGTATGAAAACGTACACAAAGAATGTCAATTTCAGCATGCTTACTATAGTAAAAGACTGGGAACAGCCATAAGGAAGAAGGTAAATAAATTATGACACACCTAAGTGATGGAACACTGTGGAGACATATCACATGCACAGAATACCACACAGCTAGATCAACATGTGCTGTTGTAAAAAAGCTCTGAAAATATTAAAGAAAAGCAATATGCAAGACAGTGTACACGATATGTGATAGGGTTTATTTTCTTTAAAGAATAGTATACATAATAACTTAAAAAATACCTGGTGGTATCTTCTTAACAGTTCCTCTTTTGGTTCTTGTACTTCTTTTTCCAGCTGCTCTTTTGTCCTTTTCAAAGAATGCCTGTTCATCTCTGGGGCCTTCACACAGAGTGTATTCTGAGTTCTCACATGCAGGCACCTCACAACTGGACATGAAGTTTTCATTATTATTGAGACTGTCCTGCTCAAACACTTCAGTTTTTCCCATTGCACTGTCACTGCTGGTCAGAAGCTCAGGCCCATCCCCATCAAGTTGATTTTCATTTTCATCAGACACAGAAGATAAGCATGTTACTCTGCTTTCCACGCTGTCACCAGGATGACATCCATCTTGTGGTTCCAATTGCAGATTATATGTAGGAGTACCGCTGTCATCCATTAGCGCATCCTTTGTTGAACCGTTTAAAGTTTCATTAAAGTCCTTCCATGTCTACAAAGACAAAGAAAAAGAAACTATTTCATTTTCTATCCTCTGGTGATTCAAGATGATCTTTGATTTTCTTCTTCTCCCGAGCCATTTCACTGTGAATTAAGAGAAAAAAATTACTCAATTCATTTCATTTCTCCACTTGAAGCCCATCCCAATCTCACCTAGTTCTTGCTTCAATACAATTGGTTCTCAACCCTGGCTGCTCCTTACAATTACCTAAATTTATCCCAGACACTAAATCAGAGTCTCTAAGGACTGTACACACACTGATATATCTTTTTAAGTTGTCTAAGTGATCCTAATGTGTATCAGGTTTGGACTGCTGACTCAGTGAAAAAAATTCCTGGCTAAATAGGTCATCTGCTAAAATCAGTCACTCATGTTATCCCTGGACACTTACTAGACAAGTGAAGGCTAGTTGTATAAGTCCTTCTTTGTTTAAACAGTAGCAATTTTTGCAAAAGTAAGCATTTAAAGATACAGTATTTATTATTTAAAAAAGTAGAAAAGGGGAAAATTCATGTAGTATATATTTACATTATAGTCTCATTTATCAAGAGGTATTCTAACATGAACTTTCAGTTCAAATTACAGGGTCCTACTTGTATCTCCAAAAGACCCCACAGGTTACCTGCCAGGGGGGCCTGCCAGTGGAAGTAGAAAGCAGCTTTTGGAACCCCAAACAGAAACAATCACCTCTTCCTAAGTTTCCTACACACATCAGAAACTATGTCAGGCACTTTATATACCTTTTTTCTATTCTTCAAAACAAGCCTATATAGTAGATAGCCATACTATATTTTAGATAAAGAATCTGAGGCTTGGAGAGGTAAAATGAGTTAAGACCATATTCCTGGAATGAAGTGGAAATGGATCTAAAAACCAGGTCTTTCTGATGTTGGAACCTTTGCAGTTCAGCATAATGGCCAACAGCAAAGGCAGACTTATGTTCAAATTCTGACTCCGTCATTAAACAAGCTTAGGTAAGTTACCTGGCATCTGCAAGCCTCAATTCCCTTGTTTGTAGAAGTGAAGAAGTGTAATACCTTCCTCAAGGTCATTTTTTACATAAGTAAAGCACTTAGTGGAGAGCTTAGTCCACAGTAAATGCTCAGTAAAATTACTGCTTCCCAATAAATCTCACATGTTGGCATTAAGCACTGCTGAGTTTACTCAAGAGGGTCCTGGCCTTCTGCAGGTTCAGAAATAGCTTTTCCAAAAACCCAGAAATGATCAGGTTTTTAATAAATGATCAAGTTTTAATAATTTGAGAAAGTTAAAGTATTAATTTATCATGGGGATATTTCCTTTCATTCCTGGAATGTATAAACGCCTGTTCTAAATATCCTGTTTCAGATGACTAAGATATTTAGGAATTAGTGATTAAAATTTGTAAGTTGAGTATAAAAACTACAGATCATGTTTACAGCTTTGTTGAATGTCATATACCAGGTCCTGAGTTAAACTATTCAGATCAACAGTTTATTTAACTCTCAAAATTACCCTAGAAGATAGGTAATTCTAGTCCCATTATAGTGATAAAAAAAATCAAGACTTACATCTTGTCAAATTATTCATAGAACAAGTTTAGAAATGGAATTTGGAGTAGTTATTATCCTGAGAACACATTCTTAATCTTTATATTCTAGGGATATAAAGGAGCAAATAGTGAAAGAATATTTCACTTCAGCTGTGCTTTACCCTATAGCAGAAACTTTTCTAATGACCAAGAAGTTCAAGTCATTCTTCCCCAGAAAGTGCTGGATCAACACATTAGACCATTTGCAATGCACCTCATTGCAAATGGTCTAATGTGTTGAGAAATTCTTGGTAGTGGTTGGGGGAAGGGAGTATATACTATGTAAATGAAGTGGCTATTCCCAGTAAAGTAGGTATTCCTTTCCATGGGCTTCAAGATATTTTGCCTCTGCCTCTTTTATGATAACATAATTAGTTTAATTATCAAAAGGAAATTTTATAAACTACTATCTAACATTGATTTTCATATTCTCTCCAAGGTATGCACATGCTGTAATTCTTTCTTTCTTTTCTTCCTTCCCTTCTCTTCTCCTTCCTTCCTTCCTTCCTTTCTTTCTTCCTTCCTTCCTTCCTTCCTTCCTTCCTTCCTTCCTTCCTTCCTCCCTCCCTCCCTCCCTTCCTTCCTTCCTTCCTGTACTGGAGATTGAACCATCTTGCATGTGCCAGGCAACTCTTACCATTGAGTTAGACTCCCAGACCTTTTTTGTATTTTCAGACAGGGTATTGCTAAATTGCCCATGTTGGCCTCAAACTTGTGATCCTCCTGTATTAGCCTTCTGAGTTACTTGGATTATAGGAATGCAACATGGTACCTGGCTAAGATAAACTTATTGGAATTTCTAATCGGTAGTGTTCTACTGCTTTAGGAAATAGTTATAAATAAAATGTTATATTTGTCTCTTTCTCCTCATTCTTCTCTCCCTGTGCTACACCAACAATATTTTGATAGGCTGATCTTCTAGTACACATGCATCACTAAATTAAAATACTTGGGTAAAGCTAGATGCAGTGGCACATGCCTGTAATCCCAGTGGCTTGGGAGGCTGAGACAGGAAGATCACAAGTTCAAAGCCAGCCTCAGCAATATAATGAGGCCTTAAGCAACTTAGTGAGACCCTGTCTCTAAATAAAATACAAAGAAGGGTTGGGGATGTGCTCATTGGTTAAGTACCTTTGAATTCAATCCCCAGTACCACAAAAATAAATAAATAAATAAATAATACTTAGGCAAGAGAAGAATTATAAGGAGAAAGGGCCCCTGTTCAGTAACAGTATTTAAAAATATATGCTAACACTGCATTGGACCTGAGGGTTCTCAGTACAGTAGAGGTTGTATTCAAACTTATTTGCTCTATCTAAATAATATGACTATTTTGCAAAAGTCCCTGTATCTAAACCAATTCCTACAAAAGAAACAGTGACACACTGTAACCACTGCTACAGCAAACATATTTTGCCTTTTTTTTTAAAGAGACAGTGAGAGAGAGAGGGAGAGAGAGAGAGAGAGAGAGAGAGAGAGAGAGAGAGAGAGAGAGAGAGAGAGAGAGAGAGATTTTTTAATATTTATTTTTTAGTTATCGATGGACACAACATCTTTGTATGTGGTGCTGAGGATCGAACCCAGGCCGCACGCATGCCAGGCAAGTGCGCTACCACTTGAGCCACATCCCCAGCCCCATATTTTGCCTTTTAAAAGCATGATAGTGAGTACTTCCCAAGTTTCCACACTCTTGTGGCAAAATAGCATTCCAAATATGTACACTGTATAAAAGCTATTTGACATGCTGGCTGTCTTCAGAATTCAAAGCAAACATATTCCAGTGAGGCTATAAAAAAAGATGACGATCCATACAACTTTGAGAAAGATATATTAAATAAATAACTAAATTAACAGACTAAGAAAAAGAAATTTACAATTTGTTAAAAGCATAATCTCAGGGTTAGGGATGTGGCTTAGTGGTAGAGTGCTTGCCTAGCATTTAAGACCTTGGGTTCCATCCACAAGACCCATAAAAAACAAAACAAAAAAAGCAAAAAACAAGAAGCATAATCTGAATCCCAAATAGGATTTAGCTTTATTTTGTAATAAATGTGTGGTAAGACTAAACATCAGGTTTTACTAAAGCTTTAATAATTAACATCCAAGAAGAGTTAAATGTATACTATCATTTATTTTATTGAAATGTTTTAAGGAGACTGTGAGTGCCATTTTTCCTGTAATCCATATGATCATTCCAAAATACTTTTTTTTTTTTTTTTAACTTTTAGCCAAGATCCTTCTTAAGAATTAAAATTGGGGTTAGGGGCTGTGCATGGTGGTGTATGCCTATAATTTTAGCAACTTGGAAAGCTGAGGCAGAATTGCCAAGTTTGAGGCCAGCCTTGGCAACTCAGTGAGAGCCTGTCTCAAAATAGAAAGCTGGGGATATAACTTGGTGGTAAAGTCTTGAGGATTCAAGTTCCAGTAGCCTCACCCCAGATTGCGGGTAGAATATAGCTCAATGGCAGACTGCTTACCTAACATACATGAGACCTTGGGTTCAATTCCCAGCAGTGCAAACAAAGAAATAAGACCAAATTCCAAATTCAAATGTGGTTATTTAAACTCAAATAAAAATTTAGAGGAATACAAGGACCAAAATGATAATGTCAAATTTATCTTCTAGTTAATTCAGAATTGAGGAAGAAAGTCATTATACCCTTAAGTTGTTCTATTTATTATGGCCATTATATACTACTTTACATTTATTTTACCATCTTAGACACTAGATACCTTTTAATAGCACTCATATCTCATTGCTAAATCCATAGTTTTCTTTGATTAATGCTATCTTTGTTTAGTACACTGTACCTATAGACAATATTCATTAGAGCAGCAATCAAAAGTACACACAGGCTGGGTGCAATGGTGTGCACTCACAGTGCTAGCTACTCAGGAGGCTGACGCAGTATAAAGAGATTCAAGGCCAAACTCAGGAACTTAGAGGAAGGAAGCAAAGAAAAAATAGTGGAAGGAAGAAAAACAGATGCCAGGTCAACCTCAACGACGCAGTGAGAGGAGGGAATGAAAGAAAGGAAAGGGGAAAGAAGAAGAAAAGGAATAATTCTCAAAAATTTTGTGACTCTAATTCATTTTTCATTGAAATCCTATAAACGCAAAATATACACATATATGTAACTAAAGTAAAGGTTCCCTAAACCTTAACAGATGTGGAACACTCTGATACGTCTCTATTCTATCCAATAGTATTCTGTGTATTTTTAAAATGCTGATCAAAGATCTACTAGATTGATTTCATATCCCAGTAATGGGTGTTGACCATAGTAGTACTTTCCAGGAATTACAGTGTCTCAACCTGAGGACCACCAACTGAGGACCAGACAAAGCTGTGGTTATCTCCACATCATTTCCTGAAAACAATGCTGAACCTATGAAACTCAGATATAAACTTCATTCAAAATGTAGTCCTCATAATTTCAATACAAGTTCAAAGCCAGCCTCAGCAATATAATGAGGCCTTAAGCAACCTAGTGAGACCCTGTCTCTAAATAAAATACAAAGAAGGGTTGGGGATGTGGCTCAATGTTTATCATGCTTTTCACTTTAAAATCTAGCTAAAAGACTATCCTTGATTCAGGATTCCTTAGCTGACTACTTCCACTGTCAATTATATTCTCTGCCTATTTTATCCAACATGGCAAACCATTAACCATATTTAGCTATGGAGGAACTGGAACATAAACTCATACTGAGGGGCTGGGGATGTAACTCAGTGTTAGAGCACTTGCTTTGTATGTGCAAAACCCTAGGTTCAATCCCCAGTACTGCCAAAAATAAATAGATAGATAGATAGATAGATAGATAGATAAATAAATAGCTCACATTGAGGAACAGAATTGTTAATTTTATAATTTTAATTAAAAATTATAAAGAGTACCAATTCAGTAATCAAAAAACTTAAACATGTTTGGAACTCCAGCATCCAAACCCATTTCACCTATATGCTTTATGAAACCAAAATACAGATCAAAGCTAGGTAAAGTGGTGGGCACCTGCAACCACATGGGAGGTTGCGCCAGGAGGATCCCTTGAGCCCAGGAGTTCAACACCAGCTTGGACAACACAGTGAAACACTGTGTCAAAAGCAAATAAATAGACCAAGGATTTCCAATGAAAACTGTGTCCAAATTGAGATGTGCTATATATATAAAATACACACCACAGCTCAATGAATTACTATGAATAAGAATAATTTTAAAAAAAACAATAATTTTAAATGATTAAATGTTAAAATAATATTTTTAATATAATGGTTTGAACAAAATATTATTAAAATTAATTTCAATGGGCTGGGGGTCTAGCTCAGTGGTAGAGTATGTTCTTAGAATGTGAAAGGCTCTGGGTTTGATCCCTATCCCCCACCCTCACACAATTAAATTTTATTTCTAAAAATGTTTTTTAAGTATGGTTACTAGAAAAAAAAATTACACATATAACCCACATTACATTTCTACTGGTCAATGCTAGTATGACATGCCTTGCCATTGTTACAGTAGTCAAAGTCATGGCTCCTGGTTAATCACCCCATGCCAGATTCTTGCTAATACAAGTTATGCTATAAGCATTTCCTGGCTTCAGACGTTATAATTACTGTAATTCAATGATGCAAATACTTATTGGAGGAAAGAGATACTGTATACCTTTAAAATTAACTTATATGTATTTATTTTCTGTTTTCAGAATGTAAAACTCAAGGTCAATCTGTCTCTTTTTTTGTTACTTCCTTGTATTCAAAACATTCCTGGCACTTCATAAAAGTGGAATGGCAATTATAACTGGTAAGACAGTCTTTCAGGAACCCTTCTAAATACTTGTTTCTTCTATATAATTGTATATTACAAAAGTGTCACGAACCATCAATGGGCTGTGAGTGAACTATGTTGCGCATAGTAGCCTAATGAGGGGATAAGTCTGGCACTGGGACCTCCAGTGGCACTCCCACAGGAATTGATCACCTGATGCAGGTGAACTTCCCCCTCAAGCTCTGCCAGAGATCCTGCACAGCACCTGAGATGGATGTGACCTGCCAAGATGTCAAGCAACCTGCTGACTACAAGATACCACGAAGCAAGACTCCGCCCTTAAAACTTATCCCTGCCTTTGATGTCCCCGGATATAAATAAAGCAAGCGGGGGCTCCATTTTCCATAGTATAGAAGCTTGATCCCTATGATCCGCTAACCCATCCTGCCCTTGCTTTCTGAAAATATTTTCTGTGTCCTGTAGATTTTTGTCATTCTATTTTTCTTAGCTTTTATTTTTCAGCCAGTCCATTCTACACAGGGGAACCCCATTTTCATTGCCTGTGCAGGACATGGGCGAGACAAAAGTACATCAGGGATAGGAGGTATGCAGCTAAGTGACACAGCACTTACCTACTCTAAGAAGGGAAAAAGAAAGAAAAAGGGGGGAAAAGGATAGAAAAGAAAGACTAGAGATTGTTTTAATATTTCTTTAGGAAGAATAAAAAACCCATTCTCATAAAAGAACCCTTTTCTTTTCTTTGCTTCCTTTCTTACTCCACTCCCCCTCCTCTTCCTTCTTTCCTTGTTGAAAGATTAAACCCAGAAAACAACTTTTTCTTGTGAGCCAGAATACATCTGTATTCCAATCCACTCAGGAGGCTGAGAAAGGATGATCGCAAGTTGGAGGTCAGCCTCAGCAACTTGGTGAGACCCTGTCACAAAATAAACATTAACTAGAGCTGGGAATGTAGCTCAGAGGCAATATACCCCTGGAATATTTTTTGTTGTTGTTGAAACACAGTATTGCTAAACTGCCCATGCTGGTCTTGAACTCAGCCTCCGGAGTAGCTGGAATTTTACCAGCAAGCATCACCTTGTCCAGCAAGAATTAGTTCTTAATATAGGAAAAAGAAAGGTCATAGAAAATTCATGTGATAATGTAAATGAGAACAATAAAAATAAGATAAAGTATTATACACAATATATAATATAAAAATATAGGAGAAAAAACAGAAAAAAGAAATGGGAAAGCAATGATTTTAAAAGAGGAAACATTAAATATGGATTTTAATTTATGCAGAGAAAACACTTCTTTAAATATAAAGAAATTAACTGAAACTATGTGACTCATATGCCTAAAACAACCTTGGACTGATAAACAGAATGAAAGGTCACACAATTTGTTTCACTCTCCTTAGCCTCCCTTTCATCAGAAAGCTCTGATCAACACAGTTTACAAATACATGGGGCCTATGAGTTCATAATCCATTACAAAAATGGACAAGATATCTTAAAAGCCTCATTGTGGGAACAGATGAACAGTGCAAAGATACAGGACCCTCCCGCCCCATGTACAGAGACATATACAGTTTATGTAAAGAAACAAAATAGAAACAAATCTCTAAAACAGTATGTTTTCAAAGATGCCTTCAGGCATTCAGAAACATGCAATTATGGCAATACTTTCTACTATATATTTTTTAAACTAACAAACATCATTAACTGGAAATTTTGCCTACATCAAGGGACTGAATTTATGTTTCAAGATGTTTCTGGAAATTACAATTTCTAGTTTTCATTTGTAGCCAAAAGGATGCACAAATCATACCATATGAACTTACCACAGCCATACAAACATTTTCTTTAGTTAGTTTCACAGTTAAAAACACACACATAGAAGGAATCCATCAGTTTAGGGGAAGAAGTCATCTCCCCAGGCCACACACGTTGTGCTTATTTGGATTTAAATGCCTTTTGTTGTAAAACATATTGCAGTCATATTTTAAGCCACAAGCAACAACATCTAAGTCTTGGAAATATTTCTCCAGACAAAAACTACCCTTTAAAAACAAAAATCATGTTTACTGCTGAATTTCTATCATATATCCTCATGGAAACTATTTTTTGTTTTGTTTTGTTTTGAAACAGGGTCTATGTTACCCAGGTTGGCCTTGAACTCCTAAGCTCAAATGATTCTCCTACTTCAGCCTCCCAAGTAGCTGAGACAACAGTCACACACCACTGCACCTGATTTTATTTTTTACAGAGCTGGGGATCAAACCCAGGGTCTTGTACATGATAAGCATGTGCTCCAACACTATGCTATTATCTTCAGTCCCATCTTTCTAATTTTTAAACTTCAATCATTTTGCTATAAGACTAGTGATATAAAGCAATCTACCTATAATCATTAAATATACACAAAATTATATATTTTGTTTTAAAATGTTAATTCCTGAAAATATAATGGCAAACCCAAATAATTTCTTAGAAACTTCCTTTAAGAGGCCTAACAAGTGTTTGCTTTGGTAGCACATATACTAGAAATTGCCCCTGCACAAGGATGACATGCAAATTTGTGACGCAAATTCCATATTTTTATGGAAAAATCAAATATAAAATTTATCAGGGGATGAAGGCTCAGCAATCCAAACCAAAGTAATGCACAATTTTTTCAATAAAATAATAGCAGAAAATTTCCCAAACCTTAAGAATGGAATGGAAAATCAAATATAGAAGGCTTACAGAACCCCAAATATACAAAATTACAACAGACTCACACGAAGGCACATTATTATGAAATATACAGAATAATGAGAGAATTTTAAAGGCTGCCAGAGAAAAATGACAGGTCACATTTAGAGGGAAACCAATCTGGATCTCAGCTGATATCTCATACCAGACCCTCAAAGCTTGGACATCTTGGAATAATATATACCAAAAAAAGAAAGTGTATAAAGCCAAGAATACTATACCCAGCAAAATTGAGCTTCTGAATTGATGAAGAAATATAAACATTCCATGATAAAAGAATTCATAACTAGAAAGCCTGCACTACAAAACATACTCAATAAAATATTTCATAAAGAAGAAATGAAAAATAAGTGAAAACCAGTAAAGGAAGAAACTACACTAGAAGAATAGTCAATCAAAGGAGCAATTAATTCAAGTTAGAAGCCAGAAATTAACTGACAGGGAATAAGAATCATTTCTCAATAATAGCACTGAACGCAAATGACCTAAATTCATCAAACAAAAGACACAGATTGGCAGACTGGATTAAAAAACAAGACCCAACAGCATACTATCTCCAAGAGCCTTGCCTCATAGGCAAAGACATCCAGAGACTGAAGGTAAAAAGATGGGAAAAAAAAATATCATTCACATGGATCATGTAAACAAGTAGGGGTTTCTATCTTCTTATCAGATAAAGTGGACTTCAAGCCAAAGATAATCAGAAGGGACAAAGGAGATCATTTATATTGCTTAAGGGAAGTATATATCAATAAGACATAACATTTGTAAATATTTATGCCACAAACAGTAGCATCTATGTACATCAAACAAAGCTTTCTCAATTTCTAGAATGAAAAGGACCACAATACAGTAATATTGGGTGACTTTAATGTGCTTCTCTCATCGGTGGATAGATCCTATAAACCAAAACTAAATAAAGAACCCTATAGACGGTCTGGGGCTGGGGCTCAGTGGTAGAGTGCTTGCCTAGCACGTGTGAGACCCTGGGTTCAATCCTCAGCAACACATAAAAATAAATAAGTAAAATAAAGATAGTGTGTGCAACCACAACTAAAAAAATAATATTAAAAAAAGAAGCTCAGGGCTGGGATTTTGGCTCAGTGGTAGAGCACTTGCCTAGCATGGGCGGGACCCGGGTTCAATCCTTAGCACCACATAAAAAAAAGGGATTGTGTTGTGTCCTAATAAATAAATAAATATTTTTAAAAATACAATTAATAATTTAGACTTTACAGACATATACAGAATATTTCATCCAGAAACATACTGTATATACTTCTCAGAAACACATGGATTCTTCTCTGAAATAGACCAAATCTTAGGCCACAAAGCAACTTTGAGCAAATACAAAACAATAGAGATAATACCTTGCATTCTATCAGATCATAATGGAATAAAATTAGAAATCAATGATAAAATAAAAACTAAAAGCTACTGTAACACCTGGAAACTAAATAATATGCTATTGAATGACCAATGAATAGCAGAAGAAATCAGGGACAAAATAAGAAATACTTAGTTACATGAGAATAGCTCATTTTAAATAATTTTTTTAATATTTATTTTTTAGTTGTAGTTGGACATGATACCTTTATTTATTTATTTTTATGTGGTGCTAAGGATTCAGCCTAGGGCCTCAAACATGGTAGGCAAGAGCTCAACCACTGAGCCACAACCCCAGCCCCAAGAATAGCTCATTTTAAAGGGATACAAATAGGGGCTGGGGATATATCTCAAAAAAAAGTTAACCCCAAAAACCTCCAACAAATAATGTAATCAATAAGTGGGCAAAGGAACTGAACAGGTACTTCATAGAAAAAGAAATAGAAATGGTCAACAAATATATTAAAAAATGTTCAACATTTCTAGGAATTAGATAAATGCAAATTAAAACTACACTGAGATTCCACTTCACTTCAGTCAGAATGGCAATTATCAAGAATACAAGTAACAAGAAATGCTGGCAAGGATGTGGGGCAAAATGTACACTCATACTTTGGTGGTGGGACTGCAAATTGATACAACCACTCTGGAAAGCAGTATGGAGATTCCTCAGAAAACATGGGAATAGAACCACCATATGACCCAATTATTCCAATCCTCAGCATATATCCAAAGGTATAAAATCTGCATACCACAGTGACATAGCCACATCCATGATTATAGCAGCTTAATTCACAATATCTAAGCTATGGAATAAATTAGGTGCTCTTCAACAGATAAATGGATAAAGAAATTGTGGTATGTACACACAATGAAATAGTACTCACCATAAAAAAGAATTATTTAGCTGGTAAATGGATGGAACTGGAGACTAACATTCTAAGTGAAATAAGCCAAGACCACTCTGCTAGTATGTAGCAAAGTCAGGATTCACACTCAGTGTCCCCAGACCCTTAACCACTATAACCATTTTTATAGTAATTTTAAAAACTTTACTCTCAGATGTATGTATTGTAAACACCAAACTGCTACATTTAAGGAAATTTCCAGTATCTTGACATATTTTTCAGATATACAGAATTTAGAAAAATAGGTTAAGAGGCAAAATAAAACCTACCATTATTTCCTGTGTTCCTTAAATATGATGGAGTAATTTCTTCAAGTTTATATGTTAAGTTATATAACACACCTGTTAGAAATCATCATTGGGTATTTGACAGTATATATAGAAATATATATATTTCTATATATATATATTTACATAGAAATATATATATATATAGTATCTATATATATATATAGTATATATAGAAAAATTTCTATGAGACAGGTCATAGGTATTTAGTGAATCAATATTACATCTAAAGAGGAGGAAATAAAAAGCAAGAGTTTCCAAACTTGGATAGTATGCTTATAAGGAGCTAAGCTCATGCATTGTTATGTATTTCTATCCCTAGATGATATGCACATATACTTCACTAAAATGTGTATACATTCATTTTAAATATGCAAAAATAAACATTAAGAAAGGATGAAAAGGGCTGGGGATGTGGCTCAAGCGGTAGTGCGCTCGCCTGGCATGCGTGCAGCCCGGGTTGGATCCTCAGCACCACATACTAACAAAGATGTTGTGTCCACCGAAAACTAAAAAATAAATATTAAAAATTCTCTCTCTCTCTTAAAAAAAAAAAAGAAAAAGAAAGAAAGGATGAAAAAGTTCTACTTCTGGAGGGCAGATCAGCTTGGTTCAAATACATTCCTCTGCTGCTAACAACTAAAAAATCTGGCAGAAAGCATCACAACAAAGGCCAGAAAGGCTGAGCAGAGCTTTCAGCAGACTCATAAGGCTGGCCAAAGCCCCCAGAACTCAAGGCCTGCTAAGAAGATGGGGGTGGGAGTAGACTTTCAGGTGGGAACCTAAAAAAGCTACTCTCCAAAAGAAAAGATAAGCCAAAGCAGACCAGCGCTCACAGAGAATGAAGACCGACAGAATAATTTCATCTTTGAGTTAAGGTGATCTGCCAGAAAGAGTAAATACTCTTGGGAAAGAGTTAGGGTAGACGAAATAAGGAGAGGTAGAAAGAAGACAAAAAGGAAAAGAAAGAGGGATTGTAGCTTTAAATCTAAAAGCTCTGTGAACCACCTCACCTTCACTTCCCAAGCCTGTTTTCTTCCAGCAATGAATTTTTAAAAGCTCCAATAAATCTTAGAGTACTTAAGTCCAGTTAATTACTGCCTATATACTTTGTTAGTTTATAGAATGTATTTTTTAGACTGACTAAAAGAAGCCTAGAGAGAGAGTGTTAGAGACCCAGGATGTGAGTACAGTTCCTGTACTACTACAGATGATATCAAACTCAGAACCGGACAACTGTGGTCTAGTCTGTGTTCCATGATTGAAAGATCTGAGCTCATTAAGCTTATGCCACCCCAAATACCTCTCATGTTCGCCATTTACAAAGTTTCTTTTAGTAGAAGCCGCCTGAAACCCCAAAAGAAGTGCCATTTACTCTGGAGCACCAGCTTTCCCTCTTCCTTTAAGTGTGTATCCTGATTTATTGCTTGCTTTCCTAAATAAATCTCTGCTTGTGCTCCCCCCACTTTTTGTACTGGGGACTGAACTCAGGGGTGCTTTATCACTGAGCTATATCCCCAGTCTTTTTTATCTTTTTATTTTGAGTCAGGGTCTTGGTTGCTGAGGGTCTTTCATTAAATCACTGAGACTGACTTTGAACTTGCCATCCTCCTATCTCAGCCTCCAGAGCCTCTGGGATTTAGGCCTGCACCACACCTGGATTTGCACCTATTTTGATGTGTCTTATATTCCTTTTTGCCACATAAATTGATAAGCTGCCATGGATGAGGTGAGGTCCCCTTTTCCCTTCTCAGGACCAACGGACAGAGATCCTATCTGGGGATAGGAAGAAAAAAAATCCAAAAAGGCTCAAACTACTGCCACAAGTTTTAATCTATAATATCCTGTATATATTCCATACCAAGAGATCAAGTTGTGATAATCAAAGAAACAACTCATAAGAGATGCATATATTGGAGAGGGGTAGGGGAAGATAGTATGCTGGGAGAAAGCCTTGGGAAGTATACAGAAGGTATAAAAAAGTCAGTATGGTAATATGGGGCTAGGGATATAGCTCAGTTGGTAGAGTGCTTCCCTTGTATGCACAAGGCCCTGGGTTCAATCCCCAGAACCACACACATACAAAAAAAATCAGTGTGGGAAATTGTAACAATTAGGGCTAATGCCTACCTTCTCCTGAAATAATAAATCTGAAGTTTGCATCCTATTTGGTTATACATACTGTCTTCAAATTAATCTCACAAAGAAAATAAACAACAGTATAGCATCTTTTCTTCTAACCTTTTACATGAGTACAAAGTATCAATAGAAATAAATGGAATTTTCCAGAGTAATGGAAAGCGATTTCTTCAACCTATCACAACAATTTTCATTTATGTTTTCTTTATTTTGCATAGTTCTGTCATTCTTCTTCCTACTTCTTTATGTGGACAACTTAAAAGAAGCCTAGAGAGAGACTGTTAGAGACCCAGGATGTGAGTGCAGTTTCTAAAACCCTTGCTTCCGGTTTATTCAATAAAAAGGATGGGGTGGGGTTGCTAAATTAGAGTTCAGTGTCAGAGCACACACATATTATTAGCATGCACAAGGTTCAAGGTCTTGGATTGCTTTGATCCCCAGCAACACACACAGACACACAGACACACACACACACACACACACACACACACACACACACACACACCAAAAACCCAGAAATTTTCCTAAAGTACCTCATTTTAACCTCACAATGCTATTCACCACTCTTTAGTGGTTCTGCATCATTTAGAAATATTTATTTTCTAAAATGTCATCTTTTATGTTGATGTCAACTTCAAATTTCATCTTATTTCTATCACAGATAGGAAACAAAATTCTTAAACCTATGTAAAAAGGCCAACATACTGACTTAAAGAATAAGAAAACACGAGCTCTGATGTTATCTGTTGGAATCTAAGAGACCTCCTAACTTTAACATTTGATTCTAATTTAGGTCACAAGTTCTCTGTCATTTGTCTTTTACTGCTTCAAGTATAAAACAAATATCACTTTCTAGTTTGCTGGGTATGTGAATTACAATTACTTGTTATGTACTTTAAAAGTATTGTTACAGGCAGAATTCACACATTTTCTTTTGCTTCTCTTTTGTCTAAAAAACAATAACACAATGTTGTTTTTTGAATGAGTACTTGAAATGCCTGCCCCAAATCCAAGAGAACACTGGTTTTGAACTGGTTACACAATATAGGTGCTAATTCTTTGTTTTACCTTGTGTTCTTTGAAAGAAAGCACATATCTGGCAAGCATTAAAGGTTTAACAGGAGGATACAAATGAAACAAAGCAAATATATCTCTGTGTGGAGACCAAAGTTTGACCTCAGAAGTTTAGTGCTTTAACTGAGCTAACCAGATGTCAATGTAATCAACTGACTACTACCAACAAGCTATGCTTATTAAATACAATGGGGTAAAGAGAGAGAAATGGAAAAAGTGGGGGGGGGGGGATGAGACACAAGCTACCCTTAAGAGTTCTTACCGGGAAAAAAAAAAAAGAAGAGTTCATACTACACTGTAAAGTTGGATAATAAAAAGAGTTTAACTTCTATTTGGAAATAAACTATAAGATATCTACAAACTATTCCCTCATCTTCCTTTTCCTCAAACATCTTGGCAACAAAGAATGTGATAAAGAACAGCTAAATTATTTGAGAGCCAAAGGAAGATTACTTGTGCTTGCGGAGAGAGGAATATGTGAATATTTAAGAATATCCAATCCTATTATAGAAAATAAGACCAAAATGGGGAAGCAAGATGAAAATAAGTACCAAATCAAACACCGTATATAGTTAGATTTAGAAAAAGTAAATATAACATATGCATGCTAAACATAGAAGGAAAGCAATTAAAAAAATCAAGACCACTAAATATCCATGATACCACAGAAGAGACATCAAATATTCATGAAGGCATTGATACTCATGAGTTGTTAAAACAGTCACCATGGATGACGTCCATTTCTAGACCTGTATGACCTTTGTCCCAGAAACAGATGAAATTCATAGCTGCTCACCATGCTCACAGGCAGGGAACAGTACCAGCAGGTGTACCTGGCCCTGTATTTTCTGAAAAAACACATGAATTATTGGCTCCAAGCACCTTCAGTCTGTTTAGCTGTTTGGTTCACCTCAACTCTGGTCTACAACATTGGTAAAAAATGGTGATACAGCAGAGAGGATACAACATATGAATATTGTGTCACCCAGCTGCTCTAAGGTGGTATGTTCCTTCCATTCTACTTACACCCCCACCTCAAGTGCACGGAGAGGCAATTTTAAGAGAAGAAAGAAACATGAACAAAAGCAAAAGGTAAGCAAACAGGGTGTGAACATCACTAAACAGATGTACTTTGGAATGAGTGCTGAAGGGAAGTAGTAAGTGATGAGAATAAATTATATGTGGCTAGATCATATAATTTTTATGATTATACCTGCTGTGAAACACCAACTTTTTTTTTCTTCTTAGAAAATAATGAACCATTATCATTACTTGGAGAAGGGATACAAACAGTCCCAATATTTAAAATTCTTGCATTAATAGAAAATTTATTCTGTCAAGACACTGTGAATGTTTCTAAACACTAAACTTCTCTCTCTCTCTCTCTCTCTCTCTCTGGAATGATCTCAATGCACACAGATAACAAACAGTTGGTGAACTGTCACTGGACCAAGGACAAGAATTTGAGTGGCACCAATTTACTTTCTGTGATTGGGATCAAAAAGCCAGTAAAAAAAAAAAAAAAAAAAAAAGAGGAGACTGTTTTGAAAAAAAAAAAAAAAAAGCCAGTAAAAGGGGTTGGGGTTATAGCTCTGTGGTAGAGCACTTCCTTAGCATGTGTGAGGCACTGGGTTCGATTCTCAGCACCACACATAAATAAAATAAAAATAAAATTCTATCAACAACTAAAAAAAATATTTTAAAAAATAAGCCATTAAAAGCTGGGCATGGAGGTCTGGGGTTGTAGCTCAGCGGCAGAGTGCTTGCTTTGCATGTATGAGGCACTGGGTTCAATCCTCAGCACCACATAAAAATAAACAAATAAAATAAAGATATGCTGTCCATCTACAACTATGAAAAAAAATTTTTTTAAAAAAAAGCTGGGCATGGTGGGGGGGGTACACACCTATAATGTCAGTTACTTGGGAGGATGAGGCAGGAGGATTACAAGTTCAAGGCTAGCTTGAGCAAGGTAGCAAGCCCCTGTCTCAAAAATAAAAATAAAGGATTGCAGATGTAGCTCAGTGGTAGAAAACCTACCTAACCTAGCATGCACAAGGCCCTGGGTTCCAACCTCTGTGTGTGAGAGAATGGGGAGCAACAGAAGCAGAGTGGGGAGCAACAGAAGCAGCAGCTGCAGTTGCCATTGAAGGCTTCCAAATATAGGGGACAGAGTATCAGAAAGGTACTGCATGCAGACAAATCTGATGGTAACATACACAATTGATTACAGCAAGAGAAACTGGGCTAGAGTGATGAGATGTAAGAAATGAAACCCTGATCATCTAGGATGAGAGTGATGGGAACATAAATGAGAAAATGTGAAAGTGGAATTTACAGTTTGGTCTACTGAATAGATGTGGAAAGCAAGAGACCATCAGGAATTCAGGATACCTTTCAGACTTTGATCTGAGGTCTGGGAGACAACAGTAGAAGAAAAGAGAAAATAAACAAAGAGGAACCAGTCTATTTACCAAGTACCTTCTTGTCAGTCACAGCTGTCTATTAGCTATCTAACCCAGCACCTCCAGACAACTTTCTCTCCTCAAGTGTGCAGTAATAGGTGGTAGAAGATAAACTATTATGTCAAAAATAGAGGAAAGACAGTAGAAGAAGCTGTTTTAACTTCACTTTTATTTGTGTAAAGAGTACATAAATTAATAACTCTTAGTTACATATCCAAATGTATGTTATTATTATTTTCATCTTATAAAAATGAGAAGTATATGTAAGATATTAATAATTCCATATTTGACTAATATATTAGTAAATATCTCATCATTTGTCTATAAATCAACATTCCGTGAATGAAATGTAATCAACATTTTGTCTGTATATTATTTCTTTTTCCCACAGAATCCAGTTTAGACATAAATAAAAATAAGATAAAGTATTAGTGGGCTACTGTTCAGGGGAATCAGTTAAAAAAGTAATGTTCATTCAAAATCATAAAAAGTACATCATCTATTTATTTATATAATTTTTTGTGAAAGCTTGTAAGAAATATGAAACTGTAAAATGCAATGTACTCTTGCACACATAAAGAGTTTGCAATCAAAATGGTATACATTTAAGCAACCATTAACTTTACAAAGACCCAGACTAAGTTTTCTGAAAGGTTGGGATTAGTTGGGGTACACTATGAGATACTGATGATTTATCCAATGTGACTAGATCATTACCATATCTACACATGGGGCTGGGTGGAAAAGAAAAATATACAATTAAAAGGGAGAAATAGCACAGAAATAGTACATGAGAACAGAAGGTCACTCGAGCAGGCATCAGTATGAGTGGATATTTTGATGAACTAATTATTTTATGTGTTTTAAGAAACCTTCAGAAAAGTTCTTAAAATTGAATCCATATAAACTATGCCTAATCTTAAAAAAACAGTAATTCAATTAGGAACACTAATGAATGAATAGGGACTAAAAAGGTAGCTCCTTTTCACATGGAATTCATGAACTATTTGAAAGCCTACAATGCACAAAGTATTACAGAAATCTATAGACTCCATTAACAATGAAAATATGTCTGAAATTTTGCTTCGGGCCTTTGTGATCAGAGTAGACCAACTTAACTGTTCTCTCTAGTCATTAACCTAAGGTATGTTAAACTACATATTGGTAAATGGCAAAATAACACCTCACCATTGTGATAAAATTATTAGGGGTTATTTTCAAAGTGTACTCAGTGAATTCCAATACTTTCAAGCACTCTCATAATTTATGATTGAATGTACTTTAAATGTCACATCAGCTTTAATATTTCTATGTCAAGAGTAAAATCTTCTACATATAAGCCTTGAAAAAAGTTCAGAAGTTATTTTATTTTATTTTATTTTTCAATGATAACAACTTTATTGATCTGATAATCTCCACCACCCAGTTAAACACAGGAAAGTATTAGTTATATTTGAGGTCTTGAATACTATTATTACCTATGGGGGATAGACAAGCCTCCATCCACAGCTCCCTTCAGGGCCCCAAAAACTTTATTGCCAGTTGTAGTTCTAGCAAGGCCTGCACCCAAATAGCAGGTGAAGGCACCAGGTTGACCATCAATGCTTTCCACATTGTATTCATCTCCAGTCACCTCCACTTGGCCTTCATAAATCTTGTCCATACCAAACCTATTGAGAAGCCTGCGGGCCAGCAGCAGGCCTGTACAATATGCTGCAGCATAATTTGTTAGGCCAACTTTCACACCATATTTTGGTAGTTCATGTGCATATGCAGTGCAGACTATCATATCACCTTCTATACGGGCATAAGCAATCTGGCAAATGATATCTCTGTTAGTTACACGAACTATCATCCTGTATTTGGGTGTGTTGTACTTATTTTTGTCCTGGATCACCAAGCGTTTCCGAGCACAGTAATCAGTTTTGCCCTCTCGTCGTCTTCTAAATTTCACTTGGTATCTCTTAAAGTAAGCCTTATTCTTCACAACTTTAACAAACCCCATCCTGTCGAACAGAGACCCAGGTCTGCGGATCCACACAGACCTTCAGAAGTTATTTTATTTTTGAAAAAGAAAAACATCAATAAAAATAAGCACTTGGTAATGTTATATTTTAATTCAAAAAGTTTTAGAAATATATTTTCAAGAATCTAAGTTTTTATCTTTCCTAGGTGTTAGAAATTCCATTTCAAAACTAGAAACTAACGTAGGGATAGGATAAAGCAACATAAAGGGGAGTCATTCCTTCCTCAGTTTGAATACAGATTTCTTTGCTTGCCAGCTGTTTAATCTATGTGCCTCGGTTCATTTGTTTTAAGAATGAAATGAGATAAGGTACAGGAAGTTGCAAAGGCCATCCAGAAAGATAAGAATGTCCTCATAAATATTCCTGAGATGCCAAGACACTCGAAACCCTATGCTTAGATTTAAAAGTCAGCTATTTGATCAGAGATATTTCTTGCCATGTATTCTAAATAGAAATATAGTTTTATTTACTCTGCTTAGGACTATGATATTCATATCTGAGTATTTATGTTTCATCAATTCTGAAAAACAATCAGTAAGTATCTCCTTAAGTAGTCTCTCCCCCATTTTGTTACTCTCTCCTTCTGTAACTCCTGTTAGCTTTCCTTACTCTATGGGAACTGAATCAGGGACCCAACTTCCCAAATATCTTCCATTTAAGTACTGCTTCTTTCAGCCGTGTGTAAAATTTGCTACCTACTTTGTCCATTTACTTCATTCCTGTGGCAATCTGTTATTTTCAAGTCATATCTAGTATTATTTTTAAAGTCTTTAGTTTTTTAATTGTATTGTTTCCATTTCAAAAATTTAATATTTTAAAGTCAGCGTAAACTCACTTTTTAAAGTTTTTTGAAGTCTAAATATGTTGTTTGTCATTTCCACCAATCTTTTTTTATTACTAGCTTTTTGTTTGTTTGTTTGTTTAAATTACTTGTTCTTCTACAGTGAGGGGCTTTATCTGTGGAGATCTTGCATAAGCTGACCTAAGAATTACTCTTTCACAAGTGCTTTTGCTTAGAACCAAAGGTGTGTTACCAGCCAGGACCACTTTTTATAATATATATGAGCCTCAAACCTTAGGTTTAACAGATCATGGTTACAAATTATCAGGGAAGCCTCTCTTCAAAAGAATATCCAGGATGAGAGAGAGAAACTTCTCCCTTTTCTACTGGGAATATTTGATACCCTACCCTAAATCCATCACTTTTGAAAACAGATCTTCAAGGGTCCTAGCATTAGACTTTTAGTTCCAATGTTCTATGGGGTTCCCTGGCTCAGATTCAAGGCCTCCTTTTCTATTCCCATGTGGCTCCAACCATTGGAGTTGTGTACGGTGGTACACACCTGCAATTCCAGTGACCTGGAGCCTGAGGCAGGATGACTGCAAGTTCAAGGCCAGCCTCAGGAATTTAGTGAGATCCTGTCTCAAAATAAAAATCAAAGATCACAGGACATGTATCTCAGTTACAAAAAATGTCCCTCCATTCAATCCTCAGTCCAACAAAATAATAGAAAAAAATTCAAACCCATTGGATACATGCACCAACCTATTCTCTTAATATAGCTCTTAATAACATCTTTTATTGAACATTGCATCAATGCCAAGTACTGTGCTAAAACTTTACATATTTCATTTAATTCTCACAGAAACCCTGTAATTTCCCCCCAATTCTATGGACCCAGAAACAGAGATAAATAACTTGCTCAAGTTTATTTAGCAAGTAAGCTACAGAAGATTTGAACCCTATCTGTTTGAATTTAGAAAGTACCCTGTTAGTCACCATATGCTGCCACTTCTCAAAAGGTATTCCTAGTACCCAGGTGGTGCTAGAGGCATCATGGTCACTGAAGCAATATTTTTTGAAGAAACAGGGACCTATAAAACCACTATATGAGAAATGTACATATTTTGGTAACACCAATTCATTCCAAATATTGAGGTTAGGGGCAGACACTAATTTATGTTCAAATAAACATGCTACAGAGCAGAACACAAAAAATATAAAATTGAAAAAAAAAAGACCTTTAGGTTCAAATACATTATTTTTTAGAAAAGTTGAAGTTTAAGTTCATTGTGAAAAGTAATCATAACATAGTATGAGACTAATAACAAACATTTATATGTTGCTTACTCTGTACTATACACATAGTATCTCATTTATTTTCACAATAATTCTATTAGGTATCTATTTTTAGCATTGCTATTTTATAGATAGCAAATGGAAGCACTTAGGTTAAGTAACTCATCCAAGGTCAACCAATTCTCAGAATTAGAACCTTAAACCTAGTCATATTAGCTCCAGAGTATGCACTATCTCTGATATAGCAGACTCCATAAACATGGTGGAATCAACTGAGGTGTTGAAGAAGAGGAGTTTGGACAAGTTAGAAGAAGTAGGAAGGGAAATTGCCAAAATGTTACTTAGCCTTAGACTAGTCCAAACATAACATGAGGCATAGTGAAATACTAATTTTACAATGAAACATTTTCAGAGACCTACTTCCTTAAATGAAATAAACATTATAATTGCTTTAGTATCCAGTGGACACTGTCTCAAATTTGCTTATTTATTGCTTTATTTTTTATTTCAAGTTATTTCATGCATATATCCTGTTATTTCCCGATCTGAATTTAAGCAATAGAAACAAGTTAATGTGTCTATTGTTTCCTTACCAGAACACAGCCCTGGATACATGAGGGGTGCTTAATAAATGCTTGTCCAAATGAACTACAACAATAAAGTTATTCTTTAACTATTTCTTACCTAAGGATACAGATAGAGAAAAACATATCATTTAAAATAACATTTAAGGGTTGGGGTTGTGGCTTAGCTTGCCTTGCATTTGCCTTGCATTTGCACTGAGTTTGATCCATCTACAACTAAAAAAATGTAAAAAAAAATGTTTTTTAAAAAATAACATTTAAAATTTACTTTTAAACCAGGCATGGTGGTGCACGAGGTTGGGCAGGAGGATTGAGGCTGGGCAGGAGGATCGTAGAGTTCAAAGCCTGCCTCAGCAAAAGCTAGGCCCTTAGCAACTCAAAGAGACCCTGTCTCTAAATAAAATACAAAATAGGGCTGTGGATTTGGCTCAGTGGTAGAGTGCCCCTGAATTCAATCCCAGGTATCCTGCCCCCAATTTACTTTTATAAAACCCCACAAATATTATTTGATAGGAAACAGAAATACCATGGAAACATCAGAGCTGATGGTATTTTTGTCAGTGGAACATAAATATGATAACAAGTCAGCAAACTACAAAAAAAGAAATATGAATTAATAAATAAATAAATTAATTCAATAAATGGGTTTACTCTACTTTTTGACATAACAATGTAGAAAAATTGTGAGTATGTAATTACAAATCTTTGGTGCCTGTGCTTATGCAAATTAAAAGATTTAAGTTTCAAAAACTCAAAGAAAATATCTACGAACTGTGTTAGGATCTTTTCTAAAATGGAGATGAGACAAATGGAATTAGACCAAGGTCAAATTTATTTTAACCTAGGCTTTCTGCTTTTTTTCTTCAACTATAATATCACTTAAAGGCTCACCTTCTCACATTTTTTGTTTGTTTGTTTGTTTTGGTACCAGCGAAAGCAGGGCTGCTTAACCACTGGAGCCACATCACTAGCTCTTTTTATGCTTTATTTTGAGACAGGGTCTAAGTTGTTTAGGAACTTGCTAAATTGCTGAGGAAGGCCTCAAACTTGCAATCCTCCTGCCTCAGCCTCCTGAGTTGCTGGGATTAAAGGCATGTACCACCCCACCTGGCTTTACATTCTTTGTTTATTTAGTTGTTTTTAGGTGGTGATGGGGATAGAACCCAGTGCCTCATGCATGCTCAGCAGGTGCTCTACCACTGAGCCACCACCTCAGACCTCCCCCACCCGCCTACCCCCACCCTCCCTTCACATTCTTAATGAGGTTTCCCCACTGTAGAAAAGTATGAAGGATAATTCCACATGTTTATACAAAGGCAAAATGAAAACCTAGGAAACAAATGGAATAAAACTAGTTCTAGTCAGAATTATGATTACCTTTATGAAAATTTAGAAAATACTTTATTTTACTAATAGGATGCTCCAGAGATTTTAAAGACTAAAATAATAGAGTACTCTGAGGTGTCCAAGTGAAAGTAGAGACATAATTTTGAGAATTTGAATAATGGTATAAAATATTGGTTGAAGTAGAATGCATTTTCCATTCTACTAAGTTTTGGAGGTAATTTTAATTTTAATTTTAATCCAAAATTCAGTTCAAAAATAGACCCAGAGGATGGCTAACGGATCTAGAAAGAGAAGTGAAATAAGGAAGTAAATAGGAGGTTTTAAAGTGGGCTGGAACAGCTCAGTGTAGAGCAGTTGCCTAGCATTTGCAAGGCGCTGGGTTCACTTTCCAGCACTGCAGGGGGGGAAAGTCATAATAACAGTATCACAGGATTTGGTTGTATTGTTTAAACTTCTGTTTCATAAGAATAATCAATTCTGAAGATTTTTTTTTAAGCATAAAAGGACTTTCACCTGAATGATGTCCTTAGTACATACTCTCTTCCTTACTAAATGGACAATGTTCACCTTAGTATCTTTCCAAAAAGCATAATTTGGGCAATGTCAGAAAGAAAGAGAGAGAGGGAAGGAGGGGGGGGGAGGGAGAGAGAGAGAGGGAGGGAGAGAGAGAAGAGGGGAGGGGAGGGGAGGGGAGGGGAGGGGAGAGGAGAGGAGAGGAGAGGAGAGGAGAGGAGAGGAGAGGAGAGGAGAGGAGAGAAAGGGAGGGAGGAAGGGAAAGAGGGGAGAGGGGAGAAGGGAGAGGGGAGACAGGGAGAAGGGAGTGGGGAGAGGAGAAGGGAGAGGGAAAGGGAGAAGGAAGGGGGGAGAAGGCAGAGGGGAGGGGGAGAGGGCACAGGGGAGAGGGAGAGGGAGAAGGGAAGGGCAGAAGGTAGAGGGGAGAGGGCGAAGGGAGAGGGGAAAGGGAGAGAGGAGAGAGAGAGGGGAAGAGGAGGAGAGGAAGAGGGGAGAAAGGGAGAAGGGAGTGGGGAGAGGGAGAGGGAAAAGGGGGAGGGAAGAGGGAGAGAAGGAGGGAAAGGAAAAAGAAAAAAAGCAAGAGGGCAGGACAGTTTCTGAAAACCTAATTCAGTAATTAAAACTTTAAAAAGTAAAAGCATGTTGTAACAAGACTTCCAAATGTTTCCACTCTGGCACTTGCCTGAATTTGGAAGCCAAGTTTCCATGGATTCCTAAAAGGCAAGGTTAATGTCCTTTATCAAACATTCACTGAGTGGCCTGATAAGTACATACTAGCAGGCTCACTGCAGCATAAAGTAGGGGAGGATGAAAGAATTAAAAGCTGTAATTTGTGTCCAGGAATTCTCCACTTGAAGAGACAAAAGCACATGTACAAGAAACTATAGCTTTTGAAAGGCAAGCTTTCAAAAGGATTAAGAGTAAGGGAGGAAAAAATGATAAATCTTAGGAAAAGTAAAACAAAACATTGAACTACAAATATTGAACTCTGTATTCTAATCCAATCTCTGTTAATAACTTGTTTAAAGACTTTGGGCAAGACACTTTTCCTCTGTGAACTTTAATTTTTTTACAATAAAAATCAAAGGATTGGATAGAGATCTGTAAGGGTCCTTTCAATTCAAAGCATTTATGCCACTATTTCTTGTAAATGGCTCTACAAATAATTATGATGGTCTTTAATCAATAACATATTCTATTTACTTATAATCTCATTTAAAGGGGTAGAAACAATTCTTACGTGCTCATAACTCTAATAAAGCAAATCTTAAACCATATCAAAATGACAAATACAAGCAATAAAAACATCAATAAAATTAAAATAACATTAATATGATACAGCTCCGTAAAAATTAAAGCGCTGTTCACAATTGAATGTGGTGGACATTCTGACTACATAGGTTCTTGCCTGTTTGGTACCTTGCTTATCACTGGCACATGAGGACCCAATTCTCCCACCACTATTTTCTACTCGCTACTGAAAATTTTGGTTTTTCAAACATCCTATACTATGTAGAGCCAAAGGCATAATTTATTAATTTTACTACCATGTTTATAAACAGAAATGGAAACTCAGACATTGAAATCCCATAGCAGAACGTTGTTTTAAGATGCTGATCTTGATTATGAATAAGCTTATATTATTTTCTTTCAGTTTGTCATTGAAATAAAAATACAGAATTTAAAAAATTCTAATAACTTTTCTTCTTTTTGCACTTCTCTGTATTTTACATATTTTTATGATAAGCCTTATATTTTTTTAATTGAGTTTTAAAATTACAGCTTTATTAAGATATAATTCATATATTGTATAATCTTCATATCAAATGTACAATTCATTATGAGCATATCCACATAAACTATCATTACAAACAATTCTACAATATTTTTATCACCCCAAAAAGAATCTCTTGTTCCATACCCACTAACAATCACTTCCCATTCACCCCAGCCCTAGGTACCAAAGTGTTATTCTACTTTCAACCTATGTAGATCTACCTATTCTGGACATTTCATATGAATGGAATTACATGATGTGTGGTCTTTTGTGATTGGCTTCTTCCACTTACTATAATATTTTCAAGGTACACCCATGTTGTAACATATATCAATATATCATTTCTTTTTATTCCCTAATATTTCATCGCATCAACTGTTTTCCAAGGGATCATACGTGTTACATTCCTGCCAGCAGTGCAGGAGGATTCTGATTTCTTTGCCTCTAAAAGTGAAGTGTGTGGTTTCAATTTGCATTTCCTTTTTAGCTAATGATTTGGAACATCTTCTCATGTGCTTACTGACGATTTGTATATAACTTCATTGGAGAAAGGTCCATTCAAAACCTTTGCCCATTTTGAAATTGGGTTGTCTTACTGAATTATAAGTTGTATTTTTTCCTCAGAATACAATTTTCAAAAAAAATTGGACATATGTTAATATTGCTTTAAAATAAAATGTAAATATTGTGGGTGGAATGGTTTATCTAATTGGTAAATTTGGTAATACCTGAGATTAACTCAGACACCTTCTTTCTCTCTCTAAAGAGCTTGTTAGTAGACAACACACTGCTTTGTTGTGCTATTTTAGCTGGCCAGACCTCCTGTGTAGGAAAAGACAAGAGGAAGCTGAGAATGAATCACAATAAGAGGGAAAGATTAAATATCTGGAACAGAGAGGTAGGATGGAACAGTACCCCAATACATAGAAAAAAGGAATATTTAGAGGACCTGGGCACACCAGGTTGATTACATGGAAAAGTATAAGAAGTTTGTGGAGACTTGCTGCTAGATTAACACTGCCCTTACTACAGTTTTAGTCCTTAGGAAGAACTGTAAGGATCATGTCACTCACACAGTCCCACTCCCAAGCCTTTCTACAGGCTCTCAGCAAATCATCTCCCTAACTCTAGTAGTCTTCTATAAATCCTGTTCCCTAACTAAAATAGGCAATTCATTTGCCTCTCAAACTAAAAAGAATTTTTTAAAAATGATAATATGCAATACTTGTGTGAGTGCAATGAAATATGCACTGTCACACGTTGCTCATGAACAATGTAAATTGGCACAGCTTACTGGAAAATGATTTCATAATATGTTATGAGAATATTAAAATAATTAAGTATTTTTATTTATTCATGTATTTACTTGTTTGTTTTTGTGCGGAAAATTGAACCTGGGGCCTCAAATTAAGTCTTTATATTTTAGGTCTTTACATTAAGGAAATATTTTAAAGAGCAAAAAAAAAAAAAAAAAAAAAAGAAAGGAAAAAAAAAAAGAGGGGTATCCACTATGTATAACAATGAATGTGGAAGCACTATTTTAAAGTCTATTTTTGGTTTTTAGCACTGCTCTACATATTCCATCCAAACTACCTAAACCAATCTTCATGGGTATTATCTTTCTTAATTACAAATGGGAAAACTAAAGGGAAAAGTAGTTAAATAGCTTGTCCAAGGTTACTGGTGGCATAGAGTGAAAAACTGGAAACAACCTAAATGTTCACTAATAGAGGAATGATTAAGAAAATTAGCTCATACTCCAAATGTTACAAGTCATAAAAGGGGTACATGACAAATCAATAATAAAATGAGGGAAGTAGAAACCAAAACTAATCATAAATATAATCTCAACTATGGAAAAACATACTCCAGGGGCTGGGGATTTGGCTCAAGCGGTAGCTCGCCTGGAATGCGTGCGGCCGGGGTTTGATCCTCAGCACCACATACCAACAAAGATGTTGTGTCCACCGAGAACTAAAAAATAAATATTAAAAATTCTCTCTCTCTCTCTCTCTCTCTCTCTCTCTCTCTCTCTCTCTCTCTCTCTCTCTCCTCTCTCACTCTCTCTAAAAAAAAAAGAAAAAGAAAAAGAAAAACATACTCCAAAGAGAATGAAAGTAAATATACCAAAATATTTATAGTTTGCTATTGGTTGATGGAAGCACAAGTGATTTTTCTTTTTTGCACTTTTCTGTATTTTGCCTATCTAATATGTACAATTTTTATACTCAAAAAACATACAGCATTGGATCAAGGACACAGAGTGTTTTGGGGTTTTTTTTTGGGGGGGGGTTGTAGTTATATTTTATTTATCTATTTTCTTATACCTTTATTTTATTTACTTATTTTTTATGTGGTGTGGAGGATCAAACCCAGGGCCTCACACATGCTAGGCGAGCGCTCTACGGCTGAGCCACAACCCCAACCCCAATTTATCTATTTTTTATGTGGTGCTGAGGATCAAACCCAGTGCCTTGCACATGCTAGGCGAGTGCTCTACTGCTAAGCCACAATCCCAGCCCCCACATAAAATGTTTTTTAAAATCACTATGAATGCTAAATATTAATATTTTCACTTCTTTACAAAGAAAATATCCAAATAGGGCTGGGATTGTGGCTCAGTGGAAGTGCACTTGCCTAGCATGTATAAGGCATTGGGTTCAATTCTCAGCATCATATACAAATAAATAAAATAAAGGTACATCAACAAATAAAAAATATTAAAAAAAGATAAAATATCCAAGTAAATACAAGCTTATAATGAAAATTTAGCAAATAAAAAACAAAAACATACCAATTACTAAGTGCCTTCTTATATCAAACGCTGAAGGCAGGCATTTTCACAAGTATTATCTTATGTAATATTTTCGGGGTTTATTTATTTATTTTTTCAGATAGTGCATTCACCAACCATTTTAGGAGCCACTCATTGCCATAGGGCTCTATTTTAGAGCATCAAAGAGTCACCCCATCTAATTGCCATAACCTACAGAACCAGGAATTCCTACAAAACCAGTTCTCAAGGGCACTCAGTGGAAACATTCATGACAGAATTGCAGAGAGCTTAGAAATGAACCCATCTGATTTGTCTCAGAACTTTGCCCTATATGTTTACAGAATCCTAAGTCAGAAATGTGACATTTAAAACTCTGGTAGCCAGGCACAGTGGCGCATGCCTGTAATCCCAGCGGCTCAGGAGGCGAGACAGGAGAATGGCAAGTTCAAAGCCAGCCTCAGCAATGGCAAGGCACAAAGCAACTCAGTGAGACCCTGTCTCTAAATAAAATACAAAATAGGCCCGAGGATGTGACTCAGTGGTCGAGTGCTCCTGAGTTCAATCCCTAGTTCCGTAAATAAATGAATAAATAAAACTCTGGTAAAATTAAGAAAGAAAATTCTACACAATATTTATGAATTAATTATAAATTATACTAACCAAAAAAAGTTTCCACATGTATTTCCTTTTCTTTCTAAAAAACATTAAATCATATCTACCTAAAGTCAAGAGTGAAATTTATATTTATATATGTATATATACATACACACACATATATATGTGTGCATTTATTTGGGACTTGTATTTTTCATCAAATATTCAGTGAAGGTCTTATACAAAGTGCTCTGTGTGGGCGCTGTAAATCCCATAGTACTTAGTATAATGCTGATTATCTATGAGGCTCCAACATTAGCCATCAAGTTGACAGAAACTAATGTTGGGTTTGGGTCATTCACAAGACACCATACTTCAAAATTGTTCACCAAAGTGACAGATTTCTTATGGTATGTATATTATAATATGTAAATTTATATGGATTATCAGTTCACTATTTATTTATTTATAACTTCATAATTTAACTACAATAAGGAATGTAATATTCCATATGGCAAACAATTTTAACACTTTATTTATACTATACAACCTATAAGCAGATGGGGGGAGGACAGGAGGGAAAATGGGGAGGGAAATGGGGGGATCATGAACTAAAATAGATTTCCACCCATGTTTGAGTTTATTGGGATGAACCCAACTACTATGTATAACCATAAAGTTCCAATCAACAAAACAAAACCTAAGCAGTATTTCACTAGCTTATTTCCTATTTGTCTTCAAGGAGCAAAAACTCATTAATTCTACCATTTCAAAAGTTAAGAAATTTCAAAGAGTTTAGGCTAATGTTACTGTTTTGTTTTGTTTGGGGGCTAGGGATTGAACTCTGGGCCTTGTACATGCAAAGCAGGCAGTCTACCAACTAAGCTATATCCCCAGCCCCCGATGCTACCTTTAATCAAATGTTCTCATCAACTTACACATCCCTTTCAATCCATCTTGCACATCAAATGCAGATTAATCTTTAGAAAACACTACATTTCTGTTTCACATAATATGAACAGTGACTCCATATATTTGTGGAATAAATAAATCTCCATTGTCTCAGAAATCTATAATGTCACCCTAGTCTTATGGTTTACTGAGCATCAAAATAAACAATATGTTTGACTCACTCCAGATGAGTCTCAACATCCAACTACTATTATCTTGGTATCTGGCCCTAAACTCTTTATCATTTACTCATAATCCCTTACTTTCATTATCACAGCTGTTCAACACAGCAAGAACTCCAGACTCCTACCTTCTTTTCTTTCTTTTTTCTTTTAACTATAGTAGTCAGTCAATCTCCTTCTGCCATTACTTATTTTTTATATCTAGTGCTATATCCTTATCATTTCTCTAGTTCCTTCCTTAGAACCCCCAACCCTAATCAGGCAAACTGCTATCCATTAGTAAAGAATATCACAACTATGCACATTAATACAGTGTCCACACACCCTCCGCTACAGCCTCAATGCTGGCTGGATATCCTTCCCTCATGAAGTTCCGAGAACCAGATACCCCTCCAAAGCTACTCTAAACCTTTACCACAAGTCTCTAGACTTGTCTCCATTGTCTACCTGGACTCAACAGATTCTACTGGACAAAGAAATTACCAAATATCAGTAATAAGCATATCTTCCCCTGTTATCTAGAATTCCTCTACCTGCTCTTCAGGGGTAATCTTCTTGGTTGTAACTATTTTCTCAACCCTTTCTATTCATCAGAGAGCACGTCTATATAATCACACCTATCCATGGCTTATTTTTCTTACTAGGAAGGGCTTCATAAGACAGAGGTCTATTTATCCTAATCTCAAGTCTATAAACAATTTTTTGGACTTCAGCAAAAAACTCTAACATAGGAATTGTTCACCTTCCCATAAAACACAAAAATGACAAAAAAACAAAGTATCCTGCAAGATCCCAGAGAAGTACAAAGAAAAAAATCCTAAAGTCCTAAAAGATGCAAGGGAAGATATTGGAAGATTTGTTTTTAAAAGAATCACTGCGAGGGCTGGGGTTGTGGCTCAGTGGTAGAGCGCTCGCCTCGCAGGTGCAAGACCCTGGGTTCGATCCTCAGCACCACATAAGAAAAAATAAACAAGTGAAATAAGGATGTTGTGTCCAACTACAATGAAAAAATAAATATTAAAAAAAAAAAAAAAAAGAATCACTGCAAGCCTGGTGTAGTAGTGTACGCCTGTAATCCAAGATATTTGGGAGGCTGACGCAGGAGGATTGAAAGTTTAAGGCCAGCCTGGGCAACTAAGTGGACTCTATCTCAAAATAAAAAATAAAAAGGGCTGAGGATCTAGCTTAGTGGTAATGCACTTACCTAGCATACACAAGGTCCTGGGTTCAATCTCCAGTATGGAAAAAAAGAGGAGTGAAACACTATGCTTTTCTTATAAAGTAATTAATTAAATTATTTTTGTTTTAAGTAAAATTATACTAAAAGTGAAGCATCAACACAGGGATCCTTACAACACTATAGTTGCTTAAAAGAGAGATTTAGGAAGTATATTTAATAACCAAGTGCAACTTGGGAGACTGAGGCAGGAGGATCCTAAGTTTGAAATCAGCTTTAGCAACTAAGCAAGACCCTGTTTCAAAATTAAAAATTAAAAAGGGCTGAGGATGTGGCTCAGGGGTAAAGTGCCTCTGGGTTCAATTCCCAGTACCAAAAGAAAAAAGAAAAGAAAATCTGTAGTTCTTGTCTTTTTTGGGGTGTCATGGACACTAGGAACAATTGGATAAAACCTAAGAATCCTATTCTCAGAATAACAGATTTACAGTACCACTAATTTACAAATGTAATTCAGGGAAGCTACTAACCAATGTAGACTATTTTGGAGCTCTAGGTTAAAAACTTTGATTATTCCAAAGAAATTGTTAAAAAAAAAAATACTTTTCTGTAGTGTTGAGAATCAAACCCAGGGTCTTGGACATGCTTGCACCACATCCTCAGCCCAAGAAATTATTTTTAATGCATACCATATGGTAAGCTACCATCTTCCATCCCTACAACACAACGCCTAAGTAAATATATACAACATTAATCCTTATTTTGATCTTATGTTTGAGATAATGATGGCATACTAATTTATATCTCCAACACCTTGAAAGTTATTAGATAGGCAAGAAGGCAGATAGGTGTAAAATGAATGCATTTTCCTGAAATGAGTCATCCAAGAATGCATATTTTGATGGGGTTTTGGTAAAGAAAACATTACAGAGAAAGGGCAATGTTAGATTAGAAGTTCTAAGAAAAGGATAAACCAACAATTTTTTTTTTTTAAAGAGAGAGTGAGAGAGGAGGGAGGGAGAGAGAGAGAGAGAGAGAGAGAGAGAGAGAGAGAGAGAGAACTTTTTAATATTTATTTCTTATTTCTCGGCGGACACAACATCTTTGTTGGTATGTGGTGCTGAGGATCAAACCCGGGCCGCACGCATGCCAGGCGAGCGCGCTACCGCTTGAGCCACATCCCCAGCCCCTAACCAACAATTTTTATGTCAGAGGAGGGAGAATACCTTCTAGTGCTCAGAAGGTTGCTGGTAGAATATATTTTTTCGCCAAAGATGTATGGTATAGTACCAGTGCACAGATTTGCTTTGTACTGAAAGTTTCTTCTTTGCTAATTCATTATATATTGTTATCAGTAGGATGAGAGAGATTAATGGGTTCTGACTGTTGATGTTTCTTCTTTAGTTTTCCTTATTGAAAAAATACTAATTTTTAAATAACTGTTTTTCTCAGATTAAAATTTATTTACCCTTTTCCCTTTGGAGAATTATTACTTTTATTAAAGGAAAGTAAATCAAAAGTGAAAATAATAACATCTATGTTCCTATTTTCTCTTCTTTTAAGTTTACAAAAAGCCGTAACTAGTTCCTACCTTTAGGCTTTCCACAGAAAGTGGAAAAACTCGGGGTAGGAGGAGCTGAGAGAAGGCAGAATATGCTTTGGTGGCATTCTGGATCTCTCTCTTTTTAAAAATTTTTTTAAAAGTTGTATATGGACTCAACACCTTTATTTGTTTTTATGTGGTCCTAGGATCGAATCCATTGCCTCACACTTGCAAGGCAAGTGTTCTACCACTTAGCTACAATTCCAACCTCTGGATCTCTTTTTAAGTACTCCAAAGAGCTAGAGTAAAATGGAAACTCTCCAAAGTACTCAGCACCACATAAAAATAAATAAACAAAATAAAGATAAATTTTAAAAAAGACTTGAGAACTTTTTAAATGATATATTTATTTAAAGAATATTCCATATAAACTATTTCAATGTTTAAAAAAACAACAACAGTATTCCCTGGTTGAAAGGAAATATAATCTCCCCATGAGAATGATTCAACTGCACTGAACCCAGGTAAGGGGCACTCTACACTGAGTTACATCTCCAGCCAAAACAAATATATACTACATTAGAATATCAAATGAGAACACAATCCTACAGGAAACTCTTCAAATCTTATAAGGGATTTAAAAAAATTTTTTTTAATTGCACTGGGTGCACTCATGAACATCTGTAATCCCACTTACTGGGGAGGCTACAGCAAGTTCAAGATCAGCAACTTAGCAAAATCCTGTCTCAAATAAAATGAAGAAAAAAAAGCAGGGTGGGGATGTAGCTCAGTGGTAGAGTGCCCCTGGGTTCAATCCCCAGTATTGCAAAAACAGACAATAAGAGGAAAAAGAACTATCAATTATTTTGCCTCAAATAACTAAAATAAATTTTCAAAGGCTAATTTGAAATCAAACTATGAATCAAATTCAATTCAATTAATCATTGTTTAATTGAATCAAACAATGTGTTTTCTTTCCATGTCTTCTTTCTTTCTTTTTCTTTTTTTTTTTTTTTTCTGAGACTGGTGCTTATTTTGTTTCCCAAGCTTGTCATGAAGCAATCTTCCTGCCTCATTCTGCCCAAATAGCTCAGACTACAGAAAAAACTGGGTAATTCTCATTAAAAAATTTAAAAATATGACAATTTCAAAGTAATGCTAACTTCTACAATCACTTAGATACTGCCAAATAAAATATCAAATGCCCAAATATTAATAAAGATTGCTAAATTTGCCACTATTCCACAATTTTTACTAGAGAGTCGAATAGGAAAATCTTAAAAAAAAAAAAAAAAGAATATGGTACTGTCTATATAAAAAAAAAAGAATATGGTACTGTCTATATAACATATATATATGTTATAAGATACAAATAGATAGGGGAGGGGAGGGGGGATAGGAAGGGCAACACAATACAACAGACACTAGTATGGCCCTATGTATAAACGTGGCTGTATAACCAATGTGATCCTGCAATCTGTACACGTGGAAAAATAAGATTAAGATTACGTACCCCATTTGAATCAAATGTATGAAATGTCAAGATCATTGTAATGTTTTGAGCAACTAATAAAAAAATTTTAAAAAAATGAATCACACAGACATGAACTGTATTCTCAAAAAAAAAAAAGGAGATACAAATACATAGTAAAAATTATTATAGTGAAACAAATTAACACACTCATCATCTCACATAGTTAACCATTTTCCTCCCTGTGGCAGAAGCAGTTATAATCTACTCCTTTAGCAAAAATTCAGAATACAACTCAATATGGCCCTCATGTTGTACATTATATCTTTTTTTACCTGTTCATCTTATATATTGGTTTCTTTGTATCCTTTTAGCTACTTCTCTCCATTTCCTCCCTACAACACTTAGTGTTTTCTTTCTTATTCAAATAAAATAACACCAATGGATAATCATCTAGTTTTTAAAATATTTTTATTAGTTATTGATGGACCTTTATTATTTACTTAATTGCTTATATGTGGTGCTGAGAATCAAACCCAGTGTCTCACACATTCTAGGCAAGCGCTCTACCACTGAGCCACAACCCCAGCCCCTAGTTGTTGTTTTTTTTTTAAATATTTATTTTTTAGGTGTAGTTGGACACAATACCTTTATTTTACTTATTTATTTTTATGTGGTGATGAGGATTGAACCCAGGGCCTTGAACATGCTAGAAGAGGGCTCTACTACTGAGCCACAACCCCAGCCCATCATCTAGTTTTAAATGCAAATGAAAACACTCTATTATCCTATAGAACATGCCCACAGTTCTCAAGAAATAAGCAACAACCAATATCCATACTCTTCTCCAATTCTGTGTTTGATCCTCTAATATTCCACACACTGCCTTATCCTGTGTCAGGTCTATAAAGACTAGATTTTATGGTCAGTTTACTGACCAGGTAATTTAAAAATTGTTTAATGTTATAAAGGTTAGGAGGAGGGCATGTTTCATGTATTAAATTACAATGAATTTTAATTAGGGCTTCAGGCTAATTTTGACATTAATGTAGATGAAACACATTGCAGCTAGAGTCATGCTGGGGAGTTTACTAGAGCAAGGGGTCAAGATAGGAACAATGATGGATCTGACTGATCCCCCACTGGGGTCAGCTGGCTTCAGTGTTATTTTTCAGCTCTAAACCACAGATGGCTTCATGCAAATCACCATTCCTTGTTGCAAAACATTTTATGCCATGTACCTAGACTAAATGTCAGTAGCTTTATAAAACGATCATATTTCAGGTTCCTAGAACCAAAACAAACCCCTTTTCCTTCTAAATCTTGAAAAAAAAAAAGTTTTGATCTTTCCCTTCATAAGAAACAGAGAAGTGCATTCCTAAAACTCTTAGCCATACCAAAAACTGGTTCAGAAAATAACAACAGCAGTTTACAATAAAGTTAAATCTTTTGAAGATTCTTAAGTTCTTCCTACTTAATGGCAATAAGATTTAGTAGACAAAGATTATTATTAGTACAGTGCCTTGACACGTTATTGACACAAAGATGTAAATAATGTAACACCACGCTGGGAAATGACTGAACACTGTATTCATCTTATGATCCTCATTAAACAAGCACTGGGCATCAGTGCTCACTAAATAAGCGTGGAACTCTGTGTTAACACTGTCAACACTAAGAGGAAGAGAATTCTTAGAACTATTTTCCGGCATAGAAGCTTCTCAGATTGAGTACCAAAGTACATCAAGAAAAGGAGTTTATAATTAGCCCCACAGAATCAGACTCTTTGGGTGAGAAGGTGTTTTAAACATAAAATGGCAATCCTATTGATACATGCTACCACAGGCTGGGGATGTAGCTGAGTGGTAGAGTGTTTGCCCCACCTGCCTGGGGCCCTGGGTCCAATCCCAAGCATTGTAAAAAGAAAACAAACAAACCAAAAACCAGATCTGGTGCTACCAACTGAGGTAGTCAATCAACCATATGAGACTACTGAGTACTTGAATAGTAGCTAGCTAGTCTGAATTGAGATATGCGATAAATGTAAAATATACACCAGAATTTGCAGATTTAGTGTAAAATCATGAAAAAAAATCTCATTTTAAACTTTATTTGCATCTGTTTTGAAATGATATACATAGGACTAAATGTTATTATTAAAAGATATTATTAAAACTTAATTTCGTCTATTTCTTTTTACTTTGTTAATATGTCTACTAGACATTTTTAAATTACTTTTCTGGCTTGCAGTATAGTTTTGTTTTGTTTTAACATTTACTGCTATAGAACTACAACCTTGATTCTGACAGCAAACGTATTTCGCAGTTACAGATGTAATTTAAAAGCTAAAAAAAAAAGCAGTTGAAAAATAACTTCAAGCAGTCATAAAAATACTAAGCAGAATAACTTAGTTCTGGCACCATTTGAAAGAAAGAAAGATTACTGCAAAAATAGCACAGGATGCAAAACCACACATCTTAAGAAAATAAACTAACCAAAATTTACTAATGAAATAGGTCTAATGGCTAATTATAACATTCACCTTTAGAGTGAAATGGACATTTCTTTCATTTTTAGTGCTTAGGAAAAAAAGCAAAAAGATTCTGTCTCTTTGTTATTCAAGGACTTTCAACCACAAACAAGTGAAACATTAATAGTATAAAAAAGAGAAACACTTATAACCTAATTCCTTCCCCCCCCCAAAAAAATAAAAACATCAGTTAAAAGCAAAATTAGAAAATTACCTGTTTCTTTAGGAATAAATCTACTAACCTTGGTCCACAGACATTATGAAATAAGAAAATGTATTTTGTATTTCCATCTGTTCATCTTACATATTTGCTTTTCCCCGTACAATGTTATTTTTTTAAATACATATTTTTCAGTTGTACACAATACCTTTATTTATCTATTTTTATGTGGTGCTGAGGATTGTACCCAGTGTCTCACATGTGCTAGGCAAGTGCTCTACCACTGAGTCCAACCCCACCCCTCTACAATGTTATTTTTAAAGTATTTTATTTATTTATTTATTGTAGTGCTGCAGATGGAACCAAAGGCCTTGAGCATGACAGGCAAACATTATTCCACTGAGCTACACATCCAGTTTTAAAAAGCAAATTTTTAAAGTGAAAAATTCAACATTACATTTCTCTGAGTCAATTAAGTACTTCCTCTACCATAAAACATCTTTCTATTTTCTTTGATTTATAATATTTAGGCCTGCAAGGCGCTTTTTGAAAAAAAAAAAAAAAGTCAGCGTTTTTCTGAATCTATGAAAATGTTTTTAAGTAAAGGAGGGAAGCTTTCCTCAACTGTAGCAAAAGGTTCTAGAAATTTTTCAATGAAAGAAAACTTAAGGAAATAAGATCAGTGAGTGAATCCCCTAGGATTTCCACAACAGTTGATTAGATACTTTTATGGTATCAAAAATAATCACCCCCAAAAGGCCCTATTTGGTTGTCAAGTCTTCATCAATTGGGAGTTTTATCAGTTGAGGATAATCTTTAGACTATTTGCTAGGTGACACATTCCTCTGGAACCTTTACCCTGTGCATTTAAATACCAAGCTCAATTATGCTCCCAGTAGAGTAAGCAGAAAGGATTGTACATATTTTAAACTAGGGAGTTGATTGGTTGCAGTTTGCTGCCTTGGTGGTCAAGCTCTTTCTAAGTATGATCCTCAAACAGTGAAATTAGTCTCAAAGAATGTCTCTAACATTGCCCAACAGACTGCCAAAATTTCCATTAGAGCATCCTATTTTTAGTCTTTTGGAACTGGTCTTTTAAATTGCATTCTATAGTACAATGTGTTTAAGTTTATACAGTGAATAAAACAAGGATCCCAAGATTTTCGTTCTTTTGAGCTTTAAGCTTATAAATCTTAATTTTTTCAATCTTAAGTCTTTCAAACACCCAAATCAAAAATGGAAAATTAAGGTAAATATTGGCCTCCACGGAGACAACCAGGTGGTTCCCGACAACTAAAGTGGTGGTGGTGGCGGGAGGGGGAGGGCAGGTATGGTGGGGAGTAATAAAAACCATCCACAAGGGTGGAGATACCAGGCTGTGGGCAACAGGACAGAGAGGGACAGAGGCATAGTAGAAGCCGCAGGCTCTCCCGGGAGCCCGGAGAGGAACGATTTCTGGCGCTAATCCCCTAGGGAGGGAGAAACTGGCGCGACGCGCAGGATTAGAAGACCCACATTGGCTGGAGGAAAAAAGGGGAAAACAGGCTACCGGGGAGGGGGCGGAGGTAAGGGAACCCGGCTACACCTCAGTGCGAGGGCAGAGGCGGCGCAGCCGGACGAGGACAGCGCAGGGGGAGGAGCAAGGGGCTTCCTAAAGGCTTTCCAGCGGCGGGTCCCCTGCATCCCGCTCTTCCCCTCCTCACCTGGGAATCCGAGGCAAAAAGAGGACTACCGCTGGGCGCCGGGTCTGTTTTCAGACCCACTCGCTGACATGGCGGCCGAGGAGCTGTCACTGAGCTTGCTCGGGTCTCCCGCGGCTCGGGTGGATTAGACACCTCTTGCCTTTTCGCCCCGCCTCCCTCTGCGCACCCCTCCCCGCTGGCCGGCTGGCGGCCTGAGACCGCGGAGCATAGAGCACGAGCGGCTAGAGAGGAAGCGCCGAGGGCGGGATAACCATAGAGTACGAGTCCGGACACAGCCGGATAGTCGGTCTCTTTCCTCATCCGTCCACTCAAAATCCTCTGGCGGCTGAGCCGGGTCGGAAACGGAAGTGAGGGAGGACAGCAGCAGGGATCAGATGTTCGCATGCGCAGATTGTAATATTTACTTCCGCCCGGCCTAGATCGGCGTAGGGGAGGGTTAGCACGTGGGATCCTCTGCACAGGGTTTACCGAAGTGGATCCTAAGTGATCTTTGGGGACGACCTTAGAGGCGAGGATGTGGGGCCCAGCTACTGGCCTTGCTCCGCGACTGACATGGTCAGTTTTGGCAGCTGCTGGTCGCTTTAGTACTTTGAGGTCGGGAACAACTAATCGGAAGGACTTGCCGGCGAGGAACCGCCTTGGATTGTCTGACTTCTCCCCACAGCATTTACCCTATACCGATTTGGAGGAATCTCCTTGGTGGATGTCCAAGTGCCGCTCAGAGCCCGGGCGTTATATAACCAATCGGAAATTGGCTGAGACCCTGATAAAACTTATGCAGAAGAAACGAAAAAATCCTGAAAAGCTATTCCTGGAGTGCAATCCAGGTGAGTCCGGCAGGATTCCATTTTCTTGGATGTTCTTTTCTGCATAATTTTATTGACCATTAGTGGAGTGCTGTTTAAGTTACTGCCCTTTACTTCAGGCGTCTTCCGTGGAGAGATTGCCCACAACATACACAGAAGATCTGTATTAATAATGGCATCACGAAATATTTCTGTAGCAGTTTGCCCCTTACGCATCATTTTAAATTTGCTCTTAACTTGCACCTTCTCCCTCACACAGCGTGAGCTCAAAGAAGTTTATCTTATCCATGCGCATCTATTATAGACCACAATAAGATGCCAAAAACACGATTTGTAGACTTTTTGAACATGTTTTAAAGCATCATTTCCTATCAATGAATGTCACTTCTGCTTAGGCTCGGCAATATTTTTGATGGTTGAAGCATGAATAAGAGGAAGGGTAGAGGCAAGCTTTTCTGATTTGTTTGTTTGTTTGCCTTCTAAGAAGTAGTGAAACGTGAATAACAGTACAAATTTTGCAGTCACTGACAGGGTGGATTCAACCTGTTCCGTTTACTAGTTGGAACATTGGAGTCAAATATCTAATCCCCGCTAATATGTCGAAAAGACATGTTGAGAATGTTGTGAGCATTGAAATTGTACAATACTTGTAAAACAATTATTAGGAGTTTGATATTAAAAGAGATTGTGTTGTTCCTTTGCACATGAACTTTCTCTTCTGTTTACATGGTAGGTCCTGGAATCCTGACTCAAGCATTACTTGAAACTGGTGCTAAAGTGGTTGCCTTAGAAAGTGATAAAACTTTTATTCCACATTTGGAGGTACATTTTTAGTTTCTAAAAATAAATTGTTTAGTCTGCTAACTTTGAGTAGTTTAGGGAAGTAGAATTAAATACATTATTTTTATAGAATCTCCTTTCTGGGCCATGTCTTAAATACCTTGTTTGTTATCCATAAAAACACATAAAACACAGTAAAGTATTTGGTGTCTCTTGAATAAGAGTTTGAGAGATCTGTGATTTGTTTTCTAGTTCTAGTTCTTATTGGAGCTCAGAAAATGATTCCCCCAAGTATGATGTTTTGATGTGCTGAATACTTTGAAGTAAAGGAACATTGGAAGTCCTCCGAATTGGCCTCAGAACTAAGTTCTTTCTGACCTACTCTTGCCCTTCATTTTCCCCAAAACAAGTCTTAGTAACTAGAATTCCTTTTCCCCAAGGCATTATAAAAACTGGACCTACTTTTCCTCAAAGCAAGCCATAAAGCTTAAAATATTACTCACCCTACCTTTCTGTTTAAGAACTGACCATAAAGAAATTTTCCCCCTTCCCTTATTTCATAATAAGTCACAAAGCCTCATTTCAGAAGGAATTTTAAACCTATATCCAGGAGGAAGAAATGCCACAGAGAGAAGCCAAGAAACTGAACAGGCACGGCTTGCTGAGTTCCCCTGCTTCAGTCTATTACATTAGATCACCCCCTTTTTGTCCGGTCACATCTCTCTACATCTTTCCATACTTCATTGAATCTAAGCATAAAAATAGGCAGTTTTCGTTGGATCTTTGGGTCTTCATTATCTTTATCTTATATTACATAAAACTTCCCTTACTTATATTTTTTATATTTCTCCTTTGTTAACCAGTCTTTGCTTATAGGAGTATAGGCCATGAATCTCATGATGATTGGGGGAAGGGAATCATACCTTTCCACTGATACATTCAACCACAGACGAACTGACTGTGAATAAAGCGTATAGTTGGTATCACTAGCCTTTAGTAGGCTGTGCTGTGCCTCTGCTTTCTATTAGTTCAGAATCTAATTGGAGTGAATGCTAAGATTAGATTAATCAGACTATGTAAACTGGATTTAGAATTTCAGAGGCAAGAAAGATTTGGTGTACTCAGATACGATTGCATTGAGTGCAAATCTTATCCAAATGGATATTTTAGTGATCCTAATTCTCATATGGCAGAGAAGTTCACATAACAGAAAATAAATAGAAATTCCTGGCATAATTAGCTAGCCTTCCCCACCACCACCTCTCTCCTTTATAAATTTCTAGATCAATTTAGATCAGTCACCTACTCAAAGACAACTTCCTGAAACCATGTAGATTGGATGACTTTATTGTAAAGTATGCTATGTGAAAATGTCTGTAAAACTTAGTCATTTAATTTTTTTTAATATTTATTTTTTAATTTTAGGTGGACACAATATCTTTATTTTGTTTTTATGTGTTGCTGAGAATCCAACCCAGTGCCTCATGCATGCTAGGCGAGCACGCTACCACTTGAGCCACATCTCTTGCCCAAGTCATTTAATTTTTTAAAATAAAGCTTTGAACATTAGATTATTGTTCTAGGCTGGGGAGTGTAGCTCAGTGGTAGAACTTTCTTAGCATGTGGAAAGCCCTTGGTTCCATCCCAAGACAATTAAAAAAAAAAGATGATTATTATTCTATAACTGACTTGAAAAGAAACCAGGATTTTAACCAGGTTATTTCATTGATGCTAAATCTGTTGGAATTCAAAAAAAGAAAAAGAAAAAAAGGAACAGATAAAGTTGTTCAGACCTAGGGTGTTGCTTAGTCACAGGGCACTTACCTACCATGTGTGACGTCCAAGGTTTCATCCCTAGCACTGTGTACCGCCTGCCCACTCCAAAATCACAATTGTTCAAAGACTTAATGTCATGAAAAGTGATTTAGTAAACATAGCTGTTTGCATTTAACTTGGAAATTAAATGCAATAAGATAACTTTTATCTTGGTTTGAAAAAGATCTACATTTGAAGATTACATGTTCACAAAATAATTAAGATGACATTATGTCTGTTTCTATTAAAACTTTGTTATCCTGTAACACATGGTTGCTTTATTGTAAGATCTTTACAGATAATAAGTTTAAATTTACAAACAATTGCTTCAGTGAAAAACTAGGATTTTTTTAAGGACCAGAGAATTTTTGACACACAATAATTCTTACAGGAACATCAGTAATAAAATGTTTCTGAGGCTATAAATGTAAACATCAATGACTAAATCCAGTCTTAGATTAGATCTAGTTTTTGCTCCAGTTCAGGCTTTTATGTTCTTATCACCACTGGCACTAACTTAAACTGCCAACCAAGGCCTCACATATGCTTAGTACACGCTCTGACATTGAGTACACCTTAGGGAACTCAGCCCTTGGTAGATGTTCTTTCACTTTTATTAATTATCCTTGGATAAAGTGAAAAGCCATTCAAATCATTTATGTGAACTCATCTATTTGTCAGAATAAAAGAAAAGAAATAATGTAAGCAGAACATTTGCTGCCCCTAATCAAGGAACAAGAATGGTCCTCTCAACAAATCATGTTTCTAGCAACCTAAAGGCTCTCAAGTTTGCTTCTGAAAAAAATTTTCAAGGATAATACTTGATTCTGGATTTTTATCTAACTTTAAATTCCTCTAGTCCTGGAATTCCACAATAACAATGTTTTAGGCAACAAGTTTATTTTTCCTATCTGAATGTACTAGACATCTTACACATATTGCAAATTTTGTTTCATAATAATAAGTCATGATATATCCATTTGAATTTTGAAAAAAATGTTGCAGAAATAGCTGTGATGTTCAGTTCAAGAACTAACTTTTATGGTAAATCCTAATTTCAGCAGGGATAGGACATAGTCATAAGCCCTAGCACTTGTTAGTTTTAGACCTGGTTCGAGTAACTAATACAACCTTTCAGAATTTATAAATCTTATATATAAAATAAGAGATACTAATATCCCCCTGTATAGGATCTTGATTAGGATTAATAAAATAAACTTAGGTAAAGTACCTAACTTAATGACTGAAAAATTCAAGGGTTAATTTCCCCTTTTTTGCTTCCTGTTTTTGACTCTTAAATGCACCCTAATTGAGTTTTAAAATGTGACCTTACAATTATTGTATGAATTCAGTTATTTATTTTGGAGCTTTGGCTGTTATTGTGTTTGAATTGTTGAATGGCTAATTACAGGTGCTAAAGCAAAAATATATGATGTGGGGCTGGGGATGTGGCTCAGGTGGTAATGCACTTGAGCCTAGCATGCGTGAGGCACTGGGTTTGATTCTCAGCACCACATACAAATAAAATAAAGATATTGTGTCCACCTAAAGCTAAAAAAAATAAATATTTAAAAAAATATATATGATGTTCCCTCAGAATACAAAAATCACTAAATAATGAAGTATACACTTAAAAATTTCCATCAAATCAAGATTCATTAACTTACTTAAAACATACCTTATGTACCTTGTGAGATTAGCTTACTGCTATACATGTTGGAGTTTTAAAATCATCATGTGCTTTACATCTATATTCTGTTCTTTTGGCTTTTGCAACACTGCGCTTTTCAGGTTTCCTTCCTTATTTCCTTGTATTATTCTCAGGTTCTTGTCATTAGATTCTGGAGTTACACTATCCTTGGGTTTAGTCTTCTGTATTTCTCCTTGGGGATCTACACTCCTGGCTTTAATTATCTTAACAAGTCATATTCTCACAAATGTATACCTTCAGCCTGGACCACTCCACTGACCTCCTCTTTCAAATATACAGCTTCCTACCCAACATCTTTTTTTTTTTTTTTTTCTGGTACTTTACATGGGTTTGCATAGGAAAGTGCTGATTCTTTTTTTGATTGTTCAAAACATTACAGAGCTCATGATATATCATCTTTCATACATTTGACTCAATTGGGTTTTGAACTCCCATTTCTACCCCCAACATCTTCATTTGACCACTTAGTAGGCATCTCAGAATTGATATGACAAAATACATATGATTTCTACCCCCAGTTGTTCTTTTAATCCTTGTAAATAGTCCCCTTGATGAAGTGATCATTAAAATCTACTAGATTTAGTGGCTGAGGATGTATGTAGCTCAGTGGTAGAGAGAGTTTACCTAGCATTTAATCCATAGTACCACCAAAAAAAAAAAAATACTAAATTTTGAAATAGAATACTATTTATAGGTTGAACTCTAATGCTTAAGAAAAAGTTGGTTTTTAAATTCATCACTTTAGGTTGTGAAATTATTTTAAACCTGATGAATACCATTTGGGGTTGTAGCTCAGTGGTGGAGTGCTTACCTCACATGTGTGAGGCACTGGGTTCAATCCTTACCACCACATAATATAAATAAAATTAAGATTTAAAAAAAAAAAAACAGTATGAGGGCTGGGGTTGTGGCTCAGGGTAGAGCGCTCATCTAGCACATGGGAGGCGCTGGGTCTGTCCTGGGCACCACATAAAAATAAATAAATAAAATGAAAGTATTGTGTCCAACTACAACTAGAAACTATTTAATGAAAAAAAAAAACAGTATGAGACTGTGGGTGCAGCTCAGTGTTAGAGTGCTTTCATAGTACTGTGAGACCATGAATTCAGTCTTCAGCAGGGTTTAAAAAAAAAAAAAATGCAGGCTAAGGCAAGAGGATTATGAGGATTGTGAGTTCAAAGGCAGCCTCAGCAAAAGCAAGGCAGTAGGCAACTCAGTGAGACCCTGTCTCTAAATAAAATACAAAATAGGGCTGGGGATATGGCTCAGTAGTCAGTCCCCAGTTCCAAAAAAAAAAAAAAAAAGCAAACCTCAACGTGCATCTCAAAAACTTACTGCCTTCTTCTAGTTGATTTTTCTTTAACTTCAATTTAAGTTTAATGGATAATGAAAAGACTGAAATGTAGTGATTCTATTCCACTGGACAAAGTCTGTGGCTGCTTCTTTCTTTAGAAAATGTAAATGAAAAGGTGAAGATATAGATTGATCTCTACAGTGAGCTTAAGTTCATTTGGTGGATGATTGACTAGATTCCCTTAGAAAAAAGATATATTCTTTTGACTCCATTTGCATTTTGCTTTAATATTTTAGTTGTTTTTCTCTTCTGAGAAACATCTTTTGTTTCTTCTTCCAGTGACCATAGCAGATGATGCACACAGCTGTGTGCTAGGGTCGAGCTATGATCTCAGAATCTTGGCCTAGTGCTCCAGGTAGCTACTACTAAGCAGTTAGAGATTAGTGTGAAGAAGCTTTTGAAGAACTGAAGCTATTAAGATAAAATAAAGAAAGTAAAAGGTTATGTTAGGATTGTTGAAGCTTTTCTTTTGTTGTTATTATTTGTTTTTTTGTTATGTGGTGCTGGGGATTTAACCAAAGGCCTTGCTCAAATTAGGCAGTTTCTTTACTGCTAAGCTATACCCTCTGCCTCTGTTGAAGGTTACTTTTGTTTGGGAGGGGGTTTCTTGGTAGTATTGTTATACTTTGACTACTTTTTTGGCATTAATTGATTTTTATTTTCTCTGTTAAGATTTAGGTACATTAGTAAGATTTGCCTTTTTCATTCTTTCATTTTTTGTTTGTACTGGAGATTAAACCCAGGACTTTATCACTAAGCTTGATTCCCTAGCCCTTTTCATTTTTTCTTTGAGATAGGATCTTGCTGAGTTGCTGAGGCTGACCTCTAACTTGTGATCCTCTGATCTCAGCCTCCTGAGTCATTTGGGTTGCAGGTGTGTACCACTGTGCCTGGCTAGTAATATTTTCTTTTTGGAGGTAGAAATATATTTTGTAAGGTCTTTGAATTATTTTTTGTATTATTTTTCTAAGTAGATCTTTGAACTATTGTATAGTCTATGTAATTGAAATTTCCTAACATGTTATCTCTTTGTTTCCAGTCCTTAGGGGAAAATATGAATGGAAAACTAAAAGTGGTCTACTGTGACTTCTTTAAAATGGATCCTGACAATTGTACAATAGCAAAACCGCCTGTTTACGCTTCAAATGAGCTTTTTAAAGATTTAAAAATACGAGCAGTTTCTTGGAAAGCAGGTAATTTTTGTCATTTAGTAAAGTAAATGCCTTACAATTTGCCAGGTTTCTTTGGCGATATACCCGGTTTGTTTAGATTTGGGTATAGTTTCTATTGCATAGTTCATGAGCAGCTTCTCAGTTGAGTATGACATTTCCTTCCCTTGGACACAACCATTTTATATCCTCAGAGGTCAACTTCCATATGGGGGAAAGATTCTGAGGCTTAGTTTTAATTGAAATCAACTTAAAATTTTTTTTATTTTAGTTTTATTGATTTTATTTTTTTTAATACACAACAGCGAATGCATTACAATTCTTGTTACACATATAGAGTACAATTTTTCATATCTTTGTTTATAGAGTATGTTCATTCCCATTCATGCCTTTATACATATTCTTTGTTTTGTTTTGTTTTGTTTTTGCATTACAATTCTTATTACACATATATACCACAATTTTATCTCTGTATGTATATATAAAATATGTTACACCCAATTCGAATGTTTATACATGTACTTTGGTTAATGATGTCCATCACATTCCACCTCCTTGCTAATCCCCTGCCCCCTCCCTTTCCCTCCCACCCCTCTGCCCTATCTAGAATTTATATATTACTCCCATGCTTCCCCTCCCTATCCCACTATGAGTCAGCCTCTTTATATTAGAGAAAAATTCAGCATTTGTTTTTTTGGGATTGGCTAACTTCACTTAGCAGTGTCTTCTCCAATGCCATTCATTTACCTGTAAATGCCATGATTTTATTCTCTTTTAATTGAAATCAACTTAAAATTAACAGTGTTACCTAGTTTGCTTCAGTAAATTGTGGTCACAGAAGGAAAGTTAAGAACTTTACCTAAATTTTTTTGCTTATATTCCTAACAGGTATTCCTTTAAAAATAGTTGGAATTTTGCCATTTAGAAGTGAAAGAAACATACTTTGGAAACTTTTATATGATCTTTATTCCTGTACTTCTATATATAAATACGGACGAGTAGAACTAAATATGTTTGTCAGTGAAAAAGAATACCAGGTAACATTAATAAATGTTTTTTTGTTTTGTTTTAAAAGAGTTCTGTAATTTTTATCTGTGTAGTCTTAACCATACAATTTTTTTAAATTTATTTTTTAGTTGTAGTTGGACACAATACCTTTATTTCACTTATTTTATTTTTATTTGGTGCTGAGGATCAAACCCTGGGTCCCGCACATTCAAGGTGAGCGCGCTACCACTGAGTCACATTCCAAGCCAAATCGGTACAATTTTAATTTAGGGCTCACAACATTTAAGAGTATAAAGAATAGAAAGTTTTTTTAAGTTTTTTTTTTTAATTGTAATTATATGTATACACACACACACACATAAAGTTTACTATCATAGCTATTTTTATGTGTAAAATTCAGTGGCAAAGTAAATTTAGATTGTGCACCATTATGACCATCCTTATTTATTTAGTTAGTTAGTTGTAGATGGACATTATGCCTTTATTTTATTTGTTAGTTTTTATTCAATACTAAGGATCGAATCAGTGCCTCACACATGCTACCAAGCACTTTTCCACTGCAGCTACAGCCCCACATCCACTTTCTTTAAAACTGAAACTCTCTACCCTTAAATACTAACTCCCCATTGCCCTCTTCCCCTAGCACCTAGCAACATTATTCTATTTTCTATCTCTGAATTTGACTTAGTGTTGTGCATTATTTGTACTTTTCTGACTTCCTAGTTTCGCTTAGCATAATGTCTTCAAGGTTCTTCTGTGTTGTAGCATGTTAGAGTTTCATTCATTTTTAAGAATAAATAATAATTCTACCATGTTGTGTACATCACAGTTTGTGTATCTGTTCATCTGTTAATGACACTTGGTTGCTTCCACCTTTTGGCTATTGTGAATAATGCTGGCATATACACAAGTTGACAAATATTTCCTCAAGTGCTTGCTTTCAATTCTTTTGGATATGTATCCAAAAGTGGACTTACTGACTCATGTGGTAATTCTATTTTAAATTTTTCTCAGAATGTATCATTTTACTTTTCTACCACAAATGTTTCAGTTTCTCCACATCCTCATCAATGCTTATTTCCTGTTTTGTTTTGTTTTTGGGGGTGTGTGTGTGTGTGTGTGTATACACATATGTTCTTACTTCTGATGATTTGATCCAGAGCCTTGCCCATCATGCTAGGCAAGTGCTCTATAAGTTATATCTTCAGCCCTTCTCTAATTTTATTTTTGAGACAGGGTTTCACAACATTGACCAGACTGGCCTTGATCTTGCAATTCTCCTGCCTCAGCCTCCCTCCTGGGCCTCCTAATTGTCTGGAATGATAGGCAGGCACTACTGTGCCGTGGCTGTTTGTTGTTGTTGTTTTTTATAACAGTTGTCTTGATGGTATAAGGTAGTATATCATTGTGGTTTTGATTTGCATTTTCCTAATAATTAGTCATACTGAACATCTTTTCATTTACTTATATATAAGATTCTCTAGAACAATGTCTATTCAAGTCCTTTGCCCATCTTTTAACCAGGGCCTTTTATTTGTTACTGAATTTTAGGAGTGCTTTATATATTCTAGGTATTAATTATTTACTAAAATACATGATTTACAAGTTTTTTCCTCCCATTTTGTGTCTTGCCTTTTTACCCTGTTGATAGTGTCTTTGATGGTCAAAGTCGTTAATTTTGATGAAATCAAATGTCTTTTTTTTTTAAGTTGATTATTTAGTTATAGTTGTCGATATTTTTATTTTATTTATTTATTTTTATGTGGTGCTAAGGATCGAACCCAGAACCTCGAACTGATGAGCCACAACCCCAACCTCAAATGTCTTTAATTTTGATGAGATAAAATGTCTTTCTTTTTCTTTTTCTTTTTTTCATGCTAGAGATTGAACGCAGGACCTCACACATTCTAGAGAAGGGTTCAACCGTTGAGTTACACTGTCAACTCTGCTAGTTTTTGTTGCCTGTGTCTCTGGTATCCTATCTAAGAAATCATTGCCAAATTCATTCTTGTGAAAGTTTCCTCTGTGGTTTTCTTCTCAGAGTTTTCCAGTTTTAATTTAGGTATTTGATCTGTTTTGAGTTACTTTTTGTATATGTTGTCAGGCAAGGGTCCATCTTTATTCTTTGCATATAAATATTTAGTTTTCCCAGCACTGTTTATTGTTACTTCTTTTCCCCATTCAGTAGTTTGGGACCTTTGTCAAAAATAATTTGATCATATATATGAGGATCTATATCTGGATTCTCCGTTAGTCTGTATGATTGTTCTTATGGCAATACTGTACTGTGTGTTATTAGTGTACCTTTCTAGTAAGTTTTGAAATAAGAGTCCTCCAACTTTTTCTTTTTAAAGATTGCTTAGACTATTTAGGTTCCCTTGAAATTTCATATCAATATTAGGATGGGTTTTCTTTCTCGGAAAGAAATATTTGGTAAGGATTGTATGGAATCTGTATATTCACTTTGACCAGTACTGACAGCTCAACAATATTAAATCTTTCAATATATTCACATAGACAATCTTTCCATTTATTTGTGTATTTTTTCATTTCTTTCAGCAGTGTTTTGTAGTTGTTAATGTTTGTCTTTCACCTCCTTAGTTTGGTTTCAGGTTTTTAAAATTAATTTTGATAGTATTAGGAATAGAATTTTTTCGTTTCCTTTTCTGATTTTCCATTGCTGGAATATAAGTGTATAACTAATTTTTGCAGATTGTTTTGGTATCCTGTAACTTTGTTGAATTTGATTTTTCTAACGATGTTTTTTGTTTTTTTGTTTGTTGTGAAATCTTTAGGGTTTTAGACTTGTTTAAGGACAGACAGTTCAGTTTAACAATCTCAATTGACTTTATTTTTTATTCTAGAATTCAGCAATACTTCTTTCCATAAAACAAAATAAATGTTTTAATGAGCAGAGCAGGGAATTTTGGTTTTATAGACAGAAAAGGGCTGATAAGCAGAAACAAAAAACAGAAAGTTGATTGGTAATTTCAGAGTTACTTTTTATTATGAGCGAGGGACTGGAAGACAGAGCTGAGAAAGATAACTTCAGGTTACCTTTTTAACATTAAGAGTAAGACTTATCATGCCAATTGAAATTAACCTGTTTGAGAAAATTGGCTCTTACCTTTCTAAACCTGATTTCTGGGAAAGTCACGTAAACACTTGGTTTCTTTGTGATCACATGGAATTTTAGTCTAAGTGATTCCACTTTGATTTTTTAGCTTGCTGTATTTGAGTTTAGTATAGGAGCTTACTCCAAAACAATAGTCTCCTGCAATTTTTACTTAGCAAACTCTTATGTTTTATTCTCTAATGTATAGGCCTACTTGATATTGCTATGGGAGTAATGTTTTACTTCTCCCCAGAATACTTCGCATTTCGTTTGTTGATAAAATATAATAGGAAATGCTTATTTGTACATTAAAAAGAGGTATTGTTTGGGAAATGGTGTAAGAAATGAAGCATGATTTATTCACCTAGGTAGTAAATAAATATTGACTAGCTCTGGAAGATAAGAGCAAGGGATTCATATCTGTGATACATATAGAATTTATACAAAAGAATGAAAGAAATAGGAAATGCTTTATCAGATTTTATCTTGCTGCTAGGAAAATGTTCCAGTGGCATGTTTTTTAAACATACAGTTTCCTTTTTCCTTTCTTAATTTCATGCACTGAAATTAACTCTTGTCTTTGTAGTGTCAGCATTACAGTTCTTGACTCAGGCCAGGAGTAGTAGCACATACTAATCCCCATGGCTCTGAAGGCTGAGGCAGTAGAATCACAAGTTCAAGGTTAACCTCAGCAACTTAGCAAGGCCATAGCAACTAAGTGAGACCTTGTCTGAAAATAAAAACATAAAAAGGGCTGGGATGTAGCTCAGTACAAAAAACCCTGGTATTTGATTCCCATTACCAAAAAGAAAGAAAGAAACTCTCAACTCAAAATTTAAAACCCATCTGATACATATTTTTGGCACACCTATGCTCCATAATACATACTATAAGTTAATGAATTGTTATGCATTTATTAGCTAATGTTTTCTGTTATGCTATGTTACAGGATCATAAACAGGGATTGTTACTGTTTCACTCACATCTATAGCTGAATGATTAGTATTATACACTTTTATTTCAATTTTTCTTGAATGAGAATTTTGCCCTTAGATCACATGATTAAAAGAAACCAGTCTCAAATGCATTGGAACCCCTCCCCCACTCCCACCCCCATACACTGGGGATTGAACCCGGGGACATTGTATTATTGAGTTCCATCATCAGCCATTATTTTTTTATTTCAAGACAGAATCTCAGGGCTGGGGATGTGGCTCAAGCGGTGGGGCGTTCGCCTGGTGTGCATGTGGCCCGGGTTCGATCCTCAGCACCACATGCAAACAAGGATCTTGTGTCCGCAGATAACTGAAAAATAAAATGTTGAAAATTCTCTCTCTCTCTCTCTCTCTCTCTCTCTCTCTCTCTCCTTCTCACTCTCTCTTTTAAAAAATAAATAAATATATAAAAAGCTCTCTCTAAAAAAAAAAAAGAGAGAGATAGAGTCTCAGTGAGTTGTTACACCTGCCCTTGACCTTGATATCCTCCTTCCTTAGCACGTCTGAGCTCCACACACATACTTTGAATTTTAAGTGTACCTGATGACATGTTTTCAAAAGGAAAGCATAAAAAACTCTAAAATAATTATATTCTTTCTAATTTTTTTACTTAGATACTTTTTAGGTATTTCTATTAAGATCTAACATTTAATTATGACTGATTATAATTTATATATTACATAGTTCTTATTTTTCTTTTACTAGAATCTAACGGCAGGTCCCAAAAATCCAAACTTCTATCAGGCATTAAGTGTACTGTGGCAAGTAGCTTGTGATGTTAAGCTTCTGCATGTGGTGAGTAAAATTATATATTCTAAGAGATGATTGTGTTATATTTCAGAGACTAAGTATTAAGTACAGATTATGTACTAAAGATTGCTTTAAAAGATTAATTTTTATTATTTTTTCCAACTATTGAAGGTTATGGGGCAAGTTAGCTTTGTGAAAGAGATTCTTTGTGACAAATATTTATTTTTTCTTATCATAAAAATAATATATGATAGTTGTAAAAATAGGAAGTACATTTCACTATATTTTAATTATTTTTATTTTCCTTTTTCTTTTCCCCACTTTTGTAGTAATGGGGATTGACAGAGGGACACTCTACCACTGAGTTATATCTCCACCCCTTTTCTTATTGCTTTTTTGGTATTGGGGATTGAACCCAGGGAACTCTACCACTGAGTCACATCCCCAAGCCCTTCTAATTTTTTATTTTTAGACAGGATTTCACTAAGTTGCTTAGGGCCTAACTAAATTGCTGAGGCTGGCCTCAAAATTGTGATACTCCTGCCTCAGCCTCCTGAGAGGCTAGGATTATAGGAGTGACCCACCACACCAGACCCATTTCTTATTTTTCGAGTCAGGGATCTCACCAAATTGCCAAAGATGGCCTAAAACTTTCGATCCTCTGCCCAACTTCCTGAGTCTCTGAGATTGTAGGTGTGCACCACTGCACCTAGCTCAATTACTGTAGTTTTTAACCGAGAAGTCAGTGTTGATTGTGACCTATTTTCAGTTTTTTATTATTATCCCTGTGCTTCTTTCTTGATATAGTGGAGTTTTTCTTCATTTATTTATTTATATTTTGACTTAATAGGCAATTATTGTAAACTTTTTCCTTTGTCACAAAACATTTTTAAGTTTTTAATGGCTACTCAATTGTTCAATGTAGAGCATGCCCTTTTTAGTTATCTTAAGTAAGATTATAGTTGTCTAATAGAAAGGTAGTGTGAGCCATTATGTAGCTTTACATTTTTTAATAGCCTCATAAAAAGTAAAAAAGAACAGGTGAAATTAATATTATATTGTATTTAGCCACCTGTCAAGTCAGATTATTGTCAGGTCAGTATGTACTTAATATTTGCGTTATTACATAATTTATGTTTTTTGTGTTTGTACTCAGCCTTTGAAAATCCACCATGTTTCATATAATTACAGCCATGTGAATTCTGGACACATTTCAAATGTTTAATATATACATCTTGCTAGAAGCTATTAATGCATTTAATATCAGAAGGCTGGAATATGAGGAAAAAATGATAAGCACTATTCCTTTCATACATAATTTGCCCTTTTTTTTGCCCTGAGCTGCTGGGATTCCAGGTTGCCCATTCTCTTACTTATTTTAGTAGACCAGATTATCTGTCAAATAGTTTTTATAGGATGTATACAGTCAGTTATCTGTGTCCTGTGCTCTGTATCCGTAGAGTTAACCAATTGCAGATAGAAATAGTTAGAAAAAAATTATGACTCTACTGAACATGTATAGACTTTTTTCTTGTCATTATTCCCTAAACAATATAGTATGACAAGTATTTACATCACATTAGCTATTATAAACAGTCTACAAAGATGATTTAAAGTACACCGGAGGATGTGAATAGGTTATTTGCAAATAATGTGCCATTTTGTATGAAGGACTTTTGGATCTACAGATGTAAGTTTTGGAAGAGGATCCTAGATCAATTCCACAGATACAATGGAACAATTGTAGTTATATATTTTTTAAGGCCTTGTGTTTCTAAGAATGTATTGGTTTAAGTTTTAAATTTTGTAGTGTGTCTCCATGTAGTCTCTTCCCTACTTTTGTCCAGGAACTTGGTAAGCCCTTTTATTTGTATTTTTTAGTTTAGGAATGTTACCTTGTTTTGGTTGAAATTTTGTTCCAATTATTTTTCCTTCTCTAAAACACAGGTATGTTGGGTCCTTGTCTTTGTCTTTGGTATCAATCGTGTTCTCATCATTTTTCTCAAGTCCCAGAATCTTTTTATACTTAATCTTTACATTACTATCCGGTAATCTCGATACTGTAGTTCTTGGTTTGCCTAACCCCTTCCTTTCCCCATTCTTATCTCATCTGTTGGCTTTTAATCTCAGCCTTCTCTGTCCTCATAGCTTTCAGCTAGTATCTTCATAGAGGCCTCCTAAGGACTTTGGCTTTCAGGTTAATATTTCCTTCTTCCTATTCTTTAGTATTTGTTTTCAAAAGTCCTGTGTGATAGTTAGGTGTTCATTGCTGTGACCAAAGTACTTGACAAGAACCAACTTAGAGGAGGAAAACTTTATTTTGGGCTCAGTTTCAGAGGTTCATTCCATGGGCATTGCAGAGGAAAACTGCTCAGTTTACGGCAGCAGGAAAGCAGAGAGTGGGGGGAGCCAGGGAGACAAGATATTATTCCTAAGGGCACACCCTCCAGTGACCCACCTTCTCCAGCCATGCCCTACCTGCCTACAGTTACCACCCAGTTGATCCATTCAAACCAGGATAGCCTGATTAGGTTACAGTTCATAATTTATTCATGTCACTTCTGAATATTCCTGTGTTGACACAAGAGCTTTTGGGGAACACCTCATCTTCAAACCATAACATCCTGTATTAAATTTTGCCATTTATTAACCTTGAGAAAAGAGAGCTCTTTCTGAACAGAACATTTTTTTCAGCACTTGCTGCATTGTACATCTGTAATTACAAAGCAGACATTTAACTCATTTCCCAAGGTCTTGAAGATTTTCCTCTACTGTGGCTTTGGCAGGCAAAAGTGAAGTGTCCTTTGCTCCCACTGATATATCCCAAACTGCTGTGGCTTGACCAACATTTCCTGCTGTGCACCCTTCCCAGGGCTTTGCCTTTGTCTACTTAAAATGATGTTCCTAGAACTGCTAGGAATTTCACAGTTGGGTAACAATTATATTTTCCATTCCACTTCCATTCCCACCACAGTTAATAATAAATTATCACTTCTGACAGTAGCCTTTCAAACCTTATGTTTGACATTATTTTAGTCTTTTTAAGTCTGTGTCAGATGCTCTTCTAACCCAGTCCTATTTTGAAGTTTTATATGTATATAAATAGATATTTTTAATATAGAGAATTATTTATCAGTTGGTTTTTTTAATATTTATTTTTTAGTTGTAGTTGGACATAATACCTTTATTTCACTTATTTATTTTTATGTGGTGCTGAGGATCGAACCCAGAGCCTCCCACGTGCTAGGCGAGCACTCTACCACTGAGCCACAGCCCCAGCTCTCAGTTGGGTTTTTTAAGAATTACTTTATGCACTAAATTGTACATGGAAAAGTTAGAGCTGGGCATGGTGGTGCACAACTGTGATCCCAGTGGTTGGGAGGCTGAGGCAGGAAGATTGCAAGTTCAAACCCAGCCTCAGTAGCTTAGCGAGGCCCTAAAGGAACTTAGGGAGACCCTGTCTCTAAATAAAACATTTTTAAAAAGGGTTAGGAATGTGACAGAGTTTAAGTGCACCTGGATTCAATCCTGGTACCAAAACAAACAAAACAAAACAGAACAAAAAAGTTACATAGAAAAAAGTAATGATTCTGTTTTTAAAAATTGACATGAGTATCTTTGTGAATCTTAAATGTCTGAATATATTCAAATCAGTTTGAATAATAGGCTTTTATACTAAAATAGGACAAAAAAATCCTTGCTATTGATATGATCTCCCTTAAACTGTTGATTCTGACTCTAGTATGAAAATGTTGGCTTTTGTGGTTCGTAAGCATGATGATAGGGTTTTCACACCATGTGTGGGACATGCCTTCCTCAAACCGCATTACTGTCCTGTGTACATGGGATCTATTCGACATGAAAAAATTATGACTTAAGAACCTGTTTGTGGGTTGGGGTTGTGTAGAATGCTTGCCTCTCACATGTGAGCCACTGGGTTCAAGCCTCAGCACCACATAAAAATAAAAGTATTTAAAAAGAAAAGAACCTATTTGTATGATCACATTAAGGTGTTTTCTCTCCCCCCCCCTCTTCTTCTTCTTCTTCTCCTCCCTCTCTCTCTCTCTCTCTCTCTCTCTCTCACACACACACACACACACACACACACACACACACACAAGTAAGATAGAGAGTTGTATATGTGTTTTTCAACTATCGATTATTTTTCCTAAATCCAATTAGACTATGACCTGGGTTTAATTCATGCTGCTATTTAAGCATGACATTTTTTAAGGCCATAATAATTTGGGGAACTTCAACCAAAAAGAACTGAAAGAATTGTTTTGTATTTTGTTTTTTCTTCTTTAAGGAGCCTTGGTCGTCATTTGATATATGCCCCCAAAATGGGCAGCTGGAAAAGCTAAAGCACAGGGTAAGAATAAATTAATAACTTTTCCTTTTTTCCTTTTAATGGAACATCCCTCATTTTTTTTAAGATTATCTGGTATTCTCGATTTATTTAAAGTTTAAATTTGAAAATAATTACAAATGCTCTTTCAACATGTCTAAATACTTGTTAAAATAAATTGAAATTATTTTGAAATAGCTGTACTTATCAGCTATTCAGTAGTAGATGCTAACATGGTAATAGGCTTAAATAGTGAATCTGACTTCTCTTTTGTCTTTTAAAATGAAGATATGGGTGGCATGCCTGTAATCCCAGTGACTTGGGAGGCTGAGGTAGGAGGATCCCAAGTTTGAGGGCAGCCTCCCCAAATTAGCAAGGCCCTAGCAACTTATTGAGACTCTCTCTGAAAACAAAAATAAAAGGGGCTGGGGATGTGGCTCAGTGGTAAAGCATCTCTGGTGTCAATTCCCAATGCCAGAAAATAAAAAAATGAAGACACATCTCAAATTTGTAGAATATAATTATTTTAATGTTCATTTAATAGGATAAAGTCAAATTTTACATCTTATTCATCGATCAGAAATTTATAATTTTGACTCTTCTTTATGGTTGAATTCACCAATAGATACCTATTGGTTCTTGCCCAGGAATTAGGGCTTTCGTTTTTGTTTTTGTTATTCTTTTTTTTTCCTTTCTAAAAAACCAAAGTGGTCATGTTATAAGGTGGCCCTCTATTTAATTTATCTCAGGGTTACTTGTTCAATTCTAATAAATTAACAGATGTTGCAAAAGGATTTTTTTTAGACTGAATTCAGAAATTCTACTTTAGAATTTGATGTTAATGATGGCCTAATACCAGCTTCTGGAAGATCCCATTTATTTCCCCCCCTTACTCTTCCCACTAAGGGAAAATGAAAATTACTGAAGAATCTGATTATAGAGGATCACATATCATGGTGACCTGTTAGATTTCCCTATTCATAAACATAATTTATATTCAAAGAGTTGAATAGGAATAATGCATTTTGGCTTGGGTACCATTAGGAATTTATCCAAATATCCAAAAAATGAACATGATTACGTATAAGACATTTCTCCCTTTTTCAATAAGATCAAAGGCTAAAAAATGTGCACTTTTAGGGATGAAGATGAGAATTTTATTTATGCATTTCATATCTAAGTTGTTTGAGACTCTCAGTTTTTAAATATTCGATTAAAGACTGCAAGTCAGCCATGGCATGCACCTGTAGTCCAGCTATTTGAGATTTGAAGGCAAGCATGAGCCCAGGTTTTGGAGCCAGCCTAGGTGATACAGCATGACTTTGTATTTAAAAAAAAAAAAAAAAAAAAAAGTCAATCTTTTTGTGGCACTGGGGAATGAATCACGGGCTTTGTACATGTTAGGGAAGGGTTCTACAACTGATACATGTCCTCAACCCCCTTTGAAAATTTTTTATTTTGAGACAGGGTCTTGGTAAATTGCTCAGGCTGGTATTAAACTTGAAATCCTCCTGTGTCAGCCTCCCGAGTAACTAGTATTATACACATACGCTACCATATCTTGTGTCAATGATGTTTTCTTATCTTTAGATCTAGCGGTCATGGTGGCATACTTTGAAAATAGTAGGGAATTGGTACATGTTACTGTTTTGCAGATGCTGGCCAAGGAAACACAACTTCTTAATTACATAGAAAACTTTCTTACCTCCAGCCCATGGAGTGATGTGATGTGGCTCAGTTGTATGCTGTGAATATAGTGGGCAGCTGAGGGATACAGAGCTGGAGGAGTCACTTTTTTTTTTTTTTTTAAAGTTGTGGTTGGACACAATATCTTTATTTTATTAATTTATTTTTATGTGGTGCTGAGGATCAAACCTAGCACCTCGAATGTGCTAGGCAAGCGCTCTACTGCTGAGCCACAACCTCAGCCTCAGGAAACACTTCTTTTATAGCAAACAATAAGCAGTCCTCCTCTTTGTTCTGGAGAGAGGCATTGTCTCATCTCTTAAAGTTGCTCACTGCAAACAACTTTGAGAGATGACACAGGTAAAGAAAAGTGAGGGCTTTGTATTCATGCTTTCATGTCCAAAGAGAAAATCCAGAGACATTCAGGGACTGTGGTGATTGTATTTTCCAACAAATAGCTAGAAGGAATAAGTGAACAGTGCTTTGCTCTGATAATATTTTATCATTGACACAGTTTATTTTCCCTTCTCTCTAGGAACCATTAGAACCAATACAACAGAACCTGTATTTTATTCAAATGACTCCTCGAAAAACTTTATTTACAGAAGAGTTGACTCCCGTTAACTATGATGTATTTTTTCATATGGTAAAGCACTGTTTTGGGAAGCGCAATGCCAAGCTAGTAGATCATTTACAGTAAGTACAAAGAATAAATACAAGTACGAAAGAAGCAATTTATTGTGACAGTATTTTGTTAGAACTCTATATGAATAGGTGTACCCATATTTCACTTAAATATTTCTGGAAAATACTTCCTTCTCCCTGAAAGTCTTTTTGAGAAAAATATTATCATATTTTTTCTACATATCCCACTGAACTTCATTGACTTTCCTTCTTTAAAAAGCAAACAAGGAAGCCCACAATTTGTTTTATCTTTATCAAAATATAGGCCAGACTGTAACTTATAGGAACAACCCAATGTTCACCATTAGCTGGGATGGAGATTCAGAATTGCTGTTGGCAAACCTGCCATCTGCCTTTTATTGCTACCTGTCCTCACTGGTTCTATTTCCTAACCACAATAAGAATGAATAATTGTACCACACCATTCTTTTTGCTGTGGAACAGATTTTATGTTTCCATTTAAATATTTATAAAAATTATGCTATTATTACCTACTTTGTGTCTATATAACTTTTTTATTTTTATTTTATTTATTTATTTTTATATTAGCTACACGTGTATCTATATAATTTTTATATAGGGCTAATGTATAAAGTCCTACACTAATTGGGAGTTCATAACCCACTTCAATCTAATGTATGAAATATGATATGTCAAGAGCTTTGTAATGTCGTGAACAACCAATTGAAAAAAAAAAGTCCTACACTGCACCTTGTATTCATTAGCCCATGTTCATTCAGAGTATTGTCAGAAGATGAGAAAAATGTTAAAATAATTACTTTAATTATTTAGTATATAACTCTGAATTAATTGACTGCACATCGTTAATATAAAAATGTATTTTAAAGTCAGGTGCTTTAACAAAATAAAAAGGGTTGGAGGGGTTGGGGTTGTGGCTCAGTGGTAAAGTGCTTATCTAGTACATGTGAGGCACAGAGTTTGATCGCCGGCACAACATTAAAAAATTAATTAATTAATTAAAGATTTTGTGTATATCTACAACTAAAAAAAATCAAAAATAAGATAATATTGAAAAAGGGAGATGTCGGGGATGTAGCTCAGTGGTAAAATGTCCCTGGGTTCTATCATCAATACTATAAAAAATAAAAATTAAAATGTTAAAAGTAGCATTAGATCAGTAATAGTAACCTACTATTTTTCATCGTGCTATTTGTGGTTGTGGCTATTTTGAATGCAAATATCAAGAAAATAGAAAAACAAGGAATAACTATGGTAAATCATGGTATAAAATGTTAAAAATTCCCTTGGATATTGCTAACATAATATTTTATTCAATATTAAAAAGGTATTGGAAATATTTTCCACAAAAATATTTTACTAAAATTGTTTTCTTTCTATCAGAGGTTTATTGATAGTTTCTTGCTAAGGTTATGTATGAGAAAGTTCTCTACTTTATAATTTATTTGCCAGTGATTGCTACATGAAATGTGAATTCCTAAGCAACTTAGCAAGATACTGTCTCAAAATATAAAAAGGGTTGGAGAGGTGACTCAGTACTTAAACACTTCTGGATTCAATCCCCAGTACTCCACCCCTCCCCACCCTGCAAAAATGTGAAAAATAATTTCCTCCTTAAAAAAATCACCTGTCAACTTGTGCTGTTTGTATTTGAACTTTTACATGAACTGAAATGGAGTTAGTAACATTTTTGCAGGGCTGGGAGGTATAGCTCAGAGGTAAAGTATGTGCTTATGATGTATGAGGTCCTGTATTTAATCCCCAAAACCAGAGTAAGAGAGTAAAAAGATGAAAGAAGTAGTCAGAATTTTTATTTATTTCTGGCAATGCTGGGGATCAAACCCAGGGCCTTTTATATACTAGGGAAATGATCTCCCAGTATACTACACTCTCAGCCCCACAAAAATTGTTTTCTCTTTTTTCTTTTTTCTTTTTTTTTTTTAAGTTAAAACTAAACGAAAATTTTGTGTAAGAATTGACTACAACGAGGCATGGTGGTGCACACCTATAATCCCAGCCAGTCAGGAGTCTAAGATAGGAGGATCACTACTTCAAGGCCAGCCTTGGCAACTTAGTAAGGCCCCATCTCAAAATAAAAAGGATTAGACGTGTAGCTCAGTGGTGGAACACCCTGAGTTCAATCCTAAGTATCCTCCCTATCCCCAAAAAGAAATAATTAGGGGCTGGGGTTGTGGCTCAGTGGTAGAGTGCTTGCCTCACATGTGTGAGTCACTGGGTTCAATTCTCAGCACCGTATATAAATAAATGAAATAAAGGTCCATCAACACTAAAAAATATTTTTAAAAAGAAAATAATTAATATTGATTAAATTATGTTAAAGCCTAATCTGATCTGGGTACCAGGGATTGAAATCAGGGGCACTTGACCACTGAGCCACATATCCAGCCCTATTTTATATTTATTTTATTTAGAAACAGGGTCTCACTAAGTTGCTTAGCACCTCACTTTTGCTGAGACTGGCTTTGAACTCAGGATTTTCCTGTCTCAGCCTCCTGAGCCACTGAGATAACAGGTGTGCACCACCATGCCCAGCCTAATCTGCTATTTTCATTACAGGTTAGCTGTGAAACCTTAGGAACAAATAAAATTATAATGTTATATTCAAGCTCTTAAACTAAATAAGCTTAATGTATGTATAAATACATGTGTGTGTATGTGTATATATGTATATATACTTGTATTTTAAATTGGGCTAGAGGCCACCTTTATCAATATTAATTGACAGTAATTATGAAAAAGAATTAAGCAGATTTACTTTGTATTTATTTTGCAGTTCATTGAGTCCAATTGATGCCAAGCATATATTGAGGCAAATAAGAAAAAATGAAGATGTGAAAACAATTAATATGTATCCTCGAAACTTTAAACAACTTTTTCAAACTATACAGTGTTCAGAAGATTATGCCCATAAATGGCTGTGTAATGAGAACCTGGAAGACTCAGCCATGTACAGAACAAATTGTCAGAATGTTAGCTGAAGCATTTTATTTGTAAACAAATGAAAAAGAACTAAGTTTGAAAAGTTCATATCCTTTCAACAAGATGACTGTTCTTTTTGAGCACAGACTAGGCAAATAATCTCTTCTGTTGATACCATTGATATTAGTGATGGCTTCTGTTTTTTTCACAACAGAATAAAATGGAAATTTCAGTTGATTATGGATTTCATCAGATTATCTTTTGAAAAAAATTCCTATGTACTGTAGCGTTGGGAGTATAATATAAGGTGGTACAAGGCATGCTTAGTATGAGCAAAGCTCTGGCTTTGATCCCAAGTACCAAAAAATAAGTTCTTATGTGCTTATACTTATAGGTCATTACCAGTTGAAATATAGTAACTTACATCAGCACTTTCACTGGTGCCGATTTTTGCATATTCATGGTGGGCAAATGAGTTTGGATATTATTAAGTTTAGAAAGTAAATTAAACTAATTTAAGTGGTTTGTTTTACCTTTCTGGTTGTTGAAATGTATTATCAAATGCTGTACAATTAAATTACTTAAATTCTAATTGTTTCATTATTTTTAGAAATTAAAATATTTTAAGTAACATTTTGTGGGTTTTTTTTTTTTTTGTTGTTGTTGTTTTTAAATACTTAAATGAAACACTAGATTGACCCCAATTTATTCACCTTTATTTCTGTCATGTATAGTCACTGTACTTTCAGTGAACAATCTATAATTCAGAGGTCTTTTCCATTTTAGTTCCATCTAGAAAGCTCATCTAAAGGTAGATCTCTGCATGAACCTAAGTGGAATTAAGAATATTTTTCTTAGCTCAGTGAAGAAGATTCTGGATTTTAGCTGAAATATCTAATCTCTCCAGATTTGTTTGCTATTGTAACACTTTATGATACCTAAGTCATTTTATTAGTAATTTTTTTGTGGAGCATGTTCTTAGTAATACAACTAACCCAGTTTTCCTTGACTTCTCTACTATTATCATTAGTTTGCAGTTTAATCTGGTTGAAAATTCCGAATCTTTTTTATTCTCTTGTAATTCCTATCTTGCCATTATATAATCTGCCTAATCTTCATAAGTAATAGTCTTTTCACTGTTTCCTGCCCAGCCTTGTACCTAAAGGCACAATTTCTCAAGCATCTTAACTACTTTTCTTTGTCATCCAATCCATCAAATCACTTCCATATTAATCTAAAACATTTGTTTCATCACAGACTAAATAAAAATTAGTGCTGAAGTTCATGAAGCCTTGGTTTTCAAGTGGATAATGTTATGTTTTGGATATAAGGTGTCCCTCAAAAGCTCCTGTGTTAATGCAGAAATGTTTAGAGGTGCAATGATTAGGTGATGAGAGCTGTAGCCTAATCAGTCTATCCTAGTTTGAATGGAGGAAGGAGGTGGGTCAGTATGGGTGTGCCCTGGAAAGGTTCATCTTCCCTGTGGCCCTTTCTCTTTCTCTGCTTCCTAGCTGTCATGAGATCAGTAGCACTGCTCAGCTTCTGCCCTTCTATGATGTTTTGCCTCACCTTGGGCCCACAGCAATGGAGATGACTGACCAATCTCTGGAAGTGGTGAGCCCAAAATAAATTTTTCCTCCCAAATTGTTCTTGTTAGGTATTTTGGTCATAGCAACAGAAAGCTGACCAACCCAAGTAATAGTGACACCTGTGTCATGGATTACTATTGGGAATGAATGCATTAAGAAAGAGCTTAGGAGAAAATCTGGCAAAGCGGGGAACTACAAGTGTTGGAACAATGTATTTTCTTCCCATACTCCCTTCTGTGTAGGCCTCCCATGCTATCTTCATGTTGTATCTAACAGATTTTGAATTTAAATTTATAGAAAAAGGAAATTGGATTGGGGGATGACTTTGTGCTTATATAGCATGTCTTAAGGCCCTGGGTTCCATCCTCAGCACAATAAGTAAATAAATAGAAATTTATTGTGGATTCACTGAAAGATGTAAATAATTAATAAAGCAAAACATAAGTGTCCCAAGAATATGAAATTAAGTGCCATTTTTCCTGTTGTATGTTAAAATCCAGAGAAGTCAAAAATGTCCTGAGCCTTTGGAGGGGTTAACTAAGGTAACCAAAACTTTGCAGCAGTCCCTTACAATTAACCACTAGGAAGTCAGTACTACAAAATTTAAAAAAAAAAAAAAAAGTGTACATGTATACACATTTATGAGTGAAAGGGTTGAAAGATAAATTAATACTTGCTAGGTGCTATATTCTCTGAGAAATTACAGTCACAGTGTCATACAGAGTAGAATAAAGGACTGGAGAATATAAAGATCTGTAGTAACTCCTATAGACAATAACCAAGGAAGGGGAATTAGGAGGAAATGACATAGGACTTAGCTTCAAATTTATGGCAATATAACTATTGTATACCATTGTGTGAACAATGGAGAATATAATAAAGATAGAAGTGCATGAAGGGGACACCTTTCATTCTGTGTATTTGAATGTACTTTGTGGGAGGCCAAACTAGCACATGACCACATTTGTTTCCTCTTCTGATTGGTGTGGCATCTCTGTGATCTGGTTGCCTTTAGGGTCCAGCGACTGTGTGTTCATGCATGGGCGTGGCTTCCTAAATCCCCATGGGTGGAGCTATGCTCACCTTTTCCTTTATGATATTACCTCTTGCCCTATTTAGGATAGAATGTTCCATAGAAACTCCTTTTGTGTGTCCCCTTCTCTTACTCTGCCCTTGGGTGTAGCCTACCTAGATGTCAGCCTGCTGACAGCAGACATCATGAAGCTAGACTCAACCCCTTGAAACCTGACCCCTTGCCTTATTTGAATGGCTTCTCCATGAGACCATGATGGCTGGTGGTGGCTAAGAGAGCTAAAGGCTTGAGTTATTCCAACAGGAGACTCTTCAGTGGTATTTAAGAATACTTTGTTTTTGTAATATTCATAATCTTTCAATAAGAAAATAAGATGCATTTCTCTAAAATGTAAGAATGCAATTAGGGTCAATTCACAAACTGATTTATGCTAACAGGTATTGCTATAATTTGATCTTGAATGTCCTCCAAAGACCCATGTATTGAAAGTCTGGTCCCCAGCCAGTTGCACCATTGAGATGTGGTGGAATCTCTAGGAAGTGGAGCCTAGTGGGAGCTTTAGAATTACATGCCTGTTGAGTTCATTGGGGCTGTGCCCTTGTTTTAGTCAGCTTTTTCACTGCTGCTTCTAAAAGACCCAACCCAGAACAATTGTAGAAGAGGAAAAGTTTATTTGAGGGCTCATGGGTTTCAGAAGTCTTAATCCATAGAAGGTAGCTGCATTAGTTGGGGCTTGAAGTGAGGTAGAACATCATGGTGGAAGAATGTAGTGGAAAGAACCTGTTCATATGATGATCAAGAGGCAAAGAGATAAAAATATATATACCCCAGAGCCACGCCCCCAAAGCCCCACTTCCTCCAGCCACATCCCACCTGCCTTCAGTTACCACTGAATCCCATCAGGTGGTTAATACACTGATTTGTTTAAGACTCTCTTAACCTAATCATTTCTTATCTGAACTTTCTCACTTAGTCCGTGCATGAGCTTTTGGGGACCCCTTACATCCAGACCATAACATTCTGCCCTGGGTCCCCAAAAGCTCACACTCATCTGACAATTTAAGATACATTTAGTCTATTCCCATAGTCTCTACAGTTTCAAGATTGCTCAAAGTTCAAGTCCAAAGTCTTCTCTGAGGCTCAAGGCAATCTCACATTGTAAGCTCATGTAAAATTAAAAGCAGTTTTCAAGTATCTAGTATATAATGGTACAGAGTAAACATTTCCACTCATAAAAATAGGGGCATAGAAAGAAGGGATGGGACTAAAGCAACACCAAAATCCAGCTGGACAAACAAGTCCTTTAGCTCTGGGCACAAGGCATGATGTCTTCTCCAAAGGCTTGAGTAGCTCCACCCCTGTGACCATGTTGGTTGCAGCCCAAATTGTCTTTTGTTGGTTTGTGGCTGCCTGATTCCTGCAGGTTTCCTAGGACAATGTCCTACTTTACTGGCATTTCTTAATCTTGGGGGTCTCCACTACAGCTTTGGCCTTTTCCTCACATCTCCACACATTGCCTCTCAGGGGTGCCTGCAGGGACTCTGATCCTGCTGCACTTTGCCTGGCCTCCCAGGCCTTCCTTTGAAATCTTGGTGGAAGCACCCATGACTCCCTAACTCCAGCATGATGGTTGACATCAAGGTCCACCACCATCTTGAGCAGTAGCCAAGCCTCTCTGGGCAAATGTTTTTAACAACTGCAACTTCCTTGGTCTAGTTTTACTCCTGCCTTTCAAGTCCAAGTTTTTCAAATCTTTTTGCTCAGTTTTCTGCTTCTGAATATCACATAAACTTGGCTAAAAGCTACCAGCAATATCCGTGCCACTTCCTGAATTCTATGATGCTTAGAAATTTCTTCCACCAGATTAAGAAGTTCATCACTTTTAAAAACAGTCTCATAGAAAGTCTCAGGACATGGGCAAAATGAAGACAACTTCTCACCCAGAACCTAACACAAGTGGCTTCTACTCCAAATTCCAATAGAGTCCTCCTCCTCTAAAATCAAGTTTAGATTTTATATGAAAGCACCCACCTTGATCCTGAAAGAAATTCAGCAACTTTGAGCATAGAGGTGGAGCCCTGTCTTTACTATCCAGAGACTTATTGGCATTCTGGTCTTCTAGAAGACAGTCCTCTAGCTCCCTGGGAGCACAGTTTTATAGCACAAAAAGTTGCAAAAGGGGGGTGTCTTGAGAACTTACAGATAACAGGATTTTGTCAAGCATAATACAAAGGTAGTAGGTTAATGGTCTAAATGGTTCAGCACTTAGGGAGTAAATTTAGATCCCAACATTAGAATTAGTGAAGCACCATTAGGGTTTCAGAGAGGGTTGTTATCTGCTCAGGGAAAGCCAGGCATGGGTGAGTTCATGGCACAAGCAGACATTCCAATCAAGTTTAGAAATTCTAGTAATTTGTAGGAAAGCAGAAATTAACTTTTCATGTCTCTGTGATGAGATGGCTCCAAATCTTAAGAGAGAATTAGGCTAGGTTTATCACAACCTAAAGCATTTACAGCCTGCACCACTACACATCTCAAAAATACCTTCTGAGCCACATGGTCAGTTTAGTCATAGCAAAGATCATACTTCTCAGTACCAATTTGTTTTATTCATCTTTCTCACTGCTGCGATCAAAAGACCAGATCCAGAACAATTATAGAGGAGGAAAAGTTTATTTGAGGGCTCATGGTTTCAGAAGTCTTAGTCCATAGAAGGTGGCTCCATTCCTTGGGGCTCAAGATGAGGCAGAACATCATGGTGGAAGACTAGTAGAAGGAAGTGGCTCACTTGATGATCTGAAGGCAAAAAGAGAGATCCCCACTTACCAGATACAAATACATACCCCAAAGCCCCACCTCCTCCAGCCACACCCCACCTGCCTTCAGACCCCACTCAATTAATCCCATCAGGTGATTGATTCACTGATTGGGTTAAGGCTCTCATAACCTAATCACCTTTTCTCTGAACCTTCTTGCATTGTTTCACATGTGAGCTTTTGTGGGATACCTTACATCCAAACCATAACAGCCCTTGAGGGGTATATTGGGACCCTGGCCCCTTGGCTTTCATTTGCTGCCTGGTGTCCTTGAAGTGAGGGCTTCCTTTGCCAATCACTCCATCCATGATGTTCTGCCTCACCACAGACACAAAACAATGAGCCAACCAACATAGACTGAAACTTCTAAAATTGTGAGCCAAAGTAAAACGTTCCTCCTTATAAGTTGATTCATCTTAGGGATTTATTATAGTAACAGAAAGGTGACTAACCAGGTATGCTTTGTATTCTGGGTTAAAAAAAAGTTCCTGGCTCTCAAGGCCCTGGGGGTGGGGGGTGCAAGGCGGGCTAGAGGAGCGGATTGGTCTCATAGCTGCCAGTCAGAGCAGAGCCCAGGAAGGGGAAGGTAGAATAAGAAGATCATGTGATGTTGGAGTAGGAGGATTTATCTTGGTGATTCAGGATGCTGGTTTCACTGCAGGTATAATTATGCAAATCAAAGAATTCAGGAAAGAATTGCCAAAGAAGGGATTAAAAATTAGATTTAATATGAAAGTATCCACCTTGATCCTGAAAGAAACTGAGCAACTATGAGCATAGAAATCCAAAACATCTCCCTCAAGTCAGTGTGAACAACATTGGGACCAACTACATAAAATATGATGTACAATAAAATCAAATAAACTTCAAAAAGTTTGTGTTATTGTAGAACATTACCATTTGTTTTATGAAATTGTAGAATGGTATATAGCAGGTTACTTATTGGTTTTGGTTTGTGCAAAATCAAAAAGATTTAATTACATGGTTTCCTTATTTGTGAAATTTTATAATTATCTGACAAGTTATTTAAAATGTATTTTAAATAACATGGGGAGGATAATTTCTTCTTGGCCCACTCCTCAAGGAAAATCGTAGAGAATGAAAAGTTTACAGAGAAAGTAGAAATAAGGAGAAATCAGTGTGACTAGCTGTACCTTAAACCACATACATGTTCAAAGCTAAACAAATGCTTGAAGCCAAACATTTTCTTTTTTGTTTGAACTAGTTTGAGATGGAATTCTACCACATTTTACCAAGAGTCCTGATACAAATACTATCTTAATAGGTCTCATCAATAGCATCCCATTCTTATATTACTGCAGGGACTTTTTGAGTTTAACTACTAAAATTGCTGTGCTCTTGAAGTGCTGACTGTAGTTGGTAACATGTAAGTCTCAGAACTGGCCCTTGGGATTAATAGAAGGAAGAACTTGAGAATTCCATGCCCAATGAATATATATTTGCATGAGTCTATGGCTCAAAGAAAAATTCTAGCTTCCTGGGCTGGGGATGTGGCTCAACTGGTAGCGCGCTTGCCTGGCATGTGTGTGGCCCGGGTTCGATCCTCAGCACCACATACAAACAAAGATGTTGTGTCCGCCGAGAACTAAAAAATAAATATTAAAAAAAAAATAAAATTCTCTTCTCTCTCTCTCTCTCTCTCTCTCTCTCTCTCAAAAAAAAAAAAATTAAAAAAAAAATTCTAGCTTCCTGATAATACATGTACAAGACTTTTGGAATAATTCAGTAATTCTTGGTTAAATGTACACTCAGTTTATTACTAAAACTGCTGGTGGCTCATTCCATATTAAACATTTATAGCTACTATTTAATTTGCCTCTTGCTAATAAAACAGTGGGTTAAATGTACAGTTAGGGTTTAAGAGGAATTGAAGCACATCATTCCATATTTTTGGGGGTTTGCTCATGAAAAGTAGTGATATGAAAATTTGAAATTAGTGTGAGAAAACATTGACTTTTATGTGTATTTTTAAGAAATCAATTTGGATTTTGTGTATAGCAAAATTTTCATTAGAAACATCAAACATTTTCCAAGACTTAAAGAAGGATGGTCAGATTCAGGGTCCTGTCCAGGATTTCCTTATTATCTGTTATTTCTTTATTTTCCTTATTATCTGTTTGAGACTTCTGCTCAAACACAATGAACCTCTCTTAATATTCCTAGTTCTCTTGGGTTGTTTATATTTTTGGTTACTGTGAATAATACCACTGTGGACATTGGTGCACAAGTATGTGTTTGAGTGCTTTCTGTTATTTTGAATGGTGTGAGGTTCCATGCCTACAATCCAGGAATTTGAGAGGCTGAGTTAGGAGGACTGCAAGTTCAAGACCAGCCTTCCCAACATAGTGAAAACCTGTCTCAGAAAAAAAAAAAAAAAGCCTTGTGCAGTGGTATGTATGTGCTTATAATCCTAGTAATTTAGGAGGCTGAGGCAGGAAGATTACAAGTTTGAGGCCAGCATCAGCAATTTAGGAAGGCCCTAAGCAACTTACTGTGACCCTGTTTCAAAATAAAAAAATTAAAAGGGCTGAGCTGTAGCTCAGTGATAAAGCACCTCTAGGTTCAATCCCCGGTCTAAAAAAAAAGTAAAGAAAAGAAAAAGGATTTGGGGTTAAGGGTGTAGCTCAGTGGGAGATAGTATACTTAGAATGGACAAGGCTCTGGGTTCAATCTCTAGTGCACACATATGCATATACACACAAATCAATGAGTTCAAATTTAAGTACAAAAGTAAATATTTAGAATTAAAAAGTCACAAAAATCATAAAATCTTAAAAGCTGACAAATACTACAAACATCACTAAAAAAATAACTTTTTTTTTTTTTGGTACTAGGGATTGAACCCAGGAATTCTCTACCACTGAGCTATCCTCTGAGCTGCTTTTTTAATTTTTTGTTTAGAGACAGGGTCTTTCTAGATTACCCAGGCTGGCCTGAAACTGATGATCCTCTTACCTCAGTTTCCTGACTAGCTGGGATTACAGGCATGCACCCACCACAACTGACTAGAAAAATAATATTATTATCAATAGTGACAGAGCTCTATTATATATTTGGCTGCATATTTTGATTGCCTCTTCATAAGGCAATAATTTTATTGAATCAATTTCCATAAAGAAAAGATAATTTTTATAACATGGTTGATTAAAATGTTATGAATATTAAGAGTTCAGAAAATCTTTCAGCCTCTTAACTAAATTATTGGTAATTCCATGTGTCTTAACTTCCTCAGCATTTCCTTGCATTGATGATGCTTCTTGCCTAAGGGCAAGCCCTTTGGGACTCTAGCCCTTTGAGCTCCCTCCACAGGGTCACAGGTTCACCTCAAGCCAGTCCTCAAAGTCCCTGGTCCTCCCCCACAGGAGGATGTTGAGGCCTGGTAGTAGTGCTTCAAAACAACCACTAGGAAATAGGGAGTGATGCTCTGGCTGCCACAGAGCTCTCTGACTCCTGTGCACCTGAAGCTGCTACTTCCTTCCCATGTCCACCAAGGAGAGCACAGTTGGCCTTAGAAATGGGCTTTTTAAGTGAGGGTCCTGTAATCTGAAGCTTCCTTACCCTCTGTCCATTGGGACAACCAAGGGCCAGTGAACAATCTAGCTTGGTAAGAAAAATTCTAAGTATGGAGAGAGATTCTTCTGAGTCTGTGCAGCATTCTTTTTCCTTCTTAGTTCCAGGGTTAGCCCCTGAGAAGCAAATTGGGGAATAGCTAAATAATTCCAGCTTTATCTTTACTCTGAGACAAAATATCTTGGGCCCTGTTGGCAAGTATGGATCCTGAGAAACTGCTGTGACTCCATTTTTGAGAAACCAGCCTCTACCTCAGAGCAAAGCCTGTCCAAGGAAGGGGGCATGACCCTTGTCCTTGGAAAAACCCACAGAGCACTCCTGCAATGCCAGGTGTCCCTGATTCAGTTAGGCTAGATGAGGACCCATAGCAACCATCAATCAGCATGACAGGGAAAATACCTGGGATACCAGATGACCCCCCCAGTAGTTTATGGTGGTTGGTAACATGTTGGGAAACCATATAGTTTAGCATGTACAGCCCTAGTGGCCTAAACCAATCAGTTCAAAGGAATCCCCCTCTTGTACTAACCAATCACCCCTACCCAACTTGTTCCCGCCAGTGAATGTGCTAATCAATGTTAAGAGTTGTTGTTTGATTTTTCCGCCGTTTAGAATGATTTGCTGTATGATGTTGTGAAGCATAGAGTATCCCCGCCAAACCTATAAAATCTCACTGAACAAAGGACCGGGACTCACTCCCTGGGACCGCTGAGTTGGAAACGGTTGTGAGTCCAGGCTCAAGCTTGCAATAAAGACTCTTGTGTGATTGCATCGGATTCGGCTCCTGGAGGTCTATTGTGGTCCCACGAATCTGGCAATTCAGTCCAAATAGAGATCTCTTAACAGCCAAAGCCTCTTGGATCACAACGACCTACTGTAGCATCAACAGCTGAATGAGAGTTCTGCTGCTGGCTCTGGTGAAAGGATTTGATCCTAGGTCTAAGTATCTCTTGCCTGCACTGTGAACTATTATATCTCCAAAGTGACAAGAGAATCAAGAAAAATAACAAAGAGACATGTTACCTCAATGTCACATGTCACCTTAATTTGGACTCAATCAAACCAACCAACTCCAAACACAAACAAAAAAAGAAAATATTTATGAAACTTTTAGGTATTTTTTGTTTTTGTTTTGTTTTGTTTTGCATTGTTGGGGATCAAACCTAGGATTACATGCATCCTAGATAAACATTTTTCCACTGAGATATACTACTAGCCATGGCAGAACTTTATAAGTGGAGAAGATGGCATTTTTCCCTTGACATTATATTAAGAAAATTCAAACATACAGAAAAATTGAAGGAATTTAGAATGAACCTTGTATGCCACCACCAAGTTTCTGTTTATACCCATCAATTTATTTATCTGTCCCTTTATCCTTTCATTAATCTTTTTTTTTTCAGTACTGAGGTTTGAACCTAGGGGTGCTCTACTATTCAGAGATATATCCCCAGCCCTATTTTATTATTATTATTTTGAGACAGAGTCTTGTTTAGTTGCCCAGGCTGGCCTTGAACCTGTGGTCCTCCTGAGTCAGATTATCAGCATGTACCTGGCAATACAGATTACTTTTAAAGGGGAACAATGAAGTATTATGGATGTAATAATGCCATGTTTGGATTTTCCTTCAAAACAACCCCAGGGAGAAGAGGAAAAGTTGATATGTATAGAGGTAAAGTAGATTAGCTTTGTATTGACCATTGTTAAAGTAAAATGATGAGTATGTGGGGGGTTTATTAGACAAGTCTTCTACTTTTACATGTTTCAATAATCATATAATAAATTAAAGAAATGAATGTAGTAAACCCAATAGAAAAATGAGCACTTTACAAAGGAATATGCTTAAATAGCCACTAAACTATGAAGCTCAATATCATTAGCTATTCATACTATGCAAATTGAAACCTCAATGTCATCCCATTACACAACTGTGAGATGGCTAAAATTAAAATGACTACTCCTAGCAAGTGGCAGTGAGCATGAGGAAGTACTGGAACTCTTACACATTGCTAGCAGGAATGTAAACTGTACAAATAATTCAGGAAAATTGACATTATTTACTAAAGTTGAACATAGGTCCATCCCTTGACCCACCAATTCTATTCCTATACATATCTCCAGTGGAATATACAAAACAGTAGAATTATTTGTAGTAGCTCCAAACAGGCCACGACTTCAATGATCTTTGACATCAGGATTAAATGGAGTAATAAATTATGGTTTTTTAATAAAATGGAATACTACTCATCAGTGACTATGAATTAGTTGCAGTGACTTTTATTACCAAAAACATACTGTGATCAAAATAAGCTAAATACTAGAAATATGTGTTACATAATTATATATATTTAGTATTGAAAGCCAGGAAAAGCATTTTAAGGAGTTTGAAACTAGGGTGATGATTATCTTTGAGTTATTTGGAGAGAGCATGAATGAAATAATGTTCTGTTATGAATTATGGTTACCTGGAGATGCTCACATTGAACTGTACTTTTATCGCCATTTTCTGTACCAATTTTATATTTTAATAAACATTGAATATATTGTCAAATGAAAGATATTGTGACACAACAAAGCTAGCAACATCACAATATGAATAATAATCTACAATTTTCCATAAAAACAAATGCTTCTATATATACATATTTGCTTGCATATACATGATGCAAATAGTAGAACATATTCAGATCTATGAAGGATATAACAGAAACTGGTGGGGTTGTGGTGTGGAGAGCACATGGTTAACATGCATGTAGTCCCCAGTACAGAAAGAAAAAACTGGTAACAGTGCTCAAGAGAACCAGACCATTAGCTGACAGTGATGTGAAAGAGATTTACTTTTCATTAGTCGTCTTTCCTATCTTAAAAGTTTTGTGTATTTGGCTCAATCCCCAGCACCACACACACACACACGCAGACACACAAAGTTGTGTATCTGGGCTGGGTGCTGTGGCACATGCCTGTAATCCCAGTGATTTTGGAGGTAGAGGCAGGAGGACTTCAAGTTCAAAGACAGCCTCAGCAACTTAGTAAGACCCTAAGCAACTTAGTAAGATGCTGTCTCAAAATAAAATAAATAAGTAAATAAAAGGGTTGGGGATGATGCTCAGTGGTTAAGCACCCTTTGTTCAAGACTTGCCACAAAAAAATTGCATATTCAGAACTGGTATGGGGTCATGTGTCACAAAATTAAGCTTTTATCTCTGTATTTGGCCAAAATAAACTATTCAGCTTTGTACTTGACATCCCAAAACTTGTATATGATTAATAATTATGTGAACTCATGGGTATAATTATATCTATCAAATGTAACTATTAATATACACAAAGACTTTTTAGGATTTATTGTTAATATCCACATACTCATTTCCTGTTTAGGTAAGAATCTAGAGTCTACTTGAGATGAGAAATATCTTTATATGTTGCCAGTTAATTGAAATGTAAATATACATTCATTATTGCAGTCAAAATTGCTATAATAATTGAGTGTGAAAGCTGTTAGTGTCATATACTGCTGAGGGCCATTACCAAGTAGGAATGACGCATCGAAATTTCCTTGCCAAGTGTACCCCATGCTGCTTAGAGGACATTCGATGGGACATTGCATGCATGCTTTAATAAGGTGACCTTGCTCAAGGACCAAGGCGGATCCCGGTTTAGAGCTGATCAGGTTTGAGGAAGTAACTGGCTCCTTGAGTTTAAGGCGTTGCTAGTTTAAGATAATGGGTTTTAGGGAAGTTAGAGATTGAAGATTATTGCTGGGATTAGGGTGTTCCTGCTGCTTGTTCCCGTTGAGTTCTCATGAGATTAAAATGGGATTTGGAGATAGCCTCGTGAGTAGGTGAATTGTGCGGGCAGACGGCAGAACACTATTGTCCCTGGACCTGTGTGGAGGCGGTGTGAGAGCTGGAATAAAAAATTGCTGTTTGAACCTACAAAGGTGTGTGGTGGCTCCTGATTCTGGTGCCAAGCTGAGACCTTGGCAATATACAGAAACAAGTACTTTCATAAATTTAAAAAAACAGGGAAAGTTCTATGCTAAATTCTGGATACAGTGATTAAACCATTGATATGAATGTATACCTAATAGGTAAGAAATACTAAATGAGTGAAATAATGACAACGATAAGAAACAATTGCAAATCATTATGTGTTAAAAAGATTAAAGACTGTTATCCTATAAAATTTCACTTGGACCCTAGTGTAGATGGAGCATTCTGAGAAGGTCTTTCTTTTTTTTTAGTTGTAGATGGATGAAATACCTTTATTTTATTTATTTATTTTTATGTGGTGCTGAGGATTGAACTCAGTGCCTCACACATACTAGACAAGTGCTCTAGTGCTAGGTAAGCTGTCTACTATTGAGCCACAACCCCAGGCCGAGAAGGTCTCTTTGAATAGGGTCATTAGTGGGGCCTTAGCTTACTAAGAATTAAAATGAAGGAATTAACCATGAGATGGGTTGAACATGGGTGTGCACACTCACATGCAAGTGTGTTTTATGCTTGGGAAGGCCCTGAGGTGAGAAAGACTGTGGCACTCTTCAGGAACTGAAAGAAGGTTAGTACAGTTGGGCATTGTGAGAGGGTGAAGAATGGTATGGTTGTCAGTTTTTGGCTTGCAAATAAACTAATTCTGTGGCTGAATTAAGACAGAGGTTACTAAAGGGTTGGAATTCTTGCACACATGATTGCCAGGAGGGCTGGAGAAATAGGTATGGGGTATGTGGTCTCTATATCCACTAACTTTGGGCCTCAGAACTGGTCCAGTGAGGGTATGTTGCTGACACTGCTAACAACCTGAACTTCTGGAACTCCTTCAGCTGTCACAACTCTGCAGTGGGTGAGTTAAATGGGCAAATTCCAGGTCTGTGCCTGCACATTTACTGCAAAAAAGACTGGGAAATGACAATATTAGTATAGCTTCCTTAACACAGACTGAAAAAGAGTGACTTAACAAGCTGTCTTTGTCATTTAACAGTCCAACCAGGTGAACAGTCCAGAGGTGTAGGGCGCTTCCTTTCCTGCTCCTCCATTTTTTGTGATGTTGCTTTTTTCTTCATAGTGGAATATGGCTCATCATCAGCCCTACATCCAAGCTTCAGACAATAGGAAGTGAAGCAGAGTACAGGCTAGGAGAAAGACAATGAAGGGGGCACTCCTATAAGCTTCAGGGTAAGTTAGTTTGTTGAACCCGATGCAAAGAAAAGACCACAAACTCCAGTTTTAACCAAATTAAAGCAAGCTTATATTGTATATACAAGTGAGGTGGCCAGCGACTATCTCACCCAAAATTGCAGAGCCTGAGAACAGACCCCCAGCTCTCCAGGAAAAAGGTTTTATAGCACAAAAAGTTATAAAGGAGGTTGTCTTGGGAACTTACAGCTAACAGGGTTCTGACAAGCATAAAGGGAGATAGCAGATTAATTATCTACATGGCTTAACATTTCAAGGTAGGGATTAAATTGAGATTCCAACATCAGAATTTATGAGGGGCTGCTAAGGTTTTAGGGAGGGTTGTTATCTGGTCAATGAGAGCTAGGCATGGGTGAGTTTAGAGCATGGGCAGGAATTCCGAACAAGATTAGCCCTCAGAGTATGATCAGTCCAAATAGCAATCTTAGTAAAACAGAAATGAATTTTTCATAACTTTGTGCCTTGATGGCTCCCAATCTTAGGATAGAATTAGGTTGGGCTCATCAAGTTGACTTTCAGGGGTGAGGGAGGGAGGAATAAGACATACATTAGGGGAAATGGGTCATATCTGGATATCTGGAGTCACATTTGGAACTGTTAAGACTACATTCCATCTGACATATTTTTTCCTGAGAAGTCTTTCTCACAGTCTTTAGTAACTGGGGACCTGGTTCTCTGGATCTCCTTATGATATGCTATTTAGTTTAGTAAACAATATTTTGATTTCTTCTATGTATTATGCTTAATACGAACCACTAGTATGAGATAATTATCCTGATAGCACTGGTAGCATTCAGTACACACGCATTATTATATATTACAGACTGAAAAGTCTTAACTCAGTCTAATGATTCTTTACATTTATATGGTACTTTAAAGATTTTTCAAATTCTTTCAAAAGATTTAATCTCATTACTCTTTAAAGTATCATCTTCAAATAGGTTTAGAAGTTACTTGAGATCACATGGTAGAATTGGGACTCAAATCCATGTTTTTGGAATCCTCATCCACTGTTCTTTTTCCAAATCAAAAACCACTTCTGGGGGCTGGGGATGTGGCTCAAGCGGTAGCGCGCCTTGCCTGGCATGCGTGCGGCCCGGGTTCGATCCTCAGCACCACATACCAACAAAGATGTTGTGTCCGCCAAGAACTAGAAAATAAATATTAAAAAAAATTCTCTCTCTCTCTATCTCCTCTCTCACTCTTTCTTTAAAAAAAAAAAAAAAAAAAAAAAAAAAAAAAAAAAAAAAAAAAAAAAAAAAAAAAAAAAAAAAAAAAAAAAACCACTTCTGGGGCTGGGTTTGTGTCTCAGTGGTAAAACGCTTGCGCAGCACACGTGGAAACACTGGGTTTGATCCCCAGCACCACATAAAAAGCTAAACAAAATAAAGGTATTGTGTCCATCTACAACTAAAAATATTTTAAAAACAGAACAAAAAAACTTCTAAACTATTCCGGGTACGTCTCAAAAGTCTGTCTCTCCAGGTTGCAGGAATCAGGCCAGTCTCACAGTACCAGAATATCACCCATATCATTTACTAATATTACTGTAATATTAACATTAGTACATTTTTACTTATTATACTGTAAAGTGTTAAGTTTGTAATGAAATCTAGCAGCTACTACTTTAACCAACGGATCAAACTTAATTTTATTAAAAGTGGGACAACTTGATATTATACACCTTCTGATATGAAGTGAAGCAATATGAAGTGAATAATATCATTTGAAGTATTTTTTTTCCCCTAAAATATGTTTCACTTGAATCAAGTCTTTAGATTCTAACATCTAGACTTAGCGTACAGTTCACTGGGAATACAGAGAAACAAGTTAAATGACTCTATGAAATAAAAAATCAAATACTGAAAACAGAACATTTTACAAGGCTTCTAGCTTCTATCCTAAAAGAGTCAATATCAGAGGGGGCGGGGAATGACCCTTGGTTGGATTCTGGTTAAACACACACGGCATACTTTAAGTCAGTATATTTTTTTGTTTGCTGGTATAATTTTCTTAGGTGTAATAAGGACATTGTAGTTTTATAGGATATTGTCCCCCTCCCCATTCATTTATTATTATGCCGTTTGGGGAATTGAATCCAGGACCTTGTACATGCTAAGCAGGAGCTCTACCACTGAGCTACACCTCAGTACAGGATATCACTCTTATTCTGTTGAAAATGAATATTATAGTATCTAAGTGTAAAATGTTACGAGGAAAAGTATCAGTTCTGAACTGTTATGATGTCTGCAACTTAGTTTCCAAAGGTTCAACACAACAACTTTGAAAACGCAAGCAAATACACATACAGGTGGGTACAGTGAGTGATCAGAAACTGTAACATGTTAAGAATTGTTCTAGGTGGAGGGTATAACAGGTGTTCACCGAATTGTTCTTTTAACTTTTTCTACTGCACTAAAATTATCATCATAAAACGTTGAAAGGGAAGAAACCAGCCCATCCTCACTTAGCAAAGCCGCGGGGCGCTAGCTGCACCAGTAGAGTCCCCAGGAGCCCCGCAGCTGCTCCCGCCAGCCCGGTCTGGGCATGCTCTGAGGCCCGCCGCGCCCGCCCCGCCCCTCGGGCCCGCCCCGCCCCTCGGGCGTACGTGTGCGCACAGGGCGCCTGCGCGCGGGTTCCGGCAGCCCGCGAGACGCTGTCTGCGGGACTTGGTAGACGGCTGAGGTGCGGGAGCTGCGGGAGGATGGAGCCACTGAAGATGGAAAAGTTCACGACTGCCGACCGGGGAAACGGGCTGCGCGCAGTGGCCCCGCTACGCCCCGGGGAGCTGCTCTTTCGCTCGGATCCTTTGGCGTACACGGTGTGCAAGGGGAGTCGTGGCGTCGTCTGCGACCGCTGCCTCCTCGGGTACGTATGGAGCGCCTTTGCCCACCTTAGTCCCGAGCGGTGCGGGGGTCCAGAGTGCTGGGAGCGTGGTGTGGACAGTCCTCGGAGGACTCCGCCTGCACTCGGCTGTACAGCAGCTCGGCGGTTCCGCGGAGATCACGGGGCCCTCCACTCCCCACGGCACGCGTATTCCTGGGGGCAGGTCGCCCCTGACAGGCCCCGCCGGGAGGACCCCTCTGCTCTCCAGCCAAGCGGTTTGAGGGATCCCAGCCCCTGCTGCTCTATAGGGCAAACGAAGCCGGACCGGTTACCCAGGCTACTCCTTCCTCCCCAGTGTTGCAGGCTTGAGGGGAAGCGTTGGCTGTGGGTAATTTTGCTAGGGAACAAAAAGTCTATGTCGTGTGCGACAAGCTTCTTTGGTGTGGCTGTGGAAATCTTAAGTGGCAGGGGTGGGCGTGAAGGAGCAGGGATGTGCATAAAGCAGGCTCAGAGCTGAGGCCCTGCTGGCAAAGAACTAGGCTTGAAGAAGGCAGAAGAATCTTAGTGTTTACGGTGCACTTTTATGGTCCAGGTTTTGTGTGGCTCAGGGATATGGATATTAATGGAATATCCTTAAGAATTCCTAGAGGGCAGGTCGAGTGATAGAGTTACAGTGTATCAGAAGGGCTGACAAAGGGGTGCAAATAAAGTGTTGTGGTAGCCTACATAACTGAGATTCCTCAGTGTGCTTTTCCAGTTAGTGACTGCAGGCAAGTCTAACTCTTCAACACTTATCTAGTTGTGAGAATCCATGTGGCAGTGTTTTGGAAGCCTGGAAGCACAGTGCCAGTTTAAAGTTCTATGAGAAATCAACTTCTGGAAATATATATGTACTATACCTTTAGTACATAAGAATTGCATTCAGTTAAATAGTATTGAACTCCTACCATGCACAAAGCAGAAGAGCTCTTTTTTGTGATGGTTCAGATGATTTTAAGCATTCCTGCTCTTGCAGACCATCAGTCTGGGGTTGGGATGAATGAAGGCAGGGAGGTAATCAGTAGCTTTACCATTAATCTTATTATGTTCTTATTTGGTTCATATTTGCATTTTAAAGTTACCAAATAATTGTATCTGTTGCTTTCCAAAGTAATGCTGACAACACATACACCTGTTAAGGAGAGAGTACCTTGAAGTTTTTGTAAACTGTGGGATTGAAAGCAATTCATTCTTTCAAGACTTGACTTTTTTTTTTTTTATGGAAGGCTTCAGCATTTAAAGTCATACATCTTTGATTCTTATTCAGGCAAATTATAGAAAGCAGGACTCTTAAACCATTGCATCCTTTGGCATGTATCCTGAATTTGAATATAGTCCAAAGCAGAGAACTTACTGTTTAGGTCCTTTAATATTAATTGATGGAGAAGACATGATTTAGTTCTTGGAACAGAAAAGTTTTGGAATGAATAAATGGTGACAAAGTAGTAACTGAATTATCAGAACTGAACTTGTTATTCTATGTCATTCCTGCTGTCCATTGCTCATTTTTCTTGCAACAACTGTGGTGATTTAAGCACAAAAGAAATTTCTTTAAAGTGTATTGGGAAGCCTTAAATATTGCTTTACTATCTGGAGAAACCTGGCTTTGAAAGTGGGTAGGAACTATGTGAAAATTGCACTGTAAGAGTAGTTGGGTTAGGGTCTGGAAGTATATCACTTAGGTTGCCTGGTAAAAATGATTCTGCAGCATGTACCACCAGCATTATGGAAACTGGACCTTGCTACTGCTTTTTGGGATACTTATTGTTGCTGGAGAGTTGCTCTTTCAACCATTCTTCTTTGTGTTATTAATTTCTGATTCAAAATCCTTAGTGGTTCTCTTGGATTGGCTGAGTTTAGGCCACTCACTGCCTGTACACCACCTGCAAGAGAATTTGAGAAGGTAAGTATTTGATCTTTTTGGCTTTAAGACAGGAGGCAGGCTCTACTTTCCACAGATGTTCATCCAATGGGGAAATCAACAAATATAAACATAGAAAAAATGATGAAGGCTAATGCCAAGAATCCAAACAAAACAGACTGAACAGATGGATACTTCATGTTCACTAACAGATACTTGCTTATTAGTTCTTTGCACAAAAAATTTATTTGTGCTTATTTTGTGTTGCCAGGATATCTATCTGTGTATCTGTGCATCCAACCATCTATCCTGGTGGCCACGTATACCATAGTTCACTTGTGTTGCAGTGGACACTTCATTGAACACTTCCTCTTCAGTGGTTGTAGTATTCTCAACTGAGTAGTTGGGATTCATGTCAGCCTGCAAATATTGCTGGGGAAATGTTGGTGCATCATTTTGTCAAGTTTTCTACCACTTTTGAATGCCCATCATTGGGGGTTAAGTATCTTTGTTTTTTCTCTTGTAAGTAAAATTGTTTCTCTTTATTGACTATCAATTATGATAGTCAATTTGAGAACAGATATTTCATTTTTCAATTATTATAGGCCTAATAGGTAGCACACAGTGTGCTCTTAGACGGTAGTATAAATGTCTAGCAGAAATTTTCTGCTAACTGAACCAGCTCTTCTGCTGTTGTTTTGTATGTAAATTAAGTAATGGAATAAAAATGTTATATACTTTTTAACAACATGGGAAGGGGAACCAAGTAGAACAAACAAACAAACAAACAAAAACATTTGTTTTAATTACTTCATTAGTCTCTGAAAATGGTTGTTACAGTGTTATACATACTTCCCTTGGCCCTAGGGCTGTTTTGATTGGTGCTTTAGTTCTACATATTTATTTTTGTTAATTGAGAAACTTGAACTTGCTTCATGGCTTCTCTTTCTCTTTTCTTCTCACTAAGGAATGGTTTCTGTTTTTTTATGTTGTGAGTGGAGAAGAAAATGAAGTAAGTCAGAGGAAGGCTAATTGACAATGACATTGTGACCTGAAATCATTTATATCATCCTTTCATCACACACATTTTTTAGTTTGATAGAGATAGAGAAGATCATTTGACAAATGAGTTAGGCATATTTTCTCTTTGTTTTGGTAAACACAACACATAAAATTTCATTGTTATTATTGTGTTTGTAGGTCTCCTTACCCACAGAGTAGTATTCTAAATGTAATCTTTGTCCTTAGTATTTAAAGTACACTGTAAATGCTAATTGTTGAATTTTTAATAATTTTTATTTAAGATTTTTTTTTTTTTTTTTAGAACCAGGGGCACTTAACCATAGATTCACATCCCCAACCCTTTTTATTTTGAGACAGGGTGTCACTAAGTTGCTTAGGGTCTTGCTAAGTTGCTGAGGCTGGCTTTGAACTTGTGATCCTTCTGCCTCAGCCTTCCTAGCTCCTGGAATTACAGGCTAATTGTTGAATTTTTGAAACGACAATGTTTTGGGTAAGTTTAAGTCAATATGTTTGTCTTTGGTTTTCCAAAGTTCCAAGTTGCCTATAGCTTCCATATAAAAGCTACCACTAGCACACTCTAATGATAGTTTCTTCTATCACATCCATCATTAAGCCTAATGTTGAGGCCTCGTGACTCCCAGGAGGAAGGAGGATGGCTTGGAAGTGGAAAATCCATCCTTTTCAGCCCTGGTGAATTGTGGAAAAAAGGGGCATAGAGTAGGGAAAGCAAATTGTGATTTACACATTCTGAACTTTCTTGTCTGGCTAAAGTTCTGGGGATACAGAGGGAGTGCTAAGTGGACTCAGGGGACAGTTACCAGTACAGGAGATTTGGTTCTGCTCCCCGCCTTTTTTTGTGTGTGTGTGTATGTGTGTGTGTGTGTGTGGTGGTACTAGGGAGTCAACCATGGACACCAGGGATGGAAGCCAGCATGACATCCCAAAAGATGAGGTGGTACCAGTTCAGTGACAAGACTTGACTACCTGTTTGCAGGAGAGACCTGTGAGGATCTAGAGACATGCCCCACATGTAAGGCCTTCTCACCATCAAGAATTACTGATAAGACCCTGGAGAAAAATTTACCTGAGAGCAGCCATTTAAACCAGTCCTGATAAGGAGTTTAACTTAGTCTGAATATTAACTGGAAGAGATTAAGGTATTATTTGACAAGTTTCAAGTTTTCTGGCTCTTTATTAGGGTAGATGTTAATGAAGAATTTTAGATTAGTTATCAAATGAACAGCACATGTAAAGGAGACAGATTAGATCAATTATAGAAAATAAAGCAGCTACATTTGAGTTTCAGTGTGAATAAATGTGAACAGGCAGTAAAGGAATATTAGGTTTAGTAAGATGATGGAGTCTGTCCTGGCTAAGGACTGAGCCTGGGGTATAGGCAGGAGGAAATAGCTTCATGTCATAGGTAAGAAGAAATTCCAGAGAAGCCAACAGCAGTGGTGTAAAGTTTGAGACAACCAGGGAAGTGGTTGCTAAGTAATTTGGCCTTAGAAGTTTTGCAATAATCTTCTAGGAGAGAAGAGTAAATTTCTTAGTGAAATATAGGGTTATTGGGAAGTCCTGAGGGTCCATTTAAAATTTGTAATCATTTATTTAAAGTAAGGAATGCTTAAGAGGGTATTGCTTTTTAAATATTCTCTCCCAGTGGCTAATTTCTTGGCACTGAGAATTGGGTTTACCCAGGATTGTCAGTTAGTGTGATGGATGAAGAGGGAGTAGTTGTTGGAAGTTGTAGGTAAGGGAGGATATAATCATGGATCATGGTTTCTAAATTAGGGAATGGAGTCTTGAGGAGGGTGATAGTGAAATGTGGTAGAATCATTGGATTACAGGTCCTGATGTGGTCAAAGATCAGGTGGAATGGTCAAAATTGGCTGAAAAAAAAAATATATATATACATACACACACACACACACACACACACATACATACACTTATAAGTAGGACATGTATTGGTATATTAAAGAATGGCTGAGATCTGGAGTAAGAAAAGCCTGGCATGGTATTGCATTCCTATAATCCAGAATCTGAGAGGCTAAGGTAATAGATGAAATTTCTTCAAATGAAGTTATCAAGAAAGTTAGGCATTGGGGTGAATAGTTCAGCAATGGCAGATTTCTCACGTTGGCTTCTTGATCCACGATAGAGTAGTAAGAGCCAAATGGAGACTGGGAAGCCCTCCCTGGCTCAAATAATATATAAAAAAACATTACCTGGGTTGATGGCTGATTTGAGGAAATATACTGGTAACAGGTACAAGTCTTATAGATCCTCCTGAGGAGGCCTAAAGATCAAAGGAGTAGTGAAATCATTTCATAGGTAGAACCTTGAGAGATGACTTTCCTGGGCAGGCTAATAGTTTATCTTGGACTCAAAGATTTGGAATGAAATAAGGTGTAGGAATTGAGAATAAGGTGGTTTGAAGAGGGCATTATGGACATGACTTCCATTTTTCTTTTTAAGTGGGAGTTATAATTTCTGTTTCTTTTGCTTCTTCCTTTTCTTCTGCAAGGAGGTTTGGGAAAGAGCTGTATGGCTGAACCCTGAACCTGAAATCATTTGGTCCTGTGAATGCCACAGCAGAGGATGTTCTTAATCAGACAGGATCACCTTCTTTGTGGATAGCAGTAAGTTGTTCTCTTTTTCCAGACAACCTGGTGTTTTTTCAGAGGGCTCAAGAACACGACGATTGTGGGAAAGGGCTAGAGGGTGGTGCCTGGAACTCAGCAGCTTAGACTTCTCCTAAAGCCATTGTGGCATCTGTTGGTACAGAGAACCTAATTTGCTACCAGTAGTAACTGATCCTGGATTCTCCAAATGGCAACACACCTCAGGACAAACCAGTTGCTCTCTGGTTTTTATTTTATACCCTTTTGTCATGAAGCAGTCAGTGATTTGTTCTCTTTGGAATACCCATTTCAATTCCCCTGCACTTGGATTTGTCTTCTCTGCATGTACTACCATTTTTGAGATCTATTGAGAATCTTCTGTAGAGCTGTGTTGCCCCAGAACCTCACAGAAAGAGAACTGAAGCAGAGGACTATTGCTTGCGGTTTCACCTGCTCTTAATGTACACTGTCATTTGAGGCAGCCCCTTTGCATTCCAAAAATTAATGAAATGAATTTAATAGGAGGAATTTTAAAGAATGTTATTGAGGATGCTGGTGCATGTGGGTTATGCCTATTGATATTTATAGTATAAAAACTTAAAACTGAAAAGTTTTGAAATACATTTAAAAAACAAGTACATTACATTTTAACAAAAAATTTTAAAGAACAAACTATCTAAAATGAGAAAGCTTAGTGGGAAAAGTTGCACATTTTTTCATCTCTCTAATGTCTGGCTTAATAGAACACACTTGGATTCTTGGAACTGCTTCTGCATTCAGTGTATTGCAGAATCACATGTCAAACAACTTCTGTCTAGTTGTGTGAGAATGAGAATCAAAGAGGTACTCCAGGGAAGAGAGAGGAAAATACTTCCCAAACAGCCAAGAAAAAAGATGTGCAAATACAGGCTGGTGCAGATCTCCCAGAGAAATAGCTGGGTTTCTGCCCAGCTAGTAGTCAATGGAGGGATGTTCTCCTGAACACTCACTTCTTCCTATGTCCTGCCTTTTTGGCTTTTTAGTGCCTTACTCTCAAAAGTAATTTGAGAGTATTTGGGGAAAGGCTCCAAAAATAATATTCTTTTGTTTAAAAAAAAAAAAAAGGAAATAGAGAAAGATAATAAAATCCTTGAGCTACAGGATGCACCTGTAGCTCCAGTTACTTGGGAGACCAAGGTAGGGGGATTGCTTGAGTCCAAGAGTTTGAAGCCAGCCTGGGCAACATATCAAGACCTTAGCTCTTAAAAAAATGCCTGAAGATATTACTTATGGAAATTGAAGAATATAACAACTAAAATGAAAACAGAGAAACTAAATGTAATTTTGAGGAAGTCTTCCAGAAAGCAGAACAAAGAGATAAAAAATTTGAAATATGAGAAAGAGGGTCCAAGATGACATATTTGTATAATGAGAGTTCCAGGAGAAAACAAAAATAAATGGAAGAAAAGAAATTATCAAATTATTAAAATAAGAAAATTTCAGGAAAAGACATGACTTTGAAGATTGAAGGAATCTACAAGTGCCTAGTACAATGAAAACTGAAAATATGGTGAGAATCCTAAAAGCTTCAACTGACAAAAAAAATGGGCCATATAAAAAAGAATAGGGAATCAGAAAATTCCCAAACATTATACCAGTAACTCTGGAGATGAAAAGCAAAAGAGAAATGCCCCAGAATTCTGAGGAACATTATTTCCCACCTGAATTTTATGTTGAACTACACACTAATGAAGTAGGCAGTTAGGAAAATAATATTGTTAGACTTGTAGGGTTTTAAAAATTTTGCTATTTTACCTTTTTTTTAAAAAATTTTATTTTTTTAGTCATACATGACAGTAGAATGCATTTTGATATATAATACATACATGGATTGTACATATATCAATCATATTGTCTATTCTGTTCTGTTGCCCTTCCTATCCTCCCTGCTCCTTCCCTCCTCTCCCATCCTTTCTCTCTATCCAATCTAATGTGACACACTTTTTTTCTTTTTCTCATTACAACATCATAAATGTATTCTGTATAACAATGAGGTTCTCCTCCCATCTTCTGTGCAACTCCCCTTCTCCCTCTTTTTCCTTCCCACCTCTCTTCCCTATTTAGTGGTAGTCTTCTTCTCATGCTCTTCCTCCCTATCCCATTTTGAGTCACCCCCCTTATATCAGAGAAGACATTTGGCATTTGTTTTTTAGAGATTGGCTAACTTCACTTAGCATAATCTGCTCTAATGCCATCCATTTGCCTCCAAATGCCATGATTTTATTATTTTTTAGTGCTGAGTAATATTCCATTGTGTATAAATGCCACATTTTTTTAATCCATTCATCTATTGAAGGGCATCTAGGTTGGTGCCACATTCTAGCTATTGTGAATTGTGCTGCTATAAACATTGATGTGGCTGTGTCCCTGTAGTATGCTCTTCTTAGGTCTTTTGGGTATAGTCTAAGAAGGGGACATTTTACCTTTTTTGAAGAAGCTAATGGGACAGTGTTTCTTTCTTTCTTTTTTTTTTTAAAGAGAGAGAGAGAGAGAGAAAGAATTTTTTCATATTTATTTTTTAGTTTTCAGCGGACACAACATCTTTGTTTGTATGTGGTGCTGAGGATTGAACCCGGGCTGCACGCATGCCAGGCGAGCACGCTACCACTTGAGCCACATCCCCAGCCCGGGACAGTGTTTCTTGAAGTGATTTTAAAGTAACTGTTTGGTTAGGCAATACTTTAAAAAGTATTTTTTCAAGTTAGTTTCACTCCATCAGCAAAATATTAGAAGTATCTATTTTTTCCTATTCCTACTACCAGTGGTATTTTATTTAAAATCTTTGTAAATTCACTTGGTAAAAATGGTATTCTGTTGGGCTGGGGATGTGGCTCAAGCGGTAGCGCGCTCGCCTGGCATGTGTGCGGCCCGGGTTCGATCCTCAGCACCACATACCAACAAAGATGTTGTGTCCGCCGAGAACTAAAAAATAAATATTAAAAAGTTCTCTCTCTCTCTCTCTCTCTCTCTCTAAAAAAAGAAAAAAATGGTATTCTCTTGATGTTTAAATTGGCATGGTTGTTTTAGTAAAATGAGCATTTCCCCAACATGTTTGTTGCCACTTATATTTATTTCATTTTGTATTTTTTTGCTGAATTTTATATTAGAATGACCTTAGTATTCCCCTCCACCAAAACAACTGTCATGTGTTATAACTGTTGTATAATTATCTTTTATAAACTAGATGATTGTGCATTCTTATTAAGATTCTTTTAGTTGATTAATAATTTACTTGATGTACATACTTATTTTTCAATGTTCTTCGTAACATCAAGTAACTTCTTTAAGAAAAATAACTGGGGCTGGGGTTGTGGCTCAGCTGTAGAGGACTCACCTAGCACATGCAAGGTGCTGGGTTCCATCCTCAGCACCACATAAAAATAAAGGTATTGTGTCCAACTACAACTAAAAAAATAAATATATTTTAAAAAAAACTGGGTTGCATATTTTCTGAGAAGTTGCATACAAAAGAATATATATTTAACAAATATTTAGGATGTGCTTGACATGTGTCAGGAATTTATTTTTCTATTTATTTTACACCTTAAGGTCCATTTTTTTCCCCCTATAGAGCAAGTCTGACTTTTTTGTTCCTTTGTTAGGGAATCTGGTTTTGTGTTATTATTAAGAGTTTTGTTGGGGGGCTAGGGTTGTAGCTCAGTGGTTGAGCGCTTGCTTCACATGCATGAGGCACTGGGTTCGATCCTTAGCACAACATTAAAAAAAAAATAAAGATATTGTATCCATCTACAACATATGTATATAAATAAAATAAAAAAGTATGGTGGGGGGCTGTGGTTGTGTGGCCCAGTGGCAAAGTGCTTGCCTCATACATTTGAGGCATTGGGTTTGATCTTCAGCACCACATAAAAATAAATAAACAAAATGAAAATATTGTGTCCATCTATAACTAAAAGTTAAAAAAAGAAGTTTATTTTTCTTTATGCTTGAAATATTAACATTTTACTGGACTACATCTAAATGTGAATTTCCTTTGATATTTTGTTTGGAAGTTAATATTCAAAAATTACTGAATACACACAATGAAATGCACTATAAAAAGACAAAAAATATCTTCATATTATGAAATAGTTTTGACCTTGTGGACCTCCTGAAAGGGCATGAGAGATCCCCAAGAGGTCCATGGATTATACTTTTGAGAACCACTGTTACAGGAAAATGGACTTACCTTTTGTATCATTTTGAGACAGTGGGGTTTGTTCTCTAGTATATGTTAGAATTAGTGAGCAATATTTGGTTCTGGTTTTCTCATAGCCTTATAGGATATGTGGGACCAGTTTGGGTAACACACACACAATTTTTGCTTCCCTTATTCAAACTCTGGGCTGATCAGACTTTTTAGAATTCAGAGAAAAGATGTTCTATTGAACTTGACCTCTCCCTGCCTCCTGTCATGAGCTTAGCAGCTTTCTTCCTCCACACCTGTCTGTCATGATGTTCTGCCTCATCACAGCCCTGAAGCAGTGAATTGGCTGACCATGGACAGAATCTCTGACACCGCTCCAGGGTATCCAAGAAGCTTTCACCAAAGTCTTCTCAAATGAAAGGACAACAACTCATGGTGCCAGTGGGGGAACCTGTATCATATATGAGCAAACAGTCTTTGGATGGTGTTATGATTTGGATATGCAGTGTACCCCCAAAGCTCCTGTGCCAGTGTGGGAATATTCAGAGGATTATGAGAGCTAAAACCTAATCAGTTCATCCGAGTTTAAATGGACTAGTTGAGTGGTAACTGTCGGTAGGTGGGTGGCTGGAGGAGGTGGGTCAGTGGAGGGTGTACCCTGGAAGGGTTCATCGTCCCTGTGGCCCCTTCTTTTCTCCCTCTGTCTGCTTTCTGGTTGTCATGAGTGGAGCAGCGCTGCTCCCCGCATACCCTTCCACCATGATGTTTTGCCTCATCTTGGACCCAGAGCAATGGAATTGGTCAACCATGGACTTAACCTCTGAAACTATGAGCCCAAATAAACTTTTTCTTCTCCAAATTGTTATTGTTGGGTATTTTGGTCACAGTGATGAAAAGCTGACTAACAGATGGTTGTCCTTTGTCTTCATCTGCATAAGCATATACTTTCTGAATTTGTAAAGAGAAGATGAAATTATGAATATAATAATAAAAAAAGAATACTAGGTCTGGGGTTGTGGCTCAGCCGTAGAGTACTCGCCTCATGTGTGAGTAAGTAACTTGGCCTTAGAAGATTTGCAGTAATCTTCTAGAAGAGAAGAGTAAATTGCTTAGTGAAATATAGGGTTATTGAGAAGTCCTGAGGGTCCATTTAAAACTTGTATTCATTTATTTAAAGTAAGGACCTGGGTTCAAGCCTCAGCACCACATAAAAATAAAAAAATGAAGGTATTGTGTCCCACTACCACCGAGAAATAAATATAAAAAAATACTACTACATGGGGCTAGAGATGTGGCTCAGGGGCTGGAGATGTGGCTCAAGCGGTAGCGCGCTCGCCTGGCATGCGTGCGGCCCGGGTTCGATCATCAGCACCACATACGAACAAAGATGTGTCCGCCGAAAACTAAAAAATAAATATTAAAAAATTCTCTCTCTCTCTTTAAAAAAAAATACTACTACAAGGAATCTGTGTACCCTTTACCATGATTATTAACATGTACCTCACTTGCATACTTCTTCCTCTTTTTCTTAACCTTGCACTCCTGTCACTTATTTGTTGGCATGTGGCGCGCGCGCACACACACACACACACACACACACACACACACTTTATTCTTTCTGAAGGTATAAGTTACATAGATCTTGTCTCTCTATCCCTAAGTACTTCAGCCTGTTTATCTAAAGAACTGGGATGTTATCATACATATCAGGTTCAATAAATTTAACATTACTATGATACTTTATCATCTGTATTCTAGTTTTGTCAAGTGAAGTGATAATTTTCTTTGTGACTTACTTTTTACCCTTTCAGTGTGTACCCAGTCTAGGGTCAGGAGTTGTGTTGAATTGTCATGTTGTTTTGGTCTGCTTTAATCTGGAACATTCCCACAATTGTTTTTTGGCATGTATAATGTCTACACTTTTTAAGTGTACAGTTCCTTCCTTTTCTTTTTTTCTTTTTAAATAGAACATTCCCCATTTTGGGTTTATGAAATGTTTCCTTATGGTTAGATTCAAGATATGTATTCTCAGTTGGGGTGTTACAGGAGTGATATATCCTCAAGGTATCACCTCAGAAGGCTCACATCATCCAGCTACTTTCCATTAATGGTGTTAAATTTTCTTTTTCTTCCTCCTCTTCCTCCTCCTCCTCTTCTTTTTTTCTGTTGGGTTGTGGTGGTGCTGGTGCTGGTGGTGCTTGTGGGTGAACCCAGGGTCTCATGCATGCTGGACAAATGCTCTATCACTGAGCTACACACGCAGCCCAATGATGTTAATTTTGATAATCTAGTTAGGCTATATAGTTTCTCCACTATTAAGTATTTCTCCCTCTTGCAAGTAAAAAATGTGGTGAAACCCTTTAACACTATGCAAATAGTTTGCTCATTAAAAATTTGCCCTAGATTTAGTATCCATGGGTAATTCTTTGCTCACTGAATGTTTGGTATGATGGTTGCAAAATGCTGATTCTCTTTTTTATATTTATTTTTTAGTTATAGGTGAACACAGTATCTTTATTTTATTTTTATGTAGTGCTGAGGATTGAACCCAGGGCCTCATGCATGCTAGGCGAGCATGCTAGGCGAGCATGCTAGGCGAGCATGCTAGGCGAGCATGCTAGGCGAGCATGCTAGGCGAGCATGCTAGGCAAGTGCTCTACCTCTGAGCCACAACCCCATCCCCCAAAATGCTGATTTTCAAACATCACAATACCTAGTTGGCATTCATCTCAGCATTCTACCATAAGCAAGCGTCTTCTCTTCTCCCTTATTTATTTTTTATTATCAGTGTGGACTCAGGAATTTCAATTTTTCAGTGGTTTATAATTAATTATGTTCCTAATTGTTTTGGTGCTCAAATTGTCCTAAATTTTGCCAGGAGGAAACCTCTCAAGGTTATACCATATTATTGTAATATTATTCTTCCTGTTTTTTTAAAGTACTTCATGCTTTATAACAAATGTTCCAGTCTAATTCTGTTCCTCTTTTGCCCCAATTTTTGAGTCAGTATTCTCCAGAAATTCCTGTTTTCTTTTAGTGAAGAATAATATTAGAGACTGAGACCTGAGGGCCACTGAGATGTTTTTGCTTTTTGACTCTTTTAGCAGACAAAGGAAGTATGAAAGTATATGCATACATGAACATGCATATATGCAGACATTGTATAAATCATGAGTTTACACCAGTGTTTTCATTTACAGATGTCTCTTCAGTATTCTTTCCCCAATCTGTAATTGTATGTCTTTTCTTCATCAGGGAGAACTGTTGCCCTCAGTATCATCATAATCTATTTGCTAATTTATTCAACTCTATACAGTATAAAATTGTTTAAATTGCTTTGCCCACATCACAGTAAAACAACAACAACAACAAAAACTATCCAAAACTGTTTAGACTTTGTTTGCCTTTCCCTCTATTCCACCAAAGACTGGAATTGTATAGTAAAATACTGTGTTACATCTTTGGTTCTTTCTTTAGTATAGTTATTGGTATTAATTTGAAATAGAGTTGAGTTTTTTTGTTTCATTTTTGCTTTCAGTTTTAGCTGTCCTTTTCTATCCTTTTGGATTTAATTTAGTTTTTTGAATGTGTAGAATATTAACATGCTTCCAAAACCTAAACTAAAAAAATAGAAATGAATTTCTTACAGTTTTAGAGGTCAAGAAGTTCAAGGTAAAGGCACCACCAGATTTGATATCTGTTGAAGGTCCAACTCTCACAGATGGTGATTTCTAGCTAGGTCTTCATAAGATGTGGCAGAAGGGGCAGGCAGCCTTGTTCCCTGGAGGCCTTTTTTTTTTTTTTTTTTTTTTAAATAATGGCACTAATTCCATTCATTAAGACTCCATCTTCGTGACCTAATCATCTTCTAAAGATCCCAACTCTTAATACTACTGTACTATGTGGTTAGGTTTCAACATAACAAATTTTATGGGGACACAAATATTCAGACAGTTGCATCTGGATCATCTGGCTGCTGCTGCTTTTTTTTTTTTTTTTTTTTTGAGTTGGGGTTTTGCCCAGACTGGTCTGGAACTCCTGGGTCAAGGGTGTCTCCTACTTCAGCCTCCGGAGTAGCTGGAACTAGGTGTGTATCATTTTGTCTGGCCTTTTTTACCCCCATCAAGATAAGCAAATATATATGTGTGTTCTTTTTTAAAAAATATTTTTAGCAGTAGATGGACATAATAACTTTATTTATTTTTTTTGTGGTGCTGAGGATCGAACTCAGTTCCTCACATGTGCTAGGCAAGTACACTACTATTGAGCCACAACCCCATCCCTGTGTGTGTGTTCTTATTTTCCATTCTTATACAAAAGGTAGCCATTTTGTATTTGCTCTTTTGCACTTGCTTTTTTTAACTTAGTATCTATTGAAAACCACTCCATTTCAATTTTTAGAGATCTTTCTTTTCTTCTTTATGGCTCTATGTCATCCATTTTGTGTGTGAACCTTAGTGTTTTATTTCCTATGTATGGGTATTTAGGTAGTTTTTTATAACTTGCAGTTGTGCATATTGCTATAGCAAATAACCATTTATGTATTGTAGTTATATCTTCAGGGTAGATTCCTAGAAGTAGAAGTGGACTTTCTGAATTAAAGAGTGAATACCTATGTGGAATTGTACCATTTTGTAGTCCCCCTAGCATTGTGTGCAAAAGTATTTTTTTTCTTCTTAGGTTTGAAGCCTTATTGTATTGTTAAACTTTTGAATTTTTGATCTGATGGGTGAAAAGTGGAATTTTAGTGCAGTTTTAATTTGCATTTAAATTCATTATGAGAGAAGTTAAAGAACTTTTCATATGTTTAATGGCCATTTTATATCTCTTGGTGAATTGTCTGTATTTATCGTTTTGCCCATTTTTCTATAAATTTTTGCTCACAGATTTTTTTTTTTTTTGGTACTGGGGATTGAACTCAGGGACACTTGATCGCTGAGCCACATCCCCAGACCTATTTTGTATTTTATTTAGAGACAGGGTCTCACTGACTTGCTTAACACATCGCTTTTGCTGAGGCAAGCTTTGAACTCAAAATCTTCCTGTCTCAGCCTCCAAAGCCATTGGGATTACAGGCATGTGCCACTGCACCTCAGATTTTAAACTTTTATTTTGTGTCAGGGATATTAACTTTCTATCTCTGATAATGATGGAAATATTTTCTCTTAGGTTGTAATTTGTCCTTTGACTTTGGATGTGATAGATTTATCCCATTTTCTTCTAGACTTGTTTACTTTAAATCTTTATTGTTTAGATTTCTGATTCATTTAGAGTTCATGTTTATGAATGATGTAAGAAATGAACCTAATTTTATCTTTTACCATGTGCTTACTAAGTTGTCCCGCTGTCATTTATTGAAAAGATTTTTGGGGGGCTAGGGAGATAGTTTAGTGGTAGAGCACTTATCTACCTTGCATGAGGCCCTGGGTTCAATCTCCATCATTACATAAAAAATAAACAAAAGATTAAAAAAATTATCTATTTATCCATCTATCTATCTACATACACATTGTGTGTATGTATGTATATATACACACAATGTGTATGTAGATAGATAGTTATTTTTGAGTCTGTGATTTGCTCTAGTGATCATGATAGATCATATACTAGTTGAGTCTATTTCTAGACCTTCTTTATTCCATTGGTTGACCTGTCTGTTGATATCTTAAATTATATCACATTGTTTTAATTATAGAGAATTACAGAGTATTTAATTGCTATGAATACTCATAAATATGTCTTCAAATGCATAGTATTATTATTTTCCACTTTTATGCCTCTAAGTGTGTTTTTTGGCTAATTTTTTGGAGTCATGCCTCTTAACAATGTTAAATAGTAGTGAAGATACTGGTCATTCTTGTGTTCTTGGCTTCTAAAGTTTCCTTATTAAGATACTAGCTTTAGGATTTAGGCACATAGATTTTATTATGTTAAAGTAGTATTAATCCATTTCTGTTTTCTCAAAAGTCCTATTAATAGTAGGTTGAGGCGCTGGAGCTGTGGCTCAGTGGTACAGTGCTTGGTTATTAGCACCTGTGGTGCACTGGGTTCGAGCATCAGCACCATATAAGAATAAATAAATAAAATAAAGTTATTGTGTCCATCTACAACTGAAAAATAATATAATAATAATAAAAATAAAAAAAGAGTAGGTGTTTAAACTGGGCACTGTGGTACAGGTCTGTAATCCCAGTGACTTGGGGGGCTGAGTCAGGAAAATTGCAAATTTGTACCAGCCTGTGAAATTTAGTAAGAACCTGTTTTAAATTTTCAAATTAAATAAACACAAGGGCTAGAGATGTAGCTCAGATGTAGAGAGCTTGACTAGCATATTAAAGCTCTGGATTCAATCCTAATACTACCAAAAAAAGGTGTCGAACTCTTCCACAAGGGCATTTTTATCATTTGTGCATAAATGGAGATAGTCATATGACTTATTGATATCTCTTCTTAAATTTACTTAAGAGAGCCTATAAAGCAAGTTGTATGAGTTTCCTTATATTTCAAGCTTGCTTGTTTAGGAAAGGGCATCATTGAAATAAATTTATTTCAGAATTGTGAAATATCAATTTTTTTATGCAACTTAATCTTTCCTTCCCAGTCTTGCTATTTGAAATTTGTAATCATTTTACCAAGAAAAGTTGAAATTTTAAATTTAAGTTGCTCATGGAATTGTGGGTGGATGGGATCTCAGCATCTAATTCCGTGCCTTCAGATGGGAATCATCAATGGATACTAAAGTGAATGGGCAAAATATGATCAGAAGTAGATACTTATTAAAGTTCAAGGGAAAAAAGTGATTTTACCCTGGGCAGATAACACTTTAAGTGATCCAAGTTATCAGCATTAATAGGATAAATCAATATAATATGCTACTGAGACAGACACAACATTCCTTCTGTGATGAACATACATCAAAATGCAAAATCTGAATTTAATCATGAGGAAATATCAGAGAAAATGAAAATGAGGAATAGTCTGCAAAATAACTGGGTAGTACTCTGCAAAGGAATCAAGATCATGGATGACAAAGACTGAAACACTTCCAGATTAAAGGAGACCAAGATGGCATGACAACTAAATGGAGAATGTGATCCTGGATAAAAAATAGGACTTTAATGGGACAATTTGACATTTGAATAGAGTATATAGATTATAGTACTAAATCAGTGTTTATTATTTTGACAATTATTTTCTTTATTCAAGACATTTACATTTGGGCTGGGGATGTGGCTCAAGCGGTAGCGAGCTCGCCTAGCATGCGTGCGGCCTGGGTTCGATCCTCAGCAGCACCACATACCAACAAAGATGTTGTGTCCGCCGAGAACTAAGAAAAAAATAAATAAATGTTAAAATTCTCTCTCTCTCTCTCTCTGTCCCCCTCTCTCACTCTCTCTTTAAAAAAAAAAAAGGCATTTACATTTGGGAAATTTTTGTAAAAGGAAGATGGGAATTCTTTACACTATTTTTACAAAGTTTTTGTTAGTCAGAAATTGAAAATGAAAAGTTACAAGTAAAAACAATGAAAGATCTTTTTTTTTTTTGAGGGATTGAGCCCATGGGTGCTTTATCACTGAGCCACATCCTCAGCCTTTTTTAATGTTTTATTTTGAGACAGGGTCTTGCTGAGTTGTTTAGGGCCTTGCTAAGTTGCTGAGGTTTGTCTCAAGCTCGCTATCCTCCTGCCTCAGCCTCCTGAGCTGCTGGGATTATAGGTGTGCACCACTGGGCCCAGCTCTGGCAAAAGATTTTTATCCTTATAAAATATATCATGAGTGAAATGCTCATTGTTTGGGGTTTGCTGGAAAATAATGTAATTGGGAAGTATGGGGGGAAGGTATAAGTTATGTAAGGTTAGCCATATGATGATGATTTTTGAAGCTAGTTTATGAACACATGTGGTTCGTTATGCTGTTCTATGTTTGTGAATATTTGAAAATTTCTGATTAAAAGAAAAATAAAAGACTAAAAGAGCTATCTTCAAGTATCATGTCTTCTTGACTTCTTTAAGAAGGAGGCACCAAAATGTTTTTGGTTATAAACTTTTGGTTAAAAAACACCACTGGGGGTGGGGTGGGGTGGGGTTGTGGCTCAGAGGTAGAGCACCCATGTAGCATGTGCGAGGCCCTGGATTTGATCCTCAGCACCTCGTAAAAATAAATAGATATTGTGTCCAACTACACCTAAAAAAATATTAAAAAAATAAATAAAACAAAGCCACCACCAGGCATTTGCACAGATTCTTACCTAGTGGATATCTATATGATTATCTGGTTGTCTCCCACTGTCAGGGGTATTTTCTGGGGTAAGTTTTTTCTAAAGGGGTATATCAGTCAGATTTTGATCAAAGAAACAGAGTCATTGAGTGATAAAGAATAAGGATTATAGGGATGAGGCCTTACATTACCTGGGGAGTTGGTGAAGATGATGCTGCCTATGCATTACATAGACCTGAAGTTATATGAGGTAACAGAGCAGGCAGAGAGGTGAGCTGGATGTCAAATAAGAGAAAGGAAGAAAAAAACTGGAATTCTATTGGAACAAGTAAGACAAACAGGAATCTATGTCTTTGTCCTTATTTCTCAACTTTATGACATTGATAGCTTGCAGAAATTTCTGATGCCCTTTGTCACTGAACTTTTCATATACTGGACCCTATAATCGAGGGAAGGTTAAGGAAGTGATTCAGAGTGAGCTAGAAAAGGGGACCTTGCTGCTTCTGTCTGTCAACAAGGCGAGCAGTTGGATCAGTGACATTGTATATAAGCTTCAGCAGTACCTGGCACTCTATACAAAACTGTCAGGATATAGTGACAGTTGTTTGACTTCTGTCTTCCAAATCTCACACCTAGATTTATAGAGAGATGCCTCGCGACCAGCGCACGAGCTTCATAAAAGAAGGTTCGAGGCATAGAAATTTACTAGTGAGTTTTAAGATTAAAGAGACATACTCTCATTACCTTTAATTCCCAGCTCCTGAGACGGCTTCTTCTAGCTCCCACCTCCATCCACCTAATGCGGTGGTGAGATTTTCAGAAGAGGCTAGCGAGAGAGGGAGAGCACACCAGGGAGTGAGCTTTTATTGGGGAACAAAAAATTCAAGGGAAAATCCCATCCAATGAAGGTTGAGGGGGGGGCAGCATCCCAAGGTCAGGGCCCGCTATTGAGTCTTCGGGTCAGTGGCCAGGCACGCCTCTACACGGACAAGCCCTTGTACCTGGGACAGGGTGGGGAAGGCTCTGACAGTTGCCTCTAAGCGCCTCTCACCCAGCCAGGGAGGTGACTCAAATCATGTGCGAAGATGGCCTCCCACAGGGAGAGATACTGGGTTTGTGTAGTCTAGCTTGTTATGTTGATTATAGAAGCCACCACTGTTCTTACCTTGTCAACACCTCATTTAATAATATCTTTAATTGTACTTAAAGACAAGAGCAGTTCTTCTCCTACCTAACTATCCTTTGGACATCTGAAAGCATGCTAAAACCCTCCCGAGAAGATTATAAAATCTTGTCATTTGTCTTTGGGTGAGTTTATTATTCTTAGAGCTGAGTCACATTCTCTCTTTGATATTCCATAACTTTGGGATCCTGTAGTCTACCATCATTCTCCAAGATCCATCATTCTTCTACACTGGTCAGATAGAGAAGTTAAATGGTTACTATTTCTACATCTCTTATTTGACCTTTCCAGAAATTACATATTGGTTTTAATTTACTATTTAATAGGTTAAGGTAGTTCTATGGCTTGCATCCAGACTTTTAGATTGTAATAATCATTACTCTATGGGTAAGAGAACAAGTGAGGGTTCTGTCTTTTCCTGCTATGAATTCTGAAACAGAGGCCATAACTATAGGGTAGGCTTGGGGGCCCTTTGGATCTACTATGAGATGAATCTTCTTAGACCAATTCCCAGTCATTCCTTGATTTTTTTTTTTTTTTTTTTTTGGTACCGGAGATTGAACACAGGGGTACTTGACCACTAAGCCACATCCCTGTCGGGGTTTTTAGTCCTCGTTCCCTCCTGACCTGCAGGAGAGATGTGGAGAACATGCCCCTGCCAGGACGAGCCAAGAAAGGAGAGGGCCGACTGACCGCCCGCACCCAGCCCTCCCTCACCAGGTGTCAGGGAGACCAGTCAAGGCTGGAGCTCATTTATTGAGGAAGAGCACATAGCTAATATAAGGCACAGGAGCCAATCAGGATAAAGGTCAGCAGGGTGGGGAGAGTTCACATGTACACCCTTCTATAGGTAGTAAGGGGAGACATGAGCTGTCCAAGAGGGTGGCAGGGTTCTGAGCCTATCCTAGAGGTGGTCTGATTTTTCGTCACAACCCATGGTAATGCCTTCTGGCTGATCACCAGGCGCCATCTTAGCCATGTGCGGCCCCAAGACCAGGAAGTGAGCATCAGTCTGTAAGTTAGGTTTCCTTTTCTCCATCATAGGTTTCTATTTCTCTGATGTAACATGCCCTACACATCTCCAGCCCTGTTTTGTATTTTATCTAGAGACAGGGTCTCACGAGTTGCTTAGCGCCTTGCAGTTGCTGAGGCTGGCTTTGAACTTGCTATTCTCTTGTCTCAGCCTCCCAAGCCACTGGGATTATAGGCATGTGCCACCACACCCCATAGATCCCTTGATTTTAATAAGCTCCTGTTACTGAGAGAGGGGCCAAAGTAGGATTTTGAGTCTTTAGGAGTTACCTTTAGTTCACAGGCATTTTCTTATTCTCCTGAAAGTCTGGTTATATCCTTTTCCCTAGTGCCCAGACAAACTTGTAATTGGCTGTAGACTTTTGGGAAGCAAAGGAGGAAGATTTATAGTACACAGGTTATTGGAGTTCAGGTCCTTGGGTTCAGAGATGGTAGAAATGAAACTAGACCCAGAAAGAATTTACGCACAGGAGAGGTTTTATTGGGGGTGAGGGAGTATCTGCTTAAGCACAAAGGGAGATAGCACTGATGGATAATATCCTTCTAGCTCAAGCAAAGGACACAGATACACAGCTTTTATGGCATCTGCAGGGTAGGCAGGGTTCCAGTCCCTTGATGTCATCACATGGAGAGGTGGGGTTTTAGTTGAGCCTCTTCTTCATCATGCTTCTCTATGCATTACATGTCTCATTACCATCTTAAGTCTCCATCTAGAGGTAACCAATAAGGTAAAGGTAATTGCAGGTTACTTTACTGAATATGAATGCATGTGGCCCTCACTAGCTGGAATTTGCTCCTCGTCATCTGGAAGAGTTCACAGTATTATTTTCAGAACAGGGCAAACTATTGTCCTATTTCAATGGGTTTGGTTTTAGTTATTTTGTTGGTCTGTTTCTGGCCTTTTGTAGTATTTCTGCTGACCACATAGTCTCCAAAGCTGAACTGACTTCTCAGTGTTCTGTTTCCAGGTGTATTATCTTCATTGTACAGCCTTGGACACTTGTCCACTTTAGTTTAGTCCTAATTTTCTAATATATTTATCAATCCTGTAAGGCTGAGAGCTAGTTTGATTGTGTTATTCCCTTCTGAAACTTTTATTCCCTTTTATTTTAAGGGATGCTATTTTAAGGGGTGTTGGGGGTCCCTGACTGTTCTATGTGTTTTGTGTGGTAGAGTTCTTCCTCAAGGGAAACTGACCTTCCTTTCATTCAGAAGGCTTTGGGTCTGTGAAGTGGCACAAATCTGGGAATTGGTGTGTGGGGCACAAGTTTTTATTCTGGTGATATAAGTCATGCTCTCTTTACCAGTTTTACAGCTTTCCTGCTAATACCAATAAGGTAAGACTTTTCCAAATTGCCCATCTTTCAGTTCTAGGTGCACTGTGACCAGTAGCAAGCATCAAAGAACTCTGTAGTTCAAACAATTCTGGTTACTATTTTGGCTGCCATCCCATTTTGCCTTTGATGATACAGTGCTACTACTTGGTACTTGCCATCATGGGATCTCATCATCTTTTGCTGAATTCAGGAGCCCAGTCTGATGCATGCCTTTCTACTTTTATTCATGGCCCATTGAGAATAGCCACAATAGAGCTCTTAAAGGAGACCAAGTCTCCTCTCATGAGTGTTTCTTTCTTTCTTTTTTTAACCTTTATTGAATTAATTTTTTTTTATGTGGTGCTGAGGATTGAACCCAGTGCCTCACACAAGCTAGGCAAGCACTGTACCACTGAACCACAACCCCAGCCCCTCATGAATGTTTCTCATAGGATGGTGAATGACATGTTTTCTGGCTCCTCCTATGGACATGGTTAAGGGATGTGTAAACAGGCCTTGCATATTACATCCATTCCAGCATTTTGATCTTCCTAATCCCTTTTCCTCAGTAGGCCAAAGAAGTTCTGACATTTGCAGCTTTGTTTATTGTTGTCTCCTTTGGGTCCAACTAATTAACCAAATCATTTGAGCCATTCCCAGCTGCTTAAGCCAATCTATTAATGTACCCATTTCAATGCATTCAGCTTGTTATATCCTAATCCCACAGCCAGGTTCTGATCCTATTTGTGTTCCCCAAATGTCTGTTGAGATAAATTGGCATAATCTCATAATTCTTTTGATAGGTCATGTGTTTCCTCATGCTTCACATTTTTTAACTTAGATTGTAATGACAAGTGAGGTTGTGAGGATGGTCCTTAAAGAGTATCAGTAATCTTCTGCAAGGCAGTTTCCTAGCTAGGGGAGGCTGTTGCTGATTTTTTCAGGCAAAGAAAGACCAACCTCTTTAGAGTGCTTCCAGTGGCAAAGGTAATTCAACAGAATTTAATCACAGATTTAGAGTCTTATTCCTAACCAAAGTAAGAGTGAAGCACTTGAGGTTGGAAATTCAGTTTGCATTATAATTCAGTTCTTACATCTCCAGGTCTGTGGGTCAGTATTGGAGCTTGTTAGCAACAGAGAATTTTATGCTGTGCCACAGACTGTATGTTTTCTGTTTGATTTGAAGGTATGTCTAACTTGTCTGTACATTAAACTGAGATGAGCTGTTTTCTCTAAGCACTTTTAAATAAGTTCTTCGCAGATTAGTTATTTGATTAATGTTTATTTTGAGATTCTTTTAGGGTTTCTGTGATTTCACCTTACATTTAAGTATACATATACTACACGTAAAGTTCTTGCAGATAGTTTTAGATGATTTTCCATTTGTATCTGGGAAATTGCTGATGAGATCTTAATTAGACGTGATGCTCCCTCTGGTGGACACGGACGTGAAAAGCACACAACACTTTGGGGAAAAGTGGTTTATTTTTCAGCTATTAAAGCTTACTAATGTATTACATGTAAAACTTGTGTGGGCCCCTTAATGAACTTTCTGTACAAACTGTTATCAGCCTCTGACACTTACCACAAACTTTTTAAATACCTTTATTTTATTTATTTTTATGTAGTGCTGAGGATCGAACCCAGGGCCTCGCACGTGCTAGGCAAATGCTCTAGTGCTGAGCCCCAGCCCTTACCATAACTCTTATTTTGAATTTGACCAAAAAAGAGCAAGCAAGTCAAATTTTGTTACAAATATCTACATAGCTTTCCTCATAACGAAGGAGCACTGGTCAAATTCATATGGTACAGCTGGCTTTTTAATAACATTCATGTTTTTCACAGAGTCACAATCATGTTTGAAATTGGTAGCCACATTTGAATTTGGTATGATCAGGGGAAAAAACTGTGCTTGTTGGTCCCTTTACATTGGGATTTATTACTGTGAGAGATTTTGTACAAACTATTTTCCTCCTAGTTTTTCCTATAATAATTACTTAGTAGAGCACAAAAGAAGGTCACTCTTTGCAATAAACTTATCTTTCATTTACATTTTATTTATTTATTTATTTATTTATTTATTTAAATTTTTTATTTTTTTTATTGGTTGTTCACAACATTACAAAGCTCTTGACATATCATATTTCATACATTAGATTGAAGTGGGTTATGAACTCCCAATTTTACCCCAAATGCAGATTGCAGAATCACGTCGGTTACACATCCACAATTTTACATAATGCCCAATTAGTAATTGTTGTATTCTGCTACGTTTCCTATCCCCTACTATCCCCCCTCCCCTCCCCTCCCATCTTCTCTCTCTACCCCATCTACTGTAATTTATTACTCTCCTTGTTTATTTTCCCATTCCCCTCACAACCTCTTATATGTAATTTTGTATAGCAATGAGGGTCTCCCTTCATTTCCATGCAATTTCCCTTTTCTCTCCCTTTCCCTCCCATCTCATGACTCTGTTAAATGTTAGTCTTTTCTTCCTGCTCTTCCTCCTTGCTCTGTTCATAGTTGTTCTCATTATATCAAAGAAGACATTTGGTATTTGTTTTTTAGGGATTGACTAGCTTCACTAAGCATAATCTGCTCTAGTGCCATCCATTTCCCTGCAAATTCTATGATTTTGTCATTTTTTATTGCTGCATAGTACTCCATTGTGTATAGATGCCACATTTTTTTTATCCATTTATCTATTGAAGGGCATCTGGGTTGGTTCCACAGTCTAGCTATTGTGAATTGTGCTGCTGTGAACATCGATGTGGCAGCATCCCTGTAGCATGCTCTTTTAAGGTCTTCAGGGAATAGTCCGAGCAGGGCAATAGCAGGGTCAAATGGTGGTTCCATTCCCAGCTTTCCCAGGAATCTCCAAACTGCTTTCCAAATTGGCCGCACCAATTTGCAGTCCCACCAGCAATGTACAAGAGTACCCTTTTCTCCACATCCTCGCCAGCACTTGTTGTTGTTTGACTTCATAGTGGCTGCCAATCTTACTGGAGTGAGATGGTATCTTAGGGTGGTTTTGATTTGCATTTCTCTGACTGCTAGAGATGGTGAGCATTTTTTCATGTACTTGTTGATTGATTGTATGTCCTCCTCTGAGAAGTGTCTGTTCAGATCCTTGGCCCATTTGTTGATTGGGTTATTTGTTATCTTATTGTCTAATTTTTTGAGTTCTTTGTATACTCTGGATATTAGGGCTCTATCTGAAGTGTGAGGAGTAAAAATTTGTTCCCAGGATGTAGGCTCCCTATTTACCTCTCTTATTGTTTCTCTTGCTGAGAAAAAACTTTTTAGTTTAAGTAAGTCCCATTTGTTGATTCTTGTTATTAACTCTTGTGCTATGGGTGTCCTATTAAGGAATTTGGAGCCCGACCCCACAATATGTAGATCGGAGCCAACTTTTTCTTCTATCAGACGCAGAGTCTCTGATTTGATATCAAGCTCCTTGATCCATTTAGAGTTAACTTTTGTGCATGGCGAGAGGAAGGGATTCAGTTTCATTTTTTTGCATATGGATTTCCAGTTTTCCCAACACCATTTGTTGAAGATGCTATCCTTCCTCCATTGCATGCTTTTAGCTCTTTCATTTACATTTTAATCTTGGAACTTGAATGATTACTTTCTCAGCAATGCAGAAAACATCTTAGGCATTTTGTTAATTAATTGATTTTTAAGTTTTAATATTGCTATTTTTGGTGTTGGTGATTGAATCTAGGGCTTCACACATGCTAAGTACACACTCTACCACTGAACCATACCTCCAGCTCAGGCATGTTATTTTAAACATAGAAATAGACAAAGCCAGTATTAAACTTGTTTAAATACAGTAAAATCAAGAAATTTTTCTTTTTTAAAGTTAGTTGTTGCCCCTTTACTATTGTACACATGGCCTACTCATATTCACTTTTATAGTGAATGGAACATTTATAATTTTAAGTTAACTTTTTTAAAAAAAATTCATTACTTTGGTTAAGAACATGTCAGGAAGTCCTTTTTTTGGGAGGAGGTAGTTATTGGTAAACTTTGAGGCAAAAATAAATAAGAGAAACTACCAGGAGACAAAACTAGATTAATAGATTGGATATCACTGCATAAGAGTTAAAAACATGCATGTGAAAGAACCATCCTGTGGAAAAGCCAAGAAAGTGAAGAAAATATTTGCACCATAAAAATGAGTATGGGACTGGGGATGTGGCTGAAGCAGTGGCACGCTCGCCTGGCATGCGTGTGGCCCGGGTTCGATCCTTAGCACCACATACAAGTAAAGATGTTGTGTCTGCTGAGAACTAAAAAATAAATATTAAAAAAAATTCTCTCTCTCTCTTAAATTTTTTTTTTAAAAAATGAGTATGTCTGGGACTGGGGATGTGGCTCAAGTGGTAGCGTGCTTGCCTGGCATGCACAGGGCACTGGGTTTGATCCTCAGCACCACATAAAAATAAAATAAAGATGTTGTGTCCACCGAAAACTAAAAAAAAAAAAAAAAAAAAAAAAAAAAAAAAAAAAAATTCTCTCTCTTAAAAAAATGAGTATGTCTGTAGCATATAAAAATTACTCATAAAATAATAAGAGAAAGCACCTTACTTCTAAAGTATTACCTGATTCTTGGAACGTTTTTTCTCTGTTTTGTGAACAATTAAATTTTTTTTTCTTCTTTTGAGTTGATGGTGGTGCTGGCAATTGAACCAGACCCTTGCACATGCTGGGGAAGCAATCTACTACTGAACTTATACCCTAATCCCTCTTGAACAGTTTTGATCTTTAAATTTTTCTGTGAGAGATTCCCTTATAGTTTAATTGACTCTTAACATTGTTTCTTTAAAACAACCTGAGGAGTTTTAAAAAAATACTGATGCAGGCTGGGGATGTGGCTCAGGCGGTAGCGCGCTCGCCTGGCATGTGTGGGGCTTGGGTTCGATCCTCAGCACCACATACAAACAAAGATGTTGTGTCCGCCGAAAACTAAAAAATAAATATTAAAATTTTCTCTCTCTCTCTCTTAAAAAAAAAAAAAAGAAAGAAATACTGATGCATCAGGCAAGGTGGTGCATGCCAGTCATCCCAGCGGCTCAGGAGACTGAAGCAGGAGGATCACAAGTTCAAAGCCAGTTTCAGCAAGCAAGGTCCTAAGCAATTTAGCAAGACTCTGTCTCAGAATAAAATATAAAAAGGGCTGGGGATGTGGCTTAGTGGTTAAGCGCTCCTGTGTTCCATCCCTGGTACAAAAAAAAAAAAAAAAAAAAAAAAGACTGATGCATGGGTCTTACTCCCAGAGATTCTGATTTAATTTGTATAGAGTATGGCTTGAACATAGAAATCTTAAAAATTTCTCAAGTTATTACAATGTACAATCTAGATTAACAGCTACTATTTTTAATTTTCATTTTAACTGACTTCCCTCTCTCCATCTATATATTCAAGGGCTAAAGTGAAATCTCCATAGCTGGGTTTAATGAAGATACTTATGAATATTCACTAAGAAGTCTGGGTGTTGAATTTTAAACTGGACATTTACATTAGCATGTTCTGCACACATTTAAATGATTGTCATATGTAGGGCAAGCATGGATTATGCTGAATTTTTCATTTGAATGGTTTTGGTGTTTCTCACAATAAATTTGATGAGTATTTAAAAATTTAATTCTTATCATTTTTAATCTGTTGTGTTTACCCCTTGTTAGAAAGTAGATGTTAATTAGAAAGATTTGTGTTGTACAAGTGATCAAGAAGAGAGAATGCTTGAATATTTAGGTAATAGTTCATATGGGTAATTTGATTTTTTGACTGTCATTTTGTATATTCACTTTATATGGTGAAAACTGAAGCATCTTACAGAAGGACTTTCTTTTTTTTTAAAGAGAGAAAGTTTTTTTTTATATATTTATTTTTTAGTTTTCGGCCGACACAACATCTTTGTTTATATATGGTGCTGAGGATGGAACCCGGGCCCCACGCATGCCCAGCGAGCGCGCTACCACTTGAGCCACATCTCCAGCCCCCAGAAGGACTTTCTTAAAGCCTGTAATCATTGGTTTTCAGTCCTTGTACAAATTTACCTGTAGAATTTAGTAAACATATTCAAATGTCTGGCAACATCCCTAAAGATCTTCTAGTCCTTCCTTCCTTCCTTCCTTCCTTCCTTCCTTCCTTCCTTCCTTCCTTCCTTCCTTCCTTCCTTCCTCCCTCCCTCCCTCCCTCCCTCCCTCCCTTCCTTTCTTCCTTCCTTCCTGCTATGTTGCTCAGGCTGATCTAGAACTTCTGGGCTCAAATTACCTTCTTGCCTTAGCTTCCTGAGTAGTTGGAATTATAGGTGTGCACCATCGCACATGACTAAGGTCTTATAATTTTTTTAAAGTTTCATAGACAGTGCTGATACTTAGCCACAGTTGAGAACCTTTGGTAAAGGAAAAACATATACAAACATTATAATAGTAAAGTAAATGATATAGATAATAAATATGGGGGAATGACTAGTGAAATGCATATAGATTGTGCAATAGACTGTTTTGACTGTAGTCAAGTGGGTTTTGTGCAGAAGTTTAGAGTTCAGCTGGGTGTGGTGGCCCACGCCTTCCAATCCCAGCGTCTTGGAAGGCTGAGACAGGAGGATCACGGGTTCAAAGCTAGTGTTAGCAAAAGTGAGGCACTAAGCAACTCAGTGAGACCCTGTCTCTAAATAAAATTTAGTTTCTGAGTTCAATCACCAGTAACAACAACAACAACAACAAAAAGTATACAGATCAAAGATTGGGATAGATTCTAGAATACAGAAAGTCTTGGTGGTGAGGCTGAAGAATGTGAACTTCATTTGGTAGAAATTGGGGAACCTGTAAAGATATTTCAATGGCAGTATGAAATGCACAAAATTATAGATTAGTACGGATTTGGATGAATTTTATGATTAGGGGAAGATGAGGATTCCAGTTGGCAGAAAACTTGCTTTATTTTGTGTGAAGTAAAGAAGACCTGAGCTAGGATAGGCAAAAGTTCTGGAACAAAACAGGTCCTTTTGAGAGAACAGTTGACTCAGTGTGTTGATTGATTAAAGGACAAGGAAGATGTAAGGGTGCTTGCTGGGTTTTGAAGAGAACTGTTGGAGCGGTGGTGATACTACTGTGTGAAATCATTGGTGCTCTTGAGATTCCAGGTAGTAAGTTAGGTGACAGGGGAACACTGCCAAGGACCATGCTTAACCAAAAACACTTCCCAGTACTAGGAGATAGTTGAAGGACTTTAAATTAATAGTGCCTTTTTTTTTTCTGGCCTTGTTTTTGTTCTGTAGGTGAATGAGATTAATCTGAGTCATAATTTTATTATTTTTGATATGAGTCCTTGAAGAGGAGGCTTGTTTGAATGATTTCTTTTTAAACTTTCTACAACTTTGAAGTTCATTTATTTGCTACTCTTGCTGCTAATTCTTCCCCCATTTTGTAACATCTTTGTTGAGATATAATCCAATACCATACTGTTTACTCCTTTAAGGTGACATGAAGTAACATACTAATTTTTAAGTGGAGAATTCTGTTATGTAAGTACATTCAAAATGTTAGGTAACCATTCCCATAATCAATTCTAGAAAATTCTCATCATCCTCAAAAGAAATGGTACCTTAAGGCTGACTTGTGCTCTAAACAGAGGAAGACATTAGGATTAAACCTTTTAATTTATATTTACCTCTTTACCATCTATCTTCTAAAGCCACCTGGCCATGTCTTCCAATTTGAATTGATACCTTGCTATGCTGACCCAGTAGGTGGCAGCGTGGGAACACCAGGTAGGAAAAGTGGCCCAGGACTTCACCTTTATTTTTAGAAGCAGGCTGTACACAATTACATCTACTTGTAGCAGTAGGTGTAGTTGTTGTCCCTGCATCCACAGAAGACCATAGATTGAAAGTTTCCTTGGAGATTTTGCTAATGCAGAATAGTCTTTACCAGTTGACTGTGTTTCCCACCCATGTAAACCAATTTTTAAATGCCTGTCTGGTTTCTATCATTTGGTGAATATAGTAACCCCTTTATCATTGTTGTTACTGTTGCTTTATCTGGCAATCAGCTGCTTAGAATTCAAGCCATTTTTTTTACTTACCTTTTTGATTAAGTACTTCCTTGGGTCTCTTTCTACCCTTTCCATTGCTTTTCTTTTTTCCTTCCAGATTTGAGCAATGGGCATTCTCTTAAGGTAATGATTTTCAACTTTTGCTGTATATTGGAATCTCCTGGGGTGCTTTCAACAATCCTGATACCAAGACTATACTTTTTTTTTTCCTAGTATCTGGGATTGAACCCAGAGACACTTAACCACTGAACTATATCCCCAGCCCTTTTTGTGTTTTATTTTGAGAGACAGGATCTCGATAAGTTGCTAAGGCTGACTTTGAACTTGCAATCCTTCTGCCTCATCCTTCCAAGCTGATGGGATTATAGACATGCTGTGTCTGGCCCCAAGGATGTCAGAAGGGATTCATTATAGGGTTTGGCTTGTACTGGATGATACTGGGAGGGATTAAGGAAGAATAGTTTTGCTTTGCATTGGTTGTTGTCAAGAAGTGGGGGTAATTCTACAACTGGATATTTTAAAAATTCTTTTTTAGCACTTAGAATTGAATCCAGGGGGTGCTGCACCACTGAGTTATATCCCCAGTTCTTTATTATTTTCAGACAGGGTCTTGCTAAGTTGCTGAGAGTTTAGCTGAGTTGCCCAGGCTGACCTTGAACTTGTTATTCCTCTGCTTCAGCCTTCCAAGTAGCTGGGATTACAGTTGTGCACCACTGCACCTGCTTATGATTGGGTGTCCTAATGAATCTTATCTGTTTGTTAAGAGGAATAAAATGAGGTTAAATTTGTGATTGGTAAAGAAACAACAGTTGTTTATATTAGCCTAGATGGGGGATGTTTGATCATTTTTGTTTCTTGGACAATATTCATACTTTATGTTCAGATGTGATTACAGAATGGTCTTGTTTTTGTCTTGATCCATCAGGTCACAGAGTGGACTTGTCTGATGTCAGTATTCTGGTAAATTGTTTACACTTATCAGAGGGACACATGGCCTGCCTATGAGGGCATGGCCATCTTGCAGCCTCATCTGCCTACCTGATAATATCAGGCCAGTTCTTAGATGTCAGGGGCAGTTCATTTGTCCCCTCCACCCCCTTCCTTTCTTCCTTCTTTCTTTGGGATTAAGCCCAGGGTGCCCTACCACTGGACTACATCCCTATACAACTTTAACAGCATGTTTAAAGTCGCTACTGTTTTTTTTTTTTTTTTATGAGCTTAGCTTGGACTTTTTCTTACCATGATTCATTTTCTTCTGTCTTAACCTTTTCACTGAATTTCTTGGACTTGACCTTTCTGTACCACAGATTTATAGTAAAATCTTTCTTCTGTTAGTTCTAGTCAAGATATACAAGTCAAGTTGGCAGATGATTCCAGAAATCTATTTTTAAATGCCCATACTGATTTTGAATGAAATTATTCATGTAATAACTACCTTAATGATTAATTTATTAGCCACAGATCAAATAAATGGAATTTATTGTAATTTGGAGCCCAACTTTTAATGAGCAGGATTTAATGAGCAAGGTATTTGTAGAAGATAGGTTTATTGGAAGGTCTATGATTCATGTGATTGTTATGACTTGGAAATGCTTGAGGACAGGTGGAGCCAAAGCTAGAAACTGAGAAGTTTTTTTTTCTTGTGTGTTGGGGCATATTTTATTGTTTTCTTTTTGATGAACAAACTATTTGGTTATCCCATTTCTGTAGAGTGGGGATTTCCCTTGCATGTACTTGGAGCATTATATCTTTTATCTCACTCATCATATTGTATTTCTTTTAAGTCAATATATCTTATTTTTATTTTTTACTTATTTTTTGAAGCAGGATCTTGCTATGTTGATCAGGTTGGTCTTGAACTCCTAGGCTCAGCCTCCTAGGTAGGCTCCCAAGGAGGCCTGTACCACCACACCTGCCTTTACATTGTATTTGAGTTAATAATTATTCATCTGAATGAATACTTGTTAAATAGTTTTCTTGGTTCTCTGGAAGCTTTGGATATAGAAACTCTTGTATCCATTCACATGTTCTTCCTTATATAAATTCTTAAGTATGGTTCTGGGCCGTTTTCCTTTTATTACCTGTATATATTTTATTTATTTTGTTATCTTAGCGGTGCTCTGTCTTCCTTGTAGGTCCAGGGGCCTACCTTTTTACTTCTTTAAATCTTTTCCACTTCTTATATCCTTCCTTCCCTCTCTCCTTCCATATAGAGGATTGAATGTTAGCCCCTCTCCTTTTTTAGAATGTCATACATAGTTTAGTGAACTGCATCATTGCTTTGTTTCTAATACTTTTGATAATTGATGAGAATGAATATTATGTATAGATTGTGGATTAGTTCTTTTTTTTTTTTTAGATGACATTTTGTGGGGATGAGTTGCTGAGCACATACTATACCACTGACCTACACTTCTAGCCCTGAGATCATTTCTAAAATGATCTGCTTGTCTGCATGTATAGTGATGAGTAGTACTGTATTTGGAGCAAGATAACTTAGGTTAGAGTCCTATTTCGACTTGACAGATTTTGACCTTGGGCAAAGTCACTTAATTTATGTTTGTTTTTCGTTTTCCTCATCTATAAACTGGGGATAATAATTCCTACCTATTCCAGAAGATTGTTGTAAAGATAAGATTACATAATATACCAAAGCATTAAAGTAAATGCAATGTTTTTTAATAATCATCATGCTTATCCCTGAAATAGTTTTTAGAAATGAAAGAACAATAAATTCAAGGTTGAAATTGGGCTTTGGACTTTCTCTTTTTGACTAAAATATTCAGAAATTAGTGTAGATACTTACAGATTAATATCATTTGCAATGTCTGTTGGGTAATAAATTGCTATTGCCCATTCTAGAGTGGCTGCTAATACTTAACATCATATCTACTGAGTTGTCAGATTCTGGGTCAGGTTCTGGTTATGCCATTTACTAATTGTATCGACCTGATGAATTAATTAATTACTACCTGAACTTCACTTTGTGTCTTCATTGGTAAAATGGGGTTAATAATAATGAAAGCACTTTGGAGAAAGAATAAATGAGATAGTCTATGATATAGTGTTTAGCATCCAGCATAAAGCTTGGGACTTGAATATGATTGATAACTAAGCAGTAATGATAATTGTAGTCAGTCAAAGAACGATGAACGGAATACTAACAATGAATTGGGGATGGTGCCAAGGGCATTAATGTGTATTATCTCATTTAATCTTGCAAAATCTTGTGAGGTTTTTATAGGCATTATGTTTACTTTACAGATAAGGAAATTGAAGTTTAGAGAGGTTGTAACTTGCCTGTATTATATAGCTAACTCCACCTGAATTCAGAGCCCATGATCTTTATTGTTAAACTTTTGTTTTTGTTGGAAACTTGTCAGATGTCAACAGTAATTGTACATTCTGTGATGCTATAAAGTTGATAATGAAATAATATCTGACTTAAGAGATTAAAAAATGTACAGGCAAGATTTAATCCATGAATAAACCCTACCTGGTAATGTGTTACTTGTACAATAATTTAGATATTTATGTTAAAATTATGTGTTTTTGTGTTTTCTTCAGTATCTTTTAAAAATTCTTATGATTGGCATTTGTTAAAATTCTGGAAAATTATGATAAATGGTGAATTTATTAAAATACGAGTCATTATTTGGAATTAATCACAAATTACTTAGATTTTATTGTATGGAATATATTTTCCTTAAAAAGGTCCCAAACTGTAGAGTGGATGGGAGAGTGGGAGAGAGAAATACTAATTACTCTGTCTTCTGTGAATGCTCATTTCGGGTAATTTTTTCCCTGGACTTTGACATCTCAATTTTTCTGTGCTCTTGTAAGAAAGCTGGTGCAAGCACCAGAATTATATCAGAGAACATAATTACATAATTGCACAGCCCCTCTTCCCTTAGGAAATTTCTTAAGCCTTTAGGTCAGCAGTAGAGATAACAACTGTTCTTCCAAAGAAGTTCTTTAGTTTTATTTTTAGAGAAAGAAGTTCTTTAGAAGAAATCTTTGTATTTGCATACAACAGTGCTTTAGGTAAATGAGTATTTAAGGGGAAGAATAACTTACTTTTTGGGGCTCAGATTTTGATGTTAGTATTGAAACATATTTTCATGCTGTAATGATAACTTGAGATAACTTTTACTCTAACGTCTTAATGGCTGTTCTTTTCATTGCCATTTTAGTATGACTCATTATGTAATGCTCTTTAATGTTTTGCTTGAATTAATGTGAAAGCTTTATAATAAATCCAGGTTTTAGGGACTTATCAGCAGCCTAACTCTTAGCTTAGCATTCAGGCTCATTAACTGAGGTATACATATCATCAAGGGGGAAATCCTCCTTTGATTATTTTAACTTTGGTAACTTTAAAAGGAACATTTAAAAAAAGTCATCTGGGTACAATACAAAATTAGTTTTGTTGCTGTGAACAGTAAATTCTTTCTAAGTCTGCAACTGAGTTTTGTTTAGGTTCAAGTGAGGGACAGTGGAATCAACCTGGTGGTATAAGGCCATATGGTCCAAATCAGAAAAAAGCTAAAATTTGGGTTAACTAGTTTTATCCCTTTGGAAAAATGTTTGTAATTGTGGACTCTTGGAAATCTTAGAGGTTTCCAAGTGCATTCTTGTCTGTGGTACAGTGTTTGCCTCTCTCTACCCCTGACTGATGGTTTTCCAGGATCTTATTTGACATTTCCCCTACTGAAAAGTTTATGGCTTTGATTTCCTTGTATCTGAGATTAGAGCAATTCTTATTTGTTGATGTATCCTAAATTATTATGTTTATAAAATTTGTGGAACCTGTTACCTTATTTTATTAGCTCAGATTATGTGTCTATTACTTCATGGGCTGGACCCTCCTGCCTTTTTGAAAAGCACTGTATTGAAATTGGGTAGCTGTTTCTATTATTGTTTTCTATTGCTATAATGAAAAACTCAAGACTGGTTATTTTATAAATAAAAGAGTAACATTTCTTTAGCTCAGTTGTGGAGGCTGAAAGTCCATAATTGGGTTGCCCTATTTATTTGGCCTCTGGTCACGGACCCCTTGGTGGGTCACATAATGGTAGGGGAGTATATGCAAGAGAGGTCAAATGGTGAGACAAGAACCCAGAGACTAGGGAAGATTAGGTTTACTCTTTTTAATTTTTTTATTTAAAAAATATTTTTAGTTGCAGATGCATAATATCTTTATTTTTATGTGGTGCTGAGGATTAAACCCAGTTCCTCATACATGCTAGGCAAACACTCTACCACTGAGCAACAACCCCAGCCCCATAGGTTTACTCTTTAATAATAGCCCTCTTGAGAGAACTAACCAAAGGTCGCAAGAGAACTACCTTAGTTTATTCCAAGGGGAGTGCCCTCCTTGACTTTTTAAAGGCCCCACTTGTTAAAGGTTGTACCACCTCTTACAGTTGTCACAATGAGGAACAACCTTCTAACATGTGAACCTTTTGGTGACACACTCAACAGGTGCAGACATTTCTGAGTAAGAGTTATTGATAGCCCACTAAGGGTACTAATTTGAGGTGGAGGAAGGGCCTTGTACTGCCATTGATCTGGACCAGGAAAGGGGTAGGGTGACTTTCATCAGCCATTATAGTTGTGGAAAAAAAAAATCTGGAGGATAAAATTCAAGTTTGTACCACGTGGATTCTTATGTATGTGATGTATGTATCTACGTGGTGGGCCAATTTATGGAGTGATAAAAAGTACCCAGTATGCATCTGTAGCACTGAGAATTGTAGCAGTGAGAAATGCTGTGGCATTAAATAAGATAGTCTTGGGTGGCACCATTAGTGTAAAGATTATAGGCTCTGGGTTGACTCAGCATTTCATGGTAAACTAAAGATCACTTTGATGATAGAAGTTATGTAATTTAAAATAATCTGTATTAGGATTCTCCAGAGAGAAAAGAACCAATATATTCTCTCTCTCTCTCTCTCTCTCTCTCTGTGTGTGTGTGTGTGTGTGTGTGTGTGTGTGTGTGTGTAGATTTGTTATGAGGAATTGCTTCACACAATTATGGAAACTTGGAAAATCCCATGACTTGCTGTTGACAAGCTGCAGATCCCAGTGGATTTCCAAAGTCCCCATCCAAGAGCAAGAGACGACTGATGTCTCTTAGCTCAAGTAGTCAGGCACTGAGAGAAAATTCAGTTTTGTTCTACCTTCTTGTTGTTTGGTTCCTTACCAGGTTGCATGATACCTACTTACATTGAAAACGGAAGTTGTCTTTCCTTAGTCTACCAATTTTTTTTTTCCCCCTTAGTCTACCAATTCTAATGCTTATCTCTTCCAGGAAATTTTCATTGACATATTGAATTCGGGGTATTTGGGCAGCTTTATTACACCCATCATCTGTGTATAGCATTCTTTTCCTGTTGATTATTTAAAAAAAATTGAGATCTAACAAGATCTTTTGGGGGAAAAAGCCAGCTGGAATTACATTGAAATTTGCTTTTATTTTATCAGAAGATCCCAAAATATCAGTGTGAAGGAGGGCAGGAGATTAATTACCTTTTGTGAATGCTCCTTGCTGGTGTTTTTTTTAAGAGAGAGTGAGAGAGAGAGGAGAGAGAGAGAGAATTTTTTAATATTTATTTTTTAATTTTCAGCGGACACAACATCTTTGTTTATATGTGGTGCTGAGGATCGAACCCGGGCCACACGCATGCCAGGCGAGCACGCTACCACTTGAGCCACATCTCCAGCCCTCTTGCTGGTGTTTTTGCTGTGCAGTGGCAGTTTGTAAGAGAGCTGATGTGAGAGCCACAGATGTAACAGAGGACATAGTTATGCCCCTTTCCCTTTTTCTTAGACTATACAGATTTTTGAAATATTTTAATTTGTAAATAAAATCTTGATAATTGTTGAAGCTGATTAATGAGTACACAAGGGTGTTTTATACTTCTTTGTAAGTTTTAATGTTTTAGTGTGGAAAACATTCTATGAAACTCTCAAATGTGTGAGTGTGAGAGAAAATCTCACAGAGTCTCGGGAGCTAGACTTGTAACTGACTCTAAAAAAAGAAGAGCAAAAGGGATTAGATTGCAGCTAAGTGGTAGAGTGCTTGCCTAGCATGTGTCAGTGTATCTCAGTAAAGTTATTATAAAAACTAAATTAGAAAATAATAAATAAGAGAGACATAGATATAATGCTACTTAAAAATACACATGCTCAAGGATCCCAGGAGGATAATTTATGCAATATTTGACACTAAATAATTTTTCAGTTTTTATTGTGAATCTTTTACCTGCTGGCCACCTTTTTAGGTACTGATGATATAGCAGGGAACGCCTTGTTATTGGTTTGTTTGTTTATTTATTTTTGTATGGGGATTTAACCCAGGAGCAATTTACCACTGAGCCACATCCCCAGCCCTTTTCATTTATTTATTTATTTTTAAATATTTTTTTTTAGTTATAGGTGGACACAATATCGTTATTTTACTTTTATGTGGTACTGAGGATCAAACCCAGTGCCTCACACATGCTAGGTGAATACTTTGCCTTTGAGCCACAATCCCAGTCCTCTTTTTATTTTTTTGAGACAGGGTCTTGCTAAGTTGCTTAGGACCTCACTGAGTTGCTGCAGCTTGCCTTGAACTGGCGAGCCTCCTGAGCCACTGGGATTACAGGTGTACACCACTGTGCCTAATTCTGCCTTGTTCTTGACACACGTCAAGCACATTATTTTTATACCTAGTCCCCAGTGACTAGCATAGTGCGAGATGGTAAGATTTATACTCTGAGTTGTACTCTGGAGACGTGTTAAAACACCTTATGGGTGTTATTTTTGTCCCCTTTTCATAGTTGAGATGACTGAGGCTTAAAGTGGTTACCAGACCAAGATCACACAGCTATGAGTGACAGAGCTGGCTCTTGAACCAGGTTTTTCTGCCTGCAAGCCCATGGTCCTGCACTCAAAGAGATAGGTGTGCACATTTGAGCATTTGAGTATCTAACACCATATTCTAGTAGGTCTTCAACAGATATTACACTAAAAAACCAGGAGGACCTTAGAAGCCGGTCTTATCAGTCATCTTTGTCCTTGGGATACATATGTATTTCTTAGGTTACCTGAACCTGGCTTTATGGTTTTTTTCCCTTGATAGTTGATATTTAATAATTGGTTGTCTTAGTGTAGTACTTATAGTGTAGGTGCAGATGATTTTTGTGCCTTGTTATTAAAGATCCATTCTTAGTATGTGGTGAATACTTATCCCAGTTAAGCGATCAGTAACTCTGTGACAGAAAGGAGAAATCTTGGGCTTTGGAGTCAGAGCTGAACTCAAATTGTTAACTTTCCAGGTATTGTGTGACTTTCAATAAGTTGCACAAGTTTCATCAGTTTGCATTTTCTCTTTTATAAACAGTTCTGTAATATATATTGCAATAGTAATAACTATACAATGGAGTGTTTATATGTGCAAATGAAAGAATTATGGTTCAGAAAGTTTAGGTAAACCTGCACATAGGTCACATGGTCACTAAGGGCAATTGAAAACTCAGATGTAAATCTAGGTCTGTGTAATTCCTATTTTCTGCTAGGTATGCCATTAATAATAGTTCTCTTTTAACTTTTCCTTAAGTAGTTTCTCTAGGTTTCAAAAAGAGTATTAGCATATAGTTATGTTAAGAGGTAATTTGCCAGTTTGGTACCTGTTAGAGAATCTACTATAATTATTTTAGTATTAGTAAGACTAAAATTTCATTTTAAAACCTAATACATTCTTTGATTACATTTATTCAGGTATCAGATAAGGAGGAAAAACAATGCATAACAAAGAAAACTGAATAGCCCTTTATAGATTAAGGCCTAAGTTTTCAATTCTGTGAAAATTTTAATGAAATTGACACAGGTGCATTAAAATAGGTCAGAAATCATAATCTAGAGCTTACATATATCATTATATTAATTATTATAATTTCATCATTATTATTGTAGCATGTATTATATACTGTAAGTTTTCATATGTGTTCTACATCTGGGGTGATGGGACAAAATGGATGAAAGGGACTGTGCTAGAAAAATTTTAGAAATTGCTTGAACTTGAGAAATTTTAAATGAGATTTAAGTGTATATTAGGAATTAACCATATTTTAATGTTGGTTTAGGTTCAAACAAATCAGTTTCACTTCATGTCAGGGATGTCTAAAGCTAAGGGCTTAAATCATGTTGTTTTTAATAGAGAAGCATGACTAGTTGGAACAATTTATTTTTGTAATCCCTCCTTTAAAAAGTTGCTGAGTTTGAGTGTTACAGAGACAAGCTGTCTTGTACAGCTTTTTGTGGTATATTTGAGAATTGACTAGTCAAGAGTTTTGGTCTTACTGGTGTGTTTGTTTTTACATGTAATGTTCAGTCACATGCCAAGTTGAAAATCTTGTCTGGAAAAAAACAAAAGCAAACCCATGTTGTTTTCTTCTGTGTATTTACATAGGGAGGCTTTTGCCCCTAGAGTAGAAGAAGGGACATTGCATAAATGAAGTGTATTTTTACTGGGTCTTGAACTTCATTGTACATTGAAACTTTTTTTGTGTGTGTGTGTGTGTGGTGCTGGGGATTTAACCAGGGCCTTGTGCATGTGAGGCAAGCACTCTACCAACTGAGCCATATCCCCAGCCCTGAAACTCTTCATATAGGCTGAAAACAGCATCTTGGTTCAGTACTTGGGGGGGTACAAAAGCTTTTTTGCTCAAGTTACTATGTTAAAAATTAGTCCCTTCTTAGTGCTTAGTTGGGTAGTATAACAAAGTGGTCTGTGGACCAGCAGCAGCAGTGAAACTAGATGCATTTTGGAAATGTAAATTCTCAGAGTAACTTAATTAGAGCCTACATTTGTGTAGGTGATTTGTGTGTATGTTAAAGTCTGAGAAGCACCAAATGAATCTAAGCAGTAGAGCCAGAATACCTAAATGTAAATCTTGCTAGAAAATGACACTAACTCTGTGACATTGAACAAGTTATTTTATCTCCTGCATATGAGTTTCCTTATCTGTTAAACAGGATACTAATGATACTTATGCAGTGCTTAGAGGAGTATATTTCATAGGAAGTACTCCATTAGAATTAGGAAGATATTTAAGAAATATAAGGTACACTGTATAGAGTACATGTATAATTATAGAATAAATGCCTGTATTTATTAAAGTGAACTATATTGTTAATTTGTTGGTAAAGCTAAGAAAACAGCTTTAGAATTATATACTAGCATTATCTTTCTGGAGTACATTTGTGTATTACCTGTCATAGAATGACAAAGGGAAATCTGGTAATTTATGACCTTCATTTTTTTTTATACCTTTGTTTTATTTATTTATTTTATGTGGTCCTAAGGATCGAACCCAGGGCCTTGTATACGCTAGGCGAGCGCTCTGTTGCTGAGCCACAACCCCAGTCCCTATGACCTTCATTTTGAGTGTGAATAAAGCCGATTCAAGTTATTGCTTTAAAATAAATACTTTAATGAACTATAAATCATTGCAAGGTTGTAGTTGAGGATTTTACCATCTTTGTCAACAGTATGAAAGTTAGTACCTTAATCCAATAGTATGCATAAGACCAGTTTCATTAGTTCTTAAAATTCTAGCACTAAGGCCCAGATCCTTTCCCATCCTGCTGCTTGACTGAATTACAGCAACTTCTTGGAAAGCGGGTGGAAGGAGGACAAGAGAGGAACCAGGAGAATGACCTGCAGACAACAACCCCTTCTAACTTCTTTCTTTATCTATGAAGACAGCTATCCACTTAAAAGTTTAGGTAAACACAGAAAGCACTCTTTTTTTTTTAAAAAAAAATATATATATTTTTTAGTTGTAGACGGGCATAATACCTTTATTTTATTTATTTTTATGTGGTGCTGAGGATTGAACCCAGTGCTTCACACATGCTAGACAAGTGCTGTACCACTGAGCTACAACTCCAGCCCCCAGAAAGCACTCTTATGTAGAATTACAATATTTTGTATTCTATTCTAATATTATTTAGGTGTCAATTGTGATCAAGCATATATAGGATTAGGTTAGAAATAAATCTTTGATCCTTTCAGTAGTTAGTTATAAGGTATAGCGAAATTGAATAGCCCTACAGATTGTTTTGTTTTGATGATCAAAATTTCAGCTTTATTAATGAAAGAGCGCTTGAAAAGTATGTCTTTGACAGAATTAAGCAACAGAGGCAAACTTACTTAGTCTCATGGGAATGCTAAATGCTTTTATACAGCTGTACTTCAAGTGTGTTGCTTAAAGTTTCATGTGTTGATCTCCCGTGGGGTAGCATTGAATGGTGGTGGGACCTTTCAGAGGTAGGAACTAACGGGAATTTAGTAAGCTTGGGGACAGTGTCCTTGGAAGGGATTTGTAGTTCCTGCAGGACCCTGAGTTAGTTAGCTTGAGAGTGACGTATGGATTCAATCTGACATGATCATAGCCCTCTTGCCTGCCATGTGACCTTGGCACACATTTCAAATCCTGTAGGATAAACAGAGTTATTAAGATAGCTGAGCATTTCAAGCCAGGTGTTGACACCTATACTGTCTCTTAACTGACATTTGACATGTTAATAGTTTTTGAGAAAACAGGTACATTCCTGTTGGCCAGCAAGTAACCTTTGTCTAGCTTAGCATATAAACCCTTTCCTCCAGCCTCAGGGTGTGGGAATCCTCCTGTCTTGCTGCTGCCCAAGATAAACCTCTGTCCACAAGTCCCTAATATATTGCATTTTGTGAAGTCTTAAATTTGTCTCTTTATTTGTTCACCCTTTTCTTTGCTCTGTCAGTACCTTCTGCCTTGGCAACTGGTTCTTGTACATCAGGTTTTCCTGAAACAAGCCAGCTGTTACAGAAGAGTGAGCCTGATCCCTGAATCACTCTCGGGCTTCCTGTCTTACCATATGATCTCTCCCTCTTGTCTGTGCTTCTGCCATATGCCATCTGTCATGATGTGAAGCAGTCAGGGGGACCCTCACTAGAGCTGGTGCTGTTTGGACTTTCAGCTTCCCAAACTAAGAGCTGAATATGAACCTCTTTTCTTTATAAATTACTGTAGCTCAGGTATTTTGTTATAGAAACAGAAAATGGACTAATAGACAACCACAACCCTTCCTCTGAGGGATAGTGTATCTTTAAAAAAATTCATGACATGGAGGAGTTACTCCTCCCCCCCCCAAAAAAAAATTCTGAAGGGATTAAGCCATGTGTATTTAGCTTCTTCCAAATTCAGCAGTCTGATGAGTCATAAATGGCTTTTTAGATTTCTAGTGTATTGTGTCTTTGTTATGGAAGGGAGGCAATTTTAGTATATCAAAAGTGTTTTTCAAATACTACAGGATCTATTAGAAAGTCAGTAATATTCCTTCCTAGCTAGAAGCAACTCAACTTGTAAAACCATGTTTTTAGAAAAATGGTTCTGAAATAAGCCTAGAGCAGTAATTTACAGAGCTAGTCATAAAAGATTCTTTTTTCTTGGAGTCAAACAATACCCATCAGCAAAAGTAATAAGGAACCAAGGCATTTTTTCCTAGCTTAACATATAAATATATAAATCCAAATAAATACTATGTCTGATTTATTATAAATATGTTCTGGACCTAAACTGCAAGAGTACTATTTATCTCTAAGATATAAAACCAGTTAACTTATTTCAGTACTAGTTTTCCTTATCGCTACAATATAAGCCATGTAAAAAAGTGAACTAAAAAACTAAGATAAATACTAAATAAAGGAATGAAAAAGAAGAACAACTGGCCAGAAATGTATGCTGTTTTAACAATCAAGCTGTAGAATGCATGGAAAATCCTTAAAAGGAATTGTTGCATTCTCTACATTGAAACAGTCATTAAGTTCTGCTAGCTGGCCTTTAAACAGAGCCTGAATTTGTACAGTCCTCTGTTTTCACTGCAGCCAACCTCAATTAAGCTGACATATGTGCACATGCACATCTGCATGTACTTGTGTATATGAGTTTCATTCTTTTTATGAAAAGAAATGGACCAACAAAACCACATACTCTGTATTTGTATTTTGGATAAATAAACTTGAAACATTGTAGTATTTTCTGTCCCAAACTTTAGGATTTCTGTAAGAGTAGAAAACAGCATTAAAACGCAAAGGTGTAGATGAGTCATCCAAGAAGAGTAAGCTCACTGTGTGTAGGATTCCACATTAGCTTTATTGAGTGTACAGAAATAATTTCAATTTTTAGATCAGAAATGTAATCTACATACATGTCACGAGTGCTACCACTCTATTTTCCATTTATATTTTTTTCCTGAGAAAAATTGACTAATCTATGGTATTTTTTCCCCACAGTGCCTAGAATTGGCCTCAGGATCTTTGTCGATACCTTTTCCTTTCTAGCAGGCCGTTATCAACTGATCACTGTTGGGAAATAATATGAAACCTGTCTATAATTATTATATAAGTGAGGGACCTGGGCAGCCTCAGATATCCCAAGTTTCATTTGTCACCACTGTTTGTAATTCACAAATCTTTTTTTTTTTTTTAAATCTTGATTATAATAGCTGGATTTAAGCCCTAGACTCTGTTCCCTGTGTTGGGTAACAGCTGAAATCTCTCTTCATTTTTTATGGCTTTAGCTGGGTTGCTTGGGTCTCCCTGTATATTTGTTGTTTGGGGATCCATCAGAAATGTGGACAGAATTTCTACTTTGAGTTTGGGTACACTCTCTCTCTCTGGTTTACCTTTTTTTGGTTTCCTTCCTTCACTTTCCAGCTTCTGCGGTTATTCCAAATTGGTTCTTCAAGGCAGTAAGGCTGTAGGTTTTTATCCTAGTTTCAGCTGCCCTTGCTTAGTGCAGACTAAGGCCTGATCCTAAGAGTTGTTCAACAAACAACACCTGGTGGACACCTGGAAATTCTCCCGGTGCCATTCCCTTCCTCCAAGTGTAACATGCTTTCTACTCCCTGCTGCCTCCCACTTCTTCCTCAAGTTTTTCTCTGCTTTTGGTTACTTTCCAGTACCTTCACATAATTTTAAAATTTAGTTGACAGATGCTGTTGGCAGTAGCTGTGGTCCATGTAGGAGTCATTACTCATCACTTTTCATTTATTCTTTTATTTATTTATTTATTTATCTTAAATTAAGTTGTACACGAAGTTGAGGCAGGAGGATCGCTTGATCCCAGAGGTTTGAGACCAGCCTGGGCAACATAGTGAGACCCCATCTCAACAAAACAACAAGTTATAGAGATGTGACTGTCATCCCATAAAATACATCTTCAATGTATAATCAGCAATTTTTAGTGTATTGACAGAATTATGCAACTATCACCACCATCTAATTCTAGAATCTTTACAACTCATATTGCCATAGTGAACATCAAGCTTCTAACCCATGAAATTTAGGGGACAAACACCATGCAAATCATAGTAAAATCCTTCATGTTTCGAACTCCCTGTCACTTCTTCTAGCTTCCTTCCTGTACCTTCTTCCTGTACTTAACACGTCTTCCTGTGTTAAGCGCTAGGTGCTTCTATAGCATTCTTTAACTCTCTCATCATAGCACACTTTACATTATAGTAAGATTTCTTATTCCTTTATCTGTGTCTTCTACCATACTTCGAACTTCAAGAGGAACTATTTTAATTTTACTATTAGAAGAGTTCTTAGCTCTTGGGCTGGGGATGTGGCTCAAGCGGTAGCGCGCTTGCCTGGCTTGCTTGCGGCCCGGGTTTGATCCTCAGCACCACATACAAATAAAGATGTTGTGTCCGCTGAAAACTAAAAAATAAATGTTAAAAAAAAAACTCTTTACTTTGACTAATTAAAAAAAAAAGAGTTCTTAGCTCTTATTATAGGAATTGGCATATCAGGTACTCAATAAATACTTGTATAAGGAAATGAATAAAATAATGTTGGTGTAGATCGTTGGTTTAATTACTATGTATTTAGTAATTGTCAACTGTAGACAAAGAACTATCTGAGATGATGGGCAGGGTATAAAAAATGGGGGAAATAAAACTTATATAGTACTTATGGAAACAAATGAAATGATTGGAAAACAAATAACTATCATGAATGTTAATTCTTGTGGTTCAGATGGTAAGTACAGTTCAGGGATTCATATGATGCTGGGTATGAGTATACAGAGATGTGTATGTTATATAAGAAGGTTTTAATTCAACCAGGGAAGAATAATAACCAAATTCATGAAAAATAATACTTGCTTACTATTAGGAATTAAAAATGACTCTTAATAACCCTTTTTTAGAAGATACTGTAATGAAGGTATTTATTACGGTTTGGATCTGAGATGTCTCGCAAAGGCTCATGGGTTCAGGGTTTGGTTCTGAAAGCAGCAAGGTTCAGAGGTGGGACTTTTGAGAAGTGTTTGGGTCATGAGGTCTCCTACCTTATCAATGGATTAATCTTATGGATTTGTAGGTTAATGGACTATTGGCAGGTGATGGAAACTATGGACATGAGCCTACATGAAAGGAGTGGATTGTGGGGGGGTGTGCCCGTGGGGACTATATTTTGTCCTGGCCCCATATTCTGTCTCTGCTTCCTGACCTCTCTGGTCACCTGAGCATCTTGCTCTGCTATACCTTCCCCACCATGATGTTCACCAGAGGCCCAAAATCAACAGAGCCAAGAGACTGTGGTCTGACACCTCTGAAACCATCAGCCCAAATAAGTCTCTTCTCTTTTGAGTTGTTTTTCTGAGATGTTTTGTCATATTGTCATAGCAATGGAAAACTGAGTAACAGTATTACAGCTCTTTCATTACAAGGAGTTATATGAAATTATAAATTAAATCAAGAAACAGTGTTTTTCACAAAGAGTTCAGAATTTTTTTTTTTTAATATGGGAAGTTTGTGAAATTCAGGAGATTTCATCTTTTGCGGGGAGTTCAAATGATTTATTCAGGCAGCTGGAGTAGTGTTCAATGAAATGGTTAGAGTTGGTGATTATAATAAAAGTAGTGAATTCTTTAACCCATTAATGAATTTTATTAGGATTCATGAACCAACTCTTTGGCTCTGAAAGGTTGTGAAATGTTGAAAGCATGCTGGGCACAGGAATTAAGAGATGCAGATGGGGCTGGGGTTGTGGCTCAGGGGTAGAGTGTTTGCCTAGCATGCACAAGGCACTGGGTTCGATCCTCAGCACCACATAAATGTAAAATAAAGATATTGTGTCCACCTAAAACTTAAAAAATTAATATTAAAAAAGAGATGCAGACAGATAAGCAGTTGCCTTTAAGCTGAGTGGTGTTAGAAAGCATCTTAATTCACTTATCTAATAGGGAAAATCTTGCTAAAATGAAAGATTGTGATTATTCATTGAAGTTATCTTTAGTATATGTTCATTTCTTGTATAATTCAGTGTATGATAAAGTCCTTTGCAAGAAAAACAGTTCTTTGAATTTTGACTGTAGTAGCAGTATTATCTTTGTGCCTCCCTCCCATGCCTTTCCTCTTTTTTCCTTTGTGTTTTTTAGTAGAGTTTCTGATACTATTTTTATGTTTGGTCTTTTTTTCCTTTTTGCCAGCTGTACATTTGCTTGTTCATGTGGGTTTATTTTAGTCAACAGATATTTACTGAGCAGCGTTTAGGTATTGTGCTAGATATGGGTAATTGTGGGAGTCATGGGAATGGATGAGACAGGTTAGGGTGACCTCAGAGTGAGAAGAGAGAGAGTAGATTTGGGGATTGAACCTGAGTAAAGAAAGATTACGTGGTGACAGGGTAGAGGGCATAGAGACTCAGCAAGAGCACAGCATTAAGAATATCAGGAGATGATCATAGGCACTGGGAGAAGATAGGGCTTTAAGAAGGAAGAGTGGTTTCCAGTGTTTATATCTTTGAGAGAAATTAAGTAACAAGAGAATAAAAGAGGGACTGCCACAGTCTGGCTGGGTAAAATAACCGGGGGTGGGTGACAAGGAACTTGTGAAGGTTGATACAGTGGGTGCGGGAGTCCCTTTATTGTAGGAGAGTAGGGGTATATATACATAATTGAATACACAGCTTGTTCTTAATTAACATAAACTAGATACAGCAGTCAACCAATAAGGAATCCTCATCATCTTAATGATTACACACAGCTTAATTTAATTGACATAATCTAGACACAGCAGTCAGTCATTAAGGAATCTATCATCTTAATGGCTCGCTGGTGTTACTCAGAAACCACCCCCTCTGGCAAAATGCCAAGAGCCATCTTGACTTGTTTATGGACCCTAACAAGGGACTACTGTTTTGGACTTGAAAGTCCAGAGGTTGTTGGTGACTTTCAGGGAAATTTTATCTTAGATAGATGGATTGGGGTGTACTGAATGGGAGGGAAGGGGTCAGATTTGGTGAAGACACAGATGAAGTCTGGAGGCAGTGGGGAGATTGTGTGGGAATCCATGGCATCTGACTTCCTTTCTCAGTGTAGCATCCAGATACATGCAGATAGGGTTAGAGTTGTACACTTGAAGGGTATAGAAGAGTTTACAAAATAAAAATGTCTTGCTTCTGTGGAATAACTACTAGAGTTTGGAATTCAAAATAAGCCATTTGTATTAGTCTTTTGTTGTTGAGGCTGACCTTGAATTTGTGATTCTCCTACCTCAGCCTCCTAAGTCCCTGGGATTATAGGTATGTGCTACCACGCCTGGCTTGATATTGGTTTTCTACTTCATTGATTTCCTCTGTATCTTTTGCTTTCCCTTGAAATTTATTCATTGAAGAAATTGATGCCACTGCCACCGCCTCCTCTTCCTCCTCCTCCCTTTTTTTGCCTATTGGTTTTTCCAAAATCTGGATTTTTTTTCTGGTTGTATCCCCAAACTGTCATTTAATATGTTTCTCTTTCCCCTATAAATTATAAATCAATAGTTAGATCTAAGATTGACCAATTGCAGGCTCAATATATACACTTTTCCATACCAGATATTCCACCCACGGGCATTCTACCACTGAGCTATATCTCTAGTCCTTTTAATTTTTTAAAATTTGAGACAGGGTCTCGCTAAGATGCTGAGGCTGATCCTCCTGCCTCTTGCTCCTGAATAGCTGGGGTTACAAGTATATTCCACTGCACTCAGCTGGGGCTCAATATTTTATGAGAACATTTAATAGGAGGCTTTGTGTTGAATTAGGTGACACATAATCTTTCCTTGTGTTTTTGGAAAACACAAAGGGGGAACTTTTCTATGTATATATAACTCAGGGTGGCTTCATCTACCATCTTTGGTATGGTCTAAACAATGAATAATCTTGATTTTACCTTATAGTGGGGAAGGCCTCATTTTTGGAGAACTATATTACTTCCCACCTTGCATTTCTTGCTGAGGCTGACACCTTTGCTCCTTAGGGAGCTGCTGCACCACCCAGTGCTCCTTAGAGAGCTGCTGCATGGTTTAGGGCTGTACCACAGGCATACCCCTAAGAGTGTAGTTGCCACTCTTTCCCTTTCTCTTGCTTAGCTGAACTCAGCCAATGGATATGATCTGTGGTTTGCCTCTCAAATGTATTGAATCAGCACACTTTTCTCCACCTTCACTGGTTATCCTAATCCTAGCCCTTTCCACTCCTGCCAGGGTAACTGAAGTAGCTTCCTAGTCTCGGTTTATTTTGGTCCTTTCTTAGCCATTTTCCCCATAGTTGCTGGTTGATTCTTTTTTTTTTTTTTGTGTGGTAAAGTAAAATAAGTGTTGCCATTTACTCACTGTAATTGAATGGAATTAATTATATTGTATAGTGTTGTGCAACCACCAGCACTCTCTGTTTCCAAAACTTTTTTTCATCATTTTGAACAGAAACTCTGTAATCATTAGGCAATAGCTCTCTTCCTACGCCTCCTCCTGACCCCAGGTAACCTCATATCTACTTTCTGTTTCCATGAGTTTGCCTATTTTAGATATTTTATATATGTAGAATGATACCTTTGACCTTATGACTGGCTTAGCTCCCTTAGCATAATGTTTGGCTATTATGAAAAATGCTTCTGTGAACGTTCCTGTGTAAGTTTATGTGTGGACATATTTTCATTTCTCTTGGCTGTATCTCTAGGACTAGAATTTCTATCTGTTATGGAAATTATTTGCTTAGAATTTTGAGGAACTGTCAGACTGTTTCCCAGAGTGGCTGTGTGATTTATTTTATTTTTAAAAATATTTTTGTAGTTGTAGATGAACACAATACCTTTATTTTATTTGTTTATTGTATGTGGTGCCAATGCCTCATGCATGCTAGGCAAGTGCTCTACCACTGAGTCACAACTTCAGCCCTGGCTGTGTGATTTATATCTCACTCAACAGTGCATAAGCGTTCTACTTTCTCCATATCCTCTTCGACATTTGTTATTATCTATCCTTTGGTTGTAGTCATTCTAGTGGGTTAGAAGACCATCTTCTTGTGGCTTTGACTTGCATTTTCATGATGTGCAGTACCTTTTTTATTCTTGAAACAGCTGCTTCCCTTCACTTTTGCATAATATTGCACTTTTTTGATTTTTATTTTATCTCACTGAATACTTCTTAGTCTCTTACTTACTCTATGTCTCCTACCTGCCTGCTAAATATGGTGTATTCCAGGGTACAGTCTGTGGTCTTCTCATTTTTCTGTGCTCTTAGGTGATCTTATCCAGTGCCATGCATTTAAATACCTTCGGTAGGAGATGCAGTCATTCTAGGCATCCATTAGGTTTGATGTAATGAGACTCCCTTAAGGGGATCATTAGATAACTGATCAAATTAAAATATGTGGTTTTAAAGTTGTGAGCATTGTAAATATTGGTTTGAACTTTAGATAAATATGTATGTGGTAGGGATAGAGTGGAGAAGGACACTTTTGGATATAGCTGGTGGTAACTGGAAATTTGGAGCATGTTTTTCAAGAGCTCTTGGGAATTTCTTACCTGCTAAAACCTTGTCATTATGCAGAAGAGCTATTTTTATCTAACCAGGAGAAAAGACTCCTGTGACTCACAGGCTGCTGAGACCATGGTCTGCTTTCCTCCTTTCTGATTGCAGATCATGACTATTATATGAAATTGTGAGGTATGCCTCCTGACCAGAACCCTCACTTAGTCTCTCCTTTTGTGCTAAGGATAGATGGGTGGTAATAATAAGTACATTTATATAAAATAAAAGTATTTATTGTTGTTCTGTGATACCAAAAGATAAAGAGAACTATTATCAAGTTTGTGCCTAGTAATAAGCCTGAGCCATCTCTTAAGATAACTCTCAAATATGTATCTTTAGTTCTAACCTTTTCTCTAAACTCCAGGAAATAAGTTACTTTGTAGTGCCGTGAAATCCCAGAATAGCTGCTTGTAACATGCATACAATTCAGTTGGTTCAAATTAAAAGAGAAGATCATTAGTTTCCTAGTCTAAGCAATGCACTGAATGAGTAAAAGTCCCCCTGCCACCTCCCCCCCCCCCAAAAAAAAAACCATACAGGAGAACAAATTCTAAAGGGGGAACTAGTACAAGAAATTGTGATCTAAATAGTAGTAAAGCTAAAATACTGTGTGCTGCTGAGCAGTTGGTAGTGAGACAAAAAGGAAATGCATTTTATTGTGGCACTATGAACTTTCTCCTCCTCCTCCTGGAAAAAGGATTATGCCATTACAGTTATAGAAAATGCAATGTAATCTTACTTTACAACTTGATTCTTTGATGAGCAATGTTCTTCATTGGTTTTTCATCTTTAGAATCACCCTTCAGACCAGTGCTTCTCAAAGTTTGCTCCCTTGAGGAGCAATATCAGCATCTCCTGGGAACTCTCAAGAAGTGCCAAGACTCACCCCAGACTTAGTGAATTAGAATCTCTGCAGGTGGGGTCCAGAAGTCTGGTTTAACAAGTTCTCCAGGTGATTCTGATGCACAATATGATTCAAGATCCACTGCCACAGACAGTGAATGGAAGCCTTATTAAATTATGGCTACATTATGGAATGTGAATTATAGCTCAATAATGTAAAAAACAGGTGCAGCTGACAGAGTTTGGGAGAAGATGTAAAAGAATGGATATGGGTTCTCATAGTTTATTTTGTGAAGAGGAATCCAGATAGTATGTAGTTGATAGAACAGAAAAATAGAATGGAAAGATTATCTTAAAAGTAACCAACAGAAGAGTGAAAACTAGTGGAATAATTGAGGTGGGGTTCATGGTCATTATAACTTGGCTAAAACATCATGTCTTATATAATAATGTCTAATAGGTATATAAAAGTGATAAATGAAGAAATAATGGTAAAAGCTTACTATTTAGAAATTTGAGAGACCCCAGAGAACCCAATAATGAAATGGTTAAATATGTTTGCTTTTGAGGAGTAGGACAAGGAAGCCCTTATGTACTGTGTGACTTTTTAACAATATGGCATATATTACTTTGATTAAAATTTTAAAAACAAAATGTGTTTCCAGCTATTGTGGAAGCATATCTAATTAAATTGCAGAAAAGGCTATCTTTCACATTTCTGGGTTCTTTTTCACAAGGCCAAAAGCCTCTGCCTATTGTAATTGAATATGTCACTTTCTATATTGATGCTAGGTGAGGAGTTACTAGGGGTGTGGTGTGTGTGTTTTTTTGAGGCCCTTTGTGCTGAAGTGCTGGGTAAATGACCTACGGTTTGTGTTTTTCCTATTTAAAAAAAAAAGCATTGAGAATCATTGGAAAACTAAGATCAAGCATTTTATTTATATATACTTAAAAAATTTTTTTAGTTGTAGATGGACACTATACCTTTATTTTGTTTATCTATTTTTATGTGGTGCTGAGGATTGAACCCAGTGCCTCACACATGCTAGGCAAGTAAGTGCTCTTCTACTGAGCCACACCCCAGCCTTAAGATCAAGTATTTTTTATTGAATGTTAAAAATACTTTTATAGAATCATTCAGAGCATAATATTTCTCATATAATACCTTCTTACGGTTATTGTTCCCCATGATTGGGCTGCATATTCTCCACTTTCTATATTTAAGTTGTGCTCCCTGCTAATTAGCTTTTAGAGGCTAATGAGAAAAGAAGCCAAATTTGGTACCCTGCAGTTTTTAACCTAGTTGACTTAAGGAGCAGTTTCCTTGCATATTTATAGTCTTCATTCAAATGTAATGATCTATTTATAGATAAGAGATAAAATGTTTTAATCTTACTCAGGGGATCCCTGATGAGCCCAAAATGAAATCTAAGCAGAACAATAAACAGTACCAGTGCATAATTGCTGTGTTAGCTGAAGCTTTAATCCTCTCATAAAACATTTATCTCTGTTATCTACATTAATTTTTAGATATTTTTCATTGTAAAGTATATTTTGCTAGTTTTCTGTTTATGGTTGAAATTAAAGGTGACGTATAAATGCATTCTTGTTTTTAAATAGGTTTTATAATTGGTCAAATTATTTTTTAAAAAAGCTTTATTTTGGAATAATCTCAAAATTACAAAAAAGTTGGGTATACAGAGAATTCTCATATGCTCTTAATCCAAATGCAGCAAATTTTAAAATTTCTCACTTGGGCTTCATCACATTTATTTTCTCTCTATGGATATCCACATGCACAACTATTTATTCTTTTCTGAACCATTGAGAGTAGACTGCATAATAAAGTTTCTTTACTTAATCCTTAAGTGTGTGTTTCTTAAGAACAAGGATATCATTTTATATAACTATTGCATACTTAATGAAGTCCAGGAAATTTAATATTCAAATGATACCTTTTTTTCTTTATTCTTTTGCTATGCTAGGGGGTTGAATTCAGGCTTCACACATGCTAGGCAAGCACTCTACCACACAATATTTTTTTATCTCTATAGTTATAGTCCATGTTTCCAGTTTGTCAGTTGTTTCCATAATGTTTTCTGTTTCATTTTTCCTCTTCCACTCCAAGATCCAGTCTAACATTGCATGTTACATGTAATTGTCATGTCTCTTAGTCTTTGTTAATATGCAATAGTTCTTTGATTATTCCAGGTTTTTTAATTCTTTTTTGAAGGGATGATTAAAACAATTTAACACATAATACTTTTATGCATTTATAGGTTACAGTATGATAATTTGATGCAGTATGCAATGTATAATGATTCAATCAGGATAAGTAGCATTTTTCTCCCTTTAAACATTTATCATTTCTCTGTGTTGGCAACTTTGAACTTTTCTTTTCTAGTAGTTCATAAAGTGTATAATAAATTGTGAACAGTAGTCACCCTATTGTGCTGTAGAAAGTTAGAACTTATTTCTTCCATCTCACTTTGTTATGGAACCTGATATCCATCCTCTCTCTATCCTTCCTTCTTCCCTTGCTAGTCTTTAGTAAACACTATTCTACTTTCTTCTTCTATGAAATCAACTTTTTTTTTTTTTTTTTTTTTAGCATATGAGTGAGAATAGCCAGTATTTGTCTTTCTGTGCCTGGCTTATTACATTTTCTAGTTTGCACCATTTGATGAAAATGATAGGATTTCATTCTCTTTTTCACATTTTTTATTGGTGCATTATAGGTGTACATAATGATGAGATTTATAGTTATTCTCTTCTTAAAACCAAGTAATATTTCATTGCATGTGTATACCACATTTTCTTTATACGTTAGCTGATTCCCTGTCTTGGCTACTATGACTAGTACTGCAATAAACATTAGTCATGTTGAGTATTTTTCATATACTTGTTGATTTTTTGTATATCTTTTTGAGAAATGTCTGTTCAGATCATGTCTCATTTGTTAATCAGATTTGTTTTTTACTTGTATAGTTTTTTGAGTTCCTTAAATATTTTGGGTGTAATGTCTTATTGGATGAATAGTTTATAAATATGTTGTCCTATACTGTTTTTTTTTCCTTCTATATAGAAGTTTCTTGGTTTGTAAATTACCTCATTTGTCTAGTTTTGCTTGTGCATTTGGTAGTCTTATCCAAAAACATATAATTGTTTGGCCTAATGTCTTGAAGATTTTCCCTGTATTTTCTTCTAGTAGTCTTATAATTCCAGGTCTTACATTTAATGATTTGATCCATTTTGAGTTGATTTTTCTGTATGGTGACAGGTAGGAATATATGGTTTTATTCTTCTGAGTGTGGATATCTAGTTTAGCTAGTACCATTTATTGAAAAGACCATCTTTTCTTCAGTCATGAGATTTATAGTTATTCTTTTTGTATATGTTGTGGAAGATTATTGGCCTAGATGTGTGGATTTATTTTTGTGTTCTCAGCTCTTCTCCTTTGGTCTGTGTGTTGTTTTCGTGCCCGTTCCATGCTGTTTTGGTTTCTATAACTGTAGTATGTTTTGAAGTCAAATATTGGGATACCTCCAGATTTATTCTTTTTAAAAATATATATTATTTTAGTTGTTAATGGACCTTTATTTTATTTGCTTTTATGTGAGGGTGGGGGAAAGGAAGATGGCTGTAATTATGACAACATCAACATTTTAATAATATTCTTCCAATCCATGAGCATAAGACATCCTTCCTTTTTTTAATGTCCCCTTCAATTTCTTTTATCAGAGTTTTATACTTTTCATTTTAGGTGTTATGTTAGTTTTGTGTTTTGATATCAAATACTTTAGATAAGAAACTTAAAAAATGGATAGGTTTATTTTAGTTCATAGTTTAGGAGGTTTCATACCATGGTTGATTGACCCATTTTTTTTGGGGGGGTGGTCCTATGGCAAGGTAGTACATCATGGCTGGAGTGAGTGGCAGAGGAAGACTTCTCTTCATGGTATTCAGGAAGTGAAGAAGAAGAGGAGTCTGGGTTCTATTATCTCATAGAAGGACATGCCCTCAAGTGATCTAATTTCCTACTAGGTTTTACCTCTTAAATGTTCTACTGTCTCATAGTAGTGCCAAGCTGGAGACCAGGACTTTAACACATGGGCTTTTAGGAACATTTTAGATCCAAATGAGAGCAGAGGTCTTTCACTTCTTAGTTAAATTTATGCATAGTTTTTTTAAAGCTGTTGTGAATGATATTACTTTCTTGATTTCTTTTCAGTAAGTTCATTATTGGTGTATTCAAAAAAGCTGTTGATTGCAACTACTCAGGAGGAAGATGCAGGAAGATTGCAACTTTGAGGCCAACCTGGGCAACTTAGTGAGACTGTCTTATAAATAAATAAATTCTTCTGAGTGACTCAGGATATAGCTCAGTGGTAGAGTGCTTGTGTAGCATTCGCAAAGTCCTGGGTTCAGTCCCTATACCAAAAAACAAACAACAAAGCTACTAGGTTTTGTGTGTTGTTTGGATATCCTCCAAGTTTATCAAATTTATCAATTCTAACAGGGGTTTTTTTTTTTTTTTTTTTTTTGAGAGAGAGAGAGAGAGAGAGAAGGAGGGAGGGAGAGGGGAGAGAGAATTTTAATATTTATTTTTCAGTTTTTGGCGGACACAACATCTTTGTTTGTATGTGGTGCTGAGGATCGAACCCGGGCCGCATGCATGCCAGGAGAGCGCACTACCGCTTGAGCCACATCTCCAGCCCCAGGGTTTTTTTTTTTTTTTATTCTAGGTTTTTCTATATATAAAATCATGTTGTCTGCAGACCAGGGGTAATTTAACTTCCAACTTTCCTATTTCGATGCCCTTCTTTTGCCTTAATTCTCTAAGACTTGTAGTGCCATGTTGAATAAGAATCATAATAGAAGACATTCTTTCCTTATTATTAATCTTTGAGGAAGTACTTTTATCTCCACCCCTTTCAGTCTTGTTGGCTGTGATAGGTGTAATACACACACACACACACACACACACACACACCACACAAACACCTTTATTGGGTTGAGATATATTACTTCTATACCTAATTTTTAAATTTTTTTATTATGAAGGGATGTTGAATTTTATTGATTGCTTTTTCTGCATCTTGAGCTGATCATATAATTTTTGCCCTTTATTCTGTTGATGTGATGTACTATGTTTTTACTTTGTGTATGATGAACCATTTTGCATCCCTGTGATAAATCCTACTTGATCATGTAAAATCTTTTTGGTATGCTATTGGATTTGGTTTGCTACTATTTGTCAAGAGTTTTTTGCATCTGTGTTCATGAGGGATATTAGTCTGTAGTTTTGTGTTCTTGTTTGGATTTGGTATCAGGGTAATGCTTGCCTTAGATAATGAATTTCAAAGTCTTCTCTTCCTTTCAATCATTTAGAACAGTTTGAAAAGAATTAGTGTTAATTCTTTAAAAGTTTGGTAAAATTCAGCATTAAGCCATCGAGTATTGAGCTTGCCTTTTGTTGGGAGATCATTTTATTACTGATTTGGTCTCATTACTTGTTATTGATCTGTTCAGGTTTTCTGTGTCTTCATGGGTCATATTTGGTAGGTTGTATATATATATATATATATATATATAGAGAGTCCACAAATTTTATCCATTTCTTATAGGTTTTCCAATTTGTTTGCATATAGTTATTTGTAATAGTGTCTAACGATCCTTTGCATTTTAATGTATCAGCCTGTTTCCCAAGGTTGTAGGATGGGTAGGTAGTGCTGCCTCACTGCTTCTTGGTGCTTCTATGGGTCAGCTGCTCAGGGTGGGCTGCATGGCTACTTCCTGGGTTGAAGCATGCCTGAATGCTTCCTGTGTCAGCAGAAGGGTAGGCGGGGCTGCCTGGCTGATTGCTGGGGTTCCCTGCAGCCTAAGCTGTTCTGAGTGGGCTATTCAGGTGTCTTCCAAGGCCATTATAGGTGGGCAGTGCCACCCTGGTTGACAGGCCTAGGTTTGCCAGTTAGCTGTCTCTGTTTTATCAGACGGTAGGTGGGCAAGGTTTCAAGATGGCCCATCCAGCAGGATGCTGGGTGTGGGAGTACACAGTGTGGTCTGGGCTCTTTTCTCCTGGGCTTTCTCCTAGGCTCAGGGCCTGTGAGGCTTGCAGGCTTCTCTAGCAGTAAATGCTTCAGTTGTTCATGGTGTGTGTGGGAATTGCTAGGGTCTTCCTAATTACCCTGTCTCCATGTGGAGTGAAGTCCCTCTTGGTTCAGGGTGCACTCCTCCAATCCCAGCAGCTCCAGTGGCTAAGGCTAGGAGGATCGTGAGTTCAAAGCCAGCCTCAGCAATGGTGAGGCACTAAGCAACTCAGTGAGACCCTGTCTCTAAATAAAATATAAAATAGGGCTGGGGATGTGGCTCAGTGGTGGAGTCCCCCCCCCCCCCCAGAGAGAGAGAGAGAGAGAGAGAGAGAGAAACAGATATGGGATGATAGATACCGTGTGCTTTGTTTCTTTCCCTTTAAGGCCATTGTGTATCTGCAAGTCTGAGTCAGAATACCCACTTCGTTCTAGTGAAATAACTGTTGTTTTTCTTTGTTGTAGTCTTTTATTATAGAGGAAGCATGCAAGGCACCTTTGGTCACCTATCTTGCTGACATCACCTATGTCCTACATTTTTATGATGGATTTAAAACAATTTTTTTTTTTTTTTTGGTGGTGCTCGGTATCAAACCCAGTATCTTGTACATGCTAGTCAAGCACTCTACCACTCAGCTATACCTCTAAGCCCTTATGATGGATTTTAACATATCAGTATTTTATGACATTGCACGTGATATGTTGTTCTGCCCAATACCCGGAATGGCATGTGCTAAGTGTTCAGAAAATATTCCTGTTGACTAATCGAGAGTGTCATAATGTCCACTGTCTGATAAAGATTGACAGTCTGTCAGTGACAGAATAAACATGTTTGAATTAGTTGCCCTTGAAATGGAATCGGATTCTTAGGTTCCAGACACTTGGAAAATATGAGAAGTATCAGAAAATGCCCAAAGCTTGGTGTGTTTGATGCTTCTTTTGATTCTGTCTTTTTCAGAAGTTACCTTAAACAGTTTAGGGTAACATAGAACACAGCTGCCTTCTGCTTCCTAGACTTGTTTTCTCCAAGCTAACTTGTCATGGCTTGTAGCTGATAGTTGGCCTGATGATGATTGGGGTTTAGCATAGTTAGCATTCATTAAAGTATAGTAAAAACTTACTAAATTTATATCTAGCTAATTAAGAATTTATAAAAATTCTGACATGCTGGTTTGAATTTTTTTTTAAACTGTTGAAGGCAAGGAAGCAAGGATTTGCTTAGCTAATTAAAACTGTAAACAAGAAGGAATCTTTAATCTATTTGAGTCAAACCAGCAACTGTTTCAAGCACTTGTAAAAATCAACACAAACTAGGGATATGCCAATTAAAAAAATTTTAAATTAATTAAAGCACTAATGGATTCTCTAAGGCACTCTTCCTTGGCATTTGTTGAGATTATTAGGAAGCAGGGACCTATTCATATTTTTCAGATTCTTTGTTTATGACTTATATTAAGATATACACGTTATACTGTTATCTAATACATATACAGGTAACTGAAACAGAAGTTGTAGAAAACAAGGTTAACCTTTTTCCTTGTGATATACCATTTTTATTTTCTTATATTTCATATATTTAAAAGTGTTTCTTGGAACCCATTAAATCAGTTTTATAAATTGATCAAGACCTGCAGTTTGAAAAAAAATATTGCACTCAATAATGAGCTTTAGTTATTTGTTTTTCTTTTTCAAAGTGCTAGTTCAGTGTCTGGCACTCAATAGTTTGCTCAGTATATGTTAAATGACTGACTTGATGATTGGAAAGAGGAGTAAGATGTGAAGTAGAAATTCACATCTTTGCTGTTGAAGTTCTTGGGTCTGATAAATATAGCAGAGGCAAAGCACTTTTTTTTAATATTTATTTTTTAGTTGTAGTTGGACACAATACCTTTATTTATTTTTATGTGGTGTGGAGGATCAAACCCAGGGCTTCCCGTGTGCTAGGTGAGTGCTCTACTGTTGAGCCACAACGCCAGCCCAAGGCAAAGCACTTTTGATACTTATGTGTCCGTCTGCCTGCCTGCCTGCCTGCCTGCCTGTCGCCTGCCTGCCTTCCTTCCTCCCTTCCTTTCTCCCTCCCTCCTTTGGAAGCCTGTGTTACTTAGCTCAAGCAAAGAAGAATGTATTACAAGGATTCCTTCCATCTTGCAACTTGAGAAAGGATTGAAACTGGCCTTCAAGGGCCCAAGCATATCATTTTGTATTTTTTTTTTTTTTTTGTCTCTGTTTCTCTGTTCTTGGTTGCTCCCCACTGCCACCCAGGATGGCTTTCTCAAAGTATACACAACAATTTATTTTCAAAGCTTCTGATTTTATATTTCAGGTCCAGCTCTTAATATTGCATGTGTCTTGCATGTGCTACAATAAATTAGTCTTCTATTATGTACTGTGTGCTAAGTAGTCTGAATACATTCTAAAATCCAGTATTTCTGATGGCTTTGTTTTACCTTTTGGGGCATATAAATACACATTAAATACATGGTTGTATATTACAATCTCTGTTTGAAGAAGTGTTAAAATTAAGTCATCATACTTCCACAACACCCAGTCCTAGGTTAGCCTGCAGGATGGTTACAAAGATGAATGTAATGTATTTTGAATAGCTTTGCCACTTGAAGGTTATGGCCCTGTTCTAGCAGAATATACCAAGTCATGCACAAATGACTGTGTTCATGATGTTAGGTCAAAACAATTTTCAGCTTTTCTGTACCTCAGTTTTATGTCTGTTTGTCTTTTTTGTTTACATGTTTACCTCTCTTTCTCATCTAGAATGCAGATTTCAACACTTTGCCTTTGGTTCATATTTTGTATTCTACATGTGGGCTTCTGTCCTTTTTCTTTCTTTCTTTCTTTCTAGTATCAGTGCTTGTAGTTTGACTCAAACTTTGGTCAGGGGTTTTTACTAGGCATGGCTTGGCATTCTGAGCCCTTCTTTAACTATGTTGCAGGGCCTAACCTTGGACCCTCATTAAGGAATGCTTATCTTGCTCATTGTGCAGCAGAGAAGTCCTAACAGAACGCTATGTCTGGGGACAGAGTGCTGTCAGAACACTGGCAAGCTCCATTTCCTCGCTCCCTTGACCAGAAGTTATTCCCCTGTTGGTGCAAGGTCAGCCTAGTTGGCAGTTTCTGGACTCTTGGTTTCTTGACTTCAATAAAATGATATGTTGTGTATCACCTCTGGCCTATCATGACTGTTATATGCAAATTAGCACATACCCACTATAAAAGCTATTTTGGCTACACAATAAAGCAAACACTGTTCTCTGAAACCATCTCCAAAGGGGTTTCTCCGCACCCTCAAGCTCCCCACAAGTCGATGCTGGAAGGGCAGTCCCCTCAGCAGAACCAAACCAGGAAAACAAAACAACTAGATCAGAAAATATGGTGGTGGTGGTTGTCGTCATCGTCGTCGTCCTCCTCCTCCTCCTCCTCGATTGATAGAAGCAATAAAATCACAGTTTTAATGCACCGTGATAAAGATGATAGTTGAAGTTTGAACAAAGCACCATAGGAATGCCAGTGTCTGTGTAAGGCCTCCAGAAAAACTTTTGGAAAGAATCGGTAAATGAATGGCATGTCTGGTATTGTTAAAGAATAATCTTAGGAGGAAACATTGAGCTGGTTTCTGAAGAATTTGTCATGTTTTGGTGATAGGAGGCAATGGATTGGGCCTTTTGACTGTAAAAACAGCTTGTGTATAAGAAATAAGTTATGAATTGATGGAGAACATTTGAGTGGGAATGTTGTATTGATTACATGGGAGAGTAGATGAAGGGATAGGATTTGGATTTCATTTTCTAAGATCTATATAGGGTTTCTAGTGGAAGACTAATGGGAAGAGATATGTTCTTTTAAAGGGTAGCTGTGGTCAGTGTTAGCCTGAAGTGGAAAGAGATGGTCAGTATAGACATGAATTAATTAAGATATTATTTTAGCTGGGCGCAGTGGTACATGATTATAATCCCAGCGACTTTGGAGGCTGAGGCCAAAAGATCACAAATTCAAAAGCCAGACACAGCAATTTAGTGAGGCCCTAAGCAACTAAGTGAGACCCTGCCTCAAAATAAAAAGGGCTGGGGATGTAACTCAATGGTAAAGCACCCCTGGGTAAAGTACCCCAGTATGGGGGGTGGGAGGGGTAAGCAAGCTATTTTAAAAGTCTAGATGTCTAGGCAAGAGATAATGGTTCCATCTAAGGCTGTAGCAGTAGAGTGAAAAATATTTTAAATTTGATCTCTTTTAGGGAGGTAGACTGTTCAGGAACATTTGCTCCAACATAGGGCCATATTGAACCAGGCCAGACTGGTTCAATTCAGGGTCCTAGGATGGGGGTTAATAAAGGTGAGCCCTGGGTCTACCTTCCATATTCACCTGTGTCTTCCATGATTCTGATCCTTTGTTTACTTGGTTAATCATCTTTTAGGTCTGCTTCCAGTTTTACAATCTTGGCAATTGTTCCTCAGACCTGACAACAAAAATTTGGTAGATCTTTTTGGCTTTTGGTTATTATTCAACCTCTCATGCCACTTATTTGTGGGTGGTTTAGATAGTAAAACAGTCTTTTTTTAACATTTAAAAATTTTTATTTAGATATAAATAGACACAATATCTTTATTTTATTTTTATGTGGTGCTGAGGATCAAACCCAGTGCCTTACATGTGCGAGGCAAGTGCTCTGCTACTAAGCCACAACTCAAGCCCCTAAAACAGTCTTACAGGGAAGATGTCAGTCACAATAAATGGTAATTAATGCTTTAATGGAGCCATTTAATGGACAGAATACTGTGGAAGCTAGGAGGGAGGGCTGTCTAATGCCACTGTGCTCAGTTAGGTTGGGAGAGAAAATGCTTTAGTTTGGTGTGGGTGTATGCATAGGTATATCACATAGGAGAGAAGTTTGAGGTGCCTGTGGGATGTTTAGGTGGAGCTGACCAGGAGAGGGCTGGAATGATGCATCTGTATGAGTAGCTGGTCTCTGCTTTGGCTGCCCTGTAGGGAAACTAAATGCTAGCACAGAACCATGTCTTGGTCCTAATCATAGAGATTCCTATTCAGTTAATCTGATACAGGGAGCCAGCGTGACATTTTAAAAGGGACTGAATTGATGCAAATGTGCAGCCAGGGTTGACAAACACTAATTTGGGAGAGAACTTTTCCTGGAGAAGGTGGAGCATTAGATAACCTAGTGATAGTGGAAACCTTAGATGTAGATCAGTTGGGGAGCAGGTAAAACAAATAGAATATTATTGAATCAGATGCAAAAACATTAGGGAATGCCAGCATTGTGGTGAACAAGGAGCTGCTAGCAAAGGAGAGCCTGCAAACACATTTCCTAAGTCTTCATTGCACCTTATTAAAATTTAGGTTATTGATGTATATTTTGCACAGTTTTTCCCTTTTATGAATCAGAGTGGATTGTGTATCTGGATATACCGTAAGTGCCTATTTCACATATATTTAGTAGATTGTTAGACTGATACAGCTGAGATTAATCTTTTAATCATTGATGTAGAAAAATATGAACTTTAGTTTTTATCAGTAGCTAATACCCTTATTTGCTTCCAAGTTTATTTAAAATAAGATTGCATGAAAGTAACAATCTTTAAGAATCTGTTTTATTTTCTGAATTCAAAGTCACCTGTCATTTTTGCCATAAATTCTTTGAGGCATGAAATAGCCTGCCAGTTGTCTATTGCTTTCAAAGTTAATGAATGGTTATCAATTTATTATGGGTAATAACCTAGCTGCAAATTGTAAAGAAGGTATTCTATCACTTCCTAGCATTTTTTGCCTCAAGGCAGTGTCTGCCTTTTCTATACTCTCTGCCTTTCCTACAGCATTTGGAGGCCCAGTGTCCCTAAAGCTTTTAATAGAGCACATTTCTTACTTGGAAACCTCTTAACATTTGGTAATAGCTCAGTGAAATATTAGCTGTTTCTATCTTGCTTTGTGTCATAGATAATGTGTAAGTAAAATTTCTTGACATAGGATTGTAAATAAAATCTCTTGATGTAAGGTGAACCAGTGTGGCATTTTAGTTCGATATATTTAATTCTTATTTCCAGTTCATATTCCATTCAGTACATACAAGTGTAGCAGTTTAATGATTGGAAAAATGGGATTGTTTCAAGGAACCTTACTTTTAAAAGACACACTTCCCTACCCTGAATGGAGAGAATTCCTCTATAGCATGAGATCTTTTCTTTTAGACAGGGATTTGGACTTGGCTATATCTTTATGTAAAACAAGCAATAACTATGGTCCATATTTTATTCAATTTTACATTTCAGGCACTGACTACAGTATTGTAACAGTAAATACTTGTTGAGTTAATGTGAATCATTACCTCATTTCTTTAGGTATAAATTTTCTGTATTTTAGAGTGGTTTATATTAGGGATAAGAGGTCATTGATTTAACCCCATTTATGGCTTTTATCATAGCAGTGTGAATAGAGGCAACTATGCAGCTAAATATGCTTATTTTTAGTTGCAAACTCAATTTCAGTCCCAGTTCTTTCATTGTTTGAAAGCTTTCCGCTAGTCCCTCTGTGGTGGCACATGCCTATAATAGCCCAGTGACTTGGGAGGGTGGGGCAGGAAGACTGCAAGGTCAATGTCAGCCTCAGCAACTTGATGAGACCCTGTTCCAAAAAAAAAAAAAAAAAAAAAAAAAAAGAATAAAATAAAGAGGACTGGGGATATAGCTCAGTAGTAAAGTGCCCTTGGGTTCAACTTGCAGTTTAAAAAAAAGAAAAAAGAGCACAATTTTTCATGTCTCTGGTTGTACACAAAGTGGAGTCACATCCTTGTGTCTTCATACATGTACTTAGGGTATGAATTGTAATGCACTCTGTTGTTATATATAACAAATTAAAATAAATTAATGAATAAGCATATTGCACATGAAAAAAATTCAGAAAATTGGATGAATAGATGCTAGAAATATTTTGAAGTCAAAGTATTTCTACAGTCTAAAGAAAGGATTAATATTTCAAATCAAAGTCCCCAAGTAAAAATTACCATTAGCATTTAGCAATAAAATTCATTGTAATTAAGAAAAAAAAAAAGAAAAAGTAGAGCTGCCCTTAAGAGTGAGCTTGCTTCCAGTCCTGGTCTTTATATAATAATTGAATATTTTTATCTGCTTCATTTTGGCTCATTCAGTAAGAGTCTAGCACAGTGGTTTGTGTATAGTAGTGGTTAAAGTAATTAGTGAATATGCTTTAATGAAGTAGGAGTATAAACATTATTGAGATTTGTTTGGGTCTGTAGTGTGTTGTTGGTCTCTCATCAGTTATTGCTATTGCTATTAATCATTTACCTGTGTACATTTTAAAAGCCTCCAAAAAATCTGTTCAGATGGATTACTTCATAGATTCTTATTCTAAAATACATATGGGAATTAGGAGAGAGAACGCTCTCATTAGCTTACCCCATTCATTTCTTTTCACATATTTGCTTTGTGCTTTCTTCACATTTGTCTCCTCAAGCATATATAATAAACATTTCTCTTGATGGAAACATATCTACATTTTATTATAACTGCTACAGAGTTATGCACATAGTAGGAACTCCATAAATAATTGTTGACTAGTTGTTCGGTTGACTGTTAAGTTAGGAGGCTGAGATGCTGAGAATACATATCAGTGCACTGCAGTTTCTTAACGAATGTATGTTTGGTCATTAAATATTTCCTTGAAGGGCAGGGCATGCCTGTAATCCCAGTAGTACAGGAGGCTGAGGCAGGAGAATCACAAGTTCAAAGCCAGCCTCAGCAATTTAGTGAGGCCCTAAGCAACTCAGTGAGATCCCGTGTCCAAATAAAATATAAAAAGGGGGCTGGGGATGTAGCTCAGTGATAAAGCACCCCTGGGTTCAATACCTGGTATCCCCAGAAAATTTCTTTGAAGGAATCCTAGTTTTCCTGTTAATTTATTTCGTAGTTTAATGCTCCGTATTTAAGGGGGCATTTCTCTATTCAGAACTTCTCTGTGCAGTGTGAACCATTTCCTAACATATGACTGGTGTGCTCATCTTTGAAGCAGCTGCTCACAACTAGGCATTGTCTGCTCACCTGTAATCAGGGCCTTCCACTTGTTCTGTCACACCCCCTTTTGCCCCTGATTTGATGCAGTTGGTGCTGTTTAGTCATTGTGGGCTGTTGTGTGAGTACAGCTGGGGTTTATGAACACTTGGTGGCAAAGCTGCTCTGTTGTCTTGATTCTCTTGGCCTGGTAACCCAGGGATTAAATTTGTTGAAGGTTGGTTTAAGAGATTGGGTATAAGTTTTAGTTGATGGAACTCATGTGTTTTTTCTTGTGAGCACCTACTTTATTCAGGCAGTGTGATCCTTTTCAGGGTTGGTTTGCTTCCTGCTCTAGCAACTTAACTTAGGTGCCGGAGGACATCTTTGACCTGTGCTGTGCTTGTTCGTCCTTCCCTCTCCCTAAATTCTGGCAACATTTCATCTTTTTTACTGTCTCCATAGTTTTGCCTTTCCCTGAATGTCATATATTTGAAATCATACATTATATATATAAACTTTTCACTTAAAAGCATGCATCGAAAGTTGTTTTATGACTTTTCATGGTTTAATAGCTCATTTCATTTTAGCTCTGAGTAATATTCCATTGTCTGGGTAAAATTCTATTCCTTTCTAGTGGCTCAATATTTTCCCCGATCTTGTCAGTGAGCAAATACTTATTGAAATCCAGCAAAGTGTTTTGCAACTCTTCTTGGCTCTAGTTCTGCAGTGATCAAACCAGACAAGAACTGTATCTGTCTTTATGGAACCTGGATGGTTTCCAGAACCCAACAAGTATCTGCTGAAGGTTTGTGCTTGAATTCTGTTTGCTCTTGGCCCATCAACCCATTTGGAGATTCTTTTGTGTTTTTGGGGGACTTCCAAGTGTAGTAATATGCCTTTATTTCCACTAGGTGGTGGTAGGGTCATGTATACTGTAGAGTTTGCAAAGTAATTGAGTCACTAATTGTTTGCTTATAAACAGTTCTCTTTGTAAGTTAAATTTAATATGTTTGTATTAATCCACTGGAATGTAATCATTAATTAAAATGGGAACTTTAAAACACGTCTTTCAGAATAAATCCCAATATGAATAATATATGAAATTCTTAAGTTTGTCTTCTTTGTTTTAACAATGAAGCATTTACTGATATATAGCTACAAGCTGGGCATTGTCCTAGTGTTGAGGATTCAAAGTTGAATATGATTTCCTATTTGTTACAATTTAATGAGGAAGAAAAATACGAAAAAAGATCCATTACATACAATGAAATGCATGCATTCTAACATTTAGTTTCAATAAGATGCACACACCTGTGAAACCCAAGTCCCTATTAAGTTATAGCTCTTGACCATCTTAGGGAGGCCACATGCAGACTGCATAATCAGAAGTCAGTTGAATGCTGGAGTTGTGGCTCAGTGGCAGAGCACTTGCATAGCATGTGTTAGGCACTGGTTTGATCCTTAGTACTGCATAAAAATAAAAACAAAATAAATGTATGCTATCCATCTGCAACTACAAAAAATTATTATTTTAGCTGTGCTTGGTCTTAAACCCAGGGCCTTGGGCATACTGCAAGTGCTTTACCATTGAGCTACATCACTGGCCCTGAAACATTGGAGTAAGTGGTACTTAAAAAGGGTGGTAGAATTGGGGGAGAAGAGAGAAAAACAAGAAAGAAATTTCTGTAGTGGAATGCTTTCTAGTAAGTACAGATGGATTGTAGAAAAACCATCATTTTGTAATCCTCAGGGTCATGAGTTGATGCACAACAGTGGGTGAAAAGTTGTTGGAGAACAGAGAGCAGGGTTTATGCATGGTGCCAGAGTTGCAGGGGAAACATTACCTTTACAATGGAGTCATCTGGTGACTACCACTTAACTGATCCTGACTTTGTGTCCCTGTTGTGATGCAGTATTAAGTATATATCAACTGTGAAGTATTCTTGAGAAAATGTTTTTTAATCTAATCACACCTGAACTGTACTGAAGTTTCATGAACCAAGGTAGATAGCCACACAAGAAACTAAATTCAAAATACAAGACCATTTAACCAGACAGTTTTCTAGGAATTTTAAAAACATCATTGTACAAAATCCAAAGATGTGTGTTTGCATACTCCTGTTCTTTAGACAAAAGAAAGCTAAAAAAGCATAATTACCATTTGTGATGTGTAAACTTAGATTGGATCCAGATTGAATTGGGAAATTATAACAAATACCTTTTTCATCATTTGGAGAATTTTGAGTATAGACAGCATACTAGATAATGTTATGTGTTGTGGTAATATAAGAGATTATATTATTCCTGGACTCACATGCTGAAGTTTTTTGGGGTAATATTTCTGTATCTTTCAAGTGGGTGTGCAAAGGACATACGTGTATATGAGATGAAGCAGATGTGTCAAATCATTAATAACTGTTCAATCTGGGGGGAGGGTATGTTGCTAATTATTGTATTTTCCTTCCCCCTTAACTTTTCTATTTGATAAAGTGGAAGAAAAACAATCCTCTTAAGAGGTTGGAAGTAAAACAGCAGAGCTCAATAATCCAAGTGATTATTTCATCGCAATTAATTCCCCAGAGGACAAGAGGCTACCCTGTACTGGGAAAGGATGTTGAATGAAGAATTGACTAAGCATGGAGCTGACCTGTCCACTATGATTTATGATATGTGTGTGTCCTGCTAGCTCTCCTCATGTGGGTACTTCTGTATACTATAAGATTGAAAAAGAAATATTGGAAAGACAATCATCCCTTGTATTGAGATAATCAATCTTAAAGACAGGTGAAACAACTTCAGGTATGTTTCCTGTGGGCCTGTCTGTCTCTTGTTTCTGTCTTCCCTCCCATATTTGAGAGAGGAACTTGGAGGTGTTGATTTTGTTTTCAAATATCAAATATTTAAAAATATTTTCACCTTGGAATTTTCTTCTTAATTTCATAGTTGAAATTATTTTTTTTGCCAGGTACAGTCGTGCACGCCTGTAAGACCAGCGACTCAGAGGTTGAGACAGGAGGATAGAGAGTTCACAGCCAGCCTCAGCAACCATGAGGCACTAAGCAACTCAGTGAGACCCTGTCTCTAAATAAAATGCAAAAATAGGGCTGGGATGTGACTCAGTGTTCGAGTGTCCCTGAGTTCAATCCCTGGTACCATTAAAAAAAATTAATTTTTTGTCTTGAAGAAATTTTTTACATTAAAAGTATTGATTTTATAAGTATTCTTTCTCATGCTGTATTTTGTTACTCGATATTAAGAGAGTTAATGGGGCTAACGTAGTGTAGTGATACCATTTAACTCACTTATTCACCTACCCCATTTCTCCTTAAAAGGTAAAACATCACAGATTGCTCTACAATTAAACTGAGTTTCCAAAGGAAACAAAGTGATAAAGCATTTAACATTTTAATTAACTTCATTTGTAGGACTTGGTATTGCTTCTTGAAAGCTATATAGCTTAGAATATAAAACTTGCTCTAAATTATGGTGTGATAAAATTAGATAGGATGCCATTTCTAAATTACTGTGTTATTGCAGTAATAGAAAATTTCTTTTAAGGGAAAGAAAGGTGTATGTGGGTGAGATCTCATAAAAACTAAGAGTGACCAGTAGAGGAAAAGGATCAGGGAAGGGAAAAGGAAAATACTGGGGAATATGTTGTTATATTCTGTACATGTATGAATATGTAACAACAAATCCCACCATTATGTACAATTTTAACATACCAGTAAAAAATATGGAGGAAATAAAGAAATAAGCCAGACTCAGAAAGTCAAGGGTGTATGTTTTCTCTCATGTGTGGAAGCTAGAGACAAATGGGTGGAGAGGGAATCTCATGACAATAGAAGGGATACCAGTAGAGGACAGGGATTAGGTTGAGGATGGAGAGGGGAAGGAGGACTATGGGGGAATGAATTAGACCAAATTATGCTATGAATATATCCCAGTGAAGTTTACTATTATGTATAATTGTAATTCACCAATAAAAATATTTTAAAAAATGCCCTTGGGGTGGGGACTGGAAAATTCCTTTTAAGAGTGCAGTGTCAGGGGCTGGAGTTCTGGCTCAGGGGTAGAGTGTTTGCCTACTACATTCGAGGCCCTGGGTTCGATCCTCAGCACCACATAAAAATAAATAAATAAACAAAATAAAGGTATTATGTTGAACTAGAACTAAAAAATAAATATTTTTTAAAAGTGCGGTGTCATCAGATGCCTCAATTTACAGACACTCAAAATTAACCTCATACGGTAGCAATCTAAATCATAAGATGTTTTAATTGAAATTTTAGGAATGAAACCTTTTATAGAGACTTGTTGTTTATTTTGAGTGGCTTTATAAAAATAGCACCTATAACATCTCTAATATGAAGGTCCCCTGACTGAAGGTTAGTGCTTTTTTTCTATCTGATCATCAAATTTTGTGGATAATACTGCATTTGTATTTCTAACATTATAGTAAATTGTTATAACTTTTCTTGCTAAACTATTTCTAAATTTGTCTTACATTTTCTTATGAATGTAACATTGTGATACCTTGATTCTGTGTTTACCAGCTGTTTACTGAATGTAGTGATATATTGTGTTTCATAGTTTAGCTATAATTTTGGGTTCTGCTCTCAAAAAAGCAATGGGAGACTACAATATCCTCTTCAGTATCTCAATATTTGGTCTTTAGTTTTAGAAGCAATTGATATTTGTGCATCCTTGGTCTTCTAACTTACCTGAGTAAATGGGAGGGTAGAGATTAAAACAACGACAACAACAACAACAGCAGCCTGTTCAAGTAAAGTTTTATGAAATGGAATTAATTGCTTTTGATTGTGCATGAGCCTGATCTGGTTAACAGGTATAAAGTAATTCCTTACTTTGTGTGAGTCATTAATTCCTTCATTGCTATTTTTTAATTTTTATTTTTTGGATGTCCCCTCAAAAATAGAGCTCCAGTTCCATTTGAGAAGTGAGAATGTTTGTGGGATTAAGTTTAAGTTGTTCAGGCAAATTAAGTTTTTTATCTGTACTAAACTCTGATAAATGGATCCTTACTTGCACAAATTAAAATCTGAATCTCTTGGTTTGCAAAAGATTATGTTGTAGGGGTTTTATAACTCAGCCCACTTGGGTTTATTTTATTTTTTGTTAACTATGATGCATGTTATTAGACTCTCGGCAATTTAAACACAATTAGAAAATCAGCTAGAGATTTGAGAATGGCTTAAAAATACCAGAATTTTGTTGTGCTGTTTATTCCTTGATTCAGTATTAAGATGGGGAAATTCATATGTTCTGCCCTAAACTCGTGATTGTAGTTACATTCACGAAAGGCAAGTTTTAGGAATGTGGGACAGGCTTATAACTATAAGATATGTTATAAAATAACATATCTCCATTTTTATCTAAGTGGCTGGGTGCCCCTAACAAACCTTTCCTTCATCATAACCTAAACAGATAAAAATGAGCAATGGTTTACCTTGATATAGTGTACTGTCTCACTGTTAGCATTCATTGAATGTTTACTACATGTTAGGTTTTGTGCTGAAGTACTGGCAATTGTCATTATCATCACCACCATCACCACCATCACCACCATGACCACCATGACCATCATTCCGAGACGAGCCTTAAGGAGATAACAAAATTTGTCCAAGATCACATGAATAGTAAATAACAGAACTGGAATCCAGACCCATATATAATGATTCTAGAGTACAATTTCTGCACTTTTATGTTGAATTTAGATATCCTAAACTTTATCTACATGAACCTATATCTTGATTCTGTTTCTGTGCTTACAGAATTATGATTGACAGCCTTTGCATTTTATGTGCCTGGCTTTCAATTTTGAGTTCAGCTCTCTGGGGTCTGTTCCTTGGAGTAATCGTTTTCATACTGGGGTAAATATATGCTTAGGGGCTCATGGAGATTTTCCAAGGGTTTTGCATGCCAGAATAGTTTTAGTAGAATTTAAATGCTTGATGTTCATATTTACTCTATCCTACTATAGTTGTGAGAGCACTTGTGGCAGGCCAAGACTCTTTTCCTACCTCTGTTGACAAATTGCTTTTCTTCCAGGTGACGAAGATTGTCAGTCATGCTTTTCACCCAGCATGATTCTTGAAATTGTTGATTGCCTCAGGGAATAAAAACATGCAGTTTATCCAATAAAGGAACCATTAAGAATTCTTAGCTTCTGGGTAAGAATTTGAAAATAGTCAAGTGAATAAAACTTTGGTCAGAATCAGCTGTTTCTTCCAGGTAACAAACACAGGGCAGGACTCCAGGCTTTATTTCTCTCTTTTAGAATCAACTTGATTTTGTATCTTTGGTGAGCATTTACAAGGAAGACAGATTAGCACATTTCTTTGAATAAAAAATGAATTTTTTGACATAAAGTTTGTTTGATTTTTATTTATTGATTTGACAATGAGAAAAGGCTTAGCAATTAGATTGTTTGGTGGATATGTTCCATCAAGTAGATGAGTGAAATCTGTAGTTCTCAAGAGTTGTAATAATAACAAGTATAAATTAAACTATACTGTACTGGCAGTTATATTCTCTGCCTCATTAAGTTTATGACAAGGATTTAAGATGTCAACCAAAAAGTGCCAGAGGAGTACACCAATTTTCAAAACCTTTTTAGGAGATGCACAAGCAAAAATGGAAGATGGTGTTAGGTCATTGTGCCCATCTTACCTGTGCCATATAAGCCTGATGCTCCCTTGTCCAAGATTAGATAGGGCTAGAACCCCTAATGGTCTGGTTTAGACTTATTTCTTCCAGTTGTTTAAAAATTAAACTGTTATCTACTTGCAACAGCTTAATTACATTAATCTCAGTGGCCTGGTCACTTTGCTTACAGACTGCCTCTTAATGTTATGTGTGTACTGACTCTATGGACACTTTGTCTTTTGAACAGTTACATTCTACAGCCTCCTTAGTAGATTGAGATTTAATTTATATAAATTTCTGACTGTGTATTAAGTTCTTGAGAAGTTGGTAATTGTTATAATTTACTTGTAGGAAATGGAGAAATGTCCAATTTGAGGATAAAACTCTACGGCATTAAAAATAATTTAACAATTATTTTGATCTAATTCTTGGTGAAACCTGAGTCATTGATTGGCAAGAGAAAGTTGAGAAAAATTCTTATGCCAAAAAATGCGTAGGTGAACCAAAATGTTACCTAATGTAAGAAATAGAGGGTAAAAGCCCAGAATAACCACAAGGAATACGCAAAACCTTAAGTAGACAGAACTGCCTCATTTTTTTTTTTTTTACATTTAAATAAGAAAAAACAGTGGAGCTTCAAGCCTGAAGCTGGTATCTGGAACAGCTTGTGTGGGAAGTTGGTAGGCAAAAATCCAGAAAGATAGAGAAGACAGAACAGGTCAGGAGGACATAGTTGCCAGGTGCCAGAGTAGGAAAACTAACCATCGTTCCCAAAGCATTGGATTCCTACCTGAGTTTATCTCCCAGGATCATCCATCCATTCCTTTTTGCTCTCCTTCATTCCACAGAAGTCTTCCAGAAGTAGTGCTAATTATGTCTTAATGGTTCTGCTTCACCAGTGAGTTATACTGTTTGTTTATTCTGAAGCATTAAACCTCTGTCCTAGTAGATATCCCATTCAAAAAAAAAAATTTTTTTTTTCCCCTCTCACTTAAACCTTAACTGGTCTTCAATTCTACATCAGGACATTTATTTATCTTAATATTATTTCTTTTTCTCATTTTCTGTGTGATTGCATTTACTTTTCTGATTCCTTGTCACTAAAACTCTTTCAGTGGCCTTTTAATGAAAAATTTTTCTTAAAGATCCATTATTTTTGTGCCTTGTTTAATATAGCTAATGGATTATTACATCATTCCTTCTTTGCCTGAAAAAAGGTACTTTACCTGTTTCAATTTACTTCTCCACTAGCTCTCAAAGCCCTCTCATATTATAGCATGTATATGATGTTGCCATGGTGGGGTATAAATTGAGCTTCTCAAACAAGTCACACAAGCCTTGAAGGAATGACTGCATAGTCTGTGTTTCTCCATTGTGTTCAGTAGTGCGTCATACATGGCAAGCATGTTATGATTGTTGACTGAATGAACAGATATCTACCCCATCAAAGAGGGCCAGGTGCAGTGGCACACACTTGTAATCCTAGTGGCTTGGGAGACTGAAGCAAGAGGATCGCAAGTTCAAAGCCAGCTTCAGCAAATTAACAAGGAACTAAGCAACAGTGAGACCCTGTCTCAAAATAAAAAGGGCTGGAGATGTGGCTCAGTGGTTAACCACCTCTCAGTTCAATTCTCGTACAAAAGAAAAAAAAAAGAAGTGGGAGGGAAAAAAGACTAATAATATTAGCCAGCATTTATAGCATGCTTATTATATGTTTACTTCTCGAGTTTTATCTCATAGATTAAAGAGAAGTAAGAGTTGCTTGGAATTTTAGCTTTCATTAATTCTTAGATGGAAATACAAAGTAAGTTTTATTTTGTTGATGTTGAGATAGGGTCTGACCATGTTACCAAGCTGGTCTTGAACTCATGGGCTCAAAGATTCTCTTGCTTTAGCCTCCAGAGTAGCTGGGTCTACAGGTACCTGCAACTGTACCCAGCCAAAGTAAGGTTCATAGTGTTCAATTTGACTCACTGTGGGAGGCTTTATAGCATAGTAGTTAAGACTGTGCGCTCTAGCGCCAGGCTATGTACATTTAAAATGTGGCTGTGACTCAAATAAACTGTGCAAGTTATTATAGACCCTAATTTGCTCATCTGCAAATACTTTTACTTTAACACAGTTAAATATTTTCAGTGTCAAACTTCTAGCTGTCTCCTTTGCTTGTTCAGATAAGACGGTTTTAGGGGGCATTGATTTTCTACAAAAGTTCTCTTTTTAAAACTTTAAAAAATTTCCATAAGATTTAAAAGTCACTCAGGTCCTAAAATGTCAGTGTTGTTAATTTAGGGAAAACCAGTGACCATGCTTTATCTTTGTTTTAGTACCTTTGTTGAATAGCTACTAGAATGTTTTCTGATTTCTAGAAGATTTGAAAGTTCCAGTGATATCAGAAAAGGAATGATCTGACCTCTTCTTAAACAGATAATTTGTAATACGTAATTTCAGTTTATGAGTTTTAAATTAGACTCTGTTTGCTTATCAGATTAATGAAGAGGTTTGGCCCTTTTCTCTCAGGGTTCTTTTTTTTTCCCCCACTTTTTTTTTAAATTGGTGTATTATAGTTGTACATATTGATGGGATTTGTTGTTACATATTTATATGTATACACAATATAATAATATGATCTGGCCAACATCATGCTCTCTCAGGGTTCTGTGGAGCCACTCTTATCACATGTTGTGCAACATTTTTATAAACCAGATAAGTGAAGTAACCTTGAGTACTTAAATTTATATCAGTGAAGACAAAGAATGACTTTAGAATTAATTGTGCATGATTACTCTTGAGATCTTGGACTCTTCCCAGTGGCTCTTTGAAAGTCTTAGGGAAAAGAAGCAGAATGTGCTTATTAATGGCTTGCCAAGCAGACAGAAAACAGTGATTGAGAGTTACCCATAATTTCATTTTGCACAGTGTGACCAGATTGGAGGACCATGCTTCTCTTTACTAACAGGTGTGTGTGTGATTCCATAATTGCTGCTTGGCCTTAAACCAAACAGCAATCCTGTAGGTCTTTTAGCATGTGGCATTGAGACTATTGTTCTATTCATGAAGGAATTTCTTCTTTCCTCAGGAAAATATAAAGAAAGGGGTATGTATACCTGCATGTTCAGAAAGATGGCTACAGATGAGAATGCTCCAGTCCTACAATTACAGAAGGGATTTTATGAACTTTTTTTTTTTTTTTTGCTGCTGGAATTTGAACCCAGGGCCTTAGTGCATGCCAGGCAAGCACTCTACCAACTGAGCTATATCTCCAGCCCAGGATTTCGTGAACTTTTAACTTTCTCTGAAAGCTCACAATGCTGCTGCAGGTTGATTGAATTACTCCTTGTGCTTCTGTGTAGTAGTTGAACTTGAGGTTTTCCTTTTTAGTCACATCAAAGTCAAGCTTTTCATCTTCACTCTAAATATGTTTGCATACTTACTTCAATTTAGTTTTTGTACCTTTATTTTTTCGTAGATATATTCTTACAATGTTTACTTATAGATTAGTACTTATAGCTAATTTGCTAGCTTTTGACCAGAAAAAGTCTATAAATTTGACTTCATCATTTAAAAATTCATAATTATTTGCCCTGTGACCCTAAATAAATATCATTAAATATTGACATGTACTTTGATTATCACTATAGTGGGCATTATAATATCTTGCTCACAATTTTTTTGTGAGTATGAAATAATTTATGCAAAGTGCCAGTATAGTATTTGGCAAATGCTAAGTACCTAAATTTGGTAGCTATTTTCACTAGTGTTAATTTCTTTTTAAAAATATTTTTTAGTTGTTGACAGATCTTTATTTTATTTATTTTTATGTGGTGCTGAGAATTGAACGCAGTGCCTTACACATGTCAGGCAAGTGTGCTTCCAAACTAAGCTCCAGCCCCAACCTCTAGTGTTAATTTTTTAAAAAATATTTTTTAGGTGGAGATGAACACAATATCATTATTTTATTTAATTATGTTTTATGTGGTGCTGAGGATCGAACTCAGCACCTCACACATGCCAGGCAAGTGCTATACCATTGAGCCACAAATCTAACCCCACTAGAGTAATTTTTAATGATATTTAGTGACATGGGGCAAAAAAATCATATTGAGCAGGAAAAAAGTAAATTACAAATCAGTGTTCCAGGTCTTGAAAATAAAATTGTACATATATATTATATTTTATTTGTATTAATTCAACAATGATTGTTTTTCCAGGTGAAAGGGTAATTTTCTTTTGTTTTTATCATTATTTAGCAAAAATATAAACATAACTAAGTGAAGCTTTATTTAATTTTTTTTCCTTTAAAGAATGCTGTTGAAACTATCATAATTGTCTGCAGTAATAATGCTTAACTTTTTTTTATTCAATAGTAAGTTTAGGTTATCACCATTTGGGATAAGATTGGTTTGATTTATAGGATCTGTGGGTGATGTTTGGTCTTGGGGGCAGTGATGATATTTGTGAGAAACATTCAGAATTATAAGATGGCTTATCACTGTAGACTTTATCCAAAAATCTGAATTAAAAAAAATTTCTGAACTAAGTTGCTGTGTTTGGATATGGTTTGCCCAAAGATTCATATATTGAAAACTTGGTCCTCAGTATGGTGTAGAGGTAATGGGATCTTTAAGAGGTGGAGTTTAGGGGTATAGGTCATTGGAGCACTGCCCTCAGAAGGGATTAAGGCAGTTCTCTTGGGATATCTTGGTTAGTTCTTTCAAGAAGGTTGTTTATAAAAGGAGCAAACCTGGCCCCTCCCTCTCAGAAATGGAGTTGCTGAATCATATAATTGTTTTTTTTTTTTTAATATTTTGATAAAACACCATACTGTTTTTCAAAATAGCTACATCATTTTATATTCCCACCAACAGTGATTCTAATTTTCCCACATCCTCATTAGCACAGTTTATTTCTATTTTGTGCAACTCTGGTTGCATTTATGTGTAACAGTCAAGTTTGTATGTATGTATACTATTTTAAGATTTCTGTTGGATGCTCTGAATTCCCTTTCCCAGTGTTTCTAAAACTTGCTAGATAATAAGAATTACCTAGAGTAGTGCCTACAAACTCAGTGAATTAAAATACCTGGGGTAGACGCCTAGAAATCTGTATGTTTGACAAGCATCCCTTATTTTTATAACCAGGCAAATTTGTCACGTCTATTAGATCTCTGTTGTTTTCCACAATTATTGGTCAGATAGGTTTTTATAAACCATCCAACCATCTTGGAGATTCACAATAAACATTTATTTATTCAAGGATGTTTAAGACCTCCCCAACCCTGAAAAGCCATTTTGTTTCATTCAGCATTTTGCAACTTAACCATGAACACTTCTGTTTTTTTTTTTTTTGGTGGCATATCATTTAACTTCTTATACTATATACCATTAATCTGCAAAACAAAAGTTTGGTAATTACTGACTTAGACATATGTTTCTCAACTCTCATTTATGAAAATTTTAGCAATGAAAGGCCTTGCTAGAAGTGGTCATATATAAACTTACTTATCATATTCAGGCCTTAACTATCAATCAATTCTCTGTGCTAATGAGGTCTTTTTTTCCTATATCCACACCACAGTCTTGTCAGCTTATAATTAGTGAGAGTGGTTCATTTTTGTGTGTGTATGGTTTCTCTAGCTTGTTTAAATTATTTTAGTCTTAAATTTGTAGACATCAATTGTAGCCTTTTGGTAATGAAACACAAAGATGATTTACAAATATAAGGCAGAAATACTTAAAGATCTTTACATTTTGTGACTGTGGTAATGACAGTGAGTCAGATGTTCTGTAACTATAAAAAAGGAATCCCAGCCTGATATTTGCAAAGCAGAAAAATTGTAGATGCTATCTAGAGCTACACTATCTAGCATAGTAGCCAAGAGCCACAAGTGGCTATTTAAATCTAAATTAATCTAATCTAAATATAAAGCTAATAGAAAAAGTTCTAAAATTCATTTTGAAGAATAAAAGACCTAGAATAGCAAAACAATTCTAAGCTAAAATAGCAATCCTGGAGGCATCATAGTACTCACTTCAAATTTTACTACAGAGCTGTTGTATTCATGATACTGTCATACCATAGTGCTGGCCAGACACATAGACCAGTGGTACAGAATAGAAGACACCGAGACAAATCTACACATTTACAGTCTTTGACCCTTGATGAAGATGCCAAAAACATACATTAGAGAAGAGACAGCCTTTTAAACAAACAGTGCTGGGAAAACCAGTTATCTATATATAGAAGAATAAAACTAGATCCTTCTCTGTCACCCTGCACAAAGATCAATTTACAATAGATTAAACCTAGGAAATAGATCAGAAACTATGTAGCTTTTAGAAGAAAACATAGGGTTACATACAGGAACAGGCAACTACTTTCTCAGTAGGACCCCTTGAAGCTCAGGAAATAATGCCAAGAGTTAATAAATGGGATGACATCAAATTAAAAAGCTTCTGCACAGCAAAGGAAACAATTAAGAATATGAAGGGAGAACTCTACAGAATGAGAGAATATCTTATGCCAGCTACTCACATGACAGAAGATTTTTATCTAAAATACATAAAGAACTCGAAAAACTTAACACCAAAAAAAAAAACAACAAATAACCCAGCTAACAAATGGGCAAATGAATCAAACTGGCACTTCTCAAAATAAGCAATATAAATGGCCAACAAATATATGAAAAAATGTTCAACATCATTAGCAATTAAGGAAATGCAAGTCAAAACTACACTGAGATTTCATACCACCAGAATGGCATCCATCAAAAATACAAATAATAATAAGTGCTGGAGATGATGTAGAGAAAAAGGAACACTTTTACACTGTTGGTGGGATTATAAATTAGTACTACCACTATGAAAATCAATGTGGAAGTTCCTTAAAAGACTAGGTATGAAACCACCATATGACCAAGTTATACCACTTCTTAGTATTTATCCTAAAGAATTAAAGTCACTCATACTACAGTGGTACATGCATACCCATGTTTACAGCAGCACAATTCACAATAACCCAATTATGGAACCAACCTAGATGTCTATCAACAGATGAATGGATGAAGAATATGTGGCACATATATATACTCAATGAAGTTTTATTCAGTCATGAAGAAAAATGAAATTATGTCATTTGCAGGAAAATGGATGGAACTTGGGACCATATGTTAAGCAAAATAAGCAGTCTGAAGGTCAAGGGTCATATGTTTTCTCTCATATATGGATGCTACAGAGGATAAAAGAAAAGAAAAAGAAAGGTATCTCATGAAAATCAAAGGGAGATTAATAGAGGAAAGGGACCAAGGAGTGGGAGGTAGGGAAAGTATCAGGAAATGATATTGGCCAAGTTTTATTGTTATATCCCATCATTATGAACAACTATAATTCACAAATAAAAACACGTGGAAGAAATTCTGAGTAATAGAAAGTCAGGGGTCACATTTTTTTTTTTTTAAAGAAAAAAAAAAGGTGGGAGATTTCATGAACACAGAAGGGAGAACGGTTGAGGAAAGGAACTGGGGGGAGAGAGGAGGAGAAGAAAACAGGAAATATTGGGGAATGCTGTTGGCCAAATTATGTTGTTATATTGTGTCCATATATGAATATGTAACAATAAATCCCACCATTATGTACAATTATGATGCACCAATAAAAATATGGAAAAAAATAAATGTAAAGTTCATTACTTTAATTGAACCATCTATATTTCATATGTAAAATAGCCACATATGGCAGGTGGCTTCTGTATTGAACTGTGTAGATAACAGAACATTTTGGTCCTTGCAGAAAGTTCTATTGTATAGTGCCAGTCCAGAGGATCTAAATCTCTATTCAGGTTTATTGTGTGGCCTGGATCAGGTAAGTATGCCCAAATGGCTATGTGTCTGTTTTGGAAATGATTTGCTGAATAAAATCATGAAGCCAGAAAAAAAGTAAAAAAAAAAAAAATTGGATTAGAAAATAAACCCAACCATTCCCTTCTGTAGAGGAATGGATAGGGAAACTTTGTATATATACACAATGGAAAATTACTCAGCATTAAAAGAGAATAAAATCATGGCACTTGCAGATAAATGGATGGAGTTGGAGAATATAATGCTAAATGAAGTAAGCCAATCCTAAAAAAACCAAAGGCCGAATGTTTTCTTTGATATGAGGATGCTGACTCATAATGGCGATAGAGGGGGAGCATGGGAGGAATGGAGGAACTTTAGATAGGGCAAAGGGGAGGGAGGGAAATGGAGGGGGCAAGGGGGTAAGGAATGATGGTGGAATGAGTTAGACATCATTACCTTAAATGCATGTACGAAGACACAAATGGTGTGAAAATATTTTGTGTACAATCAGTGACTTGAAAAATTGTGCCCTATATGTGTAATATGAAATGAATTACATTCTGCCATCCGGTATAACAAATTAGAATAAAGAAATAATAAAAAAAGAAGGAAAATAAACCCAACCAGATGCCAAAACAGATACAACAGCAATGGTATACTGTTCAAAAAACTCCAGCACTCATGTAAGAGTTTTGTTTATAAACTTATTAATCTTTCTAAAAGCTTTTTATCGAACTAGAATGTATATACAGAAAATAGTATCTTTCAGATGTTCCAGCCCAATGGATTTTTATAAACTGAACATAGCATCACCAGCACCCCATATGCCTCTTTCCTTATGTATTCAAAATATTATAAAGCTTGCTTATTTATTAATGGTTCATTTTCTTTTTTTAATGTATTTTTTAGTTATAGGTGGACACAATATCTTCATTTTATTTTATGTGGTGCTGAGGATGGAACCCAGTTCATGCATGTTAGGCAAGTGCTCTACCTCTGAGCCACAACCTTAGATCCAATTAATGGTGAATTTTCACTTCTAAATATTAAATGAATTTGAGATACTGAAGCCAGATTTAAAGATAGGTAGTTAGTGTAGTTAGGTAAATCGGGTCTAACATTGTGTAAGATAAATAAAATGGAGGCCATCATTGAGAATGGAGTCCAGAAAACCAACACTTGGGGAAATTGAAATGTTAATGTCCCCAAGGCCCAGAACCCATCCTAAGGAACTGAAGCAGCTCCCTGCAAACCAGGAAGTTCTAATCAAAAACAGCCCCAGGCCATTCCTGCCCAAATTACTCCTCCAGCCCACCTATCTCCCATCTTTTGAGACTTCCCACCTGCATTCTATCAAGATATGGGGAACAAAGGACAGGAGTGTGGGAAAGCTAAAAGAAGACCTCCCCATTCCACAGATTCTGACATTTGGGTCCCCTTCTTCCTCCTGGGAGAAGTCTTTCTGCTGTCTTTTAATAAAGCCTTTTACTTTCCACTCTATACTTGCCTCTCTGGTGTTATACTTCAACATTAGGGGGAGCAAGGACTCATCACCAGTAAACAGCGGTAACAATACTACCCCAAAAACATTTCCTTTGTTATGTATGAAATTAAAATTGAATTTTGCAAAGGCTTCTCCCAGTCCTCTATAGTAAATACTATCTTCAATTTGTGAAATAAAATATAAAAGTAGTATTTTAATTTGAAGCGCACATAATAGAATAATTATGTAATATAGCTTTTTAATTTTTTGAATTATTATAAGATGTGAATATAATAAGCAATGGAAACATTATCTGTAAATACTTGATAAACACTTCCTTGAAAAAAATTTTTTTTAGATACTGGGGATCAAAACCAGAGCCTCCTGCATGCTAGGTAATTTTCTACCACTGAACTATAATCCCAGCCAGCACTTTATTGAATATTTAATATCTGCTGTCCAATGGAAGAAGCTTTGCTTTTGGGAGACATAGAAATTACCATTTTGTGAGTGTGTGTAAATCACAAAATATCATTTCATTTTCACTGAAGAAGAAAAACCTATAGAATTATCTTCAGATTTAGAACTATAAGTGTTTATCAAAAAATTGTAACAAGTTGGAGTCATTAAAGTTTCCCCAAATGGGACAATAAAAATATTACTCATTTTTTTTGGTTGTAAAGCGAAGCTTTGGGTCTTTTTTTTTCTTTTTCTTTATTTTTTAGTTGTAGGTGGACACAATATCTTTATTTCATTTTTATGTGGTGCTGAGGATCAAACCCAGTGCCTCACATGTGTTAGGCGAGCACTCTACCACAAAGCCACAACCCCAGCCCCAAGTTTTGAGTCTTTATAATGTTGAAAATCCCAGAATAGATATGGGTTGGTTTCTAGACTCTTTATTTGTTTTCTTTTCTTCTTCTTCCTTTTTTTTTAAATATAAGAGATCTCTCTTTTTTCCTCCTACCTTTATTTTATTTATTTGTTTTTATGTGGTGCTGAGAATGGAATGCAGAGCCTCACACATGCTAGGTGAGCACTCTGCCACTGAGCCACAGCCCCAGCCCTAGACTTCTTTATTTCTTAACCTACATATTTAACTTTAAAAATAGGAATTAACAGGAAAATAATAATCATGGGAGCATTTTTAATTTCAGCAACTTATTTTTAGGTATTTCATGTAACATATCTGTAGATGTAGTAGATGTACTTCTTGCATACATATGGAGTAGTAAATATTTTTTATAATATTCTTATGATGAATTTAAGTTTTATAACTTTGTAATGTTAATGATATGTAGCAAACATTTCTTGCAGACTGTTTTTTTTTTTCTTCCAGATTTTTTGGACTAGAATTCCCAATAATGCATTTAACATTTCATCTTAGCACACACACATACACACATATTGACAACTGAAACCAATAAGTAGGACCTTATTACCTGAAACTCAGTATATATTTTAGTCCATTCATATTTAATTTTTTTTAAATTTTTAATATTTATTTTTCAGTTTTTGGCAGACACAACATCTTTGTTTGTATATGGTACTGAGGATCGAACCGGGCCACACGCATGCTTGAGCCACATCCCCAGCCAGTCCATTCATGTTTAGTTCCTTGTTTGTTCTCTTAAAAAAAATTGGCTGATTATGTCCTACTAATTGTTTTTACAACACACTAATAGGTTGCAGCTTGCTATCTGAAGATCCTGTTCTAGATTAATTATCAAGTCAGAGGTCAAAGTTCAGTGGTTGCCAGTTGAGGGGCCTGCTTTTTTCATTTCATGTGAGATTGATGTGGGTGTTCTTCCTCACAGCCACTGTTGGCTGGCCAAATGCAGGTTTGCCTCTGTGAGTAAATGCACAAGCCCACTTTTCTATCCTGTGGTTATTGCTTCTTAATCCTGCTCCACTCCCAGCTTCTTAAATCCCTGACTGGGGTTCATCTCCTTTAGCTGTGTGTTTATCTTGATCCTGGGGAAGAGCCACAGTGAGAATTCTGCTCAGGGAGAGTCTGCAACTTGGCTTCCAAGTTTCTTCATTTTATCCTTCACATTAAAAAAAAAAAAAATTCACAAACATGAATATCATCGTTTTGCCATTTGAAATTGTATAGTTTAAAAATAGGAATTAACAGGAAAATAATAATCATGGGAGCATTTTTAATTTCAGCAACTTATTTTATAGGTATTTCATGTAACATATCTGTAGACGTAGTAGATGTACTTTCTTGTTTAGTATAGTGTATAGTTTAGTATAGAGTCTCAATATGTTGCCCAGGCTGGACTCAAAACTCATGTGATCTCCCTGCCTCAGCCTCCTGAGTGTAGGGACTTGTTTTTTCACTTTCTTGATAGTGTTCTTTGATGCACAAAGTTTTGATGAAGTCCAGTTAATTTTTTTCTTTTGTCATTTGTGATTTTTAGTATCATGAGAAACTATTGTCTAATCCAGAGTCATGAAGATTTAATCTATATTTCCTTCAAAGAACTTTATAATTTTAGTTTTTAACATTAGAGCTTTGATTCATTTTGAGATTTTGATTTCTTTTTTTTTTTTTTTTTTTTTGACGGGGGTACTGGGGATTGAACCCACGGGCGCTTTACCACTCAGCTACATTTCCAGCCCTTTTTATCTTGGGGTGTGTGTGTGTGTGTGTGTGTGTGTGCGTGCACACACACACACATACACAAACCTGAAACCAGGAAGTAATACCTTATTTCCTTTTTTTAAAGACATTTATTTGAGCATTTCTTCTCCTGTGGAAAAAATGTACCATATCATTTGCATCCTGGGAATTTCATGATTATTTTCTTTTTAAAAAAATATTTTTTAAATTTTTTAGTTTTTTGTAGTTGGACACAATACCTTTATTTTATTTATTTATTTTATGTGGTGCTGAGGATTTTATGTGCTAGGCATGCTTTCTATTACTGAGCCACAACCCCAGCCCCTCATGATTATTTTCTAAGTTGAGGGCACAAGACAGGGTTTCTAGGCTTTTCCATGAAGTAGAATCCAAGGAAACTGGATTCGTTGGCCTATACGAGGAAAGCGATTTTTCTCTTAGCCTGGTTAACTGCATTTCTCAGTGTCTTGCTCCAGCTGTCTCTCATCATGCATCCATAGGTTTGTGCTTATAAAGTCCTCTTGATTGTTGAAAATTCATTTACTATGTGTGGGTTTATAATAGAAATCTGATCATTTGATATATTTGCAGGAAGAAAGATATAAATAAAAGACAGTATTTTACTAACTAGATTTTATTTTCCTATTGTTGACATCATTTATATTTTGGCAAAAGGGAGTTGGATCTCCTATAGAAGAATTCCCTCTGAAAGTTTGCCAGAATAGTTCACTGTCATTTTTAGTTAAAAAGATTTTCTTTTTTTCAAACTTAACATATACCTCCTTTCTTGCTTAGCAGATGGGAAAGATCATTGAGCTGCTATAGAGAATTATAGGATTGTTTTTTCTCTATTTGATCTTTGATCTTAAGACAACTTTTAGCACTGTAGTAATCTCCCAAGAGATTTGAGAAAATATTTTGTGATACCAAATTATAGGGACCATGAATACATAATTGGTGTTCTGAAAGCATTCTGTCAAACATCAAGCAAATGCTTTTAAGAAATCATTATCAGCTGTTATATGTTTTTTATTAGTCTGAGTTCTTAGTGTAGTTTATGTCTTAAATGCATTATTACAATTACTTTTGAATTTATTTTATTGTTCAGGAAATATGAGACCTTTCTTGACAGTATATCAACAGCTGGGAAAAATCACATGGATGAGCAGCCAAAACTTTTCAATTAGATTTTAAGATGAAATATTAGAATATTTTAATTTGGAATTTGAAATGTTGCTTTTAACTTGACTTTTCAATAAATCTTAAATTTGTTTCAGTCTTACCTCTTAGCAAACAATTTCAGGCATCAATAACAAAATTGTGATACAGAAAGAGAATGATTTCTAATCTTAAAACCTGAAAAAACAAAACAAAACAAAAATTGGACAACTACAAGATCATGACTGTTTTTGAACCCCAGAGAGCTCAGATTGCAGGGTGGTCAATGAATTAGAGGTTGAAGGAGGGACAGATGCCTATAAGGAGAGACCTGGGGCAAATACAGCTGGACACTGGTAAGAATTTAGTTAGAATAGTTACACCATGTTGATGGATGCTGTATATAGGCTAGTAAGAGAGTGCAGAGTTCCTGGTAGCTGTAGATAGAGAGGGAGTTGATACCCACTGGGGTAGGCTTTTTCTCTACAATTTGTACCAGGTCTTCCCCAAAAAGACAGGTGAGATTCCTGAGACAGCATCTTTCCGTGGTGCAGGTATAAGGGAGAAGAACAGCTGCTGCAGATAGGCCAATAAACTTTGCCAAGACCCTTCTTATCTTTTCTTTCTCCTCTGTAGCAGGAAAGCAGGGAAAGGACAAAAACTAATTGTTAAAGGGCTGGGGTGTGACTCAGTTGTAGCCTTTGCTTAGAAAGCGTAAGGACCTGGGTCTAGTCTCCAGCTAAATAAATAAATAACATAGTTACCTTTAGATGAAAGTGCACTGGTGAAAACCTACTGCACTTGGGAGAAGGGAATAGAGGCAAATTTGTTGGAGTTGGTATGTTGGCCCTAGAGCCACAGCTGGGGCATGGACAGAAACACTGAGAATCACATCCTTGAGATCCAGCAATATAGTGACTGCCTGAAAGTGGTGCTTAATCAGAGCATCATAGAAGTCTCTATTCTTATCTCTGATCCCTAAAGTAGTGACAAGGGACAGTGGACTACTGCTGGAAAGTGTCCAGAGCATGCAGATAGACCCTTGCTGAGGCAGGTTGCAAAGGGAAGACCTAAAGCTGAGGGATAGCAGATGTTGAGAAAACCTTCAGCAAACCAGTGTCCACTCTAAATACAAATTATCACTAGAGAAATTTGAAGACTGTGCTGAATTGAGGGTAACTACATTCATAATAAACCTCAAACCCAGCCTACCTTCAGACTCAGTTAACCCTACCAAATGGCATGCCTATTTCTAGGCATGAAAACCATTACCTTCAATTTTACTTTCTTTTACAAGACATCCATCTTTCAACTAAAAAGCATGCATATAAGCGCCCCCCCACCAACAAAACAAACTACTACAACAACAAAGAAACCACCACTGCCATGAGACAGCAGATTAAGGTACAATATAGATATATTGGAACTACCTTGTATCAAATTAAAAGAATTGGTCAGTATATAGAAAGCTTTAATGAAAAAGATGAACATCATGATAATTGTATAATTTTAGCAGAAAGAAACTACCAGAAAGTATTAAATAGAAATAGTAACAGGAGCAAAGCATATCTTTGATAATCCTGACACATCTTAGGACAGAATCAGTGTATTTGAAAACAAGAGTAGAAATGACTGAAAATAAGAAATGAGGAAGAAAACCCTAGAAAGTATAAACAAACAACAGCAAAAATGGAACAGGGCATCCAAGAGCTATAGAACAGTATCAGTTGATCTAACATAAGTGTAATTGTAATACTCAAAACCACTAAAAAAATTGCATTGGAAAAGACAGAAACTATAGGGAGGGAAAACTGTTCAGGGGTTGCCAGGGTTTGAGAATGGGAAGTAGTTGATTCCAAGGGTCAATATGAAGGAACTGGGGGGTAATGGAACTTTTCTGTATCATGATTGTGGCTGTAGGTTCCTGACATTATGCATTTATCAAAACCTGTATAACTGTATTCCTTAAAGAGTGAACTTTATATAAAAATTTTAAAAATCAATTAGAGAGTGAGAGAAAGTTAAAACAGAATATAAGCTATTACTCAGAAACCTAAATATATTACAGATGAATAATAACTTTACTGAATGGAGTTGGGGGAGAATGAACTAGCCTATTAATGTTGGAAAATAGTATTTTGATTTGGATATTATAAAAGAGCTACATACAAATATTGTACTTCTGTTAGTAAATTAGTTTCTTACAGAAGCATAGATTAGCAGTTCTGAAATTATAAATCGACTATAGAATTGAAAAAATAAGTACAGTAGATAATGAAAAGTAAATTTTTCACTGTCAGAGAAAGAAATTACCAGTAAGGAAAGGTGACATGTTAAGAATGAACCCTGTGGTGTTTTATCAGTATGAATTCATCCTGAAGCTTTTAGCTATCTAGTCAAAGAGATAGATACAGAAATAAATAGAGATGTGTGTGTATACATGGGTTCTATACATATTTCCTATCTCTACCCACTGTGAGGGTTTAGAAGCAGACACCCCAGTGACAATGAGTGTACTTTGGTTATAAATATCATTCTTTAATACAAGAAACCATGGTGTTTTGAAGTTGTTGATGCCAGGAGTTGGACAGAGAAAATACAGGGTAAGCCTGTAACATCTTGTAGTGCTAGAAACAAAAGAAGTTCTTAAAAGGGATGACATAAACCAGGTGTAATGATGCATGCCTGTAATTCTAGTAACTGAGGAGGCTGAGGCAGGAGGATCAAAAGTTTGAGGCTAATCTGGGAAATTTATAGAAACCCGATGTCAAAAAAGACTGGGGGTGTAGCTCAGTTGTAGAGCACTTTTCTAGCTTGTGTGAAGTCTTGGGTTCCATACTGGTACTGGGGGGTGGGGGTGAAGATAGGGCATGTCAGAAGGACCCAACGTGAGAGAGCTCTCAGAGCTTGGCCAAAACTGAAACAAGTTGAGCAGCCAAATAAGTCACAGTAGATTTAGATTATAAACAATGGAATAAAATACAATATCCATGAGCCCATACTGATCTAAATAAATAATTCAATGAATGATGGGGGTAGCATATGAAATAATTTTACTTAATAAGTATAGAAGGAATGAGGGAATAGAAAATCACCATTAGAAAAATGTAGTAGCAATTATTACAAGTATAATCCACTGATGTATATTAAGATTAGTGGATTAAAGTTTGAGAAAAACAGGATATTTGCAGAGTCTCCAGGTTCTCTCCTCAAATTTTAATTACAATGGAAAGAGAAATTTTACAGTGGTGGAGAAACCCTGTACAAGAGAAGAGCATATCACCTTTGTGGTATTCCTGCTAAAATGCATAATTCAATAATCTATTCCTGAGAAAATATCAGATACACCCAAAATAACATAACATGGCTCTTCAAAATTTAACAAGTGCCAAAGGCAAAGAAAGATTTAGGGATCATCACAGATTGAAGGAGAGTAAGGAAACAGGATCCCTAAATGCACTGCAGAATCCTAGAAAAGAATAATTATTGGAAAAATTTATTTGAATGAAATCTGAGTAGGCTGTAGATAGAATTTCATCAATGTTTGTTCCCTAGTTTTGATTGTTACATGATGATTAAGTGAAGAGTATATAGGGTATATGGTTACTGAAGAGTATATGGAATTTCTCTTTACTATGTTGTAACTTTTATGTAAATTCAAAATAAAAAGTTAAAGGAAAAATTTGTAGGCTTTTTATTTTAAACTTCTGACTAAGATAGTCTGCTTTCAGTTGCTATAGATTTAAATCTGAAAATTTTAGTGCACTTTTGCAAGATCAGTTTATTTTCGAACCTCCTACTATATTATTAGATAGTTTTTCTTAAAACAAGGAAGAATGGTTCATAAATAGATTTTCTCTTGAAATATTTTAGGGCCTTCACATTTTATCTCTGAAATGGGTAAAAGTAATTTGCATATGTAACTTTTTATTTGCTAAAAACTTCTGTTTTAAGGATTTTTAAAAACTTGGCCCCTGCTTCCTTTTTCCTTTATTATTGATTCAGGATATACTGAGTAATAGCTGAGTGATCAGTGCTACCTCGAGACCTATGGTATAAACACTATTAAGGTAGGTACCTACCTTTAACAAATGTGCAGTCATTTGGGGACTGTAGAAAAAACTGTAATAGAGAAAAGTTCAGTGTCATGTGGGATGTTCTAATTATTGTAGTTTCAGCAAGCATGTTTCCATGTATTTTCTACTTGGAATACTTCTGTCACTTAGAATCTCAACATTATTCACTCCTCACCCCCATCACCTCATTCAAGATGTTTTGGAATTCTCAGTAGTTCCTGGGGGTTTTCATAACTTAGAGTGGTAGTCTTTATCCTGGCTTTGCCTTATCTAGTGTTGGAATTATTCAGAATGCTTCTTTCCTTAACATACTCTGTAACTAAAGAAGTTATGAAATACCATATATATATACCTTTTTTAAGTATTTCACTGAAAATTATGCTGCTTTGTTTTGTTTGTTGCCTGGTTTATTCATGGCATAAAAAAAGTAACTTATGGTATTTGTTGATCCTCTTTTTAAAAAAACATTGTGTTATTCATCTCTGTCACTATAATGAATATGTCAGATAATCAACTTGTAAAGATAAAAGGTTGATTTTGGTTCACAGTTTTGGAGGTTGCAGTTCATGATTGACCAACCCTATCCCTTTGAGCTCATAACGAGGCAGCATATCATGATGGGAGTCTGTGGCAGAGCTAAACTGCTCACTGCAGGGCCATGGAGTGAAGAAAGTAAGGAGAGAGCCAGGATCTCACAAACCCTCAGTGACCTAAAGACTTCCCACTAGGACCCATCAGTCAGTGGCATCAGTCTTGTGACCTATACCCTTTAGTATATGGCCCTTCAGGAGACATTTAAGATCTAGAGTTTAGCAAATGTACCTCATTGAAAAAAATTTGCAATAATTTTAGATAATCAGCAATGCCTTCTAAAGGTTTTCCTTCTAAAGAATACCTTGAGTCTAGGATGAGTTGCTCATGGTAAAGAAACATGTTTTGGGGCTGGGGTTATAGCTCAGTGGTAGAGTGCTTGCCTAGCATGTGTGAGGCACTGGGTTTGATTGTTGGCACCACATAAAATAAATAAATAAAATAAAGGTGTTGTGTCCATCTATAACTAAAAAATATTTTTTTAAAAAAGGAACATGTTTTGGCCCAAAATGAAATATCAGTTTATCCTTTTTGGTTAAGATATTATCACATCAGTAAATAATTTTAGGGGCATTCTTATGATAACTCAAGAACTAAAAACTTACCTTGCCCCCCAAAAAAGATGTTTTGTAATGATGACTATGAAGGCATATAGCAAGATCACTGTGAAATAGAAGGCTGCTTTCAGTATAAGAATATATTGGAGAATGGTCTACTATTTTAGTTAAGCAGCCAAGACAAAGCAAGTGAGTACCCTTCTCATTTTCATTTTCCTTAAACAGAATAAGCAAGGGATAAGTGAAGGATGATAGACCTGGGTGTGTGTGGGGGTCCTTTGCATTACTCTTGTGTCTCATGTACAATTATGCAGAGCGGTCGGATTCTTTTACTTTTTCTCTCCATTCTCAATGTCTTCCATTTGTTCTTATTCTATTGCTATTGTGTTTATTTAATTTGGTGTAAAATGTGAACCTTCTAGTTCTTAATGGTTTGATGTCAAAGAGGTTGGGCTGAATTCAGAGCCCAACAGTGTTTATTGAATGCTTGCCGTAACAGACTTGGTGACATCCACTTTTCATATACCTTATCTTGTGATTTAATTGAATAACATTTTGAAGTACAGCTGGGGAACAATACCATTTCATTGTGGGGCTGAATTGCCTTGAGAGAAGAGGTGTTTAGTATTTTAAGAGTTGCTCAGGGATTATGAAGATTGTAGAAGAACCAGATAACTTTTGTATGGAATAACATATATAAATACCAGTAAGACTGTAGCAGGTAAGGTGGTCTGTGTGCTTTAAGAGTCACCTTTACTGCTGAATGACGTTTTTACCTACACAACCAGAATGAGTTTATTTTAAGATGGAATACTCATCTATAGTAAATTGCTTTATTATTAATGAGTCAAGGATGAGAGAAAAAATAGGTTATAGCTTGTGATTGACTTACTTAGTGCTAATAGCTTGAATTCTATTGTATGAAATTCTTTTCATTCATCATTTAATTTGTAAGGCATTTGAACAATTTTGAGCTCAGTTAGTCACAGATAATGGTTTTGTTTGCCATCTATTTCTTAAAAATATTTTTTAAAAATTCTGGAGTAGTAATTTTATTATATAGTGAAATATTAAACCTGACATAACTGAACATTTTCTTTTAAAATGAACATGAGTAAACTCATTAAAAAGTATCTCTTGCTGTTTTCTGACTATGCAGATTACATATTTTGGGTTTTTGATATACTTATTTCCTGAATGAACTCTCTGTCTAGGTGCCTTCTAATTAACTTTTTAAAAGAGCCAAACACTACCACCTCCTTACTTCTTTTAAATATCTCTTTATGAGAACAAGTGGAATGATTAACTTTCTAATTGATGTGTGGTGGCATAGCTGTCTAAAATACTTTCATTAAAGCAACTTATTTTTTTTAAAAGATAGCCAAGTTAAATATGTAATCACTCTCGAGAGTGATTAAAATGAAAGAATGGATATAATTAGAAATTGTATCCGTCTTTTTATAGGGTGCCACATAACTGATGGTCCTGCTGTATAAACATGCAGTTGAAAATAAGTGGTTCTGATAGTTTCCTTGGAGAAAGGGCTAGAGGAAATTGGACTACTGTGTACTTCCACATTTACACAGTAGTCCAATCTGAGTTTGGTGTAACTTATATTTCTCTTGATATCTCATCTGCAATTGTGTACTAAGGTTAAAAAATATGCATATTGACTTCCAGAATATGTTTTCTCCCAGAATATAGCCAGAGATATGTGTTTTTAGAAATGGAATTATTTTCTCAATTCCTATAATTTTAAGGATTTTTTTTGAGAGAGAGAGAGAGAGAATTTTTTAATATTTATTTTTTAGTTTTTGGTGGACACAACATCTTTGTTTGTATGTAATGCTGAGGATCGAACCCGGGCCGCACGCATGCCAGGCAATCTCGCCACCGCTTGAGCCACATCCCCAGCCCCAAGGAATGTTTGTTTTTTAATCGCCTCTATTATTACAAAGTATAGAGGACTTTCTAAGTAAGGAGGAATTGAGTAAAAATAACATTTGCGATTGAACTGATTACCTAGAGTCAGCTTGAACAGATTATGGCAGAATTAGAGAGTAAATTTATGTAGCAGGTGTACATAAATTTGCCCCTTTTACAAAGAGGTCATACAAAAGATGGGCCCTTATTTGCATACCTGTTCATCCAATTTTGCTGAGTAGTATGTTTGGTCGATTTTTTTTATTGGGTTCGTTTATCCCAAAAGTTAGAGTTATAAATAAGCAAAAGATTAATTTGCACAAAGTGATTAGTATTGTTTGTTAAATTTGAAAATCTTTTTAATGTGTGTTTACAACTGTTTTTGTTTAGGGCAAACATCTCCTGATTGGATTCAGCCTATTCTTTGCATGTACTATTTTGCTTTTCTTCTACCTTGTGACTTTTCCTGTCCATCCGGTTACCTTCATTGTAGCTCAAAGGCAGTCTTTTCTGGGCATCCTTTTCTGACCTCTCTGTGTATACACCACCCCACTTCCTGTTGTTTCATGTCTGCTGCTTTCAGATGGGTTGCCAGCAGCCTAAATCCCAGGGGATATGTTTCAGTGCTATCTTATTCCATCTTGCTGTGGAATTTGTCAGTATTCTCTCTTTTTCTTATTTTCCTTTTACTTATAAGTTTGCTGCTTCTTATTTTTTCTGGGCAAGCACTCTCTTCTGCTCATTCCACTGATATTGATGATCCTCAGGTTATTTCCTAGGTTCTTTCTCTTAAGTGTCAAATACTCCTGGGAAATGTCACTTATTTCATAGCTTCAGCTATTCATCTAGTCTTGATGATTCCCACATAAAAAAATCCTAGCCTCTATATGTTTTCTGGATTCTAGACTCATGTTTAGCTGGCTCTGGGCAGTACATGTAAGTGAAAAGAGTTATTAGAATGTCCTATAGGCCTTTTTAAATCCATTGTCTGCAAACAGCACATTTGGAATTTTTTTCCCTATCTCCCTGGTAATGTTATTCTGTGCTCAAAAATGCTCAGTGTCTCTTCTTGTGCACCAAATCTTGGCCCTTAAATATATTTATAGCTGCACATTTCACTGTGCTACATAAAGTCTTTTCTCTAGTTAAACTGAAATACTTGACTTTCTATATGAGCCACCCATATCCCTGTTGTTTTCTTTTGCTTCATGTTTCTCCTTTAAAATGTTTCTTGGAGATGCTCATTCATTTCTGAGGCCAGCTTGATGCTAAAACTTTGTCTGATAAGTTAATCTATATAAATTTGGGAACTTATATGTTTTATCGATATATATATTTTTTAATGGCATCACCTCATTCTTCTAGTTGTGTTATGTTTAGCACTGTGCTTGTCTTACCTCCCCTACTAGCCAGTTAGATCCTTGAGGATTACAATCAAGACATTTTACTTTGTGGAGCCTAAACTCTGTGTTTGGCATGTGATGGGCAGTCCTCATCTGCAGTGGTGTTTGAGGGATGGAGTAGTAATGCTTCTTTTAAAAAAAAAAAAAGCACTTTTTTTTAAAGTTGTAGATGGACAGCATGCCTTTATTTTATTTGTTAATTTTTATGTGCTACTAAGAATGAAACCCAGTGCTTCACACATGCTAGGCAAGTGCTCTGCCAGTGAGCTACAGCCCAGCGCTGGAGTAATGCTTCTGACAACAATTTTTTTTAAAGAGAGAGAGAAAGAGAGAGAGAGAGAGAGAGAGAGAGAGAGAGAGAGAGAGAGAGAGAATTTTTAATATTTATTTTCTAGTTATCGGTAGATACAACATCTTTGTCTGTACATGGTGCTGAGGATCGAACCCGGGCCGCACGCATGCCAGGTGAGTGCACTACCGCTTGAGCCACATCCCCAGCCCCTGACAACACTTTTAATTGTCTTATAAGTTCTGGGAACACAGCAGAATGATTCCTATTTATTTCTTAGCCTACATATAGTGAGACTAGACTTATGCTGGAAGCACTTGTGGATATCTAGAACTCTTGATGGCACTGACTCATATTTTGATTCTAAGATGAACATTTTTCTTTATATTTTAATATTTCTGAGATTTGGATATATCTTACAGTTGATAGTTCTTACAATGAAACGGAAAATGCTATACAGTTAATTTTTTTTTTTTTTGTGCTGCGGATTGAACCCAGGGCTTATATGTTTTAACAGTGTCTTTAATAATGGCTTGTCATTCCCTCCAGAGCATCTTAGATTTGTTGAATTTTAGTAAATCATATTGTAAAGATATATAATGACTTCCATTCCTAGGGTCATGTCACCCAAGGCTATCATTAGTTGCAGTGGACTTCTTTCTTTCTTTGTGTGGCACTGGGGATTGAACCCAGGTTCTTTAACACTGAGTTGCATCCCCAGCCCTGTTGCAGTGGACTTTGTGGTTTCTACTCAATACTCCTTCCATCCCAACTTTGTTACACAGCAGTTTTGCAGCTTTAGTGGGGTGGACTCCCCTCATCCCATGCCTATGGTGAATTCTGGTTTGTGTAGGTGTGGTTAACCTTATCCTCTGTATACAGTGGTCGGCTCTGTGGTGGGAATAATAACTAGGTGTGTCCAATTGAAGTGAGATTGAAGGTTTTTGTCTAGTGGAAGATATGCTTGCTGGCTCTCCTTTCACATGAGAATAAGGTAGTACATAGTGTCAGGAGCTACCAGCAGTCATGGTATCAGTGAACCGAGCCAGCTCAAGCTTCAGGCTTTCTGTGGATGAGAGCAGAACCATGATAATTGTTGAGAAAGAAGGTACAGTGTGAGAAACCATAAAGAGGCAGTAGACCACTAGCAATTCAGAGTGCAGGCTCTGGTCCATCTTGCAGGGACCTGAATACCAGCTCTGGTGGGTACTGATTGTAGCCCTCTGAGCAAGTATGGCAACCCAACCTCTGTATCTCAATTTCTTCTTATCTGTGCAATGGGGAGTTGTATGAAGGTTTAAATAGGTTAAAAATAGAGAAAGCCAGTACCTGGGATATAGTATTTGCTGTTATAACTCTTGTTATTATTATTTACTCTAAAACATACCCTGCCTCTGTACTTTTTTTCATTTTTCATGTAAGTCTTTTGTCATTTGCAATCAAAACTATCCTAACTGGAAAGAATGGTTAGTTCGGAACTCTCAGACTAACTTGAATTTAGCCTAAGTGTAGATCTAAGTTGAAAGAACTATCAAGGCTTGCCGTAGGAGAAAATGCCCGTTTATTGAGGAACAGCTCTGCATATTTATAAAGCCGGGGGCAGTTTGACAGTTATGACACTTTAATGGTTGAACGGTTTTGACAGTTGACTGGGGTGCTTTCTGATTGGTGGGCAAGGATCATGTGAGCCAGCAGGGCTCACCATTGGACAGCAAGATCATGTGAGCCAGCAAGGCTCACCATTGGACTGCAGGATCATGTGAGCCAGCAGGGCTCATCATTGGACGGCTCTTCTTGGGGGATGGGGAAGTTAGTTTTTGGAGCCAGGGCGACTCCCAACATAAGTAGTTTGACTTCTTCCTACTCTATATTCTACACATTAGGGTAAAGGAACTCTAAAAATTAGAGGATCATTATTATTGTTGTTGTTATTTGTTGTGATGCTAGAGATTGTACCCAGTGCGTCTCACATGCTAGGCAAATGCTGTACCACTGGGCTGTAATTCTAGCTTGAGAATTAATAGTTTATAGATGAATTGCATAGGAATCAACAAGTCAGTCCTGTGGCTTTTAGGAAAGCCAGTTAAAGTGTTTCCCTTTCCCCTTACTTTAACAAATAAGGATTATTAATATTGGCTTTTGACACCTACATTGTAAAGAGCTTTTATAGCAGGACATGGAAGCATGTGCCTATAGTCCCAATGACTTAGGAGGTTAAGGCAGGAGGATCACAAGTTCAAGGGCAACTTAATGAGGCTGTAAGCAACTTTGCAAGACCCTCTCTCAAAATTAAAAATAAAAATGGCTGGGGATGTAGCTCAGTGGTAAAGTACCCCTGGGTTTAATCCCCCAGAGTGGGGGGCGGGCAGAATTTAAACATTTTTTATATTGGAATGTTTCATTGACAGGAAGCAACAATTTTCATTGACTTGCTGTGTCATGCTGATATACCCATTTTCATGTCTGTATTTAGAATCCCTCCATAAGTTAAATATTTAATAATCTTTTAACCTTTAGATACACCTCCAAATTTTAACTTCTTGAAAATGGAAATTCCTTTTTTATTCTTTATTTTTTTGTGTGTGTATGTGTGTGTTACCTATAGCCTTGTAGGCAATCATTCCAACAGTGGTACCCTGCCCTGCTCTGCCCTGTCCCACCCGTGCCCCCAGCTGAATTTTTTTTTTTTCATTTCAAACTTCATTTTGTTATAATGATGTTACAACAGTTAACCCCTGGTGAACATACAATCACTAATGAAAATACTCTTTTAGAAAATTTCTTCTAACCAGGTGACTCAGAAGGCTGAATCAGGAGGATCACAGTTCAAGGCCAAGCAGTTTAGTGAGACAGACCCTCTGGAACTTTTCAAGACCCTGTCTCACAAACTAAAAAGGACTGAGAATGTAGTTCAGAGGTAAAGTGCCCCTGGGTTCACTCTCCAGTACCAAAAATAAACACAAACAACAACATAAAATCTAGAAAGTGAAAGATAAAACCTTCCATGTAGACTATTATATATACAAATAAAATATATATAAAAATTATATATATGTGTATAATTTTTGTCAATTTAGGAAAACAAACAAAAACCTTGGGAAAGAAAAACTCTTCCTTATTGCATTTACTTTTTTTTCCCCATTTTGTTTTTTTTAATTTTTAATTTTAATTTTATTTTTTGATTTGTTTATATATATATATATATATATATATATATATATATATATATATATATCTAAAAATTTTGATCCCATTCTTGTGGTTGTACATGATGTGGAGTTACACTGGTTGTATATTTATATAAGAACAAAGGAAAATTATGTTCAGTTCTGTCTAAGCTTTGCTATTTCCATCCCCATCCCTTCCCTTCCCTTCATTCTCCTTTGTTTAATCCAATGACTTTTCTTCCCTTCCCACCCCCTATTGTGTATTAGCATCTGCATATCAGAGAGAATATTTGGACTTTGGTTTTGGGGATTGGCTTATTTCACTTGGAATGCTCCAGTTCCATCCATTTCCCCACAGATGCCAAAAATTTCATTCTTTATGACTGAGTAATAGTCCATTGTGTAATAGTCCTTTTTTAATCCATTCATCTGTTGAAGGGCACTTGGGTTGGTTCCATAGCTTAGCTATTGTAAATTGAGTTGCTATAAACACTGATGTAGCTGCCTCACTATAGTATGCTGGTTTTAAGTCCTTTGGGTATATGCCAAAGACGAGATAACTGGGTTAAATGGTTATTTAATTCCAGGTTTTCTGAAGAATCTCCATACTGCTTTCCAGAGTGGTTTGTACCAATTTGAAGTCCCCACAGCAATGCATGAGTCCACCTTTTTCTCCATATGCTCGCCAACATTCTTGATAATTCTTGATAATTGCCATTCTGACTGAAGTGAAGTCAGTGTAGTTTTAATTTGCATTTCTCTAAGTGCTAGATATGTTGAACATTTTTTCATATATTAGTTAACTGTTCGTATTTTTATTTCTTCTTCTGTCAAGTGCCTGTTTGATTCATTTATTGATTGGGTTATTTGTTTGTTTGTTTGAGTTTCTTATATATCCTGGAGATTAATGCTCTCTCTGAGGTGCAGATGGCAAATATTTTCTCCCATTTTGTAGACTTTCTCTTCATATTGTTAATTGCTTCTTTTGCTGTGAAGAGACTTTTTAATTTGATACCATTATATTTATTTATTTTTTTTGTACTGGGGATTGAAATCAGGGGCAATCGACCACTGAGCCACATCCCCAGCCCTATTTTGTATTTTATTTGGAGACAGAGTCTCACTGAGTTGTTTAGCTCCTCAGTTGTTTAGCTGAGTTGTTTAGCTCCTCCTCAGCTGAGACTGGCTTTGAACTTGCGATCCTCCCGCCTCAGCCTCTGGAGCCCCTTGGATTAACAGGCATGTGCCACCATGCTCGGCTCATTTATTCTTTTTTTAAAATTATTATTATTAGTTGTTCAAAACATTACATAGTTCTTGACATATCATATTTCATACACTTGATTCAAGTGGGTTATGAACTCCCATTTTTACCCTGTATACAGATTGCAGAATCACATTGGTTACACAGTGTGTTTTGGGAGATTGCCTGTTAGGATTGTATGTTCCCAATTCTTTTGTGCTCTTTTTTGCTGAAAGCTTGGTCCTTGTCCCTGATGTTAATCCAAAAAACGAAGACATGGTTTTGAAAAAAGAAGACTCCTGTCCCAAAGGCTGTGATTCTACCCACAAGCAGGCACAGGGGCTTTTAAAGAGATGACTCAAGGCTATGTTCCACTATTCTCTGTCTGAAGTGGTAATTCATTTGTTAATTTTGGAGATAGTAATTTCTGAGATATTCTGGTACCGTCCCCTAAGTCTGGATGACTTAGTCCTTATGGTGAGTGTGTACTACCTTGGGGAAGAAAGGTAATCCTATTTCCCCTGCAATTAGGGAAGGGGAGAGATTAGGGAGGAGCAGGGAGAGAGGAAGAGTAAGAAACATCCATTTGTTGCAGTGGCAGAGCAGCAAGGATTACATTCAAAGCATAAAGCAGACCACTGTTACACTTGGACTTACCTAAGAATGTGAGAAAAAGGAACTGTACCATTTTGAAAAAGGCTTAGAAAAATCAATGTGTTCTAGTATGACATTTGCTTTCCATAGCTAGCTTCCTTCCTTCTTTGTACAGCTTAAAAGATCTAATTGCCTTGTTTATAGTGTATTAACCTTTGTTTTTCCTTGGTAGGATGTTAAAAACAGATACTTTCAAGGGTGTTCAATAGTTCTCAAAAAAAAAATTAATGGTATTGTAATACAGGTATATAGGTGTGTAGAGAATTTTAATGTTTACAAATAATTTTGTCTTCTTTGTAGGATCTCTAAGAAGTAGGTAGGGCAGATGTTATTTTACCCTGTTGTAGATGAAATAATAGAGGCATTTAATTAGCACAAATTTGGATGGTGACATACATAGAAATTGATATTTCTCTTGAAGTTTAACTATCAAATAATCATCATCTTATTGAGTAGACAAACATTAGTGGTATTTCCACAAAGGTCAGAAACATTGTACTAGAGATATAACAAATGCAGTTGACAAGAGAAATCAGAGGTATTGTAATTGTAAAAATATTTCTATTTGCAGTTGGTACGGCATTTTATTTGGAAAACCATAGTAAATCAATGTGAAATATTAGTGAACCTCAAAAATATTATGCTAAGTGAAAGAAGTCAGACACAAAATATGTAATATTGTATGATTCCATTCATGTGAAACCTTTACAATAGGCTATAGAGACAGGAACTTGTAGGTAAGTGGCTGCCTGGAGCTGGGAGGCAGGGATGGGACAGGGAAAGAGAGTGAATGGGCATTAAGATTTATTTTGGAGGTGATGAAACTTATAAAGTGAAATTTTGGTGATGCTGTACAACTTTATACTGAAACCTGGTGAATTGTACACTTAAGGGGGTGAATTTCATTATATGTAAATGATTTAAATAAAGCTGTTTAAAAATACACAGCCATATAATTATTCAGTAAGGTAGTAGGAATGATAAAATGAACATCCAAAAGCTAAAGGCTTTTGTGCATACAATAATAGAAGATGTAATGGAAAAGAAAACCCTATGAACAATAGCAATAAAAATTAAAATACTCAAGAATTAAACTTTAAAAATATACAGAATTTATTTGAAGAAAAGTTTGAAGTCCTTTTGAAAGGCCTCTAAGTAGAACTGAATAAACTAAAGGCATCCCTTGCTTTCAGACAGAATGACATTATGAAGGAAGTCATGGAAGCAATTCATTAGGGAGATGATCCCAGGAAACACCTGTAAGGAAGCAGGGACACAAGTTAGGACTGGACAAAGCCAATACAGGATGTATTAATGAGCAGGCTACCAATGTTGGCAAGTGGAGCTGTGTAGAATCCATCTTAGAGTTCTCTTACCAGAGGGTAAAGAAGCTAGGGTATTTATTCTTCATTTCCTGTGTAGCTTTTGTGCCTGTTTTTGCCTAAAGTTCTCACCTGCCTTAGGCAGGCTCCCAGCCAGCCAGTTCTCTCAGGCAGAGGGTAGCTGTGGCCTGCAGTAAAAAGCCACAGGCTTGTGAGAGAATAATGAGGTGCTGAACTTAATGCTGTGAAGGCATTGAGAGATCTGTGCTTTTAAGATGTAGAAGATATTCTAATTTCACACCACACTGGGAGGTGGACAGCTTTGTGATCTTTCTTTGGTGATGGTGTCATCTCTAGTACCAGAAAGTCTATGGTCTTCTCTGAATGGGACCCTGAGTGGGGAGAGGGTACAATTTTGTATTTTTTTGTGTGTGTTGAAGAGTTAGCGGGGACTACTACATCACTTGGGCCTCACCAAAGATGCTCTGCCCATTTTCATTCAGAAGCCTAGACTGGTTCTTGGAAAGAGAGCTGAGCTGTTCTTGCTATGACCAGTTTTACATTGAGCCTGAGATTTATGTTGATTAAATAAATGATCCATAGGATACATTGAAAAATCGACAAGATAGTTGTTTATTTTTTAAATTAGTATGTTTTGAGCCAGGATCTCACTGTGTTGCCTAGGCTGGTCATGAACTCCAGGACTCAAGTGATCTTTATGCCTCATCCTCCTGAGCAGCTGGGAATAGAGGCATGGGCCACTGCACCCAGCTGTTGTTTAAGTTTAAAATGTTATATATATATATAAAAAATGTAAAAATATATATTTATATATATATAACTTCTTTAGCTCTGCCAATACAAATTCTAATATATTTGATACTTTACTACTATTACCACTGTGAAATAAAGTATAATTGCATGTTTTGCAAACAGGTTTATGTGATAACTTCTGATCAAGAAGCTATAGTATATAAGATACATAGTGGTGCTGTGTTAGTCATCTTTCTGTGTAGTATTTATAATGTTAGGGTCTTAAAATAGTATATTTTCACCTCCCAGTTTTGGTTCTATTTTTATTATACATTTTACTTGTACATGTTATACACCTCATTTTATACTGTCATTATTTTTACTTTAAATAGTAAACTATCTTTGCAATAAAATTTTAAAATGTATAAAATTTTAATTTTTGCCCACATATTATATTTATAGCACTATTTTGTGTGTGTGTGTGTGTGTTTATTTGAGTTTCCCACTGGTTTCCTTCAACTTGAAGAATTTCCTTGAAAATTTTTAGTTTCAGTTCTGCTGCTAGTATATTATCTTTGTATTTGCCCCAAATATTTATTTTTCCTTCACTTTTCTCCCCCCATCCCTCTCTCTTTTAGCTGAGGATAGAACCCAAGGCCTTTCATATTGCCAGGCCCTTGCATTACCATTAAACTACAACCCCAGCCCTACCTTCATTTGTTAAAGATATTTCTACCAAGTATAGAATGTTGGCTCGACTACTACTTCTTTTTTTTCTATTCAGCACTGAAAATGTATTATATTCTCTTCTGGTTTGCAATGTTTTTCAGGTAGTTTCATTGGCAAAGTTTTTATAGAAGTCTATAAAATCATATGTCCTGAAACTTTTGGACTGACATCATTTTCTCCTCCCTCTTTTCTCCCTCATTCACATCTGCTTGATATTTTTGAATTTATTGTGCCATTTTGGGGGTCCATCTTTGGAGATTACTCTTCTCTCAGTTATAGCTTAGTCTCTGATTTCAAGCATGAAAGAAAAGCAAGGAACCAGGAGCCAGGAGAACAAGAAATGAAAGATGGAGACCAGGCATAGATACACATGAGAGTTTATTTGTCAGAGCTGACAAATGAAGGCCGTCTCTCCATAGATGGAGAGAGGCAATACGGGCTTGGTTTTCTTGATTTTTATTTGGCACGCTCAGGGATTACAGCTGAGCAGGTCCTAATGGTGGCGATTAAGGGTAGGGTTGGTATGAGGGAGTGGTGAGCCTTCCTCAGAAACTCCCTTGGGCAGGAATGCAAAACTTTTTCTTAAGATGGCGGCCGTCATTTAAGATGGCCATCCAGATGCTAGGCAAGACCTTACAATGCAGGCCATCTTAAGAAAAAGGCATTCTATGAGTTATTTTGTGTAAAATTGAAATACATTATATTTTTCTTTTTGATCCTACTTTCCAAAACACTTATCACTTTGTGATATACTGTTTGTTTAAATAATAATAATAATTATTATTATTATTTTACCAAATGTTAGATCAAACTAGGAAGAGAATTAATTCAGTTATGTTCTGGAGCTGTGCCTGACACATAGTAGGGCTCAATAAACATTTCTGGAAAGAAAGGAAGAAAGATAGTCTTCAGATCATAAAGGAGATAGTTGTAGAAGTTTTGGGGACTAAAAAGAGCTATTTTATTCTGTCAAAGGAGAAAATTACAACAATGTAGTTTAAAGTTCCTAATTGACTTTATTTTCCAGTTTAGAATTGGTGAACACTTCATTCCATAAAATAGTGTTCCTTATGAACTGAATAGAAGATGTTGATTTTCTAGACAAAGAAAGACTGAAGAAAGTAGAGCCAAAAGAATAAAAAGCACATTGGTCACTATATTAATCAGTTTTCCATCACCGTAACAAATACCTGAGATAATCAACTTATAAAGAAATACCTAAAGTTTACTTTGGCTCTCAGTTTTAGAGGTTTCAGTTCATGATCAATTTGACCCCTGGCTTTGGGCTTGTGGCAAGGCAGTACATTGTGTAGAAAACATGGTTTAGAGCAAAAACTATAGAAAAATAATTGTTTAATATTAGGTTACTTCAGATTATCTTGTTTGAGTAAGGATTAAGGAAGAGAGGAGCTTCATTATCATGCCAGTAGAAACTAGCCTACTTAGGAAATTCAGCTCTTACCTCTCTAATCCTGATTCTGGGAAGATCAGATAAACAGTTTAGTTTCACCTTTCTGCCATGGAACTTTAGAATGAGTGATTCCATTTTGACTTTTAGTGTTGGTCTAATATTTGAGTTTAGTGCAAAATAATGACCTACAATTTTCATTTGGTAGTCCTTAAAATCTTACTAACTATAAAGGTACTTATGGGTTCACTGTATGGAACCTGGTGTTTTTTTTTTTTTTTTTTTTTTAACTAATTCTCCAGTAAACCATGAGCAGACAGTCTGGTAATTGATTGAAATGGGGTCAGGCAATGTTTAAAGTTCCTCTCAACTATAATATATATATTTATTTAATTATTCTAAATAAGTTCCTAACAGGGTCTCCTTCTTAGTCTTCCCTGCCAAAGTCCATTTTAATCAGGTTAAGTGCAAAGAGATTAATTATGTCACTTTGCTATGCAAAAACTTTTGTTGGTTTTCCATTTTTCTATAATCTTTGATCCTCAGCTTATCATCAGAGGACTTCACAGTGTCACACTGTCTCCAATGTTCCGTATCACAGTTCCTTTGTTATAATGCCTAATTTCACGTGTGGATTCCTCTGGGCTGAGGGACATCCAGATTACTGGTAAAACTTTATTTCTGGGTGTGTTAGAAAGTATTTTAGAAAGAGATTAGCATTTAACAACTTTAAAAAAAATAAATAGAAATATACTCTAATATAGTGAATATATAAACCAGTAAGAGTTTGTTGTTATCATATACTGTACATAATTGTATTGCTATACTTTTATGTGACTGTCAGCCCAGTAAATCTACAAACATGAAATGGGTTGTGCTATATGAGACTTTATGTAGACTATGACATTACTAGGTGTCAAGAATTTTGCAGTTCCATTATTATCTTGTGGGACCACCAATGTACGTGCAGTCTGTTGAGACTGAAAGCTATGTGTTGTATGATTGTATATGCTATTGATTCTATTTCCCTAATGTACTTACTTAGCATATTCCCTACAGTATGTCCCATATATATTTCACATTTTCTTTTCTCTTTAGTTGTTAGTTTTGTTCCTTTTATTAGAAAATCCTTCCTCCTATTCCTGTTTGTCAGAATTCTACCTGTCCTGCGTGCCTAATGACAGATGTTATGTCTCTATGACATATTCTCCAATGTTCAGAATTAAATGTTATTGTTTCTTAATTTGAACTTCTTTAACACTTTTTTGAAATGAAATATTTAAATGTGTCTAAAATGTAAGAGAGCCTCAAAACCCTTGTCAGGAATTAAAAGTTAATTTCACTCTTTTTTTTTTTTTTAATAATTTTAGGTGTAGATGGACACAACATAATGCCTTCATTTTTATGTGGTGCTGAGGATTGAACCCGGGTCCCGCCCATGCTAGGCGAGTGTTCTACCACTGAGCCACAATCCCAGTCCCACTCTTTTTTTTTTTTTTAAGTATTTTTTTAGTTATAGATGGACAAAATATGGTTATTTTATTTATTTATTTTATGTGGTGTTGAGGATCAAACACAGTGCCTTACACGTGCTAGGCAAGCACTCTATCACTGAGCTACAACCCCAGCCCTCTCACTGTTTCTTGACATAAGAAATTACATTGATGTAGTGTAATAACATTGACTCAAGGGAATATTATTATGCCAACAAAGTTTAAATTTTTTATCCTCCCCCTATCTGTTTGTTTATTTATTTTTTTGGTACCGGGATTTGAACCCAGAGGCACTTAACCACTGAGCCACATCCCCAGCCTTTTCTTTGTATTTTTAAATTTAGAGACAGGGTCTTGCTGAGTTGCTTAGGGCCTCACTAAGTTGCCAAGGCTGGCTTTGAACTCACAATCCTCCTGTTTCAGCCTCGTAAGCCACTAGCCTCCCAAACCACCGGGATTAGAGGTGTGTGCTTCCTCCACCAACATATGTTTTCTCTTTTAACAAGCATTGCCTGCTTCCAGTGTGGTGCTCTGTTCCTCATGTTGTACTTGAGGGTCTTCCCTCCCATGAACAGTAGCCTGGGGTGTAGGCCTTCCCAAGTTCTCCTAGACTAAACTCTGGTTTTATTTTATTTTATTTTTTTGGTGGTACTGGGGATTGAAGCCAAGGGTGGATCTACCCCTGAGCCACAACCCAGTACCTATTTAAATTTTTTGAGACAGAATCTCCCTAAGATCATCTCCCCAGATGATCCTCCTGCCTTAGCCTCCTGAGTAACTGGAATTATAGGCATGTACCACTGCACATGTATTATTTTCAGGTACTTCTAAATTATTTAAGCTTGTTTTTAGTATTTTAACATTTATTTATCCTATAAGATTGCCTTTATATAGACCATGGGATTCTCTTTCAATAAATTAATATTATATTATAACTTTAGTTTTTAAGTTATCTGCCTTCTATTTCTCTCATGAATTTGAAGGTCACCTTTTTGATGTTATCATTTTATTGCCTTAGCTTTATGTATGTATTTATTTATTTTTACAAAGGGCCTCTCTTGATCTTTTTTTTAAAATTCTTTTGATAACTTTTACTGGCTTTCAGAATCAGTAAGTATCTCTTTTCAAAGAAGAATTTATCAGGCTAATTTCTGTTCTTTACTATAAGTAAAAATGGTGTATCTACTTTAATCTACTTTAGTGTTATTGGTAATTTTGTTTGTTTAATATAGTAAAATATTGAATACAATGTTGATAGAGATTAAAGAGTCTTCTTTCTAAAAATTTGTTGTTTCATTAACATGATGTGCTAAATGCAATTAGTAATTTTGATTATTCCTTGTTATATAGTGCCCAATACAACAGTATAAACATTGGAGAAGAATGGTTTATTTGTGTGTATATTATTATTGGACAAGACTGTGTCTGGACTGCCAGAAAGATCTATCTTATAAAAAATAGGCTTACTTCAGAACTTGGACAAAGAAAATAATGAAGTTCATTGAATAACTGTATTTGTCCCTGTAATGCCAGATTCGTGGGACCCAATAGACCTCTAGGAGCATAATCTGATGCAATCACACAAGAGTCTTTATTGCAAGCTGGAGCCTGGACTCATGAGCCTGGACTCACAACCATTCCCTACACAGCAGTCCCGAGGAGTGAGTCCTGGTCCTTTGTTCAGTGAGATTTTATAGGTTTTTGGGTATACTCTATGCGTCACAACATCACACAGCAAATCATTCCATACCGCGGGAAAATCAAACAACAGTTCTTAACATTGATTAGCACATTCACTGGTGGGAACAAGCTGGGTAGGGGTGATAGGCTAGTACAAGAGGGGGTTTCCTTTGAACTGATTGGTTTAGGCCACGAGGGGTGTACATGCTAAACTACATGGTTTCCCAACCACTATAAACTACTGGGGGGTCATCTGGCATCCCAGGTATTTTTCCTGTCTCATGCTGATTGCTAGGGGGTTGCTATGGGTCCTCACCTAGCCTAACTGAGTCAGGGACACCAGGTGCTGCAGATCTCTTCTGTTATTTGCAGACAAACAACTCAGCAGGGTGGGTATGTGCCTAGGAAGGCTCTGTGGGTTTTTCCAAGGACAAGGGTCACGCCCCCTTCTTTGGACAGGCTTTGTCTGAGGTAGAGGCTGGTTTCTCAAAAATGGAGTCACATCAGTTTCTCATCCCCTTAATTTAAGCTGGTCGTCTTTCCTGTTAATGATTTTTGCCCTTTTCCATGACAACTTCTCGTCCCTAACTCCTGCTAAACTTTTAATGGGCACTACACTTCTTGTTAATATTTTTATTTAAATTCTCCTTCTGAAGATTTGTTACTTTGAAAGCTTTCACTTGGTGGGAATCTGATATAAGAACAAGTCTAGGATCAGATGCTTTTGGGCAGCTGAATTGTTCAGCCTTCTAGGAAATCATGCAAAACACGAGACTGTCTTCTCTGCTCCCTGAGACTGACTCTGGATAGGGTCATGGATTGTTGGAAATAAAACTGTGCTTCTTCACACATGCTTTCTATCCTGTTAAATTATTTACAAGTGAACTTTGGATGATGGTGATTTCAGATCAACCTTAGTCTGAATCATCACTGACCACAGGAAGTAGGTGCTTAAATACACATTAGTTGCATGGCTTTGAGGTTACTGTGCCTTTAATGGTTCCATTTACTTTCAGCCTCATGCTGCAGGAGCAGTCTGTGGCATTCTGGAGTCATTTTCTTTTTGTTGTACTTTCTGAGAAACTTCAATGGTGTCTTCTTAACTTTATTAAGTTCTTCAATATTTTTTATTGATGCTATAACAAATAACGACAAGTTTATTAGCTTAAAACATCACTAGTGTATCAACTTATGGAAGTCAGAAGTCTGAACTGTGTCTTGTTGAACTGAAATTATGCTGTCATGAGGCTGCAATCCTTTTGGGGGATCTAGGGTAGCGTCTGCTTCCTTGCCCTTTTCAGTTTATAAAAGCCACTTGTATGCATTTTTTGGGGCTCCTGGTACTTTCCTCCTGTCTTCTATAGGAGTAGTGTACATCATCTTTAAATTTCTCATTCTGACTTCTGTCTACCCTCTTCCATCTTTAAAGGCCCCTTGTGATGACATTTGACCTACATGGATAATACAGGATAATATCTTTATTTTAAAATTAGATGATTAGCAACTTTATTTCCATCGCATCCTTCATTACCTTTTGTAATGTGGCAGCATGTCAGTAGGTTCTGGGATCAGGGCATGGTCTCTTTGCTGGGGCATTATTCTGCCTATTACAGTTCATATCTGCCAGGTTGCTTTTAATTTCCAGGAATATTTATTTTCTCAATTTTTAAAAACAAAATTGCACTAACACCTCCCTAAGGATAACAAGATAGAATTTTTTTTTTCAAATTTCTTCCTCTTATGTTGTTATTTTCCTTTTTTCTTTTAGTTTGTGTTGGTCTGTCTTCATATTAGAGGGGTTTCCTCATGTCTGAGGATCTTTGATTATCTTCTTTAAGGATGATGTGCTCTGGAAGCCTGGTGAGCATGAGCATAGACTGTTGATAAAAGGAGCTCTAGAGAGCTCTTTCTGTAGAAATGGGTAATTTTAAATTTTCTGATAGCAACATTGAAAGTAAATGTTGGATTAATTTAAAAAATTTTTTAAATTTAACTCAGAATTTAAAATTATTATTTCAACATGTAATATAACACTTTTGCAGATAGTTTACATTCTTTTTTACTAAGTTTTAATTAACTGATTAATTTTTGTGATGCTGGGGATGGAATCCAGGGCCTCACATTTACTAGGTAAACACTCTACCCCTGCGCTATATCTCCAGCCTTTACTATGTTTTCAAAATCCAGAGTGAATTTTATACATACATCCTACCTCAATTTGGACTATTTACATTTCTATACTCAGTAGCCATGTTGTGAGTGGCGGCCATGTTGTACAGTGCAGGCCTAGAGCAATTAAAAATTTGGACAAGGGTTGCTGGATTTGGGCTGATCAACTTCCCCAGACAGTCTTCTGTCTGCCTTGAGTTTATAAACCTGGCCACCATTGTTCTGGGATTCAGGTGCTAAAAGGGGTAGGTGCCCAGTATGGATTTTTACTCACCTGGGTTTCCAGCCCAACACCCTTATCCTTGGCTGTGCCTCTGCCTTCCAGTTACAGTTCTTGTTGTTCATCCTCCTCTGTCTTCCGCAGTTCAGCTATGGGGAGTCAGGGAGGGCTCTTGGCTTTACTGACTTGTTTGCTGTTCTTTCAACAGATTCAGTTTGCAGCATTTATTTAAGTTTTTTTTTTTAATATTTCTTTATTCTCATAGTTTTAGAATGCTACTAATCCTTTACAATTTGGAATCTCAGGTTAAATCTTACCTTTTTTGTGGTGGGAGGGTGTCCTTCTAAGTGACTTTCCAGGCTACATAAGCCAGGTTCTACAGTTATATTGTTATAGTCTTTCCCAGATTTTTTTAGTTATTGTCTGTTTATGACCATTTTCACACTGCCTCCTTTTAAAAAATCTTATTTTGGGGCTGGGGCTATAGCTCAGTGGCAGAGTACTTGCCTTGTACATGTGAAGTGCTAGGTTCGATCCTTAGCACCACATAAAGATAAAAAAACAAAATAAAGATATTGTGTCCATGTATAACTAAAAAAGTATTTTAAAAAATCTTATTTTGGTGGAATTTTGAGAAAATGCACTGAACTAGATGTAGTTATTTGTCTATTTCCTACTATCAACTCCTTTACATTCTTTTTACTGCATTTCAGTTGGTTCTCCAGGGAAACATTTTGCCTGCTCATCTGTCTGTGCTAACTAGAAATCTTTGATAAACCTTTGTTAGCATGGGCATTAGCTCTTATTTACTCATTTACTGAGTCCCCTTTATGTTTCAAACTCTGGGATTATAGAGATGGATACAGTCCAGTGTTTGCCTTTGAAGGGTCTCTCATTCTAGTGAGGAAGATGTACAAAGGACAGAGAGGAATAAACAGCTATTGATGTTTTAGAAGCATACAGAGGAAGCAGTCTAGCTTCCCAAGGCAAGCTGCTATTTTCTCACTGCTCATCTAGTCTTTGTTTTCTCAGCATTGCTTGCCCACCCTGCTTCATTATTTTAAGATTTTAAATTGGCTAATGTTCATCTCAGTCTCCTACTTCAGCGTAGCCAGTCCCTCTCCTAGTACAGAGTTTCCCTGGAGCTGTTCACTTTTTGATCATTCTGTTTCTTTGACATACCTCACAAGTCTCCATAATCAGGCACAACTCTTAAGAAATGTCAGGCAGGCTGATTCATGGGCCCTGGACTAATGGTATGCCTTGATAGTCCATCTGAGAAATCATAGTTACTTTCTTAGTTCACATATTGAAGGAACAGTTTAAATTTCTTATCCTAGTAATTTGTGTGCGTGCGTGTGTGTGTGTGTGTGTGTGTGTATGTGTGTGTATTAATTTATTTATGATTATTGTGGTGGTAGTGGTAAAATTTACAATATAAAATTAGCCATTTTAACCAATTTAAATTGTACAATTCAGGAGCATTAATTGCATTCACAGTGTACATCAACCATTACCACTATTTCCAAAACTTTTCAGTATTGTGAACAAAAATTCTGTCACCATTAAAGCATAGCTCAGATTTTTCCTCCTTTCTTGGTCCCTTGTAACCTGTAACCTAGTTTTTGTCTTTAGAGAATTTGCCGCTTCTCAATATTTCATATAAGTGGAATCATACAGTATTTGCCCTTTTGTGTCTGGCTTAGTTTACTTCACATAATGTCTTCAAGGTTCATCCATGCTATAGCGTGTATTAGCAATTCATCTATTGGTTTTTGATCTTGGATAGCCATACTCATTTTCTCTCAAAACATTTGTGTGATTTTCAATGCAAAAATAAATTTTTTATTTCTCCTTTTAAATTTTATATGACCTTAGCTTTTTAAGCTCTCCCCCTTTTCACTTTCCCCTGTGGATACTGTGATAATTGTGGGTTTGTTGATTCATGGTGATGAATAGTAATTTCTTACAAGTTATCCTGGCATGTGGGGTTCATTTTTCATGTGATTTGCATAAAAATAATGGTGGTGAATATTAATCAACTAAGAATGTAGACCTGAATGCTAAACTTAAAAAAAAAAAGGTTTAATTAGAACACACGTTGGATTAGTAGTCCCTCTACAGAAAAAGTACAGTACGTTTTGCAGCTTAAAAATTTTTTTTTTGTTCTGATGTATACATTGGTTGGTGACACTCCATGGATGAGAAATTGGGGGTGAGATGAGGCAGAATCACAGATACTGTGATCAAATGAAGTTCTCAAGATTGTTCATTGTTATCAACAGCTTGTTTTATATTGAATTAAAATTGTTTTTCCCATGACAAAATGTGTTTATTCAACTAGTTAAAATAAGCTTATTTCTTTAAAAATTTATATGTGAAGCTTTACATTGAATAGGACATAGGAGATACAAAGAATTATTAGTTTTCTAGGAACTTCCTATCTCCTGTACTTACCTATGGGGAGTTTATACCCAAATGAATGCAGTTCAAGACATAAATATGTTTATCACAAATATGAAGAACATTAAAGAATACAGAATTAAGCAATGCATCCAGATCATTGCAAAATTGATATTGAAGTTTGAATAATAATAGCTAAGTGAACTACATAGTCTAGTGGTGTTCAATATTTTTATTTTAAATAGAGGAACTCTTTTTTTGAAAAACAAAACAAACGAATCTTAAATTGAACTGAAATGTGTGAAAACAGAAACAAAGTTTTTATTTATTTTTATTTTTTAGTTCAAGAGTAGGTTTTAGACCCTACTGTTTTAGGTAACTGTTTTATGACTGTTTTATGGGACTATTTACCAAGATCAATTCTAGGTCAATTTCCTTATTAACAAATAGGACTAATAATGGAATTTTTGTGAGGATTAAAATTAATGGATGAAAACAGTATGAAATATTCTAAGTACTAAACACTTCTACTAATACTGCTCTTGTATTAGAAGAGGACAGGTAGGCACACAGCAGTTTCATCTCCCTTCCCACATATGGATCCTGATCTTAGAGAAGATAGATGCTATTTTAGTTGAGAGAAGAAAAAAAAATCATGGTGCACAGGAGTTTTTGACCCAAAATTACTGACACAACACCTGTGTTACCAGTTGTAAGGATTATTAGTTTAATTATCATTTTATCTGTTTAAAAATAGTAGGAAACATACCCTACCTTCAACTAAGGCAGTATTTGTAATAGCTTCTTTGCTCCTCAGTATCTGCTCTATGTGGATGTAACAAACCTGATTCCAGTTTTCAGAATGATTTACCTGATCTAGATGTATATTTATTTTCACATAAATATTCATATGTAGGTATCATATGTGGTTAAAATAGCTACATAAAAACTTTTAAATGATGGAAACAAGAGTTATTGACTTAACATCACACATTAAAAATCACAGGGTTCTCAACCTAGGAAACTCATGCTAAATCTTAACTATCGTGGAAAAGAGAATAGTTTTGGTTCTATCTGGATCCTGATTTGTGTACAATATGGATGAGTTGAGATATCTAATTCTTGCTTTAGAGCACTACTAACTTATCAGATAACATTGTTTTTCCTTATATATTTTGCAAGAATAAACTTCAAATGCCACTCTTGAAAATAGATTATCAGATGTTTCTTGATTTATGTGGGGTAACATCTATATAAACCCTTTGCAAGTTGAAATATTTTAAGTCTAAAGTCCATTTATAAAGTACATCTAACCTACTATACATCCTAACTTACTTAGCCCATTCTACATTAAATGTGCTCAGAATACTTGTATTAGCCTAATATCAAAATCATCTAACACAAAGCTTGTTTTATAATAAAGTGTTGGGCATCTCATGTAATTTATTAGATACTGTACTGAAAGTGAAAAATAAAAAATGGATGTGTGGTTTTGTTTTTTGTACCATAATAACATCAAAAGATTCTAACTTGAGCCATTGTAAATTGGGGGTTGTCACTTTTAAGAATCTTTTGCTTTCCTCTGTCACATTTCTCACTGTTGGCTTTATTTGTAAGTAATGGTATATGGTATCTCAGCCCTGGTGGTCTCAAATGACTGCATTTGGGTGGGAGGGGCTTGGAGTTAAAGGAGAAAATGGACTTGCAGAAATCAGATACAGGGATACGTTTCTGTGTTGCACCACCCCCTCTCCACCCACAAATAGCTATGATAGGGAATCACTCTTTAAAAGAGGATATTTAATTCTTAGGGTTTATGGTTATATTTTTAAAAGTGTTAATAATTTTCAGACTAAAATAAAAATTTGCTACTTTAATTTGCTAATGTATCCCTATGAAGATCCTCATCCTTGTCCTACTGTTAAATAAGAAAATCATTCTGTTGGGAATAGAATTGTAATCACATCAGAAATCTTTACTAATGATAATTAGCAATTTACCCAATTTTTGCCTAGTGAGATTTTTAGTCTCAAAAGAGAGTTTAGAGAATAGGTTCTGGAGTCAGATTATACAAGTGTGAATTATAAGCAGCACCATTTGCTATGTGATTTGGGGCAGTCTAATCTACTTTTCTGGGGCTATATTTGGCATCTACCTCATATGGTTATTATGAAGATTAAATGAGATACTTAGCACAGTTTTTGGTATGGAGTTAGCAATAGTTATGATAATTATTGTCAAGAGGCAGCAGAGTGTAATTAATTAGACAAACATGGGTTGTAATCTTACTACTGGGATGGGACTGGGGTTGAGGGTGTCTCTCAACATGACTTTGAGCAGGCTAAATCCTCTAGTGATTTTATCTACCTATAAATTGTGATTAACCTTCTTTATTAGGTAATTAAGAAAATCTGGTATACAGCAAAGTTTATAAACCGAGATACTATATTATTTTCTTCTCCCTTTCTTTCCAATTCTCCCTGGAATGAAAACACAAGGAATATTCTTTTTAATACATATTAAGTAGTGGTAACTCCATATGGTTTGTTTAGTTTTATTGAAATCTGATTTTTCAAAATCTGCCCAATTTTTTTTTGGGGGGGGCTCAATTTCAAGAAACAAAGACACTGAAAAGAGATCAAGTATTAAAGGGCTTTTGAAGTTTTATTTCCAAATAATAATTAGACAATGTAGTTTTGTTTTATTAGAAGCTATGAGGTAAGAAACTAAGGATATGCCACCAAGTCAGGGCAAATTAAATAGGAGCCCCATGTTTTGTCTTTGATTTGCTGATGGAAACATCAGCAACATTAGGAAAATATATTTAAGCTGAGAAAGAGCTGTAAGAACTACCCCAGGGATCATGAAAGTCATTCTTATTTACTAGGTGAGTAAAGATGTTGAGAGATTTGAGATGATTTGATGGCAATAAGCCAAGATCATGAGCCTTTTTGGTAACCTCTTGGGAATGTGCTAAGAATGGTAGCACATTAACTCAAAAGCAAGTTGGCTTAGTCAGGGGGCAGTGATAATGGAAAAGGGATGGATAGTAGCTTCTATGCCTTAAAGACTTGCTTCAGGGATAGGTATTAGGATTGTAGGAGCCATGACTCTATGGAGAGTAAATATTTTATTTTTCCCTCTGTTTGTCAATACTCAGCCAGAATACTGATATTGAGAAAATGGAACTCAAAATTTTCTTTAAAATATTGATAGAAAATAGCAGTAGGCTATCATGATTTTATTTTGTAGATTACCAGTTATTTTTCAGAGGTGTGGAGCACATCTCACCAACTCACTGTAAAAACCCACACCAACACTGTAAAAAAACACAGTGTCCTCTTTTTATAAACATGTATTTTAAATCAATCTCTCCCTCCTCCCCCTTTACCTCCCTCCCTCCCTCCCTTCCTCCCTGTCTCCCTCTCTGGTTCCCTCTCCCTCTCTTCCTAGCTCTCCCTCTCTCCCCTTGTCTCTTTCTCTGTTTCTCTCATTATCCTGAGATAATATAACTTCTTATGCACATAGTTTGAAAATATCAATGCCCTAATTATAATATAAAGAAGAAATAATAAAAAAGTCATTAGTCACAAAATAGTGTATGTCACCTGCTATAATCTGAATGTTTGTGCTGAACCAAATTTTATATAATAAAATCTTGACTGCCAAGGTGGTGGTATGATGAAGGAGGTATCAGGAATTGGGCCCTTACCAGATACTAGATCTGTAGGCACCTCAATTTTGGACTTCTTAGCCTCCAGAACTGTGAGAAATAAATTTCTATTATTTACAAGGTAAATTACAAGAATACCTAATTATTACAAGAATACCTAATCAATGGTATTCTATTGTAGTAGCCTTAGACATTACTACAGTAAATGTCTTAGTAAATGTTTAGGCACTAATAGAAGTCATAAAAAATTACTGTAAACAAGCAGCTCTATTGGACACTGATATGCATATTTTATATTTATGATTCAAATAGCATGACTATTTTCTTAAATTATAAAGTTGGTAAAGTTCTGGAGAAAAACATACTCATTTCCTTCAGTTTACTTAGTAGTGGCGATCCTAGAAAAATCAACATATATTAAATACAGTAAAACAAGAATGACTTCTGATATGTAAAAAGGGATTAAGTTCTAGCCCTAAATGTCCTCAGTGGACAATCTGTGTGGGATTGTGACATGTACTATAGGATGTAAGCATCCTTGTCTCCTTCTGAGTGCATGCCCAGGATGCCCTCACGTCATTTCGAAAAACAAACCACTGTCACAGATTTTCTCACCTCTTAGGGACAGTGCCAACCCTTCTGAGAATTAGAGTTTGATTTTATCCACATTCTGCAGGGAATTTAGTCAGAAGATAGGACATTGATAGCTTCTATTGACAAATCCAAATCCCAAGACACTCGCCCTTCCCTGTCATAGCCAATCCCATTAAGTAAACTATTTCTCATACTATTACCTAATAAATAGCTTGGGAAGGTTTTGTTTTGGAGTGGGGAATTCTACCTCTAGAGGCAATATTGTGTAATGACAATGAACAGGGAAACATACCACCTGTGTTTGAATCAGTCCTGTCACTTACGTGCTGTATGATCTTGCATGAGTTACTTAACTCCTCAGAATCTTCATCTTCTCATCAGAAAACAGACTGGTATATCAGATTCCTGCCATATAGGATTGTTATGAAGATTTGACAAGCTGGTACATGTAATTTGTTTTGGATAATGTCTCACACAGATTATGGTGCACACAGTGGGAGAGACTTGTTGGGACAGTAGGGCAGGAACAAGCTTTTTACAAGTGAGAAAGGTAACTGTTAAGTTACAGTGTAGAACATTATACAATATAGAATATTAAAGGGATGCTGTATGTTGGTTTTTTCATATTGTTTCTTTATCAGAATTAAAAAAATAATAAAATTCAGCAATTTAGCATCATGCTTTCTTTTGGTAAGAATAATAATTGTTAATGGCTAACAATCATAACGAGTTCTTATCACTTGCTGAGCATGGTAAAAACAGGTTTGCAAGGATTGTATCATTTAATTTTTAAACAAACCTATGAAATAGATACTATTAATACCCTATTTTTCTATACAGGAAAGGGAGAGAAGTTGAGTGTATAATAGTCACAGTTGAGTAATCCAGAGTCCATTCTTCTAATCAGTGTACAACTGTAAACGCTGAGAGAAATCTCAACTGTCCAAGCCTGTGAACACTCAGATTAATTGTGCTGGATACTATTCCTAGACATTTTCAAAAGTTCTATATTTTTTAGTGTCCAGTACAGCAATTAGCCACTTGAACACTTGAAATGTGGTTAATGTGACTGAGGAAGTTAATTTTAAATTTTATTGTATTGTAGTTAACTTAAATATAAATAGCCAAACATAGTATTAGACAGCACAGGTGTAGATCAAGTAAAGAGGACACAAAGAGAAAGTGCTTGAGGGCCTTACCTGCTGTAGTTTTGTTGTCTGTCTCCTGGACTTGCACAGTCCCCACTCTGAGGAGGAGCTGAACTGGAGCCAGAGTTTGCTAGAAGTTACAGAAATACTTAATAGGTGATGAGACCTATTTTGCCTTTTTGAATATAGAGGCCCAATGGCATATCTTTAGGAATATCTTTAGTCTATCGGGTGGGTGCCTCATGTGAAGCCCTTTAAAGTGTGCTCCCAGGTCATCAGCCTCAGCATCCCTCAGCATGGATCAAGGCACCTTTAATTATTGCAGCATATGTTTCAGACTCAGGCTGGAGGAAATTTATTCCCCTTAGTCTGAAGTCAGCACAGATGGGATCTTGAGGCCTCAACACACAAGAGCTAAATTGCTAACCCTTCACAGCTGCTGCTATGCTGCTGACCTCAACAGCTGTGGTTGCTACAGTTTGTGTAATATTTTTATAACAAAAAGCTAAAAAAAATTCCATTTATGGCCATCATTCTGATTTGAATCCAAGGTAGATAGATGCATATGTTGGCTGCCTATATTTATTTTAAAAATTATAAAAATTATAGCATTAAAACAACAATAGGTTGTGTTTAGGGTGTTCACATATAGAGCTGTATACATTCAATTCAGCAGTGCTTCCAAACATGAATACATTTCTGTGAAAATGCTGACTTTGAATCAGTGTATCTGATAGGTTTCTGTGCTTTTTTTTAATCACAATTTTGTGTATTTTTAATATACTTTTTCTTAAATTTGAGCTTAATAAAATGGTTATAATTTTAAGGAATTTTAAGAAATTCAACATTACATTTTCAAGATGTGTCAATATTATTCCACATAGCCTTATTTAGTTCATTCATTTTCATTGCTATGTGATATTCCACAGTGTAGCTTATACACTTTATCTATTTTTATGTCAGTTCTGGGTTGTTTTCTAGTTTAATGTTCTCAGAATAGTTTATACTTAATTTTTTTTGTAGTTGTGGATGGACAGAATGCCTTTATTTTATTTGTTTATTTTTATGTGGTGCTGAGGATTGAACCCAGTGCCTCATGCATGCTAGGCAAGCAGGATGGAAAAGGATAAATTATTTTTATCTCCTAGAAGGAGGGACCTGAAGGAGAGGGACCAGGAATAGGATATGGAGAAGTGAAGGGAACTGACATAGTATTTTCTGAGTTCCTGCAACAATCGCATATGCTGTCTCATTTAAATCTCATAACAGGCATGTAAAAGGTCTATTATCTCTACCTTAAAAAGTGAAAAAATGGACCTACTGAGAGGAAAAGAAACTTTTCCAAGATTATATAACTGGAAGAGGTATAATTGTTCAGCCTCCATCTTTCTGATCTGAGTCTATACATGGACTTGCCAGAACAGCCAGGCTTGTGAGACCACGAGAGGACACAGAATATATAAATGAAACTGTTACCGTTAGACTTTGTCACTTCAACAATAAGACAAATGTACTATAAGGGAAACTTGAATTCAGGGTAGGTCAAATGAAGGAAAACAAAAGACATTTTAGGTTAAAGAATCCTGCATATTGTTTTCCAACAAAAATTATTCTGATGCAACATCTTTCTTGGGTTTAACTTATCCAGCCACCTCTGTAGTCCTTATTCTTCTAATGATTTTCCTTTACTCAGAGATGAACTAAAAAGTCCATGGACTCAGGGTCACTATTAATCAGCCAGTATCAGCAGATATTGGCCCTGACTTATGAACAATTTGCCATAACAGCCTTTGTTTGTTTTGAGATGAAGTCTTGTTCTATTGCCAGGCTGGCCTTGAACTCCTGGATTCAAGTGATCCTTCTGCATCAGCCTCCCTCGTAGTTGGGACTACAGATGTGTAAAATGGTGCATAGCTGTTTGTTTTCGTGGTGAATCTTTGTGAGTATTAGGGTAGAATGGGATGCCAGCCTAGCAAATGAGAGAACTTCATTTTTTTCCCAGTCTGTAACGATTTTGACTGTTAGTAGTGTTATCTGTAATAGAATATAATTTTATGTCCAAAATTTATTTCCATGATTTTAAATTATTGACTGTTGCTGCTAGGTTAGGACTTAGATATAGCCTGAGTGATTGTGCAGTTGAGTAGGAGGAAATCTCTTTATGGGATGGAGGCTGGAAATTGGTATTGCTCTGTGCAAGTGGCTATTGTCCTTGCTCATGTTTTATTTAGGTGTTTAGCAGTGCTGTCTGAGCTTCTAATTAAAATTGTGCCTACTCTTCAATTGTTTATGAAGCCTCACATGGACTTAATCATTGGATCAGCTTGATGAGAATTTGCAAAGGTAATCTTTATTCCTTTACAGAGTGGTTTCTAGCCTCTTTCATGAATTGAAGGAGAGCATTGATTCATAAGAACATTACGAATAGCTCCATGATCATTGGAGTATATTGAGTTGAGAATGAAATGCAGAAGGCTATTATAGACACTCTGTCTTTATTAACCTTCCTAACCCTTCCATTTAGTTTGATGGATAGAGGGATGTGTGCCCCGAAATCACAGAGGCATCACATGCTCAGTTGTGGGATCATCTTGGAGATGGTGGTGTTAATCAAGACTCAGTTTAACTGGTTTGAACAGTTTTGCTTCACATTTTATTAAGGGATTTTATAAATTTGGACAGTAGGTAGTCAGCAAATTTCATACTGAATTTGTTCATTAGGATGAGTAAACATCAGTATTTTGATATTAAAATAATCTCATATAATTATTTCTATGATTACAATAAAAATATTACAACTCAGATTTATACCATTCTTTTGGAAAAAGAAAGATGAAGGCAGTTTGTGTTGTTTAGAGAGGTTATTCTTAATGTAGGATAAAATGCATTATGAACACCTTAAAATAGCTTTGAATTAACTGAGATTTATATGCAGTTTACTGGGATGTTTCCAAACTTTACATGATTATTACTTACCTTATATTTTAGAGTTTAATATTATTAATGTTTTCCATTTGAATGACTCTCCTTGGTTACCTAGAAATTTTCTTTCAACCTTCAAAGGAAGCTTTGCTTCAAAAATGATCATCAGATTAATTTAGGGAAATCTGAGTCTTAAGATAATATGATCAGGGCCTGGGGTTGTAGCTCAGGGGTAGAGTGCCCACCTAGCATGCATGAGGTACTGGGTTCGATCCTCAGCACCACACAAAAATAAAATAAAGATATTGTGTCCACCTATAACTAAAAAATAAATATTAAAAAAGATAATGTGATCATGTTCAGCTGTCCAGAATACTTTTGTGAACGTTGAAATTGTATTAATTATGTATGCCCAGTTTCTTTTGATTCATAGACTTCAGATCTTATGAACTCTTGATATGTCTGAGAAATACAGTAGCAAAAATAATTTCCTTTCAGACAAATGTTTTTATTTTCCAGAGAATATATACCTAAATACTAGGTAATTCATATTCCTTTTTTTTGTGCTAGGATAATGAAAGAAAAATTGGATCTTTCATTACATGGTTAATACTGTTTTCCATAACAGTTTTGTTAAAAAAGTCTCAACTTTTCTTTTTAAATATTTTTTCAGTTATAGATGGACACAGTTTTATGTATTTAGTTTTGTTTTTTTTTTTAAAGAGAGAGTGAGAGAGAATTTTTAATATTTATTTTTTAGTTATCGGCGGACACAACATCTTTGTTGGTATGTGGTGCTGAGGATCGAACTCGGGCTGCACGCATGCCAGGCAAGCGCGCTACCGCTTGAGCCACATCCCCAGCCTTTATTTATTTTTATGTAGTGCAAGGTGAATGCTCTACCACTGAGCCACAACCTCAGCCCCTCAACTTTTTGTCTTAGCTGTAGGGGCCCAAGAGGGATAAAGAAACTGTGGTGTATCAGAAAGAATTAGTCATGGCACAGTTAATTATTGGTGCCAACCATAATATTATTTCTTAAAATTATCTGAATACCTCAACTATTTGAATTTCTGTTTTTTTTTTTTGTTGTTGTTGTTGTTGTTTTGAGGTACTTTGAATTCAACCCCAGGCCTAACTCATGCTAAGCAAGCACTCTATCACTTTATCTTTTGCCCCTCAAGTAAAAAAATAAGGGAGGATTTTAAATCAAAATGTTCAAATGAAGTGGTAATGGGTAGCTGCAAAGAACGGCTTCTAATCTACAGTTTTTGCTCCTTGTGAAATTGTTTTCCGTCTAGACAAAGCCTTGTGAAGATAGGCACTATTTCTGTTCTGTGCTTATTTCTTGCTGCCTAAGATGGTATCTGGCTTAATAAACTATTGTTAGATGAATAAGTGGATGAATGATTCATTGATGACAATATCTTAAAATTATTCATCTAGCAATTGAGCATTTTTAAAGTATTATATATCTTAGACATATAGTTTTTGATCTTTAAAAAGTGGACTAAGGAAAGCAGAACAATGAAATTTGTAGCTTAAAAATATAATTATAATCTTCGTGGTCTTAGTCAATGATTTATTAACGTCTGTGTTTTGAATACTTGGGTGCAATGAGAGCATAACAAATTCAAAATTACAATTAACTGATTTTTTTAGACTCTAAATTTCTCTGCTTCAATTTTATGTTTGTCCATGCAAATAATTTTAAAGTTGATGTCAACGCCTCTCATTTATGGACATTGACAGTCTTGTGTATAGTCTCTGTCATAAAATTTTCAGGAGAATGTATTGCTATATATTCATTAATGCTATGGTTTACTTTATAGCCTGGTAGCATATAAGAGCCTGAAGGATGGTGTGTGTCTTTGTTTTATTTTCATAGTGCCATTTTCAACAGTAATTTTAAAAATACATTAAAAATATGTGTATAGTTGAATTTTCAAGAGGAAATCTAAGATTGTCACAAGACTACTCCTTTATGGTATGACAGGTTATGATAGGCAATTGGCCTAATCAGTCTTTTAACTAATAGTAGAAAAAGGGCTGGGTATTAGATCTAGCTTGATTCCATCTATTTTATACAGCTGTGTTCGGTGCTAATTCTTGACTTCTCTGTTTCATTGACTTCTGTGAGTGACTTCACCTGTTTTCCTTCCTCTGCTGTGTATTCTTAGTTTTGTCCTTCAAGTCTCTTCCTCCTTTTGGCTTCTGTCTATTTAATAGCCCTAGTCCCTAGAGTCCCCTTAATGATCTGTGCTTCAGTGATTCTAGACTACTTACAATTCCCTGAATGTACTTTTGCACATGCTTTTCCCATTATGCCAAGCATAGCCTTTCTTTTTCTTCTCAGTCTAGTGGAGAACTCTTTCTTACCCATTAAGAACCATCTCAAGGATCTCACTTTGTGAATTTTTTCTTAAGTAAAGTTTATCACCACTCCATCTTGTAGACATCTTTATTGTAGGTATTATTATACCTTATTATAGTATATATTTGTTTTTATTTTATTTTCCTACTAGACCATGAGCTACATAGGGATTTGGCAATAATGAACACATTGTTTTTGATGATGAATAAGTAAAAGATTTAGGAATTTAGAATAATTCCTATGTTCTGAGATACTTTTCCACCTCAGATCACAAAAGGTACCATCCCAAGAAGATAAGGAGATGAGGAAGCTTGTACATTCTGTAAATTATGTCTTAAACATTCCTAAACAGGCAGATAAGAAATTGTACAGTTTTCTCCAAAAGGCATAAATTATAAGGATTCCAAATAACCTCTAGAAATTTGAGATCACTGGGTCATACTCTTTACCCTGTCTTCGGCCACACTGGTAAAGAAATAGTGTTGCTGCATATTCATTTGATTAAATATATGGTTTTTATATTTAAATGTATGAAAGCACTGGTCATCTTATAATTATCAGAATACTCTGAGGTTATCTAATAGGGTTTTGGTTTTATTGAAGTTATCCTGTGTTAATCCAATATTCCGGAAATGGAGGAGTTGAGTATATTGGGTGATGTAAATCCAATTTTAATTCTGAAGCTCTCTGATGACCCAAATAGGGATCAGAAACTCAAGAGAGCTTTATGGTTCAATATGTAATTAGCAAGTGAGCCTGTGGGAACAATAATCTTTGAATAATATAGTGTGTCAGCTGAGAAGTAAAACTAAAATTCCTAAATCATATAGGATTGAAAAAAAAAAGGAAGCCTGTTATACCAGTGGGATATAGATGTAAATATACCTATAATGTTCATTTTTTCAGAACTAATATATCTCTATCAATTATTTATGTATAAGAATCTTCTACTTTCACCCCACTCTAGAAGTAAATAATATATTCTCAAAGGCTCTCTTATATTTGGGGTATGTTTCTGAGGTTCCCTATATGATATGAGATCAGTAACCCAGTAACTCTTGACCATGTTCTTCCACCAGATATCTTCCTTTTTTCTGGAGGACTGCCTCAAAACATTTTATTTTTGTCGTTTGTCAAATCATTCACAAGCCATGTCCACCCTATTCTGCAGCCTACCATCTGCAGGCTCCTGACATCTGATGCCTTTGCTCTTATTCTTCAAGTGGTGGCAGAGCATAGAGGCAGTGATTGGAGTCTCCCTTCTCTGCAGCTCAGTGCTGGTCCCTGTGCAGCAGTGATGCACACAATCCATTTGTGAAAATGGGGGAACTTTTCAAAGCTGCACTGACAGCCAGTGATTTGGTCCTGTCTACTTTTAGAGAACCCCGTAGGGCAATTCAAATGACTCTTTGAAAAGAGTCAATTTGTCTCAGGCTGAAGGGAAATAGAAAAACAAAACATTTCCCCAAGGACTGCATGAGTTATGTTGGCATTGAGGTTATTTGTACAGTGTTGAAACATTTCAGGGATGGAGCAAAATGACATATTTCTTTACTTTGACTTTGACTATGTGCATGGATTTGTATATTAATATACTTAGACTTCTTTATTTCATGTGATTATTTTCAGATCTGTGCTGTTTGTTTTTGGATTGGTTGCTTGGGGATAGTGACTGAAGCACAGTCTTCTGTTTGATTGAGATGGGGGTCTTGCTCTGATGTCCTGGCCTTGAACTCTGGGGCTCAAGCAATTCTTTTGCCTCAGTCTCCTGAGTTGCAGGGACTACACATGTACCACTGTGCCTGGCTCTTCTATTTTAAAATGCAGTGAGTCAGAGCCCCCCTTTTTTGGCATTATGACCAGCTGTCCTCAGTGGTTCTACATGTCAAGTAGCCAGCTTACATCTCTTGCATTATAAAAGGTAATTCACTACCTGATTACTGCTGTGTTTACCAGTCTCTTTAAAGCAATAGGACTTAGACTTGAGAACCTGATTTCAGTGATTTCTTGCTTTGGAATATTCTGATCTCTATGTCAAAAGCCATGGTCCTCATGAAATCCAAAGCAAGATGCAAAGTTTTGTGGAAATGATGGAGGCTCAGCTTTTGCCAAATATTAGTTACTTAGGTGCTGTAGGGCCCTATAGAGTGTATGTGAAAAAGTACTAGATTTGATGTTCTGACTTCAGGTATTGTCTACATTCAGGTTTATGTACAGTGGGGTTAAATTTACTTTCATATTGAAGAGGAGGTGTGTGGTAGGTCTTTCACAGTGCATATTGGTCCCACCTACTGTGTGAATTCCATTCTTTAAGAAAATCAATCTTTTTTGGGGGGGGAGTGTGGTGGGAGGACCAGGGATTGAACTAAGGGGCACTCGGTCACTGAACCACATGCCTAACTCTATTTATTTTTTATTTAGAGATAGGTCTTACTGAGTTGCTTAGCGCCTTGCTGTTGCTGAGGCTGTCTTTGAACTCTCGATCTCCTGTCTTAGTCTTCTGAGCCACTGGGATTACAAGGTGTGTACTACCGCGCCTGGGCAAGAAAATCAATATCCGTGCGGGTTTAGATGTGTTGGAGATCTTTGGTTTCATCAGTTACATGTGTCACATACTTATGATATGTGAGTTAGTTGTCTAATATTTTAGGTAAATATGTAGTAAGAGTGATAAAAACATGTATTTTTTGCTCATGAATGTGATCCCTTCCTGAAGAACACTGGTCAAGTTATTTATTTCTGTATGGCACTGGGGAGATATATTGTAACTTATTAGATTTTCCTTGCTTTCTATTTCTGTGCAATAAAAATGAAGCTAAGTAAAACAGAATCCACATAGAAAACTCCCTTATTTTCTATCACTAGTAGACCTTTTCAATTTTTACTATAGGATGTTAACAAAGTATAGAAAGTAGTTCAGAAATAAATAACTATTCCTTTGAAATTTCTTTACTATCATAATTTTCTTCTCATGCTACTTAGCTTTTAAAATACAGAAATAGAAAAATGCTTATTAAAATTTATTGCCTTGATTTGGATATTTAGATGAAGTCCTTTTTGAAGATGAGCTAATTATGATGCTTCTCTTACTAATTTTGTGATGTAATATGAATCCAGAGCACAGAATTAGGTTGCCTGGTTACTAATTCTGCTTCTGCCATTCATAAGTGTCCATTCATAAAGGACAATTTTCTTATTTTTAAAACTTAATTAAATTTTACATTAAGATAGTCACATTTCATATAATTCACCCATTTTAATTCTGTTATTTGTTATATTTTAGTACAGCCTCAGAATTTTGTGCAGCTATTCTCAATTTTGAAACATTCTCTCCCACTAGTTGTCATTCCCCACCCTGCTTGATTATATGATAACTCATTGTTTAACATTTTGAGGAATTGCCACATTGTTTCCATTGCATATTTTTACCAGCAATGTATGAGGGTTCCAGTTTCTTCTCATCCTTGCCAATACTTGTTGTTATTATTATTTTTTATTATAGCTCTCCTAGTGTGTTTGAAATGGTATAGTTTTGTAGTTTTGATTTTTATTTCTCTAATGATTACTGATATTGAGCATCTTTCACATGCTTATTGGCCATTTGTCTATCTTAAGAAAAGTCTGTAGTTTTAAATGGCTTTTTAAAAATCACTTTACCAACTTAAAAATGTTAGCAAAGTGAGTATTTTTCTAATAGAATTCTGAAGATTAAAAGAGGGAATATATGTAAAATACTTTGAGCATTGCCTAGCACATAGTAACTTCACATTTATATTTGTTATTATTGTTGCTACTATAGCAGTTCTTTATTCATTTAGTGCTTCCTAGTAACCTAATTTCTCTTTATTTCCCTTAATTTCTCTTATGGGAATTTGAAACTAAAATTTAACTTTTGTATTCCCAATTCTGCCATCCCTGGTCTTTGCTACATATATTCAATTGTTCATTTGTTCGAAGCATTTATTGAATACATGAAAATACAAAAGAACAAAAACAACAACAATAAAAGGACCCTCCCCCCACTTACCCTCACCAGTCTGGAGACAGAAATGATAAATAAATAACATAGTGAAACATTCATAAAAGGCTTTCTAGACTAGCTGAAGATTAAGTTAAAGTTTCTCATGCAAATATTAGTGTTCTGGGTTAAAACATGTAGCACTTTCAAAAACTGTATCTTTAGGGTAAGATGAGAATCACAGGACTGCTGCCCTGTGTATTGGAGTATTGGAGTAGTATCAGCCAGAGGGGAGCAGCACTACACAGAAGTACCTCTCTTACTTTTGGACTGTTAATGCTCAGAGCATTCTTTCTTCCCTCCTTAAATGTCCAGCTTTTCATTTTGCAATGTCTTCCCTTTCATTATCAAATGTTCCTCTTTGTTTCTAGTAAATATTACTGTCTTTAAGTCTTTTTTTTTGGTTGGTGTTTTTGGATTGAACTAAGGACACTTAACCACTGAGCCATAGTTCCACCCACTTTAATTTAATTTTGAGACAGGGTCTCACAAAATTGCTGAGGGCCTTGCTAAATTGCTGAGGTTGGTCTTGAACTTGGGATCCTCCTGCCTCAGCTTCCATAGAAACTAGGATTACAGTCATGTACCACCATGCCTGGTGTGAAACACTCTGTGGTTACTGTCTTGTTTTCAACCTATTTGTATCTTTCAATCTAGAATGTATCTTCATGTAGGCAGAATATAGATATAATCTATCATATATACAGAATATAGATATAATCTATGGTTGTTTTACTCACATTTAAAATATTTTTTTATATGGTTGGGTTTATGTCTACCATTTTTCTTTTTGTTTTCTATAGTTTCATTTTTATCTTTTTTTCCTTCTTCGATTCCTCAGTTACTGCCTTTTGTGTTAAACAAATGTTGTTTGGATTGTATCATTTAAATTCGTTTTTTTCTAGTTATCTTTTAAAAATTTCTTTTAGTGGTTGCTCTAGAATTACACTGCTCAATATAGTAGTCACTATCTATATGAAGCTGTTATGCACTTAAAATGTGGCTAGTGTAATTTAACTTTTGCTAAAGTGAAATACAAATCATGTTTCAAAGATAGTATGAACTACAGAATGTCAAATATCTCATTAATAATATATATTTTTATTCTTATAATATTTTGCATATATTAGATTTAAATAAAATATTAAATTTTCATGTTTCAAAACAACTTTAAAAATAAGTCTAGAAATTTAAAATTACATATATGTCTTACATTTGTAGTTTTTATTATATTTATGTTGGCTGAACTTCTTTAATAAGGATCACAACATGCATCTTGAACACATCACAACCTGTTACAGTTTAGCAGTAACTTATCCTGGTAAAATATAGCAACTTTGCTCCCATATTGCTCCATCCTCACTCTTTTTGCTATTTTTATCATAAAGTCTACACATATGTATGTTTTTAACCTTACAGTACATATTTTACTTTAATCTTAGGATTTTTAAAGACATGAATTGAATGAAGCATATATGTGAGTATATATGTGTAACTTTTACCTATAAATAATTTCCTGTATTCTTTATTCCTATGGTGTTGTTATTATGTGAACTGTACTCAATGACTATGTTATCAGACTTCCTGAATGCCTTGTTTAATGTAGTCTTGGTCTAGTTTCAATGAATTCTCCCACTTTTTTGTTTATGCCAAGTTGGAATAGTCTCACTGCATATAGAATTATTGATTGATACTTTTTATTTTTTCTTTCAGCATTTGAATATGTCATTTTACCACCTTACTTGTCCACCATTGTTTCTGCTGAGAAGTCAGTTATTAATTATATTTTTGTTCATGTATTTAGTCACTTTGGTCTTATTGCTTTCAAGATTTTTTTTTTTTGTCTTTGTCTCTGATTTCAACAGTTGGACTATGATATATCTAGGAATGGTTCTCTTTCTGTTTATTTTACATGTTTATCTTACATGGGCTTTATTGAGCTTCTCTGTACTAATCTTTTCAGCAAACTTGAGAAGTTGTAGGTCATCTGAAAATATTCTTTTTCTCTTTTCCTTCTGGAATTCTCATGTTAAATATATTGGCAACTTGATGTCGTTATACATACCTGCGAGGCTTTTTCAATCTTTCTTTTTTTTCCCCCTATCTCTTTTTTTTTTTTTTTTTTTTGTACCAGAATTGAACTCAGGGCCACTTGTCCACTGAGCCACATCCCTAGCCCTATTTTTATATTTTATTTAGAGATAGGGTCTCACTGAATTGTTAGTGCCTCACTTTTGCTGAGGCTGGCTTTGAACTCGTGATCTTCCTGCCTCAGCCTCCTGAGCTGCTGGGATTATAAGCATGTGTCACTGCCCCCAGCTCTCTCTCTGTTTTTAACATCAGATAATTTTCATCTGTTCTCAAATTAGCAGTTCTGTCTTCTATTATTCAATCTATTCTTGAGCCTATCTAATAAGTTTTTCATTTTGGTTATTGTACTTTTGTATTCTAGAATTTATTTTAAAAAATAACATTTTTTTCTCTTGAGTTTCCCTTTGAGTAATTGTCATCATATTTTCTTTAATTCCCAAATATACTTTGTGAATTCTTTAAACATCATCATTTATAATATTTGCTCTATTGCTACATCTGGGTCTCCCAGAGTTTGTACTTAACTATTTATTTTTCCCTATGTAAACATCATATTTTTGTTTCTTTTAAAAAGCTTCATAATATTTTGGATAGCAGGTGGACAACTTTGATAATATATTTTTTAGCAATCCTGCGTTTATTTTTGTTTGTTTTATTTTTTATTTTTTTTTAACAATTCTGTTTGTTTTTTTTTTTAAGAGAGAGAGAGAAAAAAAGAATTTATTTTAATATTTATTTTTTAGTTCTCGGCAGACACAACATCTTTGTTGGTATGTGGTGCTGAGGATCGAACCCGGGCCGCACGCATGCCAGGCGAGCGCGCTACTGCTTGAGCCACATCTCCAGCCCTTGTTTTATTTTTATGTGATTTATTTTTGTTGTTGTTTTTGCTTTGATGCCTTGCTTGGACTATGATTGCAATTGGAGCAGTTAGAGTGAAAGTCAAGGTGTGGGGAGGGAATCCCATGTGAAGAGGAGGCACCATGCATCCCTGACTTCCTCTCAAGTAGAAATTCTCTGTTTCTAGGACCTAAAGTGGCCTGGGATACTCTGCCTCTATTATGCATATTCAAGGAGATGAGTCATGCAGAAGATGCTTTTCTAGGCAGGGAAGGATGGTGGGGTATATGGTTTTTGTTCATTAATGTCCAAAGACCTCAGTTCTTTTGTTGTTGTGGTTTTTAAATTGGCTTCTTAGGTGTCCTAAGCCTGTATCACTAAGTGATGACCTAATGTTTTGAGTGTAAGTACTTTGATCTCCTGAGTCTTCCACCCTCTGCCAGTGGATCTCTGTATGGGTGAGAGAACACTTTTAAAAGTTAAAACCAGTTCTCAAAACTTGGATTTTACATTGTCAGGCTCTCTTGGGTTTCCTGCTTACTTAAATGTTCTCAGTTCTGTTTTTTGTTTTGTTTTGTTTTTTGCAGTGTTTTAATTTGTTCTTTTTAATCAAACATGACAGTAGAAACTATTTTAATATGTTTGTACAACCATGGAATATATCCTATTCTCATTAGTATCCCAGTCTTATGGATGTACATGATATTGAAATTTATTGTGATATATTCGTATATGTACATAGGAAAGTTATAGTAGATTTTTTCTACTTTCTTTCCTGTTTCTATCTCTCCTGCTTTCCTTTCATTCCCCTTTGTCTAATCCTAATCTTCTATTCTTCCCTGTCCCTTGTTGTGGGTTACAATCCACATATCAGAGAGAACATCTGACTTTTGTTTTTTGGGGGGGGATTGGCTCATTTCACTTAGCATGATAGTTTCCAGATTCATTCATTTACCGGCAAATTTACTTTCTTCTTTATGGCTGAATAGTATTCCATTGGGTATATAAATCACAATTTCTTTATCTATTCATTTGTTGATGGGCATGTAGATTGGTTCCATGGATTAACTATTATGAATTGTGCTAATATAAACATTGATGAGGCTCCATCACTGTAGTATGCTGATTTTAATTCCTTTGGATATATATGGAGGAGTGGGATAACTGGATCAAATGATGGCTCCATTCCTAGTTTATTGAAGAATCTCCATACTGCATTCCAGAGCTGTTGCACTAATTTGTAGTTCCACCAACAATGTATGAGTGTATCTTTTCCCCCCACATCTTCACCAACATTTATTGTTTCTTGTTTTTTTTTGTTTTTTTGTTTTTTTTGGTACCAGGGATTGAATTCAGGAGCACTCATTCACTAAGCCATATCCCCAGTCCTTTTTAAAATATTTTATTGGGATACAGAGTCTCACTGAGTTGCTTAGTGCATTGCTAAGTTGCTGAGGCTAGCTTTGAACTCATGATCTTCCTGCCTCAGCCTCTGGAGCTGCTGGGATTTCAGGTATGCGCCACTTCCCCTGGCTTCCTTGTATTCTTGATAATTGCTATTCTGAAATCTCAGTATAGTTTTAATTTGCATTTCTCTAATGGCTAGATATGTTGAACATTTTTTCATATATTTGTTGATTGCTTGTGTTTCTTATTTTGAGATATTTATTTCCTTTGTCTATTCATTCATTCATTCATTCATTCATTTATTTATTTATTTATTTATTTATTTATTTATTTATTTATTTATTTATTTGTGTGTGTGTGTGTGTGTGTGTGAGTTAAGCTTTTTGAGTTCTTTATATAGCCTGGAAATTAATGCCTTATGTGAGGCACAGGTGGCAAAGATTCTGTATTATGTAGGCTCTCTGTTCACATTATTTGTTTCCTTTGCTGTGCAGAATGTTTTTAGTTTGATACCATCTCTTTATTTATTTTTATATGCTGATTTTCATTTCTTTGGGTATGTATGGAGGAGTGGTTTATTTCTTGTGCTTTAGGAGTCTTGTGGAGGAAGTCAGTTCCTAAGCTGACATGTTGGAGTGTTGGGCCTACATTTTCTTCTTGAAGGTTCAGGGTTTTCAGTCTAACGCCTAGGTCTTTGATCCACTTTGAGTTGACTTTTGTGCAGGGTAAGAGTTAGGCATTAAATTTCATTCTGCTACCTGTGGATTTCCAGTTTTCTAAATGCTGTTTGTTGAAGAGGCTATCTTTTCTCCAATGTATATTTTTGATGCCCTTTTCTAGTATGCGGCAACTGTATTCACATTGGTTTGCCTCTGTGTCTTGCATTTCATTGGTCTTCATGCCTGTTTTGGTGCCAATACTATGCTGTTTTTGTAACTATAATTCTGTAGTATAATTTAAAGTCTGGTATTGTGATGCCTCCTGCTTCACTTTTCTTGCTAAGGATTACTTTGGCTATTCTGGGTCTCTCATTTTTCTAAATGAATTTTAAGACTGCTTTTTCTATTTCTATGAAGAACGTCATTGGAATTTGAATAGGAAGTGCATTAAATCTGTATAGCATTTTTGGTAGTATGGCCATTTTGACAATATTGTTTTTAAAGACAGGGTCTCACTCTGTTTCTCAGGCCGACCTCTACCTCCTGGGCTCATGTGATCCTCTTATATCAACTTCCCAAATACCTAGGACTGTTGTCACCTACTACTGAACCTACCTTCTCATTTTCTTAGCCAAGAATATTTTGGCTCTTTCTGTGACTGTCTCATTTCTAGTATCTTTCCATTTAATTTTTTGCTTATATGCTACTTGCCTGAGCTTGAACTGTAACCTTAGGGTAGAAAAGATACTGTTTTTTTTTCCCCATTTATTCTTTTTTGGTGTGGTGGTACATGACTGTAATCCCAGTGACTGGAGTTTGAGGCCTGCTTTGGCAATTTAGTAAGGCCTGAAGCAACTAAGTAAGTGCCTGACTCAAAATAAAAAGTGCCCCTGGATTCAATCCCCAGTACCAAAAAAAAAAAAAAAAAAAAAAAAAGACAGTTTTTCACTGTTTGTCTCCAACCTATTTGCTATTTCACTGGAAAAGACTTAAGTATTGCTCCTCACCCCAAATCAGGTCTATCCCTTTTAGTAGTAAAGATACTGGCCTTTGTGGACAACCCCAAGCTTGTTAAAGTGCAGTTTACATCCCAAATGGAGGCAGTGTAGGCTGTAAGCAGCCCAGCGCAAGAAGGCTACCTGTAGACTTCTATTGTTTTTATCTCAACCTCTAACTCATTTTCAAAAATAATTGCTATTCAATTTATTGTCTGTTTCTGTTCCTGTGTTCTGAAATGTTATTTTTAATATAACTTTATCCAGTTTTACGCTTGTCACATATAGCAATGAATGACTGCCCTCTTCACAGGCAGACTAGAACTCTCCAGAACTCTAACTTTTCCTTCGTCTTTTCCTCCATGGAGGCTTCCTTGTCCCACACTTCTGCTTTTCCTTCGGTCTCCCTGCTCTGTCTTCTGGTAACATTCAAAACTTTTTATTGTCAGATTGTTTTTCTTTCTGATAGACTGTAAACTCTAGGAAGTCAGGTACCTTTTAAAACACTGCATTTCTTTTTAAACACAGCAGTAGCATATATGTTGAATGAATAAATGTTAAATTGGCATTTTGGATCTGGTTTAGTAATATGTTAACTTTAAGTGCTATTGAGAATATGTTGGAAAAAGAATAAGAATTGCCTCAAATTTATAGAGGACCATTTGTGGGGCCACTTGCTGCATTAAATGTCTTGCATACGTTATTTCCTTTACTCTTTTTTAATATTTATTTTTTTAGTTTTAGGTGGATACAATATTGTTATTTTACATTTATGTGGTGCTGAGGATCGATCCCAGTGCCTTGTGCATGCCAGGCAAGCGCTCTGCAACTGAGCCACGTCCCCAGCCCCATTTCCTTTACTCTTTAAAATGAAGTTCGATATATTGCCTGCATATTCCAGAAAAGGAGTCTGGAGCCAGAAAAGTTAACTAAATTATCCTGACAGTATATGTGAAGCCAGGATTCTCACTGTTGAGTGTGAAGCTTGTACTGTATACCATATGTTGCAACAGATTGTCTTATGCAATGTTTACGGTATCTGTGGATATTTATTCAGAGAATTCTTTTCATGTAAAGGCTGCTTCTAATTGCTGAAAGTGTTCATGGGTCATTTCTGAGCACTGCTTGTAGCTGTGTACAAGCCAGTGTACTTGCTCTGCTCTCTTCTGCTTTCCTTCTGGGTCCTTGAGAGTCACATGCCATCCATGCATAGTTAGTGCCTTGAAAGGATATTAATTTTCTGGTTCATACCTGAAAGACTCTTCTCATTGCACAGCTTTGCTTTCATGTCTGTCCACAAAGTGGTTGGTCTTTTTGATGACAGACCATTAGAGTATATGGTATTCACATCGTACAGAAGGAGAATGGGGACCTGTATAATAATGTGGTCAGGTGTTCCCACTGTTTCACCAATTCAACCTATTGTTGGTAGTGAGCATGGGGTAGGAGACAGTATTTGTTGTTCCTGGGTCAGTTTCAGCTCTTATGTGGCCTGCTTAGGAATAAAAGTGAATGACAATTGCCTTACTTTTTTTTTTTTTTTTTTTTTTAAAGATAGTATCTTACTATATTTCTGGAACTCAGGCTGGCCTTGAACTCCTTGGATTCAAGGGAGCCTCCTGTCTCAACCTTCCAAGTAGCTGGAACTGCAAGGTGTGCCATCATTGCTTCTTTATTAACTCTAGCATCTCTTTATTTCTTCTGCCTCCTAGGTAAAAATGATTAAAATGTCCATTTAACAAATAATCTTTGGTTTCTGACAATAAATCCAGAGAACTTCCATTTTCTTTTATTTTTTTTTGTGATAAAGAAAATTACACATTTATTATCAAATAATACTAGATAATAGCTGAAGAATCACTATTAATTTTATTGACAACACATAACAGTAGTATTGTTATATACCTTATGGTTATTAAGTCCTTATAATTTTTGAGAGAACCAAATATAACACTTGTTATATGGAAACATCTCTACCTTCATATTGTTCTTTTATGGAAAAGCAAACTTTATTTCAAAGTAACCCAAGAAGAGAAAAGCTGTTAAGGGGAACACATTTACAAACTGGATTGGAGCACACAGATACTGTATCCTTTGGCAAAGGCTCAGTCAGAAGTCTCAGCAATTCCTGCTGATCCTCCAACACCTACTCAGTTTCCTCTTCAGGCTGAAACTAAAGAGTAGTCTTAAAGATACCCATGTCTTTGTTATCCAAACATACTCCCATTTCAGGAAAGAGGATACCTGGGGTCTACTTTCTGGGGGATCTGATTAATTATTAAAATAAATATTTACATTGAGAATATAGTTAAGCTAGTAGCTTTCTTCACATTTCCACATTTTAAAAAGAACCACAGAAGTTTCATGTTTTAAGCAGTTGAGTAGGTGTGAAGATCCTGTCTCCATTTTATAGGAGCTAGATTACATTGAATTAGTCCCTACAACTGAAAGATCATTCCAATTGCTTTTGAAGTACTGGATGGGCTAACTCCTTTCTTTCCAAGGAACATGACTTAATTCAATATACAAAATTTTAAAATGAAAACAATTGCAATAAGGCATTAAGCTCTTAATATTTATCAAATACTTCTTTAAAAAATAAAATGCTTTAAGGTTTTAAATGATAAGCATAAATGGAAACATTCAAGGAATTTGTAAACTGTGGTTCTCTGTCTCAAATGTTTTTTTGATTCTTGTTTACTGTGATCATTTTGTAAACTTTAGGTATTGTGTTTATACACAGAATTTAAATAATTAATTAACCTCTTAAATTCATTTTGAAAGGCATTTTTGAAGAGAAAAGATAAATTTTCAATATTTGAGCACATGAAAGAAACCTAGCCTTGTAAGATTTTATCTAATAAAATGCCAAGACAGAAAATACCTAAGCTTTGCCCTGCAGAATCTTATTTACTTTTTTTAAATGAGTAAATGAAATATTTATTACTAGAAATTTCATCGAGTTTTAATCATCCTGTGTCATGGGCAAAAGTGTATAATGTCCCACAACTGAATTATTTTTTTGGTGGGAAAGAAAATGAGCTTTATATATTTACTACAAATAATATCTTTTGACATCTAATACCTGGGAATACCAGTTACCTGATTTAGTCTTCTATTACTGAACTTTTAAAATATGTTTTAAATTTTAATTTATTTTCTAAACCATGGTTTCTTTTTTTACCTTTATTTCATTTATTTACTAATTTATTTTTATGTGATGCTGAGGATCGAACCCAGCTCCTTGCACATGCTAGGCACAATCCCAGCTCCACCATGGTTTCTTAATGATAGAAATTGGTGATTGTTTTTATTGATATACACATACACACACACATATACACACACACACATAAAAGACTACATTAAGCGTAGTATTATCTTGTTCTTCAGTTTTATTTTCTTTCTGAAATGGTTATCTTTGCCTAGAACATTACAGGGATTCATTTTTTAAAATTCATTCTCAACTTATATATGGCATGAACTTGGAAGGTTATGAGACCTGACCTGAGAGAAAGATGAAAACACACATTATCTAGCCTGAGAGAAAAAAAGACATCTGGAAGATTATTATCTTTCAGGGATCCATAGTATAATATTGGTCCAAATAGATATATTTCATTTTATATTTTACCCAGAAGAAAATGCATTATTTGAGTTACCTATATAGTGAAAACACATCGTATGTTTTCCATTCATCTCTTTTTGATATCACCTTCTTTATCAGGTTATCCTATTGAATGCCTGCAGGGCCTCCCACATGTTTACTTTCCAACATCGGTCCTACCCGCAATTCCAGATCATTTAACTTTGTTTAATGCTATTATCTTTCCCTGGACCATGGATTTTTCTGCTATGTCTTTGCTTTCCTTTTTATGTTTTGTAGATACCAACATTGAGAGTAAAGGTAGCAAACTTGTAACACGTGACAGGGCAAGAGAAGAAGAGGTGTTGAAATTTCCTCTGGCCTAGGAAAGAAGCAGGATTTTCTTAACTTTGATAAATTAGCCAACAGGAATACACATGCACAAGGTCCAGAGGAAAGATGAGTGGAATGAGGAGACCAATAACTGGGATTTGTGTGTAGGGGTCTTTCTGGGATTGGACTGAATGATGATCTCTTATATACCCATTATGAACTTTGAGGAACTGAAAATAACTTTCATAGTGCTATTTTATTCAGCTGAGATATGAGCTTCGAGTTTTGCTCTTGCATCTACAGTCATTTTCTCCTGTGACTGGTGTAAGGTATTGGCAAGGTTCTCAATGAGGAAAGAGGGTTGACTATGTGAATGGCAGTTCATTATGTAAAGCTACATGGGCTTTCTTATAAAGAAAGACTGAGTTGTTGGAATTATTTATCCATTTACCAAATATTTATAGAGCACCTGTTAATTGCTTGGCCATATAGCAATTGAAAAAAAAAAAAAGAAATGGGTCCATACTTAGAGGTAGTGAGGTAATGAATAGTAAGTCACTAAATATAACTCAGTGAAATAGTGTCCTCTGAGGGAGGACTCCTCTGTGACTTATTTAAGTTTATCAATAAATTTAAATATTAAACAATTCAAGATCTTATGGCAGCTGTCTTCTGGGAAAGACTGAGGTACTTTGAAAAATTCACTGTAAAATACATTTTAAAAGCATTTTCCTTTTTACTTGAAACTTTGATATAAAATTGCTTCACTGAGGGGGAGGAGATGGGACCTTAAAAATCAGTTTGAAATATCTAGGGGTTATAAATTATTAAGAAAATAGTAAATATTTGATACACTGTCTGTAGTCCCAACAGCACTATTTTCATGACTCTGTAGCACACTTTGACCTTCATTCTTGCTTTTTCCCCCTCAGTCAGGATTCTTTCTTAGGTAACTGATGGCACCTTTGTACCTGTCATCTTTTAACCTAGATATTTTTAAATGCCACTATTCCTAGGCTATAAAGGAGTTTACCCTTATCTGTGGTTTTGCTTTCTGTAGTTTTCAGTTATAGTTAAACATGGTTTGAAAATATTAACAGTAAAATTCTAGTAATAAACAATTAATGTTTTAAGTTATATACTATTCTGAGTGGCATGCTTAAGCCTTTCCCATCCTGCTCTGTCTCACCTGGGATGTGAATCATCTTTTTGTCTAATGTATCCAAGTTGTATATGCTATCCACCCATTAGTCACTTAGAGGCCATCTTGATTATCAGATTCACTATTATGGTATCACAGTCCTTGTGTTCAAGTAATCCTTACTTTGCTTAATGACTATTTTGAGTCAGCTTTTTCACCAAGAGAACTAACAAAAACAATTTTAGAGCAGAAAAGTTTATTTGTTGCTCATGGTTTCAGAGGTGTCTGTTCATAGACAGCCAGCTCTATGGCTCGGTGCTTGCAGTCAGGCAGAACATTATGGTGGGAGGGTGTGGAGAAGAAAAACAGCTCACGACATGGCAAACTTTACAAAATACAGCCCTCAATGGCATGTCCTCAGTGACCCACCTCTTCGGCCATATTCTACCTGCCTGCAGTTACCACCTAGTTAATTCATTAAAGTGGATTAGTACACTGATGAGGTAAAAGCTGTCATAACACAGTAATTTCACCTCTAAACTTTCTTGTATTATCCTACACATGAACACTTGAGAGATAAATTTATATCTCAATCATAACAATTATCCCAAAGTGCAAGAGTAGTGATGCTGGCAATTTGGATAAACCAAAATGGCTTCAAGTGATACATTGCAAGAAAAGAAAACATGAGTATAGTCCAATATTTTGACAGAAAGTCCATATTTAAATAAGTTTTATTGTAAAATATTATTTAAATTGTTCTATTTATCATTATTCTTTTATTGTACCTAATTTAGGAATTAAATTGTACCCTAGGTGTTCATGTAGAGGAGAAAACAGTGTAATGTTTTGGGTTTATAACTATCTATGATTTCAGGCATCCACTGAGGTCTTAGAACATATCCCTTGAGGATAAGGGGGTGGAACTACTAATATCACTCTCTATCACCTTTACTAAAACCTTAGATACTTTAAATTTGAAGTTTCATATTGGTGAAATAAATTAGATCTATAAAAAAATAAATTTATGTAAAATGATGACTCTCAATTTTTAATTTTTTAGTATTTAGATTGATTGTAATCCTCTACTTCTTTGGATTAATTTATTTTTGCTCATTTTGATGTAATATAATATTGTATATATGTGTGTGTGTGTGTGAGAGTGTGAGTATATTCTAACCTAAATGACAGTTTTTTAAAAAATATTTATTTTTTTAGGTGTAAATGGACACAATACAATGCCTTTTTATTTTTATGTGGTGCTGAGGATCGAACTTGGGTCCCGCCTGTGCTAGGCTCTACTGCTGAGCCACAATCCCAGCGCCATGACAGTTTTTATTTTATGTCATATGTAATATATTAAGATTTGTCACTTATATATTGTGGATAATATATTTTTAAACCAAAACTGCTTCATATCTATAGTAATTGCCTATAATTCCATTTTAGATTTGGCTATTGATCAACCAGTCTGAGTTCACCGGTCTTCCTGATGGTATAAGAACATTTTCATAGCTTCTTTTCAACTTGATTACAGTTTGTGTATGATACTTTACACAGAAATATTTATAAATTTTCTCTCTTTCCTACTCTGTTACCAGTGGTTTTAGTTACTTTACTTCCATTCTATGTTTGTTTTATCATCTACAATTGTTAAAATAATGGAATATTTATTGTCTCACCTTTTGCATACATAAATACTTTGGGTTCACTAACTCTTCTAAATGTTTTCATCTCTAACACAAAATTAAGAGATCTTACTATGTTTCAGAGGATTTCTTGGGACTCCCTAAAGTACAGTTTGTTTTCTGACTATTCTTCATTGCTGACATAAATGAATACTCCTTTTCTAGTGACTGTGGAGGCAGAAGGTGGAGAGTATTGTGAAGGGAAGACTGACCTCCATTGCCAGGAGAGGAGGAGAGGCCTGGAGTGAGGCTGCTTAGAATCTGTTGAGATGGGATTCAGCCATTGTGTGGCGTTCTGTTGTTGTCCCTTTGTGAAGGCAGCAAAGGTCTGTTTTAGCTGAGGATGAATATAGTTTTTTTGGCTTTTGAGCATTCTCCTTCTCAGACATTAGAATAAAGCTGAATTAATTAGAGAAATCTACCTAATACTGTTGACTCTTTTTTTTGTTTTTTGTGTACTGCTTGAGATGGAATTCACAAGCAATACAGTTTACCCATTTAAAGTGTGCAATTCATGGGCTGAGCGAGGATGTAGCTCAGTGGTGGAGTGCTTGTCTACCATGTACTAGGCTCTGGATTCCATTTCTTTAAAAAAAATTATATATATGTGTGTGTGTGTGTGTATAGTTTTATCATCTACAGTTGTTAAAATAATGGAGTATTTAATTGTCTCCCCTTTTGCATATATATATATATATATATATCTTTATTTATTTTTATATGGTGCTAAGGATCAAACTCAGTGCCTCACATATGTGAGGTGGGTGCTCTACCAATGAGCTACAGCCCAAGCTCTCTGGATTCCACTTCTATTATGACAAAAAAAAAAAAAAAGAACAACCAAAACAAAAAGTACAATTCAGTAGTTTTTAATACATTCAGAGAATTGAGGAGCCATCATTGCAACCATGTTTTCTTTTTTTGTTTTTGCTGTTGAAGGGGGAGTACTATGGATTAAACCCAGAGGCACTTTACCACTGAGCCATATCCTTAGCCCTTTATTCATTTTTTATTTTGAGAAACATCCTCACTAAACTGCTTGGGGCCTTGCTAAGTTGCTGGGGCTGGCTTTGAACTTGCAGTCCTCATGCCTCGGCTTCCCAAGTTGCTAGGATTACAGGTGTGCACCACCACACTCAGCCATTGTAACTATTTGAGAACATTTTTACCATCCTCCAAAGAAATTCTGAATACATTATAAGCAATTTCCATTTTCCCTCAAATGTTCTACACTCTAGCCTTAGAAACCACTAATATGTATATTCCCTATGGATTTGTATATTATGGATATTTCATTTCAATGGAATTATATAATATGTGATCTTTTGTAATTGAATTTCACTTAGCATGAAACTTTCAATGTTCATCCATTGTGTAGCATATAACAATACTTCATTCCTTTTATGGCTGAATAATAGGCCATTGTATGGCTAAATCATATCACTCCCACTCCTTTATCAATTGGTGGATACTTGGTTGTTTCTGCATCTTGACTATTATGAATAAAGCTATTATGAACTTCATGTATAAATTATTTTGTCCTTAAACTCCTGGGATCAAGTGATTCTCTTACCTGACCCTTTCAAATGCTGGGACTGCAGGTGTGGGCCAAAGTATCTGGCCCAGCTTCTGTACATCTTAAATGCTTGTCCTATTATCTGGAATGCTATCTTCTCTTCTTAACCTTATTTACTTAGCAGATTCTTATCTATTCTTTTGATGTAAGTTAAGATGAATTGATTTCTGGTAGCTGTTTCTACTCTTGAGTTGCCATATATTTTCAGTATAGCACCTATCATTTGCATTAAGGGTGTTTCATGAGCACAAATAGATTGCTCATTTCTCCAGAATCAGGTAACATCCAAAGTTATCCATCATTATTAGAATCTTAGCCTCATGTGACTCTTTCTCCTCCATTCTGACTCACTTTCTCAACTCCCTCCCTTCTTCCACTCATCCTTTCTTCTTCATTCTGAAACATGCTGTTACCAGGAAAAACTGAATCCTCAAGGTCTTCTGGGAATGTTCTCCTCATTTTGTTGCTCAAAAGTCTTCACGCTTCTTTCACATATCCCAATTGCATCAAGGTTTAAAATTAAACTGCTTGCTTCTTGGAAGCATTTGCCACTCTATATCTCATCACCTCACCTCCAGGTATTCCTTAACCTTCATGGCACTCTTTCTTCCATCATCATTGCTTCTGGCATCATTCTGAGTGAATTGAACATCCACCTACTACTTGGCCTCTCTGTCCCCACTTTTAATTATCTTTGCCTTTATCTTTTCTTTGCTCCCTTTTCCCAGCGGCATACCCTAGAACTTATGACTTCCAATAACTATCATTTTTAATATCTCAGTATCAAACTTCCTCCTGTTGTACAACAACTACTGTTAAAAGTGTCTAGCCCAGTGTCTGATACAACATCAAAGGTGCTTAGTGATCATCATTGCTGTCCTTGCTGCTCTGTTATTGTTGTAGCATCAGCACCTTTTTTTTTTTTTGGGTGCTTAAGATAGAAACCAGAGCTTGTGCATGCTAGGCAGGCCCTCCACCACTTAGGTTCAATTCCAGCTCTTCAACAATCCTTGGTAATAAGAATTATGTTTTATTGGTTCCTGTATTCCCTGAACCTGCCATGGCCCATGGTGCAAAGAGATTCTAATGATATTAATGGGCCCAGTAAAACAAAGAGCAACAATGGGAAGGGTGTGAAAGTCACAAGTAGATCTTTAAAACACAATTGGAATTTGCCATTTAAATTATCATATCATTTTTAAGTAATGACATTTAAAAAATTTGTTTTCTTTCTCATTTTCTCTGGGGAAAATTTAATTTATTGCTTTTAGGAGTCTTTCGTTTAGTCAAGGTTGATCAGTTACAAATTTCCATCTTCTGAGGATTTTTATAAATGAGCTATAAGACAGGAAATTGCTTTTTAGTGAAATGAGTTAGCTTACTTGAAAAGAGTAAGCTAACTTACTGTGTTGAAATGCATTTCATACTAGTCTATTTTTTCCTTTCTGTGTTGAAATGCTTTTCATGCTAGTCTAATGGGTACAGGAAAGCAGAAAGTTGATGCATTAAGATTTTCTTAGCCTTCTATGTGGTTTAGGTAGAAGAATAAAAATACTTACTCTATTATATTATTTCTGATTTCTTTTGAGATAAGAGAAAAATGTATAAAATTTTTCTAACTAGGTGGGGATGTTGATTTTTGAAAATTTGTACTACTAACCAGGCATGGTGGCATATGCCTATAATCCAGTGATTATCCATTACCTGAAATCCTCAAGACTAGAAATGTTTCAGATTTCAGAGTTTTTCTATTTTTGTAATATTTGCATAAATTTTATCAGTTGAGCATCCCTAATCTGTAAATCCAAAATCTCAACCATTCTGAGCAACTTGTTGGTCTCAAAAAGTTTCAGATTTTGGAGCATTTCAGAATTTGGATTTTTGAATAAGGGATACTTGACCTATACTGTTATTTATTATTTCAGTGGTTTAGAGAATTTAAATTGCTTAGTATCTTATAGCTACTAAGTGGCAAACAGAAAATCAATTCCAGGTCATTTTGCTGTACTATCAATGATTTAACTACTGTACTATATTCTCTTGGACTGACTAGTTGAGGAATAAATACAGATATGGTCTGAGAGAAATTAATTTACAAAGCATTTCCTCAACAAGGAATTCAACTTGGTGAGAAAACTCAATAGATAAAGGACAAATGATATTAACAGGCACTTCACACAAGAGAAATCATGAGTGTTGAATGAACAAGAAAAGATGCTCCAACTCTGGCTACCTCTCAGGGGAACGCCCAATGAAGTTCAGTGAGATAACATTTCACATCCTCAGACTGGCAGTAAATAGAATGACTGACAGTGTCAAGAGTTGATAAGATATGGGTTTAAGGCAGCCCTCATTATATGCTATGGAGTATAAATTCCTAAAACCACTTTGGAGAACCATTTGTCAGTACACAAAATTATTCAACTGTGCTTCTCTTCAACCCAGTGATTCTGCTTCTTAGGAATACATACTCTAAAGCACCAGAGTTAAAGTGGGGCCCAGTGACCTCTGGATGTCCCTGAGGTCTTTCCTGGGATCTTGTGAGAACTATTTTCATAAACTGCTTTGGTATTCTTTGTCCTTTTTCACTCTCATTTTCTCATGAGTATATTGTGGAGTTTTCCACAAAGCTTCTATGCATCAGATTGAACATAGAATCATCAATGAGAATTTATCTGTCTTCTATTAAGCCAGGCTTTAAAGAGATTTGCAAAAATATAAAGCATTGCCTCTCAATACGCTAACTTTTGTTTTGGAAAATGCAGTTATCACAAAAAAATATTTATGCCAACATGTAGTGAGATTATTATTTTAAATGAATTAAGCTTTTTGAGGTTTCTTCATTTTACTCTCTAACACATTAAATGTCAGTTAGTATAACCTATATAAATAAAATCTCTTTGGAATCCTTAAGTAATTTTTAAGTTTGAACTGAGACCAAAAGGTTTTGGAAAACATTTGTTTATGTACAATGCAAGTATGTGTCATTGTAGTATTGCTTAATAAGAACTAAAATATCAATCAATCCTAATGTCTATCAATATGGACGAGGGATCAGTTCTGTCAATATGGAATGATGAGTTGTGATTTAAATTAACATTAAAATGTATTTTAAAATTAAAATAAATTCGTGAGTATATATTTGTATCTGAATCAGGCAATATATTTGTCAGACATTATCACATGTCAAATGGATTTTTTTACAATGTAAGCATATTTGTGTTTAAAAGTACATAATAAAATTAAGTGGAAACTTTATTAAGGATTATATTTTAGTCATTTCCTATTATTGCAAATCTATTAACCTTAAAAGGCAGAAATAAAAGTGAGGCTAATATACTGCTGTATTTCACTAGAACATACTTATAATAAGCAGCATACATATGCCTGGATATTCTAGAATAGAACATCTTCCGTGTGTTATTTCAGTAGTATATACTATTTGCTGAAATGGAGGGAGCACCATTTAGTTACATCTTTGTATATATACTACCACTGTAGTGGCTTAAATAAATACTTAATGCTTTTTTTTCTTTTTCAAAAATTGGAGACTGGCAATTTAAGGTAACAGAGTCTTTCTGTCTGGTGACATTTATTCTCATGCTGTCTGTGCTGAGAAAGTTGAAATGAATCAGAAATCTCTTGCTAGAAATCTAGTTGAATCTGGTTATTCTCAGTAGTTATATTTTATAAAGTCACCTCAAAAACTGAATTAGTCAATACCAAACCATTGCTCCTAGGAGATATACTGACTTAAGTTCCTGCGAGCCTCTTCTCAGAACACATTGTGAACTGATCAATACGTAACCTGTTTTATGTGTGTTTCTTTGTAAAGACACCTTGTATTGTTGACTCATTAATGCTGAAATCATGGCAGACAGCACTATAACTCATAGCTGAATGAAGCTTTTTTAATCCCTGTATTTCCTCTGTAAGGTACATCACAACCTTCTCATGCTTTAGAACCCTAAACACCACTGTGGCACTGTGTTTAGGGGCTATCAGCACAGAATTAAGCAACAGAATTCCCCAAAGTGAGGAAAATGTGGTACTCAGAGGAATGTAGAAAGGACTTTTTACTGTGTGAAAGCTGAGACAAGCAGACAGTGTCACCTTGTTTGATCTCAGAAGGGAATGTATGCATCAGGTGATTCAAATTTTTTGCCTTTCTATGCATGCCCAGAACTGACTGCAAAAGTGCTGACTACTCTTGGGATAAAAATAAAATTATTGATTTGGGGGTTACAAATGAAATTGAATAAGTAGGTAAGTTAGTCTGCTCTCTGTCACTAAAATGAAATACCTGAGATAACTAACTTGTGAAGAGAGAAGGTTTGTTTTGGCTCACAGTTTTGGGAGTTCCTCTCCATAATTGATTGATCTCATTGCTTTGGGCAATGGCAGAGTGTGTGGTGGAGCAAAACTCTTCACATCATCAGCCAGGAAGTAAAGGAGAGAAGCCAGACACAGGGATCTCACAATTCCCTTCAAGGGCATGCCCCAATGACCTCAAGGCCTCCCTCTCTTAAGATTCTACTGCTTCCCAGTAGCACCACACTCAGGACCAATCCTTTAGCACATGGACCTTTGGGGGAGCTTTCAAGATCCAAACTATAGCAGTAGGTAAATTTGCAAATATGGAGTCTGTGAATAATGAGATGATAATATATACTTTACAAGTCATCAGCTAGAACTGGAGCACCTTGTAGCCAGTAACCATGGGACAATGAGATACTTATTGTTGTTCAAGCCAGTTATGATTTCTTCCCCTAATTCTGGCACCCTACTCTCCCTGAAATGAAGAGCTTTGTTTCAACTACTCATAGTTCTTTTACTGGGGAGTAGTGGGGTGTTATTGGGTAAACAGTGAACACTTCCTGCCATATGCCTAATCAAGTGCTTCGCATTTGGAAGGAGTCTGGTACATTTTTGTTAAAAGAATAAATCAGTGAATAAATGGTGGGGTCATTTTTATAGGATAGCCTTTGACTTAGGTTATATTATCACTTGTTAAAAGAATTCTCCCTCTGTGCCTAGATTTTAATTTTTTAAATTTTTTTTATTTGGTGCTGGGGATTGAACCCAGGACCTTACACATGCTAAACTCACACTCTACCACTGAACCACACCCTTGCCCCGTGTCTAAATTTTTGAAAGAAACATCATTAGATGGAATAGAAACCTCTGTTCAGAAAGAATCTAAATAACTCAAGTTCTGTTAAGCAAAAATTTTCTTCCTTTTAATATTAGTTCTTCTTATTATTATTGTGCAGGACATTACATCCAGAAATATTAATCATTTGTATGTAGTATGATGGTGCTAATGTCATTATTTTAAGTTGTTGGCTTCTCATGTTATCAGTAACTAAGAAATGCTTTATTTCATAAAACCATTTGCATCAAATTTCATTTAGAAATGAATTCAATTAATATAGTTTTAATTTTTGATTATACAGAATATGTATTTATATTTACAATTCCAGATATTGGAATATATTGAAATTAAAGTTGATTTCCTGTCTGTCTCTTTCCTTTTGTGTCCTGTCTAGACCAAAACCAATTTAAGATTGTTAAATAATACATTTCTCTCTCTCTACATGTGTGTGTATACTTTTTTTTTTTTTTGTACTGGGGATTGAACTCTGGTGCACTGTACCAATGAGCCACATTCCCAGGCCTATTTTGTACTTTATTTAGAGACAGGATCTCACTGAGTTGCTTAGCACCTCGCTTTTGCTGAGGCTGGCTTTGAACTTGTGATCCACTTGTCTCAACCTCCCAAGCTGCTAGGATTATAGGCATGTGCCACCATGCTCAGCTTTTCTATAATTTTTATGTTAATTTGATTATAGAAGTTAATTGATCTTATAAATGTTGGAAAATGGAAAAAAGAGGTGAAATCACCACAGTTCATATACTCAAGAAAAAAATTAATATATTTCTTTTCAGTATTTTTCCATACTTTGAAAAAACTTACTTTTACAAAGTGTGTGTAATGTGAAAAAATATTTTCAATATTTTAGGTAGCTTTTGCTTGTATTTTTAATATTAGAATAAATTTAGGGATAGGGAAATTATTTATTGCCTGAAGTTACAGAGCAATAAATGAAACAGCCAGGGTTTAAGTACAGTTCTCCTAGAATGTTTTTTTGCGTTTAGCTTCTGTGTTCCATACTTCAGAACATGTTAAGCCTGATTCCAAATCTTAGGAAAATTGAAAATTTCTTCCATGCATTTTCATATTTTCTTCTTTGTAGTTTAAAAAAAAATGTTCAACCCTGCTATCCCCTGTCGTGATGGGTAAAAGGTGTGACTTATGCAGTCAAGGGGGAGAAATAAAGAATTGTCCACATGCTTCTGCCATTTTCAGTGCTTTATTCATTCAAATCACTCTATACAATTTCACTCTATAGGTTCTTAATCAAGAAAATGACAATCCTTAATGCTAGGCACTGCAATAAACATAATAAATTCACAGCAAACAATTCTAGATGTACTAAGCACTGCAAACACACTTAATCATGACAGGTCCATGACAGACATTCCCTCTGCATGCTAAGCTCAAGTGTCAGATCAGAAGTCTGAAGCCTTAGACTTTAAGTCCAGCAGATGCACACTCAGACCTTGGTGATCAGGTCAGGTACCAAGGTAGGATTCTCCTGGGGCGGAGCTGACAGGCAGTTGCTGCTCTCATCAGGTTCAAGATGTGGCTGTAGAGTTTGAGAGTGGTGAGGAAGATGCAGAGGATCAGGCAAACAATGAGAAGAGTTGGGATGTCAGCTCAGGTCCTCATCAGTTTCAACTGGCTGAATGTTTGTTCATTTGCTCTGTCATTTATACTAAATTTTGGGGCTTCTGACTACCCTTTCAATCCCTATCAGCTGCTCCCAGATTTCTCAGTGACATCATTTGCCCTGGGGTTAAAGCATCTGGTCTGGTGGTCCCCACCCTGATTTTCTTGCCTCTCTCCCTTATCAGGGTGAGGACAACATGACAGACACTTCACTCTGAGCTTGTCAGGGTCGGGAGAAGTGACTTGTTTATGTCAGGGATGTGCCTGATGATCATATTGGAGGGCTCCGTAGGTGTGCCTGGTGAGACTGCGGGTTTCAAAGTGGAGTTTTTAAAATGGAGTTGCTTAGGCTAAGGCCTAAGGCCATCTGTACATCTTTCCTGTTCTGTACCTCCTCTAAACAAAATTTCTATTTCTAAAATCTCACCTACATGAGGAAAAGCAATATGATTATCTGATTAAAGTAATTCATACTAAGTTGCAAATGACTTGTAATCATAGCCTTTTGGAAGGATGTCTACATTTCATAGCAAGATATTTTCAAACCCAAGTGTTGATAAGTAAATTGTGAACGTGATATTTTGGGGCCAGTGACATCCTTCTATTGATCATATTACGTGCTCACTATAGGATGATAAAACAGGCCTTAACAAAACCCCCTTGTATTTGCCCCTGCTAGCTCTCTTAACTTGTATCAGCAGAGGATGTATCTTTTTATAAGAATCATTAAGAATTCATTATAACACATTAGCAGGTATATATTTAATTCCATGCCTCTTAAGGCCTTTTTAAAAAAATTTCTCTCTCCCTCTCTCTCTCTCTCTCTCTCTCTCTCTCTCTCTCTCTCTCTCTCTCTCTCTCTCTCCTCTCTCTCTCTCCCTCCCTCCCTCCCTCCCTCCCTCTCCCTCTCCCTCTCCCTCTCTCTCTCTTTCTTAACAGCTAATAATCAAACCTAGGGCTCCACAGATGCTAGACAGGTATTCTACCACTGACCTTTACCCCATCCTGCCTCTTTTTAAGATTTATTTGGGGGCTAGGTCAGCATGGTAGTCTTTCTTTAAGTGTCATTTTATGCTCCAAAAGAGTGAGTTATTTGAGATTTCATTAATGTTTGTTTACTTCCAGAAGGACTTGAGGTAGCTCATAGTTAAAAGTCAAACTGGGCTGGGGATGTAGTTCAGTGGTGGAGCACTTGCCTAGCAAGCATGAAGCCCTGCGTTCCATTCCCAGTACTGCAAAGGAAAAAATAAGTTACATAAAGTAATATACTTAGTTATGACATAGAGGAGCAGATACTAAAAGCAGGCAGAATAAGATGCTTCCAGACCTCTGAAATGCACAGCTTGCTTCAGACAGTGAATTTGAAGGGTTAAGTATAATAGTATATTGATGAAAATATTAATCAAATGCTCTTCTGATTTTTACCTGTGGTACTTTTACTTCAACATTTATGCTGCAGGATATTTGTACTAGCAACACTTACACACTTAAATGATGTTTTGAGTTCAATCTTTGGGCAAGGTCAATTTTTTTTCTTTTTCCTGATGTTTCATTTATTTTAGATTTCAATAAAATTCCAAGAAATGTACTACATCAATTATTATTATCAGTTGTGGACTGGGGCTGTAGCTCAGTGGCAGAGCACTTGCCTAGCATGTGTGAATTGCACCACATAAAAATAAACAAAATAAAGGCATACTTTCCATCTCTAACTATAAAAAAAAAAGATTATCAGTTGTGTTACTAGATTAGGTTGAAGAAGCTGTCTGTTTAGAACTACATGTAGTATCACTAAGAAAAAAAATCCTTCTTGCAATTCATTTTGGCCACAGCTTTCTTTAGTCTTCTTTTGTGTGCTCTGCCTGAAAAACAAGCCAAATGTACTTTCATATCCTTATGTTACCAGTTTTTAATTATTATCTATCAAAGTGACCTACAACTTTGTACAACCTTGTAGTGGAATATTGTTAATATAATGAGGAAAGTTTAAATTTGTGCTTTTGTAAAAATGTTAATTTGTTCCTTAACTCTTTATAGATAGTACCCTGCATAAAGCAAACAGAATGTCAGGAGTTGAAATTGCCTTTTAATGTTACTGAAGATTCAACAGTCTCCTGTGATTTTAATTTCCATAAGTGAAACCTTAACATTTTCGCTGCTTCAAAGTTAGAGCTTTTTGAATTGGACTTTGCAGTCATTCTGATGATATTAAAAATAATAATACTAGATACTTCAGTGAATGTAGATTTAGCAGTGAAACACAGTCAAAATTTGAAATTACAACCAAGTGCTGTGGGTACGTGTGGATTTCAAAAAGCCATACTAGGAATCATCTGTGTAAATGAATAGCGGTGACTAGATTTGTGGCATATATAGATTTTGCTGACTTAGCAACATGGGAGAAGCATACAAGAAACTTTTTTTTTCTGATATGGAATAGAAATAGGCAAATGATCTTGAGCACTTTGTATACTCGGAAGCCTTAGTCTGTCCTCTGTGCTAGGTGCTCTGCTTGGCACTGTGTTAGTAGCCACTTATAGATGATCATATGGTCTCTGTGGCAGTTTGATGAGTAGTCATGTATTTCCACTCCACAGTGGAGGAAGCTGAGGCTTAGTGATGTTACAAGATTGGACTGCTAGGTGGTGGGCGTGGACTGCAGATTTTGAAATCGAAACCGATGAAGCATTTCACTTTCTTTCTCCCTGCCATCCTCTGCTCTTTACGCTCTGTCCACCAGAAAGTGACTGAATTTGGGTTCTTTGTTATCTATACTGAAAATACAATTTTGGATTGTAGCTCATTCTGCAAGTGGTCATATGTTGATCCATCCCCTTTGATTGTGTCCACCTGGAAGCAGGGATGGTATTGTTCTCTCTGCAGTCTTTCATCTAGCACCTTACTTGCTAGTTCCACATTGATCAGTCACTGAACATGTGTCAAATTAACAACTAGAGTTTGTGTTCATTGGTTACACATTCTCCACAGGAACAATAGCTTTAGTTTAGGGGACTGAGGACAGTGGAAAGGGAAATATCCAACTAGACAATCTGCCTGTCCTAACTTGTTTCAAATGTTTTGTTGTGTTTTTCCCTCAGGGCTAATATGTATTTAGGTTGTTCATGTTTCTTCCAGGATGGTATGGTGCCAGTAAATGAATCATAAGTTCTTTTTTTCCTGAAACATCAACAAGTTACATTTTCATATTTTCTATTTTAAATGTTAGAAAAGCAAAATAAAGTGATAGGGAATATAGAAAAATGAATCCAAATCAATTCTATTTTACTGTGTTATGAAATCTATAGTATTTTGACTGTATCTGTTGCCTTGTATTAAAAACCATTTCATAGTTAGGTGGATGGTGGATGTGAATCTCTAGTTTTGAAAAAATCCTTTGGGCCCAAATCAATATAATTACTATCTAGAAACAAAAATGAAATATCTCTTTACTGTTTTGCTTTGAATATTTATGCCAAAGGCAAATTTTATGGTTAGCATTTTCCAGCATATTTTATTTGGTTAGAGAAACAGTAATTGCTCTACCCTGCTAGAATAACATGATTTTAATGGAGGAATCTTATTTTATTTCCTTCAGAAATTTCTGTGGGGGAACAGCCAAATACTTGGCTACATTATATTAACATTTCTAATGAATCCAGATTATATTTCAAAGATATATAAAACCATAAAATTTTATAAAGAGATTATTTCTATGGTCTCTCAGTTTTACAAATTATATGTAGACTTTACCCACTTAGTTATTTTTGGCATTTTCCATTAAAAATGATATTTTTTTCTTTATAGGATTTATTCTTAAGGGTTTACCCATTGTAGCATTCGATATTCCTCAAGTGTATTTCACCCCCAAAAGCATCTTAGATCTCAATTGTGTCAAAAATATTTTTAAAGGAATTTTATTCAGAGAACCTTGAAACTTCTTTTAAGGCATGTGGTACTAAATCAGACCTTCTCAAACCAGTGTTCTCTCTTTAGAAATTGTAAGTGCAGGCTTTATTTAATGTACTCTAGTCTTTTTCTCAGTTCAGATTTCTTCCTGAAGATCATGTTGATCAACTAAAAGCTAAATTCTGGTTCTTCAGATTTTTTTCAGTGTGCAAAAGACTGTTAGGCTGGGATCTTAACCCTAAAATGGGAGGCTGCAAAGACACAGGGCTTGTTTCTGACTGTATAAGGCTATACTTCATCTGGATGAGTGTGCCTCAGAGGGCAGGGGGTTGTAGTGCTGCCCTGTGGTTTCATAGCCTGTCACTTGGCCCAGAGGGTCATGGGTGAGCCATGTTCACAAAGAACAATCATGAAGGAGTAAGTGCTAGGCACATTGAGAAACTTCTAGAGGATCAGGACATAGCACTTTCATATATAAGTATCTTATATGTGAAAGTGTCATATATAATATGAAGTTTTTAAATTTTTTGGGGGGAGTTTATAGGGTATTTATTAAAGTGATTTGACAGTCACTAGGATTTCTTTGTTTTCTATACCTGAGAAACTTTTCTTCCTCTATCTAGTAACTGAACATATTGTTTTAGGACAGAGTTTCTAAAACGGTGAGATCTCCTCACCCAAAGAAGGGTAGAGATGGTCTCTTAAATAGTACCTATATTTGGGAGCCTATTAATTCCTTTTTGTGTTGGTCAGGTTTGTTTTTTTTTCTTTTGAGAGAGAGAGAGAGAGAGAGAGAGAGAGAGAGAGAGAGAGAGAGAGAATTTTAATATTTATTTTTTAGTTTTCGGTGAACACAACATCTTTGTTTGTATGTGGTGCTGAGGATTGAACCTGGGCCACACGCATGCCAGGGGAGCGAGCTACCGCTTGAGCCACATCCCCAGCCCTCGTCAGGTTTTTTTGTAGCTGTGATGAAAATACCTACAAGAACAACTTGGAGGAGGAAAACTTTATTTTGGCGAAAAGTGTTAGAGGTTTAGTCCATTATGGGTTGACTGTGTTGCTCTGGGCTCAAGGTGAGGCAGAAGATTGAGGCAGAGGAGCTGTGCTCTGTGCATGGCAGCCAGAAAGGGGTGGGGGTCGGGGAAGGGATGCAGGGAAGATGCACCATTCCAGGGCATACCCCTAGTAACCCACCTCCTCCAGCCATGTCCTTCCTGTCTACAGTTACCACCCCATCACCTCATTCAAACCAGGATCAATTGATTAGGTTACAGCTCTCATAATCATTTTACTTCTGAATATTCCTGCATTAACACAGAGCTTTTGAGGGACATCTCATATCCAAACTATAACACTTCTTGATTTGTATACTGGAAGAACAATTAATTTCCCTTCAGTTTTTATTTATTTTTTACATTTCAATATCTTAGGCTGTTAGAGAAACTAATACCTCCCAGCCTATACTTGAAAGAGAGAACTTAATTTATCATACTTCCTGAACCACTGTGTCTGAGATACTGAGAAACCAGAGAATTTTCTGATTTGACACTGTTTTTTGGTAGTCAGACTTTATATAAACAAGTGATAGGGAACTCCTTTTTGCTTTCTTTCTTTCTTTCCCCCAAGACAGTGGTTTCTTAAAGATCCCATTTACTTTGGTAAAACATGATTTTAATGTCTTCTCTTAGTTGGAAGTAGAATACTACCATTCATCTCTTAAGTGGAGGGGAAAAAGAGGTTAAAAATCAGTTTTCTATGATGGATGCATTCTTACCATGTTTCTAGATTGCTTTTCATTGAGAAATCCAGTTCTGGATGGACTCTTGAGAAAATCACTTTGCAAATAAGATGTTTCTGCAATCTGTGAAAATTGTATATTCATCACTTTTCCATTTCTCCAGTATTGCCATATTTTGACTTATAATATGCATAACTTTTATCATCTTCAGATTTAGTTTGTATTTGTTGGTTGCACAAGATAAGCAAAGCCAAATAATTTTGGAATTGGAAGAAAACATCTGATTCAATTTCCTTTGCAGTGCTGGAATTTCCTTCACACCATGTCTAGCAAGGGTACCTATTAGGTTTTCTTTCAACATGTTAAGTTACTGGGAACTCCATGCTTCACAAAGTATATCATTTGATTTTTATAACAGTTGTTATCAGAAAATTTTTTTTAATAAGATAAAATCTGCCTTTTTCCAACTTCCGTTCAGTATTTCTTGTTTCAGCAGCAGGAACTACCTAATAAAAGTGCTCTTTTTCCCAGAAGAGTGCTAATTATTTCTGGTTTTGATTTGACATTTTTCATTGCTATTTTCAAGAAATGTAACTTTGCTTTTCATTTGGAAATGATGTGCTGATTTTATTTTTTAAGAGAAAAGAAGAAAGTTTTCATAAAATGTGTGGCAGTTGTGTTTCTGCTACCTCCTTTTCTCTCTCACTGCTGCCAAAGTGTTTTCTTTGCAGGGATCCTTGCCAGGGTGCTTTAATTTTTTATTTTAATAAATAAAATAAAGCTTTTGTGTCTATTTATAACTAAAAATATTTAAAGAAGAGTTGGAGGAGGAGGAGGAGGAGGAGGAGGAGGAGGAGGAGGAGGAGGAGGAGGAGGAGGAGGTCGTCTCCAGAGGCTCAGTTTTTGGTCTAATCAAACACAATCAACTTTTTCTTAGATTCAGTTGAACTTTTTTTTTCCCCTCCTGAAACTTGAGACTTTGAATTTATTTTTAATTTTTAAAAAACCCAAACGTTTAAATAATGTGGTAGGGAATTTCTCTCACACAACAAATAGCAACTAAATTATTGAACTACTTTGCATCATTTATTATTTAGTTTGCCAATATTCTGTGTTAAGATGCATTAAGGTCTCTGGTTAGTAGAGATGGGAGGCAGAAGACCAAGCATTGATATTTGATCACTGATCTTCTTAGGTATTTTTATTCTGCTCATTATTTTTAGAATAGAGAGAAAGTACTTTGTAGAGTTTGGCTTTTTATTTCTAGGCACAGTATTAGCCTTTAAATAACTTAGACAAGAAAAAGGGAAGTGAGGGAAAGTCTGAGAGGGTAGGTCTGAGGAAGGCAGATTCAGGGGAGTCCACATAATCTCAATCTCAGGAGAGTCCAGCAGAAAGAATTCCCAGTTTGGGTTCCACGCTCTACACTGGTTATCTTTTGGCAGTTTGGAGCTATAGGAGTATTGGAAGCCCCAGTGGGACTGTTGTTTCCTCAGTGAAGCTATTGATTTCATTCAGGGTTTTCCTCCCTCCCTCCCTCCCTCCCTCCCTCCCTCCCTCCCTCCCTCCCTCCCTCCCTCCCTCCCTCCCTCCCTCCCTCCTTCCTTCCTTCCTTCCTTCCTTCCTTCCTTCCTTCCTTCTCCCACTCATATTTTGGGTTTGTTGTAGATATTTTCCAGGGTGGACTGGTGGTTGAGTTTTGTTCTCTTTGCTTTCTTCCTTCCTCCCTCCCTCCCTCCCTTCCTTCCTTCCTTTCTTTTTCTCCTCTTCCTCCTCCTCCTCCTCCGGCTCTTCTTTAAATATTTTTAGTTATAAATGGACACAATACCTTTATTTTATTTATTAAATTTGGTGCTGAGGTTTGAACCCAGTACCTTACACGTGCTAGGCAAGCTCTCTACCACTTAGCTACAAGTCCAGCCCGAATTTTCTGTTTTTGTTGTTATTACTTTGTTTTGTTATTTGGGGAAAGTCAAGCAGATTAAAAATTGTGCCACAGTTGTCATTTTCCTAGAATTATTTCTTCTAGGTTTTAAAATCTCTACTGTCTCTCTTTTAATGGAGTCAGGGTCTCACTAAGTTGCATAGGGCCATGCTAAGTTGCTGAGGCTGGCTTTGAACTTGCCTCCTGAGCTGCAAGGATCACAAAGCCATCACACCTGGTTTTCTACTGACTCTTACATTCCCTTTTATTCTTAATATGTATTTGTGAATTTTCTTTTTCTTATATAATCTTACAGGAATTATTGGTGGTATTTGCCTTTCTGGTTTTGTTAATCTACTCAGTTGTATCTTTTTTTTTTGTTTGTTTTTGAGAGAGAGAGGGGGGGGAGGGAGGGAGGGAGAAAATTTTTTAATATTTATTTTTTAGTTTTTGGTGGACACAACATCTTTATTTTATGTGGTGCTGAGGATCGAACCCAGCGTCCCGCACATGCCAGGTGAGCGCGTTACCGCTTGAGCCATATCCCCAGCCCAAGTTGTATCTTTTTTAAAAAAATATTTTAACCAATTTTTTTTATAACTATTTATTTACTTTTATGTGTTGCTGAGGATTGAACCCAGTGCCTCACACATTCCAGGCAAGTGCTGCACTACTGAGCCACAACTCCAATACCTCAGTTGTATCTTTTTAAAAATATTGCCTTATGGTTATAATTTCTTACCTTATGCTTTCCTTGATTTTATCTTATTTTTAAATTTAAGTTATTGATGTGCATGTGCAGCATTAATTATCACTTTTCTTCTTTTTCAACATATAAAGCTATAAATGCTCCAGTAAGTATTACTTTAAGTTTACCTATCAAATTTGAATATTTTTCTGTTATTTAGTCCTAGTATATTTTCTAATCTCTGTTATAATTCTTCTTTGATCCTTGAGGTATATGAAAGTATGCTTTTAAATTCCTATGCATATGAGATTTTACTGGGTTTATTTTTGTTACAGATTTCTAATTTAATTCCTTATGGCTGGAGAAAATGATCTATATTATTTATTCTCTGGGATTTTTGAGATTTGCTTTGTGTCTTAGTATGCATGAGTACTTTTAATAAATGACCAATGGGTGTCATTTATGGTATGGTTGCTTTTTATAGCAATAGCTAACTTCTTCCTACACATGACTTAATGTATTCCAGGTCATTTTAAGGTCATTAATAAAAATTAAATATTGTGTATTAATATATATATGTGTGCGTGTGTGTATATATATGTGTGGATATGTGTGTGTGTATATATATTTAGATCTGTTATTTGTACTTTATGTATTTTGAAACTGGTACATTTGTTACTAGGTACATTAATACCTGGTGACTAGAGTCTTCTATCATTGCATTTTGTCTTTATCTCTAATAATGGGTTTGAGCTTCACATCTCCTTTTTCTGATATTGATATAGTGACACATCTTTTTTTCCAGTTAAATTTTGCCTGACATATCCTTCTCATCCTGTATTATATGTCCTTTTGCTTGAAGTGTATCTCTTAAAGAACTTGTGGGTAAACTGAATTTTTTTCAAGTTTTATCTAGGAGTAACTATATAACATGGTGATTAAAAGCAAAATTTTAGGGCCAGATAGTTGGATTTGATTTGTTATTTGGGGTGTTGATATCTGGTAGCTAGAGTTTGATAATTGCAGAATTGGAGGCATTTTTTACTTTATTTAGACTTTCACTCTCCCATGTTTTATACCCTAGTCTGCACTTCTCTTCTGGTGTATTCAGGTTCTGATTTTCTATCCTGTTTCTTTGGAACCACCTGCCACATTTACTCTATGGCATTTTCCATAGTCAATTTGAACCATAATGTCTATTTTTTATCTTTGAAAGTATTGAAGTGGGCATAATAATGTCTACCTTATATTACCATTTCAGTTGTAGCATGGGTTACCAGATCTAAAGAACATTAACTTGGTGTGTGACACATTCTAACCTAATGGTTAGAATAAGGCATTCTGCTTTGTTATTGATATATTACACTATGATTTCTAGTATTCTTGGCCACCATGAAACTATTCACTGTCTTGTCAGTATTTGTCACTATTAATGTTATCATCAGATTTATTATTTTTATTGTATAATTCAAGCTTAAACTTTTTCTGTTTTTTTTTTGTTTTGTTGTTGTTGTTGTTATTTGGGTGATTTGGGGAGATAATTTTGGAGCATCTCAAATCAGCATGTTTAAAGTAGTAATAAAATTTAATGGAATTTAAAAATTATTTCCCAGAAGGAGCATATTCATAAATAAATTATATTAAAAATGAAGACATAAAAATCTTGCATTTTATGGGTATAGAGTACATACAGGTTGAACTTCTCTGATCTGAAATCTAAAATCCAAAATGCTAAAATCTGAAACTTCTCATGTTGACGTGACAGCACACTTGGAAAATTTCAAACCTGACTTTGTGTGACAGGTAAATTATAAGTACACTAAAAATATGGTATAAAATTACCTCAGGATTTAGACTTGGGTCTCATTCTCCAGGATATCTCATTATGTATACACAAATGTAACAACAAAAAACAAAACAAACAAACAAACCCAAATTCAAAACAGTCCTGGTCCAAAGCATTTCAGATAAGGGATAATCAACCTGTATTTCCAAGTAATATGTGTTCTGGATTTTGAATTTAATAAAGAGAGATTAATGTCTGTATAAAGTATTTTTTTGTCTAAATAGGAATCTGTACTTTAATTAAACAGTTTTAGAAAAACAGTGGTAGTGGTTATATGTTGTATAATACTGTGAATGTACTTAATGCCACTGTATGCTAAAAATGGTTGAAGTAAAAATTTTATGTTATGTATATTATACCACAATTTTTTGTTTTTGTTTTTCGGGTACTTGTGATTGAACCCAGGGGCACTCAACCACTGAGCCACATTCCCATTCCTTTTTGTATTTTATTTAAAGATAAAGTCTCACTGAGTTTCTTAGGGACTTGCTAAGTTGCTGAGGCTGGCATTGAACTCATAGTCATCCTGCCTTAGCTTCTAAAGCTTCTGGGATAACAGGCATGGACCACCATGCCTGGCTTATTATACCACAATTTAAACAAGAGTATTAGTCATTATTTAAATGTCTCACATTGCAGTTCACTTTCAGCTGGTGTGAAAATTTAAAGGACCATACATATAGAGTAAACAGAACATGCTGATTTATGTACTCTTCCTTCAACCATATATTTCTCACTCATTTCCTAATATGGATTTTTTTTTTTTTTTTAATGCAGGAAGGAAAAGTTGATGCGATGCTCTCAATGCCGAGTTGCCAAATACTGTAGTGCTAAGTGTCAGGTAAGACTTCTCAGCTATATCATGAAACCTTCAAATTCTCTATTTGAAAATTTGTCCCCTATTACCTGTTGGTCTATTTCTGTTTTTAAACAATCTTTGACTCATTTTTACTTGTTATTTTTCCTTCAGTTTTAAAATTAATATATATATATACAGGTTGAAATACTTGGGACCAGAAATGTTTCAGATTTAAAATTTTTTCAGTTTGGAATATTTGCATAGATTTTACCAGTTGAGCATCACTAACCCCCAAATTTCAAAATTTTCAGCTTGGGGGCATTTCAGATTTTGAATTTTTGAATTAGGGTTGCTGAACCTATATATGGATAAAATATAAGCAGTGTTTGTATATATTTCTGCTATGTGAAAATAACTGTCTGTTTTCCATCTTTATGCCCCCTGCCTCAATCTTATTTTCCAGAAATAACCACTTTTAATTTTAGATGTCTTTGAAATATTTTCTTATGAGAACTACTAACACATTTGAATGTATTTTTTCTATGTTTAAAAAAAACAAATATTACTCTGGGATAATTTTTAAAAATATTTTTTAGTTGTAGATGGAAACAATCCCTTTATTTTATTTATTTATTTTTATGTGGTGCTGAGGATTGAACCCAGGGCCTCACACATGCTAGATGAGCGAGTGCTCTACCACTTTGCCACAACCCTAGCCCTGGGACAAATTCTTATATACCTTGATATTCTTTTAATTTAATAATCTATTTAGAAGAAAATTTATACCATCCCATAACTCCATTACATAGATACATGATAATCATAATTTCCCTGTTAATGAAGGCTTCAGTTTTTTCCAGTATTTGGTTTGCTGATAATGCATCCAGCATCCTTTTATTTTATTTTTGCACACTTATTTAAATTAATTGTAGGATCAATTCTTCCTAGTTATATCAGTTAGTGAAAGGATGTATGCATTTTGAATTTTTAAATATAATGCCAAATTGCCTTCCAAGAGTTTAAATTAATTTATAATGAATACCATTGTTAATATCTTTGAAATTCCTTCAAGGATGTATAATTAACATTCAACATGACCTTTTCTTCAAAACTTATAATTAATCATTTAATACGAAATGTAATTATGCTCTAATGAATTATATCATATTAAAAAGTCTAAGTGGAACTTTTGTGACTGTGTCACAGAACTTGCCCCCACTTTTCACCCATTCTTCTTATTTCTTATTTTGTTGTGTGTATTTGCCTGCATTTGTACATAGGCACCCACATTGAGTTCCTTCCTTCTTTTAAATCTAGGTCATGCTTATCTGAGGGATTTTCTGCTATCTTATCTTCTCCTTTGAAAGTAATTTCTTCAGACCACAAACAAAGTGAGCCCCCCTTCCCCTTCTTGTGCATGCTAGGCAAGTTCTCTACCACTGAGTTATATTCCCTGATCCCAGAGTGATCTTACTAGAAAAGAAAAAAAAAAAAGGTACAAAAATATCATGGGTTTGAAGTTCTAATACTAATTCTGCCATTTTCTGCCGGGTTTCTGTTCTCGCTACTAAAAGGCTCAGGGGTCACTCTAGTTAAACTGGGCTAACTGGGCTTCACGAAATAACCACACAAGAGACACAAATACCTTTTTCTTTGGGGTCACTGTGATGGCTCCTCTGACCTTAAGGGTCTGCAGAAAGAGAGAGAGTGAGAGCATGTGGTGATCCCTTTTATTGAGGGAAGCTATTCAAATGAGGCAAGGGGTCAGGTTTCAGGGGGCTGAGTCTGTCTTCATGATGTCCACTGTTAGCAGGTTGACTGACACCTGGGTAGGCCACACCCAAGGGCACAGTAAGAGAAGGGGTCACACACAGGGCACTTCCATGGAAGATTCTATCCTAAACAGGGCAAGAGGTTATATTACAAAGGAACAGGTGAGCATAGCTTCACCCATGGGGCTTTAGCAAGACACACCCATTTCTGTGACTGAAGGCCTCAGCGCCCAGCTGGGGAGTGTAACTCAGTCACCCGTAAGGTTGACCTCCCACAATTTTCTAGTTAAATTATCTCAGGGAAAACACAAACTCTGTAGGCCTCAGTTTTAAATCTGTGACTGATAAGCAGAGCTAGTACTTATTAGATATCTCCTATGCACCATTTAATTCCATTTAATTTTCTAAGAATCTTATGAGAATTAAGTACTATTACTATGCTCATTTTACCAATAAGAAAACTAAGGATAGAGAGGCAAGCAACTTGCCAAATATGCTATAATTTAAAGGCTCTAGAGTTTGGGAAATGATTCTCAGTAGCCCAATTCCATATTTTTAACTCTTCTTTTAAATATAAATGTTTCTCTTGTTTTACTTTTCTGATTAAGTCTAGATTTCCATTATCTGTTGTATTCTTTATTTTTTCTTGGCATTTCATTTTATTTTGATAAGGATGTACTCTATCCCCAAAGAACATAAAACAAAAATGTTAAAAATAGACATTGATGCTGGGAAAACTGGAAATCCATTTGCATCAAAATGAATCTGAATCCCTATCTCTCGCCATGCACAAAAGTTAACTCAAAATGGATCAAGGAGCTTGATATTAAATCAGAGACACGGCATCTGATAGAAGAAAAAGTTGGCTACAATCTACATACTGTGGGATCGGGCCCCAAATTCCTCAATAGGACACCCATAGCGCAAGAGTTAACAACTAGAATCAACAAATGGGACTTACTCAAACTAAAAAGTTTTTTCTCAGCAAAAGAAACAATAAGAGAGATAAATAGGGAGCCTACATCCTGGGAACAAATCTTTAATCCACACACTTCAGATAGAGCCCTAATAACCAGAATATACAAAGAACTCAAAAAATTAGACAATAAGATAACAAATAACCCAATCAATAAATGGGCCAAGGACCTGAACAGACACTTCTCAGAGGAGGACATACAATCAATCAATAAGTACATGAAGAAATGCTCACCATCACTAGCAGTCAGAGAAATGCAAATCAAAACTACCCTAAGATACCATCTCACTCCAGTAAGATTGGCAGCCATTAGGAAGTCAAATAACAATAAGTGCTGGAGAGGATGCGGGGAAAAGGGCACTCTTGTTCATTGCTGGTGGGACTGAAAATTGGTGCAACCAATTTGGAAAGCAGTATGGAGATTTCTTGGAAAGCTGGGAATGGAACCACCATTTGACCCAGCTATTCCCCTTCTTGGTCTATTCCCTAAAGACTTAAAAAGAGCATGCTACAGGGACACTGCTGCATCGATGTTCATAGCAGCACAATTCACGATAGCAAGATTGTGGAACCAACCTAGATGCCCTTCAATAGATGAATGGATAAAAAAAATGTGGCATTTATACACAATGGAGTATTACTCTGCATTAAGAAACGACAAAATCATAGAATTTGGAGGGAAATGGATGGCATTAGAGCAGATTATGCTAAGTGAAGCTAGTCAATCGTTAAAAAACAAATACCAAATGACCCCTTTGATATAAGGGGAGTAAACAAGGACAGGGTAGGGACGAAGAGCTTGAGAAGAAGATTTACATTAAACAGGGATGAGAGGTGGGAGGGAAAGGGAGTGAGAAGGGAAATCGCATGGAAATGGAAGGTGATCCTCAGGGTTATACAAAATGATATATAAGAGGAAAGGAGGGGTAAGACAAGATAATACAAATGGAAGAAATGATTTACAGTAGAAGGGGTAGAGAGAGAAAAGGGGAGGGGAGGTGAGGGGAGGGGGGATAGTAGAGAATAGGACTGACAGCAGAATACATCAGACACTAGAAAGGCAATATGTCAATCAATGGAAGGGTAACTGATGTGATACAGCAATCTGTATACGGGGTAAAGTTGAGAGTTCATAACCCGCTTGAATCAAACTGTGAAATATGATGTATTAAGAACTGTGTAATGTTTTGAACGACCAACAATTAAAAAAAAATAGACATTGAAAAATTTAACACTTCTTAATAAAAATAAGGTAGGAAATGTTAAAAGTACTGAATTATTTTCACCTCAATTTGTAAACCAAATATTCTGTCAAAGGAAGATCCTAGATTTATGGAAGATCACTAGTGACAACAGTAACAAAAAAGCAAAAAAAGAAATAAACTCATGTTTTTCTATAGAGTAAATTCCAGAAAGACTGTTTTATGGTGGTGTTTTAGCTATTTTATTCATGCGAAACTCAGCTACTCATTTCTCAGAACTTCAGATTAAGCAGAATACACACAGAACTGACAAATTATCATTTTATTTGACACAAATATTTTAGGTACACTTCCTTTCTAGTCTCAATGACCTAAACATTTATTTTTATTTTTTCCCTGTTTTTATGAATATTTTTCCTCTCATGCTGCCTTCTCCATTTGTAGTAAAACACTAGGGGTGGGAAAAGGTCATTATCTGATTAGAATGAGTGGAGGGGTTTTGGTAGGTGGCATGTCATTTTGATTCATTATAGTATATATATTTTTTACTACATTTATCAGCTGTTTACTATAGTGTCAATAAAAATGTCATCATCAGATATACTGTGGAAGGTAATGGAGAAGTAGTAAGGTGAAATATATGGTATTAGCTAGAGTCTGCTCATGTGTGAGTGTATGCAGGGTGAGTGGTTTTGATGTGTGTAGAGGTTTCATCAAAAGATTGGCCAAACCATATGCATTTAAACTGCTATATTTATCTCAACCTTAAGATACAGCATTAAACACTGTAATTATTGTGGATAGCTACAAAGTAGTATAGAATTAAACTGACACACTGAACTATGAACAGTAATGAAAAGGAGGCAAAAGCAAGTGGAATGGAAATTGATATTGAGCATGTGAATTTGTAGCATAAAATCTATAATATGTTCACCCCAGGGGAATATAACTTTGGTTCACTAACTTAGCCTTTGATGTGTGGGGCTATGGTTTCAATGAGTTGTCTGAGAGAGGTTTTGTGGGTATTTCAGTCTGTAATGTGTCTTTTGTGCTCATTGTATGGCACCATTGCTGTCAGTATTCACATTTCATTTTTAAACATAAGTAACATAAATATGTATTTTCATTGTAAAAATTAACACAATATAGAGTCATACAGAATAAAAAGCAAATCCTTTAGTTTCTTTTCCCACTCCTTTTTTCTAGTGGTAATCTCTTTGTGTCTATTTTGTGAGTTCAGGATACATACCCAACTGTTATTCCATGCTTCATCTGTAGTCTCTTTATGTATGTGTCTGTGTATTAGTCTATCTACAGCTGTGTAGGTACTGCTTCTGATACTGACAAAATATTTTGTTATTAGTGGCTTCATATTTTTTTCCATACCTTATTGTGAGATGTCTGATTTTTACAAGAAAAATCAGTATTATTTGGTATATTCAGATCATCCAGATGATTATGAAATTATAGGGGAGTAGCAGGTTAAGTTTTTTTCTAAAAAAAGTATACTCAAAGTAGAAAATGGCAGCAATATTGATAGCAAGTAAACTAATTTTAGGCAAATTCACCAAGTATTATTTTACCTGTTCTGGATTTAAGTTGACTCTTGATATATATGTTTATTTTTTTCTTTTGCTTTTTTGTGGTACTGGGAATTGAACCCAGGGGCACTTTACCACTGAGCCTCATCCCCAGCCTTTCTTATTTTTTATTGTATTAGAGACAAGGGTTGCTGAGGCTGGCCTAAAACTTGTGATCCTCCTACCTCAGTCTACTGAGTTGCTGGGATTACTGGCATGCGCCACTGTGCCCAACTCATATGTACACTTCTAGTTGAATTAATTACTGAACCAAATATACAGTTTATATTCTTTTAAAAAGCACTATATTAGCAGAGAGAGGCTCTTTTTTATGTTGATAATTATGGATCTCTTTAAACATGTGAATCATATTTACATTTTATGCTTAGTTTACATTTTATGCTTAGTTGTAGAATGATTTGATTCATTTTTGATGAGTAGAAAATTAATCCCACATTAGTAAGCATTTAACAGGGTAATGTAATAAGTTGTTTTCTGGAATAATGTACTCAAAGTGGTGATAATGAGAAAAGCCAAGCCCTTTATTTATTTCATAAATAGCTCTCTGCCATACTGCAGACTGATAGTATATACACTGATTTGTATTTCTTGATCCATTTTGACAGTGTCTGTTTAAAAAAATTTTTTTGTAGTTGGACAGCATGTTTTATTTTTTTATTTTTACATGGTGTTGAGGATCAACCCAGTTCCTCACATGTGGAAGGCAAGCGCTCTGCCACTGAACTCAAGCCCAGCACGTCTTTTAACTGGTTCATTTACATCATTGACATTCAAAGTGATTATTGATATAGTTGCATTAATGTCTACCATGTTTTCTATTTGTTGGCTCTACTCTTTGTTTCTGTTTTTTATTTGTTTATTTATTTTTGTTGTTTGTTTGTTTCTCTTTTGCAGTGCTGGGGATTGAACCCAGGGCCTTGTGCATGCAAGGCAAGCACTCTACCAACTGAGCTACATCCCCAACCCCTTTGTTTCTGTTTTTGTCTTTCACTGTTTTTCTGACTGTATGGTTTTAATTGAACATTTTATTTTATACAATTTCATCTTCTCTCTTTTACTAACATGAGTTATACTTGTTTCTTTTTAGGTATATTGGTTATGCCCTGGAGTTTACAACATACATTTACAATGAATCCAAATCTGATTTCAAGTAGTACTTCTACTGCTTCACAGATACCTTAAAATAACAAAATAGAACTGTGGGACAAGTAAAAAAGGTATTAAAAATATATAGTGGGAATACCAAAAGGCAAAAAGAGAGAGAACGGAACAGGTGAAATAGCTGAAGCAATAATGATTAAGAATTTCTCCAAATTAATGTCAGTCATCTATGGACTGGGGATATAGCTCAGTTGGTAGAGTGTTTGCTTAGCATGCACAAGGCCCTACATTCAATCTCCACCACCAGGGTGGGGAGGCTGATTTAATGTCAGGCACCTTACCATAAATCCAGAAAAGTCAGAGAACAATTAAATTCCCAATTTCACATCCTCCTACCTCTTATATCATTACTGCTATTTATTTCACGTATACATAAGCATATGTGATCAAAATACATAATTGTTATTATTTTGATCAATTAAGAAAACCAAGTGTTTTATCTTCACTTACTCTTTCTGATGTTCCTCCTTTCCTTATGTAATGCCAGCTCCCAGCTTTTATCAGTTTCCTCCTCTGTACAGAATTTTTTTTTTCACATTTCTTTCAAGGCAAGTCTACAGGCAATAAATTGCCATTTTGTTGTTTGTCTGAGAAAGTCTTTATTTCTTTGCTTTTGAAAGATAATTTAATAGCGTACAGAATTGGAGATTGGTGAGGTTTTTTTTTTCTTTTTTTCTTTCTTTCTTGTATCACTTAAAATATTTCACTCTACTTCCTTGCTTACGTGGCTTCTGAGAAGTTTGGTATAATTTTTATATTTGTTCTTCCATAGGTAAGGTGTTTGTTTTAGTATATTCTGTGTTGCTATCAAGGTATTTCTGTGACTAACTGACTTATAAGGAATAGAAATTTATTGACTCCTAGTTCTTGAAGCTGGAAAGTTCAATAACAGGTCATCATATAGTCATGGTTTTCTTACTGCATTATCACATGACAGAAGGACAGAGAAAGAGCAGGTCAAATTCATCCTTTTGTAATGACAGTAATGCTACCTGTGAGGGTACAGTCTTCTGGCTCAATCACTTCTTAACTGTCTTACCTCTTTGAACTATTACAATGGCAAGTAAGTTTCAACAAAAATTTTGGAGGGGACAGATGTTCAGAATGTAGCACTATTTATTTCCTTTGACCTCTTTTGAGATTTTTAAAGTCTTTGATTTCCTGTAGTTTGACAATGACAATTATCCTGCAAGTGTTCTCTGACTTTTCTGGATCTGTGGTAAGATGCTTGACATTATATTTATTAAATTTTTTTTGGTGGTGCTGCGGACTGAACCCAGGGCCTTGTTCATGCTAGGCAAACACTCTACCAACTGAGCTATGTCCCCAGTCCCTAGGTGCCTGACATTAATTAATTTGGAGAAATTCTTAATCATTATTGCTTCAGCTATTTTACCTGTTCCATTCCATATTCTCTCTCTCTCTCTCTCTCTCTCTCTCTTTTGCCTTTTGGTATTCCCATTACATATTTCTCATACCTTTTTTAGTTGTCCCACAGTTCTTGGAAATTTTTAAAAAATATTTTTAGTTGTAGATGGACACAATACCTTTGTTTATTTAGTTTTTTTTACATGGTGCTGGGGATTGATCCCAGTGCCTCACATGTGCTAGGCAGGCATTCTACCACTGAGCCACAACCATAGCCCTTTTTTTGTTTTTATAAGTCTCTTTTCTCTTTTCCAGTTCTGATGGTTTTTATTGAGATATTCTTAAGCTCTAAGATTCCTCCCCTAAATATGTGAACTTTCCCAGTAAGCCCAACTGAAACATTCTTCATTTCTGCTTTGGCATTTTTTACTAATATTTATTTCTGGATTTTTCTTAGAATTTTCATGTCTTTCCTTAATTTTAATGTCTGTTCTTGTATGCTGTTTTCTTTAACTATTAGAACTCTTAGCATATTGATCTTAGTTGTTTTAAATTTTCAGTCTGATAATTCTACCACCCCTGACATATGTACTATATGTACTATACTAGTACTTATGTTTGCTGTGTCTACTCAAATTTTATTTTTTGCCTTTTAGAATGCCTTGCAATTTTTTCATGATGACGAACCATGATGTACTGACTGAAATGACATGAAGTTTGTAAGATATAGAAAATGACAAACTCCAAAATAGTGTAGCTTGGGAAGAGGGAGTGAGGAAAAAACCCAAATATTAATAACATTGATCCTTTCCCAAATACATTCCTTCCAAGTGACAAAGACAATCCCCAGGAAGGAGATATTCATCAAGCCTAAAATGGCAGTCTCTGGGAGGAAGCCAAAACTTTGATCCTTCCCCAAATAAGGGAAAGAGATAAGACTTGAATGTTGATCTCAGACCCTCCATTCTTCCCCAAGTAAAAACATTACCCAGAAATTTCAAATTCTCACAGCCTGTTTCCTTAGTGTCCAAATTGACACACTCTGTCAATAATTAAGTCACCTCTCTGTGTAGCATATATAAGCACAGATTCCTCCTTTGGCCAGCAGCTCATTTTCCATATGGAAAGTGTGTCCACCAGATGTATGAACCACCACTGAATAAAGGTTTTGCTGATTCCTGAAGTTTGCATTTGGCTCAGTCATTTGTGCTAACACTATTAATAGGTATTTATTAATGTGGTTGGGTGTGGGGATAAGAATGGGTAGGGAGTGTGTTATGGAGTCCAGTAATTAGGTCTTGGTTTTTTGATGAACCTTTGCCTCTGATTGTGAGCTTCACACAACTTGTCAGTTTAGGATTGGCTAGTTTGAATAGTCTCAGAGGATCTTGGACTATGAGGAGTGATTCCTAGATCCCTATACTTGACCCTGGGGTGATTAAGGCAGAAGACTATTATTTCTTAGGATATTAGGGTCTGATAGAAGAAGTGTGACTCTGAATTGTTTAGTTTACATATCAAAGAAATATTGCTGCCTTTAAGAATTGGCTATCCCTGGGAGGAATAGATTCTTGCTATATAGAAAGGTTCTTAAAAATATATAACATAATATTATATAGAAATGAAAATTAAGTTGATTTTGAACCAATTTGCCATTGTAATTCAATAGTGAAAGGATAGTCTTTTCAACAAATTGTGCTGAAAAAAAATCTATGCAAATTATATACATGTAAAACAAATAAATTTTTAAAACTTCTGAATAGATTATAGACTTAAACTTATAGGCTAAGTCTACAAAACTTTTAGAAGAAAACATAGGAGGAAATTTTTGGATATGACATATGTGAAGTTTCATAGGTATATCAAAAAGCACTGAGCATATAAGACAAACTGATAAATTGGACTTCATCAGAATTAATTCCTCTGTCCTTTGAAAGAAATAATTTTAAATATGGAAAGATAAACTACAGACTGGGAGAAAATGTTTGAGCTTGCATGTGCATGCTCTGTCATGTCCCCTGCCCCAGGAGCTGGTGTGTCCAGATTGATTGATTGATTTGCAGTACTGGGACTGAACCCAGTGCTGCTTTAACACTGAGCTATATATCCAGTCCTTTAAAAAAATATTTTTATAATTTGAGATAGGGTTTTACTAAGTTGCTGAGGCTGGCCTTGAACTTGTACACTGTTGCTTTAGCCTCCTGAGTTGCCAAGATTATAGGTGTATGCCATTGCACCTTGCATGTTATCCATAGTTTTGAAAGAACACTTAAAATTCAGTAGTAAGATAATCCAGTAAAATAAGCAAAAGATTTGAATACTTCCAGAAGATATACATTGAAAAATATTCAACACCATTAGTCATTAGAGTATAAAAAATTATAACCATAATGAGATACCACTATATTTTCACTAGAAAACCTGAAAAAAAAAAAAAAAGAAAAAGATTTACCTTGCCAAGTCCTTGCCAGATTGTGGAACAGCTGGAACCCTCATCCAATGAATTTAAAATGTTACCATTTCTTTGGGCATGTTTGGTAGTTTCTAGTAACCTTTAAGTTTAACTTCTAAGTGACCCAGCAATTCTCCTGTGTGTTTACCCAGGAGTTATGAAAGTATATTACCACAAAGAAAGATTTGCACATTAAGAGTTCAGTGTTCCAAACCTGGAAACAACTGAAATATTACCCCATAGGTAAACAAACAATAAACAAACACACATGCTATACTATTACTGACCACACACAAAAAGGGGCAACTACTAACGTATGCAGCAACAGGAGTGAATCTCAGAACATTATATTGAGAGAAGGAAGCTAGTTGGGAAGTACTACCACTATTCTGGACTAGATAAAAGTAATCTGTATTGATGGAGACAAGATTACTAGTTGCTGGGAAGGAGGATATAAATATGAAGGGACCCAAGGGAACCTTTGAAGAGTAATGACATATTTTGTATCTTAATTTTGGTGTTGGTTATGTGGATGGATGAAGTATTTTATTGTCATTTAAATTATATCTCAGTAAGTTAAGAAATATTTCTTATTACAAAGTCATAAAGTATATGTTAATTGCATTTCTTCTTTTTTTTTGCTTGTTTGACAGTGATCTACTCAAAAATCAATCTGTTATTAAAGAAAATTGTTCTAGGAGGGTAAGAAATGGGAAAGGAAGATCGTATAGGATGCTCCAGCAATGGTCTGCAGTAGAGATCGACTTAACATCAAATTCAACTAGGTTTTCCATTTTAACCTTCCATTGCTTACTCTAAATCACTCCAGTATTACAGAGTTGTTTCAAGACATTTTGGTGTATAGGTTTTTGGTTAGTTCTGTTTTTTTAGGGGTACCCTAGATTGAATTCAGGGGCACTTTACCACTGAGTCACATTCCCAGCCCTATTTTCTGTTTTATTTAGAGACAGGGTTTCACTGAGTTACTTAGTGCCTCGCTTTTGCTGAGGCCGGCTTTGAATTTGTGATCCTCATGTCTCAACCTTCAGAGCTGCTGGGATTACAGGTGTGAGCCACCGTGTCTGGCAATTGTCTGTTTTTCAGCTACTTTTCAGTGCGATTCTCTGACATAATATGTTTGATTCTAGATCCTTGCTGGGATCTTCCCTGTTAGGTTAGGTCAGAAATGGCTCTGATGGTGGCTGCTCTTCTTGATGGGTTCCTCTGCTTCTCTTACCACCTGCCCTCTTACCCCACATTTGGACTTATAGATGAGATTAAACCAACTTCATCCCTTGGTGGCCCTTGTGGTTCACTTTGGGAGTTAAAATCTTGATAATTACTTGAGTGGGGTAAGTGAAATGCATGTGCCACTTCTGCCACGTTCAACTAGAACCTGGTGTTGATAGTTTGATTAACAGGTCTCTTTCAAATAAGTTCTGAAGTCTATAGAATAAATCACTTATTTTGCCCTCCTGCTAAAATATATCAATTAAGTCAAGCCATGTTTATATAATTTCTTAGTAGATCAGAGTGGCGAACTTTCTGTAAAGGACAGTATGAGAAATATTTTGGGCTTGTGGGCCATAAGGATTTCTGTCATAACTGTTTAACTCTACTGTAGCATGAAAAGAATGAATGTAACGAATGAGTGTGGTTATAGTGCAATACAATTTTACAAAGAGTTGGCAGGATGTATTTGATTTGTAGGCTGCAATTTGCTGAACCCCAACTGGATGATGATTGACTTCTTTAGAGGAAATCATGTTATTATTGCCTCATATTCTGTGGTTCCTCAATTAGCCAATGGACTGTATTTTCTGTTTTCTAAAAAGTCATAATCAGTTCTTGTTTTTTTTTTTTAATCTTCATGTTCTATGATCATTCCTGTGTCTCTTTCCTTTATATTCAACTCCATGTCTAATTTGAATAAGGCCAGTGGGAAGGCACTCTTGTTCTATATATGATACAGTGTGCAGTAAGCTTTTAAGTGATAAGTGTAATGTCTATCACTGAATCTCTAGTGTGCTGTAAGGAGATTTTATGCAAGATTTTAATCAATACCTGTCAATCAGCTATAGCTGTTAGACAACCTGCTTAGCCTTCCAGTTTTCTTTTTCCAGATTCCAGCTTTTCAGATCTTCATGCATCTGACAACCTGTAATTCAATATTGGACTACTTATGAAACATAAAAGAGAGATATGATTTGTTTACTCTCAGTAGTCTGTAAATGAATGGAAGATTTTCAGGTTTCTTTTTGTCTGCAAGTTGCATGGCAACTTCACTATCCTACGTTTTGACCATAGGAAACTCTTGTAGATGATTGTGAGTAGAGTGAATCATGAACATGTAATAAAAAATTATCATGTCTGTATTTCAAAAGATGTTACGTTTATTGATGATTATGTGAGCTGACTCAAAATAATTTTCTTTTCTACATATTTTAAAACTGGTTCTACCTTCCTAATGACCTAAAATCTGAGGAAAATACTATTCTGTACTTCCACTATGAAGCCTAACTTGGGCAGGTCTCAAGAATATTATCATGTTAATCAAAATATCATTTGTTTATACCATTTGTTTGGAATGGATATCACAGAATCATAGGATTTTAATCAATGAAAAGCTGCCTTTGAAATCTTTGAATCCAATCCTCTTACAGAGTAAATACCAGATAAACTTTGGTCATGACTCAGATGTATTTTATCCAGATTGTGTCAATATATAATGATCTCTCCCAACACTTTATTCCACATGACAATGAGTTGTCCTGAAATGAATGTCTACCTTAACCAAAATCCAGTGTTCAACAGCATTTAAATGGGTTATTAAGTAGTAGTATATAGTTACTTAGTATCTAAAGAGAAGAGGAAAATACTACAATAATAGTCAAAACTATTATTTTGTATAATAAAAAAGAAATAAATTGATTTTTTCCTTTCTATTGTAACATTAGATCTTTCCTTTTATAATCAATCAATAGCCTATAAGATTGGTCTATAAAAAGAGTTTTTAGGGATTTTTCTTTCATGTCTTCTTTGGGATGGCCTTAATGTCTAATAATCAATGATAATATATAGTAAATTTTATCTCCTAACTGGTACTGGTTTTATAATAAATCATAGGATATTCATTGAACACCTGTTCACATGTAAGTTATACTCATTAAGGTAAACCATATACATTTTGAGTTGAGTTTTGTACATGGTGAGAGATAGGGGTTTAATTTCATTTTTTTGAATATGGATTTCCAGTTTTCTCAGCACCATTTGTTGAAGAGGCTATCTTTTCTCCAATGCATGTCTTTGGTGCCTTTGTCTAATATAATTGTAATTTTGTGGGTTAGTCTCCTCTACTCTGTACCATTGGTCTACCAGTCTGTTTTTGTGTCAATACCATGCTGTTTTTGTTACTGTTGCTCTGCAGTATAGTTCAAAGTCTAGTATAGTGGTGCCACCTGCTTCACTATTTCTGCTAAGGATTACTTTAGCTATTCTGGGTCTCTTATTTTTCCAGATGAATTTCATGACTGCCTTTTCTATTTCTATGAGGAATGTCATAGGGATTTTGATCAGAATTGTATTAAATCTGATTAGGGCTTTTGGAAATATGGTCCTTTTGATAATATTAATTCTGTCTATCCAAGTTTGAGGTAGATTCTTTCATCTTGTAAGGTATTATTTGATTTCTTTCTTTAGGCTTCTATAGTTTTCATTGTATAGATCTTTCACCTCTTTTGTTAAGTTGATTCCCAAGTATCTTATTTTATTTTAATTTTTTAGGATATTGTTAATGGGGTAGTTTTCCTCATTTGCTTCTCAGAGGATTTGTCACTGATATGCAGAAATGCCTTTGATTTATGGTTGTTGATTTTATATCCTGCTACTTTGCTGAATTCACTTACTAATTCTAAAAGTTTTCTGGTGGAGTTTTTTGGGTTTTTTAGGTATAGAATCATATCATCAGCAAATAGAGCTAATTTAAGTTTATATATATATATATATATATATATATATATATATATATATATATATATATCAGGTGATGAAGAAATTTTTATTTTTTATTTTGTCGTTAATTTCTAATTTCATTCCATTATGATCTGATAAAATACATGGTAGTATCTCTACTTTATTGTATTTGCTAAGAGTTGCTTTGTGGCATAGTATATGGTCTATTTTCCAGAAGGATCCATGTGCTGCTGAGAAGAAAGTCTATCTACTTGATGCTGGTTGAAATGTTCTATATATGTTTGTTAAGTCTAAGTTATTAATTGTGTTTTTGAGCTCTATAGTTTCTTTATTCAACTTTTGTTTGGGAGAACTATCCAGTGGTGAGAGAGATGTGTTAAAGTCTCCCAGGATTATTGTGTTGTGGTCAATTTGACTCTTGAACTTGAGAAGGGTTTGTTTGATGAACATAGCTGCACCTTTAGGGCATATATATTTATGATTGTTATGTCTTGTTGTTGTATGGTTCCCTTGAGCAGTATGTAATGTCCATCTTTATCCCTTTTGATTAGCTTTGGCTTGAAGTCTACTTTATTTGATCTGAGTATGGAAACCCCTGCTTGCTTCCGTAGTCCATTTGAGAGGTATGATTTTTTCCCAACCTTTCACCTTCAGTCTGTGTATGTCTTTTCCTATCAGATGAGTCTCCTGTAGGCATCATATTGTTAGATTTCTTTTCCTTAATCCAATCTGCTAGCCTATGTCTTTTGATTGGTGAGTTTAAGCCATTAACATTTAGGGTTACTGTTGAGACATGGTTTGTATTTACAACCATATTTGTTTATTTTTGTTATTTAACTTGACTTGGTTTTCCTCTTTGATTAGTTTTTCCTTTAGTGTACTACCTCCCTCTGTTGGTTTTCATTGTTGTTTTTCATTTCCTCTTCGTGAAATATTTTGCCAAGGATGTTTTTCAGTGCCGGTTTTCTAGCTACAAATTCTTTTAATTTTTGTTTATTTTGGAAGGTTTTTATTTCATCTTCAAATCTGAAGTTTAATTTTGCTTGATACAAGATTCTTGGTTTGCACCCATTATCTTTCAAAGTTTAAAATATTTTGTTCCAGATCTTCTGACTTTCAGGGTCTGTGTTGAAAAATCTGCTGTTATCCTAATTGGCTTACCCTATATGTGATCTGATTCCTTTCTCTTGTGGCTTTTAAAATTCTCTCCTTATTCTGTATGTTGGGCCTTTTCATTATAATGTGTCTTGGTGTGGATCTGTTATGATTTTGCACATTTGGCATCCTGTAGGCTTCTTGGATTTGGATTCCCATTGCATTCTTCATATCTGGAAAGTTTTCTGATAGTATTTCATTGAATAGATTGATCATTCCTTTGGTTTGGTCCTCTATGCCTTCCTCTACCCAATAACTCTTAAATTTGGTCTTTTTTTTTTTAAATTTAAATTTTATTTTATTTTTTTATTGGTTCTTCAAAACATTACAAAGCTCACGACATATCATCTTTCATACATTTGACTCAAGTGGGTTATGAACTCCCATTTTTACCCCAAATACAAATTGCAGAATCACATCGGTTACACATTCGCATTTTTACATAATGGCATATTAGTGACTGTTGTATTCTGCTACCTTTCCTATCCCCTATTATCCCCCCTCCCCTCCCCTCCCATCTTCCCTCTCTACCTCATCTGCTGTTGTTCAATTCTCTCCCTTGTTTCCCCCCCCACTTCCCCTCACAACCTCTTATATGTAATTTTGTGTAACATTGAGGGTTTCCTACCATTTCCAATTTCCCTTCTCTCTCCCTTTCTCTCCCCCCCCACTCGTCTCTGTTTAATGTTAATCTTTTCCTCATGCTATTCCTCCCTGTTCTGTTCTTAGTTGCTCTCTTTATATCAAAGAAGACATTTGGCATTTGTTTTTTAAGCATTGGCTAGCTTCACTTAGCATAATCTGCTCTAATGCCATCCATTTCCCTGCAAATTCCATGATTTTGTCATTTTTTAGTGCTGCATAATACTCGATTGTGTATAACTGCCCCATTTTTTTTATCCATTTATCTATTGAAGGGCATATAGGTTGGTTCCACAGTCTAGCTATTGTGAATTGTGCTGCTATGATCATTGATGTGGCAGTATTCCTATAGTACGCTCTTTTAAGATCCTTAGGGAATAGTCCCAGAAGGGCAATAGCTGGGTCAAATGGTGGATCCATTCCCAGCTTTCCCAGGAATCTCCATACTGCTTTCCAAATTGGCCGCACCAATTTGCAGTCCCACCAGCAATGTACAAGAGTACCCTTTTCTCCACATCCTCGCCAGCACTTATTGTTGTTTGACTTCATAATGGCTGCCAATCTTACGGAGTAAGATGGTATCTTAGTGTGATTTTGATTTGCATTTCTCTGACTGCTAGAGATGGTGAGCATTTTTTCATGTACTTGTTGATTGATTGTATGTCCTCCTCTGAGAAGTGTCTGTTCAGGTCCTTGGCCCATTTGTTGATTGGGTTATTTGTTATCTTATTGTTTAATTTTTTGAGTTCTTTGTATATTCTGGATATTAGGGCTCTATCTGAAGTGTGAGGGGTAAAAATTTGTTCCCAGGATGTAGGCTCTCTATTTACCTCTCTTATTGTTTCTCTTGCTGAGAAAAAACTTTTTAGTTTAAGTAAGTCCCATTTGTTTATTCTTGTTATTAACTCTTGGGCTATGGGCATCCTATTAAGGAATTTGGAGCCCAACCCCACAATATGTAGATTGGAACCAACTTTTTCTTCTATCAGGTGCAGAGTTTCTGATTTGATATCATGCTGTTTGATCCATTTTGAGTTAACTTCAGTTTCCTTCTTGCTTCTCATCTCTTCTAGTAGGTGGAATTGTCTGTTTTAAGCTGGAGTCTGTCTTCATGGTGGTGTATGTAACCAGCGTGAGAAGACTTGAGCCCCAGTATTGTCTCCCTCTCTTGTCTGGAGCTTCCCCTATCCTGATCTCTCTGTTTTGCTCCAGGTTTTAGACTCCTTTCCTCTCTTGCTTATCAGGTCCCAATTGCTGGATCTCTCATCCTCAGGCTTGCACTGCACTCCCATTCAAGTGAGAGCAGTTTTTGTGCTGGGTAGTCACTGTGCCAAGTTATTGCAGCTGGTACGGGGCAGATTATTATGAAGTTGGAAACCAGGTACCTGTTCAAATGGAGATCCACACAAATAGCCACATCCACCAAAAAATTGGGAAAAAGGTTTTCCAAGATGGAGTTGGTGTGCTTCCAGCACTGGGGTGTCTGGTGAGCTGGGGGGAGCTGGGCTGGCCTTGTGCTGGGGCTAGATTGCAGCCATGTGATCTGTGTGGGAGTGGAGCACAGCTGATTAGGTGATTCTGCCACACTTCTTGCTATGCCTGCTATGCCGCTTGAGAGCTGTGTGCGCGCAAGAACTTCAGGCTTTGGGTCTGGAGTGCAGAGTCTTACTGGAACACAGAGACTCTGATTTCTTTGCAGGTGGTCGCAGCTCTGATGGTTTCTGTGAAAATCGGCTGTAGAGGGGTCCTGTTGCACACTCTGAGATGTTGTATTCTGCCTAGGTGATACCTTGTGGAGACACCGCCTGACTGCTTTCTTGGTTTCATTCCTCAGAGCAGCCAGAAATGGTATCTCCTATATTCTACCATCTTGGATCCCCTAAAGTGGAGGTTTTAAAAAAGGAGTTATCAGTTTCTACTATATTTGGGACTGAGGTTGATTAAAATCTGTTCTTAATTATTATTATTTTTTGTCTCAAATTACCTGTGCTTTATTGTGTTGAAGGTGATTATTGTTCAGCTGGATGTGTACTCAGGCATTTGAATAAATCTGAAGGTGCCTTCTCAGTGATTTGTTGGTACTTTGTGGTTTGTTCCTGCCCACACAGTTTGTCCATTAAGAGGTTCTTTCAGGTCTTACAACTTTCATAACCAAATGAAATCTCTTCTAGAAAAGTTATGGTTCTCTCTTCAGTCTGTTTCTTGTCAGTGTAAAGAACCATGAATTTGTTTAACCTATTCTCAAAGACCAGATGAAGGAAAGTAAGTACATAGGTATATATGAGTTGGTATATAATAACCTAACTTCCCAAAAAATGGCAATGGAAATCACGAGAACCTGAGTTAAACAATTTATACAGATTGCTTTAATGAATAATTTTTTAGGACTTTTAATAAGTTAATCTCATTTTGCTAAGTAGAGTGTGCATGATTTTTGTGTGTTTAAAACAGAATGAAACTGGGCTGGGGTTGTGGCTCAGCAGTAGAGCACTTGCCTAGCACATGTGAGGCACTGGGTTGCATCCTCAACACCACATAAAAATAAATAAATAAAATAAAGATATTGTGGCTAACTACAACTAACGAAAAGTATTTAAAAAAACTACAATGAAGCCATATATTTTGACATGTTGGTAATTTTTTATTACTAATCCAAATAATTACTAATTAGTAGCCCCATGAACAACAAACATTTTCTTTCACAGAGTTATATTTTGATATTAAGTCTTTAAGTGATTAAATGCAGCTATATAAAAGGCCATTATAGGAGTAAACTCTTGTTCTAGAGTATTGTCAAAGACATTCTCCAGTATGTTGATTCTGATTCTTGGAGTGCATTTCTCCTGTGTTTAATGCTTCGTAAAGCAATGTGTTTTTCTTTTCTGTCCGATGAGAATGATATAAGCCATTATGCTTTCTCTTTTGCCTTGCGTGTAAGGCAACTCAAATAATGTAGTGCAAACACATGGTGATTACTTAGCTCTCATGTTTAGTGTACTAGGGATTTTCACTCTTCCCTTTTCTGTTTAGCTTATTTGGTAGTTAGGTCCTGGTTCTTGAGCCATACCTTCTTCATCTTAAATATAAAGATAATATCTTCTGTTTGGATTACTGTGAAAATCAAATGACATGTCTTTTTGTATGCTTAGCCAAGCAGCTAGTACATTTTAGAGTGCTAAGTAAATTCTAGAAGATTTTTCTCACTCCTCACCAATAATTTTAGCATTTTGCTTATGTTTTTACAAACTTAACTTCTTGCTTTTGTTTATATTGATGCAGCTTAGTCTTGTTTGAAGTGAGTGAAATATAAATTCTGAAAAGAAAAATTAAAGAGCAGTTTAAGAGTGCTTAACTTAGTGGAAGCAAGGCAGCCATGATTAGAGATGACAAAGAAGTGATAAACCTCTTGTAAACAATGTTTTCAAAACTTAGGTTCCTAGAAGTTCTAACCTATTTTGATTTTCCTAAACCATGTGTTTTATTTTTAAAAGTAGAGTGATATTTTCTTTTGTATTCAAAATGACTGCCTATTATTGAATCCCTTTTAGTCAGCTAAAAGACTATCTTATATATTATTAAGTAAGCCTTAATAATTACTTAATAATGGTTCTTTCTCTGGAGTCTGCCATATAGGTAATGACCAGAGGGCAAATTAAAGGACAGAGATAAGGTTGAGGCACTTTGGCACTTTGTGGTTCATTCCAAGCAATGCCCATGCTTGGTAATGACATACTTGGCAAAGACTAAATCCTGAATCCTTGGCAGTGTTTGAATATTGCTTTTATTTTCTATTTTGCAATTGCATTTTGGCTGTTGAAATTAAATTAATGTTGGTGATTCTCAACATTCAAAATCAGTGTAAATGAAAGTTAAATTGTATGTTTCTGATGTGCTCTCCATTCTTACCTTCACAGAAAAAAGCTTGGCAGGACCACAAGCGGGAATGCAAATGCCTTAAAAGCTGCAAACCTAGATATCCTCCTGACTCTGTGCGACTTCTTGGTCGAGTTGTCTTCAAACTTGTGAGTGTTTACTTGTAAAAGACACTTGAGTTTTAATTTACCAGAAGCTTTTGCAGTTGCATTTATTATTCATATTTTAGACTGACATTGAACCCATGTTAAGGTACAGAGTAAATTATTGCAGGTAGTATCTTAAGATACTCCTATTAGTCAAGGAATTGTGGCAGTAAAGAAGTGCAGAGCCCTCTTTAAAATCCCTATGATCTCCTGGGAATAGAAGTGTGGGATCCTAAATTTGGGGTATAGATGTTAGCAATTAATATTTGTTATGTTGCCTTTGTCATTTTCCTGCTGTGAGCTAATGTACAGGACATGTATGTCCTTTTTGGTTGCCTTTTCCAGTGAGATATAAATTAGATGATAATTAATATAAAATTGAAGGGTGCTTTTGTCTTTTTGTGTAGCTAGGATTTATTGAAATACTTTTTTCAGCCCCTTTTCATACAGTGCCAGTTAGTAGAATTTGTGAAATTCTCTTCTAAAGAAGCCTTCTAGTTTGTTTGGCTAGGCTTTTGCATGAATATCTTTCCCAAATTACTATAGGCTCCAGCTCTGTTCTTTCCTTTGTTTATTGATTTTTTTTGCCACTCTAAAATTTATAGAGCTTTGAGAATGTAAAAAGAGGTTTGCATTTAATGATTAAACTGGTAGGTGAAGCTACAAGTTAGATTTTCTTTTAAAGTTGTTCCAGATTAGGTAAATCAGCTGTCAAAAATGATAAAGAGAAAGAATTTATATATAAGAAATAGCCTTTTGGTAGACTTTCATTTAAATATGTAAAGGTATTCAAACACATTCCTTCATGTATTGGAGTGCTTCGGATTATTTTTGGTTTCCCCCCTTTCCTTCACAGATGGAAGAAACTCCCTCAGAATCCGAGAAACTTTACTCATTTTATGATTTGGAATCAAGTAAGTGATTGCCTATCATCATCTTAAAAAAAGGAAAAAAAAAAGTCTGTCATTTGTTTGCTGAGCTGGTGAAGTGCTTTGCTGATGGATTGACTGATTGTGAACCCAGGGCATCCCTCATACTGAGCACATGCTCTACCTCTGACCTGCACCCCTCCCCAGCCCCCAAACTGCTTTATTTTCAAGTTTGTTTTTCTGTCTCCTTATTATATGAAACGAACCTAACAAAGGTTTTTGTTTTTATAAATAACTGACTCATTAGTTTATTTAATTTATTTCATGGCATTTTGGGCCTTACAGAAGTTTATGAAGTACTATAAAGATGTCTAGGGTGTTCAGGGTAGTGTCACCATTTGCCCAGTTGACAAAATTTTCCTTCTGTTTCTCCTTCCTTTTTCCCCTTCATTCCTCTCTTGGTTTCCTCTTCTGTTTTTTCTTTTTCCTTTTCTTTTTCTGATGACAGGAAAGAGAGATATAATGAATATGAGGGTTTCAGGGAGCTTTTGGGGTCACTGTTGCTTTAGGTAGTAAAGTCAAAGGTATAGATGACTTCGGCTTTATGACAGAGTGTTGTTCCTACCATGGCAGTAGTCCAGCTACTTGGAAAGAATGAAAGGCTTTCCAGATCTGAGTGTCAAGCACATGTCAGGTTTGTGTTGCTTTTTGTACTGGCACAGATCCTGTTCATTGAGTTTGTAAAAGACTACAAACTCAAACTGGCCAGAGCTCAGTGTGCATTTGCTACACAGTTTAATATTTCTGGATGGAGACAAATAAAAAATGATTTAGTACACATTTATGCTTATGGGATACTAAGTGCTAATAAATTATTATTTAAGAAATCATTGGGTCAATTATTGTGTTGAACAAGTAATATAAAGAAAATATACAGACCCGACATGAGCAGCAGAGTGTCTTTTTAAATTTTAATAGAGAACTAATTAGTCATTTTTACTTGTATTACTGCTAGGTAATTAAAATATCTTACAGTGAATTTCACTATTAACATTAGTGCTGCTCAGTAGTAATGTCATACACACTGCTTTAAGTGAAATGCTCTTAAGTATTATTAATTAAAGATACCTCTTAGATTCAATATGCAATTTGTGGTTTATATATAGTTTTTTCTTTCACCGTATGGAGATAGAACCCAGGGTCGACCCACCTCTGAGTTTAATCCCTATCCCTTTTATGCTTTTGTTTTGAGACACAGTCTCACTCAAATTGCATTTGCCAAATCTGGCCTGCAATTTGTAGACTTCCTGCCTTAATTGTTGGGATTATAAGCGTATGCCACCATGCCCACCTAAGTTGATTTTTTTAAGGAGGTCATATTGGCTTTAAAGCCTTCTGTTTGTTTCTTTCCTTTTTAAAAGAATTAATTAACATAGCATCTGTACAAATGTATGGGGGTATTGTACAATAATTTGATGCATACATACAACATATAATGATAAAATCAGGGCAATTAGTTTTTGGATCTCAAAAGTTTATGTGTTAGGAACCTTTGAACAATTTTTTTCTAATTATTGTAGAATATGTGAAAAATTCTTGTGGATTGTATTTACCCTATTATACTATAGAAAACTAGTACTAATTCCTTCTAACTATATTTTGTTACTTTTTAATTTTTTTTTTGTGGTGGGGGTGCTAGGGATTGAACCCTGGGACTTTTGCATGTGAGGCAAGCACTCTGCCAACTGAGCTACATCCCCTACCCCTGGGTACCCATTTTCTACCCTCTCATTATCCTTCCTCCCCTGCCCTTCCTACTCTTCTACTCTTTTCTTCAGATTAATTTTTTATGTTTCCACAAATGAGTGAGAACGTGTGACATTTCTTTCTGTGCCTGGCTTATTTCACTTAACATGATCTTGAGTTTCATCTACATTGCTAAAAATGATAGGATTTCATTATTTAAAAAAATTTTTTTTTAGCTGTTGATGAACCTTTATTATTTATTTATATGTGGCGCTGAGAATCAAACCCAGTGCCACACACTTGCTAGTCAAGCATTGTATCACTGAGCCAAACCCCAGCCCCTCATTATTTTTAATGACTGAAAAATATTCCATTGTACCACATCTTCTTCATCCATTGGAGGACACTCAGTTCAGTTGTATGTCTTGGCTATTGTGAATAATGCTGCAGTGAACATGGAGTGCTGCTCTTTGATATAATGGTTTTATTTGGATATATACCCAGTAGTGGGATTGCTAGATCATAAGGTACTTTCTATTTTTAATTTTTTAGGAGCCTTCATACTGTTTTCCAAAAGGCTGTACTTTTACATGGCCACCAATAGTGTAGGCGTTCCTCTTTCTCCACATCTTTACCAGCATTTGTTATTTTTTTTTTGTCTCTTTGATAATAGCCATTCTCACTGTGGATATTTGTTTTGTTTTGTTTTTGTGCTAGTGGAGAATGAACTCTGGGGCACTTTATGACTGAGCTACATCCTTAGTGATTTTTATTTTGTTAAAATAAAATAAAGCTAAGTTGCTGAGGCTGGCCTCAAACTTGGGATCCTCCAGCCTCAGCCTCCCAGTTCTTTGGGATCTTAGGCATCTGCCACTGCATATGGCTCTCAGTGTGCTTTGGATTTGTGTTTTCCTGATGAGTAATGATGTTGAACTTTTTTTCATGTAGTTTTTGGTCACTTGCATGTCTTCTTTTGAGAAATGCCTATTCAGATTCTATGCCCCTTTTAAATCCAGATAATTTTAGTTTAGTTTTTTTTTTTTTTTTTTTTTTGCTGTTGGTTTTGAGTTCCTTAAATATGGTGAATGTTAATCCCTTGTGAGTTGAATACTTTGCACATGTTTTCTCCTGATCTATAGGTTGTCTCTCTACTGCATCCATTGTTTCTTTGTGCAGGAGCCTTTTAGGTTGTTGGTGATCCTATTTGCTGAGTTTTGCTTTTGTTGCCTATGCTTTTGGGGTCATATCCAAAAAATCTTTGCCTAGATCAATATCCTGAAGCTTTTCCTTTATGTTTCTTTTTTTTCCCTTTTTCCTAGTGGGTCCATAGTTTGGGGTCTTACATTTAAGTCTGATCTATTTTGAGTTGATTTTTGTATATGGTGAGAGGTATGGATGTAGTTTCATTCTTCTGCGCATGGTATTTCCACTCTTCCGGGTACTGTTCATTAAAGAGACTGCTTTCTTTCCAATGTATGTCATTGTCACCTTTGGTGAAAATCAGTTGATTGTACATATGTAGATTCATTTCTGTTGCATTGATTTCTGGGTCTAGGTTACTTTAGTTTTGTAGTTTTTTGAAGTCAGATATTGTGGTGCTTCCCATCTTTTTTCTTTTTGCTCAGAATTTCTTTGGCAATTCAGTTTTTCATGGTTCCATGTGAATTTTGTGATTATTTTTCCTATTTCTGTGAAGAATCTCATTGTTATTTTGATGGGAGTTATGTTGAATCTTTAGATCACTTCGGGTAGTTGGACATTTTAGCAGTATTCATTCTTTCAATTTATGAACATGGGAAGTATTTTCCTATTCTGTGTCCCCTTTAGTTTCTTTTGTCTTATACTTTTCACTGTAGAAGTCTTTCATTTCCTTGATTGAATTTCATCCTAGCTATTTTATTTTTGGTGTAGCTATCGTCCTTTTACAGCAGTTTTGTTACTGGTATGTAAAAAAATTTTACTGATTTTTTTTATATATTGTTTTTGTATTCTATAACTTTACCAAATCTGTTTCATCAGTTTTACCATTTTTTTGTGGCATCTCTCTTCAACTCAAATAGTTGTTAAAGTAGCTCTGTGTTTGTGTATTCAATCTGAAAGTGAAATTGAGATTTCTTTGTTTAATATGTTTTCTTGATGAATGTTCCATATAACAAATTTCATTTATTTGAACTTTGTCAGAATTTATTCTACTTTCAATCTTCTTGCCTTTCAGATTATAACATTTATCAGTTTGTGATGACCTAGTCGTAAATTTTTCATGGTAAAATCTGTTTAAATCCATTGACTTAATAAAGATTTATGATGGTTTGTGTATGTATGCATGTTGATGTAGAAAATCTGGTAATGCAAAACCTTAGTGATTTTAGTTTTTAATCTTTTTCATTGGTATAAGCATTTATTATGTTCTTAATAGGTATTTGATCTTACATTGTAGATAAAATTTGGTAGAATTTAATTGATTACATATGTATTATGATTTGTGGTTGTCAAATAAAAAGATGTCAGAATGGAAGGTGAGATGGGAAATATCTGGTTTAGCAGCCAACATTGAATACCTGAAAATTATCCATTGTTTACTTTGTGATTTTGCTGTTTATTTTTTTGTTAAAGATATTAGCAAACTCACTGAAGACAAGAAAGAGGGCCTCAGGCAACTTACAATGACATTTCAACATTTCATGAGAGAAGAAATACAGGATGCTTCTCAGCTGCCAGCTTCTTTTGACATTTTTGAAGCCTTTGCAAAAGTAAGTATTAAGTTTCATCTCCTTGCTAATGCCATGAATCAGTCCTTTACTACTACTTCTTTTTTTTTGGCACTATAGATTTAGGTTGGTTATTTATTTATTTATTTATTTATTTATTTATTTATTTATTTATTTATTTATTTATTTATGTTTAGTCCTTTACTTCTTACTATGTTGTTGGTTATTAAAAAAAAATGTAGAAACTTCATGGGAAATGCAAGATCATTAATGCCTTATATGAATTCCCAATTATGTGAGTCCCCCTAAATGTATTGTGCATACTGAATAAGGAATTACTTCTTTCACTGTCGACTCGTACAGCATACTGTTTGTTAGTACGAAGAGTCTGCTTTCTGTCTTCAAAAGAAAACAGCATATCCCACTCTTTCTCACTAAAGGGTTAAAGTTTACCATTGTATTTATGAGTTTGTGATGTTGTTTCAATATTGAATCTGTCTCTGAAGTGAAAAATGCATTGAAATCCATTTCTGATTAAGTGAATTTTGAGTAATATGAAAGCATGGCCATTTCTGATTTTAAAATAATCACCTAAAATTCTGGCAAAGTGTTTTAGGTTACTAAAATCCCAATATAGGGATAGAAAACAGGTTTTATGTAATATTTTTTTCTGTGGGTTGTTGGTAGTAGTTACCTGAAGTGTTCTCTTTGAAAATGATTCATGGCCCTGGGAGGAAGTATATGGTGATTATTTCTCTTTTATTGTGTGTGTTCTGGAACTAAACCTAGAGGTATTCTACCATTGAGCTACATCCCCAGTCCTTTCTATTTTTATTTTGAGATACAGTCTCACTAAGTTGCCAAGGCTAGTCTTGAACTTGTGATCCTCCTGCCTCAGCCTCTAAGTAGCTGGGATTATAGGGGTGTGTCACTACACTTGATGCAGTGAATGATTCTTGATATCTACCCTGGGATAGGATGATGTAGCACATACACTCCCCTTACTGCTGTGAATCTGCCATCCTTGTTTTCTCATATTCTGTTTTTAGGTTTGTGTTAATATTGATCACATTTTAATAAAAAGTAAAACTTTACTTTTGAAGCTGATTTTGCTAATTATTTGACAATCGGTAAGCAAATATTTAATCGAATATTTGTTCTATAAGTAATTTAATGTATTTTTTGGTAAGAATTTAAATGTGATTAATTTTTGCTAGATAAATATAAATATTTTTGTTCTTTAAAGTATGTTTTTATGATTTTCTGATAATATTTAGCATTATGTTTTGGGTTGTCTATATTAAGGTTGATTTCACAGTGTAGTGGTTACTTATAATGCATCTGAGAAGTTTCTCATGTTCATTTCATATGGCTCTGAACCTACTGCAGTTCCACATGTATGATGTACACAAGGCTTTTTGGATATTAAACACTATAAAAAACTTACTAAAAGGCCAAAATGTTCCATCTGCTATCTGTTTTTGTGTTCCTAGATTTAGTCTGTAGATATTCTGCATCATTATTTCTGTTGTTGGAACTCGTTCAAAGGCTAATTACAAGTTTGAGTGTGATTTAATAATCATGAAAAATATCTTAAAATATTTTCTAAATATAAACATACATTTACTAAATGTAAAATGTGTATTTCTGTCTTATTTATCTTGTTAATTATTAAAACTTTTCTTTCTTTCTTTCTTCCTTTCTTTTCTTTTTTTTTTTTGTGGTAGTGGTTGAACTTAGGGGTGCTGTAGAAGTGAACTACATTTCCAGCCCTTTTTATTTTTAATTTCGATATAGTCTTGCTAAATTGCCAAGGCTGGCCTGGAACTAGGGATTCTCCTGCCTCAGCCACCCACATTGCTGTGATTACAGGCATGTTCCATGATGTCCAGTGTTAAACAATTTTAAATTTTTTTCTCCTAGAATGTAATTTTCTTCATGTTGTATGAGGGGAAGTTCTGTCATTGTGATTAAGCAGGTAGTTTTTTTTTGACAAAGTTTTAATAATATACACCTTCCTTTCCATATACTTATATTCATTTTTGCTACAAAAGCAGAATATATACGTGAGATTTTGGAGAGTAATTGGGCTTAGATGTATTGTTTCTGCCTTAAAGTATAGTTTAGTAATCAGAGGAAAGCAATATTAACCTGTAGTTCTTTGTGAAAGTTTTGTTAATGTTTTGTCAATTATAATTATTTTTCAGTTCATAAATTTGTCTTTAAAAGAGATTACACTCTTTCCCTTCCTATCACCTTTTCTCTTTCCTCCCTTCCGCTCCCCACTTCTTGAGGATAAAATGATCTAAAGTCAAGCTAATTGTATCCTACAAATCTTAATGATAAGCTGCTGAACTCAAAACATTGAAAGTGTCTAGAGATGCATATCACTTCGAGCATTCTGGGGGTACATGGAGGACACCAGAGAGAATGTTATACCAGTCTCCTGCCTCTGTTCCCATTTTACTGTCATAGAATTAATTGAAGAAAAGAAATGGTCATGTCAGATTATACTCCCTGCAGTGGCCTGTATGTGCAAACTGTCAGTCCAGGATAGTTCCATATGAACCTGCCTTCTTCAGCCTAAAGAAGTTACTTTTGAATTTACACCTTGAAGAAGGTTGGCTTTGCCTGGCCTCAATAAACAAGATCTTGTTTTCTCTTTTGCTTTTGGTCCCTCTCTTTTATACTCACTAAAGTTCAGGGAAGGCATTAGAAATGTTAAGTTTTCATTTTAGCCCATGTCATTGTCCCTGAAGGCCTATGGAATTCTAAGAGCTTTTCAAAATTTGTTTCTATCCTAATTATTTTTTGACTTTTCTATTATGGATATCTCCCAACATATACAACAATTAGAGAGACCAGTATGAGGAACTGTTTTCATCCTCTGGTTTCAGTAATATTCAAACTTGTATTACATCTGATATTTTTACTAGATTTCATACAGATATTCTTTTCCTTTTTTTTTTTTTTTTTTAGATTTTTCCACCACTTATTACAGATAGTCTTTTGTTTTTGTTTTGGTACCAGGGATTGAACTGAATGATACTTAACCAGTGAGCCATATCTCCAGCCTTTTTAAAAAAATATTTATTTTTTTAGGTGTAGATGGACACAACACAATGCCTTTATTTTTATGTGGTGCTGAGGATTGAACCCGGGTCCTGCCCGTGCTAAGCGAGTGCTCTACTGCTGAGCCACAATCCCATCCTTTTTTTTTTTTTTTTAAATTTTATTTCCTCAAGCTGAGTTGCTTGAGGAACTCACTAAGTTGCTGAGGCTGGCTTTGAGCTTGTGATCCTGCTGTCTAGGACTTCCACACTGGGATTATAGACATGCACCATTGCAATCTTTTGTTTTCAAACTTCAGACTTCTTGGTCCTCTGAGAAGTGTTCTAATGAATTCATTTAGTAAATCAGTGGACCTTTTTTTACAGCAGAGGTAGTATAAGCCAAGCACTCTTGGTAAGGATAATAGGAGTAGGTAGCTAATTTTAAATCTGGAAATTATCTATCAAGATAAATAAAAACCTCAGCCTGTCAAGAGTCTTATTTGAGGATATTTATAGCTTTTCCAAACTTGTACTTGACTTGAGAGGAAGTGGGTCAGCAGAGGATGAAAAGTTCTTAACCCTGAGAGCATGTTTCATTCTTACCTCAGCTGATGCCTTTTCTAATGAAAACTTGTGATTCACGCCTAGAAGGTAAGAAGTTTACAAATACTCTTTTGAGTTTCTGGTGGAAAAATAACGTATCTCTTCTGTTGGACAGGGTTCTCAGCTCATTGTGCTTCTGCTGGTTTAGTCTTTGTTTCACCTGTAAAACTTCTCTGCCATTACTCCAAAGACCTTACTGTGTGGTTGTTTTATGGATTGTTCTCACATATTCCTCCATTTTGCTCACTTCTTAGCACCAATTCCCCACCCCCACATAAACACACACATGAACCACAGTTGGGTGTTAGATTGTAGGATTTTACTATGAATTTATTCTGTTTACTTATGAATTCCTTGCTGGGCTGGAAAAGTTAAGTAACAAGAGAGTTAGGAAGGAGCAGTCTTTCTAGTGGTGGTCATGGAGGACTTCACATTGGATGTAGAAACTGACATGAATTCCAGAAGAGAGAATGGTGTTGAGAATCATTTACATACAGTGTATAGAAATGCTGGTGGGGTGTGAGGTGGTGTTGAGGATTCTTCCCCATGTTCAGGGAAAGGAACTGTCACCTGTGGAATATAGGTTTCATTTCCATTTAATAATTCCAGTAAGAGTTGTAATGAAAGTTTGATGTTTAAAATATTTTGTGTTAGATGGTAATAGGAAATTGGTGTGGGAAATTGATGTGCCTGCAGAATTTCTATAGAGGAGGAGCTTCAGAGTGTTGATCTGGTAGATAGATGAAGGCTGAAGAAATTTACTTCCAGCAGCTTTATTTGCACAATAGATCTCTCTGTCTCTCTCTCTGTCTCTCTCTCTCTCTCTCTCTCTCTCTCTGTCTCTCTCTCTCTCTCTCTCTCTCTCTAAAACTTTCATTGTATTCCTTAGCAGTGTGTGGTTGAATGGAAGTAGTAGTGTGAGGAATGGAAGGTGGTAAATGCCACTGACAGCAACAAAGGTGTCCAAAGTGTGCGATGTGCATTGGAGGTGTTTTTTAGTGAGACATGCTTATTTATACACTTGTGAAAAATAAAGATCAAGTTTATCTTTTTGTATTTGTTTAGAGAAAACGTATATCTCCATTCCTACAAGTGCCTCCTCCTTCCCACTCTGCGCTTTTGTTTCTTTCACTTCTATTTTCAAACATAATTTCTGGGTAGGTTTTGAAATGGATTTATTTTGGAGGGACAACTGACATGATTTGATCTGCTGATTAAGTACTAATTATTTACTACAGGTATAGAAATTGTTTCTTCTACTAATCATAAGTATTAACTTTAAGGCTTGAAAATTGCAGTTAGTGATAGGGCAGACTGAAATGGAAGCCAAGTAGTGTAATGGTACAGTGGCTTTCTCCAGATAAGAAAGTGAAATTCTCTCAATCTCAATTGGCTCATCTTTAAATGAAAATAATAATATTATCTACTTCACAGATAAGAGTGAGGATTAACCATAAGGTGCATAGCTGAGGGTCTGACACATATCATTAATTTCTACTACCAATGCCCTGACCTCCCCACTTTATTGGCACTGAATATAAAACACCAGTGTTTTATGTTTCCCTGTGCTGTTGTCTAGCAGAGCACAGTCTGCAGCTGATTGTAAACCAGAGTTTCAGATGGTTGCTCACAGTTGTGCCCAGTGCTGGTGTCTCTTGAGGTACTGAGGACTACCTGTCTTGATGACAAGAAATTTTGCAAATAGTCAATAGCGTCTTTCCCCTAATAAGCTGTTTTGGTTTCAGTGTATAGCTATTGTGGTCAGAAATTTATTATTGCTTGCATTCATATAGCTCTGAGATTTCAGAGTAATTTTGTGGGATTTCATGTACAAAATGTTAAAGTTGGTTTCCTGTGATGAATGAAATCTTTCTGACATATGTATCTTAAGAGGTTGAAATTAAATTATAAGATTGTTTCAGATGTCCTAATTTGCTGAAATAAAAAAAGTGTAGTATTTTTCTATTCTATGCCTTAAAATTTGCATTGATAATTATTGGTGATGTTTATTAATTGGCTAAACTTCATTTCAGTGAACTAGTTTTGAGATTATTTTCTATTTTTAGGGATTTTTTTATAGGGTTCTACAAAAACATCTGTTTTTTTCTGCACTTATAACTTTCTTTTATAAAAATGTATTTTGCAGATTGATTAGAAATATGGTGAGATCTGAGCAATAAAATAGAAAATAGATGGGTTGCATAGAACTGTTTCAAAAACAGACATTAAGTTGAAAGCAACAAGAATAAAAGTGACCTTCTTGACCATAAAACATATGTCATTGTTAGCATTTCTAGAGCTCTGCAAAGTACTGTTTAATTTTACAGTGTTGTGCAACTGCCATAGAATTTTTTGATTAGAAATTCCACATCTGTTTGAGAAGATGTTCCCTCCCTTTTTCCTTCAAATGAAATAATAATTCTCTTAGTAGCATGTTATTTTTATTCTTTAGGGCATGTATGTGACCTCCAGAGCTTGCCTTTCTGAAATATAATTTTTAGTGCTATTAGCGAAGCTGGTTTTGTAATATATACTGTGGTTATATAGATTTGAAAGGGTATATTAGAAGGTGTTTTTGTATTGTGATACTTAAGTTTTATGCTGTTTCATGCCGAGTAAATCCTTTTTGGGGGGGCGGGGAGAGAATACTTATTTATTGGAGAAGTACTGGAAAAAGCGTTAAATCAAGAATCTTCCTAATTTATAATATGGGAAGAGATAGTGATTTAATATTTTTGAGATATGTTAGAAATAAGGCCAAAGAAAACAATGATGATATTATATTCAAGGTTACATACTTGACTTTGGCTAGCATGCATGTACCTCTAAGACCAAGAATGTTAATAAAGAATTTATCTAATATTCTGCCATAAAACCATAATTTTTATAAAGTATATAAATTAGCATGGGGGAAAATTACTAAATAACTATCTTTTGGTGTTCTTTGTCTTCTTTGGTGAGCAGAGCACCACACTAAAAAGCAGGAAGGAAGATGATCATGATATATGCTGCTTTTAATCTTCTAGTTTTAGTTCCATTGACCATCCCATTTTAAATATGCTTATGCCCTATTACTTCATTATTGCAGATAGTCTGATTTGTGGGCAGAATATTACCTCTGTTGTTCTGAAAGTTCAGGAGTGTGTGTGTGTGTTTGTCACTTGAGGGTTTCAAGTTCATGTAGGACCAAATTTTAGAGCCTTTTTGTTGATGAGCTCACTTGGGTTTTACTACTGAAGCATGCTATAAAGTAGTAAAGAAAGCAATCTTTTGAATTAATAAAGTGATGGATTATCTAATTACAAAGTTGATGTGAAATGGCAGTATGATAACTTTGACTACATTACTAAATGATCCCAGTGACTGATCAGATGTGCATGGGTTCCATTAAGAAAAAATATGCCATTAAATATTTAACACTGAGAGCGAGCAGACACACTGGGATTGCTAACCTCCAGTCACCAGGGTGCATGTTATCTCTACATTTGGTGGTAACTACTAGATGAAGTATCTCTCTTGTTTGCTCAGAACAGCTGCTAGAAGACTTAGTTATTGGGATTATACTTCTCTGCTGGTTTTAAGTAAAGCAGGCAAACATCCAAAATACTTAACTGTACACAGATTCTGGCATTCTTATTATGAACTAATGATGCACTTATGATTTATATGTTTTTTCTTTATTACAGCAGATTAAGTCCCTAAGTAGATTCAAGAGACAATTATTCTCAAAAATGATCTTCAACCTTCAAGTAAAGTGTTATTTGTAGGACACTTGGGCTTTCAAAAAAAATAAGAGTTATTGTTAGAATTTTAATGATGATATTTACTTATCATATTTTTCATTTTCAGCTATTTGATTTATGTGTAAATAACCTATGATATTTTGGTGTATGTTTATCTTAGTTAAAGACCAGATGCCAGCTAACTTTAGAAGTTGGGAAGGATAATTAGTAAGTTCTTTGTCAGCATTTTCATCTATACCTGTGTTAGTCAAGGTTAATTGCTTATGTATGGGCTAATGCTTTGATTAAAAGTATTGATGGTTAAACATGTTTGCTAAGTCTTGTTGCCTCATCTGTTTGAGTTTATAACTCAAATTATAAATCTGAATTATAATTCAGATAAAGGTGATATTTTTAAAATGACAACATGTCATTGTGAAACAGCAGAGGTTACTTTCATTGTTTTGGCTTTTCCTTTAGTGGTAAAAATCTTTCCTGGGGTAATCACTCCCTACTAAAAAGTGACTTGGAATCAGGAACTGCACTTTATTTATTTTGAATTCATAGCAGCCTTCATGGTATGCAATAGGTGTTTAATCGTTCACTGGAAGAGGAACACATAAAAATTGCACACTTTTTTGTTTTGTGGAGAATACTTAGAAAAATATTGTTAAAAATTATATAAACTGTTAGTATGGAAGATAGGCCAACAGGAATCTTTAATATGATGGTAAGATTCATGAAATTCAGTAAGCTAGTTGACAGATAATAGAGACCACAGCTATGTTTAGTTCCTCAGCAGTGGTGAATCATATTACTTATTGCAGGGTTTGGAAAATTTTTCTGTAAAGTTCACATAGTAAATATTTAGGCTTTGCAGGCCATGAGACAAAAGTAGGTTATAATTGCAGGGTGCAATGAGAGCTCAACTTGTGGTCTCTATGGTAGCTTCTTTTTTAAAAAATGAATTATTTAAAGTTGACAAAAATATTCTATATTTTATCATGTACAACATGATGATGTGAGATATGTAAACCTTATGGAGTGGCTAATTTGAGCTCATTAACATTTACATTTCCTCACATACTTATGTTCAGCTTCTCAGCTCTGCCATTGTAACCTAAAGGGGCTAAGGGGCAATGAGTGAAGGTGTTGCAGGATTCTTTCAGAGAGAGACAGAAAGGACATGGGGCTTTCACAGCAAGCCATGGTTATCAGTGTCAGCATTGGCTCAGCAAATTAGTGTCCAAAAGCTGAGCACTCAAAGCAGGAGGTGTTGCCTTATATACTGCTTCTTAGTTCCTCTTTTCATGCTAATTCCTTGTCTCCCATATACAGTAATACACATTCATTGGGCATTCTATTCCTATACTATTGAGTTACAACTGTGTTACAACAGAGTTGTGGAATGTGCACATTGAAACTGATGGTGCCATGTTATCTTTCCTTTGTTCTGAGAAAGTCTCTATTACAAAGGGCATGACCCTCTGCCAATGAGTCTTTGTTTAAGATGCTGAACATTGATTTTCATATCATTTTCACATTATTGCCCAATATTCTTTTTAAAAATTTGCCTCTTATTATTTAAAATGTAAGAAAACATTTTAATAAGCCATTAGTTCTATAGTTTTACACTGCAAGTCACATTTGTAAACACATGGTTTTTTGAGTTATTTCTTTTTACTCCTACATGTTATAATTCAATAACTTCAATAATGTTTCAATTCAGTAATATTGTAGAAGAGATGCAGAGAAAAAGAAATAAAATTGTCAAGTATAAAAAACATGTATTTTAGTTGTGTCTTATGTACTTAAAATTATATTCTTAGGTTTTTTTTAAACTAAAGATATAACTTTTGTTATTTTCCCCTCAAAGTGAAGCCTACAGATATAATTTTCTATTAGAAATAGTTTGTGTAACTCAGATTCAAACTTTTTGTTTGATACTTCAAATTTTCTTCTTAGATTATCAGTTATTGCACAAAGACTTTATATTGCGATTTGGTAACTTCTTACAAATGAGAAGGACCTTTTATAGGATAAAAAGTAAATATGTTGCAAAGGTATTGTATTAATAGTGATAAAAATTGTGATTAAACTGCTCTATTAATTTGTTTAATAGGCAGAAATAAAGTGAAACTATTGAGGGAAGAAATCAAATAATTATCATTTGATGTGGAAAATAAGGTGACTTGGCAAATTAATAAGACAAGGATTTGAATTTGGGGGTGTTTTCTCTAAACCAAATTAAGAATATGTGTTCTGATCAAGGGGAAAATAGTCTCCCTTCTCTCTGCAAAGATTGATTTGCATTAAAATTTTAATGTTCAGTGTTACATGTTTAAAGAGACATATTCAAATAAGTGTTCATTTATAAAATATGACAAAGAAAGGACAGAAAGCCATAACATATTGGGCACACTGATTATTGTTTAACATTTGAAAAAGCATTATGATTAGAGTGTTTCAAGGATGTATCAGGCTTCCCTAGTTCAGTTTAAAGCCACCTCTCCCTGGAAGAGTTTCATTCAGCATTAGAGTTACATGCAGGATGGATTGTCTGTAGAAGTAAAAAGTAAGACTAGATAATATAAAAAGTGCTCTTTGAATTTGTGAATCTGTGATACTCATGGTACATCATGGAACATTAGTGACTGGCATTTTCTACGCCAAGCATTTGGCAACCATGAATATTCTCTGTTTTTAAAATAAATTGTATGTCTTTGTTTCCTAAGTTCAAACTTAAGATTGTAAACTTCATGAGAATAGGAGTCATGTTCCCCTAGTTCTTTCCTTAAGTGTAATAGAACCATACAATTTTAGGACTGAGAATATCACAGAAACTATCTGATCCTGTAACCTGCCCACTTTTCCTCCTCTCTCTTTCCCCATGATGTATCAGTTGCTGCTCAGAGAAGGTTAAATAGACACCTAGCAACAGGGAAAAAGCTAGAGTTTGTCTTCTAAAGTCAGCCTAATGTTCTTTCTGTTGGTTGATGCCCTAGTGTTCAACTGCCTGCTAAATCAAAGTGGAAATGAGATACAGAAAACAGAAGTTAAATTACAAACAGCTTTTCAGCAGTATCTATTCTTTGTATTGGAAGTTGTCTATATAAAACAAGAAAATTAAGAAATTATGCAATGGTGTTAATCTTAACAGTATTTGAAACTAGACTGGGTTGTCTCTATGTTGATGAATTTCAATTTCAGAGTTTCTGTATGTCTGCATTTAAAGATTGTGGCTTTCCAAACCAGCTGGATACCCTCCCTTCAGATAACTCAGTTATAAATAAATTTTTGTATTACAAATTACCAGTGTGTGGATTTTTCTTATAGTCTTCCCTTTGTAGCTCACACTCACCAAGAAGCCAATAGGTGCGGGACAATGACACTGATCTGTGTGTTATGTTAATAGATCAAGGGACAACTGAGGGATTTATCACAGGTTTTTAAGTAAAGGAATCAGAGCTTTATTGGCTCTCTTAACTTCAGATTTCCTTTCTATTCCTACATGCCTAATTCTGTTTTGTAAGTTTTGTGTGAGAGCTCTAATTATGAACTATTATAAGCCTTAGGAGCAGAATCCAGAATGAGGGAAGTAAAAAAATATTTGATAATATTTTTCTAATTCTAACATATTGCTGTAGGCAATGTGGTAAATTAATCAAGAAACCTGCTATTTCTGTACAGGTAGTACATCATGTCTCACACACCTTTTTCTCTCATGTATTCAAATTTACATAAGTGCTGGTTGAGAAGGAGGAGTTTTTAATAGCAAATAGTTCTGCCCTGATGCCACCATAGGTCTAGGTGAAAATAAAAGTAATTGAAATGAAATTTGCATAGTGTTAAGCTTCCTTTGGAAATCTGAATTATATAGTCTTGAAGTACTGTGTATTAAAACATTAATTATTTAAGAGTCTTACAGCCTGAGCCTATATTGTTTCCAAGCCATCACTGGTTATTTTTTCCTATAATTCTATGGATATATACATTTATATATTAAAACATTGTATAATGCAGTTGACTGTTTATACCATATAGAGAAAAATCCTCTTTTGCTTTCTCAGAACCCCCCTCCCCTGGGGGTATTTATTTGACCTTAACATTTATACCTGACATTAATGGCATAGGAATATAATTCTCAAATATCATTTTGGAACAAATACTTGTCAAAAAAAAAAAAAGAAAAGCATTGAAATTATAGCATGTGAACAGATTTTGCAGTTGTGGGCACTACTTCAAGTTTTAATTGACATTTGTTTTTAGTTTTGATGTTTATAGGAAAAAATTATCAAGGTATTGCTTATATAGAGATGTTTCATTAAGGTCTCCTTTATTAAGATTAGGACTAAATATACCATCTTCAGAATTTCTTCTCCTTTCTTTTCCTTCCCTTCCCCTATAGTGACAGTACATTGTTTACATAGCAAAGCTAACAGAGTATATGGAGAGACCTGTGTAAGTTGCTGGTTGGTATCCTATAGCTCTTTTTTCTCTTTATGGCATGAGAAGTTGGAAATATATGTTGTTTTGGTGCCTCAGAAGTCTTTTGTAATTAGAGGCGTCTGTGCTATGAATTTTATTATTTTCCCATTTGTCTAAGATTCCCTAGAACAATATGCATTTAAACTTTAAATATGCAGATCTTAAGTTGTGATATTGTCCAACCTTAATTCTACCCACTCCCTCTCATGGTGCCAGCCCCTGCACCCCACCCCGTACTCCACCCTACACTCTGCCTCCCCAGGTTGACTACTCTACCACTGAGCTACATCCTCAGACCTTTTATTTTATTATTATTTTTTTTTAATTTTGAGGCAGGGTCCTATGGAATCTCCCAGGTTGGCCTCAAACTTGTGATCCTTTTGCTCCAGCTTTGGGAGTGGTTGGGATTACAGACATGTACCACCATGCCCAGCTAGAAATCTTTTACTTGATTTATGTAGCATGACCTACTTCCAGTTCTCCAACCTTCTTGCCACTTTGTTTAAAAAATTATCATTTACTGATTTTTCTCTTATTATCTGTTAATTCTGCTGCGGTGGTTTTACTTGCCTGCCTGTGTTTTCAGAACAACCAAACTTCATTTCCATGCTTGACATTTTTTTTCCTGAGATCTAATCCCATATTGTCTACTTATTAATGAAAATCTATCTGAACACTCTGTCTTAACTTCAGGTTCATCAAGTTCAATACTGAAGCTCCTCCATCTTTTCCTCATTGTATTTATAGGAAAAAATTATCAAGGTACTGCTTATACAGAGATGTTTCATTAAGAGAAACCCTCTTTGCTGGGTGTTGTGGTGTATGCCTGTAATCCCAGCTACTCGGGAGGTCAAGGTAATGATGCCATCATGATAGAAAATAAATGTGGGCAGGGTGAGTGCATTCTCTAGATGGGGAGTTTTTGTTAACTGAGATTTTTTTTTTAGATCTTTTATTTTATTTATTTATTTATATGTGTGCTGAGGATCGAACCCAGGTTCTCACACATGCCAGGCAAGTGCTCTACCACTGAGCCACAACCCCAGCTCCAAAATGAGATATTTTTAAACCAGTTTGTAAAGCTGATGTTGTACATGAAACACACAAGGAGAGGTCATCAAAGCCAGTGACAAGTTTGCAAGGTCTGGTTATGGCTGGTGTGAGTGTGTATAAGTATAAGTGAGGGAGGTAGAAATCTTTGTGTTCCTTTGGCTCCTGAGTTAATGCCTGTAAGTCATTCTGATTGGTAGAAGTAGTTTAGCTTTGAGTAATAATCATGTGGGAGTTGAGTGGGCTTCTGCTTTGTCAACACTTCTGGGTTTGATAATTAGATAATTACAAGATGTGATCAGATTTTGGAAATCCATTCCTGGAAGACATCCATGTATGTTTACTAATGGCTGCAGCAAGCTAACTTTTCTGTAGTGCCGTAGCAATGGGACAGAAATATTTTTTGTGTGAAACACATTTTCCTTCTATCAATGATATTGGAGTGATGTTTGTTACTTCCTCCCACCTTAGATTAAGCAAAGAGAATCTTGCAAAGTGATGGGGAATTTTCTTTTGCTTTTTGGGGATGAAAGGCATTATATTCTGTATACTTAAAAATAATCTGTTAGTTTATTGGAGTAGAAGGGTATTTCCACATGATGAGGAATGTTTAAACTTGGATGATTTTTGGCATTAAAAGTTCTTTTGAAAACAACTTTATGTTTTCAATTCCAAAATAATAAAGTCCTCTCAGCAAGTGTGATTATTGATAGGACACATATTTACTGATAGTCATCAGCAGTTAGTTGAGGAGGCTTCAGAGTTTTTTAAAGCTTTGCCATGTGTCATTTTCTCTAAAGCTCGGGATTCCTTTTCTTATTCCAACCTTTGCACATACACTTCCTTCTATTATTCCTGGCAAATTTTTCTAACTTTTTTCATTCTTCAAGATGTTACCTTTTCTGGGAAACCTTTCTGAGCTCCCTTAGACATTGTCCCATTATGACAGGAATGGAAAGAAGAGAGTGTAAAATACAAATGGATGGAACATAAGAGCAGGCACATCTCTTATTTTCCTCCTCCAGTGAGGTGTAATGTCATGATTTGGCTGGTTTGAATAGCTGCTGAAAATGAAGGGCAATGCCTTGTATCCAGGGGTTTTGGATATCTTTCCTGTCCCAGCTCATTCTTACTCTGTCTTTTCAGGTAGTCTTATCTATGATCACTCTGGCTCTCTATGAAGAATCAAAAAATAGATTTGATCATTATATACTCCCCCTCACATGTATATGTGTGGGTGTAATGTATGAGCATCATGTTGTACTCCATAAATATGTCACATTATTATGTGTCTCAAAAATAAAACTGAAAAGAATCAAAGGATTAGTGAATTTTGAAAAAAGTAGATCTTCTTCCTTGGAGCTGCCACATTACTAATAATTACTTCTAATTGCTCTATAACAAAATAATAAGCATAGAATTAAATCCCATACTGTACACATATTTTTTTCTTGAACATATTGCTTGCAGTCTTAATTTCTATAAATGATATATCTGATTACATGAACTAGCAAAATATGAAGATTAACAGGGCTTTGTTATGAATCTTTTGGGAAGGGAGGTTTATTTTAGTTAGCTCATTGCTCTGTTTCAAAAACCTAGATTTCCAGGCATGTACTGATGGTTTTCTCTAAAGAAAGTTACATATGTAATTATTCAATCTGTCTTTCTTTCTTCTTCTTCTTCTTCTTCAGGGACCATTTTTTTCTTTAATGATTTTCACCAAATACTTGGTGCCCCTTTGCATTTATAACTCTAGAATTCGGGGATCAGTCTTGCTAAATTGTCATTCAGAGGAAGAGTATGATGAGATTAGTTCCTAAAGCCTTTTTGGCCATGAAGGCCATGTCTCAGCAAGTGGCTTCCTCCTTTCCTTAACTTTGTTAGTGTCCCAGGGAGCTTTTCTATGGGAAATACCTGTCTCACAGTTCAGCCTGCTCTTCTCTAAATGTGATTTCAAAACTCAATTACTTAAGCCGGTTTTTAGAACTACAGTAGACACAGAGTGTTAGAAGCACAATAGAATTCTGAAATTTTCTCTGTGATAAGTAGAAGAAATAAGAGTCATAATCATACTGCTGTTCATCTTTACATAGCCATTTAATTTAGTTGTCATATATTTTAAATATTGGAGCTTTTAGTTCTTTTCTCTTGCCCATTTGGGGTAAACTGGCCAGTTTCCTGTACTGTAGTTTGGCTAGAGGAGTGGAATCATCTAAGTGCCTGCTCTTACTTTCTTGTCTGCATGTATTTTGTATCTGCTCTCTCATCCATGTCATAATATGATAGCATGTTTTGATAAATGCATTTTTTTTGCTTGAATTTGAGCCTATTCTGTGAAGTGGAAAGCCTGTGGGAAGACTGTAAGTCAGAATACTTGTTAACATTTAATATTTTTAACAAGTAAAAAAATTCTTACTGGTTTTAGAAACAACCTTGACATTCTGTAACTTATATTATTATGGAATAGGTGCTTTTAAAATTTTTAGTGTAATTAAGCTTTTAAAATTTTTAGGCACATAAGTAGTTTTCCATTTTTCTAGATGGATACTAGTTTGGGCACTTATTTTGATGTTTTAAAAAAATGTTGACATAGCAGTTCTTTCTGTCTTTATTTTTAAGTGACAGCAGAATTCCAAGTATAAGAAAATGTGATTAATTCTCTCACTTTGAAGTCATTTAATCATTCTTTGCCTAACAGCTGCTTTCTATTCAGTACGTTGAACATAAAATTCTGGAGTGCCTTTGTGCTATCATAAATTTTAAATGAGAACCATTCTTCCTCTTAAGTATCATATGATATTGCTGTTTTGAATTTTCAGTGTGGTAGGCGGCTTTTCTAGAGATTGCTATTGCAGTTGGCTAAGAGGGCTTACTTCTGGGACTAAACTGTTTCCCCTGCACTGTATGTCACTATCATATTTAGTTTTATATGTTGGCAGTAAAGAAGGGAGGAGAATTGGTTTGACTTGCTATTCCTAAGCTCCTTTTATCTCTATAGTATATTAGAGAAGTAAAGAAATAAGGTCAAATTAAAGCAGTGGAATTTTTAGTTGGATATTTTAGGTGAGAAAGAACCAGCATAATATATTTTATTTCAACAAATTAGTATGGACTCTATACACAGCACAATGTGCAAAAAGAATAGTTAAGACTTAGTTTCTGTCCTGTTTTGTTGGAGAAATAACACACACACACACACACACACACGTACATATAGATATACACCCATATAGATATATACATGTGCATACATATATGCATGTGTATATGGAGAAAGTTTCTTGAAAGCATGACAGTGTTGCCACTGTCTTCATTTTAATTTTGTCCACTGTATGAATTAAAATTCATACTTAGTACATAATAGGCACTCCGAATATTCTCCAACAGATAATGATAATGGTGATAACAGTCCTGAGATGGAGATTTGGGGTGGGAGATCATTTGATTTGGGCCTTCAATAGAAGGTGTATTAGTTAACTTTCCATCATTATACCAATATATCTGAGATAGTCAACTTAGAAAAGGTTTATTTTGGCTCACAGTTTTGGAGATTTTAGTCCATAATCAATTGGTCCCATTGCTTTTGGTGAGATAGCACATTATGATTAGAGCATGTAATAGACTAAAACCTGTCTTCTCCTGGCCAGGAAGCAAAAAATCCAGATTTAGAATTCCATAGTTCTCTTTAAGGACACTCTCCCAATGACCTAAAGACCTTCCATTGAGCTTTACCTCCTAAAAGTTCCACCATTTCCAAGTAGTCCCACCCTGGGGACTAGTCCTTTGACACATTGGCCTTTGGGAGACATTAAACGTCCTAACTACAGCATAAGATATTTTAATATTTGGAAGAATCTATGCTTACTTTCTAGAATTTAATGTCCACTGTTCCAGAAAGACCAATGGAGAACCCAGAACTAAGAATCAGACTTCAATGACTCTGAATTCCAAAGGAGAAACCCATCCAAGGAGGTTTTTTTCCTAATCTTTTTTTTTTAAAGTTGGTTATATATGACAGCAGAATGCATTACAATTCATATTGCACATATAGAGCACAATTTTTCATATCTCTGGTTGCACACAAAGTAGTGTCATACCATTCGTGTCTTTATACTTAGGGTTATGATGTCCATCTCATTCCACCATCTTTCCTACTCCCATGTTCCCTCCCTTCTACTCCCTCCCCCTTAACCCTACCTAGAGTTCATCTAATTTTACCACGTGCCCCCCTCCCCATTATGAATCAGCAATCCTTAAATCAGGGAAAACATTCTACATTTGGTTTTTTGGTATTGGCTAACTTCACTTAGCATTATCTTCTCCAGCTTCATCCATTTACTTGCAAATGCCATGATTTTATTCTCTTTTAATGCTGAGTTATATTCCATTGTATATATATACCAGTTTTCTTTATTCATTCATCTACTTAAAGGCATCTAGGTTGGTTTCACAGTTTAGCTATTGTGAATTGTGCTCCATTAAATATTGATGTGGCTGTGTCCCTCTAGTATGCTGTTTTTAAGTCCTTTGGATATAGACTAAGGAGTGGGATAGCTGGGTCAAATGGTGGTTCCATTCCCAGTTTTCTAAGGAAATCTCCATACTGCTTTCCTTATTGGTTGCACCAATTTGCAGTCCCACTGGCAGTATTGAGTGTGCCTCCCCATCACCCCCACATTTCCAAGGAGATTTTTGCTGTTAGTTTATGCTAAATAAATGTGAGTATTTTTGGTCAGGTGTAGTTGATTTGAGATTTTCTTTGAAATTTACAGCCTGAGGTTGTAGTGAGCCTTGAAACTCTATGTGAGCACTCCACATGCTGCTTGCTCTTCCTCATAGGAGCCCCTCAATTCATGTTAGCAGTGGTCTTCAAATGGGAAATTTGACTATGGCTTTTGTTAGTTTATGTTGCTTTCTGTTTTCTATTTTTCAGAGTAAACTTAAGAAGGTCTTTACAAAGATGTGAAGAGAAAGTATAGTTAGAAGTCTGAGGTAGTTTGAGTACCAAAAAATTAGAAAGTTTTAAAAAGCAAATAGCTGACATATAAAAAACAGAGACACCAAGGAAGAATAAATTCAGTATTGTGTTTAGCAGTTAGAAAATTCACTTTTCCTATTTTTATTTTTCATATAGAGTAAAAATGTGAAAACATTTATTTTTATTTCAGAATAGAAGTTGAGTGATTATACTTCTATTATTTTTTGCCAAAACATTGTTGTATTGTTCCTAATAAAAAGCTGAGTTATGGGCTGGGGTTTTGACTTAGTGGCACAGCTCTTGCCTAGCATGTCTGAGGCACTGGGTTAAATCCTCAGCACCACATAAAAATAAATAAATAAAATAAAGGTATTGTGTCCATCTACAAGTAAGAAAAAAAAGCTGAGTCACTCTTTTTCACTTTTAACTCAACAAAGCTACTTGTAGCTGAATTGGTGTTAGGTCATTGATATCTAAATCAACCAGTATGTTTTGAAATGTATCACAGGCCATAAAGTCACAGTAATTTAGGATTTGGAAAACTGTGACTGAGTTTTATTATGAAAATGTCCAGTTTGATGGAGAAAGGAGGTCAAATGATTTTTATCTGAGCAAATGTTTGCTTTAGTTAATTCTTTGAAGAGCATAATTTTATAATATTATATCTTAAAAGTAGCATACAAATTTAATTTTGATAGTACTCATGCCTTAACAAATTGAAGGTATAGGTTTATTTTTATGTATGTTGTATGATCTCTCATGTATTGTACTAAGGTACCAACTATCATGATTATCAGTTGAAAAGCCCTATATGGACTGTGGATGTAGCGTAGTGGTAGAGTACTTGCCTACCATATGCCAGGTCCATGGTTCAATCCTTAGAACTTCAAATAATAATAAATAAATAAATAAATAAATAATAAGAAAAAAGCCCTATCTGTTAGTGGTTTCATCATACCAATAAATTATTCAAATTTTAGAATGAAGAATATAGTTTTATTCAGTTCATGAGCATTAAAATATTAAAAAATGTAAGTTTTTGAAAAATAACAGCATTACAGTAAAGTTTAAAAAAATTTTTTTAAAGTTGTAGATGGACACAATATCTTTATTTATTTACTTTTATGCGATGTTGAGGATTGAACCCAGGGCCTCCTGCTTGCAAGACAAGTGCTCTACCACTGAGCTACAACCCCAACTCAATAGTAAAGTTTTAAGATACAGTTAGTTGAATATTTTTAACTCAGTTAAATTAGCTTTCAGTTCTGATTTGTAATGAAGGCGGGAGCAGAAATATGTTTATGGTGCCACCAAAACATTGTATAGATCTCTGGTGTGGATATCTGGCTCACCAATCAGCTTTCAGGGAATGAGAACTTGAGTAATTTGGGTTGTCATGGTTGATTTCTGCCATTAGATATCAGGAGCATACTAAAGGGCTGTGAAGTATTATACTCATTTTTTAAGACAAGATAATAGTTGAAAATTGTAGTACAAGCTAACTTTGTATACATTTGAAAGAAAAGAACCTTATAGTATTTTAAATTCTTTTATATTAGATTTTCTAATTAAGAATTCTCTGGTATTAATAAAAATTCCAACTTCAGTTAGAATCATTTCTTCTAAATATAACTGTGGAAGCCAATATGTTAACTTCAAATTATATTCTTCAAATGACTTTATTTCCTTTATCTTCTCTCTTTAATATTCATTTTTAACACTTATGAGGACGTGTCCCTTATCTGCATATTATAAAAAGGAAGCAGTCTGACTTTACCATTAAAGTTTTTTGAATGTAATAAAGCTGTGAAATTACCATGACCCCTAATACTTCACGTTAAAAGGAGAATTTGTGTTACATTGAAGATAACAAGGAAGCTCTTGTGCTGAGCCTTGTGCTAAAATGAGGTTTTCTGTCGTTCTATTAATTGTTATTTGAGTTCAACATTGTTCTTGTGGCAGTTTTGTATCTTCTTATAAGATTTTAGCATAAATGCGAAATAGAATCCATAATCATTGCTTCAGTTAGTGAAGTCTGTGCTTCTCAAATTTGAGCTCTGAACTCCTTTGGAGTCAGGGATTATTGTGATACATTTGAGACATCTTTTCCCATACTTTTGAGGCAACATTGTACTTCTTATGTTCATGACTTCTTATATTATAGATACCATTTCTGTAAAGTTATACATGCTCCTAACTCCAAATAATTGTATGGAACTTTGGCCTGCTTTCTGTGCCTGTTGCTGAGATGCAAGACCCAGTTGGTACATGCTGGTGGTTCCAGGTGAGCTGAGCAAGGCTGCTTTTCATGGCAGAGCCCAGGAACATAAATTTCACAAAGATTAGTTTCACATTTAGTAGTTTTTAAACACAAACAAAGAAAACACAGTTAACCATGGCCCACAGAGATTTATCACAGGACTTATTCCTCTTCAGATAGAAATTTATTAATTTGTAGCTTATGCCTGAAAAGCAAATGGAAGAACATTTAAGTTTAAACTTAATGTCACAAATTTCTACAGAGCTTGAACATTTTTAAGGCAGTGATGATTATGTGATCGATGTGATCGATGATTGGGAAGAAGAAAAATGCTCCCAGTTTTTAGCAAGTGTTGTTTGTGGTAGGGTTATAGGCTTTAGGCTATGGTTTATTCAGCTCTGAGGGTGATGATAAAAATCTGATAAATTTTTCCTCACTATATTTTCCTGCTTATATATTCATTGAAGTCTATTTTTATCATATTTTCAGATGTTTTCTGTTGCTGGTCATTTACTAATATTCAGAGAAATATGTACTTCTGTGGCATGTGTGCACATGGAATTCTTCCAAATTTATTATTTTGCTGAATGTTTTGTAGTAGGATTTTTTTTTAAACTAAAGTAAGTTTCCTCACTTACTGTGGCTACCTTCATAGGAATTTCTTCCAGTTTTTTATATTTTGCTTCATGCTTTTTACAGATTTTAACTATTATATTTGTTTTATATATGTGGTATATAGGAATTCATTCAAATATGTTTTACATTGTGGCTTATTTTCTTGGTTACTAGCATCTGAAATATAGTACCATTGTTTAATACTATAACATATATAATACTATGGTTTCATTTACCAATAAAATTTTTATGCCTTGCTCCCTGTTAAGCATTTTCTAATCCAATATGCATTGAAATTAACTTTGTGATCTCTCAATTTATTTTTAGGCTAGTAGATGTCAGTGCATATCCCTAACTTGTTATTTCCAATTGGATTCTAGACTATAGTAGATTAATATAATAGTTAGCTTTCTTATGATAGCAAATATGAATTTTTGTCATCAGAATCTCATTTTAAATGCATAAGAATATATACTTCATTGGAATACTATAATGATAATAATAGTTGAAATTTATTGAGGACTATGAGTCATGCTGTGTTCAAAAGTGCTTTGTAAGTGTACTAGTTTTCTATAGCTGCATAGCAAATCAGTACAGTCTTAGTGGCTTTAAACAGATCCATGTATTATATAGAGTGTGCACACCAAGTGGCAGCACCGTCTTAGGATCCTGTCAGCACAATACATTATTGACTGAATTGTTCCTCACAACCCTCAAAGTAACTATTATTAACAAGCCTTTATAGATGAGAATGTTTGATCTAGAGTCAAGACCATAGAATAAAGGAACCTGGATAGTAACTAGGGCAACCTGATTCAACAGTATGGATTCCTTAATTATTTTAATCTACTCTACTACAACTATAGCCATAGGACATTCACTCAATGAAAGCTGTATATTTGATGGTGGTCCCATGAGATTATAATGTAGCTGAAGCACTTCTGTCACTTAATGACATTGTAGCTATTATAAGTTTACAGCACAATTCATTACTCATGTGTTAGTGATGATGCTGGTGTAAACAAACCTACTGCATGAGGTACACAAAAGCATAGCACTTACAGTTATGTTTAGTAATGATGATAATTAATGACTGTGTTACTGGTTCGCATATTTACTCTACTGTAATTTAATCATTGTTCTAGAGCATTTTCCTTTTATTTATTAAAAAAGTTCAGTATGCTTCATTATGCTGGTAATTTGCTTTTGTGCTTTGCCGCAGTCTGGCTGGGCACAAAATCACAAGCCACTCACAGCCTTGTAGATTCAAACAGCAACTCTTTATTCCCGAACTCTCACTGACACTCTGCCCACACTTCCCGCAGACACACTGCCTCCACTGGGCTCCGCGCACCAATTCTCTCAGAACCCCACGAGAACTCAAGGGGAACTCCAAAGAGCAGAGCCGTAGCCTGAGGCAGCAGGATACGCCCTAATCCTGGAGCCGCCCTATTCCCAGCAGGATCCACCCTAAACCTGGAGCTGCCCTATTCCCAGCAGGATCCACCCTAAACCTGGAGCCACCTTAATCCCTGAGCAGGGTCACCTTTCAACCCAAAAATGCCTTGCCTCATTCCTACTTGGCTATGGCTCTCAGCAGTGCTTGATTTAATCTCATGTTGTTTTGTCCATCATGGCCCTAGAAGTAATAGCCTCTCTCTCTCTCTCTCTCTCTCTCTCTCTCTCTCTCTCTCTCTCTCTCTCACTTACACACACACACACATACACACACACACACACACACACACACACACACACACACACACACACCCTGATGTACACTAGGCTATCCCATTCAGGTTTGTGAAGGTGTGCCTCATGATATACAGACAATGACAAAATTGCCTAATAATGTATTTCTCAGAATGTTTCTCTGTTGTTAAGTGAGACCTTACTATATTCCTGTGGAAGGAGCTCAGTATCATAGCAGTTCATTCTATCACTTCTTTGAATGTCTAGAGTTTTCTTTCTTTCATTATATAGTGTTGCTTTGAAGAACACTAGTGTTTGTATTTTTATTTTTTTTAAATTGTTTTATGTTGCTTTGGCAGCATGTGTTTGTGGTGTTAAGAAAACCTTTTTTTGGGTCTACATACCTTTATATGGATTTGAATTTTCTTTGGTCATTATACGTAGCCCTTATATGACAAATCTAACTGCTGGATCTTGTCCAATAGGCTTATTTATTTGGTTTGTACATTCCTGTCATTCCCTCCACTCCACCCCTTCCCTTTAGTATTAATGCTTGTTAACACTTTTAAAGTCTGGATTTAGCCTTTGGTTGAAAAGTTTGTAGTTGTAGCTATACTGTGTCAGTTCCCATATGGCAATAATTTACCTGAGCTGGACCTCACAACACCTGTTAATTAAATGTGAGGAGTCCAACTTGATCAACCCAAACTCCTTAGCTAGCCCCAACCCATTCTGTTTAGACTTAAAACCCAAATGTGAATGAAAAAGATGTGATCGTTATAACAAAATTTGTCTTCTGTTTTCTTGTTGCCTATTGTTTGTGTAATTCCTTCCACCTGAATTCCCCTCTCTATTAAAACCTCATATTCTTCAGTGATGGATTTTAATTCCATCTTTCCATGAAAACTCTTACAGCTTCACATGACAGAAAATACCATCTAAACTGAATGAAGGAAAAGGAATTTGTTGGTTGTGAACAGAAAAATGCCTCTCTTTAGCATTGCCAAATCTGGGGGCTGGTCTCTCTCCATTGGTGGGCTTTCCTTCCATCAGTTGTTCCATTCTCAGGCAAGGCAGTGGGCAGAATTCTAAGTTTTCACCTCTTAGCATCTAATCAGCAGGAAAATAACCTTTTTTGGTTGCTAAAATGTAATTCCCCAAATTAGCTGTGATTATATCTCATTGGCATGGATTGGGTCAGGTAGGCATTCTTGAACTAATTTCTGTAACCATGGGAATGTAGTATTTTGATTTATTTGGCCTAGGTCACATGACTGCCCTAGGAGTTGGTTAACAAAGGAACATAGAGGCAGAAAATGAGGAAGGGATGATTACTTGAGAAATATGGAGAGTGCATGCTGGATAAAAAAAAAAAATTGTTCATGTCTTCATCTTCCTTGCATACCCAGTTTTCCTCTCCTAGACTTCTCTAATACTGATTACCAGCAGCACATATAACATTGTATTTTGTGTCTTTTATATTTTCACATATTTGCCAGATGTTTATTTAGTGCCAATGATGTTATAGGCTTTGTATAAAAGAATGGCAATACAAAGATAAAAATACACATCAGATGTGCTGAGGGAGTTCACAGTACAATACATATGATTGCTTTCCAACTGGATTGTTTAGGATAGGAGATGTTGAAAATATTGTTGTGTCTCTTATAGCATGTAACATAATATTTTTCACTAAATAGACTTTTCTTTAGAAAAACCCAGGAGTGTTTTTCTAAAAGCTATATCCCTAATCCTATATATATATATATATATATATATATATATATATATATATATATATATATATAAAATTTTGAGACAGAGTCTTACTAAGTTACTGAGGTTCTTGCTAAGTTGCTGGAGTCTGGTCTCAAACTTGGGATCCTCCTGTCTCAGTCTCCCGAGTTGCTGGGATTATAGGTGCATCTGGCAAAAATATGCTCTTGAAGTATAAATTTGTGCATCCATCTTCTTAAAACATACTTTCATTGTTTTAGACTTATTAGTCTTGTGAATCTTAATTTGTGCCACTGTCATTTATACTAGAACCTGAAAAGCATAGCCACTGCAGTTACATTGTCCTCCCTTGTCACTGGAGGAAGTTCACTATCTCTTTCAGGTTCCTGTGGAGCTTCCTTCTACTGCTCCTCTCATTCTGTCATGTATCACAACTGCTGGTTTATCTTGGCTCCTGTTAGAATTGGATGTCCTTGGGAGCAGTAAATTGCTTAATAAGTGTTTGCTGACTTGAATCTGTTGAATGATGGAAATGTCTGGGCTTTGATCACAGCGACCAGTTTCAGTTTTTTTTTCCAGTATGTTTACATTTTATTTGTTCATAAAACTTTGCCTCATGTTTTCCTAAAGTTCTCCTTTATATTTAATAGGGAGAGTTGGGTTTTGATGTTCATTCAGTTTCCCGTGTTTATATTTTAGACCTGGTAGTATTTTTAATACTTGCACACAGTCAGGTTGGTATTGATAATCAGAGGGGACTTGTATCTTTGGAAAGCTGAACTATTTTTAGGATGGGTAACATTATTATAGAAAGAAAATGAACTCCACTCACAGGCCAATGTTTTCTATTACCCATTCTGATGTTAATATTCCTTGTTTCTATTTTGTTTGTACTAAAACTTGGGCTTTTTTTCCCTCAGGTCTTTGTAATTGGTAATGAAAAAACAAGAGCCAGCACTGGGTACTGGCTCTATGCCAGCCCCTGGTGTTGCATATATTATATTTTAAATCTTCATAGCATTTTAAACTCTTCATCTTGTCCCTGTATTACAGGAGGTAAACTCAGGCTTAGAGAGAGTAATGGAACTGCCCAGGATCATATAATTAGTAACTGGCAAAATTGGGCCCCTGATATAGGTGTTTCTGACTCAACACCTAGAAAGTACACAGGAATAAAAAATTACAAAGTCATACCTTGCTATCTCTGACCCCTCCAGAAAAAGGTTGATAGCACCTTCATTCTGGTAATACTTTATCTGAATTTGCTAGGCTAATTTCCTTACCCATATTCCCAGGAAAACAATATTGAGTATTTCTTGTCTTCTCTAATAGACTGTAGAGATGAACTGTCACTTTACCTTTATTTCTCTAAGTATCTCTGATCCTTCTTCCATGCTTACAAAAGCCATTTTCAATAACACATGCAAGTATCTATTTTTTCAACTTTGCTAATAAATTTCACAACTTCTTTGGAATGTTTGTTAAGCTTAAAAAAAACTTTTCCGTGTATCATCATAGAAAATTACAATAATAAATAAAAATAGAGGTCAGAAATTCAAATGCCCCAGAAACCTCACTCTTTGAATGTCACACTGTTAACATTTGGTTCTGTGTCTGTATCCATATTTAGTATATACACACCTGTATATAAACCATGTATAATTTTCTTTTAATGGTTGTACACCGTTCCATTGTTTGAACACATAAAAATTTAATCAACACCCTATTAGGTTATTTCCAATTGTTTCCACTGCAGGGAACATCAGTATACTGATGATATACTGATATATCAGAAAGTACCACCAAGCCATCAAAGTGGGTCTTTTTATGTAGCATAAATTAATAGAAATGAAGTTAGTTGTGGTAAGTTTTGCCTTTATTATATATGCTGCTAGATTGTGCTCCAATATACATTATACGGATTTACAAGCTTCAGCATGTGAGAGCACTGTTTTCTTACAACTTTGCTAGCATGTGATATTGTTCTTTTTAATACTTGCTGATAATTATAAGTTATTTATCTTTCTCATGTTAATTATCATTTCTTTAGTTATTTGATTCTGGTGGGTTTTACATCTTGAATTTTTACATGACAAAACCGTGAGATTTTTGACAGTCCCCCTCTTCTTCCTGTGAAATTTTCAAGCTGTGACAATTCTATCAGACCTGACCATTTCCTCTGGCATTTAAAAGTACAGGCTTTCCTTCTTTCTTTAGACAATAGAGGATAACATACAGGGGGTGTTATGTAATGTTGGTCATCCTGTCATCATAATTACATAACGATGCCTTTTGGTCTAGCCATGGTTTTAAAGCCATTAGGTTTAGAAAAAAAATTTTTTTTTAATGTGGTAGAGGTATATCTTTTACTTTATTAGAGCAAAAATCCCCTTATGTGTCTGATTTTACAAAGAATACTTGGAACTAAAAGTGGCAGCTCCTGTATGTCCTCTGAATTACATTGGTAATATAGGACAGGCCCTTACACTATTAACAGCCCCCCCCCCCATTCAAGTACTTTGAATTTAGTCACTCCATTAGTTTAATCTATAAATTTTTCTGCATTTTGTGGGTGATGGAAAAGTAATTAATAGTCAACATTTAGATATTTTTCAGTTTACTACCTTCATAGTCCTTGATAATATGCAGTTATGTTTTAGTGCCTTCTTTTCTTGTCTGCTGTAATAGCTGCTAATTATTATTTTTATACATCAGTACGTGTGTTCTTGCATTTTATGAATGGTTCGCTTGAAAGTTCTTTTCTGTTTCTCTTTAGCTGTTGACAAAACTGTCTCTGCATCTATAGGTTTAAATAGACAAAGGAGAAAGCTTATGTTGTTTATTGTCTTTCCAGAAGAGGGTGTAGCAAGAGAGGAAAAGAGCAGCTATACTGCCCCATCTCCCTTCATATTAAGCATCTCATAAAAATTAATGATGATGGAATATTATTCATCATACTGAAAAAACACAGTTATAATTCATAAATAATATTGGCAATTAAATCCAAGATGTCCTGTTAACAGGGACCAAAGAATAAAGCTGTCTGCTTCTATAATATGGAGATCATTGTCCTGTGAGACAAAGATGAGGGAATGCTTTCAATTTTTCTCCATTTAGAATGATGTTGGCCTGGTGTTTAGTTAGCATAGATAGCTTTTGTGATGTTGATATATGTTCCTGTTATCCCTAGTTTTTCTAGTATTTTGAAAAAAACACCGTATTTTGTCGAATGCTTTTTCTGCATCTGTTGAGATGATCATATGATTCTTATCTTTAAGTCTATTGATGTGATGAATTATAATTATTGATTTCTGTATGTTGAACCAACCTTGCATCCCTGGGATGAACCCTACTTGATTGTGGTGCACTATCTTTTTGATAAGTTTTTGTATTTGATTTGCCAGAATTTTATTGAGAATTTTTGCATTTATGTTCATTAGAGATATTGGTCTGAGAAACAAAGATGAAACAAAATAACACATATGTGGGACCTAAATGAAAGTCTTGGAAGGAAAAATCTTTTAATTTAATTAGAAAGCATTACTAATCCTAGGTAGATTTGTAAGTAAGTACTCTCCGATTGATGGAATGATCTGTGATATTTACACATTAGAAAAATAAATGAACTGTTGACATTTGATGCTTCAGAATTACTACTCCTATTTTGCCAAGAAATTTATTAATATGGCTAGGATTCTTATCTTTCAGAACAAACACTGCTGTTGTTTCTTTAGAATAGGAAGGGTTATGTGTAAGCCAGAATCCCAGGCCTTCATCTCTTGAGGAGTCTTGATTTAGTGTTGAGGGCACAGGAGAGTGTTTGATGCATTGTTTTCATTTTCGCACATCCTGGGTAGAGGAGTTTCTGCTCCCACACGGTATTGAAGTGATTTCACTAATAGAGCTAGGTGCTTCCTAAATGTTGAGTAGGCTTAGTTTTCCCTTCCTCTCATGTTTGCTCCCTTCTTGAAAACTTCCACGAATTTGAAGACACCTTATATCATCTTGTTTGTTCAAACTCCACTGACTTTTAAATGTTGTTCTCCCTCAAGGATTACCCTTGTTTTCTCTTACTCTTTTCCATATTGTTTTCTTGAATTATATTACCCTCTTTGCTAGATGCAGCTGTTAACTAGCAAGTGAACTCGGGTCTCCTGTGTGCCAACCTGGTATTTCAACCAGTGTTTACTACACATCCTCATCCCGTTATCCAGACTGTTTAAAGCTTGAATGATTATCTAGCCCTTTTCCTCAAATCTATTTCACTCTATGTTTTCCTTTACTGTATTCATTTAATATTATAATTGTCCATGTAATTTTTTCAATCTAGAATCTTTTGAATCTGTCTTAACATTCAAATACTTCCTGATCTTTAAAAACATTACCTAAACAAAAATACAGTGCCTATTCTGGATATAGCCATTGCTATTTATATAAGTAGTTAGTATATTATCTGAACTTAATAAAATTTGAAACATATTGCTATGTTTTTAATATTAACTGTGAATAAAAATATCTTGAGTTAATTCTCTTCAATAGGTGAAAACAGTTCTTTAATTTTATATGGCAACTAGAAGGAAAACTTTACTTTTTATGTAGAAAAAGGTGATTACATAGGTTTTAGGACTGTATTTCAGAAAATAAACTAGTTATATATATGTAAGAATTTGTAAAATGCCTAATGTGAAATGTAAATATTGCAATTTTTACATAAATTTGCACTGACTGTAGAGGTTAAGGAAAGAGCTGGCTACTTTTTCTGTTTTGAATGCTTATATTTTTCTTGCAAAGCCGATTTATTGTTGAAATTAAGATAATTGCAGTTTTTATTCTGGTTGTTTTTTAGGACATTCAGCATTCATGTGCTATTCTGTAAAATCATTACAAATGGAAAAGAAATGACTTGTTCTCTGCTGAAGTTGTGAGGGTAAATGTTACCATTCTTGGACAGTTATAGAAGCAAGTACTTGTAAAGGAGAGAAAATCTGTATGATTTTCCTAGGCATGACTGAGGCTTTGCTGATTGTATAGAAATTATCCCTGTCTGCCCAAGCAGTCTGCGTGTCCAGACTTCATATTGGCCTAATTAACAACAATAACTTCCTTCCTTTTTTGTTTGGAATCAATTTATTTTGAATATGTCTTTCTGATATTTTCTACATAAAAGTAGAGGTTAAATCATCCAAGGATGTCCTAGAGTGTAGAACCTCCCCTCCAAACACACGCACAGCAAAACAAAAAACCCAAATCAAACCTTTGAAGTTTTTGTGAGAAATTTACTCTTTATAATTCATACTTCCTTTGAGGATTGATTTTGTTCTCCTTTTGATGAATTCCAACTTTCTTGTTCCATAGCTGTCATCTCAGTTGTTTAACGATTTATTTTTCTTGTTCAGAGAATTGAGTTTTCGAGATCATACGGCTATAGCTTGTATTGTGTCAAGGTCAAAATCTTTTAATTTTATTGATGGAATTGGTATTGTAACCTGAGGGTCTCCTGCTGTATATTTAAATCCTGTCGTATTGCCTAAATATAGCTGTATGTTGCTTCTAGACCAGCAGATACTTTTATTAAATTCCTTGGCTACATCTAGTTTACTTTTCCTTAAGAGAAATATAACAGAATACCACTAGCCTCCTGATCACAAAGAGATTGCTACCATGGCAACCTGACAGTTTTTAATATTAGAATTTTCTTGTTAAAGCAAAACTTATGACACTGGGGACCTTTCTTTGACTGTGAAAACTTTATGCTGTTTCTTATAGTTGGAGTTATACTGTGTCCAATCAGAAAAATGTTTTTCTTTGGTTAGAAAAATTAATTTAAGCACTTTGCTTAACAACTTATTAGCTACAGTGTTAAAGAAAAGGTGTTTGCTTTCTCAACTCTACTCTCTTTGGTTGGGTCTTTTACACTGTCAGGTACCAGTGAGATCTGTAAGAGACACAGTAAAGGGAATCACATTTGTGTCTCAGACACCAAAGAACTTTGCCACCTACTAACAGCAGAGTGGCCTTAGGGAAATTACTTAGGTTCCCTAGGACTGCTTTTCTAAGTAGGAATATTAATCTCTGTATTATTTGTGTCATGGGCTGTTTTTAATAAAGTAATACATAAAATATTTATTATTGCTTTTTAATTCACAGAGGATAACAGGAATAACAAATATGCAGCATATTGAGTTTATATATCATCTCATTTAACCTCTGCAGTACCCCTGTGAAATAGACATATTATTCTCAATTTATGTATGATGTTTATAGGCAGAGAACTCAATTGGTTTGCCCTGATCACAGCTATTAAATGTCTGGATGGACTTGGGACTAGAATTGTCCGTTTCTCTTTCCACTGTTTTCTTCAACTAATTCTTTTGCCTCTCACAGTAGCTGGCCCATAATAAACACTGCTATTTGTTGAATAATGAATACTGAGCTGAATACTTCTGGGAAATGCTAGTCTGCTGTCAGTAAGACTGATCATTTATAAATAAGTGGAGTCTGGTCTAGGCAAGAAATTAGAAATTCTAGGGCTAATTCTACAATAGGGTAAACTCTAGTTCTCTCCTGTATTTTTATTTTTACTTTTATATCATTCATTCACCAGGGCTTAATCAGAACTTACTGAGTGCCTGCTGTGTGCCTGAAATGTTCGTATGCAGAGATTGGCAAGCCAGTTTCTGAAGCCATTGACCTGGTAGACACTGGTGTAATCAAGTCTTTGGAAGGTATACAGATTCCTTCAAGTATATATAATATTTATTTAAACATTTACTATATTATTAAGACCTAGAGACTGTTCCAGTCTTTGATCATCTTTATTAGTAATCAAAATTAGCAAAAATGTGTTTTTCTGAGGTTCTGAATAAATTCAATTTAATATAGATAAATTATACCAGAGGCAGACATTAGGCCAAACTGATACATGTTATTGCAATGCCAGTTATTGAGTGACCATTGTGCTAGCCACTTATATTTGGTTACAGCGAATAACTATTAGTTAATTTCCATTAATGTATATAGTCATGGTTCTGTGCGGCATTTATGGGGCGCTGCTGGGCTTTGAGTACATGAGAGGGCATTTGACTCAGCTTGTGAAAAGGTGATGGGAAGCACAGAACCTCTTAGGTGAGTGTGAAAGGAGCATCCAGGCAGGGATGGTAGCATATGCCAAGGTACAGATAGATATAAAAGATGTTGCTTTTTGGAACTGCTGAGCAATTTAGCTGGCCAGAGCATAGCCAGGAGGCAGAAAATTAATGAGCAATGAGGCTAAAGAAAGGCAGGGGCCAAGAGTTAGATTTTATCTTGAAGGAAAACCATTTAAGGAATTTTAATTTAACAAGAGAAATGGGATTTGGAAAGTGAAATTGGTACTTAAGAAAGTTTTTTGGGGGGGCTGAGGTTGTCTGTCAGTGGTAGAGTGCTTGCATAGCATGTGTGAGGCACTGGGTTCGATTCTCAGCACCACATTTTTTAAAAAAGTTTTATCAACAACTAAAAAAAAAAATTAAAAAGAACCCAAGAACTTTTGGCTTTAGATTGTAGGAAGCAAAACTGAGATCAGGAATCTTTTACAGTGATAAAATCAAGAGATGATGTGTTCCTGCTATGACAGTGGTAGTAGTGGGCACTGAGAAAGAAGGAAGCAAGGAATGGAAACATTTGAGAAGGTAAAACTGTTAGCACTTAGAGTCTGCCTGCAAGACTGGAGTCATAGAGGGTGCCCATACTTCTCATTTGGTTAACTGTGTAACTGGCAGTGCCTTGCAGAAAGACAGTAAGTACATACACAGAAGCAGACCTTAGAATTAAGAGAAAAGGTGCCAGAGGTGCTTGTGTAGACCATGCATTCCAATTTGGACATGTTGGATATGAAACACTTGTGGGAGATCCAAGTCAGAAGAGGGCTGGATATATGGGACTGAAACTTCAGAGAAAGATTTGGGCAGGAAATTGAGAATTCAGAAGTATATAGATGATAGCTGATGCTGTAGAGGTATAGGAAGAGGGCGGAAACAGAGGCAGTAAGAGACAGAAGCCTTCAGAACAACAATACTTAAGAAGCAAGCTGAAAAGAAGCCAACAAAGATGATTGAGAGAGTGAAGTAGGAGGAAAACCTGGAGAGAAAGTTTGCATAGACAGAAGAGGTGGGAGACAAATGCTTCCAGGAGGTAGGCAAGTGTTGCAGGTCTGAAAAGTGTTGGTTGAATTCAGTAACAGGGTCCTTTGGTGGGCTTTGTTGGAGCCCCTTAGAGTAATGAGTGCTGGGTCTTTAAAGAAACTTGACTGTGAATAGGAGGGCTTAATTAGAAGGGCAAGATAGAGTTCTTTAATTCTGTTAATTTGTGTTGAAGAGGTATGAGTATTGGAGTCAACAAAGATAATGATTTGAAGATAAGTGTGTAAGGGGTTATTAGTGATTGAGAGAGAATTCTAAGAAGGTGAGAGCAAAGGAGTTACCCTTGAGTCCCAGGTTAGATACTCTTCCTCTGAGTCTGATATGGGTTGTGCACCTAAGTGGAGGGCAGAGTTTCCTGGAGTAGTTTCACCAGTTGTCCCTCCCCTTCCCCCTCACCCTCCCCTCCCCCCTCCTCAATTCTTCTGTATTTTTGCAGTGCAGGACATAGAACCAGGAACCCCTACATTATAGGGAAGTGCTCTTCTACTGAGCTGTATCCAAGCCCTCAATTGTTTTTTAAAAACCTTTGTTTATTTATTTTTTATTGGTGCTGAGGAATGAACCCCATGCCTTACATGTGCTAGGCAAGCATTCTACCACTGTACCACAACCACAGTTCTCAGCCCCCAATCTTAACTCTTAATATTTACTAAAATTATTTTCTTGAAAATAGTTATTTATTGACTTGCTATGTTTTTGCAACATCTTCCACACATCCTGCCTAACCTCTCTCTGTCATTTGCTTAGTTCCTTGTGTTTTCTGTTCCAGAGTCTCCTGTTTTAGAATGACCCTTTTGCCCTTGAATGTTCTCAAGTAATAAGTTGATAATACCTGTTCATGGTACTTTGTTTAAAGAAAGCTTGTAATATGTCATGCCTTTTACTGTTTCACATGGTTTACTACAGCATATCCCTATGAAAATTACATAGAGCTGTGCTGGAGTGACTGGTGTGTTGGAGTGGATTTTTATTAGCAATATATTTGCCCGTATAGTGATCATGTCTTCTTTAATACATGACAGTTATAGTAAGTTTGAGATGCAGGCATATTAGATTGGTTGTGGAAGGTAGAAATGACTCCTTTACTACCAACCTGAGTGATAATCAAATTCATTTTTTCCCCAAGACCAGTATTTCCTTCTTTCTATTGTAATTAGCTTCCTCATTCTGCAAGTTAACTATGATTATAAATACTGAATACTTGGCATGTTTTCTCAAGTATGAAAATAAAAGCTTATACTTAATGTGTAAATTACAGCTGAACATAGGTCCATACATATGGTATTAGTGTTGCTTAAATCACTGGGACTTCTTGTCATTGCTGTTACAAATGTTCTCTAAGGGCCCTCAAAGCACTTCCTTTTCTGTCTTCTGTAAATAAAATAAATACATTTTAAAATGCATGAATTTCTAATTTAAGGAATTACTCTCTTGGACCCTTTGTTTGGAGGTCTACATATAAATAAACAGCAACAACCAGTCCTGAGAAGTCCAGATGCCCTGGGTTTGCTTAGATGCCTCCTGGTCTCTAAACATTTGGTCTAGTGTTTCTGGCCAAAAGCCAGCAGCAAATTATACTTTCCATGCAACTCTTAGCTCATTCTCTCCCTTCTCAGAGCATGATCTGCAAAATGTACTCATAAGACATCAAATTTGAATTGCAAATTTGTGTGAATATTATTTTACAAGTAGTCAGGAAAGAAACCAAAGGGGAATATTTCCCTAATTTGTTAGCAAGCTGTATACATAATTTGTAACTGATGCTCATCTTGACCATGTAGTCATCAGTATTCTGTAGATTTGGAAATGCCAGTACTTTCAAATCTTTATTTTCTTTTTATTAAAATCACTTTATTAACTTATATATTTTCTATTGTGTTTAAAACAAAACCTTGTTTGATTTTACTATCTCAAGGTAACAAATAGTCTTATTTTTTTAAACAGCAGAAAGTATATATTATTTTATATTGAAAAATCGTCGTTAAAAAGAAGAATGTAACCAAAGGAACTGCCTATTATTAATTTTCTTTGTTTTTTAATTTTTGCTTTGTAACTGATGATAGGGTAGTTGATGATGAAGATGTCAGTGTGGTAAATTATGAAGAGTATGTGTCCAATTAGGTGTGTGTGCTTCAGAATAAAGGTAGATATTTTTCACCCTAGGCCTGGCAGAGGAGAAGAGATAGAGTAAGGAAACACACACATACATGTAGGATTTTCCCCCTTCATTATGTGAGACTTATTCTTTCTGCTTTTAATCCTTCTGTATCGCTAATCGTGGCATTGCTTATTGATATTGGTAAACTGAACACTAGACACCTGAAAGAAAAGCAGTGGTATGAGGAATTTGCAAATAGCTATGACTTTAACTATGTGATGATGTGTCTGAAACTCTCACACTCTGAACTAAAGTCAAGACTTGGAATTTTTTATAAGTGAATTTGAAGGTTGGATAAGATTTTTTTTTTCAGGTGCACTTCATTTATGAAGAAACTTCCTGTAGAGAAACCATCCTAAAAGGTTAACAGGTTAAGAAATTAACCATGTGTCTCTTTCCTGATACCTTTTTTTTTTAAAAAAAGTATTTTTAGTTGTAGAGGACACAATACCTTTGTTTTATTTTATTCATTTTTCTGTAGTGCTGAGGATTGAACCCAATGCCTCACACGTACAAGGCGAGTGAGGCAACCCCAGCCCCTTCCCTGATCCTTTTGCTAGAGAACTTTTTGGTCTTCCCTTGCCTGGTGGAATGTGAATAGAAATTGAAGTATACAGTTCACCTATACGGTTTTTAATTTCATATCACAGCAGAAAATTGCTGAAAATTTAGGTATCTGTCTTAATTTTCTTTCTTTCTCCCTTTCCTCTCCCTGCCTGCCTCCTCTTCCTCCTCTTCCACCAAGGATTGTTCACTTTACTTGAATATTTTTATAAGATACTTGTTTGAGATCAGTGTTAGTGGTGGTAGGTTTACATACACTCTAGATCCACAAAGAAAATATAGTATTAAATTATAATTTTCAAAAAATTAAGACCTAAATTTCACAGAAACAAAGAATGAAATGTTTCAAAGATTTATTAACTTGTTAATGAGGGAACCAGGAAAGGTTAATGCTGATTCCAAGAGTGTTTGAGGAAATCAGTATTTAAAGGCATTTAAAGAAAATGATGTTAGAATAAGCTTACTGAAGACAAAACTGGTAATGTTCTGCCTGCAATAAAATCATAACTTTTAGTTTTATTCCTGTTTGATAGAACTCAGCCATTAATATAGTGTCATGATGTCCATGCTCTAATGAAATAGTAAATATTAGTCATATTGTGGGGATATTTTTCTGGAGACTGAAATGATCCATGGGCAAGCCTCTTAAGCAGTGTCCTGCTGTAACACTGGAAGGGCATGCAACTCCCTCATCTAAGTACTTTGTTCATATTTAGGATAACATTAATTAATGATGACTTATTTATGTTCCATACCTAAGCTACCCAAATAGCCAGTCAAAGACAACTTTAGACTTATTTAAATGTCAAACTTTTGGGGATTGTCTTTATTAATATTTTCTTATTGATTGAATATCATGAAGTTCTAAAATGACTTGCTTTTTAAAATGTGATTTTATTATATTTTGGGGTCAAATGTTTTGCTGAGATGTACAACTATACTTTTGTAATGAATGTCACTGGAGAAAATTTCCCCATTTCAATTTGGAATTCAGAAATCTGATGATCAAACATGAGAAGCGACAGCTATACTCTTTTTTTTTTTGGCTAGGGGTGGGAGGTACCAGGGATTGAACCCAGAGGTACTTAACCACTGAGCCACATCCCTAGCCCTTTTTAAATATTTTATTTAGAGACAGGGTCTTGCTGAGTTGCTTAGAGCCTTGCTAAGTTTCTGAGGCTGGCTTTGAATTTACAATCCTCCTGGCTTATTCTCCTAAGCTGCCGGAATTACTAGCGTGCACCACCATGCCTGGCCAACAGCTGTACTATTTACTCAACAAAAATGTGCCAGGTCCTGTAATAGGTGAATATATAAAGGTCAACAAAAATGATGTCTTTGTATTTAAATTAATGTAAATATGCTGTTTTTTGTTTATGACAGGATTGTATGAAGAGTGGGACATATATTTATGTTGGCAATTTATTACTAAAACAGGATTTTTTAAAAGACATTTAGGGAGTTGATAAAAAACAAGTACTAATTTCCTAAGAATTTGAGAATAGAATAAGTGTCAGTGTTTTGTCATACTATAATTACATATAAGAGGTTGTGAGGGGAATGGGAAAAAAAAAACAAGGAGAGAAATGAATTACAGTAGATGGGGTAGAGAGAGAAGATGGGAGGGGAGAGGGGATAGTAGAGGATAGGAAAGGTAGCAGAATACAACAGTTACTAATATGGCATTATGTAAAAATGTGGATGTGTAACTGATGTGATTCTGCAATCTGTATTTGGGGTAAAAATGGGAGTTCATAATCCACTTGAATCTAATGTATGAAATATGATATGTCAAGAACTATGTAATGTTTTGAACAACGAATTAAAAAAAGAAGAAGTTTGCATTACTTGGGTAAATAATTTATGTGGCAAATTTTAAATACATTTGAATTTCCCCAAGACAGTGGAAAAATACTTGCTTTTAGGAGACATTGATAGGAACAGTGTGATGATTTGTGTCAGATTTTTAAAAAAGTGCTGGCTTGTGCTCGAAGGAAAAGTTTTATTATTATCCTTTATTAAGTTTTATTGTGAGATGGAGGCTTTGCTTTAAATGCAGAAACCTAAGAGAATGGAAGTTTCACTTATGTAACATGATATTGGGAGAATTCACCTTGAAGACCAAGTGACCCTTGGAGTTTTAAGTGATGCCCTTTATCAAAGGAAAGCTGAAAGACCTGTGAGCCCAGGCTTGCTTTGTTCTGGGGTTGCAGCACAATACCAGCTCCTAGATGCAGAAATACTGCTTCTCTTGCCTGTTGGGAAATCTTAATTTAACTCCAAAAATAGCTAATGGGCAGCATCTGACAACCTTGTATGCCAGTTTGCAGCACATTTACCAGTCTTGTTGTTATTGGTTCTGTTAATATTTATAAGTGACATGGAATGTGCTTCTTTTCTAAGATTTAATTTCAATTTCTAAAGGGTTCATGTAGTCCTTTTTTCACCATTAATTTATAATGTTTAAGTTTTCTATTGATTGATTTGCTATTTTAGCCAATATCAATGTGCTAAATTTAAACACTTGACATTAGTTTGATAAACAGACTTCCTTTTGTTATTTTCCAATCACTTATGGGAGATTGGACTGTTCTGAATGGCATACCTGAAGGTTGTGTGTAGGTCACAGTTGTCATAGGCCTGAAAACTAGAATGTGCTGTTTTTTGTTTATGACAGGATTGTGTGAAGAGTGGGACATATAAATTCTAGAGATGTGGCAAGCAGGGATCCTGGTAGATTTCTCTGAGTGCTTTAGGTTTTGATAGAAATTATCTTGGACTTCTTATATTGTAGTGTGCCAATTATATTTTTTTTCTGGTCTCATAGAAACAAGTGTCATTAATCGATCAGCAGGCCAGAATATTTGAAATTAGGACCTTTACTGGTCAATTTGAAACCTCTAGTTCCCATAATAATTCTTATACAAGTATATAATAATGAGAGCTTCATTTATGTATGAACAAAAGAAGCTTTCCCATTGTACTGATGATTGGCAGGAAGGGAAAATGAAGAAGAAGGCAGGATGGACATAATTTAACACATGCAAGCCCAGTTTAGTTAGTGTAAGAATTCTGAGTTTCTGTCTTTTTTGTTCAGTTTTGTCATTAGGAGAACAATAGTATAGGAGTGGTGATAATGGTAATAACTCAAGTTTATCGAACACTTATGTTACAGTAGAGTGCTAATAAGTGCTTTGTGATTGCTATGTTTTACACTCTAGGTGATCTTATTATATCTCATTTAGAAAGATAAGTGACTTGCCCAAGATTAAACTTGCAGAAGTGCAGTCTAAACCCAGGCAGTCTTGGTCCAGAGCCTAGAAGCTTATTTTGGTCATGCTTATTTTCCATATGTTTTTATTGGGGGGTGGGGCAAGGGTGTGTGTAGTATATGCTTCTGCAATAAATTTTAGATTTTTAATGTGCCTATTATTAAGCAGAAGAACCATCATTTCAGTTGTCTCATGTTTTTCTGTCCCAGGGAAGGTACAGGAAGAAGTTAATTCCAGACATTCAAGGAATCAGTTTGCAGCAGTGATTTGGTATGGGGGAGGATAATATAGAAAGGACTCAAAATCCTGACAGTCCCCGGTTATTCATTCTTTTGTGGAGAACAAAAATTGGATCTTGAGTTTACTCTAGATAGTTAACAACTACAGTAAACCAGATTGATTTATGATATTGTCTAAGCAGTTTTGTTGACTGTTTAGTTATTTTAGTCATGAATACGTTTTTGCCATTTTTCCCATAACATATGTTAGAGCAGAAGTCTCATCTGCTACAAGCAATATTAAAAGTGCTTACATAACAATAATGTTGATACAAAGGATCATTTGTATCCAAACAAAGAAGTTTAGTTACTGTATTTCATTTATCTTCATCTGTCTGAAGTGCCAAGAAAAGGTGTTGAAAAATAAGGGTAGGTAAGAAGAGGACAAGAAAAATGTGTATAGCTCTTTAGGAAGCATAAACTTTTTGGATCTAAACGTTGTTTTTGTTTTCATGATTTTCTATCTTCTTTCCTACAGCTGTGCTCTGTATAAATTGAGTTAACATATATAGGTTTTCAAAACTGGATTCACATAATCCACATCTTGCAGACATATTTTTCAAATTAATTGATTTTTATCAGTATGTTACAAAAACAATGTAATTTATATTCTGTCTCCTCTTCCCTGTATTCCTTGATTCAGTGAACAGTGCTTGTGAATATCATCATCCTCTAATGTAGGAATCCTTTTCTTGTGTGATTTTTAAATGAATAGTATTAGCTGTTTTCTGTAGCATTTTTGTTGACTCATGTCTTGGGGCTTCTCTTTTTCTTGATTCTTCAATATGGATGTCTGTTTTCAGGAATCAAAGCTTTTTCCTCTTCACTGTTTTCCTCTGCTTTCTCAGTGTTTAAGCACAGGTCATGCACATAGTGTGTAATAGTCATATCCGTTCTGTAATGTCTTCACTCATATATTCTGGGAATATTTTTTGAGTATCTACTATTTGCCAGGCACTGAGGATATGCTAGAAATTGGGGATACAAAGATGACAATGACATAATTCCTTATGCTCAAGATGCTTGCTCTCATAGGAAAGAAACGTCTATTCAAAATAAAAGCATAGTGCAATAGGGTCAGTATTATAGCACAGATTTCCTATTCCTGAAGAATATAAGCATATGCATACCTATCTCACAGAGTTGTCAGGTGGGTTTGGTGCAGTAGTGTATGGAAAGCACCTGGCCAGAGTCTCTGGCACAGATTAGATTGTCAAAAAGTAATTGTTAGTATTATTTGTAAAGTACATTGAGTTCACAAAGATGGAAGAGAAAAAAAATTGTAGGCTGGTTCAGGAATGAATCTCAAGCTACATAAGTCTAGGTAGAAGGCTATTTAGAGGTAGGCTCTTCCACTGACTGTGTGGTGTCTAATCATATTGCTAGAATTTAATTCTCAAATGTATTTTTTAAATGACTGATACATACCTGGGAGTACCTACCTGCAGGCAGGTGCTATAATTTTGAGCATCTTTTCTTCCTTGTGGTCTCTTGGAAATCTGTAAGTATTTGTTAAATGAACAAATACTGTTGAATAAATTGGTAGGCAGCCAGAGACAATTCTATGGAAAGTTAGTGTGAATTTGTTGTGAGGTCTTTGCCAGTAAAATAGGCAAAGCTCTGAGGAAGGCATCCTTCCGCTTGCATTGGTGTACTACCCATCTTTTCCTTACATCTTGTTTTGATGTGGCAGTCTGATCAAATACAGGTTCAACTGGAGAATGCAGTTAGGTGTTGTAGCATCTGATAAATGCACAAGCAGAAAAGATGAAGCCAGCAGGGGTCAGTTTAATACCAGCATAAGTTGCAAGCAAGCACAGTATTTTTTTTTCACTTCTGTGTTAAGTGGAATGAGAATAGAAATTGGAAATTGTAATGTAAAATGACAATAGAAATATCCAAGTATAAGCTTTTTAATTTCAAGCTATAGTAGAAAATTGCCAAAAATTTAGGAAGATATTGTTAACACCTTTTAGTGGATGGTAGACTAATGATGACAGAAAGTAAACTGCGGAATATAGGTGGTTTAGCTCTCTTTTCTCTGATTTGGTAACATGGGACTTTAAGCCAAACTTATTTTTTCCACTATTTGAATTAATGTATGCTAGAAGAAGCCTGAAATATAACATGCATTTCTTTGATTTTAGTTTCTTGGTAAGCTTTATAAAATAATACTACTTTATTCCTTTTTTTCCCTAGCTGGCTATGTAGATAAACTAGTGCTAGTTATAGTTTGCATATGAAATGTTAATATTTTATAGTTATATTTATAAGAAACTGGACATTAAATGACTACTTCTGGGTACCAATCTTCCATAAAAATAACCCACAGCTACTATACATATTCCTTTATTATCTTAGTGGATCTGAATGGCCTTTTCTTTGCCACCTGGATATATGGGGTTGACATTTATAAGACTGGGTTTCCAAATGCTGAGCTTTAAATGTGTTCTGCATGCTAATCTTTGTTTCTAAGAATAAATACTCTTAGCAGATAAAATAATTGTTTCCTTAACGCCTAATACATGTTTCTTCTCAAGTTCCCTGCCACTTATTATTTATTCAGTGGGCCCTCCATTCTATTGCATCCTTAGCTTCATCAAACTGTGGATCCAAAAAAAATTTTTTTAAATATTTTTTTTTAGTTGTAGATGGACACAATATCTTTATTTTATTTATTTGTTTTTTTTATGTGGTGCTGAGGATCGAACCCAGTGCCTCACACATGCCAGGCAAGCGCTTTACCACTGAACAACCCCAACCCTGATCAAAAATATTTTTTAAAAATTGCATCTGCATTGAACATGTGCACTTTGCTCTTGTTGGTCCCCAAACAATACAGTGTCATAGCTATGTACATAGCACTTACATAGTATCAGCTATTTTAAGTAATCTGGAGATGACTTAAAGTATATCCGGGCGATCTGCATAGGTTTTTTGCTGATACAATGCTGGTAACACAGGGAATTGAGCATTGCTGGATCTTGATATCTGTAAGGGATCCCAGAACCAATTCCCTGTGGTATGAGGAATGACTGTAATTGTTCAGCTAAAGATTTTTATGTTAAGTGTATAGAATTATAGACTATTAGGCCTGGAACATACCTTAAGGACCACAATCCCCTGTTCTGTGAAGAGGCTGTCAGATACATCATTAATGGGGCTTTCCCTGGCAGAACATTTTAGGCTTCTTTTTGTCATTCTTTTCCATTATACCACGATGTCCTTTTGTATGTGCACATTATGGGCTTGCCTGATCAATGTTCTTCATATTTGAGTTTACCGCTAAGTATATTACTGAGGCTAAGAAACTGTCTTTCTTACATCCTATTCTCTCTTTAGCTATAGAATAGAACCCCATGCGCCTAAAGAGTAGTGGCAACAATCTCCTATCCTGGTTTAAATGGCTCTTTGGAATTGTTTTAAGTTATGTCCATCCGGAGTGCCTTATAGCCAAGAGGGTGTTTATTATTTCCAGAAAGGAATAGGGTACTGGTTAAAGGACTGTGAGTATTATGCTCCCTGCAGTGCTCTTAAGGACTATCATGGAAACTGTGCCATATCCTTTTGGATTGCAAATCCTGTTCATACTCAGGGGATCAGTACCAGGAGGCTGGAGGCAGTGACCATAGTGAGGGAGTATCCTAGAGTCTGTCTTCCTACTCCCTACCCCCTTCAGACATGACATTTAAAGGGAACTAAACAAACATAAGAGTGACATGTAGAAGGAATTTTTTCCCCTGGGTTTCACATTCAAAGCATTTGTGGTCTTCAGGATGATCGAGACATTGAAAGCATGTTAGTTGTTAGCACTTGTTTTATCTCCTTTCTCATTTCTATTTTCCTGGTACTTTTTATTTAAATATATTTTGACTTTATATTTTAATGAGTATTAGCAAGTGTATATCCCATGTAACAACCACCACCCCAATCAAGATACACAATTTTCTATCAGCCTACAGGTTGCCATGTGTCTCTTTGGTGTCAAACTTCTCACACCTTTGGCTGCAGCAACCCTTGATCTGCTTTGTATCTGTAGCTGGATTTGTTTAATTGTCTGTTTTTGAATTTCATATAATTGGAACCATATGTTTTAGACCCTAGTCTGTATTCTTTTACTTAATAAGGTGATTTGGAAGCATTCATGTTGTTTGTTTCAGTAGTGTATTCTTCCTTAATACTAGGTGGTAGTCCGTTGCATGTGTGTAAAATTTGTTTATCCATTCACCTGCTGATGGACATTTGTGTTGTCTCTAGTGAGTAGATATTATGAGAAAAGCTGCCATGAATATTCATGAACAAGTCTTTGTGTGGACATATGGTTTATTTCTCCTGGATAAATATCAGTAATGAAATCACTGGGTCATATAATAAGTGTATTTTTCAATTAACAAGTTAGTACCAAACTGTTTTCCTAAGTGATTATACTATTTTGCATCCCACTAACAGTGTATGAGAGTACCATTTGCCCTACTTCTTCACCAGCATTTGATATTATGTCTCTTTTTCATTTTAGCCATCCTAATAGGTGTGCAGTGTTGTCTTATTATGGTGTGCCTTTCTTGATAGCAAATGATGGCAAGTATTTTATATAGGCTTACTGACCACTTGTGTATCCTATAAGCTCTGCACTTCCTTGAAATAGAATGCATTAATCTGTTCAGAAGTTCACATACAGTACCTTCTTTTATGTGTAATTATTCAGATATCAATGTAGGGAACATATATAAAACGTTCACTGTGTACCTGTCATTTTCATTCATTGGCTTATATATAAATCTTTGTATCAGCCCTATGAGTTTGGTACTATAATTATCCTCATTTTATAAATGAGAAACACATCTAGAGACATTAAATAATTCGTCTGTGGTGATACCGTAATAAAAAACAGTATTTGAGGGCTGGGGTTGTAGCTCTATGGTAGAGCACTCACCTAGCATGTGTGAGACACTGGGTTTGGTGCTCAGCTCCACATTAAAAAAATAATTAAAAAAAAACTGTATTTGAACTTGAGCATCTGACTTTGAGTCTATGTTCTTCGTCAGGATCAGGCAAACTGCAAACCCCAGGGCCAAAACTATCTACTGCTCTTCCATTTTGGTATTGTCTCATCTGTTGTTAAAGCATCAGTGTTGAGTAGTTGAAGCAGAGTGATATGAAGTGCGGAAACTGCCTTTTATAAAGAGTCTGCTGACCTCTGCTCTGGATATCATATTTTGTTACGGCATCTACCTTCTTATCTGGTTTTAAGGAATGAGCTTTTCTGACAGGAAAGAAGCAGAAAGGGAGGACATCAGCTCAGGTTGCCCCCAAATATCTTCCTACCAAAAAGTATTTTCTCAAAAAAAAAAATCTTCCAAAAAAAAAAAAGTAAACAAATGTAGTAGTATCTGTCATGTAGTCTTATATTTAAGAGTATAAACATAAATTTCATAAAAAGTAATATGCTTTATCTTAGTGCTGACCTCAATAGTATTTCTATGTTTTGGGCTTAGCATTTCTAGCACACTACTTGAAAAACTGAATTCTAATTTAAACAGGGAGCAGTGCCGAGACCTTAGTAACTGGCTTTCTATTGTTGATTTGATTGACTTTCAGACACTGTCTGTGTCTGTGATGGAGTATCTTATTTCTCAGGATTTACGGGCTAGTTAATAGAATGTGAATGAATTTGGTCTGGATAGAGTGACTCTTAGCCTGAATTACTTAAAATCCTAAGTTTTAGAATTTTTAAAAGTCACTGTATTGCTTTCAATTATATATAGTAATCTACTTATTTTAAAGCATGTAACAAATGCAGGTATTTGGAAAGTGGGATCCACAGCAATCAGCAGCAGTGCCTTAAAGCAGAGGCCCAGAATAAAACACTAAGTTGAATGTCATCATGCTCACATCAGTGTTTTTTATTACATGACTCTGTTCTTTCTATAAAAGTCATGCATTGTAAGAAGCCCAGATGTGAAGCTTGGGGTAATAAAACCAAAGGAAGAATACATCAGAGGTTTGTAAAATTTAGGTAATATGGAAGTAATTAACCATTGAAATCATGAGATGTCCTCTGACAGTAACCTTAATATTTCATTTTTGTGTCTAATGATTCATAGGACCCATAAAAAGAAAAGGAAAGAAACAATAATATACTTAGAACATGAAGAAGTTTTGGGGTTTTTGAATTTTCTGACTTGACCAAGCAGGATTATTCTACCATGGCATTATAAATATGAGAAGAGGATAGCATGACTAACGGGTCTAACTCTAAAACTGCATATAAGGAAGTTAATATCAAAGTGAATAAGTAATGATTAACTTTATATTATAAAGAAAGGAACCCAATGCTAGCAGAAAGAGGTAAAAAAAATAAAATTAAGAACAGTGATAAATGAAAGTCAAAAGTTAGATCTTTGAAATAATCATCAAAATTGACAAACTGTCAGCTAGATGGACTAAAAGAAAAAGAGAGCAGGCTCAAATTACTAAAATCAGAAACGAATTCAGGGACATTACTACCTAGTATAAATAAAAACCCTATGAGAGAATATTGGACAACCTAGATGAAACTGAGAAATTCCCAGAAACAAAATATTTCTCAAGACTAAATATGAAGTAGAAAATCTGAATATAGTTATAACTAGTAAAGTGATGCAATCCATAATAAAATATTTTTCAACTGAGAAAAACTTTGATTTGATAACTTTACAGGTGGATTCTTCCAGACATTTAAGGAAGAATTAATACCAATTCTTTGAGACTTTTTCCAAAAATTTGAAGAGGAGGGAATATTTCCAGACTCATTCTAGGAGGCCAGCATTACCTGGGTAATAAAACCAGAAAGCCACTAAAAGAAAACTATCTGCCATTACCCCTTCTAACCATAGATGTAAAAATACTTAACATAATATTAACAAACCAAATTCAGTAGCACGATAAAAGGATCATACATCATGACTGATTTATTTCTGGAATGCAAGTATAGTTCAGTATCCAAAAATCAGTTGTTAATACACCACAGTAACAGAATGAAGAAAAAAAATCCCACATGACTTTTTTATGTGAATTGATGCAGAAAGAGCATTTGTTAAAACTCAACAACTCTCGTGACAAAAACACTTAAAAAGCTATGATTATAAGGAAACTACTTCAACAAAATAAAAACCATCTATATAGATCCCACAGCAAACATCAAACTGAATGGTGAAAAAATGAAAGCTTTTCTGTAAGATCAGGAACAAGACAAAGATGCTTACTTTTCGCCATTTCCATTTAGTATGATACTGGGAAGTTCTAGCCAAATCAATTAGGCTAGGAAAAGAAAAGGCACCCGAATTGGAAAGGAAGAATTAAAATTTTCTGTTAACATAGAAAGTTCTAAAGTTTCCACAAAAACCGATAGAACTAATAAATTAATTAAGGAAATTAGCCAGATACAAAAATCAATACACAAAAGTTAGTTGTATTTCTATTCACTAAAAAAGAAAAATTTTGAAAAGGTCATGTGAAAACACTTCCCTTTAGGATGACATCAAAATGACTAAAATTCTTAGGAATTAACCAAAAAAAATTAAAGAATTGTACGAGAGTTACAAAACATTGCTGAAAGTGGAAACATATCCCATGTCCACGATTAGAAGATTTAATATTTTTTTGAGGTGTCAGTACTTACCTAGCATCATCTACAGATTCAGTGCAATCCCTGTCAAGATTCTAATGACATTTTTTTTTGCAGAAATGGAAAAACACAGTTTCCAATTCAAATGGAAACTAAAGGGACCCTGAATAGCTAAAACAGTCTTAAAAAAAAAAAAAGAACAAAGCTTACACTTCCAGATTTCAAAATTTACTGCAAAATTGCAATAATTAAAAAGTGTGGTACTGCCATAAAGACAAACATGAAGACCAATAGAATGAAATAGAGAGTCCAGAAAAAATTCTCACATAAGTGATCAAATGATTTTCAGCAAGAGTGCAAAGACCATTCAATGGAGAAAAGCACAGTTTTTCAACAAATAGTGTTTGGGGAAACTAGATATCTATATTCATAAAGGATCAAGTTGTAACCTTATCTAATACTATATGCAAAATTTATTCAAAATGGATCAAAGTTGAAGTTTTACCTAAAACTGTAAAACTCTTGGGAAAACACAAGAATAGTTTAATGACATTGAATTTGTCAATGATGTCTGAAATAGGATATCAAAGGCACAGATGTTCAAAAATAAAGACAAGTTTTTCTTCATGAACGATTTTACAATTTTTGCATCAGAACACATTAACAGAGTAAAGAGGCAACACACAGAATGGGAGAAAATATTTACACATCATTTATCTGACTAGAGATCAATATCCAGAATATATGGAGAACTCCTAAAACTTAACAAGAGCGAAAACCTGATTTAGAAATATTATAGGACTTGTGTAGACAGGTTTCCAAAGAAGTTAAACAAATGGCCAATAAGCACATGAAAAGGTGTTCAACATTACTAATCAGTATGAAAATGCAATTAAAAACAATTATGAGATTAGTACCTCACCCTAATTAGGATGGCTACTATAAAATAAAATTTAAAAAAGAAAATAAGAGGTGTTGGCAAAAATGTGTAGAAATTGGAATTTTTGTGCACTGTTGGTTGAAATATAAAGTGGTACAAGCATGGTGGAAAACAATATATTAGTTCCTCAAAATATGAAAATATCATCCAACAATATCACTTCTGGTATATTCTTAAAATAACTGAAAGCAGGAGCTCAAAGAGATGTTTGTAAATTGGTGTTCATAGCAGCATTAGTCACAGTAGCTAAAATGTGGGAGCCACCCAAGGGCCAATCGAGGGACAAATGGAAAAACAAATGTATCTACACACAGTGGAATATTATTAAACCTTTAAAAGGAAGCAAATTCTGACGTGTGCTCAAAACATGGTTGAACTTGAGGACATTATGACAAATGAAATAGGCTAATCACTGAAAGACAAACCCTTCTTGATACCATTTATGTAAGATACTTGAGTCAAAATCTAGAGACTGAAAGTTGAGTGGTGATTGCCAGAGGCTGGGGGTAGGGAGGGAATGGAAGTTATTGTTTATTGTATTGAGTTTTAGTTTTACAAGATAAAAAGAGTTGCAAGAATGGTTGCCCAACATTATGAATGTGTTAACAATGAACTTTATTCTTAAATGGCTAAAAAAGCAAATTTTATGTTATGTATACATAAAAATATGCACAATATGAGGAATTTAAAAATAGTGTGTTTTAATCTAGGAGGACTTAAAATGCTACTGTAATTTGAGAAATTAATGGTTTGATATAAATGCAATTAGCAATAAAAATAAGTGCTTAATTTATATAATGTGCTGCCAGTATTTTAAAGAAAATTTAGTCTTTCTGTAGGTAAGGCTGGATGAAGAAATCAAGAAGACAGAGTCTGGTAAAGCTCCAGTTTGAACTGAAGCTCGTGGTTGTTGTAATGTTGGTTTTTAACATTTTTTTTCTTAGTTGTCTTTGGATACAATACCTTTATTTCATTTATTTATTTTTATGTGATGCTGAGGATCGAACCCAGCACCTTGCACATGCTAGGCGAGTGCTCTACCACTGAGCCACAACCCCAGCCCTGTAATGTTATTAATTTATCCAACCAGGATGTATTGAGAGAGGCCTAGCAAAGAAAAACTCTGTTCAAATTAACTAACTTGAGTGCCTTTTTAATTTGAAAATGCTATCCTTGGCATTCTAGAACTTACTGTCCAGGAGCCTTCATGTTTCTTGAGGAGGCAAACCTTATACACATCACTCAGGAATAATACTTGAGAGAATACATTCCCAGATCATAATGTAGTATGTGGAAAGAACATGAATTTGTAAAATGGATAGATTTGGATTCTAATTTTGACTCCATCATTTACTATCAATTATTTATCTTCTGATCCTTAGGTTCTTGATCTAGAAAATGAGAATATATTATTAATAGAATATGAAAATAATTATACTCTTATAAAGTGGTAACATAGAAGCCTTTCAATACTTATTGAAATGTTAATAAGGCTATTATTAGTAGTATGTGTACTGGATGCAATGGGAGATCTAAAAAGGGTGATGTAAGTCAGTTTGAGAACAGAGAAAACTGGGAAACTTCATATAGGAGATAGACTTAATCCTGAGCCTCAGATGATACATTTTAAGTCTGGTGTGGTGGTGAGGACCTGTAATCCCAGTTACTCAGATACTCTAAAGACCAACAGATGCTTGGTCTTAGCAAGCATCTGTTGGTCTTTAGTAATTCTTAGTATTGAAAACCCTTTAGCTTTTTTTCTTCACCTACTTCATATTAACCAAATCATAAGGTTAATGGTGATGTTAATTAGAATTTGGACCATTTTGTTAACAGTGATATGATTTACAATTGAGAATTGATAACCTGATAAAATATGTAAGAAATAATAGACAAACAAAAGTTTCCAAAAATCAAAAGGAATTTGGTGTGTATCATTTTATAAAGCCACATATCTTATGTTCATAGAAGTGGCAGAAAGGATCTTGCTTCTTTAGGGATTGATAGACAAAAGATGAAGGACCCTATGCTTGGACTAGGAACAGAAGTGTGTTGAAACAGGGAGCTGAAGTTGTGACTGAGTAAAAGCCAACTTTCAGTGTGTCTAGTATCGCTGAGCTTGCCACAGTGTGCTCTGGTACCTAAGAGCAACCTCTGCCTTCGAGTTATAGCCTAGGAAGATTTGAGAACCCTAAAGAAGATTCAGAAAAAGTGGTCTGAGGATAAATTAGCACAGTGGCTGCCTGGTCCTTGAAAACTGAGAGAGACTTCCACAGGCAGATAAGAGAGGAGGAAGAGGAATGCCAGGCAAATGCTTTCAATGTATATGCTCAAGTTGTTTTGTTTTTTCTTAAATGTTTTTTTTTCCTAGTTATTGATGGCCCTTTAATTAATTAATTTATATGTGGTGCTGAGCATAGAACCCAGTGCCTCACACATGCTAGGTGAGTGCTCTACCACTGAGCTATAACGCCAGCCCACATGCTCAGTTGTTGATAATTTCTCTATATCAGGAACCATTTTCTGGTGTTTGAGAAGTACAAGACATATGTTCAAATGGAAATTTCATAGTACTTCCCCAAAGTATTATTTCTATGAAATTGTAGGGATTTGCCTATGAACTGGGAATAATAAAACAATAAACCATGCTTTTTTTTTTAAGAATTGGGCCACTAATATGGTATTGTAGATGTTTTATCAACTGATAAAGTTATAATTCATCATCTTCAATCCATATGTTGAATGTTTATTTGCTTTGTAGGTTATCTAGGCAATATTTGTAATTATGGTCCATTTTCTTCTTTTGGCTAAGTATCTACTCAACTACTCTTTGTGATTTGTATACAACCTATGCAAATTTATTTTAATGTTCTATTTCATCTTTAATTAGGCAGGCCAATATTCTAATAAAAAGCTTCAAAGAGAATTTAGTATTATCGAATACTAAATATCTATTCTGCAACATTGGGAAAAGTAATTTGTCAGATTCATAGAGCTAGATATAACTACTCATAAATAAAATTACCCTAAGAGAAGTTAATTGGATGTTGCAGAAAATGGATGAGAAAAGAAAAAAATGCTATTTTTTTCAATTTATATTTTTTACTTGAGACTTATTCTAGTTTTGGTTTTCACTTAAAAGTGTTTTCTTTATTGTTTCAAATATTATTTAATATTATATTTTCCTTAAATAAAATTATCTAGGGACCTGGAGGTACATTAATGAAATTATTTAATACACATTTACTAACTACTCTAGACCAGGTACTTTTGAACATTCGAAAATTAGTAAGACTTCATTATCTGGAATATACAGTTTTCTATAATAAATATTATTGGTACTTCAATAGTAATGTGAACAAAATAGCTTGAGAAAAAAGAAAATGGGGTAGGAAGGAAAAAGCATGACATTCCTGGAAGAATCCTTTCCCTGTCTTCTAACAAAAAAAATGCTAAATAACTTATCACTTAATGACAATTAATGATCATAACCAATATATTGTGAGCAAAAAAGTTTGTTAGAGAACTGTTAAGGATGGGTTAAAATGAGGAGTTATTAAGGAGGATTTGTGGGATTCCCTTTTGAAATCAGGTTTTTAGCCAATAAATACAACTGAAAAATTGAGTAGTGTCTTGAGGAACAAATTATTACAAAGTCAAAATTCCAAGGAGGTGAGTCAGATGCGTCTGCTTTTTTATAACAGCAAATATGTGGAATTTAATTGTTAAAAACACATGTGAAAGATGAGCTAATTAAGAACAAAATAGTCTCAAACCTCATAGCTTGGGAGAAAAATCCATTTCCTCATTTACTAGAAGATTGTCAATGTAAGGGGATTGGAGCAGTTTTCAGTTACTTTCACATAATTCTACTTAAAGAGAGAAAGCACCATGGGTGTTGTTTCTGTTGATCCTTTGGTTCATGAAGATGCCCTCACGAGATAAGGCTAGACCATGAGCTCATTGATTAAGATATGAGATGGTCACTGGATGTCACTAGCCTTTGACATGTTTATTCACTCTTGCTGATTTGCTGACTTTTCATTGTTCTTTCATGTTTATATTGAGACCTGCTGACATCCTGAAAGATGTGTTCTTTAAGAATGAGGCTTGCAGGCTCTCTGGAGTCTACCTTTTGATTCTCGCTGCTGGTTTATACTTTACAAAACAAGTTTATTCTAAAAAAGAAAAAAATAACAATATGCTGAACAGAAGCTTCAGTCTGACCCATTGTCAATAAATAACCATAGAAAAGTAATCAGTCAATGTTTCACAAATCAGAAGCAGGATTGTTTCATTAAGAATATTTCTTTTCACATGCATTTTTTTTGTGTGTAAAAATCACTCTCTTCTAGTTTTTTTCTTAAAAATAATCATTTGAGGGAGGGGAAAGGAGGGGGGATAATAGGGGATAGGAAAGGTAGCAGAATACAACAGTCACTAATATGCCATTATGTAAAAATGTGAGTATGTAACAGATGTGATTCTGCAATCTGTATTTGGGGTAAAAATGGGAGTTCAAAACCCAATTGAGTCAAAAGTATGAAAGATGATATATCATGAGCTCTGTAATGTTTTGAACAATCAATAAAAAAAATAAAGTGGCACCTTAAAAAAATAATCATTTGAAAATTGAATTTCTCCATCTAATAATAAGATTGCTTCTATATGTATCACAGAATCACAAACATCGAGTATCTAAGTCTCTGTAAAGTGTTTAGAACCTTATAAACACTTAGTAAATAATAGTTATTATGGGGCCAGGGTTATGGCTCAGTGGTAGAGTACTTGCCTAGCATGTGTGAGGCTGGGCTTGATTCTCAGCACCACATAGAAATAAATAAAGGTCCATCAACAACTAATAAAATATTAAAAAATAATAGTTATCATTACCACCCCTGACTTTCTTTGTTAATGCTTACCTCCACTTTTCTTTTATAGGAGAGCCACTAATAATAGAATAATGTAGGAGTAGCTAGTTAGGTCTTAGATCTCAGGAATTTAAGGGGCCCTTAATATTTTGGACAGAGAAACTTTTGGTCCAGACTGCATACTTATAAGTCTGTGAAAACAGTGTGAGCAATTCCCATGGAATGATTATAAAGCATTGTATTATAATAGAGGTTATGGGATTAAAAAAGCTATTCCTTATAAGACATGGCCTTAGAATCTTGAGATGTGAAAATAAAATTGGAAAAAAAAGGAAAAATCACCATATTTCATCAATTCAAAGTTGCAGATTTTTTTTAAACATCTGAAGTTAATGTGTGTTTTAAGTCAATGTCACATTGTAGTTAAATTGACACCACTTTTTCTTAGTATTATGAAGATCACAGTGTATCTTGAAACCAGTGACATGTTATATTGGATGAAATTTGTTGAATTCTTTACCATGTGGCATTCACAAGAAGGGCAGTCAAAGTATAGAAAAAGAAGTGAAGCTGAGACCTTGTGAGGAAGAGATAGGACTTTGGTAAAATTTGTGGATCTGGCTGGGGTCTAGCCTCTAGTGTTACTTTTTTTCTGTGTGGCTCATGTTCACATTTATCTGTATCTTCTTAAGTTTTCAGTTTTATTTTAGGCCAGGTTTCTCATTTGGATTATTTTACTAATCTCCCAACTGATCTTTCTCCTCTAATTCATCCTTTTTCTAAGAGTCACCCTCCAAGACTGGGGATTGAACTCAAGAATGCTCTATCAGGCCTTTTAATTTTGGGGACAGGGTCTTGCTGAGTAGCCCAGGCTGTCCTTGAGCTAGAAATCCTCCTGCCTCAGCTTCCTGAATAGCTGAGATTACAGGTATGTACCACCACACCTGGCTGTAAGAATTATTTAAAAGATAATTTAGATTTTCTTACTGCTCTTATTAAAAATTTCTAAAAATTTCCCCTCCCCTCTTTCTTTTGGTCCCCACAATAAAATGGACATTGTTGCTGTGGCAGAAAAATGGTCTGGTTGGTTCTGTTGCTGAATCTGCCATGTACTTGTCACTTATTTCTGGACAAGGCTTTCAACTTCTCTGAGTTTATTTTCCTACTTATAAGATTATTGCAGTGATAATTATTCATCTCAGAAGGTCATGATATTTGTCAGTTTCCTTGTAAAGTGCTTGATACATAGCTGATACTTAAGAAATCTTTTTGTCCCTCAATTTCCTCATCAGTAAAATGGGGATGGTAATTTCTGCCCTACTAATCAGTATTACTCTGATGATTGATGGAAATAATTCATGTGAGAGTACTTTTTAACTGTCAACTGCTATGTCAGTTTAAGTATTTTTTAATTGAAATATTCTAGACCTTTCATGAACTATTTCTGAAGTTTCATTCTGGATTAATTAATTAATTAATAATTACATTCACTCTGCCCTAGCCACATGCCTGCCTGCACATCTCCAGAATATGCCAGCTATTTTGCCATGTTTTTGTTTTTATATGTTTATGCAGTAGGAGTTTCATTGCATTCTCTGTCTACAGCCATCAAGATCCAATGTCAGTATCCATCCTCACTTTTTCTGACTTAACTAGGGACAACTGATTTTATCTCTGTTTTTTATCAGAATTTACAGGAGTTTGACCTCTTATTTAACATTGAAATTTTTCTGATTTATATTAATTTAATTGCTTTATAGGTTTTTTTTCCATTAAATTGAAAGCTGCTTGAAAGTAAGGACAGGTCTAATTTAATAAAGCACCTTTTGCACAGAAATTGAATAGAATGGTACATGGAGGCCAGCAAAAAAGGTACTTTTTGGCATTGGGATTAATAATGGAAAATGTAGGAGGTTTTAGAACCCATTCATGTTGATTGGAATAGTCAATGTGTTTGGGAAAGTTGTGAGAAGTAGTTTTGAAAGTAGAATAGTACCTATTAGGAGATCCCTGACACCTGAGGCCAGAGAAGGACCCACAATATCAGAGCAACCAGTTTTACTCCTTATTTAGCAACAAATGTTCATACCAAAATTCCAGTGTCTACAGAAAAGAGTTTTTCTATACCAAGATTCCAGTGTCTCCAGAAAGATACAAATGGAATTGCTGTGGTTGATGATGGCATTGGATTTCCCTGCGTCTGGGTGCTCTCTCTCACACATTAATATCCTCTTGGTCCCTCAACAGAACAATTGGGACTTCAGGAAGTGAAGTTTGAAAACCAGAGAGTTGCCTTCTTGAGCTGGAGATTGACACACTCAGAGTTGTCTCAGAGAAATGCCTGGTAGTGATGTAAAGGAGGTTGGAGAAAGTGGCATTTTATTTCTTCTTCAATTGTTTGGCACTCTTTCTTAACTGCCTGTCCTCCAACTACTCCATAGCAGTTGTTCCAGTTCTGTGACCTTGGCTAGGGTATGGAATGCCTCCAGAAATCTGACTCTGTGAATTATACTGCAGGCTGTTGGGAAATACCCCTTCTGTTGACTCCAGTGTACCAGTGCCAAGTCTTGGCAATTTTCTTTTTTAAAAAATAACAACATTAGTACTGAGCCCTGTCGTAACTTGAGCTTTGTTCCTTTCTACTTTCAGAAAGATACTTAAAATGGGCCCTTGGGAAGATGATTGTATTGAATAATTATATTCAGAACAATTGACATACTAATTAAAAAGAAGATGAATGTCTCAATAATAAAACAAGAACTATTGGCTGATATACAATAGATTTTGTGTCTATTTTGTCTTCCCTCAGACGCATAAACTCTAAAGCTGAATTTTCTCCTACCTATATGTAGGTTATAAAGTTATCCCCTCCCTCGCCCTGCCATACTCACACAAAATAGAAGACATTTCTTGCTTTTCTACTCAGACAATATGGTCTTTTGGCTAGGAGTCATAAATGAAAAGCTTGATTTGTTGGTCATGTAGGCATTTTAAATCCATGGAATTAGCTTGGCTTGAAGTAATTTGGAGAGAAAAGATCTATTGTGTGCCACCTAAGAAGTAGGAATATAATTATTTAAGCCAATTGCTATCTTATACATTTTTATCTATGAATAAGAAGTTAATATAATTTCTTTTTCTGAAACATTTTTTTAGGTGTTCAAACTTATTAATGTTTGGGTGTAATCATTCTTTGGAAAGAATTGGTATTTTCTTTTGAAAATGAAAAGGCATATTTTAAAGGGAGTATAGAATCATAAAGAAATCAATAATTTCCCTTTTCTGACTAAATTATATCACAAGCAGTTATTTTTTATGGTAATATTAAAAAGTGTGTGTGTGTATGTGTGTGTTAAAGAGGATGCTCTTCAATTAAGAAAGACAAATCAGGTAGTTTTTCTGGAATCCAGTGTTATAGAGATCAGCTCATTCAGCAGCTGGCATTTTTCTACATATTAAGAAGCTTTAAAGGTTAGAGAATAAAAAGAAGGAGATCATTGTCTATTGGGGTTAAAACCCATGGCTACCAGAAAATTTATTTCCTGCCCTTCCTAACTCTGTACTCCAATATAAAGTTAATATTTAATGAGACTCTGACCTGGGTATTTGCCAAATATTTTACACACATCTTGTCATTTAGTCTTCACAATAATCTCTGAAGTGTAAGATAGATGCTGTTGTAATCATTTCCATTTATAATACAAAAACTGAGGCTCAGAGAAGTGGAGTAGTTTGCCCAAGACAGGATATGCTGTAGGTGGCAGTGCTAGAATTCAAACCTGTCCACCTGTGCCTGATTACAAAGTAATCCACACATTTTATGCCTTCCTGATGTTCTAAAGCTTTTCCTTTTGTCATCATTCCTTGTGTAAAAAAAGCATTGAAAGACTGCATGTGTGATGCTTGTAATTGAGCTGGGTATTCAGATCTCACACTTGCACACTATTTACACACATAGTTGAGAAAATGAGTGTTAGACCACAACTTCCTTCCAGTGTCAAGCTCTTGTATTTGCCACCTATCATGGGCTTCCAGGATGTTCATAAGTAGCAAAATGATTCCCACTTTAAAAATTATTCTTAAAATATGTTTTATTTGAATTACAAGGTGTTTTAAGGTAATATAACCCTGAACAAATATCTATTTGAATGTTTACTTAGAAGAAACGAGTAACTACATCTTTCAATGAACCTTCTTTAAGAACCTAATATGTCCTAGGCTCTGTGCTGGGGGTTCAGGGTTATATGGTACAGTATAAAGGGAAAAGAATTTGTAAGATAAATATTATAACAGAAAGTACAAAAGAAATATTTGTGAACTGAAAAAAAGACAAAGTTGAAATAGTGATCCAGTTATACTGGGCAAATTAATGTCTGTACATTTGTTTCTTCATTAGAAATAAAAAATAATGAAGCCCAATTCAGAAAGGTCGTCATTGAGGTTAAATGAGTTAAAATGTGAAGCATGTGGTACATATTAGATGATTAATAACTGTTAGTTCAATAGTGATAAATTTTTCTTATCCCTGTTCTTCAACAGCATCAACATTAAAAATGGGATTGTTTTGAGATTGGACTTTGGTTGTCAAATCTCTGAATTTGCTTTAAAGTTTTGTCTGAGCTTCACTAATGATGTAAAGGGTTTTTTTGGACTCATGGGAAGAAAACACACATCACAACCACTCCCATGCACACCTCTACATCTGAACTCATATTTATTTCTTCTCTTCTTGTTCTCTGAAAAAAAAATTGCCTGAAGTTTTTTGCTAATACTATCAAATATTTTTACATTTTGATGCCTTCCATAATAACAAAAGAGTACTTGGGAAATGTGCAGAAGTAGCAGAATTATATTATTGGTGAAATCTTTGGATACAGAAAGAGATCTATAGCTATTGGGATTATTAGCTAATTTTTTAAACTAATTCAACTCAGTGTGGTTCTTACAGATTTATCACAACCTTTCTTCTTAGAAGCAACAGGAATAAAGCTGAGTGATACCAAAGGTTTGTTATGTATAGGTGACCAAATATCACTCCTCTTAAAGATCTCTTAATAGGAAGAGAATAAAATCTCTTTATCTTTCCAGGCAATAGTGAACTGATCTGTTTTAGTTCCTATCGGTGTTTTTTGTGAAAAACTGATCTGTTTTAGTTCCTATCGGTATTTTTTTGTGAAAAACTGATCTGTTTTAGTTCCTATCGGTGTTTTTTGTGAAAAATTTAAAAATAGTTAAATATTTAAAAATAGCTCTCTAAGCTAGGTGCAGTGATACAGATCTGTAATCTCAGCTATTTTGGAGGCTGAGGCTAGAGGATCACAAATTCTAGATAAGCCTGGGTCTTGAGACCCTGTCTCAAATAAAAAAATAAAAGGCTAGGGATATAGTTAAGTGGTAAGGTATCCCTGGGTTTAGTATTTAGTACCACTCAATAAATGAATAAATAAATGAATTAATCCCTTAGGTTATGTTGTGACATTTTTGTATTTACTGAATGTCTTTATTTGAAGATTATTATAACTTTACTATAAGAAAACAAAATTATTTTCTGAAACTGTATTTAAATTGTCATTAAAGCATATATATATGACTATAAGGTAGCATTAAAACACCAAGAAAATTTATTAAAAATTAAACTACTACTTTCAGGCACACAATTCCAACCCTTTTATATATACTCGTGAGTTACAGTTGAAATGGTAAATAAAATAAAATTTAAAATGCACACCTGGTTCAGTATTGCAATCACAGTGTTAAATATTAAACATTAATTTATTTCACACTGATGACAGGTTACAATGATTTAGTGTTTAATGAAAAAATTATCTACTTGATGACTTCTGTGTTCTATAATATGGTATGTGTTTATTTACCATAAATTAACAGGCTTTGTTCTGCCACTATATACTTAAATATGGTTAAATCATATATGAATATACCTATTTCTGACATAATCTACTTCTGAATTCTATAATGCACATTCACAAATTCTGTAACTCTTGAAAATATCATTTTTTTCTTTTGTAAATGAAATCATTATGTATTTAAGACCAACCTCATTAGATCTAGGCCCTTTGTACTCAAATATAAGTTTAATATATGTAGTAAAATCTTGCTATTGAGAAGAAGACTAAAACTAAATAGGGAAGAGAGGTGGGAGGGAAAAAGAGAGAGAAGGGGAATTGCACAGAAGATGGGAGGAGAACCTCATTGTTATACAGAATACATATATGATGTTGTAATGAGAAAAAGGAAAAAAAAGTGTGTCACATTAGATTGGATAGAGAGAAAGGATGGGAGAGGAGGGAGGAGTAGGGAGGATAGGAAGGGCAGCAGAATAGAATAGACAATATGATTGATGTATGTACATTCCATTTATGTATTATATATCAAAATGCATTCTACTGTCATGTATGACTAAAAAAATAAATAAAAATTTTAAAAATCTTGCTATAAATAAATATGAAATTAAAGCTGTTTTAAATAAAGGAACTGAATTTTGGAACAGAATTAAACAGAAACCTTTAACAGAATAAATTTATTTCATTATCTTTGAGAGTCAATGCAGTTATATATATATTTGCTTAAGCCATTAACTATCTGTGTGACCTGGAGCAAGTTACTAATCTCTTTGTATTTTGTTTTCTTATCTGCAAAATGCGTATAATAATAGTTTTTACCTGGTAGTTTACCTGGAATCACGCCTGGCACTTCACTAACATTACATAAGTGTTATGTTTTTATCATTGTCACAGATGGTGTATATGACCAGTCCTGTGGGAGGAATGAGCAAGACAGAGAAATAAGCAAGACAAACCATTAAAAAATCAATTGAAATAGCATAGTGTTTGATGGATCTGCTAAGGATGCAGGCTGGATATTGGTGCACTTGACATGCACCAGGTCACAAAATAATATTCCATGAAAGATGTTTTATGTTTGCAAATTACCTATAAATATCCCAAGGAAAGGTACCACCATTTGAAGTTAGCTCAGCTACTTTCCTTTATCAGAAAAAAATTATCCCCCTTTAAAGACCCTTTATCCTGTCTCAACAACCCCAAAGCAGCAACATCCCAACTCAAATAACGTTTTTCTCCCCCACCTAAGTGTGTGTTTACTTTTATTGGGTTTTTTTTTTGCATTAAGAAATCACATCTGTGACAAACATTCAAACCTATAAGTAGGGTTGAATGAAACAAACTCATTTGACTCTCAAAGTATTGTTGTGTATTTAGTGTTTTAAAAGAGCAAAGTAGTTGACTTGCAGACTTTTATTTTCATTTTAATTTGTTGATCTCTTAAAGCTACTAATTATCACAAAAGATGACTGCCTTTTAAAGTTTGAGTTATGAGAGTTGTATTTATAGCCCCAAATTTTTTAGTCATCTTTAAAAATGTACATCAATCTGATTTTTTCACCTTGTCTTGTTTGGGAGAATTCTAAATGCATGAAAATAGCCTAAAGAAATGGAGCTTGAATTGTCATTTTAATTTCTGCCTCAATAGAATATGGTACTCTGCTATTATTTGAGCATTGTTATAGGAGAACTGGCTTTTCTCCCCTTCCCTTCCCTGCGCTCTTCTTCTCTTTCCCCTTCCTCTCCCAGCCTAAGTTGCTCAGGCTGGCCTCAAATTTGTGATCCTCCTGTCTCAGCCTCCTGAGTAGCTGGGATTACAGGAGTGTGCCACTGTGCCTTTCCTGGTTGGCTATTTCTGTCTGATATTATCAGTGGTTTGCTTTTGTAATATTCAAGGTGCTATATAAATGTAAGGGTGTCTTACTGGCTTTCTATAAACTTATCTGCCTGGTCTGGTGAAGATTTATTTTTTAAAACAACGTTTTCTCTTATCAAGTACAAACATTTTGTGTTTTTACAGCTAGCTTATGTGAAAAATTGTCTGCATTATGTACTATAGTTTTTCAGTCAGTGAAAATCATATTCTGAGTTTAGTTGTTTTCTCAAAATAGATATACCATGACACTAAATTTGTCAAGCAACAGTTGAATATGAGAGTACTGGACTATGAAAATGAAGTTTCAGAGCATTCACAGTAATCTTAGAGTGAGAATAGATTAGATAGTGTTGCCAAATGTGTAGAAGAGACAGGATTAGAATCTAGAATCAGTAAGGAGGAACATATGAATATACAGAAGTGCTTTTTGAATTTTCGATTTCATAATAAGATTTTTGAGACAGTTTGGCGGGTATGTATTAAGAGTGGAGAAGAAAGGAATGCATTTGAATTTATTCTGCAAGTGCTTAAAATTATAAATGGACTCCATAATCATATTGTGCCAGAAGATGGCTCAATTTGAAAGTAAGCCAACATGACATGACTGCCTGGGGAACTGCTCTCTGCAGAAAAGAGACCAAGTTTAATATTGAAAGGACAAGATCACCTATCTGTGGGGGAAATAACTTGAGAGTTCATACAATATCCCATCTAAGAAACAGTTGGCAAAGAAGATAATGCAGTGAAAGGTGAGTCTTGGCAGTAGACTTAATGTGACCATATCTTATTAACTGATAAGAAAACAAGTTCAGGAAATATATGAGTATGTGTACACATATATAAATACACACATGCTTTTCTCTTTTAAAGTGGAAAAAGAAGTAGTATTTTCAGTGTTGGTGTATATAAAACTGTTTTGTCATGATTCTTAAATATGAATTTAAACAAAATTTTTTATAGAGACTATTTTGTAAAAATATTTTATTCCAGTGCATTCAGGAAACTAAAACATAAAATAACTTTAAAAATATATAAGGTTTATAATGGATGGGTACTTTTTTGTGAATTAAAACCCAAAATAATTAACAGTTTCCATGTTAATTTTGTCCTTTATATGTTGTTTATATAACTGAATAATACCAGCAGTATCATCATTTGCTTTTATTTTACTTCACAGTTTTTTGTATTGTGTTCATGATTGCATTTGCTCCTCAGAAAAACTAATTAGAGGTTGCATGGCTCCCCCAAAGGAAGTATGGATGAGGTTACACCACACAGGCCTTTGGATCCTGAGTGCAAAGCATTTAGTAAGGACAGAGCAGGAGCAGAAGGAAGACCAGGAGCAACTTTGATTTATTAAAAGAACTATTTAGATGCTGACCAGTAACTGGCATTTGAAGAACTGTCTTAGAATAAACTCATCAGGAAAACCATGCAAAAGAGGCAGGCTTTATGCCCTAGTGGAAGCATATGCTTGGGGTAGAACTGAAACTCAGTTTCCAGACTTAGATAAATTAGTTTACATATATTGATGTGGCCAAAATTATTGCAATATATCTATATATCTATATCTGTTTAGAGAGGTTTCAAGTTAAGAAGAAGAGCAATTTTGAGATAAGACAGGAAGATTTTAAATCTTTGAGATCTTTTAAAAAATCCAAAAGTTAAGTGTGTCAGAGACCAGCATCTGTTTTGTGACCAGACTTTTCCTGTCTGCATTATATTGGTTAGAGGACATGATTTGATTATGTGGTCAGGAAACGTCTGGGCAAAATTGTTAAATCATCAGTTTTTGTCTTCTTGGCTCCAGCCTCATTTTCTAATGCTGGTTTTTTAATTCTGTGAAATAAGTAACCCCCAAACAGCTCAATGGTGACTCAGTTTCCTAGTCTTTGACTCATATCTACTCTCAAGGAAAGTGCCCCCCACCCCCACCCCAATTAACTGTTTCAACTGAGAAAACAAATCTCTTTCTGAAACTCTGGGTTTCATCAAGTTGTTGGGAGAGCCCTTGGTGGGGACAGTAAAGCAGGAGAGGACATGAAAAAACATACTGCTAAAGCACTGTTTGCTCTCCCTAATCCAGATAATAATTATACTGCTTCTATTGCTCTCTGAATTCTTTTGGACAGGAAAAACTACCAAAACTTTGAAAGCAAATATTGTAACCTACCAAAAGAATTTGTTTTTGTGAAGGCAGTAGTAGATGGTTCTTAGCTACTCGTTTTTGTTTTCTTTAAGAAACATTTTTACCAAAGAAAAGGCCATGTATTTTATCAAAAGAAATGAAACTCTGAGTTTTTAGCACTGTGCTTATAACTCATAAAGTTTGAGATCTGAGCTTGAGATACTTCCTCCCAAGCTGTACACGTTCTTTGAAATACCGTTTCCTACTTGAGAGGAGCTTCTGGCAATTTGTTATACTGAGCAGGTAATTTTTCAGTGCGGTTCCTGTGGGGCTCAGTGCAAAGTCATACCATACAACTGACTACCAAGTAGTAACCTGAATTCAGATCAGGTGCCAAGTAAGTTTACAACTCTGTAAACTTCAGTCCTAGTAAAGACATTGTTTACAAAACAGCATTTGGTTTATGAATTGATTTAGTAATGTGATGTACTTTGTATTTTAACATGTATACTTAACTGAAAAAATATGCTGAATGTTATTTTTTTAGAAACATTTTAATTATCTGAAGAATTGAAGTTTGGATATTTCTCCCTCTGTGAGACATTGAAATCATATTCAGCAGTATAGATGTTGGAATTAGGCAAATTAAAAATAGAAACAAAATTAGGCAAACTAAAAATAGAAACTTGATGGGATTGTTGTAAAAATTAAATAAAATCATATATATATATATACTATTAATTCACATTGTAAAGTGCCCAATAGGTGATATTCTTATTGCATTTGATATGAATATGAAGCTTCAAACTTCTTTGATCATAACAAATATATGCATAGCGTAGATTAAATTATACTTGTTTTGAAATTATTTAAAGTATTGTTTGAACTTCTCCATATATGATAATGATCTTATTTTGGATTGGTGCCCTTTCTACTATGAAAGGAATCGTGACAACTCAAATAGACTCGATTAGACTGTCTAGAAGGGAAATTTATATTCGTATTCCATGAATATTCTCATTTGAATAACTAGAGTAATGCCCAGTTCAGTATAATTACATTTCTATGCCTACAGTTTATTATGCCTACAGTTCATATTAACACATTTTATTCAATATAAAGGATACTATTGAACAAGAAAATCCATAGAATATACTTAAAATTCCTTGTTTTCCTTCATTTATATATTATAATAAATTTGTATATGTATGTGTAAACTACTTTGAATATCTTTATGATGTTAATTTTTTTGGCATAAACAGCAATTGTAATCACATTTGGAGGCTGAATAGTTGTGAGCAAAAGATGTACATTTACTTTTTACTCAGAACCATAGTTATCAGGGAGTCTGCTTCTTTCCACTGAGTCAGGGCAGCACTTTTTAGTTGCCTGCTTCCAGCTAATTAGAGTCTTGATATTGGTTCTTCTTTTTTGGTGACTACCTGGTTCTTGGCTTGTTTATCTGCTCTGAGACTGGTTCCATCCTGCCTGCCAACACCTAGAGGGCAAATGTTTCAAAGAGAAGTAAAAGTACCCCTTTACCTGCTCTGGCCCCCACCTAAGCTTATCTCAAATGAGCATCACACCCTGATTTTTTTGTCTTCTTAAAAAAATACATATTTGTAGTTCTTGAGAAAATAAATCCTTTGTTTTCAAATCACATTTTTGTCTCAAATCAGCACACCTTATCAATATTAATGTTCCAGCATGAGTGAGATATGTTATACTGCCAGGTAATTCATAGTGGGCACAGGTGGTGACATGATATTAAGAAGGTGAAGGCTGCATATCCCTCTGGTTGTTACACAGACACCCTCCCATTCCCTAATTGTTTAGCTGTTTGTTACATCCTAAGTTAAAAGGATTGCTCTTCAATCTAGTCTGGTTCCCCTTACATTTGCTAGAAAGCTCATCACCAAGTTATCTTTTTACCAATGAAGCTATACCTCTGATTCTTTTTCCATATGGGTAGTAAATTGGTAAGAGAAATGTAGTAACTTTGCTATTACCTCCCATTTTGCAGTTTCATTGTTTGGCAACCCTATTTGGTTAAAAATTTCTGGATTTTTTTTTTTAATGAGTATTAGGGATTGATCCAGGGACATGCTACCACTGAGCAATATCTCCAGCCCTTTTATATTTTATTTTGAGTTAGGGTCTTGCTAAATTGTCCAGATAGGTCTTGAATTTTCTGTACTCTTGCCTCAGGATCCCAAGTGGTTGGGATTTCAGATGTGTAATTCCAGGCTTGTTCATTTCTTTTTACATGCCCTACAAGTGCTTGGTTTATATGTAACCTAGATCAGCCAGCCTCCATTGCCACAGAATTTCCTGGAGTAAATATTAGTCACAAATTATAGGTTTCTTATAACCAACCAGACATAATCTAAAGAAAAAATAGGCATGAGTTCTTTTTTAAAAAAAATATTTTTTTAGTTGTAGATGGACACAGTACTTTTATTTTGTTTATTTTTATGTGGTGCTGAGGATCAAAACCAGTGCCTCGTACCTGTGAGGCAAGTGCTGTACTATTGAGCCACAACCCCAGCCCGTAGGCATTATTCCTTTTTAATTTTTATTTTATTTTATGGAAGGTATTTGTCTCTGGAGTTGAGATATCTGCTGTGTTCACGGATCCATCTTACACCGAAGTCATAAAACCAAGAGCTAAGATTCACCCTATAGATTGTAATGATTCACATTGGTACCACGTTTGAGACCTTTAGCTTTAAATTTCCCTTCCAATATCAGTTTCTATCATATGACTTTATTCTCCTTCCATTCCACCCACAACCTTTTCCCTGTCATGGTATGTTTATTAAGAGACTTTGTATTGAAAACAATAGAAACCAGCTCTGGTTAGCTTAGGTAGAGGGGGAATTAATTGGTTGGACCCTAGCATATTTTATAGGATAAGAGAAATTATTTTGCAGCCATAACCTATGAATGAGCTCATTCTCTGGAATGTGTGTGTGTGTGTGTATGTGTGTATGTATGTGTGTGTAATATATATTACACATGTATATTTTATGTATTCTAGCATGTTCCAAAATATTTTTGTTTCTAGTTTTTATTCTTATTTTTAAATTTCACTTTGGCAATAAAACCAAAAAGAAAAAGAAAAGATAGTAGCTGCTGATTTGGTTCAGAAACTTTATTGAGTCCAGATTCTTAGACTTTTTGACCATAGCAGAATATATGAAAATCTAAATCATTAATGATGCCTGAAAGGCAGGCTGCCACACAGATGAATGCATTGCCTGTTCTGATAGCAGAATTAAAGAAATTTGAAACTTCAGCATTTTGGAGATCATTGAGGTATTTTTGTATGTGTTCAGAATATTTCATGAGTAATGTTGAGACAGAGTCCATATAAGTCCAATTCATGTTATAACTGAAATGTCTTTCCATACAGTAAATTGTTTTAACTACATAGTAGAAGATATATTTAAATGTTTATAGTAGGCAACAGAAAACATTGTGGAAAAATCCAGTGAAAGCAGTATTAGGAGTACTGCCTATTTCTTTTTACGATTCTGGAAATCACATGAAGCAAAAAGAATTGTGATTATATATGCAGAAGAGCTACTCTCATGGTGTATATTTTATATCTGTCGTAAGAGACCAACATAGCATCTTTCACTGTCAAATTGAATTAGCTGTGGTTCATATCATGGGTAGCTTTAAAACTATTTTGCCATTAATAATAAGGTATTTAAAAATACTGTGGTAAGTGATTATAGTATATACCATTGGTGCTTTCAGTTTGCCGTTTTGCATGCATGAAATCCCATTTATAAGGTAGCATTATCCAAAATGAATGGGGGTGGGGGGAATGGCCTAGAAGATCAGGGCTTTTTTCATATGCACTAGTGGAAACCTCACTCTCTCCAATGGTGTGAGTCAGCATTTCAGAATTAAAAATTCTAATGTGAAGATAGTCTGAAGATGTATTTTTAAATAGGGTCACTCAATAAAGTGAAAGATACAGTGAGTTTGCATTTTAATGTTCTTGGACTCTTTTAGGTGTGGGAGAGGTGTAGCTGATTCATGAATTATAACTAACCCCTTTTTAATTTAAAAATAAAAGAAGAAAATGCTTTGTGATAATTTTTCCCCTATGCAAGAGATCAATGAAATATTTTTCTTAACATGGAAAGCACTCAGCAGAATCTCTCTCTCTCTCTCTCTCATATATATATATATATATATATATATATATATATATATATATATACATATTCTTTTTTTATCTACAGTTACTCTTCCCCTAAACTACAGAGCTAGGGCACACTCTGTCAAGATGGTCTGTTGAATCTGTGGTTGCTTGGACACACTTTATAAAATGACACCAAAAAGGATTCATGTACAGAATATGAAGTTTTTTTATTGATGATGATAGGCTACATTTCGCTTATATTTCACATTAGATTGGGAGATTAATTGGCTTTTATCCTTCTAAAAATTATCTTCAACCTCCAAACAAGGAAAAACATTTAAAAAATATGGGCATATATTGCCTAGCTTTAAGAAAAATGTAAAAAAAATTAAGGACACTTTAGTCAATAGGTGATTGTTCAGTTATAATTCTTTCTGTAATGCAACAGACAAAACAACTGAAGTAGATTTATATGTATACTGAAATTAAAATTCTAAGTAAATGAAATAAGTTGCAGCATGGTATGGGTAGTGTGATCTAATTCAAGCTAAAATGCTCTTATGTTGAAATATATTCATGTGGGAAAAAGTCCAGAAATTTACTTTCACTACTATTTATTTTAGTACTTTGATTTTAAAGGTTTGCAGGAGATTTTTTTTAAAGCTTTTGCAGTTAAAATACTGAATGTATATATTTCAAAAAACTCATATTTCTTGAAGCCCGGAGAGGAGCAAGGATTTGCCCAACATCAGCTGGGAAGCTAATGGCAGAATCAGGCCTGAAATCAGTCAGTTGGAGGAATGCTTAGGAATTAGCCCTCCCCTCCAAATTTATATCTGTCCTTCTAAGTCTCCCCTAACAATAATAATAGTAACAACAGCAACAACAATAAAAAATTTGTATTAAATTTTATGTAAAGTGTGAATTAAACTATCTTCAAGGGGAAGAAATGTCTGTGTTCCTGTAGGTATGGAAACTGAACTGGTAATTGAGAATAGTCTTGAACAACAGGCACAGTTTTGATAGATAGATATGGAGATGGAGTTGTGGTCAGAATTATTGGAGGTAGTACAAAGTCCCAAAAATAACTAATTTGACAAATGTAGTCTTTATTGTTACCACTCATGGTTCTATTATAAGATTTAAGTCATATGCAATTAATAAGTAGGAAGTCATATTGAATTAATGTGGCAGTGTCTTTGGTTTATAATGATTTTTCTTAGCATGTTAGTATAATGGCTTTTGTCATGAAGTAGTAGTAGCTGAATCTAAAGCAACTAACTCAAGGACATAGACAGCCTATCAAGGGAAAGTAATGGAGAAACACAGCTAGAAACCTGATGTCCCTTTACCTCTGTTAACTTTGGTTTGGTTTCATCACAGTTCTTCCCAGTGTGTGTTAGACAGCTTTCTGTTACTTGTAACAAATAAACTTATAAAGATGAAATCAACTTATTGTGGCTCACAGTTTTGACGGTTTCAGTCTGTGATTTGCCTTATTGCTTATGGAACAGTGGTGAGGCAGTACATTATGGAGGGGAGTGTGTGGTGAGGCAAAGCTGCTTACCTCATGAGGGTCAGGAAGCAAAATGAGAAAGTCAAAGAGACCAGAGTCACCAAGTCTCCTTTGAGGATATGCCTCCAGTGATCTAACTTCTTCTCACTAGGCTTCATCCCTTAAATGTTCCACCACCTTCCAATAGCACCACAAACAAGCTGGGGACCAAGCTTTAACATGTGGGCCTTTGAGGGACCTTCCAGATCCAAACCATAGTACGGTTTTTCAGTATTTCCAAAACTTAGATGCTTTTCTTAAGCCTTCTTTCATATCACCTTCACCTTTAAAAGTATAGTGATACATTTACTATAGTATTCCTTTATTAAGAACTTCAATGTGTCTTTTTCAGAGGTGCTGGTATTTTTTTAATTAGAATACTTTAAAGGGCTCTGGTTACAGTGTATATATAGAGGTTTTGATTATTCTTCTGTAGAAGTCCTCATAGTACAAGATTTTATAGATAATGAGGATTTTCAGGAATGATATATATCATCATATATATAACTCTATATTATATGAAGTATTGTTTTCTGTGATAATGGAAATGTTTTTTGTATTGCCTCCAGTATTGTAGCTACTAGCCATTGGGGGCTATTAAATTTTAAGTTCATGAAATCAAATAAAATATTCAGTTCCTCTGTTACATTAGTGGTATTTGAAGTGCCCGTTAGCCACTCAGTGACTTCTGATTCCTATATTGTGCAGTAAAGCACTAGAGAGAACTTGAATCATATAACAATTTATGAATCCCTTGTAATGATCCCAGGAACTCTTTTCCCCAGCATCCCCATTTCAGAGATTAAGAATTTGCTCTAATAGAAAAATTCAAGTACATGTTCTAGGACAGTATGAGGCATATATAACCCTGGAGAGGGGAAGCTCTGATTAGAAGTGGCACTGCCCATGAGCCTATGTTACCTATGAACTGGAGATGCTGATCTTATCTTAAACCTTTTCTCATCTTATCTGATCTGATCTAATCTAATCTAATCTGAACTAATCTTCTCTCCCCAGAGCCTTGCTGTTGCACAGAACTCTATTTACAGTTATGTAGACTTAGTTCTCCGTAACCAGATTCTTTGAAAACAGAAGCTGAATTTTATAATTCATCCTCTACAGTAAATAAAACTTTAGTAAACACAGGAAGGACCTCCTTAACTGACTTGAAGGCAGCATGTTATTTATATTCCAATAGAAATTGAGAATAGTTCTTCAATTTTGATAAATTGGAAGGCATTAAATATAGGATGATTAGGATAGAAACTATTGTAGGACTTAGGACATTTTCCTGTTATGATGGGTAAAGCAATTTTCTTTCATTATTGAATACTTTCTGCTTCATTGTTACATTGAAGGGCAGGTCTATTAAAGAGGTGCTTACCCTGTCCCCATTAATTATTCTAAAGACCTACTGTTTTTGGTACTAGACTAGAAACCTAATGCAAGGAAAACCACAAGTGTGTGTTATAAGATCTGGTTTAATGTCATGCTTTACTTTGCATCTCCTGCCCATCCTCCATCTTCTCTTTAGAACTGAAACAATCATGTAGGTTGTACATGTTTTCCTTTATCTTGGTTTTAATTGCTCTTTATGCTACTTTTATTTCTGTTCAAATATGTATATTGAACATGATTTTGTCTCCAGAATGCCTATTTACAAAGGCTACTTACATAAATTTTTACTTATTTACACAATTCTGTATATTTTTTGAATTTTTAAATTAACATTTTTGGTGCATCATGGTTCACTGTGTCTCCTATTGAACATTTCTTATCTTGCTGGTTAAATGCACTGTCTATTACAAGAAATATTTTAAAGGACTAAAATTTAAAATATATAGTGATATGGATATACTAATAACCATCACAGTGTGAATTGAAGGAGTGCTTTCCCTCTTTTAGTACGTTCTTTAAAGCGAGCAGCCATTGCTTTCTACTTCATTGTAATTCACACTGCATCCAGTGCTACTGGAAAACTAATGAAAATGCTGGGACTACAAGGCTTTATTTTACTGTTGAGAATTCTCAGTGGTTACAGTATTATGTAGTACCTAATTCTCTTGATGTTGCCTTTTTTTAAAAAAAAAATAGCTATTTTTATTTTCAGTCCAGTGATGTTTCATTCATTAACCCCCTAACCACTGAGTAAACTTCATGTCACAAATGAGCTTCCAAAGGAAGAAGCACATACTGGATTTATTACAATATAGATATTCTAATCATTCATGCATCTCAAATATTTGTGTGTGGACATGCATGCATACATGTATATATATTCATATTCTCATTGACATTTAAAACTATGGCTTTTAAGTCAATCTCTGAGAGAATAAAAGTGTTGGATTAAGAGAGAAAATGCTGTGTTTTCCCTGCAGTATGATCTCAAGCGATACAACTGTTGCCATAGCAAAATTAGGTTAAACTTAATAAAATCTGCTCAGTGCTCCCAAGGAAAAACTAAACTAGGGCATAAGGATTTTAATGTCACTCATTCCCCTTTTCATTTGATTGCCTCCCCTTAACACAACATAAATATTGGGTATAGCCTTCCTTTTGAAAAATTGATTTGCTGTGGGAAGTTGACTGGTATTGGATCCTGAGTGTAATCAGTACAGATTTGTACCCCAAACAATAATTGTCATTCATGCCATGTTTCATGTGTCAAGTGCTGTATCTGATGAGCAACTGGAGCCTCAGATAACTAAGGCTATTTTGAAATGTAAGGGATATTATCTCTAGTATATTATGAAACATCTCATGATCTTTCCATTTTATTCCCTTGCAATTTAAAGAAAGTAATACTTTTTTTTCTGTAGATCAACCTGAGTGTGTGTGTGTGTGTGTGTGTGTGTGTGTGTGTGTATTTTAGTAGTATCTGAAAAACCAATTTTTGATGTGAAATTTACAATGTATTAAAACTTGTCTGAGCACTGTAAAAATGGCACAGCTGCATTTTGTATATTATACTGTTCCTGTAGTAGGAATGTATACTAATTTATTACATGTGCTAATTTATTACATCCACTGATGTGGATGTCAACTGCCAAGTGACTATAGAAGCAGCTGTCTGAATAGCATCTCCATAACACTCTGTGTGTTATGAAAAAAACAGGAAACAGGAGAGAAAATATACCTCTTTTGTTATTTATTTGCTTTGGGGGTGCTAGAAATGAAATACAGGGCCTTGCATGTGCTGGCAAGAGCTCTACCACTGGACTATATCCCTAGCCAAAACATAACTCTTTGGAAGCGGTTTGTCAGGTGGCATGAAAGAAAGGTAAGAATAATTCAGAGTTTGAGAATGAAAGACTGCTTTCAGAAATGAATGACTACCAGAATCAGAGCACATCAAAAATTGTGCTTAGCAATGGTCCAGGGAACTCACCTGACAAGAGAATACTGAGACCCCAAGAATCCAATTCTCTTGAATAAAATAGTTAAACTAAGTTGAACTATTTAGGCAAAAATATAGAAAAATAGTTAACATCATATTTTTATGTATACACACATTAGAAACTGCACTGTCAAGTATAGTAGCCACTAGCTATATTTGGCTGCTTAACTTTAAATTAATACAGATAAAATCTAGATGAAGTTTTTTTTTTAGATGCATTAATCGCATTTCAAATGTTCTACACTTACATGTGGCTCGTGCCTTCGAAATTAAGCAGTATAGTCATAGGACATTATTGCCATTGCAGGAAGTTGTATAAGACAGGGATGCTCTGTAAGAGTCTCCCTTAATTAAGAAAAGCATTAGGATTATGATACTATTCTTTAATGATAAAAGTAAGCCAACCAGCATAATAGTGAAGGTATATTTTGCAGCTAATTTTGCTTGGGGATATAATGGTGATCTGAGAATCATAAACACTGAAGGTATTCTCAGCTTGGCTATAAAACTTCTCTATGGTATACTGGACTTATTGGATCTCTACAAAGTTGTAACCTACTTTTAGAAGTACACATGACACTGTAGTAAGTATTTTGTATACTAGTGTAACTATTGATCTCCTCTTTCCCTTCTCATTTTCCCAAATGATTTCTTTATGTATATAGTTTAAAACTTGTTAACTTATTGTGTTGAATGTGTTTATGTTAACCACTTTAAGTCTTTCAGGTGGTTATGTACTGTTATGGCGTATTTCTCTTTCTATGTGTGTATGCATATGTGTGTGTGCACACCTGTATGTACAGGTACATATATATGGATATGGATATATATATATATGCATATATATGTATATATATGTGGTGCGGGAGAGAGAGAATAGAGATTATTATTAATAGAGAGCGAAATAGAGATCACAGAAGTTGGAATGAGAATGAATTGAGTATTAGGAATAATTGTAAAAATGTAGAACATAACATGTAGAATAGCATATAGTTCTGGACAAGGCCATTTCAAGTAGAAAATGCATTGGTTTCTAAAGTCTTGGTGAATTATCAATTAAAAATCCATAGGCATTCCTGAGATTAGTGTTTAAATACTTGATACTGAAAATTGCCAAAATATTTGACAATTGCTTGGATACTGTGAAGTTAGTACCAAAATTTTGAGGTCCACATTCCTGACACCTAGAAAAAATCTATAAGGCACAAGTTTTTAGGGCTCAAGATATGGATAAGTGTGATTTAGGTGTTTATAGACACTGCAATAGTTCTATTAACATTAATAGATTATTAGTCATTAATAGGTTATTAATCATTGAAAGGTATGTTATTTAACTTTATGATATCTCTATAAGATAGATAAATTAAATTTGTTTATCATCATTACCCTTCTATAGAGTTCAGATTCTTAATTTCACTGAATTAAGTACATTATTTATATTATATTATTAAGGGGAAGATAGGTTGGAGCCATGCAATATCTTTTATCAAAAACTCATTATGCAACAGGTTATTGCTGTTTGATTTAAATGAACATTAATCTCTTATTTATAGTTAGTAAGATAAGTGGATTTCAATGAATTTTAGCAGGATGATAAAATGAGGAACAAAACCAAATGTTCTGTTTCTTAAGGACAAAAAACAGAATTTTTATAGATGAGCAAGAAAATTCATTAAAAGATGTTCTAATAATTTATTTCCATAGCAATTACTATAATGAACTTAATTTTTAGATTAATGAGCTACTAATTGAAGGCTTAGATCAGTAGTCATAATTAATGTGAACAGTGTTGGAGCTTTATTTGTAGAAATTATTTCAGCCTCTAAATTGCTGTTGTTGGTTTAGATGAAATTATTTTAATTGAAATTAAACTTTGAAAAGTTTATCTAAAAACTTTAAAAAGCTTGGGTCAGAAATCCCACTTTACCCGACTGTCATTTATCTAAAAACAACAAATAATAATAATAAAAAAGAAATCCCACTTCATTCAGTGATTCATTTTTGGTTTTGATATGAATCTGCCCATGGATGATGGGAACTTCTAAAAAACAATAGAAATATCCAAAGTAATATACATAATAAAAAGGGGAAAATAGCCTTTTTTAAAAGAAGAAACACTGAATGTAGATGGTGGATTTTAGTTTTTTCCAAAACATCTGATTGAGTGTAGTGCTGGAAAATACTTGTTTTTTTTTTTTTTTTTTTTTGACTGAGAACCTCATCCATAAGGAATAGTCATAGTATAGAGGTTTTGAACTTAATCAATGGACCCTAAATGGCCACTTCCTCTGGTATAAAAATGTGTTATAGATATTAAGAATTTATGGTCTTTTGGGGATTTTTTTCTTGCCATCTACTTTGAACTGTAGGCCTTGGGACAGGAATGAGAGCAGGTCAAGTATCAACAGCTAGTGTTAAAAAGTGGCAAGAAAGGATATGTGGCGATTGAAACCAGATTCTTTATTCTCTTGTGATTCATAAGGTTGGATCTTGGGGTAGGATTACCACACAGTGTTATATTCTGTGAATAATGATATAAGAGTTCTAAATGAGAAATTATTTTAAAATAACATGGAAACCAATTAAACTGTCCTACGTTATGGTCTTGTGAAGTAAATGTTGAAGTAAGGAAATGAGGTGTTATATAAATATAAACAGCATTTTGATGTAAAATCTAGTTTATGAAAATATTTATCCTAGACATTTAGATGAAACCCCCAAATTATTTGAATAATTGTGTGTAAATTAATATTATTTTCATTTTGTGCATTAAAGATAAAAGGGCCATCCCAGTGGCTCAGGAGGCTGAGGCAGGAGGACTGTGAGTTCAAAGCCAGCCTCAGGAAAAGCAAGGTGCTAAGCAACTCAGTGATACCCTGTCTCTCAATAAAATACAAAATATTGCTGGGGATGTGGCTCAGTTGTTGAGTGCGCCTGAATTCAATCCTGGTATTCCTCCGGAACCCCTTGCAAAAAAAAAAAAAAAAAAAAAAAAAAAGATAAAAGGACCAGAGAAGTTAAATGGTATGTGCAAGATCAAATAACAAAATGGCCAAAGGGACAAGTTCTCCGGCCCGGAAACTTAGGAAAGTGTTTTTTTTCTTACTACCCAAAGTTGCTTTGTTTAGTCCATTGAAAGTCTTTGAGTTCATGAGTTGGGAAGAAAGTATCCAAGGGTAAAGATTCCATAACCAGCATTTCCAAAAATACAAACTTTGTTTTCCAGTAGAAGAAAAGTAAAGAGTGCATCGAACCATGTGTTGTGATATGTATTACAACACTTGTTGAAAGTGTTACCCACTTGTCCTGGGGTCTTCCATTTATCGTGTGGTATATGGTAATGTGGACTAACTTAATATTCTCCATAATAATTTGAATTGTAGAAGTATAGGATTTAATGTCAATAATCTCAAGCAATCATTAAATATTAAGTATTAATATTAAAGAAAATATGGGAGACTAAACAACCTCATCTAATAATTGGATGTCAAATTCAAGTATGGATTTTGAAACCAAGAAAGATAAAATATTTGATTTGTAAGGTTTTCTTGAGCTTTAAGATTCAGTAATGATAATTCCTAGATATTTTTGTCCTAATATATTCCATATAAAATATACTTAATTATGTTGCCTTTTGTAGTACTTGTGTATATTCAGTTCACTCAGAGATTGGTATGATATTATTTTGAGTTACTATTCAGTATTCCAAATGTGATTACAAAATCAAAGCAGGTAAATCTGTAAAATAAATAAATAAATAAGTAAGTAAATAAAATCACTCTTCTTCCCAGTTGCACTCTAAATAATTCATGGGTAAAAGAAATTGGGCACATCAAAGATTTATAATCTATAGGTGTAAATGATGACACAAATGGTAACTACAGCCTAGGCTTGGAGTGAAAAACTTTTAGTAAGTTAATCAGATATATAATCAGCATCAAACTAAGCAAACTATATTACTAACTGAATGCTTTATTTTTGTATAATTTATAATTATCCTTGAAGCAGTCATTGATGAAAATATACTCTCATGTAGATTAAATAAATCTGTAGTACATGGGCTCATCATTAACTTGTCTTTATGTAGATTGAAAAAATCTTTTAACTCATGCAAAGTGTGCTTAGTGGGAAAGAGGTCTTCTGACAAGTTAATGGAAAGGCTGTGGAATGCGTTTCTAATACACTTAGGAGTTCAGTATCAGTGTGAAGTAACTATCAGGGCTTTTCACAGGTGATTTAGTTCCTCTTTCTCTGTCAGGACAGTGTCTAAACCATTTATGGAGACAGAAATTTGAGTACTTTGAGTTTGGTTTAATAGATTAGATGTGTGGAAGTTTATTTTAGGTAACAAAATTGGTAGCCAAAGAATGTAAAAAAGAGGCCCATTCATAGTGGGATAGGGAGAGGGAGCATGGGAGGAATAAACAAACTCTAGATAGGGCAGAGGGGTTGGAGGAGAAGGGAGGGAGCTTGGGGTTATAAGTGATGGTGGAATGTGATGATCATTGTTATCCAAAGTACATGTATGAAGACACAAAAAATAAATATATAATGAAAACTTATTCTAAGAAATTACTAGATCATAGATTGGCTTTCATTATGGGAAATAGGATATCAGATTGATGATGAAAATGTCTATATTTCCAGGTAGAGGATAATCTTAAATATTTTCTGTTGTATTCTATGAGGGATTCCTTCCTTATAATTTTGTGATACTTATGAAATCCTAGTAATTCACACATACTTAGGAAAATGAAGAATATAGTTGACCCTAAGCCATTCTCAAAGCTCCTGATTAGATTTGAAAGCAAAGTATAGATGGAGAGGTTGGATAAAAGAGATAATGGATTTGAGATGTATATTAGTTATGGATACATGTAATTTATTCAAGAAAAATAATTTTTAGGGGCTAGGGTTGTGGCTTAATGGTAGAGTGCTTGCCTAGCATGCGCAAGGTCCTGGGTTTGATCCTCAGTATCACATAAAATAAATAAATAAAATAAAGGTATTGTGTCCAACTTCAATTAAAAAATAAATATTTAGTTAAAATAATAATTTTTAGTATTAGACTTAAGCAGATTGTTTTGAATAGGAAAACAAGGTAGAAGACACATTCTGTTTCTTTCGGTAACTTCAGTTGTCACCTACTTTAACCATGTGCAAGTATGAGTGTGTGAACCCAGGAATGCTCTACCACTGAGTTATATCCCTAGCCCTTTTTATTTTATTTTATTTTTTTATTTTGAGATAAGGTCTAAGTTGCTCATTTGTGATCCCCCTGCCTCAACTTCCTGAGTAGCTGGGATTATAGGCATGCACCACTGCACGCTGCTTTAGTGAAACTTCTTAAAAGACATATAATGACTACCTCTTCCTTCTCACCACATCTTCCTCACTTTCCTTTCTCTTAGCCCATTCAAATGGGACTTTTATCTTCCACACTTCACTGAAATTGTTTTAATAAGATTGTCCAAGACCTTTAATCCTGCCAATGTTTTTTTATCTGTCCTCTTGACTTTTCATCAGCCTTCTCCACAACTGACCACTCCCTTTTCTGTCATAGACTGTTATGTCTTGGCTTTCAGGACTCCTGTCTTTTCATTTGTTCTCTTACTTGATAGCCATTTCTTTTCAATATATTTTGATGGGTTTTGATTCTTCATTCAACTTTTACATATTGGAATTCCCAAAGGTTCAGTCCTGTAGTTGCTTCTCTTTTCTTTCTAGTAAAGTTCTTGTCTTAAAGAATTCTCATTTAATTCTGTGACTTTAAGTACCCTCTTTTATACTAATATGCATAAAGATTTATGTTTCCAGCTTTCTACAGGACATTTTTTCTTGACTTTCTGAAAAAGCACCTTAAATTCAGCATAGCTAGAGGAGAACTCTTGGTTCCTCAGATTCCCATCTTCCTCTTTCACCTACTTGGCCCTGCCTCTATCTTTCCCACCATAGTAGTTAGCATTACCTTCTCTTCACTTGGTTCAGAACAAAAATCTGGTCATTACTGTCACCCACCATCAGCAAGTCTAGTTAGCACTTCCTCCAAAATGTGTCTAAAATGTGCCTCCCCCACCACCACTGTAGTTCAAGGTAGCCTCATAGCTTTCCAGAACCATTATAATAGTGTCCCTACTGTTTTTTCTTCCTTCTTTTCCTGCCCCTCTCCTATCAGGTAGAAAGTACAGTGATCTTTTAAAAAGTAGGTCAGACCAACACCTTTCCCCAAACCTTCCATTGACTCCCATTACATTTAGAATGAAATGGGAATTCTGCATTGCAGTCTTAACATATCTGCCCCTTTCTTTCCTCTCTTCATTGTCTTATACACCCACCCCTCATTATGTCTCATCCACACTGAATTTCTGTCCTCTGACATACCAAGTTCATTTTCAAAACAGAGCTCTTGCTATTGCCAGTTCTGCTGCTTGAAATGTGTAGGGCTGAAGTCTTACTTCAAATATCATCCCCTTGGACAGGCCCTCCTTGACTGGTCTAAAGGAGCTCTCTAGTACATCTATGCCATGTTGTCTTTGGAACACTTTACCATCTTATCAAAAATTCTGTTGTTCATTTATTTGTTATCTGTTTATTGTATCTCAGCTTTATAAGAACAAAACTATCTTCTCTCAGTCTTGTTTACTCTAGTCACTGTATGCAAAAAAAGACCCTATGTTTTTAATGAAACTTATTTGAATGAATGCTTTGAAAATAAAATGTTTTAAATCCTCTTATAGATTGAGATGTCTTCCAAACTTAAAGAATTTTCCAGTTCCTTTCAGTTTATAAAAACTGGTTTGGAAAACAAGTGAAACTGAATGTATGATTTGATGATGTTCATCCAAATGAAATTATAGAATTTAACAGTTCCAGTACAATATAACTACTGGTGTTTTTTGTACTGCGAAGGAACATTCAAAGTGTACAATTCCAGTCTGCTGTACATGTCAGTTAAGAGAAAACTTAATGGAGGAGAAGAGGAACATAAAATGACTATTCTCACTAAAGTAACCTTAAGGTTAGGTCAATCATTGTGTCTTCAATACCTACAGCACAGTGGTAGGTCCATACGAGAAGCCAGAGCTACTGGGTATCCTTTCTGGTGACTGCATTTTCCATTTTATCCACAGAATGACAGAGTGAACAAATACTTTGTGAAGTGCTGTATATCACTCTCAAGCTGAAGATATAGGCACAAGAAGCCAAAATCATGGAGATTGGAGGTCTGAGATTTTTTGCAGGAGACTCTAGCTGTATGGTTGATCTGAAAACATCCAAATCCCTACTTCCTGGTAGTTATACATCTTCAGCCCCTTAGCCTCCATGAGACCAATTTCTCTTCATCCCTGACTATAGGAGACCCTTTACTGAGGAGACTCCTGTTTCCATTTCCAGAGGAATTGGACAGAGTGCTGCAAATTCTTTGCTTCTATTTGCAGGAAGCTCCAGGGAAGAATCTACAAAGCACCAATATTAGAAGCAGAGAATCAGTACATGAATGTTAGGGTCATCTGACCTGAAGTGTACTGTTTAACTGTGTAGAGAAGATACACATGTACTAGATGTTAAGGTAGAGTGTTACAGAATATAGGATTTACCATCAAATTCATCATGGTCATTACTGTATGAAAACTGTATCCCTTCTCAATTATATAATGGCCACTAATTCTCTTCCTTTAGGATGACTATGAGAAGTCATTGAACTGTGATTGTAAAATGTTTAGAGTTCTTTGCAACCTTCAGTTTATATCGACGTAAACTTTTCTTTCCCCCTAGATTTGAGTCATTCTTGATTCTTTTTGAAAGGAGTAATGATGAAAGTTTTGATTTGTTTTTGTCAACTGGGACTTTGTTAATTACAGATGGAAGGCTGTATTCATTAAGAACCTACTCTATGACAGGTACTCTTACTGAGAACTTTTATTATATTTTATATAATTTTCAGAGGAAACTTGTGAATTAGGTTTTATTGTGTCTGTTTACAAATGAGGAGATGGAAGCCCTGAGAAATTCAGTTACTTGTTCAACATTCTGCAGCTAATGAGGCACAGATGGGCTCAAAGTCCCTGTTTTGATTTTTGAGTTCAGTGTATCTTCTACAACATGGCTATCTCTCCTTCTCTCTAGTACAGTTAGTAATAACATCAAAAGTATCTATTTCCTGGAACTGAGAATGAGATTAATAAGAACACAATACCCACACAAATTGCAACCTCTGTTATAATTATAAGTAGCATTAATTTAACATTACCAAAATGTTCTCTTGTTATTTTATACTAAGACTTCTGAATACATGATGTGATTCTGTGAGGATTTCTATCTGCAGCAGTGAATGTTTTAATTATTTGTTAGACTCCTTGTGGTTATGTTTGGGTTTCTTTGAGATTGAGTTTTACACCCTTCCAATTGTTGGCAAATACTCATCCTAGAGAAAAACTACCCATATGTTCAGCTGCTAGCCAAAACATCACAAACAGTCAAAACAGCAGATTCAGCTCTCACATGAATTAGGATGAGACAGTGTAACAGAATATAAGTCATGTCCTAGGCAACAAATGTGGAAATAGGTACAGATTGAGTATCTCAAATCCAAAGTGCTCCAAAATCTCAAAATTTTAAACATGGACATGATACTCATAAAGTTTCAGATTTGGGAGCATTTCACATTTTTAATTTTTGAATTAAAGATACTTGATTAGTAAAATTGAAACTTGAAAAATTCCAAAATCTAGAACATTCTGGTTTTAAGCCTTGCAGAAAAGAGTTATTTGACCTATAGTATCAGCTTGGGAAATTTTAAGATTTTCATCATATAAAGTTATAGCTAGGTTTAGAAGAACATACATGCCCCAAATTGCCTTTCTGGATATCATTAGAGTTGAAATCAAATGAACAGAGCTGGTGGGAGAGAGAAATAATCCCTAACTAATTAGTTTAATCCTATACAGATAAACTTGGAAACTCCTAGGTATGCTAGGGGGCAACTGGTATTTGTGGGATCAAGATCTATTTGAGGTGGCTGGTCGTTTACTTACCACAGTATCCTGTATTTTCTTAAAGCATATGGATATTTTGCTATGATCTTCTCGAATGTTACTAGTTTCCTCTTTCTAAATCATGTTTGGTGCTTGCAGAACTAATCTAACTTTATACTTTTGGACAAGCTATCCATGAGTATTATTGTTTTATGAAATAATTTTAACATTGAACACATAGAAAATGTTTGTAATATAGGCATATTACAAATAGTAGTTAAAGAAAGTATGGCAGTCAACAAGTCTATGAAGTAAAACATGATCACTACTTTTGAAGTGCCTTGTACTCTTCCTATATCTTACCTCCTCCTAACCCTACGAAGTACCTGTGTTCTTATTCAGTAGCTTTTGTTTGTAGTTTTTCGTGTATGTCAATGCTTGGCTAAGTTTTATATATCTTTAATTTTATTTGAATGAAGTTACATTGTGCTTATTCTTTTTCTACTTTCTTTTTTGACCCAGTATTCTGAGATTTACCCAGGGTGATGCACACAGTTGCAGTTCACTGAGCTTCATTGCTGTGTAGTTTTCTATTCTGTGATGATACCATAATTTGATTTCTGTCTTTAACCATTATACGTTTTACTATTGAACATTCAACACTTATCTCCTATTGAATGTATACAGGACGTTTTCTAGGATATACAACTTGTAATGGGACGTTTTCTAGGATATACAACTTGTAATGGGGTTATTGGGCCATGAATCTGCTTACCTCAGCTTCACTAGATAAGGTCAAGTTGTTTTTCACAGTGACTACATACATTTATACTAAACTATCCATGTATCTAAGTTCCTATTGGTCCAAATCTTCACCAACTTTTGAGATTGTAGAATTAACAATTCTACAATAATTCTAAATTAAGGATTGTTGCCAATTTTTAAATTTACATTTGAATTATGATATTTTGCATTTTTCTTTTTTATTAGTTCTTTTTAGTTATAAAGACATTATAATCCATTTTGACATAATTATACAAGCATGGAATATATCTTGTTACAATTCAAGTTCCAGTACCTCTTTTTCCCCTTCCTTCTCCACACTCCTTGCCCCCTTCCCTCTGTTGATTTTTCTGCCATTTACTTGTAGTTATTTTTTTTTAATTAATTTCTTGTGGATGTACATAGTGATGAGATTCACTGTGGTATTTTCATATATGTACTTAGAAAAGTTTTGCAAGAATCATTCTATTCATTCATTCATTTTCTTTTCCTATTCCTCTCCCTTTATATTTTGCATTTCTAAAAGTGTTTTTTCCTAGATATTAAAAAAATTGTCCTTTCTCATATTTTTAGTCTTTTATTTAAACATATTGGATATATTTACTTTAAATTCTGATAACACCAAGTTATATTCTTGTGAATTGATTCAGCTGAATGACATTTCCGCTGACACTGATTCATCGACTTTTGTTTCCTTATTTTGTTTGTGATGTTTTTTGCTTCTAATTGTAAAGTCATGCTTTTTAGAAATTCTTTGAGAACTCGATTCAAACTGTATTTATCCAGAGTGAGTTTGATTTTTATTTTGTGGATTAACTGAAACTTAGCAGTCCTGAATCTTCCTCTAAGGTTCATTTCTTTGCTTGATGTTTTTTTTTAACCACAAAGATAATGTGGATTTAGGCTTTAAGCTTGAATAGAGACCAGCTTATGGTGAAGAGTCTGGAAAAAAATTATCTCCTTTCATCCTGTGCTACGGTCTAGATTGGTGGCATCTGTGCTGTGCCTTCTGTGGAAGGTTTACTCTGATCTGCAGTTATTCTAATTCATGAGTTGTTCTAATTCTTAAATTATAGTCCTTTGAGATCTCAGGTCTATTCAGGAGTTTGGATTTAGACTTCCCAATCTGGGCAAAGACCAGCCAGCTACTGCATTATAGTCAGGTTTGTGTTGTGACCGAAATACCTGACAAGAACAATCTAAAGGAGGACAAGTTTATTTTGGCTCATGGTGTCAAAGTTCTCAGTCCATTGATGGCTGACTCCGTTGCTGTGGGCCCAAGGGAGGCAACACATCATTGGGGAAGGGCACAGGCAAGGGAAGCTGCTCCCCAATTGGCAACAGAGAGGTGGGGGGAGGGAGGAAAGGGGAGGGGAGGGAGGGAAAGAGGAAGGGTGCACACTATCCAGCCACAGGGAAGATACCCCTTTCCAGGGCATTTCCACATGACCCACTTGCTCTAGCCATATCCCACCTGCCTATAGTTATTACCTAGTCAGTAAATTTGGACTTGCATGGACTAATTAGGGCACAGTTCTCACTGTCTAATCATTTCATCTTTGGATATTCCTGCATTAACACAGGAGCTTTTGGGGAACACCTCATATCTAAACCATAACACGTAGTCTCTAGTGCTTTGTTCCCAAGTAGCTGTAAATGTGGGAGTTAAGAGTCTTCAGGTTAGTTAAATGGCTACAGTGAGAAAGCTAGCTTGAGAGTTTGTTTACCTCTTCTGAATTCTGCTTTTACTTGAATGTAATCATCTAATAATATTTTTCTTTCTTATCACTTACATAATGAACTTTACTTAATTTTTGAAACTTCTTTTAAAATATAATTTCTTCATCGTCTTTATTTTTGTAATTCTTTTTGTTATAAAAATGTTCCTTTATGAAGAAAAGGTGAAGGGATTCCACAGAACTTATAGGGTCTGGATTCATTCATTGTAAGCATTTTGCTGTGTTCACTGTGTATGTTCCTGAACCACATGAAGGTCAGTTGAGGATTTTGTGACACTTTCTCCTGGATCCCTGGATGCTTAGATCTTTTAACAAAAAGATACTCTCCTTTGTAACAATGCCATATTACACCTTAGAAAATTATTAGGACCTCTCTAATATTTTACCTACTACCTAATCTAGATTCACATTTCCCAAGTTGTTTTTAAATATCTTCTCTTTGTGTTCCCCCACCCACCCATGAGACTGCAAACAATGCAATGATGCATTTTTAAAGATGTTTATTTGTAGGTATGACTCTTTGGGTCATTTGGTTCACTCTGTTTTCAAATACGCAAATATACTTTGGCATTTATTTATCTATTTATTTATTTATTGTCCTAGTTGGGCACAATACCATTATTTTATTTATTTATTTTTATTCGGTTCTGAGGATCAAACTCAGTGCTTCGCACTAGCGAGGCGAGCATTCTACAGCTAAGCCACAAACCCAGCCCTACTTTGGCCTTTCTAATGTCTTCATTTGGCTTTATTTTCGTAGGTGCCCTGAGTCCTCCATCTTTGCTCTTTCCTTGTGAGTTGCTTATCATTTATAGTGTATATATTTGAAAAAATATTTTTATGTCTTTTAAGGACCTGTAACTCTCAAGGCTTTCATCCAAGTAATTATAAATTAATTTTATCGGTAAATACAGTACCTTACCCATGATTCTATCAGCAGGCTTTCTTTAAAGAAAAAAAAAGGCAAGAAAATCAGAACCAGTTTGTCTTTGGACTGTTCTTCAGGTAACTGAATTCTGCTGACCGTTTTTCTTCCTGTTCAGCCTGGCTGAATGAAGACAAAGCAGAATGATGAAGATTAAACGATTCAAGTTACTTTATGGGAGAAAAACAAATAGATAAAGATTTTTTTCTTAAATGCAAAGCTAACTCAATATTGTTGCTCATTACTGATAACATTCTATAGGGCTTAAGATCTGATAAATTTAATGTTGCCTGACATATTTTTAAGATGACTCACAATTAAAAAAATATGTAGTGTTGTTGAATAATAATAAGCCCCAAGTAAGAAATATGGGTATGCTGCCTCTTTGTGAAGATCTCAAAGTTATTTATGTATTTAACTATGCAGAAGCCCCCATGTTTGTATTTTTCTTTGTCAGTGACTTCATAGCAGCTCAGTAGGATTTTAAATATTTATATTTTATATTTTCCTGCACCTGCCCCATGACAATATACATACACTATGCAAACAAAGATGTATTTAGTGAAGAGCTTGTGAAACCATTTTATTTCTGTCCTGATCCCTGTTGGAAATGAAACTGCTTTTTTCAAATAGTGTTTAAGCATGCTATCTAGCAGTCAGTAATTGTGCAGATTATAATCATGAGCTTCTCTTCAACATGTGTATGGCCATTGTGGTAATAACTGGTGAATCATTGCATTTTAATTTGAATGAAGAAAAACAGAAAACTCAGCAGAAACGTTTTATTTTTTAGAGAGGTAAAAATCTTAAAAAAATGAAAAATAAAATAAGGTGTATCTGTGAGTTTTAATTGAAAATGGAAATGACTTTGATGATGGAATATACATATGGTTTTATAGTACTGATGATGTATACATTGGAAGATAGTTTTTTAGCTGCAAAATGGCTTTTCTTCATTTCCTTTTGTTTTAAAAATAATTATTCCTCAGTACTCAGGTTCTGTTTCTTGATCTTTAGATTTATTCCAGTAGCTATCTTTGAAAGATTTCAAAATATTTTCAGTGATTACTATATTAGATTAGAATAGAACCCTCTCTCTTTATGGTAGGATCATTAGTCTAAACAGTTTCTGTCTTAGCCCTGCTTCTTAGGAATATATTTTTAAATGATTTTTTATTTCAACATGCTTTTAATGTCTTGGCTTTCATCTTAAGTCATTTCTTTTTCTTTTTTTTTTTTTTGCTTTTAAATTATTTTATTTATTTTGCAAGCAAAGAAAACAAGTTTTATTTAAGAGAGAACAGAGATAGCAGACTTCTCTGGAGAGAAGTTGGAACCCAGAGCTAGTGCCTACAGGAGTAGGCTTTTTTATAGACCTCCACCTTTCTTTCTTCTTCTTTTTTTTTTCATTGTACAGATTGTATATGTGCAATCATACATGTACCTAGGGTAATGGTATCCATCTCATTCCACCATCTTTCCTACCCCCACCTCCCCTCTCCCTCACCTTTTCCCGAAGTTCCTCCACTCCACCCCACCCTCCCATTATGGATCAGCATCCATGTATCAGAGAAAACATTTAGCCTTTGGTTTTTTGGGATTGGCTTACTTCACTTAGCATGATGTTTTCCAACTCCATCCATTTACTTGTAAATGCCATAATTTTATTCTCTTTTAATGCTGAGTAATATTCCATTGTATATATATACCACAGTTTCTTTATCCATTCATCTATTAAAGGGCATCTGGGTTGGTTCCACAGTTTAGCTGTTGTGAATTCAGCTGCTATAAACATTGATGTGGCTGCATTACTATAGTATGCTGATTTTAAGTCCTTTGGGTATAGACAGAAGAGTGGGATAGCTGAGTCAAATGGTGGTTCCATTCCACGTTTTCTAAGGAATCTCCATGCTGCTTTTCAGATTGGTTGTACCAACTGTCAGTCAGAATGGCAGTTGTGTCATTTCTTAATATATTTTGTTCATCTTGTAATAAACTGATGTTATGAACTTATCCATGTTGGATTGAAACGTCTTTGTTCTTCTTTGTTATATCTTATATAAAATTAATTGACAGTTCTGCCCATTCTTTCTTTGAGATATTTTACCATCTTGGTTTATCATTCTAGCACAGAGTGGGTACCTCACAGCTACATTGCCATGACATTTGATACTTCCTTTTTTCCTCTTTTTCCAAAGAATTTAACAAACAAATAAACACACAGAGTACTTACTACTGATTTGTGACCTAGGATGTGAAGTGTAATCTCTGACTGGACTTCTATCCCTCTGCCTTGCCTTTTTCAACTTTTTTTTCAACTTAGCATTATGAAGATTACATTCTAATTAGACCAATACCTTCACTTAAAAAAAAAAAAAGGTCTTATTCTGAATCAGTACCTAAAAGGTATTAAACTATGACCATCTTTTGCCTTTGTTGTCTGAAGGGAGCTTTGGGAGTGGGGTTGGAGTTGTAGCTCAGTAGTAGAGTGATTGTCTAGCACATCATGTGAAGCACTGGGTTCCATCCTCAGCACCACATAAAAAAAATAAAATAAAGTTATATAAAAAGAAGAAAGCATTTGGTGTTACAAGAGTCACCTAACAAGGCAGATTATAGGAGTTAGTTCTGCAGAGCTCTTGATGGCAGTTCAGAGAGATCATAAACTAGGAAACCCAGGATGCTCTAGGAATGTCCTTTTTATTGGAAGAACTCTTCAGTAAGAGAAAGCAACAGGGCAATAGTGTTCTTTCTTCATAAGCAGATTAAAAATGGGGGTTTACTCAAAGCCAGTGGCACTTAGAAATGTTAAGATAGTCCCAGGGGTCATGGGCAAGTCATCAGGCTGGAAGGGATGTATCAGGGTGGGTCTGATCTTAATCTTTGAAAGGAGCTCTTGTACTGGCCTGTAGTAGACAGGGCATGTTGGGGGAATGAACTAGGGATCTGAATGTTCTGTTGCCTTTGTTCTAGCAAATGTGGGGAGCATAGGGCCAAGAATGTTCTGTTCATTTCCACCTCCCTCTTTTATCTAGGTTCCTTTGAAATGGGTGGTTTTCTCCTGTTCATCACCCATCACATATGTTCTAATGGCAGGAGCATGGACTTTGTAGCAAAACTGACCTAGGCTTGAGTTGTGTCTTCTTGCTGATTCACTGGGTGACCCTGGCTAACTTACTTTACTATTCCTAAGTCCAGTTTCCTCCTTTTATAATGGAGGCACTAGTATATATTCTGCAGTTTACAGATTGAAAAGTCAGATCCCTGATTTTGGGCTTAGAAAAGTGCTTTTATTGGCTCCAATAATTAAAAGTAACTAAGGAAAAATATGTGGTATTCCGTGTATCTGTATGCATATAATGTGAAATTTAGAGGAAGATCTAAAGAAGTCTGATTTCCATTGACAGGTTTCCCTTAATTTTGTTTACTTCTCTGAATCCTTATTTCTTCAGTCTGGTGGCAGGGTGTTAGCAATTTGGGATAGCAGATAACCCACCCAAGAAGGTACTAGAAACTCCCCTTTGTGGTTAAACTGTTACATAAGAAAAACACCATGTCTGGAGGCACAATATCTTCTGGAAGGACATGCAAGGAGAGCAGTTACCCCAATCTTTTCCTCATATCCTTTGAATGTCTTGTTTACATTTGTGTGCCCTCTGATTGGTATATATTTGTTGAATTGATATAGGATATTTTTTAGATTAAATTAAATTTTACACTTTTATGATAGATGTCCTCTGTGAATGTATTGACCAAATTAGATATTTATGGAAATGCAAAACTATTGATCTAAAATCCTTGGGAAACTTACTCTATTATGAAACTCGTCAATATATGAGAGACCTGTGAGGGCTTAAATTCTGAGGTAAGATAAAAAGTACCAGCTTAATGTCTTTTGCAGTGCATCAGGATATTCTGTTTATGTATATATGCATATATTTATTTTTAATTGACACTTAATTGCATATATTTATGGAGTACAGTGTGATAGTTCATGATCTTATCATGTATGATGATAAAGTCAAGGTACTTGGCATATCCATTCCACAAACATTTAGCATTTCTTTGTGTTGAACATTCAGAGTCCTCATTACTAGCTATTTTGAAATATACAATTAAGTGTTGTCATAGTTATCTTACTGTGGTACAGAAGATTAGAAGTTATTTTTCCTTTCCACCTGCAACCGTGTTACCCACAGCCTCTTGAATCTACTATTCTGCTCTCTACAAGATCACTTTTTACATATAAATATGAACCTACAATCTTTCAGTGCCTGACTTATTTCACTTAAAATAATGTCAAAATAATATCCTCTAATTTCATCCACATTGCCACAAAAAACAGGATTTAATTTTTAATGACAGAATAATATTCCATTATGTATATATCCCATATTTTTTTTATCTATTCACTCCACTATGAACATGGGTTGATTTCATATCCTGGCTATTGTGAATAGTGTTACAATAAACATGGGAGTGCAGATATATCTGACATATTGATTTCCTTTTCTTTGAATATATACCCAGCAGCAGAATTGCTGGGTCATATGGTATTCTGTTTTTTGTTGTAGTTTGTTTGTTTTTTAGGAAACCCCATAATGTTTTTCTTAATAACTGTACTAATTTACATTCCCACCAATATTGTAAGAGAGTTACCTTTTTTCTGCATCCTTATAAGCTTTGTTACTATTTTGTCTTACTAATAGCCATTTTTACTATGTTAAGTAATATTTTATTGAGCTTTTGATTTGTTTTGATCACTAATTATGTTCAACATTTTGTCATGTACTTATTATCCATTTGTATGTCTTGTTCTGAGATCCTTACAGATCATGTGCCCGATTTTTACTCAGTCTCTCTCTCTCTCTCTCTCTCTCTCTCTCTCTCTCTCTCTCTCTCTCTCTCTCTCTCTTGTTGAGTTTTTTGAGTTTCTTATATATTTTGGATATTAGTCTCTTGTCAGATGAACAGTTTGCAGATCTTTTTCTCATGCTTTCTAGGTCCCTTCTTCATGTCTTTGTTTTCTTTATGCAGAAGCTTTTTACTTTGATGTTGTCCTATTTGCCATGTTTGCCTTTGTTGCTTGTGTCTTTGGGTGTGATGTGAAACTCCTCCCCGCAATATCCTGAAACTTTTCCTTAATGTTTGTTTGTTTGTTTGTTTCAAGTAGTTTTTATAATTTCAGGTCTTACAGTAAATCTTTGATCATTTTGAGTGGACTTTTCCTTATGGCAAATTAAGATACTGGTCTAGTTCTATTCTGCATATGGTTTTCCCAGTACCACTTATTGAAGAGATTATCACATTTCCAATGTTTGTTTTTGGCACTTTAGTTTGAAAATGATTTGGGTGTAAATATATGGATTAATTTCTAGGTTCTCTTTTTCACTGATCTGTGTGTCTGTTTTTATGCCAGTACTGTACTATATTGGCTATTATACCCTTATACTATGATTGGATGCCAGGTTTGGTGCTAGCTTTGTTCATCTTGCTTATGATTAGTTTAGCTATTTGGGGTCATTTTTGCTGCCATATGAATTTTAGGAGAGTTTTTTCTATTTCTGTGAATAATGTTGTTTTAGTCAGCTTTTTCGCTGCTGTGACTAAAAGAGCTGACAAGAACAATTTTTGAGGAGGTTTATTGGGGGCTCATGGTTTCAGACCATAGACAGCTGGCTCCATTCCTTGGGTCTTGAGCTGAGGCAGAACATTGTGGCAGGAAGCAGATCAGGACATGGCCACCAAGAAGCAGAAAGACACTAAGCTCAGCTCAACAAATATCTACCCAAAGGCACACCCCCCAGAGACCCACCTCCTCCAGCCACAACCTATCTGCCTGCAGTTACCACTCAATTGATCCCTATTAGGGGATTAATGCATTGATTAGATTAAGACTCTCATAAACCAATCATTGTACCTCTAAGCCTTGTTGCTTTGCCTCACATTTGAACTTTGGGGGGAAGCACCTCACATTCAAACCATAACAAATGTCATTAGCATTTAAGATTTTTTATTAGTGCATCATAGATATTTTGACATAATTTTACAAGCATGAAATATAATTTTCTCCAATTAGACCTCGTACTTCCCCTTTCTTACAGTATTTCCCTGTACTCTCCTTCCTCACTTTGTTCCCTTTCCTCTATTCTACTGGTCTTTTTTATATTTACTTATAATTTTTTAATTTTGAGTCTCATAATGTACATAAAGATGAAATACATTGTGGTATATTTATATATGTACATAGATAGTTTGGTCATTAGTATTTTGACAGGAATTGCAGTAAATCTATAGATCACTTAGGGTAATATGGACATTTTCATAATATTCTTTCAATTGTTGGATATGGGATACCTTTTAATTTTTTGGTGACTTCTTCAATTTTTTTATTATATCTTTATGGTTTTTATTATAGAGTTCTTTTATCTCCTTGGTTTTATTTATTTTTAGATATTTAATTTCTTGGATAGCTATTATAAATGGGGTTTCTTTCTTAATTTCTCTTTTTTTTACATATATTGTTATGGGATAGTATTTAATATAGAACAAAGTAGGTTATCATTGCTTCTTTTTTTAATTTTTTTTACTAGTTGCTCATGACAATACAATGATCTTGACATCATACATTTAAATCAAATGGGGTATAATTTCTCATTTTTTCAGGTGTACAGGTTGCAGAATCGCATTGGTTATACAACCACGTATATACATACAGCAATACTAGTGTCTATTTTATTCTGCTGCCCTTCCTGTCTCCCCTTCCCCTCCCCTCCCATCTCCTCTCTCTACCCAATCTAATGTGACACATTTCTTTTTTTTCTCATATCATCATACATGTATTTTGTATAACGATGAGGGTCTCCTTCCATCTTCCCTACAATTCCCCTTCTCCCTCCCTTTCCCTCCCATCTCTCTTCCCTATTTAGTGGTAATCTTCTTCTCATACAGCCATCTTAATTTCTCTTTTAACTAGCTCATTGTATATAGAAATGATGCCAATTTTTGGATGTTGATATTTTTTAATATTTTTTTTAGTTGTAGATGGACACAATACCTTTATTTGTTTATATGTGGTGCTGAGGATCTAACCTAGTGCCTCACACATGCAAGCAAGCTCTACCACTGAGCCCCGGCCCCAGCCCCTATATGTTGATCTTGTATCTATAACTTTACTGAATTTGCTTATTTATTCTCATAGTTTCTTTGGTAGAACATTTAGGTTTTTCCATAGAAGATTATGTCACTTGCAAACAGCAATAGTTTAACTTCCCCCTTTCAGTATGCATGTGCTTTATTTCTTTCTCTTGCCAAATGGCTCAGAATAAGAGTGGTGAAAATGGCCATCCTTGACTTGTTTCGGAGCTTTCAGAAAACATTTTTAGCTTTTTTCAGTTTGATATAATGTTGGCTGTTGATTTGTCATATAAGGGTTTAATTGTTTTGAGATGTATTTCTGACATATATCAAATCTGTTGAGAGATTTTTATCATGGAGGGATGTTTAGTTGTTTTCTGCTTCTGTTTTTTTTTCATTAATTCTATTGATATGATATATGATATTTATTGATTTGATTATATAGAATCATCCTTGGGATGTATCCCACTTGATTATACTGTATATAATATTTTTGATATAATATTAGATTTAGTATGCTTTTTTGATAATTTTTGCACCTATGTTCATTAGGGATGTTGGGCTGTAATTCTTCCTTCCTTCCTTCCTTCCTTCCTTCCTTCCTTCCTTCCTTCCTTCCTTCCTTCCCTCCCTCCCTCCCTCCCTCCCTCCCTCCCTCCCTCCCTGCTTTTGGTATCAGGGTAATGCTACTCTCATATAATGAGTTTGGGAGAACTCCCTCCTTTTCATTTTTTTACAATAATTTGGGAATAACTGATGCAGTTCTTTAAAATTTAATTCAGATTCAGAAGTGAAACCAGCATCACTATTTTTATTTCACCACATCCTTATGAACATTGATTGTTGCTATATAAAATGAAAGCTTTGGATTGTAGTTTACTCGTCTGTGTTGCGGATATAATTCACATTAACTGGGATATTTTGTTATTAAACAAATATTTGAGTGATTACCATGATTTATATGACTATTTCTCTTGTAAGATGGTACAGGGATTATATTTTCTTATTATTTTTTTGCCACCCATATGGATTTACATGTAGTGGTGCTCAATGAATGTGAAAATAAATGTCAGTGTCCACCTTGATGGATTGATTCCACTATGTCCTAACATATCTGCACATACACTTTAAGCAAATATCCTTTTAAAAACTATCACACTTTAAGATTCCTGTGTCTCATTCTTGTTTTTCTGTGAAGAATCCATTTATTGGTAGATATAATATTGGCTTCTTTAAAATGAGAATTCTTGTCTCTTTCCTCCATTCAGCTTCCTTTTTGTATACCTTTCTGCTTTTTTTGGTAAAATAAATATTGGTAATATTTGCTTATTTATTCTCATAGTTTAACCTAGTGCCTCACACATGCAAGCAAGCTCTACCACTGAGCCCCGGCCCCAGCCCCTATATGTTGATTACTTAATGCCTATGTTTTCACCATAGGCATTAAGTAATTTCACTTATAAGTATTGTCTATCTGAAGGAATTCTATGTTGTGTTATCAGTGGAGATATGTTGGATGTGTTCGTAGTTGTTACGGAGAATGTACTTAAGGCATGAGCTTTAACAGAGATATGAGATGTGTATTAAACCAGTTTGTGAAAATCATTTGCTTTTTGTATTTTATGGCAGTACCCTGTAGATCTGCATTTAGAATGATAATTCATGCTAATGGCTTTCATCTCCCATGAGGTTGCAGAAATCAATCCTAAAATAGCAGAATCAAAGGGTATAGCGAATAAAGTCAATGAACTGTCAAAGAATTTTTTTTCTTTATTCAACAAGTCCCAGAGCACCCTGTGTTACACTGACCTTCTCTCAATCTTCTTTTCTGAGTTCTTAGGCCAGTTCAATTCATGATATTTTCACAATAGAATAATTAACAAATATACTTGATCATTGAAACAGAAGGTATTTAAAAATAATACCTTGGAGCGGTGTCTCAATCTTCAGGAAAACAGTGAAGAGGAAATACAGCATTGATTGCCGTTGCTAAGCAACTTGTTTTACAGCAGATGTGCCGGGGACAGTGGTGGTGTCTGCCAGCACACCATGCAGGGTGAAAAGCAGTACAGCAACAGCATTATGATGTTGCTCAAATATGAGAGTCTAGGCCCTGCATTTTCTCTTTTTTAAAAAAATATTTTTTTGGTTGTTGATGAACCTTTATTTAATTAGTTTATTTATATGCAGTGCTGAGGATTCAACCCAGTGCCTCACACATGCCAGGCAAGTGACACCGAGCCACAACCCCAACCCCCATTTTTTCTTTCTTCCCAATTTTCTTTGATCAGTATTTAAGATGTTAGGATCATATGATCAAATATATAGACTGCGAGAAATTTTGGAGTACAATGAGGATTTTTAGAGGGCTGTGAATATATTTGTAGAATCAATTGTAAAATAATCAGAATTCCTATATTGAGAAATATTGTTAATTTTCCTATTCACCTATTATCCATTTATCCATTCAGCCTATTATCCTATTCATCCTGTTTATCCACTCATTCATACATATGCCCACATATTTATTTTCTAGTAAACCAAATTTAAATATTTAGGACATTGTGATGCTTTTAAGTCTGATATTTGTCATGCTGCTGACTGTACTGGTTGCATTGATTGTGCATTGTAGGTATGATGGTAAGAACCACAGCAGTAGTGCAGTTGTGGTATAATGAAGAGTCTGTGAGCTTATCTCCAAGTACCATGACTCTGAAGCTTTAGGGCTTGTGGGGGGTCTCCTGGACAGCTTGTTAAAAGATTGCTCAATCCCACTCCTGGTGATTCTATTACCAGATGTCAGACAGGTAATTTAGAAATATGCATTTAATTTTATTTTTAACTTTTTATTCTAATTTGTTATATATGGCAGCAGAATGCATTACAATTCATATTACACATATAGAGCATAATTTTTCATATCTCTGGTTGTATACAAAGTGTATTCACACCATTCGTGTCTTCATACATGTACTTAGGGTAATGATGTCCATTTCATTCCACCATATTTTTTACCCCCTTGTGCTCCCTCCTTCTCCATCCCCTTTTTCCTATCTAGAGTTCATCTAATCTTCCTATGCTCCCCCTCCCAACCCCACTATGAATCAGCCTCCTTATATCAGAGAAAACATTCAGCATTTAGTTTTTTGGGATTGGCTAACTTCACTTAGCATTATATTCTTCAACTCCACCCATTTACTTGCAAATGTCATGATTATATTCTCTTTTAATGCTGAATAATTTTCCATTGTGAATGTATACCACATTTTCTTTATCCATTCATCTACTGAAGGGCATCTACGTTGGTTCCACAGTTTAGCTATTGTGAATTGTGCTGCTATAAACATTGATGTGGCTGTGACCCTGTAGTATGCTGTTTTTAAGTCCTTTGGGTATAGATCAAGGAGTGGGATAGCTGGGTCAGAAGGTGATTCCATTCCCAGTTTCCAAGGAATCTTCATACTGCTTTCCAGATTGGCTGTACCAATTTGCAGTCCCACCAGCAATGTATGAGTATGCCTTTTCCCCCACATCCTTGCCAATACTTATTGTTGTTTGTATTCTTAATCGCTGCCATTTTGACTGGTGTGAGATGAAATCTTACAGTAGTTTTGATTGGGTTTACCAGACCTTCAACTATATTACAGAGCAATAGTAACAAAAAAACAAAAAAACAAAAAACATGGTATTGGCAACAAAATAGACTGGTAAACCAGTTGTACATAGTAGAAGACACAGAGACTAACCCACAAAATTACAGTTATCTTATATTAGAACAAGATACCAAGAACATACATTGGAGGAAAGAAAAGAAAAAGAGAAAAGAAAAAGCCTCTTCAACAAATGGGTCTGGGAAAACTGGAAATCCATAACAACAAAATGAAATTAAACCCTTACCATGCACAGAACTCAACTCAAAGTGGATCAAGGACCTAGGAATTAACCAAAGACCCTGTGTCAAATAGAAGAAAAAGTATCTCCATCATATCAGATTAGGTCCCTACTTCCTTAGTAAGACTCCTATAGTGTAAGAATTAAAGTCAAGAATTAATAAATGGGATAGATTCAAACTAAAAAACTTCTTCTCAGCAAAAGAAACAATCAGTGAGGTGAATAGAGAGCCTACAGCTTAGGAGCAAATTTTTACAGCTTGCACATCAGATAGAGCACTAATTTCTAGGGTATATAAAGAATTCAAAAAGCTAAGTACCAAAAAAACAAATAACCCAATCAATAAATGGGCCAAGGAACTGTACAGACACTTCTCAGAAGATAATATACAATCAGTCAACAAATATAGGAATATGTATTTTAAACAAGCTCCTTGGTAGAAGGACTGCTCTTGAGAAATACTGAAGTAGATGGATTAGTGAAGCTTTCACCAGTACTACTAGGCAAGATGTTACTTGTTAGTTTACACTCACAGTGGGCAAATGTGGTTTTATGTGTTCTGTGTCCCTCCTAGCTTGATTCTTTAGTCTCTCCATCTTGAAATTGCTTTTGATTGAACAGAATAGACTAGTTTGGGTTTTCTCCAGAACCTGGTCTTTGGGTACCTCTCAAGGAATTTTTGAAGGGCAGCCCAGCATCACTGCTTGGGACTCACCAACAAGCAAGAAATGGAACCACATCAAAGTACTCAAGATTGATCTGATTCACATATTGTGCAATACAGATCCCTAAGACTGAAATTCCACACTGCCATTCATTGAAAACAAAAACATAAATGAATGAGCAAATATCAGAACCAAGTAGTCACCTATTTTTTTTAACCTTAAAGTTGGTACCATTTTAATGGTCTCTCTCAAATTGTGAATCTGGACAATCATGTATAAAACTTTGCCTGCTAAAAAAGTATTTACATAAATTAGCAAGTAATTGCTGCTTATATGAGCTTTAATAGATAATTCTTTTTACTTCAGTTGTTTATGCTCTGAATCCAGTTTTGATATCAGTGAAGACCATGATAGTATCCTGGTCTCATGCCAAGTAGTAGTATAGATTAATATATCACTCTTATTAGTTTGTATAATTCGTTAACTATTCGTCTATCCAGCTGAATGACTTATAGATGACTTGTACATTTCCAACTGTTCAAAAGTTATTAAGGTTTCTAATTTATCTTCACAACCATGTCTGACCTTGTTCTTGGTCCCTCACAGAATGAGATGATATGAAGATTATATGAAGTTTCACTAACAGCTTTAGTGGGGAGATTTAAAATGTTAGCAGTAATCAATACTAAAACTTTATAGTGAAGATGTTTTTCATTACATTTATATTTTCCAAATTGATTCTATTTTTAAATTAGTTGCCCTCATTTCAGTCTACTCAACAGCAAAATAGTATATTTTCTGAATTTTAAACCATCATGTATAGTTTGACCTTTAGCTGAATCCAGTAGTAAAGATCAAAATGAATTATGCTTGAGTGGAAAGGGATTTTAATGTTGCTCCATGCTTGGTTTTCCCTCATCCCACATGCTGTTTAATATTATTAATTCAGCTTGAATGATAATGAGCCAAAAAATGACTTTAGTTGGTTTTGGCTAATACATTCTTGGATGTTATAGAAGTGCATGTAACACCTGAGTGGTTCTGCATAAATAGCAATGCATTTTTATATTGTCCACAAGAGAAAATGCAATATGATTGTCTCTAAGCAGCAGAGAACAGGTTTCTGGATATATGTTCTTCCCTTGCTGCAAAAAACGTAACTTCCATTAGCCCTAATAGGGGCTGCTTATTTGCATCTAGGAATTCAGTATTTAGACTGTTTCAAGCACTGAATATTTGAGGAGTTATTACTGAACCTTTCAAATAAGTAAAAAGGCATAAGTGACTTTGAGTATTAAAGAAGTGCAGTAATCCCTTAGAAATGAACTATTCAGAATATTGAGCCTTATTAGCAAGAAAGTGTTAGTGAGAAGGGAACTGTCTACATGTTTAGATTCATTTCAGCTCAGTAGTATCTATGTACATTTTATAGTCATATCTGCTCCCTGGTAATGTCCTGCACCATAGGAAGTCAGTGGAATAGCCGCACACTTGTTCACAATGCCTGGTCCTTTTGCACTCGCCTTGTTTAATGTGCTAGCATTATAATGGCTCATGCAGCAGCTCTGCTGTAGAAACACAAAGTGCATGCAGAGAGAGTGCCATTCTTCCTGTTAGCCTCTGAGGTAAAAATAAGTATCATTCTATAATTATTTTATATTATATAGATACAAACCATAAAGTAGAATCTTACTTTATAGAGTATGCATTTCTAAAAATTTCTTATCATCTGAATTTTGTGTACTGAATTGACTTCCTTTAATATTTCCTTTATATAGCTAGAGAGATATTTATCTAGATGGAAGATCTTATACAGAGACATTGACATTATAACATTTAAGATGCTTTAAGGCTCTTAAGACTTTATAAATCACAGATTTATAGGAAAGTAATAATTTTTCTAATAGAACATCCCAGGAAAAAAATGATTCAATAAATTGGGCTGAAGAATCACCTGGGAAGTCTTGACTGTGTAGACCTTTCTAAGCACCATTGTCCTGGAGAAGTATATAGGTGTAATTGGGTTTAACTGAAGTTGTGAGTTGAGATGTAGTGTTACTTAACAGCTAGGCTCAGGATAATTATGGATCACTCGTCTCAGAAATTTGAAAATTACACCTTCCTTGCTCTATATATTAAGCTCAAATTTTTATTTTTAACACTATGCCTATGTAATTTAGAAATGCCTCAGATTTTTCCAAGATGTATAAGCATAGCTGATAGCATTAGAAACAGAAATTTAAACTTGAATAATGAGTTAATATAAAAGGAACAAGCTATATTCTAGCACTGACCTCTCTGTCAATTTAAAAATGCTATGATTTTCTTTGATTATAAGTAAGGATCCAGGGGCTGGGGATGTGGCTCAGGCGGTGGCGCGCTCACCTGGCATGCGTGCGGCCGGGTTCTATCCTCGGCACCGCATACAAACAGGGATGTTGTGACCGCCGAAAACTAAAAAATAAATATTAAAATTCTCTCTCTCTCAAAAAAATAATAAAAAAAATTAAAGTAAGGATCCTCATTTTAGAAATGGGGAAAAATCTAAAAATATTTTTCATGTTTTAACCTGTAGCAGATACTCTAGGTATTTTTCTATGCTTGTGATTTTTATTTCTGTATAACAAAATTAGTGTCTAGTAGAATATAAAATGTTGTATGGTCCTTTTCATTAATTATCTTAAAATGTTGTATTGAAGTAAAAATTGTTCATGAGTATATTTTTAATCACTAAAGAAAGTCTTTTTGAAAATGTGCTAAAATTAATATAGTTCTTTGGTTTTTTTCTCCTGGATCCTATGATCATTATCTTTTACTTAGCATATAGATGTCTTTCCTTTAAAGCAGCAGTTAGAAAAATTTTCTATAAAGAGCCAAGTTGTAAATATGCTTTGTGGACCAAGAAGCAAAATTATTTTTGTATGGTTTATTATCTATCATTTAGGTATTTTAAAATTTTTTAATATTTTTACAACTATTATTAAGAGTTGATTGTTGAGCTGGGGCTATAGCTCTGTGGCAGAGTGCTTGCCTAGCATATGTGAGGCACTGGATTCAATCCTAAGCACCACATAAAAATAAACAAATAAAACAAAAGCATGCTATTAAAAAAAAAGAATTGATTGTTAAACTGTTGTAGTTCATCAGTGTTATCATACTTCAAATTCCCATTCTTGTCCCCTCCATCACACAGATCTGATCAGCATGATAATAACAGCAGAACTGTCAACACTTACCAAGTACAGTTGACCAAAATATTTGGAAAAACTTATATTCAACATATAGACCTTTGTCATTTCCTAAACAATATGGTGCAACAGCTATTTGTATAGAATGTATATTGGGTATAATCTAGAGATAATTTAAAGAATATGAGAGGATGAGCACAGGTTATGTGCAAATTCTGTGCCCTTTTATATAAGAGATTAGTGTATCCATGGATTTGGGTATCTGTGTTGGCTTCTTGCACCAAATCCCGTGGATTCCAAGGGCTGTCTATATTAACAATGTCTTCTAGGCCCTATACATGGGTTAATCTTTTCCATGTTGTTCTGAGGTAGATTCCATTAATATCTCCTTTTTACACATGAAGAAATGGAAACACCAGAGGGAGAAATCATTTGTTCATGGCCACGAAGCTTCCAGAGACAGCTCTCAGGTGAATTCATGTGTGTAGAGTCCACACTCTGAAGCCTTACCAACCTAACTGCCCACCTCTATATGACAGAAAAGAAAATGTACATTCATACATATTTAAAAAACTTTGTGATGCATGGTAAATTTTCTGAACCTTTGCATGTGTGAGAGTTTCTGTACAACCTTGAGTCACAGAAGACCAGCTTACATATTATATTACAGATTGAATATGATATTGTTGTGTCAGCATTCCCTGCTAATGCCTGGTCATGAAATGTTCAGGGAACTCAACTGTCTCTGTTGTGCCATTATTTTACAAAAAGAAAAAAAAAGTCTAACACTGCCTCATTTCTGTTTCTACACAGGCAACTTGTATTTTCCTCTCTGTCTCAACCTTGATTGTATATTCACAGAATTTTTTCTTTAACATTAAGATTTTAAAAAACAGATTTTCTTCAGGTATGAGTTATTTTTAATTAAATTTGCCTAAAATAACATACCCTTTAATGTTAGGTTAGATAGTTTTTTTAATCAGAAAATAGAAAATATGCTTGAATTATGTCTTTATTACTTTCGTTGTATTTGCTTTGGTTCTTCTCTTGAAATACCCATTATTCTTGTTAGTTGGATTTCCATAAAATAAAGACAAAGTCAAGCATGGAATCTCTGAAAAAATAAACAATAAACAGATCTATAACTTGCTTTTGCATATTTATGTATCCTTTTCCATGTTTTATGCCACAGTATATTGTTTCATGTAGCTTTTCACCCATTTACCCAACTGTTTCTCCTCATATGCCTTTGCTTAGAAAGAAACATATTCTTTCCTATTATTCTTCATTTTAAAAAATTTTGAGAATGCAAATTTGCTTCTCCTCTAGCAGTTTGCATGTCTTGGTTAACTAGCCCAGTTAATGCACAACATTACCCCTTCTCCTCAAATTTACAGTTCCCAAGCTCTTTAATGCCCAGTCTCCCCCCACCTCTCATTAATGTTATTTCTGTGAAGACTTGAGATTGAATAGTAGATGTAGCTAAAAAGCACATGTCTGCTCCAAAAGAAAATCTGAAATAAGAAAGCTTTCTGAAGCAAATCCTCCCTTATTAGGCACATAGAATATTTTTTTTTCACTTAGAAAAGAAAATGGTTCATATTCTATAGTTGTTGTGTTTTTTATTTTTGGTAGACTTTAGAGATTTCTGTTTGTTTCTTTTTGATTTTTTTTCTGAAACCTTTCTCTGCATATCCTTTTTTGTCTTTTATGCTTTATATAAGTGTCCTTGATATATATGACCATAAGTGGCCTTTTCCCTTGTGTCGTTTTTCTGTTGTATGGTTTGTTTTTCCCCTTCCTTTGGTAGCTCATGTTCCATTGACCCTTTCTATTTCTTATGCTGTATTTTAGGTGGAAATAAGAAGACATATATTTATTTATTTATTTATTTTTTATTGATTATTCAAAACATTACAGAGCTCAAGACATATCATCTTTCATACATTCGACTCAATTGGGTTTTGAACTCCCCAAATACATAATACAGACTCACTTCTGTTACATACTCACATTTTTACATAATGGCATATTAGTGACTGTTGTATTCTGCTACCTTTCCTATCCCCTACTATCCCCCCTCCCCTCCCCTCCCCTCCCATCTTCCCTCTCTACCTCCTCTGCTGTTGTTCAATTCTCTCCCCTTTTTTTCCCCCCACCCCCTTGCCCCTCATAACCTCTTATAATTTTGTGTATCACTGAAGGTCTCCTACCATTTCCATATGTTTTCCCTTCTCTCTTCCTTTCTCTCCCCCCATTCGTCTTAGTTTACTGTTAGTCTTTTCCTCATGCTCTTCCTTCTTGTTCTATTCTTAGTGGCTCTCTTTATATCAAAGAAGACATTTGACATTTGTTTTTTAGGGCTTGGCTAGCTTCACTTAGCATAATCTGCTCTAATGCCATCCATTTCCCTGCAAATTCTATGATTTTGTCGTTTCTTAGTGCTGCATAATACTCCATTGTGTATAGCTGCCACAATTTTTTTATCCACTCATCTATTGAAGGGCATCTAGGTTGGTTCCACAGTCTAGCTATTGTGAATTGTGCTGCTATAATCATTGATGTGGCCGTATCCGTATAGTGTGCTCTTTTAAGGTCCTCAGGGAATAGTCCAAGAAGGGCAATAGCTGGGTCAAATGGTGGATCCATTCCCAGCTTTCCCAGGAATCTCCATACTGCTTTCCAAATTGGCCTCACCATTTTGCAGTCCCACCAGCAGTGAACAAGTGTGCCCTTTTCCCCACATCCTCGCCAACACTTATTGTTGTTTGACTTCATAATGGCTGCCAATCTTACAGGAGTGAAATGGTATCTTAGGGTGGTTTTGATTTGCATTTCTCTGATTGCTAGAGATGGTGAGCATTTTCTCATGTGCTTGTGGATTGATTGTATGTCCTCCTCTGAGAAGTGTCTGTTCAGGTCCTTGGCCCATTTGTTGATTGGATTATTTGTTATCTTACTGTTTAATTTTTTGAGTTCTTTGTACATTCTGGATATTAGGGCTCTATCTGAGGTGTGAGGGGTAAAAATTTGTTCCCAGGATGTAGGCTCTCTATTTACCTCTTTTACTGTTTCTCTTGCTGAGAAAAAACTTTTTAGTTTAAGTAGGTCCCATTTGTTTATTCTTGTCATTAACTCTTGGGCTATGGGCGTTCTATTAAGGAATTTGGAGCCCGACCCCACAATATGTAGATCGTAGCCAACTTTTCCTTCCATCAGACGCAGTGTCTCTGTTTTTATATCTAGCTCCTTGATCCATTTTGAGTTAACTTTTGTGGCTGGCGAGAGAAAGGGATTCAATTTCATTTTGTTGCATATGGATTTCCAATTTTCCCAACACCATTTGTTGAAGATGCTATCCTTCCTCCATTGCATGTTTTTAGCCCCTTTATCAAATATAAGATAGTTGTAACTTTGTGGATTAGTCTCTGTGTCCTCTATTCTGTACCATTGGTCCACCTGCCTGTTTTGGTACCAGTACCATGCTGTTTTTGTTACTATTGCTTTGTAGTACAGTTTGAGCTCTGGTATCGCTATACCTCCAGATTCACACTTCCTGCTTAGAATTGCTTTTGCTATTCTGGGTCTTTTGTTTTTCCATATGAATTTCATGATTGCTTTATCTATTTCTACAAGAAATGTCTTTGGGATTCTGATTGGCATCGCATTAAACCTGTAGAGAACTTTGGGTAATATCGCCATTTTGATGATGTTAGTTCTGCCTATCCATGAACAGGGTACATTTTTCCATCTTCTGAGATCTTCTTCTATCTCTCTCTTTAAGGTTCTGTAGTTTTCATTGTATAAATCTTTCACCTCTTTTGTTAGGTTGATTCCCAAGTATCTTATTTTCTTTGAGGATATTGTGGAAGACATATATTTAAATTCTGTCTTGAAGCTCTTATAGGTCTTACATTTTACAAAGTAAAATTAATATAAGCACATGGACCAGTGATAGAGATGAAAATGTGGAAGAGGAAGCAATGTGAATAGAAAAAACATCCATTCAGATTATGAGTAGTGAGGATCTGTTGGCTGTAAGGGTGAACTGGAAAGACAGAAGTAAACATATACTTACTTATTCCCAGAAACTTATATTTTATGCTTTCAAATGTAGCATAGAGTACTCATATAGCTTTGGTGTGGCAGATAACTTAGATCTAATTTTTATGTCCAATGACCATTTTCTTCATAGAAGCAACTGCTCATTGTGTTTAGTTTAGGCAGTCTGAAGTCCTGAGACCTGCCTATGTATTATGACATTAATGGCATTCCCTGTTAATGCCTGGTAATGAAATGTTCAGGAAACTCAATTTTGTTTCTTCAGCCAGCTTCTGAGTCTGCCAAAATTTTCAGAAAACTGTTATTTCTGAGAAGAAATTGAAGAATGAATATGGATTATAATATTATAAATTTGGCTTTTCATAGTTAAATCAGTTGAAATGATGAAGTTTCTAAACTTGTATTAAAATGCAATATTCTAACTCTAAAGTGGGTAAGGTTTTAAGATTTTCCTAACATTTCCTGAGTTTTATTAAAGCATTACATACAAGTGGTCTTTTGCCATGGTATTAGTTATGTATTGATTAGAGTGACAAATTCACTTGTCTGAGAAGGTGCTGACTTAGGAGTACTGCTTAGGCAGTACCAAATTGCCTTTATGCAGTACAGTGGATAAAAACCTAGAAATAGAATTGGTTATTGATTTTGCTTATTTTGCATTTGTGGCAAGAGAAAAATAATACTTGTAATCTTTGTTTCAAGCATACAAATTCTGTGCACAGTTTTTTTCTCTTTCATTTTTTCATGATTCTTGGTACCGCTAGAACTTTCCATGTAATCCAAACTCTATTTCTTATATCTCTGTGATGTTCTGCACACCTGCATTAAAAAGGCAAGCATGTTGCTTTTACTTAAGGGATAATTCAAAAGTCCTCTTATTTTCTCATGGGGGTTTATGGTAGACTATTGATTTCCCCCTCCTATTTTGATGTTTAGTTGTGTGTAATCTGGACTCATTTTTTTCTTTTGTTCATTTTAGATTTAAATTGTTTTCAGTTTTTTGTAAAATAGATTTTAAGGCTATTCTGTCTCTTCCTATTTCCACAACTAATTGAAAGTCTCCTAAGAATATCGGAAAGATATTGTTTCATGAAAGATTTTCAATAAAAACATCTGATTCTTATCATAAATGCCACAACTGCAATAAGTGAGCACAATTTCCTAAGTCTGATATGAATATCTTAGCTCAAATGATAATTCTAGTAAGTAGAAAGCTTGTTTTTCTTTTGGAAATTGAATGAAGGCATGATTCCTCATACTACTTAAATTGAATACTTTCTCAGCCTTTAATACTATGATCTACATTTCACAGGTGAGGAAATGAAGACTTAGAAATGTTAAGTAACTTGGCTTCCCAAGTAGAGCTAGGGATTTTTAATCTACAGTAGCAGTCTAATTCCTGTCATGCAGGAATTGAACAGAGGTGTTTGAGATTATCCATTGTCCCTCACATTTTTCTTTTCTTAGGGAAAGAAGTTGCTTGGGCTGAGCCTTATTGTACTGCATTTCTTGGTAAAGGGCTCCAGGAGAAAGACTCCCCGCTTATATTGCTCTACATAGTGTAGGGAAAGAGAGAGGGTATGGAACACTTGACTGGAACAATAGGAACTTCCAAGTGAAGAAAAAAACGTGTTGGAAAGGGAAGTCACCCAAGTCTTCTTGAGCCTAGGTGATTGCTGATATAGTTCTTTGCAAGAAGCCTCCCAGGCTTTTATGCTGTTATATCCAAATCCCATGATGTCATTACTACTTCCTTGCAAGTGGGAAAACCTCTTTTGTTGTCATCTTCGTAGATCCCATCCATCTGGGGTAATTTGACCATTCACAAAGAAGCAGATGAGAGTCAATTCAGTCTAGTGTAGCCAGGGCTCAAAACAACAACAAACAGAGCAACAAAATGGTATGTCAGGAATTAAGTCTGGCTTTCAGGCTGATAGATTAGAAGGTAGTTCTGGTCACATACATTTCCCCTCCAAATGAACTTACATTAGGATAGTTTCAAATTTAAAAGCAAGTTGATTCTGAATGTAGATGAGAAGGGATCACTTGTGAGTAAAATTAATGATCATGAGCCATCTAGTTTGATCAATCAGAGAATTCCTGTTTCTTGACTGTGTTCTAAAATGTTAAGCATGCAGATAAATGACATTTTGAGTAAATGAGGTAATATCAGAACCTTCCTCTTAGGTCTTACTACTTGAAAGAAAAATGGTGATTTTAAGCTCTCATGCCATGTAAGAATACATACATGACAGGATGAGTAGGAATCTGTAAAACATTGAAGCAAATCATTAAATTTAAAAGTGGTGAGCCTTTATAAAATTATTTGATCTTTCTTTTACAATCCCTCCACTGCATTTGGATCATAAAGAGAAAAGCCAGTTGTTTATTTAGTAACCATTTACTTGAGACCATACTCTGTACTGGGCACAATGCTTAGCATTGGATATACAGAGATAAAATATCTATCTCCCTTTGGGGAGGTCCCTTTGGAATTGGGAAGGATGACAGTTAAGATGTGAAGTTTTAGCAGTAGCTGCTTCAATGGGATGAGGGAAAAGGAATTGGTGCAAAGAAGCCTGATTTCAGAAACATGAGGAATTAATGACGGGTTAGGAAATGGAGAAAGTGAGTTTAAGAGATTATAATGAAAAAAGAGATAGTCTACCTCTACACAAATAAAATAGGCCCATCCACAGTTTTTGGTTACTACCATATAAAACTTGGGAAATTTCAACATAGATACATTTCTGTGTTCTCTTCAATTAGAACTGGATACCTGGAGATCTCTTTTCAAATATGTCTTTAGTTAGCTGGGAAAGGGTAGTGGTTTCCAGCTTTAAATGAGACTGGTACTTTCTGGTTCTTTACCTGGCCCCTCTATACTTGGGTTGGAGACTCTTAGTTTAGGCTATTTTCACCTCTTGCCAATGAAGGAAAACAGAATAGGGGGAAGACCTGGGCTAGAAATAGGCAGAACATCTGTTGGATGTTAATAATATCTAATCATGTTATTTATTAAAAGTCAGGATCAAGTTGAGACCCAGGAAAATGGGGAGAGTAGTATGAGCTTAATTGTGTTCACCCAAAACCTATACATTGAAGTCCTAACCCTTAGTACCTCAGAATATAACCATATTAAAGAGAAGTTCTTCAAGAGGATGATAACCTGATTCACTATTGACTGGAGTCCTTATTAAGAAGATGAATAGACACTGGACATATGTGCAGAAAGGGATGAACCACATCGAGAGGCAGCAGGAGGGTACTCTGCCAGCTGAGCAGAGAGGTCAAGGGAAACCAAATCTTCAGACACTTAAACCTCAGACTTCCAGCCTCCAGAACTGTGAGAAAATTTTCTGTTGTTTAAGCCACTCGCTTGTGGTATTCTGTTGAGCCAGCCTCAGCAAATTAATTCAAGGTGGTCTTGGGAACAAAAAGGGGGAGATCACTGATGGAGCAGAGGCTGTGGTTCTAGAAAGGCAGAGACCATGCCTGATTATTGCTAGGCAAATTCTCAATTTCTTGCACTTATCTGGTTCTAAGGTCAAGGAATGTTTATTGTATTTATTTAACTTGAAGAACTTATTAGTGGGAAACAAAGACCTGGGCTCAGAGGAATTTCCTATGAACAAGGGAAGGAAGAGTCAGGTGTTCTTTAATTTCCATAAATACGTTCCTTTACTTTCTGTGTCAAGAGGTTGAGAAGTGATTGGATGTGTTACCTTGGTGTCACTATATTCTCTCACTAACCATAGAGACTTAGATTTATGTATAAGTAAGTATCATCTATGAACCAAATGGAGAAAGATTTGGAGTATTTTTTAGTATATTTCATTAGATAATATGAGAGCAATAATCCTAGTCTTCAAGGAAGAATTAAATTTTTGACTTTGCTTCAAATGGAAAAGTTTGATAACTTAAGAAAAGATGGTGGGTTAGAGTAATTAGGGAAAAGGAGAAATCTTTGTAAAATCCTCTGAGGAAATGGGGTTCTAGTAAAAGTCTTATTGGCAGAATGAAGGCCTAGCCTGGGATTAACAGGAATCTTGTGACTGGATTAGAAGAATAATTTTCACCAAGAGATTAGAAAGCTTCAGAGATGAATTTGTGAAGTCAGAAATTGCTTATGTATTAATTAGAAATGGTACAGTTGTTTTTTTAATGTATAAGAAAAATGGCTTTATAAATTTATGTTTCAGTGACTGGAATAATACATAAAGTGACATGTAGGTGAAAGTGTGTTCATCACCTTTCCATCACTGTGGGAAAATAGCTGAGAAAAACAGTTTAGAGGAATAATGATTTATTTTGATTCATGGTTTCAGTCCATGATTGACTGACTGCTTTGATTCTGGGCCTATGGTAAGGCAGTACATCACTGTGGAAAGGGCATGGCAGAGCAAAGCTGCCAGGAAGGTAGGGCAGGGAGAGAGAAGGAAACAGACAGAGACACTGAGGACAAGTTATAACCTTCAAGGACATTTTCCCATGAGATACTTTACTCCCAGTTGGCCCTACCTTCTAATGGTTCTACCCTTCCAGTAGCACTACCAGTTGGGTACCAAGGCTTCAATACAGGAGCCTTTAGGGGACATTCTAGGTCCAAACAATCAGTTACTGTTTCCTTCTTTTAATTAAAAATATTTCACATCATAAAATACATTGTAGAAATTATTAGGAAAAGGAATTAAATAAAAATCATTCACCAACTATGTAAAAATACCAATTATTAATATTTCCAGAATTTTTCCTAAGTATATATCAGAATAAATCATTTAAAAATATTTTTTTAATATACCCACAAGGCCTGAAAGTGAGTGATTTGAGCCAGATGACTCTGCCTACGGTGACAGTTCTTCATTTGTAGGTGAAAAGTTTTGGATTGCTGATATTTTCGTGAACAGAATTTGTTGCTGAGTTTTGCTTGAACATTATCCTCCCCCCCTCTCCATATCTCCTTCTTTACCAAGGTCAGCAGGCCATAACATCTGGTGCTGCCACATTTCTAATGGCCTAATTAAATATTCCACAGAAAATGCATATACCATCTGCTTAGGTTATAGATATAGTGACCCAAACAATAAACTGAATTGCATGTCTGTGTTAAGCTGATGTAGGGATGAACACACACTTTCTACATGGTAAAAATGCTTGGTTTGCATTGGTTTGAAGATGCTCCTGCTTATGACCTCCTTTTAGTAGGGCTGTTTGCCTTTAGGGATTAGTTATTTTTGTGTATGTGTCCATATACTCACCTGGTGTCCCATATCCCAGTACCATACATACATAAACTTAGGCATTCTGTTCTTGTAGAGATAAACAATTTTATTAATTTGTCTCTTGAGAATTGAATTTGTTACCTTGACTTTTTATTCTGCCATCATGCATAGAAACTTTAGGTTTATGTATAAAGTAATACCATTTTTGTTGAATGAAAAGGATTTGGTGAATATATTGTAGGAAAAGCCTAAAGAATATGAGGGCAAGATGCCCTTGTTTTCAAGAATTATTCATTTTCAAGGAGTTCTTGCATTTCTGAGACTGGATGTGGTCTGAATGTTTCACTTGAGGCTTTGATAAGAAACTTTTGTTGTTGTTGTTGTTGGCAGAGAGAAGAAAATAAGAAAACCCTGTAACTTCAGATAAGGAACTTACACTCTTGAACTGCACTTTCACCTTTAGTAAAATGGGGCTGATAATACCCATCTCCCTTTTTTTGAGAATCAAATCAGACATAAGAACAGCAGAATGCCTAGTGTAGATGCTGGGGATCAGTTGGTTATTCCTACTCCTGCTTCTTCTCTGTTAAGTGGACATCTGTCTTCATGTCTGCTCAGCCCGCATAACTCCTTTCTCTAGGAACAATACCCTCATGTTTGCTTTGGGTAGCTTGTCCATCTTTGGACAAAGGCTTAACTGCAATTGTTAATGTGAGCATACAACTCATGCCAGGCAGTCACGGGCGCTCTTCTGAATTTTGAAGTGTATGACACAATACTACAAATGAGTAAAACAGTGTTCTGGAGTGACTCTCTAGTAGCTTCTGTTATTTAGAGCCCCGCAACTTCTCTGTTCTCTCAATTTTCACAGTGCTGGAGATGGAACCCAGGGCCTTAGCATGCTAGGCAAGAGATGGAATACCAAGCTACGCCCACAACTCCTTTGACCCTTTTAACATAAAATAGCAGGTTGGCTGGGTCTCTTATTTCCTAAGTTCCTGATTGATTAGGAATAATCTCTCAAGCAAATTTTTTCATCTGTTAAACTCAAGAAATATTTATTGCTTACTTTTACCTTTATGCATCCAGTGAAAAGATCAGGTTTCCTCCTCTGATGCTGTCAGTTCAGTGGCTTCTTAGAGGGTGTACAGTCCCAGCATAGCTCCATATGCAGAGTGTAGTCTGAGGGTATTGTCAGATCAGGCGGGGCAGGCAGCGGCCAAAGGAGACAGATTTAAAAGGGCCGCTGAACAGGCTTTATTGAGATATCACTCCCAGGCCGAACTCGATCTGACCCACAGAGGGAACAGGGGAAGGGTCTGAGGAGAAACCGCATGGAAGCTCGACCAGATTGGACTTTTATGGGGCTTACAGCAGGAAGGGAAGGGTTTGGGACAGGAAAAGGTGTTTCTAGGGCCCCTTGCCCCCTTGAAGTTGGTCAGGGGAGTTGGGTGAACTCCAGGATTGGCCAGAGGGGTCCTGCTGATTGACAGGTGTTAATCAGGAGATCTGGCTGATTGATAGGCATTTCCGCTGGCATCTGATTGATGTGCGGGCTGCTTTGTTCTAAGTTGCCACTAAGTCGCCACCAAGTCACTGCCACCGACCTAACAGGTGTAACCACAAATTAAATTTGTATTAGGTATAGTAGTGACAGTTAGTGACAATTAGTCTAACTCTTAAATAGTTAATTAAGAAATTTTAAGTTTTTTTTTAAAAACACCTTAGTGCCTATTGGTTAATGTAATCTAAAGAAGAGCTGATTACTTTCAGCTTTTTCATTTACTTTCATTTGTTTCATTTAATTTCATCATTTTATTTATTCAGTCTTGTTAAGGAAAAAAGTATTAGTAGTTTTATATTAAAAATAGGTGACGCTATAAAATTCTGAGTTTTTGATGAAAATTGTGACCTTTGGTTATTCATAGTGGTAATATTCATTTTTCTTTTTTATGTTGTTACTAAAGAATGCAAAGCTACAGACTAAGATCTAATAATTTAGAAGTACCAAAGGCATTGTTAGCTCAAGATGACAAGCCTTTAATGACTATCTTAGATGCTAAAAGCCATTGCAATTGTTGCATGAATATTCATTTGAGGAGCATTCTTGGTAGGGAAGAAGTTGTAAATCTTATTATATGTGAATTTTTTTAATGAATAACACTATTTTTTATTAAAAGTATGTTCTGATACTTTCATCAAATTCATTTTGCTGTTTTTTTTCTTATAATAAGCTTTGCTTATGAAAATAAAATAGTATTTATTTAGCTTCCTCTGAATAATAGAAATAAACAAGTAATGTTCATATCATGTAAAGTTGCTGACAGCTCTGAAAATCAGTCCTGCACTTTGGTCAGAGGCATTAATCACATTGTTCCTTGCATCTGTTTGTGGGAGAAAGAACTCGCCTTGACTGTGAGTGGGGTTCAGAGTACCTGGGGCTTTTGCTCAGTGTTATTCAGAGCACCAAGCAGGCCAACTCATTACTGGAAATGACTGCCTTGTGATAAACACATGGCTGATGGGACTCTACTGATCTTATTTTCTTTTTGGGAAAGCAAATATTATACTAGTTATAACTGAAACTAAGATGGGCCCATGTTAGCCATGAATAATGTAAAGAGCAAGCACAACACTAGTAAAAATTAGCTTGGACATAAACTTGGATTCAAATCCAAGCTGTTTGATTCCAGCAGATACTTTCAATCACAGTGTCACATGGGTATTTTAAAAATGAACAAAAATTTATGCAATCTGACTTGATTTAGAAAGATTGTATAAAATTTTGGAATAGATTTTTTTAAAAAAATATGACAGCAGAATGCATTACAATCCTTATTACACATATACAGCACAATTTTTCATATCTCTGGTTGTATATAAAGTATGTTGACACCAATTCGTGTCTTCATACATGCACTTTGGTTAATGATGTCTCTCACATTCCATCATCCTTGCTAACCCCCTTCCTCCTCCCTTTCCTTCCCACCCCTCTGGACTATCTAGAGTTCGTCTATTCCTCCCATGCTCCTCCCTACCCCACTATGAATCAGCCTCTTTATATCAGAGAAAACTTCCCGCATTTGTTTTTTTGGGATTGGCTAACATCACTTAGCATTATCTTCTCCAGTGCCATCCATTTACCTGAAAATGCAATGATTTTATTCTCTCTTAGTGCTGAGTAAAATTCCATTGTGTATATATGCCATGTTTTTTATCCACTCATCTACTGAAGGGCATCTAGGTTGGCTCCACAGTTTAGCTATTGTGAATTGTGCTGCCATAAACATTGATATGGCTGTGTCCCAGTAATATGCTGTTTTTAAGTACTTTGTGTATAGACCGAGGAAAGGGATAGCTGGGTCAAAAAGTGGTTCCATTCCAAGATTTCCAAGGAATCTCCATACTGCTTTCCATATTGGCTGCATTAATTTGCAGATTTTTAATTTTAGAAAAGTTTACGGAAAATTTGTGAAGATAGTACAGGAAATTCTCCTGTATATCTTATGCCCAATTTTCCCTATTAGCACCTTACAGTATGGTGCATTGTTATAATTAGTGAACAGTACTGATGTACTGTTATTAACTGAAGTCCATACTTTATTCAGATTTCCTCAAGTTTTCAGCTAAGGTTCTTTTCCTGTAGCAGGATTCTACACAAGATACTATATTACTATTAATTGTTATGTTTCCTTAGGCTCCTGTAGACTATGATAGTTGCTCAGACTTTGTTTTGTTGATCTTTGTGGCTTTAATGAGCACTGGTCAAGTATTTTGTAGAAGGTTCCTTATAGGGAAAGAAAGTCATATTTGTCCAAAGTGTATTTCTCATTCAGTAGAGTTTTGGAGCGGAAGACCATACAGGTGAAGTCTATTTCCATTACATCATACCAAGGTGTGCTCTATCCACCTAACTTACTGTAATGTTGGCCTTGATCACCTGGCCGAAGTAGTGCTTGTCAGTTTTTCTCACTGTATCTGTTTGAAAGGCTGTTGCTATGTCTAGCCTACACTTAGGGAGTTGGGAGTGATGCTCCACTTCCTTTAGTAAGGGAAATGATACTTGTGTAAACTACTTGGAGTTCTCTGAACAGGAGATTTGCCTCTGTGGTCCATTTATATCAGTATTTGCTTGTAGATATTTATTTTATCCCTTTGAGTTACTGTCTAGTACCACTGGAGGTAATTGTTCAAAGGATTCCAACTTTGGCCATGAGAATTCTTTCAGTTGACTCTAGTTCTCTTTGACATATTTCCATTTTGTGGAATTTTTTAGTTTTTAAATGTGTGCCCTGACTTTCTGGCACTATAAGATGCTCCAGGCTCTGGTATATTCCTGCTTGAGTCCTAGAAGCAGCAGTTTCTTCAGTGAACCATGGTTTCTTTCTTTCTTTTTCTTTTTTGTACCCAAGGTGTTTTACCACTGAGCCACATCCCCAGCCCTTTCTATTTTCTCTTTTGAGATAGGGTCTCACTCAGTTGCTGAGGCTGGCCTCAAACTTGAAATCCTCCTGTCTCAGCCTACTGAGTTGCTGGGATTACAGGTGTGTGCCACCATGCCTGGTTTCAACCCTGATTTCTTATTTTGGAGAATGGTGTTAGAAACAAGATCTAAACACTAGTTGTGTTCCTTGCTACTGGGTTTTCTTTGCTTCCAGGCCCATATAAAAGTTCTAATCCCAATTTTTTAAAGCTGCTTGAATCTCTATACTGAGCAGTGCTATTTTGTTAAGTTTTAGAGATTCCAAAAGCATTAATTTTGCACTTTATTGCAGTTACAGTCAAGAGTTGCCAAAAAACAAAAGAAAAAGAACACATACTTTCATAAGAACTTACACTCAAGTTTTTTTAGAATTAAATTTCCCTTTATTATTTTTCAAGGTGATTTTATTAAATTTACACTGAACAGTGATGCTGTAGGTAATGATTGTGAAGAGCGCCTTTTGTGCTTCTTTTTTTGGCAGTGCTGGAGATTTAACCCAGAGCCTTATCACATGCTCTGCAAGTGCTCTGCCACTGGTACTTTCCTTTTAGAGTGGGCTTTGTATTTATTTAATTTAGATTAGAATTAGAAATGCAAATAGGTCAACAATTTCATTTAACTCTTTGAATCTTTCTTTTTTATTTTTTGCTAGATATTTACCATGTTAATTAGCCAATTTAAAAAAAAAAAAAGATAAACTGTGGTGTCTATACCCAGGAATGAGTTTTGAAATAGTTAATAACTAGTTCTGTGTAAACATTGATCAGACAGAACAGAATATTTAAAAATAACTAGGAGACCATATTAGGTGTATTCCTGACAAACATCACCCCTGCCCAGGCCTAAAGAACTGCCAAAGATCTGAGGACTATTGCCTTATAAATAATATAAAGTTTTTTTTAAGTCTTTAATGTTACATTTCAGTGATATTTATGCAAAGATAGGTATTTTGTTTGTTTTTAATATAGAAATGACTGTAAAGTTTATTTTCTGAACTTGTCTTCTGTATGGTAGGCTGTTACTCTGAGAAATCCCTCTTTATTCTTCCAGGTGAAAGGTACCATGTTACCTTAGGTATCCAACTACTACAACTCTTGACCAAGGCTCTAAATCCATTTGGTTAAAGATTCAGCAAAGTCAAGAGTTTTCTAGAGCTTCCTATCCAGACATTGAGCATGGAAGACCCCTTCACCCATTGTAGTAATCTAGGAGGCATGAGTTGTGATTTTACAAGAAGCTGTAGGGTACAGACTTAAGGGGATTCTTTGGCAGAACAGGGAAAGTCTGTACCACAGAGCTAACATTTTGAAGAAAGGTAAATTGTTGTAATATTGTTTCAGTTTTTGTGTTTTCTTCTGCAACCTATCATATTGTCTAGAAATTCCTGGCCATTTTAGGTTTTGGAGGGTAGGATGTAAATATGCCTGTGCAACTGGCAGAATGCTGTATTACCTGTAAGTCACTGGAATAAAGTCCAGGTGTGCTTAAGCGTTTATGAAAATATACCTACGGTCACAGAGGCCCAATGCCACAATAGCACTGTCAGATGTTAAAAGAAATATAAGCATAATTAATACTTTGAAAGTGTAGCTTTTATGTATGATAATGATATTACAGTCATTTAAAATTTTTTTATATTCACTTTTAAGATCATTAGATTTTTTTTATCAACTTCATAGTCACAATATTTTTTTGTATCTTCATCTGAAGTAAAATCTCAGCACAAACTTAGTTCTGCATCTTGTATGGGAGTCAGACTTCATATGGGTCAATAACTTTCTAGGAAATTATAAGTATCATGTCATTTGTGCATGTAATTGCCTTTTTTGATTCAAATCTTTGCCAGACATTCAGGAAAGGTTCAGATGTAATGGGAGGTGAGAGCCTGGAGCTCTCAGTAGGACATGTAAGGTGCAGAAAATTGTAGTGATAAGAAACAATGGAAACAATGGGTAGCTGCAAGAGAGCTCATGCAGAAGGCTGTGGACTTCTGGTTCCAGCTTTAGTAACAAAGAATTAACCCTGATCATTCCTTTGAACTTAAATATAATTCTATAGACTGTGTGTGTGTGTGTGTGTGTGTGTGTGTAAAATCGAATTAGGAGAAAGTTTCTTAGATCACTGTTGTCCTATTGAGTTTTCTGTGATGATGGACATGTTCTCTATGCTGTGCAGAATGGTAGTCACTGGCCATGTGGATCTGGTAAGCACTTGAAATGTAAATGTGGTGAATATGGCTGTGGAATTAAACTCTGATTTTATTTTAAATAGGTACATATTTAAGGGTATCCTTTTGAAATACGTAGTTCTAAATTGCTGTTTGTAATATTTGTATGTATGATATAATATCTGTGAAAGACTGTGCCATGGCAGATACTCCCCAAATGTTTATTTTTCCCGTGAGGAAGAGTGTAGACTCCAGTGATACTTCATTTAAGAAACAACCCAGAAAAGTCTTTTGTTTCAACTTTCCCACTACAGCACCTTTCCACATGTACCTCTTAAATTTCCTGATGGAACCAGGAACTCTTAGAACTTTGGAGCTGTAGATAAGAACATGTAAACACTACACTTCCTTTAATCAGACACATCCCCAAATGGAAGAATATGTATGATAAATTTATATCCATTTCCCCCAAGTATGGGATTTTGTTAGCATGATTTAGGATACTTTGCAACTTTTATCATTTTGGTGTATATTTTCCCTCCTTGAATAAAATTTAAAATAAAATAAAAACTTAAAGGACACAAAGATGAGAAGGAAGGAAAAGAAAGCCTAAAGTTAGGTAAGATAAGAAAGGAAAGTACCAAGACAGTCAAGAACACTGTGCCAGCTGTTGGCAGGTTGGTAGAACTGACGTAATTTCAGCAGGAGAAGTGCTGCTGTGTTGCTGGGCAGCTCCTTCCTGAGGCCATCCCCGATAAAGCAAGAGAAAGCTACTAGGGCTGTGTTTCATGGAATCATAGGGCTTTTTCACCCTTTTTACTGACTGTGATTAGTAGATAACTTGGATCTGGTTTATACTATGGGGAAGAAGCCTAGAGAGAAGGTGGAGGGAAATTATGGAAGTGGTGGGTGGGAAACCTGAAGTGACTTTGTTTCTGTGCCTCTGGCCAAACTGCAAAGCCACTGCTCAGGCTTTGTCCAAGGCACCTAATCTCATGCATTGCATGGTCTAGAGCTTTACCTGTAGGACACATTTTAAAATGTCTTAAAAACCAATATATATATATATTCGTACATAAATATATGTATATGTCTTAGTATAGTCCAACTTTGAGCTCCAACTAGTTGGTAATTCAGCTCTTTTGGACAAGTCTTTTCATTGAACTATTCCTATATGATCTTGTTATATTTTAAATGCTAATTTATTCTTCAAATCTCCTTTTCTTCACTTTCCTGCCAGATTTTCTTTAGATACGTGTATTCTTACCAACATGACTTTCAGGTTATCTTTGTCAGAGGCTGCAGTACTGTGTTTTCATAACTGGAGTCAACAAATGAGATATGAAGATAAGTGTGAGCTCGGGCATTTCTAATGAGAAATGTTTTTGTTTTAATTGGTTTAATTAGAATGTGGAGTGAATTTTTTTTTCTTTTTTTGCTGATAGTAAGGATTGAACCCAGGAGCACTCTACCAACTACACCCCCAGCTCTTTTTATTTTATTTTGAGACAGAGTATTGGCTAAGTTGCCCAGGCTGGCCTTGAACTGGTGATCCTTCTGCCTCAGCCTCCTCGATCACTGGGTTTACAGGCATGTGGCATTGTGCCCAGCTGAAAAAATATGTTAATTTTGTGTCTCAGTTTTCTGAGAATATTTTTTGTTTGTTTGTTTTTTATTTGTTCCTACTTACTGGAACTACTCAAAGGATTTCTGTAATTATTACATTAAAAGCTTCCATAAAGTTCAATACCAAGGTCTGCCAAAACAAACAAAAAACAAAAAACAAAAAATTCCGTGATTACTTGAAATGCATTCTTTGTAACAATATTCTTTTTATTTTGACTTCCAAGTTTACCTTTTAAAATGAAACAGTTGTACTACTCATGCCTACAAAATGTAAAGATCCCAGTAAGACTTATTTTTCCCTTTTCCCTCAAAGAGTGGCGATCTCAAATTCATCCTTTCTTTTGTTAATAACTAAATTGAAATGAATTTTAGTTTCATATTTACTTTTTAAAATAATATTTAATGATTATTAATTTGATTTCTTTCCCTTCTAGCACTTTTTAAATTATAATTAAATAATAGTGCATTTTAATATTGATAGGTGTCATAATTTCAGATTTCAGTTTATTGTATAGTAATATTACTTAAAAATCTGATTGACTGTGATTTTAGGCTCTAAAGAAAAACCCCACATAGTCTCATGTATATTCAATTATGTGTAAGTTAAAATCCTTAAAATCTCCTAACAAATGTAATATCTTTAAGTTTTCCATAATAACAAAATTTTAGTGTTTTCATATCACTTTTATAATCAGAGTTTCTGATTTAGTAGGTCTGGGTGTGGCTGGAAACTTCCTTTTGAACAAGTTACTGGCTTACCAATACTGCTGGTCTGGGGACCACACTTTAAGAATAAGTGTGTTATCATATTTGATCCTCAGGAGAACCTAGTGAGGTGTTAGGCACATATAGATAAGGAACATGAAATGCAGTGAAAGTCATGATTTTTTTCCACTGGCACATAATAAATTGATGTTTGATGAGATACCAGAACCCATGAAGGTCGTTCTGGTTTCTTCCTGCTCATGGCAAGAGGGCAGTTCCCAAAAAATGCTATTGTGGTTTCAGGTGTGTTTGTTATTCTTGTTTCATTCTGTTCAGAACCATTTATGTATTTAAATATACCTCTCTACTATTCACATTTGTTCATAATATTTATTTAAAATTTTCTTCTCTTTCAGAAATATAACTAATGTTTGTAACTGAATATATTATAAAGATGTAATGCCCTTTTGTAAAAATAAGAAGTGCATTTCACTTGTTAAGATCATTCAAGGTTCATTATGAGCTGAGATTATTTTGTTGTTGTTTTGACCCCCCAGCCTACTGCTTTGACATCTCCTGTGGTGATGTTCTTGGTAGAATCATTATTTGTGAGACTAGCAAGTGAGGGTGGATTATGAATAATCCAGGACCAGGAATCTGAAAAACATATCACCAGGCTCAGAAGAGCGCCTCTGATTTCAGGAATATTGTTATCTTTTGCAGCATCCCTGCAGAACTAATGGCTTATCTCTCTTCAGTTGGTTCTGACCCTCTTAAACTCTTGTGTGTAAAACCTTGATATACAGATTGAACTACGAGGTGTGCTTTTCTCCATCTTTTCCATGGCTTCTCCTTAAACTAGTTCAGGGTAGTGAGTTTGTAGGGAGCGTGGAATGAAACCTCAAATCCAGTGGTAGCCACTATTCAGAACAGATATATTGAATATTCCCTGATGATCTTTGCTAATATGAGGAAATGTTTCTGTTCTTTTCTGAAATTGTTTTTTTAAACTCTATTTTCTTTTGCTATATTCCTTCTATTCTACTTTGATCTAGCTCCTTTAAAATACCCAAATCTAAAAGAGAAATATTAAGGAAAAAAATCATGGGTGAAAAACAAATTGGAAATATTGACCTTGACTATTGTTATGGTTTAGATATGAAGTGTCCCCCAAAAGCTTGTGTGTGAGATGACACAAGAAGGTTCAGAGGTGAAATGATTAGATTATGATATCTGTCTCCTGATCAGTGGATTAATCCATTGATATGGATTAACTGGGAGGTAGGTCACTTGGGGCCTGCCTATCGGATTTTTATTTTGTCATTAGGGAGTGGAGCCATCTCTCTGCTTCCTGTTTGCCATGTTCTAAGCTATTTTCTTTTTCCACACCCTTCCACCGTGGCCCAGAGCAGTGGAGCTGGCCATCTTTGGACTGTGAGCTCTGAAACCATGAGCGCCAAATGAACTTTTCCTCTTCTAGAATTGTTCTTGTCTAGTCTTTTTGTCAAAATGGTAAAAAAGCTCACTGAAACAATTACTTTCTATTGTATTTACTGTTTTTCTTTTGTGTGTGTGTGTGTGTGTGTGTGTGTGTGTGTGACAAAGAAAGCCATGATATTTTAAATTTAGACTTATTGAGTATTAATTTAGATCAGTGCGCTTCAGCTACTCCTCCCTTGCTATTTAATTAGTTAATTAATTTTTTTGAGTTCGGGTCTCACTGCGTTGCCCAGGCTGGTGTCCAGACTCCTGAGCTCAAGTGATCCCGTTTGCCTCAGCCTCAAAGTAAGTGGGACTAAGGTGTATGCCACCATGTCTGGCTTTCCCATGGTTTTCAAAGCTCATGTTAAGTTCTCAGTATTTGCTAGAGTCTGTACTTGGTCCTTTGCTTCATCTTTGCTTGAGCCTTAAAGCATATTATTTTGAGGGAACATACAATTAGTGTAGTATAGGTGGTAGAGAATTAACTACTAGTCTTTGCAACTTAATGCATGTAAGGACTAGCCTATATTACCTCTGCTTTGAGATCATTACTCAAGGGGGTGTTATTTTTAATAACTAGATTTCTGGAGTAAGTTGGACTTCACAAATACAAAATCCTGGCATTAAGCTGATTTCCCCGTTTTGCCTTTTTTACTATCAGTTCTTTTAAAAAATTCTTGAAAAGATAAGAGCTTTTATTGTTTTCAGAGTTACATGAATCTCCTAAGCGTATGTAGCTGATGAAATCTGGCTTTGCTGTATCTGGAAGTTTTTGTTTTAGTCATTTGGAGTTTTGAAAGCAGCAGGTGATGGAACTTCAATTTGCCTAAAGTCACAGAGTGCTAACATGACATATGCACCCAATAAACTGTATGGTTTCTTTTTCTTTATTACGTACTTTGAGATATCTGGAAGCTTTCAGAAAAAAAGTGTTTTTTTTTTAAATGACCAGAGGTGATTCATTTGTAAGGAGGTGTTGAGACATCTTCCTGTGTATTCATTTAAAATCACTTTCTTAGCCTCTCCTATACCTTCAAAACATTGTCATTTCTTGTGTTTTTTTCAAATGTATCTTGTTGTATGAGTATATATTTTAACAACATTTTCCACACAGTATTCACATGTAGAATAGGGGCTGGTGAGTATTTTTTTTGGGGGGGGTACTGGGGATTAAATTTAGGGGCACTCGATCACTGAGCCATATCCCCAGACCTATTTTGTACCTCACCATTGCTGAGGTACAACTTTGAACTCACCATCCTCCTGTCTCAGCCTCCCAAGCCACTGGGATTACAGGCATGCACCACTGTTCCCAGCAAGTATTTGTAAGGATAACTCTGTACTCAGAACACATTACTTAATTGAGGCAGTCAGTCAGTCACTACTCCAGACAGAAGAAGTATTATTGACTCTTGCATAGTAGTCTTAAGGAAAATCATTAAATTCCTTTGGGCTTTAGCTTCCTTTTCTGTAGAAAGGTGATGCTAATATCTCTCCAGATATTTCTAAGAGTTGAATGAAATACAGTATATTGTTTAAGAAAGTTTCTGTGCAGAGGCATGGGGATGAAGTCAGGATAGTTGAGGTGCCTTCCTCCTCAGAGCTTAGAGACAAATTTGTCTTCCTGTAAAATCAATTATGAAATCAATGGGGCTGGGGATGTGGCTCAAGCGGTAGCGCACTTGCCTGGCATGTGTGCGGCCCAGGTTCGATCCTCAGCACCACATACAAACAAAGATGTTGTGTCCGCCGAAAACTAAAAAATAAATATTAAAATTCTCTCTCTTTCTCCCTCTCTTCTCTCACTCTCTCTTTAAAAAAAAAAAAAAGAAAGAAAAAGAAATCAAAACACAGTGGCTAAAGTAACACGTAGGCCTATAATGCAACTGATAAGGTAGATACCTTTGAAAGAATATGGTCATCCAGAAATGTTAATAAGTTGTGACATTTTTAAAAAGCAAAGTTATTACAATGTTTCTGTTTGGGAATGGGGGAAAACACCTTTGGAAATAGTGGTAATGATCGCCTATTTTTAATTTAATTGTACGCTTAAAAATGTTTAAAGGCTGGGGAGATACCTCAGTTACAAAGTGCATGTAGTATGTATGAGTCCTTGCATTTGATCCCAGAACTGGGGGGGGGGGTATAATATATATATACACACACACACACACATACATACACACACACACATATGAATCAAGGAGGTAAATATTCATAGAGCTTCTTTGGGCATTATCCAGGGCAGGGGAAGCTGAAACTAGAACTATCATACACAGGTCCTGTGACAAGGAGGTCCACTTTATGGAGTTAATGCAGAGATTATAAATTCCACAAGATCAGGAATCTGATCTTTCGTGTTAACTACTGTATTTCAAATGCTAGGCCAGGACATGTTGAATGAAGGAATAGCTTCATGTCCTTAAGTGTTTTATGCATTAAACTCACTGTGCTTGCTGCAGTGCCAGACAAAACAGTATTCTGATTATAATTTGGTGTCATGTGCAGGGAGAGAACATGCTGGTCAGAGTATAATGGTCTGATCCTTTCATTCATTAGTTTTTCATTGTAAATTAATAAGTTGATATTTATTATACATTCTTAAAAATACAGAAACAAGTTGAAAATTTACATCTCCACTCTAAGAAGCATAGAAGACAATTCTTTACCATGGCCATTCTTATTTAGTACATGTGAGGAATGTGAGCCCCAGCAACTAGGTTACCCTTCTTCCTTTTGGTCTTACAATGTAAAGAGCTTTTCTAAAGGGGACTTGGGAGTGATATTTCCTTCAGTAGGTACTCACATGAAATCAGTACTTAATTGGCTTTATTCTTTGTATAGTCATCATCGCCAAGGAATGGGCTCCATTACTGTGGGGTTGTTGTTATTGTTTGTTGGCTTGTTTTGTTTAATTCATAGTTTTCTATACAAACAATGTGCATAAGCATGTTCATTTCAAGAAAGATAAATGAAAATTTAGTGGCCCCTTTAAGGTTGTAGTTTTGCTTAAAGAATTAATTGAATCCAGAAATGTTATTATCTGACACTTAAAGTTTCAAAGCTTGTAGTTTGAATATGTGTTTTTTGTATTTTGAATGTGTGTTTTATTCTTTGGATTTTCCTTTGAACTTATTTTAGTATTTTACTGCTTTTATGGTTAGTAAGTTTAAAGAATACATGTGTTAAGTTTTTGAGAGTCATTATTTTACTTTTATAAAAATTCATTAATACAGTAAAAGAACACCTTTCTGGGGATTAATTTATCCCTTTTTGTAATCTTAATCCATTCTCACTACCAAGTTATGGTTTCTTCATTTGAAAAAAAATACTGAGATTTATCTAGATTAACTCTAGTGTATTGTTCTTAGATTTAGATTTTTATGGTTTAATGTTCTCTAAGCTTTGAAACATTGTCTTAAGTTTGTTAATATCTAGGTGAATAGGCATGCAACTGAGGAATTAAACATCTTTCTTATATAAGAATTCCAGTGGAAGTTCTTTTTATTAACTTGGCATACATTTGTACATAAATTAGCATTATAGAAGGTATTTTATTTGGTGCCTCTGTCTATTGAAATGATTTTATATGATTTGAATTGCTTCTACAGTTTTCATTAGTGGGTAAAGAAAGGGTGAACATTCTATCTGTAATGTGGATGAAGAGAAAAAGTTGTTTGCCTGTTAAATAGTAACTTGGCTTATAATACCATCAGTGCTTATAGAAAATGATGGCGGTTATTACAGTCAGTGGTTTTCGGTTTGTTTGTTTGTTAACCATTATTGTGTTCAGAAAAGCATTTCTGAAACACCCAGCCTCACAGAGCATTGCATTAGGAAACATAAGAAAGTAATTGAAATTCTTACTCTTGCTGTCTGGGTATAAATTAAACATTGATAGTCTCAGTCATCTCAGTCTGCTACTAAAATAAAAAAAAAAAAACACGAAAAACAAAACCCCACTTCTGTTATGGTTTAGATACGCAATTTCCCCACAGAGCTCCTGTATTAATGTGGGAACATTCAGAAGTGAAATGATTGGATTGTGAGAGCTGTAACCTAATGAGTCCATCTTAGTTGGAATGGAATGGTCTTGTAGGGAAGGGAAGGTCCTGGGGGCATGTCCTGGAAGGTTGCAACTTCCCTATGGCCCCACCCCTCTCCCTTTCTGTGCTTCCTGACCCTCCCCTGAGCTGAGCAGCTTTCCTCTGAAACTGCGAGCTCCAAACTCCTATTTTAAGTTGTTCGTATTGGGTATTTTGTTCACAGCAGTGCAAAACTGTCTTAAACAACCATAGACTGGGTGACTTTAAACCCCAAATCTGTTTTCTCACAATTCTGGAGGCTAGAAGGCCAAGATCAGGGTTTTGGCTCTTTGCTTTTTGGTGAGGACTGTCTTCTTAGCTTGTAGGCACACCTTCTCCCTAAGCCTGCACATGATCTTTCCTCATGCCTGCATATGGAGAGAAAGGGAACAAGTGAGCTTGATGGTGTTTCTTCAGACAGGGGCACTAATCCTACTGGATTAAGCTCCTAGTCTTATCACTCATTTAACTGTAATGATTTCCAGAGTGGCCCCATCCCCAAATGCAGCTGCACTGGGGTTAGGCCTTCAACATAAGAATTTTGAGTAGGTGCAAACATTCCATCCATAATAAGCCAACACTTTTATAAGCAGAAATCTCATATGTAAGATGCAGAAGAGAGATGGCAAGAAGTGCTATTCCCAACAGAGGTCAGGTCAGTGTTGAGGAAATCAGCCAAACCTTGATAATTTTTCTGCCAATGTGGGTGCTGACTTGGAAGACGGTAATTGTACTGGACCATTGCTGTTTCTTTGTTCTAAATTTTCAACTTTTACATTCCAGGTTTATCCCATTTGGAAAAACTGGCAAAGTACTTTCTTTCCTTTCATTTTAAAGTTAAAGTCTGGGACCTTTAGAGGTCAATATATATCTTTAGGTTCTTTCAGCATGTGTAACAATGTCCTAGAAAGGTGAGTGTTTTATATTCTCTTAGTTTTTCCACCTGACTGCCTTTACTAGTTTGATGCTAATGGGAATACTGCCACTTAGGGAATAAAACATGATCCTTCATCGCTCTTGGAGTGGCTTACTTGGTTTCAAATAATCTAGTGGGTACAGATTGACTATTTCAAGTCCTCTGGCTTTACTTTCATGCATAATGCCTTTTCTCATCATTTATTAAGGATAGCCTTTTTGATTTTGATACATAATGTTATCACCTTATAATCCTTTCAGCAGAACCTTGCTGTTGCTAAGGTATAAATGTTGTGGTTTCTACTCCATCTGCTTCTTTCTCTGTGTCATTTTTATAGGGCTCTTTAACCTGCTAATGTTATAGGATATTAATTTAAAACAGCCAGCCAAGTAATAGAAACTTCATCCTTACCTTTGATGAACTGACCTCTTTGTATCTGTTCTCTTTCAAATTCAGGTCAGAGAGTTCAGTTTTCCTAACCTTTTGAGCTTGTATTTTACTTCCCCGATGTTTATAATTTAGCAGCCTTATTATTTTCAAGACTCCATACTGAGAACACCCAACCAATTATCTCCCCCACCTCCTAGTTACACTCTTCTAGCTCAGTCAGAAGTTTTATTTAATGATCTTTCTTGATCTCATGGGAAATGGAATCTATTTGAATTTCCCCTACTTTCCTCACCTTGCTTCTTTCTAACCTTATTGTATCAATATTTAAGGGACTTTGCTTGGATATTTCTTGCTGTTTTTTCTTTTCAACCAGACTTCTCATAGTTAGCTATGGTTAGAGCTGTGAAATTAAATGATGAACTGTATTTGGATTTTTGCTTGAATTTTTTTTTTCAGGGCTGAGGATGGAATCCAGGGCTTTGTACATACTAGGCAAATGCTCTACCACTGAGCTATCTCCCCAGCCCTTGAAAATGTTGTGAAGACTCATTTGATATTCTCTCCTTAGTTTCTAGTTATTTCTAAGCTTACAAGTTAGTCTATTTGAAAGGCACTGTTGCTTCAAAAACTGCTTCTTGTGTGTGTGTGTGTGTGGGGTTTCATTGCTTGCCCTGGAATTTTACAGATTTTTCTATTACTTTTATTGATGGCTTTTTCTCTGTATTAAACACTTCATCTTCCTGAATTTAAGGTAGATATAGAAGGGAAAAGGGTGAAATATGGAAGAAAAAAGGTGATAGAGAAGCCAAGAGATGGGAGGATTAAGTGTGGGAAGGCTATGGTGGTGGGAAAAAGGAAGCAGAAGGGACATAGTAAATAGGGTTTTATTTAAGTGGGAAGTTAAAGAAAGACAATGTTTATGAACACCAGAAAGGGATATTTCTTAGTCTTAGAAGGTGTGTTTATCTTCTTTCTGCCACTATGACAAAATACCTGAGAAAATCAACTTGAAGGGAGAAAGTTTTATTTTGACTCAGGTTTCGGAGGTTTCATTTCATGGTTGGTTACCTCTGTTGTTTTGACCCTGTGGAAAGGCAGAACATCATGGCAGGGAGGGCCTGGCAGAGGAGATATATTTACCTCTTGGCAGCAAGAAACAGGGTGAGAAGTAGGGAAGGAGGAAAGAATGGAGGGAAGAGTGGGCTGGAGTCCCAAAATCCCTTCAAAGGGGGCATACCCCAGTGACCTAATTTCCTCCCACTGAACTCAACTTTCTGAAGGTTCCAGTACTTCCTAGTAGCCCCACAGACTGGTGACCAAGCCTTCAATGCCTGGCCTTTTGGGGGACATTCTAGACCCAAACCCTGACAGAAGTTAATCTCTTAAAATAAAAACAAGGATGGATAAATAGATAAATAGGGCAAGATTTAAGACTGTTGCTTAAGTTTCTAGATCCTTCATAATTAGTCTAAAATAGTGCCCTTTCTTTGAGGATTTCAAACCATTGTCCTTCTTACTTAAAAAGGCTCATATGAAATAAGCAAAGGTAATTGTCTTTACTTTATAAATGGAGAAGTAAAGGTACAGTGTGGTGAAGCAATTTATTCAGGAAATCAGTATACCAGCATTAGAATCCAGTTCAACTCTGTAGACTTGGCTTTTGGGCTTTAAGTTGTGTGTGTCTAGAGGATATGTCATTTAGCCCAATAGCAGTTGACACATAGGCCACAGAAGTAATAATAGAGCTTAGGGACAAATGTCCTTCATCCTCTTGAATTCATTTTAGGCGATAGATTCCTCACTCAGACCCTCGCCTGCATGCCTATTTCATTAATTCATTGACTCAAGTTCTTTCATAAAGAAAACTATAAAAATTAAGAAAATTTGCAAGCCTTTGGGGAACACATAATTCTGAGATTTCCTGTGTTTGTGTGTGGAGGGAATCTTTGCTTGTCCAAAGTACAATTCATGAAATAATTAGAATTCGTATCATTTTCCTTTAATTGTTTTAAGTCCTCTATGTAGCAAATAGAACGTAAGATATACTATTTCCAGGGAGCAGTGTCAGAATTGGGGAGTGGAAAAAATGTCTGTTGATAGCTTGAAATACTTTGTAATGATTTTTATAAGTAGATATGTTTTTAAAATATTTTTCTTTAGCTATACATGAACACAATACCTTTATTTTGCTTATTTATTTATTTTTATGTGGTGCTGAGGATTGAACCCAGTGCCTGACACATGCAAGACAACCACTCTACCTCTGAGACACAACCCCAGCCCCGTGAGTAGACAGTTTTATCACATCACAGTTGAATATAATTTCAAGGGCAGTTCTTTGTTCTGCTGAAGAGGAGACGAGGGCATCTGTTTGAAGGTAGGACATAGGGAAAGTGCTGGAAAAACTTTTCTTTTTAAGAATGTTTATTATAGTTCTTTTTAGTGTACTCTAGGCGAGATATGCATCTGCCTTGCTCTCTTGAGGCACTGCCTTGCATAGCCCTTTTCTCAGTGCAGTGAAACCTCTAGGAACTAGTTCTTCTCTGTTCACAAGAGCATTTGCTTGCACACCACGTAAGCCTGTGATTCCTACCACTTCTCAAGGATAGGAACACTTGTGCAGAGATGGATGATAGTAATTTTCATAGCTTAAACAATCACTTTATCTCTAGGAAGCAAATGGATGCCATAGAATGCACATATATAGTGGAATATATTCCTTGTGTGGTGTTTCTTTGTTTTTTGAAGTCCATCCCATCTCTTCCTGGGCCCTTTCACCTCAAGGTCTGTTTTTGTTCATTCTAGAGTGTGTTTTTAGAGGAAGACCCCTATGCTGGGAACTAGCTGCAGTGATTGCTACCCATTCCCTCTGCCTGCCTGGGTTCCAAAATCAAGCAGCAGGCATGTGCATCTCCTGCAGAAATCAAATTGTCATGACTTTGAGTGGAAGGTATGAGATAAACAAGTAGTTAAGATTTCTAGTCACAGAATTTTTTGCTTACTTAAGCTTTCTTACTTGGGAATATTTAAATTAAGTAAAAAGCTCTGCTTGCTGAAGAAGTCTTAATGAGAGATTTGAAGGGGTTCTAAAAGGGATTAAATCTGCATTTACTCAATACCAGAACTCAAAGACTTTGGATTTCTGAGAAAGATGTGGGGAATGATTTCCTCAAGAAAATGTCAGAACTGGTAATAAAACCCTTAATGTCTGTGTTTTGGGACAATATTAGTGAATCAATTTATTTTTTTGAAAATAATCAAACATATGAAAAGAATGTTTACCTTGTTTTCCTTGATAAATTATTCCTAAGATTGCCTCATAATGGTTGACAGAGACTCTTTTTATAGAACTAGTCCAGCTAACAAATGAGAAAGGCTTCAAGAAGTTGGAATTCATTATTTGCATCCCCTGTGACTAAATAAATCCAAGTGATGAACACCAGTGACTGCTGACATCACAGATACAGCTGGAGATTATGTACCATCTCCAATGGAGTAAGCACCCTGTGATGTGTTCTTGTTCACATTCCAAACTGTAATCTGACCTGGGCTCTTCCTGCAGGACAGGAAGTACAGAAGTAGAGTGATATAAACAATATCATGGAGATACAATTAAAAAAAAAAAAAACTAGACTGGGCAGCTCCCCAGAACAAATTCGACTTGGTGTCATAAACCACAACAAGAAAATGTCAGTTTGGAAAAAGAGAAAGAAAGAGGTAGATACACACACATTCACACACGCACACACACACACACACACACACACACACACACACACACACGGAGGGAGAGAGAGACAGAAATCTATAAAAATAATTTTAAGAGGTATATCAACTAACCTTATTATCTGGACCTTTTTGATGCCAATTTATGCAAATAAACTGTAAAAAATTATAATGTAACTTGTGAAAATGTACTCTGACATTTGATGATATTAAGGAATTATTGTTAATATATTTGAGAAGTAGAACATCAGGTTTTTATAAACAGCCTTATAAATATTGAAATAATGGCAGAATGAAATGTTAACTGGGATTTGTGTCAAAATATACAGGAAGGCAATAGTATAGGATGTAAATGAAGGAAGACTGGCCATTGTTATTGAAGCAGGAAGACAAGTATATGGAATGTTCTCTGTACACGTATTTGAGTCAGAGATAACCTGTCAGAATATTTTTAAAAAAGAATTTCTGATGAAGGTATGTAATAAGGCTTTGCATACAATGAAAAATCAAGGGAAAGGAGGAAGAGATATAAAGTGCTTAGCATAACATCTGATATGTTTGATGTTTTGACCACATGTGGTTATTATTATTTTGAATTAATTTCTGCACCTAACCACTCATTCATTCACACAGTCATTCATTTGCTCACTTAAATAAATATTTACTGAGCATGTTTGATGCAGCAAGCACAAAAATACGTCCACAAGTACCATGAGCAGGGTCCCTCACACCGAAGTGTATTTTGGCTTATACTTCTTAAACAGAGTCTCTGAACTATATGTAGATGGTTCCTAAAGCAGGGAGCTTTAAATGGTGTTGTGTTGTATCATTCCTCAACTCAAGTTCAGTCTTGAGTTATTATATTATTCTTTACAGGATGGCTCTGGCCATCTGCTCAGATTTTGCCTTTCTCTTGAATCATCCAACTCTTGAAGGTTATGGGTGCCTCCTACCTGATTGCAGAAGGTCATCTCTGATCCTTGGCATGGTTCACTCAAGTGACTGCCAATTGAACACCTAGCTCCAGATTTATAGCTGAGATCCTATGGTAAAGCTCCCTCCTCTGCCATTTCACCTTCAGAACTGTTGTTACACTCTAGAAGATTTTCCAATTACTACATCTAATTACAAGAAAGAATAAATTACTGAAGTAACTTAAATTATCCTGTGTGTCATAACAATAATTAACGTTCAAATTGAAACTGCTGCCATTTTACAAACATCACTAAGTGGAGGCAGCACCCCTTTGAAAATAGGAAATGATAGAGTCCTCCCTTCCTGAAGCTTGGTGGAAACAAGAATGGTCTGGGCAAATTGCTATACTGTTTAGAAAATCTGTATGGGTGAGATTGACGTCACTGGAAAGATTTGAGAGTTGTACCATTTTTTATGCAAGTCTTCGGTGTACTTAGAATCAGTTACTCTCTCCTCATGTCCCTAAATGTTTTTCTTTTTTCTTCCATATTTCTGTATGGTCACAAGAAATTTTGTGTATTAGGCTTTACTTGGAAAGCAGTTCACAGCCTTTGTAGGTCCTGCCTTTCAACAATTTCATGCTCCTTGATTGCCCATTCAACACGCGTACCTTTGTTCTTCTACCATGAAAATGTTTATTCTTTTCCATCATGCTTCTTTCTATGTGGTCTCTTGAACATGGTAGGTAAATACTCTACCACTGAGATACACCCCCAGCCACGTTTGTGTTTTTTGAGCTCCCCTGTAGAGTAGTTCTACTTTTCTTCTCGTTTGCTGTATTTTCTAGTCTAGCATCATCACATATAGTGGATAGTAATTTTTAAGGATGGTATTGAGTTGATGAGTCAATGATTTATTTATTTATTTATTTATTTATTTATTTATTTATTTATTTATTTATTATTCTGTACAGTCCTTACTTAGTGTAAAGACTCTATAAAATAATTAACAAATTATATGTAGATATGGTTATCCTCATTTGGTGAGTAGTGGATGGGCACTTAAAACTCATCAAGGTTTGGGAGGATCATTTGAGTGAGCCATAGGTAGTTGGAATTATGTATTACGTTTACTTATTCAGTAGACTACTATCATCTGTAGAATTTCTTTAGACAGTTGGTGAGGTAATTCTGGATATAACTCTGGCATTTATAATAATGAATTATTATTTTGGTTCTTTTAAATTCACAAAGTTAAATGATGTTTGGATTTTGAGTGATAGGATTAAATTTAAGAATACAATAGTGAAGTTGTAAATTTGCACATAATGTAGATTGTTCCAAGTATGCCCTTTTAGATTTTGCTGAAGAAAATTGCATTAGCAGAGTGTATGAGGGTTCACATTACCTTACTTCTTATATCATGTATAGGTGGCTTAGGTGTTTTGAAAAGATTGACCACATCTTGGGTGTAAGTATAGATCTTGAGCTAAATATGAGACTTAATGGTTCCTGTAATGTTCACATAGTAGGCTTGAAAAAAATTCAACTATGCTTATTTTCTATTTCTACTACTTTCATCAGTTTTGGTTAAAGTCTATAATTTGAGAATTTGCACAGCATGTAGTTAAGCTCACCACCTAGGGGGAAGAGCCAGCATTTACCTGCAATATTGATAAAAGGCCTATGTGTTAGTCTCATTGCTTTGAAAATGTTTTCTTGTACATGATGCCAGACCATATATGTCATGTCTGATGTTTTGAAGAAAAATATTATACATTCTGTTACAGTATCAGTTTAGTTCAAAATGATATTTTGTTTTTCAATAGTTTTTCTTCTCTGTTAAGGCTCTGAAGAGCCAAATATGACCACCAAATTTTGGTCCTCCCATTGGAACTGGAGAGAAATGGGAGGAAAGAGGAATGTGCTTTAACAGCTGATATCTACAGTGTAGTTGAGAGAGGCTAATATTGTCAGCGAATCTCTAATTTGGGTACTCCTCACTTTGTTTCTGAGACTGAAATCACATAAAAATTAAGAATTATTTTGTGGTTACTGGTGAGGAGCTTTGGGTTAGAGGCTGGAGGAGTCAATGAGAAGGAAATCAAGGGACTGGAATTAAATAAAAAAAATCATCTCCTGATTTTGTGTAAATTAGTTTAGACTAGAAGACTTGGTTCCCATTATCGTGCTGCTTTTGAAAAAAATAAATATTCTGAAAGAACTGTGGAAGATGTGGTAACTTTAGTCAGTGAAAATTGTTTTTTATGGAGAATGTATTGAAGATAGGAGACTACTTTGAATAAATTATATATTTGGAAAATGGTTTTTATTCTGTGTACTATGTAGTATAATGCATTTGGAACTCATGGTTAATTTACACGTTTCATTTACAATGTATTTTAAAGTCCTCCTCAATGAATAGTTGGTAATTAGGTGATTGACATATTCTCCACTTGACAATTACACATGCCAGTAAATTGCCCTGTGTTTTCCAGGAGCATCTCCAATAGATGTTTGAAACTTTGCCTAGCAAATGTTGTTCAGCAAAATTGTATGAAATTGGAGGATACTGTATTTCCACAAACTGAGTGAGCGCTTACCCTGTGAATGTCCCTCTTTTCTTCCTGGTTTATGAAGTGCTTCTGATATGCCAGGAAGAGTATAGTTCAAACTTAAGCAGTTAGGTGTGAATACTTATGGTGTTTTAATTCTCAGGTGGTGAAGTGATTTTAAAGTTTAATGCACTTCTATACTGTAGAAGTTTACCTGTAGGAAAAAAATCAATTTTTTTGCTTGATAAGTGATTAATATTTTTTCTAACTCTCAAAGAACAAAACAGTTATGTTACTTGGACAGTAAACTCTCAGTAATCCTTTTGTTTTATCTTAACAATAGGAAAACACATAGTCATTATAATTTAACACTGTTACTGAAATTACATATTTATGCAATATAATTATACAGTATTTTGTAATATTAATATATAGAATATATTTTATAAAACAAATACTCCAATACTATTCTGTTTGTAAAATTAATGTTATATCATATCAAACAATATCCCTCCTACAAATAGTATAAAATTACTTCTTGACCCTTACTTACGTTTTCTCCCATACTCTTTTTTAAAAATTGAGGTATCATTTACAAACATTAAATGCTTAGATTTAAGTATGTAATTTGATGACATTTGATTATATACATACATACATATGTGCATTCATGTAACCCACTCTTTCTTCAATACATAAAATATTTCCATGACCTTTGCAAATATTGTAATATTTCAGGCACTCCTTATTCTAAAACTAGTAGAGATCCACCAATTGTTAGATTCTGTCCCATGTGCTTTCTTAGCCCCTAAAACAGATTCACTATTGTATTAGTAAATAAATAGGTGGCTTAAGTGTAAGCCATTTATAAGTGATGGCACCTGCTCCCCAGCCCTTCCAAAAAAAGGTGGTCTAAGAAATTATGATTTAAAGAAAAGGATAGGCAAAGGTGAGACAGGCAAGTTAAAACTAAAAAAAAGGAGGGATTGCCATGTCTTTGTCATAAATAGAATTTAAGATAAAAAGCATTTTAAATGGAAAAAGCTTTATATCTTTCATTATAAAAACTTTTTTTTCCAATTATCTTCAAAACATTTACCAATGATGATTCTTGGTTGGACATAAAAAACTATGGTTCTGTCCCAACCATTGATGTTTAACTATTGGACCAAAGTAGAAATCAAAAAAATTTTTAAAATAATAATAGAAAACCATAAAACTTACACAAAACAAATAGATGTGTAATCAGAGATTTATAATCTTAAAATAGTAATCTCTTTGCCCTGAACCATAGAAAACTATTTTGTGGTTTAAAAAAATTATAAGGAAAATACCATGTATTTTGTATATGAATACTCTGAGAAGTTTTGAAATAAAGTAGTTAGAGGCTACAAATATCGCTAGAAAGTACAAAGAAATCTACAAACTTTAAGAAATATGGAAGATTAATTGAAGAGATATACTTTGTTTGTAGATAAGGCATGACATCATATTATTGGCAATATTTCCAAACAACATTTTTGGAGGCACTTTTCCAGATTATTTTTAATGTGCATTCAGAAGATTGATTCAAGATAGTATATTATACATTACACAGAAAATAAAAAAAAATATCATAGTAAGCCAGTAAATATATGAAAAACTATAACTGTCAAAGAAAGGCAAATACTGATATGCCATTTGGGAAAAAAAATAAGAAATGTCATTGCTCAAATGTTAGGAAGCATTTATTAAGACAAATACTCTAATATTACTTTTGTTTATGTAAAGGGATTTATGTTTTGGTATGGAAAAAATTCAGAAATATTTATCAAGAATTAAAAATTATTAATTCATAATGATTCTTGTGTGATAAAACTAGTAGTTTTACTTTTTAATAGAAGGAAAAATTTAAGCACTATGCAAGTAGTTAAATAAAAAGTAAAGGCATAGAAAAGTTATGTGTAGCCTTTAGACATATTTAATAATATGGGGAAATAACCCTAAATATTTTAATTGGACATATTTCTTAGGAAGTGGGGAAAAGCCAACGTGCTAAGTTTTTCAATTTAGGATGATGCAAAGTATATTTAATACTGGTCTTTGATAATTAGAAAATATACCAAAATGTTTTTTTAAGAAATCGTAGTTTTATCAAACTTCTTTTTTTCTCCTTTATATTATTTTATGGTCTCATATTTTCTAGACAAGTACTTTAATAATGAGCCTCTGACCTTTTGGTTTCTAATTTTCTATAATGATCAGAGAAAAAAATGATGAAGTACTCAGAATCACAACACGACACATTTTTGTTATCTAAACCTGAAAATCAAAATGGTTTCATACTCTGAAAAATGAGGTAAATAAAATACCATTTTAAATCTGATGTTTCTTAAGAGCTGAAACTCAAACCTGGGACTTCTGTGCTATGCATTTTTATTCTACCTCTTAAATATTTTCCTTTAACTATGATATGAAATATGCAAGAGCATTTTGGGGACAAATCTAGGCTTTGATTTAATTGATGCTCCAGGAACATTATTTTTTTAAAGAGTTAGTCCACTAATAAGCTTGCCCATTTCTCATATATTATTAGAGAGTTTTCAGAGAAAGGAAGTCCTTTGCTCTGTAACTGACTTTTACTAATTTTCCTCCTCTCTACTTAGTAAATTAACTCTGGCATTTTTCCTTTTTACTGATTTTTGACCACCTCTTCTATTTTATTCATAGTTCTGTATTGAAAATAAACATGAACTTCCCCATGACTCCATCCTTGGCATCTGTCCTTTATAGAGCTTATGCTTCGCCATCCAAGTTAATTAGTATGTCAAGGCTTAAATTTGGTGAGTGAAAGAGATGTGGGGAGGCAAATGTAAGTCTTTAGGAACCCAAGTTCCCTGAGAGATTCAAGTGAAGAGAGGACTCCATTTCTTATTATAACATCGCAAAATGACAGAAGGAATTACAGGTGTGAAATTACAGAGTATCAGTACGTAATTTGGAATCTTTTACCTGGAAGAGCATTTACTCATCAATTACACAATAACATTGTAGCAGAGGTGCCTTTGTATATTGAGAGTAGGTTGATGTCATATGTTTTTCTGAGTGCCCCTTTCTAAGGACTGTGCCAAGCATAGTGGCAGCAAGATAGACTTGGCAGAACACACATGATTTCAAGACCTGAGCAGGTGGATGGCTTGACATGATTCCCCTGGGTGCAATGAATTTTTTTTTTCTGTGTACAGAAACTCAGTGAGAAATTGGCATTCCAAAGAAATCATGTTATAAAATATGAGTCTATAAACTTTTTTCCATCCTTTTCGCATTATAGAAATGTTGGATGGAGCAGATTTGGTCTCTGTTTAATGTCCATGGCACTAAACTTTCTTCTCAGATATGGGTTCTGCTTTCTTTGCAAAAGTGTAGGCGTGCTTTATACTTTAAAAAGACATAACTTACCACCATTTTGTGCAGTGCTCCTCATTGTTTTGAGACAATTTGGTCTTGGCATAGAGAAAATTCCTGCTACTTCTTCCCTGAAGTTCTTACTCTTACCTGCCTGAATCTGGCAGAAATTTCTGCGTTTTCCCTATACTTCTGAGGATACATAGGCAGTTACATGAAGGGGCTGTCTATACAGGTACTAATTGAATTTTGGAATATTTTATGGGTTTACTATTCCTCAGATATTATACATTATATTGATAAAATTTTTTAATGTCACATATCCATGGTGATTACTATTGAAACTTCATTTTACAGGCAAGTTTCTTATGGCTCGGAGAGGTAATTTTGTCAAACAAGGTCACTTAGTGACTAAGTTGCACGGTACATCCATGCAGTCTGGTCTCACAGCACAACCTCCCAGCCAGGATACTGCTAACATCTTGCTTTGCATCTTGTCTTCTTAAAGGAGTGCATTTAAGAGTATCAAAGTGCCTTGCTTAGAAATGACTAAAGGACAAACAGCACAATGGAAAAAAGGACAGAGGGCTTGAACAGAGAGTTCTCCAAAGATACACAAATGGCCAAGAGGCACAGGAGAAGATGCTCCACATCATGAATCATTCAGGGAACACAGTGAATGGTACAGTGAAGAACCACCACTCATTTGCCAGGATGGCTTTAATCATGAAAACTGGGGAAAAAATGCTGCAAGGCCATGGGAAATTGGAATCCTTACACATTGTTGATAGGAGTATAAAATGGCACAGCCACGGTGGAAAACTGTTTCTTATCAAGTTAGCCATAGAGTTATCATATGACCCAGGAATTCCATCTCAGTTATCTACCCAAAAGAATTGAAAATCAGTACATAAGTAAATACACATATATGTATGCTTATAGCTGCCTAGATATTCATTAGTAGATGACTGGATAATCTAGTTGTGATAATCCAGTGGAGTATTTTTCAGACATAAAAAGGAGTGAAGTACTGATATATGCTACTACATGGATGGACCTTAAGTATTTTATACTAAGTAAAATAAACCAGGCACAAAAGATCAAGTTGCATGATTCTACTTATATGAAATATTCAAAATAGATAACTCAATAGAGACAATACAGATTGATGGTTGTCATGGTTGTGGGAAGGGAGCATGGGGAGCAACTGCCTATGGGTGTAGGTTTCCCTTCTATAGTGATGGAAATGTTTTGGAACTAGAGTAGGTTAGTGGTTGAACAACATTGTGAATGCTCTAAGTGCTGTTGAATTATTCTTTTAAAAATGGTTTGTTTTATGTGAATTTCACCTCAGAAAAAAATAGAATGCCCAACATATTCCATGTCAACTAACCCATCAATAGTAGCTTTTATGAAGTACACACTCACATGTTTTAGTGCAAATAGCAAGTTAAACACAGTCACCAGCAAACATTACCTTGAGTACTTCACATGTTCAGAGAACCATGACTTATGTTTTCCAGACTCTAGGAACTAGACACCTCCAAAAGTGAACAGGATACAGGCAAAATATGAAGCCTCTGTTGATTGAACAGACACTCAGTAAATAGAGGGCTTGTATTTTGGGTAAGCCTAGGGATAAAATGCCTTTTCACACAGTCCTCAGAAGGGAGTTACCAGACCTACATGCCTGTTCAGGCAGTGTGACATTACCCTCCCTCTAATTAGGGTAATTTCAGTCATGCATACTGGAACAAATGATTCAGCTGAGATAAATGCTTCTGAATGAACCCTATAGAAATCCTTTTTCTTCACAAATGTGAAGAGAACACACCAGTATGTGGCCCTGTGCAACCTGTGCCCAGGAGATTCTCCAGTTCAATAAAATCCTTTGATGTTCTAAGTTGCCCAGAAAGATGCTTTTAAATGTACCCTGTATGCATCTCCATAGCATGCCTGAGGAGTTACAGAAAATAGAACTCTGATAAAAGGAAAACTCAGGCACAGTGAGGTGACACAGCTATCCTGGAATCAGGGTGTGGCTTACAGAGGATGACCTGCTTTGCCCTGCATTCTTCACCTCTTCTGTTCAGATGTACACATTCACTTCCATGGTCCTTTTAGGTTTCTGAAGCTGTTGATTTAGTGAGATCTTCTTTTCTGAATTTCCCTTCCAGGCTTAGAGTGGTAAATGGAAGCATTAACTTAAAAATGTGTGAATGACTGTTTAAGATTTTCTTCCTTCCCCTTCCCTCCCCTTGTCCTGCCTTCCTTCCTCTCTCCTTCCCTTCCATCTCCCTGATGGCACCCCGGGCCTCATGCATGGCAGACGAACACTATACCACTGATCCATGACTGTCAGCCCTGCAAGTATTTTTTATTGCTTAGTCCTACAAATTTTATATATTTCTTTTTAATTAAATTTAACACACAAATATAAGCTACTTTATCTGCTTCCTGATGCCCATTCACTTTTGCCAGTTGTCAATTAACATAACTTAAATGAACCTGAAAAACCTGTAACCAATATCTGGAGGCCTGTTCCATTGCAGTGAATCTTGCCTGTAAGTTTTCTTTGTCCCAGGCCATGAGGGAGAAGATTCTTTCAACTCTTAATCATCTGCTTTCCCCCACTGTCACCCATGAAATCATTAGCAAAAATTTTTCTCCCTTCTGTCTTGCAATCTCCTGTGGAAAAGATGCCTCTTGCTTTCTAGATTCCACTCTTTTTTCTTTCCTGGGCCTCACTCTACCTGTTAATGTATCTATTCTCCTTTATTTTCACTTTTATCCCTTAAATGCAGTGAAGCCTCATCTGTCTTAAGAAGGAAGAAAGGGAAAGTGGGAGGAAATGCCTCTCTCCCTCTTTTCTCTGTTTATCTTTGAATTGGACTCTCCTTTCACAATTAAAACTGAAATTGTCTGCACTCTAAGTCTTCATGTCTTTCTCATCACCTGAGTGCTGCAGCCTGGCATTGAGGTTCATAACTCAGTTGCAGCTGCTCGAGGTGAGATCACCAATAGTCTCCACATTGCTAAGTCCAGTATTCAGTCATCTATGTATTTGACCTCATAGCAGTGTGTATCCTCTGAACAAAACTACTTTCCCAAAGCACTTCAGGGATGCCAGTTGTCCTGGTTTTCTTCTTTTATGACCATCTCCATGTCTCTGGGCTCCTTTCTCACTTCCTTTGTTCTTTACACATTCCTTATGGGTTGCCTTATAAGTCTAGTAGCTTCATTTACCATCTATATGTAGCTGACTCCCAAACTCAGCCTGCCCCCTTAATTACCATTGCAGACCCCCAATAGCTAGCACAGAGTTTGGTGCATGGCATAAGTCTTTATTAAGTGAGTGAAATGCATTAACAGATTTTTCTAATAGTTCTGATATATATATATATATATATATATATATATTTTTTTTTTTTAATTTGTCACTTTTCACATGAAACAGACTCTATGTGAGAGCAGAGTTTTGTTCAAGGACCTGGGCCTGGTGCATGGTAGGAACTCATTCAATGTGAACAAATAAATGCGTTGGCTACCTGGGAAGATCCTGGCCCTAGAAAGAGTTATTCTCTGAGCCTGGCTTCCTCAGTTGCTAACTTCCCCCATTCATGTAGGCTTCTCATGGAAGTGATCCAGTTATCACTGAGAATGACAGCTGTTGAGCTCTTCTCTCACCCCAATTCTACCAACTTTGCTACTCTCTGTGTTAAGTAGAAAGTTAGAAACTTTTTCCCTTCTAGGAAACTGCCTGACTTTCCTTACTTCTCCTTGCCTTCCCTGTCCTTGTAGTCCTGAGGGGAAGAGGAAGAAATTAAGCATGAAAGACTTGGCCGGGGGTGGGGAGGGTTCTGGTGGCTCTGATCTTTAAGATGCCCCCCTCCCCGCCCCACCTCATGAGAGCAATTTTATTTTTACACATCTCCTTTTCTCTCAGCTGGGGTCACACTTCAACCCTTTTCAAAGGGGTCTATTGGCAGAATCAAGCTCAACACTCTGTACACATTTAAATTTGTGAGTTGACTCTGCTAGAGGGTGGGGTGAAAGAGGAACACCCAGCAGAGAACTTGAACTAAACTCCAAGTAGTGCCTTCTCTCCTCTGAGAATTCCTTTTACTATTGAGGGTCTCTTCTTTCCATCTCTGGGTATCTGGATTTCCATTCGTGGAGCTTCTAATTTTCCTCAGACCCTCTCCCAAATCTCTTGTGCACCAGAGTCTTAAAGGTGATTGTGATCTCTTTTGCTACACATGGGGAACACACTCAGTTTTACACAGGGGACCTGATAACATCCAGGTCTCAAGAGTATTGTCCTCCCATCTCTTATTGATTTCCTGTTTCTCTTTTAATTGCACTTGTTCCTTTTATGAAGTGACAGCAGCTAAAGTTATTTATCAAGATGCTTACATGTTCCCTTTTAAAGAGCATTGAAATTAATAAACATGGAACATAGAAACCTAATCTGAATTTGTGTTTTTATTGAGAGCAGTCTAATTAAATAAACACAGACTCAAGAAAAATATTTAACTACTATATCTGTTTCCTAGTCTAGTAGTGTTAGTCCTGATTGCCTTTTTTTCCAAGTTTGGAGGGATACAGGTAGATGAAGATTAGAATGGCCTTGTAGTGAATATGTATAAGCCTATAAAATACATGTATAAATTGGTTAAAGAGCAATAAAATTTCTTTCTATTTCATGAATGCTCAGCAGTGTTGTAAAGACATGAACATATTGTCATATTTCAGCAAGCTGCAGCCTTACCACTTGATATGTTTAATTATTTTCAAGGTCATTTCTTTTTATAAAATCAAGACAAGCTGGAAAATGTCAAGCTGCCTACAAGTGTAGGATGAACTCCTGTTTTCATTATCATTTTATAGTCACATATAGTTGTTGGAGTTTCCTAGTTATAACCAGTCATTGTGTGTAAGAGTCACAATAATTTACAATATTAGAAACATGGCATCCATTATCTTTCCAACCATGAATGTTCCAAGGATTCTTTCAAGGGAAAGAATTGCAAAAAATAATTGATGTGTTCTGGGAGTATGAATATTTAAAGCTTCAAGTTAACAATACAGATGAAGGTGGTTGTGTAATAGACAGCTACAATAATGTAATTGAGGCATATAGCTGAAAGGATTATGTGCTTAGCCCCTAAACCACTTAGGATATGTATTAAATAATCGGGGACTCTATGATTTCAGCTGAAAATAATTTTTCTTTCTGCTAAGCAAATATCTAGTAATATAACATTCAGAATTATTGTGTAGGTATATAGTACAGTCCATTTTTCTGTTACAGTTGTCCTGATGTACCAGTAATCTCTGTATATCTGGAAAAACCCTCACATTTTGTCATGCTTGGGGGTTTGAGATAATTCTTATTTAGGCATCATAACCAAGAGATCAGAACTCAAGTCTCAGATTTTTGCAGCCATCAGCTATTAGGAAGTGCTAGTTATTTTGTAATTTGTTCCTATTACATTCTCTCATAATTCCCTGTCATTTTCATCATAAGACCCTTAGCATAATTATGATTATTTGAATATTATTCATTGGTTTAACTCCTCTAGGGTAAATACCTTTACCCTAGAAATGCTGGTTTTGCTCCCTACCATATCCCACAGATTTCTCAGTGATGTGGAATTTGAATTAACATACACCCATGCACACAAATAAGCATCCATATAAATAGGGAATAAGACTGTAAAATGATTCAACAGCATTCATATCTATTTTGTTAGTTTAAAAACTATTGGCAGAGTTGGGGTTGTGGCTCAGCAGTAGAGCATTCGCTTAGCACGTGTGAGGCCTTGGGTTCGATCCTCAGCACCACATAAAAAATAAATAAATAAAATAAAGGTTTTGTGTCCAACTACAACTAAAAAATAAATATTTAAAAAAAACCACAGTGGCAGTAGGGGATTCAGGATTGATTGACTGCAGTCTTTGGAAATTCTTCTCTCTATGGCTTCCACCTAGGCTCTCAAATTCCATTTGTCACCTCTGCCTGGTTCTCACAGGCTTATTTTCCCAGACTCTCCCTTCACCTTGCCTCATGTGCTTCTTCTCATTAGCTTAACCTAGTTCTGGAATGTTCTTTGGTGGTACTTGAAGGTAATACTCTTTCTTCACTTAGTCACCATGACAACACTGGCTCTTTAATTGATGGTTGTTACTGTGTAGCATTGTTTCAGTCTCACATTGCTTCCACTGATTTAGCTCGCCCATTAGTTCCTCTGGCCAATTCACGAAGTCAGCTCATTAGTTTGTCCAGCCAGGTTCACTTCAGCATGGTTCAGTCTCACTTACCACACTGGGAACTCATGGCTTTACCACGCTGTTCCTTGAAACTCCCCAAGCTCCTTCAGTGTGCACACAAGCTGTTTCCTCTGTTTGCACTTCTCATCTTTACACTCCTGTAACTTACACACATGCAAGTGCTGCTGTGTGGAACATTCCTATTTCCAAAGGCACCCATCTTAATCCACATGCACAAACTCTGGCAAGCTTCCTCTCCTTGACTCCTAATAGGTTAGGTTCTCCCACTAAACTGTTACATTCTCTCGTAATTTCCTGTCATTTTCATCATAAGACCCTTAGCATAATTGTGATTATTTGAATATTATTCATTGGTTTAACTCCTCTAGGGTAAAGGTAATGCTGGTTTGCTCCCTACCATATCCCTAGGACTTAGTACCATGCATCACCTTTAAAAAGCTCAGGATACAGATTTGTGGAATGGAAAAATTACTAATGTATTCCAAGTAGCATTTTATTTTTGGTTTGAAGACTGCTGTTGGCTTAACTTGAAAAGAGTAATATGAGGGTCTGGATAGGGGTCAAAAGAGCCAGAAATACGCATTGAAAGCAAAAGTAGGATTTGGGAATATTATATTATTATTATTATTCTTTGGTCCTGGGAATTGAATGCAGGAGCTCTTCCACTGAGCTACATCGCCACACCTTTATTTTGCGATAGGATTTCATGAAGTTGCCTAGAGTCTCTGGGTTGCTGAGGCTGGCCTCAAACCTGTGATCCTCCTGCCTTAGCCTCCTGAGTTGCTGGGATTATAGCATGCGTAGTTTGGGAATTTATTTTCTTCTAATTTGAAATATACTTTTCTTTGGCATAACTTTATTTGACTATCTTTTTAGTGTTGAGGAACAAAGTTTTAAGATTGTGCCTTTGACAAGAATCTATTGAACAACTACTTTGTTGCAGGCATAGTGCTAGGCTCTGAAGATATATCTATTGGGGGAGTTAGAAAAGGAAATTAATGGTTAGCATGTTAGTTTGTTTTCTTGGTACTTTAATGAAGTACCTGAAGAAGGCTACTTTATAAATAAAAGAAGTTTATTTAGCTCACAGTTTGGGATGTTGAAGGGCATGGTGCTGTCATTGACTCAGCTGTGCTGAGGCCCTTTTTGGCTGCCTTCAAGGCCATGGTAGTGGGGAGGGAGGGAGGGAGGGAGGGAGAGAGAGAGAAGAGAGAGAGAGAGAGAGAGAGAGAGAGAGAGAGAGAGAGAGAGAGATCATATCTCATTCTGGGAGACCAGTATTCCCTTATCAGGGCAATGCCCCGGTAACCTAAGGACCTCTAGCTAGGCCACCTCTTAACGTTCCCACTATGAACATCACCACACTGACAGCCAGACTCCTGCCACATGAACTTTGCAGGGATGAACAAAATCCAAACCCTAACAATTATAATGCAGCATGAATGTCAGTGTGGAGGTGTGCACAGGTGTCAGGAGCCTACAAGAGGTCATCTGAATCAGAAGTGCAGGCGGAGGAAACCTTCCTAAAGGAAGTGATGCCCCAATTGCTTGTGGAAGGACTCATAGAAGATATTGTCATGAAAATGGAGTCAGCATGGAAGAATGGGCACTTGTAATGGAAGGAGTGGCACATGTGGAGACAGAGGAGACCAGAACAGCGTGGCAATCAGTAGAAACTGCAAGTTGATCTGTCTTACTGGTCCTCAGGGGACATGGTAAGAGGCACAAGGTGACAATGGAGCACAGGTGGGGATCAGTCAGAAGTGCTTTAATACAAAATTAAATGAGTTTGAAGTCCAAATGGAAAGCCACAGGGCCTCTGACAAGAAACCTCTTGGGGAAAATATAACTTTTTGACTTCAGTGAAAACAGCCCGTCATACTTGGCAGCGTGCATTGAACTCCAGCAGGCGATTCGCCATGCTTTGGACTCTGCATTGAGGTGCTGGGTGTGGATGGTGGCAGAGGATGAGGGAACTGAATGAGTTCACCTGAAGCAATTGCTAGATCACTGGTCTCATCCCCTGTTAGTGCCTTGGGCCCCCAGTCAGCATGTGGGGTAGTGATGTCCAGATTGAGCTGAGTAGCGAACAGGCGAACAGGCCCAATTCCCCCCCCCCCCTCTCCTCCCCTCCTCCAGCCCTGGAGAATGCAGAGGAGCTCTTCCAGGCCTCACAGCAGCCTTCTTTTAGACTCACCATCTTGTTTCAATCTTCCCAGATTTTTAAATATGGGCTTGTCCTGCATGTGATCTAGGAGCATTTCCCCAGTGCCCACCCAGAAGGCTTGCTTCCTGCTGCCTCTTCTCCAGTGTGAGAGCTCAGGACAAGTTCTGTGTCAGGGAGTTGGTGATAGTGTTGCCAGTCATGCAGCAGTCAGGAGAGACTGTGTGAGGTTAGAAACAGCAGTCTTCATAGTCCCTCGCCTTTCTCCATTTTCCTAGACCTCTTTATTCTCAGATTCCTCAGGAAACTCAATTACCTTTCCTTCATTATACAGAGCAATTTTACTCTCAAGCATCCTTAGGCTCTGGACCCACCTTTGCAAATTCAGAAACTCATTAATGTTTCAGAACTGGCAGGAGCTTTGAAAATTGAGCCTTGTATTTTCTCCCTCCCCAGGTACATCAGAGTAAGAGTCACAATATAGATATTTATTTTTCCACTCATTTTTATTTTCACATCCCCAAACCTGAGCAGCAAGAGCAGATTCATTCAGTTTCAGTTTTATGAATTCTTTTATTCCCATACCTCTTAGGTAGGTAGAGGGACACATGGCAGTTCTTGTATCTAGATCTTCCAAATACATGAAATATTAGAACAAATAAAGGCATGCTTCTCATAAATGGGAGTGAATAGAACAGTACCAATAACCAGAATGGGTTTGGAAGAATGCATTCTGTCAGGTCAGTACTCACAGGCATAATGTTAAAGCAGAGGTATGAGGAAGCAGAGGACTGGTTACAAACATGAACTCGGGAGCCAGATCAACCCGGGTTATACTTGTGTTTCCTGATAGTCCTAATTTTATGAATTGGTGAGTCACTTAACCTTGAAGTTTGCTTCCATTTTGTAAAATAAAGGTAATACCTACTCCATGTGGTTGTGGGAGATTGAAATGAGGTGACCTTGTTACTGCATTTACCACAGCTAGCCTCAATGCCTATGACTCTCCTTTCACTGAAGGATTCCTGGGCTGTGCTCTCCTGGGTCTTTTACAGTCTTGTCATCTGGTTTACAAGCCAAACCTGTTGTGATATCAGGGGGTTGGCACTTGATATTGACGTGCCTAAGACACTTCCATAACCTGCTCATCATAGACTAGTATCCATTCATGCTCTCCTCTTATAAACAATTTTTTAAAAAAAGGCTATGCCAATTAAAATCATGAAGCTTTCTGCTGTAGTTTCTATCTTAAATACTCTCTCCACAAGGCCTATGTAGTAAAGGCTTGGACAGCAGCTTAGCACTTTTAAGAGGTGGTGGAACCTTTAAGAGTTAGGGCCTATTGGGAGGAGGTCAGGTCATTGGGGGTATGTTCTTGAAAGGGATTATGGGATCTTGACTTCTTCCTCTCTCTCTGTTTCACTCCCACCCATGAGGTGAGTAGCTTTGCTGTCCCCTGAGTTCCCTTTATGATGTGTCTTCTCAGGTACAAAACAATGGGTTCGATTGATCATGAACCAAAACTTCTGAAACCATGAGTCAAAATAAATATTTTCTATTTATAAGTATCATTTCAGGTATTTGTTACAGAAACAGAAAACTAATATGCTTTCCAATATTTGCTGTAGTTGTGGGATGGTGTTTAGAGTACATATAATGAAGGTTTATGGGCAGGGCTTCTGGGAAAGTTGCTGTTTCCTGATCTTGAGGGACTGACTAGGCCAGCTCAGAAGAGCCCTGCCTATAGGCAAAGCATTTCATTTGTTATTCTTTTGTAAGTAACTGAATTGAATTCTGTCACACGTGGTTTTCTAAACTCCACCTTTTCCTTTTTTTTTTTTTTTTAAATGTCTGGCTTCTCCATTCAGAACTCATTTGAAGTGTCATCTCTTCTAGTGTTGCTCTTCCTTCTGCAATCCTGTGATATCATTATTTTATTGCTACCACATTAACATTATCTGAAATTATCTTTCTTATTTATTCACCTCTTTTAATGCTATGTGTACCTATCCCTCTAGAGTTAAGCTCTATGAGAATAGGGAGTGTTTTTTTGCTCTTTCTACTCTGTGAATTGTGTCTAATATAAAGAGGTGCTCTGTAACTATTTCTTAAATGAATATAAAATATATTACCTAGATTAAAGAGGGACTTTTACAATTTAGCACAAAATTTATTGGGGAAAGGAAAAATAAAGTGATATTTATGGTGTTGGACAGGTTATATATTTCTATATTCTGTGCTTGAGTATATGTTTATGTATAATTCAAATCAATAAACTGAGCACTTATGTGCCATGAATTCTAATCACTTTCTGCCTTTTAAATAGTTTTCAATAAACTGTTTGTATTGAAAAACAGATATAGCTGGGGTTGTGGCTCAGTGGTAAAGCGCTTGCCTAGCATGTAGAAGGCACTGGGTTCAATCCTCAGCATCACATAAGAACAAATAAACATATAAAATAAAGATTAAAAAAAGATATAAAGGCTGGGGTTTAGGTCAGTGGTAAAGCTTAGGGTTGGCATGTGAAGACCCTGAGTTCAGTCTCTACCAATAAAAAGCAAAACAAGTATGAAGCCTACAGAAAAATAAGAGAGGAAATTTGCTTTACTTCTTAACTGTTGTGTATTTATTCAAAATTGTTCAAAATGAAACTTGAAACAGGTGTTAAACTTTCAAATAGAACTGCATTTTGTCACTCTAGAAATTCTCTGTGTCTTACATATCTCAATGGATTCATGTCAAAACGTGCTATTTTACATGTCAAGATGGTCTTCTCTTGCTGTGCATTTCAAAGGATGGCAGTATGTAGAATGAAATTTTAGTGTGAGACACATCAATTACAAACCAACAGAGCTGTTTCATTTTTCACTAACAGTGGAGAAAAAGAATTGGAAGAATAATGAGTCTATTTTTACCTTAAAGTAGCAGCATTCAGGATAAGATGTCTTAACTTGGAAATCTGTCACACCCTTGACTGCAGACCAGTGCAGGTTTTAATTATTCATTCTGAAACCGGTGCTTCTGTGGCCAGTGCTCTGAACTCTTGACTTATTTAGAGGTCTGTTTAACTCTTGGTTTGCACCTGCAACTGTCCCTTTAATCTGCCATGCATAACTGGAGGAGAATGGTCCATTAGCTAGAATAATGTAAGTGCCTTATCTTCCTGCAGTCTTCAATCTATAGGGATGTCACAAACAACATATTTCTTTATAAGGCTCACCTTTTGTCTGAACCATGTGTCCAGATCCTTGGTTCAGTAATCTGAAGCTTGTGTTTCTGTGATGCTTAAGAATTTAGAAACCCCATAATATATAACCTGGTTTATGGATTTTCAAAACAGTTCCACTAGGGGTTTTTGTCTTTGTGCTTGTCTCTTATATAATTAACCACAACAGATTGGAGCAGACCTTCAGAAGGAAGTGAACCTGTGAAATGAAGACAGAGTTAATTATTGTGGCAAGAGAGGATGCCATTCCTTTAGGACGGGCTACAGGTGACTCTACCATGGATATTGAGTAATATTAATATTAAAATAGGCCTTTCACATCTAACAAAGAACATGATTAAAAGGGACAGCTTGAGAGAGAATGTCTGTTAGCTTCTCTTTCCTTGATCTACACACAACTTCTGACTGAATAAGAACCTGTCTTTGAAGAACATGAGTTCAAACACACACACACACACACACACCAAAAAAAAAAAAAAAAAAAAAAAAAGGTGCTCTCTCTTAAACCAGAAAGTAAAGTGGGTCCTGGGGCAAGTCGGCCTTTTGTCTATTGTTTGCCTTTGGATGAGTCACTGCCTGGGTTTTATAATCTGTAAGCAGTTGGTAGTCTGAACTACCTGAAGGATACTTCAGACAACTCCAAAGCATAAACTGCAAACAGGGAAAAAGAAGAGGCAGGCAGGGGACACCATGGGAGAATGGGCAGCAATGCAGTGGTACCCCGATAGCTCTTGTCCTTTATCCTATACTGTGTCATTCCTCGGGCTTATTGATACAAACTCCAAATAGAAAGCCCCTGTGATTCCAAACAGATTTAAGGTAAAAGTTTGACTTTTGCATGGCCTGGAGGTGAGCTTTTCTTCTTCTTTTTAAAAAAATCATTAATTTATTTGGTGCTGAGGATCGAATCGAGTGCCTCATGCATGCGAGGCAAACACTCAACCATTGAGCTACAGCCCCAGTCGCTGAACTTTTCTTTTTTGCCTTAATATTTCTTAGAATCCCTTTATTCCTCAATGGGGCCACATTGACTTGTTTGTTCAAAAGAGACACCTGAGTTGTTCTTATGTGTCATCCACTTCCATCATCTAATCAGCCACTAAATATGGTTTGTTCCACCTTTTTTACCTGCTACATGTCAAGTGTCCCTTACTGAAGTGCTTGAGGCCAACTCAGTGTTTCAGATCTTAGAATTTTTTGGGTTTTGGAATAATTGCATTGATTTTACTTTTTGAGCATCTCTAATCTCTAAATCATCCAAAATCCAGGCTTATTACATATTTTGGATTTTCAGATTGAGGGTGCTCATCCTGTACTTTCTTTTCAGTGTAGCACATTCCTGTTTTATCTTCAAATTCAGCTGAAACATGACCTCTTTGAGGGAAGCCTTCTTGGACTCTCTTTTTCAGTCTGATTCAGGTTCCTGCATTCTTTGCTCTCCCAATATCTCCTGGGTATTTTAGCAAACAGCATGTTCTGCAAGCATTAATTTGGTTTCCTCCACTAAACTCTAAGCTTCTTTGTATTTGTATTTGGTTTATTTCTCTTAGCATTTGGCACACACCTCACCAGAAATAGGCATTTAATGTTTTTTAGAAAGACCAAAGAGGTAGGTGTTTTGTTGTTAACATTGGATCACAGTTGTGATATAACTACCAAATAATTTAGATTTACAAGCTTTAGAGTACTGTATTTCACCACATAATCATTGCCACCTCATTATTGTATTTTCATGGGTATTCCCTGCATCCTAATCTTGTACCAAAGACAGTTTAGTAATAAACGATTTTTAAGTAAAACTGGCACATTTTTTAAATGTGGACCACATTGACTTGTTTGTTCAAAAGAGACACCTGAGTCGTTCTTATGTGTCATCCACTTCCATTACATAATGGTTTTACTCACCTTTTTGCAAAAAAAAAAAAAAAAGGTGTAAAATCTATGACAATTATGTAGTGAAATATAATATTGACAGCTAGTAGTTTCTTTCTTTAGAACTCAAAACTCTTTGCAGTGGTACATGCCTGTGTTCCCAGTGGCTCAGGAGGCTGAGGCAAGAGGATCCCAAGTTCAAAACTAGTGAGTCTCAGCAACTTAGTGAGTTCCTAAGCAACTTAGTGAGACCCTGTCTCAAAATAAAATATAAAAAGTGCTGGGGATGCAGCTCAGTGGTTGAGCACTCCTGGATTCAATCCCCAATACCAAAAACAAAAACAAAAACAAAAAAAAAAACAAAAAAAAAAACCCCAACAACAACAACAAAAAAAACAAATAAAAAACTAGAAAAAAAATTCTACATGGTGGTTAAATTACTTGTCTCTTTCCTCATAAACAGTATCCCAGCAGGAATATTTTAAAAATCTTTATGTTGTTTTTTTTTTCTCTTTTGTTACCTATTTCTGAGAGTTCTGGGACAAAGTACTCTGATAGAAGGATATTAGCTGCATTTACTTGCACTGATGAATAGGCACAACAGAGGCTCTTTACATTGAAACATTAGTAACTACATCAGTTCTGTGAAGTTAAAAGTCAAAGCAAAAATAAATTTCAAAAATTCTGTCCTTGGCCATAGTTTAAGATAAATGATTCTTGATATGTTGTAGTTTTTCATGCTGATTCTGAGCATCTTTTGGGCAGGAAGTAGAACCTGTTCAGTTTTATTTTGCTAGAGTTTAGCATCATAAATGTTTTGAAAGATGAACAATAGCAAATACTTCTCAACTTTATTTGATAATCAGACTATTTGGTTTGGTAACTTTATATTGTAAAGACAGTTTTTGACTGCAGTAGAGCAGAACTGGTTGGTTTTGAAATTTTATATTTTTCTTTGCTTAAAGTACATATAAATTGGGCTGAAGTTGTGGCATAGTGGTGGAGTACTTGCCTGGCATGTGTGGGGCCCTGGGTTCAATCCTCAGCACCACATATAAATAAATAAATAATTATTTAAAAAATTCATTGACAACTAAAACTATTGTTTATAAAAGTACATATAAATTATCAGTGGACTGTTTGTATTGAGCTGTTATTTTGAAAAATAAAATTATGAGATTAAGAAATAAAAATTATCTGCTTCATATTCATTGGATCTTGAAAGAGTGAGAATTTTCTGTGGAGCAAAACCCTAAGATCAACCTGTAAGTTTTTTTTTCTTTTTAAGTAATATCACAATAATTGCCAGTACTGTTAATATTGTTCAGTAAATATTTCAAATTCTTTTGCTGTGTTCATCAGGCATGGCTTATTTTGAGTAAGGGGGTTTGGAGGGAAGAAAAATAATTCATTAATTCATTTTGCTAGTTTATTGTACTTTTTGTTTTGATAGTAACTTCATTTGTTCAATACATTGTCATTATAATAAATTAAGCATAGGAACAATAAACCAAGAGCTCTTTCTTTGTTGTGGTGCTTCTTAGTGCAAAATTTGTAGAGCTTTCACAGTTCAGGAAATTTTCCTATATAACTACTTTGAAAATTACAAAGTATTACTTTCCTGTTGTCTTTAAAGGAAAGGAGAGAACACTAGGGTATGAGCGATTATTAAAAGGAGCTAGGAAGGCTGGCTATTGATTTCAGTTTCTAAGATCATTATAACATCTCTGATGAAGCTGTGTGTAGTGTTCCATGAGCAGGGGTGAGCTTTGAAGACTTCAGTCTTGAATCATTTTATGAGTATAAATGGATTTTGCATTGCAGCAAATTACTCACCCTGGAGTAGTAGTAGTCAGAAACTTGGTTGTTTCATATCTCATTTGCTGATGAAGTCATTTTAACTTTTTCAGTTGTTAGTGGAGATACAAATCAGAATAAAGGCTTTGGAACAACCCAGTATTTCTGTTGATTGAATCAGAGAATACAGGCAAGGTACCATGTCAGATGCCTAGACATAGAGAGCGAGCCACTCCAGGTTTTGCCTTTCATGAATTTGCAGAGTAACAAAGTCCTAAAAATGCAGAGGAGAGAGTAATGTAGAGGAGAGTAAGCAAAAAAGAAATTCAAAGTCTTCTGCACTTTGCATATAAGAGGCCACTAGAAACCAAAGCAAGCATAGACTTACTGCTCAATGATGTCACAATATGTATTATAAAAAGCTATAAGTTTGGGAATTGGAGATGATAGCAAGTCTAAAAAAATTTTTTTTCTGGCAGCATGGCTGTGAAGGGAGAAATTAAGTGTCATAGGTTGAAGAGAATGAGACTGAAAGATTTTGTTAGGATTTAGTAAGACCCTTCAACAGGACCTTAACATGAGGAGAAGTAGTGGGGCAAGAATGAGGCTGCAGATAAGGAAGCAGAGACTATGGTTGCTGGTGCAAGATTCATGAAGGAGCTGCACACAAGGAAACAGATTATCTTTAGGACAAGGACAGTTCCAAGTGAACAGTGGAGTCTGTGAGGAGTTTATTAAAACTTTTTGGCCCATGCCTCCCTCCAGGTGGGACTCATTGGCAGACTTCACACAGGGGAGGCGTACTGGGGACAACTTGAAAGGGGTAGAGAAGACCTATTAGTAGTGAACTATATAGTTCAAATTTTTTAAAGTCGCTTTACATATGAAGGGGCTTGGCAGCCATGAGAGTCAAGGCCTCACTCAACAGCATTTGAAGAAATAGAAGAAAATTTTAAAATTGGTTTCTCTAGTAATCTCAGTACTATTAAAAAAAATATCGATGGCAATATTAAAGCAAAAGTAGACAACTACAAATAAAGAACATTAAGGAGTTTGTTCATTCCTTTACACAATCATGAAACTCTTAGAAAATTTGACCATGCATTACACAAAATTAAAATCTCAGTAACTACAGTGCAAAGAACCCAGAAATGTACAATGAAAAGATACCTCCACCCCAAATGTAACAACTTGTTAGTTAAAAAAATGCTTTCTATATAAGTCTGAAATATAACTGGATTGAACAGAAGAAGAAAGGGTGCATGTCCCTTGATCTTTGTAGAGAATTGGGTTTCAGATCATCTTAGGCAAGGCCAGTGATCTTTGGGTTTAGTCCTGCTGTTTCTTTACATCTTGGGGATAGCAGTAGGAAGAGAAGCATGAACTGCAACCCATGCATCGTTCCCTCAGGATCCTTTATACACTTCAATATTGTTGAAGACACTAAAGACACATTTTATGGGGATTATATCTATCAGTCTTGAAAAATATTTTTAGTGGACACATATTTGTACATACATATTGAGAAAACACATGTAATAAAATGAAATTGTTAATATGTTCTTTAGAATGAAATTGTATGGAAATTTGTCTCATTCAGTGCCTAAAACATAGTAAGTGCTTAAAAAATATTATTAATCATGGAACTTAGGCCCTTGCACAGGCTAGGGAATTGCTTTACCACTAAGCTGCATCCTCAGTCCAACTACCTAGCTCCATCTGTATTAGTGAGCTTTTCCTTGCTGTGGCAAAATTCCTGAAAAAATCAATTTAAAGAAAGGAAAGGGAAAGATCTATTGTGGTTTATAGTTTAGGAGGTTTTACTCCAGGGTCAGCTGGCTCCATTGTTTTTAAGGCTTATCTTGAGGCAGAAACATCATGGCAGAGGAAAGTTGCTCACCTAATGGTAGCTGGGAAGCAGAAAGAAGACCAGGGACAAGCATAGTCCTCAAGGAAATGCTCCCAAGGACTCACTCCCTTCAACTAGATACCTCCCAATATCCAAATAGTCTGTTCAAATTATGAGTCCATCAGTGGATTTATCCATTAATGAGGTTAGAGACCTCATTACCTAATCACTTTTTCAAACCCCACCTCTGAACATTGCTGCACTGGGAACTAAGCTTTTGGGGGCCATTCTGTATCTACCAAAGTACCATCCATTCTGCATATAAAAGGACATAATGACATAAGGAAAGGGGAGGGGAGACTTATGGGACTGTGATGTTTTTCTCCACTCAAAAGAATATTTTATGAGTATTAACTTCTGTCCCATATCATTTCAACCTAGAGCCAAACTTCTGTTTTTTATTTTATTTTGTTTTTTTTAATTTCTGATTTATTATATATGACATCAGAATGCATTACAATTCATATTACATATATAGAGCACAATTTTTCATATCTCTGGTTGTATACAAAGTATATTTACACCATTCGTGTCTTCATACATGTACTTTGGATAATCACATCTATCACATTCCATCATCATTTTAACCCCATGCCCCCACCCTTCCCTCCCACCCCTCTGCCCTATTTATTTGTCTTTTCCTCCCAGGCTCCCCTTCCCTCCCCCACTATGAAACAGCTTGATGCTGGTTGTTTTAATGAATCATAATAATAGCCATTATTTATCAGGTGGTTAGTATGTGCCCAATACTGTTAAAACACTTCATGAACTAGATTTCTTTTTAAAGTGATATTTGTTGAGATATAATTTCTATATGGTACAATTTATCCCATTTAGTTTTATAGTTATATGAATTGTGATAACACAAATATAAAAAATGAAAATATAAATCTACGGATATACAGTACTGCATCAAGATACATAATGTTACCTTCCTCTCCCTTCTTTTCTTTTTTAACAAATAGAGAAATTAATCTTAATATATTTTCATTTAACCCAATGGATTGCCAATATAATTTGCAAAGAAAATAATTGTTAGTAAGATTTTTCATGTTCATTTTATTTTTTTCTAGTAGTTCTTTGGAATCTAATGTCTGTTTAACACATAGCATACCTCAATTCAGACTAGACACATTTCAAATACTCAGTGGCCTCATGTAACCAATGGCTGTCATATTGGCTCCTTTCTCCATCTTTCACCTTTTGGTGAGACATATGCTATAGAATGCATGATATATCCCCTTATTATGTGGTTTCTTGTTGAGTTCCATCAGAAAGGGATAACAAAGAGATGAACTTAGAATATACAAGAATAGAGTGAGGTGTTTTATTCCTCTCTATAAGACTCTGTTAGACTGTGAGTTGGTTTCTACATGCTTTTGGTGGGAATAACTTCAGTTAGTTCACCTTCTCCTACAAGTTTTTCATAATGGCTCTCTCTTATTTCACCTCCTATTTCCCCAAGTTTACAGAAGGAAAGGTGCTTCACAAAATTTGTTAGTTGCCCTCAAACTTGCCTTACCTTTATGAATACCTTTTTAAACAATTTTTACTCTGATTGATCTTTTTCATCCTTGAATCTTGAATAATGGATTTTAAATTATAAGAGAGTAAAATATACCTCGTCTCATATTACAGGCAATGTATATACACATATCAGATTAATTATATATTAAAATATAACATATAAAATGGTAAAACTTTTAAAGAATACATTTGTATACATTGTATAAATATAACATATAAAATGCTAAAACTTTTAAAGAATACATTTGTGAAGAGAAATGTAAGACAAAAAAACATGAAGTAAACATAAAACTGAAATATTAGATGATATTGTAGTTAAAATTTTTATGTGTAAAAGTTTATCAAAAAGAGTTGCAAGAGACATGAATTGTATTACAGGTCATTTTTGTTTATTTTTGATATGTGGCTTGACTTGGTTTCTCCTTTGGTTGCCTTTTCCTTTATTGTAGTTCTTCCCTTTGCAGATTTTTTCATCATAGTTTTTCATTTCCTCCTCATGGAATATTTTGCCAAGAATGTTCTGTAATGCAGGCTTTCTTGCTGTAAATTCTTTTGGCTTTTGTTTATCATGGAAGGTTTTTATTTCCTTGTCAAATTTGAAGCTTAATTTTGCTGGATATGAGTTAGAGCTTGGTATATGTTGTTCTAGGATCTCCTAGCTTTGAGAGTCTGGGTTGAAAAATCTGCTGAGATCCAAGTTGGTCTTCCCTAATAACTAATCTGATTTTTCTCTCTTGAAGATTTTAAAATTCTATCCTTATTCTGTATGCTAGTCATTTTCATTATAATGTATCTTGATGTAGATCTGTCGTAATTTTGTACATTCGATGTCCTATAGGCCTCTTGTATTTGATTTTCTAGTTCATTCTTCATGCTTAGGAAATTTTCTGCTATTATTTCATTGAAGAGATTGTGCATTCCCTTGGTTTGAATCTCTGAACCTTCCTCTATCATAATAAATCTTAAATTTGGTCTTTTGATGATATCCCATTATTCTTGGATATTCTGTTCATGGTTTCTTATTATCTTCACTGTGAGGTCAACTTTATTTTCAAGATTGTATATTTTGTCGTCATTTTTCTGAGGTACTGACTTCCAAGTGATCTAGTCTATTGGTGATGCTATCTATTGAGTTTTTAATTGGATTATTCTTCCTTTCATTTTGAGGATTTCTATTTGTTTTTGTTTTTTTTTTCTCTTTAGTTTCTCTCTTTCTTGAAGTAATCTCTTGAAACTTATATTTGTTCTCTTCTCTCTTTGTTGGAGTGATCGATTTTTGCCTTATCTGTTCACTTAGGTCATTATTTAATTCCCAGATCATTTTAGTTATGCATATTCTGAACTCCTTTTCTCACATCTCACCTACTTCACTATCTATGGATTCTATTGTTGTAATGTCTTGGTTTGTTTGGGGCACTTTCCTCCCTTGTTTTTTCATGATGTCTATGAGTCTTCCTCTCTTGCAGTGTATATCTGAGGTATGACAGCTTCTGCTCTATTGTCTTATAGTGTCCCTATAGGTTACCAATACCTTACTTTTAAGGGAGAGATCAATATTATAGCACTCAGTGTACCCAACATGCAGCCATATATTGGTTAGCTTCTATTTTTACAGTTTTGTGACTATAATCAGAAATGATGAATTCGGTTATCTTCCACCTTATAGTCAATAGGTTTGTGTAATGATTTACAGTTTCTAATGGTAGAAGGGGGCTTTGGGAGGTTGGTTGAGATGTTTATGAGGTAGGATGTTAGACTGTGGAGATATTAGATTATATGACAAGTGAAAGGGTAATCAAAAGAAGTTGGCTGTTAGTAGGAGAAACAAGACTCCCTGTTACCTCAGCAACAGGATAACTGTTAGCATCCCTAGTAGAGATATCTTTGGTGCAGCCAGACCCACAGGGACCTTGGTGACGTCTTACCAGGTCCTTATTGTTGTCCCTTGATACAAACTGTGATATCCCAGTTTTGTGGGGGTAGCAGCCTCAAGCCTCTATGTACCTTGATGTTGGACTGTGGAACCATGCTTCAGTGAATAAGGAACCCCAGCACAGGGTGGCTTACCAAGTATTTCTGGACTCAGGACAGGCCTCTCTTCCTGATCTCCAGGCTGCATGTGGTGGGCGGGCCTTTCCTCCAGATCTCCAAGCCAAGCTTCTGAATAAGCCTTCTTCTGCATTATTTTTTCAGGATAGTAACCTGGAGGCATCATGTTTAAAACATCCTCATTTTTTTAGCAGAATTCTAGGGGAGAAGTACCTAGCTATTGGGATCTACCTGTGGTCATGTGGATGGGGTTTGTTACTTCTTTCTCAGTTCTTGTGACCTTTTCCCTATGTCCTCACCTCTCCTAACTTTCATGGTTGGTCAGTTCTTTCCTTTCTTGGACAAATAGTCTTAGTTTATCTCTTCCCTGGCTGTGGATGAGAAATCTTAGCTTTGGGTCTCAATTTGTGCACATGGGTTATGCTTGTCCCTTATGAAGATGGATACTTTAATATGTCCAGAATTAACATTATAGTAATAAGTCACTTTAACTAATATATGTAAAGTGTGCTTAATCATATTTCCTTACCATGTCTGCTTGCAAGAAGGGTATGGACTGTTTTCCTCCTCCCAGAGGAAGTTGTGAACACCATTAGCCAACTGTAGACAGATGACGATGATGATGATGATGTTGAAAGGACCTGGAAATAAAAACCGAGTGCTCCATATCTCTAATTATGAAAGGCCTAATTACCAGTCCACTCATTCATATAATGTTCATATTCATATTGAAATTTATTCTGTGTTCTATTTCTTCAATATAAAACATTTTGTTAGATTGATGTTCTGTATGTGAGACTGTATTTTTACTGAGGTTTTAGGGGTTGTTGAACACGGTATAATCTTTTTATGATAGCTAGGACAAGATTTCAAAATGATTTAGAATGAGTGGTTTTAATCATGAACCTGTAGGAAGATGAATTGAACGTTTCTTCCAAGTTTAATTATAACTACTGCTGTTCTCCTGCCGAAATTAAAGCTGAACCTAAGATTGGTGGCTGACTTTTTTTGTTGAATAATGTGTTCAGCATGACTGAGCTATATTAAAACATACAAAACTTCAAAATGAATGAAATGCAATTAACTTTGCTTTATCAAAGTAATTTTTACCTCCACACTTACCTGAGAACTAATATCTAAGCGCTATGTGTCAAGACTGGGCAGAATGGTGACAAACCAAAAAATGTGCTATGTTTGGAGAAAGGATGGAATATTATTACATATTGTATACCTTCTTCAGGTAATATTCATTTCTTTGGATGTTGAACTTGCTGGAGCAAGAATGAACTATTTTCTTCTGAGATTGAAAGGATTACAATATTTGTGTAGCAAATTTTGTGTTTATGCTACATGTGAGTTAGAAACTGAAATTCTATATAGCTGCAAATGCAAACCAAACCAAATAAAACCAGAGAAGTTAAATATACATGGAAGTATATGGTTAATTCAGATAAAGAATCTATCAAATCATAAATCTCTTAGGATATGGATTAAATGGTAGAGAAGTCTTTGGGTTAAATTGTAACTAGAAAGACCATCTTTATCTATAAAGAAACTCTGTGTCTTATATGTAGTACTTTTAAGTTAAGAATTAGAATATTGATTACTATTTGACGACATTCAAGACTTGAAGTTAAGCTGGCATGGTAGTACCTACCTGTAACTCAGGAGGTGGAGACAGGAGTTTCGTAAATTCAAGGCCAATCAGGGCAATTTAGTGAGACCTGCATCAATAGAAAGGACTGGGGATGTAGCTAAGAAGTATACCACCCCTGAGTTCAATCCCCAGTACCCTCCCCCCAAATTTTGAAGTTAATTTTAATTTTAATATCGTATCTACTTGACATATTTTGGAATTTTGTCTGATGTAGCAGAAAATTCCTAAATAGAGTAATTTTTAAAATGTGATTACATTGGATTAGAGCAGTGAACACACTGCTTGTCTCAGTAATGCTTCCAGCTTTTGAATTCATTAAAATAGTAAAAGCTTTTCTTTATCTACCTCATTATTTTTAATGCAGTTCTCTCACAGAGTAGACTTAATCCTCTTGTTGGCAGAAGCAGTTAAAATTTCCCTTCTGAAAGGGAAAAAAAGTTCACTTCTAGTTAATCTGATGTCTTTCTCTTTAGGATCTTTTGAAATGTTTTAGTGAAAACCAGACCAAAACTAAAAATGAGCATCAGTCGTAGCAGAGCCTGCATGGCGTAGTCCAGAGGCCTAACAACAGCTCTTCTGGTCCCACGTCCTACCTCTACTCCCTCCCCATTTCTCCAGTTTCCTTTACAGAACCACTACTCAAAAGACCCCACTTCCTGTCTTCCCGTTTTTAAATTTTTATTTAATTTTTATTTATATTTTTTAGTTGTAGATGGACACAATACCTTTATTTTATTTATTTATTTTTATACAGTCCTAAGGCTCAAACCCAGTGCCTCACATGTGCTAGGCAAGTGCTCTACCTCTGAGCTTCAACCCCAGCCTGTCTTCCCATTTTTGAAAACTCTTCAACTACCGTATGCTCCACTGGGGCTTTCTTTCAAGGTCTGACATTGCTAAACCCAGGCCTTCTGCATCATATTGCCATTCAGCTGTGCTTGTCCCATCCCCACCCTGGGGTGTAGTATTTCTTTGCTACCTGGATGAGGACACTTTAGGTACCCTAGGTTGGGTAGGTGCTGCAGAGCCTCAGCCTGGCCTCATCTCAATGGTACATTGGTGACAGATGCAGTATCACTTACTTATTAACAAATAAAGAGCCCGTTCCCCAGGAATTGTTAGGGGGCTAGAATGGGAACTCTATTTTCCATTTCAGACATCACTAAATCACTTTTTCTTTCACATGACCCGTGTATCATGCCCAGGACAGGGCCTGTTATAGGCTTTTATGCCTGTAAGATTTTTCTCCATTTTCTTTCTTTTATTCTTTTTCCGCTCGATAGTCTGCCTGTAAATTAAAGTGTGGAATTATAATCACAGAGCATGCTCTGTTTCAAATTACTTTCAACATGTAATAAAGGCATATTCTTCATGGGGGCTTTTTCCCAGCTTTTCTTCTCAGTCTCTCACCCTAAATAAGGGCTATTCCCTTGGCTGTACCTGTGACTCATGACAGGAATCCTCTGAGGTATGGCCTTTCTCCAGCAATAAATCATCTGAGCTGCTGCTATTTCTAAAGGGAGCCTTTCCTAGGTTCGGGAAATTAAGAGAGCAGGATACCCTCCCTTCCCATAGGGTTTGCCCAGGCAAAGTTTGTTTACAGTGAAAAAATGCATCATGCATCTCCAGTTTTAACCTGATCAGCGAACATATGGATTCAGATGGCAGCAAAATGGAACATTGTAAATATACCGGGTGCTTCTGCCACTAAAGCAGAGAAGTGAGAGGGAATCTAATTATTCTTGAACAGATTGTCCTTTGCCAAGCACGCCTGTGTGCAGATTAACAAGAAACCGGCTGTGTCTGACTCAGAAAGCCACACAGAGCTCCAGAGGCCCCTTTGTCAGTTTGTTCAGTGATGAGGTGGACAACACCATCAACCTTCCTAAATTAGGAGCAGTTTGAAGGGGTCTTGAAAGTTTAAGTTGCTTCTTTCTCTTTTCTCTCCTATCCCAAATCCTTCCTCCTCCTCTACTTGTATTTTCTTCTCCCAGAATTCATTGTGCTCTCTTAATTATAGGTTAATTACATGTCTGCAGCTTGAGTGGGTAGTTGAATTTATTTAGATGACTCATGCTGTCCATTTCCTTTCAATTCTTCTGTGTCCCAGTCTGGTTTCTACACTCTTTTGGTCTTTTGGCCTCTATTATTCTGTCTTCCTGAACGCTCACCCTCAATGGTCTCCTGTCAGTGGTTTATACCTCAGCAGGCCTTAGGTCCACTGGCAGGCCATCAGCAGGAGAAGACCATTTACATTTACTGACATTAGTTGCTGAAGGAAAGATTTTGTCCCTAGTTATGAAGCTTGGCACTTGGCAGGGAAGAAAAAAAGGTTTGTGTGAATAGGGGCCTCTTTCTCAAACCCTTGACTTTACCCTGTATGTGCAGTTGATTGCTCTTTTAAAATCTGGACATATGCATTTTCCTCCATTTTGGTCCATTTACACTTGTGCAATTTGAATTGATACTCAAATGCCTTGAGCTCTGGACACCTCAAGAAATATTTGTTTGACGAAAAGGTCAAAGTGTGAAGCAATGTAAATAGTTTTCTTTTTCTTTCTTTTTTAAAGCCTGGGTTCTTATTTTTTAAAAAATATTTATTTTTTAGCTGTAGATGGACACAACACAATGCCTTTATTTTTATGTGGTGCTGAGGATCGAACCTGGGTCCTGCCGGTGGCAGGTGAGCACTCTACTGCTGAGCCACAATCCCAGCCCCAAGCCTGGGTTCTTCTAAAGAGTTCCATGCTTATTCACCTTCCTGTTCCACCTGAATGCTGTCCCTTAACCCTATGTAATTTAGTCCTTCCTTATTCACAATTTTACTTTTCACAGTTTCTGTTACCTGTGGTCTGAAAATACTCATTGGATAATTTCAGGAATAAACAACTCACAAGTTTTAAATTGCATGCCATTGTGAGGAGCATGGATCATCCATTTGTCCTGAGTGTCCTTCTTATCCATGCTGTGGACTCCATCTGCCTGTTAGTCACCTGGTAGTCACCTGGTAGTAGCCATGCTGTTTACCAGATCAACTGTTGGGGTGTTGCAGTGCTGTGTTCAAATAACTATTATTTTACATAATAATGTTCCAAGGGGTAGTGAAGCTGGCAGTTTTTTTTATAGTATTCTTTTACAATTGTTCTATTTCATTACTTGATATTAATCTCTTAATGTGCCTAATTTCTAAATTAAACTTTATTACAAGTATATGTATGTGTATGTGTGTGTGTATATATATATGTATATATAATATATAATTAATATATTAGCTCAGATGATTTATTGCTGGAGAAAGACCAAAAAACCTGTAACAGGATTCAGTATTCTCTACAGTTTCAGGCATCCACCAGAGTCTTGGAACATATCCCCTGTGAACCAGAAGTGACTACTGTATTTTCTTATCAGAGCACATGGTGTATTATCTTGTAGTGTCCTGTCTCAGTTTCTCACAAGTATGTAAACTCCTTGAGGCCTGGGAAATCCTCTTCCTTCTTAATTGTGGTATCCTCAACCATAAGCCCTTTAAAATCAGCACACTATAAATATTCAATAAATGCATATTAGTAAGTAATGGTTGATACTGTTTTAAGAGATTTAATAGCATGGGATGGGAAATGAGTTTTGAAGGCCAACACAACTCCAATAAAATTGCTACCACAAGAACGGGATCAAAATTGTAATGGGTTATATTCCATGTATGTATAATATGTCAAAATATACCCTACTGTTTTGTATATCTAAAAACAAATTTAAAAAAATTCTTATCTCCTTAACATCAGTGGGACTCTTAAACTTTGTAAGCCTTAGTTCTTCATCTATAACAGATCTGATCTTATATTGTCACTAATTGGAAAATAGCCACTAATATATACCGACCACTTGCTATGTGCCAACATGGTACTTAGCAGTCTGCATGGATCATTTCATTGAACTTCACAGTGTATAAGATAAATAATGTTGTTATTGCTTCCATTTCTCAGATCAGAAAGTAATTTAAGAAGCTTAACTCACTTATGGAAGGTTACACATCTAGGAAGTAGACTCAGTTAACACTGGGTCATCTGAATTCTCTAATGTATGCTCTTAAAATTGTAGATTCCCTCAAGGCAGGAACATTGGGTGAGACTAACAATCAATAAGCACACTTTGGTAACCAAAACAAATGAAGGGCAGGAACTGCACTTTAAAAGTTCTCTTTAATCCAATACAGCTCAGATAAGACAATGCCTTGTCTAATCTTGTCTAAGCACTTGGACAAAATTATTTAATTTGATCTCCACAACTCAGTGAACATTATTAACCAAACTTAATATATATTAACTGTAAGAATAAAAGCTTTTTGGGGGGCTGGGGATGTGGCTCAAGCGGTAATGCACTTGCCTGGCATGCGTGGGGCACTGGGTTCAATCCTCAGCACCACATAAAATAAAATGAAGATGTTGTGTCCACCGAAAACTGAAAAATAAATATTAAAAAATTCTCTCTCTCTCTCATAAAAAAAGAATAAAAGCTTTTATTTATTGAGCATCTACTCACTGGCTAAACTCTTTACTTATATAATTAATTTTACTGATAACCTTGTAAGTTAAGTGCTATAGTATTTCACTGCATAAATTTTGCTACTGCATTAATGTATATTCCCAAGTATTCCATGCATCCTAATCTTGCATCAAAGAGTTTAATAATAAATGATTTTTAAATAATATTGGCACAATTTAAAAAAAAAAAGGCTTCACACAGTGGTTATACCCCTACTTTTTTTTCCAAAAGAATTTGTCATAAAATCTATTGATGATTATGCCATGAAATCTGATAATACCACTGCCTTCATTTCGCAAATAAGAACCTTAAGATCAGAGAGGTTAATGAATTTGATCAAGGTCACATTGCAGCTACAGTGGCAGAACTAAGATTGAAATTCAGATCTGATTTTGAAGCCAGTTTTCTTCCCACTGCACACAACTAACATAACAACACTGTGTCTAGAGAGCCCAGAATGTTTGACAGTGTGTAATGCCATCATAGTGAAACCACCATAGTACCTAAAAAGCAAAGAGAAGTTTCTGCCTAAGGTAGCTCCACTTTGACATAACCCAGTTTCTAAAAAGTTGTGTAGGGATGACAATGTTGTAAATGAAAAAGGAACCTTATTTCAGCCGATTATTTGTATTTCTACTTAAAAAAAAAAATTCTATGTCCAAGGAGCCTGGCATTCTATAAAAGGACCAAGCCTAACTAAAAATTATTTTGTATTTTTTCAGTTCCACAGACATTGTTTCCTAAAAGAGAATACTTGGACACTTTTCAGAAGTCACCATCCACATCCTTGACAGACACACACACACACACACACCCCTCTCACATCCATATTCTGGTAATCTCCAGTTACCAGAATAACAATTGTGTAGACACTGATGCCAAATTATTTTTAGGCAGTTTAATGTATCATAAGGCCATGAAAATGACATTTGGTTATTACCATGTTTTCCATCCCTGGTACTGGGGATTGAACTCAGGGATGCTCTATTGCTGAGCCACATCCCTATCCATTTAAATTTTTTATTTAGAGACAGAGTCTCACTGAGTTCCTGAGGATGACTTTGAACTTGCAATTCTCCTGCCTCGGCCTCCCAAGTCACTGGATTACAGGCCCATGGCCCCATCATGTGTTTTGTTTATTTGTTTGTTTGAGTCAGGGTCTTGCTATGTTGCACAGGCTGGTCTAGAACTCCTAGATTCTAGAAGTCCTTTTGCCTTAGCCTCTCAAGTAGCTGGGACTAGAGGAACTTGCCACCTCTCCTGGCTTCCCATCCTGTATTTAAGGAGCAATTTCTCCTTCAGTTAAGTTTGACAGGATTCAGTCTCCTGAAAGGCTTTTCATGGTTCTCAAGCACAAAGCCTCACCTCTGAGCACTGTTCATTAAGTGACATATGTGAGAATGCAGTGACTTTTGGTAGTTTTGTACTATTCTTAGTACCTGTTTCATGCTTCTGTCATCAGCCCATGTGTACATTTGCAGGGAAAATTCTATGTTTTTTAGTCTTTAGTGAAGTAGGAACAATGACTGTGTCCAAATAAATGTCTTTCTATAAAAGTCAGCAATATTCCAAAGGTCTTGTTTATGAAGGTTATTAGTTATGCAAAGTAGGCCTTTATGGCTAGTTCTATGAAACGATTCCTATTAAAAAGAAGTCAGAAGATTGCCAGTCAGTGTCAGCTAATTAAATTATGATATGCTCCTGTCATTAACAAGGACTCTGACTGGAGGGGAGAAAAAGGATAAAAGCAGATTCTTGAAATTTGTTGATAGGGAGGGGATATTACTTTATCTATTCTCATATAATTAAAAGAATAAAACAGCAGCTTCCCATTATGTATTTGAAATAGGGAACTCTGTTATTACTTTCTTCCAGGGTATAATTAATCAATTTCAGCTGCACTATTTTAGATGTTACAGTGAAATGGAGTTTCATTAAAAACCTTAGTTTAATAATAATGGGTCAATCATACTGACACTATAGCAAACACAAAAATGAGCTTCAAATACCAAAAGCACATTCTTTCTTTAGTGTTCCTCTGAGAAGAAATTGAATTGCCAAGGGGCTGCGTTAGAATTTGAAGGCTGGTTTCATCCAAGAATTTTACTGCAAACAATGGGGGAAACATTTTAGTCCACAGGCTTGCATTGAAGAGCGCCCAGGACGTGTAGCAGCATCATTTCAAATCTTCAGTAACACTTTGGAGGGTGTATCCATCACCTCTTGTCAGCTCTACTGGGAGGCTGTCAACTGAGGCGAGGAGAGCCTTGCTGGGCTGCAGTGTAGTAAGTAGCTTGTAAGTACAGCCAGGGAATGGAAAAGAAAATCTCTAGCTTTTCTTTCAGCTGAAGTCATAAATCTTTACAGGAGCTTCTAGAAGCAGGTTTTTTTTTTTCTTTTTTTTTTTTTTTTAACCATGCTGCTGTTCTGTGAGGAAGAAAGTGCAAGGCTTTTGGAAAGTTACCTTTTCTGCATTAAATCAAATGTTCAGTACTGTGAAGCAGTGTCCTTCTGTAGGGTTGTGAGGGTGGGCATCTCTCCAGTCATGTAGATAAATGATGTTGACTTCCCCACCAGATGGGGGGATCTGGGAGCCTAGTGCCAGTACAGGAAGGTATAGAGGGTCTCAAGCAGAAATAAACAAAGTCTTGAGAATTTAGACTGTACTAATTTGACATTTATGATGATTCATATAGTGCTGCTTTGACTTCTTTCAAAATATAGCATAAAGAGAGCTTACTTGGAATGCCATTGAACACGATAGACTGCAAAGAAAATGTTTAAAACTAAAAAGGACATCTATTGTACAGCAAGCCTTTTGTGAATCTGTGTTTCATGCAATAATATATGACTTACGAATAGTATGAATTTAAGCAAGTCCCCAGACTCTACACAGTTGTCTAATTTGAGGATGCATGTGTTTATGTATTAAATATACTATAGCTATATTTCTTTTAAAATGTAAGCTATACTCAAAGCCATCTTTTTTGCTGGTTAACCTACGCTAGTGAGTTTTGTTGCTTTGTGGTGGCAATTATTTCTTACTATATGATGATTCCTTGAGAGTCTTATACAATTAAGGGAGGCTGGTTGCATTTTGAGTGTGACTTACACAGCACTTCCTTCCCTTGTGCTTATCTCCATGAAGAAGCACCAAAGGCTGGAGCTAAGATGACTAAGCATCTTACTTTGTCTTCACTCTCAACATCCCTCATGATATTATGGCAAATTCGTATTTGTGGACACACACAAAATAACAAGTTGGTTTCTACTGATTATTCTGTCACCTAGGCTTCACTGGGAGATTGAGTAGACTCATTTGAAGAAAAAAAAAAAAAAGAGGGCTAACCCTCTGGCAGTCAAAGAAAGGAAGGAAAAATAATCTGGTGTACTTACTAGTTTGAGGCCAGCAGTACCTAGTCATTTGAAACTGTTCTCATTCAAGCGTTTCTTTTATTTAAAGGTAATTTCTGAAATGAGAGAGTGAGAAAGACTGACAGTGTTGGAAAAGCAAAAGAACAGACCTAAGCATAAATTTTCTGTTTTATAAAAGAATTAAATTTTTACCAAAGTAAGACCTCCATTCCTTCCAGCTAAACTGTGCCTCCATTGAATGTAGAACTCAGGAATAAGTGTTGTTTTCTAGTACTGAATCCAGGAGATATGTTTATTAAATATAACCTTTGAATATTTTTATATTGGTTCACAGAATTCTGGACCATTTAGTATATTTAAGTGGAGTTTTGTTTTAAAAAGCTTGTTTAGCCAGATATGGTGGCACATACCTGTATCCCAGTGGCTTGGGAGGCTGAGGCAGGAGGATTGCAAGTTCAAAACTACCTTCAGCAACTTAGCGAGGCCCCAGCTCAAAATAAAACATAAAAAGGGCTGGGTATGTGTTTTAGTGGTTACCCATACCTGGGTTCAATCCCCAGTACAATCAATCAATCAATAAAGTGTTTATGTTGCCATATTAGTAATTTACAATTCTGAATCATTTCAGGAGGGCTGTGATTATATAAAGGACTTATCACAGTTTCTGGCACAATATACATGTTTAATAAACATAAGCTATTATTAGCACCCACACTGTGAAAGAGAAAACTGAGGACAGTAAATGAAAATATTATAAAATATCCCATCTGGTTAGCTCTCCTATGTTGTACAGAAAGTTTTCAAGAAGCCTCCCCCATCAAAGTGTGTTTAAGAAATTAAAAATCCTTTGAATACAGAACAAACAACACAGAATTGGAGAAATAACTACTATTTATTTTGCTAGGAGGCTTTTTTTTTTTTTTTTGGTAGCTGTAGCCTCTCACTTTGCCAAACATTTGGTCATAGGAAATTCAAATCCTGGTAGATGTTTTCAGAGTTTTCGGTACTCTCTGAATACAGTGAGAGCTGGGTACAGTATGGGGTACTAGAAAAAGTGGGTTGATTTCTGAGCCAGTTACTTTGGGGTTCATGTCATTTATTCCTCGTGTATTAGTTCTGGGTGAGCTGAGAGATTTAGTGCCCTATGACACTTCCGAGATTTCATTTTCCTGAAAGTCACCAGCTTCAAGGAAAGTTCACTAATTGAATTCAGGGGCCACCCAAGCCTCCCCATTTGAGTGGCCTCTCACAGTACCTCTGTGTTGTTGCATGTCAAGTAAGTCTACTGATCTCTATCCTGTTGAGCTAGGTACTTGAATTTGAATATCATCTCCTTCCAAATGGATTGAATGACAGGTTTGGATGATTGAAAATATAAGCTTTAGTTAACAGGGAATAATCTACTGTGGAGCAGGTTTATTCAGTGAAGATGGTGGAAGCATAAGGCATTACTCTTATCGCTTCTCAGTTCTATTTCACACTTATAATGACTGTGAGAGGTATGATAAGTCTAATAACAATCACTAACATTTGTTTGCTAGAAAGTGTACTAAGTCTTTTGCATGGATTATTTTCTTTCTTAGTTCTACAAGCAGATTTTTACAAGATGAGCACCATTAATATTTCTTCAGATGAGGAAACTGAGGCTTAGAGAAAAATTTCCTGCCAAGATAACATATGGCCAAAGCAGTGGACCTAGAATTTGAAGCAAAAGCCTCTGATCCCCACAGTTCATCCTCTTATCTGTTTTATAAAGCATTTCAACAAGAACCTGATACTTATACCTCATTTGCCATTGCCAGCAAAACTTATTTTGTATATCTGTGCATTCTCCATTTATCTTCTTGTTTGTTGTTGTTGTTGTTGTTGTTTTCATTTATCTTCTTTAACAGATATCTTGGTGTTAGATATTATTCTTATGTAATTAAAGCATGATTTATCCATTCTTGCTTTGTTTGTTTTTCGATTAACCATAAATAATGAAAAGATATCTGTGCTTAGTGAAATGAACAGCTACTTCATTGGATAATGTATACAGGCAACTCTACCACATCTTTGTGAGAATTGTTCATGACATATTTTAAAGAGTTAATCAGCTACTCTTTACTTTCCAGCAAATTCAAAATAAAACATAAAAAGATTTAATTAAATCTTCCCTCAGAGCATGTTGAAAAATTAAGACTCTTTTGAATATCAGCTTGAACAAATGAAATTGGAGAAATCAATCCATATTTAAAGTCTTCTGTAGTACACCAGTGTTAACCATTTTTAAATTTTCTATGCAATATCAGCACATATCAAGAATTTTAAATTTAAATGCAAAATAATCATGAAATCAGAATTTATTATTTTTGTTTAAGTGTTGCAAATTCAGTCACTCTAATTCTTATGGCCTGCAGTTTGAAAGTTTTACTCCAAATCAAATGGACAGAGAGACTTTAACAGGACAAAGAGGGTGCAGATTTCTCTCCTGAGACATGGAAGTGTGTTTAAAAACCCCTGTAACACTTGAAAATAATCATTAAAGATTAGACAAAATAATCAGGGATGTTTTAGATACTTGTTTTTTTTTTTAATCTGATTTTGAGTCAATCTATGTATTGAATACTTATGTTTGCCTACTACTTTCATTAAGGATGTTTTTAAGCTTTGTGTGTGTGTGTGTGTATGTGTGTGTGTGTGTGTGTGTGTGTGTGTGTGTGTGTGTGTGTGTGTCCCTTGAGAAATACCCTTTATAAACATAAGGTTGAAAGGTTAATTTTAGATCTTCATTCTATAAAAAAAATTATACTTTACAGGGAAGCTTAATCAGATATTAATACAATACCCAGTCAGTCCTCTGGAACCTGCTGAGAATTTTGCCATTACTTCTTATTGATTGGAGCTTGTTCTTTTTGCTGCTCATGAATTATTTATGAAGGATCCCCTCAGGGTAGTCAGGCATTGTGAAGAAGATGAAATCTCTTCCTCTGAATGGCTCAGGCCAGAGGCTTGGTGGCTGCTGACTGACTATGAAAGCCATGTCCCCTGGATGTCTGCTATCTCAACCACCCTGTAGCCCTATGAATTCCTGGGTTGCTGGGAGGAGATACAAATAGTATTAGGTTGTGTCCAGCAAACTTGATGGACCTGAACACTTTATAAGATATTTTTCATATGACTTGTCTATCCAGATAAATAAATAAATAAATAAATATGGGTATGTAGGGAATATTTAAGCTTAAAAAATAGGTTTTGTTGATAATTGATAGGAAAGGTAAAGTGACTAAAACCCATTATTTATTTATTTATCTATCTATCTATCTATCTATCTATCTATCTATCTATCTATTTATTTATTTATTTTTCCAGTTGCTGGATATCATGAAAGCAAAAAGATATTAATATATTTTATAAACAGTGTGTGGATATGTGTGAAGGAGGTGTAGGTCCTTGGAGCTTAGCACTTGGGGGCAGAGCAGAAAGAGACAGATGAGGACTTGTACAACATCTGTGCTATTTGTAACTTTAGTCTCTTGGGCCATATTCACAGAACAAGGAAAAGGAGCAAAGAAGACTCACACATTATTTTTGTTCAGCTAGACTTAATTGTCTTAGGAATATATATATTTTAATGATTTTCTATGTTTTTTATAATAAATCAAAGAAAAAAATACTCATGGTATTTGATGTGGAGAAGTTTATAATGCCTGAAGAGATTTTTTAAAAATTCAGAGTGATAATAATCTCTGAGAGGAATTTATAGATTTGTTTACTTTAAAATGTGCTGCCCACTGTTATATATTAATGGGATACACACACACATACACACACACACACACACACACACACACATACACACACACACATATACACACATACATAAAATGTGCTTCCACATATCAGAGAGCCATCTCAAATCCAATAGTACAATTACATGTAAAATTTAATGGAAGTATATTCTTACTTGATCCTAAGTGTATGTGTGGGGTGGGGGGTTGAATCAACTAAATCTAAAATATACTACTTACATCTAGGGACTTGCAGAGAAATTATGTGCAGTCCTACACAGAACCCAGTTTCACTCTGTGGCTTGTAGGAAAAATTAATTATGATTTAATGCTGTGGTAGCTGGAATGGGTGATTAGTTGTACACCATCTACTTAAACCATCTTTTGATCTGGCCACTATATTTAGGTTGTCATGGTATCCAAAGGGAAGAGAAACAACTTAAATCTTTGTAGTTGGGAAACAGTTACATTTTTAAAAACTTAATCAACGTTGAAAATTGCTACTTACCAAGTAAAAGGAAAAATGCCACTTTAGATAGGTAGAGAAGAAAATTGACTTCTTTGCTACATCCTGAGTTCTGACAGTATTTCTTTGGCAGATAATCATTTATCTCTTATTAAGGATTTGCTGTGTGCAGATGTCCATATATGCATTTTAGAGGAGATATATTTAAAAAAAAAAGTCCATATAAGATTCAAGTATGGACTAGGGGGAGGAAAACGGAAGTGACTTCTAATAGGTTAAGGGTTTCTTTTCGGAGTGATGAAAGTGTTCTGGAATTGGATAATTGCATAACTTTGCAAATATACTAAAACACAATAACCTGTACTCTATGAAGCATGGATATTATGGTATGTCAATTTTGTCTTAATTTTTTAAAAGCTTATTAGCTTCAAAATGCCTATTATCATGTGTATAACATATGTTAATCTTGTGTTATCATAGTCTAATTTGTAGTTCTTACACTTGTTTATATTTTAAACAATATTATATCATATTGTTATACTGTTTCTTATGCTCTCTTACTCCTACCTGAATGATCTTCCTCAGTCACTTGTTTGATAATGATAAAAACTTTGAATGAACTCTCATAACTTTCAGACAAGTCTTTGCATATGATTGGGCATACTATGCACTTTTCAACTCTGAGAAATGAGATATTTTTCTCATCTTTTTAGGATGGATTCAGACTCATGACCCTGGCACTGAGGACTATCCTAGGTTAGTTCCAGTTTATCATGCGTCAACTCCATTCAACTCCATTTATAGGTTCCTTATTCATTTAATTTATATTTTCTATGGTTCTTTAGTTCATTCATTCTTTTACTCTCAGTTCATTTACTAAACTATATTCCTTATCTTAAAGTTGTTTACTGGTTGGTATGTTTTGCTCTGCCAAATCTGCAGAGTTGTACAGAGCCTATGTGTGGTTCATTGTCATCCTCTGCTTCCCATCCTCTTCTTCTAACTTCTAGATATTTTCAGGCTTCTGCTTATATCCTGTCTCTTGCTTGCAACTTGTCTTTGCCATTGATGAGCCAATATTTTTTCTTTGTAAGTGCCTGATACATAATAAAAAAGATTGATTCTTAGCACCCAGTGGAGGATGGCTTATGGGTGTGGCAGGAACAGGAAATTTATTCTTCCCAACTATTTCTGGTCTCTGCCAAGGGATGTTCAACTGTCTGCCATTCTTTCAACTTTCAAATCTGCAGGATTGACCTCTGCTTTTGGAATTGTTAATGGTTAATTAACAATTGTTAATTGTTAATGAGAAATGGAGAGCTGCTTACTTGAATAGCTAGTTTTTATGCTAGTGTAGGATAACAAATAAAAACTACCAATCAAGACAGAACTTACGTATTTATCAGAGTTGGCCTGAGTTTTAAATTCTATAGAATATTTTGTATAAGGCTGTTAACGCCAGACTTGGCATGATGACAAGATGGTAGTTTGGGAACATGTATACCTACTAATTATTTGAGAGGATTTCAAGATATGAATGATAATAAACCAGTACTAGTGATTCTCTGATCTAACAATCCCAGGTTCTGTTACTCAGTGGATACTGTTGGATTGAGAATGCTCTTCTGTTCTCATAGTTTTTTTTTTGTTTGTATAAGTACGCAAAGACTGATTTTGAGAAGCCTTACACTTAATGTCATGCATAATCCTTCAGACACTTTATAAACAGGACAGAAAACTTTGTGGTAAAAGGCTACATGAGAGAACTGGATGATTCCTAGCCATTGCTTATGCTATCTGGTCTTATATTCTTCTCTTTTATTTACAATTTAATTTTGATTTGTACATGAAAAGCATCTTAGCTGTTCTTTCTACGTTGTTTCTACATGTGTCAATATAGGTGTGTACATAATTTGGGTATGTGTGTGAAATAATATCCAAGCTCATTTTAATGAAGGAACTTTAAGGTGACTGATGTTGGGATTGCTTATTGCCTCTGCATTATAAGTAAGTTTATGTTCTCTGACCAATTATTTCTGTTTTATTAGCATGGAGCTGTCATGAGAGACTTAAGGAATGTTATTACAAGTAATACATCCCTGAGATGACTTATTTATGACTCCTATTACTTTGGAGAATATTTAAGTTATATAAATTTGAATAACTTCCAAAAGTTCAAATTATAGGATTTAATTAGGTCATATATTAGTTAAGCAGAAATATTCTTAACTGTTGTTACTAGGCACAACGCCTGAGGCTAGATGCAGAAGGACTGATGACAGACATAGGGTCTCTAAGCAGCCCACAAAAGAGCAATGGAGACAGACTATCTTAAAAAGTTTGAAATGGAGGGATGGGATTGTGGCTCAGTGATAGTACGCTCACCTAGTAAGAAGCTGGGTTCGATCCTCAGCACCACATAAAAATAAATAAAATGAAGGTATTATGCCCAACTACAACTAAAAAAACATTTTTAAAACAAGTTTGAAATGGAAAGCTTTCAGGTGGATGACTGAGCACATTATAATAGAGGAAAGAACTATTCCTTGAATTTTTATAAGCATGTTAGAGTTTTAAATAATAGTAATTTTCTTGATCTGATATATTAATGTAGTTCAAAGTCAACAGCTCTTTTGCAAATTGGCTCTTATTGACTATTTCAACACTGAGGAATCAGACAGCAGCCCCTCCAGCATATATGTTCAATGTTCTTTACGGTTTGACCTTGCACATTTTCTAGGGGATGTGAATTTTTGTTTGATTTAACATGCAAACAAGAATCCTTTAGACACAGGTATTAATTCTTAAATGAAAATTTAAAATGAGTCATAAAAGAGAGTGAAAATTTGGTAACCAATTTCAATTGCATATGGTATAGAAGTAAGTGGATAGACCCCTGGTTACTTAAGCCCTCTAAAAGTCAAAGGGCCTTATGTCTAGTGTTCATAGACAGTGCTTATGTTTAAATAATGTAATGTCCCTTTCAGAATAAACTAGTAGTTTTTAAACTTCCTTTTGTTCACATATACTTACACTATTTTAAGCATATATACGTATATGTAAAGAAATATATATATTATTTCAAAGCATTCCTGGGTCCTAAAGCACATCAATGTACCTGCTAGAAGTATATAGTTTGTTAATTTATCATGTGAAAATCATTGGGGTATAATTTAAATTTTGCCTAAAATGTTTGTAAATTATCTGGATTATTTATAAAATATGTAAATGATCTAGCTGAGCTGAACTCATAAATGTTTATTAAATGCTCACTTATATAACAAGCCCACTAAGTAAAATATAAAAAAGGACTGGAAATGTGGCTCAGTTGCAAATCACACCTGGGTTTAATCTCCAGTACAACAACAACAACAACAACAATAAAAAAAGGATCTCACAAAAATAGAAGGAAGATATATAGAGCAGATGGTGGAGATCAGGGATTGGAGGTAGGTAGCAAAGGGGGAAGAACTGGGGAATAAAGTTGACTAAATCAACCTATATGCATAAATAAATGTGGCACAATGAATCCCATTTCTATGTGTAATTATAATGCACTATTGAAAAAATACATGTAATTAAATAGAAGGAAGAAAATTAAATAAAGTGCATCAGGGAGAGGGAGAAAGAATGGGAAAGAGAGACTTGAAGCAATTTATGTTATGTGTATAAATGAATGCCACAGTGAACTCCACTGTTGGTACAATAGTAATGCCATGGTGAACTCCACTGTTGAGTATAATTGTAATGCATAATAAAACATACGAAGACGCTTAAAATATATGTATTTCCAATTTTCAATGATGTCTTAGTGGCATTTAGGTTAGATTATACTTTTTTTTCTTCTTTTTTTGGTACCAGGTATTGAACCCAGGGGTACTCAATCACTGTGCCACCCCAGCCCTTTTTATTTTTTATTTTGAGACAGGGCTCTGCTAAGTTGCTTAGGACCTCACTAAGTTGCTGAGGCTAGCTTTGAACTTGCTATCCTCTTGCCTCAGCCTGCTGAGCTGCTGAAATTACAGGCATGCACCACCATACCCAGCTTGGAGTACTTTTTCAAAAACGGGAACATTACCAAGGAAAGGCTATCCCTCCTAAAGTGTCAATCATATGCCACTTACAGAAGAAACGGTGGGAAATGAAAACATCTTTCTTAATGTAATACAGAAAGTGACAAAGTAATCTGACATGCTTATGGAGGTAAGTAGGAAATGTGGTTTGTAGAGGAAGATTAAAATGTCATTTTATCTGAAGGTTTCCTAGTCATATTCCCAAGGATATCTTTGCCTCTGCAGGGAAATGGGTTCTTCTGTCCAAAAATGCATTTTTAATTACTTGATCATAACCGGTATATTCTTTTTGAAGTATATTTAGCCTATAGATGGCAATAATTTAATTACAATTTTAGAATGAAAATCTAAAGAAAAATTTTGATTATAATAGTAGCCACAACAATATTAATTGCTAGCTCACCTGTGACTATTAAGAGTGAAGTAATGTTTCAAGCATTATTTTTATAGCATTTTAGTTCATATCTGTTTCTGTCTCCTCCACTTTTTCTAAAAATATGTACATGTATATGTTTATGAAAGAGATAGCTTTAATTTCCTTGAGAGGCTGTTTCAGTTACTCTTCAGTAAAGCTACATTCCAGTGTCAACCAATTGTGATCATGATTTTAGGATCACAATTAGGATCACTAGACTTAAGTATCAAAGTTTTAGGTGAGGTAAGTAGTTGTTACAGATTGGTCACTCAAACCCTTCTTCTTGTCTAAATTCTTAACTAAGGAAAACTAAATTGAAAAGTATTGAAGATATAATGAGATATTATTAATAGATACTAAGCTTAATAAAACTCAGTCCTTTCTAAAGTACTTGTTTTGCTTTTTTTGGTGGGGGAGGTGGGATTTGGACCAATTGACATTTTCAATAAATCCAAGAGCCTGGAATAGAGTTCTCATGATGCTCTACTTTTATCTGTCATGCCATATGATTGATTGAAATGACATGCTCTGGGGAGGTTTTCTTCTCTGCATTAAATAAAATGTTAAGTTGTTCAAATTGTTGAGTCTTAAGTGTTTTATATAACCCCTCATCAGATATGTAAATAGTTTCTCCTAGTCTATATTATTTTTTTGTTCTCTAAACAAGTCTTTTACAGAGCAAAATTTTTTATTTTGGTCAAGTCCAGCTTATCAGTATTTTCTTTTGTGAGTTGTGCTTTTGGTGTTGATTCTAAGTGCTCTTTGTTCAGTTTTAGATCCCAGAGATTTTCTCATTATTTCTGGACTCTTGTTCCGTTGATTTGTATATCTATCTCTCTACTAGTTACTATGTAATATCTTGAAATAGGATGAATTGATTTGAATTGATTCTTACTTTATTCTTTATCATAATTGTTTTAGCTATTCTAGTTCCTTTTCATTTCTAAATAATATTAGAATAATCTTGTCTTTAGCTACAAAAATTTTTATGGTAATTACATTAAAACTGTGTGTTAATTTGGGAAGAATTGACTTTACTATGTTGAGTCTTTCACTGTAGTCTGTCCATTTGTTTAGCCCTTCTTTGATTTCTTTCATCGGCATTTTCTAGAGTTCATCATACAACTCTTATACATGTTCTTTTGGACTTAATAGCTATGTAGTTATTTTTTTCGAGTAATTATAAATGGGATTAAATTTTAATTTTGATATCTGTATGTTCATTGTATACATATACTGACAACTGATTTTGATATATTTATCTTGTATCTCACATTCTTGCTAAATTTACTTACTCTGTTTTTTATTTTTGTAGATAATAAGTAAAATTTGATTTTTTTCCCTTTCTTATCTGTGGTACAAACTAGAACGTCTATGACTATGCTGAATAAGATATTTAAATGAGCGTTCTTTGCTCATTTAAAAAATTAGGTTGTTTTATTTTGTTGTATTCTAGAGTTTGAAAATACATATTGGAAATTATCCCCTTATCAGATACATTTTTGCAAATATTTTCCTTTTTATTCTATTGACATTCAGCAATATTAAATACCAGTTTATCTTCTTTTACTTTAGCTGTTTGTGTTTTTATATCATATTTAAGAAACTATTGCCAACTATTGTCATGAAGCTTTCACCCTATATTTTCATCTAAGAGTTTCATAGTTTTAAATCTTATGTTTAGGTCTTGTGTTAGGTATTTTTACTTTGTTTTTGTATAGGGTGTAAGGTATGAATGTAACTTCATTTTTTTGAAGGTAGATTTCTAGTTTTCCCAGCACCATTTGTTAAAATATTGTCTTTTCACCACTGTTGTCTTGGTATTCTTGTTAAAAATCATTTTACCAAGAGGCTCAGGAGGCTGAGACAGGAGAATCAAGAGTTCAAAGCCAGCCTCAGCAATGGTGAGGCCCTAAGCAACTCAGTGAGACCCTGTCTAAATAAAATACAAAATAGGGCTGGGAATATGGCTCAGTGGTCAAGTGCCCCTGAGTTCAATCCCTAGCACACGTACGCCATCCCCTGCCACCAAATCATTTCATTATCTATTCATGATTTATTTGTGAGGCTTGTGTCTATTTTTTAAATTCATAGGTCTGTTTTTATAGCAGTATTACATTATCTTTATTACTGTAGTGTTGTACTAAGTTTTGAAAACAGAAAGTATGTGATATGTTTAAAAGTTCTTTTTCAAATTTTTTTGGTCTATTTAGAGCCCTTTGAGATTCCCTATGAAATTTAGGATGAAGTTTTTTTTCTGTTTCCATAACATAGAAATGTAATTGTGATTTTGATAAAGATTTCATTGAATCTGTAAGATCACTTTATATAGTATTGAGTTCTTAACAGTATTAAGTTTTGTAATGCATATGTGTACATGGAATATCTTTCCAAAGCCCAGTTAGTTTTTAGAACCTGGTATTTAATGCTGCTGAATGTAATCTTATCTCTTTAGGCCCATATTCTAATCTTATCGGTGTTTTGAAAAGCTTTTATAATTTATAAATTCAATATATTCACTGTTTTTCTCAGTTTTTTTTATTTTCTTTAAATACATACCTTCTATGATCAGCCATTGACATATTTAAGATGATTGTCCCAATTGCAGGACTTAATAACAATCCATTAGAGATGGTGCTAAAAATTGAATTTAGATATGTAACTGTCATTGAGACTCTCTGAGAACATTGCAATATATCATTTTCCTATGTTTTTTATTTTACTCTGAAATATACCAAAATTTTCTAAGTTAAATACCATAATCAGGAGGCTGGATTTGATTCTCAGCACCACATACAAATAAATAAATAAAGGTCTATCAACAGCTAAATAAAATATTTTTAAAAATCCTAATCTTCTAATCTTCAGCTTTATAATCATTTAAAAAGAATTTTTTTAGTTTCATATAAAGTATTTTAATGAAATCATTCTATGTTTTCATTTGACCGTAATCTTCATATATGCCCATTGTAGCTTAATAACCAGTTCTAGATAATTGGGGGGATTTATATCAGAATTAATCATTATCTTTGCAAAAATAGTAAAATTATAGTTGAAACTCATCTTCTTTAAGAAATAATTTGTATAGTTAAGATGGGACTTTTTAAATAGATATAATGTGTAAGAATTATGGCTGAAATTTATTTTCTGCCACTGAAAGAGCAGTTTGGGGAATATATGGTACCCCCTGAGTCATTTTGTTTTATTAACTATGAAATAGTTAAAGTTCTTTCATTGTCATCCTGGTAGAGCAGGCATGGTCAATCTTGTGAACATGAACCTGTGCTGATGGCATATGAAAGCATGGCTGCCCAGAATTCTGTTTTTGACTGGAAGTCTCACCTTTTCCTCTTCTTTCTGATTGATTGATTAATGGGAAGACATGATTCATTCATTCTTTGAGTCAGCAAACATTTACTGAACAATGATCATGTACCTAGTGCTTTGTTAGGTTCTTCTGTCAATCTGGAGATCAAGACAGGATCTTTGATCTCATGTAGTAGGGTGAAGGAGGGTAAGGCAGGTAGGTGGGCACCTATAATAGTAATGATGATAAAACAAGCATCATTTGGAAGATAAAACCTGTGTATAGTGGGAATGCAAATGAAAGGAGACAGTATAACTACAAGAATTGAAAATGACTTTGTGGAAAAATGTATGCATGTTAGAACAAAGCTAATTTTAAATTTCAGTACTGGAGGAGTGGAGGGACTGTGAAAGCCCGATGAATTAAGCCTCGGTGCTTATGGAAAAGACTCTGCTCCCAGTCCTTGGAGCACAGGGCCAATTGAGCTTTGCTTGGATATAGGGGGCTGGAAAGGAAAGGAAAGGTTTGATTGTGGGCTTTCTTGGATACTCTGATATCAAGTTTGGAGTTTATTGTGTAGTAAGTGAGAGTTATTTAAAGTTTTTAAGCAGGGGAATAAAATGATTATGATTTTAGAAAGATAATTCTGATAATAACATCATGAAAAATGGATTATAGATTCAAGGGAACAGAGGGAAGTCCAACTGTCAAGCCAGTGCAATACTTCAGTCAGGATAAATGAAATGCAAAATTTGTCTCTTAGAAAAAGGTCATAACCATCTGAAGTGCAGTGAATAACATGTAACTACTGCCTTTAGTCCAAATAGTACTGTCTTCTTACAATTAGGAAGAGATTAAAATTCTCTGTTATAAGGAGAGTAAACATTAGATTTTTCAATACAAATATTCAACATTTTTACTTAAAAATTTTAGTTTCTTCTTAAATAATAAATATAGGTTGTAATTTTCTATGAAGTGATACAGTTTTTAATTATAAAAGGGCAGACACTCTATAAGAATCAGTGCATTTTAGCATAAATAGTTTTCCTGAGAGAGGCAGTTACTCTGAGTTATGTTTTTTAATTTTAAATTTTGGGTTTGGGGGTTATAAAGTGGAAATGGTACATATTAAGGAGCTCAGTTGAGACAATGTTAACACTGTTAATAACACTGAAAATATAGAAACCTGGGAACATTATGAAAGATCAGAAAACACTATGTAATTTTGGTGGTAATTTTGTCTACATATGAAGTATTAAAACTTTAATCCTAAATTGTCACTTCTTGGAGTGGTAAGCTCCATCCATTCATAACTGTAAGGAATTCTGTGGTTCTAGAAAAACCAAACAGCACATAAGCCGCTCTGCTAATGACTTGCTGTGTGGTCCTATGCCTATTTTCTGGGGATGCTCTTTTTTATGCACTTTCAAATCATTCTGGAATTATGGAATCATAATCTTAGTTTTTATTCTTTCTGCCTATTTGTATACTTATAGATGGAGTCTCACTATGTTGCCCAGGTTCAAACTCCTGGACCTAAGTGAGTCTCCGTCAGCCTCATGAGTTGCTGATACTATCAGCACACACCTTCTTTCTCTTTTAATAGGAGTAGACATAGCTACAACTGTACATTTAACTTGCCATAACTTTATGTTTTAAATGTACTTCAGATAAATAGTGAAGGGCATGCTGAAGAATTATTTTCTACTGTATGATTCTTTGTCAAGAATTTAGTTAGTACTCTGTTCATATGGCCTAACAGGTGCTATAGAGTTATGTTCCATTTTGTTTTTAAAAAAGAGAGGAAGAAATATATTCAGAACTTCCTCCACCCTGATAGAGAAATTATTCATGGAGCATGAACAGTAGAGTCCTTTCCTTGGCAGCCTCTTTTATGTAACCTCTAGTGGGTCCCTTGACACACTTTACTTTCCTTATGTGCACAAGTACTTTATGCAGGTTTGATTAAATGGCAAAATAATAGCTGCAGACTGTCTTTGTTCCCTTTGGTCTACTTTGAATAGTGAACATGCAGCAGAAGATGCTGTGAGTTGAAAGGAATTTCACTGAATGTCAAAAGGTTAGTCCCTCAAAGACAGTTTGACCAAATGAGAAAATATAAAATGTCACTTCAGAAAGTTGAGATCAACCGTGCTCTCTGTTCTTAAATTTTCATTCTTATGACATTTGATGAATAAATTTCCTTTTGTTTCATGGAACATTTAGGTGCATTGTGTTTTAAAGGTGTTAAGTCAACAATTACCTGTTAATGCTTTCATGACCCCCAAATTGAGGTCTTCAGATGCATAGGTGTATTGTTTTTTAAAGGGTTAATCTTAAGAGCAGTTATAGGTTTACAGCAAAATTGGGAGGAAGACAAAGATTTCCCATATATCCCCTGCCTCTACATTATTTTCCATCTTGGAAATTTTGCTAAGGATCCCAGTGAGCAAGAAGGGGATCAACAATTAGTCTGACTAATCCCAAGAATTCTTTCATCCACTAAAGGGAGGAAGATAATGTAGGATCGCTACTAAGATTCTATCTCAATGATTATGAGATAGATTTTCAAATCAGGCTGCCCGAGCATGGTAAGGTGCTTGATCCACTGCTCACTAGCTGTACTGTATGGAACAGCTTTCTTAATCCCTCAAAAACCCAATTTGCTCATCTATAGAATGTGGTTTAATAATATTTACCTTACAGTAAGGATTAAATAAGATCCTCTATGTAAAGCATTGTCAGTATGCCTGGGCCCATAGAAAGCATTCAATAAATGGTACATAGTGTTTGTCATTCTTTCCACAAATATATATTAGTTGCCTTGTATGTTCAAGGCATTATTTGAGATGCTAGAACATGTAGTAAACAAAGCAGGTAATGGTTCTTCTTCATGGAAATATTATCCTAGTGATGGGAGACAATAATAACCATAATAAATAAATAATGTAGAATACTAGGAATGGATAAGGGTTATGGGACAAAATTGGACATCATAATATTATTATTGTAACAGAGTGGGAGTCCAGAAATTGGGGCATCTTGCATTTTTAAATTGAGAGTAAGTATAGGGTTCATTGATAATATAATATTTGAACTTATCTCTGTGCCTACAATTCTACCTTTACCACATATAGTAAAATTTGAATACTTAATACTAATAATAAAATTTAATATCAACAATAGAAATTATAATAAACCATGGGTATGCCTATTTTATCTATATCATTTTATTCCTATTTTCAATATTTCACTCTGACCCACTGCATTGAATTAGGGATTTTAGCCAGTTTAAAAATTAGTTCCTAAAAAACAGAATAAAACAAAATACAGAATCTCTTCTGCAGATTCAGGATTTCCAAACTGTCTCTTTTTCAACTGTCTCCATCTTTCCAATGCAGTATCACACTCTAAAGCATTAGTATTTCTGAAAATACCTGGGCTCATCTCAGTTGAAGTTGTTGACAGAAAAGCTCTGGTCTTATCTGTTAATGAGAACAGGTGTTCATGCAGTCTGTAGTTTGGTGTACACTTGACTCAGGTGAGTGTAGGATTTCAGGCATTTTTACTCCTTGCAATGACTGATCATTCTCAAAAAGTGGGAAAACTTGCCTGTTCAGAGCTGAGAATGCATTAAAGTGTTAGTACATTTTACTGTCACTTTTTGATACTTTTGCCTTATGACTTTCTATGTTGGAAAATTAGAATCCACTCTATAGGGTTCTTCTGATGCATCAAAAGTAATAGTTACCAACCCTACTAGATTCAAGGCCCTCTTTTCATAATATGTTTTAGAATGTCCCATTTGTTTCTGAATTTAATTATTTAGAAAATAAACTAATTTTTTATATAGCTTAAAATTGAAATAATAATATTATTATTGTAACATAAAGAATAAAGATAGCTTTAAAGCACTTTATGGTGTAGAAGTTCATAACTATTCTGAAAGATAAAATGAAGTAATGAAGTGTAAGCACAAGTTTGGATTAAAGAAAAGTAAGACAACCTTCAACTGAGTATTGGCAAAAGTTTTATTATATATTTAAAAATTTTAAATAAGGGCTAAATAAGCACACACATAAGCATGCACAGTATCTCCATAACTGTAACATCTATAAATGCAGATTATGCAGGTGTGTTGTGTTGGTAACTTAAACATCATGAATTGTTGACATGAGTTTCCATAACTGTGAGCAGCTCTTAGTACAGTTCCAAACAAAACAAAGTATAACTCTTCCTCTGCTTACATTTAAGGAAGTGAAATTTCAGTGTATGTTAAACTGCCTGAAATACTCGTACCTGGAAGTAAAATGGAGATAGGCTGTGGAATCAGAGAATTAGAAAAAGGATTTTTTTTAATTTACCAGAAAGTCTTCTGGGACATCTGAAAGACATGCAGGATGCAGTAAGTCTTTGTTATCCAAGAATGTCCTGTCTAGCTTGCTTGATAAATGCCATGGTGACAAGCAAAAACACTAAAATGGCCCCTTGTACCACCTGGCACCACCCCCACTGAGAATCACTGATGAAAAGCTCTTCTGCGTTGCATGTGCCCACATGGGGTCCATCCAAGCTGCAGTGCTCTGATACTTCATGATTTAGCTTGGCACTGCCCGTGTGTAAGGAATACTCCTTAGTGCTCTGGTACTATTCTGCCTCAAGCAGTTTCCAGATGGCTGGATGATAGCTTCTGGGGATACTGAAATGCTGTTCAGGTGGCTTCTAATTCCATAGTCTTCTTTTAGAAAAATCTTTTTAGATCCCTCAAAGGTTATTGTGTATAAAAGGGACACAATGGATAGGTAGTTGTCACTTCTTTTTACTTCTATTCTGATTACAAAATTTTTTGTTGTATAGGTTTTATTGATGGATGGATGGATTGAATGGCCATTTCCCTTGCTGTTTTCACCCAAATTCTATTGCTCTATACTAGTATATGTTGATTGGATCCCTGTCATCACTTCTGATCATGATAACATCACTTTTACTGTTGCCATTGCTGTTCTCTTTCCTTTATTCCTTTTTAAAAAGGCTTTATTAGCCTGTCTTTTATGATGTTAACTATGCCATCAAAGTATGTCTTTCCTTCTGACTCATGAAGTAGTCATGGTCTTCAGCTGTGTTTTTTTTTAATCATTGTTGATTCAGTAAATCACATCTTCAATATTAAATAGCTTAAACATTTAAAATGGGTAGGTAGTTTACTTAAAATTTTTTTTGCTTATTCCTTAGTTCTTTCTGGGTCCAAATCAAAAAGTATCTGAAAGACCTAGTTTCTAAAACGCAAGTGTCTCTGTTATAGAAACCTGTAGTATGGTTACCATATTTATCATATATGTGTGAATGCATGTTGGACCTGAGGAAATGTGAATTTGAAATGACAGATTCTTTTTTTTTTAAATTTTTATTGTTGGTTGTTCAAAACATTACATAGTTCTTGACATATCATATTTCACACTTTGATTCAAGTGGATTATGAACTCCCATTTTTACCCTGTATACAGATTGCAGAATCACATTGGTTACACATCCACTGATTTACATATTGCCATACTAGTGTCTGTTGTATTCTGCTGGAAATGACAGATTCTTGATCCTGAAAATTCTTATGCAGGAGTTCTCTTTCTTCCTTTCCTTTCTTTTCCTCCCTCTCTCTCTCTCTCTCTCTCTCTCTTTCTTTATTTCTTTCTTATTTTTTTTCTTGAGAGAAATTGGATGAGGATTCTATAATATATGGAATGCTAAGGAAATTATTAAGGTTTTAAATATGCTTCATCTACATCTCTACCAATTAAAATAACATTGCACATTCATTGCAACATCAGAAATCCATCAAGGGCTGCTGAGAGCCATTGCCAAGTAGGAATGACGCATGGCATGACCCAGGTCATTTGCAGTGACATTGCATGTAAGGTGACCTTGCTCAAGGACCAGGGCGGATCCGGCTTTAGGGCGCTCCTTGGGTTTAGGGCTGTTCCAGGTTTAAGGTGTATCCTGCTGGGAATAGGGCATATCCTGGTGCCTCAGGCATGCCCGCTCCTTGAGTTCCCATTGAGTTCTCTCGGGATTCAGAGGGTATTTTGGGATACAGAGCCCAGTGGAGGTGTGGATTTCCCCAGAATGTGTGTGTAGAGTGCTGGTGTGAGTTCGGGAATAAAGAGTTGCTGTTTGAATCTACAAGGTGTGTGGTGGCTTGTGATTTTGTGCCCAGCCAGACTTCGGCAAAGGGCAACATGATCAGATTTTGTTTAAAATGAAGATCACTTGTTACAGTGTCACAGGTGGTCTGGCGTGAGGCCTGTCCAGGTCTCTGTGTATGACAATAGGGTATATTCTAGACACAAGGCATATTCTCATTTGAGACATCATCACACCCTGTTGTATTACAGCTTCATGTGTGTGTTTTACATCTTCAATTATGCTCTTTGTGTCTGTATCTAGTGCTTGTGCCACCTGTCTTCTGTTGTGGTTAGTCTTTCACGTATCCACTTACCCCATTAGGTTGAAAACCTTGGGCATATTCTCTGGCAGTTTGGTGCACTTACTTTGCTCAGCATAGGTGCTTCTCATAAAGTTTACAAAAAATTAATTTTAAAACTAATTGTTGCTTCACAAATGATAGCAATAGGATAATTCACCTTTAATTCAACATATTTATTGTTTTTTATTATATACAAAGTATATTAAGCATTGGCAGCAAAGTATATACAAAGAAAGTTTTTAATTTGCAAAGGTTCTTAAGCAGAGAGATTTAAAGATAAAGACAATGCAATCTATTCATAGGTAAATAGAATGATAGGATAGTGACAGGAACAGCAGATGACCTGCAGGAAGCTTTGAAGGAAAAAAGGTTGATGGCAACAGAGAGAGAATTAGTTCCATCCTTTGGTGCTGGAGATGATATTACTTAGATAGTTTTAAAATAAAATTGCATATTTCTCAAAAGCTAGAAAATTTGGACAGCATGCATTGCTTTAAAATGGTTTAATTAAGGTTTTGGACTTAGTATTCTAGCTTATATAAAACAAAACAAGCATATAATTCAATTTTAATACCTTCAGCTTTATTAGGAACAAAAATATAAAGATGCAATCCAAGGACTGGCACCATTAGGAAGGTCATAATTTTACAGTGCAGAGTGATTTCGGCTGTAATATCAGATGGTTCTTTTTAGGTCATCAATTGCCCACATCATAAAATTCTCTTGTTTTTGTAGTGTTTTGAATATATTTGTGGCCAAAAGCTCTGTCCTTGTCCCTGATGCCAATCTAATAAAAAGGATGCAGTTTTGAGAAAAAAGAAAAAGAAGGTTTATTACATTGCTAGCAAAGGAGAAGTACAGGGGACTCCAGTCCCAGAGGCTGTGATTCTGCCCTTTACATGGGCTTTTAAAGAGGAGATTCAAAGGCTACATTCCACACATTCTCTGTTGGAGGTGTAATTCACTTGTTAATTTGGTAGTATTTCTGGGATCTTCTGGTTGCATCCCCAAAGTCTGGATGACTTCATTTCTATGGTGGGTGTGTACTCAAGGCCAGATAAATCTGCCTAGGATGGGGAAGAAAGACAATCCTGTTTCCACTGAGATTAGAGAGTGGGAGAGATTAGGAAGGAGCAGGGAGAGAGGAAGAGAAAGAGTCATATTCATTTTAAAAGTTAAGTTGCAGTGACAGAGCAGCAAGGACTTTATTGAAAGCATAAAGTAACATATTCATCATTCATGTGACAGTTTCCTAGGTATTCAAAATTTCAGATTCTGTGGTTTTTGAACTTCATAGTTGGCTAAAGTTATACTCAATTTTCATTGGGAGAACAGTGTAAGAGATGAGGACAATTCATTATAAAGAACAATCTCTTATCTCCCCTTAATCTTTCTCTTCACACTTCATGGGTTATCATAGAAATAATGTCTTGTAGAAATCAAAATAAAACCTAAAAATCTCCAAGTATGTTTTTGCTTGATAGAAACTTCATGTGAAGAAACTCCATGATTTGTAGATTTAAAATCGAGCCTCCTTGGGGGAACCTTGGGATTCGTGTGAAAGTCCTAATTGCTGCACTCCTCTTTATATATTTCAGTGCAGATATGAAAATAGCCCTGCATGGCAGTGGGTGTGTTTGCTTTGTTTCCTTAAGACATCAGCTGAGCTTGGCCTGGTCACCACACATACTGCCATCTTGTGTTTGGTTGCTGGGCTTTAGCTATGTCAAGTGGCACTGATCAGAGTAGTTACTCAGAGCTCCATGAAAGGGTTCAGCTAAGAGTTAAATAAAACATGGCCTTTCCTCAGGTATGTGATTTAGTCTTCAATAAGTTGGTGTAATTTTGCAATTACTTGGCAACTGGGGATATTTAATTTACTTGTAAGAAGATTAATATTTAGTGAATCATTTTTGAAATACATGACAGATGTTTGGAACCTCAGCAATTTGTCATTTGGCTGCAAGAATAGTTTTCAGAATTCTTATCATATCTGAAAACACCTTCATAAGGGCATGTGTCTCTGTTTGTTTGAGATGAACATGTGCATATTCTTGATATTCTATCTGCTTGAATAAAAGAATATTGAAAATTCTTTTTGTTTTTTTTTCTTTTCTATAGCACTGATTTTTGCCTTACCATTAATTCTACAATTATGTTTAGTTTTAACTTGGAGAGAATAAAAAGGGGATTTTCCTTTGAAAATGGAAATATTTTTCAGTACCATTCTGACTCATTAGACCAGTTTACAGAATATGTTCTTCCTCCTTCCTACAACAGTCATTTTGTAGTTACTGCACCGTAGGGCACATCTTCATTCTTCCTTTAAAAGGTCTGATATTAGCTGATGTTGTTTTTAGAACAGGAAAAAAAAAAAAGAATCATCAGTATTACTTCTTTGGGAATATGCTGAAAAATAAATATGTAGACCAAAAAGTACATTGTGTCTTGTTGACCTTTGTTATTTTTAACAGATATGTTTAGGTGAATTTCAGGTTCTTTTATTTCCAAAAGATTATAATTAAAATGAACAATAATTAGGAAAGCAGTTTTCCTTGGCAAAATGTAAGGAATTTTAAAATTCATGATAATGCTGGAAAGTAAAAGATTCAAAACAACAAAAACAAAAATAACATTAAAAAAATGAGAAAGGAACCTCAGAATCAGTTTTCAAGAAACCAAATAGCTTCCAAATGGTTCTTTGTTACTACACATTTACTTACTAGGTGACTTTTAAAAATACTCATAGAACAAGATGAATCATGTATTAAGATAATGTCCTAATAAAAGATTACTTTTGTCTTTAGAATTACAAAATATTGAAAGACAACTACATAATAGGAGCTAGAGATTGCAAACATAACATGATGTTCTATCTTAAAAGCTGTGCTCATATTTTCTAATTATTAGAATGTAGCCTTCTCAATGCAGGGATTGTCTCACTCTTTTTTATATCTTTACTGTAGCAGTGTGCCGCAAACATGACATTTTAGCTTTTCTTCATTTGGATGATTTTAATCAGCACTGAGTAAATATTTGTTGAGCTGGTGTTGTAAGCTAGGCACATTGCTCAGTGTTGGAGGTACTAACTTGTATAATATATGGCCCTTTCCCTTCTGGATCTCCCAATCTAGCAGGACAGGCAGATGTGTAAATAACTAGCTCTAGTACATTATTCACAGGTTTGTACAGAGAGTTCTGGAGGCACATAAGAAGTACGCATTGGGTTGGAGATGGTGATTGCACAGAATAAATCACATTCATGCTTGGCTGACCTTTGATGCATTATTTATGAATCAACTGTTTGGCCATCTAGCCAAGGTCATTATGAGCCAGGAACAATGCCAAGTGCTAAGGATAGAGAGATACACTTGACATACTCCCTGCACTCACCCACCCATTGATTTGTAGAAAGCAGTCACATATAACATGTAGGGCTGCAAGTGAGATGCTGCAGAGAGAAAGAGGAGAAGGACAAAAGAGAAAGACCTCCCCAGGGCTGGGGAAGAGAGGGCCAGCCAGACCACAGGGGAAGAAATCCTTGAGTTTAGAAAGGGGGCTAGGAATTAGTAAGCCATTAGTTGGTGTTTTGGAGACTGGCTGAACCTGATATATGAAGCGTGGTGCATTATAGGTGATATGGGGTATAAGACATGCTACCCCCAAATATGACATCTTGGTATTTGAGCAAATAGCAGAAGCCAAAGGTCACTCTCAACTTTTCCTCACTCTTCTCCCTGGAAGCAAATCATAAAACCTTCCTTCCTGAGGTATCCTCCTTTTACCTGGAGGGAAGGAACATCCTCATCTTCAAAGACAGACACTTAAGAAGAATCTGAACAAACAGGTCTTACTAAACTTCTCACTGTTTCTTACTATTAGATCCATTAGATCACACTTGCTTTGTCAATCATACTTCCCCACGCTGTCCCTTTTTATCAAACCTAAGCAAAAATAAAGTTTTGCCTACTTCTTTGCATCTTCATTTCTAAAGTCTCCTGTGTCATGTGAAATTTTCATAAATAAATTAGTTTGCTTTTCTCTTGTAAATCTGTCTTTTGTTGTAGAGGTCTCAGCAATGAACTTAGCAGTGGGTGAGAAAAGAAGCATTTTTCTTCTCTAGGCAGAGAACAACATTCTTAGGTGAAATTTTATGTGTGGTAGGGAATGAAGCTGTAAAGGCAGCAGGGCTTAGAACTTCTAATGAATGATGGAGTATGGTTCAAGAGTGAGAATATTATTTATAACTTGTCTTTAGCTGCAAGAAACAGACCCAATTACTGAGGTGTAAACACACAAGAGTTTACATCTCATATGAGAGAAGTCTTGAGGTAAATATTCTTCGACCAGAGCAGCAGAGATCCAGGATGGATCTGTCTCTTGGCTGTGCTGTACCTGACTTTCATGTTCAAGATGACTGTGGGGCATCAGCCATTACCTCCGCATTGAGGGAGAATAAAAGGTAGAAGAGCAATACAAGTCACAGGGCTCATGCCTTCTAAATAGGTTCCCTGACGTTTCACACAATATTTCTATTTACAATATATTAAAAAAAAAAGTTAGGGTCAAGGAGGAAGGATGAATGGGTTGAGAATAACTAGCATTCCCTATCACCTGGAAGAGTTTCATCATATTTGGATTTTTAAGCATTTCCTTGGCAGAGGATTGAGAATTTCTTGGGGGCAATCCACAGAAACAGATGCTCCATCATCTGTTTTTATAGGATTTCCCATCACTGACATTTTTGAGTGCAAGTGATAGTTACAGCTTGGTTCATTTTGGTCATTGGGGTATAGGTGAGTCACACGTATCTGCTCACGTTACTCTCTGATGAGATGAGATGTAACTCAGGCTTCTAGGACTCTAAGTGTCTTTAGTGCATTTGAGATGAAGGATGGAGTCCAGTTAAATCTCTTTTATTTTTATTTTTAGAGTGAACCTCCTTGGGGGGAAAAAATCTCATAATCTGCTTCTTAAAAATTTTTTTAGTTGTAAATGGACACAATACATTTATTTTATTTTATTTTTTTTATGTGGTGCTGAGGAATGAACCCAGTGTCTCACTTGTGCTAGGCAAGCATTCTGCCACTGAACCACACCGCTAGCCCCTCATAATCTGCTTTTTTCTCCTTTTTAAAGACAAATGTGTGTGTGTGTGTGTGTGGTTTTTTTGATCAATTTATTTTGTTTATTTTTATGTAGTGCTTGGGATAGAACCCAGTACCTCACACGTGCGAGGCAAGTGCTCTACGGCTGAGCCACAACCCCAGCGCCCCCATAATCAGCTTTTAAAATATCTTTTATCCTTTGGCCTTTAGGGTGGCACTGATGATGTTTTTTGTTTCTGATTTTTTTCTTTGCTTAACATTTGAGTTTTGGAAAGGAAACTGGAAGGTAGAGTTGGATTTAGCTGTTCCCCCTTTCCACCTCAAACTTTTCCTCTGTTATATATTTATCCATAAAATTTGATAATACCTCAGGTTTATATACTTGATTACTAAAAAGGCATTTTCAAAATCACTACTCTTCTTCTATTCCCTTTCCTGTATTTATTATTACCCTGCTGGGGATTGAACCCAGGGCCTTAAGCATGATAGAAAAGTGCTCTATCACTGAGCTACAACCTGGCCATTCCTTTCCTTTTCAAGTTTATTATCAATATTACACAATTATTGGTATTTATCTCCTGGGAAGGTGCACTCTTTGTACTACATGCAATGATAATGAGATAGATAGAGGCTTCAATAGTCATAGCATTGTGACTATTAGCTCATTAATTCCTATAGAGAGAAATCCGACAAAGAATATATTCATTTGACCCGTGGTGAGAAATAATCATGTTGCTGAAATGAAGGAACCCAATTTTTAAAGTATTTTAATGTTTTTACTATGAAAGAGTCATAAAATTTCTGGCTGACACATGCCATAATAGATTTCTGAGAGTGAGTTCATGTGTGTGTGTGTGTGTGTGTGTGTGTGTGTGTGTGTGTGTGTGTTAGGGAAGACAGTGGGAGTGAAGCTTTGCTAGCACCGAATTTGTACAATCTGACACATGGCTCAGATTTCAGAATACACATGAAATAATTTTGTTTGCAAAATGAAAACCCCCTTTTGAAAATGAGATTACTAAGCCTCAATGCCAACCTGAATTTTGCATTCTCTTCAGCCAAGCTTACAGAGATTTTCATAGGTTGTGTAGGCTGCTTTCTATGTGCTATTTAAGCAGAAGAGGGCAGCAGAGAAACCAATTAGAAAACCAGCATCCTGGTTTGCTTCCTTCTAATAGAACTGTTGTACAATATAAATCCTGTGTAGTAAAATAAATGAAAATTGAAATTAATATCTTTTATTTCAACCTAAAAGTGATTAGAAAACAGTTTAAGGTTACATGATTCACATTTCTACTCGTTAGTTTTAGCTCAATTATACAGATGTGTATAATATTTGTGGGTTTTGATGTTGTTCTCAGATCTGACAAGCAAAAGTAGAGTGGATTATATAATGCAGTAAACTTTTGATGGGGTTTGTTTTTTCACTGGCCATTTTGTGTGTTTATAGAAAAGCAGATGCTCCCGTGAGTTTTTCTGGTTTATTTCAATATGTTTACCCACTGGAGTTAGTTTCTAAGGAAAGTCACTTCATTTTTTGTTAAAACAAAGGGAAGTTTGTGACTTGACTGAATTTTGGGTTTAGAATTAGTGGTCTAGTTTTTTGTTTTATTTTAAAAACATTGCCTATGTGAACATTTTTTTCAGTATTTGTTGAAAGGAACAAGATCTAAATTGATGGATTGGTTTCTTGTCCTTGACCTTTGAAAATGTGCTATTTAATTAATTGAAGCAACACTCTTTTCCTCTAAAGGATGACTTCAGTCATATTCATGGGCTAGTTGTATTTACTATGTATGGAAGCTATTCTGTTGCTCATTAATATTCTATATTTGTTTTTCTAATGATTAAGGCCAATAACATAGCATAGCTGAGGGCTTTTCTCTGAAAGCCAGTCTAGCATTTTGATGTATTCTGTTTAAAATAAAGAACAGGATTCAGTGATTGTTAAACAGGTAGCTAGTGCTTATTCTTCCTCTGCCAGGGAACCAATGAAGACGGAGCTGCAGTTCTATTCTAATGCATTATGTGTTTTATATTGTGGTAAATTTAATCTATTGATTTCTTTGTTATAGCCCTGTTTTATAAGCTATGAAATAAATGGCCTCAATGTGACTTAAAAGTGAGAAGTGTTAATGGTGAAGATGTATAACAGGACCTACTAGTTTAGCAGAAAGTGGGTGCAGGGAGACTCTGACTCAGGATGCTTATGATATATGATTATAGTTCATTCTTCCTGGAAGCACTCAGTGGCTCATCCTGTGCATCTTCTGATCCTAGTCCTTCTCATCTTCTCCCTGTATTAAAAGTGTTGTTTGATTAAGTGCTGGTACTTTAATGGGAGTCAAGGGCCTGATTTCTTCAAAAAGAAGGTACCTCTGTTGTCATCTATGACTCCAGGTCACAACTGTCCAGTGAAAATGTGCTGCCACCCAGTGACTCCATTCTACTGTTTCCCCAAATATGTATTTGTCTTCTTGAGGTCATCCTTCAGATCACTGATGCTTTTCCCATTTTTATAAAAAATATTTTCCTCCCTGTGTTTTGTTTTGGATATTGTCAATCATTTTGCCTTCAAATTCACTAGCCATTTTCTTCCTTTTACCTCTTACCTGCCATTAATCAAGTGCATTTTTCACATCAGACACTGTAAGTTTAATCTGTAGAAGTCTGAGTTAGTTTTTTGAACATGTGGAATATAGTTATGGAACTGTGTTAGTCCTTTTCATTCTAACTTCTGTATCAGTTCTGGATCTGTTTTGATTGAATTTTTTTTTACAAAATTTTCTAATAGTTTATTAAATATATAATAGGAAAAAGTTCTTCCAGTTTCAAATCTAGCAGTGTTGGCAGAATCAATGACAACACAGCCCACTGGTGGGCCTAAATATATAACTAAATAAACATTCACACAAAACACTATATATCAATTTTGAAGTTAGCAAGTGACAAATTGAATACATTTTTGCTTAAATGTTTAAAAATCCAAATTCTCTCAATAGCCCTCCACAAAAACTAGGGAAGCTTTCCTAATCCAAATTAAATCTAAAGACTTTAAATATTGGGGCTGGGGATGTGGCTCAAATGCTAGTGCGCTTGTCTGGCATACATGAGGCACTGGGTTCGATCCTCAGCACCACATAAAAATAAAATACAGATATTGTGTCCACCTAAAACTAATAATATATATATATATATGTGTGTGTGTGTGTGTGTGTGTGTGTATAAAGACTTTAAATATCATTCCATTTTTAAATTAGTGATTGAATTTTTTCCTTTCTCATGGATTGTATTTTCCTGCTTCTGTTTATGGCTAGTAATTTTTGACTGAATGCCAGGCATTATTTTCCACTTTGGGTGCTGGATATTTTTGTATTTCTTATAATTATTCTTAAGTTTGTTTCTTCCCTCTCTTTTCATCTCACCCCTGCCCCCGTCTTTCTCTGTCCTCCCTCCCTCTCTTACAATTAAATTACTTAGATAATTTTGCTTCTGGAGGTCTGATTTTTAAGATTTGTTAGGTGGGACCAGGGCATCTAATATACCTTTAGAATAGGGCATATTACTGAGTTAAGACTATCTTAGCCTTCTATATTAATACTTCCTGAATGTTGAGGTTTTCTTCTCTGGATTATGGGATCAGGCACTTTCTGACCTTGTTTGAGCACCTGTGACTGTTAGCTTTATAATCCTCTAGTGTGCTCTTGCCCCCATCTTGGGTGCAGCATTGTAGCTGTTCACAGACTGTTGTAGTTCTCTCCCTATGCAGTTTTTCCTTGGGCATTCTGACCTGTGAACTCTTGCCTTCTTGGTATCCCTAGACTCTTAGCATCATTGCCTTACTCAGGGAATCCCGCAGGCTCCACCTGGCTTCTTCTTCTCTACACTGTGGCCCAGAAATCTCTGGAGCTGTTGTTTTGCTTCTTTCCCATTTCTCACAGATCACTGTTCTTATTCAGTATCATGAAAACTGTTAGGTTTGGGTTTTTTATGTATAAAAATAAATTCAAGTCTTATTACCTATCTTCACTGATAACTGAAATTCCTTTGTCTAAATTCTCAAAATGGTTCCCTGTCACAGCCCATTTGAATCTAGTATTTTCCCCTCCTCTTCATAATGGAATTACATTAGTGATGTAAGTGTAAATTGTAGGCTCTACCTGAAAAACTGTATAGCATCCCTAAGAAATACTATTGCACTGTTGCTTGGTGGACTCTCTTCCTTTTGTGGATTCCTAAATAGGTTTATAGGGAGTGCTAAGAGGATGGCCACATTGGTGCTTGTTGATGGTGATTAAGCGCAAAGTGGGTGGTTTGATAAGGAGCAGAATGAGATGTTCATTTCTAAAAAAGTATGTTTATTGTTACCATATGCTCTTTATAAGTGGTTCAAGTATGAGATAGTAAGAAATTCTACTTTTGAAGTCCTTCTGTGACCAGGTACCACCTATAAGTGCCATAGCTACAGGATGAGTGGGAAGCAGATATTCTTGCCCTCAGGAAGCTCACCATGTATGGGAGAACTAAATATGCAAGCTTAAAATTGTCATACAGTGTAACAAAGTGTGACTTTTTTGGGCTGGGATTGTAGCTCAGTAGTAGAGAAAATGTTTAGAATGTGCAAGGTCCTGAGTCTGATCCCCAGTTCCACAAACAAAAACTATGGCTTTCCTACTTAAGGACTTTAAGAAGCCAGAAATATTCTAATTCCTTGTACTATTTTGATAAAAGAAGAACAATAGCATATTGATGCTTTTTTTTTTTTTTTGTACTTTGGGCTTCTTGGTGAAAACAAATCTATTTTATCGAACAGCAAACAATTGGAAAATCAGGGCAAAAATTTTAAAAAAACAACAAAACCTCCAAAAAACTATTCTGAACATGACCTCTTACCAAGAATGATTTTGTCTCCATGTGCCACTTTTTATTAATTTAGCTAGCTTGTAGGCACCTAACTAGAATTTACTGTTTGTTTATATGTTTTTAAAATTCTGATAGGTTTTATTTTATTTAACAAGTGGAAAGTACCTCTAAGCCTTTATCCTTAAAATATGTATTCCCCTTAGCAGCAATGCTAGTGGAAGAAAGAGGATTGTTTCTTCTACTAAATATATTCCTTCTTTTATAAAACAATTCTAAAAGTTTGGTTTTCAATCTTATTTTGACCCACGCTTCAGGCGGCTGAATTATTTCTGTAAAACATGATCACTGAGGCATTGTTGTCCTCTAGGATAGCATTCAGTGGTAGTTTCTTTTCTCTCCCATGTATACTTTTTAAATTATATTGGTGTGTTCTTATTTTTACTTTCTTTGTTTAGTCTTTTGATACCAAAACAAATTAAATATTACTTCTCTAAGCTCAGTTTTTTAAAGACACATGATTCACAGTATAAAATTTTCAGTGGTCTTATGTGGTGCCTGAAGTAAGAAACTCTGAGTCTAAGTATAGTTTTAGACTTTCCTGGTGGTAGATGGTTAGTACCAATCCATCTGTATCATTGGGCTTTTTTTTTTTTTTTTTTTTTTTAGGAAAACCTAATTATTGACCTAATAAAGACGACTTAGGAGGAAAACAAATACAATTTTAAATAATTATAGAACCAAAATTTTAACATTGATTTGTAAGAACCCTTGGTCACTTTTAAATTTCTTCCCAAATTGAAAAAAATGGGACTTTCTCACAACAGTCAATGGAATTCCTAGAGAGAACAGTTTCTATTTTGGCAGCCCCAGGAAAATGGAGGTTGGTGCTCTTTCTGTATGGTAATTTATCTTACCTTTTAATGAATTATGAGATAACTGTTGACTTTAGAATAGTTCTAACATGCAATAAAGTCTTAATCTATTAAAAATAAAGCTATCATTTTATGAATTAAACACTCCAGCAATAAGAACGGTGCTTTAAGGAGCAGAGCATATATGAGTGCTGCCATTCCTTGCTTGGTGGCACTTGAGAAGCTTTTATAGTTAACCTAGCAATTTTATGTTTGTAGGATATATATAGCCCACTTCATCTAGGGAAAATATCCCTCATTTAAAAATTAGAATCCTTTCCAAGGCTAAGCATATTGAATACAAGTAATATTCCTACAAAGCTGATTTCTGTGCAGTTGGTATAAACTAATAGCTGGTTAATACACAGCTCTTGAAGGTAAGTCATAAACAAGGTCTTACATTACCCATAGACTGAGCAGACCTACAGCCAGTTGTACTGTCCACCCACTGTGCTGAAGTAGCCTGTAGAAAAACACTGTAGTTGGTTTGATCCATATAGAAGATTGTGACTATGGTGCTGTGTGAACTAACATAATGCTGTGGGATGCAAGGAAGTGCCCATTTTGCCAAGTACCAGGCACTATGATGTACTCTTGTTGAAAAGAGCTCAGAAGAAAGAGGATGCAGTTCAGTCACTAGCTGTGTAAGCTCAGTATCACATGAGTGAACCCAACCTTCTGATACAGGAGAGCCTATATAGAGAAATGATGATACATACCTCAGTTAACTTTTTTTGAGCAAAGATGACCAGATGAAGAGTGGTATTGCAAAAGTGAATGTCTTTTAGGCCGCACTCAAATCTGTCATCATGGACATTTTTGTTTGTGTCCTATTGATCGACCACTGATTGCTCATTCTGGCTTTTATCAGTCCCACAGACCCACATGAGTAGCCATTGAGATCATTTGCTTTTGAGTCAAATTAGGGGGCATTAAATTTAGTAGATCTTAATTTTGGTTGACACTGGTAGAATTAATTATTGTGTTTGGGATTTCTTGCAGGACTCCCTTAACTGAGAAAACTATGAACACGTGAATTGTCCTCTTTTGAATATGAAACTTCTTCTTATTTCTTTTTTTTAATTTTACCTTATTTATTTAATTTTTTTTTGGGGGGGGTACTGGAGATTGAACCCAGGGGCACATCCTCAGCTCCTTTTTTTTTTTTTTTGTATTTTATTTAGAGACAGAGTCTTGCTGAGTTGCTTAGGACCTTACTGAGTTGCTGAGGCTGGCTTTGAACTTGCAATCCTCTTGCCTCAGCCTCCTGAGCCCCTGGGATTATAGTCATGCACCACTGCACCCAGCTAATATGAACCTCTGAATCAGTATTAAGGAGAGTATGAAAGCCTGGGGCATGTTTCTATCATGTGACTCCCATGCATCACTCAGATATTATGCATGGGTCAGAGTCTTTGTAAGGGTCAACTGTCATTTCTTACGTGTGTTAGTTTCTATTTATGCAAGGTTTTGGTGATTTAGTTCATGTCCTTTTGAAGGGTTTTCTTTTTAATTTGTATTTGAGAAATATCTAAACTCCTGACTTTTCTTAATGTTCATGGTTGAAACCCTTGCATGAAATTATTGTACTTAAGAATTAGAAAGGACTAAAAGATCATCTGATTGGACTCTGCAGATTAATAGAGTTTCCAAAGGTTAACTGACTTGCCCCAGACCACATTTCCATTTAGAAACTGAGTCAAGACAGAATGTGATTTTTTTCTAGAACTGTGACCCTTATTTAGTGACACAAAATTCAAAATTTCCATTCACTTGCTTCCACTTCATAGAGTTGGTCTGCATTGAAGTGGGTGTGTGTTGCTGAATGAAAAATAGCTTGAAAATGTGACTGAAGAGACATTCAGTATTTATTGTGGCTGCAGCTGAAGCACCAGTTGTTTTAATCACTGTCACCATTGCTTGTTTTGATCTTTACTTATATTTTTAAAATTCTGCATTCCTGTAACATAATGGGGAATCCTGGTAGCCATCAAATCACTCTTGAGTCCTTGCCGAGTCTCTGCTTCTTCCTCCATGTTCCTAGATAACAAAATGAGATTCTCACAATAAGGTGGGCTGTGTTCCACCTGAACAGGCCCCCACCCCATCTCAGGTTTGCTCTTGTAGTCCCAGGAGGAATTAACTTTAGTGAAACAAACTTGGAGGCAATCTATAATCATTGGTTTGGTAGTAAGAACCAGGTCAGAGGCTTCTTTTCATTTTTTGATGAGCACTGGATGTTTGAAGTTGTTGATGCAACCTGAATTTTTAAATGCAAGTTAATACCTTTCCTGGAAGCCAAAGGCAGTTAAGATTTTCTTGTCCTGCAGAGAGTGGTTTTTTTTTTTTTGTTTTTTGTTTTTTTTAAGTTCTTAAGATTCTTTTGACACTTTGAGTTTTTTTTTTTTTTCTAACAAAATCTGACCTTAGGCTTAAAAATGAGTTTGTTAGATACCAACCTTGTGTTCCCTTGAGCTAGGCTTTAAGCCCCCCAATGAATTGCAAATTGCAGAGTGTCTGCTCTAGGGCCACCCTACAATAGGCTGGTACAGCTGAAGGGTGAGGAATCCATTTATTAAAAAAATTGTATGAGGCTTTTTCAAGATTATACCAGTATTTCTTTATCAGGTCCAGTATAATTTTATCTTTGTAATATAGTACAGTCCCAGCCTAATAGGTAGTAATTTCCTTTATTAGACTTGCAGCTATAATGGGTTAGTAATTCTCTTAGTTCATTCATCAGATTTTTATCAGATACATTCTTTGTATCATGCATTGTGCTGGATTCCGGGAGATAATTAAGAAATGGTTCCTGAACTCACTGAGCTCATATCCATGAGAAAAATAAATAAATAAATAAAATCGCACCAGTCTACGAACACACTTTTACAGCACAGGCATGTGTTACAGAGGCATAAAGCAAAAATGCTGCCCTGTCTGGAGTCAAAGAAGTCCACACAGCAAAAAGACAGTGTAGCAGAAGAAAGGAAAAGAATTGGCTGAGCAACCATGAAGCAAAGGCCCTTTTAAGAAGGGGGAATAGGGGCTGGGATTGTGGCTCAGTGGTAACGCATTTCCCTGGCATGTGTGAGGCCCTGGGTTCGATTCTCAGCACCACATATAAATAAATAAAGGTCCATCAACAACTAATAAAATATTTTTTAAAAAAAGAAGAGGGAATAATTTGTACAAAGCAGCAGAGGCCTATGGTATTCAGTTTTTCATTGCTGGGACCAAATTACCTGACAAGAACAATTTAGAAGAGGAAACCTTTATTTTGGTTTATGGTTCCAGAGGTTCAGTCCATGGTCAGCTGAATCAGCTACTCTGGACCCAAAGTGAGGCAGAACATCATGGTAGAAGGGCATGGTGGAGGAGCTCTGCCCCATTTGTGGTAGCCAGAAAGCAGAGAGCTCATGAAAGGGAGAAAGGGCCACAGGGCAGATAAACTCTTCCAGGGCACACTCCCAGTGACCCACCTCCTCTATCCTCAGGTACCACCCAGTTGGTCCATTCACACTAGGATGGACTAATTAGGTGGCAGCTCCAGCAATCCAGCCCTTTCACCTCTCAACATTCCAGCATTGACACAGGAGCTTTGAGGGGTCACCTCATTATCCAAACCGTAGGAAGGCCCAAAAGAGAGTAGTGATATGTCAGCACTGAATTCAGTGTGATTGTCTATGTCTTCATTTGGTTGGGGGAATGAAGCGAGTATTTGCTGGCTGGGATGAGCTGTGCTAAGTATTGGAAACCTCATCCTCTATCAACAGGAACTACTGGAGGTTTCTCACAAAGGGAGTGAAATCAGTTTCATGTTTGAGGAAAATGTTTTACTAATGAAGTGATGAATAAAATAAATGAAAATGGGGTCAATGGCATTCAGTGATTGTGATGTAAAAATTGATCTGTGTATTTAAGAATTAGATCTGGAACTCAGTACAGCATGGAGTTTAGAGAAGGTGAACTTGAGAAATTGATTAAACACTGATAGCATTGCTTATGGGAGGGCATCATCTCTTTGTTGAGATTGTAAGTAGGGATACTGTTTTCTTTTCTTTTTTTTGAGGTACCTGCATTCATAGCATAACCTGTGCCCTTCTTTGGCATAGCTCTTATGACTTTATATTGTAATTGTGAATTACTTCCCTGAGCTATAAACTCTTTGATCTTAGGAACAAGCTGTATTGGTGGTGTTTTTTCCCCCCCATAACACCTTGTCCAGGGTTTGGTATGTAGTAGGTGTTCAGTATATATTTTAATGTTTGGATGGATGCAACATCCATCTATGTAAGTTATTCTGTTGAATTATTTTTGTTCAAAACTACTTTTGTTTTTTGTCAGAAACAAGACTAATATAATTTCATCATATGGTTATATTTCTTTGGAGTTTCATTTTTTAGAAAATAGCCAGACACATTATATATATATATACACACACACACATTTATTTTTCTTTTAAAACTTTGGCTATTTGAACCCTTGGCTCAGTGATATAAATAGTAGCTCATTTTTAGATGTTTTTATTTGGAAGATTTTTTTAAGAATATACTATCATGTGTCTGGTCCTGAGTTGAATACACTTAGGACTTCCATGGGGGTTCTCTGGCATTGTCACAGCTGGAGGTCTGGTGGGCTTTTGTAATGGCATTTGGAAGAATGTTTAGTTTGCTAAAGCATTAGCAGTCTTTTGTATTGTTTCCATCTGCTTTTTGTCTAAAGAGACAAGTGTTGGGATTTTGTTTATTTAATGGACTTTGTTTGAATTAGCTAATTCAAATTCAGCTAAGTCCAAAATTACTAAGGGAGGACATGAACATTTACCTCAGGGATTTATTCTCTGGATTTCTTGTTGGTGAGTGGGGGGCAGGGGCAATGAACAATCACCTCTGTAACCATCAGCCACCTAGTATTCTGAGTTGTTGTGATTAAATCATAAAAAGAATCTCATAGAGCTGCCAGGGTTGGGTATAAGGCCACATATTTAAAGAACAATCTGCAGTAAGGTATATTGGTTCAATTTTTTTGTTTGTTTGTTTTCAGAAGAAGGGAGAAAAAATAGATATCTTTACAATATGAAAGTTTTTTATTGAGTACCTGTTTTGTGCCCCACTCCTGTATTTTTTTATTTCACATTAACACCAACCTACTTGAGAGCTTATTGTTATCCTCACTGTACTATTAATAACAAAGTTTCCTGGCTGGGGTATGGCTCAGAGGTAAGAGAGCTCACCTGGCATGAAAAGCCTTGGGTTCTATCTCTAGCACCAGCCAAACAACAACAACAACAAAAATAACAACAACAACAAACCCTTTGCCAGACATGTAGCACATGCCTGTGATCCCAGCAACTCAGGAGACTGAGGCAGGAGGATTGCCAAATTCAAGACTAGCCTGGAAACTGAGCAAGACATTATCAAAGAAAGAAAGAAAGGAAGGAAGGAAGGAAGGAAGGAAGGAGGGAGGGAGGGAGGGAGGAAGGAAGGAAGGAAGAGAAAAACAAAACACACAATGCTTAAGTACTTGATAAAATTCCCTTAGCAGTTATTACCAGAAGTGGTTTCAATCCAGGTATTCTAACACAGGGCAGAAGCTTTGCACCACCTCCATTCCCTCCATGGCTTTATGTGGGCTGGAGGTCTTCCAGATGCTTATAAAATTGACGAAAATGGAAGGTGAAGACTCGACCTCAGTTGGAAGAGGTGACAACTGTACTGTGAAAACCAACCAGAGGGGGGTACATTTCAGTTCTTCTTTGCTAACTATGGAAATCATAAATGAATTATGACACCTCGGTATATTAAAACTTTTCATTTCAGAAAGCTAATGGTCTTTGTGCATCTCCCCTTCAGCATGATGTATGTAACCACTGATTAGCTGACTCACTTGGTAGGTACAGTTGGCAGATGCGGGACTAATCAGTTTTACTTGCCTTGCTGTTTAAAAATTGTGATAATTTTTGCACTCTCATTGTGAAATGGATGAGTTCAGAAATGGGTTCAGGGACTATCTGTGTTAAACCAATGCATAAGTGATTTCACCTTCAGTAAATTTAATTCCTGGCTTCAGCTTTAGACCACAGTAATCTTAAATGAGACGTTTTGTTGCATGCTAATAAGCTCAGGGATTTTATCTGCTGCTGTTATGGTCTTTTGAAGAGGATGCTCCCATTGCAAAAGATGTCTACAATACAATGAATGGCAAGAAGTATCAGGAGTATTTCTGATTGCTTAAACACATCTGAGGTTTATTAATTTTCTGGATATGGGTTAACATGGTTCCATGAATAGGCACAGGCCTAAAGAGTAGGATTAGGAAGGTTTCCAGGGGCTCTGAACTCATGTCAAGCAAAACTGGCATGCTAGGTAGCTAAGTCAACTGAAGAGAGAAAAGACCTCGAAAGTGCTTTATCTCACCACATAACATTTGTAAATTTTATTCAATTAATTTACAGCTGCAGGGCTTGTGAGGCTGAAATTAAAGTTTTGTAAAGTTTCGATAAGGAGGCAGCCAAACATGTTTGATTAGCAGTGGCTGTTTTGGAAATGAGTTGGCAGCGATATAAAAATAGAAGGTTTGGGTTTCAGGAGGCATGTTGTCATGGTCGTGCCCATTTCATTAACTGTGGGAAGCCTGTATTTCCCACCTGTCATCAAAGGCATTTCTGCTCTCTGCTGTGCCTTTTCCAGACTGACCTCTAATACTGAAGTAAGCATCTTTTATAATTAAGTCTCATCAGCCCTATATTCTTAGAGAGCTTGTTTTGATTTGTGGAAATCAGTTATCCATGCTGCCTTTTTCTTTCTACACCCTTACAGCATGATCTGTAATTTTTATTTTCAAGTTGTGTGCATTTGTAGAAGGTGTTTATCAAAGTTTGAAGCAGTAGATGTCCCTTTATATGGAAATCAGGTTGGCCATTCATGGCCAAAGGGCTCACAAATAGGGGCACAGAGCAGGCTTTCACATAATAATAAACAGACTATTAGATTGCAGCCTTCAACGTAACAGTTACCATTATTAATTTTTAATGGATTTTCTTTTCTTTCTAAGGAACATTGCCATCTAAACTTCAGCAGGAAGATTTCAAACCCTTAAATAAAATTTAGTAGTGACAAAGATTCTTTTCTTGACCAAGCTTTAGTCAGTCTCCTGAACCTTCTGCCCAAACAGTGCTCACCTCTGTACTTCCTTATAGAAGCCAGCTTTAGGAAGATTCTGCTAAGTCACTTTAGCCAGAACCTCCCCCTCCCCAGTCTCCATATCTGATCATCCTCTGCATCTCATTGGTTCCTTAGCCTCATCCATCCTTCAGGTGATGTCTGATCAGCCTGGCCTATCTTTAGCAAGAATCCTACCAGGTTGGCTTAGCCAGAATTTCTCTTACCCCTGATACTACCTTTTGGTCATTTTCTATCCCTGGGCACTGCCCTGCTCCTTGCCTATACCTTCCCACTTGCCAATACTGTATTTAGAACTGAGACCTGATCTATACTGAGAGCTTTCCTCCTAGTGCCATAGTCCTGAATTAAATCTCTGTTTTCCACCTTAACTACTATCCAGCTCTGATTTGCTTTGATGAGAGCCTATTTAAGTTATATTGGAGAAGCTGTCTCTGGAGAGCAAAGAGGGACTCAAGGACTGGGAAGGGATACAAAGGTAGCTTCCATCTGTAATGTTTTATGTCTTGGAAAGGAAAGGTTTCAAATATGAAAGGAAATAAGAAGAAACTGGTTGTGGAACATGGAAGTTTGCTATTCGATTTGATAGTCCTTTTCAGATTGTCTCTGGTGAGAGACCTTTTTCATTTCCAGTCTATCATGGGGCAGTATGTGGTCCTGTAGCGCTGTGGTTGTTCTGCAGCCCTTGACCTGCATGCCACTTAGCACATGAGTTGCACAAGAATCAAACCTGTCAGCACCCCCTGCCCCCAGAGAGACTCACTGATCATGCATTGGGATGTCTCAGCCATGTCAGGCTGCTATAAAAGTTCCTGAAAACTTTTTCTTAATTTTAGTTCTTATATCATAGTGAACCCATAACAGAGGTTTCTGGTCAGGAACTCTGTTAGCTCTGTTAACATGTTTGTGTGCCACACATATTTCATAATAAAAGGGTCTAAATCATTTTGGACATATTTACCTTTTCAAAGCATTTTATTCTAACTTATTTACTTATTCTGCATATTTATCCCCAAAGTGGGTCATTCTTTTACTCCAAAGATGTGTTTTGATCTTGAAGCCATTCTAGATGCTTCCCAAAATTTAGTGATAAATAAGGCCTTGTTTTTTCTCTGAGGGTTTGCTATGTAACGAAGACAGCTTCATTCAGCAAACATTTTTTGGCTCACTTGTTTTTCTTCAGGCTTTGTCTTAGGCAGTAAATATTCAAGCATATGTAATTGGTAGGCTTTTTTTTTCTAGGAGTTCTATTTTATAGTGGTTATAGAGCCAATATTTTCTATGACATTACATGCTATGGAAACCCTGAAAATGGCCATGATTTGTGATTGAGTAGGTTGAAAGGTTTTGCCCAGGAGAAACATTTGAACTATGTCTTCTGAAAGAATGAAATGGGGTCATTGTTGTTTGTTTGTTTGTTTTTAAGTTGACAAAGGGTTAAAGTCAAAGCAGCAGTGTTGAGCAAAACTGGAGAAACTCAGCTCACCAGAGCTTGATGGGAAGTGATGGGCAGTTTAGTTGGGATTCTAGCACGAAGCCTGTAGGCAGGTGAGAAAGGCAGGGTGGTGTAAGACAGCGGTGGCCTTGAAGTTCAGACTAACAATATTCAGCTTTTTCTTAACCACATGAGAAGATTTAAAGGAATGATCAGATTTTGGTTGGGGCACAGGCAGTATAAAAAGTGGAGAGAGACTAGTAGGGGGAGACTAGTTAGGAGCTAGTTAATATAGTCTAAGTGAGAAATTTGAACTATAGCATTGGCTCTGAGAAGTAGAGGAAGGAATACACCTAAGGACAATTTCTGAGATGGAAGTGAAAGAATGGTGTATGGGAAGAGAGAGGGTCTAAGAGAGAGGGTCTTAATTATACAGACAATCACCCAGAGAGGGACACATTTTTCCATGGATGAAGACATAGATACTTTTTGCAGCTGAGAGGATAATGGCCTTAATACTCTCAAAATAGTTGACATTATTTCAGAAAAGTGAAAGGTAATGTAAAACTTGAAATAGAGGACAATGGAACAAATATAAATTTGCCTTGAGGAGTGTAACACTGCTTTCTTTGTTATTGCAGCTAGGATGTTTAACTTTATTTCCTAATGATAGATCTTTAGCTCTTACTGTTGAGTTCCACATATTCATTCATTATTATTATTGTTTTTTATTAAAAACTTACCATGTGAGAGAAACATTGGATTATGAGTTTGGGATGGAAATTAAGTTGTAAATCCTGCCCTCAAGGAGTTAGCAATATGGTTGGGGTAGGTAGGCTCACAGGAAGGAAAGCTAATCTCGTTAAGAGTGTGGGGCCATGAAAGGCATGGAAGAGGTGAATGTGATATTAATTTTATGTGTCAACTTGACTGGGCTAATGGATGCCCAGACAGGTGGTAAATCATTATTTTATTGTGTCCACAATGGTGCTTCTGGAAGAGATTGGCATTTGGATCGATTACTGAGTAAAGAAAATCTGCCATTATCCAATCTGTCGAGGCCCCAAATAAACCAAAACTGTAGAGGAAGAGGTCAAGTCTTTCTCTTTTTCATGTACAGATGGAACATTGAACATTCCCTCTTCTTTGACATTGGTTCTCAGGTCTTCAGGCTCTGGAGCTTCTACCACAGGGCACTCTCCTCTACCACAGGGCACTCTCCTCTCCCCTCTTCCCATTTCTCTAGTTTTTATCCTTTGATTTGGAATCACATACACCATCAGCTACCCTGCCTCTCAGACCTTGGGACTTAGATTACACCACCAGCTCCTCTTTATTCTTTTCCCCCCACTCTGCTGGGGAGTGAACTCAGGGCTTCATGAATGCTAGTCAAGTTTTCTGCCATTGAGCCTACATTCCCTTAGCTCCTCTTTATCTAGCTTGCAGATGGCAGTTATGGTACTTCTTGGCTTCTATAATCACATGAACCAATTACCACCATAAGTGAGTGTGTGTGTGTGTATGTATTTCCTAATGATTTTATTTCTCTGGAGAACCCTGAATAATACAAGTTTGAGAGTAGTATTAAAGAATGAGTACAGGTTAGTAACTGAGAAGAGATAAGAGGAATTTTCTAAGAAGACAGTGGTACAGAGGATAGAGGGAGAACTAACTGGGCTAGATTCTCAAAGTTTTAGTTTTAAACATGAGAACTTGTTGTTAAGCAATCAAAAAAGAGCCACACAGGGTTTAAGTGGAGGAGTCAGCCAAATTTCATTTTAGGTGGATTGTGCTGGCCATTACATGTGGAGAATGCAGGTGGAGATTCTACCCTAGTGCAGATAGGAGACAGTGCAGTTGTTCAGTGAGAGATGGTTGGCGTCTAAACTAGGTTAAGCAATATTGGGAACAAACTAAAGAACTAATAAATTAATAAATACAAAACTGGCAGGAAGTGGAGGTTGATTCAGATCAGAAAGTGAGAGAGAGCTGATGGAGACTTGAACTTGAGCTATTTAAATGGTGCAGCCGCCATGCAGAACTTGTTGACAACCATGTTGGGAAAAGGGTGATCATTTCACCACTAGACACCATAGGAGGTGCCAGGAGATGTCTAGCAAGTGATAAAATATCCATATGCAAAGGTCTATAGAAAGGTGCAGTGCAAGAGGACTTTGGAAGTCACCAGCATGTACAATGAGATAGGTAAAATGCACAATGGAGGAATTTACACAGGCTAAGCTAAGAGAATTTCAAGCAACTACATTCTGTTTCATTCGTTAGTTAAAATTTACCAACAACTTCAATAGGTAGAAGTAGGGATGCTTACAGGGCACTCAGTTCAAAGGACAAAAGAAAACAATTTATATTTTACTGAATGATATTTATATTATGCTTACCTATCAGGAAGAGTGCAGAGATGCTAAAGAAAGATTGGAACATGGTCTTTCCTTGAGCTGTTGAACTGAAGGAATTCTTAAAAAGCAAGTGTGACATAAGTTGAGAAAAATAACTAAGCTGCATATTAAAATAAGTTGTATACCATAAAATACCATTTTAGATGAACAAAATGTACAATTAAAAAAAACTTTTTAAATAATATGGGGTCTTGCTATGTTACCCAGGTTGGCCCTGAGCCTTGGGCTCAAGCCATCCTTCTGCCTCAGCATTCTGAGTAGCTGGGACTAGTGGTGTATGTCACTGCAGCCATCTCAGTTTAAATGAATTTTTTGAAATTTACATAAGCCATATTTTTAACATTTTGTGTATGTGATGATTGAGAGAGTGGATCACTAATGAGGCAGATTGCCTTCCAGGTGAAGGATAGAAAAGAGGATGGGCAGAGATTTAAGGAGCACCTACTTTATGCTGTATAATGTTCTGGGAGGGGTGCAAAGAAATGGGCAGAGCCTGGGAGTTTTTCAAGGAGAATAATACCTATCTTCGTTAAGCCATAAATGTAAATGTCATATTATATGTGTTTGTTTGCTGACTTCAGCCCTAAACTGAAGGTATAGTGTCAGATTTGCTGTGTTAGTCAGCTTTTTCACGAATGCGACTTAAAGACCTGACAAAAACAACATAAAAGAGGAAAAGTTTATTTGAGGCTTATAAAGTTTCAGAGGTCTCAGTTCATAGATAGCCAAATCCATTGCTGTGGGCCTGAGGTAAGGCAGCGTGTTGGAAGGGTGTAGAGAAGGAAAACAACTTAGGACATGGCAACAAAGAAGCAGAGAGACATGCATTCACCAGGACAAATTATATACCCTAAGACATGCCCCCAGTGACCCACCTCCTCCAGCCACACCCCACATACATACAGTTAGCACCCAGTTAATCCAGTCAAGCAGATTAATGCACTAGATACCATAAGCCTCTCATAACCCAGTCATTTCATCTCTAAACTTTGGTGCATTGTTTCACACAGAAGCTTTTGGGGGAACACCTCATAACTGACTCATAGCACTTGCATTACACTTATTTTTGTTTAACAAATATTATATTTGACTGCCACTAATTAATAATATAATTCTAAGCAGAACCCACCCTAGCATCTCAAGAAATTGTGGACATAATTTCACATATTTTAAGCTTTTTAATCTGGAAAAGTATTAATGTATTACTAGTGATATAGTTATTGAAATGAATTTTAACAGTTTTCCTGGCTTCCAGAAGAGACAAACTTGGTAATCCCTTTATCTCAGCCTGGTGTTCTAAAGCTTAAGTTTCCTGTCAGTTTTTATTGGTATTGCTTTATTTTGTTCTTTATCCTCAAAGCCTGTTTTCCTCCATGATAATATCCATAAGACTGTGTGTGGGAAAAAAAAGTTGCTTAGAGAATAGAATATTCACAGTCTCTTTTGTATAACTTTTACACAAAGTAGGTATTGAGTTTGTTATGAATCTTCTTGTAGGGGTTCATATTTGTTTTCTCAGAGGTTTATTGTCCTAGGATACTCATGGATACAAGAAATAAAAATAAAAGAAAATTGGGTTTGCAAAAAGGACCTTGTTCACAGCGAGGAGTGTATTGGGGAGGGGTGTCCTTTGTCTTGGAAATAACGGAAACAACCTTGAATTTTGAATTAAACTCTTAGTCTCTGGAGCCAGGTTTCCAGCCCTAAGGGACAATAAGCTGGTGGATGGGGATACAAAGGCTGCAGGCCACTCTGTGCAAACAATGGGTGTTGGTATGGGGTTGACCCAGGTGGCATCTGCCAGTGTGGGTACATGCTCAGCCAGGAAGCCCATAAACCTGTGAGTGACTCCTGCGTAGGGAGATCTGACTCATCACATTGGAGGGAAGTGACAGCCCACAGTATTGTCTGATTTCTTCAGTATCTTCTTGGAACTCTTAATCAACATTTCTGCACTGTCAGTTGAGGGGCTATGAAAAGATTATGCTAATGTAAATATTAACCCCAGTAAAACAATTAGGAAGGGCAGTTTGTTAGGTAAATGTAACCTAGATGAACAGCATTTATTATTATTATTTTAAATTAGCCACTCCAGTTTTTCTTTTCTTTTGGCATGGGGATGAGAGCTGCTTATCTGTGCTGGACCATCCATAAATACTTCCTAGGTACTGTACTGCTGACAGTTATTTAATGATTTAATCAGAAAGGACTGGCTTTGGATTTCTGATGAGGTAATGAGAATTGGCATTTAACAAGTTAATTGGAATTGGAAAGAGCTATTAAAAGGCCATGAGAAGGTCTTTCATGAAACCCTTGAATATGCTTCAGTCTGAAGATCTTATTAAATTATGCTAAGGGTGTATTTTCCTTTCACTTTGAATCACCCATTAGGATCATCTAATCAGCTTCCTGAATGTTGCTTCAGATGAAATTATTATTAGTATCATAACGTTAGAATTTTTATTTTTTTTCTCTTCAATTGTCAGTAGTGAATCAGTGTTCAATAGACAGCAGTTTTTCTTAGCCCTGTGGGACAAAACCAGAATCAGTTTAAACTTTTCTTTACATATTTTTGGGTTTAAAACATCATTATTCTGCATATTGGTGATGGCTTTTAGTACTCAGTTTCAGCAATTGTTATTTTTGTGTCAAAGGCATGGTTGTTTCCTTTGAACAGACAGCTTTGCTTTACTCATGTGTCACATAGAAATCAGTTTCTTGCCACAGTGAAACAAATGGAAATGGTCAAAATCCCCTCCCTCCCTCCCTCCCTCCCTCCCTCCCTCCCTCCCTCCCTCCCTCCTTCCTTCCTTCCTTCCTTCCTTCCTTCCTTCCTTCCTTCCTTCCTTCCTTCCTTCCTTCCTTCCTTCCTTCCTTCCTTCCTTCCTGTCACTGAGTTATATTAACAGACCTTTTATTGTTTTTATTTCGAAACAGTGTCTAAATTGCTTAGGCTAGCCTCAACCTTGTGATCCTCCTGCCTCAGCCTCCCAGGTGGCTGGGATTATGGTATACATCAGCAGACAGCCTTCATCATTCCTTTGCTGTTTATTTCACAGACAATCATGAGACAGAATAATTGTTTCAAAATAAATATTCCCTTGAATTTGTTCTTAGCAAGTAATTTCCTGTTTGAGGCAAACTATTAGGATATTGCTTTTTGTTATTCAACTCACCAGTTTCATAAAACCAAATATATTATATTTGCTAATTGAAAATTATTATATGCTAGAAGAGTTGGCTAAATAAAGGGTGGGGAAAAGAAAATTAAGAAACAGTCTGTTGCTTTATTAACAAGAAAAATCCACTTTTTTTAATTTTTAACTCAGAGTAACCTGAAAATTGTTTGGCAGATGACATTTCAGATTTTTTTAGAATTTTGTTTTTCAATATTTTAACATGTGTTTATGTATAATGCTCAAAGGATTAAATGTGTGTGTGTGTGTTTGTGTGTCTGTGTGTGTCTGTGTGTGTACACATCAAACTGGTTATACCTTCCTCTATGTAGTAATTATGTTTTTGAAAAGCTGAATATAATAAAATTTTTGTAATTTAAATACCAATTTTACAGGACCAGGGAAGCTGTCCCAAAGAAATAAAATCTCATATTCTCAGTAATAAACATATATATGTTTTCTTAATGTAAAATTCAGAACAATATAGATAAAATTTAACTCAGCATAGATGTTTCTAATATTTGTTATCTAAGCATATATTTATTTTGTGGATGAAATAAAATATTATAGAGAAACTGAAAAGGAGATTCTTTTGAAGAAACTAATAGCTTCTTATTGACCTTAAATACTTAAATGTTCCAATAGTAGGTTTTTTCTAAATCCCACAAAATGTGAAATATTTTCTTCTAAAGTCTATGGTTGGTGCCTTTTGACTTTCTTGAATTCTCTTAATATAGTATGTTCTTAAATGTGCAGGACATCTGGAAACTTAAGTAATTCCCACAGGGCTTTTGACCTAAGATTCAGGACTTTCTTAGATTGACAATGACAGAATAGTGGACATGTACCTATTGACATGCAATCGACAGATGAATGTGAGGGTCAGCACTTTCTGAACTAATCCATTTTCTTACTTGTGATTTTTACTTGTGTACCAAATCATAGCACTATTTTGAGTGCATGTGTAGATATAATTTTCTCTAGTTTATTACTAATTTTTAAAAAATATTTATTTTTTAGTTGTAGTTGGACACAATATTTTTATTTTATTTGTTTATTTTTATGTGGTGCTGAGGATCGAACCCAGGGCCCCGCATGTGTTAGGCGAGCGCTCTACCACTGAGCCACAACTTCAGCCTCGTGTATTACTAATTTTTGAGGACATGTGTTTATATCTTGTTCATCTTTTTATGCAAATAAAATATTAAAAAACAAGTCGAAAAGTAATTTATGAATAAGTAGACACAGGAATTGCAAAAAACAAACTACCACCACCACCAACAACAACAAAACCAATACTACAACCTTTAAGGATGGTAAAAATCAAGTAGGTAAATGCAATACCAATAGCTATCTCTGAAATAAAATACAAATTAAACTTAACACCAAATAATTTCAATTACAGAATCATACTTGTAAAGAAAATATGTACTTGAAGAAAACCAACTGGATTTAGGATTGTCACTAAGCTTTTAATTTTTTACTTGTTCTTTTTAGATTTACATGACAATGGAGCGTATTTTGACATATTATACATACATGGAATATAACCTATTCTAATTAGGATAGGATTATCACTAAGCAAAGTCAGTTCAGAGGCTAACTAAGGTGACCTGGGTCTAGTACACCATACATTTTTCTAGATCATACTGGTATGGAGATGTGCAAGTCTAATTTGGGCATGAAGCAGGGCAAGCTGTGTGCCTGGGAGTGACACAGCCCTCCCACCAGGAAGTACTGAGTGGGAAGTAGTGTAGCCTGGCAGTGCATATTGGTGTTCCAACATTCTCTCTACTTCTGCTTAGTGCTTGGCACAGATGAAGCAAACATAAAATTAAAGGGCTTGAATTGAAGACCATTTTGTTACTGGGGAGAAAATATAAGGTGGCCAGAGCTATTTCTTTGAAAAACTCTTATTTTTCATGTTCTGTGCATCTTCCAAAAACTTGTAAGAATTGAAGAAACAAAAACTTTGTAATTAAAGAATATTTATAAGGCCCCATGAGGCAGTTTCAGATTCGATGTCCATATCTAGTACTTCTGAATCTTAGATTCCTGGATTATGTACAGGGAAAAGAATCAAATAAATCAAAAGACTTGGATGAACAGTGCCCGTGACGAGCAGAGAGCCCATCATTTTCTGGCCTTTGATGCAATGGGCAGATCATTTGGCTCTTCCTCTGAGTGTCTCTTCTCATAAACTATACTTGCTGTTGTATGATTGGATATGGAGTTAGAGTGATAAACATTTGCAAGAACCATAAATTCTTTTGTTCAACAAAAGCTGGTTCGGGTATCTTTTTCATGTACATTGTCGTATTAGTCCTTACTACTTTTTGATACTAAGGCTAAGAATTATGTTGTATTCTAGTTAAGCCTTTGTGGACTGGCTCCTAAGTACTCACATTAATCAGTATATCTAAAAAGAATTCCCATTAAGTACAGTGAACTGAGATTGCCAGATGTCTTATGAGGAACAAAGAATATTGCTGTTTAAAGGATTTAAATCTCAGATCTTCGTTCTTCCCACTGTCATAATTTTCTGAGTGCTGAGGCACTGCAGATCTTGTCTTTGTTTCTTCAGTAGGCTTTTTGCCAGCAAAAGGGCCTGGAAAAGGGGGTAATAAGAGAGACTTTCTGCACAGAGCTTCTTCCTAGTCCACCACTGCTCTTTGAGAAGAGCACTTAAGGGTTTAGTATTTCAGATAGGCTATCCTCTTTGGTCTGTTTGCTGTTGAAAAAAAGCAAGCCCTAGACACAAAGCAAGCTCTAGACACTTGAGCAAATAGCAATCAGCCTGACTACATATACATACTCCATAGCAAGCTATTCTGCATTCTTTCTTTTTTTTTCTTTTCTTGCTCCTTAAACAGAAATGTTAATGTTTCCTTTCAACTCTAGAGAAGTTGTTTGTTATATGCTACTTATTACTCCATCCTCCTTAGAATTGCATTTCTAGTATTTATATGGGGAAATGTTTTATATAATTTCCAATAAGTATAAAAGCATACTATTTTAAATAGTATGGTTAGTTAGAAGGTGTGTTTGTATGACTGATTTACTTAAAGGAAATTTTCATACTGATGGGATTGAAGTTGATGTTTCAGGTCATTTCTCCTTTGAAGGGAAGCAGCTGCATCATGCAAGCTTGGCTATTGGCTTAATTAATTTGGCGATTTTGGAGTCATGGCCTGCATTTCCCTTGTGGTTTTCACTGTTTAACTCCTGTTGATGCATCAGTACCCAGCTCAAACATCCAATCTTTTGTCCATTTTGTTTCTTCCAATCCTTTAGGCAGGATTTGTCTTCCTAATGTGTGCTCTCAAAGAATTTTGTACTTAACTCACTATTTTATAATTACGGTTGTGTGCTGACTCTTCCACCTCAACGCATCCCACTGTGTCTTAGTAATTTCTGCACTCGTGCCTTGCTGATTATCTGACATACATCGTAAGTTCAGTAAGAATTTGATAAGTGAATTATTAAGTAGCTAAAACCTATAAAAGACTAACTTAAAGGTGATTCTTTGATATCATACAATCCAACAGGCTTAAAAAGTCTGGAAAGTTATGGATTGTAGAAGGAGAAGTGCTCTGGAGAAGGTCCATCTAGAAGAACCTCAAATATCCAGACATATATGTACATCATGATTATAAAACTTATGTCCTCTAGTCTTATGCAGTGGGTAGAAGTGCAAGGAGTGGGCCTCTGTTTCAAAGTTCCTTAACCTGTAGAAGGTTACCTAGAGCAGATTGCAAGTTGGTATGGATTTAAGTGATGGAAACTCTCTTCTCTTTGTTTGTTAATTGTAATAGAAGATTACCAACAGCCATCAAGTTAGTATTTTCTGTGGCCAGAAATGACTTGAATGTTAGAAATATTGAATGATCCTTTTCCAAGCAGTTGCCCCGTGAAAGGGGCTGGAGAAGTCCTTGCAGTGAGAGTATAGCTTCTGTCCCTAGTGTCTACTCACCTGCTTCTCTCACCGGCAAATGGGTTTTGGTATTGTGGTAGTCCTGGCCCTGTCCTGATGGGGGATATAAGTGGGGTGGTGGGATACATACCACACTACTTTAAACAAACCATAAATTTGCATAAATTTTTCTCTTTTATGAAAATCAATTTTATCAGGGAAAGGGTACACGCCAGTAAATGAGATTGTTTTTACATTTGGTATGTATTCAAATCAGCACAGGGTCCTTTGATACCATTTTACAATTGTTCTCATGCTAATATACTTTCTATTGGAGTTTTAAAAACAAAGTGAAGCCAGGCCCAGTGGTGCACACCTGTAATTCCAGTGAAGGGGGAAGCTGAGGCAGGAGGATTACGAGTTCAAGGCCAGCCTCAGCAACTTAGTGAGTTCCTAAGCAACTTAGTAAGACCCTGTCTCAAAATAAAAAATAAAATGGGCTGGAGATGAGGCTAGGTGGTAAAGCACCCCTGGGTTAAATCCCTAATAACAACAACAACAAAGTATATATATTGCTCAAAGGTATTGTTTTATAGTGTTAGAAGCTTAAAAATTTTAATGTACAGAATTGTTTTCTAGGGAATGGAAATGGATTTATTGCTTGTTCTCCTGTAGTTTCCTCTTTTCTGATAGATATTGGGTAATTTTAAGCAGCATTTTAAGTTTGCACTATGCCACTCCTTCAGACAAAAATAAGCACTTAAAATGACCCCAACCCTGGAAATGTCAGATTATGCATTTTAATTAATTAAATTTATCATAAGTAAATATAATACCACACACATAACCTTTAATCTAAATTGACTCTTTGCTTGAAGCAAGATTTGAATGGATAACATGCATAAAAGGACAAAATCTTTTCTCTTTTATAATGTAGATAGGTAAGAGCTACATATGATTTTAAAGAAAACATTGTGTTAAATGTTTAGGGGATGTCCACAGATTTTTTTGTTTCTACAATTGACCAGCCTTGCTGGTGATGAATAGTAACAAGTTGTTTAAGACACTATTTTCTTGTCTCTTTTGTCTTTGTGTCCAATATAAAGATTATAGGTATTGTACAGATTAATGTTTAATAAAAATCCTGTGACATTAAAAATAAAAGTAGCATTTGAAGCACAGGATTAATGTTCCTGATGCAGACTTAGCATCAAGCTAATAATTCATGCCTTTTGACACTATATTTAACTCAGTGAGCTCATACTTTCCCAAGAACTATTAGGATTTCTAGTGGAGCGTCAGTCACACACAGAACTTTGTCTAAACCGTGTTTTAAAAAGAGCTGCCTCTAAGTATGCCACAGAAATGCTAGAGCACAAATCAACAGCATATTCTCCTTGACCACTGGAGAAAAGAGCAGCAGCCAAATTTAAAGCACATTTTCCCAGTATGACTCCAGAACTAATTTCGGATCTTGAGTGACATCAGGGCTTTATTGAGAAAGAAGTTGCCATTCTCTCCGCTTCCCCTTGTCCATTTAATGACCTACTCTTAGTTGTTACTGAGAGACTGGAGGAGAAAAGCTTTTGCATGTGATTATGTAGACTGTCCTTTGCTGGAACTGGTTTCTCCTCTTTTCAGGACACATGGAGTGTCCTCGAAAGGGTTTTAATGGTTGTCGCTTTTGCTGTTCAAATACATCTTTGTAGATTTTTCTACATCCTTTGTATTTTACTTTACTGTTTTGTTTCTTTGCAGTTTAAGGATGGGTTTGAAATGATTTCACTTTAATCTTAATAATACTAATTCCTCTTCAATAATAGATTGAAAAATGGACCCTCAGAGGCCACCTCCTAAGGTTCCAAGGGAACAGAGGGAGAAAAAGAACAGGAAAAAAAAAACTGACTGGATTTTTTGAGTCTCAGCCATTTGGGGGAAATATAAAGAAATTTCTTTCTCCTGCATTTCCCCCAGTCTGTCCTGTGCAAAACACCTCAGCACCCTGAAAAAAGGCACCAAATCCAGACCAAGGTCTTCAGTTTAGCCTTATGAGAGTGACAAGTACCTTGAAGGATGAGGAGATGCTGTTGATATGTGTGGCTGGTGTAAGGGTCTTCAGTTGTATCTACTCTTCTGGGTTCATACTGCATAAGATGAAGAGGCAGTTCTGCCAGGCAATTTTGGAAAAGTAGTCAGAATCTTATTTTTTTAGGCTATTATAAATGGGATATGAAAAAATGTTCAACATCTCTAGCAATTAGAGAAATGCAAATAAAAACTACTCTAATATTTCATCTCACTCCAGTCAAAATGGCAGTTATTAAGAATATAAGCAACAATGAGTATTGGCGAGGACGTGGGGAAAAAGGCACACTCTAACATTGCTGGTGGGACTGCAAATTGGCACAACCACTCTGGAAAGCAATATGAACATTCCTCATAAAACTTGGAATGGAACCACCATTTGACCCAGCTATTCTACTCATTGGTTTATACCCAAAGGACTTAAAATCAGCATACTACAGTGATACAGCCACATCAATGTTTATAGCAGCTCAATTCACAATAGCTTAATTGTGGATAGTTGAATTCTAAACCAGTGGATATTTGAATATTTCATGATTAACAGTTGGAGGAGTGATAAGGATGGGGCTTCAGTCTTTTAAAATTTTCATGTTAAGTCTAGAATGAACCTTATCAATTGTATTCTACCTAAATTGATAATCATGGCAGTTTGGAATCCTACTTTGCAAATTATGTTGGTTTGTTTTACTGTAAAGTTAAATATTAAAATGATGAGGCGCAAGCAGGTTCTGTCACACTACATTTGCAGATAAAGTTCCTATGTTGGTAGGTAGTATTTCTGATAGAATATATTTGTTTTAGTCTGTGTTTTTATTGCTGAAACAAAATACCTGAGTCTGGGTACTTTATAAAGAAAAATGTTTCTTTAGCTCACAGTTCTGGAGGTTCAAGAGCATGGCATCTTCTTGGCTCTGTGAGGGTCTCAATAGTAGATGGCACCACAATGGTAGGAGCACCTTAGAGAGGCAAGTGACATGTGCTAAAGAAGGAGATCACATAGTGAGACAGGAAGAAAGAGACTAGGGAGTGGCCAAGCCTAGTCTTTGAATCTACTGCTGCAAGACACTTTGTATTAATCCATTCATAAGGTGGAGCCTCCACAACCAAATTACCTTCCCCAGGCACCTCACCTCTTAAAGATTCCACCACCTAACACAGCCATACTGGATACAAAGCTTACAGCCCATGAATTTTTGGTGGAACAAACCATGTCTGAATGTGACAATGTTCTTTATTTAGAGAAAAGTGTCATGGATACTATGGAAAACAACCCCCTTTCAGCTTTTGTAAGAGCCTCTGTGATTTTTCCCCCTTAATATTGTTTCCCTATTATTTGAAGAGGAGAGAAACACCTACTGACGTCATGATGAGAAACCAGGAAAGCTTTATTTTGCTTATTCAGTCAACAACTTTTTACTGACTACCTGATATATTCCCTTGTGCTAAAACCCAGAGATGTAGAGATGTAACTTTTCTGTTTCATGACTCTTATAGTCTCATGGGGGAGTGAAGGTGTTGTATAAGTGGTAAAAAGTAACAAGAGATGCTTATTCCCTTAGAACAAAAGTAACAGAATGGATGCAGAAACAAATTTATGTGTTTGTAGATTTGATGGCAGGAATTCGAGGACACTTCTAGCCAGAAGCTCATTATGGAAGGAATGTTCATCTGCTAGAATTTTTCAGGGTAAATGGTGAATTTGGATTTTTGGAGACTCAGGAAGGCCATAAATGATCATTGGAGAATGAGGAGGCTAGCATAAGACGAAATTTAGGGCCAGATGAGAGTGGTGTCCATGCATGTATAGTGGTGCTGAGCTTCTCAGTCATGTGCATTTGGCCTGGCTTCCCTCAGTAGTCAGCTGTAGGCAGGGAAAGGAAATGCTTACTGTTCAGTCATATGAGGGATTGATATTGAGAATCTCTCCATGTTGAGTTGTATTTATTCTGGAATATGCAGGGAACCTATTCCTTTGTTGAAAGTATTTGACACTCAAGAAATTTTCACTAGCTTATTTGATTAGTTGACAAAAATGGTTTAGATTGACATTGTATGCACCAAAGAAACACCCACTGTTAAAAAAAAAAAAAAGACATCTTTCTAAGAAATATTGCCTAATGATCCTTTCTTTGGGAGCTGGGGATAGGTTTAGTTCCACATGATTGATCTCTCTCATGTGAGTACAACTAGGACCTCAGCCCCAGAGGTGCTGTTCTCAGGGGAGGGACTGGCAAACCACTCTGGTCTGTTTCCTTGAGGTCTTAACCATAAAAGGTTTGTTACAGCTTTGCCATTCAACTCTGTTTTCATGGCTTTTACATCTTTATGCATAGTGACAAGCCTCATAGTGTCCTTGAGATGTGTATTGCAAACAGACCTAAGCAAATTTTTTTTTGTTGTTTACTAATTACATTTAAATATATCTGTAGCCTTCAAGAGTTACAGTTAAACAGAACTGGAGGTGTTTTCACCTATAAGCACAATTCTAGGCAACATGTTATGAAGAAAGCAAGTCTCAGACTGGTTCACATACAAATATAAACATTTTTTTCCAAGCAGGCACCAAAAACTGCTCTACCAGCCAGTTCTGTAAACTTATTGAAAACCCTACCTCCTTGTCCTTTTAGGTACTTCAATAAGTACCTCATATGGAAAGATTCACTCGAAACAGATGAAACAGAATTTTAGCTTCAGGGTTCAGGTCACCTACTTGTAGTTGGTTGACAAAAATCCACAGCTTCTCGTTCCATTATATTATTAAGCCTAGCATGCCTTTCAGAAGCACATGATGTTATAGGATGTCTATATAGTTTCCAAGTAGAATACTTGGAGAACAAAAGGGGAGCTATTAATAATTATGCTGTGGTGTGTGATAGTAAATGGGACTTTTGCAGCCTATGGTTCCTACAAGTTGACAATTTGGAGCCTATGGTTATGGCTATTGTAGCTATTGGGCATGCTGGACTTTCATGCCCTCCCATGCCCATGTTGGACTCTTACACAAAAGCATTGAATCCTCTGTTTCACAAGGAAGAATTATTTCTCTCACCTATAATGCAGATTAATTAGACCTTTAAAGCTGATAAAAGACAAAGATATTCAAAACCTTTCTGGAATATAGGAGAGGAAAAATCAGCCCATCTTGGATTCATGTGTGGGGCTTCTATAGCAAAAGACTGATTAGGGGCTCAGAGACCTTGATAAGGAAATGAGGACTGGAAGAAACAGTTAAACTGGAGTGTTTTTAGTAGTAGGTTTGGTGGAGAATGGAGAATAAAGGGGAAATATGGTAGGACAAAGCAGGGATCAGGAAACTATAATAAGCCAAAGTCCCTCAGCAAGGCCTGTTGGTTCAGATTCTTCTCTGTACCCTGTGTGTTAGAGGTAAGGATGATGCTCCTTTCTGGGTCTATGGAGGCCACCTTTCACATGAGGGTCTTTTGATCTGCTAAAATGTCCTTCCTAAGTTGTTTCAGGGAGGAGGGCAGAAGGAAGGTCAGAGTGTCCTTCCTGCTTCTTGTCATTTTCTCAAAATCCTTTCTTTAGCTTTAAATATCCAATATGCCAAGATGCTATATGTTAGAATAGCATGTCCTGAACTCCATCAGCCACCTGTGGGTTTGTGGCATGTGATTAAAACATATCGATGATAAATAACCACCCTAGAGTAATTTCTCATTAGAGTATTTGAGATATTAACTAATACCATTAAGACATGAGCTAAAACTAAACAAAATATGTATAAATCACATTGTGGACATATTTAATATTTATTATAGGTAGTGTAACAGTACCTTAGCTTGAAATAAAATCCAGTGTTTTCAGGAGAAAATACAGTATTTCTTATTCTAACTTTTAAAGATGCATGAAGAGAGGGTGCTGGGGATGTGGCTCAAGCGGTGGCATGCTTGCCTGGCATGCGTGCAGCCTGGGTTCGATCCTCAGCACCACATACAAACAAAGATGTTGTGTCTGCCAAAAACTAAAAAAAAAAAAAAAAAAAAAAAAAAAAAAAAAAAAAGTTAAAAAATTCTCTCTCTCTCTCTCTCTTTAAGAAAAAAAGATGCATGAAGAGAAAAATACAAGTAAATGCAGCATTTAGCAACAAAGTATGCTCTTTTCTTTTATGTACTCTTATGTGTCTTCTACCTATAAAATATTAATGTGCATCTTTGCTGGTAAAATAGTATGCTCTTAAGAATATGGATACTCACTGATAATTTGTAATTATTTGCTAGATTTTTAAACTAAATAATTCAAAGGTAGCACTAAAGGATCAATAATCAGCCTGTTAAAGAATGAATAATGCAATCAATTCACGTTTCTTTTGCTGTGACTGATAGAGCAATAACAATTTACCTTTCTTATGTTCTGAAGGCATCTAAGAAGAAAGTATATAAACATTTTAATGTATGCAAGTATATTTTTCAAAAAGGTAAAAATTTGATTCTCATACAAAAAGATAGGAAGCATTTGTCATTTTTTGGGGGGAGGGGGCGTAGTCAATAGGATAGGAAATCAGACCTCAAAAAAATTCCAGTGGTTAAGTATTTATAGACACTGAGAGAATGCTGAAGTAAGTTTGTAAGATTAGAAAATTGGTTAATGACTCAATAAAACTAATCATTTTGGCTTTATGATACAAGAATCATTTACACTCTTATAGACAAAATTCTGAAAATTAACATCTCCTTTTCATTCTGACCCTGATAGATAATAAAAATAAATCAAAAAATGGTATGTTATTTTAAACTATAAAGTAATCCTTCACTGGGCTTGTTTAGACAGTGGGTCCTATGTTGACATTGAAAGGATATTATTCTTTTGAGGCTGAGGACATAACTCAGTTGGTTGAATGCTTGCCTCACATGCACAAAGCCCTGGGTTCAGTCCCCAGCAACACACACACACACACACCAAAAAAAAAAAAGCTGTCCAGAAAGGATATTATTCTTTTGATCCATTTCTACATTTTCATAATATTGATAAAGATTTTATTTGGTTTGGCTTTGGTTTATGTTGAATTATACAATTATTAGGCAAATACCAAATATTGACTTTTGCATGTATATTGTGTTTTGTTTGCATGTTAATTTGTTTGGACTAAAGAGTGATTTAGGATCTAGTATGAGAAGGGGCTTATAGTTTCAATTTGTCTAATTTATAAGTAAGACCAACTGTGTTTTGATATGGAGCTTTTATTTTGGATGAAGAAAGTTCCTTAACTATCCAGGAGCGTAAATGGTCCTTAGGCCACCTTGGAGAAGTATATCTATTTTAATTTTTTTTCTTGCAAGGGGAAAGTTGTGTTCAATTCTGAACTGGCATGCTAGTAATTTAAAAAATTGAAGTGAGGACAAAAAGAAATTGATTATCATATTTAACTGTACTTATACCTTGCAAAAATTGTCTTTTCTTTTGGAGCTTGAGAGAAAAAAAAATGCCTTTTTATGCAGAGAAGTCTTTGAGGTCTAAAATTTTAGGCATTGCTTAGGTAGGAGTTTAGGTTCTGACTTTGGATTATAAGGTAACAACAACCTTCCCAGGTGGAAACCAGCTGACTCTGTAGATGACACTTTTCCTTCTTCACAGTCAAGGTCATGGGAATTGAATTGTCTTAAACTTTCTTGCATTGGGTTGCATTGTTTGTTACTGTACTAATCAAACAAATTGGTAACTTATTTGCATTGGTGATAAACTTCTCTAAAAAGTGTTTCAGTGTGTTTCTGATTGACACACACTAATTACCTATACATGTAATCCAAAAATAGGCTGTATAGCCATCTAAGCCTTGATTCTTTCATTCATTCAGCAGCTGCTACTGACAACCTATTAGTTTATTATCAGACATTGTTGTAGATATTAGGAATACAGCAGTGAAGAATCCAGGGAGGGAAATTCTTGTCTTTAATAGAGTTCACATCCTAGTCAGGAAGACAAAGACAGTAAACTAACATAAATAAAATCTTGTGGTTTTTAGTGCTTTGTGTAGCAAAAGAAATCCTGAGCTTGGACACCACGTTTAAGGTATCTTTAGGATTTCACCCCTCATCTGGTAAGAAGGAAAGAGTTCTGGGCAGTCTTTTTCTTTAAAATCATAGCAATTTGATTCTCCAGCTTTCTCATTTTTTTTTCTAAAATAAAAAAGAACTTTTCCTATAAATATGATAAGATTGCCCCTAGGATATTAACCTAAGAGTTGATGAGGAAAGTAAATGAGAAATTTAGGGATCCTAAATAAAGGATAAATAAAGGATTTATTTAGGATAAATAAAATTGAGTTGTCATGAGCAGCACTAATCTTTCTAATTGTTCCAAGGTGTTCAGAAATTAACTGCCCCCCCATGGAATTTTTAAAAAATTTGCTCTTCCCTTGCGTTATTCTAATGTGATTCTCTAAGTCACTAGAAATCGCATTTTTGGGCTGATAAAAGTCATTTAAAATTAATGTCAATTTTTGTGGTGTTGTGTGAGATATTTATTTAATTCTGTTTTTCATGAGATAGATTTCACTTCGTCTCTATTACTATTATTCCATAATTTGATTTTGGTTGTGTTTTGTTTTGTTTTGTGTGGAAAACCAGAATTTGCAATAAGGATGTGTTTGAGCCTCATCAGTTTCCACTCAGCTTGTCTTTATTTATTTATTTATTTTTAAAAGTGGTTCTCGTGTGCCAGGAACTCTGCTAGTGACCAGGCAGTGGGAAAGACACACAAGGCTCGCAAGGATCAGTTTTTGTCTCCATGAGCCTAAAACTACTCGAAAGCTTATGCAAGTCATTTTATTTACTTACCCATATTAAACAATTAGAGAAAAATAACTAGAAATACAGTGGACTCTACCTGGGAAATTGGGATGGGAAATAAATTAGGTTTTAAACATATCACATAATGAGAAAAAAATATAGTCAAAATTCTCTTGAAATTCCCTATATTGTCCAAAAAGTTCAAGCAATATTTCTTTTTCTTTCCTAGAAGACAAAAAAATCCTTAAAAATTATTTAGACATTCTTTTAACATAAATGGCCTATTTCAGACTTGATCTGCTCTATCAGAATGGAGGAGTTCCAACCTTGCTTATCAATCTATCATTGTTTGTATGATGTGAATCTGCTCTGTGTCATTAGTTTCCAAAATGCTTGGTGTATTGCACACATCTAAGGAAACACAACTGGTATTAGCCAGAATGATCAAAGCAGGTTTTGTGGGGACTGTTTATTTGTTTATTGTCTGTCTTCTTTCACTAAAATAAAACTGCCATGAGAATGAAACATTTTGTTCGTTGGCATATCTCTGGTACCTAGAAACAGGGTATTTGCTAGGTACTTAGTAAGTAATGGTTGAATGGCTCTATGGAGAACCCCTGAAAGTCATTGACTGCTTTCTCCCTTATCTCTACATCAGTGGGTCAATACATCTGGTCAGTACTATTTCTTTAATCTTTTGTTTTTTCTTTTGTAGTACCAGGGATCGAACTCCAGACTCACCTAGGTGAGCACTCTACCACTGAACTATATCCCCATTCCTTTTTTTTTTTTTTTTTTTAATTTTGAGACAGCATCTCATCAAGTTGCTGAGACTGGTCTTGAACTTGCAATCCTCCTGCATCAGCCTCCCTGTTAGCTAGGGTTATAGCTGTGCACTCCTGTGCACCCAGTATTCTCCTTTTTAATTTCAGCATTTCTCTCCACTACCAATACCTCAGTTCAGGCTACCATTATATGGGTCACTGCATCAACCTTTATCCTGATTTCTATGCTTCCAGTTTGGTCTTCCTTCCTTCAGCCAAGAGTAGCTCTATAGAATGTTGATGGTAATTACTTCTCTTCTTTAAACCATCTGGTGATTCCCTGTTACCTGCAAATAACACCCAGGGTTATGTTCTTAGAGTAATGACAAAGACCCTCACATTCTGTTCCCTGCTGACCTCTTCAGTCTTTTTGGCTGTGTCTACACACTTTGCATTGGTGCTCCTGCTGTACTGAGGCTCTTCAGTCCTGCTGTGTTTTCTGTCCTGTGACAGAATTTGAATTGCCTCCTTTCCACTCTCTACCTACAAAGCTTTTTTCCAGAACTTTCCCTAGGCTCTCCAGTCTGGGTTACATGTCACTCCTTTATGCTCCAATAATGTCCTGATTCTTTCTTCTCAGACTTAGTTACTTTTCTCTGGGGTTGATGGGATCTGCATCACCTGTTACTTATCTGCTTCCTCTTGTTGTTTTTTTTTTTTATCATCTCTTTGAGGTAAGGAATTGTATCATGAATTTTTGTAACTCTAGGAACTAATATAGATCTGAGATGTAGTCTATAGCATATGTTTGAAAGATGGATGAGCTTCACATATTCTAAAGACAAAAGTGAATTGAATATTAGAACATAATGGATAATGGATTCAGAGTAGAGGAAAACCAATTTAAAAAGAGTTCATTTTGTTGTTGCTTTTGTTAGAAATTGTGAATAGCAGGCTGTGCCCTCCTCTGAGTTGCTCCACGTTGAATAGAACAGCAATACATACCCCTGAGTTACTACATTTTGTAAAGCAGCAGTTTACCTTTGCTGCTGCTGCTTCTTCTTTGGTACTAGAAATTGAACTCAGTAGCAGGTACCCACTGAGTCATAGGCTTTTGCTGAGTTTCTGAGGCTGGCCTCAAACTTGCAATCCTCCTGCCTCAGCCTACTGATTTGCTGAGATTATAGGCATGTGCCACAACACCCACCTGAGCTACTCCATTTTGAGTGCAAGTGCTAAGGCAGAATGACTTGGCAGCTTGTTTAGGCAAATAGATAATCACCAGATGTTGAACACACAGAGAACTTATTGAAAAGAATAACTCCCAACCTCAAAGCTCAATTTTAAGGTACAAACTGATGAAAATATTAATTATACTAATAAAAGATGACCACTTGTGAAATCATGACATTAAGTCAGAAGCACATAGATGGATGGACCTATCAAGCCCATATAGCAGAGGAACCAAGCCCATGAGCTTATCAGATGAACCAGACTACCAAATATGCAACCTCATCACCTCAATCACATTAAAGAAGTGGCATCAAAGACAGTGGTATGTTTTTATGTTCTTTGGGTATAGACCAAGGAGAGGGATAGCTAGTCAAATGGTGGTTTCATTCCCAGTTTTCCAAGGAATCTCCATACTGCTTTCCATATTGGCTGCACCAATTTGCAGTCTCACCAGCAATGTATGAGTGTACCTTTTCCCCCACATCCTCACCAACACTTATTGTTGTTTGTCTTCCTAATAGCTGCCATTCTGAGTGGAGTGAGATGAAATCTTAGAGTAGTTTTGATTTGCATTTCTCTAATTTCTAGAGATGATGAATATTTTTTCATATATTTGTTGATTGATTGTATATCATATTCTGAGAAGTGTCTATTCAGGTCCTTGATTGGGTTATTTGTTTTTGTTTTTTTTGTGTGTGTGTGTTTAGCTTTTTCAGTTCTTTATATATACCCTAGAGATTAGTGCTTTATCTGATGTGTGAGGGGTTAAACTTGGCTCCTAAGCTGAAGGCTCTCTATTCACCTCACAGATTGTTTATTTTGCTGAGAAGAAACTTTTTAGTTTGAATCCATCCCATTTATTGATACTTTATTTTAATTCTTGTGCTATAGGAGTTTTATTAAGGAAGTTGAGGCCTATTCCACATGATGAAGATTAGGGCCTACTTTTTCCTCTATTAGACGCAGGGTCTCTGGTTTAATATCTAGGTCCTTGATCCACTTTGAGTTGAGTTTTGAATGGATAAAAAAAATGTGGCATATATACACAATGGAATATTACTCAGTAATAAAAGAGAATAAAATCATGGCATTTGTAGGTAAATGGATGGTGTTGGAGAAGATAATGCTAAGTGAAGTTAGCCAATCCCAAAAAACAAATGCCAAATGTTTTCTCTGATATAAGGAGGCTGATTCATAGTGGGATAAGGAGGGAAAGCGTGAGAGGAATAGACGAACTCTAGATAGGGCAGAGTGGTGGGACAGGAATGGGGGCAAGGGGTTAGAAATTATGGTGGAATGTGATGAACGTCATTATCCAAAGTACATGTATGAAGATATGAATTGGTGTGAATATACTTTATATACAACCAGAGATATGAAAAATGTGCTCTATATGTGTAATATGAATTGTAATGCATTCTGCTGTCATATATAAAAATATCTATAAATAAATAAATAAGGCATCAAGGGGGGGGGAGGGGGGAAGACAATGGTATAGTGACACACACCAGCCTGTCAATGATGAATTCGTTGAGGTTAACAGGTGATGAACTCTTGACTCTGTACCCAGGGCTTCAGCTCAGTTTTGTCTCTGTGCTTGACATGGCCCACTTAGAAATTACCTGCCATCCAGACCCTCACTTAGAACATGTTCTATGCCCTGAACACCTCTCTGAACAAGTTTCTCTGTAGCTGGCTGGTTCATAGTTTTCTCTGATCACCTGCAGTAACTTGTGTATTTGTATCTGCTTCTGCCTTTGCTCTTGGCAAGACCCCTTGAAGTTCTGTGTTCTCCTTAATCATTTTGCAGACTTTTTGTAACATATATTGTTGTGTGAAATATAATGTGTGATTTGAGGGTTATAAATATTAGACATTAGAATGAAATGAATTAACTTGTGACTGCCTCAGTTATGACACCAAGTGAACCATGATTATTTTGGTGATTTAAAATTGATAAAATGAAAAAAAAATAAATAAATAAAATTGATAAAATGATGTAGCTTATGAATTTATTGTTATTCAATAAAATCTGACATTGTGAAAAGACAGTGTCTGGTCTGTTAATGACATAGGTCACTCATGATGGAAATAGCTATGATTGTCCTGGGGAACACTGGGAATTGGGGATATCTGGGCCCAATGTGATATTTGACACATTAACATCATTCATTTTGTTAAAAAATTTGTCAACAACTTTGGTTTCATGATATAATTGGCTTTTATTTGTACTTCATGCATTGGAGAACATCTCAACTAAAAATTTACAAAAGCTACTCTGATGAGCTGAGCACAAGAGGTGGGCTTTACAGGATGAAAAGGGCTGAAGAAGCAAAAATAGAACAAAAGTGGATTAGTCATTGCTAAGTTATTTTCCTTGTAGAGATAAAGAAGAAAGGGACTTCTTTAACATGCTGGCTAATACTGACCTCTTTGGGGGATCTGTCTGTCATCTCTCTCTTTATTTCTCAGAAGGCCAGATATATTGCCTGTTCTGGTAGGGTAGTCTGGAACTTTAGCATGAATAATTCTATTTTTGGTTCAGTCTGTTGGGCCCTTGTACAGAAACTTAGTCTATACCAAAGTCCTCCATCTGTTTAACCCTTTTTCCCCTTAAGTTTTCTAAGAGTGAAATTAGTGTAACAATAGTACAATAAGGACTGTTTGAGGATAGTGTAATCTTAGAATGTCTCAGATAAGAGTTGCCCCAGGTGTTTTGCAGTAAGAAAACTAACATTGCTTCAAATCCTTGGCAAAATTGTGTTTGTTTGTATGTGTATTTATGTGTGTGTTCTGCTTGTTTTATGAAGGACACTTTAAAAGAAGCTACTAAAATGTACTTGACCAAACATCAATAATCAGATGTTGAGTCTTACTATTAATAAGTTTTTTATTTGAACTAATTTTGAAACTTTCAAGAAAAGAAGATAATAGGTCTCTTTTCATTTGATAAGCCGTTCTTTTCATTTTTAAAATAAGAATGTCACCAGAGTGGGAAAGGAACACAGGAAAATTGGCAAAAGCAATTATGCATTAATTTTTGCCACACTAAAAAAATCTTTCTTCTTTCAGGCCACTGGTTATTTTATACTATTTTATGACTACTAGATGATAGTTATTCTTATTACAGCAAAGAATCGATACGTTTTCTAGCCTCTCCTTTTCTTCTTATTTTAAATTATTCTTTCATTGTGTATGAGTATAGACTGGAGGGCCTGAATTTGGTCAGTCTCAGGCTCGGCGAATTAGCTAGACCCAGGTACAGTTTGTTCCTCTTCCCTGCTGCTTTGGAAATTATTGCTCTCTGCAGCTCCCCTGTTAGATTGCACTCTTTCACTTTTAGCTTCCTAAAGCTGATTAAGAAATTACCAGAAACTTAGTGACATACCATTGGACTAATGATTCTTATAATTTGAGAATTTTTCAGAAGTCCAAAATGAGTCCCTGGGCTAAAATCAGGGTGTAAACAGAGCTCTGCTCCTTGTAGAGACTTTAAGGGAGGATCTGTTTTGTTGCATTAAAAGAAAAGAAAAGAAATTTATTCTTTTTAGATACACAGGACAGTAGAATATATTTTGACATATTATACATACATGGGGTATAGCATCCTAAGTAGGATCCCATTCTTAGGGTTGTACATGATGTGGAGTCTCACTGGTGGTCTATGTCTGATTCATTCTACTGTCTTTCCTAATCCCATCCCCCTCCCTTCCCATCATTCCCCTTTGTCTAATCCATTGATCGTCTATTCCCCCCCAAACCCTTTTATTGCCTTTTCTACCTTCTAAAGGCTGCCCCAACTTTGTGATGTATGACCTCATCCTTCCACCTTCAGACCCAGCAATGTCCCTGTCATCTCTTGCTTCTTTCATTTATTTATTCCACTTACAAGGATATTTGTGATAATATTAGGACCAGCTGGATAATCAAAGAGAAACCCCAAGTTAAGATCAAATGATTAACACCCAGGTTTTTTTCTTACTTTTTAAAAAAATTTGTTTCAGTTAGTTATACATTAGAGCACAATGCATTTTTACACATTGTACACAGATAGAGCGTAATTTTTCATTCCTCTGGCTGTATATGGTACAGAGTCAAACCAGTTGTGTATTCATACGTGTACATAGGGTAATAATGTCTGTTTCATTTCACCATCCTTCCCACCCCCCTCCCCTCTGCCCAATCCAAAATTCCTCTACTCTTCCCTACACACCCCACCCCACGCTGCCCCTTATGGATCAGTATCCACTTATCAGAGAAAACATTCGGTGTTTGGTTTTGGGGGTTTGGCTTAGTGTGATATTCTCCAGCTCCATCCATTTACATATAAATACTATAATTTCATTCTTCTTTAAAGCTGAGTAATATTTCATTGTGTATATATACCACATTTTCTTTATCCATTCATCTGTTGAGGGGCATCTAGGTTGGTTCCATAGTTTAGATATTATGAATTGAGCTGCTATAAACATTGATGTGACTGCATCACTGTAGTATGCTGATTTTAAGTCTTTTTGATCTAAACTGAGGAGTGGGGATAGCTGGGTCAAATGGTGGTTCCATTCCAAGTTTTCTGAAGAATATTCACACTGCTTTCCAGAGTGGTTGCAACAATTTGCAGTTCCACCAGCAATATATGACTGTTCCTTTTCCCCCACATCCTTGCCAGCATTTATTATTGCTTGTATTCTTGATAATTGTTATTCTGACTAGAGTGAGATGAAATATTAGAGTGGTTTGGATTTGCATTTCTCTGATTGCTAGAGAAGTTGAACATTTTTTCATGTATTTGTTGATGGATTGTATTTATTCTTCTATGAAGTGTCTGTTCAGTTCCTTAACCACTGATTGAACGGATTATTTGTTTTCTTAAAGTTAGGTGTTTGAATACTTTTTAGTTATACATGACAGTAGAATATATTTTGACATATTATACATACAGGGACTATAACTTCCCATTTTGTGGTTGTACATGGAGTTACATTGGTCATGTATTCATTTATGAACATAGGAAAGTTATGTCCAATTTATTCTACTGTCTTTCTGATTCCTATCTACACTCCCTTCTCCCCACTCTGCCCTGTCTAATCTGGTGGAGAGCATATCATATGTAATTGTCATACTTTAAACATCTTAAGCAGTCAGAAACAATCATCTATCTATCTATCTATCTATCTATCTATCTATCTATCTATCTATCTATCTATCCATCCATCCAGAGAAGCAATGATAAAAAATAGTAGTGAGTTTTCCTCAGAAACTATGAAGGCCATAAGACAGTGAAACATCCCTGTGACAGGCAAAATAACAGTTGTACCAAAGATATCCAAGTCGGGTTTTTTTTTTCCTGTCCCCTTATCTCTTTCTGGGACTTCATTTACATATATGCTATACTTTCTGATATTATTCTTGAGGCTATTTACAATTTTTAGTCTTATTATCTATGATCTATAAGATTAGATTATTTCACTAACTTTTTCTGTTATTTCTAATATTATGTTAAACTATCCTACAGTTTTTTAAAATACAGATATTAGAGATTTAGTTTAAAATTTAAAATTTTCAACTGGGGCTCTTTATGTTCATTTTTTAAATACATGATTTTTTTCCTATTCATTCATTTGCTGTAAGTATATTTCTCTTTCCTTTCTTAGGCATAGTAATAAGCTGATTGATAACATCTTTATCTAGTTATAGCATTATCTGGATCATTTGGGTTAGTCTCCATTGATTTGATTTTTAAAATTTTCCTTGAGAACCATTAACTTTTTCTCTTTTTGTCTAATAATTTTGGATTTTATTCAGAACATTTTTAAATTGCAGGTTTTGAGATTCTGTTGAGATTCAGTTTTATTCCTCTGAAGAATATTGATGTTAGTTGGTTTGCTCTAACAGGCTATTAGCTTGGCTGGATACATGGCCCCAAATTGTTACCCCTGTTAACAGTTGAACAGCAACTGAAATAAGTTTTCAGTTCTTTTAGACTGAGCTAGACTGCTTGACACCTGCCAAGTGGATTGAGATTTCAGGGATCGCCCAGAGGTTCAGGCAGAGTTGATCAGGGTTTCCTCTCCTGACTCTCACTGGCAGTTTTCCTCTTAACTTTCTTCAAACCAGGAAACTGCAAGTTTTCTATTCCAGATTAGTTCCCCTGCTAGCATAGCCATACAGCTTCTGGCTCAGCCGAAATGACTTTAAAAACAGAAAATGCACTGTGATGGGTAATTTGTATGTCAAAATGACTGGATTGAAGAATGCCTAGAGAATTGGTAATGTATACTTCTGGGTGTGTCTATGAGAGTATTTCCAGAGAAAACTGGCATGTGAGGAAGACCCATCCTAATGTGGGTGGCACCATCTAATAGGCTGGGGGCCTGTATAGAATGAAAAAAAATTGGAAGAATTGGAAGCTTGCTTTCTTGCTCACTTCTCTCTACCCCAGCTTTTGTGTGTGTATGTTGGTACTATTATCCCTGGACTTCATACTCAAAGTTCTCTAGCATTTGAATGTGGACTTGCATAGTGCTCCTGTTTTGGTTAGCTTTGGTGCTGCTGTGACCAAAAGACCTAATAAGAACAATTTTAGAGGAGGAAACGTTTATTTGGAGCTCTTATTTAGAGGTCTCAGTCCATAGACAACTGACTCCATTGCTCTGGGCCTAAGATGACGCAGAACATCATGGAGGAAGAGTGTGGTGGTGGAAAGCAGTTCAGGACATGATGATCAGGAGAGAGAGAGAGAGAGAGAGAGAGAGAGAGAGAGAGAGCGCTTTGCTCATCAGGTACAAATTTTATACCCCAAGTCAAGCCCAAGGTTTATTTGTCCCTTTGGACAAAGCAATAAGAAAAGATAATTTTTTCTTCTTTTTAAGTTTTCAAAGCACATCTTGTTCTGAATTAGCCTAAAATACTCAAAAGTACTGTTAGAAGTAAATGCTCTGGAGCTGCAGACCACTTCTTAATTTAGTGTGATTCTATTTAGATATCCCTCTGGTCTTAGCAACCTCAGTTAACATCAGTTTGTTACTTATTACAGTTTATTTCTCCTTGGAAAATTGTGCCTGAGGCATGGAGCTCATAAGGTTGCAGAAGAATGGTGTCATGTTTTAGGACCTTTAACAGCATCTGGCATAGTACTTTCCTAGTACCTCTAAGGACTAGGCTTCTTCAATCCTTAGTAATTAATTACAGTAGGATAAAAATAATCTGAAATTTAAAAATTGTTTTTAATTGCAAAAACATGTATCGACATACTTTTTTAAAAATAAAAAATCATTTTAAACAAAACTAAAATTCCCTCTGATTACTATTCTTAATCCTTATTTCCTCTTCTCATACCTGTCCTGTGAGAAGAGAAATAAGGACTCACACACACACACACACACATGCACCATGAAAAGCAGAAATGTTTTTGATAACTAGCATTTTATTGTATACACATCGGCAGCATCCTTATTTTTACATACTTATATATCTTCAATATCTTTCTATGTTCATTATATTCAGATCTACTATATTTGATATCATACACTCCAGTGTTTCTACTAATAGAGTTAATTTATCCTATTGTGATCTCCTTAGGAAATCCTTCAACTTGTATTCCTAATGGAACCAGTAAAGCCTCATTGTTTTGGAGCCTACTTATTTGAAATATGTGATAATTAGGCTGAGCATAGAATTAAAATTTATGGTTGCCAATTAATGACTTTAAAGAAAATTTTTCCCAACTAAAAGATAAATAGCTTTTAAACACCAGTTTTAAATATACCAATTACACACAATTTTTTATGTGTGTTTTATTATCTAACAACATAGTAGCTTGTTCTGTTCAATCTGAGCATTTGAATGCAATAAAAGGTACATTGCATTAAAATAATTCCATAATCAGATTCATGACTATTAGGACTCTGCATATGTGAATTTGTATATGTTCATTCCCTTCCCACTTTATCCTAACTCTTTACTTTGTTATTGCTTTCTATTTAGTGCCCCTTCGGATCTCTGAATCAGGACTTTAACTCTTGGTGAGGAGTACTCCCCTTGCACCAATCATTGGTACTTCAGGAGGGAATCCAGGAGCATTCTCGTTTGGTGTTATATTAACCTGAAGTTTTTCATCATTTTGGGTGTTATTTTTCTAAAGACAAAATAGGAATTAATGGTGTGTATTAGTTAGTTTCTTGTTATTGTGACCAAAATACCCAACAAAAACAACTTGGAGGAAAACTATTTTAGCTCATGGTTTCAGAGATTTAGTCTGTGATGGGCCCGAGGTGGGGCAGAACATCATGGTGGAAAAGCATAGCAGAAGGAAGCTACTGAAGACATGTCAGCTGGGAAGGAGAGAGGGGGAGAGAAAGAGAGAGAGAAAGGTGTGGGGAAGGTGCTGCAGGGAGGCCAAACTCTTGTGACCCACCTTTTCCAGTCATGTCCCACCTGCCTACAATTACCATCCACTTAGTTCATTCAAACTAATGGACAAACTGATAAGGTTTCAATTCTTATAATCTAATTATTTCATCTCTGAACACTCCTCATTAACACAGAAGCTTTTGGGTGACAACTTGTATCTAAACCATAACAGATGTGTCAGAGAACTAATAGCTAAAAGCATATTATTTTGAAATGGACGCATTTTAAGGTCTCTTTTGTTCACTACAGAAATGCCCATATGTATTTCTTGCTAAATATTGGGAAAGTATAATTGGATCTGATCAGTATTAGATATTGTTCCCTTTTTCTCCTTCTTTGAGAATTAGACTCATTTGTGATGTCTTTTTTCACCTTCCATAAAGAGGTAAGGGGGATGTTATCAGTTCATTCCTCAGGAGAGAGAGAGTAAAGAAAAGAGAGAGTGCTATTGCTGTGGGATAGAATTTGCCAGCCCTCCCCCAGCCCCCATTAGTGTTTAGTGTGCCTCTTTGGTAGTTTTGGTGACTCCAAATCCCCAGGCCTCTCAGCCTTGAAGATGGTTTTAAAAAGGGCAGGGCTACAAGATGGCCACCTCATCCATGGACATGCTTCTGAGAGGGTGAGGACAGGGGCCTGTTGTGACTCATTTTTCTTCCTGTGGGGGAGGGGCTATACATAGTACACAGGGGGAAATGTTGGCTTCAGAGGCTGTATGTAATCACCTGCCCACCTAAGCATTCCCGGGGAAGAATTAGAGCATTTTCTATCCTGTGTCAACCTCAATGGGAGTTTAGCCCTGGGAGGTGACTGGGGTGGTGAGAGAATGCTGCTGCCTCTGCTTCAGGAATTAGCCTGTGGAAGATGTTGAAACTTGTTCAAAGGAGCTAGCAATGTGTGAAAGCAGCACGCTGGGCTGTGGGTGCAGCTCAGTGGTAGGGCGCTTGTCTAGCATGTGCAAGGCCCTGGGTTGGATCCCCAGCATGGGATGGTCATTAGTTGGGGGAACTGAAAACAGAAGCTATCTGTCTCTTTCATGCTGCTCTGTTTCCTGATTTGGGATTGTATTTTTTAGTTTGACTTAATAATATTAAATAATCATAAAAATAATGCATTCATGTAGGAATGCATGTTTAATTTCTGGCAACATTTTTTGCCTTAAATGCTTAGCATGATTTATTGTCAAGAACAAATACACTGCATCATGAGTTAGCTGATTAACATCTTCAGATAGGCCTACTCTCAAGGTTTTTAAAAATCTAATTTAGGAGCATAATGATCATGAGGGTGTTTTTTTGTTTTATGTGAAATGTGTTGGCTATGAATGTTGAGTTGAAGGTTATATGGTGTGAATCTTTCCATACACAGAAGAAAATTTTTATACCTTTGACAAATCTCACAGTTGGTTTCCTTTTATTACAGAATGAAACATTTTGATGTAGACATCTATTTCAAAACTTTCCTTTTCATGGCAGACTGAGGGGACATAGCTGTAGGGTCATGATGAAGAATATAGAGTCCAAAACCAGGCTAACAAGCTGTGTAACTATGGGCAAGTTATTTATAATCTCTGTGCCTTGGTTGTAATATCTGAAAAATGGAGATATTTCAAATAATGTTGGCTTCCCCCATTTTATTTGAGGTGAGAGCTACCCTTTTCTTCTGTGTGAACAGAACCTTGTCAGGGATTCTTTTTCCTCTATTGATTTTTGGTAGTTTAAGTTTTGAAAGGGAGATCATCTTTATTTTTACTTTTCCAGATGAGGCTATCAAGATAAGGCATGGACCCTTTCCCTGCTCTGTGAATGGTAATTCTGAATTGATAACTTTGCAAATATGTGGCTGTTTTACCTGCAGAACTAGTGCCCTGCCAAAAAGCCAGATTCCATATTAAGGAAAGTGCTTCGTTTGTGACTAATGAGAAGTGTACTTATTTTTTGTTGTCTGTGTGTAGTGTTGGGGATGGAATTCCTAGTTCTGCAGGTATTAGGTAAGCACTCTACCACTGAATTTCACCCCTAGCCTCTTATTGTGGTTGTTAGTGTAATGGTAACAAATTATTTTGGAGTGCAATACTATTGATAATATACTTATGTACGTTATTGTGCTTTTGTGTAGAGGTGAGGTCACCGTGGCTAGGGATTCGATTGGTAGCAGGTTGCTGGTACACCATGCTCTGGCTTTACCCTCTTATGCTTCCTGCAGCTTTTTTGGTTGCTTGCCAGTCACATCCTCCTTCTGAGTATTGCATTGATCACCAGACATATAATTTTGTTTTGTTACGTCTAATTTTTCCTTTCTATATTATCAGAAGAGGCTTTGTTATGAAGAAAGGTATAAAGTGTAGAATTGAGGGGACCATATTATATATACCCTTTTAGTAAAAGCAACTGTGAAATGAAACCTTTTTACTACTTGGGTGTTCTTTTTTTGCTGACCTGTATTTTAATTTCCACTGTCCAGACTTAATAGTCTTAATTTAAACACAAGTCATATAAACGAAAATCATCTGGAACTGATTTTTTCCACTCTAAACACTTCATTCTGAGCCCAGTTTCCAGGAGGCTCCTTCCTCCAACCACACCTCCAGATGAAAATCACTTAATTAACCGAGGAAGATTTAACCATCCTTAATTGCTTTTCTAAACAGTCACACATATTGAATTCACTTATGTTGAGAAGTGACTAGTCAGTTGCAAACCACAGATTCATGCTGATGGACCCTTCTCACAGTCTCTGGTTCAACCCAAATAGGGTCTTGCTAAGGCCCACTTGTTCTCTTCCAGCAACACCATCCCCATTTGGTGCTGGAGTGTGTGGCCTTGGTAATTAGCTGCGGTTTTCCTGCCTCATGAGCCTCTTTGGTCTAGACCTCTGTGTGCCTATTGCACATACAGTAGCGTGCATCCCAGAGTTCTGATTTCTCTTCCAGGTTGCTGCTACACATCTGTTTTGCATTCAAACAAAATAATAGAATATATTTAACTCAAGCCATTTATACAATTATATGTGTAATGCAAATAATCTTTCTTGCTAGATTCATGTCCAGGAGCAAGTTGTCATAAGTAAGTTTTTGAGCTTTACTTTCCTTGGAAAGCTCCAGGGCTGTGGGCTGCAGGAGAGCATTACTGGGTGGAGGAGTGTCTATTATTCTATTATTTGTACCAGGAGGCACAAGTCTGCAGAGAAACATTTAGAGTTGGAAAAAACTACAAATCCTGACATACCAAGTGATAAAAACCACTGAGTGATAAAACTCTGACTGAATTTTTAAAATCTTCTAGCCCAGGAGTTAAGAGGTAAGAGACTAGTAGGGGGAGTCTGAGTGGATGAGGGAATGTTTGGCTTACTTGCCAATCAGATAGTCTCAACTCAAATTACTGTTCCAATTAAGAACAAAATAAAATCATTCTCCCCCACTGATGGTCTGTGTATAGACAGATATGGACACTTGTGAAAAACAGACATTATATTAGAGTTTGATACATTTCCACATTGAAATAAAGTTTCTATTATTTTATCACTGAGGATAATTATGATCTTTATGACATCCTCTGTCTCTCTTGTTCTTCTAACTCTGTCTTAATTCAACTCTATTGTCTTCATATGGCTGTTATATTGATTTAAAAATGACTCTCCCAGCTCTTCATTCATCAGAACTTTTATTCACTCCAAAAGTTTGCTAGTTGAAAGAAAGACTATTTATACTGAAATAAAGTTCCGAATTCTGCCACTCTCTCTTCCCATCCCAGACTTTAATTATAAAACCACAATCACACCAGATAGTAAACCTTAAATATTTAAACATTTTCCCCAGCAGGGAGACAGCAGCACATAAAGCAACATGTAATTATACGGAAAGATTTATTTGTCCCTGACCCAGGAAGCTATGCCTCAGTGCTTTAAGATGATGAAGTCTGCCCTGCCCACCCTGAGGGAGCTAATGAATTAGCGTAAATACCTGTGAGTAAGGGAAGTACACTCAACAGGACAGATGACAAAAAAAGGAAAGCTTTAAGCAGTTAATAAGTATTTTAAAACATTGATCTATCAGACTTTCTGGAAAGTATTTGCTTGTAAATTTAGAATTCAGCTCAGATTTAATTGAGCAACAGTAGAAACAGTTATGTAAAAAACATGAAAAGACTAATTCCTAGCCCACATGAAAGAACAGTTTTCAGATGCTTTCTAAAATGTATTGTTTATACTCAAATTATTGAGAAACTAATTATAAATTTGTGAATTTATTAAAATTAAACCTTTTAGGATATCCACAAGCCACCTTTTATAACTTTTTTAAACTTAAAAATTTCTGTCTTTTTTTTTTTAATTTTGGGGGTTTCTGAGCCACCTTTTAGTAACCCAGTTTGAATGACTGTATACTTGAGATAATTGAACTGAATAGTCTTTAAAATTTTAAATCTGTAATGAATTCACAAGGAGTTTTTATCTAGTAATCCAAAAGAGTAGTAAGAGCTAGTATTAAATTTAGACATTTATATGGTGAGGAGTTTTAACTGTTACAAAGCAAGTTAATGACAGTTGTCTCATGCCAGGTAGTTTATAAAACAAAATCAGATATAAAGGAGAAAAATAAAATGAAAAGATTAAGGAAGAAGAAAGTCTGAGGTCTAATAAACATTTTTCATGGGTATGTGAGATGTTGGACCTGGAATTTGGGTTTTATGCCTGCTAGGCAAGTTCTGCCACTCAACCTCATCCCTAGCCTGCAAATAATCCTGCAATAATGAAGAAAAGGGAAAAGGAACAAAGAGAGTTTACTGTTTAAGGAGGCAGTAAGTTCCCTGAGAGCAGGAACTTTGCCTTAATTAAAGCAAATCCACTAACACCCAGGGAATAGTGTATTATTCAGGAAGTTGTCAAGGAATGTTCGTCAAAAATCAGGGTGCAGGGGAGGAATTAACAGGGCTTTGAGAGCATTCTCACATTTGAAATGCTAATAATATCTGGTGTGCATTTGTGATAATACTGTTTCAATATTTAATATTAATTTGGTTTTTCTGTCTGGTTGTGAACTTGAATTATATTTAGAGGTGATAAACAAATGAAGAGGATTGTATGTTTATACATAGTAGAACCTGAGCAAGGTGTTCTAATAGTCCACCTAAAATTACCTTAGCACATAAATCTGGGATTACCATATAAATAAATTTTGGCATGATTTCTCTGTTCACCTCAAAATTACTTCATTGATTTGTCCTTGTGTTCCTTTTAATAATTTATTTGTAAATAACTCATTCTACACATGGCTTTTCAGTAGCACATTGACTGATAAAGCAAGGTGCAGGACTAGACTCACTTCTTTGAGCTTCATTGCAGTTGTGAAGAAAACATGGGCACACCTATGTGTTCCTTTATTTAGGTTCACTGAATTGCATAGTGCTGAGCTTAGAACCAGAGAGGAAATATTTCCTTTTGTTACATTGTGCATTAAAACAGTGTGGATTCCTCCAGGACTGGGATTCCAAAAAAAAAAAAGAAAGAGAGAGAAACAGAGAAATGGAATAATGCTTTCATTTCTTGGAAGTTATCTACCTGCCTACCTACCTATCCATTTATCCTGCCATGATCCAAAAAGAATTAATGCTTTGAAAAACATGACTGCCACACACTTGCAAAGACAAAAATAAAGTGTAAGTGAAATAATCAACATAAGAGGTTAGGAAAGTAAAATCAGAATTTGGATTGGTGTACCAATGACAGGCTGTGACAGCCTACACTAAACCTGCTAAAAGTGTGACATTCATCCAGTCAATAAATAAGTATCAAACTGGAACAATTTGTCAGTTACTGTGCTGGACCCTGAGGATACCCAGTCCATACCTTAAGAATACAGTTAGTATGTGGTGCAGTGCAATGAATTCCACAGAAAGGACCAAGTATGAGGTCTTAAGATACCTAATTCAGACTGGGGGAGGGGGAGTTTCTGGGATGGTTTGAGTTGATGCTTCAACTAAATGACAGTGATCCATACTTTTTTTTTCTTAAGTTGTAGTTGGACACAATACCTTTATTTTATTTATTTATTTTTATGTGGTACTGAGGATCGAACCCAGCGACTCTGATGTGCTAGGCAAGCACTCTAACACTGAGCCCCAGCCCCAGCCCCGATCCACACTTTTTAACGAAGGCAAAGTCAAAAGGCATTTTAAGTAGAGAGGGTGAGTGGCATTATAGTGGGCAGAAACAGATGAGAAAGCGTGATGCCGTCTGCAGAGTGCATGTGATAGTTCAGTTTGACGGAACAGAAAGTGCAAAAAAGAGGAAGCATTGAGAAATGAGAGAAATTAACTGGGCATATCAGAAAAAGGCTATGCCAGGAGATTGGGAGCAGTGAGAAACCACCCTTCAGCAACTTGTAGCAGATGGACTGGAGGATGGGCAGGGAGACAAGATAGGAGCTATTGCTGTGATTCAAATAAGAGATGACAGAGGCCTGGCTTACAGCGGTGATGGTGGGAATGGAGGGAGAGTTATATATGCACCTTATTAAGGAGCAAAACCAATGGGATTTGGCCTTGAAGAGATGAGAGACAGAAGGAGTAGGAATGGAGATTATTCTTTGTTTTCCCGAATGGTCACTGTGCATCAAAAAGTTAATATAGGGAGCCTAAGCTGTTGTCCTTGAGAATGCCTGCTTGCAGTGTCAGCCTTTGGCTGCATCTGGCAACTTAGATTTCAGGAGGGTTCCACTACTAACCTTTAAAAGTGGCTCACTGTGCCGAAACTGTATAAGCAATGTGGTTCACGTGCTGTCTTTCTGGGAGTCTAAAATTAAACAGAGGCTGCCTATGTGATTGGCCTCCAATAAAAACCCTGAACACTGAGTCTCTAACAAGCATCCCTGGTTGACAGCACTCCACACACATGTTCTCACTTGCTAGAAGAATTAAGTACCTCCTGTGATTCCACTAGGAGAAGATACTTGAAAACATGCACTTAGTTTCCCCCAGACTTCTCCCCATGCACCTTTTCCCTCTGCTAACTTTGCTTATTCTTAATGTAATAAACTGTAGTCATGAGTGAGATTAATATGCCAAGTCCTGTGAGTCTTCCTAGTGAATCATTGAAACTGAGAGTGGTCTTATGTTCCTCCTGACACAGTCGCCTGTTGATACAGGTGATTAAGCTGGCTTGGGAATGGGAGCAGTGATAATGTTGTACTGTAAAATTTCTAATTTAGTTAAATTAGAAAATTGCCTATGTGCTTTACTTGTTTACTTTGAGTTAAAATATTTAGTTATTGATTATATGTTGCTTCCTAAAAATAAATCTAATGTTGCTTCCTAAAAATAAATCTACTAGGAAAATCTATTTTTTTCAACATGACTTAGTTCATTATTTCATTCAGCAAATATTTGCTGAAACTTTATTGAACATTTGGCATCATTTAGGCATTTTAATGACTTTAATGATGCTTAGGAATATGATTGATTATTTCACCTTTGAAAATGTGAATATTTTTATCATTGAGACATTTTCCTCATTCAGATTTTTAGATTTTAATATTATGTCCTATTTTCCCCTCAATTAAGAAAAACAGAAATTCAGTTTCTGGTTTGAAAACTATGAGCCACGGGGCCCCTTGCTCTGGCAGTACACATCTTTATAATAGAGCCAGTCTGTCAAGTCCATCAAGTCTATTTTCATTTCATGGCAAATGAATCAAAGGGTCCACTTCATACTACTGTTTCTCAGTTTTTGCATATTAGTGCTTATTTTGTTAAACTTAATACTTTTAACCACTGTACTGGATGTGAAAGAATTCCCATACCCCACATTTAGATTTATTTTTGTTTTTGTGTTTTGGGGTAGTGGAGATTGAACCCAGGGGTGTTTTACCACTGAGCTACACCCCCATACTTTTTTATTTTTTATTTTGAGACAGAGTCTGGTTAAATTACTGAATCATCCCATCTCAGCCTCCTGAGTCTCTAGGATTATAGGCATATGCCTCTGTACTCATCTACATTTGGTCTTCAAAGAGCATGTCAGCATGTTTTTCCAGTTGATGTATGTTCGTTGAAATACTCATATGGTACCCACTCACCTCCACTCATACGTCTTATTACAACTCTCTTGATCTATTATTTTATCATTTAGAATTTAAAAGAGTTTTAAATGTGTTTTTCTCTCAATAAAACCAGGATTTGGTTAGCAGTGAAAAAGAAGGAATGGATGCCGAGTAGGCAGCCAATATGTACAGTACGCCAGCTGTAGTCTCAGTAGCAGTGGGTAAGAGTGACCATTTCCCCAGGTTTTGATTGCCTGACCTCTCAAAATACCAGGAAGACAGAGTGGGTCCTGGATATCTGTCTCTGTGGGAGCCTGAGAGCTTACATCAGAGCTCAGATTTAGGACTCTTTCTGCAAATGAGGAAAAAATAACAGGCAACTAAATGTTTTCAATAAAAATGATGCCTGAAGGAGGAATCGTCATGACTGAGGGACCATAAAAATGTACTAGAAATGTATTAAAAATGAAACAAGAATCAGTGTCTCTTTACTGCCTTTTCTTATTTCCTTATCTCCAGATATCAAGAAAGATATTTTACTACTTGGGGAATGCCATGTCATTTTTATCATTAAGAAAAACACTCAGAATTAAGATATGATTAGGATAGGGTAAAATTTCATGAAATATTCTCTCATGAAAATGTATGGAACTCTGAAATCAGCTGTTTAAAATGAGATACTTATATTTGGCAGTTCTTGTCAGATATGTAATGTTTTTAAAAAAATAACCTTTTTTAGTTTAAAGCAATATATTTAGTGGTCTCTGGAGTGATTCTATTTGTTAACGCTGACAAATTTGAAATTACAACTTAAGTAGTTTGTACTGTCTATTCTATTTTAACTTTCATATTAATGTTTAAATGCCTTCTGTTTCAACATAAATGGATTTTGCTTAACAAACATTGCTAGTAATTAGGCTCTTACCAGTTTAAGCTGGCTTCTGCAAGCAACACATTTCTTCTTCATTAGTTCTCCTAATTGAGTTCCAGAAAATGAAATATTATTATGCCACAGAATAATTATATCTTATTTGCCATTTTTTAAAAAAAGCTTTTCAGAAAAGTTTTGGACTTTTTAAGGGAAAGGAACTTTTCTCCCCCTTAAATCCACCTATCCCTCAGCCTCAAGTATGATAATTTCTGATAACTTCTGAGATACATAGTTTTTAGCTTGTTTTCAAAACTATGCAATTCTTTGATGTGGCAATGGTTGGCTCAACTGACTTGTTAATAAACTGTGAGTAAATGATCCTTATGCCAGTGGAGTAGCGGGAGATGAAACACCTCCAGTTGATCAAACCTCTGTACAGTTTTAAAAGCAATGTGATTTTAATGTCTTCTCATTTAAAATTCCATTAATATATAATATTTATATTCATTTAAACTTAGTTCTTTTTTTTCCCTAAGTGCATGCATTTTATTATCCCAGAAGCTGCTGGTTTAGAAAACCTAGCAAAAGCATGCCATCTGACAAGGCTAGAACATCAAACCCAAAGGATGCAGTGCCTTTGTCATTGACTAGTGATTTTGAAGTTTGTTAGCAATATAGATATGAGTAGGTAATAGACACACTTTCGTTAACTGTAAGAAGCAAAATCAATACGTTATTTTTATTATACTTTAAAGTCCTTCATGGTATTATGTAATTTTGAAAATTTCCAACAATTTTTTATTATTTCTTTAATAATAATAGTTTTGCTTTTCTGAGCTCCTACAATTTAAGTTCTGTAGAATAGCGAAGTGTTTTTGTACAGTCCTTCAGACTGCCAGCTGTTATACTTGGCTATAAAAAGGCTTTCTTGAGCTTGCTCATTCTGATTTTTCAAAGGGAATCTTCCAAGTGTTTGAAAAAGTGTAAAATTTTTATTTCCCTGGAAAGAAAAAGGCAGGGAAAAGGCCCAATTCTGCCAAAGATAAATGAATCATTTATTATTTTATAAGATAATATATTGCTTCAGGTTACTGCCTGGGGTTTGCATCCATCATTCATAATTTTATCATACATGTTTTTTAAAAGACTTTTTTGAGAGGTTTTGGGTTCATAACAAAATTGAAAAGAAGGTACAGAAATATGACATATCTGCTCCGTCCATGCAGAGCCTCCTCCATTATCAACACCCCCGCCCCAGTGGTACATTTGTTACCATTGATGAACCTGAACTGACATATTACTATCAATCCCCCAAAGTCTATAGTTTACCTTAGCATTCACTCTTGGTGTTGTAAATTCTGTCAGACAGATGTATGTTGACATATATGCACCATTATAGTATCATATACAGTAGTTTGACTACCCTCAAAATCATCTATACTCCATCTGTTCATCTCTTCTTCCCTATTATCTCTGGTAACCAACAGTCTTGCTACTGTCTCCCTAGTTTATCTTTTCCAGAATATCATAATAGTTGGATAGCGTTTTAGATTGTTTTCTTTCACCTAGTCATATGCATTTAAGATTCCTTTGTGTCTTTTCATAGCTTGACACCTCATTTATGTTCAGTATCGAGTAATATTACCTTGTCTGGATGCATCATGGTTTGCTTATCCGTTCACTTACTGAAGAACATCTTTGTTGCTTCCGAGTATTGGCAATTATGGATAAAGCTGCTATAAACATTTACATGCAGATTTTTTGTGTAGAAATGAGTTTTCAACTCTTAGGTAAATAGCAATGAGTGAAACTGCTAAATCATAGGGAAAGAATACATTTCGTTATGTTAGAAACCACTAAGCTCTTCCAAAGTGGTTACATCATTTTGCATTGTCACCAGCAGTGGAGTAGTTTCTGTTGCCCCATGTCCTCACCAGCATTGGTATTTTCAGTGTTCTGGATTTTGGTCATTCTAATAGGCATGTAATGGTATCTCATTGTTTTAATTTGCATTTCACTGATGACATATGATGTGGAATGTCTTTTCATATGCTTATTTGCCATCTGTATCCATTATACATTTTTAATTCAACAACTATATTTGAGGAACAGTAATGTATTTGAAGGGAGAAAAGATGGGAGGAGGGAAGGAAGGAAACATCTGTGAATCCAAACTACTACCTAAGAAAACTAGCTTTTGCTTGCCTGTCCGTCCATCCTCTCTCCCTGCCTCCCTCCTTTCCCACCTTCCTTTCTTCTTTCCTTCCTTTCTTCATATAACTCTACTTATATCCATTGTTTATTTTTTTTCATCATAAAAGTCCTTTGAGATAGATTCAGTTAAAATCTCCATTTAGCAGTTGAGAAAAACATAAGAAGAGGTCATATATGGTGCAGCACCAGGGAGGGGAACTACAGTGTGACTCTGGAGCATGAACTCTTAATCTCTGCATTAAACTGTTGAGTGAAGGAGAAATTCCCAAAGACAAAAGTTTTGGAATGTTTTGCAGGAGGTCCTTGAGTGTGAATGGAAATGCCTATTTTTCAGTGGTATTTTGACTGATCATGCACAATTCTTAGGGCTTTACCTGTCATTATTTCCCCTGATGTTTATAGGCCTGGTGAAATCACAGGAAGAAAGTTTCAGCCATGCACATCTGTGAAGACTTCCAGCCACAGATGGTGGTGACAAACTGAGCTTCATCATTTACTCTGTGTGCCCTAGATGAGTTACTTCACCATGCCAAACCTCAGTTTTCTCATCCTAAACCTGTAACACTGTTACTAGAGTAACAGTTGAAATTGATTTTCCTTAATTATTTATTGAATGAACGAGTTTCCTTTTTTTTCACTTTCTTTTCTTCTTACTTCCCAAATAAAAGAAAATTAGTATGCTTGGTAAGATGAAATGGGGGAAGGCAGGAAAGAGAGATGTAAATTATATTCTTGCTAATTTGCTGGTATCTTTTTTTCCCCTCATCAACTTTATTGAGCAATAATTTTATACAATTAAATGAATCTATTTAATTGGATGAGTCTTGACAGTTTCACACACCCATGAAACCATACAGTCACGATTAAGACACAGAATATTTCCATCACTCTTAGAAGACTCCCTGTTACATTTAGGGTCTTTTTTTTTTATTATTATTCTGTTTTGTTTTGAGATGGGATCTTGGTATGATGGCCAGACTGATCCTGAACTCTTGGGCTCAAGCAATCCTCCTGCGTTAGCCTCCCTATTAGTTGGAACTATAGGTCCAAGCCACTGCACTCACATTTATACTGATTTTTTTAAATTGTGGTAAAATATACATAACATGACCCTTGCCATTTTAACCATTTTTAAGTAGACAGTTTAGTTTTAGGATATGTGTTTTGTCATACAATCGCCACTCCCACCCATCTCCAGACGTTTTGACGGGAACTCTGAATCCATGCAACAGTCACTCCCGATTCCTTGTGCCAGCCTCTGGCAACCACAATTCTATCTTTTATCTCTATGACTTTAACTATTCTAGGTATCTCATATAGGTGGAATTATATCTGTTCTTTTGTGTCTGGCTTCTTTCAACTAGCATAATATCTTCAGAGTTCATCATTGTGGTATTTATCAGAAATTACTTCATTTTTGAGGTTGAATAAGTATGTATACATCACATTTTATTTATCCATTTGTTGACAGATAGTATTTGGATTATTTCTACCTTTTAGCTATTGTGACTAGGGCTTCTGTGAACATTGGTTTTCTGATATTTGTTTGAGTCTCTGCTTTCAGTTCCTTTGGTTTTATATGCAGAAGTGGATAACTGCATTATAGAGTAATTCTGTGATACATTTTTAAAGGAACATCCAGACTGTTTCCCACGGCAGCTGTCCCATTTTACATAACCATCAGCAGTGCACAAAGGTTCCATTTTCTCTATGGCCCTACCATCATTTGTTGTTTTGAATAATAGTTATCCTCATGGATATGAAGTAGTATCTTATAGTTTTGATTTGCATTTCCCTAATGATTACTGATGTTGAGCTTCTTTGCATGGGCGTAATAGTGACCCTTTGTACCTGTGGTTCCCCCTTTTTTGTAAGTGAGTCCTTCCAGGATCTACAGGGGATGCCTGGAACCCCCCAGGCATGTCTGACGTATAGACAGTACCAAACCCCGTATGAACTGTTTTTTCTATACATACCTATAATAAAGTTTAATTTATAAACTAGTCATAAGAAGAGGCTGACAGTAACAATAATAATATAGAACAATTTTAACAATATACCACAATAAAAGTTACGTGGATGCAGTCTAACTCTCAGATATCTTACTCTAACCATTTTGCGTAAAGTAGTCACTTTATGGATTATCTTATCCAGATTGCCAGCATCACACTCTTGTGTTTTTCTTTTTTGTTTTGTTTTGTTTTTGTGGGGGGCATTACTGGGGAAAGTAAAGGTTACTTGAACACAGGCACTGTGTGCAGAATGGTGCACAATTCAAACCTTACGGGTTGTTTATTTCTGTTTCATTTCCATTTAGTAATTTTTAGATCACAGGTTGGCCTCAGGTAACTGAAACGGCATACTGGGAAACTATCAGATAAGGGGAGACCACTGTACTTTTCGGCTTGTAACCTTTTCCAGTCCATCCTTTCCTCCTAGGTCCTGCCATTCATTGATTTTCTTTTTGTTACTATCTATTAATTTATTTTACATCAGTGAAATCATTATATGCCCTTACATCCACCTTCCTTCACTTAGCATAATGGTTTTGAGACACATCCATGTTCTTGGGTCTGTCAGAAATTTACTTCTTTCTATTGCTGCATAGAATCCCAGCCACTTGGGAGGCTGAGGCAAGAGGATCTGGGTGCAGTTCATCGTGTGTGTGTGTGTGTGTGTGTGTGTGTGTGTGTGATTTGACATTTGTATATTTTCTTCCAAGTAATTTCTCAAAGTAATTTTTCAGTTTTGGGGCCTATTTTTGGTTGTTTGCCTTCATATTGCTGAGTTCTAAGCATTCTTTATGTAACATAGATGCAAGTCATATGTCAGATATGCATTACAGATATTTTCTCTTTATCCCCCCACCTTTTGTGCATTTGTTTATTTATTTTTGCAGTACCTGGGATTGAACTGAGGGGCTCTCTACCACTGGACCACATCCCCAGTCCTTTTTATTTTATTTTTTTGTTTGCCACAGGGTCTGGTTAAGTTGCCCAGGCTGGCCTTGAACTTACGATTCTTCTGCCTCAGCCTCTGTGCCTTCATGCCAACTCCTTTTTGTTTCTTTAATGGTACCTTTTGAAGACCAAAGTTCTTAACTTTAATAAAGTCCAATTATCAATTTTTTCTTTTATGGTTCGTGTTTATAAAGTGTGTGTTTAGAGAAATGTATCATTTTATTATAAAGAGTCTCACAAAAAAGAAAATAGTATCTCATAAAAGAAACTAGACTACCAACTACTACCTGCAGAATTAGGAGAAGACAGAGGGCAGGCAATATGAATTTCTTAGCTCACTTGAGGTCAGTGGGAAGGTATGAGAGCAGAACCAATGTTAAAATGACTTATGTTATTTTTGGAACCTCAAAAGAACCTGAAGATCCAGCCACCCCTTCTAGAACACTCAACTAGGGCACCTTTACAAAGCTACTAAATAGGCACTTGGCATTTCAAAATTTTGTCTTAGGTCTACATAAAAATATCCCTTTCACTCAGACCTGGCACCTTTTATGGTTCAAAATTAAGAACTTAAACTGGGAAAGCTGGTATAGCTCATTGGTAGAATATATGCTTAGCATGCACAACGCCCGGAGTTCAATTTCCACCAAAAAAAAAAAAAAAAAAGCTGAGCTGTGAAAGGGCGGTAAGGTAGCTGATACAAGAGTTAACAGTTGCAGGGTCCTAAGTGTCCTAAGTCCTGCACTGGATCCTGCACTGAGCTCAGGATCCTGATTTCTGGCTAATATCTGGGAACATTTATATCTTATACATTTGGGGGGGGGTCTTTCTCTTTTTTCATTCTCTATTTTGACTATCTTGCTATCTTGGCTTGTTTTTTGTTGTTGTTGTTGTTGTTGTTTTTGTTTTTTGTTTGTTTTTTAATACTGAGGATTGAATCCAGAGGTGCTTAACCCCTGAGCCACATCCCAGGCTTTCTTATTCTTTATATTGAGACAGATCTCGCTAAGTTGCTTAGAGCTTCACTAGTTGATGAGACTGGTTTTAAACTTATGATCCTTTTGCCTCAGCCTTCTGAGCCAAGACAGCCTCATGGCACCTAGCTGTCTTGGCTTTTTTGTATTTAGAAGAGTTCTTGTGGCCAATCTCTCCCTCCTCATCAGAATCTAAGGCAAGTTTTTTTCCCCTCCTTTTCTTTTTTCATTTTATTTATTTATTTATTTATGCCACAGGAAAAGGTCAAGGTAACTTGTCAGGGTCTCCTTTCTCCTCTTTGCCAATTTCCTCTGAGTCAGCATCTTCAGGTTCTCAGACAGCTGCTGTTTGATCTTTTCCAGATACTCATTTGTGTTGTGGTCAGTCAAGTTGGAAAGACAGATCTAAAGCTTGAAATCTGGTGTAAAGTATTTGAATTAGGCATTGTATGGAAGTTTATTAGGAATCTCTATGTCCAGGGCCATACTCGTTAAGTATGTCTAGCACCCACTTCCAGTGTCAGCACAGACAGGTTGAAGATCTTCAGATTTCATACACATGGCATTGTTTTGATGGTCAGATCAAAGCAACCTAACTGATCCTCAGATAGGGAGTCTGAATCACACTATAAGACCACCACATTAGTTGGGACATCTCCATTACTTGGTTTGTGACCAACCTGAAAATGACCTCATCAGACTCATCATCAAGCCCATCTTGGAGCTGATAGTTATAATACTTGACTGTGCCAGTCCCAGTACTCCAAAGTCCCCAGTTCCAAGGAAGTACTGTTTGTATTTATTGAGGGGCACAAAGTACTGTTTGTACTTATTGAGGGACACAGTTATGAGTGGGTCTGTGCTATAGGAAACCTCTTCTATACGTTGCCATGTAAATATCAGTGTCAACTTACAGCAACCTATGGTGGTACTTCAGCAGCTCCTAGATGACCATGATGATATTGTTAACCTAACAGAAGCCAGATCCCTGTGGCTTATTTGCATGATGAAGGCCCAGGTCCAGTTCACAGTGATGACTATGTGATGCTTATTAAGTTCCATAGCACTTGCCATGGAACCATTGGTAGACAACTGTCAGAACTGAAATAGGTTATCAGATACTGAAGAATCCTTACCAGTACAAAACCTCTGCATCTGCTGGCCACCTTGGACCTGTTTGAACAGATGAAGCACAAGAATTTAATGTAATTATTGCCGTGGTGCTTGGCCACCTCCTTAGCATTGGCTTTGTGAGGGTGATAGATTTCCATTTTTCAATGGAGACTATAGTGGTGCACTAAGAATCCTGGATTCTTTGAGGCTTCTTTGGGTGGCCTTCTTCATGATAGTAACTTTCCAACATCTCCATCATAGTAGTAGCAGTCTTTTTGTCCTGGTGCCTGAGCATATGCCATGCTGCTCACCTCCTGACCCTCTCATTAGTCTATCCATCTGTCCTCCCCCATTTTTGTTTTATTTAAGAATTATTTTCTTTTGAAAAGTCACAAAGATTTTCCTCTAGGAGTTTTGTGGTTTAGCTTTCACGTTCAGATTTATAATCCATTTATTTAACTCTTAAATATGGTGTGAGATCAGAGCTGGTACTCACATACCATTCATGTATCCCAATTGGAAAAATTTTCCAGCATCATTAATTGAAAAGACTTTGTTTTCCCCCATTGAATTCTGTTTGCATCTTTGATGAAATCAATTGACCATATTTGTTTTGGTTTGGATATAAGGTGTTCCCCACAAATCTGCTATGTTAATGCAGGAAGTAAAATGATCAGATTATAAGAGCTATAACCTAATCAGTCATCCTAGTTTGCATGGACTAACTGGGTAGTAACTGTAGTTATGTGGGGCATGGGTAGCAGCGTAGGTGACTGGGGGGATGCTATGAAAAGGTTCATCTTCTCTGTAGCCCCTTCCCCTCTCTCTCTGCTTCCCAGCTGCTATGAAGTGAGTAACTTTTCTCTGACATGTCCTTCTACCATGATGTTCTGCCTAATCTTGGGCCTAGAGGGATGGAGTCAGTTTACCATGGATTAAATCTCTGAAACTATGAGCTCAAAATAAACTTTTCATCCCTAAGTTGATTTTGTCAAGTACTTAGTTCACAGCTTGACTGATATAACATTTGTATAGATTTATTTCTAGATTCTACATTCAATTCTTTCTTTAATGCCACACCATCTTGATTAGGGGAGCTTTTTGGTAAGTCTTGAAATCAAATAGTGAATGCCCTATAAGTTTTTCTTTCTTTTTTTAAAAACTGGTTTGGATTTTTAAAATTGTTTTCCTTTTTATATAAATTTTAGAATAAGCTCAATATTTTTTATAAAGCTTGCTGTGATTTTGATTGAAGTGGAATTGAATGTAGATCACTTAGGTGAATTTTGACATCTTACTTTGAATCTTTCCATCTATTAACATGGTATATCTCTTCATTTATTTAAAGATGTTATTTAATTTCTCTTAACTATACTTGCCTTTATGGATTGTGATTTAACTTAATGAACACCTATTATAAACCAGGCCAAATCCTAAATGCTATGCACTTAATCCACTATAATTACCCTACAAATCTGTACTGTTTTCACCGTATATAGATACAGCAATTGAGTCATAGGGCTAATAAATGTGGCAACTGGGATTCAGAAGAGAGCCATTCACTCCAGAGCCTGGGCTCTAGTTTCTAGTAGTCAAGATAATACCTTTGGGACATGTGTAGGTACATATATGAGGAACTAAGCCATTTTTGTATGCCTGTTTCTTACCTCCTGTCTTCCTGCAATCAAAATTAAATAAAGGACCTATCTGAGCGGATAGATACATCTGTGGGTGAATAGAGTGAGCTTTAGTTCCTCATCTCAAATTCACAATAGACTTGCTTATTGATAAAGAATCATGTTGGGATTATCTCTGAAATGTATTTTAATTAGTCTTAGTTTTTTTCTTTCTTGTGTGTCTTATTTAGATACCATCAAGCATAAAACATGTCTTATACTATCAGTATCACATAAGAAATCATTAGAATTCCCCAGAGTTGTGTAATCCCATGCCATCCTATTGATGTGTCTGTCACCTGACACCATCATCATGCCCTTGTGTGAGGTCTCACAATATGGCAGACTTGGATTTCACTGGATAAAAGTTGCCTGAAACTTTAGTTGTGCCTAATGGTTCTTTCTCCTCCTTTTAAAAGAAAAATGAATGGGCTGTTTTATAACCCTTTTTCAGTCCTCTGATCTTCAGAGAGGAAAATGTTAAAAGGCATGGTGCAGCTGTTTTATGTTGCAGTTTATAATCTAATTAAATGCATTTTATCCAGATCATTATGGACTTCATTAAAGCTGGACTTTTTATAAGAAAGATGATGAGCTAGATTTATGCAGAATCATTTGGGTCTTTTAAATTTTGTGATCATGCCAGCAGTGCCTGATGAAAATAAAATTTCAGATCTGCCTTTCTGATTTAGTTGTTCATTTATTCTTGGAAAGTTCTTCCTTCCAATTTTGCCTACTTCTGTGTGCATGCAGTGTTCAGAATAATTAATAAGAGAAGTTTGTTGTTTAGAGAAAGTACCATTTGAGAATGGTATTCTGATACATATGGGAAATAAAAAAATCTAAAGTAGTTGGCATGATCTATTTCAAAGAAATATGAAAATACATTTTCTTTGCTGTGTTTTTTAATACTGTAAAAGAAATTAGTTTTATGGCCCTCAGTTTAATTGCTAATTTTTCCAGCGTCAGTGATAAATATCTAAGATAGAAATGAATTGGATTTGAAAAGAGAAAGTGACTCTTGATAGTTTTAGTCACATAATCTATGCAAAGATTAAGAGTAATTTTCCCCTGAATAAATACATAAAATAAAGGTAGTGTGTTCATCTACAGCTAAAAATAGATAAATAAAAAGAATACTTAGAAGTAAAAAAAGAAAAAAGTCTAAATAATAGTAGGTATCCAGAGCATATGAGCATGGATATAAAGAAACCCTTGTACAAATGTTGTTGAAAATATCAATTTAATAAAGCTGTTTTTGAAAATTAAAAAAGAGTAATTTCCCATATTTTAGATGATGACCGACTTTTGTTGTAATTCCCTGGCCTGTTATGTTTTTAAAAATTAATATTAAGCTGCGGTTAGGGAAAAAATCTTATCTTTCCAAAGAATTGTACTTAAGATGTCTTTCTCTTCATAATTTTCTATTTCTGAATAAAGGTATATCAGTGGTCTTCAATTTGCTTACTCTTATAGCTTTGATTATATAATTCTAATGACATTTAAGTTTTCTTTCTACTTGGATAATTTATTTTGTCCATTTAACTGTTGGTCCTAAGCAATTCTGAATTGTTACTCCGTATGGGACAGTATTAAAATCTAGGTTCATGGTTAATATTTAGTTGAAACATTAGTTTTACCCAACTTCTTTAAGTCATGAAACCAGCCCCTCTCTTGCTACCTCTGGGTTTGTTTACATACATGTGTGCAGCTGTGTAATCATACAGACACAACATGCAACTGGTACAACATAACAAAAAGCCTACAACAACCTCTGTCCACAGTTTGCATTCTAAATTAGTTACAAAGACTAATTTTGCTGTAGTCATAGCTCTTAACTCCTGATCTTCATATCTATCCTAGGAATTCTTTTTGCTTTTTATGATTCTGTACACTGGACCTGACACTCAGAAACACTTCTTCATTCACATGTTTTTGCTCCCTTCATCATTAGTGATTAATACTGTTCCTCTTGGTAGACTACCTTAGATTATTCTAGGTGAACAGTGACCCAATCTGGCATGGCTTTGAGACCCTCATCTGTTGTCCTGCTTCCTATGCACCAGGGCTTCTTCTTTATCTGGTAACTGTCTTGATAAGTATATGGTACATTGATCCTTTTTGAATTCATAGCAAAAAATTATCTCTTTGTATCTGTATGCATGTGTTTTTGTGTGTGTGAGAGCCTGCCTGGCTGGAAATCATGATAGGGCTACTACTTCAGGACTTTCAGATGATGCTCTTAATTATAGTAAGAAAGAAAATTCTAGACATGAGTTTGGGTCTAATGAAAGCCCACAGTAAATCTCTTCGTTCATTTTGAAATGAAAAGAGTACTGTCTTAAAATTTTGGGCTATAATCTATATTCTGTGGAAGGCTGTCTGTTACTTGTATTAAAACATTGACTACTTGCTCTCTAATATTGTTTTCTTTACTGATATTATAATCAACTTCTATTTGACATTGTACAGTATATACCACCTTTATCTGAAAATTTGTATAGTTTCATCTTGATTGAGGCCACTATTTACCAGTGAGATATTTAAGTGGTAATTAATTCCTGAAACATTTAGATGGGTTATGCAGTAATTCTAACTTCTCCTAAGGATCTGTGAGCCATTCATTGAGTAGGTGTGAGAGGAATTTCATAGGCTTATTATTAGAAAATGTCAATTTATAGTGTGGCTTTATATCTTCTGCCCATTTTACATTAAGTGCTAATTTGTTTCCCAATTAACATGATACATAGAGTCCTAGCCCAGTTCAGCTGATTTTTAAATAGTTTTTAGTTGTCAATAGACTTTATTTTGTTTATTTATATGCAATGCTGAGAACTGAACTCAGTGCTTCATGCATGCTTGCCAAGCGCCCTACTACTGAGCCACAAATCCAGCCCTGTTCAGCTGATTTTATTAAGTATGTACTGCATGCTTTTCAGAATCTGCAAATGAAGTCACCACACACATACATTGGCAATTCGTGATCTGCAACTAGAACTGGAGATTAGTCTCCTCTATAGGAACATGTGTTTATCTGTTTGTTCCTGTATTTTTTATATTCTTCAATAATATCTATTTTTTATGTTAAAGTTATATTGTGTTAAATTTATCCTATTTATGTATTGCTAATTTTTATTAAGTGGTTTTCATTTGCTATTTATTTTCAGTATAAAGGTAGTGATTTTTACATAATTATTTTCATCTATTCATGTGAATAAATTTGCTTATTACTTTTAGTATTTTTATTAGAGATTGATTTTTCAAAGTATATAATCTTTTTTAAAAAATTTTTTTAGTTGTTGACAGACCTTTAGTTATTTATACGTGGTAGTGAAAATCGAACCCAGTGCCTCACATATGCCAGGCAATTGTGCTACTGCTGAGACACAGCCTCAGCACCAAAATATATAATCTTATCTGCAAGTAGAGATATTTGCTTCCTGTATATGTATATGTACATGTCATGTATATGTTTTAAGTAATTTCTTATTATATCAGGCAGAGTATTTAAAGCAACATTTAAATTAATGATAGTTACCCTGTAAAACATCTCATTTTAATAACAATGGCTTTAACACTTTACAACTCTGCCTTATATTTGCTATTGAATTTTTCAAAATTCTCCTTATCATATTTAAGCAGACTTCATCTTTTTATTTAAGTATTTTCACTAGACATCCTTTGTTATATGTAAATGTGGGACCTCATTACCTCTTCAACATCTTTGCTCAAAGTAGGAAATGCTTCATAAAATTGTGTCCTGTGAAGTTAGTTTGCATGTGCTTTGTTCTCAGTGACCTCTATCCTCTCTGCCAACCATGAGACAGAGCCCCACTCTTCTCTAAATAAGTTCTATTTTTATATACCTACAAATTTTGACTCTATGCCACCCATTTATATTAAGTCCTTTATACTAGAATTGTCAACTGGCTTGTGTACATTGCTCTGAAGACAAAGTAGACATCCTATAATAATCTGTTTTACATGGAGTTCTAATTTTCATTATAGTATGAACAGCAGTGTCTTCATCCAGAACATGTTAGGTCAGTATGTATGGGTATGAACTTGCTGAAGTTATTTCCTATAGATTGGACCATGAGTCATAATTTGTGCTAAAAATTAAATCCAAGTTATGTTTTTTCCAGCACAATGAATTCCTCTTAATTTAGAAATATACACTGTGAATCAGCCCAGAGTATATATGCATTTAATTTTTTATGATACTATTGGTTTAGAAGAAAATTTGAATATATGTTATTTTGTGGAATGATTTCTTTCCATTTTTACAATGAAGACTAGACAGGTTATAAAAGAATCTCACTGAAGTCCTGGAGAATAGCAGAGCACACCTAGAAGGACTTCCTCATCTCAACCACCTAAGGATACTGCATCAGTGATAGTTAATGCTGACTATTTCTAAATGAGTGTTCAAACTGATTTGCCTTTACCTGAAGATCCCAGAAGTTGTGGGTAAGAATCTTTCTGTAGTCTGCACTGTACTCAGGATTTTTGCCTCTGGCAGAGTTCTAACTCCAGTGTTCATAAGAAATGGGAAAACACACTGTAATGGCTTTGGGCCAGTGCCAGGGAAAAACTACCCCCGCAGACAATCACTTCCCATTATCCTTTACTGCACATATGATACATTATTCATCATTTTCTAAGCATGTTCATTATAAATGCTGTTTAATCACATTTTAAAGGTAAACAGCATTTATCAAATTATCATCTAGTATCTCACTCCAAGTCTGCCCTGATTCTTTCTCACAAACTTGTGCCCTGCAGGAGAACATGTGTGTTTAATTTTTGTCCCATTATTTGTCCAAAGAATGAGAACCACACATGTATCCTATTGAGTTAGTCTCTGTATTTCAGGCCATCCCCCAAATTAAAATAATTGTTGTTTTGGTAATGTTGCTCCTATCCCAAGATATAATTTCAATATATGCAGTACTTAACTCTTCTTTTCTGGAACTTTCTGGATATCTCTGTGTTTATTCAAGCATTTTGTATATAGAATACATGAGTGACTAAATGTTTACTTGTAGTTCTTTACATAATAATGTGTCCTTAGGGAATATTGGTTTAATTGAATGGCTACAATACATGGCAAGACTTTAGCATATTGTGTAATTTTTGTGAATTACTAGAAAATCTCAAGTTTTTTATTCTCCTTTGTCTAATTTTGATATTAAAGATAGTGAAGGCAGTTACTCCATAGACTGGACAGAATGAATGTGGTGTGTGTGTGTGTGTGTGTGTGTGTGTGTGTGTGTGTGTGTGATTGTATGTATTTATTTGCATGTATTTAAGGGTGAGGTTAAAGTAGGGAGAATGAGAAAAGAGAGAGAGAAACTTCCCCATGCACTTTGTAAATTTTATTTGGGCATTTGATTCATGAGATTTTTTATTTATTCCAGAGAATAATTTATTAATAGAGCAGGTACCATTCAGAGGCCCAGAAATAGCCCGAAAGAACTTAATTCAGCAAAAGGGATGCCAGGGAAATAGGTGGTTAAGACTTTGCATAAAGGTAAATGTAGAGTTCCTGGGGACAGGAGGGAAAGACAAACTGAATGGAGTTTAGAAAGGCTTTTAACAATTGAATTTGAGGCTCAATCTTTAAGATAAAGGAAGAGATAAATTGCCAGAAAAGGGAGGAAAAGGATTTCTGTGCAAAAGAAAAAGCATAAATAAAGGAAGAGATAAATTGTCAGAAAAGGGTTTCTATGAAAAGAAAAAAGCATAAACTAACAATAGATGAATGCAGCTTTGGTTTCTTCTAGAGGGATAGGCAAAACATTTTTTAACTTAAGACATTAAGGTGCCTATTGTAGAACTGGCTCGTTGATAATGTTAAATCATTAAGTATTGTAGATGATTGAACACTATTCACAAAGAACAAAAATTAATTACTATAGAATATTTTATGGTTTGACGTGTGCAGCAGTTGAATCCGATATACTCCTTGTTGCTTAATTTTCAGTTAGGAATTTATAATTTGTCTGAGTGTATCGTTCTTTTTAAAAATTTAAATTTATTTTTAACTGATACTTAACAAATACATATTTGTACATATCTAATGGGATAATGTGATGTTTTGATACATGTATGTATTGTGTAATTTTTAAATGAGGTTAAACATTTATCTCCTTGAACATTTAATCATGTTTATGGTAAAAACTTTTAATATACTTTTTTCTAGCTTTTTGAAATTTACAGTTCCTTATTGTTATCTGTAGTCACACTCCTGTGCAACAGCACACCAGTACTTCTTGCTTCTAACTGTAACAAAAATGTTGACCACTTTATAAATTTGCATATCCTGCTTGTATAGGGACCATATTAATCTTCTCTATATCATTTCAGTTAGTAAATGTGCTGCCAAAGTGAACACAATGTATGGTTATTTTAAAAATTTTTTGTAGTGCTAGGGATTGAACCCAGGGCCTTGTGTACACTAGGCAAACAATCTGCCACTGAGCTATACCCCCAGCCCTTTATTTATTTATTTATTTATTGGTACTGGGGATTGAACCCAGGGATACTTTACTACTGAGCTACACCCTCAGTTCTTTTTTTTATTTTTTTAAATTTTGAGATAGGTTCTCACTACGTTGCTGAGGCTGGCCTTGAACTTGCAATCCTCCTGCCTCAGCACGTGCTCCCACCCCCTATATATAATGTCTTTGGGCCATATTTATATATATTCCTTACCGTTTTCTGGTAAATTTCCTGTGAATTTCACTCTACCCTACGTTTTTCTTGTCATAACTTTCCCAATTGTCACAATATTTACTATATATCTGTGAATATAGGGCTTCATCTTATAAATATTAGTTAGCTCTGGTGATGGCCAGAAATACAATGTATGATCTATGTAATGGCAGAGTTTAGAGGGATGTGGCTACCTATTTTCTGTATATAGCCTTCTATAGTTTAAACACAGGCATTGGAATCACATGGACTTAGGGGTCACATTCTCAGTGTTATTTATTAGTCATAAGACCTAGGACAGATTTCTTTTGGGCCCAGTTTCTTTAGCTGTGAAATGAGTAGAATAAAACCAGTCTCGTGGTGGAGGGTATTAGAGAAAGTGTTTGCCCAAAGTGCCTCATTCTTATTGGTAGTTTTGTCTAGGGAATGTAAATTATGATTAAAGCATATGTATTTGGTCATACTTTTTTTCTTTTTAAAAAAATTTTTTAGATGTAGATGGAAACAATAATTTTTATTGATTGATTGATTTATCTTTATGTGGTGCTGAGGACCAAACCCAGTGCCTCACACATGGTAGGCAAACACTATACCACTATCTGAATTCACTGCAAAAGAGGTTATAACCTGTCTCATTCTCTTCTAGAACTAGAACTGATGATTTTTCTGATATATGCAGTATATTGGACCACACTTGGTATAAATAGCTTGCTTCCTCTGCCTTTAGGATTTCTTATTTAGAGAGCAGAATAATTGTTGAATTGTGTGCCGGATAGTTTTGGGGCTTATTGTGTGCATGCTTAGGGCCCCAGCAATACCTGGATACATACACAGATGCCATGTGTATATAATACTCCTCTCTCACAGAAAAGTTCAACTCTGAATAAGTAACCAGAAATTTAGTATTATCAATTCTAGAAAGATGTGTTAATTTCAACAGTTGCAAAATTTTGTCCTTTGATATTTCATATTGGCTTCATTTTGAAAAACACACTTGGGAGAAAGGGTGAAGAACATAAAATCTTTTCACTTTGTATGAGTTTATTCTCACCTTCAGGATTGTAGATGTTCCTGTGTTTGTCCTACCATGTCATTCTTTAACAATTATACTTCAGAGATAGAAAAATCATCTATCTTCCAGTTTTTTTTTGACATTTGTGCAATATTTTACGTGATTTTCAAACAAAATTCTAGGCAGCAAACATTAAGATGCAGTAGAATCAGTGAATTATATACCATAATATTTTAGAGCTCTATAGGAGCTTAGGAATCAGAGAATACAGGAGTTTTCAACATATTTTAATATGAAATCCATGTTTTAAATGAAAGAACACACAGGAACTTAGCAAGTCGTGTTGGTGAGGTTATATACATTCTTGCTGGGTTGTGCCAGGAGAGAGGGAACCTGCCAAATGGATTCCTCTTCCTTTGTGCTCGCTGTTCCAGTCTGTTGGACCTGAGGGGAGGCTCTTGAGAGCTTTGTTTAGATCTACAGGTCTAACACAAGCTAGTTGAAAACCTTCACACCAGAAGAATTCATCCCAGCGTGACTAAATGCAGATGGTAGTTTCCCTTTGGGTCTGGATTTTGTGTAATTTAGCAAATTCCTACTGAAATTTGTGTTTAGAGGGCAGTGTCAGCTTTATTGGGATATTTCTTTTGAGAGAAATGAAACAGTGGGTCAATGCCATTCCAGGCCCAAAATCATACTTGTATAAGAAAAAGATGAACAGAAGCAATCCTTATATTTATGGTCATGAAGCATAGTAGGTGATTTATGAATAAGCTGGGATGGTGGGTGTCAATGCCAGAAAGCTTTCCTCTCAGTATTTTTCTATTTCTTTAATTCCTCTTCTTAGAGCTAATTAAATTCACTTATCAATAAATCCATTTTAATCTTTGTATCTTAATAATAGTTTGACTGAGAATATGATATAGCAAACATCCAAAGAGCACTACATTAAACATTAGAGTACATTGATTCCAAAAGCTGATACTCTTTCACTGTAGCATCTTGTAAGATTGACTGAATAAATTCAGTTTAATACTACCCAGGATAAGTGTCTTAGTTTTAACAGTCACTACTGTCCAATGTGATCTGTGACTGTTAAAACTAAGTGTAACTTATATTAAGACAGTGACATTGATCCACCCTGAATTGATGTTATTACTTCACCAGTACTTGGAAAGAATTGAGGCTCAGCCACTCTTTTTTTCCTCATAGCTCTTATTTGTTTATTTATTTTTGTTTTTGAATTGGGAATTGGACCCACAGCCTCGTGCATGCCAGGCAAACTACACCACTGAGCCACGTCCCCAGCTCCTCATATCTCTTTTGATGTAATGGTAAGCTGTGGAGAGCTCTCGAATCAGGCCTGTGTCTTTGAAATATAATAAAAGTAATTGGCAAAGAGAGAACTGAACCTTGACCTTGCCTCCCTTACAACATGACCTAATCAATTGAGAAAACTTCTATTGTGGCTTCTATTTTGATGGTTTGCCTTTCTTTACTTCCACATAAATGATCTTTGAACTATACTGTCACTAGTTACGAGTGGCTTCCTTGCACATGAGATACTTGGTAGAATTTATTGAATCAATTAGTAAATGGAGACTTGAAGTCTCTGACCAGATTTTAAGTGTCAGTTTGAGGAATACAGGTATAGGAACAACGTGGTTGAATTTCAGAAGTTGCCTGAGATCGTCATAGATGTTGTACTAGTTGTTGAGCCATGTCTTTCTTCTCCCCCAAAGCTTATATTTACCTTTACTACTTTAGTTTTTTATGTTAGTTTTGGTGAATATGCATTTTCTAATATGAACTCTAAAGACAATATGGTGAAATGAGGTAAGTGTATGTCTGCATATACCTGTGTTTACATCTGAATGAACATATAAATAAAAACATATATGTGCAAATGCATATCTTAACTAGGAATAAATTTGTTCTGCTACGGACAGAGCAGCCGTCTACAATTTCAAGGATCCTTTTTCATAATAACTCAAGTGAAAAATTTCAAATTGCTATTATCTGTTGCTATTTGTATTTCTCAGGATGCAAATCTATGCCAAAACCTCCAAATTTCTATAGTCTGTGTTTTTTTCCTTCACCTATAACTGTGTCTTCTTTTCCATAGTAGGAGAAAGTAAGCAAAACTCATTATGACTTTTAAATACTAGCCCCCAGTGAAAAATTGAATGTCCAGTTTCCACCCAGAGAAAACCTCATCTAGTTTATGTAAATAACAGGTATTTAAATTGGTAATGTTTTACTTTTCCTATTTCTACTTACAAAATTTTTATAAAGATATTTAACTTCTAGAAGGTGAAAACTAAATTCACTACAAACTAAACCTGAAGTCCTTAGACCTGAGGCAGAATCATGTGGGAATCAAAGTGTGGGTCTGAAATGGAAATACCAAGTATAGCATATGTCACCCTTTCACTGATGTTGAATAATGTTGGGGATGGGCAAGCCCTGCTAGAATGGAAAATTCCTGGAATATTTACATGAATATGTTGTAAGGGAACTTTTTTCTAATTCCTAGAGTCCTTAGTGGAGACTAAGGAGAGAAATTGTTTTTAAGGTCTAAAATCAAATGTCCTGAGAGTACCCGGGATACCTTGGGAGTAGAAACTTCTGCTGTAGTCAGGTTTCGACTCTATTTTATGCTTTATTCTTCCATGAATGGTTTGCCTTAAGAAACAGGTTTTATTAATTGAGTGTTAGAGGGCAGAATAGTGGTCTCATTAAGAAGACAACTGGGCTAACAAGTTCATTTAAGGTACAATCTTTGTTTTCTCATAGTTTTCTTAATTCTTCTCTAACATAGAAACTAGAAACTATAAATAGTAGATAAATTGCATTGTGTTAAAATAAAAATTCTAAAAAAACTTTGCATGGCAAGACCTCTAAGGAAATGTTAAAAACTAACTGGGAGAAAAGTATTTGCAGTTCATATCGTAAGAGAAAGAATGATTTTCCTAGCACAAAGGTTGGCAGCTACAGACCAAAGCCCAGATCAAGCTTGCTGAGTGTTTTTGTAAATCACGTTTTATTACAACACAGCCACACTCGTTCTTTTGCATATTGTTTGTGGCTGCCTTCACTTAGTAGTGGCAGAATCAAGTAGTTGCAACAGAAATCTTTTGGCCCACAAATCCAGAAATATTTACTGTCTGGCTCTTTACAGGAAAGTTTGCCAACTCTTGCTCTAAAGAATAATGAACTGCTTTAATTATAAATCAACATGAAAATATCAACAATCCAATAGAAAAATAGGCAAGAGATATGTAAGTTAGTGTCTCAGCAAAACAAAACAAAAACAATCATTTTCTTCATATGGTTCAAATGAAGAGATGTAAATGAAGGGTAACCTGTAGGGGCAGGACTGTATTGCAGGGGAAAGACAGGATGATGTGATGCTCCCAGACCAGCAAGCTCAAGAAGCCAGCAGAATCTCTGTGATTGGAACCATAAAGAGAGAAAATGGTATTATTGAACTCATTGGGAACTGGAGTGGGGGAGGACAGAGGAGACTGTAATTATGGAAGCATGTAGGTACTGTGAGAAATAGGCATTGGGAAAAAAAATGGGAAAGAAATACCTTGATCTTCCTCCGCCCAACTTCCAGTTTCCTACTGGTTCCTCCCAGAAGCTACCAGCCAACAAAACTCAGGTGATGCTGTCCTCAGGGATTAGCCTCCTGTAACACAGATGAAAATATCCTCAATTCAATATTATAAAATCAGTGCAAATGAAATGCTTCAAAAACGTCAACTTTTAATAATTGGCTTGGCTAAGAGCAAAATATTTAATAGCATACTTTGTTATAGGGAAATAGGTACTGTATAGGTATACGTGTGTATAAAGGCAGTGTCCCTCAAAATTATAAATTTATAACTTTGACACAGCAATTATATTTATAGGAATTTATCCTACAAATATTTTTGCAAATGCATGAAGGGATGAGTATATAAGGCTATTAACTGCATTTTATTTTCTGATAGGAAAAGAATGGAGATAACCTAAATGTCCATCAATTGGGGACTAGTTTTTATAAATGATGCTATATACCCATTCAGTGGAATAATATGAAGCCATACAAAAAGAATGAGGAAACTATGTCCTCCTATGAAATTAACACTAAGTTGTATTGTTAAGAGTACAGAGAAAAGCCATATGCCCTCTTTAACCCTGTCTTTACCTTGTCATTGGTGTATTAGTACCAGGTACTGCTTCTTAAATCTTTGTTTTCCTCAACATTATTTTTTTAAATCTCTAGCATTGCATTAGCTAATTCAGGCTGCTCCTTTCTGTAAGTCTGATGTATTGAAACTTTTGATTCACTTTACATATATACTTTAGTTGTTTGGAGCCGTGTCTTTTGAATATTTATTTTGACATGGAGCAAGCTGTATGTTATCAACAAGCAAACATTTGGACAATCAGAGGATCAAAATATAGGAACAAATGTGAATATCTCAAATCTGTCTCTTTTTATTTATCTTTTTTCTGGGCAAGACTTGCCTAAAGTGGAAGGAACTGAATATGGATGAGCGCATGTTGCAAACTGATTTTGAGCCATAATTGCTTGCAGTAAGAAAATAGGCAAAGAAAGTAAATTGGGAATATAGGCAATCAGAGATGAGATTCTTACACCTGCCAGATACCATGTGTAGCACACAAGCATCCATACAGAAATTGAAATGGTGCTATCCTGTGACAAGAGGTTCCAATTAATGTGATTCGGATGCATCTGTCTGCCAGTAGCTCACCTCATGAAACGACAGTCCTGAACTGCTGTTGGAGTCAGTCAAAGGGCTTATTTAGTGAGCGGCACAGGAGGCATCCTGGGAACTCCCTCCTTTCCGTCCATTTACTTCAAGTCAGGAATAACAGCTTACAGGAACACATCTAGCTGGAAGGCTTGTAACAAGATGGCATTTATATAGTCAGTGCCATTCTGAAAACCTATGCTCTCCTCAAATACGAGGCTAGTGAGAGTCTAACATAGCAAATTTTCATGGTTTTGATCATTAAAATACATATTCACTCAATTAATTTTAGAGCAAAAATATTTGGACAATATGTGGATTTTTTCAGGCCCTAATTTAGATCTCTCTAGATATGAGAGAGAGAGAGAGAGAGAGAGAGAGAGAGAGAGAGAGAGAGAGAGAGAGAGAGAGAAGAGAGAGAGAGAGAAAGAAACCAGGAGCTTCCCTTACTCATGGAGTAATCAGAAGCTTCTTTATATAGGTTAAGTCCTACAGCATGGATCAGGCAGCAGGAGCATGGATCTCTGGGAGATGTGGGATTACTCTGCCAGCATCAGTACTAAGGGTTGCCACATTCTTTCCAAAAGTCAGCGTCATGCTCCAGCCAACAGTTTTCCACACAGTTCAACATTGAGGTGTAGAGTTGGCATCCTGCTCAGATGCGCCCACTTCCCTTCCTCATTCCCCAGCCCTGTCTTGTCAGGTACTCAGATCCCAGGCCTCATGCAGGTCTTGTCACATGGCTGGTCTGCTCTCCAGTTCTCTGAATATTCATGTGTAAGACTATTCCTTTCTTAAATGGATCTGAATTTTGTGTACTTAAGACCAGGTTTTATCCATTCCATTTTTTCTTCATTGTGCTTAAAAAGAACATACTAATTAATTTTTGGCCTCGAGTCTTCTCTTTTAATTGTGGCTCTTGGCCAACTGGATCATAATCCTCTGCATCAACTAATTCATATTCAACTAATTCAGATTTTTGATGAAGAAAATTGGCGGTGTCTGAATTGCAAAATTTTGCCAGTTTTGTCCTGTCACTGCAACAAAATACTTGGGAGAAACATCTTAAAGGAGGAAAAATTCATTTTGGTTCATAGTTTTAGAGGTTTCAGTTCATGGTTGACTAGCTCCATTGTTTCTGGATCTATAGTGAGGAGAACATCTTGGCAGAAAAAAGTGCTCACCTCTTGGTACCTGGATGGAGAGGGATAGAGGGGCCGGGGACAAAATATATTCTTCAGAGGCCTTTCCCAGGACAGACTACCTCCAACGAGGCATCACCTCCTAATAGTGTCACTGACTGACATCCAAGCCTTTACATCATTACCTTTGAGGGATATTTCAAATCCATACCACAACATGGGTATGTGGACTTAAACTATGTAGTATGAAATCATACACATTTTCCCCCAAGTCCTGATTTCCAGAAAAGCTAAATGTACTAAGAAGTATTAATCACACCATTTTTGTGGAATTACATTTTATTTTGATCCACAAACAAAAATTGGCTGGAACACATTCCTTCTGTGCATACCTTCTTAGAGTTTTTTTAAAAAGAACATTTAGTGAGCCTCTGTTATTGTCAAGATTTGACCATGCCAGGTAATTTTTCATATATTTAATAATTATTTAATTATTGCTCAATCCTAAATATTATCTAATTGTTGCTGTGATCTTCTTAAATGCATATTATTTTTCATTTCTTTGAATTAAGCCTTTTGAGATAATTATAGATTTGCATACTGGTATAAGAAATAATTCAGAGAGATGTGTCTCTCCTTTAGGTTATTACAATGGTAACTTTTTTTTTGTAATCTTATGTTGGGGATCAAATATAGGACCTCACACATGGTGATTATGTACTTTACTACTGAGCCAATGGTAACATCTTGCTAGACTGTACAATATCACAACCAGAACCTTGACCTTGATTCGGTTAAGAAATAGACATTTCCATCACCATAATAATCTCTCACACGGCCCTTTTATAGTTACACCATCCCTTTTTAACCCTTAAAGCCACTATTTATACTTTATTTCTATAAATTTGTCTTTTTGAAAATGTTGTATAAATAAAAAATACAGCATGTTACGTTTTGGGATTGGTTTTTTTTTTTTTTGACTTAGCATAATTCTCTAGAGATTTATTCAACTTGTTGCATGTATCCTTTTTATGGTTCTCTAGAGATTTATTCAACTTGTTGCATGCATCCTTTTTATTGTTAAGTACTAGTCTATACGTGGATGGACCACAGTTCAACCTTTTACCCGATGGAAAACATCTGTGTTGTTTCCAGCTTTTTACTATTACAAATCAAGTTGCTCTTAAAATTTATATACAGGTCTTATGAGAATATAAGTTTTTATTTCTTTGGAATAAATGCTCAGGAATTGGGGGGTTGTATGGCAGTTTGATATTTAGCATTTGCTATGGTTTGTCCCTCAAGTTTCATGTTGAGAGTTGTGTCCCAGTGGATCATTGTGGGAAGTGATTGAACCTGTAAGTGGCAGGGCCAAGTTGAAAGTCTTTCTGTCATTGGAGTGTGTCCTCGGAAGGGACTGTGGGAACCTAGCCTCTGGCTTCTTGTTTTGATATATGACCCTTCCTCCAGGACCTGCTCCAGCCATTGCCGTCTGCTATGAGGTGCTTTGGCCAAAAGGGGGCCTCATCAGAACCTGTGCTATGCTATGAGCTAAATAAACCTCTTTTTTTTTTTTTTTTTTAAATAGGTAGCTTACCCTAGATATTTCATTTTAGTAGCACAAAATAAACTGATATAATATGCAACATTCAGTGATCCTCTGAAGCATGCATCTTGTTTATTATTATTATTATTTATTTATTTACAGATGAGGAAACTAAAGCCCAGAGTAGTTAATTTGCCCAAGATTAGGTAGCTAGTAAGAAGTAGAGCTTAAGACTTCATTCCAGATCTGTCTGACTCTCCAGATCTACAATCAGGTCCTTTGTATCAAGAACTGTGATATGATATGATGTGGCCTTCTCTGGTTTTCTGTTTTCACTTGATCTTAAATCATCAAAAATGAGGAAATGATTTCACAGTAATACTGTTTTGTATGTTTTTCTCTAAAAAGAGCAGGAAGAAAATGTCAGTACAGAAGACATCAGAGGGATGGTATATATGATCACATTAGGATTCCTACCACTTTAATATAAAGAAGTGATCTTTATAATCCCATCTTTGCTGAGAGGCTGAGGAACTGGAACAGGTTTTCCAGTGAATTAAGGGAAATGCCAGTATTTAGACATAAGCTATAAGCTCTCCCCTTTTCTATCTGGATGCCCTTTCTTCTTTGTCTTGGACAGCCTTTAGTGCTGGACAGGCAGCTTGATAGCTGGCAATCCTCTGAAAGACAGATGCTATCAATTATTACTGTGTTTGTGGGAAAGATGTGGATGCAGGGGAGTGCAGAGAGAGATGTAACTAGGTATTGGATGATCTGATCATGGCAGGTACTGCAACTCTGGCGGTGTTTATGGTTATGGAGAAGGACTGTGGGGAATTGCAGCCCTTTCCCATAATCTAAAGGGTTATTTCTGGGTGACAACTTGACAGGAAAATATCCTGTGGGAGAAGAGTACTCACTCATTGTGCCTGACCAACAGTTAATAATTAATACTTCATGCCTCATAAGTAGAGTGATGTTACCTGAACATTTTTATGGAGCTATTGGCTTTTTGTTTATTCTTTTTCTTCTGATAAAAGAAGAGGGTTTTATTAAGCAGTTTTAGTAAATTACAGCCACAAAATTGCACATTGCTGCAAGAGTGAAAGGGTCTTTTCAGCATAACTTTAGAGGCTGTGTAATTTATGCCATTACAGGAAATATCCCTTATGTTTCAAAGATTTTAAACAAAGGCAGGGTGTTTACCACTCTGCTTTCTGCAGCCTAAATATTGTTTCTGAATTAAAATGGCTGATTTCAGTTTAGTCTCTGCAGACTACAATGAAGCTAGAATGAAAACAACCTAATTTTATGTTCATAGCAGTAAAGCCTTTTCAAAATCAGCTTCTTTATAACTTCTTTTTAACCTGAATAAATGTTTATATTCAAAGGTCAGTATTATTTCTATTATAATATCAGATTTTTCCAGTTAATATTTCACTCAGTTTCTAATCTCAATGTTTAATATTTCATAAACACATAAATAAGATTGCAGAAGTTAATCTGACTAAGCCATTACTCTTTCTTTTCTTGGCAAATAGATAATATGCTACCGAGATTGTTTAGTCTGATCTATTGTGATGATTATCATATCAATGATCTTCCTTGTTTTTGTGAGTTCCTATAAGGAACCTAGATAATGAAGCCCTAATACATTATTGCTAGAAGCACAGAGAAGAAAAATCAAACCTCTCATTTTATTTATAAGAAAGTTGCCTACCTGGCAGGTGATCCCATATTTAGTTCTGTCTGGGAATAAGGAGCTTATACTGCATCAGTGATTTCCAGGCAACATTGTGGGGAACCAGCTTCCCCCCAAACACAGACCCACCCATGCATTCTCACTAAACACACACACGCGCGCGCACACACACACACACACACACACACACACACACACATCACAGCCTTCTTCCACATCACACCACTTTTATTTTGGGATTCTGTATTTTGGGGTTTATGTAACATTGTTTGATATAAAGTTTCCACTGCAAAAAAAAAAATGAAGACTGTAGTCAAGATGCTTAGTAAGGCTTCTTAGAGCTCTGTCATCAATGATAAATAGTAAATAAGACATAATTTGTGTGTTTATATGTGTTTATGATCCATACAGCAGGTTTGGCAATAGAACTTTAAAGAAGCTTGTTTTGTAAGATTCTTTTTAGATTACATAGGTGACTGGCTACCTAGAATGTAATTGTAGAGATCTAAGTAGCTGCCTGATTTTGCATGCCTTATAGAATTCTGATTTTTATATATACAATTAGTAAAGATGTATGAAAAAAATTGCCCAACCTGTCTTCTCCCAAAATCAAAGAGAAAACTATTATTTTGTTCAGCTGATTTTTTTTTTTTTAGGTTTTGTGGTTAAACCCTGTAATTCTCTAGATGAGTGGGTATTTATAAAGCATTGATTTAAATGAGATTTCTTGATCCAAGTGTTCTTTATAGGACTTAGGGAAGGCTAGAGAAAGAATGGGGTTTTTTTCTTTTTGGTTGTTGTTGTTGTTTGCTTTTTTAAGAAAAGATAATCATTTCTGGGATAGGTTTCCTTGGAACTTTCACATATGGCACCTGAGTTTGTTGAAAATTCTGTTGCTCCTCCCAGTAACATCACCGTGTCCATCTATATCTATATTTATATCTATATCTGATTTACCTATCAGAAATTCACTAAGCTGACAAAAAGAAGAGATTATATTCTTGGTCTTTATCAAGGTGGTATGTTGTTAAAGTTGAGGATGGTACCCACTGAGTGTACTGGGTCTTAGAAATTTTTGTCTGTGTTGCTTTCGTGGTACAGGCTGGCAGCATTTTGTACAGGACTTAGCTAGCATTTTCTAAGTTACAGGCTCTTTGACCTAATATAATTCTCTTTGTGATTCAGTCAATTTCAGAGATTTCTCCTCACAGTCATCAATTCCCCTTTCAGTTTGTAGAGAGAAATTGTGGCTCTATGTTTGGACATTTTGATGGAAGAGACAGAGCCTTTCCAATGCACACTCTCATGTTCAGGGTGGTTTTTGTTTTGTTTTTGTTTTGGTACTGGGATTGAACCCAGGGGTTCTTTACCACTTTATTTTATTTTGAGACAGGGCCTCACAAAGTTGCTGAGGCTGACCTTCAACTTGTGATCCTCCTGCCTCAGCCTCCCCAGTCCCTGGGATTCCAAGTGTGTGCCACCTTTCTTGGCTGTGACTTATTTCTTTTCATTTTTTCCGGTGGATCAGATTTTTCATTTCTTTTTTCTAGATGTTGTCCACAAAAATATTCCTCACCTTTTGTTGTTCAGGCAGAGATTATACTGAGTTTTCTCCCTTTTTTTCCCTCCCTCCCTGTCTTTTGAAAAAGATGAAGTGTAAGCTATATTGTGTATCTGTGATAGTATCCTAGAATAATTCCTAAATTCTCTCTTCCATATCATATTAGTAAAAGTAGAATTTGATGCAGTAGTTGAAAAATTACTGAACTCTAAGACCAGATTTTATTATTAAGTTAACCTCTCAATCACCTGGCCCAAGACATTTACTGTAAATGTAAGGGCCTCTATATTTGTTATTTTATCCCTTCCCCACTGTATTGTGGTACTCATAACTTTGAATTAATTAGTCTGGCATTATTCTCTTTTTACTTTTACTAAATGGTCAATATTTATTTGCCATTCACAGAAGTCTCTCTGAAACAGTAGTTAATAGGTATTAGGTGCATGTTTTTGTTTTGGTACTGGGGATTGAATCCAGGGATGTTTAACCACTGAGCTACACCCCCAGCTCTTTTTAAAATTTTTACTTTATTTTTTATTTTGAGGCAGAGTCTTGATAAGTTGCTGAGGCTGGCTTTGAACTTGAATTTTTTCTGCTTCAGCCTCCTGAGCCACTGGGATTACAGGCATGCACCACTTTACCTGGCCCAGTCAATGTTTTAAAGCAAGCATATGTAGCAATTCATATCATCCTTAGAGTAGTTCTGTTCAGGGTGTTCTGAGATTTAAAAAAGTGGAGAGCCCAGATTTGAACCCTGGCATCTGAGCTCCTGGGTGTGTTCTTTCATTTTTGCTCTGCTATCTTCCTGTCTTGTTTCAAAGTTGAAAGCTATTACTTCATTTTCTAAACATGTCAAGCTCCCAAAGTGAAAGAATTCATTTTCAGCATCATCCTTTACAGCAGGGGCGGAGGGAGAGTATATATTTTTCTTTGATAGAACTAAAGTAGTGATGGCTTTGGAAAAATGACAAAGAATGATACTTTTCTAGTAGAATAGTGAGGTGGGGAGGAAGGAGGTGGTTGGAGCAGTTTCACTTGACCATTTTCACACATCTTATATTCTCTACCATATCTTTGAATTCTTAATCTAGCAGCAAGATACACTGTTTGTCAGCTAATCTTCTGTTTTCTAGTTGCTAATTTTAAGGACCATGGTTATACGGAGACACGCTTTCCAACAAAGCTCTCCATCAGGGCCCTCAGCATATAATTTTTGAGATTCTTCTCTCTGATTAGGAAGAGTTTGCTTTCTAAGTAGATGTTCTTTAATTCCTAGCACTTGTGTCTGTTGGCTGTTCTCCTTCCCTGGGGAGACTGAATCCAAGCCAGTTAACCAGTTAGTTAGTCAGGAACAAAAACCTGCTTGTTTCCTAAATGGAGAGGCTCACCTGGATGAGGCATTAAGAGAACATGCTTCTAGAGAAAGGGAGTGGTGTGCTCTGTTGCTGCCTCCAAGATTTGTAGGCTAACAAGTGACCTCAGTCATCCTACCATCTTTATGAGAAAAAAGAGAGTAGAAAATTCTTTACAAAATTAAAATTTAGATGAGAAACATTGGAGTTAAAATTGTTAGTATTGCTATTTACTATTGTGAAGCCTTCATGGAAAGGCTAAATAGAAAAACCTTTTGCTCCCTGGCCGTTCCTCATTTCCAAGGGAATCTACTGTAACAGTTCAATATGTATCCCTGCAGACCTTCCAGGTGTGTGTGCACACAAGCACACATGGAAAACTATTTACTTATACCCATCTACAATTTGTAACTTACATGTTTTATTAATATAATGATTCATGATCATCTTATTTCCTATTCTAATAGATACAGAAGTCTCTTTTAAAAAAATGTCCACATATGGTGCTGGGGTTGTAGCTCAGTGGTAGAACACTCACCTAGCACGTGTGAGGCACAGGATTAGAGCCTCAGCACCACATTAAACATGAATAGATAAAATAAATGTATTGTGTCCATCTACAACTAAAAAAATTTTTTTAAATGTCCACATATATAACAATAATAATGTACCTAATAATAATGACTAGTATTTATTGAGCTTTTATTATGTGTCAGGCATTATATGAAACTCTTAAAATCCAGACAAGGAAACTAAGATTCAGGGATATTACCCAACTTGCCCAAGGCCACACAATTTGTACATGGCAGAATCAGATACACACAAGGCTGTGTGGTTCCTGAATCCCTTCACTATGCAGTTCATGCAACTGATCCCTGACAGAGTCGTCATTCTCTCAATTTTTTTTACCAGAACAAATAATTCTATAATGAACATCTTTAAACATAAATGCTTGTGAAAGCATTTCTTTATGATATATACATATTAATGTTGGAGAGCCAACTTGATTTAAAAACTACTTTAGTTTATATTTACTTGTGCAAAGAGGTCACAGCCTGTCTCCAGAGGAGCTGATACCTTAGGCACAGTGATGTATCATCTCGATAATGACAATGAATTTTAATTCTCCTGTCACTTAATTAGACTTTTATTTATTTAACAATAGGCTGGCCAGTCTTCGGCAACGTTCATTAGTTTTTGCTCTCAGTTGCTGCTAGAATTAGTGTATCTGGCTTTCAGTGTCCTTCATCTCGGCAGTGGGAAACCCTGATTATGAAACAATTTGGGGTCCCCTCAGGAGTCAAATCTTCAAAGAGGTCACAGACAGAATGTGGTAATAACACACACATAGAAAGTGAGGTGCTGATATCTTATCTTCCGTGTCTCATTGAAATGCACAGTTCATTTTCCATTTTCCATTTGAGTGGGTTTTGATTTGCTGAAAAATAAATAAAAAACACACAAACAAAAAACTTGGTCTGTGAAATTTTTGCCTGTCTGCTGAGAAAGCAATAGGATTGTAAAACTGAGATGGCTTTTCATCAATGGAGTGATTAATTACTACATCAGAAAGTGTGGAGGCTGATCGATAATATAGTGATGGATAGTTGAATTTCCTGCCTCCCCAAAAGCATCTTCGGGACCTCTTTTTTTTCCTAGAATTGGTGTGATAGATCTTTATACTAGATTGGGTGGCTGGCTGGCTGGCTGGGCAAGTATTTTTGAGTTAGAGGAATGAAAGTCCATGGACTTCAGTTCCCAGTCTCCCATTTCTTGACCAAAGACTGCTCCATGGCAGAGTCTCTGAGGACAGTGCTGGTGATCAGGAATCAGAATATGCCATTCCTACCACAGGAAGACTTAACTCTAAGTAGTTTTGGGTGTGCTAGAGATTGAACCCAGGGCCTCACACATGCTGAGCACTAAGCTACACCCCTACCCCTTAGCAGTTCTAAACATGGTAGAATTATATTTTGCAACAAAATAGAAAGACATAGTGGAATTCTGTAACCATGCCATGAGGCCATAAAGCTTCTCTTCCCTGAACTCCGTGGGTAGCAGCAGTGGCAACAGATGGGATCCTCTGACTTTTGTCTAAGATGAAGAGAGGAACAGTAAGAGGTGAGATTCCATCAGATGTTGGCCAGGTACACTGTGTTCAGTTTTCTCAGGTAAGTTGTTAGTTACCTAGAGATAGTCACATATTTTTGCTACTAGTATTGAGAAAGAGTTACCCATTATCTTAACAAAGCAAATTATGTTCTGTTTAGCTTTTACTTTTATGATCAAATTTGTCATTGACCTCTATAAGCCTATAAGGATTTGTACTGGGAACTGTGTAAATGTAGAGTCAGGAACATGGTCATGCAGTCAGATCTGATAAAGAAGAAGTTATGAGTTTAGTGCCATATGAATGAGGGGTTTCACATTCAATCAAGTTGCATAAAGGTTGGTGGTTTTTTTTTTCATTTTTTGTCATTTTTTCATACTTTTCTAACAGTTCTTTAAGCATAAAAATATAACCTGAAAGAAACCATAATGTTTTGGAGAGGATGGGAATAGAGAGGCAGAATAGTGGTTAAGGCCATTGATGTTTTACATTCAGACTTTCTAATTTCAGTCCTAGTTCTGACCTGGAAAGCATTATTCAAACTCCTAAACTCCTAAACTTTAGTTTCCTTACTTATGAAATGGAACTAATGGTAATACAAGTATCTACTTTGTAGGTTGTCATAGGATTATGTGAGATAACACATGTAAATCATTTAGAATGCTGTCTAGAATAGTAAGCCTCAATAAATATTAGCTATTACTATAATTATTGCTGTGACTTAACAAATATTATTATTTTGTCTTTCTAACAGACTCCTTTCTTGTAACAAGTTGGGAAGGAGCCTAAAGCATTTGAAATGGATTGGCCAAGATTTCAAATGCCTTAGTGCTTATAGTAAAGGAAACAAAATTTATGGAATAAATTTATAGAATACATTGGCATTTGAAACTGAAATAGGCCAAGGAGAGTTCTCTTCTTTGTGTCCATTCCATTTTTTAGTAAGGAACCTAAATGTCGAGAAGCCTCCCTAACATGTTTAGCAGTTTCTTACTGTAAACCACAGGTCCTGAGAATACTGTTTTGCCTGTGGTTCTTCTTAAAAGGTATTGTGCTTAAAAAAAAAAAAAAGGAAAGAAAGAAAAAGAAAAGAGAGAGGAAGAAAGAAAAGAAAAGAAAAAATAAAGGCAGCATAGATTTTTTGCATTTGGCTGTTTGGCTATAGATAAGTCTTATTGGATTCAGCACTCGGCTTTATTCCTGTGCGGTGATGGTAAAAAGTAGATGTCAACCCTGTCAGGAGGATAGGATTATGTTCAGATGGAGCTGGGACAAAGACACTGCTCTGATTGGATAGAGAAGGTTGAGAAATCCCTTGGTTCTAAGAATTGAATACTTGTGAAAATGATAGTAAACTATTCTGGCAGGCCAATAACAGTCCTGTACGCAAGAAGATATGTGTTGAGTGTGTGGAGAGAAAAATGTTGTGAAATCTCCTTTCTTTTGATATATATAGTTGTTAAATTTCTTTATGTTATTCTGCTAAGTATTTTCTTTCAAAGTCCTGAATTCCAAAAATGCAATGATTTGATTTTTAACACTGTTTATTTATTTATTTTTTTTGCGGTGCTAGGGACTGAACCCAGGACCTTGTGCATGTGAGGCAAGCACTCTACCAACTGAGCTATATCCCCAGTCCAATTTTTAAAAATATTTATTTTATCTGTGTATTTTTGTGTGTGTGTGTGTGTGTGTGTGTGTGTGTGTGTGTGTGTTAGTCCTCTCATTTTGGCTGTAGAAGGATTTGAAATTACTCATTGCCTTATTTTTCCTCTGGTATTTAAGAGAGTACAAATGTACCCACATAAACTAGATATGAATTTTTGGCAAGGACAAAAACGGACTTACAACTTTATGGATAAGCTGAGTCTCTTTATGTTGGGCTTTTATGACCAGCATTAGTAAATCAAACGTAGGATATAGGGAAAGTTGTTGCCTGTGTTTACAGTATTTCTCTTTTTAGCCTTTTCTTCCCCAATATCTTATTTTAGAAGAAATCAAAAGAACAACTATAAAGCAGTACAGAAACTCTAGGGCAGGCTTTGGCAATATTGACATTGTGGACTGGATGAGTCTTATTTGTGTGGCAGTCCTGTGCCTGTGTAGGATGTTTGGCAACATCCCTGGCTTCTGCCTTTCAGGTGACAATCACACTCCTCCATCCAGTCATCACAATCAAAAATGTCTCCAGGCATTGTCAAATGGTGGTGATGGGAGGTGCCTAAAATCCTCCCAGATTGAGAGTCACCTGAGTAGAGAGTGATAGATAAATACAAAAAGCTCAGAAAAAAATAGGGCTCAAAGGCAGTTAAAAAAATCAGCAAAGGGTTCAGCCTTTCTAAATCAATAAAATAAAAGGCTTATATTTTAAAACTAAAAGAAATTAAGAACCAAATATCAAGAAATGAATTTTAATACTTAAGGCAAAGAATTAATGCCTTCACCAACAGAGAACATAAACTAATCATAAGAATTGACACAATCCATATAGGTAAATGGATAATGCATATGTGAAGCACAATTTTCCTCACAAGTATAATCAATTCAAAAGTCACTGTATGAGGCAGGGCAAATAAGGAGCCTTGTTTGGGAATGCACAGGTCCTGGAAGAGAGGGGAGCTACAGTGGCCTAGAGCTGGTTGTCATATGGGGGAAAGTGAGAAGTTCACCTTGAGGGTGACAGAGGTATGACTTATTTGGGAAAGGGAGGAAACTAGAATTAACCCTGTTCATTGGAGATATTGACATGAACCCATGGTATTCAGTAGAGGTAAAGAGATGTATAGAAATAAGCAAGATGCATATCTTATGTATGTGAGTGTATTTCCTCATTCTGACCTCTGAGGACCTGAGATCAAGATACTTAGTGCAGACCTATTCCTAAACTTTGGTTTCTAAATACTGCACTTAAAAGTTCTTCTTGTAGAAATGACTGATTGATTTCTACGTGAAAAGTGCATAAAGTAGGAGAGTACTCAAAGAAAGATGAGAATATATTGAAAGGACACAGGAGCCAGCTTGAAGAGGCTCTCACTAGCCAAATATGGGGCAATCTGAGATTCAAAATAATGATAATAATAGATTATAACCCATTGAGTAAAATAGGGATTCGTGAGTCAATACTGATCCAAATAAATCAGTTCCCAAAATCTAAGTGTGATGAGGCATGAGCCATATGCAGTCTCAAAGTAACCCCCCCCAATACCCAAATGCTTATCAATTACAAAGGGAAAAAGAGTAACTTAACAGTAATGCTTGGCAGATACCATCTTCAAGAGATCAAATTTAATAGCAACAGAAATCGGACTTATTAGAATTGTGTACTGCCTAATAGGGTATAATGAGAACACCACATCAATACTGTGGTGTTCCTGCCAAAGATGCATAACCTGAATCTAATCATGAAAACAGCAAGCAAACTCCAATGGAGGAACTTTATAGAAATAACTGGCCTCTACTGTTTAGATGTTTAAGCTCATGAAAGTCAATGAATCATAAGCTTTGATTCTGAACTGGATTCTCTTTGCTGTGATAAAGGATCACTAAGGAATGGTTGGTGAACCTTGAATAGCATCTAAGTGTTACATGGTAGTAATATGTCAGCATTACTGTTTTCATGGCTGTATCATAGGACACTGTCATTGCATATACAAATATGCTTACAGGTGATGGGCTGTCATATTGGCAAATAATTTTAAAATCATTAAGAAAAAATAAGCTATACTGTTCTTATAGTTATTCTCAAGTTTGAGATTCTTTCAAATTAAACAAAATTTAAAAGTTAATAGTGGTCATGCTGATAGGCTCATATCTTGCTGATACCCTTTGCATAACAAATTGACAGTATCAGAAGCCTTAAAAATGCTCTTATTCTGACATCTGTGCATTTTGTTCTAAGTTAGAAAAAAATTGGAAAGACACTTGAATTAAAGTTGTATTAATAATTGTGTATGCAATGGCCTAACCACCTACAAAAAGATAAACCAGGGACTGTAGTCCTCTCCTACTTCACCATTCTTAATGTTAGAACCACAAGGCATTATGTCTCTGAATGGCCTTACCTTGGCTGAAATTCTCCCATTATTTCTTTCCAGTGTCCGTTTTATTCCCACTAACATAATTCTAGTTTCTTTATTTTCTATTCTGTCCTTCTTTTTCCTTTCATCCTTCATCTGTTCTTTCTTTTTTCACCTTAGCTACCTCACTGTGCTCCCTCTCTGCCTTGGTTTCAGCCCATCCCTGTCCCTCTTCCCAGGGGCTCTGCCTTCTTTTGTCTTATTAACAGGATTTCTTCTGTTGAAGCATTTTGAAACTTGTGCTTTTATGCTATGATATTAGCATAATGTTTCCTTTCCCTTGAGCCATGCTAATTATGTATAGACCCTGGGTTAATGCTTTTGTTTCTAGACTGTGTCTGCCACAGATAGGATCACTCTGGCCCTGTCCATGAACCCTGTCAGGACCCCAGCTTTCATGTTAGCAGGGATGTACTTGGGGCTGGATCTTAGACTTCAAAATGCTGTCCATTTCTTCAAAAAATTAAAAGTAGAATTATTGTATGATCTAGCAATTCTACTTTTGGGTAGATACCCAAAGGAACTGAAAGCAGGGACACCAACAGATATTTGCACATTAATATTCATAGTAGCATTATTCACCATAGCCCAAAGGTGGAAGCAGCCTCTTTGTCCATCAGTGGATAATGTGATATGTGCAGTAAATGGAGTTCAGCCTTTACAAAAGCAGTTCTGATGCTGGCTACAACATGTGTGAACCTTGAAGACATTACACTAAGTGAAATGAGCCAACACTTAAGGATACACATTGTTTGATTCTGCTTAGAAGAGGTAACTAGAATAGTCAGATTCATTGATGCAGAAAGTTGATTGGAGGTTTCTGGGGCTAACGAGGAGGAGGTAGTGGGGAATTACATTTAATGGATCCAGCATTTCAGCTTAGAAGATTAAAAAGTTCTGGATATGGTTAGTGATGATGGTTGCACAACAGTTTAAATATACTTAGTTGTACTGAACTGTACACTTAAAAATGGTTAAAGTGGCCAACTTTATGTTATATTTGTTTAACCTCAATTAAAATTTTAAAATTCTATCCAGTTGATAAAGAAAAGAATATGTTTTAATCAGTAATGTACTTAAAGGAAATTTTTTTCAGATTGTTGAATTTGGAATCTGCTCTTTAGTTTTTAGTCTGTGGCTAGATTCTGTATCTTTGTATGTTAATAGGAAATTTAAAAGCATTATTGAAATCCACGAGGCTTGAAACTAGCTTTTATTAAATATTATAAATCAATAATCCTTTTAAGAAAAATTTACAATAGCTTTACAAAGGATCTGTTATTTTACCATTTGTCACATAAAGAAAATGAGGTTCGGAGAGGTTAATAACATGCCTGGGGTTAACCAGCTAGTGAGTTTTAGAATCCAGGTTGAGTCCACAAATCCTGGTTCACAGTTCATGCTATTTCATGAAACCCCATTTCCTCCTGAAAGATCAAGTGCAGCACTGCCTGATCCCAAGGAAGTCATAGGGACTGTACTCCATAATTTTTTGCTTAGGACAGATTCTTTCTCTTAACACAGATTTGCTAATGAAAGCCATATCTCTCCAGTGCTTTGCAATCATCAAATAGAATTTGATGTATTTTGATTCCCTCTGTATTATTTCTTTCTTTTTACTTATAAATTAATGAAAAGATAGTGTACACTCTATACCAGAAAAGGCTTCTTGGTGGAATTTTCCAGCCCCATGTTCGCTAAAAGCAAGAATTTGGACATTTAGTGGTCTAAAACAGGAACAGTAGAAGAAAAGCACATCATCTCTTTGTAGCGTAGTCTGTGATTTTCAGTGTTAATTTTCCTCAACCCACTCATCCACTTTTATACAAATGTTTTTGAGCACTTCTCCAGCTGCCCATGTCAGACTGTGTCATACCTGGCATGTCCCTTTAGGTTGGTGATTTGCCCATCAGTTTGATCTCATCCTGGCTGTCTTGGCCAGATTTGCATTGTTAAATTACCCTAATTTAAAAAAAACTCACAGTTCAAAATTAAATAAATGTAATATATCAAACCAATAACTGTTACATTGCAGCCTAGAAATCATATAGTACCTGATGATACATGATAAAATTACACGTGTGAATGATAAAATGAGCGTGGGTATTGAAGGAGAGATTCTTGACATGGCAGTTTTCTCGTATTTAAAGCACACACAAAAAGCCCATGAAATGTAATCTGTCTTCTTGGCAGATTTGAAAAACAGTTTTGAATTCTGTGTTTCCCTTGTGAAATTGTAATTCCTGCACCTATTTGTTCCTTCCAGATATTAAGCATGCTCTTTAGGGGTGAAAGAGTGAAGACAGGGCTTACTAAAATTGGACAGTAGGGGTGTGTGTGTATGTGTTTGTGTGCATGTGTGCACGCGCATGTTTTCTCTTGATGTGAATTGAAAACACAACAGCTTCCCCAGTCTTAGATTTCTGTCATTTGCTTAAAATGTGCCCCAGGACCTTATGCCAAGAGTATCCTCTCTTATTGCACACTGGAGGTGGATGAGTATATGATAATTGTATATGATAATTGAAGACAAGAACATATGCAATGGAGTCTGATTCCCTTCAGCGTTTTCCTTGCTGCAGTGTTTCCTTAAAGAAAATAATTCCTGCCTGTGTGTGAATGAGCACGTGGGAAGAGGGAAGGTGGAGAGGGGTAGATCTGCATTTACACAAATCCTAACATTTCCCTACTTGCATTTGCATTTGTCACGTATGAACATATGTACATGCTGTCAACAAGGGTGATTACAGAAACTGTGAATGCCCCCTGGAAGGTGAAATCACAAACAGCAGAGGTTTCCTGCCAGGAAAAAGATAGAAATGACAGCGCCATCTGTTGTTTAAACCTGTGAAGTGCTTCAAGTTCAGTTGCACAAATATCAGGACAAACACTAGGAGTAGATTTCTCTGCTCACGTGGAAACTCCTCGTTTATAATTGCATATACTTATTATAAAACGGGCTGTTAGGTGTGGGTCTTAACTGTGCAAGGAAGATTATCTATGGAACACACTCATGGGATGCTTGTTGACATATGTAGGCTTAACACTTCCTTACATACAGTGGTGTCAGAGAACTCCATGTTGTATGCCTTTTTTTCAAGGAAACAAAAGAGAAATCTCTCTTACTTACAGCTGTGAATGACAGATTAAAAAGTGGGAAAGTGTTTGGGACTAGTAATAATGGCTTGCTTTCTGTCATCCAACAAGCAATTGATAGCCAATATCAGTGGATAATGATATTGACAGTTAATACAAGTTGCTTTTATTGCTATCCACACTTGGATTCCTTTGGGCATCAGAGGAGTTGCTCTGTTCCTGGGAGTTCAGTCCTTCTGCAGGGAGAAAAGGGTGGCTCTTGGGGGTGTTAACAGCTGGTATTAAGTTTGTGTAACGGAGCAAAAGTGACCTTTGAAAGAGGGGGTTTTCCAACCAATAATGTATGAGTGTGTGGGTTTCAGTGAGTCTTGTAAGTTATCAAACCACTTTGATTGTGAAAGGCCAGTTCTTAGTTACAGTTCCCCCATATGAATTATAATGATATAATCAGTGGCTTCAACAATCAGAGAACACTGTTGAAAACCAAGTTGGCTTGGTCAGAAGGCAGTACAAGGCCAAGCAAGAGACAACACCTCGCCGGATTCAGGCTCCAACGCTGTTACTATGTTTTAGATCATTTCTTAACATGCTAACATTTAGGGGCCTTGCACTGGGGTCTTTGTGAATAGGAATTCTCACCTATAGCATGGACAGAAGCCTGCATGGCTTTCTGAATTCTTCCCTGTCTTTATGTTCTCTTCTAAATTTCATGTGCCCACAGGCCAAGCTACACCTCACTTGTAACCATGCTTTATCTCATTGAGGACTGATAGCACCTGATGATTTTGATGTTGACACCTACAAATTCAAGAAACTGAAAGCTAAGGCAGAATAGTGAAAGAAAATGTAGAACCAGGATGAAGTTATAGATGGAAGGCAAAAGACATTTCAGGGGTAATTTTCAACTTTTGATAAGTTCTATCATGGTTCTCCCCTGCAATGAAATTCAAGTCAGATCAGAAGATTTGAGGTTCTTTCTATCTATCATTGTGTGTATCTGATTATGAATTTATGTTGCTAATATGCTATTAGATCTCTGCATTTATAATAATATTTATAATTCAGGTTTCTAATCTAAATTCAGTAGTAGAAATGCTCTCCTATTATTTTTTGTCACATAATGACTTCTTCAGTCCTCTTTGAGCCCCATCACATGGGAGCTTGTGTCCTGGTTCATTTTCTTCTTCTACAACAAAATATCTGAGACTGGGTACTTTATAAATAGATTTTATTTACCTCAGTTTTTCAAGCTTGAAGTCCAAAGTCAGGCAGCCTCGTCTCTTTGACCTCTGGGGTGGGCTTTCTGGCTGTGTCATAACATGATAGATGATGCCATGTGGCAGGATTGCATGGAAGAGAGATCACATGAGAGAGAGGAAGCAAGAGAGAGCAGGCATGGGGCAGGCTTACTCTCTTACCAACCTATGTGCTTTAAGGGAACTCATCCATTCCTGCCAGACCTAACCCACTTTGAGGGGCCAACATGAATCCCTTCAATTACGATGCAGTCACCTCTCACCAGGCCCCACCTCTTAAAGGTCCCACCACCCTTCATTGACATTACACTGGGGACCAGGTTTCCAGCACATGACCTTTTGGGGGACAGACTACATTCAAAGCATAACTTCATGTTATCTATCCTTCCCATGAATGGAATTCTTTAAAATGCTCATAGTGATATAAACAGAGCTTTCCTTGGGGAAACACTATTATCCTTTAATGCTCTTAAGGCTACTATTTTAAATTTTCAACCCATGGCATCTAAACAGATGATATCCATCAGAACAGATCATATTTAATATCTGATGCCTTCTGACAGTTGCCCCTCAGAACATTTTAGATGTATAAACCTTAATGGCAGATAATTTTTTTTAATTCAAGAAGTATTTTAAGTTGAGAAATGAACCTTTCTTTCTCTCTGTCTCCACTTCTCTTTCCTACTTGGATTCTCTCCATGTTACTATTCATGGCAAAGATAATTCACTAACTGCTTGCCAAAAATGCACTCAGATTTCTCCTGCAAGCACTTAGTTTTTAAGTAAACTGAAGTAATAGGAAAAGAGTTTATTGGATTATGTTTAGACTCTCTTCCTGGCATCCCTGGGCTCTTGGGTATGTGTCGATCTGGCTGCTTGCGTTAGCAGACATTTCTCTCCAGAATCTGAAGCTAGGTATACGAGTGCACCATGCCAGAACTTGTGTCTGTCTCTGGTGTGAGGTTTGCTATTTTCCTGGTAAAGATAGGAGAAAACAAGAGCAAGGGTCTGTTTTTTGTTAAGTTCATTTTTATTCTGACTCACTTAAGTTGTTGCCCTTAAGAGACAGAAAATAAGTATTGTGAATCTTATAGATAAAAGAATGTAACTTACAACATCCAAAACATCATTTCCACTGTTATTTTTTTAAGTTAATATATTTTCAAATTCTTATTAGTGAGAAAGATACCAAGAAAGCTTTATGACAAATTTTATAATATGAGTAATTTTATATGACACAATGTCACCTTCCAGTAACAACTTATTCTTCATTCTAGGTATTCAACATGGAATTACAACAGTACTCTCGAAATATTGTAATCCCCCTCTTTCTTTTGCAGTACCAGTGATTGAGCCCAGGGGCACTCTACCACTGACCTATACTCTCAGCTCTTTTTTACTTTTGATTTTGAGATAGGGTCTTGCTAAGTTGCCAAGGCTGACCTGAAACTTTTGATCCTCCTGCCTTAACCTCCTGATTCACTGGAATTACAGGCAGGAGCCACCATGCCCAGCTTGTCTCTCTTTTTTAAATAATGAGAATACCAAGACCTAATCACCGAGGCTGAAACTTGCCTTAAGACTCTTGCCATCTTTAATATTGGATGCATGTGGTCTAACTTGTAATGTTAGATATTTCTCACTATATTATATATACAAAAAATATTATTTTTTGCTTTATTTCCCTTTCATGTGTATTTTTGTCTTTGTGTATAAAGAGATGTTACAGAATAATCAAAGTTCCCATTAAAAATGTGTACTCATAAATATTTCTACAACTTAAAAGTAAAATCTTGTGGTTTAGATGAAATTGCATTAAAGTTAAGATTGTGGAATCTTCTCAGAAATGGAAAAGACACTTTACATAAAAGTAGGAAAGAATACTTTAATCAAGACCTCTAGTTTCAGGCTGTTCTACATCAGAAAAAAACTAGGCAGACCATCTAAACTTTAGCGTCTACCCCCTTAAAGTGACCCATAGAGTATTTATAACTTAGTTACTACAGCCCATTACATAGTGAGCATCGTGAAGGATACTGCATTTGAACATGGTGAACATCCTGTTTCAAGTTCACACACTCCTCCAGACTGTTAATTTTGCTACTTAAATTATGAATAGTTAACATTTACTGAATGATGGCTATGTAGGGGCCAGGCATTTCACAGTAACCCTCTTTTCCTTGTTTTTCAGCCAAGGGGAGGAAACTGAGGCTAAATCACTTGCTCAAAATTATACTGCTGGCAAGTGGCATGGCTTGTACTTGAACTTGAACCTGTGAGTCCACGACCTAATTCTTCATACTTGAATATCTCACTTGGGGAAGGAGCTGTGTGTCTCAGAGGATTGGCCCACATCCTGCAGGCCTAAACAGAATTAATCCTGTGGTTTAATGTCTCAACAGGGATGTTGAGGGCAAAGGAGAGGCTCTTATTTTTAAAACAAATGATTTTAGCATTCATAAAACCATGACTGAGGGAACTGCAAGCATGGCCTGTGTGTGTGTGAACTCCACTGCTGTTTCCCTGTGCTACCCCGCTTTGCTGCACAGTCCCTCTTGTGGCTTGAGAGAGGGAAGGAGAACTTCAGAGGTGCAGCTGCTCCCAAAGCACTGTGGCTGCCAGAGTCTCTAGTATTTACCTTTCAAAATTTGAAAAATAGTGGTGTCATACACATAGCCCTTATATCCTCTGGGATCCTGGGAGACTTGAAAGCACAGAAATGTTCATGGCCAGGTCAGGGAAAGAGAGCACAGCCCCCTTCCCAGAGATGCAGGCTGGGCCAGTCCTTGTGAGCTCTGGCCTGCTTTTATTTCTTACTTATGCAGACTTATGAGATGTATAAGGAATTCTTAGGGGCTGGGATTGTGGCTCAGTGGTAGAGCAGTCGCCTAGCACAGGCAGGGCCTGGGTTCGATCCTTAGCACTACATAAAAATAAAGATATTGTGTTGTGTCCATCTATACCTAAAAAGATAAATATTTTTTTAAAAAAAGAATTCTTGGACATCATACAGAGAAGAGGTAATTGATATTTTCCCACCAGAGGCTCTAAGTGTGTGGAAGGCAGGGCCCTGTTTCTCAAAGGCCTCTTGGAATGCTAAGCAGACCTTAGCATCATCATTACTATCAATGTTTGGAACCTCTGACTACTTAGCTCTTCCTCTGCTGCCCTGGACACAGGCAAGGAAAGGCTAAGAGACAAGAAGGGACCCTTTCATTTTGTCACACAGCTTATAATACCATTGGCAGCTGTTGTCCTAGTGTTACAGAGTTGAGACCTTCTGGGAAACTGAGGCAGCACAAATAACTCTCCCCCTTCAAACTCCAATTCTTGAGATCAAATCAATTTTAGGCGTGTCACTCAGAGTAACAGGAATGAGTTTATTTGAAGGGCTAGGAAAAGGGAAAGGGAATATATTCTCAAGGAAGATAGGTCCTCTCAGAGAAAAAAGGGACAGTATGCCTCTCCTGCACTCCAGTTTCATTGGGGACCCCACAGAAGTTTCCAAGGAATCCCACCCAGGTCCACTTCTTGACTTTTGACTGACAGCAGGGTGACATGAAACTTTCAAGTGCCCACTGCCGTGACAATTCTAGGTTACCTTGGCCCATGCGGACTGGTTCTAATTGGATTCTTAACCATAAATTCTTATGGATTTTTTTGGATAGGAGCAATTATCCTTATCTCCCTGAGTTCTGGGATCTGTTTTATGAAAAGAGTCATGAAAGTGTCCTCCTTCAGGGTAACTTGGGTTCCTCTTAGCTACATTATTTTGGGCCTGCATTTCTTCCACAGATAACAGGTAGTTTGCTGAGGAATGTGACATTACCTGTCCACTTAGGCCAGGCAGGGCTGCAGGTAAATTGCTTCTTAGAAAAGAAAGCATGTGGGAGTCAGCACAGTGGCCCATTTTTTAGATTTATTCCCTTAACCTTGTGTTCCTACCACTCTCATCTGTCTGTCCCCATCACTAGGACAGCAGTTCTCCGGGGGCATCACTGTACTAATGGGTAGGACTTAGCCCTTTTTCTTTTATTTTTAAATAAAATCATCCGCTTACACATGGGGACTAGCTTGCTAATTGACTGACTACTGTAATGTTTAACATTTCAGTCTGGTTCTTTTCTAACACATTTAATCCTGTTTCTCACTTCTGACTACAAATTGCCCCATGGTCTATTTCTTGTCAGACTCTTCTGCCTTTCTTTAGTTCTTCTTTTCTTTTCTTCCCCTATTGCATTTCTCCTACCACATAAAACTCAAAGTGATAGATGAATGAAACTGTTTTGTTAATGTGCTGCCAATTCCTTAGGGTATTTTGGGGGGGTATTTATTGCTACCTGTTGTTCAGTGGAGATTGCTATTGGTGCCCCATCTGCATTCTTAGTGGGCTAAGTCATTTTGTACCTGGAACTGGTCAGTGTTTGACACCTGTTGCCTATTTGTTGATTCACACATCAGGAAACCTGTATCTGAATTCAGTTTCCTTCTGAATTATTTTGCTGTGCTGGGCTTTTATAAATGCTGGGCAAGTGCTATACCACTGAGCTACACCCCAGCCCTAATTTTTTAAAAGGTATCTTAAAAGTAACCAGGATTATAGGTGGGTTTCTTATCACTTCCCAGTTTCCCTATACATTTTTCCAAATACACGACGAAAGATGGATGTGAGGCAGGGCTTTTCACATTACCACCTAGGATTTCCATCTGGGAAGTAGGGAGCAGGCTCTAGCTGCCCCTGGGGGTAGGTAGGAGGAGAGTCATACAGGTGAGTCCAGCCCACGCATTCCGGAGCTGTCCCTCACTACAAGTGTTATCTCACAGTCTTACCCCAACTTTCCAACACCCTGGCCCAGCACACATGCACTTACTCTCCTTAGGTATAAGGTAGCACAGCAAGGCTCGCTTTTCCTTCAAAGTATATTTTGATTCCATAACTTTAAATTTTATTTCAGGGCACCATTGAATATTGTTAGATTTCTTTTAGCAGTGGGGATATGTTTGTGCTTCTAACATGAACACTCAAAAGCATACTCTTTATTTTTTTTAAGTCAATCTTAAAACATTGTAATATAGTTGATCCCCAAGTGTCCAGTTAGGACCTCCCCTTTCTCCTTTTCTGACACCTTTTCAATAGCTACTTGTTTTCAGCCTACATAAAACCTATTCACAGAGCTTGGCAACAGTTGGATTCTCCAGCTCCATGTCTGCTGAGGGCAGCTCAGTATGGAGGGACTACAGGTAAATAGGTTTGAACATCAAAGAATTTGTGTTCCACCTCCAGCCAAGGCTGCATCCATGCGCTGATGCTGATATTCCCTCATCCATTGACCGCTAGTGGTTGTATACTGCATAATGACTGACTAAAGGGTGAAGGGCTTGGCTTCTTCTATGTTTCCTTTCTTTCTTTTGCGGTTTCCATAAATTCTCTTTGTTAGAGGATTCAATAGCAAGCAAATACTTATTTTTACTTTTGTGATATCATTATGAAGATGTCTCTTTATGTCCTCAAACCTTGTGAATTAGTTGCAGAAAACAGAATCTGCCAAAGTTCCCTTTCATTTCAGCAGGGACAAGTACTGAGTAGAACATATCAAGTCAGTTTTGATCTTCTGTGCTCACATCATCTAATTTTAGTTTTGTGAGAGCCCTTCGTGGAGATAAGTAACTATACCCATCTCAGATGTGCAAACAGGGATGTTCAGGGAAGTTGCCTAAAGCCAGACAGCTAGTTATCTGAGAAGCCAGAATTGAAAGTCAAATCCAGGTCCAAGAGAAGCGCTTGTTCCACCATATGTGACTGCTGTGGCTAGAGGTAGCTATAGGCTATATATATTTGCTTTGCTACTTTAATCACTCAGTCTCAGTGCAGTTGGAATATTTTAGACTTGCCCTATCAGGCTAATGAAAGAAATGGCAAAAATAAAGAGCCCATTTATTTGTGAAACCTTTCTGTGAATTAACATTCTTAGTGTAGTAACTCTTTGCCCTTTAAATTTTAAATTGTAGCCCCCCATTTGTTTATTTCTAGCAGTCTGTACTACATGGGTCTCCAGGGATCAATGTTTACCGCTCCCATTTGATGGGTTGCCCTGCCTCAGCTCAACCCTGTAGACCTCACTCACCTGTTCCTCAACCCTACCTAACCCTTTGTGTAGGCGCATATTTTCTGGGCTCCCAAGGATAGCGCCTCCTGCTTGAGGGAGCTGGACGAAAGCCTGGAAAGGTTACTTTGTTTAGATTCTTTCCTTGAAGTTCCCTTGGAGAAGAAACCAGGCTGGAAATCATACCAGAACAGTCCTGTTTCATAGTTACAATGTAATCGGGAGACTGTAATTCATGGCCATTAAATTGCTTCCTTTGAAGTGTAAGAAAAACCAGAACAACTTTTATGGCCCTTTAACCCACAGGATTATAGTACACATGAATTAAAGTCAAGTGTGTTATGAACTCTTCCAGGTACTGTGGCTGGCAGCATTCCATCCTCACCCCAGTGCTTATTAATTGGTTGACTTTTAAGTGAAAACTGGGGTGGGAGGTATCCGAATCTTGGAAAGCTTTTCTTCTCTCTCATTTTTGCATTTTTTAATAAAACAAATCAGAGATGAGAAGTCTTACTATGGTAGGTTAACTAAAAATAAGAATTATTATTTCTTTGCTGAATCTCTTCAGGCAAGGGCAGCAGAAAAGAATTAATATATGCTTGGCACCTTCTAAATGTCAGCACTGTGCACTTTTCATACCTATTTTATGTAATACTCACAGCAACCCTATTGTATATTACCATTCCCATTTTACAGATAGGAATGGGACAGGGTGGGAAAATGAACAGGTCCCACGTCTCTCAGTAAGTGGTGGTGCCTGCATTCCAGTCATGATCTAAGCCAAAGCAGGTGCTTTTGCCCCCACCTTATGTTGCTTCCCAGAACTTACACCCCAAGACACAGAAGAATTAGGAACACAGTTAGAGCTCCATATCCTGGTATGACCAGTTGTACAACAAATCACAGACATTTACACTATTGTATTTGTTCTTAAGAGAGTTTCATGGGAAAACTATGGAGAACACAGAAAACAAAAATTTGTATTAGTATTTAATGACTAGATATCTAGTTTATATATAATTTTATATATAACAATGGTGTATCATAACACCTCTCTGTAATTTAAAGATATACTCAAATTTTGAGACAGGGTCTTACTAAATGGCTTAGGGCATTGCTAAATAACTGAGGCTGGCCTCGAACTTGCAGTCCTCCTGCCTCATCCTGTGGTTACTGGGATTATAGGCAAGTGACACCATGTTCTTCCAAAAGATAGATTTTTCTTTAAAAGTGTAATATATTAATATTTGAAAATCACATTGATAACTAAATTGATTAAAATGGGGGTGTAGGAAAAAATCTTTAGGAACATGGACTATAAAGTTTGTTCCACTTGTTATGGTGCAATTCATCTGCTAACCCATCAGCCATAACACTTATGAACTTTAGTTGTACCTATTTACTAGTAACGCATAGTACCAGCTGTATTTATTGCCTGGAATATTTAGAATACAGAATGAGTCCTAAACAGATCTGGAGAGGTCATGATAAGTTCCACCACTCCACTAGATGGCGCTGCGGTAGCATAGATACACCTGATGCCCCCATCAGGGATTTGAGAAGTAGATAGGAACTTTCTTTTGGAATACCCCAAAGACCAATGAAGTGTGAATCAAAGCCCCATGGTAAGAGAGAACTTTTCACAGTTCAGGTCCTGCTTCCAGTTCTGTGTCCACACATCTTCCCTTGGTATTTCTTTGCCCCTTTACCATCTTTTCCTCTATCTCTTCCAGCATATCTTTTCCTAAGGTCTGCCTCTCAGTCCTCTCCCCTATAACCTTCTTCTTCTCTCCCCTGCACTCCTTTTCTTTTTGATGAGTGTAGAACACACTGGCATTGTCCATGGTAAACAGATGCAATCCCTGCAGCAGGACCAGGTGAGGGAGGCTACTTTTAGGGAGCTGGTCTTCTTGCCCTCTGGACTGGAGTCTTTCCTCTTACCTGGCTGGTCTCCTCAGTGGGCTCCCCTTACTGCTTGTCCTTCTAGTGAATTAAGTGCTGTCTCAAAAATATTGGCTTTGGTTCTAGCAAGTACAGTCATAAAAAGGGAAAGTACCCTGCAGTGGGATGTTGCATTTGGGATACTCTTGAGATCATCCAGAACCAGAGCCAGAAGAGAGCTTACAGAGACAATCTTTTTTTTTTTTTTTTTTTAAGTGAAGAATGAAAGTTTTAGAGGATCTTAGATCTCCTCCAGGCCATTTAGTGCTCTGTGCTGAGTAGCTGCCAGCTCCCAAGGAGAAATTTGCCATGTAAAGGAAGGTACCATCTGTTGGTATTATTTACTGTAGGGTCTGAAGTTCTGAAGATTATCATTCAGGGGCGTGACCTTTGTATGACTGTAATTTGTAGTTCCAAAAGACGATCATGGAAACATTTAAAATACTTTCAGTCTTCCTCATGAGATGTTAGTCATTGCTGTATGGGATTATTATTGTTTCCATCTTCAAACCACAGCTTGCAAAACTAGGTATCACATGATCAGAAATAGGCAAACTTCTTAGCTTTTATCCAGGACACCTAACTTAAAACTTCCCATCTCCAGAACCAATGAATTCCTTACACCCTGGGTTTCTAGAAAAGCTGAACATTCTCTCTTTTCCATAACACCCAGAGCAGGGAGATCTGTGAAAACACCTACATCCTAGAAGATTGAAGGTGGGTTGGCAGGAGGAGAAAGTGCTTATTGGAATGAAAGCAGGCATGTTTGGACTTGTCTGGCATATTTTTCTTCTTGGTGCAACTCATCTGCTATTGACATAAATCTTCACTCTGCAGATGCAACACTTTTTGGGGATGTCATTTAATTTACACTGTGAAGTTGTAAGTTCAGGTGAATAGGTTGGAAGGTAGTGTTTGGAACTAGCCCGATACAACCCTAGATGTGGTTCTGCCTGGTGACTTTTGGGGTATCACTTGCATTAACTTTGCTTACCTTCTTCATCAGAAAAGTACAGGACACTGACCCTCCTTCATAAGACTTGAGTGAAGTGTTAGAAATATGTTATTTATTGGTGGGTGTTTAAAACTTAAGTATAATCTTACTCAGGTGAAATAAAGCAGTGTCTAAGTTACCTGGATAATCAGTCTATGAGGGATATAAGTTATAGTCTGTTTCCAGCTCTGTGTACATCGCAAGCGTAAGATATGGATTTAATAAATACTCAGTGATTCTAGGTTATGCTAGACATGTCCTTTGACTTCCAGAATCTTACAGTTCTGTAGATAAGACAAATAACCAGTGACCAATGTCAGGCTTGTAGCCTGGTATTTGAGTTCTTTGTTATCTCAATTAGTAAATACCCTGAAGGTGAAACCCCTTAATAACTGTTTTGGCTATTTGCAAAATAAAAGACCAGCTTTTAAGTATGTGTATAGTGGTGGCAGGGAGAAAGGGAAATAGGGAAGAAATCTTTGTTGTCCAAAGAGGGTTTTTCAGGGTTTGGAGAATTTTCATGACATCTTTGTTTTGGGGGCATAGTTAATGCTATGGGTCACTGTAGAGGGAAAGGGAAGGTGGGAGCCCACAGTTCCCTTCCCCACTGGGAGAGAAGGGAAAGAGCTGTCTCTACATTCTCCTTCCATTGTTCCTTTTTTCTCCTCTTGTCTTTCTCTTTTCCCACCTCTTCTGGGAAGAGTTGGAGGGAAAAAAACATCAAAACTGACTCTTATCAGGGTCCTGCCCTGTGTCACCATCTGGCTAGCTTGAGGGTAGGAAACAGGGTGGAGCACAAGGAACCAGGTAGCTGTCTGTATATATTTTTCTGCAGCCTGGCAGTCACAATGCCTTCATTGAACAGGGAGACACCAAGATTTATGTATCTTATCATTATCAAGAATTTTTATTCAGAGGAATTAGGCAAGAGAAAATGTTTTCAGTCAACTATACTGAGTGCCAATGAAGAACAGTCATACCTTATCTCATCTATCTTTCTTGACAGCCCTAGGAGGTAGGTAGCGTATGTTGTTTTAATAGCAGAGGAACTAGGATCCACAGCTTTAAGTGAACTGGCCAGCATATTGGCTGGTGTCCAGCAGATAGTCAACAAATGCCAAGGAACAAGTAAATGAAGTAAGCCATAGAATCAGGATTAACTCTATGGACTTATAACTCCAAATCCAGGACAAAGTCAGGACTTACAACTCCAAATCCAGCACTCTTTCTTTCATTTGTTGTTTGTTTTTTTTTCTTTCTTATTTGTTCTCCTAGAAGGGACCTGGATGAGTCTAAAAGATGGGTAGTATACTGTATTATTTATTCAACAATTACTGTTTGACTTTGAAATGAGAAGAAAATGTGGCACTTGGTAGCCTTTACCACTCTTTCTTTTGCTTTACTCTATAATTATTCATACTTTCCTATGCTTAACCTCCTTTTTCTCCTGACTCATCCTTATATCTTTTATATTAGCAAGGAGCTAGGCTGTTAGAAATATAGTTTCTGGGTCTAGACCCAGGTATAAATATAGGCTTTGGCCTTCCTACCTGTGTAATGACCTTGAGCAAGTTAATTTACCTCTATGGAACTCAGAATCATTAAAATGAGGATAATAATAAAACCTATCTCACAGGGTTATTGTGAAGATTATATGACTTAATATATGTATAGCACTTAAATCAGCTCCTGGCACAGGTAATATGTAAATGTGGTCATTATAGCACTGTTAACTGTATCATTATATTGTGTGGGAATTTTTCTGAGACACTACCCCCCCCCTGCCTTGGCAAACCCAGGGCCTTGTGCCTGCTAGGCAAGGCAAGTGCTCTACCACTGAACCACATTCCTTTTGAAGTATGTCATTATCATATAGTCTCTCTCTGTGCTTTTTTAAAGTTTTTTTTTTGCATGTGTATGTGTAATTATATATGTAAACATAAAATTTACTATTTTGACCTTTTTTTTTTTCTGGTGCTGGAATTGAGCCCCAAGACTGGCACATGCTAAGCACATACTCTACCACTGAACCACATCCTCAGCCCCCACTCTAACCATTTTTAAGTGTTCCAGTGGCATTAGTTACATTCACAGTGTTGTACAACCACCACCACTATATATTTTACTACCTTACATAGAAGCTGTATCCATTAAGCAATAATCCTCTATTCCCATCTCCCCAGCCCTTGGTGACCACCATTCTACTTTCTGTCTCTGAATTTGACTCCTCGCATTTCCTCATATAAGTAGGATTGTGCAGAATCTGTCCCTTAGTGTTGGCTTCTTTTTCTTAGCATAGTGTCCTCAAAGCTTATGTTGTAGCTGGTGTCAGAAGCCCGTTCCTTTTTGTGGCTGCTTAATATTGCATTGTGTGTGCAGATCACATTTTGTTTATTTATCTGTTGATAGGCATTTGTTTGTTTCCATTTTTTTCAAATAATTCAGTGGTGATTGAATGATACTTCTGTGAACACTGATGTGCAAGTGTTTGTTCAATCTGCTGCCTCAACTTCCTTTGGGTATATACCTAGAGGTACAATTATTAGATCTTGTGATAATTCTATTTAACTTTTTGAGGGACTGCCAGACTGTTTTCTACAGCAACTGCCTCATTTTGCATTCTCACCAGCAAAGCACAAGGTTTCCAGTGTCTTCGCATCCTCACCAACACTTCTTTTTTCCATTTTTTAAAGAACGGCCAGCCTTGTGGGTGGGAAGTGATATCTCATTGTAGTTGTCACATTAGTCTCTTAATAGAAGTATTAGCCGATAAATAAATTGGAGCAGATTTACAATAAAAATGGAAGACATCAAACTATTTCAGATATGAATCCTTAGTTAGGTTGCTGACTTAGAATTATTTACTCAATAAAAATCATGTCTCTGTAGCTATCAGGTTCCCAAATCCTAGACCTCAGAAATGAAGTTTCATTGTACTTTTGACCCAGGTGTTAAGGATCTCCACATCCTTTCCAAAGATGCATAAGAGATGAGTGGGGTTACCTAACTAGGTGCTATTAGCAGGAAGACACTTCCTTATCTTCATTTCTACTGATGAAATCCAGTGAGCCACACCTGTGACTGTCCTTTTAGAAGTCACTGGCTCATTCACTGGCAGCCCTGGCCCCACCTGGCACAGCATTTTCCCTGAAGGAACATCATGATTTGGGTTTCCTTGTCCACAGATTCTGTTATTGTCAAACCTTTCAAACCATCAGAGAGTGTTTGGTTTGTCTGCCAGAATAGTGCCTTTGCATCACCTCTTGTTTGTACATCTGCCAGAGGAAGGTGTCATCTCTTCACTGTGGTTTAGGTTTGCAAGTATACCTGGTGATGGCTGGTCCCCCTTCTAGTAGTTCTGATCACTCTCCTTCTCTCAAGGTCTCTGTACTCACCTCTTAGCTTGGTGCTTCCTTTTGTTGTCAGCTGCCTTGAATTGTGGCATATTTCCTGTTGCTTAGATTCTGGGGATAGGCTGGGGTGACAATCTTCTGGGGATGATTTTGGGCTACAGACCTTGCTCACATGTGCTATTTGTATAGCTGAGGGACCTGAGGAAGTCCCTCACTGCAAAGCCCTGCTCCCCACCTGCCCTGCCAGCCTACATCTTGGTTTTGTCATGGAAAATAATCCCCACCACTGATTCACAGCCAAAATGAAATGTGATCATGTGAGGTGAAAGTTCACTGCTCACCAGAAATGTTACTTATTGTTCATGATCTCCATTAAAAGCTTGTCGAGTAGAAAGCATGCTGTCCTCTGTGTCTCACAGAGGACAAATGTGCTGTGAAAGCTTTTCCATAAATCCAGTCTAGAGAAAGACGCCCACACTTCTGCCATCATGGTGAAGTTGATTCTCCAGTGTTTAATCTGTCCGCCAGATCCTCACTCTCCTCCACTTGGACTCAGGTGACTCAGTTGCTGAGATGTCTTCCTTTCTCCCCTTATTCCTTTTGATTCTCCATGTAAGGGGCGCTCCCCATATTTGACATCATTAAATACTTGCATTAAATGTCCAGTTGTTTAGAGCCAGTGTGTCATTTCTTTGATTAAAATCCATGCCCTGAACTGAGTTCAGAAGCCTTGAAAGAACTACAGCAGACTATGCTGCACCTGTGGGAAGCGCTCCCTGTGCACTTCCCTGAAAACAGACATGTGGCATGCATTCTGCACCAGCTGATAGACTCTCGGTGCCAATTCATAAATCAGACTTTCCTGGGATAAGGTCATGTGGGGCATACTTCTCCATACAAAGCACAGAGCACCTTGTTAAAGAATAAGAAGGAGCCAGAAAATGTTTAAACCTAAGGCTGATAAACAGATGCCTTTACTCTCCCTTCCACAGGCTTTGGGCTTTGTATGTCCCTGAAGGGGCCCCAAGTTTGAGACATTCTACTCTATATTTTGTACATGGAAGTAGAAATCTTGTGTCTTCTGTCATTTAGTTTTTAGCTATTTGTTGACTGCATGTGTTCCCATTAGGTAACTAAGTAGATAAGGCCATGGCCTAGTGAGTCTATCTGTTCCATTTTCAAGTAGTTAGATCCCAGTGTTTAAAGGAACCCACATATCATCTCTGCTACTGTATTCATGAAGAAAAGGTCTATTCATCACACTATAGACCCCTGATCTCAGCCAGCCAGTTAGCAGGCATGTGCTGTTGATGGTTAGGGTCTGAGGAAGCTGTGAGCTGCTCTGGATAATTCGTCACCCATAGGCCAACAGGTTTTCATTTAGCATCCTCTCTCTGCCTAGCAGGATACAGAAAATCATTTCAGAATGTAGGCTCTGCTGATGCTTTTCTCATTAGAGCAGCACATTATGTGTGCTTTATTTTTTTTAAGGCTTATACATATATATTTATAAAGTAAAACCAGAAAATGTATTTAACATTCATTACATTGAGTATTGTTAACTGCCAGAAACTTTTTAGGTATTGAGGAAATTAGACATTGCAATGGGTATAAATCTCAGTCCAAAAACTCCAATGTGCATGAAATAACATTTTTTTTCTATAAAACTGCTCAGTTCTGATTCTGATTCTGCTTTCTATTGATATGGTGGACAACTTAATCTTTCCTCTTGAGGTTCTGGAATCATCCCCAGGACCACAATTCTGGTGGCTATGTAATTCTTCCCTGTCACATGGTGGCCTCAGGGGCTATATGTGTCTTGGTCTACCCACATCCTCCTCTTCAGGAACTCTCTGCTGCCAGAGAGACAATGCTACCAGTAGTCAGGGTCCAGGCCCCTACTCTTGCCATCCTCCTGGACTCATTGGTCCCTCCCCTTCCCCCACTCTTCTGATAGTTAGCAGCTTCCTGCATTGCCACATACTGCCCTGAGGCACTGAGCAGAGTGCTCCATGAAAGAAAAAAGAGACAATGCAAAGACAGGAGTACAGATTAATGTCTCATGATATTATCTATTGCCACAGTTCATATTTTTATAATCCATAAAGATTTACCAAACGTGTTGGCATAAATTTTCTATTTAGTCCCCACAGCAATCTTACGGATTTGTTACTAGTCTTTGTTTTTCAGATGTATAAACAGGCTTAGATTAAATACTTACCTTTCAGGTGGGAGTCCTACAGACAATAAATGAAATAGTCATAGCCTCAGAGTTTGCATCTGGTTGTTCCTGCTCTAGTCTGGGAACTTTCTGGAGCACAATGGTTTTCAGGAATCACCTCCTGAGGTGTACTAAACCACTCTGATGTGTAGCATTAACACACTTTTACAGTTTGTTTGGTTGGCATTAGAAACATTTAGGAAAATAGTGTGGTTTATTTATTTACATTTTAAAATTTTTAAGGTAAAGCCTTACCTGTGCTTTTTTTTAATAGCATCTTTTTCTTTTTTGAGTTTCTTCATGTTTTGTTTTCTACATATCACTGCCTCCTACCCATTATTGTGATCTATGGATGGATAATAATGGGAAGTGGTTGGTGAATTAAACAACATGTCTTAACTAAGGACATAATTTTTCATTTTATGACTAGGATCTTTCCCATTTTGGAATGAGGCCAAAAATGCCTGTGGAAGTCTGTGACTCTCCACCTAATTTAATGATCTTGCCTTATTATCAAGCTTTGTATTATAAACTTAACAATTTCTTTTAAGCGGTACATTCAGTGCTGGACATAGTAGCACATGCTGTAATCCTAGTGACTAGGGAGGCTGAGGCAGAAGGATCACAAGTTCCAGGCCCGTCTAAGCAACTTAGTGAGACCCTCAGCTACTCAGTAAGACCCCGTCTTAAAATAAAAAATAGAAAAAGACTGGGGGTCTAACTTAGTAAAGCACCCCTGGGTTCAATCCCCAGTAACAGTAAGAGGGAAAAACAAAAACAGAAACAAAAAATATTATTCAGTTTGAATTTGGGAAGGAGCTACTATAAATATCAAAAAAATTGGCAGTCACCTGTATAGGAAAATCAGCATGTTAAGTTTTCTTTTGCTATTATAATAAATTGTCACAGACTTAGTGGCTTTAAAACCTGTAAATTTATCATCTCACAGTTCTGTAGGTCAAAAGTCTAACACATGCCCCACTGGACTAAAACTCAAGGTGTCACAGGACTGCATTCCTTCCCACAGGGTTCAGGTGAAGATTCCCTTCATTGCCTTTTCCAACTCCTGGAAGCCACTCCTCTGTGTTCCTTGGCTAGGCGCCCCTTCCTCTAGACCAAGATGATTCAGCTCTCAGGTGTCTGGGTTGCAGGAAACATCCTACTTATCCTAGTTCCTGAGAACGTGATTGAGATGTGATTGAGTATTGGAATGCAAATGACCAATCTACTCCTTGTTTGTGTTGAACAGTCATTACAAACCATATCAGATCCCGAAATTTCATCCAAAGTCCATGTAACTATATGAGCAGGTAGAAGTAGGACTAGAAAGGAGATCTCTCACCAGTTTTTTTTTTCCACTTAAACAAACAAAGGCAACAAAATACAACAAATGCAGAAGAAGCACCACCCAACTCCCTCAGGAATCTAGGATAATGTTAGAATTTATAGAGTTGTGAGGTGTTATAGAAGAGGTCATGGAAAAGATGTCTTTTATTTGGTGTGCATAATATTTTTTAAAATTGAGTTTTCATACCTTAAGGCAGAGTATTATAGGACTTGAGTTTTCTACCTTTATTAGAGAAAATTTTATTTGTTTTGTTATTTGTGTTAAGCTCTGAATAAGTGTAAGGAAATTGGAAAAGACTAGATACCATCTTCAGCCCCATAGACCTTATCACACCTAAATTGAAAAATATAAAAACAAAACACTTGTAATTGGAAATCAGCACTATAAGATAGAGAAGGTATTTCTCTGATTCCTTCCAGGTACAAGGTGTAAGAAAACCTAGCAGGCTAAGGCAAAAGCCTTTGATTCTTAATTTTCTCACCACACATCTAAACCATTTTGTAGCATTGAATGGCTCTGTGGTTGTTTATTGCAGGCCTGCTGTAGGTCAGACCCTGTATGAGACATTGGGCTTGCACAGTCAGCTAGCTGTGTGCTACTTTGCAGCTCAGTTTGCCTGTAAACAAATAATGCTGAGGGATGGTGATGATGTCCTCAGGTGCTTGCTCACAGCCTAATTTAGAGGGAGATAGGCATGAGAAAAATTCACAATGAAATAAAGAATGAAAAAGAGGAACAGTAAGTGCTAGAGGAGTGCAAAGGAAGCTTGATAATTGGTTCATTTGAAAGACCTTGAGCAGAGGAGGCATTCAAATTGGGCCCTAAACATGAGGAGGACTTAAGAGGAGAACTTAAGAGGAGAATGGGGATAGTGTGTTGCAGGATGAAGAAAGAAGACACCATTAAATGTTGTAAAATTTAAGACTAGAATGGATTATATAAATAGTCTAAGAAATCATGGAGTCATAAAGTTGGAAATAATCTTAGTGGTTTTATCTGACCACTCCTATCCAGGGGATTCTGAGTAAGTTATAGTGTTATCAGTCTTGGCCACAGGAAAACAACCTCAAATCAGCATAAATGATAAGATTAAGGGTGTTTATCAGTTCACAAATCTCAAAAGCACAGAGTTTGGTCAGGCTTCAGGTAGAGTTCGAAAAAGATTCTTGGTAGCAAAATGGCTACTGAGTGTCAGGTTTCCTGTTGACACACTACACAATCTGGGAAGAGGAGATCCTTCCTCCCAACTTCAAACAAAAGTCCTTGGGTTATTTCTGATTGGCCCAATTTAGGACACAGGACCAGCCTCCCTCCCAAGCCAGACTCTGGCTAGAGGAGCATCATCTGTTGCTCATTGGCCTCAGCTTTGTGGTTGCCCACTGCTGAGGCAGGGAAGCCAGCTGTGGGCTGATTGGATGAGGCCAGTGGGAGCCTACTGTTAAAAGCTGGGTTTGAATCCGAATCCCTGTATCTCATAACCACTCTAGAAGGTGGGCCAGTGGTGGGAAGAAGGAAGATGGATGCTGCAACACTGTCCACTCACAGAAGACGGGTGTGTGGTTAACTTTCAAGAAGATAGATGTCACTTGCTATTGAGCATCTTCCACATGCCAGCCACAGTGGCTGACATTTTATCTAATTATCTCTAATTCTTAACAATAGTTCTTTGCAGTAACTATTATTTGGTAATTTCTGATTCAGAAAACTGGGACTCATAGGAGAAAATAACTTGAGAAGGGGATGGAACTGGCAAACTCTGTTTCCAGAGATTAGGCTTTCCGTTATATCTTGATGTAGCTGCTGCCACTTCTGAGCAGCTATGATTGTTAGGACTGGTGTGTGTGTGTGTGTGTGTGTGTGTGTGTGTGTGTGTGTGTATGTATGACTACCTCGTAGTAATTCCTCTGCATTTATTCTTCTTCTGAGCTATAGAACAGTGACCTCAAACCTAGCAGAGTATTGTAAAATAGTTTCCTGGCCTCTACCCAGGAAATCAGAAACTGGAGGTGGGATCTTGGAAACTTTTTTTTTTTTTTAAGTTGCCCTTATAAGATAGGATTTAGGAAAAAGAGCAAGATATACAGAATGTAAAAGGAAATGTCCATGAGCCTTTGAGATGCAGAAAACACACTTGTAAATCTTGAGCAAATGGCCCTTGGCTCATGCCCTTGTAAAATGAGGGAATTCTACAAACAGGGAAAACTAGCATGAAATTCTGCAGCTTTGACTTGGTTCCACTTCCATGTCAGCCCCTAATATAGCCCTTCTATAAATCTTGGACCCTCAGCCCAATGCAGGGCTTCTTACTTTTAAGATGGCCCACGTTCTCCCTTGAATGTGTGTCTACTTCCTAAATAAACCTCTGTCTGTTACTTTGTCTCACTCATGATGAAATTCTTTTCTGTCATGTGTGTCAAGAATCCCTCTGGTCCTGAGTTGAATTCCCCATCCTCTCTGGGCATTCCTTGTACATTTCTCCAGAGATATCTCTTCTCCCATGACACAGAGATGATAAATCCCAGATCTGTGCAGACAGGTTTGGGAACCCCTGCTTGAGGACAAGCAATCTCTTCTGTCTTCCAAGTTGCAGACCTTCACATACTGAAATCTGCTGCACCTCTCCCATGGGCCTTTGTTTCCTAGGTTTTAGTGTGCCTAAAAGCCAGGGCTCGGAATGGGAAAGATCAAGTTCAAATTTCATCTCTATTATTAATTCATACGGTAACAGTACCTTGGGCAAGTCTCTTATTATTTCTAAGCCTTAACCTTCGTATTGGTAAAGTGGGAACAATGATATATAACATTGTGAGGAATAAGTTAAGAAACATGTCAAGTTCTAGTGTACAGAAAGGTTTCAGTGGTTATTACTTGTTTTCAAAAATTGTTGAACTTTCCTTGTCCCTTCAAGCTCATTTTTTAGTGTGTTTTCTGGATCCTTATCTCTTTTTTTCTCTGATTTTTGGTGTTTCCTGATTTTTCTCTTGAAATCCGATTTCCCTCCACTTTCTAAAAGGATTGTGGTGGGAGCAGATGCTAGTGCAAAACTCCAGATGTCTGACCACAACAGTGAACCCAAGGACTATAACATCTCGTGGTATGATGGCAAAATTTTGTGGGTATAGATGTTCTCTGGATATTAAACATCTTGGAATGTCCCATCCTCATTTAAATTCTTTCCTCTTGGGAAATTTTAGTGGTGATTACAGGAACCTCTGCATTCTTCAAGATATTCTGGATACTCTTCAACTTGGTCCCCTGTCTGTGCTGGAGTCATGAATCTGAGTGGCTTTCATCATAAAAGCGGGTTGTTTACAGAACTACCTTGATCCATTTTATCTAGTAGTGATCTGTCAGCATTTCCCTATTCAGCCACCAGTGATGACTAATTTGAAATGAGGGATACTGTCGAGTAGAGAGCTAACTTGCACTGTAACCTGTGTACTGACATTTACATAAAATACTATTTGATTATATTTCTTTTTGAGACTCTCTTGATTCTCAAATATATATTTATTAGCTGTATCTACCTGGACCAGTTTTCTATAAAATATCTGCAAGGCAAAACTGTGACTATATTCAGCATGATGAAATCTGGAAAAGCCAGTTGAGGCACTTAGCATATTCTCTTTGATGACACCATGTTATTGCCATTACTGCTGTTGGGTGTAGGTGGGCGCCATTTATACTGGAAGAACCAAGAGTGGGCAAAGAGAGAGTTTCTGTTCTTTGATGGTGTACAGAGTACAGAGTGGGCTTTTCAGGGAGCAAAGTCTTCATTGAAGACTATGAAAATGCCAAAATGCTACAAGTTCTGGTCAGCTAATTGAGGCATTTACTACTGTCCTTAAAATTTTATGTAATTTTGTTTATGGTATCTTAATAGTATAAGAGCAGTTGTGCTCACTAGGGGGCTGTGTCAGTAATCTATAAAATTTGGACCAGAAATAACAGCATGGTTGCATATGACAGAAATGTCCTTTGGGCTACTGGCTTTGATTAAAATGTCAGAAATACAAACTCAGATACTTTAGGAAATGGAAAATACCCAAGTATCAACTTCTCTTATTCTAATGACTAGAGGAGGAAAAACTATTGAAATGAGAAAAGTTTTCCAAAAAATCTTTTAAAGGATTTCTGACCACCCCTAAATCCAAATTCAATGTATCCGCCTCAATTCCTTGAATAAATGAAGAAGAGATCAAGCACATTCCAATTGATGGGGAATAAATATATGATGTTGGTTGACTAAAATTTAGTAGGAGCAAAGTTAAAAACTAAAATGATCCTGAAATGTTTATGATACTTTCTTAATTACTCTGCCAGGGAAATGTGTTCCCTTGTTAAGAATTTCTGCTATATGTTACTTTACAATAATCTTAGTACAGCTCATATTTTGGGCCAGGTATTATTCTCAGCACTAGGGGTTCAAGGATTTACTTTTGAATGATGCAGTGATAGTCTTATAAGCAGATAATTGATTTAGTAGGGGCAGATTTAAGGTGGAAAGGGGGCTAGAAAGGGGTGTAAATCCGAGAGAAACTGGGGGATATTCTAAAAAAAGAGAATACTGTTGCAAGAATTTTAATAAGAAATAATTTTCCAAGCAGAGGAAGTAGAATATATAAAGGTTTTTAGATATGAGAGAGCATGACTTGTTCATAGGTGTAATTAAATAGCTTGTTAATTATTGGAGCTTAAAATATGAGGAGGTGACTAGAAATGGGGTAAGATAGAAAGGGAAGAGCCGAATATTGAAATCTGAATGTCTTGTAAAAGAGTAGGAAACTATTTCAGTGGTAATAGGGAGCCATTGCAGAATTTTACATGGAGGATTATGTAAGATTTCATCATTACTATATCTGCAATATAGAGATTAAAGAGAGAGAGATTAGGAGAGGCCTTAATAGTGGACAGCACATTGGTTCTGCTGAATGACGTTGACCAGTATTGGAGCAGCAGTCTTGGAGATGGGAGCAAAGTCAATTTAAGATTGACTTGGGAGGTGGATTGGACAGGACTGTGGTTATGTTCAAGCATAAAAGACAAGAATTGGTTTGCATAAATAATCAGAGGAGCCATTTTATTAGATAGAAAATAAAGGAAGAGGAACAAGAGTGAGGTAGAAGTTAATGGGATAACTTTTAGGCATCGATAACTTGGTGCCTATTGGGCAAATGAGAATTGTTGTCTAATTGGTGATAATTATATATATTTGAAGTTGAAGAGAGGTATAACTTTGAGAGTTATCAGGATGTAGACTACAGAAGGGAAAAAGCATGGATAAGAATTTTCAGACTCGACATGCAGACTGACAAGAAGAGCTAAGAATAGGGCCTATGGGATTATCAACACTTAAGGAAATGATGAAAAACAAATGTTCTAGAAAAGGAGAGCCATGGGGCAATAAGAGCATTAGTAGGAGGCCTAGGATGGAAAGACATTATAAAATCTAAGCAGAGAGGGAATGCTGTAGGCCAGGTGAGCAATGCTGGGCCTTGCAGAGAAATTGAGTCCAATAGAGTCTTAGGAAATAAGTTCCTGCTGGCCATAGGGTGTGCTGCTTCAACACACTTGAGAGGGCAGATGTCAGATTGCAGAACAGGGAGGAGCAAATGGGAAGGAAGGAAGTTATGTATGGAGACAATTCTCTTAACAATTTGAATGTGTACAGAAGGATAGAGAAATACACTGCACCCATCCCAGTAGGGTCAAGGGGGATTTTTGTTTGTATTTTAAGATGATATAAATTTGAACATGTTTATACACTCAGAGAAGGGAAACAATAAAGAGAGAGAGAGGTTCAGAAATCTGGAATAAGAAGGAAACCGTTGTAGTAAGTCCTAGAACAGTGGATCTCAAAGCCTGCTCTGAAACTGGCAGTATCAACAGCGCCTGAAAATTTATTAGCAAATTAGCCTCAGGCTTACTCAGTCAGATACTTGGGTTTGAGGTTCAGCAGCCTGAGTGTGAACCTCCCAGCTGATTATGCTGTACACTCATGTTGGGAAAGTGCTGCCTTGGAAAAGAAGGAGTGGGATCCAGGGCCCAGGTGGGTGGTACATACACCTTGCACACACAGTTAGTGGGGAGGCACTTGTACAGGGGACAGATGCAAATTGATGTTTTTAAAGGTGGTAGATGGTTTTGAAGTTGATAAAGTTTACTTCAATGATTGTATAAGTTTTCTTTCCAAAATAGGAATCAGCTTTGTCCTTTGAAAGGGCCTGGGATAAAAATACAGTTGATGGACTCCATTCAAATATCATTTGCTTAAATACAAAGGTTCTGGAAACGTTGCCTTCCGATTGAATTAGAATACAATACTTCAAACTGAAATATTTCTTTTTATTTTCCCCCTCCCTCATTCCATTCTTGGTCCTGACCCTTTCTCACTGGAAGCAAACTGTTCTACTTATTGGCAACTGATTCCTTCCAACAAAATCATAAATAATAAATAAATAAATAATCATAAAATAATCAAACCAAGTGTTTGGAGACTCAGCCTTTAGACATTGGGCACTTTTCATCATTGATCTTAATCATTGGATACTTTCAGGAGATTGCTGAAATCACATCATTCAGAACCAGAATAAGCAAAAAAAAAATTAAGCATTCATCACACCATGAGAGATTTATGGATGTGAAATTTTATTAGCACTCCCACCCAGATGGTTTGAAACAATAAGAGAAAAACAGTACATGGATTTTAAGGGAAAAAGTCAAACAACCCCAAAATCTTCTCTGGGCATCTGGTCCCAGGTCTCCCACTGGGCCTTGTGCTGAACTTTTGATCCCCAGTATGATTCTTAGCTTCCATAAAAAGGTGGTATCATTTCATTTTATGATTTCAGTATTGTCAAGGACTTTGATGAAGAAGCAGCACATCAGTGTGTTTGATTCTTATGGAAAAATGATGAATCTGCTGGGATTAGCCATTCATTTTTTTTCTTTTAATGAAAATGCATTTACAGTGTGTAGTAATTCTAACACAGGCAAAGAAGCCCCAAGAGTGAGTCTGAAAAGTTGTAACTGAATACAGTGTCCTAAAAGCTACTGCCAAACAAGATAGGCAAGGAAAACAAGATTTGTATGAGACCTTCAACATCAGCATTCTCAGCTGGTGAATCAGGAGCAAAGGTCTAGCTGCAAGTCACCTGTCATCATGCCCTAGCTCTTCAAAGATTCATGGAAGAAATGTGTGGCTAAATCTCTAAAGGTGTGACTGCAAAGAAGGAAAGCAAGCCTATTTCTGAATGAACTCTAACACTCTTCAAAGCAAGTCCAGTGAGTCACTTGTCTGAATTGTGGCTCATCCTATGAAATAAATAAACTTTCTTAATATTTTAAAAACCATTTGGTGGATCATGCACATTTTCTGTAGCACCTGGATTTTGTGATGAGGAACATGAATTAAATGGGAATTAGGTGGGCTTAGAAGGGGAGGAGTTAAAAAAAACACTAAAAAATCTTATTATAGTCCTCAAACTGACATTTTGTCTCTTATTTGATCAGCAGCGGAGATAAGATGCTACTTTTAAGTCTAAATGTGATCTTATAACTATGTAAAACTCTTTCCACTCTCGACAGTGGAATTCAGTATTATCCAAAAAATTATAAGGAAAAATATATCTGGGCTATGTAAAAAATTACAGCTCCACATCACTATAGAAAGAAGACTGCAAAATGTTCAAGGTCCTAGTGACCATGGTGTGTCCAGAGCCAGCCTGGGATGGCTAGGGGGAGTCTCCCCCAAAGCCTGGTTGAAGACATGTGCCTGGAAGCAATAGTTCTTTGGGTACAAGGAAAATATAGAATGAGACAAATAGTATCAAATTCTTCCTTTATGCTACAAGTTTCCAAGTCAAAGGACAACTTCAATTTAACCATAAACAATTTTATTGGAGCCAGAACTTGCACATGCTTTTAATATGAACATGAAGGATCATTCTCAGAAGTGTCTGGGTTTGTTGTGTCATTCTTTGCTTTTGTTATGGTAGAATGGATTGAACTTTTTCTTTCAGATCTGAAAAAAAATTTTTTTCCACTAGGTACCTTGAGCATTTGTGTTTATAAATGTTTGGCTTCTGACAGCTGTTTTAGATTCAACTGTGTGAGGCAACCCTTAAATCTGAACTGTTTTGCAAGTGTTTATTCCTTTAAAACATTTCTAATGTAAATGTATATACATAGAAGAAGGATTTTGAAAGGTTCTTCTTAGTTAGATTTAATCTGTCCTGACAGCACAGTATTATTGAATTCTTAATGATTATGTCCTGGTTGTTTGTCCAGCCTGTTAATTAGTTAACCAGGGGATATCCAGTGGCAGCATCAATCCTCGTCATTTGATCTTTCAGAGAGCATAGAGCTTCTGGACCCAGCTCTAGCCCAGTGGACATGCCACCAGCACTGTGTGCTGTCCATTCTGCCCACCAGAGAATCTCTATTTGGCTACATATTCATTCTTTACTAAGAGCCTTATTGAGCACCTGCTATAGCCAGATACTCTTTTAGATATCAGTGATGTAGGTTTCAGCCAGAAACAGGATTTTTATCCTTTTAGAGCTTAATTTTTCATATAGCCATAATGGGAGGGTCCAAACTTGGGCTCAGCAGATATTTCTATAAAGGGCCTCTTAGTAAACACTTTAGGCTTCCTGGGTTATAGTATCTTTATTACAGTTATTTTGTTCTGCCCTTCTGACACAAAGCAGCCATAGACAAGATGTAACTGAATGGGTAGAACTAAATAATAATAAAGCTTCTTTTGAAAAAACAGGTGGCTAATGTACTCCAGGCTGTAGTTTGTGGACCAACTCTAGTCCAGAGAATGCCAATCCAGTGGGTCAGCATTCATGTGTGGACTAGGGTTTGCTTTCCAGACTGTAAAGCATCTCTGTAGTCAGCATGGGACAGCCGTGGAGAATAAGTGCATTTCCTAAGCTTCTGCTGGTTATTGCAGAATTACTGACTGCTACGTTTGTCATGTTCTTGAATTATTTTCTCTGCCTTGGGTTTAATAGGTTTTCCCATAATTCTCCATAAGGAAGCATTACCCTGATTTGTTCTCCACGTCGTGTGTGTGATAAGCAGAAAAGAAATAGGCAAACACAAATCTTGAACTTGGAATGAAGCATTTAATACCCACCTCCATCCTAAAACTACTGACATCCTTCCAACTGAAAGACTTTCACTTGCTTTTCATAGAGCCACTTACCTGATACTGGGCACCGTGTATGGCATAAGACTTGGATACTGCCCTCAGGAGTTCTCACAATCACAAGAGTCAAGTAGGTGAAATAAATTCTGGTGTTTGACTACCTGTCACATATATGCAAAGGAAAATAAGAGTGACTGGGGCCTAGCGTTGTCCTCATTACAGTAAAGCAGATGGAAAACACTGCACAATGTAATGCAGTCCAGTGATAACAGCCAGTGAGGGAGCCCACTGTTTGTATTTCTGCGTTCTACCTCCTCTGTGTCATTGAGAAGGCTTCCCAGTGTGCTGTGCATTCTCATTTGTGAGGCAGATTACAATATTATTGCAACTTACAGATGAAGAAACCAAGGCACAAAGAACCCAGTGCCCTATATCTGGTGAGTGGCAGGGCTAGCATATGACCTCAGTGACTGAGGTCTGACTAGAGAATTCATGTTCCACCTCTGGGCCCTAGAAGATAATTCTGCTCTCAATAAATGTGTGTGTGTGTGTGTGTGTGTGTGTGTGTGTGTGTGTGTGTGTGCGCGCGCGCGGGAAGTTGAGGGAGCTTTAAAAACATTTGAATAGTAAGCATAGAATTTCAGGCAGTGTGGCTGCCCCTGCCAGGGACTGGATTTGGAGAACCCAGGGTTTTTGTTTTACATCTGAATTTTGACAACGCTATTAGTTGCCTAGGGCTTCCATAATAAAACACTACAAACTGGATGCCTTAAATAAACCCAGATTAATGATTTCTCACAGTTCTGGGCTAGGAGTCTGAAATCAGGTATCAGGAATCTGTTCCCGCCCTCTCTCCATCTATTGAGACAGGGACAATCCTTGGCATCACTCTGATCTCTGTCTCCAGCTTCATCTGGAATTCTCCTTGTGTCTATCTTCAGGTCACTGCCTTTTTGTAAAGATATCACTCACACTGGTTTAGGGACCCACTGTATTCCAATGTAACCTTACCTTAACTAATTACATTGTTATGGTTTGGATATGAGGTGTCCCCCAGAAGCTCATGTGTGAGACAATATAAGAAGATTCAAAGGAGAAATGGTTGGGTTGTGAGAGTCTTAACCCAATCAGTGAATTAATCCCCTGATAGGGATTAACTGAGTGGTAAGTGAAGTGATGGGGTATGGCTGGAGGAGGTAGGCATTGGGTTCATGGCTTTGGGGTATATTTTTGTGTCTGGCAAGTGGAGGCCTCTCTTTCTCTCTGCTTTCTGATCATCATGTGAGCCTCTTCCTTCTGCCACACCCTTTTGCCAAGATGTTGTGCCTCACCTGGAGCTCTGAGGCATGGTGCTAGACTTCTGTGGTCTGAGACTTGAGCCCTAAAATAAACTTTTCCTCCTGTACGATTGTGCTGGTCAGGTCTTTTAGTCACAGCAGCAAAAAAAAGCTGACTAAAACATACACCTACAATAACCTTATTTCCAAGTGAAGTAAGGGGATTTTGATTTCAACATGTCTTTTCTAGGGGACTTCATTCAACACATAACAGAACCAGTAGAGAGGTCAGGACATCTTTCTTCACCCCTAACACATCCCCCATTATTTTACCATAAAAGAGATTCACAAATCTCTGTTGCCCTTAGTCTCCTTTACCATTAGAGTTGCATGTTCCTTGCTTTAAGATTTTTTGTAGGTAGTGGTAAGTCATCTAGATTTCCTTCAGAAAGAAGCTGAGTCTATTCTTTTCACTGAATATGAATAGGAAGTGGGAGTCTCCTGGCTGGAAGCAGGTAGGAGGGGGCAGCACAGGTAGCAGTGTTGAAAGAAGCAAGAAACCTCTTGAATGAGGTGATTCTGTCTCATCCCAAGGGACCAGCCAAACTGTAAAAAAAAAAGGATCTGGAGCTTCCTGCTTTCGAAATGTTCTTATTTCCCCCCTCTTTCCCCCTTATTTTTTTCCAATAAAGATGTCTCCTATCTACTTCTGAAGTAGAAAGCCACACTCCATAAAAATGGCTCTTAAGTCTGGAGACACAAAGAATACCTTGAGAATCAGATCAGCTCTATAAATGACGAAAATGATGAAGAGCAACTGGAGTACTTATTTTTTATAGGACTATTTGGTTGAACTTTAGTTTATCGCAATTGTGGTTTATCTCTAGTTACATTTAATTGCCTGCAGACATTAGGCAAACATTTTCAAGCACCTTCTATTATGTTGAGTCCATCAGAGGAATGAAGATGGATAAATCATGATTTTTGCCTAGAGGAGCTTATAAATTAGAAGGGGAGAGAATATGCATAAATAATAGGACGGGGATGGGTCAGGAAACTTAGAAAGTTATCACCTTGCTCTGGATATTCAGACTTGGAAGAGTTTACTTTGTTATTCTTTCTGCCAGTATTCACTGAGCTTCTACAGTGGACCAGGCACACTGCTACATAAAGATTATAAATGGCAGCATGACAAGCAGGGACTCTGGCACAGGACTGGCTGGCCTTGCTGTGCCTAGGTGGTATTGGCTGTGTGACCTGAGGGAGGTGCTTTACCTCTGTGGTCTCACATCTTCCTCATCTGTATAATGGGGATAGTATTAATATCTAACATACACACACACACACACACACACACACACACACATACACACACACACACACACACACACACACATGAATGTTAACACATAGATTGAAAGAGATTGTGTATACGCATATGTGCTCACAAGCCAAGGACACTATGAAATTGCCTACCTTTCTGGAACTTTGCTTTGGATATGTTAGCAGCAGATCAGCAATGAAAACATTGAGGCATTACTATAAATTGCCATAACTGGAAGACAAAGATTATCATGCAATGGAGAGATAACTGAAGGGGTAGTTTACTTTAGATTTTTTTTTTCCAGGAATGGGCTCTCTCCAGAGGTTGATATTTAAGCTGTGCCATAATGGAGCAAGCCTAGAGAAGAGACGGAAGTGTGGGGTGGCTGTTGGGTAGTAGACAGAGGCAAGATCAAGGAGAGCCTTGTAGTCATTTGTAGGAGTTTAGATTTTATTCCAAATCAGTGGGAAATATGGTGTGACTGAATCTAATTGATGTTTTCAAAAAGATGATTCTGATACTATGTAGAGAATTGATCTAAGGGACTGGGAGTAGGAAATGAATCTAAGGCTGTTATGGTACCTCAGGACAGAAGAGGATTGCTTTCACAAGAAGGTTGGCATGGGATGTAGAAAGAATTAAATAGTCAAGTGGGGCTTGGTAGTGTGTGCCTATAGTCCTAGTCTGGGACTTAGAAGACCAGCCTGGGCAACAAAGACCCCGCCTCAAAAATAAATAAATTCAAGATGCATTGTTGGAACAGAATTATCACAATTCTCATGGACAGGATGTTACGGGCTAGAGAGAAAGAGACTAAGGTTCCAAAATCTCTCTCAAGTTTCTGGCCTGAGCATTCAGGTGGATGAGATGGGAGAGAAGGAGGAATATGTTTGGGGCAGAACTTAGTTATGTTAGCTTTGAAAAGTACCATTTAAAAGGAGATTTATACTTATTGAAAATTAATCTTATGTAGTAAGAAAATTAATCACAGTGGGAAAGAGGGTTCTGAGAGGGTGCCTGAACCAGTAGCAGCATCTTGTAGCAAAAAGGTCTGAAGGAAAGGCATGATTTGATTTTGGAACTTGATTGAAACTACTTAGATCTATAATTGCAGGTATTAATGATGATGATTTTGTTAAAATGTCTAAGACTATTTTATAGAAAGATTCTCAACTGAGAAAATATATTTTTTCTCTGTGAACCAAAAAAGAAAAAACTAGGGGGTGGTGGGGGGTGAAGTCCTTTAAGTAGAGTTCTTTATGCAGATCAAAGAATGTCAATGAGAGAAGTAAGTATTCCTTAGCCAAAGCTAATTGGGATAATTGTCCTTGAATTGGGGTGGCCTATGCTACTTAGATAGTATCAGGTTACATGAGTAGCTGATAGATGGACTATAACTCTTTTCACTGAAAACTAAGAATCTCTTGTTACCAGAAAGTGACCAATAATCACTCCTCTCTCTTCCCCTTCCACAGGCCACAATAACTACCTATTTCTTCTTGATTGTATTTGGATAAAACTCTTATGAAACAGGAAAGGCTCATTTCTATACCTTGCAGATACCTGGTATATAGCTGATGTTTAATAGATACCTGTAGATTGACTGAGAGCCCTGTGCACAACATTATATGACCTCCTGAAATTCTTCTGGAGTGGCATCTATAAGCATTCCTATGATAGCCTCAAAAAATACACCCAGTAAAAGCAACAAAGATTATGGTATTTTATCCAAATGGTGTATCCTGCAATAGGTTTCTGCTACAGCTGAAAGTTTTTTCTGTTTTTCTCCAGAGCCATCCACAATTCATTAATTTTCCTTTCTGTAGCTAAAGGCAGCCATGGGGTCTGTGGCCATGGGGCCTTTCATCCTGTGTGGAAAAAAGATGCTTTGCATGATAAATGTGGCAGTAATTATAGTAGCAGCAGCAATGGAATCATCATTTATTTATTGAGTACCTACTTAGTTCCAGGCATTGTGATGGGTGGTGATACACTCCATTGTTAGGTAAGATCAGACTCCTATAACAAGTGATGGAACAATAATTCAGCAGCTCTAGAGGAGATAGACATTTATTTCTTCTTTGCTAAGAGTTCAGTATGTGTTCTGGTTGGTAGATAGCTTCCTTTCATTCTTGTTATTCAGGACCCAGGCTTTTTCTATGATGTTTCCTTACCATCCCTTTTGGACTTTTCTTCAAAGACTCCATCCAATGAGAAGTAAGCAAGCACAAGGGGCCAGCCCAAAGTCTCAAGGAATAGGCCCAGAAGTAGTTTGCAGTGCTCTTAGTAACAAGAGGCCAGAGACTGAGACTGACTCTGGGGAGTCCCAACAGACTAGGTCCTGCAACTTGCCCCCAAAACCAAATAGAAAAGGTGATCATGAAAAGCAGGAAAGGAATTTATTCAATATAGTCATAATTGGAAAAAAAAGGGAGACCAAGTGTCTTCAGCTCTGTCTTCAGGGATCAAAAGAGGAAGTAACAGAAGCAGGGGGCAAGAAGCATGCATAGTTAAGCAATCTCCATTAAATTGTGGTCTGGTTGGTCATTGTCTCAGTTCTGGTTTTGTGAGGTTCTGCTGGCTCCAGGGAAGTCTTTGCCATTTGAGGGGACAGTTCAGTTCCCTTCATGAGATAATTGCTCCTGCTTAGGGGGGCAGCCTCAGGACCCATCATGGGCTAATTGCTCCTAGCATCATAGATTGATCTGCCTACAAGGCTTACTGTTCTTGAAATCTTGAAAATATCTCAGTTACTCTTATCTTGGAAGGGGAATGGGAGAGGCTAGGTAAATTTAATACTAATCAACCATTTAAGCAGATTTTAGACAGATACTCCCTGAGTGATTAACACATCTGTATGCAGAGTTGAGCAGGAATCTGACCCAAAGTTTATGGGAGAAAGGAGACATAGAAAATGAAAGCAGAGATGTCAAGCTTTTATGCGCTTTTGGTTACCCATCGGATATCTATAAGCTCAAATGAAGAGTCAGTACTTGTAGCAAAAGCAGCCTGTAAGTCCTTATTACACTCTCAGAGTCCATGGGAAAGAACTCACTCATGGTTATGCTTGATTCCATGGGATGCGGAGGTGCCCAGATGCGTTTCAGGCCTATTCCCTAGGAGCAGTGGCAAACACATGTTGGTACAGAGCTAGTGATCTCTACCACACCCTGCAATGTAGACCTTATTCTATACATTTTGCAAATGAGGAATTTGAACTTTGAGGAGTTGCCCTGGATCACCAGGTCATAAGTGGGAGGGTACAGGTTCTAACCCTGTTGTGTCTGATTCCAAAATCTGTCCTCTTTCACCACTACAATGCCATTAAACACTGTGTCATTGTCATGGAGCCTATTAGAGTTTCCAGTACAACTTTGCAGACATTAATTTGTTTATGGCTTCAGTAGCAGGTCTCCATCTACCAAGCTGGACTTTCCTAGGTAGATAAGGGCACTTAAGTCCTAGTAAAAAATTGAATGTTATGCATAATGCTAATGAATCAAAATTGGCTGCCTTTCCTGGTTCTCTCAAGAGATATAGGTGAGGACAAGATAATAATCTGGTATTAGAGACTCACCAAAACATGCCAGGGCATGGCCTGAAGTCAGGTATGTTCAGATCAGTGCCCTCTGCACACCCAATGCAGTTATAGAGAAGTCTCTTTTAGCCACTTATCAGACATATGATCTTGGATAAGTTTCTTAATTTCCTAAGCTTAAGACTTCTCATCTGTAAATTAGGACTGATTAAACTTCTACCCAGCATTGTTTCAAGCATTAATGGTCAGGTAAGCAAAGTGCCCATAACAAAGTAGCATCTAGTTAAATGGTAGGTGTTATTAAAAGACAAAAGCAATCCCAGCACCACAAATTGAGTGCCTGCTATGTGCCAAGCACCAAGGTAGGCTCTGGAGAGTCAGTTATGAAAAATAGAGTCCTCAAGAGCCTCAGAGATATTTTTAGACAGAGTGAAAACTGATACTCAGGTTCCCTCTGGAGGAATAACCTAGTCTAATCAAACTAGAGTTGTGTGTTCTGTTAATAGATAGTGTAAACTGGAATGGGACATAGCCAGCTCGGGTGCAACGAGGTATTCAAATGAAACACTGACGTTTTTATATGTTGTTTTAATAGTCCTTATGATAAATGTCAACAAAATAATACTTTTTAGAGACACTTGGTTTTTACACACACTTTGAGAGGTAATAAAATCTCCCATTAATGCTAATAGCATTCTGACAGAGTGAAGATGTAGTGGTGTGACAAAGACTGAGGCACCTTGCTCTTTTCTTAATGTACTCTGAATTTCAAAATAACACAAAGGAATGCTCTCAGTATTTATTCAGGGATTTGTGTGCACGTTTAATAGATAACATTTATCTTTAGTGAGGGAATCTATATTCCTGGTGTCTTTTTTCCCCTCTCGGTTAGTTTGGATTTCCTCAAACCCCTTTGCCCTTTGAAGGACTGTGCACTATTAAATAAATGAACAGAGTGTAGTTCTTGGTTTGTGCTGACTGATTTACAACAGGATGGCAAACGCAGTTTAGAAAACAGGGTCAGACAAAGACCCAGCTATGAGACTCAGCTGACGCCAGCAAGGGAGGCTTTGCTTGGTAGTGTTTTCCCCTCTGGTAGAGAGAAGTCTTGGCTGAGGCCTCAAAAGCATGTGTCCTGTAAGCTGACAGAACATTGCCATCATTATTATTGTCAGTGGAAATTTTGCAGTTGTCATGATTAACACTGGCTGTTTTTGTTATGTTCTGTCTTCTGAGTAGTCATTAATTAGATTATTATTTTTCTCATAGCAATCCTGTGTTAATTTTAATTGATACCAGGCTCTCAATTTCTTAGTTTAAATAAGAAATCTAACAGTTATTTTTATTTTATTTTGCCTTTCCTCCTGGCTTTAAGAGGATTCACAAGTTCTTGTGTTTTTTGGAGAAAAACAGAGATCAATTTAAACAGTACCAGGGCAACACATTATTAACTTAAAAAAAAAATCAAAATTACATTCTTTTTAGAGGTTGCTTTCACAGGACACAGAAGCAGTCCCAGAAGTCTGGAAATCTCAGTCTTGTGATATTATCAGGGATGGGGAGAAGGAGCCTTTCCTCCTAAAGTCAGTGGAACTAAGCCTCCATTGGTGAATAGTAAGGGAAAAAAGAGCTGAGACCAAGAAGGCTGAAATTTACAAGATAGGAAAGACATGGAGAGCATGGAATTGTTAAATGGAACATTCAAAGTGTGCTTTGTATCTACAGTCTATGCTTGCAAAATATGTATCATTTGATTTTGTTATATAGGTGAGAAAACTATTTCAAGAGGGTTGAATCTCCAAGGTTGTGAGATTATAAAGCACCAGAGCCGGGATGTAGCCCATGTGATTTCCAAGTCTGTGTGCTCTTCTTTGCCTCACACTGGTTTACATAAGATGCATTGGTAGCAAAATTTGCTTGTCCTTGAACTTTCCTTCGCCACCTCGGTGGTGTCCTTTTTCAATGTAAGATCAATTCTGCATTATTTTATTGAAATGAAAAATTTTAATCATTCCTTCTTTGAAAAAAAAAAGTTTAGCCTTAAAGGATGATTGTCATTTCAGTAGTCTGATCGAAGGCATTTCTAGTGGACACAACTAGGCAAAGGCAGAGCCGAGAAGTCGCAGTTGTGGGGAAGATTAAAGTGCTGGGCCCAAGACTGTTCTGACAGCAGCATGTAGATGGAAACCCTGGGAGCTGTCGGGGAGTGGAGAAATCTAGATTGTCATACATTTGGTTCGAGAGCCATTAAACTTTGTCACAGATGTTTCCCAGGGCATTGAATAAATATACACTGTACTATGAAGGATGCAAGGTTTGGGGGAAGTTAAGGAACACCTTTGACCACAGGAAGTTGCTCAAAAATTAGAGTGTCTAGAATAGTGAGTAAACAACGGAAATATGGAAAGATTGGTTCTGTAGCTCATCTGCGTGTTACTTAGCCACCCATTCCAAAGAGATCTGACTTCTCCTTTGGCTGTTTGGGTTAATTAGTCACATATGGAACTGTTTCTGGGAATGATGTATCCACTTTATAATGCTCTGCCATCACCACTCTATTTAGGTTTTGGATCTGTTACTTTAAGAGAAATTCTTGGGTTTTACCTGACCCCTGATTTCAGGGCCCCAGGAAGTCTGTGTCACACAGGTTTTCAGGGACAATCCCATACTTTCCTAAATGTGCACTTGCTTTTGTCTTTTCTGGGATGCCTTGTTTAGACTCATGACACAATATTGATCACCAGCTACAAGCCTGGAATTGTTTTAGGAATTGATAGAGGAAAGTCCACATGTAAAAACTAGTGTTTGAAATACTGAATTTTCTAATTTATTCTTCTAGTAACTTATCCATAGCTTTAAAGATAAAAAAGACTCTTCCAGAAATATTCAGTCAAGTTTGAAATGGCTGCATTCCTTCCAAATAATGGAATACATTATAAAGTTATATTAATAGAGACAATGTAGCACTAGAAAATTGCATAAGAGTAAAAATTATGGTGGAATAAGGACCTTTCTGTTTCTTTTTCTAAAGAATCATTTATCAACCTAGGATGGCACGGGGAATAAGGAGTAGGAACTCAATTCTACTTTTGATGAGGCCAAGAGTCATCTAGAGCATTGATCCCCAAAGATAAAAATAGAAAGCAGTTGGAGGTTTGAGCTAACAGTGCAGAGCTAGCTGAGGACTGAGTGCCTACAGAGGTGGGCATCAATAGAAGCAAGCTCTTCCTGCAGAACTCAGGAAAGGCTCAGAAATTAATGAACCTAAGTGCTGAGGAGGATGGGTGATATGTGGAGCTTAAAGCAAAGGAGTGTTCAGAAGACTGCATAAAGTCCTGTCCTACAACCAGGGCCAGTGTTGCCTCACCTTCAGAGTGAGGTTGGAAATGAGGAAAAAATAGTTGATTGTTCTCTGAAAGTCTGTCTCATTGAAGGCCAGACTTTAACAGCCAGCATTATGCTCTACACTGACTAAAACATTTCAGTGCCTAAAAAGAGTTTGGAAGGAAATATTCCATAATTTTAGTCACAATGGGACAACTGTTGATAATAATAATTTTTTGTCTTTATTCTTCATGTTTTATTTAATGCATGATCTGTCCATGCTAGAAAATAGTAAAATAATACAGAAAATAATAATTGTGATAAAGAAGAAAGAAGGAAAAATGGTTATCAAGGCTTGATACACTCTAGAAAAATCATCCTATTATTTAGAAAAATTAGTAGACCTTATATTTTAGAGCAGTTTTAGGTTCACAGCAAAAACTGAGCAGAAAGTACAGTTATTTGCTACATGTTTATCCCTTGCCCACTTAGAGCCTCCACCATAATCAACATCCTCCACCACAGTGGCACATTTGTTATAGTGGATGAACCTACACTGATGCATCATTATCATCAACATTATCATTATGGACCCAAAGTCCATAGTTTACATTATGGTTCACTTTTGGAGTTGTACATTCTATTGATTTTGACAAATGTAGAATGACATATATCCACCATTATAGTTTCACCACCTTAAGAATCCTCTGTGCTCTGCTGAGTAAGCCCTCTCTACTCTCCACCCATCAACAGAGATCTTTGAATTGTCTTCATAGTTTTTCCAGAATATATAGTTTAAATTATATAGTATAAAGCCTTTTCAGGTTGGCTTCTTTCACTTAGTAATATGTATTTAAGTTTTCTCCAAGCCTTTTCATGGCTTGATAGCTTATTTCCTTTTAGTGATGAATAATATTCCACCATCTAGATTTACTACAGTTTATTCATTCACCTACTGAAGGACATCTTGGTTGCTTGCAAGTGTTAAAGAATTTTATTTCTTTTGTTTTGTTTTTATTTGCAGGACTGGGGATTGAAACCAGGGGCTCTCTACCACTGATCTCTATCCCCAATCCTTTCCTTATTTTTTATTTTGAGACAAGGTCTTGTTAAGTTGCTGAGGCAACCCTTGTCATCCTCTTGCCTCAGCCTCTTAAATAGGTGGAATTACCAATGTGTATCATCACACCCAGTATAAGTTTTGGCAATTTTGAATAAAGTTAAATTTTATGTGATTGCATTTTCTTTCCTTTCTTAACATGTCAACCATATTTTTTTTTTAGTGTTTCACTTACAGTTGGCAATACATACTTATAACTAATCTAAGTTCACTTTCAAATAACATTAAACTTTTTTTTTGGTGCCAGGAATTAAACCCAGGGATGTTTAACCACTGAGAAACATCCCCAGCCCTTTTTATGTTTTATTTGGAGACAGGGTTTTACTAAGTTAATAAGGGCCTCACTAAGTTGCAAGGCTACCTTTGAATTTGTAATCCTCCTGCATCAGCCTCCCCAGCTGCTGGGATTACAGGTGTGCACACTACACTTGGCAACATTAAACATTTTTATGGGTAGTATGAATACCCTACAATGACAAATGTTCCCAATTCTTCCCTCATGCCCTTGTATTATTGCTATCATTCATTTCACTTATACATATGAGTAAATATGTATGTGTGCATAAATAATTAATACATTGTTGCTTTTATTCTTTTGAACAAATTGTTGTGTTAGTTCAATTAAGAAAAAAAGTTTCTATTTGATCTCCACTTTTTCCTTTTCTAGTGCTCTTCCTTTTTTTGTTGTTGTATATATCCAAGTTTCTATCCTATATCACTTTCCTTCTCTCTGAATAACTTCTTTAAACATTACTTATAAGGTATTTGTACTGTCAACAAAGTCTGTTGATTTGTTTTTGTCCAAGCATGTCTTTATTTCTTCTTCACTTTTGAAGGATAATTTTGCAAGGTTAAGAATTCTAGATTGGTAGATTGTTTTTTTTTTCTTTCAAAACTAAATATTTCATTTCTCTTTCTTCTTGCTTGTGTGGTTCTGAGAAGAAGTCTCAGGTCCTCTATAGATAACTTTTTTTCTTCCTCTAAATTATTTTAGGATTTTAAATTTATCTTTGATTGTTTGAATTTTAAGTATGATATGTCTAGTATACTTTTCTGATATCCTGCTTGGTGTTTTCTAAGTTTCTTGCATCTGGTTTGGTGTTTGACTTTAATTTGTAGGAAATTCTCAGTCATTATTTTTTCACATGTTTATTCTGTTCCTTTCTCTCTCATCTCCATAGCATGTATGTTACACCTTTTATAATTGTCTATAGTTCTTGGATATTTTGTTCTTTTTATTTTATTCTTTATTTTCTTTGGTTTTCCATTTTCAAAGTTTCCCTTGTCGTATATTTAAACTAGGAGATTCATTCCTCAGCTCTGTCTGTTCTACTAATAAGTCCATCAAAGGCATTCTTCATTTCTTTCATAATGGTTTTGATCTCTAGCACTTCTTTTTTATTCTTAGAATTTTCATCTTTCTGTTTAAATTTCATTTTTTTCTTAGATATTGTCTACTTTTTTCATTAAAGCCCTTTGCATATTAGTCAATTTAAAAATATTTATGGTCTGGGAATTCTGACATTCCTGCCATATCTGAATCTAACTCTAATGCTTGTTCAGTCTCTTTAAACTGTGGTTTTTGCTTTTCAGTATGCCTTCTAATTCTATGTTGACAAGTAGATATCATGAAATACTGGGTAAAAGGAACTGCTATGAATGGACCTTTAGTGATGTGGTGATAAAATGTGGGGTGAGAGGACATTGTGTGGTACTATGACAAGGTCTTGGCCTTTCAGTGAGCCTGTGTCCTAGACTGTGAGCTCCATCAGTGTGTCTCAGTTTTTTCCTTCTTAGGCAGCTCAGGATGGCTGGAGGGGGTTGAGTTTGGCAGTTCCCTAACCCCAGCAGATTAGGCTTTGGTTAAGCAGTTTCTCCTGAGGTCAGGACTTATTAATAACAGAATGAATCATCTGGCATTTTTCAAAATTATACCTTTCCCCTCCACCTGTGGGAAGCAGAAGAGAATTTTTCTCCATTATTTAGTCTGAGAATCTAGTAGAGCTCTTGGTGGTAAAACTCACAAAAATGTGTTGTATCTCTGGAGTTTTTAACTCAGAGACTTGTCTACAGTAAGTCCCCAGCAGTTTGTCAGTTATAGTGCAGGTTTTCCTACCCTGGTACTGGTTCCTGTGGAGGTTTCTATCACTCTGGTTTTTGGGGGCAGCAGTTTGTTCTATGACCTTATGTCTCTGAGAGATCTAAGAAGAGTCATTGATTTTTCAGTTTGTTCAGCTTTTGTGTATTGTTAGGATACAGTAGTGACTTCTAAGCTCCTTACATGCCAGGCTGGAAGCTGAAGGTCTTATCCTGTTATTAAAACGGGACTTTGAACATTTTAATTTTTCTTAACACAGTGCTAACAACAGAAACTGTGTGGCAATCCAGTGGTTTCTAGTCTTATAAGAACATATAAAGAAGGACTTCATGTCCTAGCCAATAAAAGCTCCTTGGTTTTTTTATAGTTCATGTAAAATCCAAACTTCTGGCAAAATCAGAAACTATCATCTGTCCTTCCTTCTTTCCTTCCTTTTTTCCTTCCTTCTCTCTCTCTCTCTCTCTCTCTCTCTCTCTCTCTCTCTCTCTCTCTCTCTCTCTCTCTCTCCCTCCCTTCCTCTCTCCTTCCCCCTCCCTCCCTCCCCTCTCTTTTTTTTCTGGTTACCTGTTTAAAGTATCATACCAGAAATAAGCCTGTGAGAGGCATTATCAGGGATACTATGTGATTTCTTCCCCCTATATGGATAGTTCTAGAAATTTAGTGAAACACAGAGATGATTGGGTTTGCAGCTATTGAGGGCAAACCAGGGCTCAAGATTTTGTGTGCCTTTTTTCTCTTTACTAATCAATGTGACCACTATGCAGGGTTATGTTTCTCCTTCCCTTCCACCTCATCTGGCTGACCTGTTGATAGGAGCTTGGCCAGGCTGCCTGGAAACTGAACCTAATGCCACATGGCTTGTTCAACTGAAAAAGATGTTTGGGGATAAAATAACCATGTGGACAAGCACTGTGCAAGCTCTTCAATTACAGAGGCAATGACCTTTAGTAGGAGCTCAGTGATTATCTAGACCTTGTCCTTATTTCATAATTTTAGAGTGAACACTAAAAAAATTCTATTTCTGACATCAAGATTCTCTAATCATTTTATGTTTAGTAATTTTGCAAGACAAGTGATAAAATAAGATGAAGAATATTTCATAATTTTAGAGTGAACACTAAAAAAATTCTATTTCTGACATCAAGATTCTCTAATCATTTTATGTTTAGTAATTTTGCAAGACAAGTGATAAAATAAGATGAAGAATACCTGAAGCAGTGAAAAAGTAACCTGCTTGCTGAAAGTCCCAAGGGTAGAGGAAAAACAAAGAAATGAGATTTATTATTTGCAGTCTTTGGAGCTCACCAGGAAGTCAGTGGTACTTAAACATTTTTTCCCTTCTCGATTTAACACCAACCATTTCTTCAGCCAAATTATAGGAAACCTCATATGTAAAGCAGATGAAAAAAAGAAGCTGGCCCACGTGGGAGGCTGTGAGGTGTGGTGGAGTTTGTGGGAGTGGGACTCCTGGGTCTCTGGGCCTCATTGTCCTCATTTGTAAAGTGGGGATACCTATTGTAAGTACCTGGTGGGCTTGAATAGGGTTTGCATTCCCAGTAGGTCCACCGAGACCTAAGGCTTGGTTTGGGGAGGGTGCTGTTGGAAGGTGTGGGACATTTGAGAAGTGAGGCCTAGTGGGGTGTTGAGATCGCTAGAGGTAGGGGTGTCTCCTGAAGATGGCTCTCTCAGGACTCTTTGGTGGTTCTTTAGATGGTTGTCATCAAAGCTTGAGTTTGACTCCTCCCAGCTTGCTGTGACCTGGCTTACTGCACTACATACTCTGCTATCCACCATCTCCCGAAGCCAAAACCTTTGTTATGCCATTTGGACTTTCAGGCTCCACAGCTGAACTAAATAAACCTCCTTTTCTTTATAAGTTGTCTGCATCATATTTTATGACAATAAGGAAAAGCTAACATACTACTTCATAGGGTTGCTGTGAAAATTAACTAGACAGTGCCCAATTATAGTAAACCTGTATCCGTTCGTTCTTTCATTTATTCATTCAAAAACTTTTATCAAGCGACTTTCTAAATTCTATTCCCTGTTTTAATCACAGGGCTGTGGCATTAAACAAAACAGAAATCCCACCTTTCACAGAGTCTACATTCTTGTAATAAATGTTAATTATAGTAAAATGTGTTTAAAAGAAATAGGTTCCCAGGCCTGGGGTTGTGGCTCAGTGGCAGAGCGCTTGCCTTGCATGTGTGAGGCACTGGGTTTGATCCTCAGCACATTTTCCATTACCAACCTACATTCTTCCAGGAATGACAGGTAGGAGGCAAAGATAATTCCTGTGTTAGAGACCAGTTTGCAGAGCTAATTAGTGACCATCTTGAATGCTTACAACTCTTGTGTCTTGCATAGCATCTTATGCAAACTCATAATTTAGGGTGAGAAGGAAATTGGGATCGAAAGTGCTGACAAGATAAAATGTGTTCTTTAAAGGCTTATTCCCCTAAAAAAAAATGAAGTTATGATCCAATTACCTTCTCTTAGGCTGATGTGAGTCAAGTGGAAACCTAAAAAAAATTGTGCAGTTACAAATTATGTTCCTAGGAATCAGCTTGACTTTCTTTGTATCAGAAGAGTGAATGTACACAGCTCTGCTGAGAGGGATGCAAGAGGAATATCTTTGTTGTAGTGTTGTAATTAAGAGTAGATAATGAACTCTGTTTTAGGATTATTTGTGTGGTGTGGGGGATCAAACTCATAGCCTCATACTTGCTAAGCCAGTGAGCTGCACTCCACCTCTGTTTTATGATCACCTTTCATTGTTTTTCAGATACCCACAAGCATTAAAACATTATCCAACTCTGCATTTCCTGTGGAATTTTTAAAGGCAACTGGTAGAATTTCAACAAATTGAGTTGGTGTAGGGGTAGGTGGTTAGATTTTTAAATTGTTGCTATTTTAAGGGGCTGCATACTACACAGGAGACCTTGGGCATTCATACAGAACAGGACCCAAGACAGTTATGAATTTCAGAATGTAAAAATGCCTAATTCTTTCTTCCTTTCCCCTTGAAACTGTAAAGTATAACTGGAAAAATTAAATGACTCCTCCAGATATGCAATGATTCTATATATTCAGAATTAAAGTAATTTATAAAGCTAATTTTACCCTTTTTTTAGGTGGATTCATTTGTATCACTAGCACTATCATTTCATTTTCATGTCAGGATCATTTTCATGTCAACCAGAAAATGTTTTTGTCACTTTAGCCAAGTTTCTGCTTTCATAACAAAGATCCAAGAATAACAAAGCCTTGTGAATCACAAGCATTAGTTAATAGACTTTTTCCCCCTATAGACATCAACTACACAATAAGGGGAATTCAAATATGCTTCTTAATAAAATAACAAGCGATTATATTATCACAGACCTTTGGCATCAAAGTTAGATATGCAAGAGCTAGATTTATGAATACCAAGCATGTAGTTCAGTTCACTGATTAAATTTTGTAAGTCAATACTGATTTCCCTCTAGACTCAGATTTTACCTGCTTTATTTTGTTTCATTAATTTTTTTAATAAGTTTCTCTGTCCAGGGGACTCATGTAGAAAGTATATTTACTTTTTTTTTCTTTTCTTCTCTGTGCATATGCTCTGTTGTTTAGAAAAATGAGCCTTTGGGTAGGGAGGACAGCATTGGTGTAAGTCTACCTGGTAAGGGCTTTTCAGCCTCATGTGTCCTGAGAACACTTTGTATGATGGGGAAACAAACAAGATACTTTTCTTAAAGTTCATGTTAGAAGGTGTTTAAAAACCATCTCATTGGTCACCTCAGTTCTTCTTCCACCTTTTATTTTATAAAATGGGAAACTGGGATGAGCTGCTTCATCCCTATCAACCAAAAGTCACACAACAGAGTTAGGACTAAAAACCCTGTTTTCTGATTCTGTGTCTGTTATTATTATTGCACTACACCAACTTCTGAGATATTGATTGATCTACTTCAGAAAACCCTGATTTGGAGCAGTCTGGAACTATAGAATGCAGAGCTAGAATGGATGTTATGGGTCCCATAGTGTTCCTCCTCAAGGGTGAGACTTCCTTTAACATTTCAGGTATATTTTTGTCTAGTCTCTGCTTAAACACTGAGACAGCCCACTCAAGTTTTCAAAGACTTTTTGAAGGATGATCCCAGATCTACCCTATGATTTCTCTCAGTTTGTCTCAGTTCTTTTTTGGTACCACAGAGCCCCTATGAGTTATCAGTCACTGTGCCACATATAGAACTACAAAGTCAAATAAAATGTAGTTCCTTCCTTCCAGGAGGAACTTTAATGGATAGTAGGAGAAATAGAAAAGCAAATCAGCAATTTTTGGTCCAGTGGGATCAGTATTATGGGAGGGATAGGGACTTTGTGATGGAAGAGGAGAATATAAGTCAAACTACTACCCTATTAAAGGTGACCCTTGAACTAAATTTTGGAATATGAGATGGATAGATGAAGCAAGACAAAGGATATTTCACACAAAGGAAAGAACCTATGGGAAGGCACAGAATCATCATCAAAAGGCATTTTAGAGAACAGTACAATGTTCTATAGGACTGAAATAAGGAGATTTGTGGCAGGGATAGAGGAAGGCTTGCAGGAGCCAGAATGTAAAGGGCTTAGTTGATAAGTAGTCTGCATCAAGTTTGATTGTATTGTCAGAATATTAATTTATAGGTTCAGCCCTCTTATGATGCCTTCGAATTTAACTCATCCTGCTTTGGAACATACGGATCAGGAAAACCTAGATTCAGAATCCTGACCTTGGCTACTGTGAACTCAAACATTAGGCTGAGATTTTTTTTGCAAGGATTCTATCATTTTTTAATTTGACCACACAATTGCACATTTTTAAATTAAGTCCAAAGTAAAAGTTTCTAAATATTACTTACTAAGGAGAGAGAGAGGGAGGGAGGGAGGGAGGGAGGGAGGGAGAGAGAGAGAGAGAGAGAGAGAGAGAGAGAGAGAGAGAGAGAGAGAGAGAAAGTGATTAGGAAGGGAAGTTATGACTTTTCCAGATATCCTGCTTTTAGCAGACAAACTAAGAGTCAGATGATGAAGATTGTTGGAAGAGAAAGAAAGTAGACAGAAAAGTCAGGAAACTGTTGGAGTTGATTGATGCCTATGGAGGATACAGTATTGATATGACAGATAAATTTTGATTGAAGTAGAGCTTTGAGCCTACTCAAATACAGAAGCAATATATCTAGAGCAGAGGGTTTGCATCAGTCAAAACAGATGTAAGAAATATAGCAACGCTAAGAAAGATCCAGGGTGTAAAAGAGAGTTGAGTTATTTGCAGTGAAGCAATAGCTCAAATTAGAAAGGAGAAGGAAAAAAAAAAAAAAAGCATGCCCAGAAAAAAGTTAAGGTTAGAGAGTGAGGATGGCCACTTTCCAAGAAGGGAAGAGAAATATGGAAGAAGGGAGTGAATTCAGTGAAATGATGGTAAAGAGAAAGGGGGAAGCTAAACTATGGAATAGAAATGAAAGGGTGATATGGAGGCTTTATTTGTACATCTGTTCAGAGTAATGTGTTTTTTTCTTTCCTACCCAGCCCTATACTCCTTATTTATTATTTATTATTTATTTATACTAAATAGATAGGTCTAAATTGTGACCATGGGAAAATGATAAAGTCAGAGGGAGATGAACCTCTGTGAATAATACCCAATTTCATAGAAAAAACTTGTCTGTAGCTGACAGGCTTCTGTTTACCTTTGAATTTAATTCCTTTTCCTAATTTTCTGTACCAGTTCTTTTGAAAGTAATTGTCTAGTGCTGCAGATAAACACATAATCATTTGGTTTCGTGTGATTTGTCTTTCCTTGCATCTTCACAAGAGGTGTTATCCTGCAGATTAGTTTCTATTTCAGTGAAATGAGAAATAGACTAATAGCACCATGGGTTGGTGATTATTTTCCTAGGGGTTTGGTTCTCTTTCTTTTCTTTCTTTCTTTCTTTCTTTTTTTTTTTTTGTAGTTATAGATGGACAGATTGCCTTTTTAAAATTTTTAAATGGTGCTGAGAATTGAACCCAGTCCCTCACACATGCTAGGCAAGGGCTTTGCTGCTGAGCTACAGCCCCAGCCCTAGGGGTTTGGTTCTTATGAGGAGTTAGCATCAAGTATGTTGAAAAAACAAGCAGGGTAACTGAACTGCCTTAGATTGAATGTGCCTTGTTCAAACCAAGTGATGGCGGAGTGGGACACAAGCCATTGCCCCGCAGAATATCATCACTGGATGAAATCAGAGCTTGAGATGGGAAGGCCAGCAGGGAAGGGAAATCAAAGAATTCTAACCATCTTCTCCTGATCCCTCCCAGAGAACCATAACAGCTCATATCCTACAGAGGTGATAGTAGAGGAAGAAGAAGAAAGAGACGAAACAGATAGGGAGAGGGAGAAAAGGATACTTGTGAACTTTAGTGTCTTGTAGGGCTCAAAAGTAAACAAATGGAATTAACCCCATAAAAAAATGATGCTCTGCCTGCCTAGATTGGGGTAGGCACTCAACATATTACAGATGCCATTTTGTTCCCTCACATGTCTCAGCCTGGATTATCTGTCCATCCACTGCAAGCCTTAGGGCTAACCTGTTTTTATGGATGAAAGTCTCAGATGTTTACTGACAATCTGAGCATGTGCTGGGCTCTGAGGAGGAGGAAGCCACAGTGAATCAGACAAAATATAGCATTTTCCTCAAACTCGTTTATTTAAAATGTGAGTGTGTATAAGACATATTATGTGCCACAAACATGTAGATGCTATTATAGAAAATACCATGATTTATTTATATAACTTACTAATAATGAACATTTGAATCGTTGCAGGTTGTTTTTCTTTTTTTCATTTACAACATTACTGTGGATGATCTTTTTGTTAAGTGCAAGGGTTGTACACGACGGAAAGATAGGCTGGGGTAGATTATGGTGGCATTTTAACACCATTCTAAAGCATTTTGTCTTCATTCTGCAACCTCTGGGTAGATCTCATATTTCTCTTTGAAGAATCAGATCTGTTCTTAAGAAAGATTTATCTGGTAGCAGTTTATAGAATGGATTGAGGAAAACATGAGGCCAGAAAGACTGTCTCAAAGTGTTGCAAGCAAAATATAATAAATAACAGCAATGGAAATGGAAAGGAAGAGATAAATATGAAAGTGACACAGACATGACATGGTGGGTAGCTGAATTTGAAATGAACTCCCACCTTCTTTACCTTGCCCTTTTCTTATCTTTTTGCCTTGGCCTATTCCTCACCTCTCTCTCTGTCATCTTGATCTGTGTCTATGTACTAAAGAAAGGGGGTGCTAACAGCATTTTAGCTATCATCTTTAAATATTTTGGAAAAACTAGCAATGTTTGATATAATAACTAAGAAAGAATAAACTTTTCCTAATTACAATGTTAATTCCTCAAGATATTGACCATTTATTTGTAATTTAATTATAGTAATTCACAAGTAAAAGTGGGTGATACACTACATTTTGATTTCTTTTTGCTTAAAAGTACTGTGTCAGTTTGTCTTTTTAAAAAATCATTCACAGTAAAGAGAATTATTGGATAAAAAATGTTAAACAGAAAATCCAACTTTTATTTCAGTAATAATTGTTGAAAATTTAATCCTATTGCTAAACTTCTAGCCTTCTTTTTTTTGAGATGTACTGTGTTGAAGAAATACAAATGGTCAACCAATATATGAAAAAATATTCAACATCTCTAGCATTTAAAGAAATGCAAATTAAAACTATACTGAGATTTGTTTTTTGAGAGAGAGAAAATTTTTTAATATTTATTTTTTAGTTTTCGGCGGACACAACATCTTTTGTTTGTATGTGGTGCTGAGAATCGAACCCAGGCCGCACACATGCCAGGCGAGTGCCCTACAGCTTTAGCCACATCCCCAGTCCATTACTACACTGAGATTGTATCTCCTTCCATTCAGAATGGCAACTGTCAAGAATACAAGTGACAAATGTTGTGAGGATGTGGGCAAATGGATACACTCATATATTGCAGGTAGGACTGCCAATTGTGCAACCACTCTGAAAAGCAGTATGGAGACTTCTCAAAACACTAAGAATGGAACCATCATTTGACCCAGTTATACTACTTCTCGGTAGAGATCCAAAGGAGTTAAAATCAACATACTACAGTGACACAGCTACATCAGTGTGTATATATAGCAGCTCAATTCACAATAGCCAAGCCATGGAACCAAACTAGATGTCCTTTAAAAGATGAATGGACAAAGAAAATGTAGTATATATACAATGTAATATTTCTCAGCCATTGATAAGAATGACTTTATGACATTTGCTGCTAAATGGATGGATCTGGAGACTATCACACTAGGTGAAATAAGCCAATCCTAAAAAACTAAAGGTTGAATGTTCTCTCTAATATGTGGGTGCTAACATGCAACAAGAGGTTAGGGGACAATAGAAGTTTAGTGGATTAGACAAAGGGGAATGAAGGGAAGGGAGGGGAGATAGGAATAGGAAAGACATTGGAATGAATCTGACACAACTTTCTTGTGTACATATATGTATACACCATAGTGAATCTCCACATCATGTACAGCCAAAAACTGGGATCCCAATTAGAATAAGATATACTCCATGTTTATATGTTAAAATATACTGTCATATATACCTAAAAAAGAATGAATACATTTTTTAAAAAGACACAAGAGTAATTATGGAACATAATTTGTAAAGTATGTGTGGAGTTTTTTTGTTGTTACTGCCGTTCACTTTTTAAAACGAAACCCTACTTGTTAGCTAGTTTTCTTGAGATTTGCTTTCCCCATCCCCTCTCTTCAGAGTAAAATCCTAATAAAATATTTTTAGTTTAAGATTTGATTTAATTGGTATACATATCAATATATAATCAAATCTCCCAATGTGGCAAATTTAAACTATGGAAGAAGGGGGGGGATGAAGATAATCTTATCTTGCTTTGTTTCTCCTGATGCACTGATAATAATTGTATTATGACTAAAGAGATCTTCAATTTCTCTTTGGGGGAAATAATGACACTTTACCCAAAAGTGTTTATTTTTATCACTTTCTGGAATGTTTTGGGAGATTTTATGATTACATGTTTACTGAGTTCCTTTGTTTTAAATTCTTACAGCCTCCTGCTCAGCCTCTAATTGCTACCTCCTCTGTCCGATAATTACCTTTCTGCTGGAAATCTAGTGTCTTACTACAACTAAAGATATTTAGTGTTCATCTGGATACAGCATCAGGATGTGTACCATCTCCTGCTTAAGGATTGTTCAAAGACTTTCACTGGCACACTCTATTCCCTTGAGGGCGTTTGGGAGGTTCAGGCTCATCATTTTAGGAAGAGTTTTTACTCTTCTGCAGCAGTGCATCCACTGCTGTATCTGCCTTCAGCTTAGTGAAAGCCTGATCTGTCTGTATTACACTGTCAGTCATACTACACGCTGACTTCCTATGTTTTTTTGCATGGAATGCTAGCCACCTATGAGCAGGGTGCATACCTTTCACTGGTCATTAACTTCATTTGGGGAGCTAGAATCACAGTCTTCTCAAGTTAGTTTGATGAGAACAATGGTGATATTAGTACTCATCAATCAATACTCAATGTTTACCTATAGAGTGACCCTTTAGTCACTTGTTTCTGATGATCAACTTTTTGATTTATTCAATTTAGGTTGATAATGGACTGAATTAATGAACTATCATCAGGCAGCCACATAAAATCATTGTACCTTTTTTTTTTTTCCCATTCTTGTCAATCTTTTCCTTTTCTTCATGACAATTCAGATACATACTGAGAGTCAGTAACTCCGTTGCTTATCTTTCCTCCTGGCTTTTGGGGCTTTTTTGTTGTCAACTCATTTGTTGTCTTAATCCTCTTCTTTTCATGTTGTATTTCTTTCTGTTTCATTTTTGCTCTGTTTCCCAGTGATCCTTACATTTCATTTTTTAAAAACTTATCTATTATTTATAATGCTTGGTTTATTTTTTCCCCTTCAAATAGGCTTTCCAATAGTAACCATTTACCTCAGCTTTATTGAGGTAAAATTGGCATATAAAATCATATTTACTTAGGAGGTTTTGTTTTATTTTCTTTGAAACCAACATTTCTTTTCCTGTCATTGATAACTTTTTTTTAGAAAGAGATTAATTTTCATTTGTTCTATTGTGCAATAATTCATTGTCTTTGAATTAAAAGTTGGAAACCTCACATATGCAAATTCAGTTATGTTTGCTGTTAATTATCAAACCCTTCTTTCTTTAGCAGATATGTTCTGTTTTGCATTTAGATGTTGGGGGAAATGAGTAGAGAATGTATGCAAAATAAAGCTGGAGGAAAAGAAATTTTGGGATTTTATTTTTTATTAAAAATCATTAAGTCTGTGTAGCTCAAGAAAAGAAGAACTTGATTCTTTTGTTTGTGATATTAAGCAGGGTAATTGGTTGAAACTCACATTAGGAAATTCAGATGTCTCTTCTTGGTGAAGATAATACTGAGCAATGATCATTAAAAAGGACAAAACAGCTGAAAAGCAGGGGGGTTGAATGGTCAGAACACAGGCAGCAAAATCAGACTCATTAATTAGGTATTTTGCATAGTCATAAAAATATTTTAAAAGTTATCTGAAGAGCTTATGTGCCAAGGATACAACAACTCTTAGCCACCATGGACTCTGGCTCATGTTTTATGTCACCAACTCCCTAGGCTTGCAGATCATAAGAGTGAAGCAGAAACAATGTTTCTGTTTCCCTTCAAGTCTTTTGTAGTTTTTCTGTAAATATCTTTGTGTATCCTTCTTCAGTCCCCTTTCATGTTCAGTGATCTCGACTCTCCATAACAAATAGCCATCTAAGATGCCAGAGTGTACAGTACCTAACCCTCCAATTGTCAGGCTAATGATGAATGGCTGTGGAATCCATCCCCCATTCTTCTATACCAACTGTCCACAAAAATGCATTCACCATGTAATAGGTGGAAAAGAAATGTGAACTTGAATTTTAAAATAACTAATTTAAATTCAGTTCCAAGGGAAATTGCTCTGCTTAACTCAGTATGGAAAGAAGATGTGGAAACACATGTACATGTAATCACCTCCAGAGTTGTAACCACATTCGGCCAGCCCATTGACTTGGCACAAGCAGTGTAACTTTATATTGGAGTTGTATTTTGGGTTTTGAGTGACTTATGGTAGTCTGTTATATGACAACTGACTCAGACAATGGTGAAAACAGAGAACTCTGAAGCTGAAAAAGGTGCTGATTGCCCTGGGTGACGCTAAAAGGCAGGGAGAGAGCCATGCAACCCAATCTGCTCAGTTGGCCAGGTTCCAAGAGACAGGGGTGGTCAAAAACTCAGGGCCTAATGTGGCCACAGTGACAGAAATGTCCTGTATTCAGATACCACTTCTAGAGATTACAGCTTCTTGTTTGGTGATATGTTATCAATTCCAAGATTCCCAAAATTGGAATCTGTTTTACAACTGATAGCCTGAGAAAGTTCAACTGTTAACGTTTTTTCTTAGTGTATTTAACATAATGATACACATTACTAATTAAGAGTGACTCAGAGTTGATGCCAGGAGTCACTCACAACACCTCTGGCTTATCATTTTCTGGTCAATTCTGATTAACTTTATTTCTGGTCTCTTCCTAATCAAAACAAATTGGCCAGTGGTTTAGAAACGCAGGCTCATGTACCATGGAGCTTATTTTATCCCATGTAAGGCAATCTATTCCCTGACAATTTTAAATATGAGGAGGTAGAAACAAGAGGAAGCAATTGGGTTTCTTTGGGGAAGAGATGGGAGGAGGCTTCTTTCTGTTTTGTCTCTGATCATTCCATGTGTGACTGACCACACCTACCGTGACAGAGTGTCAGGGCTTCATTTTCTTTGTTTTTTAGACATTTGCTCTTTTGTAACGGATTTATCTTTCCAGCCTGTGCTAGGGGCGATTGTCTCTCTCTTTGTGGTGCTAATTTGGGAATGGTGGCTGCAGTTGGACAATGGGAGAGTGGAAAATTGAGAAGTCATCCATTTTACTTCCTGCCTCCCAGCTGGTCTTCAGTAATCCTCAGCAGTCCTTCCTGCAGATGATCAGAGGGCCCTGGAATAGCAGTGGACTCATGTTTCTAAATTGATCTGACAGGTTAGAATGCCACCCCACATTATTGTGACTTATATTTTGACAGAGTGACTTACAAAGAAATATGGCCAATAGTCAGGAAAACCATCTTTGGCTGAGGAAATCTAAAATTTGTCAAAATGAGAGAGAAACATGACATTTTTTACATTGTTTTGGACTTACTTGGAGAGTGAAATAAGGCAAAATGGTGAAAGGGACAGTTTTTCTTCCTCCTCTGTTCCCTAGTGCTGTGCAGATATCTAATTGGTGGTTAATGAATGAATAAGCAAGTCTCTTGCTCATGACCCCAGGGTACAGCACCATGTCTGCTGAGGAGGTTATCTTGACAAACTAACCTTTAACCTTTGCTGATGTCTAAGAGCATGTGACTCTGTAGCTTATGAAATTCTGTTGAGTTCTTAGCCTGCCTTTCAATAAAATAGAAGACAGGATGCTAGTAGTCCTTTGTTGAGGGACTAGGAAAACCAAAGGACACAGTGAATAAGGAGTGCTTCAGAATGTCAGTGGGGTTGAAATAGATGTTCTTCTCTTAGGCAAAACACTCAGTCTTCATGAGGATGTTTGCTTTGATGAAAAACAGTGGGTTTAATGGTGTGACTTTCAGGTAGCCTCTGCAAGCTGAGAAGGAGTGCTTTGAGGACAAGACGTTGCACAACATCCCAAGACCCTCCCTGCTGTCCTCTCTAGATTTGCTCTTGCCTGCATCCAGCTCTTCCTGTGTTTCTTTTCTGGTTCTTCAGAGACAAAAGGTGAAATTGTGATATTTTAGGCAGCACTATCTTTTTTGTGGTGCTTTTTTTTCCTCCTTTCCACTTTCAATGACGTGGAGTGAGGACAGGGCACATTTTAGAGGTTTATAAGTCTTTCAAACCAGGGAGAAAGCCTGGTGGGCACTGTGTTCTTCTTCCTGTGGCAAACCTTACTATGTCCCTGTTCCTTTTACTTCTTAGTGCCATGTCTGATATTATCAGATGTCCCAACCGTCAACTTTTGAAAGTCTAGGTATTAAATTTATGCCGGGTCTCTTCAATCTAAGGAAAAGTAGAAGTTTTTAGAATTTACTACTAAGTTGGTATTTCTCACTAGGACACATAAGGAATGGGAAGTTTGAGTTAGACTTGTGATTTTTAGATCCCAGGTACCTCCTTCCTGGCATCCCTTCTCTGAGGAGCTTTCTCTGACCTGCCCCAGCCGAGTTAATGAGCTGTCTGGTGAGCACTATAACAGTGTGCATGTGATTTCTTTTTAAACCAATATTTCATTGTCCCATACTACTCTCAGAGTTACTGAGGGTAGGGTTCTCATTATACCTCCTTATAGCTTCAGAACATGGCCTGTGTAGGTCACTGAATGAGTGTTTGAAAAAAAAAGAGGGGGGGGGAGAGAAAAAGGCAAGAAAGAAAGTTAATCCTTTCTTTACCACTTTATCTCCAGCCCACTCCCCCAACTTTTAAAATTTTATTTTCAGTTATTAATGGATCTGTATTTTATTTATTTATATGTAGTGCTGAGAATCAAGCCCAGTACTTCACACATGCTCTGCCACTGAGCCACAACCCCAGCCCTCTAGCCCCTTTTTTATTTTATTTTGAGACAAGGTCTCCCTAAGTGAGTTGCCCACGCTGGCCTCAAACTTGTGAACCTCTTGCCTCAGCCTCCTGAGTAGCTGGGATTACAGGCCTGCACCACTGGGCCCAGCCCAGCAAGCATTCTTTAAGCACTTAGTATGCTATACTAGTCCAATATGCTCACCAGTAAGAATAAAATAGAATTTCTGCCTTCTTAGAGCTCAAATATAAAGAAATAGGTGTCCTATAGTGTATCAAATGCTGGAGTGGATGTGTGGGTGCACAAGTCAAGAAGTCTTTCTTCTCTAGATGAGCAGGTCTAGAGAATAAATAATAAATAATAATAATGAAGGCTTCTCCCCAGAGGAGACTTTGGCCCTGGACCTCAAAAAAGCAGTGATAGTTCAATGGATGGAAAAGGGAAGAGGCTATTCAAGGTTGAGGGACCTTCCAGCCCTGCAGAGACTTGAAGGCATGAAAAGTAGACAATTCAGAGAGAGGGCAGCTTGAGAGGGCAAACTCCAGAGAAGAGAAGGGAAGAACTGGGGTGAGGGGATCAGCTCCACACTCAGCAGCCAGCCTCTCTCCTACAGGCAGGGGCTTGTTTGTGTTTTGAGCCATGCTTCTGCAGAGTTTTCTTACTCATTAACATCCCACCGATCTATTCAAAAAAGTCATCAAACTTTACTTTCAGGGGCTGGGGTTGTGGTTCAGTGGTAGAGCTCTCGCCTAGCATGTGTGAGTCCCTGGGTTTGATCCTCAGCACCACATAAGAATAAATAAACAAAGGTTTCGTGTCCAACTACAACTAAAAAATAAATATTGTTTTAAAAAACCTTTTAGCAATGTCCATTACCAAAAGGAAGATATGCTTAATCTACTTTTCCAAATTACATCCTCTCTTCACATTCTGCTGAACTCAGGGTGAGGGAGGGGATCTCTCTTGTGGATTCCTATAGGAACTCCTGAGTGGGTGCAGCTCCCTGAGCTGTTATTCTATTTCACCACCAATTTAGGAATCTCCTCAGGAGAAAGCTTCGGAATAGTGCCCTGTATGCGTTAAGTGACTGGTTTAAAATGGTACCAGCTGAGAAGATAATGATCAAATTGTGTCCTTGTATGGAAGCCCCCTGCCCCAGTCTGTTCTGTGTACCCAGCCTTTAAGAAGTGCTGGAGGAAGAAGAAAGAACAAGATGGGGCAGGGATTGAAGCCATGGTTTATTTTCTTTTTTATTTCCTTCCATATTTCTGAAAATAAAGAAGTGTGCCTTGAGGGATCATAAGAGGGACTATCTGACTTCAGCCTAATTTCTTGTAGCCTTTGCACTGTATAATTAAAGCTATGACTTAATATGATTTCTTCCCTGACTCCTGCCCACTGGACAGTGTCTAGGTATTGGGTCTGCATGGGCAATCACAGGACTGTCCTGCTAAGGTGCCCCCCACCCCAACCAACCCGTCTGCAAAAGCCCTGGGTCCTAGTCCTGAAAATAGCTTCATATATGTTGTAAATGAGTCATGCACCATTCATATACTAGAACATGAAATATATATGTTTCTGGGTTTCACTCCCAAGATGTCACGCACCATCAGTACAAAAAGCCCTTGTTTGCCAACCATTCTCTGTGAGAGAACATTCACCTTAATTTCTACATAGCAAGGATAACCGCAGAATGGTCTGGAATTTATCTTTCATTTGGGAATTACATTAAGCAGTTGTTGGTGATCAGTCTTAATTTTCACATGGATCGTTTTTCTGTAGTTTTCTTTTCTCCATTAGCTTGATGGGAAAATGCAGTTGATTTGAGCCACACACTCTGCTACATTTAATTCAGCCTCGGTTGGGTGATGTACATACCACCTAGCACAGTGCATTTGGGAACTCAGTACCGGAACTAAGACAAATTACAGTGAAGAACACTGGCATTGCCCCAGGGGTGAAATTCTACACCAATTATGTGCAAAAAGAATAATGAAACTAGATTATCATGTAAGGGAACATATTTTGGAAATCGAAGCTGCACAAAAGAATTTTTCAGTAAGATCTATAGGAGAAAGTTGAGTTTATTGTGATAAACTTTTTGGGAAAGAACATGTCTAAATGAAACTTGAAAAGAAAAGGCATATTGGAAGAGCTGTAGAAACCTACAACAATATAGTATAATAAATTATTTAAGAGTACCAAAGTAATTCTAAACCTCAGGATGTGTGTGGGAGGAAGATTAAACAATGAAAATTGTGTTATAGAGCTTTCTACTTTATATAGATTTGACATACATCTATAGTAAGTGCTTTTTCCATCAAATCATTTTAAAGAGGTGAAATGCCAGGTAATAGACTTAGAAAAAAAAAACAATGGACAAATTTGTGAATATCATTCCTGTTTAGCTTTCTATTATCAAGGATAGATGTTTAAAGTATAATAAGTTCTGTGGTGAGTAAAGCCTTTGGGAAAGGAAAATGTGGGTGAATTTTAGAAAGCAAGAATGTTATCTAAAGAGGCTCCATTTGCTAAGTTTGGCACTTTGGCCTTGGGAGAGATGTAAAATAATAGGCACAGTTTTCTGATTGCTCTTCCTCACTTATGATATTGGCTTTGATGTTGACTTCAGCCTTGGTAAGTTATTGTTGACTATTTTGTATGCCTAGCATGTGTTACATATCTACTTGTGGTCAAAGCTTGCAAAGTGACAGACATCATTGCAGTTGTAGAAACAATTGAGTGTACCAGGGACATATGTTCAAGTGTATTGTTATGTCACTGAGATGAAGAAGTTTTCTTAACTAAGATTATTTTATTTTACTTTGCTTATGTGATGAAGGGAATTTGTAAAATATCTTCAGTAATGTTCACATATAAAGAAAAATATTTTTTAAATTATGTAAAGAAAAAAATTAAAATTTTCCCATTTAATAAATGGTCTATGTAGTTTGACTTTTTAAATTAGTTTTTGTATCAAGAAACATTATTTATCAACACAAATTTTTAAATCAACCATTTTTGATTTGGGTCTTAGGTAGTCTTTTGCACTCATGATCTGATGTTCAATATTCTTACAGGTTTTCTGTCAAGAAGCCAGCTAGGTTATGTTTTATAATTTTCACATTTCTTTTTCTAAATGAGGTAAGAGAGAGATTTTAGGAGGCTTGATGTGAGCACATTTAAAATGACACACTGGAGAATAATCTTCATGCCATCCACATAAAATTATGTGTTCATTCTATGTTTTCTTTCTAACATTTTAAAAATACTAATGAAGTCTTGAGATGCTATATAAAGGTTCCAACCAGATAAGTCATTATATGAGGCATCTTGAAACAAATTTATAGAATTATCTTTTCTTTTATGTTCATCCTTGTTTTTCAGTACCTTTACTTTCTATATTTAAATTCTTTTGAAGTTTTAATTCACCAATAACAATTTATGGGGTACACTGTAGTGTTTTGGTATATGTATTCAATGTGGTATATCACATGTGAATATAATTTGATGTATGATTGAATCAAGCTTATTAACATGTCTGTCATATCATATGAGATATTTGAAATTTGCCAATGGAAACTTTGAAACATATAATACATTATTATTAATAATTATGTTGTGTAGTGGATTTCAGAAACGTATCTCTCCCCTGAAACATGGCACCTGTTGACCAACATCCTGCTTCCCTCTACCATTATACAACTACTATACTTCTATGAGTTTGACTTTTTTTGATTATATATATAAGTAAGATCATGTGGTTTTTATCATTCTGTGCTTGGCTTTTTCACTTAACGGAGTCCTTCAGGTTCATCCAGGTTGTCACAAATAACAGAATTTCTTTCCTTTTTAAGGCTAAATAATATTCCATGTATCTATATACCACATTTCCTTATACACTCATTCATTGATGAACACTTAGGCTAATTCTGTATCTTGGCTCTTATGGATAATGCTGCAGTGAACATGAGAGTGTAAATAGCTCTCATTTCCATTCTTTTAAATGTATACCCAGAATTGGGATTTCTGGATTATATGCTAATTCTATTCTCAGTGTTTTGAGAAGCTCTATACCATTTCCATAATAGCTGTACTTATTTACATCTCCACCAACACTTTTCAGGGCTTCTCTTTTCTTCATGTCTTCACTAACATTTATCTTTCATCTTTTTGATGATGCCTTTTCTAATAGGTATGAGGTGATGGCTCATGGTAGTTTTAATTCACATTTTCCTAATGATTACTGATGTTCAACGTTTTTTCATAAACCTTTTATTCAGATATCTTCTTTTGACAAATGTCTATTTAAGTCTTTACCTCCTTTTTAATGGGATTGTTTTCTTGCTATTGAGTTGAATTCCATATGTATTATAATATTAGCCCCTTATCAGATGTATGGTTTGCAAATATTTTCTTTCTTTGTAAGTTATTGCTTCACTCTGTTGTTTCCTTTGCTGTGCAGTTTAATTTGATGCAGTCCCACTGGTCTGGTTTTTGCTTTTGTTTGCTGTGTTTTCAGGATCATGTCTACTTGCTCTTTGTCCTTAACCAGTGGTCCATTAGGTTTGCAAATTAAATCACTTGTGACTAAGAAACAATAGAAAACTCTATAATGTCAGACCACCACAAAGAGGCAGCTCAGAGTCAATAAGCATGGTTCTTTGCACCCCTGGCCTTAACACATGCCCATTGATGGAACATGAAGGTTTTCTAGCAACTTCCTGATAAAGACTGAATATAATGGTTTTAGTTATTGATTTTTAAAAATTGAAATAGAAACAGATGCCAGTATAAACCTTCTGGAAACACTTCTGTTAATTCACCAATAATAATCTACGGAGTACAGTGCAGTGTTTTGATATGTGTTTACCATCCTCTGGGAAACACTGCCTCTTCTCTCCTGAGCAGACCTTCCTCCCCAGCCCCACTCTCTGCCATTGTTAATTCTAGTTTGGAGATTGCAAACCTCCAATGTGAGTGGAGGCTGAACTGAGTCCTGAGTGATGGATAAATTTTTGCCACACAAATAGGAGAGATTGAGGAGAAATTTCAGTCTCTTAAAGTTTAAGATTCTGGAGGAAAAAAAAATCAGTATTTAATAAAATGTCATACTCTGTGGGAGGAGAAAAATATACCCTGACTAAAATACTTATTGTGCTTTTCTAGTTTCAGAATTATGAGTTCTAGGTCTAGAGGTGAGGGGGGGCGGCATTTTCCATGAAAATTTCTGCTTTTGGTTTTCATCTCTGCCAGTTCTTCCCACTTCCATGTCTTCAACCCACCCAGCTTAATGAAACCAGGTGCAATAAACTCTTCTGAAAATTCACCTGTCGTCTCTCTAGTCAGTGAACTCTGTGTCTAAAATCCTGTGTGCCAAACATTCTACTCATGAGGTAATTAGAGAAATAAAGACAACATGGATGGGCATTGAGGATACCACTACACATTTGTGTTCAGAAACTGAGTTTCCTTGTATTTGTTTTGGATTTTATTATGTTTTTTGAAATTGGAAGAATTCTTTGACATGGGCTTTGTGTCAAGTCGGTCATTGAGACTCTACTGTGGTTGGGTTGTAAGTTTTCTTATAGATTCAGCTACTGCAAGGTACAGTGGTGAATTTTCCTCGTGTCTCAAATATCTCAGTTTATCTGATGCCACAAGAAAATCTACAATTCCATAAACTTGAGGAAAAATGTGAAATTTGAATGTGTGGTATTTAACATGAGTATGTATGTCTCTGAGGTGCTCACTTTGTGTTTGGAATTGATTGCTATTTGTATTTACTCTCCAGGGGAATTTCCACCTCAGAACGCAAATGTTGGATTCTGCATCTACCTGCACCAAAAGACATAAGAATTTTGTTTCATAGAATATTTTAAATTTCATTTTGGTTGTTTTTATAAAATATAAGGGTTCAGGAACCTTGTACTCACTAGATTTTCTTTGGTGCATTATAATTATACATACATAGTGAGGTTCATTTAAATCTATTCATAAATGCATGTAACATAGTTTTCTTCATTTTAATTCCCAGTACTTTCTCTCTCCGACTTCTTTCCTCTGATCCCCTTCTTCTTTTCTATGGGTCTTTCTTCTGTCTGTCTGTCTATCTATATATCCATCTATCCTGTCCTCCCTCCCCCATCTACTCTGTTGATGTCCCTTCTATTTTCATGAGAGCTCCATTTTTTATTCATTTTTTTCTCTTTAGCTGCTATATCTGAGAGAAAATGTTTGACCTTTGACTTGATCTGACTTATTTCACATAATATGATGTTCTCCATTTCCATTCATTTATAAAGGACATAATTTCATTCTTGTTCATGGCTGTGTATATATAACATTTATATTACATTATATATTATTTATTATAACATACATGTTGTGTATATATAACATTTTCTTTATCTGTTGGTCTGTTGATGGGTACCTAAACTGGTTCCATAATGTGGATATTGTGGATTGTGCTATTTTAAACATTGGTATGCATGTATTACTATAGTATGCTGATTTTAGTTCTTTTGGATAAATATCAAGGAGTGGGTCATATGGTAGTGGGATCATATGTAGTTCCATTCCTAGTCTTTTGAGGAACCTCCATATTGTTTTACAAAGTGGCTAGCTTATTGGATTTTAGATTTTTGTCATCCAGCAAGGCTGCAGTATTATAAACCTGTTTTCTTCCAGTACTGGGGATTGAACCCAAGCATGTTCTACACTGAGCTATACCCCCTTCCCTTTTTATTTTTTATTTTGAGTGAAGATCTTACTAAGTTTCCCAGGCTGGCCTTGAAGCTGAGATCCTCCTGCATTAGTCTCCCAGATGGAAGGGGATATAGGCATGCACTACCATGCCCTGTGGTATTGTTTTAAAGGAAAAATTATGAAGAGTAAACAAAAGTCACATTTAATAGTAATGAAATGATTATGAAATAACATGCTTCATTTTTTAGAAAGAATTCTTTAAAAAGATTTTTTTTTAGTTGTAGATGGTCATAATACTTTTATTTTATTTATTTATTTTTACATCGTGCTGAAGATCAAACCCAGTGCCTCACATGGGCTAGGCAAGTGCTCTACCACTGAGTTACAACCTCTAGAAAGAATTCTTTAATCTAATTGCTCATTGGTGCCTAACTGCTCTTAATCAAAATAATCCCATTGATATACTTTTCTAAACGTGTCTTTGTGTGAAGTATTCATTCCTTTATTGTGTACCAAGGACAATTTCCTTTAAAAAGCTATTTGTACAAAGTTAATACTTTTAAAATGTGTAAAATTTATTTACAGACTTTATTTTCATCATTTTATTTCTTAATAAAAGGAAACAATTCCTTTCAACTTAATTTCTTGAGCACACATGGACATATTATCTACCTACTCTTTCATTTAGAGAAGAAAAACCCTCAGAGCTACCTCATACCCATCATGGCTACCAGTGATACATGTCAAAAAGATTTTCTGTAAAGTTCTTAATTCAGGTAGTGCAGAATGGAACCAACATTATTAATAATAGTGAAAGTTGCCCCCCCCCAAAAAAAAACTGCACTGTCTGTTCACCAGCTCAAGACTAACATATGACTGTCCCTATTTGTATTGTGGAATTGAAAGATGGGAGTGACAGATTGATAATAGTGGAAATAGACAAAGAAAAAGAAAGAGGAACGTAAAGAATAAAAGGAGAAAGTGCAAGAGAAGCCAAAGGGAAGGAGTGTCACTCACTCCAAACATGTGGAGTGTCATTCACTGATTTCTTCAATAATTCACTTGGCAAATATTTACTTCATGCCTAGTATATAAGGCTCTTGGTCATAACAAGAGAATCAAACAAGTCCTTGTGCTCATCTCATGAATAAGACTGTCATTTCATCCCTTGAACTAGTAGAAAAGAGGATGAAACAAAAGATAAGCTAGACTAGAATGGACAAAGAGATATGACCTGTTCCATACAAAGATGGGACACCTAAGGACAAGAGGATGGAAGATTGACTTCTACTCAATCCCATTCATGGCCCAGAACTCTACCCGTCTCTCCCCCTCCACATCCACAGGGTCCCTATGAGTGGTTTCTGGCAGCTTCCCTGACCCTTTTCTGGATGTTGGTCCTCTGGAGATGCTGAGGACCACATCCACATAGCCATCCATTTGAAATAGGCCTATGTGTCTTCTATGTACCAGGCATTGTGCCAGCCATGGTGAGAGTGAAATACTGTCTCTTCCCTTTGAGTATCTTACAGTCTGGTTGTGTATGGTGGCAAGTAAATGGGTAAATAATGATCTGGTGTGAGCCCTGCTACTAAAGGGATAAATAAGAACCATGTAATGAAGATAAAAGTTTTACCAGAGGAAGAGACTACCACCTTGACATTTTCCCATTAGCTCTTCCTCTTTGAAGAGAAAAGTTTTACCAGAGGAAGAGACCACCACCTTGACATTTTCCCATTAGCTCTTTCTCTTTGAAAATGCCATCAGAATAAACCTATTTTGGAAAAACTTTTAATTTGCTTCATAGTTCAAAAAATTTTGGTTTGATTCAAAAGTTAGCAAATTAGATCTGTTTGATCTGGGTTTTTTTTTTGATGGTGGACTATTTCAGCTTAAGTTCTAGTATGCTTTAAAATATGTGTTAAAATCCATGACTCTCCTCCAAAATGCATATCCATATCCATTTTAAAATGTTTAAATTTTAAAAAACAGAATCTTTTGTCCTGTATTTTTATCATCCATTTTATGTGTGTGTGTATAAACACATAAATGTGTGTGTATATGCAATACACTGTTGCAGTTTAAGGCAAAACAGATGCTCATAAAGTAACTTAAATGGCATTTGTCTAAAATATGTGCATATATACCAATTTATTTCCTGATTTGAAAATGCAATTTTATTAGACTTTTACAGGAAGAACGCCAAATTGTGGTAGGTTGCACTGGATTTCATGAAAGAGCTATTTGGCACAGTGGAAGAGCCTCAGAAGACAGGACACTTTCATATTTTGTGTTGTTTCATATAAACTTGATTCAGAGAAATTTGTTCTTACTGCTTTTTCCTTTATAGAACTTTATAACAAGTCAGCATCCATTTGTGGCTCTAGTTCATCTCAAGTCTGTAACGACCTCTTCTGCTTTCTTTTTGATAGGCTTTATTATGTTCTATCCTAAATTTATATCACCAGCCCTAACTGTCCCCATGGACTCCATTGGCTTACTCTCTGGCTTGACTTGGATATTAAATGGGCCATTTCAAATTTAACATGACTAATACAGAACCATGGGACATTCTCCCTGCTCCCTGCAACCAAGCCCATGCCTTTTACATCCTTCCTCACCTTCATGAGTGGCAGCTGTATTTTTCACTTGTTCAGGCCCAAATTCAAGCATTATCCTTGACTCTTTTTATTCCCCATAAACAGCTCTCCAGCAAATCTCTTGGCAGTGCTAACCAACATGTTCCCACTTCTGTTGCTACCAACATCCAAGCCACCGTCATTTCTCACTTGGGCTATTACAGTGACTGTGTTCTCTACTCCTATCCTTGCTTTTTAATAGCATATTTTTACCCAACAGCCAGAGTCATCCTTTCATAACAGAAATCCACTCATTCCTTGGCTCTGAATCAATCCAGGGACTTTCTGTCTTGCTCAGAACACAATCCAAACACAGCTATCTGGCCTTGTATGATCTAAATACCTCTCTGATCTCATCTTACCCTTCTTACCCACTCTGCTTTGTCCACCCCAACCTTCCTACCATTACCCTGGGTACCCATGAACACTCTCACCACAGGGCCTTTGCAGTTGCTCCTTCTCCTGACATGAAATTAAACTGCCTAAGTATGAATGTGCTCATTTCTCCTGTCCCTTCAGATCACTGCTTAAATGTCACCTTACCCTAAGGAGCTTTCTTCACTTTTTTTCCCCTCTCCATTTTACTTTATCTTATTTCTCTCTTTAGCATTTATCCACATGTGATATTTTTCTGTTGTTGAGTTAAAAAAAAAATCTGTCATTCCACAGAACTTAAGTTCTCTTAAGACAAGTACCTTGTTCTCTTCTTCATTGCTCGTGCCCTGACATCTGTCTTGGGCAACATTGTGTGGCCAAGACCTAGATTTTCTCATTCCAAGTTCAGTGCTCTTTCCATGATTCTGTGTGGCGTCTCATACACTGACCTTACTACACAAATAAGCACAGTGATCTTCCCTTCCTTCCTTGCCTGGCACTAGGGATTGAACCCAAGGGCTCACAACACACTAGGCAAGCACTCTACCTCTGAGCTGCATTCTCAATTCTTCTTAATTTTATTTTGAGATAGGGTCTTGCTAAGTTGACCCAGGCTAACTTCCAATTTATAATCCTCCTACCCCAGTATCCAGAGAAGCTGGGATTACAGGCATGTGTCACCATACCCACATGTCTTTTATTTCTTTTTCTGTATCCCCCAAAGGATAAGAGACACATAGCCAGTGAGGGGTCCCATGTAAAGGGGTCCCTAGTAAAGGTCATGGCTTGACTGAATGACTTCCTGTGCTTATGGTCTGTGATCAGTTTGGGTCATAAAATCACTCAGAGTGTGCTTTACTCTTTGTAGGACTAGAAGGCTGCTATAGTTTTCAGACTCAGTGGCATTTGGAAACTGTAGGCAGTTTGAGTGAAAAATATAGGTAGAGTATAGTTCTCAATAAGTAGCTTATTTATATTCTGAATTTTGAACATTTCATCCAATTTTGGGAATTGGGGTGGTGAGACTACAGTTAATAGTTGCTGGGATGATGCAAGCCTGTTTCTCCTCCTCCCAGGATGTTGATATTTCTATACTTAAACACCTGTTGTCTTCATGGGGAGTGTGCCCCAGAGCTCTTTTGCAAATCAAAGAGCATCCATGTTCGACTTGGATCTTTCCAAAAGAACTTTTAAAAGGCTCCCATTTTTATTTTGAATGTTTTTATTCTCTTCTTACTGAAGTTTAGTCACACTGATTCTCTCCCCTTTGTTTTTGCAGGTGATCTGCAACTCTTTCACCATCTGTAACGCGGAGATGCAGGAAGTTGGTGTTGGCCTGTACCCTAGGTATGGCTGATGGTATTTCATTGACTAAAAGTCACATCATTAATTCCTACCCAGTTCCCCAGCCTTTTGGAGGTAGAAAGGCTGTCGCAGCAGCTGGCTTAAGAGTCAAGCTCAATACCTAGTGATAAATTATAAGATGTAAAAATGTTAAGTCATAAAACTTCCAAACCACATTATATGCTGTGGTATTCATGAAGAGGAGGATCTCAGACTCAAATTCTTGTTCTTAGTGGGGTTTGGGGAAGGAAGTTGAGGATTGTGGTGCTCACTAACCATCAGGCTGAGGTTTGGTTTTTTTTTCCCCAACACCTACCCTTATCTTATTCCCAACCTCCTGGGCTCAAGCACAGAATGCTTTCACCAGATTTGCTGTCCTGTACCAGTGGGTTTAATTTTGTCTTTTGAGCCTCTTCACTCAAGGAGGCAAGAAAACTTTCAAGGTTGGGCCTCTGGAGGGTTCTACTATGGTGATCTCTCTCCCCAAGCTACTAGACTATTCTCCTACAATCACTCCTACTTTTGTTTTGTTTTTTTTATTATTAGGTCCCATATATAAAACACCCTTTCTTATAATGAAACTGTGAATAAGAGAATTCAGCTTCTTATTTCTCTCCAGTGCCATTAGCTGTAGATCAGTTCTGTTGATAGTGATTCTCAAAAAGCAGGAACATAGGATGTTCAAAGCATGGGCTCTGAGTTTAGACCACGAGTTTCAGATTCAGTCACTACCTTACTAGGTGTATGTTCTAGGGTAAGTCATTTAACTTCTGTGTATCAGTCTCTTTAATTATAAGTGATCCTTTTAAGGTTGTTGTGATGACTGAATTTATAAAAACATGCTGAAGTACTTTCTACATAGAAAATGCTCATTCTGATTATCACTATATGGTGGCAATGTAAATTCATTCCATTTCCCATGTGGTAAAAAAAATAATGTACCTCCAAGATAATAAGATGACTAGGCTGTGGTTCAGAATGCAGCAGGATCTATATAGCAAGACTGCCTTAGCTTACTATATTAGAGGAAGTCCTCCTAATTATTCTTCAGTGTGGAAGACTAGCATAGGCTGCTGTTCCTCCAACAGAGCTCAACAAATGAGATCCTCTGGGGGCAAGGTCAGTATAACCTTGGCTGCAGTGATTGCTGCTGCAACCTATTATCTTAGAGACACTCTCTTTGCTAGTCCGATTTCCCCCCATTTCATGTTGGGTACCTAATGAAACAACTACCTCCTCACCCCTATCCCCGAAAGGACTAAAACCAAAAAGTTTTTATTAACCAACTTCCCTAATTATCCTCCATCTTGGGAAGCATTTTACTTCATATGAAGTGGGCATGTGACATTTCTGTGAATGCATCCTCAGCCCTCAGTGCACTCTGAACCTAACCCGTCTCTGTCCAAACCAGCCTATAGTGTCTTTGCACATGGCATTTATTAAATGTAGCTGTTTGACTCTATCGACTGAGCCATGATGGTCACCCTTATTTTAATTTTTTCTTTCCTTTAGCATGTCCTTGCTCAACCACAGCTGTGACCCCAACTGTTCGATTGTGTTCAATGGGCCCCACCTCTTACTGCGTGCCGTCCGAGACATTGAGGTGGGAGAGGAGGTAAGGAAATCTGTGCTTCTCATTACCTAGCCTCTTTTCCTATGAAAGAATCTTTCAGTGTGGTCATCCTAAAACCATTTGTGCTCTAGAGAAGCTTTCCATTTTCCTTCAGCAATGGGAAGATATGGGATACCAGTCTCCTCTGTCCAGAAACCTATCATATGCCAACTATGGAAGGGCTTTATTTTTCAATTGTCATATTTCTGGATGATGATATAGTTCTATTGCACATATATGAGAAGTGTTTATGTGTGTGACAGAGGGTGTGTGTTTTATGCACATGCACAGGAGTCATTAAATCTTCTCAATAGCAACAGCTCAGCAGCCTGTCACATCTCTGCAAATGATCATTCTTCTGTGGGTAGGGCAAGCGGCCCAGCTTGTGAATAGTATGCTCAGGACATACTTATTCTCAAGGCTGCTAATTGCATTTTGAAGATAATTACACATTTAAAATCCCATGTTAAGAAAGCAGACAGGTTTTACTCTTTTTGGCTGTCATTGGGGCTTCACAAACCCATCAGCATCTCTGGATAATTGTTTAAGCAAAGATGCAGAGGGAATGGAGGACTGGGAACATGACCTCCAGCAATAAATTGTTCTTGACCCTTCCAGTTTTATAGACAGTCAAGTCAGTCTCTTTTGATGAGGAAACTTTGCAGAAGCCTGAGATTACTCAAGATATCTTGTCTTCATATAAGTTGTTCCAGGGCTACTGAACCTGAACCTGCATAGAGTTGCTTAGTTACCACCTGTGTTTAGTTCTTGGTTGTAGATATTTATGTTTTGTAGGATCCAGTTTCCTTCTACCTTCTAATTTGCTAAAGTGGATATTTATTGTAAAGAAAACAGAGATTTTATTGCACTTACTCAGCATACAGCTCATAAAACCTAAATTCAGAGGTATCATGTTTTATGAAGACAGGGATTTGGCTTTGACAAGACTCCTTCCAAACTGATTTTCAACCAAATAAGGTTCTTCTTACACAGCAACTTGGTGAATTTCCGGTTTTTAAGACCAGTTCACTAAGTATATCAGGCTATTTGTCAATGATATAGAGAATTTGAATTTAGTTTTTTGGGGCCGTATGTGACTTCAAGGCAGGTAAGAAAGTGAACTACCATCTATTTTTGGCAGTATCAATTTAGAGACTGAAGAGTGGCTGCTACTGTTATTGATGATGATGGTGGTATTTTAGTGAACTTTGAACAGCTAAACAAGGGCTGGGGCATAGTTCAGTGGTAAAGTGCTTGCCCAGCATAGACTAGGTTTAACTCATGAGGTCCTAAATTCATTTTCCAGCACAACACCCAAACAAATCACTTGACAAGCAAACAAAAACCTCTTAGAATGGTTAGAGTCCTCAAAAAAACAAAACAAAACAAAAAACACTCTTATATCTTAATGTTTTTAGTCATACTCACCAGTCATTCTTCTTGGCTGGTTTTCACATTGGTGAAAGAACACCTCGTCTTTTGGTGCTATTTTCACTTTTTCGCATCAGTTTCTTCCTGTCTCTGGAACAACAAGCAAATCCTTTCTTTGGCGTAAAACAAAACAATTCTGCTCAGCATTAGGTCCTACAGACTCAGATATTTTCTCTGTGGTACTTATTCAAGGCATCTTCTCAACAGCAAGAGGATTCTGCCCTTAAGTCCTTTTTTATTTTTATTTTTTCCCCTCAGTCTTCAAATATCCTTTATTAGAAGACTAAGCATTATCTTCATTTATTGTAGTTCAAATCACATATAGTTATTACTTTTATATGAAAACACTGCTTGTATTTTCTTTTCTTTTTTTAAAATTTTTATTATTGGTTGTTCAAAACATTACAAAGCTCTTGACATATCATATTTCACACATTTGATTCAAGTGGGTTATGAACTACCATTTTTACCCCATATACAGATTGCAGAATCACATCGGTTACACATCCACTGATTTACATATTGCCATACTAGTGTCTGATGTGTTCTGCTGCCTTTCCTATCCTCTACTATCCCCCCTCCCCTCCCCTCCCCTCCCATCTTCTCTCTCTACCCCACCTACTGTAATTCATTTCTCCCCCTTGTTTTTTTTCCCTTTCCCCTCACTTCCTCTTATATGTAATTTTGTATAACAATGAGGGTCTCCTTCCATTTCCATGCAATTACCCTTCTCTCTCCCTTTCCCTCCCACCTCTTGTCCCTGTTTAATGTTAATCTTCTTCTCATGCTCTTCCTCCCTACTCTGTTCTTAGTTGTTCTCCTTATATCAAAGAAGACATTTGCATTTGTTTTTTAGGGATTGGCTAGCTTCACTTAGCATAATCTGCTCTAATGCCATCCATTTCCCTGCAGATTCTGTGATTTTTGTCATTTTTTAGTGCAGAGTAATACTCCATTGTGTATAAATGCCACATTTTTTTATCCATTCATCTATTGAAGGGCCTCTAGGTTGGTTCCACAGTCTAGCTATTGTGAATTGTGCTGCTGTGAACATCGATGTAGCAGTATCCCTGTAGCATGCTCTTTTAAGGTCTTCAGGGAATAGTTCAAGAAGGGCAATAGCTGGGTCAAATGGTGGTTCCATCCCCAGCTTTCCCAGGAATCTGCATACTGCTTTCCAAATTGGCTGCACCAATTTGCAGTCCCACCAGCAATGTACAAGTGTACCCTTTTCCCCACATCCTTGCCAACACTTGTTGTTGTTTGACTTCATAATGGCTGCCAATCTTACTGGAGTGAGATGGTATCTTAGGGTGGTTTTGATTTGCATTTCTCTGACTGCTAGCGATGGTGAGCATTTTTTCATGTACTTGTTGATTGATTGTGTGTCCTCCTCTGAGAAGTGTCTATTCAGGTCCTTGGCCCATTTGTTGATTGGGTTATTTGTTTTCTTATTGTTTAATTTTTTGAGTTCTTTGTATACTTTGGATATTAGGGCTCTATCTGAAGTGTGAGGAGTAAAAATTTGTTCCCAGGATGTAGGCTCCCTATTTACCTCTCTTATTGTTTCTCTTGCTGAGAAAAAACTTTTTAGTTTGAGTAAGTCCCATTTGTTGATTCTAGTTATTAACTCTTGTGCTATGGGTGTCCTATTAAGGAATTTGGAGCCCGACCCCACGATATGTAGATTGGAGCCAACTTTTTCTTCTATCAGACACAGAGTCTCTGATTTGATATCAAGCTCTTTGATCCATTTTGAGTTAACTTTTGTGTATGGCGAGAGAAAGAGATTCAGTTTCATTTTGTTGCGTATGGATTTCCAGTTTTCCCAGCACCATTTGTTGAAGATGCTATCCTTACTCCATTGCATGCTTTTAGCCCCTTTATGAAATATAAGATAGTTGTAATTTTGTGGATTGGTCTCTGTGTCCTCTATTCTGTACCATTGGTCTACCTGCCTGTTTTGGAACCATTACCATGCTGTTTTTGTTACAATTGCTCTGTAGTATAGTTTGAAATCTGGTATCGCTATACCACCTGATTCACACTTCCTGCTTAGAACTGTTTTTGCTATTCTGGGTCTTTTATTTTTCCAAATGAATTTCATGATTGCTTTATCTATTTCTACAAGAAATGCCATTGGGATTTTGATTGGCATTGCATTAAACCTATAGAGGACTTTTGGTAATATCACCATTTTGATGATGTTAGTTCTGCCTATCCATGAACAGGGTATATTTTCCATCTTCTAAGATCTTCTTTTATTTCTCTCTTTAGGGTTCTGTAGTTTTCATTGTATAAATCTTTCACCTCTTTTGTTAAGTTGATTCCCAAGTATTTATTTTTTTTTAGGATATTGTGAATGGAGTGGTTGTGCAAAAAAACCCTTAAAATTGTTTCACTTAAATAGTGAACCATAAGTCCTTCTTAGATATCAGCTTTTTGCAAGAATTAAAATTTCACTATCATACTGAACATACACCAGGGTGAATGACATTCCTCTGCTCAGCTGTCCTTCTCTCTGTCCACCATTTCTTCCTGTCTTAACACCATGTATCCTTCAAGTCCTTTTCAAACACCATCCCTTCTGTAAAGCTTTTCCTGACTTCCCATATTATGGAAAAGTCTTCTCCTCTGAGTTCTTCCTTTTAGTGGTTATTAATATATATATTTGGCATTTATTCTGGCTCTTTTGGTGATTTCTATATTCAACTATGAGCTGCAAGATGACACATAGTTGGGTCTTGTTTATTTCTATATCTCCTAGCACTTAGCCTTGTACTCCAGAGGCTTCGATACCTTTGTTGAACTGACTCTGTCTTAATTGAGCATACTTTAAAGACTAGCAGTATTTCTCAGTAGGGCATTGTTGGCATTCTGCATGGAACAGTTCTTCATTGTGTGGGACTATTGATCACTGAAGAAGACTTGTGTCTTTAGTCCCTACCCAGGTAATGCCTGTAGCCACCGCCAGCAACCAAATTAACATCATGGACATTTAAAACTGACCCTTGGAGCAGAGATAGGAGAAAGAGAACCCAGAGAAAAGTTATTTATATTAATTGTACAAATTGTTGGGACTCACTGTGATATTTCTATACATGCATATAATATGCATTTCATCTGTGCAAATATCCTCCTTCTACCTGCAACCTCCCCTCCCCACCAACATGCCTCTCAGTCCCTAAAAGTCCCTTTTAATTTCTGCCTTCCACCACCACCCATTTCCCTTCTCTGTCTCTAGTGATAACAATTCTATTCCATTCTTCTACAAGTTGGTTTATTGGATTTCTTAAATGAATGAGAACATATGGTATTTGTCTTTCAGTGTCTGGCTTGCTTCACTCAACATAATGTTCTCCATGATGCATCCAACATAATGTTGCTGTCAATGACAGAATTTTACTCTTTTTCTTGGATCAGCAGTATTCCATCATGTAAATACATGTTTTCTTTATCCATTCATCTGCTGAAGGGCATCTGGGTTGATTCCATATTTTGGCTCTTGTGAATAGTGTGGCAGTGAACTTGGAAGTGCAAGAATCTTTTTGGTATAAAGACTCCTTTTGGTATATACATAATAGTGGAAGTAGTGGAATTGCTGGCTCATTTGTTGTTCTGGTTTTTTTCTGTGGACTTCCCATACTGTTTTCTGTAATGGCTATACTAATTATACTCCCACCAGCAGTGTATAAAAGCTCCCTTTTCTCTGCATTCTCACCTTTTTGGTGATGGCCATTGTAACTGGGGTGAGATGATATGTTACTGTGGTTCTGATTCGCATTTCTCTGATAATAAATGAAATTGAGCTTTTTTTTTTTTCTTTTGGTTGGGCATTTGGTTGTCTTTTGAGAAGCATCTGTTTAGTTCTTTAGACTACTTTTTAAGTGGGTTGTTTATTTCTTTGGCATTCATCTTTTTGAGTTTCTTATATATTCTGAATGTCAAATCCTTGTTAGATTACCATTTGCAGATATTCTCTCCCTTTCTTTGGTTATCTCCAAATCCTGTTGATCATTTTCTTTGCTGTGCAGAGGCTTCTTAATTTGATGTAATCCCATTTGCCTATTTTTACTTATATTTACTGTGGTTTGGGGGTTCTATTTAAAAAAATCATGGCCTACACCAAAGTCTTGTAGGGTTTCCCCTGTGTTTTATTATAGTATTTTCATAGTTTCAGGTTTGAGATTTAGGTCTTTGATCCAATTTGAGTTGGTTTTGTGTATGATGAGAGAAGAGGATCTGGTTTTATTCTTCTGCATATGCATATCCAATTTTGCTAACATCATTTATTGAAGAAACTGCCTGAGAAAAGACATTTTGAGGCATTGATTAAGAAGGCTAATTCCTATTTATTGTGCAAAATTAGTTTTGGCTCAATTGATTAAGGGAATAAATTTAAATAGCTTGGTATTTTTATGGCATCAACTTTGTATTTTGTCTTCACCACTCATTAAAACATCCCAAGTTTTAATGTGGGTTGTCTGTGACATAAACATCAGAATATGGGTTTCATGAGCAAGGCCTAGTAGTTCCTTAAATATAACATCCTTAGCTTATATTTGTCAAGGAAATGAATGAGGCTTTCTAAAGACAAAATAAGAGGTGGAATGGAATCTTAGAGCTATTTTTAAACTACCAACAGTTCATAGGTATGTCCCATGGCTCTTGGAAAGAAGGAACATGAAAGCTAGCCCATCACCAGTTTGAGATGGGAACATTACATTCCTCACACAAAGAGAGCTGGAAAATTGCAGCAGGTTCCACAATATCAGAGTGATCTTGAACATTTCTTCCTCTTGGACTCCACATAAAACCATCCTTTGGAGCACCTTTTCCCTTCAAACCAGCACCAATTATAACACTTTGAAATTTAAGGATTATCATTCTGAGTAGTTGTGTCTCTTCTGTTTTTGTTGCTTTGGTCTCCTGGTTTAGCCTCCTTCAGAGAAATGTTTTTTATATGGTTACACAGTTCCTGTGCTTGATTTCTGCATGGTGACTCTCACGCCAGGATTGCTGATGGATGCCTCTTCTGAATTATGTTAAGCTATGACATACATTTGATGGCCTAATAATCTTATAAAACATGGAACAGAGAAAGGTGGACAGTCCAGGCCACCCTCATGGGAATTCCTAGTTAAAAAACTTGTAGCTGTTACAAATACTGCCATTGGCTGTCACCATTCTCTGGAGCATCATCACTTGGAAGAAATATAATCTGCATGAATTGAACATATCCATATCCCTCATGTCAGTTTTAATCTAAAGTGTTTTGAGATTAGAGCTGTCTGTTTCTTTGCTCAGTCATCTTATTAAATTGTTTAACAAGTTCACTAGTGTTACTGGGTGATAGAAGTTAGAATTGCAATTCCAGAAACTTTGAGGAATTCAGAGGTGAGTAGGACCTGGACTTACCTTCAGGAGTTCAAGCTGAGGAAAGTGACAGAGAATAGAAGACAACAATGCACTGTGAGAAGAGCAATGGTGTCAGTGTGCACAGGGCTTTACAGAAGCACGGCACTCAAAGCATTGTAAGGGTCAGGAGTCGGGGAGAAGTTAAGGAGGACTTCCAGAGAAATGAGTCCTAGATCTGACAGTATCCATAGAATTAAAGTTGAGTAAGGCAGGGAAAGGTGTTCTAGACAGAGACACAGAGGTCAAAAACAGAGGGTGAGTTCAGGGGACAAGGAGCGGTTCATATCTGTGGACTGAAGAATTCAGATGTGACCAGGTCAGGTGGTGACTCAGGATGGAGGATCTGAGAAATATAATATTTAGAAACCAAAATTAGCAGGATTTGTGAGACAAAGAGATAAAACTGACACTCAGGGTTGACTTTAAAAAGAAATGAGATTTTTCAAATTCTTTTTGTATTTTAGACCAGAGCCAGTAGTGGCAGAAAAATTTGTTAACTACAACAATATAATTCAAGAAATAAAAACAAGGTCTAATTTTAATTTGGTCATATTATCTACTGAGTTGTAGATGGGAAAGATGGTTTCATGGAAAAGGGGTTCATTTTGCCTGAGATTTGAGTATAAGCAACATACTCAAGATCCAGAAACTATCTCTGATATGTAACTGTAATGTTTAAAATGACTTAATATATTTTCTACAAGAGCTGCTCTAAAATGGCAGAGCTGCTCTAAAATGGTCAGTGGTGTTAATATTTTAATATAGTTTTGTTCTATGCCATTAAAGCCTCAGTTGACTAAAGCATCAATGACTAAGATTTTTAAGTACTTTTCTGCTGAATGAGCCCTATGTTTAGTGAGCAGATACTCCATTAAAATTGGTGAGTCTTTAATAAAGATTCTTATCTTGAACGATAAAATGATTTCACTGTCATTACCAGTTCATAATCTGGCTATGTTTTCCAGAATGTTCTGCCACAGAGCCCCTCACCTTTAAGAATAAATGTGGGGAAAGGGCACGGGTTAGCCAAGGCAGCAGTGTATAGTTACATGTTGATGTGGGTGCATTGTTTCTGGGATTCACAAATGTGCATAATGGTGACAGGCTATAAAGTGCAGGGGAAGATGTTGAGACTAGAAAGCAAATCTAAAAGCAGTAGCAGGAAGCCTTGTGTGACTTTATCCCACTGGCAGGTAGAAACCTCCAGAACTTATCATGTAGAGAAATGACAGGATCAGATTGGATTTTCCGAAGCTCTTTCTCAGAGCAGTTTAGAAGATGAAAGGTAGACAGAAGGCAGCAGGGAGGCCAGTTAGAGAGCCACTGCATAGTCCAGGTGATGGTGACAAGCAGTTATAAGACTCCAAGAGAGGCTGTAAGAGTCTATTTACTGGGGTTAAATGAAACAACTAGTCTCCTGTTGCCCATTCACTACCTGGCACCATCACTCATGAGTTCTGCTCTTGAAATAAAGTCTTGGGTTAGTCAAGCACCCTGGAGTCAGTAACTTCACACTGAGTGTGTTGTAATCACCCAATAACTGCTGCCAATTGGCCTGGTCTGGTGGTGAGGCTGATGGCTAGGACCCATTTGGCTGGAATGAGAACTAGGGTCCTAGAATTAACCCAGGAGAGAACATAGAGATCATCTAATTTACCACTTCCCCTCACCTCACGTAGGGAAGCTATGACCTGGAGAGCCTGAGGATGTAAGATGAATATGTACACTGCCCTGAACTTACCAATAGGCTTTGTAAATAGTGTGCTGAGGAGTCAGGTGGATTGTAGAAACTGGTGTTCTCTAAAAATCAGAGGAACTTACCTAACATCATGGCCCTTTGCATCTCAGAGGCAACTCTGGCTTCGAATCATGAAGCAAGAGAGTCAGGGAGTGAAAAAGTGACCACTGTCTCTGCTGAAGGAGTCCAGGTGCCATGGAACACTGCTTCGCACAGGCTTGAGTTCTTCAATTTGAGGGTGCGGCTGCAGCTCCTGTGTACTAGCCTCTCCCACAGCCCCCAGGAGTATGAGAAGCAGCTGTTCCTGTTCAAAGAGCATCAGGCTTGAATCAACAGTTACTGGTACAAATTCCAGCATTACCTGAACCCTCAACCTTTGCTGGTATGCAACATGGCCTCCGCAGGTGCCCAGCACATAGTTAGATAGTCAGTAACATCACTGAGTACATTTTGTAAGGGCAGGTACTCTTGTTCCTGCGTGTACGGTGGCATGTAATAATTGCTCAACAGGTGAAGAGTCTATGGAAAGCTAGCCAGCCAGGTCAGTCTGTGGCTTCTGGCACCCTGGCGATGGCCGAGGTGCCTCCTACAGGTCTGTCTGGCCAGGCTTTCTCCTCCTCCCCAGGCTGCTTTTGTGACGCCTTCTTGAAGCTGGTGTCTGTTTAAGAGGATGGCCTTCTCTGCCCCACTGTAAATTTCAACAAGTAAGCTCATGTTTGGTAGACATGAGATGCTTTCTTTTAAGTATAAGAAAAACCACATGGAGCGCTTGCTCTAGGGAGTTTTTGTCATCTCCTTCAGTAGGTAATCCTGCCTTCTTCCTCTTCTACAATATCCCCTTCTTCCCCCACCACACACACTCCCATAATTACTTTCTACATTTGAAAGCAAATAAAGAAGTAATTTATCCAGTATGGTACAAGCCAATATATGTTACTGGATTGAAAAGAAAAGAGAGAAGGATGAGGGAATTAGGAGTGCTGGGATGGCATGGAAATCAGGTTGCTGTTTTAAATAGGGTGATCAGTTAGGCCTCACTGAGAAAGTGAGACTTGACCAAAACAGAAGATGGGGATGGTCACCATCATGGATCTGGGAGAAGGGCAGAAGAAATAGCCAGTGCACAGGCCTTAAAGTGGGCATAAAAGTCCAGGGTTTTATTATTAAAATCACAAAATTACTCTTACCAAATTAGTACACAAGTTTCTAAATGTTTGGCTTTGCATTTCTTTCTGCATTTCATGGTGGACTTATAGCCCACACCATGGACTAGCACCAGTCCAGGGACCACACTTTGCATTGCGGTGTGGGAGTCCATTGTCTATTGTAAGGACTTGGCCCTTACTCAACCAAAAGCTGGCTCTGTTGGGGCATTTCCAACAGAAGAAAGCACTGATTTTATGTTTTGATGAGTTACTCTGGCTAAAGGATGAATGCAGGGGACCTAGGGAAAAAAGCAGGGAGACTAAACATGAGCAAGAGATTGTGGTAGCTCAAATCAGGATGGTAGCATTGGAAAAGGTAAAAAGTGGTTGGTTCTCAACATGTTTTAAAGATAGATCCAACAGAGTTTCCTGGGATCTGGATGGCATTGTTAAGGAAAGACCCAAGTCCAGGATGTCTCTGAGGTTTCAGCTTGTATAATACAAAAGAGGAACTGCTGCCACCTAAGACTGTGAAGGCTTTGTGATGGAACAGGTAGGGAAAAATCAAGAGTTGAGTTTTGTTTTATATATTCTGAATTTCATTTTCAGTACAATGGGGATCTAGGTAAGTAAAACAAACATTTACTCACCGTGACTTCAAGTGAATTCTTGGAATTCTCTAACGTCCTCTCACCTTGGTCTTTCCCCATCCAAGGCAGTTCCTGTATTCAAAGGGACCCAAAGAAATCAACTTCAGAGCCAACATCAATGATTGTACTCTGACATTAAATACCCCTCTCATTGGAAATTATTTCATATCCTTTACCTTGTACAAGTAAGAGAACTATTTCCTGATTTCACAGATACCAAATTTGGATGGCCCTAACTTCTGTGAGGTAGCTATAGAATTGATTAGGATTTAAGAGCAATCTAGCTGCATCATCTGCCACCCATTGGATTGCCAGAATGAATTTGGTTTCTCTGACTACCAAAGGTTATAGAATTTATGGCTAAACTCTAGTAATATCAAGAATATAATAGCTTCTGATATTTTACTGTTTTTTAAATGAAAAAAAAAAAAGGTAAGGTATGAAAGTACAAAGAGTTCATGAGCCCAGTTCTTTAAAATAAGTATATGATGCATATGTGCTTACACTTAACAAAGACTGGAAGGAAATATATTAAAGTTTGACATGTAATTATTTGCGTAAGAGACTATAAGTGGTACCTTCCCTTATATTCATTGGTGTGTAATAAAAACAAATTTTAGCCTAATAACTATCATTAATAATAACTGTTAGTTAAAGCAGATGAGCACAACAGCCATATGAACTCTTCCCTCTCTTGGGTGTCCACAGCTCACCATCTGCTACCTGGATATGCTGATGACCAGCGAGGAGCGCCGGAAGCAGCTGAGGGACCAGTACTGCTTTGAGTGTGACTGTTTCCGGTGTGAAACCCAGGACAAGGTATGTTGTATGGAATAAGATATGAGCACTCCCCACTCAATTCCTTAATGGTCTTTTGGAGAATTTTGCTTTTATTTTATTAATCCCACAGTCAAAGCCCTTAGTGAATGGCAGAGAACAGGGATAAATAAAAGAGCATTGAGCTACATACATTTTATTTCCTGGAATCTTTTCTCACCCACTAAGCTAAGATTTAAGCATAAGTAGAGATCTATGGAGCTTAGAGTATAGTGGAAATATTCTTAAACATGTGATTAAAGGATATGGAAGACCAGACCATATAGTAAGAGGATTGAATTATATTATGATTGATAACAGTTATTGCTCAGTAATAAATACACCAATTGTATCTAGTTTTTATTTCTTTAATTTTGTCCCATACAACCTTTTTACCATAGTACTTTTATCAGATGGAAATCACTTATCAAAGTAAAAGTTGATAAACTTTTACTTTCAGAGGAAGGAAGAAGAGCCAAAATAAATGCTATGAAGATAATTAATGAAGTGTTCTCCTGTTACTCATATAATTTCCTTGTTTGAACCTACTTTTAGTTTACAATCTGGCTGCTTGATATGCAGATTGTTATCTGATGAAATCTTATTTTTGTCAAGTGTTCTTATTGTCAGATCTCATTTGTAATTAGTATCTCATTTAATGTGAGTACTTACAAATAATTAGGAAACAGAATTTAGGAAAGTTCAGAGATATGCTTCTGGGATAAAAATGAATAAAAAGTGGCAGAACCAAGTTTCTCACTCCAGTCTTTTGACTAAACTGAGTACTTCTTGCACTTACCCACAGCTACCAATAACATCAAAGCAGAAAGATGATTGCTGTCACTGCATGAAAAAGGACCATTAGTTCATCCTAATGCTGCAGGAATTGGGGAACATAATTATTTTTGCATTAAAAGAACTTTGAGAAACAAGTGGGAAAAGTTGGAATTACTGCTGATAGCCCTCCAAGAATGGATCCACTTTAATGTTAGCCTTTTGCCACTGGGAAGCATATCAAAAATCAGAGCAGATAACCCATACTATAATCCAGAATGGCTCCAAACTAGTGTCCCACCAGCATCCTGGGCACTTGGATCCTCTTAAGGACCATTAAGTATGGTGGATCTTTAAAAAATTCTTGAATAAATGAATGATTATGTTTATTAAAAGTTGGGGTTATGCTGGGCTGGGGATGTAGCTCAGAGATAGAATTCTTGCCTAGCATGTGTGATGTCCTGGTTTCCATCCCCAGTGCTGAAAAGCAAAATGGGTGGGGGAAGGTCTGTTCACTTTTGTTTTATTATAATAGCTGAGACCTGGACAGCAATAGGAAACCAAAGGGTTTGGCTACAAGTAAAAGTTAACCCACCTAAAACTAGCTTCAGTAGGTAGGACATATTTGTCTTAGGAATCTAGAGAGGTAATCTGAGATGAGAGTAGCTACTCATCATAAACCCCTATGCCCTTTTGTCTTTTATCCTTTCCTATCATGTGGCTTTTGTTCTCATGGTCGCAGATGACTGCTGTCCCCACACCCAATCAGTGTGTCCAGTCTCTAGACAGGAAAAAGAATGAGTAATAAAAAGGCAGAGAGCAAAAGGAAGTCCTCCTAGGGATCTTCCTTATCATTTTATTGTTCCAAACTGTGTCACATGGCCACCCATAGTTGTAAAAGAGCTAAGAAACTGTAGTTTACTTTTCAGACTTGATGCAAGAGAAAGACAAGCAAGGAAAGAGGTGCAAATGGCTTTGGGAAAGCCAATCCACATTTTCTCCATTCCTTTGAGACCATTTTCTTTACTTTCTTACTCTGTCAGGCTTAAGAACTGTTGAATGTTGTATGAGTCAAGTTTCCCCAGAGAAACAGAACCAATAGGACACACATGTATACAATCACATGTCACTTTATTGTGGGGGAAAACATTTTGAGAATGTGTTGCTAGGCACTTTTGTGGTTGTACTAACATAGGCTAAGACAACATATTGTTTTACAGCAAAAATTTTTTTTGTAAGTAGGAGGAGTATAGTATAAAAGTACAGTATAGTAAATACATAAAACACTAGGAGAGTCGTTTATTATCGTCATTGATTTATACTATACATAATTATGGTATACCTTTGCACAGCTGGCAGTGCAGTTGGTTTGTTTCCACCAGCATCACCACAGAGTGACGGGTTGTAGTGTAATGTTATGATGGCTATGACATCACTAGGACATAGAACCTTTTCAGCTCCCTTATAATTTGTGGGGCCACTGTTTTAAACACTATCTGTTCTTGACCAAAAAAATCATTTGTAGCTCATGACTCTGTGTGTGTGCGTGTGTGTGTGTGTGTGTGTGTGTGTGTGTGTGTGTGTGTGTGTAGGGGCTCTGGGGAGAACTGATGAATTGTAAGGAATTGGATCATATGATTATGGAGGTTAAGAAGTCCCAAGATCTGTAGTTAGCAAGCTAGAGACCCAGGAGACCAGCAGTGTAAGTTGCAGTCTAGAAGGTGTCAGGCTCAAGACCCAAGAAAATGTGATGTTTCAGTTTGTGACCAAAGGAGGAAATAACCAATGTCAGAGCTCAAGCAGTAAGTCCAGAGAAGCTGCCTTCTACTTGAGAGAGAGTCAGCCTTGTTGATCTCTTCAGGCCTTCCAGTGATTCCAGGAGGGCCACCCACATCAGCGAGAGCAATTTCCCTTACTCAGTCTTTGGGTCAAATGTTAATGTTGGGTACCCTGTGGCCAGTCAAGTTGATATATAACATTAACCTGCACAAATAATATGTTAGAGATGGGCCAAATGGAATAACAACAACAACAACAAAAAGTACTTGATTACTCTGCAGGATTCTAGTTCATTCTGTATCTAACAAACTGAGTGGTCTTGGGCAAGTCATTCAACCTCTTTGAATTTTTTCTACCATCTGTTATATAAGGAACTTTAAATAGAAGACCTTAGGCCCCTTTTAACTCCATTATTCTATGATTCTATGAAATATTTCCCAGTGGAAGGAGCAGGGTATGTGCTTAGATGGGAATATAAACTTGGTTTGCAGTTAGTTAATTAGTTATATTTTCAAGTTTTCACTGAATTTTGTTCTGTTTGATGATATGCACATCCCTTTGGAAACCTCTATATTGTTGTTTTGCTTAGAAAAAAATAATACAGAGGTAAGTCCAGCTTAGTGTATTCTCCAAAGATTATAAATCCACAATTTAGTTCAGTCAAAATTAATTGTACTTTAGATCTTCGATTTAAAGATTCAAGCTTATTTTTTGCTTTTCCTGGAACCTAGAGAATTCATCTTACCAGGTCTCTGCATCAAGCAATATTTACTATGTGCCTGCATCTGCATTTTAGTGGACTTGTGTGGTATCATTTTTCAGGAAGATGGAACCCTTTTAATAGTGGGTTAATTTGCACGTGTGGAATTGCCGTTTGTAATAAACAGCAGCCTAACTCCTGGAAGAAATAAAACTTATCACCTAAAGGAAATTCTGAAATGATTTAGGCTTTTTTAAGCCTTGCCCAAGTCAGAATCTAAGGCAATACAAGCAGAACAGACCAAATGGAATTGATTGTTTCCATAAGTTTCTACTCAAAGCCATTTTTTTTCTAAATAGTGCATAGCATGCTTCCTTCAATGTCACATGCTTTATTTCTGTATTTACTTGCCAAATCATTTCTCGAGGCCTGCTATATTTAATTCTGCTTTCAAAACATCATGTCCATCAGTCTACTCAAAGCTCTGTTGTCTCATTCCTAGATATTAAATAACCCCTACTTGTTCTCCTGGCCCTCAGTATTCTCCTTTTGTCCACCCCCACACCATATTAGAGAAGACTTTCTCAAATACCACTGTTCTCTTGTCATTATCATTAGTGTTCAGGATATACTCAGAACTCTTAACTTGACATTTACTGTCCTTCATAGTCATGATCCCATGATCCAAACCTTGATTTCTTCTCTTTTTCAAAACAACCAACTTCTTTTATCTAATTGTGCCCTTCCCCATCCAAAAGATTCTGAAGTAGTGCACACACACATTGTACACACACAAACAAATGCACCTGTATGTAGGTGTACTTGTACATATAAGACAAATTTGTAATAAATAATAAATAAATTTGAGAAATAAAAGTGACAAGAAATAAGACAAAATTAGATTAGTGCCCCAAATGTATGCATATGATCTTTTTTTTTTATAATAGCAAAGGTAACTCATGGATTTAATCTTAAATTTCTCAGCAACCAAAGTTAAAAACATAATTTCAAAATTCACAGAAGCCAAAGGCTTGAACACACATGTGTCTTTCAGTCAAACTACAGTTTTTCCTTACAGTGGGGCCTGAAACACTCACAAAATATTCTTATCAGACTTATACAAGTACTGAAATATTTGGGTTTTATAATGTTCCTTGACATAATTTCAAATAATAACTTAATAAAAGAGATAATAAGAAGGGTTGATGCAATCAGAGATCATCTCTCTCTGATGGTTTGCTTTATTCCAAGAATAAAATTTAGTCTCTATAGAGGAAAGCCAAGACTGCAAATTCTTCCAGTAATCCTTTGTTAGTGTTACTTCTTGCAACCAGGCTTTTGCATTTTTTAATCATTTTAGTTTTTTATTAAAGTGACACACATATGTAGTTTGAAAAGTCAAAGTCTTATCACACCGTTGAAATCATGAGAACCCTTTCTCTTTGTGCTTCGGGTCAGGTCCTGCCCCCTAGAGATAACCCCTTTCTGTTTCTGGCATTTCCCCCATGTTTCTAAAATTAAAGCTCCCGTAAGTTAGTGCTAGGGATGCTCTTTGCTACTGGGTTGGAGGTTTTTACTGCTTTTTATTCCAGGATTTCAAATTCACTTTTTTCCCTATCTTTCAGTTTATGTCTCATTTCTATTTTTATTTTATAATCTACTTCCCTCTTTTGCATGCCATTACATGAGTTATCTAGTTGAAAAATTTAATCATGCTTCTTTTTTAAGTCCTAGTTTCATAAAGTTTATTTTACAGAGGGCAATTTTGTCCTAATGCTTTTTGTTGATTTTTTTCCTTAGTATTGCATTTCACTAAGTGTTCTGGAATTTTGTATGGAAGACTCATTTTCAGTGCACAGTTTTTGAGTTTTATTCTTTCTTCTGTGTTCTTCCCTTCTGCTTGGTAGTCTAGACTCCCCAGACCCTTTAACCTCCAAGTCAAAATTGTGATTTACTAATATTCAGATCTTTTGCACCCCAGTGATGTGGAGACTGGTGCGGATTTGGTGATCTAGGCTTTTTGGTTCTGTATCTTCTAACTTCATGCTCACAGCCACTTATTAGTATTTAGCTCAAAGGAAACCAGCAGCCTTGTTTTCTTCAGCCACTTTTTACAAGCACGTTAGTGTGTCCATTCCCTGGCTTTAAACTTTGGGGCTGACTCTACACTCTTAACATGAAACATTTTTATAACCACTAGAACAGAACTTGTGCCCCCCGCACTGCCTGCTTTCAGACCCCAGGCCTTGTAGCTTTGGCTTTACTTATTGCTTTGCATTTCTCTTCTCTTTCTGGTCCAAGGAGGTGCTTATCTTGTTTTTTCAACTGGCAAAGCTATTTTGGCTTCCCTTATTATGTTTTACCTATCATTCCTATGGGTTTGGAGTAGAGGGGAACATTTCAAGGTCTGAACTTAACAGTAAAGTCTGTAGTTTGCCTCTCAAATACATAGGTAAGAATCTGAATCTTTGGAGGAAGGGAAAAGGCAAGGATAAACAGTGACCTAATGCTCCTGAAGGCTTCCAAGCATGTGTACACCTTTCACCTAGACCCAGTCTGTCTACGGAACAGGGATCTGTATCTCCTTTTATCATAGGGCCTTCTGTAGAGATAGAGTTGAGTAGAGTCACTCTAAAAATGTATTCATTCTGGAAACAGTTCAATAACTGATTCTGGGGTGGGGGAGCCTTTATAACCTGCTCATTTCCTGAGGCTACAATTCTAAGCCCAATTCCTCTTATTTTCTTCTGCACAAATGAAGCAGTATTAATTATTATCTTTAGTAATTATTTCAGTTTTTTTTTTCTTCTAGAAATCCTCTTTTGTAACTCAGAATTGCCTTTTGTAGGTCCCTTCTGAGACCTCCTCCAAAACCTATGGTTTACAGAGCCTTGAGTAGTAGCCCAGCATTCTACAAAGAAGCTGCTCCTGCTGACACTACGGGAGAACAGCCTCAATTTCTTTAGGTTTCATGCCTCAGCAAGGCTATAACTGACAAACTCTGAAGCTTGGGGAAGGGAGCAGGGTGAACCCAATAAAGACACAAAACTTGTCTAAAGAAGTAGTGAAGAAATGTTAGAGTTAAAGCTATATTCAAAGGAAATGAGAGTTTTCTGCCCAAGAAAGTTTTTATGGGAACCTGAGTCTATTTGAAATATGAGCAATTACTTAAAGGTCATTAGCAAATCAAGATTTTTTTCCTGCTGCCTTCCGCTAGTTTGCTAAATTAATTGTGAGCAGAACTGCCTTGTGGCAGGATGATGAGCCCAACCAGCTCAGAATTGTTTTATACTTCAAGTTTTAACAATCTAAGCAGAATGTGTTTCCTGTTCCTGAAGTTTTCATCATAACCAAAGTATGTTATCTTCAGGAAGATTAGAAAGTTTTAGCGAAGAAGTGTGTGTGTGTGTGTGTGTGTGTGTGTGTGTGTGTGAGAGAGAGAGAGAGAGAGAGAGAGAGAGAGAGAGAGAGAGAGAGAGAGAGAGAGAGAGAGTATGTTAGTATTTTTTTTCCCATTTGGATGAGTTTTTAAATGGCCAAAACTGTGTGTTATCTTTATCTTCTCTAAATGACTAGAAGAACGGTTTTCCCAGGAATGAGTGCAGGGCTGGCTGGCATTCATGTTAAAATGAGGAAAGGAGCTTATTGACTTCATAACCACATAATCCCATCTGTAATGTTGCCACCAAACACAAGGAGAGGCTTCTGGGGATGGTACAATGGACTGTGAAGTTGACTGGAAAACAAACAATGTAGCTATTATGTTTGCCTTGGAATCTGCTGTTCACCACATCACAGGATGTGGTGCTTGGGCACTGCCTTCTCCCCAGAGCACAGGCAGCTGGGCCCCCAGGCTCCTTCATGTGGCTCTGTTTGGTCCAAAAGTCTACAGCTGGGATAAGAAGAGGTTCTCTCCACAATGTGTGATGTCATGAATGCCACCTTACTTTTCCAATTCTTATACAAACATTCTTTTCTACTGTTCTTTTGGTCTACACAAAGCTCCAGCTCAGGGGATAGACCACAGATGTTGTAACAGAGAGTATATTTTCTTATGAACCAAGCACCATACATTGCTCAATGCACAGCCTGCATGAGTGCTTAAGAAGTGTTATGGAATAAGGTGATTTTTCAAAGAATATTATAAATTAGAATGCCTGCTAAAGTTTTGACAACTTATTTATTATTTACTAGGTATTCTGAGTTCTTTATAGGCCTCCTCTCATTTAATCTCTACAGCCTTATGAAGGTACCATGTGATGTTTCAATACATATATATATATTATATAATCATGTAAAACATATATAGCCTTCAAATATTTATCACTCCTTTGAAGCAAAAATATTCAAATTGCCCTTTTCAAGATTTTTGAGGTTATATAATATGCAGTCACTATCTGTATTTATCCTGCTGTGCAGTAGCGCACCAAACCTTTTCCCTGCTCTTGCCAGTCACTGGCAACCACCATACTATTCTCAAAGTCTGTGAGATCAGCTTTCTGGATTCCACAAGAGTGAGATCATGTAGTACTTGTCTTTCTATGCCTAGGTTATTTTGCTTAACTTGATGATCTCTAGTTCCGTCCATGTTGTTGGCAAATGGCAGAATTTCCTTCTTTTTATGGCTAACTAATATTCTATAGTGTATCCGTATCGCACTTTTATCCATTCAGCAATAGGTGGACACTTGGATTGTTTCCATTTCTTGGCTTTTGTGATAATGTGGTGGTAAACACAGAAGTACAGATATCTTATTGACATACTTATTTTATTTCCTTTGGATATAGACTAAGGAGTGAAATTGCTGGAAGATGGCTGTACTCTCAGCATTATGCAAGGGGTGAATTATATTTTCATTTATATATTTATATATTTCATTTGAGTATATATGTAGGGTTGCAATTACTGGGTTACATGGTAAATATACACTTAACTTGTTATGAAATTGTCAGACTGTTTTCCAAAGTAATTACCATTTTGAACCAACTGAGCTACATCCCCAGTCCCTGGACACTTCAGTTCTTGATTTTGTCAGATGTTTTTTATTTTCTTTTTCTTTTTTTTTTTTTTTTTTTTTTTGGTACCAGGGAATGAACTCAGGGGCACCAGCCATTGAGCCATATCCACAACCCTTTTTCGTATTTGCACCTCGCTTTTATTGAGGCTGGCTTTGAACTCAGGATCCTCCTGCCTCAGCCTCCTAAATCACTGGGATTACAGGCGTTCTTGTTTTGTTTTTAATCATTCTGACAGTTGCCTGGTGATTTCTCACTGTGGTTTTAATTTGCATTACTCTAGCCCTGGCCATGCAACTGGGAGGCTAAAGCAGGAGGATCAGATCACAAGTTCAAGAACAGCCTGGGCAACTTAGTAAGAACCTATTTCAAAATAAAAAATAAAAAGTGCTGAGAGTGTAGCTTAGTGATAGTGTCTGTGCATTCAACCCTAGGAACTTGCCCACATGCACACACACAAGTACATGTGTATGCATGCCCCCCCCCACACAATTGCATTACCTTAATAAATAATACTGTATTTTTTCGTGTGTGATCTTTCTATCTTATTTGGTAAAATATTTGCTTAAGTCTTTTGCATATTTAAAAAATTGAATGTTTTCTTATTATTGAATTTTGAGGTTTAATAGTATTTTTTTTTATAGATCAGTCTTTTGGTGTGATATCTGAGTCTTTGCTTAATCCAAGAGAACAAAGATTTTTTTTCCTATATTTTCTATTTAAAATTTTCATAGTTCTAGATTTTACCTGTAGGTCTTTTATCCACTTTGAGTTAACTTATGTCTATAGTACAAGATTTATTTTTTGCCTATGGATGTCTCATTATTCCAGTGTCATTTGTTGAATCAATAAGGCCATAGGATAACATAGAAAGAGTGCAGAGTTAGGTATAGGAGAAGTTAGGTTCTATCCTGGAACATCAACTCTAACATTAATACCAATAACTCGAGTAAGAAAGAGGAGATCCATGCTGGGGAGTGATATTGACCAAATTATATTATTAAATTATGTGCATGTATGAATATGTAACAGTAAATCCCATCATTATGTACAACTATAATGCTTCTATTAAAAAATGTGGAGCTGGGCATGGTGATGCACTCCTGTAATCCCAGTAGCTCCTACGGAGGTTGAAGTAAGAGGATCACAAGTTCAAAGTCAGCCTCAGCATGAGGCCCTATGCAATCTAGTGAACTCTTTCTCAAAATAAAATATAAAATGGGCTGTGAATATGGCTCAGTGGTTAAGCATCTTTGGGTTTAATCCCTGGTACCAAAAAATAAAATAAAAAGAAAAGAAAGAAAGAGTAGATCCGAGCAGTGGGTAACCAAGCACTTCATATACTGGAAGGAGCACATGCTTTCCAGGCAGACGGTGATGGTTTCTGCTGCATACTAACCATTTGTCATTAGCAAGTTTCTGTATCTTAGTTTTAATTTTTTTCTTTTGTAATGTGAAACTAATCCATACCTGGCAAAGCTGCTTTGTTTTCAATTAGATAATGCATGTATATCTTGAGAGATGGGAGATGCTCAGTAGTGGCAACATTTATTGTTCTCAAAAGATCTGCAGAAATAGTCTATTTGGAAAGTTCCAAGAATTAGAGCATCCTTGGTTCCCATCATTTGCTGATCAGAGTCTTCTTGATGGCTTTTTAAGTCTTCCTGCATCTACTCTTTAATAATCTCTGCTTCTTTCCCCTTTGTTTGCCTTTTGTGTGCTTTTACTGCTCATCTGTTGGGACAGCTGGAGCTTTCATTTCTGTATTCTCCTTGACACGTTTCCTCTCAATAGCCTGGGTTCTTCCTCCTGAGAAGTGAACTGAACTTGTCCAGACTTTAGGGGTACATCACTGCCTCTTTCACCCCTATAGTTACTGACATTGCACTCATAAAGGGAATGTACATACATATGTAGTTCAGGAAGGGGCTCTCAGGGCTAAGTAAGAACACAGCATGAGTGACACTGTGCAGAGTAGAAGCCAGGTCATTTATTGCCTCCCTCACCCCATCCTTGGACAAAGTAAACTTCATTCTGCACCCTTTACTCAAATTCTCTCCCAAATGAGAGAGATGCCTTTTTTTTAGGGTTTTCCATGTAAGGATTGTTTTCCCTTTCTGGATAAAACTGCCCTTGAAATCTTTGCTCACAATGAGACAGAAGTGATGAAACACTCATGGGACAGACCAGACAAGGGTTTTCTTGCCATTGATTCCTTATTCATTACAGCACAGTGGGAGGAGGGACCCCCCACACTTCATTGGCTCTAAGCCTGAAAACAGTGGTCACAACAGCTTCAGGGCTCCAGGGTGGGTGGAGAGCAGCTCATTGTGCAGTGGACATGGACAGCAGAGGGCCCTGAAACTTGCAGCCATCCACTAGAGTAACTGGGAAGGATGTCGTGGAAGTCAGAGGTGAGAGGAAGGAGTATTCTAACTACTTTCATTTTTTTTATTCTATGTAGAAATTAAGAATACATAATGCCATTCAAAAATTACTTTTATTTATTATACTTGAAAAATACACTTCTAGGATTGGGGATACAACTGAGTGGTATAGCATTTGAGGTCCCAGGTTCAGTCCCCATCTCTCAAAAACAAAAAATTACATTTCATTCCTTTCTTCATTTCCTTATCTATTCACAGGACTCTACAGAGAACATGAAGTCTAACACTTTCAGTCCATGGTCCCTGCCCAAATCCCCTGAAGTATAGCATGCTTAACTTCCAAAACTTTGATTTTCTGCAGGTCTTTGCCAAACAAGTTCTAGTGATATCTTCCTGTTGGAATATGGGCAGAAGTAAAATAGCAAATTTCACCAATATTGGTGTTCACTGTGCCTAGCCAGGGACAGCCCCCTGCATAGACCTTGCCTCCTTGGAGGGATGAAGCTGGGGAATTGGTGGCATTGGTGAGCTCCAGGAAGATATCAAATGCAGCTGTGTGAATTAGGGCTAATGGGCTACCAAGTGTGTTTCCACTTTACTAGGTCCCTGCCTCAAAAGTAACTACTGAGCTCCAGTGAAGATGGCAGATGGAGCTTGTGTAATTTTCCACTTTCTCCCAAAAACCTGTTGAAATGACATCAGATAAATTTGGCAATTTATTTCTTGCTACATGCTGATTGCAAACCTAGAGCATATTTTTTACTTAGATTCGTAAACAGATACTACATAGGCTAAGTGGTGTGTCAGAAGGAGTCAGTTAAACTGGAATAGCTGGAAGAATCATCTAGCTCAATACCTTCATTTTACATAGAGGACAAATGGCTTGTGCTACACCATAATTCAGCAACACTGGACAATCAGACCCAGCCAATCCAGATCTTGGACTTCTGGGGCAGTCTTCTTGCTAAAACATGGTGGGTGCTATACCTGGGTGTGAAGGCAAAGGTAAAAAGTAAAGGGATAAATTGGTCTAGAACTTCCCTGTTGACTAGTTTTCTTGAATATAAAGTCTATTTGCTTACTCCTCATTTTAAAGTACTTAAAATGTTATTTTTATCCAAGCTTATTTCTTATATCCTTTGGATAGCAGAACTCTAGAAAACTCAGTTGGTTGTACCACTGAATAATTTAGCATATTTTAATTATAATGTCTGTTTATGACCCTGGACTAACATAAGTTAATGTTTCTACCATCCCCTGGAGAAAATCAGACTAGGTCCGTGTATTAAGAAGAGACTAAACCCTTAGCTACTGTGGGGCGTACATGTCCCAACAAGGTCTATGATTAGGATTAATATGGTCTGAGTATGAAACTTCTGGAAACAAGGCTTCTGCTACTGCTTAATGCTTAAATAGACTGAAGCCTCTTTTTGTGCTTATTAAGCATCTGTAATGGTCATATTTATCTCTAGTCTTTTGGCAAACCTGCTTGAGTTTTTCCTTTTCTCCTCCCTCTCTCCTTTTTTCCTCATGTGTTTTGTGAGGTGAAGCTTACCATAAACCCATGGTGGAGATCCTAAGATGAAAAAGATTGCCCCTTCCTGCAAGTGGCTCTTGGAGGCAGATACCTAGACACACAATTTATTTCCTTGTAGCAGTTATCTTAATTACCTGCTTGAAGTGCAGTAGGAGTGAGAAGAAAAAAAAAATCTCCCTAGTCAGTCAGGAAAGACTTCAGGAGGAGGAGACATTAGACCTAAGACATAAACACTATATAGGAGTCTCCAGGGAGAACAGTTCAAAAGGAACATTTTAGGCTGGGAACACCTTCTGTAAAATATCCCAGAGGCTGAGAGGGACTGTATGGGCGAACCACACATGATTCTGAATTACTGAAGGTTGAAGGTTGGTACGACTAATGGTGATAGGCGAGAGGCAGAACTGCCAGGGAGAGTTTGGAAGTCAGAAAGTGTTGCACAAAGGAGAACCAACAATGGAAAAGCCAGTCAAGGAAACCATTATGTCCAGAAGAAGGGCTTTCAGAGAACTAGTTTTATACATCTGTGGTGCAGTTTTCTTCCTCCCTAACAGAGATGGTAATGGGTCCAATTGTCCCTTAGAGATATGACCAATGGTTTGTTTCAAATACTCTGCTTTCAGGCTGTATAGGGTGCTTCAGTTGCAGATTAGAGCATTTGCCAGTTGTCTGGGTTATTAACTGCTGGGGAGAGGTGTGCTGGCTGTCCTAGCTGGGCTTCCTGGTGGTTAGGATACTGGGTGTTTTCTTTTGCAGGCATCAGCCTTTCTTCTGTTTTCTTCTCTTTCAGCTTTTATTGCTAAGTCATTTGCAGACACTGAGAACTCTACGAAGCAAAGAGAGATGCAGGCTTTCTCTGTCTTTTGTTTGATATGTAAATTAGAGTCCTGGAATTATTAAAAGCATTGATAATGCCTTCCTGCCTGTAACTGGTGGTTTCACATTTGTCAGTAAACTCCCTATGCAATATATAACTTTATCCTTCATTTGTACTCATCTTGCTTTTCTCAGAATTCAGTTAATCTTGGCATTTCTTCAATTCCTTCCTAATGTTAATTTCTTTACAATAACGTGCCTTTTAAGACAGAACACATAAAGTCACAATCAATTAATAAATTGTGTTTTCTACAATTGAAATACAAACACATTAATTATTTCTGAACAATTAGGCTGTATTCAACATGAGATAACAAACACAGCCTCAAAGAGAGGAAATTGCCCTAGTTTGACACCATACAACAGCTTCATAATATGAGTAAGGTCAATTAAAATCATTGCACAAATAGTGAATACTAACTTCCTTAATTTTATACCACTGCCTTCCAGCTCAACAAATGACCCAGAGCAGGGTTCTATAGAAGCTTTTTCCTGTACTATAACTATCTCCAATGACCTTATAACTTTAAAGGAACAAAGAAAACTTCTATTGCCAGAGAAGTTCCATAGTAGAATAAGACTGTAGGAAAAAAGGCAGGAAACAGGAACTTAAGCCTAAAAGAGAATGGGGGCCTAGGCTAGGCAGGGTGACCTATAGTTTTCAGGCTTCCCTGAATTTGGGAGAAAAAAGACTTAATCTGTGGGTATTTGGATTAGATGTACTGAATGTCAGGACTTGATTTTATTTATTTAAGATTGGGTGGCATTTCCTCTGTGGAGGTCTTCCAAGAACAGAGTCTTTCCCATCGGTCTGAACTCTGAATTTACAGAAAGCTTTCCACTCCTTCAGTTCTAGAATCCTTGGCTTGGCTGGATAAGTCCTTGTATAAATTATATGTTTTGGAATTAAAAATAAAAATCAGACATTCTACCCCTAAAAGAAACTTTTTTATTGATTTAAAAAAAAAACAAATGACAGCGGAATACATTACATTTTTTATTACACGTATATAGCATATTTTTTCATATCTCTGTATATAAAGTATGTTGACACCAATTTGTGTCTTCATATGTGTACTTTGGATAATGATGTACATCACATTCCACCTCCTTGCTAATCCCCTGCCCACTCCCTTTCCCTCCCACCCCTCTGCCCTATCTAGAATTCATCTATTACTCCCATGCTCCCCCTCCCTACCCCACTATGAGTCAGTCACCTTATATCAGAGAAAACATTCAGCATTTGTTTTTTGGGGATTGGCTGACTTCACTTAGCTATTATCTTCTCCAACATCATTCATTTACCTGCAAATGCCATGGTTTTATTCTCTTTTATTGCTGAGTTAAAAACAGCATACTACAGGGTCACAGCCACATCAATGTTTATAACAGCACAATTCACAATAGCTAAACTGTGGAATCAATCTAGATGCCCTTCAGTGGATGAATGGATAAAATGCATATATAAAAGAAACTTTTACCCTCTAAAATTAGATATTTTTTTAAATTGCTTGTTCTAAGTTTGAGCCATTTCCATCTTTATCTGTTGCTTCTTATGATAATCAACCAACAAGCATAAACACCTACTATGCACTGAAAGGCAAAAAAGAAGACCATGACATCCAGAGCTTCCTGAAAAGCAAGCTACAATAGGCAACAGTGAGATAGGGATAAAACCTAGTATATTTGTGCCTAAATTCTTATCAAGCTTACCAACTATAACATGCTATTCTGTGGACCTGCATGGATAAAGGCTACTTTAAATTATGGACAGTGAAAAGCAACAGGTATTGAATGGTTGGAAAGAAGTAATATACCTCTAGCTCTGGTATCTCTAAAAGGAATAAATTATTACTCAGAAAATAAACTTTTTGACTTAAATCCTGTGTTAGTCAGCTTTCTATCACTGAGACAAGAAATTCCTGAGATAATCCATTTATAAAAGGAAAGATTTACTTTGCCTGACAGTTTCAAAGGGTTCAGTCCATGGGCACTTGTCCCTGTTGCTTTGGACCTGTGGCAGCACAGTAATCATGGTGGGAGTGTACGGTAGGGTAAACTGTTCACTCCATGGTGGCTACAAGTAAAAGAGAAAGAAAAGGAAGGAAGGGGCTGGAGTCCCAACATCCCTTGAAGGGCACACTCCCAATGACCTAACTTCCTTTTATTGCATCTATCTACTAAAGGTTCCACCACCGCCCAGTAACTCCACAGGCCAGTCACCAACATGGGTGGGTCTTTGGGGACACTCAAGATCTAAACTATAGCAAATTCGAATATGTTTTTGGTTTTATTTTGTATTTTGTTCTATTTTTAAGCATGAGAAGTGAAAGAAATTAAAAGTGAAAGAAAGGAGGCAGACCATTTGTCCTTTAACCCCAAGTATATAGAAAATAGCACAAATTTTATAGGGTGTCTGAGGTTTCAGACTTTGAGAGGTTTCAGGGTTTGAATAAGTACTCCTGTCAAGTTTATTTAGAGAATACCCTTCCATCTTAGTTCTGGGAGCCTACTTTAGATGTTATCTCAATTTTTCCAAAGTAATCTAAAACCACTATATAGTTTGGGGAAAAAAATTAACTGTTTTCACAATGCTGAGGGCTTGGTATCTTGTTACCAAGGGTACATTCAATGAAAGACAGAAGAGTTTTTAATATTAATAGCAGAGCTTCAAGGTATTGTTTATACCTTTTTCACATTTCTTTTCAGCCCTTCAAGATTGAATAGACAGGTTTAAATAGAAAAATCACTAATATTGTCAATTATGGGCAATTACTGGTTATCAGTCTCAGTTTCTCTGATAATCACAGCGCTGCTATGGTAGTGAGTGGAGAAGCACAGCCCACCTCTCTATAAAGTGAGTTCTCTTGAAAACAGTTTGCCCATATAAGTCTCTATATTGATTGAGCCTTTCATGCTACTATAAGCTCATCTCAATAATTTTCACCCAGGAAAATTACTACTCCTGCCATCCAGCCTTTCAATTAAGTATGCTTTGCTATGAGATGTATCATTTAGATTTTTATTAATTTAAACATTTTATGTCAACAGAAGGTAGATCATTATTAACTTGTGCAATATGGTGTCTCACAAAATACATACATGTCATAGAAAAGTAATTAACTCCCTCATTCTATTGCAGAACAGATGTGTAACTGAATAAGAACCAGGACCCAAGGGTACTCTTGCACATTTATTTATTTTTTAGTCATTAAATTGTTGACTCAGAGACTTCATTGCAAGTTTCTCAAACTTTGTTCTCTCAGCATTTTCCCAACACTACCAATGATTGAAAATAGATTTTGATCCATTACCCCAAGTTATCAATTCATCTTTGGCTTATTGTAGTATTCAAGTCAGAGATGGGCTCTTTATTCCAGTGAAAGAAAGAATAACTAAAAGAGTTGAGAATATTTAAGGCATAGAGGGATTTTATTGAAAACCTGGAGAATGTGTAGCAGCAGCTGTTTGGAGGCAGCAGAGTTTGGGGTTAACAGATGAGATGAGTGTTTCCCAAGCAGACAACCAGAATGAGGTGAGACCTCATCATTGACAGCAGCCTGCCATCACTTCTTTCTTTCCTCTCTCTCCTTCCAGTAACAACTATAATTCTGTGAGTATTTCTCTAGCACCATTTTCTCTTTTCTGGACTACTTTAAGAATGTCCTGAGTGATCTCCAGGTTTCCACTGTGCGTTCCAGGAATTTTGTTTTGCACAGAAGCCGGAGACTTCTGAAAGGGCCTCTTCAGCATCCCTCCAAGTGGAGTTCCACCTTTCCTAGAGGCCAGGTCCCTGTGTGGCCCCAAGATCTTTGCACTTGGCTTCCCTCTGCCTGAAGCAGTCTTCCTGTAGCTTGTGCTGGTCTTTTTATGGTTTCTTCTCTTCGCTTCAACCTCACCTCACCTTCCTGGGGAGACAGTCTTGACCATACTGTGAAAATCAGATGCCTCTTACCTTGTTCTTTTCTGCTACATCTTTATTGTAGCACAAACATTACATATTATTGGTATTTGCTGCCCACCAAGTAAGAATGACCTTATCTTCCTTGTCCTTCTTGTTCTCTGGTGTGTCCTCAATACCCAACAGAATGCTTAATAAACTCGTGTTGCCTGAGTGAATAAGTGAATAAATACTGTCATTCGACTAGCATAGAGTTAAGCTTGATAGGATATTCCAAGTATCTGTATTACTTGATGCTTCTCAGTGACTTTTACTCATAGACCAATTTCATGATAGTTTATATGCATTGACCATGACTCAGCCCACTTTCCCACACCAAGACTTACACACCAAGACAGGATGTATTTTTCCAGCTATCATCTTGATAGAGATGCTCCTCCCATGCAGGGCAGGCATCTCCTCTATAGTATCCCTGCTGGGTGAGTGTCAGACTCCATGTAGACATTTTTAATGGAGATGTCGGCACACTGTCTTTGAGAAGATCATTCTTCTCTTGGGCAACTGTGATTCCACACTTAATTAATCTCATGAACTGAAAGCTGCCTCTTATAACATATTACAGGGTCATGATTCTGTTCCATGGAATAATAAAGAAAGCATAAATAAGCCCTTATTCCACCTACCAGTCTTCATGTACTTGAATTATTTGAGGCAGCATGACATAGAAAAAAGCACTCAGGCTTTGCATTATGTAGTTGGGAACTCAAACCCATCTCCAAAACTTTCTAACTACTTGAACTTGAGGAAGTTACTTCATCTTACTCAACTAAAGGCCTGTCATCTATAAATTAGGAACTGAAGTGGCTTTTTTAACTTACATGTTGTTGAGATGCTTAAATGAATTAAAGCATTCAAAGTGATTATCACAATAAACCTCAATAAATGTTGTATTATAATTATTTGACCTGCAGCTACCCAGTTCTGCAAAATTTAACCACATCTGTAGAATAAGGAAAATGATTCTTCTTGAAGACTGGTGCAAGGTTGACACATCAGTTAATCCTGAAATATAGTTCATTGTTTAGCCAATCAGGAATACATACCTGCATTCTTTCTTTTTTTAGAGAGAGAGAGAATTTTTAAATATTTAAATATTTTTATTGTTTTTTTTTAGTTTTCCGTGGACACAACATCTTTATTTTACTCTTATGTGGTGCTGAGGATCGAACCCAGCACCCCGCGCATGCCAGGCGAGCACGCTACCGCTTGAGCCACATCCCCAGTCCCATACCTGCATTCTTATTATCTTTCATGATATTATCTTAGCACAAAATATCATGAAAGGCTATCAAATCCTTGTTGAAATCAAACAACATGATATCAGGACTATTCATCTAAGATACCTGGACAATCTCCATGAAAAAAAATAGAGTTCAGATTGACAGGATTTGTTTTTCATGCTCTTGTGCCATCCCTAGTGAATACACATTCAGTCTCAATAAGCATTAGTCAACAAGCAACCTGCTTAGAGGCTTCCATTATGCAAACTTTTATTTGTGTGTTCTTTTTTCTTTTTTTTTTTACTTTTTTAATTTGTTCTTTTTATTTTTGGTTATTTTTAAAATTTGTTCTTTTTAGGTATACATGAGAGTAGAGTGTATTTTGACATGTACATGCATGGAGTATAATATCTTCTAATTAGGATCCAATTCTTGTGGTTGTGGAGTTACATTGGTCATGTATTCATATATGAATGTAGGAAAATTATGCCTGATTCATTCTACTGTCTGTCCTATTCCCTACCCCAACCCTTCCCTTTATTCCCTTTTGTCTAGACCAATGAAATTCTATCCCCACACACACACATCTTATTATGTGTGTGTGTTTTTAAACCATATTTGCCACTACTTTGGTCTTCTGCTACCACTTCCTCTTGGTTCTTCAGAAAGGAATAGTAATAATTTCATGACCATATTTACAAAGTTCTTTTGCTACCCTGGGTTATAGTCCATCTGGAATTAAAGATGGACTATAACCAATTTTTTTATATATTTTTTTATATTTCTCTTAGGAGAAAGGAAAATAAACTAAGAAGGCAGGCAGTTTTCTGTTATCTGTTGATGCCTTTCCACTTGCTCCAAGCAGTGGAAATGGTCTCCTATGTGCTTTCTTCCTTGCTGTAGAGAGCCAATGTGTTCTTATAAGCGTCAGTCATTCTGCATGGTCTACCTCACACTTTTCCCAGAGACCATGTCCTCTTGCTGTCTGCTATTGTCTCCTCTGTAATAGTACAGCTCAGGTGTGGGCAGTGGTTACCGCAAATCAGTTGCTGTGTAAATCCCTTTGCACACATGAGCTGGTTTGGTCCTCATACCAGCCCCCTGACCTAGGCCCTCTGGTCTTGTTCCTGCTGAGAAACACTTGCAGCTATCTTACCATCCTTGTTCATAGATTTTTGTTCTAGAAGATGAACCTGTGCCCTCATACAAACTAGCAATGAGTAAAGCAAATACAAACCTGAGTGACTAGGATTTTCCAAACTCATAATTTTCCAGTTGTTCAATGATGGCCATGCCCTTATTATCAAGATTGCAGCTTCTCTTCCACAAAACAAAAAGTGCACTGAAAATGGACATAGAGCAAGCAGTTCTCACATGTGTTATAGAAATGTTACCCATTCTTCTTGGAGGATGAACAGTCAACAAATACAAATTGGCTTTTGTTATGGTTTAGATATGGAATGTTCCCCCCAAAGACTCATATATCGAGGGTTGGTTTCCAAAGCAGCAGTGTTCAGTATGGTTTTTGGGAAGTGATTGTATCATGAGGGCTTTCACCTTGTATTGATGGATTAATAATTTGATCACATTAGTGAATAAGGAAGTAAGTCACGGGGCATACCCCAGAAAAGTATACCTTATCCCCACCTCCCCTGCCCCTCTGCTTCCCAGCTGCTGTGAACTTTCCTCTATCACTTGTTCCACTGTGATGTTCTGGATCCAGCTGACCATAGAATAAAACCTTTGAAATTGTGAGCCAAATAAGTCCTCGCTCCCTTCTATTGTTCCTCTCAGGGTTTTGGCACTACAATGAAGAGCTGACTAATACAGTTTCATAGACTATGTGTACTTGAAGAAAAGGAGGGTCCTTTGCTCTTTTGAAAATCTTACTACACTGATTTCCCCTTTTCTGTCTAGCCATGTGTTTGCTTTCCACCAAACACACAAACCTCAAAAACACACCCCTGCCCCACTTTTCTGCCGCCCCCTGCCTTACCTTGCCCCAACCATGGATGACATCAGCAGCATGTTCCTGCTGGTCTGGCACCTGTGATGCAGAGTGATGCTGGTGAAAATCCCAGGATCCTGCAGATGGACACTGCGGTTGCATCAGGTCTTCCTTCTGCTGGGCTCTGCCTTGCCAAGTTGTCCTATGTGTCCTCAGGTGGCCCCTTCCCCATTCTCTATAGCACTCCTAGACCCTCACTACTGCTCCTTCCCTGTCCTCTCTTGATGTCAGTAGATCAGTAATAAAGTCCATGAGACAGAATGTAACTCCCCACTGTAACTACTTCCAGGCGCCGCTGTGTACGCTCCCATTATCTTCTCTCTTCCCCTGTTGCAGAAGAAGTGGGGGCCTCCTTGCCAAAGCCAAGTCCCTGCCACACACTTCTATAAGCACCTGTGCTCTTGACTCCACCCCCTGCCTCCTCCTTGGCCTGCCTCCTCCAGCTACTCCTTCTGTATGGCCTGCCTCTCTCTGTCCTGACTCCTTTCCTAATGCAGAAACAGGCTCATAACTTTCCGCAGCACTAAAAAATGACAAAATCATGGAATTTGCAGGGAAATGGATGGCACTAGAGCAGATTATGCTAAGTGAAGCTAGCCAATCCCTAAAAAACAAATGCCAAATGTCTTCTTTGATATAAAGAGAGCAACTAAGAACAGAGCAGGGAGCAAGAGCATGAGAAGAAGATTAACATTAAACAGGGACAAGAGGTGGGAGGGAAAGGGAGAGAGAGGGAAATTGCATGGAAATGGAAGGAGACCCTCAATGTTATACAAAATTACATATAAGAGGTTGTGAGGGGAATGGGAGAATAAACAAGGAGAGAAATGAATTACAGTAGATGGGGTAGAGAGAGAAGATGGGAGGGGAGGGGAAGGGGGATAGTTGAGGATAGGAAAGGTAGCAGAATACAACAGTCATTAATATGGCATTATGTAAAAATGTGGATGTGTAACTGATGTGATTCTACAATCTGTATTTGGGGTAAAAATGGGAGTTCATAATCCACTTGAATCTAATATATGAAATATGATATGACAAGAGATTTGTAATGTTTTGAACAACCAATAAAAAAAATAACTTTCCTATTGTAAAAAGTAATGATCTCTTTTCTCAGCTCGGCTTTTATCTCTAGCCACTGTTTCCTCAACTTCACTTTATGAAATCCCTTGTAAGAGTCATCTATAGCCATAATGACGCCAAGTCTTTGTTTTCTCTTAAACTCACTGAAGCACTTCCACCATCTTCATCCATGGAAACTGTGCCTCCTGGCATCATCAGCAAGCCTCTGATTCCAAGTCCAGTTAAGCCTCCTTTGAGTCTTTTCAACCCTGACACTTTGATGTATTTTATCCATCAATCCCTCTCTTCCTCCTTTAAGGAATACTCTCGCCTTAGTTTTTACAACCTCCTCTAGTCCTCCCCCTTTGACCTTTTAATGTTGGGATTCTTTTTCTTGGATTGGCTGATCTCCTCTGGCCCCCATATTTTCAGATTCTGCCTTTATGACATTGTCCTCCATATTTATACGTCTCACCTTTGCTTGTCTTCTGGGTCTAGTTTCATATTTCTGTCTTCCTAAGCAGAGCAGTTCCTCTTGGATTCTCTGCAGACATCTCCTATTTGGTATGTCTAAAAGTGAACTGCCTTTCCTAAACACCTCCATTCTAAAATCCCAATGTCACCTAGAGGCTTCACCATGCACTCAGTCACTGGAACCAAGTGTCCTCTTCCTTTACTCTCCATAGACAACTTACTCCTAAGACATCATCTTCTTGGCTCTCTTTAGTTGACCCCTTCCTCTTGCTCTTTTTTTGTAAGGCTATTGCCTTATTCAGGTTCACATTAACTCTTTCTAAATTGTTGCAATGTCTACCTAACTGGTTGCTTTAATCAGATGAAAATACCTGACAAGAATAACTTGAAGGAGGGCAAGTTTATTTGGGACTCACAGTTTCAGAGGTCTCAGTCCTTAGATGGCTGACTCCATTGCTGTAGGCCCAAGATGAAACAGGACACCATGGTGGAAGGACATGGCAGAAAAAATGCTGTTCAATTTACAACAGCCAGGAAACAGATGGGGAAGGGGCCCCAGGGAAGATGCACCTTTCCAGGACACATCCCCAGTGACCCACCTTCTCCATCCACACCCGTCTACCTGCAATTACTACCCAGTCAGTCCATTCAAAGTAGGTTACAGCTCTTACAGTCCAATCATTTCACCTCGGACATTCCTGCATTAACACAAGAGGTTTGGGGGGACACTTCATATCCAAACCACATTCTTTCTGCCCTCGCTTTCTCCACCTGTCAGTGTATTTTCTACATAGATATTTGAAGAAAAACAGTCTTTGGACTTAAAATCCTCCCATATCTCTGTGTTATCCACACAGGATCAAATTCACCCTCTTATCTGGCCTCTGTCCACCTCTTCATCATCATGTCCAAACCTTTATCTTCTCTTTTCTCCCCATAAACTGTTAACCCAGCCTTATGTTTTCAGGCCTATGAACTTATTCTGAATTAAGCCTCCAGAAGTAAGGGGAAGCTTCTAACTCTGAAAAAGCAGCCTCTGGGCAGCGAGTGACTTCAGACAGTGGGGCAGCAGATAGGGCTCGCCCACCCTCCCACGCCCCTCCTGCTAGGTTTGCCACCCCACCCTCTGTTCCCTCACGCTCTTCCCTCCTTCTGCACTCACTGCCCTTCCTGCTTTTCTGCTCTGGACTAGTCCTTCTAGAGCCATCAAATCCCACTTGAGCAAAGGGCCTTGCCTCTGTGCCCTCATTGCCTCCAGGCTGGTCTCTGTTACCATATGCCATATTTCGAAATAGGACACGTATGTGGCTGTTTTAAGCATTACACAGTAAGCATCTCAAGGCGGAGATTACTTCTCATCTAAATCTTTGCAGTTCCAATGTTTGGCTCACTTGTACATTTGGGAAATGTTGTTACATATCAAACTAAAGACCATCTGAAGGGCCTAGTATTATGCACAGTGCTGTGTACTTGATCACTTTTTTATGTCTATTGTAAATAAGTAATTTGTGCAAAAGAAGAGAACATAAGAGGTGTTACTATAAATTGAGTACATAGGAAAAAGAAAAAGCTGAAACCACAAGCACTTGCAGCAAACCTTACTGGTATTGCTATGAAAAGTGCCAGCATGGTCACAGAAATTAGGAACAAGTGAGACAGCGACGACCAGGCTGGAGGTCCTTGGCCCTGACTGCACATTAGAATCACTTGAGGAGCTTACAAAAAAGATACAGACCTCTGCCTGGCCCCCAAATTCTGATATTGTTTGCCTGGATGGGATCTTAAAAGCCCCCCAGGTGATTCTGAATGTACAGCCACTTCACTAGACCCTGGAAACAAAGAAGAGAACGGAGCTAGAGAAACAATAGGTCTGCAGACTGAAGGAAAGCCGGAGCCCTCAGCAACTCTTTCAGCACATTCCTGGGATGTGTGTGGGGGTGAGTGTGAAGGTGGGTGTCCAAGTGTTAGTGCATTATTGGCAGGAAGTAAGCCCACTGCAGCCTCCCGGAGTGAATGAAAGCCTCTGATATATAAAAATAAGCAGATCCAGAACAATCCGGTTCCCATTTGTGATAAGAAACTGAGTTCTTCTCATAGTAAGCCTTCTGACTGAGGCCCTGTCTAGCCCCTGTTCTTGCACAAAGACAGATTTTTATATTTGTTTACTTCAAGAAAAGAAACCTCTACATGGTCTAGTTTATGAACATTTACTAACATTAAGATCTTATTTCCAAAGTAATCTAGAAAGTTAGATAATAAACAGAAATGTTAAAGGCAATTGCTAAAGCTATGTAATTTTGATCCATAAAGAATATAACCAAAAGAAAACAAAAACGGGTCAAGAGATCATTATTTCATAAATCCTCTGTGGTTGGCATCATAACCTTCCAGGGGGCACACAGAGAACATTGGGGGAAGAGAAGAGAGAATCATGTCATCTTGTATATCCTAAATGCCGTTGTGGACATCCAAAATTTAATAAGGACCTTATTAGGTATCAATACTCTGATTATAACTGTACCTGTACTGTTTGGAGCAGATTTGAGGCTTGATGTTTCTAGCATGATGGGTTCTAATGAAAGGTATCTGGGATTCTGGCATTGTGAGCAGTTTCTTGGGAGTAGGAATATTCTGATGTTATATTTGAGCATATACTTTTAATTCTCCCCATGATTTCCAGTATGCTGGGTTCTGTGTGAAATCACTTGCCCTCCCTGAACCTCTTTCTCTTCCTGTGAAGTGGGGATACCTCTGCTCATCATCTGGTAATGTTTATGAAGCTCCATCAGACCTCTGTCTGGAAGACTCTGTTAACAGTAACGCATGCTTGGTTTATGAGATGGTTACAAGAGAATGGAGGTGGGGGCAGGGTGCCAAACATGGCCAGTGCTTTTATCTTTGACATTACAAAGAGGTCCCCTGGCTGAGAGCCAGGCTCCAGTTTACTGGAATATAAAACGCAGACATGTGCTTTCTGTTGGTGGGGCGCCAGGGGGAAGGCTCGGCCTGCAGTCAGCCAGTACTTTGCTTCCATGGGATGCATAATTGCCAGGAAGAGCATCTGAGTCTTGTTGATTTTGTGCAGGATCTCTCATGAGTATAAGGCAGGGTGAAAAGAACTATACCATGCAATCTGATCACCTGCCCACTCCTCCCAAACCTGGGAAAGGAGCAGTCACCCTGCCAGATCTTTAGCCCAGGAGCCATTGCCCACTGGAATGACCCATGTCCCAGGCTCCAGAAAGGGGTCTCTATGGGGATTAATTCACGGGCTACAGAATTGTTTTGTAATAATTGAGGGAACCCTGGCCTTTTTTTGCTGTGAGTCAAAGTAGCATTATAAGTTCTTTTTTTGAAAAGTAAGGCTGCAATATTAATTCCTTCCCTCAAATTTGACACATGATGTCTGATAAGGTCCTTATTAAATTTTGGATATTCTGCCTTAGTAAGCAGTAGTAAGACCTAGGGAATTTGTGTGATCCAACTCTGAAAAACTGGGGAAAGCTATTGGAAACTACATTAACTGATGGTAAGAGTCAGGTTCTGATGTCAAATTAAATAATTTCCTTTGGTTACTCCTTTGTTTTCCTTCTTTAAAAGTATGTCTAGATTCATATCCCAGGACTTGTTATCTGAAATTGTTGGTGTGGACTCTGACTGAACCATTCTAACTTGGTGTAGAACCACAGATTAAATAATCTGATGTGCTTGCTTTAGCAGATAAGCAAATACTATGTGCTCGCCTGAGTTTGGAATGTTGCCCATGGTAATCATTACACATACAAAGGTTAGAGGGAATCTATGAATTAAGCAATCATTGTCAAAGTCTTGGGTTGGCTGAGTGCAGTACTGTGTTGGGTATGATTTTTGTTCAGTCCTGCATAATCTGTGCTTCAGTTTGTGTAGTATATATATGAGAAAACTGAGAACAAAATGAAGGGAAAATATATAAAGGAATGAAGGGGTTTACAATTTGTTTGTACAGCCACAAATCCCAAAGTCTCTCCTATCAGAATTTCAGGTTTCTCCTCATGCACAGCAGACACCTTCTACATAGGTGACTAATGGAGTGTCATGATTAGTTTCTATCTCCATGGTAACCTTAATCAAGTTCTCACCTGGGGAAGCTGAGCAAGGAGGCACCATTAGCCTCTGGGTCTCAAACTGGCCAGCAGCAGAGCTGGGATTGGGGTCCAGGTGGTTCAACTCCACTTTCATGGTGTCGCCTGCCACATACTCCATACACTTGGAGCATGGAACCCCAACCACACTGTTGTTTGTCCTATTTTTAAAAGCTTCTGAAGCAACCGTATCTAAGTTGTCCTAACCTTTGCTATCTGGACATTGCCTTTTAAACCTAACTTGAATCTCTTCTGCTGATTAAAGCATTTTCTTCTCTGTTTGCAGAGGAGAGTAAAAGCAACTGGTTCCAGAGAAGAAAATAAAAGATGGAGGTGTGGCAGACTAGAGGAGATGAGAGCTGCGGTTTTGGTTTCTATTAAAACAAATCCTACCCTGAAATTTGGGGGTATACTTTATCTTAATAGCTTTTGCCATTAGAATGATTTTCCTTTAAAATCTTTGCATTTTTCCCAGCGTTTCAAACCTCCCACCTTGTGATGTTTACATAATGAGATTGGCAGGACTCTGCCAGGGGTTGTATGAGTTTACAGCTGCACAAACCATCCATTTGATAGTCTCTCCACAAATGTGAAAAGAATTCGCTTGTATGTGCTTTTGCAAGCTGCACCAGTAGCCTTCTGCTTCCTATAATCCCCATGATATGTTCTCAGGGACACATCTTCCTGGGATGGGGGAGGGTGCAAGGAGATGTCTCCTTCCTAAATGTCTTCATGTAATGTTCAGCTGCCTTTGTGTATCAGCCAGCCATGCCAGTTTTCTTCAAAATGCTGCACCCAGCACCACTGACACGGGTAGGCTCTCAAACTTCCTACCTGTATAGATGCTAACTGTTTTTTAATTCTAATCTCTAATTGACTGAGCCACCTGGAGGAAAAGAAAGCTGTAGAGGACTCTGTTCTGGAGCCAGGCAGGAAAGGGAATGGAGGGGGAGCCTGGAACTAGGGCTCTTAAGGGGGTGAGTAGTTGATTGAACCCAGAGTTCAGAGGTCTGCTACCTCCTTCTCGTGGGCATCTATTACAGGCCTGAAGATCTCACAATTTCATGAAATAGGTGAAAAAGTAACCTATGCAAGGCAATTTTATATAATCTGCAGACTGATAACAAGCACTTGGATGATGTCTTTTCATCTGCATTACAGTTATTCTCATTGCAACAAGATAGTAAAGCAAGCATGGAGCCCAGTGGAAAGTGTGCCTGTAGATGTCTTTGTTCTGGTTCTTGGTGGATGAGTTTGTTGGATGGGTTAGTTGAGGAAGAGCCTTCCAGGCAAAGGGAATGGAACATGCAGAACTGTGGGGCATGGCATCGTTGGTTCTTGACTACTTTGCAATTGTCTCCCTCCTGCTCTAGAATAAGACTTCTTTTCTCCTTCTCACCAAGCAAGGATGACTCTAGTCAGCTTCTGTTGGCCTCTTGCTCTCTATGGTAGGGATTCAAAATTCAGACCATTGTGCCATTCATGACATTAGTGTTTCTAGAAAGGTACAAAGGAAAGGATTAGAAGGGGCATCTACTCAGAGGATTATTTCCACTGAAGTGATGTCAGGGAAGTTGACTGACTTGCCAGGGTCACACAGTTATGGAGCAAAGATTCTAATTCACATCTTATGACTTTAAACCCAGTGTGTTCACCAGTTCTCCTAATCATTGCATGCATTTGCTCATTAATTGCTAATTAGAACATATGAAAATTTAATCAAGCTGCACATTGAGAATATTTCTTCTTTTTCCTTCTTCTCCTGCCTGTAGTGCCTATTTACCCATTGACTGGTTTGTGGTTGATACAATAGTGAATGCTCTCTTTTTAGCCACTATTTTTCCACTTTATGAAAGACCCATTTTCCCCTCAAGTTAAATCTGAACTGCTTTCAGTTGTTTTTGCCAAAGGAAATGGAAATTGGTTCCAGAGAGATGTTTCCTGTTAATCATAAAGGTTCTGAATGATGTTGTATATTAATCTATTAGTCCTAGTATATTATCCATGAACCAGAGGACTGCAAAGACACTACAAGTTAAACTTTGTTTCCTTCATGATTTTGAACTTCAGCTCTTCCTAATCTTCCCTTGAGTGCAGACACTGTTTTTTAACCTCATTCTACTTGGAAAAAAAATACATAAGCCCTTTCCTCCTTTTAAGATGCAAGAATTATTGAATTACTGGGAAAGTTTATAAATGTTCATTAATTTTATTTCCCATCCTATACTCATCTCTCCCAGTCCAATCTAATTAGAGTTTGCATGAGGATTGGGTAACAGGAAGTACTGGAAAGCAGATTGCCTTTCTTCTTTTTCTTTTCTTTTTAATGAGAACCATCTGAAATTAGCCCAGTGCAAGAGTTGCAACATCAAATGCTTGTGAGCCAAATGAACACATCTGTTTGAGTGTTCCAGATGCAAGGTGGATCTGGATGAGTGCATCCGATGCAACCTGATGAAGCTGGTGGTCACTTTCCCAGCAGTGTGCTTGGGCAGGCTTGCTACATTCCAGCCTTACCTATTGAACAAACTTGGCTAATTCACAGTAACTACTGGCACCTGGAGGTTTACTCCCTACTCTGAAACTCAAAGGAAGCATTTGGCCAATTGAATGTAATTGTGTTGACTGACACCCTTTTATGTGGTGGTAAGATTATCTCATATCATCTGGTACCTATTTTTACAGTTAAAAGAAATTACCCTGCAGTTATGTATGAGGAAATGTAGATGGCTTCACTGATCCATTCAGGATACATGTAGCCAGGGACCTCTTGACCAAGAGAGCCACGTGAGACTTAGGATAATATCTGAGGTAGAAGCCATGGGAGGTAACTTAGCTCACTCCTCAAAAAGCCCTTGGTGCTGTTGTCAGAGAGCATGGATCCTAAGCTAGTGTGGGATTTCTTGTGCTGGGAGAAGGGGTCACATTTAAGTTCTAAATCATGACCAGAGTCTAGGCATTTGGCAAATACCCTACAGCTACAACAGGATTGTTTTCCAACATAATCATGGTGTTGTAATATTAGAAACAAGTCGAAGTGTGATGTGAAAAGAACAACTCTGAGTTTTCCTGGTTGGAATTATCATTGATGTTATGGAATTAAGGGTTTTGATCTTACAACACTATTACCCATGGATTGTGGAAGATCACTTATCTCTCCTTGATCTTTCTCCCTATTGTCAAACGTTACTGAGAAACTTGCCTGGCCCTGGGTGTACAAGTATGATTAGCTTGAGGTCCTTCTGAGAGTTCTGGGGTTAGTTGGGGAGACAATCAGGTATATAATTAATGACATCTCTGTGCTGGAAGAGGTTGCTGAATGGCTACTGTGGCTCAGAAGGGCCAGACTAACCCAGAGAGACTTTTATGTGGTTAGAGCTTTCCTGACGGCAGCTGAATTAGGGGTTGAGTGCTAAAAGGACAAATGGGAAGAAAGCCAAAGCAGTAAGGGAGTGAGTGGTGACCCCAGGAAGAGGTGGAAATGGCAGTGCCATTCCTGACAGAATCCACAGGGAAAGGGTTCCAGTTGGAAAAGTAGGTAAGTCAAGAGTGAGACAGACAGGCATGGGTGGAGTGCGGGGTGGAGCTGCGAGGGTTAAGGAGTGGGATGAATGGGTTGGAAGTGGGTATGAAAGGAGCTTGAGTGCTCAGAGAGAAAAGGGAAAAAATAAGGAGATTAGCCTTACCTGAGAACAGCTGGCACAGCTTGGCCTAAGCAAACTTATCATGTTGCTACTGTTTAAAATTAAGCCTTGTTGTTTACAGACTTTTCTGGAGCCATTCAAGAGTGTGGTCACTAGAGGTGAAGCTAAATAGGTTCTAGATTGCTTAAATCTCTAGAATGATCAAGCATACGGAATATCAGTCTCATTTTGGAGATGAGGAACCTGAGGGCCAGGAAGAGAAAGGCTTTCCTGGGGACATTTAGCAGGTACAGGCAAAGGTGCTGCTGGGGCCAGAACTAGTAACTCTGAATTCTCTTGATCCTTCTCTGGAGAGTGAACTTTCTCAGGAATCCTTCAACTTATATTCTTTTTTTGGCATCAAGCATTGAATCCAAGGGCGTTCAACCACTGAGCTACATCCCCAGCCCAATTTTAAATTTTATTTAGAGAGAGGGTCTTGCTATGTTGCTTAGACCCTTGCTAAATTGCTGAGGCTGGCTTTGATCTCACAATCCTCCTGCCTCAGCCTCCTGGATTACAGGCATGCATCACAGCTTGTATTCTGAATTATTTTTATTATTTATAAAAATACTTAATAATAGTTTGTTTTGTTTTGTTTTTCTTTTTGTGATACTGGAGATAGATCCCACTGAGCTATATCCCACAGTAGTACATTTTATGTTTTAAATTTGCCGACAATATGATTCTATACCTAGAAGACCCAAAAATTTCTTCCAGAAAACTTCTAGAACTAGTAAATGAATTCAGCAAAGTAGCAGGATACAAAATCAACATCTATAAATCAAAGGCATTTCTGTATATCAGTGACAAACTCTGTGAAAGGGAAACAAGGAAAACTATCCCATTTACAATAGCTTCAAAAAATACTTGGGAATCAACCTAGCAAAAGAGGTGAAAGACCTCTACAGCAAAAACTGAAGAATGCTAAAGAAAGAAATTAAAGAAGTCCTTAGAAGATGGAAAGATCTCCCTTGTTCTTGGACAAGCAGAATTAATATTGTCAAAATGTCCATACTACCAAAAGAATTATACAGATTTTATGCAATTCCAACCAAAATCCCAGTGACATTCCTCATAGAAATAGAAAAAGCAGTCATGAAATTCATCTGGAAAAATAAGAGACCCAGAATAGATAAAGCAATCCTTAGCAAGAAGAGTGAAACAAGTGGCATCACTATACCAGACCTGAAACTACACTACAGAGCAATAGTAACAACACAGCATGGTATTGGCACCAAAATAGACTGGTACACCTGTGGTACAGAATAGAGGACACATAATTACAGTTATCTTATATTAGACAAAGGTGCCAAAAACATACATTGGAGAAAAGATAGCCTCTTCAATAAATGGTGGTGAGATAACTGGAAATTCATAAGCAACAACTCTCTTAACCATGCATAGAACTTAACTCAAAGTGGATCAAGGACCTAGGAATTAAACCAGAGACCCTGCATCTAATAGAAGAAAAAGTAGGCCCAAATCTCCATCATATCAGATTAGGCCCCTACTTCCTTAATAAGACTCCTATAGCACAAGAATTAAAATCAAGAATTAATAAATGGGATGGATTCAAACTAAAAAGCTTCTTCTCAACAAAAGAAATAATTAGTGAGGTGAATAGAGAGCCTACAGCTTGGAAGCAAATGTTTTACCACTTGCACATCAGATAGAGCACTAATCTCTAGGGTATATAAAGAACTCAAAAAGCTAAACACCAAAAAAAAAAAACAAATAACCCAGTCAGAAAATGGGCTGAGGAACTGAACTGACATTTCTCAGAAGGTAATATACAGTCAGTCAACAAATATATGATAAAATGTTCAACATCTCTAGATATTAGAGAAATGTAAATCAAAACTAATATTTTTATCTCACTCCAATCAGAATGGCAGCTACTAAGAATACAAACAACAATAAGTTTTGGCGAGGATGTGGGGACAAAGGCACACTCATACATTGCTAGTGGGACTGCGAATTGGTGCAGCCAATCTGGAAAGCAGTATGGAAATTCCTTGGAAAACTTGGAATAGAACCACCATTTGACCCAGCTATCCCACTTCTCAGTTTATACCCAAAGGACTTAAAAACAGCATACTACAGGGACACAGCCACAATCAATGTTTATTGCAGCATAATTCACAATAGCCAAACTGTGGAACCAATCTAGATGCCCTTCAGTGGATGAATGGATAAAGAAATGTGGTATAGGGGCTGGGGATGTGGCTCAAGCAGTAGTGCGCTCGCCTGGCATGCGTGCAGCCCGGATTCGATCCTCAGCACCACGTACAAACAAAGATGTTGTGTCCGCCAATAACTAAAAAGAAATAAATATTTTAAAAATTCTCTCGGGCTGGGGATGTGGCTCAAGTGGTGGCGCGCTCGCCTGGCATGCGTGCGGCCCGGGTTCGATCCTCAGCACCACATACCAACAAAGATGTTGTGTCTGCCAAGAACTAAAAAATAAATATTAAAAAATTCTCTCTCTCTCCTCTCTCACTCTCTCTCTTTAAAAAAATCTCTCTCTCTCTCTCTCTCTCTTTCTCTCTTTAAAAAAAAAGAAATGTGGTATATATACACAATGGAATATTACTCAGCAATAAAAGAGAATAAAATCACGGCATTTGCAAGTACATGGATAGAGTTGGAGAATATAATGCTAAGTGAAGTTAGCCAATCCCGAAAAACCAAATGCCAAATGTTTTCTCCGATATAAAGAGGCTGATTTGTAGTGGGGTTGGGAAGGGGCGCATGGGAACTCTAGACAGGGCAAAGAGGAGGGAGGAGAAGGGAGTGAGCAAGGGGTGTAAAAACGATGGTGGAATGAGATGGATATCATTACTTTAAGTACATTGATGAAGACATGAATGATGTGAATATACTTTGTATACCACCAGAGATATGAACAATTGTATTCTATATGTATAATATGAATTGTAATGCATTCTGCTGTCATATATAACACAGTAGAATAAAATTTTTTTTAAAAAAAGTAAGTATAAAATGAATGTTTTCCACCTTCTAAAGACAAACCACAGGACTGACCTGTTCAAGAATCTTTTACATCTGAATCTGAAATTCAAAGAGGTTTTTTTCCTAAAATAACTTTGACATGAAGGATAGCAAGTGTCTTTGATGTCTTTGGATAAGAAATAATGGAAACAAGTATATACATTTACTAATTTTATAACTCAGAGACTATGAAAAAGAACATATTAATTAAGAGTTAATTAACATAAAAATTAACTCTTTTATTTGCATATTGAAAAGTAGAAGATTTAAATTATGTTTCCCTGAGTAATTGTTCTATTTATGTGTACATGTCCTGCTCACATACATATGTAGCTGAATGTCCTCCTCCGGCTTGGTGTGGGGAGAGGTGAGACACACCCCACCACAGGCAGAGATGTGAGGAGCCCCTGGGGTGGGGAGGTGGGACCTGAGTTTGCAAGGACATTTACCATAGAGGAGCACTCCAGGGAGCTGATGGTTGGCAGTGAGAGTAGCTTTGCCTAGCTACAGTTTGTTTCTGAGTGTTTGAAAGCAATTTCAAAGCCTGCTTGCTCTTCTGTTAAGTAAATAAAGGCTTAGGGTCAATCTCAAAGAACAGCTAATCAGATTATGTTCACTGGTAGCAGATTTAGTTGTGAATATAATTCCCATATGAAATTGTTCTGAGCCATGGGTTCACCCTGCTTGGTGGACAAATATGAGATTTGCCAGGAGACAACACGTTGTGGGATCTTACCCTCCTTTTTGAAGTGCTAGTGCCAGGAAGATCTTAGGGACCATAGTTAAAGATATTTTGAATTTATTTTTTTTAATTGTTATTATTTTAGTTGTAGATGGACACAATAGCTTTATTTTATTTTATGTGGTGCTAAGAATGGAACCCAGGGCCTCACACATGCTAGGCAAGCTCTCCACCACTGAGCCACAACCACAGCCCCATATTTTGAATTTATTAACTCAAAAGATACAGGTTTCACCTTCTAAGTAAGCTCCAGAGAAAAACAAATGAAATTGCATGAAAATAATCTTGTGGAGAGGCCATGGGCTTAGAGCCAGCCAACCTCTGGCAATTAGGCGCAGAAGGACATCTGGACCAGTTTTTTCTTAAGCTTCAGGACTATCTTGTACCTTATATATAAGTTATAGGGATCAATTCACTCCAACAATATTGTGAGGAATAATTGAGATACATATGAGAGACCTCCAAGTAATTATCAAATATATGTTTTCTTCTTCCAGATTGATTCTACAGACATTTAGCTAGGCATTTGTTACACAGGAAGCACTTTGCTAGGTATTTGGCAGAAGCAAAGAAGAATAAGGCCTATATTTAGCTTAGAGAGCTTACACTGAAGTGGGGAAGATAGGAATGCCTGTGACTGCAGCCCACCAGCTCCGGCCACATTGGCCTCCATGCTATTCTTGGGACATTTAGCTTGTTCCTGCCTTAGCACTGCACTCTGTCCCCTCTCCCCAGGCCTCTTATCTCCTACTCATTCACCTCCTGCAGAGCTATACTCACATATCATCTTCTCAGTGAGACTTTGCCTGATCACTCTGTTTACAAATTCGTGGATGCTATTAATCTTGATCCATCTTCCTCATTTGGTAGTTTTTCTTTGCCGTAATTAATATGATTGTGAGTGTGTGTGTATGTGTGTGTTTTCTGTCACCTGTGTTCCTTTTATCTCTTCAGTGTAAACACCATGAATGATTCTTTACTGCCCATCCCATTGCCTACAACAGTGCCTAGTAGGCTCTTAGTAAATGTTAATGAAATAAATGATCAAATTAACTAATTTCAATTACAGAGAGGGATATGTTGAAATTCCAATGGTTAGAAGTAGTACAGAAGGTATGTTAGAGCCTGTATTTAGATTTTTGCTGCTGTTCTGTCAAATGATCTTGAATTTGGTGCTTAAACAATACAAATGTATTATTTTACATTTCTGTGGGCCAGAAGCCTGACACAAGTCTCACTGGGTCAGAATCAAGGTGTCAATGGGGCTGGCTTTCCTTTTAAATAAGCAAGATTTTTTTCCCTAGAGCCTAAGGTTTTGACTGCCAGTAACAAAATATAAAATGGAAACATTTAATTATGAATGACTGTGATTGTTGAGTAAGGAGAACAAGATGATCAAACGGACACTAAATTGGCTTTGAGTGGGGATTCAGAGGGAGACTGATACCTCCTTTCTCAAAGACATTTGATTACCTTTGCCTTTCTATGTATAAAAAGCTAAGTATGGATTTAGAATTTCCTAGAAGTAAGATGTACTTATGGTATCTTTTTAAAAACTACTTTCTTGTGTTTTGTCCGTGTTTAGCACACATGCATGGAGGCCATAAAGCCCAGGTTCATGGGCACACTCAACAACACTCACATCTCCTTATGTGTACAGCTACTGCCTCGCCTACTATTGGGATCTCACTTCTGTGGTTCTCAGTGACCTCAGTTTTTTCTCCCCTGTCTCAATACACCTGAGGGATTTGTACCTCTCCACTAGCAACACAGACTTCCTCTGGCAGTGCTCTCACAGGAACCAGGGGCTGGGGATGTGGCTCAAGTGGTAGCGCGCTCACCTGGCATGCATGCGGCCTGGGTTCAATCCTCAGCACCACATACAAAGATGTTGTGTCTGCCGCCAAGAACTAAAAAATAAATATTAAAATTCTCACAGGAACCATTCTGTCCCCCCAGTAGGCACATTCAGGATTTCTAAGGAAATGCATGTAATGTGAAAAATGTCCTCCTTCACCTTTCCTATCACCCCACACTGGCCATGATTCAACTTCCTAGGGTGGTTCTCCTTCCTGACTCCCATGTAGTCATGTGGACATGGAACATCTGGATTGAATAGTGTCTGTTGAGCATTTCCTGCTTTTTGAGTAACTTATTTAAAGTAGTGTTGTCCATCAGAACTCTCCACGGTAACAGCACTGCCCAGTATCTGTGCTGTCCAATGTGGTTATCATAACACTTGTAGCTGTTGAACTCTTGAAATGTGGCTGGGACAACTTAGGGGCTGGACTTTTTATTGTATTTAATGGGACTAACCTAAATGTAAATAGTAGGTTGGGGCCATAGCTCAGTGGTAAAGCACTTGCCTAGCATGTGTGAGGCATTAGGTTCGATCCTCAGCACCATATAAAAATAAACAAATAAAATAAAGGTATCATGTCCATCTACAACTAAAAAAATATTTTTTAAAAATGTAATAGCCACTTGTAGCTACTATGTTGGACAGTACAGCTTTCCAACTTTTTTGTTTCCAAGAATAAGACTTGCCTAACATGCTAAGGAGTTCATAATGATGTCTACAAGAAGTAGCCATGTATGTGACAGGAACACAGCCTTTCAGAATCAAAGAGACCTGGTTTTTAAGTGTTGGCTCCATGCTTGTGAGTTTGGGGCAAGTCACATAATCTCTCTGAATCTGGTTTTCAAATTTAGTGTACTATCAGGGAAGGGAATAGCAGATGCCCTCTGACCTTGTGGGGAAGAATATTTTACCTCTAAGTTGTTTGGAGTTATTAAATGGTGGTAAAAATCAGATCTACCTTCTGTTGGTTTTATTTTTATTTTCTAACATTCTAAAGACTTGGTACCCTCTCATTGCCTGACCTGGGGTACTCTGTGTCCATTCCCCACCTGTGTAATTGCATCAGGAATGATCTTATATACATAAGAGAACTATATGAAGATAAAATGGAACAATATTGGTAAAGTACTGGTACCATTACACATATTTTTTGGTCATTTACTCAACAGATATTGATTGAACACCTGCCATATGCTCAACACTGTGCTAGTTACTGGAGATACAATGGCAAACAGAAAGATAGAGGACCTCCTTACCAAGTGGGAGAGTAGGCATTTAATAAAAGCTCAAATTTTTATTTTGATTGCTTTTTTAAGGAAGGTTGTTTGTTTTGTTTTTAGTTTTTATGGAACTTGGAGTTGGTTTACATGGATCTGGTTGTATGTATCTTTCTTTATCCTAGCTTGCTTGATAACAGACTTGATGAAAGTGCTATCTGAAGGCCCCCTAGCAAATAATTCATTTTCTTACCTCTTTTCCCTTTAGGATTTTTAAAAATCACAGTTTTATTAAGAGATAATCCACATATAATACAATTCACTAAGTTTAAAGCATGCAATTCAGTGGTTTTTCGTCTTTCTTCAGAGTTGTGCAATCAATATCACAGTCAATTTTAGAACATTTTTTTATTATCCCAAAAGGGAAAACTTACCCATTAGCAGTCACTCCCCAGTTCCTGCTATGTCCTCACCCTGTGCAACCACTAATCTACTTTCTGTCTCTGTGGATTTGCCTCTTTTGGACATTTCATATAAATGGAATTATACAACATATGGTCTTTTTTTGATTGCCTTCTTTTATTAGCATAATGTTTTCAAGGTCCATCCATATTGTAGCATGTACTAGTCTCTCATTTATTTTATTGTTGGATAATATTCCATTGTATGAATATCTTATTTATTTATCCATCCATCAATTGATGGAAATTGGAATTGTTTCTACTTCAGCTTTTATGAACAATGTCACTGTGAACGTTTGTGAATGTATGTTTTCATTTCTCTTTGTTATAAATCTAGGAGTGGAATTGTTAATGTAGTAACTAACTGGTAATCTGGTAACTCTGTGTTTAATCTTTTGAGGACTGAAAAGACTGTTTTTCAAAGCTGTACAATTTTATATTGCCACAAGCAGGGGATGAGCCTTTCAGTTCTCTACATCCTTACTGATAGTTATTCCCTGTTATCTTTTCAATTGTAACTGTTAGCAGGTGTAAAATAATATCTCACTGTGGTTTTGATTTGTATTTCCCTGATGATTAATGATGTGAAGCATCTTTTCTTGTGCTTGTAGGCCATTTGTATATCTTCTTTGGAGAAATGTCTGTGCAGTTATTTTCCCCATTTTTAATTGGATTGTTTTTCTTTGCTCTCTTTTAATTTGGCTTGAGCAGGATGCTGATATGCTAACTGGCGATGAGCAAGTCTGGAAGGAAGTTCAGGAATCCCTGAAAAAAATTGAAGAACTGAAGGCACATTGGAGTATCCTTTCACCTGTGGATTGGATTAACTGTTGGCATTGCTTCTTTATTGTTGGAAGTGTGGTATTAATAAGGTCAAGAGCAGGATTGGAATTCTCCATAAGTTTCTTTCTGTTCCATGGCCATAAGCTGCATCTCTAACCCCAGCCAGCAATTTAGGTTAATGGCTGGGAAAGATCTGGTAATATCACCAGTTAGAGTAGGAGGGCAAATAGTAGGGTTTTTTTCATATATAAGAGGTAACCAATTTCTAATTGCCTTCCTCCCATGGCCCCCTTCATCTCTACGAAAGAATAGAATCCTTATAACTTAATGCCATTGACCCTCAGACTTAGAAGCTACATAATAAATCAGCCACAATGACAGCAGCAATAGGGAGTTGCTATATAATAAATTCTTACCATAAATAGTAAGCTCCATGAGTGGGTCAAAGTTCAGAGCAAAGGGAGATAGCATGTGACAGAGATCCCCCAGGAAGCTCCATTGATGCTCTCCTGTGTAAAACATGTTCCAAATAAGGACAGGATCTGGATAGATAGCACCAGAGGGGGGGCTACCTATTCCCAGTGGAAGATTTCACGTGAGCAAAAAATGTGACAAAGGGAAACCACAGATAAGAACAAGATTGAAGGTTGCAAAAAGATCAATGGCTGAATTGGGTTAATTATAATTCAGGTCCTGAGAAAATCTGCAAAAGAGTTTTTTAATCTACAAACAATGTTTTTTAAATAACTTAAAGAATAAGAAAGGTAAGTAGGTGGATGTTTCTACTTTTAAAGGTGAAATATTTCAGAAATCTATAGCCCAGTGAGTTTGTTAACAGTCTCATTAAAGAATCTATAATTGCTTACTAAAAGAGCAGAATCACCTGCAATCACCAGGACATGGTATGGATTCATTAAGAGCAAGTTTTTTATCTAAATTTCATAAAGGACTTGAAAACAAGTAGTCAAGAAATTTAAGCTAGATACTGACAGAATCCATGTAATAGGTATACTGAGAGAATGATGCTACCTGGGTCACTGTCATCCTGGAGTGCTTTGTTCCCATCTCAGTCCTCCTCAACCTTTGTTTCAGTGCCTTGAATGAAGATAACCGAACACAGGTTCATGAGCTATCCAAAGATGTGTAGTTGGGAAAGACAACAGAGGTGCAATGATAGCATCAAGAGCCTAATCGATCCCTGAAAATCTGAATGGCATCTGAGCTTCAAAAGATGAAATTTGACAGGAGTATATGTAAACTCTTCTCTTTGGATCAAAAAGTTCAAGTGTATATATATGCAGAAAGCTTACAGCAGAAAATGTTAGGGGATTTTAGGCTCTGATAAACAGTGAATACTAATAAAATGTAGGAGTATGACCCAACCCTCCAAAAGAAAACTTTGATTTTATGTATTCATAGAAATGTAGAGTATAAAATGAGAAAGGGGATAGCATTGGTCTGATCATATCTGTAATTTTATATTCAGTTTGGGATAGGACATATTATGAGGGATGCAGAAAAATGGAAATAAGCTCTGAGGAGCGGAAACAGAGCCAAGGTGGAATTTGAAACCTCATCTAGAGATGGAATGGAAGATACTGATTGGGAGAACAGCCAGCTCTGGGAGCAAGGGGTCCACATTCATGGGCTCCAGGAGCTATTCTGTTGCAGAGGTGGAGACCTGTTCTCTGAGATCCAATGCAGTGGGATCAGGTCCTCTGAATTACCCAACTATAGCCCAGTCTCAGCTGGACAGGTTTTACTGAAAACTGACTCTATGCCAGTGACCTTGCAAGTCATAATCCACCTTATGATTCATGCTGAAGTTAGAAGACACAGCCCTGCATTCAAAACTGTCACACAAAGTGGAATAATAAACATGTAAATTAATTCATGCTATAGTTTGGGTATATATCCCTCAAAGTTCCATCTGAAAAAGCTCAGTCCCCAGTATGGCAGCAGTGGTAGGTGCTATGGACCTTTCAGAGGTGAACCTGTGAAAAGTCCTCAGGTCACTGTGGGCCTGCCTTTAAAGGAGGTTGTGGCACCCTGGTCTCTTAATCTCCATCTGCTTCCTGGCTCAGACATGAATGCTCACCTGTGGGTTTCTGCCATTGCCATCCCTCACCAACAGCCAACCAATGGAACTGCCCAGCCTTGGATGTGAACCTCCAGAACCATGAGTTAAAGTAAACCTGTCTTCACTTAATAAATAATCTATGTCAGATATTTCATTATAGAGATACCAAAATGACTAATACAATACATATCACACACACACATACACATGCACACATATATATTTATAGGAGCAACAGCTGCACAGAAGTCAATTTTATGAGATTAAAGAAGGTTTCACAGAGCTATATCAAGGAGGAAGAGGTGGCATTTCACCAGGCCAGTTATGGAAGGGAGATTCCAATAGAGAGGAGAGTTATGTAGAAGCACAGAACAAAGAGGCATTCTGTGGAGAGATGGCCAGTTGTTCAGCGTGAGTGGAGAGGAACGTGGCAAGGCCTCCAATGCCATGCACAGGAGAAGAGAATTTCAAGGTGAGGGGACCCTGGGTGGTTTTACACAGGACAGTAATATAATTAGGTAAGAGCTCTGTGGTCTGACAGTCTAAGAGTTTCAAGAGGTTGATTAATTCCCAAGTGAATTGACTTGGCTCCCTTCGCTGTTTTCCCCTAATCCTTTTATGATCATTTAAAAGTAAAAGGTATCTATCCTGCTTATTGGTGATCCATTTTCTTTAAATGGGCCACCTAGCCCTGCTTTGGTCCAGGGCTCACTGGAATAAAGTGACTTGCAGTAAACACATAGATGCCAGAGACTAAATCCTTGAGCAAATACATATCACATTAACTTGGAGAAAAAGCCTCTTAAAGTTTAAATTATTCTCTTTTTATTTCTCTCTTTTTTGCTCTCACTGGGGTATTTTCTAGGAAAGATTTTGCCTCTCTTTGCCAGGAGATGATTGCCAGTGTTGTGGAGGGGAATTGACACATAGTTCTTCCCAGCTCACAGGAAAATGCAGTGGATGTATTCCTGTGAGTGGCTGCAGGACATCACATCTGGTTCCAGCTGCTAAGGCTTGTCACCTCAAACCTCTTTAGAATGAGTTGGAACACATAGAAATGAATAGGCAAATAACAGTGGAGGTCATACAATACAATGTTAAAATAAGGTACAAGTCTCGCCACAGAAATGTCTAGTGTTGTATAAAAGACAATCATTCCTCCTGACAGTTCGTCAAATATCTAATCCTGGAATGAAAAGCCACAGAGGTTAGCCGGGCAATCTGTTACAAAATCAGTGCATTGCCTAAGATACGCTTCCCCTCAGTCCCTGGGGGACACATTCAGCAAACTTTAAACATCCATGTCAGATGAATACAAAAGAAAATCACTAACTCATTTTTCTTCAATAAATATACCTCTTATGGGACCAGAGTCAACTCCTTAGAGCAGAACTTGTCCTAAAATAATAAGGGTATGACATAAAGGGCCCTCAGCCAAGCTCTATCATGCTTTAAATTTCCACTAAGGAAGTCATGCCTCAGGGTAGGGGGTTCTGCCTCAGCTGAAAGGAAATATGTTTCCTGTGAGGGTTCATAAAGCTATTGGTGCCCACTCATACAAGTGGCTTGATTGGTTTGGTAAAAGCAGTTTCTGAAGTCTTGGGAAGCAGTATCTGAAGCTTATGGACACTGGAAAGGTAGATTTTGCTAGAGAGGAATAAAGGAGTGTGTGCCCAGTGGGCTCTCTGTTCAGGGTGGGTCTTGCAGTGTCAGGATGTCAGAGAAGAGGGCTGGAGTTGGGGGCAAGGTTGGAGCACAGATGGCTGGGTTGCCAAGCGACTGGATCCTGTGGGAATGGAGAGGTAGGAATGGGGGAAGTTCCATCAAACCAGGTCCTCTGTCCCTTTTCTTTAACTCTAGTCTTGCTCAGAAATCTGAGAGAAAAGACAGAGGAATGCAATAATATCTATGTAGCATTATACATGCCAATAGGTGTTTTCCCTCTGTGTCCATAATGCATGGAGCTCTGTCCGGCTCATGGTAGCACACATGAAGAGTCTATTCAATTTATATACAGTATTTTATTAAATAATTATAATGATATTAGGCATTTCTATTTCTAGCCTATCTCAAAGCACTTGGACTTCTCAGAACCTCAAATCTGACAAATGACAGAACAAGCTTAGATTTGAATACAGCTTTATCACTGATCAAAGGCTATGCCATTTCTGCTATTTCTGAAATCTTCAAACATTTCCCCCAACTACATGAAAGCAGATGAATGCAGAGTTATGCTGGCTGAAGGTAGAGTAGGGTTGGGAGAAGGGCCAATGCCAACATAATGTCCTCCTCGGCTCTTCCAGGCCTAAATGCAGCAGCGTAGCAGAGAAACTGTGAGAGGGCCCAGGGCCCCACAATCCCGCCTTCCGCTCTGCTCCTGAGCTAATTCACCTTGGAGAGATTCAAGGTACGCTCAGTACACCACATCTTCCATCCTCTCACTGCCTCTGATATTTTATGACTGAAAAGATAAAGTTAAAAGCTGGTCACAGTGGCACATGCCTGAAGTCCCAGCTATTCAGGAGGCTGAGGCATGAGGATCACTTGAGCCCAGGAGTTCAAGATCAGCCTGGGCAACATAGCAGGACCCTCCACTCTTGAAAGAATGAATGAAAGAGAGAGAGAGAGAAAGTGAGGTCACACTGAGGCTCCATGAGGTTCAGTTGTTGACTCATGGTTAATCGGAAAGATGGTATTGCTCAGAAGCATGTACTGGATCTTGTCCTCATTAAAAACGCATTTCTCCTCACTTGGTTTATATGCATAAATCATGTTCTTAATGCTTTTATTTCATCAAATAAGAATAACTTTATTTGGTTTGGGTCACTTTTGCTTTATAAGAAAAATAAATATAAATATAAGATACATTGGAAATGAATTTCTTTGCATTATTGCCCATAGCATGTGTCTATGAGTTGTGTGTTTTGTTTCATGTATGCCAAAGACTCACACAGCACAGAAGCACACATATGCTCCTCCTTTTGCAGAAGAAATCTCTTTAAATCTTCTTTAATTTCAAATCAACTTTTAAACAGAAGCTAACGAAGTAATAAATAGTTATATATGGAACTAAATCTGAATCCAGTTTAATTAACAGCCTCATTCACTTCAGGACTAGTTAAAGAGAGTCCATGTTGGAGTGTGAAGAAAGAACTGTTCTTTGGCAATTTTAATCTTCCAAAGCATAGGCTTGGTTAGAAGATGGTTTGTTGATATAAACAGAATTTACTTTGCTGAGATGCCACTTACATGTTTTTGTTTCTCAAGAATGTTTTCAGGCAGCTCATCTGTGTGAAATAATGGGCACTCCCTTCCCTCCTGCGCCTGGGCGCTCTTCATCCTTTTTGAGAGTCTCATTTTGCTTTTGTTTTTTCTCTATGAAGACAATGAATCCTTAACTAAGGTTAATAACAGAGTGGGAACAGGTTCTGGCCATGTGCCAGGCGATCATAAGCAGCAACTCTGAACGGCTTCCTGATATCAACATCTACCAGCTGAAGGTGCTCGACTGCGCCATGGACGCCTGCATCAACCTTGGGCTGTTGGAAGAGGCACTCTTCTATGGGATTCGGACCATGGAGCCCTACCGGTGAGTCCCAGAGAGAGAGCCAGAGCACAAGCTAGAATATTTTTTTCCGTTGGGCAAAGGATCAAGAATGTGGGGTCTGCTGGGTGTGGTGATGCACGCCTGTGATCCCAGTGGCTCAGGAGGCTGAGTCAGGATGATCACGAGTTCAAAGCCAACCTCAGCAAAGGTGAGGGGCTTAGCAACTCAGTGAGACCCTTTCTCTAAATAAAATACAGAATAGGCTGGGGGTATGGCTCAGTGGTCAAGTGCCCCTGAGTTTAATACCTGGTACCAAAAAAAGAAAAAAAAAGAAAGAGTGTGGATTCTATCTGATTGCCCCATTTCATATCAGGTGTTCCTAGCTACTTCTCAATGTATAACACCAAACCCCACTTTATTCATTCCTTTGTGCATTTGACTGTGCGTTTGTAAAAGCTCCTGCTGTGTGTCAGTCATGGTGGTTGGACAGAGAGTAAGTTAGACATCTTCAGTGTGGAGCAGATGATTATGGTACAGTGTGTGCTTGCAGTGACAGAAGCAAGCACAGGGTACCAGAGAGGAGCACATGGCTTGGGACATTGTGTCACTAGCCTTACCAAACACTGGTCCCAGTGAGGATGGCTGCTGTGGAACCCTGGGTCTGGCAATAATGATAGTCCTTTCCATTTTTCAGTCCTTATGTTTCCCAGAATGCTTTCACCTGAATCTTTCCCTCATAGCCACCTTATAATCCAGGCCTAAGAGCAGGGACACCACCCTGCTCAGGCTGTCATTGAGTCTAACAAAGCAACTGTTGGTTTAGCTCCTCTAGACTGAGGGGTGAGTGTTTTGCCCCCCTAAGTTCTTGTAACTCAGAGGAGCTTTGGGAGGGAAGGCAGAGTTGGAGTCAAGGGCTGATGGGTTGGCTCTGGTGAGAGAGGTTCCAGTTTGCCAGGGTTAAGAATACAAGTCTGAACGTGGGGGCCAAGATCAGTCCAAGGAAATAGGGCACAGAAACATATGAACTATAATCTGAGGTTAGAGTAACCCAGTCTCCAGCACAGAACAAGGTCACTTTTAACAAGGTGCCTTGAAAGCGCTTGACACTAGGGTAGGGGCAGTCCCTGGAAAGCAGGGGTACCATTCTAGGAGGATGTTGAATTTCCTAGCTCTGCAGACCATGGAAACACAGTATTAGCCCAAGGGACCAAGTAGAAGGAACACCCAGGTCTAGACCTCTGCAACATGGAAAACAGGCAGAGGGGTGGCTCTAAGTGAAGCAGAAGGTGGGAGGGAGGCAGCACCCCATGCCATCCCTGTCCCCACTGGAAGAATCGCCTCAGGAGACAACTTGGGGTGGGGCACCATTGCCAGGATCTGTACTGGATGGAAAGAAGCAAGTCCAGGGTCTAAGATATTCATGGAGACAAAGGTAGAAAGCCAGAAATGGAGCACTTGGTCAGAAAGCCAGACCTGGGCCAGGAGTTGGGGCAGGAAGAGAGGAACCTGAAGATGGCAAAGGCCCCATCAGCCAGGTGAACGGCAGAGGTCATAAGCCAGCTGAACCATTTGCCGTGGTGCCAGCATGACCCTGAGGGAGTTTTCAGATTTTTGTAGGTGGTTTCCTTCACTGCCTTGTGGGTGAACAGCTTTGGAATCCAGACTGTGAGTCAGCTTTAATCAAACTTATAAGAGATTGCCTTGAGGGCTGAGACTGTAGACTTTCCCATGAGCAGTGAAATATCTATTCAGTATGATGAATCTTGTGGGTTCTCAGAAAATATGAATTGAATAGAGAGATAAAGCTTCATTCTCAGAGCCTTGGTGTTGCAATGTGAGGCAGATCAGGGATGGTTGGCGTTAACTCTCTGAACTCTTGGCCTAGGAAGCCAAACTGCTGCTGGGAGAGTGGATGGACTCCAGCCAGGAGCTGCAGACAGAAAGGCCTCCTTCCAGGCCGCCTCAGCAGCTGCTGGCCCCACATTCCTGGCAAGTGCTGCCGACCCTTCCTGCCCCATCTTCCCTTCCTTTTGAGTCCAGGCTGTTTTGCTCAGACCACACTGAAGCACAGCAATTTTAAATCAGTACACACTTACATAAAGAAGGCCACACACCTTCAAGGATGCCCATTCTGCACCTATTTTTGTATCCTAGCAAGCCTTCTGCAAAGCACCGACTTACCCCTTAATTAACTGGCAGTCTGACTGACCAACTTTTGAGTCAAAGAGGTCTTTCTTATAGATGAGGCATAGTCCTCCAGAATATACGTACCCCATATGTTCGGAAAATGTTTGGGTATATTTTTTCTGGTGTTTGGCAGGTCACATTATCTCTGTAAATGTGAACTTTGTTCTTATGCTGGTGACAAATTTCCCAGCCTCCCCCAGTTTCTCTTCCCTGGGGCTTGTTAAGGAGTTGCTAAGCAGTGAGCTGCATTGATCCACTTCAAATGAATGAGAGTTGAACCATTTGCTGACAAAGTTGTAGACAAGGAAAAGACTATAAACAATCCAGAACCAACAAAGAGAAACAGGAGCATTAGGTGCCCTCATATTTTGTCTTTTACCTTTAGCTCAGGCAAAAATGAAAGTGAGGATTGTGCACAACCATTTGATGTCCTATACATGCTCTAACAGTCTTAGAATGTGAGCTAGGAATGTGGAAGCTGGAAGCTGGTGTTTGTCCCTCTTGTGTGCATGAGGGACTTTACATTATGTGCTGTCAAGCATCTCCATGGTTCAAGTGGGTGTTTTGCTCAACTTTCACTAAGGACGTAGACTGTTAGCTAGGCACGGGTTACCAAGAGGTGACTACATTGCCATCTGCTCTAACAGTTTTACAATGTTAATATACTGTTTCCAATACCTAGATTGAGGTCAATTCTCCAGCAAGCACTTTGTCACTCCGACCTTGGCTAAAGTTTAGCTGCTGATCTTAAAGGACATGGGGTCCATATTCCATTTCTATCCAAATCACTGCTCTCAGCACCCTTCCTGCTACTCTGTCATTTACTTTTACTCAATGGATTTTACTCAGTTTTATGATACAATTTAATTCTTTATGTTTCAAAAAGCACGTTGGAAATAATTCATGTACAACGAAATGTGTAGTCTTTAGTATTAGCTGATAATATGTCTTCTGAAAGTCACTGTATGTGTGTGTCCAATGTTGTATACAAGTATTGCTATGTCCTTTCACGTTAAACACACTAAACATAGTGAAAATAATTTTAAGTTTTAATAACTTTTATTATATAAAAGTTTAAGTCAGTCAAATCTTAATCATAAGATAGCTCAGGTTTTTAAAGCTTGGCAAAAAATGGTTTACTATGTGGAAGTCATTTTCCTCCTAAAGATAGTATTATCTATCATGGGGAGTTCATAGACCAGCTCAGGAACATCTACTCACCCTATAATATCACCAAGGTATGCTGTAAATTTCAAAAAGAGAGAGACAGAAATACAAAAGCAAAACTGAGCACAAGTTGTTTTAAATGAAGTTGCACATTAGGTTTAGTACTAATTAAACTTGACTTTTCTAGGAACTGGAGAGTGGTAAGTAGATGTAGAGGCTTTCTCGGGTAAGGGACTTTCAGTACGTTCACACATATTCTGCTTATTTTTGTTGTGAGAATAGTTGAAACTTCTAGGGAAGGGTATTTTCTAAAGGATAGTTTATAACACAGTAGCAAATGCCTAAAATCACTGGTTTATAAAGTGAAAAGGTTTATTTTGGCTTAGGGTTTTCGAGGTTTCATTCTATAATCAGTTGGCCCTGTTGGTTTCAGGCGTGTGGCAAAGCAGACCATCATGGTGGGAGATTGTGACTGAGCAAATAGCAGTTCACCTCATGGCATTGGAGTGAATGAGGAGGAGAAATGGGCAGGTGCCCCATAGTTCCCTTCAAGGACATGCTCTCAATACCAGGAGTTTACCCACTAAGCACCATCTGTTCAAGGTCCCACTGTCTTATTTAGTGTTACCTTGAGGACCAAGCCTTTAACCCCTGTGCCTTTGAGGGACTTTTTAGACGCAACTATACCAGATAAAGGTAAAAATCACTCTCATCCAGACTTTTTTCCCACTCCCTAAAAATAACCAATGCTATAAGTTTCTTTCCTGAAATTTTCTGTGAATGGCCAGTGTGAATATATTCTAAAACTCCACATGACTATATATATCTTCCATCTTTTCCTGGGAGAGAGAGAGAGAGAGAGAGAGAGAGAGAGAGAGAGAGAGAGAGAGAGAGAGAGAGAGAGAGAGAGGAGAGAGAGAGAGAAAGTAATTCTAACATTTTTCAGAGTCTCTCAAAGAGCATAAACAATGGTTGTGTTTATAATATACTGTTATTTCTTTAAAGCCCCTATTTCCCTCCTTCTTTTTACTGTTCACCCAGCTATTCTCATACCCTCACAATTCTTCCCTTCAAAACTGTCCACTTCCTCCACCTTTCCATACTTTCTGCTTCTCCTCATCTTTGTGGTGGAAGACTTACTCCCCAGTCAATCTGTTAAATATGCTTAGTATGGTAGCAAGTAGGAGAGTAGGAATGAGAAGGAAAAGCTGAGAATTCTCCTTGTGGGCATAAAGAAGGGGGAAAATGGGATCATTCTCTAGCTCAAGTTTATAACTTGCTTTTTTCACTTTTCAGTAGGATGTAACTACTTGTGTTCCTCATTCTTTCTAACAGATATGTAATATTTTCTCTCATGAGTATATTATAATTTTATATCAATCCCTTTTGTTTCCACTCTTATTTATTGTGTCAAACAATGCTATTAAATTAAACTACAAGCTTCCCTATAGTGGAGTGTGGAAGTGTAGCTCAGTGGTAGAGCTCTTACCTAACATCTGCAAGGCCCCTGGCTTCACTCCCCAGCACCACATGCACCAAACAGACAAACAAATCCATGTACTTGTATCTTAGTGTACCAATGTGACTGCATCCTTAGGGTAAGTCCATATGGTAGATTCCTAAATGTTAACTTGCTATATCATAAATTATACTCATCTTTAAATTTGGATAATTGTCACCAGATTGCTCCCCCCCACCATCACCAAAATGTTACTCCTCAAGAGAATGTGAGAAAGGATGACATCCATTGATGTCTTTATTTTAGCTGATCTTAATTTATTTCAAATATATAAGGGCCTTCTCCTGCTTCTTGATCAAAGCCTGCAGAGAAGGGTGATATCAATATTGTCCTTAAATAGTATTTTTGTAGCCAAGTATGGTGGTGCACACCTATAATCCCAGCTTCTTAGGAGGCTGAGACAGTAGGCCAGCCTGGGCAACTTAGCAAGACTCTGTCTCAAAATAAAAGGGGTAGGCATGTGGCTAAGTTGTTGAGCACCCCTTGGTTTAGTCCTCTCTAGTACTCCACCCACCCACTCAATAGTATTTTTGTGGCAAAAGGAATGACATTTTTGTGAATTATCTAGAAATAAGCAGCCAAGAATAATGAAGGGACTTACTCAAGTTGTGGCTGCATCTGTTAGTGGCGCTGTGATCAGAGAGGGAGGGGCACAGAGGAAACTGAACAAGTAAGATTTCATCTCAATAGGTTTCTCTACTTTGCTGTTTGAAAAAAAATGTAGCTGGTAGTTTGTGGACATGATATGTTTACAACTCAGGTGTTTATAACTCAGAGATTGCCAGTAATTATATGGCAGCTGCATCAATTTTCATTTTGCCAGTAATTTTTTAACTTTTTCCCTGGAAGCTTTGGCAGATAAGTTGATAAAATGTAAGGTTTCATCACAGCAGAACGTTCTACTACTGTTTTCAAGCTAGCTTTTCTTCCAAAGGCCTACAATTGCTCTTTTGTGGGTTTCTGTCATCAATCAATTTGACTTCCTAGTACACGAGCCAGCAGAACTTGCCAGGTGCACCTTGGAGTGGGGAGACCTGGACGAGAGATGCATGCAGTCATGCACGCAGTGCTCTCGGCTGCTCAGCTCTCCCTGCTGCACCACTGTGGTTAGATTGCTTTCTGAGGATGCTCATGTCTGGATATCTGTCTCTGAAGCTCATTTCTAGGGGACAGGTGGGGTCCTTAACTGTTGTTCCTAGTTTAAAACTTTCCTAGTCCAGACTCATGGAGCAGGACCTAGAGAATGAACCACAGTCATTGTCTACCCAAGAGAGGAAATAGCCCCTGAACTTCATCCAGCATTCTTCACTCATGTTGTCATTTATCTTTCTTGGTGAGGTTTACAGAATTATTTTACCCAATGTTTATTGATGTGGACAATAATCCTTTAGCTACTTTATCATTTTTTCCACATTATAGTTTTCAATTGAAGTATCTTTGGTGGCAGAACCTCCATACCAGAGTTTGAGCTGTGTGTGTGTGTGTGTGTGTGTGTGTGTGTGTGTGATACTGGTTACTTGGTATATCTAATCAGGACCTCTTTCTATTTGCTGTCAATTTTGTAAGCTTGGTTTCTTAGCCACAGTCCCTTGTCTTGACACTGGGGCAATGACTGTGTCTTGCACAGCAGTGGGACAAGGAGTTCAGCAAGACTCAAGAATTTTCAGTCTTTAATACATGGCCATTTAATTTAATTCCGAAAGGTAAGAGAGATTCTTGATTCAGAATCTAGAAATACAACAAATGCAAGCATCAAAGGAGAAGAGAGGAACCAGGAGGAGGAGAAAGAGGGAGAAAGGGATGACAGTGACAATGACTACAATTCAGTTGCATAAGTGACATTAAACCACTAACCTGAACTCAGACCTGATTACTTGTGTTTTACTAGTAGGGATGATCTAGCACTCATAGAAGGCTTTTGAGAAAGGGTGAGGGAGAGTATTATAAGCAATTCCTCTGGCTGCACTTGTCTTAGGAAAATAGAAGAAAAAAGACCTTCATTCTCCAGCAATCCACTCCTTGAAATGTACCCTGCTTCCTTTAGCCCTAATCACCTTGCTTGAGATGCTATGTAGTCATTTGGGCAATAACTGGTATCTACCTGTGCTGGATGTTTCAAGCCCTGAACTAGCAGCATGAAAATGACCCAGCTTTGTGGTCTTTGTTGGAATAGAAATCAAGGATAGTCTGTGCATGGAAAGCCTAAGGCTTTGCCCTCCAACTCCTCTGAGAAAAAAGGGGTAGGTTTCCACCAACCTACTTATTCTGAATGTGGTAGCCTTCTCCCATGGGCTGCTGAATGAGTAAGATTTCATCTCAAATAGGTTTCTCTACTTTGCTGCTAGAAATGCTTTTCATCAAATGCTTCACATTCTTGCAGAGCTCTGGGTGACAGCAGACTGGTGTAGGTCATCTGGAAGCTTCATAGACATAGGCTTAGTACAGTAGCTATTTCCTATCTGAATTATGAATGATGAAACATGACTGGGCACTGCTGATGTATGTATGGAAAGGGAAGGTGACATATATCACCACCACTGTGCTGAGGAATGTGGATAGAACCTGCCCCTTCACCTCCTGGAGCTCACAACTCCATGGTGTTTGTTGTTTCTGGCTCCTGGAGGATGACTCCCCAAGCATCTTTCAGAGGAACCCACCTTCTGCCTAACTCTGGATCATGATACAAAATCCTCTCTGAACTTTATTCTTTATTCCATCAACTCCCCTGTGCCAGGTGTACTGGATAAATATATAGACCATAACCACTTTCTTTTCAGACAGGAAAGTTAAGAAGCTGTTTGTTCCTTCCTTCCCTGGTCATATTATTGGTTACACTTTGAACTTGTCTTCTTGCCCCAAGTCTGTGTGTGTGTATGTCTTTAGGAAATCATATATCTGTAGGAATCCTAATATTATCTGTGTTCAAAAAGTAGAAGAGGCTTGTTATATAGGCCTTGGCTAGTAGGAGACAGTGGTGTGCCAATGCCTACTGATCTTCCATGTTACTGCATGGCCTTCTGGATGTACAACATCATGACTGATTCGACTCTTTTTTGTGTGTTCACCAGCATATATGAGCAATGTATGTACTCTGATAACTGACCTCTAGCCTTCCTATTTATTTAGGGGGGAAAAAGGCATTTCCAGGTCCCAGGAAGCACCTCTGGGTCATCATCAAATAGTGAAAAACAGAGCTTCTTATACCAAATCAGGATTAATAGGCTCACATCATTGCCTCTTTCTGTTAAGCTTAAATAAGACCACAAACTACATCAGGATCCCCATGCTGGGTGACACCCCTTCTTCTAGGGGCATATCCATGGGATATAGTTACCCTGTACACAAATGACACTGTCTTTATGGTGATCCCACCACATCTCTGAAAAGAGCCCTGTCCACACCGCTTCTGCCCACTCATTAAACAAAGAAATACATTGTGTCTTCATGGACTACCTGGCCACCAAATAGTTGCTTTTGTTTTTGTTTTGCTCTGTTTTGTTTTGAAATACAGTTTAAAGGCCCTTCCAAAATCATATTCCCTTATCTACTAGAAAGTACCTGGGCAAGCTGCTTGTAAGATCTGGTAAGAAGTGTACCAACCAGCATCAAGGTCTAGGGACATCAGTGCCATTGGGCTCATATTCTGGTCCATATGCTTCACTAACCTCTACTGAAAGTCAGTAGAGGTTAGTGAGCCCCTTCAAAATAGTTGGAAATCTTCAACATCTCTCTCTCTCTCTCTCTCTCTCTCTCTCTCTCTCTCTCTCTCTCTCTCTCTCTCTCTCTCTTTAATAATATGTAAGCCCTGGAGCCCCTTCAAAATAGTTGGAAATCTTCAACATCTCTCTCTCTCTCTCTCTCTTTAATAATATGTAAGTCTCTCCTTCACCAAATCCTTCTCCTTCTGACCTTCTAAGCCCCTCCTTCAATCCTAAAGCTCTCCCTTAATGAACATTATCATGGGGAAATGTTGGACTCCCCATGACAGCATGACTCATTCCAGCAATTAGTCTGCTGGACCAGGAGCAGAGCTGCTAGAATCTGTTTCCTTTTGGATAACTCCCTAGTGCAAGTTTTTTTCCAACCTGGAGGGCCTCAGTCCTGTGTCTCCCTTAGTAACATATCCAAGGAAGGCAGAAGATTCTACCTATAGCTTTCACACAGTCAGTGGATGTTCATGCTATTAGATTACCTTTTCTTAAACTCTGGTGCTTCAGATGCTGGCTCCAGGAACTCTCTACAGAATCCAGTTGCATTTCTGTCTGGCCTATCCTCTTTGGATATCTTTTATTCAGGTTCTCGTTCTTTTCCTATCCTCACTATGTACATTGTAGATCCTTCCTCCCTGGGACACGGATGTCCAATCCTTTTAACTCCAAATCCCATAGCCATGGAGCAACCCATCCATTTCCAACCTACAATGGCTCCTGAGCTACCAAGCCAGGTCAGGACACAGGAAATACCAACTCCTAATAAACAACCTCACTGTTGAGCAAGGAAGAAGCCACCCTTCCTCCTTGGTGCTAGGTTATCTGCATAGGAAAATATTGACTTTTTTTTATGTAAATGAGCAGCGCATTTTCTCTGAAAAATGACGTCTAGTCTTCCTATTTATAAAAATAAAAGCAAAATTTTAAAAATTTAAAAATTTTTTCCAGTCCAGCTCACTTTTTCTTTTATACTTTCACAAGCTATCACTGAACACTTTGGCTTTCCTGACAGAAAGTCTTCAGTTTCTTATTACAACAAACTACACCCTAAGCAGCAGGATATCAGATCATAGGGAATCTTTTGAAATATATTTAATGTCTCCTGCCCCTTCAACTACAAAATGACTCTCTTTTCCTTTTTTCACCTTTTGGAAGAGAAAATAAGAAGGAAAAATTCCATTTTCCCCTGTAGAGAACCAACAGAAAATCATACAGGACTGAGATATGGAAAATAATGGATGTGATTTTGAAAGACTTAAAAAATAATTGATTAAAAGACATTGGAAGCCAGGCGTGGTGGTGCACGCCTGTAATCCCAGTGCCTTGGGGGACTGAAACAGGAGGATTGTGAGTTCAAAGCCAGCCTCAGCAATTTAGTGAATCCCTAAGTAACTCAGTGAGACCCTGTCTCTAAATAAAATACAAAAAAATGGCTTGGGATGAGGCTCAATGGTTAAGCACCTGTGGATTAACTTCCTAGTACCAAGAAAGAAAGAAAAAAAAAGACATTGGAGAGCTAGGGATGTAGCTCAGTGGTGGAAGACATGCTTTGTATGTGTAAGGCCTTGGGTCCAATCTCCAGGCAAACAAAATGCTTTAATTTCATATAAAATACATACTTTGTGAATTTAACCACATTTAGATGCTATTTGTATATTTCAAGTGAAGTCCTTGGTGGGTTTTCAGAAATTCTCTAAAGATAGTTGAATGAACCATCAATTAAATTGCATAAGTAAAACTGATTTATCCAACCTCATAAATCTGATCCTTTGTAGAGAATGGTGATAGTATTTTCAAAGAACAGCAAGAGGTTCTTTAAAGAAATGAAAAATGGTGAGTAAATGTCTCCCCAAATTAGGTTTCCTAGTTTTCAAGATAGCCATGTTATTTTGAGCAAGAAAAATATCCTCTGACCTACTTAGTAGAAAACTATTGAGCTTGTGAAAGCATACTGATTGGAAAAACAGGTAATATTCTCTTTGTTCAATATATTCCAGGGAGGTGACCCAACAGGTATTAAGAAATAGAGCAGGAGGCTGCAGCCCTCAAATACAGAGAGGGTGGGGGCTCAGGGAGCAGTGAGGAAAGTGGAGACAGCATCCGCTCTGCAAAGAGTGAAATGGATGATGGAATTGCTCTTGCCGTACAAAGGACACCAATCATACTAACACTGCCCTTCAGAATTAAAGAGGAACAAATCTGCTCTCACTTATAATGGGAAATATCACCGTAATGTCCTCCCCAAATAAGATAAATCGGGTTCAACAATCATAAAAGCATCTGCCAGCTATTTGTTAGCATCACCTTTCTAGAGAAATAGGTGAAAGGACTTTAAGAACTCTCCTTTGCCTTTCAACTTTCTTAAACTGAAAAGTAATTGCTGTTATTTATTAAGAGCCTGCTGCGATCCAGGTAACTTGTTCATCTTCTAATTCTCACAGCTGTAGAGAGGCTGAAGTTAGCCTGTCCTGTCTTCTAGATGAAGAAGCTGAGGACTTGCTCACTTCACACTAGAGTCACGGTTTAAATCCAGGCTTCAGGTCCATTTATTTTATTTTGGTTATAATTCTTTAAAAAAAAAATGAGTCAAGACTGTTAACTGCACTGCAGAAAGCTGTAGTGGTCTCTCTCTTACTACATATCAAGATTCTTTTCATTACAAGTGACAGAATTCCAGCTCAGAGTGTCTACACACAGAAGGGAGTTTGCTGCCCACACAGCTGCACAGCCAGGCATAGATCTGGAGGGACAGAATCCAGGGAAGCAGTCTGTTTCTCCCCTGCCCGCTTCTTGTCTCCCTCTCCCTGGATCCCTCTTTCTACTTGGTTTGTTCCTCATTGTTTTCCTCCCCTCTCCACAATCTTCTCCAAAATGTGGTAGGGAAGATGGCTTCTAGCAGCCCTTAGTTTACATATTTTTAAATTTATAGCAAAATAAAATGTTCTGTTCCCTCCAGTAGCATACGTTTGGAATGGGGGCAGTTCTTCAGAAGCTTGAGGTTAAGTGGATGCTGGACAAACCCAAGGAACAGATATCTACTGTACTGTTTGCCCTCAAAAATAGTCTAGTGAAATTTTCCACTCAAAAAAGATCCAAAGGGGGAAAGAGAATCCAAAGGCTAACAAACTGAAGTCTGGATATGGAGGAGAAAGTTCAGCACTATCAGAGTTATGCATTTGGATGAAGTTCTGCAAGAGCAGGTTCCTGTGCAGCAGCAGGACCCACTTGGAACAGAACACAAAAACTGCTCAGGAGGAAAAGATGGATCCAGGAGGCAGGCAAGGCCATGTGAAGAAGAGAAGTTGTACAGGGACCCGGCATGGCTGATGGCAGTCTGACAGATCCTGTGAACACTCTCAGCTCCATGTGTGTGTTCCTGGATATAGAAGACTGCATCCATTATGAAAACTGCAAAAAAAATGCAGTTTTAGCATTGCATTTCAAGGAAAATATGAGCTAGTGAGTTTATTCATTCATTTTAAGTAGCAGTTTCTGAACCATAGTCATAAACGAATTGATATACCCCATATGTAGACATATGATGGTAGGTCTCAAAGCTCCTCTTTTTTTTGGTCATATTTCAATATTTTTATTAAAATCTAAATGAGAGAAATACATAGAAGTTGTGCATGTCATATTTGCAAGGGCTTCAAAGCTGAGAGGGAATAATAGTTCGGGGAACTGAATCAAGTTTAAAATTACCTTCTTAATCAGGAACATTTGGTCAATACCAACAAGATAAGCAGGGACACATGAAGAAGTCTTCATTTAGAACTTATAAGTGACAGAGTAAGATAATAAATGATATCACTTTGTTATATATGTGTATGTTTAAAAGGTATGTATTTCTAGTCAGCTTCATGATGTGTTTTTAAATTGAAATAATCTCTAACTTCTAGAAATTAGAACCTTTTAAATTATAAAAACATCTAGATCTCTAACTTTTCTTGAGATATTGGAAGGTGTGGTCTGTGGCTGCTTATCCCCAAAACAACAATAACCATTCTGGGTAGCAGCTGCCTTCTATTATTTGTCTGTTTGTTTGTTCATTCATTCATTCATTCTTTCATTCATTCATAAATTCAAAAGAACCATCACCACAAATAGATAGACGTGCAGCTGGTCTTATCCCTAGTTTCTTACAATTTCTTTTATCTCATCATCTTATGTCACTTTCTTTTTTTTGCTGCAATTTTTTTCTTTCTTTGTTTTTAAAACCTGGCCTATGCTCTGCTGATTTGCCAGTCCCCAGCACTCCCCCACCAGACCAGCTTTATTCATCGAGAGTCCCTCAATCCCAGTGGATTTGTAAGGATGCGGTCCCTGTGCTAATGTCATTTTCTTCCCCCTCAATGCTCCATGGTGACCATCCTCACGGTGGCCCTTGCAAGTGGGAGAGGAGTGAGATGTGGAGGCAGTCTGCAAACGGCCTCTCAGACCCAGGAGCAGAGGGAGGCAGCACAGGCTTCCTTCTCACCTATGAGTTTGCCATGAAAACATGTTTGTGGTAAAACCTAATAAAAAAAATGTTGAGCTAATCACTATTGGGAGTGGATGAATAGACTGTAGAGTCTTACCCAGATTTATAGAAATGCAACATCTGGATGAAGTGGTCTTTTCTCATTAGTTCCCTCATTATCGGTTTCTGACTCATATCCTCATCCTGTGTTCCCTAGGGCCTACAGCACTAGCACCTGCCTCCATTCCTCTTCAGTTGTGTTTTCCAAAGTGTGTTTCAAGAGGAACTTAATTGTTTCATTGCTAGAAATACAAAATTAAGGCTGATATTCCATTGGAGGATTATGGAGAGTAGACTTAAAATGCTTGAAGGTTTAAACGAAGTTAAAAATGACATTCAGAAACACTAAAAAGAAACCAGAGGCAACATAAGTAATCTCATTTGTGGACAATGATTCATTTGTATTAGTTTATATTCTACTAACTTGTTGGATGTTCCAGTATTCCCAAGCCAGTCACATATAGGTACATGCCTATAATCCCTGTGACTCTGGAGGCTAAGGCTGGAGGATCTCAAGTCCAATCCAACTTCAGCAACTCAGCAAGAACCTGTATCCAAAAAAAAAAAAAAAAAAAAAAACAGCTAGGGATGAGGTTCAGTGATTAAGCACTCCTGGGTTCAATCCCAGTACCAAAGAAAAAGAAAAGCATTCTTGTTACAAGTATTAAATCTTGAAGAAAAAAAATGACAGAAAATTTGCTAAAGTCAGTAAATTAATGATTCATCAGGTTGATCTTGGAGTGAGTTGACTTTCAGTCGAATGAAGTTAAACTATTTCCTTTCTTTGGAACTTTTTGGAATTTTTAATAACTTAATGTATATTTTGAATCTCTAGAAGGAGTATTTAGAATAAGTCAGCAATTCCCAAACTTAAATAAATGTGAAAACCATGATCTATGAAGGAATTAGTTTTTTGCAATAAGATCATTTCTCAATATTCATGAAGGATTGGTTCAAGCACCCCCAAAATTCAAGAAATTCACAGATGCCAAATTCCCTTGTATATAAAGACACAGTATTTGCATACAACTTACACATATTCTCCCATGGACTTTAAATCATCTCAATATTACTTATTTTTAAAATTTTTTTAATATCTAATTTTCAGTTTTCAGTGGACACAACATCTTTATTTTTATTTGTATGTGGTGCTGAGGATTGAACCCAGCGCCCCGCACATGCCAAGTGAGCGCGTTACTGCTTGAGCCACATCCCCAGCCCTCAATATTACTTATAATACCTAATACAATGTAAATGATATGCAAACAGTTGTTATACTGCATTGTTCATGGGGGAGTACATGTTCAGTGCAGTGTTTTTTCTGAATATCACTCTGAGATGGTTGAATTCACAGATGCAGACCATGTGAATGAATATTGACTGCCAGTGTACACTTGGGAGTAGCTACTCAAGCCTTGAGGACTGGGCTGTCTTTGGTGTTTCTAGGATCTGTATTTAAAAAGCACATCTCAAGTAGATTTTAAAATATACAGATATCATACATTGCATCTCAGTTTTGAAATAAAAATTAACAGAGTCCTGCCTTGCCTCTCCACCTTCTGGTTTGCTTCCTAGCAGTCATTTTTTTTTTTAACCATTTCTGTTTTTGGTACTTCTGATAGTTACATTTAAACCTCTAAATAATTAGGCTTGTATCTACAAAAATTATTTCTACCTCTGAAAATAAAAATCTAGTGTATACTATCCTCTTTTATCCTATCTCTTATCTCCCTTTCCACTAAAAAAGATAATTATTTAATTCTTTTATTGGCTACCTGTGAAACCTCAAACAATATATTGAAATTTCTTTCTTGTTCCCTCAACTTTAGACAATGTCTTTTGGTTTCTTGCTATAGTAATAGAGATTTAGTACTTCATTCTTGATAGAGAATTTGAAAATGAAGCTCTCAATGCAAAATCATTTCAATAACAATTAAAACACCTGTTACCCAGTCTTCTAAGATCCATTGTTTCTAATGCTAGATGCATTTTATTTCCTTTGATCACCTATTTTTATCTTTCTGTAAGCTTATAGGATCTATTCCTTGATGTTCTCAAAGTTCATACTGATATGTCTAGGCTTGGGCTTATTATTATTATTATTATTATTATTATTCATGCTAGACCATTTCATTTTATAGACTTGTCTTCTGATAGCTCTGGGAAATTTTTTTCTGCCTTTTCCCTTTTAATTTTACTTTATCAATTTTCTCTGTTCTTTCATTCTGAATGTTCTGGTTTGTCAGATGTTAAACTTCTATATTTTCATGTCTTGGGCCTTTTGCTTTATGTTCTAGAAGTTATCCTCAACTTTATCTTCCAGACCTTTAATTGAATTTTTTATACTTCAGCAAATTTATTTTTTTAACTTAAAAAAGAATTCAATCTTACTCTTGGATAGTTCATTTTTCATAGCTGCTTTTTTTTTTTTGATTCAAGATCTTCTTGAAACATAGGAAGTTCTTTTCCATTTTCTGAATGATCTTGGTTTTCTTCAAGTTTATTCCTCACCCCCATTTATTATTTATTGTGGTCTTTTTATGTTACAAACTTTTTTTGAATTTTAGATGTTTCTTGGTTGTCCATTCATATTTTTAAACAACTTTATCAAGAAATAATTATCTTACAATATAAATTACTCTCTTAAGTTACAGTTTGCTAGCTTTTGGCATATTCACAAAGGTGAGCACCCATCACCAACTCAATTTTAAGACGTCTTATAATCTCCCCCCAAGAAAACCCCATATTCCTTAGCTATCTCTCCCTAGTCCTCTCTCACACACTGCCCTCCCACTCTATGGAACCACTATCCATTCATTTCTTAAAGTAAGAGATTAGAAAAACTGTCTGGTTTCAGAGTCTCAAGTCAATAAGAAGATAATGGCTGGGAAGGAGGAGAAAGCAGAAATTGAGACTGAACAGTGTGCATGTCTCAGAAAGCCAGGTGTGGGATCAGAATCTTAGAGAGCCTGAGAGGTAAGCAGGCAGGCCATTCTCCATTGATTTGTTTCACTTCTGTATTCAGGATTCAGAGGACATCCTACCATAGAGGACGGTGTAATGCCACTAAGCTTAGGTTTCATAATTGTAGGATCAAGTCTTGTTCAAGCTTCATCTCCTACACCTAGCAAATAAGCACACTGTAGGCATTGCATAGTTGTGAAATAACTCAGCATCATGCATTTGTATATGTTTCACAGTGTGCACATTTATTCACTTACTTCTTATTTGATATAGCCAGGTGTGCAAAGTACATTTACTATGGCACTAACGAGGTTTCAACCACAGGGCCCTCCACTTGCATGAGCCCTTTTCAAAACCTTGTTCCCAGTTCTGTATTTGTTGATCTTGCATTCTTTTTCTGAAATAAGACTTATAATTTTCTATTTTGCAATGTTGGGTATTAGAAAATCTGAACCTAGATCTACCCTACCTACAGCAGGACTGATTAGTCTCAGTTTTGAACTATCAAAGCTGGGGTTCTGACCTGAGTGCCTTCCCCAAGGCCATACTTGCAGTGTTCCCCAAAAGCTCATGTGTGAGACAATGCAAGAAGGCTTAGAGATTAAAAGATAGGTTATGAAGGCTGGGATTGTGGCTCAGACCCAGGGCACTTGCTTCAGACCTATGAGGCACTGGGTTCAATCCTCAGCATCACATAAAAATAAATAAGTAAAATAAAGGTATTGTGTCCATCTACAACTAAAAAATATATATTAAAAAAAAAGATAGGTTATGAGAGCCTTAACCCAATCCCCTGTTGGGATTAACTGAGTAGTAACTAAAGGCAGGTGGGGTGTAGCTGGAGGAGGTGAGATACTGTGAGGAGATGTACCTTTGGGGTGTATATGTATATATATAAATATATATATATATATATATATATATATATATATATTGTTTTGATGAGTGGAGATTGCACTTGCTCATTCTCTCTCTCTCTCTCTCTCTCTCTCTCTCTCTCTCTCTCTCTCTCTCTCTCTCTCTCTCCTCTCTCTCTCTTTTTCCTGGAGTGATGTCCTCAGTTTCTTTCCTCTGTCACACTCTTCTGCCATGCTATTCTGCCTCACCTCAAGCCCTAAAGAATGGAACTGGCCTCTGTGGACTGAGACCCCTGAACTGTGAACCCCAAAATAAACTTTTCCTCCTCTAATTGTTCTTGTCAGATTTTTTTGGTTGCAGTAGTGAAAAAAATGTACTCAAACATGCATTAAGTGGCAGAACATTTTACTCCTGAATGAACCAAACCTGTCCTCCCTGTGCCCCTAAGATGAAGGGACAGCTCCTGATTGACACCTGTGTCTAAGACAGCAGCACTGGGAGCAGTGTAGGACCTGGACTCTGCCCAGGGTGCCCCTGGTGATAACTGCAGGTAGGAGGCTATTGTTCCCCCAGAACTCACAGGCTGCCTCTCTTTCCAACAGAAACCAAGCAAGGAAAGCTCATGCACCTCCCGCTCCTACGTACACATTTCAGTTTTAGTTATGAAATACCTTGGGAAGAACATTTTCTGAATAAGAAAAATAGAATTCTCCTTCCCATTCTGTTTCTGAATGAGACTTTTCATCTCATGTTGTTTCATGGTCTTAAAATAAAATGTAAGATCTAGGAGGGAGTGAAGAAAAAAGTCAGAGATCATGCTTTCTACTGCCAGCTAATTTGGTGGTGTTCCCAGGTGGGAAAATCAATGTCTGCCCTGCAGAGGTGAGTCGTGCATCCAGTGTGTCAAGCTGCTAACTCTTCTTTGAAAATTAACTTACCCTCCACGCTTTTCAACTTTTCAATGCAGTACATTTCATGCTTGCCTTTCCTCAGACACGTGAGTGTGTGTGTGTGTGTGTGTGTGTGTGTGTGTGTGTGACAGAGAGAGAGATGTGGTAAGTAGAAATCTGAGCTGGCGGTGCCTGGAGGAGATGGTCCCAAGCTGTTAGATGATTGAACTGAGGTCTCTGGTGATAGACCAGAATCTCTGGGTGTCTCAGGGCTGAGTTTCCAAAGGCCTGCGAGTTCTAAGCTGATAGGGAAATTGGCCCCAGTACATGTTTTATACTCATTAGGACTCCTTTATCTTGATGTTACAGATCCAGTATCACTTTAGGTGGGCTCTTGGGTTGTGGTAAAAAATGCCACAGGATACTGAGGATTTCTGTCATCCATGTTTCTTTCCTACATGCTCTGGTGCTCATCTTCCCTGAGAGAACCCGGGGCCACTCAGAAACCCTGGTGGGCAATACTGCTCACTAAAGCATTAGGTATTTGCTTCTCATGTGGAAAACAGCCACTGACCCAGCCCCTCTGCCCAGCCACAGAGGCTTCCCTTCAGGGATTTTCACATAATTCCAGAACCAAAAATGGTGGCTGTCTTGCAGCACAAGGGAATTCTGCATGCTGAGACCCTGCTGCATTGCTATAACCGCATCTCTTTTGATTGGTCAGTGATTATGCCATGTTATACTGCTGGATACACACATGGGGCTGTGTACATACTAGGCAAGTCTCTTACCACTGAGTAAGTCCTTAAGCCGTATTATAAATTTTGAAGTGTTAAAACATTAAATAATGAAATTGTAGGTAATTTGAAAAATCACCTCCATTCCTGAAAAAGTCAGGATCACTTGGGCCTGTTGAAATGGACGGTAGGTTGCTGTTTGATACCCTAGTTCCTTGGCAGATCTGAAGCAAGTTGTCTATTTGAAGGTTGAATTCCTTTGGTTTGTCAAAAGTTTCATCAACATTGGCGACAGAAAGACATGAGATGAGGTGCTGGAGCCATCCCGTAGTCCAAATCATTGAACTCGTTGTGAACACAGTACCAGTCCCCGGCTGGGAGTGAGAGAGTGCTCTCCGAGTTCCACTTCCTAATAAGAGCATATGTAAGCACTGAAGAATGTATGCCACAGGCAAGGCCAGCTTTCATCTGTCAGCAGCATGAAATGTGTAGGACAATGCATTGACTGGAAAAATGCACCACAGTGAGGTGCTCAGCAGCAGATGGAACATGTAAAACCCCACTGACTCAGAGCATTTGTGCCTTAGGTGGCTTTTGGTTGAGCCTAGAATTAACCCTCATAAACACACTCTTCTCTCAGGAAGACATCTTACATGAAGAATGCTCTGCACAGCCAGCCCCAAACTCAATGGTGCACACATGGCCAACACAGGACCATGCAGAGGATGGAAATCCCAGTGACTGTGGTAGGGGTGGCATCAGGAGTCCAGGTTTCAGCCTTGCAGGAGGTTAATTTCAGTTTCTTCCCAGCTCTCTGTGAGCCACACTAGCACTGAATCAAAGCTTTGGCTTCATCCTATCTCATCTTCATAAATCTCCTGACTATTTGTTTCTAACCTAAACAGTATTATCCTTCTCCCCTGGCCACAGAAGTATTTAAAACTAACCAAGTTGGCCAGGATTTGTCTTTGCCAAAGGCTGTTTTTCCCAGTGGCTTGGGAGACTCCTCTGTGGAGGTTATACCCTGAAGAGTAGCTGAAGTTTGGTTTGGCAGGATTTAGGGACTAGATAGAACAGGATGAACAGCTGAAGTCTGTCATGCAGAAGTTGATTTAAGACCTAATTGCATTGGTCCTGACACAGACAAGTCTGCTCAGACTTTGTTGGGGGTATCCCCACCTTCTTATTATGGGTCATTCTTTTTATACCTCCCTTTTCTTTTACCTCCCTCAGAGGTGGCTCCTCTAACCCCTGTCAGGCTTAAGGCCTTGCTCTTCTCTCCTGTGGCTCCTTCTAAAAGTCCATCTTCAGATCTGTCTGTCCCACTGTGTTTCCTGACTGGCACTCCTTAAGCTGGCTTTTCTAGGGATGTCTGTATTTTAACAGAGGTCAAAGCCTTAAGCTGAACGGTGGAATCGCTCATAATCAAAGTGTATTCACTAAGCACCAACCTAAACAATGAACTGATGGTCATCCTGGAACTTGAAATCAATGCTTATTAATCTATCCAATTATAAATTGAATATTTAAAATTCACAAGGGTTTTGATACTTTTGCCTCTTAACCTTCTCTCAAGTGCAGACTGGACATGACTAACAAAGCAAGTCTTGACTGTCCTCTTGATTCCTACCCATGGGCAGTGTAGAAGCTAACTAGCCATGTGGACAGAAAGAGAACAGAAGGGAGAATTTCCACCCTGATGCTGTTGAGAGGAAGAGAAACCATGACCTCACGGAGAAACTCAGGATTGTTCAGGTGAATCCATTTGGAACATTGGCATCTGTCTTTTTTTCTGATGAAGCTCTACGATCCAGAGATTGTAAATCTCTCATCCATAGATTGTTGATCAAGGGGCCCCTGCCTCTTGAGATTGTATTTGAGGTCTTCCCAAGGATGGAGTTTTAAGAATACCAAGCTTGTACAGAATTTAGACCAAACCAGCTAGAGTTGGCCATGAAAGGATCAACTTTGAAAGGAAACTTGCAGTGAAAGGGAATTCCATGCTTATTCACTATCTCTTTATGCCAGGCACTAGCTCAAATGCTTTAAACAAATTATCTCATTTGATCCTTACAATATTGTTGCCAAGTAGCTAGTGTCCCTGTTTTATTGCCAATAACATTAAAGCTCAGAGAAGTTAAGAAATTTACAGTAACCGGGATTTGAACCTTAGTCTCCTAAGTTTTCTACCATATGGAGCTAGGGATGTGGCTCAGTGGTAGAGGACTTGCCTAGCATGCATGAAGTCATGGGTTTTGATCCTTGGCACCAAAAAGGAAAAATCCTTTATCATCAAAAGATACAAGATGACAGATTTTTAAAAATAAAATGAATAGCTGTCCTCGTTTGTCTCTAAGCTCACCTTGTCTTAAAATTAAAAAGGCTCACATTCTTCTAATGTGGGATTTTTCCCCCAGAGACTCCTGTGTGAGTTGTTTATTTGATGGATGGCCCTATACACTTGTGTATGCATGCTACATACCAAATGCCGTCATTTAGTAAGAAAAAAGATATAGCCCTGTGTCCCGAAAGACCTTGTCAATAGCCAAGGCAGAGCCTGGGTTTAAATGACATTAGCATTGCCTTCTTTGGCCTCCTGCTCATGGGCTGGGCTGGCGATTACTCACTGTGTCGCTGTGATCTCCTGAACAGGAAGATTGCTCCACTGGGGCCACTCAGAACTGTGAAATGAGGTTGCCTAGGGTGTCTATCATGATTTGGTTCCTAAATTTCCAGCTTATCAGCCTGGCAGTACAGCACTCTTCAGAGTGGTTAAAGATTCTGTGCCTGAGAACTGAAGTCCATTCTATCAGAGCTGTAGATGAGTCCTGGCAGTTAAAGGGCAGAAAGGTTAGTGGGGGCTGGGGGGCAGCATGTCCTCATTCACAGTGGTGCAGCAGGCAGTTATGATGTGACTCTGGGAAGGGGGAGGAGGTCATTGTTTGAGTGCTTGGCTGCCCATTTAGACCAGTTTTACTCTTAACACAGGGTCAGCCACTCCCATCAGACTGTCAGCATGTCTGTCCACAGCTCACAGAAGAGCAAGCACAACCTTCCCCGGGTGTATGAGAGGTCAAAGAAATCCATTTAAATGCATCAGAATGTGGCCAAGGATGTCAGAGGTTGTAAAGAGCATTTCTGTGAAAGGAACTTAGCCAGGGTCAGGCACAGGCACATTCAGACTATATATCTGATTCGGTGTCCTTCCCCTCATTTCTCATTTCCAAAAAGAGGGTTAATAAGTTTGGGTAAAGAGAGGACTCTCAAGTGAAAAAAGAGCTCTGTGATCAAATTAATTGATTACCTGTAGACTTTGTAATATACTTTATTCTAAAATAAAGAGCACATCTTTTTATACTTTGGTGTATCTAAAACCAGAGTCTTTGGATTGATGTCAGAAACCAGAATGGGATAGAATGAGACAAATGAGGTGCATGGGATGCAGGGTTCAGGCTGGGAGGACCCTAAGAGTGACTGTGTCTGGTGTCCCACTTGCCTTACCTACCAGAGGGCTGGGGTTGTCCCCATCTGCACAAGAGGCAGGAACTTACCCCATCTTTGTAGAGATCAGTTCATCTGATGACACCTTGAGTGAGTTTTAAAATTATAGAGCCCAGTGGAAAAACTTGGTGAACCCCCATGTGGTCAGGCCAGTATCTTCAGTGATAGGATGCGATGTCCTCTCTGGCATGGTACACTGAGAAGGGCACCTAACTCTATGGTATTTTTTATAAAAACCCATCACTCCCATTTAGTCTGGAGGGGGAAAAAAAGAGATAAACCCAGATCAGGATGGATTGTGCAGGATACTTGGCGACCAGTCTTCAAGACTGTCAGACAAAGATTGAGAAACTACCACAGACCAGAGGAGACTAGGGAGACACATTGTCTGAATGAAGTAGACTCCAGAATAGAAAGAATATATTGGTAGAGATTCTACCAAAGAATATATTGGTGAGATTAAAGTCTGCAGTTAATACTAGTTACTATACCAATATTAGTGTCTTAGTGTTGACAAATGTTCCTTGTTAATGTAAGATGACCACAGAGGAAACTGGGAATTCTCTGTATTATCTTTACAATTTTCATGTTAATCTAAAATTATTCTAAGACATAATATGTATTTTTAAAAAATATTTTATATAACATCAATATAAAGATAAGTTTTCTATCTCACCCCAGGAAGTAATGTCTGTTTTGGTGCCAGTACTATGCTGATTACCAAACCTCTAGGAATTATAGAAGCTTCAGGATGAGGAGAAAGTGGCTGATGGCTCTTAGAAAGTTGATTGCTTCATTATGAAGAACTAGGATCCTGTTCATATATTCCCAACACTATGATAAAATACTTGAAATAATGAACTTCAAAGAAGAAAATGTTTATTTTGGCTCACAGTTTTGGAGGTTTCGGTCCACGGTCTGTTGGCCCTGTGGCTTTGGGCCTGTGGCAGCACTGTACCTCATGGTGGGAGCTTGTGGTGGAGAAAGCCTGTTCACCTCATGTTTCTCTCCTGGGAAACAAAGAGACAGAAAGGGGCTGGGGATCCAATATTCCCTTTTAAGTATGTACATACACTCCACATTTTCTTTATCCATTCATCTGTTGAAGGGTAGCACCTAGGTGGTTTCCATAGCTTGGCTAGTGTGAGATGTGCTGCTAGAAACACTGATGTGGCTGCCTCACTGTAGTATGCTGATTTTAACTCCTTTGGACATATGCCAAGGAGTGGGATAACTGGATCATTATGGTGGTTCCATAATGATCATTATGGTGGTTCCATTCCTAGTTTTTTGAGCATTCTCCATATTGTTTTCCAGAGTGGTTGTACTAATTTACATTCCCACCAACAAGTATAAGTGTATCTTTTTTCCACTGCCTTGATAATACTTATTATTATTTGTTTTGATAATTGCCCTTATGACTTTAGTGAGATGAAATCTCAATGTCATTTTGATTTTCATTTTCCTAATTGCTAGAGATGTTAAGCATTTTTTTCATGTGTTTGTTGCCTATTTGTATTTCTTCTTTTGAGAAGTGTCTATTTAGTTCTTTTGCCTGTTTATCAATTGGGTTTTTTGGGTTTTCTTATGTTAATTTTTTTGAGTTCTTTATATATTCTGGGTATTAATGCTCTCTATGAGGAACAGGTGGCAAAGAACTTCTCCATTTCTGTAGGCTCTCTCTTCACACTTGCTTCCTTTGCTGTGCAGAAGGCTTTTTAATTTTATAGCATCCCACCTATTGATATTTAGTTTCATTTCTTGCGCTTTAGGGGTCTTGTTAAGGAAATTGGTTCTTGTGACGATATGCTGGAGTGTTGTGCCTACATTTTCTTCTTGCAGTTGCAGAGTTTCTGGTCTAATTCCTAGGTTTGATTCACTTTGAGTTGACTTTTGTGAAGGGTAAGAAATAGGGGTTCAGTTTCATTCTTCTATATATGGATATTCAGTTTTCCCAGCACCATTTGTTAGAAAGACTATCTTTTCTCCAATTATGTTTTCTGCACCTTTGTCTAGTATCAGATAACTGTATTTATGTGGGTTTGTCTCTGGGTCTTCTATTTTATTGGTCTTCATGTCTGTTTTGGTACCAGTACTATGCTGTTTTTATTATTATAGCTCTGTATTATAATTTCAGGTCCAGGATTGTGATGTCTCCAGCATCGCTCTTTTTGCTCAGAATTGCTTTGGCTCTTCTGGGTCTCTTATTTTTCCAAATGAATTTTAGAACTGCTTTTTCTGTGTCTGTGAAGGATGTCATTGATATTTTGATGAGCATTGCATTGAATCTGTATGATGCTTTTGGTAATATGGACATTTTGATTATATTAACTCTGCCTATCCAAGAACATGGGAGGTCTTTTCAACTTCTAAAGTCTTCTTCAATTTCTTTCTTCAGTGTTCTATTCAGTTCAATATCCCCTTCAATGGGTACACCCAATAACTTAACTTTCCCACACTAGACCCTACCTCCTGGAAGTTCTAACCTTCCCTGCCACACCCCCCATACCCCCACCCCAATAAAGCCATAAGATGAGAATTAAGCTGCTAACACATGGGCTTTTGGGGGGATGTCCAAGATTCAAATTACAGCACCCCGTCCCCAAGATTCTCTGTCAGGAGCTTCTGGCTGATACTTAAATAGTGTTGGTACAGATAAACATCCAAATCTGAAAATCTAAAATCAGAAATGCTCCAAAATCTGATTTTTTTAATGCAGATATGACATTCCTAGTAGAAAATTTCACACCATGAAACTTTGTTTCACATACAGAATTGTTAAAAATATTGTATAAAATTATTTTCATGTGAATAAGGCCTACATGTAACAAATAAATTTTATGTTTAGACTGTTATTGTATATTTGCAAGTGTTCTACAATCTGAGAAAACTCCAAATTTGAAATAATTCTGGTCCTAAGCATTTCTAAAAAGGGCTACTCAATCTGTATTTCGCACTTAATTGTTGTTCAGTAAGTGCGAAATACAGATTTATATCTTTATAAAATATATGAAACTATAAGCTTATCAAAAAGAAAGACATGTGAAACTTGAATATTCCATTATAAAATTCAAAATCATGTTATTTATTCTATTTTGAGATCAAGATCACAAAATGTTTATAAAATTGTCACTGGGATATTTAATCTAACTTCTGATGGTCAAAAGTAACTTATAGTAAACCTTAGACTTTGAAGGCAAAGAACTATAATATATAAACTAGAACTGAGAGGTTGAGAAGAAAGTGTTTAGCGTTCATATGGATAAATGTAGGCTCATACCACTTAGTTAAAAACAAAGCTACATACTTGAAATCAGGTACCCTCCCCTCCCCCCCAAAAATCCTGCTATTAAATCAGTGGGGAACTTACAGTTGAGATGACTTAGAATCCCAGAACTGAGGTGGGAGGGGAATTTATTTTCCTAAATTTAAGTGCCCGTGGATTCCATAGAACACACTTTGGGAAAGAGTGCTGCAGTTTATTTGCTGCCTATCCATTCAATAAAGAATAAATTCTTAGCCTGAAGATTGTCAAGATTGCAGCTCTTGGGTTTGAGAGGGCGTGTGCTCTGTGGGTATTTTTTATGGAGAGTTTCTGAACCCCGAGGGACTCCCCATATAAATGAACCCTGAAGAGTGAGACCTAACCTATTGATTAATTATTGAGTCAGTCATTATTAGGTTAGATGAAATAGACCCCCTTAAGACTAAATGTGCTAAGGATTCCCAGACCTGCCTGTTCATTTGTAAAGAAGTCTGAAAAGTGAGGAGCTGGATATAGTGAGCAAAAGCCTTTCCTCCTTTTTCCAGGAAAGGCCATAAACCTTCTAGAAAGCTGACATCTGTCGCTGAGAGAGGAAACAAACTACTTTTTTACACTGATTTAGACGATGCCTGGCAAGGTTTCCAATTCAAAACTCCCTAGTTGTGGGCCAAGAGTCTCCTACAGATGCACACACACCCACACGCTTGGAATCGTTGACCTTCTTCAGAATTGGCACCACTTTTCTCAGGGCCAGCTTGACAGTGGTTGGCTAATAAAGCCTTGCTGGAAGGTGTTCTCTATTCTCTGGTGGGTGATGAGTTAAAGTGTCATTCTAGCAGTTCCCCTCACAGGGGCTTTATTAATACAATCCCCTGCTCCAGACTTGACCTTCAATCACTGGAAAACAAGAAAACATTGAAAACAACTTCAACTAAATGAAAAATACTTCAATGGACTCAGTCCAAACGTCGGCAACCTTTGTGTGAGTAATGTAGAAAAAAGGTCTACATGGCAGGTACGTTTCTAGCTGATGCAAACTTCAAGTTGTTAATGGCTCTTCTGGGACATGGCTATGGGAGCAGAGTTGGCTCCTGCTGTGGCAGAATAACAAATGAGAGAAAATTACTTGGGCTCATGCTTTGCCCGAAAATAGCCATGAACGGAGGGTCCGAGAGAAGCCCTAGCACTTATCAGATGTCTTGACTAAATGTTAGCTCCTTCCTCCTGGTGCAAATGAGAAAAGACACTTAATTTCTTACTGTGTATATGTCAGGCTAGCATTCCATTATGGTAGATGGAACAGCTACATTTTAGCCAATTCGTCATTTAAGGTCCTGAGTGTACTTCTGTTGTGAAGGACAATCTTTCATTAGTCTCAATAAGACTAGAGAACTGACATTACAGGAAAACAATGACTGAGGGTGGACCCCTGCTAAAATACAGTAGAGTGTCATTCACACAAACATATGGAACCAGACTTCTGAAGTTCAAGTGCTGTTTACTTGGGATTAGCTCAAGTTTGGTTAAGAAGCACATGTAATTTGGATGAGGTCGTTGATTCTGTCATTTGTGGTGAGAGAAACCAGTCCAACACTTATGATCTAAAGAAGGGAGTGGGCCAGGGGCTTGTGCTGAGAGGCCACCCACCAAGACTCTACATCTTGCTCTAAATACTGGTTCTAAAACTCAATACAGTGATTGTTGAGAGTGGGGTGATATTTGGAGAAGAAAAAGAAACAAACGTGTCTGCCATAGATTTGATTTTAAATATTCTCCAAAAGCCTGTGTTAAATGTTTGCTCCCTAGCATACAGTAGCTTTGGAAGGTCTTAGAACCTCTAATACAATTAGGTGGTGGGGCCTGATGTGAGGAGTTAGGTGGCGGAAGGTTTGTCCTTGAAGGGATACTGACCCTTCTGTTTCATTCTTGGCCTTCTAGCCAACAAAGTGAGGGTTTTTTTCTTTTTTCTTTTTTTTTTAATTTCTTTTAGTCATCCATGGACCTTTATTTTTTATTTATTTATATGCGGTGCTGAGAGTCAAACCCAGTGCCTCACAAATGCTAGACAAGCACTATACCACTGAGCCACAACCCCAGCCCATGAGGGATTTTTCTACCACATGATCCCCATGTACTGTAGCACAGGCCCAAAGTAGTGGGGGCCAATGAACTATGTACTGAAAAGTCCAATAAACCTTTCCTCCAATAAAGTTAATTATCTCAGGTGTTTTGTGACAGTGATAGAAAGCAGACTAAAACACTCTCTCTTCTAGTTTAGAGGAAGTGCTGCCCACCCAAATGAGATTTTAGTGAATCCATGTAGAGCATGTGCCACTCTGGTAAATTCTGAGTCTTATCAGTGTCTGGGTGGTTGTCTAGAAAAATCGATTCTAATTTTTCTTCTGTCTACTGTAGTCTGGCCAGTGTTTGTTGAGTACTTCCAGTCAGATTTTTGCTCCTGAAAGTTCCCCAGAGATACATTCTCTTATAGGTTTACAGAAGATAAACAAGTTGTGCCCAATTACCTGCTCACTTACATAGCCACTGAGGCCATCTTTCATAGATCTTAGGATTTATTCTTAATAGGTTGTGTATTATCTTTTCTTTTTCTTTCTTCCTTCCTTTGTTTTGATAGGTTTATTGAGGTGCAATTTATATACCTTACTATTTACCATGTACAACACAGTGTCTTTTGGTATATTTTCAGAGTTCTCATTTCATCACCCCTCAGCAACCTCAAATTCATTTTCAGCTACACCCCCAGCCCCCAGCCCCCAGCCCCCTAATCTCCAGGCAATTGGTAAGCTACTTTCTATTTAGAATTGCCTATTGTAGATACTTTATATAAGTGTAATTATACAGTGTGTGGTCTTTTGTGACTAGCTTCTTTCACCTGACATATTTTCAAGGTTCATTTATATTGTGCCATCAGTACTCTGTTTCTTTGTATCATCAGATAGTATTCCACTTATGAATATATGACAGTTTGTTTATCCACTTATCACTTGATGGATATTCAGGCTCCTTTCACCTTTTGGCTAAGAATAATACTGCTGTGCACATTTACACACAAATTTGTATATGGAAGTGTGTTTTAATTTTTCTTAGACATATATTTTGGAGTAGAATTACTTGAGTATGTGCTAACTATACATTTAACATTTTGAGGAAATGCCAAACTGTTTTTAAAGTGAGCATAATTTTACATTCTCATCAGAAATATATGAGGGTTACAATTTCTGCATCTCCTCACTGCCACTTCTTATCTCTCTTTCGAGGATGTAGCCATCCTTAGTGGGTATGTAGTAGTATCTCATTGTGTTTTTTTCTTTTTCAATATCTTTTTATTAGTGCATTCAAATTAAACGCGATAGCAGGTTTTGTTGATGTGTATTCATACATGCATACAATATAACAATATAATCTAATCAGTGTCATTCCCTAGTGTCTCCCCTTTCCCTCCCTTCTTTCTTCTCCCTGGTCCCTTTTCTCTTCTCTCCTGGTCTCCCTTCCATTTTTATGAAATCCCCTCCCTCCATCTTTCTTTTCCTTTTTCCTCTCTAGCTTCTATATGAGAGAAAACAAAAGGATCTTGATTTCTGAGTTTGGATTATTTCACTTAAAATAATGCTCTCAAGTTCCATCCATTTTTCTGCAAATTACATAATTTCATTCTTCTTTATGGGCTGAATAAAATTCCATTGTGTATATATACTATATTTTATTTATTCATTCATCCACTGACAACACCTAGGCTGGGTTCATAACTTGGCTATTGTGAATTGTGCTGTTATAAACATGAGTATGCAGATATAGCTATAGTATGACTGCTTTAATTTTTCAAGATAGACACCAAGGAATGGTATAGCTGAGTCATATAAAAGTTGCACTCCTAGTCTTTTGAGATTTCGTTGTGTTTTAAATTCGTATTTCCCTTCTGGCTAATGATATCAAGTGTCTTTTCCTGTGCCTGTTGGCCGTTTGTATTTGTTCTTTAGAGAACCATCTGTTCAGATTTTTGGCTCACATTTTAGTTGGGTTATTTGTCTTTACATTACTGAGTTGTAATAGTTCTTCATATATTCTAAAGACAAGTCTATTACCACATTTACATCTTGCAAATATTTTCACCCATTACATAGGTTATCTTTTCACTTTTTTTGAAGCACACACGTTTTTAATTGTAATGTTGTCAAATTTATTTTTTCTTTCATTGCTTGTGCCTTTGGTGTCATATCTAAAAAACCATTACCTAATAAAAAGCCGTGAAGATTTACTCTTAGTTTTGCTCTTATATTTAGGTCAACGCTCCATTTTGAGTTAATTGTTATATGTTTAATGAAGTGCAGACCACCCCTACTTCATGTGGAGTGTGGCTTTGTTAGGGACCACCGTCTGCACAGCTACATTCCACACCTGAGGGGCTGGTGTCAGGAGAGCACAGAGGCTCCTCTACCTGGCTGGGTAGAGCAGTGAGGCTAATAGGTACATTGCCACTTTACTCTTTTCTCCCAGGTTCCTTGAAGTACTGACCTCCAAGAGAAACCAGCATCTTCTCCCAACCATTTGCCCCATTTCAGTGTCCACCACAACTCAGCACTGCGTAGTCTGGTCTGACATGAAGGACGTGAGACTTTGTAGTCGGACAGATCTAGGATTGACTCCTGTTGCTCCCACTTACTAGCTCGGTAACCTCAGCAAGTGGCTTAACTTCTCCCAGTCTTCATTTTCTCACTTACAAAATGAGGGTGATGATATGGACCTTACAAGATGTTTGTGAAGAGTAAATGAGGGGGCAATTCTAGTGCACAGTGCGCTGGAGCTGAGCACATAGCCAGTGCTCCATAACGGATGATGGTCACTGTTCTTCTGCCCTTTCCTGACTTTGCCCTGTCTCTGTGCAAGTTGTCTCATCTTTAAAAGAGGAGATAATTGGAATGTAAGCTCCAACAGAGCAAGAATTTCCCTGCTTTGTTGAATCTTGTATATGTAGATCCTAGAAATAGCACCCAACACAAACTAGGCTCCTGATAAGTATGTATTGAATGAAGTACAGGCCACCCCTACTTCACGTAGATGGTGGCTTTGTTAGGGACCACCTGTCTGCACCCCTGTTAGTTAATGCCTGGAATTATTTTAAGAATAAAAAATTCTAAAATAATGTATTCAAGTATTTTTTAAACTATGAAATGTTACAAAAATGTATGCCTTTCTTTGTTTTTAGTGAAAAGAGATTCATGGGTAGCAGTAACAGGAAAGCAAACCTGCAAATGAGGTGAATATGTATTTTCTAGAAGGTGTAATTTCATATTCAAGGTACTAAAGAACCAGTGATCCTTTAATAAAGTTAATTTATTAAAGAATTTTGAGGTCATAAAAAGTTAATGCACCTCTCCAGGTTTTCACACTTCACCCTGGGAGAAGTGCATTCTCCATGCCCTTCTTGAGAGCAAGCGCTGTGGAGGTGGGAGTGGGTAAGGGAGGACGGAGAGACTGTGTTTCTTTCAGCTATTTAATATCTGGATAAAGACTGGGAATTTGCACTATTCTTTATTCATTTCTTTCTGTTCAATATTCCTTTTCATCTTTTTTCCCCTGCAGGAATAAAAAAAAGTAGTACTTTCATATTGCCTGAAAATGACTGAATGTAGAGTTTAACTTCTGCCTACTTTACAGCCTTAGGGCACAACTCAGATGCCAAGGAATCATTAAAAAAAGAAAAAAAGTCCTGATTAGATGGGGATCAGCAGTGGGAGGGAAACAACCAGGAAGCAGAAGACCGAGTTCTGGTCCTGACTCAGTTCTGTTACCCAGAAAAGTTATTTCACATCTCTGGGTTCCACTTCTCATCTAGAAAGTACATGTGTTAAGTCGTATGCTCCTTAGGGGCCTGTCTAGGCCACATGTGCAGGTTACTTGGGGAGGGCCCAGTATGGGGAACAGGGAAATAGGGCAGAGATCCTTGGGCCAGGAGTCATGAGTTTCAGGACCCTACCCTGACTGTGTAACCAGTGGGCTGCGGTCACCTCTGCATCCAGGCCTCAGGGTCCCTCTCCATATGCATATCATTTCTAAAGTCTCACCGAAAGGCACTGGAGAATGATGCAGGGAGGAGGCTGTCAGTGGGGCTTGGGGGAACCTCAGAGGTCCAGCTTGCTGCACTTTGGAGCTCTGGGACTTTGAACATGTGTGTAATCTCTGTGGGCCTCAGTTTTATTATCTGTAGATCACAGTAATGACCTTGAAGGTTTTATGTGAAGACTGTGAGAGGAGCAGTTAGCACAGTGTAAGAGCCCAATGGTAGCAGTTTGGTTGTCATACTTTTAAAGCTTTTCTGTGAAGGAAGATGAATTAAAAGGGGGGGGGGGTTCTAAAGAAGCAGCCCTGATGAAATAAGGCATCCAAAGAAACCTGGTAGAATACATAGTGGAATATAATACAGCCTCAAAAAGGATGGAAGGAAAGCAGACCAGATGAAATGGTGACTTATAAATCTCATCCCAGTTACTCCCCAGGAGTAAGAGTCTCATTCAGGATCTGAAAGGCAGAAACAACTACAGACAGACTTAAGCCTAAAGGTATAGAGCCTTCTAAAGTAGCTTGTTGGTGGCCGCTGTAGGATTCCAAGACTAGAAGAATAGGGGAATGGTGCTGGCTAATTGATACCAGCTGAGATTACTAAGAGATACTAGAGTTTCTTCCTTCACTGTCTGTCTTTAGGCAAATCTGGATGTGTCTGTGCTGCTTTTATGGGGTTGTCCCTGAAGGTGACGTATCTAGATGCCTGCTGAGCTCTTGTGGGGTCATTTTCAGGGATACTCAGTTAATGCTTGGCCCATGGGAGAGAACAATGCTTTCCTTTTGTTTGTCCTTTATCTGTTCCTGTATCTGTTGGTTTGTACAGCCAGCCTCTAGCGCACGCCCACTGTGGAAGAGATGCTTGGCTCAGAAGCATCTCTTCTTTCATGCCATTTGCCTAAATGACTTAAATTTCCATCAACCGCCAACTGTGGGAAAGGCCAGGTAACTTCCAAGAAATATCTCCATTTTTGTGTCTGTGCCAAGCACTAGCGCCTGTCCTCACCCCCTGCAGGGATCTTTGCTCGGTGGCATGGACCCTGGTGCCTTCACAGTCCTCACGGGTTGATTGTGTTTACAGGAGGCAGAACCCACACCTCCCTGGAGTCAGCCTGGGACAGGAAGCTGACTGGTAACAAAAAGAGGGGCCTGGGCCTCGGGTTCCTAGGTGTAAGGAGCTGCTGTCTTGCTGTCGTATGTGGCCGTGTCACGCCCTGCACATTGTGGCTTTCTGGCAGCGTGCTGCTGTCCCTTGCATAGTCAGCTGTGGGAAGCTGAATCTGGGAACCTTGCCACCCCACAGTACCTGGTCCCCTGCCAGAGTTTTTGGTACAGTGCAGTTTTATCCTGGAGCAAGTTTGGTAATGAACCAGAAAAATTCTTCCAATTTTCTTTCCTCCCTTGGCATTCTTGCCATTTTGCCTGAGCTCTCTTCAGACTAGGACGACAGAAATCCCTGTCTTACAGCTTCCTTAAAAGGTCACCCAACATCTGAAGTGGGTGGCCTGGAGGAGGAATAGATGAGAGTCAACAAGGTAGAAGTTGGACCAGGGAGAGTTTCTTGAATGAATATCTATGAAAACTGTTCATATGACAGAATCTGATAGATCCTACTGAGACTCTCAGATGAGTGGGAACTTTGCCGGGACAAAGCAGTTGGCCCAGGAAATTGTGATAATATACAGGACCAACTTTCAATGTTTGGGTTTAAAGGAAATGGGCTTCTCTAGACTCAGATGCCTTCAGCATTCAGAAAAGAAAAAAAAAGTGTGCGAGTTTAAGACACAGTGAGAGAGGGCAAGGGCAGAGAAAAAAAGGAGAGGAAAAAAGAAATGGATTTTTAAATTGTTCTGAAGAAGATGGAAGAATGTCTTAATCCGTTTTCTGTTTTTATAACAAAATACCAGAAACTGGGTAATATATAAAGCAAAGAAGTTTATTTTGGCTCATGACTCTGAAGGTTAGGAAGCCCAAGAGCAGGGCATCAGCAAAGGCCTCATGCTGCTTCACCCAACTCATACCAGAAAGTGGAAGGGCAAACTGGTGCATGTGGGAGAGACAAACCACAGGGACAGCTTTGCTTTGTAACAACTCACTCTGAAGATAACCATCCCGTGAGAAAGGCATGACTCCATTTGGGAGGGCTCAGCCTCCATAACATCAACCCCTTCCATTAGATCCTACCTCCCAGCACTGCCACGTTGAGGAATTAAGACCCCCACCCAGGAACTTTTGGCAACACACTCAAATCATAGCAAAGTGAAAGAGGATGTGAATCAGATCCTGTAAATGCCGTTCCTTTGATTCATTGTGTCCCCTTGTACTTCTTTTGTCCAGTTCTATTCCTCTGAAGCCAGTGGCTTCTATAATTGATATTTCACATCAAAGAACTGAGCTCTCAGTCATCAGGGTTCTTGCACCTATGGGATGGCAGACAGACGGCGTAGCAGGCAGGGAGGCAGACTGGGGGCCTTGCTGGCAGGGCCTGAGCACAGTACCTCCCCTCCCCTGGCCCTAGAGAAAGGAGAACAGGGAACATGTCATCATGACTCAGCTCTGTTTATTAAGTACTCACTTGGACTCAGTCTTGTTCTAGTAGTGATTTGAAGAATGTCTTTTATAGGAGGATTTTTAAAAAATAGGTTTTATGCCACATGTGCAAAAATGTCTCTCTATGAAAGTTCAGAGAAGCCAAGGAGAGCCAGACTCAGAGTAGGCCGAGGGAAAGAGCTGGGGGGACTGGGAGTTGATGGAGGTCAGCAGGACGGCCGCGAAGAATGCTTGGCAAGTCCTCCTCCTCATCAAGGAAAGTAAGACTGTGGTGTAAAGGGCGTCACAAAAGTACCATGGCAGCAGTGCGATAGCTGAGCTCCTGGGACCAAGGCCACAGCCAGAGGCGCACTAGCCGTGCCTTTTTCTCCATATGTGAAGAGGACCTCTCCTTCTGGATTTGACTTGGATTAGGTTCTATCTGGCCTTTGCAGCAGACTGGCTGAGTTTCACATTGTGTCGGTCTCCCCATTCTGAAACGTGTGTGAGGTGTCCGAGAATCCCATTCAGTGGACCTTGCATGGAAAAGAGCACAAGCCCCACACTCCCTCCGTCTGCCGCGATACTGACGACTCTGTGTTGCCTCCTTTACCCTAAGGAGCACTTTCTCCTGGGGAGTTTTTGAATTCTGTCTGGACTGAAATGGACTTGATTTCTCTTTCTCTGAGTATATGCTCAATTATAATCCCCTGAGAGAAAATTCTTCTTTTGTTGAGATATTTAGAAGAGGCTGGTTTAGATGTGAGGGATCCCCCTCAAAAGTCAACTGTGAAACAACACAAGAATTTTTAGAGGTTAAATGATTAATTATGAGAGGATAACCTAACTGGTGGGTTAATTCACTGATATGAATCAAGGGGATGTTTGGGGCAGATGTGGTGTGGTTGGAAGAGGTAGGTCATTGGGGTGCACCTTTGGGGTTTATATTTTGTCTCTGGTGAGCAGAGCTCTCTCTGCTTCCTGGTTGCCATGTCCTGAGCTTCTTTCTTCTGCCAAGCCCTTCTGTCAATGTGTTCTGCCTCACCTTGAGCCTAGAGCTGTGGAGTAGGCCAACCATGGACTGAACCACTGAAGCTGTGAGCCAAAACTTTTCCTCCTCTACTTTGTTCTTGTCAGGTCCTTTGGTTCCAGAAACTAAAAAGCTGACTAAAACAGGAAGGAATTTATGTATCTATTATGCTATTTCCTATGAACTTTATTGGACACACTGACCCCTCCTGCATGCCCCCAGGTTTGGGCCAAAATATTCCTGAGGTACCTGGCCCATCTTCTTCCATGGACGTGCATTGCCCTACCTGTTCACTAGAAAAAGTCAGCATTTCCCAACAGCTACACTACATACTTGGAAAGGAGCTCTGAGGAATTGGAAGGATCAGAGGATTTAAAATCACAGACCCAGGTCCAAGGCCTACACTATGCTCCCTACAAACTGGCTACACAACATTTTCAGGACCGAGAATTTCTGAGTTTTTGAAATCAGGAATCTGTCTCCTCATAGGGTGGATGCAGTGAGACCATGGAAAATCTTTTAGACAATTAAGTACAAAACAAATTACATTTTGTTTCTGTCCTCACCTAAAAAGAGTGTTCTAATGCCTTCAAGGAAGAGAATAGCCACTCACAGAGATGCTGCAGGGACAGGGTTGCTTCTGCCATCACCAACAAGCTACTGTGAAAGGCTGGGAACTGATACTTCCTTGGCCTGTGATGCTCAAATCTTAAATGTGGCAGAATCACTTTGGGGCTAAAATGCAAATCTCTAGACATTAGCCCTCTAAAACCTTGTTGGGTGATCTGGGACCTATTTGTAATTAGCACCCCAGCTCTTCTGATGCAAGCTGCACATAAACTTTCCTTGAAGAAAAACTAAGAGTTCACAGTTGAGACTGGGTGACCATGGAGTTGCTTGCATGGGTTAGAAGCAGCGCACAATAGGGTGGGGTCTGTGTGCAGCCCTGGGAGGAGGCAGAGAATTCCTGCTGATTTGACCAATAGCTGTGCTTGGCTCTGCCACCACAGTGTCCCATTTGTTACTAATCACTTCCTTGTGTATGTTCCTGGATATTTTTCCTGGCTATGATATTTGGTGGTGTTTTTTGTTTGTTTATAGCTGTAAGAAACAGTGCTGGGCTCCCGGTTTTCTGTTGCCAGGTTTTGAATCTGTAGCTATAGAAGGAAGGCTGGAGGATTCTCCATAGTGATTTCCAGTGCCATCCATTTACCCAAATGCCATGATTTTATTCTCTTTTATTGCTGAGTAAAATTCCATTGTGTATATATATACCACATTTTTTAATCTATTCATCCATTGAAGGACATCTAGGTTGGCCCCACAGTTTAGCTATTGTGAATTGTGCATCATCTCTAGCAATTAGAGAAATACAAATCAAAACTACTCTAAGATTTCATCTCACTCCAGTCAGAATGGCAGCTAATATGAAGACAAACAACAATAAATGATGACGAGGATGTGGGGGAAAAGGTACACACTCATACATTGCTGGTGAGACTGCAAATTGGTGCAGCCAATATGGAAAGCAGTATGGATATTCCTCAGAAATCTGGGAATGGAACCACCATTTGACCCAGCTTTCTCTCTCCTCTGTCTATACCCAAAAGAATTTTCTGCTATTTCTATGAAGGCAATGGTTTAGATGATCGTTTACTCCTGAAAACTGACACTATTAAAGTGTTTACATTCAAAGCAGGAGACTACCAAAAATCCAAGTCATTTTCCTCAGAACGGTAGTATAAACCATATTTAATAGGTTTTCCCCTTGTTGTTTGTTTATTTTGTAATGGGAACTGAACTGGGGGCACTTAACTACTGAGCCACATCCCCAGCCCTATTTTTTTTTTTTTATTTTGAGTTAGGGTCTCACTATGTTTTTTACAGCCTCACTAAGTTGCTGAGGCTGCCTTCAAACCTGAGGTCCTCCTGCCTCAGCCTTCAAAGCCACTGGGATTACAGGTGTGTATCACATACACACACACCCTCATATTTAATAACTTAGAGGCATGTTTACTGCCTGGCTAGATAGTAAGTGCTCTAAGTTTGCGTTCCTTTTTGCAGCTTCCCAATACATGAGGATAACAAGAGGCCTTCTGTTTTTCTCCTTTTCTTTTTTTCCTGATTATAGGTTACGTTGTCATATTGTTTTTATAAAAAACATACAAAAAGATGAAACAATTTAGAATTTCACAAACTATCTCATCACTTAAAACCAATGACATTGAATGCCTTAGGTTATTTTATGCCAGCAATTCATTTTTGCACAGGTGAGGCTCCTTGAATTAACCCAGTGAAAGAGCAATTTAGATGCTTAGTACTTTGATGCCACCTAACTAAATTTCACCTTTCCTGTGACACTTCCTCCACCAGTCCCAGGTCTTTATGGTCTTGAGAGCCTTTCCCAGCTTCCTGGCCTTACCAGGATACCTTTCTTGGAGCTCCTTGAAGTCACAAGAAACTCCTTTACATGCAGGGCTATTGCCCACCTAATCTTTAGCTTTGCTGCAAAGATCAAGTAGATTAGTTAGACAGGGCTTGCCCTCCTAACTCCTTGTTGATTATCTCTTTTTAGATAATTACTATGCATGCACTGCTCCCAAATGCCTTTTGGCTGGGGAATAGCTTCCTTTCTTGCTTGGCTAGATTTGGGGGCATAAGCTACCTCCCTATTTAAAGACAGCATTCATTTAACTCTTCTTCTTGAGGCCAGCTGCTAAGCTTATACCTGGAAAAAGCAGGTTTTCCCTGTGCTGTGCATGGACCCTTGTAAATTTTATCTTAGGGAACATTTTTAAATAAAAGAAGCTGTGTCATTATGGTTCCTCTTCCTCCCCAGCAGTATCTTCATTCCTTGCTCAAACCAAACTCATGCTTGCCTGCTGGATGAGATCCACTCACTCACAGTAGTTTTTGCTTTATCAAAGAATTTTAGAAAAGTGCTAAGTTTTATATCCTGATGACTATTAAAGTGCTTTTCTCTCACTCCACCCTTCTGGGCGAGTGCCTCATTTTTCTCCATGTTTTTTATTAATGCATTATAATTATACATAATGGTGGGATTTGTTGATGCATATTTGTTCATGTACATAATAATAACAGTATAACTTGGCCAGTATCTTTCCCGATATTTTCCCTTTCCTTCCTCTTCTCCCTCTCCCTAATCCCTTTCCTCTACTCTACTGATCTCCCTTCAGTTTCCATGAGATTCCCCCACCACATGCCTTTTTCTTCCTTTTTCGTTTCTAAACCTTCCACATATGAAAGAAAAAATGACCCTTAACTTTCTGATTTTGACTTATTTTACTTAACATGATATTTTTCAAGTTCCATCCACTTTCCTGCAAATGATATCATTTTTTTATTATTGCTGAATAAAACACCATTTTGTATATATATACACCACATTTTCTTTATCCATTCATACTTTGACAGACACCTAGGCTGGTTCCATAGTTTGACTATTGTGAATCGTGCTGTTGTAAACATGGGTATCCATATATCACCACCATATGATGATTTAAATTCTTCAGGATAGATACCAAGGAGTGGTATGACTAGTCCTATGGTGGTTCCACTCCTAGTCTTTTGAGGATTCTCCATAGTGATTTCCATAGTGGTTGTACTAATTTACAGTCTCATCAACTGTGTGTTAGTATTCCTTTTTCTCTACTCCCTCTTGAGCATTGATTGTATGTGTGATGGCTGCCATTCTAAGTGGAGTGAGATAAAATCACAGGATAGGTTTTTTTAAAAGGTTTCTTTTAAAATTCATTTTTATTTTTATTTATTTTTATCTTTATTTTACTTGTTTATTTTTATGTGGTGCTGGGGATTGAACCCAGTGCCACATGCATGCTAGGCAAGTGTTCTACCTCTGAGCCAGAACCCCAGCCCTTTATTTAATTTTTAAAAATATTTTTTAGTTGTCAATGGATCTTTATTTTATTTATATGTGATGCTGAGAATTTAACCCAGTGCCTTACATGTGCTAGGCAAGAGTTCTACCACTGAGCCACAACCCCAGCCCCTTTTTTATTTTTCTATTTGTTCTAATTAGTTATACATGACAATAGAATGCATATTGACACATCATACATAAATGGAGCATAACTTCTATGTCTTCTAGTTGTGTATGATGTAGGATTACACTGGTCATGTAATCACGTATGCACATAGGGTCATAATGTCAGATTCATTCTACTATCCTCCCTTCCCTTCACTCCCCTCTGTCTGATTCAAACTACCTCTATTCTTCTCTAGCCCTCCCCCAACCTCCACTGTGAATTCGCATCTGCATTTCAGAGAAAACATTTGACCTTTGGTTCTTTGGGATTGGCTTATTGCACTTAGCGTGATATTCTCCAGCTCCATCCATCTATCAGGATGTTTTGATATGCATTTCCCTACCTGCTAAAGATGTTGAACATTTTTCATATATTATTTAGCCATTTGCATGTCTTTTGAGAAGTGTCTATTTAGTTCATTTGCATATTTATTAATTGGGGGGTTTTAGTGTTGAGGACGTTTTTTTTTTTTACATATTTTGATTATTAATCCTCTGTCAGAAGAGTACCTTGCAAAGATTTTCTCCTGTTCTGTAGGTTCTCTCTTCATGTTCTGGATTGTTTCCTTTGCTGTACATAAGCTTTTTAATTTGATGCCATTCCACTGATTAATTTTTGGTATTAATTCCTGAGCATTCAGGGTCCTTTTGGGAAAGTTGTTGCCTATGACCCAATGTTTTCTCTAGGAATTGCATAGTTTCTGGTGTGATTCCTAGATCTTTGATCAATTTTCAGATAAAGATTTATTCTCATTCTTTTACATTTGGATAACCAGTTTCCCCAGCATCATTTGTCAAAAAGGCTGTCTTTTCTCCAGTGTGTTTTTAGAGTGCCCCTTTTTGATTTCTACTCCTGGGTGAGTTACTCATTCCTGACAGATGATGAGATGTTCTCAGTCAGATTACTCCAAAAAGGTGAAAGTTCCCAACACCTACCTGTCTCTCAGAGTTGAATTGTCAGTAATTATATTGGTCACAAAGAAACAGAGGACAATGATGGTCATCACACCCTGTCACAAAGCACAGTAAGGTATGTTCAAGACTGTGCTCACTTATTCCCACGTTCACTCACTCATCACTCAGCAAGGCTGGGAAATGCTCCGGGATGAGGGAGGCTGACTCTTGCTCTCCTGAGCACAAGCTGCCTCTTCTTGTCATTGAAGAGTAAAGCAAGTCAAAATCTCAGAGACACAGAATTTTAGAATTGCTAGCTGTAAAAGTCTTATAATCTATTCTTAGGATTTTCTTGATGAGCAGAAAGGTCCACTGAGCTAAAGTGACTTGCCTACCCAAACCATGGACCAGCATGGCCTACTGCCAGATCCTGTCAGTGGGCTGACCCGTGTCCCAGAGGTCAAGTCAATCTCAAGCCACTGAAAATATTTATCACCTGCTTCCAGAATGATAATTCATATTCCTGTAGATGGAAAATCCATTTGAAACAACTCCAATAGAGAACAGAAGCATCTTCTGAACTGATGGGGATGTAGCAGGAAGAAAAGGGGTTCCAGAGTCGACACAAACTCATGTTCAAATTCAGATTCTTCTGTTTACCAGATGCTGGTCTGAAGCAGGGTAACAACCCCTCAGAATGTCAGTTCTCATCATCTATAAAATAAAGGCAGTAACACTGGCCTTTATTTCATTAATATTTCATCAGAAATATTAATGAATATTATTCATATAGCACCTGTACAGCATGTCACCTATATCTGAACATTGAAGAAATAGTGGTTGTTAGTCATTTGTGATTAGGTATATGTCCACGCTCCCCAATTTATGTTAAAAAGAGCTTTCTCCAAATACAAAGTTTGTTATGGCTCTGATAAAGAGGCAGGAAACAGAACTGTGGTTGGAAAGGTGAAGGGACAGGAGCAGCCATATTTTACCATTAACTGTTCCAGAAACTTCACATCAGATGTCTTTCCAAATTCTGAAAATCTTAAGTCCCAGTCCTTTTAAGAAATAATGTTAAAAGTATAGTGTTAAGAAAACCCAAGACTTTCAACATTTCCAATCTGTCTGGGAGTGCAGATACTAAAAGCATAACAGATATTTAATGGAATCTGTCTTTTTGATGATAATTACAGCATTCTGAAGTAGGCTTTAAACACATCTGTATACATGAACTGCTACTTCAAAATTACTTGCTTCAAGGGGGCATTCAGTATCTCGCTAAACTTTCAAGTTAGATAACTACTGTTTAAATTGATGGCAGGTGTTTGATCTATAAATAAGAGTTGTACTTTGCACTTTAGCACTCTGTTTACCTGCTGCACAGAGCTCATCTGCATCACACCAGGAAATTGGAACGGTCATAGGAGTATCATCAGTGGTACGGCAGAATGTGACAGCTGAAATGCAGCCTTCTAAATTCTGAAAGGGCCTCATTCTCCTTTTGGGGACAAGAGGCCCTTCTTGAATTGGAAGATAACCAGTGAGCCAAGGGGGGTGGTGTGAAAAAATCATATCAGAAGGATAATGAGGACTTTAGCCAGAATATCCAATAACCTCAATAGTTACTTAAATTCCTTAGTTTTTTTTCTTTTTCTTTCTTTCTTTTTTTTTTTTTTTTTAAGTTGGCAACTGTGTTTCCTCAGTCTCCAAGCCATGTGGCTTTAGCAACCTCATTGCACTACCATTGTATCTCAGTTTTCCATGGGAAAATGCTTTGGAAACTGGTCCTTTCTCCACAGTTCCCATTTCAACTCTCATTCATTTTGACACTAGCTGGGGGCTTACACAGGCTGGGCATGTGGACTCTAATGGACTTTCTCTTTTCCAAGTTCTGTGAGCTGCTGCTCAGGTCCATCATCATGCACCCCCTAAATGCTCCTAAAAATGGCAGGCCATTTTTTAATTACCCCCCACTAACCTATAAGGAGAGGCTGAAGTGGAGACACAAGTTAGTGGATAACTGGGCAGATTATGCTATAGACTAATTGTATGACTGCTCACAGTTTAGTCTTATTAGTAATAGCCCCATCTGCCCAAGGACCCTTACGTTTCTAGAAGAGATTAGGGGATACTCTGAAATGGATGCTCCACCCCAGGACACCATAATCGTAGGCGGTCATTCTCCAGGGAGGGCTCCTTAGTGTTGCTCTGCTGCCAGCATACCTCACACCTCAGGACCTTAGGTCTGGGCTCTGGGATAGCCTTGCCTAGGTGTTGGGTATAAGGCCTCAGCGCGCTACCCAGCAGGGAGGCAGTGTTTGCTCTAATAGGCTGCTCCAACTCAGAGAGTGCACTATCCCAGGAGAAACTCAAAAAGCATTGTCTGGAGAGGTAGTGCCTGTTTGGCCCAGGGAGCAGGGAGATGGTGACACTTGAGGAAATTGGCTTCCAGTGGTGAGATGTATGTCTTCCAAAGAGGGTTGCTTACCTTGATTTGTGCACCCTGACACCAAGTCTTGGCTCAGGTGGCAAGTTGCACACCCATTTCAAAATGCAACCTAGAGGGTATCTTGATCTTATGGCTGTGCAATGATGAGAATGGGAGAAAACCTCTCCCAGATAATGAAGACTGCTTAGTTGACTCCATATGCTCACAAATAGGACATTGCTAAGGGCAAAAGGAGCTTCTGCTACCAGTCTCTGTTTCCTTCTCACTAAGGAGTCATTGAAGAGCAGTGTGGCTCTGGGAACAGCCCCAGTGTTGACCCCACTTGGAGTCTCTTTTCAGTGTCCCCTGCTGGTTCTAATCACAGGAGGACATCTTCTGCATCACTTCCTACCCACTGTAAGCTTGGTCTTTACTTGGTATCTGAAGGGTGGCTTCCTGGTGTTGCTCCCTTCCCCCCATTTAGCCTGAGCCTTTTGTGTCTGTGGGACTAGCTGCCACTCTCCAACGATGTCAACAGCAGGCACCCTGAGGAGGCAGATCTCTAAGCTGGAAGAGCTCTGCTCCTTCCTCCTTTTGAACTCACTAGGAAGAAGGGCTTCTGGGGCTTTCTCTCTGTAGGCTGGGACTCTCTAACTGGGGTAGAAACAACTGGTCCCTGAGGAAGATACATGAAATCCCCCCAAAACTTTATGTGGCACTGTGTGTTGGTACAGGTTCGCTGCAGAGGGTTGGAGAAATGAAATGGGTGCACATTTGGAGAAGAGAAGTGTGGCAGATAGTTCTGCACAGATTTTTTTTTCTTTTCTTATTTGCCTGGCAGATGAAATTGAAATCCATTTACCAAATGATCACTGATAACAAGGTCCACACCTGTGATGTATTTGCAGGAGCCAGGGACAGTGCAGAGCTCTGAGTTAGTTGGAGACTTCATGAAAAGTTTTATTTTGATCCTGGCCCAAAATTTCAAAATCACAACCTAATTTCTTTCCATATGAAAAATCCTACACTGGGGTGGGACAGCATCCCCAAGGAGAGGCTAATGCATATTACAGTACCAGTGGACACAGACATACACACATGCATCAAACCTCAAGACGCTTAGCAAGTTTAGAAGGCCAGCATGCATTTGAGGCATGTGAGAAGTGGTCAGCTTTGCCCGCTCCACATGCCCTGCTGGCACCAGCTTGCTGCTCCTTCCTGAAGCAGTTGGTTCTCTGATAAAGTGAAAGCTTTTCAAAGTTAAACTTGTATCTTTTTAAATTCTCACCAAGACCCACTGATTTCCATTTTTGTGGAAGACCTGTGTTACCTCCTCTCCCTTTTCCTTTTGAAATGATGTTTTGGAATATCATGGAAGCACATGGAAGTGTGTATTTCTGTGTGGGTGTGTGCTGTGCATGCCCTGAGGGAGGGGGACACATGCCCATAGTGGTGTCTAGCTTTGAGAAACCAAAGAAACAAGTATGGCATCTTTGGATCTGATTTAAAATGTAAAAGAGAGAGAGAAACACCCCAGCCAAGAGCCTTTATCTGTTTAATGTAGCAGAACTCAACTGCAGGAAACCCGTTTCTGTATTAGCATATCAGGGAAATGTGCAGTGCAGCTGCCTGGGAACGGCCAGTTTATTATTGCTGGGGGCCGTCCTGGGTTATGATCTGGAAGAATTTGAATCACCCTTTACGTTTTTTTTCCTCTGCTCTCATTTTGATTTTGGCATTGGCAGAAGAAGAGAATACTCCCTAGAGATTCAATTATTTCCCTTCAAAATTCTCTTGGAATCATAATGACTATTAAAAATTGAAGGCACCCATATCTCATGCTATTCAGCTTAACTGGTAATTAAAGTGCAATTAAATTTTTCACGGTGTAGATTGTGTCTGTTTCTTTTTCTTTTTCTTTTTTTTTAAGGGAAATTACAAACTCTGGGCCCTTGAGAATTATGGGATTAATCTGTAGACATTTAATAATTCAACTTTGATCAGATGCAGTCACTGATGAGTCTCTGAAAGGGGGATTGTAAAGTATTGTTTTGTTATTAATCATAAATTTTAATGTTATTTGGCTTCTTGGAAATCAGAAAACAAGTACCAGTCCACGAAGGAAAGGCAGTTTTCAAGTGCAATTTTGAGTTGGCTGTGATTGTTGTTACTAATGTGTGCCAGTAATTATCTCTCTGCTGCCAGGTTTACTTCCCTCAAGTAGCTTTCTTTGTGCCATTCAGGATACATCCCTGAGCTGTTACCAGTGAAGGAAGCATCACCATTTGGCCAGGGAGGCTGAGTTTGTTGGACCCTTTCTGGCCTGGCTTTTCTTCCTTATTCTCCTACTTTTTTTCTTCTTCTTTGTTGGTAAAAATGTGTTGGCAGGGCTGAGATTGTGGCTCAGTGGCAGAGCATTTGACTCGCAAGTACAAGGCACTGGGTTCGATTCTTAGCACCACATAAAAATAAATAAATAAAGTGTGTCCATCTACAACTAAAACAATATTTTTAAGAAAATGTGTTTGCAGGGCCTGGGGCTATAACTCACTGGTAGAGTGCCTACCTCGCACATGTGAGGCACTGGGTTCAATCCTCAGTACCACATAAAAATAAATAAATAAATATATTTTTTTTAAATGGGTTTGCATAGCAAGGATAGAATAGTAAGTCCTTTCTTCCGTAAAATATTTTACTGATCTGAGGCCAGTGACTCCACAGAGACCTAGTCTTCTCCTGTGTCTGTGCTGCTGAGAAGAGTGACCCTTGTCTGTTTGACTGGAAATGGAAGTGAGGGCTGCCCACTGCGGAACACCTGAAGCAAGACCTGCCACTCACTTCCCAACATCCCTACTGCCTGTGCCACGTGGCACTCAAGTACTAGGTGGGAGGGAACCAGTGTGGGCAGCAGCAGCTTGAAGATACCCCACTCAAGATTGGTGGCAGCGGTCAGCTTCAGACCTTCCCTCAGTCGTGATTCGTTTCTAACTCTTGGGAAGGCATGGCTTATCATTTTTTTTAACCCATTTTAAAAGTTGATCTTAAGATGAAGCATAGCACATCAGGATGGAAAATAGCTCAGTGTTAGAGTGCTTGCCTCGCATGTGCAAGGCCCTGGTTCCATCCCCAGCACTGGAAAGGAAGAAAGGAAGACAGAGGAGGAAAGGAAAGAAAAAGAAATACTCCATCTCATGCTGGCAGGATGTAAGTGAAAGTTTAGTAAATTAGTGCACTGTAGCATAACAGTTAAGGATGCAGGTGTCAGAATCCAGTAGGTCTTACTGCAACTCAATTGCTTTGAGGTTTTTTTTTTTTTTTTACCCCCAGACATGTGATTGAAATCGAACTTCCTTGAGCCTTAGTTTTCACTTTGTCTTTTCTTTTTTCTTTTTCTTTTTTAAACTGGGGATTGAACCCAGATGCACTTTACCACTGAGCCACATTTCCAGCCCTTTTTATTTTTTATTTTTTATTTTGAAACAGGGTCTTGCTAAGTTGCTTACCGTCTCCCTAAATTGCTGAGGCTGGCCTTGAACTTAAGATCCTTCTGCCTCCTGAGTTGCTGGGATTATAGATGCACACGACAATGCCCACCTAGCTAAGTTTTGCAATTCTAAAGTGGTTTGTTAAAAGAACCAGTACCAGCCTCATAGGGTTGTAGTGATGATTAAATGAAATAAATCTTGGCAAAACAAGTGGCAGAAAATAAGCACTCTACAAATATTAGCTGTTACTGTTTTTGTTGGTGGTGCATGGGATGGTATCAGCATTCCTTCTTTTCCTCCCCTTGGCATATCTTAATCCTCCATCTCCACTTTGGAGTAATTTGAGAATAGTTCCTAGTACCTCTCCAGGAAAGAATATTAGTTCTTTTTTCTCTTCCTTTGAACTTTTCTACGAGTAGCAAAGAAGTTGAAGAACTTGAAAGAGTCATTCCTTACTATCTACCCAGTAGCTAACACTTTTGGCACACAGTAGGTACTCCCTGGATAATAGATGGCTAGAAGGATGAAAGGAATGCCTAGGATTGACTAGATGAAAGGGTGGAAAACAAGAGATCCATTCTAGTTTCTTTATCCTTCTATCTCAAGTCATGCGTTACATATACTGAAGTGGTAGTAAGGAACTCAGAATACAAATTATGTTAAAGCTGCAGATTTTTCAAGTAATGAGCCCCCGCCTAGATTATGAAGGCATATTTGTCAGGTAAGGCAGTGGATACTGCATCTCATATTAGCACACAGGATAATGGCATGATGCATCATCCATCTGAGTGGGAACAGTACACAATTTTCTTTTGGTTGCCTGGAGTCATGGATGGGATAAGCACTGAATATTGATTTTTCAAATGGCAACTAATAGATGGTAAAAGCTAAATATTTTTTGTTCCAATTTCTCTCTAGCCCATGCCACAGAATTTGGCAGCAAATTAAAATTAACCTTTCTTTGCTGGAAACAAATTAATTAAAAGAGCAGAGTTTCTGCAAGAAAATGTAGGACACAGATGAGCAGGTGGTTGTGTACATTGCACATCAGCAAATATTTATCCAGCCTAGAAGAGACAAAAATGATTTGAAACATTGATTGCTATTCTTTCTTTATTATTACAATGTGAGAATATTCTAATAATTTTAATCTTATAATAATTTGATCATGTAAATCCAATTTCAGCTCCTAGCTTGTGCAATTTTACATAATTCACTCTGTCTTCAGACTTTTCTCTATAAAGGCATGATTAGCTTGTTTCTGTCTTATAGTCTTTTTTTTTTCAAAAAAATTATTTTTAGTTGTAAATGGACACAAAACCTTTATTTATTTATATATGGTGCTGAGGATTTAACCCAGTGCCTCACAAGTAAGGCAAGTGCTCTGCCCCTGAGCCACAACCTCAGCCCCCTATCTTATATTCTTAAGGTTGGATTATGAAATAGCTTGAGTCTTTCCTTCTCTGAATTAGATAACAATATACCAGTTGAATGTGCAGAGGTGAGAAATTTCTCTTTATTTCTTCTGTTTTGACAGGAAGCATTTTCTTTTTTGCTTTTACCTTGAACCTTAGATAAGCAATTCATCTCTGCATGTTTTCAACTACTGGGGCTCTGACCCCATGAATTGGTGAGTCAGACCAGAAGTCTAAGCTTTTTTGAATTTTCAATATGAAATAATTTCTTCCTGTTATTATTCAGCTGAACATTTTAAAATAGTTTAGACCAGTATAATAAGCTTTTGCTTATTTCATGTTTAATAACCATGAATGTATGCATAAATATGCGTTTCAATAAAAAGAAATGTGTTGGTTCATGTATAAAAAGTCCAGAAGTGTTTGGCTTCAGGAATAACTGGATCCAGGACTCAGAAGATGCAATAGGGCATCATCTCCTTCCATCTCTGTTGCTTCTGTGTGGCTTCATAATCAGGCACATCTGATTTTGAAATTTATTAAAATGATGATGAGTTTTGCAAACTAGTCATTTTCCTGCCGACCTTTGTTAACTCTAGAAATAATGGATTTGTTCTTTTTCATAAGAACCTTCACCTGATTCTAGAACTCCCAGATGGCACTTCTACAGTTGTCCCTTTGTTATGCTTCGCCTCCATGTGGCCAGGCTTTGCATTTGGATTGTCATCCATCTTTTCTGCATCACAGCACTCAGAGGAAAACATGTAGGACACCACTTTTTCTAGCCATTGAGATCTTTGTAGATTTCACCTTATGGAACTGTGATGGTCAACCATTTCTTTCTTTTTTTAGTATTTTTTTTTAGTTGTCAATGCATCTTTATTTATTTATATGTGGTGCTGAGAATTGAACCCTGTGCCTTACACATACCAGGCAAGTGCTGTACCACTGAGCCATGACCCCAGCTGCATGATGCTCAGCCATTTCTGACTGCTGAAATGGCAAGTTCCCAGGGCTCAGCAAGTTCACAGGGCTCAGTTCACTCAGGCTTGAGTGGCTGCGTTTCTCAGTACCAGCAACAGTAGTGTCTAGGAAACCCTGCATACACTGGTAATTTCCCCTCATTTTATTAGTGACAGTTTCTTCCTGGAGCCTTTCCTTTACCTCGATGCAATGTATAAACATTGCAGGCAAATGACACAGTGTTTAAACATACAGCAAGCCATTCATAACTGCATCCCAGAGCCAAGATGACCATCTTTTATGGCACCATTGGAGGTTCCAGCATGCCATTGTGGAATTTTACATTAAATTAGGCTCTGGGACTCAGATTAAGGAGGAAAGATAGGAAACATTTGCAGAAGCCATAGGGATGCTCTGTCAGCCCTGGCAGTCTTATACATTCATGCTTTGAATTCTGGCACTTTCAAGGGACAGGAAATGTCCACAAATTCCCAAAAGACCTGTCTGCCTGGGTGCCAAGGCAATTAACAGATCATTGAATTTCAGAGCTGCAGAAGACTTTACAGATGATCTAACTACAGCCCTCACTTTTCAGATGAGAATGCCCAGTTTCAGAAAGTCAAGAGAAATTTGCCTAAGGTCAGAGCTAGGAGGAGGCTCCAGGTTCCTGCTTCCTGGGCCTGTCTTCTTCCTCTCATTTCAATGCTTGCCTTTCAGAGGGGGCAGTCAGATTCATTCTCCATCCTCTTTATAGTTTGCTTTGTTGTTTCACAGCAAACCAAAGAATTTTAGTTCACAGATAGGCCCATGAGGGAACATTGGAAATCTTACTAGCCAGATATCTTGGAAGCCAGAACTAGACCTCAGGCTGTAGCCTAAAGCCACTGACCTGGGATATGTGAACATGCCTCATTTCTTCTCTAGTACAGCAGGACTTCTGTTTTAGGAGGAACATAAAAAATAATAATAATCTTTTTTTAAAAGCAACTCACTTTCCAAAAAAGTAAATGAATAACATAGTTGTGATCTTAAGAGCAAGCAGCTATTTTTATAATTTGTAGTAAAACAAAAATAAGAGATTCACCTTGTGATTTGGACAAGAGGGGAGGTCCAGTGTTTGATTCTCTGACTTTAGGACAAATGAATGAGGAAAAACAAAACCAAACAAAAAACACCCACAGACAAAAACAAACTTTGAATTATGTCACCAAATCATGTTCTTCCAAAATATAGCAATGTCATTTGCAGTGGCAGTGTTTCTAGGCAATCCTAATAACAGCTTTGTCTCAGAAACCTTGCGTAAACAGAGGGGATTTTTTTCTCATATTGTTTTGTTGTTGTTGTTGTTTTTTAAAATTTTTATTTTTATTTTATTTTATTTTTTTATTGGTTGTTCACAACATTACAAAGCTCTTGACATCATATTTCATACATTAGATTGAAGTGGGTTATGAACTCCCAATTTTACCCCAAATGCAGATTGCAGAATCACGTCGGTTACACATCCACAATTTTACATAATGCCCTATTAGTAATTGTTGTATTCTGCTACCTTTCCTATCCCCTACTATCGCCCCTCCCCTTCCCTCACATCTTCTCTCTCTACCCCATCTACTGTAATTCATTTCTCTCCTTGTTTATTTTCCCATTCCCCTCACAACCTCTTATATGTAATTTTGTATAGCAATGAGGGTCTCCCTTCATTTCCATGCAATTTCCCTTTTCTCTCCCTTTCCCTCCCATCTCATGTCTCTGTTTAATGTTAATCTTTTCTTCCTGCTCTTCCTCCCTGCTCTGTTCATAGTTGCTCTCATTATATCAAAGAAGACATTTGGTATTTGTTTTTTAGGGATTGGCTAGCTTCACTAAGCATAATCTTCTCTAGTGCCATCCATTTCCCTGCAAATTCCATGATTTTGTCATTTTTTAGTGCTGCGTAATATTCCATGGTGTATAAATGCCACATTTTTTTTTATCCATTCATCTATTGAAGGGCATCTGGGTTGGTTCCACAGTCTAGCTATTGTGAATTGTGCTGCTATGAACATCGATGTGGCAGTATCCCTGTAGCATGCTCTTTTAAGGTCTTCAGGGAATAGTCTAAGAAGGGCAATAGCTGAGTCAAATGGTGGTTCCATCCCCAGCTTTCATAGGAATCTCCATACTGCTTTCCAAATTGGCCGCACCAATTTTCAGTCCCACCAGCAATGTACAAGAGTACCCTTTTCTCCACATCCTCACCAGTACTTGTTGTTGTTTGACTTCCTAGTGGCTGCCAATCTTACTGGAGTGAGATGGTATCTTAGGGTGGTTTTGATTTGCATTTCTCTGACTACTAGAGATGGTGAGCATTTTTTCATGTACTTGTTGATTGATTGTATGTCCTCCTCTGAGAAGTGTCTGTTCAGGTCCTTGGCCCATTTGTTGATTGGGTTATTTGTTATCTTATTGTCTAATTTTTTGAGTTCTTTGTATACTCTGGATATTAGGGCTCTATCTGAAGTGTGAGGAGTAAAAATTTGTTCCCAGGATGTAGGCTCCCTATTTACCTCTCTTATTGTTTCTCTTGCTGAGAAAAAACTTTTCAGTTTAAGTAAGTCCCATTTGTTGATTCTTGTTATTAACTCTTGTGCTATGGGTGTCCTATTAAGGAATTTGGAGCCCGACTCCACAATATGTAGATCGGAGCCAACTTTTTCTTCTATCAGACGCAGAGTCTCTGATTTGATATCAAGCTCCTTGATCCATTTTGAGTTAACTTTTGTGCATGGCGAGAGTTTCATTTTGTTGCATATGGATTTCCAGTTTTCCCAGCACCATTTGTTGAAGATGCTATCCTTCCTCCATTGCATGCTTTTAGCCCCTTTATGAAATATAAGATAGTTGTAACTTTGTGGATTGGTCTCTGTGTCCTCTATTCTGTACCAATGGTAGTGTTACTGCTGTTGACTGGTGACGAGTCCTTGCTTCCCAGATGTTGAAGAATAACACCAGAGAAGCACACGCCAAGGCAAGGTCAGAGTAGAAATTAGAAGTTTATTATAGGACAGCAGAAAAGACTTCTCCCAGAGGAAGAAGGGGACCCAAGAGGTGGAATCCGTTGAAGGGCAGATGTTCCTCTTTTTGGAATGTAGGGGGAAAGGGTTGGGACACAGGTGGGCCAAACAAGTAATCTGTTCATTGACATTTCTTTGGGATGGGCTATCTCCAAATCTATTGGGGGCTGTTTCCTGGGTTTCATTAACATTTCTTTGGGATGGACTTTGGGCCTAGGGCTTTTTTGGGATTTCATTAACATTCCATGAGTTGTCCTGCAGTTTCCGGAATTCATTCTCAGCATGGCCTCCATTTTAGATTTCACTCGATATTAGACCCGATTTACCTAACTACACTGACTGCCTAATTTTAAATCTGGCTTCAGTAGTTTGCTGGCTGAGGGCCTCCATGGCCTCATTTCAGTTTTCATGCTGAATATCACTAGTATGTCATCGTCCTCTCCCATTCCGTGGGTCTCTGGTAAATTTTTTTCCTTATATGTAGGTTGACTCTGAAAGTAACTCAAGTGATTATAAAACAGAACCCAGTGGGATGCGTTTGCTGCTGTGTTGACACACCCCTGAAAGCAGTTCGCAGAGAACCATTGTATTGAGGTTGCAAATCTGTGCAGCCTGCCTTGAACCAAATGGATTGGCCGACTGGCATTGGTCAAGGTCCTGCAAATGACATTGCTATGTTTTGGAAGAAGACAATTTGGTGACATTATTAAAAGTTTGTTTTTGGTTAGGTGTTTGGGTTTCGGTTTGGTTTTTTGTCACTCTTTTGTTTTATTCGTGTGTTATTATGTGGATTTTTATCTCGAGGTATTTTCTTGGAGCTAAATGCAGGATTCCCCATTAACCTGACCTAATAATTGTTAGTCTTAGCCCACTTTCCCAATTTGAGACCTTAAAAAATAGTCTTGCTTCTATTAATCTGTGCATGAAGAAAAATACATGACTTCAACTTTGTTGGTTCGCTTTATTCACTCGTTATTCTTCCAGTAACTGAGATAGGAGTCATCATCCCCATTTTATAGATGAGGAAGTAGAGAGTCCAGTGGATTAAGTAACACACCACAAACATAGAGGTATTATTCTTTCCGTGGGGCTTCATAGCTGCTGCATGTTTGATAAACATGTCAAATATTTTCATCCCAATCATGGCAAAAAATGTTGAATAAATCCAGGCCACGGCTGGCCTGCTTCCAGTGCCCTTTAGGGGAACCATCTTTTGGGAACCATTTTTCAACCACTTACTAATCCACCTTGTCAAATCTGATACTCTGTTTATTGACATTATTATTGTTTTTGAAAAGTCTTTTATATATAAAAGTATCAAACACATTTTTTAAAGTTTAGCTATTTTAAACATTTGTAATTGATTCTGGTATAATACGTAGCACACCCAAGCAAAAGTAAACTTCTTTAAGATCATGTTCTGTAAGTGGGACTGTTTATTGGTTTCGTCCACCAGAAACCTGACTTTAAAAGCCAAATAAGACCTGATCTGTTCTGTTCCCCTGATGTAATAATACCTAGAGGGCTTCTTCGACTCGGGATTTTACGTGATGAACTAAGAATTGAGACTCAATATACCCCACACTCTCCACCTACACACCAGCAGACCTTATGGTGTTCTGTTTCTTTCCCATTGGGAAGGTGGTGTTAGTCTGTAGCTGCAGTGACCAAGAAAAGCTTTTCTATCTTTAGGCAGCCTGAGTCCTTTCCAGACCCAGGGCCCTGCCCTGTACCTCTCATTCTCCCCAGGTGGTGCTGTTATGCCCACTCCTTGCTCTAGAGACCTTGTCACTAATTGAAAAACAAAGCCTTTGTGTTTTCTTATGCACTTGTGCAAAACACTCTTTAGGAGCAAATCCTTTCACAGTTACCAACAACCCTAGGCATCCTCTTTCTCAACCAATTTGATCTACAGAAGTTAATTGCTTGTGTACCAAGATACATCTTCACAGAAGGCCATTGTTTTTACCTGAGCTCCTGAGTCTGCATTCTTACTACATTCACTCATTTCACAAATAGCTAAGTATTTATTGAATAGTTCCTGTGTGCCAAGCACTGTCATATATAGTATCCTTTTTTTAAAAAAAGACACATGAGCCTTGTCCTTAGGCAGTGTATTCTCCAGTGTGAACAACAGACATTAATGACATGATTATCAACATATAATGACACATAGTTATGAACTGTGAGAAGGGGTAGGAAGGAAGGGTACCCTCTTATGGGAACTTCAAATGGAAGGACTTATGGAGCTGATGTCGTGGCCATGGTCTGTGGTAATCAGTGCACACTTAACACCCAGAGAATATGAAAAAGAGTTATTTTTCTATGAAAAAAAAAAAGGCGGGCGGCTCCATTAAGGGGAAGCTTTAAGATGACAGGCTTCTGCTGCCTCTGCAAGCAGCAGGACTCAGAGAAGTAGAAAAAGACAAACCAGAAGAAGGATGAATTCAAGTGCTTTCTTGCTTTGTGTGGGTGACCTCCAGGTTGCTGTGCCCCTTGCATACCTGTACAGGAGGAGCAAGGACTGCTGGATGCTCAGCTCCCTCCAGAGCTCTCCAACACTCTTGCTCTTTGTCAGTGTGATTAGAGCCAGCCCCACCATATCTGTGTCCTGCTCACAGGTGCCATCACCCAAGGTAGGCACTTTACCCCAAGTCTGCAGAGGGTCCCTGTGTGTTTCCTTCCCCTTCAGAAGCTGCTCTCCCTAGGGGCAGTCCTAGAGGTGAGGGGGTTACTACTTCCTAGTGTCTTCAGGTGGGGTGTGCCTAATTTCCGTTGTATAGAGAGCACTCTTTTGAGAGGGAATTGGCCAAGGGCTGGCACACACTTAGGCCAAGTGCTGCACGGTGGTCTTCTTGGGGTCTTGTTATTAAAATTCATCACCTCCTTGGGTGGCTGTGATGAGCTACCAGCTGCTTGCACAGTTGGTGAGAACTCCAGAGCCACAGCACGAGGCAGCAGGTGGCCTGTGCTGCTGGGTCAGGAGAGGCTGCAAGGACTATCCTCTGGCTCACTGGTTCATTAGCAGACATCACAGAGAAATTAATCCAGGGCAGGATGGGTGCCGCCTCCATCAGTACCAGCAGCCAAAATGCAAGAACAATGTGCTGTGCCCAGTTTACTCACATGATTAACGTTATTTATGCTTTACAGGAAAGCATGAAAACGTTCATTTGCAAGCGCACTCATCATTTAGTTGGCTTCAGGGTTACCAAATTTCCTTCCTGCCATAAACATCTCAGACTCAATGCTCCCAAACTCATGAAGTGTTTCTTCTGTTGAAAAGAGAGGGACTTGTGGAGTGGAAGATGGTCAGCCCCTCCTGCTTATCATGACTCTTTTGTTGAGTCTGTGAATGCGCTGTTTCCAGACCTTCAGAGAACCCAGATTTATAGGTCCTAAACAGTTGAGGGGAAGTCTGAGGATAGGAATCCAAATCCAGAGAGATGGGTTTTTCAGTAGGACATAGCAGACCCCCTGCTTGGGCACTGCAGTGCTCCCCTGCTGCCTGTCCTCTTGTGTGGGTGACCTCCAGGTTGCTGTGCCCCTTGCATACCTATACGGGAGGAGCAAGGACTGCTGGATGCTCAGCTCCCTCCAGAGCTCTCTGTGCCGAGTCTAGTCTGCACAAGGAGATTGCCCCATCCTTCCTGGGAATGTGCATTATTCTTAAGAGGTGTAAGCAGGTTCTCTGACTATGGAAGGGGCTGGGGATGACTCTAATAAGGGTATGGAGGGAGCAGCGATGAGAGAAAGGGGAAGAGTGCAAGTTGGATGGATTTGAGTTTTGGAAAAGAAACAAGGAGGGCTGGGGCTGGGACTCAGCAGTAGCGCACTTGCCTAGCATGTGTGAAGCACTGGGTTCGATTCTCACACCACAAATAAATAAATGAAGGTCTATAAACAAGTTAAAAATTTTAAAAAAAGAAAAGAAAAGTAACAAGGACATCATCAGACTGCAGGGAGTGAAGTGGGAAGTAGAGAAAGCAGGGCATGATGGAGACACTAAGGTATGGTCCCAGGGGAGTGCACAGAACGGGACTGGAGGGCTGACTGGGTTATTGGGGGCAGCAAAGGAATGAGACATGAGAGAAGAAAATAGGTAGTAAAGGCAAGAATGGTGATCTAAAGAGATCACAATGCAATGGGAATGAAGCTTCAAGTGGCAATTTAGTGAGAGAAAAGCAAGGACTCTGGGGAAAAATAGCAATAAATGGGAAAAGACGCTGCCCTGCTGTTGTTCAGCCTCACCCAGAACAGGCCCTGCCTGCAGAAAACACATCTGTGCATCAGAAAGAACTTGAGACCAAGATCCTTGAGACTTCTGGAATGAGCAGATTGAAAAGCTGGCTGCCCTCAAACATGGAGAAGGCTCAGTGTGTGTGTGTGTGTGTGTGTGTGTGTGTGTGTGTGTGTGTGTGTGTGTTGGGACCTATGTCCAATGGTTAGAGCTCCTCAGTCAAAAGACTGAACTTCCACATGGACTGCAGCCCCTCTGACTTCCACTGGAAGCTTCTTCCTCTAGAGGGTCCAGCAGGGGCTGAGTGGCACGACACAGGCTCTGCTCAGTGATGTCACTGCCAAAATGGGTAGTGGGTTGGAGTGAGGCAGCAGGGGTACCATGCTTGCCTGCAATAGCTTGATCCAAGAATCCTCTGTGGTTTTCTGGAATTTGGCTATTATCCAGTAATAGCCAAAGGTTGTACTTTTTTCTTTTTTTTTTCAGAAAAGTAGGAATGTTTCTACTTTCTAGACCATGATTCATTTACATTGGAAAACACTGGACAATGTAATGAACAAAGCTTTATCTTGTTTCTGTGCCCCAAGCTACAAATCTCAGATATTTAGCCTCCTTAAACCCATATCATGAAAAGCCTTATAGCTTTTGAAAATGGAATTCCCCAGAACACATAGGAACCAGATCATGAGCTTTGAGGGTCTCTTGATCCAGCTTTTTTTTTTTTTTTTTTAAGAATCCAAAAGCAATCTAGAGGACTCATTTGGCACGGTTTTTTGAAATTCTGCCAGTAGGGGGCATTTGCAGTAGACCTGGAATCTCTTTAGAGTTGGCCATTTCCTACACTGACAAAGTAAAGTCCTGATCAAAAGAATATTATACACCAAATCCCCTCATAGTCTATATCCTGTAATTTGGTAGTTGAGTAGAAATTCCTTGTAGTAACTGTTTTGAAAATCTTTCACTCATTACTACTAAAGAAGCAGTTTCCTCCGTTTCCTGATTCTGAAATACACAAGCTGGTACAGTTATGTCTCCTCCTGTCCTTCTAAATTCATTATTTCTTAGGGCTTTGTACCTTAAATTCTGACCCATCATTTTTGACTGACTAATGGAATAGTGATGCCTTCTGTAGAGTACTAGACAAAGAGAAGGAGACACAGAGACACCTCAGTCCTCAACAGATCCTTGCTGCATGTTTGATCCTGTTGCATGATGATCTAGTTGAGGTAGAAGGGCTAACTGCAGATGCAGAAGCTGTGGCTGTGGGGTTGAGAGTGACTGCATTACACTCTTCCAAGTTTCCAGCAGAATATGCAAGAATTTTGTGCATATCAAATTTCATTGATCTAGCCTCACTGGTTTTCAATTTATGGTAATTTAGAGAGGGCCTAGGCTGATGTTCACATTTCCAGTGTCTATAGAAGACGAAAAAATGTTGCAGAAGAAAGTGATGAATATGTAGGAAATTATAGCGGAAGAGCTAGCCCATCCATGCTGCTTTTACAGCATGTCGTCCTAAATAAACATAGTTAATCATGGATAATTCCTTACTGTTCATTAAAGCTGGTCCTGCAGAGCTTCTTTTTGGCAGTGTTCTGTGAGCCATTACTCTGTGTTATTGTACAGGTTTATAAGAAATCAATCTCCATTTTACTAAAAGAAACAGAATTTCAAATTTCTGCCCATGTGGTTGTTTCTTCATCCCAATTAGTCCTAACTAGTTAGTGCAGTGTTATTGTATTTTCTTTCTGATAAAATACTGAAACAACAGAATCTTGAATTATTGGACATAGTCTTTTAAGTTCCAGATAATTTCATCATCTAACTCCTGAAAAGAAAATCAGAATTCCAAACCCAAAAGGATGCTTCCCTTCTCACTGGGGCATGCCCTTGTATACACTTGACCTTTATGTTGGTAGATAACTCTGCTGTCAGTGTCAGCAAGGCAGGTAGGTTTTGTCAAAAAATACAGAAGAATGGTCAGTAGCTACTCAGCTACTCTTTGGGGGTATGTTGTGACTTTGCAACTTTGCTCCAAAGAAAATTAACTGGATACAAAAAGTACTTGGGAAGTGGGGCCGAAAAGATAGAGTGATCAGAAAAGAACAGTCTCAGAAGGTGATATTCAAGCTGAAATACAACAGCTAAAAACGAGTATTTGGGGAGAAGAGGGAACCCAGCAAGTTCTTCTTCCCTAGGAATGCATCTGGTCCTGAGGTAGGAGAAACCTGCTTTGACCATAGACCTGAAGAGCTGCCAAGGGGGTGACTGGAACACTTGAACCAGTGTCATGAGGTGAGGCTGTGGAGGTAGTCAGGGGACATCTCAGTGAGATGACATTGTTAACTCATGTTTTAAGCCACAGAGACAAAGTACATTGTCAGGAAATTGAAAAGACATAGCAAGGACCCAAACAAGACAAACATCTCTGTGGCTCAGAAAAAGAAGAGAAATGCCCCCGTGCCCTGGCTCTGGGATAAGGCTGGCAGAATGACTGGCAATTTGGCTTCTGCAGTGTGACAAGGGCCACTCTATGAAGTGGGAAGTAGAGTCAGGTTCTTAAAATCAGGACTGTTTATAAATGAGAGGGCCATCCTCCCTCTTAGCAGTATGCTGCTGAGTGCCTAGAGCAGTAGCTTATACAAAGCTCATGTGTTTGTTGAGGGTTAGGATCCCAGACACAGGATTCCGTCCAGGGCCAGAGCCAAGCCACCTCCTGACTCAGTGGCTGGATTTTTCAAAATCCTTGTCATCAAGAGTAGGATCCCTGAACCACCATTTAAGATTCTGTTCAGGATGAGTAAACGGAGCATCAAGACAGAGAACCAATGAAATCCACAAACAGGATAAATTACTCCATGCAGTAATAAAATGATAGAATAAAAGTTTTAAATATATTTTAAAGTCTTAGAAAGAATAAAGGAGAAACAGTGTCCCCTGGGGCAGGAGAAACACACATGAAATGGGAAATGGAGAATAGGAACAGAGCCAACTGGAAATCTTAGAAATAAAACTATAGCTACTGAAATAAAAAGCCAATAAAATATATTGAATTAAAAGATAGTACTAGAAGAATTTACCCAGAATGCATCACAGGAAGAAAAAGAAATTTTAAAAAAATTATGAAAGAGCAGTTAAAAGGCATGAAGGGCATTTTAAGACTTTGCAAAAAACTTTTAACAAGAGATTCCTAACAAAAGAATAGAACAAATGATGAGCACATTTTTCATTTTCCATAGTTCAAAAAAGACATGAGCCCTCCAGTTCAAGCATATTGCCAAGTAACTTTTTAGGGTAGGGACCCTAAAAGAGTCCTAGGCATGTGTAGGAACACTGAAGCTTCAGAACACTGAGGACAAACAGACAGACAGCCCAACTTCAGTTCTCTCAGCTGCCACCCAGGCCAGAGCCCGTAGGAGAATGTCCTCAGTGACTTGAAGAAAATAATTGTTAAGCAAGAATTCTGGCTGTAGCTAGACTCTCTTTCAAGAGTGAAGGTGATATAAAGAAATTTTAAGACATACACAGAATCTTGCTAAGAGAATTATTAAAGAATGAGTATTGCAAGAAGAACGGTAAAACTCAGGGAAGTTGTAGGATTCATGGAATGACGGTGAATATAGAAATTGTTGAAATGTCAGGAAACAGAACTCACAATTGAACCTAAAAGTAACAACTGTTCTTCCCATGTATAGACCAAAAATTGAACTTAGACCAAAACTGAAATTCTAGACAAAAAATGATAAAGACAGTATGAATCCACATATACTGCCATAAATATATGTGGATTATGATTAAATATTAGATTTAAATATTAAGACAGATTAACAGGTAAGAAAGGAACAAGGGAGAGCCACACACTGCTTTAGAAGAAAACCACACCAAGGGATTAAAAATAATGAGATGGAAATAGATATATTAAGAGAACATTAACCAGAAGAAAACTGGGCTAACATCATCTTTATCAAATTATATAGGCTTTAGGACAAAAGTATTAGTAGGAATAAAATTCTGTGCATTCATAAGAGAGAGAGGAAGGCAGAACCAGGTCATGTGGGGCTTGTGGGCCATGGTTCGAGGTCTAAGCTATATGGGCAGTTACTGCAGAGCACAGCTGTATGGAGGTAGGGCAGGGGAGGGGTGCAGAGGGCACTGGACAGGAATGGGTGGGGTGGAGCAGGGATTGGAGGTTCTTCTCATGGATGCTAATAGGGGCTATTTGAAGGCCACGGCAAGCTCTGGTGCATGCTGCTGAGGGGTGACATGAAATATACACCTCTGGATGGCATTCAGAAAGCAAGCTGTGAAGCTGGTAGAGAGACAGTGTTGTGACTATTTTCAGCCTGTCCTGAGTCTCAACTGGAAAACTGGCCAGATTAATGCCACAGAGTCTGTGCCCTAGGGAAGTGCACAAGTGAGACTTCAGATGGAAGAAGATGTTTTCTGACTAGAAGTGCAGTGGGACAGGGGAGCTGGGGTTGTGGCTCTGTGGTAGAACACTTACCTAGCACATGGGAGGCACTGGGTTGGATCCTCTGCACCACATAAAATAAATAAATAAAACAAAAGTATTGTGTCCATCTTCAAATATATATATTTGGTTGCACCCTTTTGGGTAGGAATTTACATTGGGTGGAAGGGGCTGGCCATATATACAGTGGGAGGCATGAGGCCATGCTTCTGGAACTCAAGTCTTAATCTAGGAACATTACTTTAACAAGTCTTACAACTGTGGGAGTGAATTGTGTCATCATTTGGCCCTGGGTGGCAGCAGCTACCAGGATGAACGCGTGAAGCCAGTGTGAGATCCTGAGAGGGCTTCACAGCTTTGAACTTTGGTTTCTTTCCCAAGAACCTGCCTCCCGTGCTCTCAAATCCTGCAGATCACTCCTGCCCCGACAGCTGCTGTTACGGCCACTGTTTATAAAGAGGCCATATACTAACCATAGACAATTTTGTCTGTTCAACAAAACAGATATTAATGAAGTCATGGCTATCAGATATGTTGGTAGATTCATCATTATCCTGTCACCTCCCTAGATGAAAAACAAATGGAACATCAAAATTCAGTGATTATTGAGAAGAGGAATTGGCAAATTTTGAGAACTGAATAAATATTCCCTGAAGAAAAAGATGAATGTATAAACTACCACGAAGCTCCTAGGACATGGTCAGTCCTCTTATCTGTGTTGGAGAGCAAATTCAGAAAGATGACATAAACAGAAGTCCATGTACACCCTTTTGTGTAGGAATTTACATATACCACTCACACACACAGAATATCCAGTGATTCTGTGAAAGTGAAAACTAGAAAGTATGAGAGGAGAGCCCACAAAGGAGAAAGAAAGGAAAGGGATTCTAGAGAGAATTGAGAGGGAAGGGGAGGAAGTCAGGTGGTCGGGTGGAAGGGGCTGGTTGTCCTGCAGAAGCCATTCAGCTTGGGCTTCTTCAGTGGCTTCCAAACACATTTAATCTCTGGGCATCAGAAACTGGCTGGAAGCTAAAAAAGACCAGGATTTTTGTTTAATAAATTGAATTTCTGCAGATCAAATGCCTACTAATGCTCATGTGAGTGCACACAAGTCCCCCATTCCTCCCTCCTTCCTTTCGTCCCTCCCTCTCTCCATTTCTTTCCTAAAAGGTAGATAAACTCATTACCTAGAGAAAACGGTAATCCATCTGGCAGAGCCCTGCACCACAGCCCCACTCAAGAAAAACACAGACAGTGAGTACATAAACCTTGGTTACCGACAGAGACACAGTGTCACCGTGCCCTGAGTTTGGGACTCCTGCCGTTTCCATATGCTATTTTGCAGTGCCGTGGAGCTTAGCAGGATAAACCAATCCATTGCATTAATAAGCATTGCAAGTAGTACTTTGGTGCCTGAGAGGGATTTGGAAAGACTCTCACTGTGCTTGCCAGACCTCTTTTCCTAGGTGAAATAACAGGCTGTCTTCTCCCCAGCTGATTTCACTCCCCATAAAATGCCCAAAGCAGTTTAGTAAAGTCATCCCTTGTGGATGAGGAAGAAAGTATCCAGATTGAGGAAATGACTGAGTTCTCAGATACCTGGGAGGGACGGCTTGTCTAGTAGGGGTGAAACTTTCTCATGATACCACTTACTATAGACATACAGCCTGGGTGAGCTCCCCTGAAGCCTTCTCTCTGCTCCCCATCTCCCATGCTTCATTTCTATGACAAGGACCAAATCCACATCCATAATTACAGAAAGGAGTTATTTGTATCATCTGATTTTATTTTCCCTGGGTTTTCGAGGTAAGTGTAATACTTTTCAACTGAAAAATATAGTTTTCTTGGGAATGTAGAGCATAGTGGAAAAATCATTTATTTCATAACAGGAACTAATGGGCCTGATGATGAACTCAAACAGAGTGCCATCCAGAGCTTTGGATTCAGATTTGGTCCTGCAGCTGAGTTTCGGCTTTTGGCTGACCCAGAAACATGTGATACCATCTTTCCCCAAACTAGCAGTGTCCTCGCAAAAGATTCAAGTAACAGACCAAAGAATCACAGAGTCACTCACTTTCTGTGGAAGCTAGCCTGTGGCTTCAAAAATAAGACTACCCCTCTGTCTGAAAGAGACTTTTTCTTTATGTGCTTGTGGTTTTCTCTCATTTCCTGAAAGTATTCACATTACTGGGTGCTGACCACGTACCTGGTGTAGAAAGTACAATCACCCTCAAGACCAAGATCCTGCACTTGAACTTTGCTAAAACTTACCCTGACCCTGAGGCTCTCCCTCTCCTGGACCTCATGCATGAGTAGGTGGTAAGAGTGGGTCCTGTCTGATGTGTCCCAACTAATCCAGCATATAGGGTATCCTGCTGTTCACTTGTCACTACAGTATATAATCCTTATTTTATACCCAGAAGTCTATAAACTTTCTTTTTTTAAAAAAAAATTTCATTGTAGATGGACAAAATATCTTTGTTTGTTTATTTTTATGTGGTGCTAAGGATCAAACCCAGTGCCTCACATGTGCAAGGCTAGTGCTGTACCACTGAACCATAACCTCAGCCCCTAAATCTTTGTAATCAGTTGAATAAACAAACAAGTGAACACATTCTCTTGGTGTGTCTCTCATAGAGTAGCATGCCACATTAAAGTTGACTTTTTCTTTGGTCAATAGACATGGAGCAATGCTTTCCATCTAGGAAGTCCTAACCGGTGAGCAGGGAAATTCATTAACCACAGAGCATCTTTGTGCCAGGAGGAATTTGAGAGCAGCTAAGAGAAGTCAGCTATCAGTGTTGAGAGGAATTGGAAAATGATAAAAAATGGGCAAAATATAGAGCTTATGAAATTGCCTGGTGCCAATATTCAATGTTAATGAAATGTCCAGTATGTAGACCATATGTGAATATAAATAAACATAATCTTCAAAGGTCAGCATCAAGGATTTGAGGTCATCTCTTGTTTGTAGATGAGGGGTGATCTCCATTTATGGATGAGGGGTGATAGGAGCATTTGCCTCATTAGGGAGCTGCCTCTGAAAATACCTATAAAAGGACTTAAATCAAAGGGTATTCAGGTCCCAGAAGATGGCACATTATAATGGACTGGACTTAATGCCACAGGGTACCTTGTCAAACTTACATTTAATTAGGAGGTCATCTGCAGACCTTCTGGACTCCAGTAGCTCCTGGTGCCACATTTCAAGTGGCACTCTTTTTTATTATTTATTTTTTAGGTGTAGATGGACACAACACAATGCCTTTATTTTTATGTGGTGCCGAGGATCAAACCTGGGTCCCGCCCGTGCTAGGCGAGCGCTCTACCACTGAGCCACAATTCCAGCCCTCGAGTGGCACTCTTGACCTCACCTTTGAGGGTATTTCCATGATAGAGGAACTTAGGCAATGCTTCTCTGAGCACCATCCTCTCAATCCTCGTCCAAACCTCCTGAAAGGATGAAAGAGTAGGCCCAGGGGCTGGAGTGGTGGCTTAGCAGTAGAGCACTCGCCTAGTATGTGTGAAGCACGGAGTTTGAGCCTCAGCACCACATAAAGATAAATAAATAAAGGTATTATGTCCATCTACAACTAAAAAGAAAAAAAAAGATATTTAAAAAAGAAAAAATAAAAAGAGTAGGCCCAGTTTCTAAAAGCCGTAGATAGTAATAAAAGATACACTATTTGACACAAAATTAGGATGACGACCTGAGTGAGTTGGACTGTCCCATTTTTCTGGACTTTAATATTTAACCTATAATTTGTCCCCCTTGGAGACTAGAACTAAAGAAAGAGGAATGATAAAAAGAACACACAACCAGAAGCAGATGTCAGGAATCCAGCCACTAGTTTAGCAAACACTAACTAGGCACCTTTTGTGTACTAAGCATTATGCTAGAACTGCAGGACGTGGAGTTTGCTTCATAGCCTAGATGGACCTGGGGCAGCTTTGGTAGACTGCTTCATCATCCGTAAAATGACAGGGTTGTCACAAGTGATCTCTGGTTCCTTCTAGCTGTAAAGAGTGTATGATTTGTTTTAATCATTGCAAGCAGAGAACCCCTACCCCTTTACTGTGTAGTCATATGCCAGGAATATCACCGGACCTCCCTAGTCATATGAAAAGTTAATAGAGGTAGAAGAATGCAGACAGCAGAGCTCATAGCACAAATCCTTCCAGATACAAAGATATTAAAAAGTAGAAGAAATGCCTGGAGGGTGCCTACACCCCTTTCTCCTTTCCCTGTTCACCGTGGTGGAGTCTGTCCAGTGTTTTCAAGCCCTTCTGACATTTGCTTCACAGAACTAAACAATTTCGTGGACATTTCAGTAGCAAGCTTGAGTGTGTGATCTGTACTATTTTTCACCCCAAAAGTTGACAGCACTTGATTGTCAACTACCTTACATGTGAACCTCAGCTTTCTATGGTCAGATTTTCAAAATCCTGCAAAGTACTTGTGTCCCAAATTATATTTTCTTCCCATTGATGAAAATCTATCACATATTTCAAATTTTACCCATTAGAAATTCTTTTAATAAGAATTTCTCTTTCAAAATGCAAATGTAAGTCGGGCATGGTGGTGCAGGATTTTTGAAGACAATGTAATCCCAGCAGCTTGGGAGGCTGAGATGGCAGAATCAGGAGTTCAAAGCCAACACCAACAACGGTGAGGTGCTAAGCAACTCAGTGAGACTCTGTCTCTAAATAAAATACAAAATAGGGATGGGGATGTGGCTCAGTGGTCTAGTGCCTCTGGATTCAATTCCTGGTACCAAAAAAAAAAAAAAAAAAAGTAAGTGCGTTTCATCTCTGATATTATCAATAATTAACAGCTGAAATGAATCTAATAAGACTGATTAGACTTTTCTAAAGGAGGCCTGGAAGTTTTGACGGGGTGAAGTGGGAATTGGGGGGAAAGGTGCTCTGGGGAAGGCAGCATTTGTGAGACATCAGTGAGAAGGCTATTGGTGAGTCCTTCTGCCCAAGTGAAAAAGAAAATTATCCAGAAATAAGAGGGGTGAGAGGAGAATGAAGGGAAATGATGCTTATTTCAGAAATTTGAGCTGCTCAGCACTGGGGCTGTGCTTGATGAGTTGACTATGGAAGAGATTGCCCATGTAGGAACCTAAGAGTCAAAAGTTATGGGAACTACATGTGAGTAACAGCCACATAGAACTTCAGAGAGGGAAACCGGGTTTGTTTCTCTAGCAGCAAAAATGAGATACCCTCCCCTGCCTGTTTTTTGTTTTGGTTTGTTTTAGCAAGAATAGCTGTAATTTGTGCAAGTCCTTCTAACTATAAAAATACTGAATATCCAGTACATAGCAGGGAAATGGTTCTGCCTGTAACATGATATGTGATTTTGAAAAGTAATGGAAATGGAACAAGGCATGTAAAGATACTCCTCTAATGAACACAATTCTGTTTGCTGGACATTTTTCCTGCTAGCAAATTATATTACTCCATCAACTTGGTAGAACATCAATAACGTCTTCAGAGAATAGCGTGTGAAAGCTGAGCTACTCCATGACAGGATTTTTGAAGACAATGTAATTTGGCATTTCTCAATTTTCTCTGATTTTGCACAGAGAAAATGGAAGACTATAATAGATATTTCCCACAAATGGTGTCTTAAATGGAAACACAGCTGGTAGGAACAGTATTCTGCAATGTACTTGGATGCTGGGTTCCAGGTTTTCTCTGGGAAACAGCCATGCCAGCACTGGTTTCACATTTTTCCAACACTTTTTTCCCCCCAGTTAAATGATGGATTTGACTCTGCCTATGGGCTTCTGGTGCAGGATTCGGGGAGGGGAGTAATTCCAGCCTGCTGGGATGTTTGTAGACTTAAATTATATTAGGGCTATTGAAATTGATTGGAAATATTTTAGTTGCCCTTTAAGGAGGTAGCACAGTGCAGAGCTAATCATAAGCAAGACTGTTGGATAGGTGAGGTTTTAGTGAGGCAGTGAGACAGACAGACTAGAAAGAACGTAGACTCAGGGATCAGCTGCTAGGTTCTGATCCCAGCTCCCTGGGACATTTACTTGTTACGCTGCTCAGAGCAAACCGAATAGTCTCTGGGAACCTCAGAGTTCACATCTCTAAAAAAAAAAGATAATAAAATACATAGTTATAATTGTTTTGTGGTATATAAAGAAATTGTTTTGTGGTATATAAAGAGCTTATCTTTACCATGCTTATTAGCATAGTGTTTGTTGCCTTTGGAATCCTGTTCAGCTTTTTGTCACTTTCTTTGCCTCTTAATGTTCTGTTGCCACCATTGTCCCAACCCCACCAACAACTCAAATTAATGCTTATACCACCAATTCAATTTGATGCTTATTCTTAGTTCTCAACTGTCAATGTGAGATTTATATAATCAGTGTACTGTCTAGTATCTCCAAGAATTATTGCTTTTTTTCAAAAAACAAAACTTCCTACAAATTGAAATAAATATAATAATGGAATATGTACATTCTAAAAGGCTCTGGAGAAAATAATGGAAGGTGAAACAGAGCAAAGGGATCTCCACAGTGAGGAATCACCTACCCAGAAGGTGGGAAGAGGGGAAAACATGAAATACTTGCTATGTTAGCCTTTTATCTCCTTAGGAGGGCATATGAAAAAGGCACATTTTTCTACTTGTATGTACAAATAGAACTGTCCAGGTGAGTAATGAGACAGCCTTCACCTGCCTTGAGACACCCCCAGCTATTCAGGTCACCCTAGCTGAGGTTCTGAGGAGAGATATCCCTGCTGCATTTTCTCTGAATCTCTTATCTACCAAATATATGAGCATCAAAAAATGGTGGTTACTCTAAATTTTGTGGTAGGTTCTTCCACAGCAGTAAATAACTGAAACAACCATTTCCTATCCATAGATGCTAAGATACATTTTCTGCATTATTTTCACACTAACTTTTTCTTTTTTTATTGATTTTTTTAAAAACAAATGACAGCCGAATGCGTTACAATTCTTATTACATGTATACAGCACTATTTCTCGTATCTCTGGTTGTATATAAAGTATGTTGACATCAATTCTTGTCTTCATACATGTACTTTGGATGATGATAGATACAGTGGAAACCTATGAATAAGGGAGATGTGGTAAATGAACATGCCCAGAGAACTTGGTAGTAAACTGTATATCTAAACACTTGAAATTAATGTGACTCGCTCAATTTTGTTCTTCTTTTCCAAAATTGTGTTAGCTGCTCTAGTCCTTTACCTTTTCTTACAAATTTTAGAGTAATCATGTTTACACCTTGTTAGAAATTATTTAACCTATAGACAAATAAATAACCTATAGGTAAAACTTCATTGAGTTTTCCAAAACATGAACTCAATGTGTCTGTCCATTTTATTTAGATCGTAGATTTCTTTCTCTCCATTTTATTTGGATCTCCGAATTCTTGTTTGTTTTGTAATTTTCAGCATACAAGTACTATGTATTTTTAGATGTAAATATATTTCATGGGCTGGGGATGTGGCTCAAGCGGTAGCGCGCTCGCCTGGCATGTGTGCGGCCCGGTTTCGATCCTCAGCACCACATACCAACAAAGATGTTGTGTCCACCGAGAACTAAAAAATAAATATTAAAAATTCTCTCTCTCTCTCTCTCTCTCTCTCTCTCTCTCTCTCTCTCTCTCTCTCTCTCTCACTCTCTTTTTTTTTAAAAAAATATATATATATTTCACTTTAGATTCATACCTAAGTAATTTTTAATGGTATTATATCTTTGGTTTTTGTGTAATTAACACTGTTTCTACAATTAATTTTTGAATGTTGAATTTGTATTCTCCAGCTTTACACTTTACACTTATTGATTCTAGGAATGTTTTCATAAATTCTTTGGGATTCTTTACTAGCAGTCATGTCACCTGAAATAGTTTCTTTCTTCCTTTCTAATCAGTATCCCATTCTTTTTTTTTTTCCTTGACTCATTGCAATGGCTAGTACTTCAGGTTGAATAAGAGTAGTGATAGCAGACATTCTGCTTTTACCTTAGTTTTTATGAGAACATTTTCAGTCTTAGTGTTTGCCAGTGGAAACAGTATACAAATTACCCTTGGCCCAGGGTTCTTTGAATTCCTCATCAGATTATAAGTGAACTATAAATTCATATACTCCATCCAGAATCATTTCTCATAACCTAGTGTATTTTCATCTATTGGGAACTAGTGGACTGAGATGATAGCTTCTCTTATTTTGCCTGTGGAATATGAAATAGATGTAAGCACAACAAAAACCAAACACCCCAAAATGCACTTCTGCAAAGGTTTTTCATGTCTCATTATTCTCTTACTACATTATTTAGAGCACTGACTTTGTCATTATCCACTTTGATACACCTAATCTACTCTTGCCACATCACCTTTCTCTCTAGCCAGTTATTTCCCAGGAGTTACAGTGTCTGAATGGGCCAGGATGACTGACTTCAGCTGCTACAGAAACCAGTTCCACATGTCACACAGACAGTTGCACAGATTCCTGCTTGGTCAGGCTTGCATTTCTGGTCCATGATTTGGACAGTGGGAGGGGTTCTTACCCGCACTTTCAAGCAGGCAGTTTTACCAACAGAGTGTATCAGTGTGCATTGCACTCAGCAAAGTTGTAACCCAGAAAACCTTCTGGACCCAGGCATTAGGTAGTTTCTTTACACTCTGGCATTAATCCTAGTTGTGAATTGTATTTTTAAAATTGTCTTTAAAATTTTTAAAAATGTTTGTAGGTTTTGATATTTCTTTTAATAATAAAATGGGAGTGTTGTATTGGAGGTAACTTCACTAGATGCCATTTTAGCTGTGTGAGAACCGTTTTAGTCATTTTTTTTTTCTGTTATGACTAAAAGACCTGATGAGAACAATTTTAGAGGAGGAAAAGCTTATTTGGGGGCTCATGGTTTCAGAGGTCTCAGTCCACAGACAGCCAGCTCCATTCTTTGGGGCTCAAGGTGAGGCAGAACATCATGGTGGAGGAGTGTAGCAGAGGGAAGTGGCTCACATGATGATCAGAAGCAAAGAGAGAGACTCCACTTGCCAGATACAAAATACATATCCAAAGGCACACACACACACACCCCTGACCCATCTCCTCCAGCCACACCCTGCCCACCGTTAGTTACCACTCAGTTAATCCTATCAGGGGATTAATTCACTGATTGGGTTAAGACTCTCATAACCCAATCATTTCACCTCTGAATGTTGTTGCATTATTTCATACATGAGCTTTTGGCAGACATCTAATATCTAAACCATAACAAGTACCATGAGTGATTACCAATTTTGTCATAGGTGGCCATATTCCCTAGCTTTAAATTGCCAAAATGGCAAACAGGCCATTAACTATACTTTCAGGGAAAAACAATAGCAAACGTTTCTCAGGGACATCAATTTAAACTCAAATAATTTTACTACTGTCAAGTGTTTACATTTCTTGACTCACTTCGTCTTTGACACTGACAAAACAAACGGGGTTCCCAAAAGAGATGAACCATTCTTTTCACAAACATTTATTCTCCCTCAAATCCTTTCCTTTCTTCCACCCTTTGAAAAATTACTGCTTGAGCAGCATGGACTGCATTGCTTAAAATTGTCAAAATCTTGCAAGTTGACAAGCATGAAGAAAGATTAGTCATGGCTACAGAGACTCTTCTAGAAATAAGATTAAAGGGACTAGAGTAAGTTGACCTCTAAGCAGGGATTTGATTATATAATTAAGCATATGAAATGCATATACATTTCTGTAATCTTGAAGGAGTGATACATATTTGGGTTTGGATGGAAGGGTAGCTGTGCCTACCTGACCCTCAATAATGTCAGCACAGTCCATTAGCACAGAACGCTCTGAAGACACAGCTATCAGAAGGACATATTTTCTTTTATAGCAACTGTGGAACTTGGGAAGGGAGAGATCATTAGAAAGCACATACCTTTAAGCTGTTTTACAATTATGTATTTTTAATATAAAAAGGCCAGTCTTTATCAAATGGGGAAAATGTCATATTTAAAAGAAGAATCCATTTTCATGAGAAATGGTGATACCAGACAAATAATTTGGAATTAGATAACTACTGGTTTAAATTCCTCCCAGCTGCCCAGTACTGTTCCAGTTAGCAATTTATACTGGGATGAAATCATAGCTCTGTTAAATCAATTCCAGAGAAGAAGGTAGATTAGTGGTCTACAGAGACTAGGAAAGGTAAGGGGAACAGGGAGAGAGACAAGTCACACAACATTTATCAAGAGATAGGTATGAGTAATTATTTCTTGTGTTCTGTAGTGCGGTAGAATAACTATAGTCTATAATAATTCTTGATATATTTCAAAATAACTAGAAGAATCTGATGTTTCCCAACATAGAAATGATAAAAGTTTTAAGTCATAGAAATGCTAATTACCCTGATTTGATCATTGTGTTGAATTATTATACTGTACCCCCTAAACATGTACAAATATGTGTCATGTAAATTGTTTCAAATTGTAGCTGTCATTTTTGTTGAGTTTCCTAATTGCCAAAATGTTGATAGTAGTAGTAGTACCTATCCCATAAGGTTCTTTCTTTCCCCATAGCTCTATTGAAGTATAATATGCATACCATAAAATTCAGCAATTTTAAGTGTATAATTCTTTGAGTTTTAGAAATTTTTACAGTCATGCAGAGAGCACCAAAAATCCATTTTTAGAATACCTGTAGCAGTCCTAACGGTTTCCTTATGCTTGTTTGCAGTGACTGCCTGCTTCCATACCTAGCTCTTGGCAACCACATACCTACTTACTGTCTCCATAATTTGCTTTTGTTAGAAATTTTATATAAATACAATTGTACAATATGTAGTCTTATTTAACTGGTTTCTTTGACTCAGCATAATGTTCCTGAGGTTCATTCATATTGTAGTATGTATCTGTACTCTATTCCTTTTTATTGTTTAGTAGTAGTACATTGCATGAGTACACTACATTGCATTTAGGTACTTACCACTTGATTATTTAGGTTATTTCCACTTTTTTGGCTATTATATATATAAGTCCTGTGTGGACATAGTTAATTTCTCATCAATGATAGTAGTAAAATTCTAGGGCAACTACAATTTTAATTGAGATGTAGGGCTAGGATGTAACTCAGAGGTAGAGTGCCCGCCTTTCATGTGCAAGGCCCTATGTTCAATCCCCAGGACCTCCCCCTGCAGCTAAAAACAAAATTTTGTGATATAACTCACATACCTGAAGTTCACTCTTTCAAAGTAGACAAGTTAGTGGTATTTAGTATATTTACAAAATTGTGTAACCATCATTACTGTCTAATTCTGGAACATTTTAATCATCCTAAAAGAAACTTCATCCTCCATAGCAGTCACCATAAATTCTGTGCTCACATCTCATGGGAACCCTAATCTACTTTCTGTTTCTGTGGATTTACCTATTCTGGACATGTCGTATTTATATGTCTTAAATCTTTTTCTGCCTGGTCTCTTTTACATAGCATAATGTTTTCAAGGTTCATCCATGTGAACTGTTTATCACTGTCGTTTTGATTTTTAGTTTCCTAATGTTAAGCATCTTTTTATGTGTTTATTAGTCATTTGCATATCTTCTTTGGAAAAAATGCCTAACCAAAACCTTCGACCATTTCAATTGGGTCATTTGTCTTTGTTTGACTTTACAATATTGCCAAAGTGTTTTCCAAAGTGCTTGTACCATTTTACATTCCTTCTAACAGGAGGGTCCTAGTTCTTCCACATCTTCATCAACACAGAAAGACAATAGTGTCAGTCCCTTTGATTTTAGCCATTATCATAAATGTAAAGTGGTGCTCATGGTGTAAAGGTCCAGCATAGCGTTGGAGGAAGAGACCACACAAGAGACTGGCTCCATGCAATTGGCAAAAGGGGATTTATTAATTCAGCATGCTGAGGTTCCAGGCTCACTCAGGAAGATAAAGCAGCCCAGAGCCCCGAGTAGAGGTCAAGCAGAGCTTAAGTACACTTTTTGGGGAAGGGGGGGCTTTGCAAACATCAGAACAAATCATCATGAGGCGCGGGAAAATTGAACAACAACTCTGAGACATGATTAGCACATTCATTGGCGGGAACAGGTTGGGCCAGGGTGATTGGTTACTCCTAAGCGGGGTACACATTCAAACTGATTGGTTCGGGCCCTGTGACAAACTGCACAGGGCCCTAGGCTAAATGACCAGTAGGTCCTTATTTTAACTATTTTAGGAATTTCAGGTTCTGGGTGTAGCCAAGGAACTGAACAATACCTAGTCTTTTACATTTTAATTCAGGCTTTGCAGCTTAGAAGCTTTAACAATGCCCGGTCTTTTACACTTTAACTCAGACTTTTGCAGCTTAGAATCAGCTTAGAAATTTTACCTTTACAATGGTAAAACATTTTTCTAACATCTAATGACACTGATTTATCTTTTCCTGTACTTATTTGGCATTTTCTTTTTAGAAAAATCCATTAGTCCAAAAGTCTGTTGTTAATTTTTCTTTTTCTTTTTTGTCTTCTTATTGAGTTTTAAGAATTAGTTATAGGGCTGGGGATGTGGCTCAAGCGGTAGCGCGCTCGCCTGGCATGCGTGCAGCCCGGGTTCGATCCTCAGCACCACATACCAACAAAGATGTTGTGTCTGCCTAGAACTAAAAAAAAAATAAATATTAAAAAAAAGAATTAGTTATGTATTTTGGATATACCTAATATCAGATATATATTTTACAAATAATTTCCTCTTGTCTGTCAGTTATCTCTTCATGTTCTTAATATTTTATAGAACAAGGGCTCTTAATTTTGAGAAATCTAATTTATCAATTTTTTTGTGTGAGCCATATTTTGGTGTCATATGTAGGAAATATTGCCTGATTCAAGATCATGATGATCTTCTCCTATGTCTTCTAAAAATTTTATAAGTTTAAGTACATTTAGATCAGTAATCATTTTGAGTTCAGAACCTCATAATAAACTTTGTTATAAACTTTGTATATAAGTTCAGGTCAAGGTTCATTTTTCTTCCTGGACCAGACTAGACATTTTTCCAAAAAAGATATAAAAATGGCTAACAAGGATGCTCAACATCATTAGCCATCAGGCAAATGAAAATCAAAATCATAAAGAGGCATCACTATTAGGATGGTTATCATCAGAGACATAATAACAGATGTTGGTGAAGATGGTCAAAAACAATATCCTTACTCCACTGACTTTTCCTTATGCCTTTGTAAAAAATAATTGGCTTATCTTTGCATGGATCTATTTCTGGGAATTCCTGTTGTGTTCCATTCATTTAGCAATGACCCCCTGTCTTGACTGCAATACCTTTATAGTGAATCTTAAAACTAGATTATATGAGACCACCAATTTTATTCTTTTACAAAATTGTTTAGACTATTCTAATTCCTTTAAATCTCCACATAAACTTTAGAACCAGCTTGTCTCTATCATGCTTGGAGTTTTATTTTAAGTGTACTAAATCTATCAACATCTTGACTGTGTTCGCCTTCAGTTTTGAAAGATAGTTTCTCTGGATATAGATATCTTGGTTGACAGTTTGTTTCCTGCAGGATGATGACTGTATAATTCCCCTGTCTTTCATCTCCATGTTTTTTTCTGATAAGAAGTCAGCTGTTTCCCTGTATGAATTGTTTTTCTCTTGCTGCTTTCAAAATTTTCATTTTGGCTTTCAGCAGTTTGACTGTGATGTGTCTAGTTGAGATTTTCTTTGTGTTTATTGTGTTTGGGGACTACTGAGCTTCTTGGATCTATGGGTTAATATTTTAAAATTTAGGATATTTTGAATATTCTGTGTGGATATTATTACTTCAAACATACTTTCTCCTCCTTCAGGTACAACTGTTATACATTACTCTGTGTTCTAGAGGTTTGATAATTTCTACTGATCTACTTTCCAGTTTGTTGATTCTTTCTCCTGCTATGTTAAACTACTGTTGAATATAGTAAATTTTTTTAATTTCTCCATTGAGAGTCCCTCCCACCACTATTATTTATTATTTAACTATTTTCTTTTAAAATTTTTTATCATAATTTAATATTTTAAATTATTTTAACATATTTATAATAGCTGCTAAGGATTTTGTCTTCTAACTTAAATATTAAGCCTCATAAGTCAGTTTCTGTTAAAGTTTTTTTCTCCTAAATGTTTCCTGCTTTCCTGGTGTTTTGCATGCATACTCGTTTCCTGTTGCTGCTGTAAAAAATTACTACAAAATCAGTGGCTTAAAACAATACAAATTTATTAGAGTTCTGTTGGTTGGATGTTTTCATGGTTCTCTCTGGGCCAAAATCATGATGTCAGCATGGCCATATTATTTCTGAAAGTTCTGTGGAAGTTCCCTCACAAATCTGTTTCCTTAACCTTTTCCAGCTTCTAGAGTGGCTCATATTCCTTGACTCATGGTTCTTTTCTGCATCTTCAAAACTAGTAATATGGCATCTCTTGGACCCTGTTTCTCTCATCCTATCTCTTTTCTCTGACCACAGTTGCAAATGGGTCTCCAGTTTTAAAGCTTGTGTGATAAGATTGTGTCCACCTGTATAATCCAGGATCATTTCATAGTCTTTTTGCCATGTAAAGTAACAGGTTCACAGATTCTAGGGTTCAGGGCATGGACTGATCTCCCTATCACAGAGAGAAAATAATGACTGAAAACTGAATATTTTAAGTAAATACATTATAACTCTGCATTCTGTTTTGTTGTTCCGAAGGTGCTTGATCATTTTGTGATGTGCTGTTTTTGTAACTTCCTTAGACTTAAACTTCTCTGTGTGTTAATGTTGTTTTTCCTTGGTATTTTACTCTTTCTCATCTTGTTAGCCTGGTTTTCTGGAGATCTCTCTGGGTCCACATAACTTTGTAGTCAGCTAATGATTTGGACAGAGGTGTGGCTCAAACACCTTGACCTGTAAGGCTTCCATTCTGTGCTGGTCATTTGTATATTAGAAGGTAGATTCACAGTTCTCAAACCTCCTTTTGGCTTTTTGTTTGTTTGTATCTGGGTTCTCTCTTGGGTACATGCAGTTTTCCACTGACTGGGTAATATCTTTATTCAATTTATGATGCCATAAAGTGGTTGCCTCGGGCAATTTGTTTTATCCTTGCTTTTTGCAGAGAAGAAGCTCTCACCACGTCACATCATCATTACCAGAGTCTACTTGGGTAATATCATTTTGAGGAAAAACTGGGCTTAAACAAATAAAGTCCTTAAAGGAGTGTCTGACACATGGCAGGTGCTCTATCTAACCAAATTAACTGCTATCGTCATTGTATTGTTTTTATTAGTGATAAAACATCCAGAGAGCACACATCCAAGACATATTCATAGTTGTCCATGATTAATATTTTTGGTAAAGGATCCTCTCTAGCCTCTTACTTCAGGAAACTCCTTTACTATAGAACAGGTGTCAGCAACTTTTTCTGTAAAGAGCGGGTAGTAAATATTTTAGGCTTTGCAAGCCATAGCCACCTACTCAGTACTGCTGCTGTAGCATGAGAATAGTGGAAGACTATGCAAATGATGGGCATGCTATATCCCCATAATAAAACTTTATTTATAAAAGTATGTTGTGATTGGGATTTGCCTGCAAGCCATAGTTTACCAACCCCTACTCTAGATTCACTTCCTCATATTCTACATCCAAGCAGTATCAGATCCTTTACCCCAACAGGCTATATTTTTCTTTGAAAATCACCAAAGAAGAAAATATCTCTGCTTCCCAGTACCACAATGCAGTGATTCGCAACACCTGTGCTCCAGAAGCCCCTGCCAAGACTTCTTCAAGGTTATGGGTTCTTGAGTACTTGGCACCTGTAGCAACTGATTTCAGTAAAAGTGCCCTTGTGACTAAAATGCACGTCACAAAACACACATACATGTGGTATTTTTAGATACCATTGTAGATACAGTCATACACAACTTGGAAGCTTAAACTCTATTTCATCATCTATTTAAAATTCACTTGTGGAACTTTTTATACATTTTTAAATTTTTATAGCTTTCATTTTTCTTCCAAATAAGGGAAAGGTATACAGATTTTTAAAAACCATGGTGTTCCTTCTCACTGATTTAACACTCAACTTTTGAGATCATTAAATCCCTAGATTAACCTGACTATTCTTTATACATTGGCTTTATACCCAGAAATTAAAACAGAACATTAAATCAGCTTTTGAAGACTTTCTAAAATTAAATATATATGATGAAGAATATATGAGTCATAGATGAGCTATATATGTAATTATGAAGAAAAGATGTGTGTAACTATTTGTGTTCTTTCTGGCTAAAGAAATGTTCTAAGTACCTTAGCATACTCAAGTCTTATTCTCTCTCCTGCTGACATATATCATATATGCTATGATTATAATGTATTTTAATTTGGCTTTATTTTTAACCCAGAAAACAATTCTCTCTCTCCCTCTCTCCCCCCCCCTCTCTCTTTGTAATTGTAGATGGACAGATTGTCTTTATTTTATTTTTTTATTTTTATGTAGTGCTGAGGATTGAACCCAGTGCCTCATACACGCTAGGCAAGTGCTCTGCCACTGAGCTACAACCCCAGCCCCCACAAAACATTTTTAACTTGTCAATATTCATAGATTTACCCATCTTGAGGATTCTCTTTGTCTTCATTTCTTCTTCTTAGACCTTCCATCTATGATCACTTGTTACCCAGAATCTTACAAGTTTTTCACCCCAAACCGGTCAGTAAGAAGAGAAGATTTTGCATTAGAGTCCAATATGTTGGATAAACACTGGGCTTGCTGTTCTGTCTTCCAAAGCCTCAAAAGTCTGGTGAAGGCAGAGGTTCCAATCTGCCAGGAATTCCAACCTGCCATTCTCCTGGCTTTTTGGGGGTCCCTCTGTTCCTTACTATCTTGCTGGCATTTGATTGATTTAAAAATATGTTAGCATTTTTTATTATTTTCTGCAAGATAATCAGTAACCTGCTGTAGTACTAGGAGCAGAATGCCAACCAGTTTTGTAAATTTGTACTAATAACAAATAAATTATAAAATTCTACTCACAAGTCCTTCTTGGGACATGATTCTATAATAGTACCACCACATGTGTGTTCATATATCTAATGGCTTTCAGAAGTGTCTTTTATTGCCTACAAGTATGAAAAGACTATACAAGACAGATGAAAATATTGTAATGAAAATCTCATTACCATTTTTTCTCAAGGACTTAATAAGCTAAATTATGGTTATTGCATAATTTAGTTATAGTGGTTGACCTTAAAATACTTCAAATTATCATCAAATATTTTACACAGTAAAAAATGATGTTATAAAATATGAACCAGGCAAAAGCCAGTGACAAAGGACAACACTGTCACCATTCTGAGTATGAAAATAAAACTATTTACATGAAATACAATATCATCCAACCTGCCTAGAGGCTTCTGACCAGTTCCTACCACTGTTCCTGCTTATTGGCAAGCTGCTTGTGGGCTAAGCAGCACACGAAGCAGATTTGGCAAAGGGATGAGGATGTTTGCCTACAAGTCGAGCATTAAATGAAAACAGTTAAACACGTTTAATTTGAGAGTTAAAAATATAAGCAATGGTTTCTCTGTTCATTTTTCTGTAAAAAAAAGATCAAAGTTTAAACTTTGTGGTTCAGAATTGGTCAGCTCTATCTGCAACTTAAGACTTTTCCCTTAAGGAGGTCACTTCTGCAGAATCATCTTGGGTCCTCCAGCCTCAATGTGCATCTGAAAAGAAGCAAGTAAACATAAAGGTGAACCAAGTGGAGTTTTTGAACTGTTAAAAAATAAACATTTTGGGATTAGGGATGTAGTACAGAGGAGAGGGGAGGGGAGGGGAGGAGAGGGGAGAGGTGGGGAGGAGTATAGTTGTATACATTTCCAAGTGTTCTCCCATCACTTTTCTTACCATCTGGCTAGTGGTGAGGTCTCAAACCCAAATATCTTGTCTCCTTTAATGTATGTACTATTTTACACCGCTTCCCAGTCTGTTGGCTGCTCCTGAGCCTAAATTACAGGGACATCTAGAATAAACAAAGTGGGTTTTTTTTTTTCTTAATATCTGACTAAAGATTCTTTTTAACAATGGGCCATATTCAAATAACTGTTAACAGTCAAATTTGTGAGAAAAAGAAAGCCCTGCCTTTTGAATGAAGCATCAATTTGGAAGAAATTGTTAAGGGAAGTATTAATCTTTTTTTTATATAAAAAAATGATCTTGCTTAGTCGTTTTATGGGTTAAAAGAAATCTCATTGTAACATTGTCAAGTTCACTTTCAATGTGTGACACTGTGATTTTGTTGTTGTTTTGGGTTTTTTTCTCATACTTTGGTACAAGGAGGGAGAAGGGTGCAGATCCATCTTTCTCAGTGATGGGGGTGATTAGCACATATCATGGACAGAGCAGGAGCTGAGGGTTCAGTCTGGGCTCTCTCACAAACAAGTGAGAATTCATGACTCTGGTTTCCCTGTCACAACAGAGGCAAGTAGTAGAGGTGATGGAGAAGTACTGATTCATCTCCCACCTGGGAAACCACACTTTTCCAGACTAACAGAGTGGGTTAATTAAGGTCATGGTTAAAAACTAGTTTTTCTAAGATGGTCTGTCTTTTCTTTCTTTGTTTTTTTTTTTTTTTTTTTTTTTGGTTAGGATTTTTTTAAACTAGCAACAACAAAAATGTATTATATTACAAATAAAGATGCCCTACCACAAAAGCATAAACAACTTCCATACTTCAGCTGCTTCAAATTAAATTAGAACCCAGGGAGCAATAGATGATTGTCTCTGTCTTTTCAAATGTCCTTTGTCTGAGTTACCCATGAGTTCCTACCCTTGCTTTAAGACCCAAAGCAAAGCTCAATGTCATACTCAATGTTGAGTGTAAGCTGCTGCTAGTTCTGCTGTTATTCAAGCTATAGAGTCAGTGTCTGTTAGATATCTTGAATAGTGTGGAAACCGACTATGTATTGCTCATTATATATATCATTCCATTTCTATATAAGGGTCAGAATTTAGTAAAATTCCTAAATCTTTTGAAACTTGTGTCAATTGGTATAGGAGTCCCTCTTCCTCTCTCCTTCTGTTACTTTCAATTTTCAATGACCACTTTTATCACCAAGTTAAATCACAAAATTACAAAAAGTTTTCTGGCAGGGTATCATTGATTTTTTTTAAGTTCATTCATTCATAAATAATATGAGTACTTCACTGGGGTCCTACTGTTCAAAGGGCCCTGGCCAAATAACTTCCAAATGAAACATTCAACCCAAGGTTGTCTTCAGCCCCCTGTCAATGAATCTTGGTACAGAGTGTATACCTTGAAGAGAAGAGTCATTTCTAAAGGTGAAAAAGTAAAGTTCAATGCCCTGTTTCTTTTTAGTTATGCAAAATTTCAAACATATATAGAAATAGTGTAATATAATGAACCTTCATAAGTCCATCATCTAGCTTCAGAAATTGTTAACATTTTGTGGTACTTAGTTCATCTCTAGCTTTCCCCACTGTTTTCACCTTTGCTGAATTATCTTTATGTGGTTCTTAGTGATTCTGAATCTGTAACTTGCATCAGTCATATGTTAGTGACTTCCATTCAGTTTTGAAAATTCTTAGCCATTATGGCTCTATAATATGTCGCTTCTGCCCCAATTTCTCCCTTCTCTCATGTGAGTATCCAGATAACATGTATGAGACCTGTGTCCCTGTTTATTTTTCATTTCATTGTCTTTCCATGTTTTATGATGCTGTATTCATTTATGCTGCCTTCCAGCTTACTAATTTATAACTGTGACTGATCTGATGTGAAACTACTGAGTTTTTAATTTTAGTTTTCTATTTTTCAGTTCTGGAATTTCCATTGGTTATTTCTATATTATTTCTGTTTTCTCTGCTAGTATTTTTTCCTGTTATTTGTTTTCAAACACTTATTGTTGTGTGAAAGTGTGTAAGAGTCTCAATATAGGTACCTATAAAAAGTCTGTTTTATTGTCTATACTTTTTTGTCTTGATTTTCATGCAGTTGTTGTCTTTTTGTTCACTTGGTTGTGATTTTTCTGAATGCAGAACATTGCATAGAAAAACTAAAGATAATTCGAGGTTTGGGATAGTTTTATCCTCTTTAGAGAGGTTTACTTTTGCTTCTGGCAGTCAGGATAGAAACATCTCCACTTGATTTAACAATACTCTGAATGATAGATGGTCTACTTCTTACTTACCACAGTATTCCTAGATTGTAATCCTTTGGGATTCACAAATGAAAGTCAGAAGTGTTTGCCAAAATCCCTTCTCATCCTACTTGAGCCGTCAGCTCCAATTTCTGTGTCTCCTTTTCTGTGCAACTACCAAAACCCTTACTCAACTGGTTGACCTGTCTGTCTCTACTTTCAAATTATCAAAGGAAAAAGTAGCGGTGAATCTTTCCAGAGCATCTGTCTTTCCATGAAGAAACCCTTCAAGACCCTGATGCCTCAGTTGCTCTGTGATACCTTCAGATTTATTTTAAAAAAATTCTTTCTTTTCTTGTTATTAGCAGGAGTTGGTCTAAATCACCATTGCTGGAAGCAGAAATTCTGATGAAAATTTTTAAATCAAATCTCAGACATTATATAATTTAATGCATGTTTCAGTTTATATCTCTGAAAAAATTTGATGTTTTCTTATACATACAATACCATTTTATGTTCATATTTCTTAATTATTTCAGAAATGTCTTTTGTTTGAGTTACAATATACAATATACAACATTATTATAATATACAAGGTCCATTTACTACATATGGTTATTAAGTCTCTTAAGTCTCTTTTAATCAAGATTGTTCTCTTTGCTCAGAATCTTTTTCTTTTTATGCCATTAACTTATAGAAGATCCTAGGTTTATTCTTCCCTAGCACCCACCACCCCCTTATTATGAATTAGCATCCACATATCAGAGAAAACATTCAGCATTTGGTTTGGGGGGCTTGGCTTATTTCACTTAGCATTATATTCTCCGACTCCATCCATTTATTGGCAAATGCCATAATTTCATTTTTACTTTATATTAGGCAGAGGAGAGTGAAGGGAGGGAACGAGATATGGGATAGGAAGGATAGTAGAATGAAACAGACATTATTACCTTATGTACATATATGACTGCATGACTGATGTGATTCTACAACATGTACAATCAGAAAAATGATATTATACCTCATCTACATATGATATATCAAAGTGCATAAATGCATTCTACTGTCATGTATAGCTAATTAGCACAAATGAAAAAAATAGAAAGTAAAAAAATTTATTTGTGCTGAAAAAAAAATACATTTGTATTGAAAAAAGGTTAAAGTTCTGTAGAATTTCCCATTGTTGGCAGCAGCTGACTGCTTTTACTTGTTCCTCTGTTATTTTTCCTGAAGAGAAATTTGATTTTATGGACTTGATTAGATGAGTTTGGGTTTGTAGATTTGGTTTGGTTTGGTTTGGTTTTGACATGGATGCTTTGTAGATAGTATGCAAAATAATTCCTATTTCCTCACATCAGCTGGCACTTCATGTCTGGTTGTTCCATTTTAGTGATGCTAAATTGGTTGGCGGGTTCGTAGATAACAACCTAATCCCACCACTGTGAAATTCTCCTCCATGCTTTCATCCAGTGGTTTTCATCTAGTGATGCATTTTCCATGGGTCAGTTATTTTTTCAGGAGATGAAGATGATGATTTTTCTAATTCCATTGCCATTACATATTTATACACTAAAACTCATGTAACTAGAGTTCTTTGGTTACTCTGAAATACAACTTAAACAGGCAGGTTAAGCTTTCCTTTTAGGTTTAGTAATGTGTTAATATCAGATTTTTTGAAAATAGTCCTGAATACTAAATACCAAAAGCTGCTACCTGTAATGAAACAATGTGACTAGCCGTTGTATCATAAGAAAATCTCACCAAGATCAACAGAGGCCTTGCCATCAGGTATTCTTTCTTCACATCTTTTTAACTTGAGATATTTAAGTTCTCTGATTCTCCACCTCTTTGTATAATAAGACAGCATGCCCATAAGTCAAGGTTAAAGCTAGTACATGTGCTTCCTTGGAGTCTCTGCTTGTTTAAACTCTTTCCCTTTATGCACTTATTCACCTCAGAAGCACCAAAGGAAATTTGTTCATGTGATTGCTATCATTGTTAACAACTGAAGAAGTAGAATGACTTGCAAAATAATTTTGTTATTATCAATTTGCTTGGGTTGTGTGTGTGTGTGTGTGTGTGTGTGTGTGTGTGTGTGTGTGTATGCATGCACATGTGAACATTTCGGTTTCTGAATCTTGGAGCCAACTCTGGCTCTACTGTACCCCAGCAGGTCCCAAGGTCCTATTAAATCAGCCCTATAACTTTTTTTTCTTTTCTCATTGCCACTAATCTTCTTTGAGTCCCTTTGCTCCTAGGCTCTCTTTTCCAATTTTGTTTCCTATGAAATATCCCTCTTTAGTGCCTCATCTGCAAGGGGAGACCAAGCTTCCCGGCTCTGCATGGGTGCCTCTGCACAGCCTGGCCTCCAGTGTACCCGCTCCTCAGGCTCCTCTTCTGCTCAGACCAGTGTGCTCACTCCCCCTTTGCATTCAGTCTCCCAAACCGTCATCAGAGCAGCCCGTCCCTTATTCCCCACATGGTTGAGCCAGGATCCTCTCACCTCCTCTGGTCCAAACCAGCTCATTTCTGCTGCTCCCCCAATAACTGTCGTCCCCACTGATCCCCAAGTGCCCATTATGTATGCCATGGTTTGGTGGCTCTCGTGCTCCTCTCTGTATCATGTTTTAATTTGCCTCATTTCTGCAACTTAACTATGTGTTAACCAAGAGCAGGGATTCATCTTGGACTTCTGAGTCCTTACAGCACTGGGCCCAGAACCTGGAATTTCACAGATGCCTTCCTTTCACCTTCTCACCGAAATTCCTATGTAGTTCCTTCTCTGGTTCAGCTCTCAGCCTGGCCTCGGTTCCTAACAGTCCTGGGGTTGAAGACTACTTGTGGGCCCTCCTCTCTCCTTATCACTGTCATACACAGCAAAGTTGATTTAAAAAAAAAACTGCACCCTAGGTGGAAATTTCCCCCAGCAGGAGTGAGCTTTGCCAGTGTTCCTTGGGTGCTAATGCAGCAAATAATCATGATTCTTACTCCATATGTCAGCTGGAAGGCCTCCAGAAACAAAGCAGGCCCCAAATGACACCCCTGCTGGGGCTGTGAGACTGATCCAGGAATACTCATGTAGAAGACTCTGCTACCCATCCTCTCCAGATGAAACTCTACTTCATTTTTTAATATCTTTCAGTGACCGAGGCAGGTACCTGTCACGGCATAATTATGCACCACTTTCTCTGTCATCACAGGACTGAAGATTTTCTTTCCTTCTGCTAACTGATGTGACAGACACCCACTTAGTGGAGAGATTATTAGTATAAAATTACTCTTTGGCCCTTAAATTTAATTATGCCACATTCATAGCAATAAAATAAAATCCTGAATCCAGGTGTGCTTTTCAAGGAAAGTGTCCAGGGCAATTACCTTCTGATAATGGCGTCCTGCGCTTAAGCCTTTTGTCTGGGGTTCTTAAAATCTTTTCCATACAAGTAGATAATGATGTTCATTCTGTAAGGGGTGAGAGGTGAAGTGATTGACCTCGTAGTATTCTCAAGAGATGAAGAAAAATCCAGGACCCAGGTGTCTCCTTTGTTTTCCCCCTTCCCTCTGCCTTTTCAGCTCTTTAAAAAGAGGCCTGGCCAACCTTCTATTGATTTAAATACTTTCCTCCCCAGTAGTGCTTTCCACTCTTGTAAGAGCAGGGATGAAAAAAGTTTCTCTATCACATTTCATGGGAAGAGTTGACGTTCAGGGAGAGAGAGTGATTTGCACAATACATCTTACACAGTAGCTGAAGTGTGGGATCCACAGGCCCATAAATGAAGAGCAGGGGGAATGGTGCCTGGAACAGGCAGGCCCTGAGTGAGTGGTGACTCCTAGGATTGTCTTATGGACATCTGGGGCAGATACCTACTGTTTCTGGAGAAGCAACATTTGGCATGTGCCCTTGTGTTTTCAACAGTTGAGATGTACTTCCTTCCTCCCTGCACAGCCAAGCATTTCTGAATCCTTAAGAGCTAGTTTAGGTCCTGTTCCCTCCTCCATGAAGCCTTCCCCAGTCCACCCAATCAGCAGGCATCTCCCTCTTCATAAACTCTAGTATCAGTTCAACAAACGTGAACTGAATATCTAGCATATGCTAAGTACCACCCGAGTTAGGGACAAAATAAAGCTCTAGCCTATAATACCATTTATAACTTGTTTGAATGTCTTGTCTTTTGTCTGATAAAATTATTTGAGGGAAAAGCACATCAGTACACAGTGTGTTGTCCCATCATCCCGAATATACAGCAGGAGCTGAGTATTCTCTTGGAGGATGTGGGAGGCAGAAAAGACTGAACTGTTGAATCCAATATGATACAGTCTTGTTGAATTGAATTGAAATAATATGGGGTCTTCATGGGGTCTGGAACATAGCCCTAAGTCCTCATTCTTTGTTCTACCACAGCACCCTATTCTGTTGTGTTGAATGTGAAAGAGGTCAAGTATGTGTTGAGTTCCTTCTACATGCACATCATGGAGAAGGGTGCCTCAGTGTGATGACAAGCTAAATACACAAGTGCTGTAAATAGTGGGGACCACAATGCACTCTACAATGAGATTCTTTCAAAGATCTTTTCAGTTAAAGGGGAGGTGTGGTAGCATTTACTTGGGAAATCATGAAAAGTTTTATTCATTTATTCAACAAATGTATATTGAAAACCAATATTCTGTTCCAGGCTTCCATAGTCCTGGAGCTTAATGGAAAAGGATGGAGGACAGAATTAGTACCTAGTTTCCTGCCTTTTGCCCAACTATAAATACAGAGGTCCAAGTTTTTGTTTGTCTTCTCCAGTATCTCCTAGGGAGGCATTCCAGTCCTGCCCTGACTTTCCCTGATGCAGACGGCATTCTGGGATGCTGAAGAGGGCAGTGTGTGAAATCCCCCTGGCTGCGTTCTCCCGGATTACCAAGCTAATTTCCTTTTAGTAGCTCATTAACATTCACAGCCAGTGTTTGCTCCCACTTTCAGTCTCCTGATGAAATGCTGACTGTGAAGGTGAGAGCTCTGATGCTGTTTGCCTTTTGTTTCTTCCAGGATTTTTTTCCCAGGAAGCCACCCCGTCAGAGGTGTGCAAGTAATGAAAGTCGGCAAACTGCAATTGCATCAAGGCATGTTTCCGCAAGCAATGAAGAACCTGAGACTGGTGAGTGCACTAAGATCTTGGGGAGTTCTGCCTGGTACACCTCTTTCTGGCTGTCACTGGGCCTTTTCTTGGTAATTTTTTTTGAAACAACTCTATTTTTAGCACTATATAATGTGCATGCACACACATACCCAAGGTATGCTGGTAAATATTTAACAACCAGCTCTAAAAAGAAAGGAAAACTGATCTGTGACGTTCTCCAGTTTCTGTGGTATAAATGTACCCCATGTGATTGATTTTAAATTACCCACATGAATCAGCCTGCTCCCAAAGCTCATGACAGTTCTAGTAATCACTCTTGTAAACGGGTGCAAACCAGCCAGAGCATCCCTCTGCACATGTACCCCACCCCACCATGAACAAGCACCCTCTCTCTGCTGTACACAGTGCATCTCCTTGCATGGCAGGGAAGACCCTTGACCATCCGTTCATGGGCTGCCTTTGCAGGCCGCCCCCCGCCCCCCGACACCAGACACACACAGTCACACTGTGCTCTCACCATCACCTACTCTGACCTGCCAACTCCTGGATCTTTACAAAGCTCTATTCTCTGCCTTAAATTCCCTCCCTACACCCTACACCCTGGACCTAGCATAGCTCTACTGATCCTTTAAGGCTGAGCTCCAATGTCATTTTCTTCTTTATAACCACAAATCTTTGCTCACTCAGCCTGTCGAGAACACTTCCCATATTGTTGTAAGCATACCTGGAGATACACCCTCCCATCCCCAGGAGCCTGCGAGGTCCCTGTGGTTGTCTTTGTAACTAGTTCAGTGCCATGTATGATACCCAGAACCTAAGAAGTACTCATTGTTGGGGAAGAAGGGAAGGAGAGAGAATGGTCGGTCAATATGATCTTAGCAATAAGTGCTGAGAAACTAAATGGGAGAACTGGGTCTGTGTTCAAACACCTTGTTGGAGAGAGACACTTATTTTCACCCTCTTAGGGAATCTCCTTTGCCTAGAGGTGCCCTGGGCTCCTTGCCGTCCTGGCCTTTCCTCTCCTGCAGAATCACCTCTATCCCAACCCATGGCCCTCCAAACAAAGAGCTCATGTGCTCAGCTGGTAGGTACTAGGGAGGGACCTGGTGTACAGGGTTTCACAGGGAACATTGACACTTAATGGGGTCCTCTGGACCACAGTGCCCTTGTCTGCAGAAAGCTGTGATAGAAGAATCAGAGGCCTGCATTAGGGATGCTCAGAGAGTATCCAGGGGCTGGCTTAGCCCATAACATGGGCAATTTTAGATGAGAAAAATGACAAATACCTAAGGGATTCTTAAAAATAAGATTCTCTATTGCTAATTTTTGTTGAACACTAACCACATTGTCTGCTCCTGATTTCTATTGAAATCAGCCCACAGTCAACAGAAAGAACAGAAGGATTTTCTGAAGGCTCTCCACTCATCTTGTTCTTTTTACTTTATCTAACATCTTTTCCCAGATTGGTGGAAGAACACCAAGCAGACTCTTGCAGTCTCAGGAGAACTTTTCATTTCTGGTCTGGTGATTCTTAACCAGTCCATTCAGCTAGGCAGAAATTCTTATTAGGAGTCTTATTAGTGTGAAAGTTTCAGCAGAAAAATAATTCAGGGAATTTCCCCAAATACATGTTATACTCAACCCAGGGTCACCATGCAAATAGGTGTCTCACAAGTGATCATGTTAATCCTTCATGTTTATATGGGACTGGAAATGATTAGTGCCACTCACACATGATCTTACTTGGGCCTCATAACAGATGACAAGCATGTGAGGTCAGCAGGCCAGGAATTTCCAATACCATTTGAAAAATGAAGGCATAAAGGCTTGGAGACACACAAGAGCTTGTCTAAAGTCACAGTATTCAGAGCCAGGTCTAGTTTCTTCAGTGTAATTTAACATATGTTGATAAAATGCCTCTTTTTCTCCAAATAAGACCCAGTATTGTCCTTACAACTTAATGGAGGAGACAGGCATGTCATTAAATCCAGGCCAGAGTCCAAGGCTCTGCTCTTTTCCTCTAGACTTCCCCATTTAAATAGATGAGGCTTTCTAGTTACACTTGATACACAGAAATCCCTTTAAGTCTAGTCGAATTCCTGATGCCAACTCAGAGGAAAATGTGAGAGAGGAAGCAGAGCATATTTGAATCTCTGGAGTTCTTTATGTGAGGCTTGAGTCCTTGCCATCCCATGCAGAACTCTTGAGGGAGGGATCTGATACCCTTAGTTGCAAAGGCAAAATTGAAAGGCCTAGCAGGCTGCTCAGTGTAGGTTTATGGTGTGCTGTGGCCTGGGTCAATGGTGTGGACCCGCACCAGCCCTTCAATGGCCCCTTATTTACACCCGGGTCTGTTCTTCTTCTTCTCATGCCCTTCTGTGAGTTGCCTCACCTCACCAAGAAGCTGCCCCTGGTAGTCATCATTCTCCTGTTCCTGTTCCAAAGATAAGTCTAAGCATGGACCCTAATAGCTGCCAAATGAGACGTTCTTGATTTTCTGTCATGAGGCCTGTGCTTAAATTGTACTCTTAACCTGGAACTTCCTATTTGACTCCAGACAAAATCCCTGAGCTTCTTGCCCAGTTCTGATTACCAACCAAGAAGCGAATATGCACCCCTGGCAGTGTGGTGTAAGAAAAAGAGTATCCGTATTTAAAGTTGGTAGGTTCAGATTCCAGTCTCACCATTTACCAGTTTTGTGACTTGAAGCAAGACAATCTCTCTGAATAGAATTTTAGTTTTAAAATTAATACTATCCAGGCTGGGGTTATGGCTCAGTGGTAGAGCACTTGCCTAGCACACGTGAGGCACTGGCTTCGATCCTCAGCACTACATAAAAATAAATAAATAAAATAAAGATATTATGTCCATCTATGACTAAAACTTTTTTTAATTTTAAAAAATTAATACTATCCTGTAGATTTATTTTGAGAAGTAAAGGAGGCTATGTGTGAGAGTGTGCTTGTCAATCTCAAGCATTTGGAGACTACGAAGGCTTATTATTGTCACAAAAATTCATTCTGATCACTCTCCCCTTTAGTATAACTTGTGTTTGTAGTTCAGGCTTACGGTTCTCCTCATAAAGAGTTATGCTGTATTGTAGCTCCCCACCAGCTCACTAAGGTGTGCTATTTCTGTAAGACGAGAGGAAATTTCCTCAAGGGCCCCTGTCTGATATACCTTTTGTACCTCCTGTGCCAACAAACAGACACACACAGTCACACATGCCCCAAACACAAGTTCTATTAAATCCATGCTTTAATGTGTGGATTTCTTAATGGATGGAGGACTTTAAAAGCCTCACCCTGGCACTGTTCTTTTAGCTATATGTGGCAAACTGATCAGACCCTGTCATGACTTTTGCTGAGCATTTGCTAGCAGGGGAATGGCCTGAACATGTCCCTCTCTATGAGAGCTCATATGACCTGTGAACCCAGATACAGTTCTTTCCTGCAAAAAACCTCAGTCTTGAGCTTTCTGGGGACTCAGGCAACCTGGAGAAAGGAAGGAGAAGCTATATTCACTATATTCTTTGCCTTTTGAAACTGTTTTGCTCTCTAGATGGGTACCCTGGGGTATTCTTTCTTGTCTTAGAATCCTGGAAATAATGGAACAAAATAGCTTGAATGAGTTTTTCAAAGCCTGAGTGTGGAACAGAAGAAATCAGAGAAGCTTCAGAAACAGAAATCTGTTATAGATTCAATTAGGACCCAGCCTCCTCCAGGAAAGGAATCCACTTAGCCAGCTCTGATTTGGTTTAGGTTTTCATCTCCACTGGGCTCTGCAGAAATTCTTGTGATTGCTGCCACAGGACAGGCCTGGAGTCCCTTCACAGTGCTCCCCTCCTGCTTTCTCTTATCTCTAATCTGTTTTCATTTCTTTCCATATATTTCTTGGAAGGATTTTGTTTGCCACTGACTTGACTTCTTGAATCTCAAGGGCAACACTCCCCATCTGAGCTGTCTTGTCAATGAAACTGTTTCTTTTCCATGAAGTCAGGTTCAAATTTCATACACTACACTTTTTTTCTCTTCTCATTTTTAAATTTCTTTCATTTTTCTTGTTTAGGTACTGGGAATTGAACCCAGGTGTGTTTAACCACCAAGTTACATCCCCTGCCCTTTTTATTTTGAGACAGGATCTTGCTAATTGCTGAGGCTGGCCTCAGATGATAGCCTTCCTCATCAATGGGATTACAGGCATGTGCTACCATACCTGGCTCTTCACATTTCGTTTTGAAGATCTGTTTAGTTTTTTCTGGGTACATAGAAGAATGCAGATTACAAGTCTCATTAGTTGCTCCTTTCGTTGATGCACGGTTATCAGCTATTCCCAATAACTGTGGAGAGTTTGAAGCACAACCATACTGGTCTTTCACTCCAGCCTGCACCCTTATTTCCAGCCACTAACAACGACTATTTCTAGCCATTAATGATAACATTAAGGCATGTATTTCTATTTTCCATTTATTTTTCTTCTCTTTAATTTTTTTTATTATTACTGCATTATAGTTATCCTAATAGTGGGGTTTATTTCATTTTGACATCATCACATGCATGGAAAATAATTTGCTCCATTTCAATCCCCATTACTTCCTCTTTCCATCCCCTCCTCACTCCCCTGTTCCCCTTCCTGTACTCCACTGGTCTTCCTTCTATTTGTTGTGTTTTTAAATTGATGCTTCCCATTTCTTAATTTGGTATCATATTTTGTAAAGAATGATATACAATTTCTGGCATGGATTAGTTGAAACACTTCTGGCTGCAGATGACAAAAGTTGAATTTGAACTTTCTTAAGGGAAAAAGAAAGGGGGAGTCTAGGCCCATGTAAAGGAAATGTCCAGGGTTACATCAGCTCAAGGCATGGTTACATCCAGTACATCATCTGGTCTCCAACTGTCTCCATCTCCTTCTCTATTTAGCTGTCATCTGTGTTGGCGTTATCCTCAGGCAGCATTCTCTTTGAGCTGGCAAGATGGTCACCAGTAGCATGGAGCTTACAATCTAAAGAGTTGGGCAGGGGCTGGGGTTGTGGCTCAGCAATAGCTCACTCACCTAGCACAAGCAAGGTGCTGAGTTCAATCCTCAACACCACATAAAAATAAATAAATAAAGGTATTTTGTCCAACTACATATACACACACACACACACACACACACACACACACATACATACATATACTTTTTTTAAAAAAAGAGTTGGGACAATCCAGCTGTGATTGATTAAGTGAGAGAAGAGTCACATGTGAGGTTCCAGGGATGCAGTGACTATTCAGTGGACTCCCAAATAGCCAAAAGCAGACTTGAAAAGGGACAAAATTGGAAGACTCACAATTCTTGATTTCAAAATTTGCTACAAAGCTACAGTAATCAAAACAATGCTCTGATACATCAATCTATAGAATACAATAGAAACCCCAGAAATAAATATATACATTAAAAAAATTATTTTCAACAAGGTTATCAAAACCATTTCATGGGAATTAAATTTTCTTCAATAAATGGTTTGGGGTAAATTAGACATCTACACAACAAAAAATCAAAATGGCTGGAAACCATGAACACATATTCATGCTAACACTGAATGTTAAAGGTTTCAACTCCCCAATCAAAAGACATAGATTAGCAGAATGGATCAAAACAAGACTACATGCGCTTTACAAGAGACTCATCTTATAGGCAAAGATACCCAGAGGCTGAAGGTAAAAGGGAGGAAAAAAATATTTCATGCAAACAGACTCTAAAAGCAAGCAGGATAGCTATTCTCATATCTGATAAAGAAGATTTCAAGCAAAACTGATCTAAAGAGACAAACAAGGGAATAATTCAACAATTAAATAAACAAAAGACTCTTTTAAACATTCTATAAAAAAATCAATAAATCTATAACAAAACTAATCAAGAAAAAAAGAAGATATAATGATAGTGAATATTTGTGCACCAAATGTCAGTGTATACAATTACATTTAAAAAATACTTTATGACAATAAGTCTCAGATCAACCCCAACACAGTAATACAGGGTGATTTCAACACACCCTTATCACCAATAGACATGTCATCAAAACATAAAATCAATAACAATATTTCCAGTCTACATAAATATTTCCAATTTAAATAAATCAAATGGACCTAACATATATTTGCAGAATATTTTACCCCAAAACAGCTGAATTTACCTTCTTCTCAGCAGTTAATGAAATTTTTTCCAAAATTCTAAATTCCAAAATTCCAAATTCTAGGTCACATAGTAAATCTTAGCAAACAACAACAACAACAACAACAAAAAAAAAAACAACACCAATATAATCCCATGCATCCAATCGGGTCATAATGGAATGAAACTAGAAATCAACAGCAAGAAAAATAATAGAAACCATAGAAGCACATGGAGATTGAAGAATGGATCAAAGAAGAAATGAGAGTAGGAATCAAGAAATTCTTAGAAATGAATGGGAACAGAGATACAATTTATCAAAATCTCTGGGACAATATAAAAGAAGTTCTAAAAGGAAAATTTATAGTGCTGAGTGCCTACATTAAAAAAAAAAAAAAGTCTTGCCAGGTACAGTGGCACACGCCTGTAATCCCAGTGGCTTGGAAGGCTAAGGCAGGAGGATCACAAGTTCAAAGCCAGCCTCAGCAAAAGCAAGGGGCTAAACAACTCAGTGAGACCCGGTTTCTAAATAAAATACAAAATAAGGCTGGGGATGTGGCTCAGCAATTGAGTACCCCGAGTTCAATCCCTGGTCCCTCCCACTCCCCCCAAAATAATAGGTCTCAAATAAATATGCTATGCTCCACCTCAAGGCCTTAGAAAAAGAATAACCACCTAATTTCAAAATCAGTAGAGGACAGGAAATAATTAAGATCAGAATCAAAATTAATGAAATTGAGAATTAAAACAATTCACAGGGGGCTTGGGATGTGGCTTAAGCGGTAATGCGCTTGCCTGGCATTTGAGGGGCGCTGGGTTCGATCCTCAGCACTACATAAAAATAAAATAAAGATGTTGTGTCCACCAAAAACTAAAAAATAAAATTTAAAAAAAACAATTCACAGGATCAATGCAACTAAGTTATTTCTTCAAAAAGGTAAGTAAGATTGCTAAGCCCTTAGCCAAATTGACCAAAAGAGGGAGAGAGAAAAAAAACAAATCAATCAAATTTGAGATGAAAATGGTGATATTACCACATACTCTTCTGAAATCCAGAGGATCATCAGAACCTTTTTTGAAAATTTACAATCCAATAAACTAGAAAATCTAGAAGACATTGACAGATTTCTAAATGTATGTGACCTGCCCAAATTAACCAGGAAGATTTAGAAAACCTAAACAGATCAATTTCAAGTAGTGAAATATAAAAAGCAATTAAAAGCCTTCCAGAAAAAGAGAAACCAAGGACCAGATGGATTATCAGCAGAGTCCTAACAACCTTTAAAGAAGAACAAACACCAATCTTTCTCAAATTATTCCATGAAATTGGAAGGGAGTGAACACTCTGAAATACATTATATGAAGCCAGAAAAACTCTGATGCCCAAACCAGACAAACTCATCAAGGAAAGACTGCCAGAGGCCAATATTCCTGGTTAACATAGATGCACAAATTCTTAATTAAAAGCCAACTGCATTCAAAAGCACATCAAGAATATAACGCACCATGAGCCAGTGGGTTTCATTCCAGGGCTGCAAGTTTGGTTCAACATATACAAATCAATAGAATTCACCACTTAACAAAATTAAGGACAAGAATCACATGATTATCTCAACAGATGCAGAAGAGTCAGATGATAAAATCCAACACCTACTCATTTTAAAAATACTGGAGAAGCTAGAGTTGGAAGTAACTTTCCTCAACATCATAAAGGGTATTTATGACAAACCCAAAGCCAACATCATACTGAATGGAGAAAAACTAAAAGCATTTCCTCTAAAATCAGGAACAAGACAAGGCTGTCCACTCTCTCCACTCCTATTCAATAGAGATCTAAAAATGTTAGAACAATCAGGCAAGAGAAGGAAATCAAAGGAATAGAAATAGGAAATGAAAAAGCCTTATCCGTAGTTGCCAACAACATGCTCTTATATCTAGAAGATCTAAAATACTCCACCAGGAGACTTCTAGAGCATATAGATGAGGTCAGCAGGATACAAGATCAACACTCATAAATCAATAGCTTTCCTAAATTCCAGCAGTGATTCAGCTGAGGAAGAAATGAGGGAAAGCATCACATTCACAATATCCTAAAAAAAAATAAAATAAAATACTTGAGAATTAATCTAATCAAGAATGTAAAAGAGCTCTACAATGAAAATTATAGAGCATTAAAGAAAGAAATGGAAGATGACCTTAGAAGATGGAAATACCTCCCATGTACTCTAATAGGCAGAATTAATATTGTCAAAATAACTATATTACCAAGACCAATATATAGATTCAGTGCAATTTTTATCAAAATACCAATGACATTCTTTACAGAGTTAGAAAAAATAATTCTTAAATTCATTTGGAAGAATAAGAAACCCAGAATAGTCAAAGCAATACTAAGCAAGAAAAATGATGCAGTAGGCCTCACAATATCTGATCTGAAATTATACTACAGAGCTATAGTAACAAAACCAGCATGATATTGACATCAAAATAGACATGAAGACCAATGGAACAGAGTAGAAGACAGAGACAAATCCACATACTTATAGCCATCTGTTACTTGACAAATGTGCCAAAAATATATTTTGGAGAAAAGACACACTTTTTAACAAATGATGCTGGGAAAACTGGATAGCTGTATACAGAAAAATGAAACTAGATCCCTCTCTCTCAACCGGCACAAAAGTCAAATCAAAACAGAACAAATAATTAGAAATTAAATAGGAAGGCTTACAACTGTTAGAAGAAAACGCAGGTCAACACTCCATCATATAGGTTCAGGCACCAACTTACTCAACAATATTCCTAAAATCAAGAAATAATACCAAGAATCAATATGTAGGATGACATCAAATTAAAAAGTTCTGCAGCAAAATAAGTTAAAGTAGAAGAAAAATCTTTGCCAACTACTCCTTCAATAGGGGAATAACATCCAGAATATATAAACAACTCAAAAAGCTTAACACCAAAAAATAACTCAATCAATAAATGGGCAAAAGACCTAGACAAATACTTCTCAAAAGAAGAAACACAAAAGGTCAACAAATATGTGAAAAAAGTGTCCAGCATCTCTAGCAATCTGGGAAATGCAAATCAAAAGTACAGTAAGATTTGATCTTATTTTATCCCAGCAGAATGACAATGATGAAGAATACAAATAATAATAAGTGTTGGTGAAGGTATGAAGAAAAAGATACACTCATACATTGTTGATGGGACAGCAGACTAAAACAACTACTCTGGGAAGCAACATGGAGATTCCTCAGAAGACTAGGAATGGAACCTCCATATGACCAAGCTATCCCACTCCTCAGTATTTTCCTAAAAGAACTAAAATAAGCATTCTATAGCAATACAGCCACCTCAATGTTTATATCAGTGCAATTCACAATAGCTAAATTATGTAACCAATGCAGATGCCCATTAATAGATTAATGGATTAAGAAATGGTCTTTAGGGGCTAGGGTTGTGGCTCAGAGGAAGAACGCCCACCTAGCATGCATAAGTCACTGGGTTCAATTCTCAACACCACATAAAAATAAAATAAAGGTATTGCGTCCACCTACAACTAAAAAATAAATATTTTTTTAAAAAGAAAGAAATGGTGGTATGCATACACACACTCAGCCATAAAGAAGAATGAAATTATGGCATTTGCAGGTCAATAGATAGAAATGGAGACCCTCATGCTTAGTGAAATAAGCCAGATTCAGAAACTCAAAGGTCAAATATTATCTCTCAAATGTGAAAGCTAAAGTAAAATAAAAGAAAGGAGGAGGGAAGGGTAGGATATCATAAAGACATAGAGAAGATCAATAATGTAGAATAAGGAGATCAAGAGGCAGAATAGAAGGATGAGAAAGGGAGGCAATATGGAATTAATTATTTAAAAATCACATTATGTGCATATATAAATATACCACAGGGAATTTCAACTTTCTTGCATAAGTAAAAAGAACAAATGAAATGTAAATAAATAGATGATCAAAAGAAAGTTTAGCAGAGTAGAGGAAAGAGGGCAGGGAGGGAAGAAGGGGGAATCATGAACTGATTCCATGTGTGTATGATTTTGTCAGGGTGAATTCAACTACTACGTGTAACTATAAATCTCTAATCAAATTTTTAATGTTTGAGTAACCTACAGAAGTACACAAATAGGAAAATAGAAACAAAAAGAGCAGAAAGCAATGAAGAAAAAATAAAATGGCAGACTTAAACCCTAATGTATTAATAATTACCCTGTAATTTATATAAGTAGCTCTGTTGAAAATGTAAATTGTATAAATATCCAAGTTAAAAGGTAGAGCTTAATAGAACAGATTTTTTTGGCCTTTATTTTATTTATTTATCATTATGTGGTGCTGAGGATCAAACTCAGGACCCCGTACTGCTAGGTAAGTGCTCTACTGCTGAGCCACAACCCCAGCCCCAGAACAGATTTTTTTAATGTGACCCAATTATATGCTGTCTATAAGAAGCTCTCTTTATAAGGATTTGGGAATTTGAAAGTAAAAGAATGGAAAAGGTGCATCAGGAAAACATAATCAAAATAAAGCTAGAATGGCAATATAAGTATCAGGAAAAGTAGATTTTAGGGCAGAGAAAATTTTACTAGAGACATGGAACATTATATGATGAAAAAAGTCAATCTACCAAGAAGGCATAATAATACTAAATATATATGCACCAAACCATGAAAGTGTAAAATATTGCAAACAAAACTTATAGAACTGAAAGGAGAAAATAGAGAAAGCCAGAAGTATTGCTGGGTACATCTAAACCCCTCTATTCATAGTTGATAGAACAACTAGACAGGAAATCAGCAAGACTATCTGAAAATTCAATGATGCCATCAACCAATAGGATTAAACTGACATTTTTACAATATTCCACCCAACAGCAGAATGCACGTTCTTTTCTAGAATCTGCAGAATATAGATTAGGATAGACTATATTCTGGGCCTTTAACCAAATCTCAATAAATATAAAATAATACAAGTTGTACAAAATAAATCCTTAGACCTTGATGGGATTAATTTAGAAATCATCACCAGTATTTGGAAATGAAACCAATTCTCCATCTTCTAGCTCTGTGTCTTGTGTGGTGCACTGGAGAACACACTGGTACTCCAATTGCCCTTTAAATTTATCTTGTTCGGTCTTCTCATTCAGTTGAGGAAACAGTTTCAGAAAGGAGGTAGGACTTCTTTAGGGCTTCTTAGATACTTAATAAATATTCATTGAATTGATTCATTAATTAAACAAAGTGACACAACAGTAACTCCTTTTGTGGAATAGTTCTAGCCACGGGAAGGCACAGACTTGAGCTCGCCATATTTGTCACCCCTCTTGACGTTTCCCTAGGTGGCCATGGTCCCTCTGGGTGCTCCAGCACTTTGCATCTTCATTTAACACAGGCTGTTTCCCTGTGACAACTAGGAGTCTCATGCTGTTTCTCTTGACTGTAGGAGTGGAGTGGGGTCAGCAGGGTGCTGCTTGGCTCAGATGGGTGAGCAAAGGTTTTAGGATTTTCTGCTACCATCGTAAAGAGCTTTTTGTGGCTCCGGGAATACATTTCCTACTTTGAATGCCCCTGTCACCTCCCCCACCCCACATGCTTCTTTCATCCTGAGATGGACAGGATAAAAAAACTTGCTTCCATGTTTCCTGTTGTGATCTGATCCCAGAGGTTCTTATCATGCATACATTTCTTTTCCTTCTGATTTTATACCCATATTTAAATCATGCTTGGGGAAGTCATTTATTAGATTCCTCAGGCTGATGGTAGAAAGTATATGAGATCCTTGATAAGCTTAATATATTTGTATTAAAAATTAATATGAAAGCTATATTGTTTCCAACTTTAAATCATAATTCAATTTAATTCATTTTACTTAATATATGGCCACAATTCTAAAATTACTTCAAAAAAAAAAAGATGAGATTGAAATCAGTTCTGGGGGCCCTTTCTTTATTCCTTAGTGAACCATGTGCCTGTCATATGGCAGACAATCTATGCTGCCATTTCTCCTGTGACATTTAGAATCTATACATGGGTGCAGCACCTCCCCTCTTTGGAGGCTTCAGATGAGTCTTCTGTGAAAGATTATGTGCAGGCTCTTAAAGGCTACCATTAAAAAATAAAATTTAATGGAAAGAGATAAGTTTATCCCAACACATGCACATTGTGATTTTATATTTCCTTAATCTATTTTATATGCTGCTGCAGGAAATTAAACCAAAATTGGCCTCTCTGACATGTGCATGTGTGGCATTTGGGAGGCACTGAGAGAAGGGAGACATAGAACTACTGGGAGCAATTGTGCTGGTTTGTCAGAGATTCATTGAAATGTAATGTTTTGGGGCAGGGGGAGAGGAAACACTCCTCTTCTTCTGGATGGGCTGAGAGCTATGCCCAGGGCCACATGGGGCTTTCTTATTGTCTCACATGAGCTGTTTTCCCCAACTCAATGGTAGGTGCCCTTCAGGATAAGGACCAGATGTCCTCCTCCATCACAGGTCTGAGCTGCAGCTTCCTGTCTGCCCAGCGTGTCTCATCATTCATACATGCACACAGGAGAGCCACTGACCTAGCTGCACATTACTGAATTTCCTTTCTTATTCTGCCCATCACTCAGAGAAAAAATACAATATTTATTAATCATATCTACATGTAGTTTTGTTTTCTAGGCAAATGATAACAGATATTTTTTCAGCCTCTTCAGCTCTCTGCCCTTCCTACACCCATTTCCTCTGTGGTAGACAAAATCCTCAAACTTAATCTTACCACTTGCATCTCACGCTTATACAAATGTGCGCAAGGGACTGCCCCTGCCCTACCTCCACTTCCAGTGTTACAGCCACCATCAAATAAGAGAACACAGAGCATGACCAGCAGCATTTTGACTAAGAACACCCCTGTGGCTCTTCACAGAAACCACATGTAGGAGTCCCAGGGTTCCTTCCCTCGAGCACTGTAAACTGTTCACAATGGAGGCTGCATAGCGTGGTCAGACCTCTCAGGCCAGGCAACCTCAGGTGCAGTTCCTTTGAGGGGGCTGGAGGGGATGATCTCCATGACCCCGCCTTGACGAAGCAGCCTGAGGGGTGAAGGGTGAGGGCAGATTCCCCACCTGACTGGGGGGCTCTATAATTCCAGCGTGGCCCTGGGGCTCCAGGCTTCTTGCTAACACTGGGCCACTTACCCTGCTGTCAGACAGGCAGGTCTTCCACTTCAGTGAGTGGAAATGTTACCGCTGTTGACGGGTGACGAGTCCTTGCTTCCCCAATGTTGAAGAATAACACCAGAGAAGCACGCCGAGGCAAGGTCAGAGTGGAAAATTAGAAGTTTATTAAAGGACAGCAGAAAAGACTTCTCCCGGAAGAAGAAGGGGACCCAAGAGATGGAATCTGTGGAAGTGCGGTTGTCTCCCCATTTTATAGTTTTCGGTGATGGAATGCAGCTGGGAAGGCCCGAAGGCTTGGGACACCGAGTCAGCATCTTCAAGTTTGCTGTTCATTGGGATGGGCTATCTTCAAATCTGCTGGGGGCTGTTTCCTGGACTTCATTAACATCCCAGGAGAGTTGCTCAACTTTTCTGGGAATTCATTCTCAACATGGCCTCCATTTTAGATTTCACTCGATATTAGACCCGATTTACCTACCTACACTGACTGCCTAATTTTAAATCTGGCTTCAGAAAGACTCCAGATCCATGGCAATGAACTCTGACCCTGGAGAGCAGACCTGATTTTCAAAGCAGATAAGTGTGGGGGTTGGGGAGTGAAACTTACTCCTGGAACTGCAGGAACCGTGCCAAGGAAGGAGGATTGGCACCAGAAATATGTTCAAAAACCTGCAGACCAACCTTACACTGTCAGGTGACAAGAAGATAGTTTTGTTGTTCAGCTGTAAGTCAAATCATAAAGAAGAGCAGAGAACCTGGAGAAATGTAACCCAGAGGCAAAGCCCCAGCTGGCTGGGGTGTCTCCAGGGAACACAGGCCAGGCACTTGCCAGCAGAGGGCGCCAGTGCTGGCGGCAGGGAGGTGTGCCCTTCCTCAGGCCTGGCTTTTCAGGGTGACAGGGGTGTCCCTTTCTGCAAAGCGCCTTTCAGGCGGTGCTTCCAGTCCATTTATCCTCCTTTGCAGATCACAAGCACATCTGGCTGTGTCGACTAGAAGGGAAGAGAACTTACAAAGAAGCTTTCAAGTAAAATTCTCCTGAAGGATCTCTGATCCAGAAACCTCTCTACACTCACGCTGACACACAGGCCTCTGCTCAGACCTTAGGATGTCCTGAACAGTGAAGTACCCACGGCAGTGTGGGGAAAAGAGAATGAAACATGAGGCATGTGCTCCCAGACTGGCAGCAGACATTTGTTTTTAATCTGCCCAGAGCAATCTCAGCCTGCAAGGTGGGGGCACCTCCCAACTCCTCCCTCCCACTCCAGACTAGCACCACCTCCAGACTGATTTGCCTTTGCTGTGCACCTGCAGGGCAGACCCACTGAAGGTAACAAGGAAGTCCAGCCCTGGCCTCCTGTGAGTCTGACCCCAGTGTTCAGCTGGGTTCCAGGAGCACAGCTCTCATCCAGGCTGGCAGACCCCACCATTTTCCCTCTTCCCCTTTGGTTTTTTCTTCCTTCCTTCCTTTCTTTGTTTTCTTTTGTTTTCTCAGTAGCTAGATGTAGTTTCCCCCTTCTTACCACTAGACATTTGTTTTCCTTTCTCCCAGCCTAAAGGGAACATTTTTTTGTTTATTTTTTAAAGGGAACATTTTTAAGGAAGCAAAAAAGAAGCCAGGGGCTGGGCGCCTATAATCTCAGCAGCTTGGGAGGCTGAGGCAGGAGGATCACGAGTTCAAAGGCAGCCTCAGCAAAGACGAGGTGCTAAGCAACTCAGTGAGACCCTGTCTCTAAATAAAATACAAAATAGGGCTGGGGATGTGGCTCTGTGGTCAAGTGCCCCTGGGTTCAATCCCCAGTACCTGCCCTCCCCATCAAAAAAAAGCCAGGAACACAGGCTGAAAGCCCCAGTCCACCTGAATGCTTTGCTTCTTCCAGCTTCAGTTTTTCTCCTTTGTCTAAATGAAGGGGTCTCAACTATATGACCAGCAAAATGTTTTCCAGCCTCCAGGTCTCAAGTGACTCTAAAGATGTTCATACCCAAGAATTACACTGCTAGGAATTTATCTTAAGCAAATATTTAGCAAAGCAAAACAAACAAAAGTCAGGCTAAAAGATACGTATCACATCATAATAAAAAATTAAAAGTGATCTAAATTTCTGAGAGTAGTTTAATAAATAATGGTTAATAAACCTGATGGAATTAATTGTATACAACCATTAAAATTATAATTATGCTGACTATAAATTAACAGTAATAAATAGTAGTTATTATTTGTTGACGTTACTCTTTTAATTGTTCTCAGCTGATGGGGCATGCTAGAGTCTCCTGGAGCTCAGGCCCAGCTCCCAGAGAGCAATTTCAGTAGATCACATGGGTGGTCTGGGTGCTGGTCTATACAGCCAAGGGTGAGAGTCTTAGGACGATGTGCCAGGATACTTTGCTGGATGTTTAACAGTCGCCAGAGCCACATCTATACAGGTTTCCAGAACATATTCCCATAGGATGCACTGACTCTTGGAATCCCTCACTCCCCCACCCCCAGCCCACCCCGCCTATGATTTGGGCAATCTAAGATGATACTGCTTAAATTCTCATTTATTGGGGCTGGGGTTGTAGCTCAGTGGTAGAGCACTTGCCTCGCATACGTGAGGCACTGGGTTTGATCCTCAGCATCACGTAAAAATAAATAAATAAAAATATAGATATTGTGTGCATCTACCCTTAAAAATATATTTTTTAAAAATCTCTTATTTATCTCAAATAAAGAATGTTGAAGGTATTCTGGTTATTTATTGCTCCATAATAAACTGAGTAGAGTAAAACAACAAAATTATTTTTACAGATTCTGTGGGTTAGAAATCTGAACAAAGCACAACGGAATGGCATTCTTCTTGTCCACAATGTCTGGTGCTTCATCTAGAAGGATTCACTGATGGGGTTTCATCAGCCTGACTTCTGGTTGGGCACTGGAATTACCCATAAGTTTCTTTATGACACATCTCATGCCTTGGTTAGGGTGGCTTGAAGGATGGGCTCAGCTGGGACTGTCACCAAGAGCCACCTACACATGGTTTCTCCACATGACTTGGGCTTCCTCACAGCATGGAGGCTCCTGGTTCCAGGAACAGATAAGCTAGTGAACAAGGTAGAGGCTTTATGGCCTTTTAAGCCAGTAGCTTTCCTTCCACTATATTCTCTTACTGAAGTATTCAGTCACAAGCTCTCCACAACTGAGAAATATTTTGGAGGTAGAATTGACAAGATTTAGTAATGGACTAATCATGGAAGATGAAGGATGGGCTCGTTGAAATGCCAATGCTGTAGTGTCATATGATATGAAAAGAACAGAAGAATATATGTAGATAATAATCACAGCCCACATAGATAAGAATCGAATGCAGCATACAAAAGAGTAAAAATATTGTAAGGAGGTATTTCTTCTTTCATGTGACTTGTTTTAGTAGTCAATGGTTAAACCTCTATAAGTAGCCACCTAAACCTGTGCACTGTAACAGCCCCTGAAGATGGTTGTTAGTCACTGGGCCCTGGCATGATGTGAGAAGTGAGTCTACTTTCCAAACTCTACATTCACACACCAGCCTTGTCACTTATGTGCTGACTCAGGGAACCACAGTGCTGCAGTCCTGTTAGAGACTGCTCACTGTGTAGACTGCAGGGTCACCGGACCCTTAGCATCTTGGGAAAGGGAGGGGGAGTGGCAGGGGCTCACCTGTTTGGAGGTCTGATCTGTCTTCTCTCCTTCCTCTTTAGGCTTTTGATATCATGCGAGTGACACATGGCAAAGAACACAGCCTGATTGAAGATTTGATTCTACTCTTAGAAGAATGTGATGCCAACATAAGAGCATCCTAAGGAAGCCCAGCTGGAGAGAGAGAGAGATGGCTTGTAACCTTATCGATGCCTTATTGAGGTCACACCAATTTGTACTTTGTTTGCTGTGTGGATCTTCCTTGTTGAAAATGCTGTTTTGTGTTTATGTAGGTAAATAAAGGCAGACACGTGGCTTGTCAACCATAGAATCCCTAGTTGTAGAGAAGCACGGTTATAATAAATACAAAAAAAGTTAGTTGAAATGCTATCTGGTAACTTTTTTTCTTTGTTTACTCATTGGTGATTTTAATGTTTAAGATCTCAATGTTCAAGATAGAAAATCTGATTAAAGGTATGACAGAATAAATTCCAACTTTCTCTTTGAATTTATGTGAACATGATTGGATAAATATCACCATTTTCATACTTGCTTCCAAGCACAAACTTAATGTCCATTTTGGCAAGAGGAAGGACTTTACTATTGCTTTATGTTAGGTTACTTATTGGTTTTGCAGTGCTGGGGACTGCATCCAGAGCCTTGCATGTGCTAGGCAAACATTATACCCTGAGCCCTTATTTTATGTTATTTCTTATTAACATGTATTGTCTATATTAATGGGGTGCAGTGTGATATTTCAATATGTGTATACAGTATGCAGAGATCAAATCCAACTCCTCACCCCTACCTAGTTTCTAGCCTCTAGAAATCACTATTCTACATTCTAGTTGACTTTTTTTTAAATTAACTTCCACATATGAAAGAAAATGTGATATTTGTCTTTCTATGTATGACTTATTCCACTTAACATAATGCCCTCTACTTCCATTTATTTTCCTGCAAATGACAGGATTTCATTCTTCTTGATGACTGGCTAATACTCCACTGTGTATGTATACTCCATTTTCTTTTTGTTTTTCTGTTGATGGACCCCTAGGCTGATTCCATATCTTAGCTGTTGTGAATAGCACCACAATGAACATGAGCATGCAGGTATATTTTCCTTTGGATATATACCCAGAAGTAGGATAACTGGGTCATATGATAAATATATTATTAGTTTTATAAGGAATCTCCACACTGTTTTCCACAGTGGTTATACTAACTCACATTCCCACATACAGTGTATAAAAATTCCTTTTTCTTCACATCTTTGCCAGCCCCTTTTGTTTTTTGTTTTTGTTTTTATAATAGCCATTTTAACAAGGGTGAGATGGAATCTTCTTGTAGTTTTGATTTGCATTTCCCTGATGACTAATGACATTGAACATTTTTTCCCCACCTTTCTTGGCCATAAGAGATGGTCCTATTCATATTATTTACCCATTTTAAATTGTATTACTCATTTTTAATAGTTTTTTGAAGTTTCTTCTCTATTCTGGATATTAATCCTTTGTCAGATGGACAGTAGCAAATATTTTCTCCCATTCTGTACGTTTTCTAATGTATTTGATTGTATCTTTTACTGTACAATTTTTAGGTTGATGTAATTCCATTTATCTATTTATGCTTTTCTCCCTATACTTTTGGGGTTATATTCAAAAACTCACTCCCTATACCAGTGTCTATAAAAATCATTGCCAATCCCAATGTACTTTCAGGTCCTACATTAAGTTGGAGTTGATTTCCATGAAGGATCTAGTTTCAATTTCCATCTAGACCTCCAGTTTTCCCAGCACCATTTGATGAAAAAGGCTGTTATTTTTCAATGTGTGTTTTTGGCGCCTTCATTGAGAATCAGTTGGTTGGAGATGTGTGGGTTTATATCTGGAATCTCTGTTGTGTTCCACTCATTTGTGTATCTGTTTTTATGCTAGCTCCATGATGTTTGGTTACTATGCCTCTGTAATATGTCTTGAAATTAGGTATTGTGGTGCCTCTGGTTTGCTCTTTTTGTTCTAGATTGCTTTGTCTAGAAGCAGAATTCAGAGACTGTTGTCTTTACTCTTTGTAATAAGTGATGTTTGTGTACACTGTTTCCAACTACAACTTGAACACAACAATGTTTATCTTCAATCCTAGAAAGAAGTCATTTTAGATGTTACTAAGAAGGATAGGAAGGAAGTCTTACTGCCAAAAATACAAAAAAAAGTTTATCCGAATGTCTCACAGCGCTTTGTGTGACTCTTTTTCATGAGCTTTTTATAATTCTTTGAGTATGTCATCTTTTTTTTTTCTCCTTAAAATTTTCTTTTCTGTTAATTCCCCAAATCCATGGTTTGATGTAAGGACAAAGCTGCACTATCCTGTAGGAAGGAAATTTCTAGAATCCCCCTTCAAACGAGACTTGTTCTCTTTTTCCCTCTTTTCTATTTCCCAACTCTTTGGCCTGCTTTTTCAACAACAACAACAACAACAACAAAGCTTTTCTTTTGCTTGTTAAACAGTTTTTTATGGCTTACTGATCCTGGGAGCAATCGTCCCTCATGCCTAGATGAGACTGGTAGTGCTGGAGCCCTTGGATGCCTATAGCTGAGAGGGATGCTGTCAGCCATGCCTTATTCCACAAGTGAGGAAGCAAGATGCAGCAGTAATGGCAGGATCCAAAGCAGCAATCCACACTCCTGGGTCCTATTTGGGTGCCCTCCCTAACTCACAGGAGGGAGTGGCAAGTCCTCTGGCCCTGTGGCTGCCATGCAGCAACAAGAAAACACACTCAGAATGATGTCTGCTGGGGCTTGAAGGATCAGATCTTACTTTGTAGCAGAAAAAGCTGAGAAATGGACACTGAAGTCTTCCTGTCCTACACTGGGCAGCTACAGAGACGGTGAAATGTGCAAGATATTCTGTGTGCTAGTAAGCTCCAAGGCCTCTTCATAAGCTTGCTTTTGCTTCAGAAGCACATCTCCAGGGAATATAGTATATTTAATAACCAAAATAGCACAATAGAAGCCTGTTTTATAAGCGAGGAAACTGAGGCTCACAGTCAGGTGTTCTGAAGTCCCTCCTGATTAACCTAGTGACCTTGAGAAAGGGGCTTACTCTCTGTCTTGGGGAGACCAGTTCCACCCAATTCAACAAATATGTACTGAGTGGCTCCTGTGTTTTTAGGAAAAGGGAACGTGTGGACCAAAGCAGACATGTCCCCATCCTGAAAACACACTCTCTAGTATAGAATTCTTACCCATTATCATTTACTGCACAACAAACTACCCCAGAACTTAGTGGCTCAAAGCAGTGTTTATTTATCTCATAATTCCATAAGCAATGTTTCTTTATCTCATAATTCTAGTTGTGCTTGACAGTTCAGGTTTGGTCCAGATGCCACTGGTCATGGATAAGTTCACATTGTCTGCAGCTGCCCGTGAGTGAGCTGGGAGCTCTGGGGTGACTAGGCAGGTAGCTCATCAGGGGAACCCAGCCTTGTTCACATGGCAGGAGAGTTCCAGGAACAATAAATAGGCAAACCCTAATGTATAAATGCATTTCTAACCTGTTTCTGTCACATTTGCCAAAATCCCATGAGCCAAAACCAATCTGAAGGCCAGCCCCAAATCAAAGGATGGAAAAACACTCCTGTTCTCAATAGGAGAAGCTACAAAGTCCCACTGCAAGGACATGGATACATGCAGGGAAAGAAATTGTGCAATTTACCACGGTGATCTTTAAACTCTTTAGGTGTTACGGCACATTTAGTGAATTTGATGAAATCTATAGGTCATCTTTCTAGAAAAACATATGAACAATTTGCTTTTAGGATCAGGGATTCTCAGAATCCCTACATGGCTCATCAGTGGACTCCCTGGGGTCCTTTATCGAATGAAAAATAGACTTGCCACATTTCAAAAAACACTGGTGGGAAATGTGCTGGAGACTCATGTTTTCAATTCACTGGGGGAATAGCAGGCCCTAAGAGAAGGTAAAGGTGTAGCAGCTTCCATGCCAAATGGGCAGAGTTTACTGATAGAATGCTGTGTTTGCCAGTTCCCTGAATGAAATTTATCAGTCACTGATGATCCTGGATTAAGAGATTTGCCTTCATGCCTCCTAGAGAAAGTATGATAGACTTTTAAATCCCTCTCAGCTGGTTTGCAGTTTTCTAAGAGGAAAGGGCTCTGTTTGCCTCAACTTTTATTACAAAGCCAACATTAAGTAAAGGTAAACATTTACCCAACAACTTTACAGCAAAATAATTTGGGAGAAGGGAGAAGGGACAGGGAACATAATTTAAAATCCATGTCACCAGTGGCTGACGATTTATTGCAACCCCAGCCTCCGCGACTGCTATTTCATTAATCCATAGTCATTGTAGCGGCATGCTTTTTTCACATCAGTAACTTGACGCCATTAGTCGCTCCTCTGGGATGAGAACACATTTAAACTGAAAATGAACACGCTGGGCATAATTTATAGCCATGCCATATGAATGCCAAGAGTGCGGGGGAGGAAGGCTGCCCGGGAAGCCTGCTGGGTGCTCAGGACCTGCTTCCCCTAGTCAGGCAAGAGGGGCAGGCGGGCGGGAGGGCAGCAGAGCCTGGGGGAGCCAGACAGCCACAAACCACAGAGGCCCCTCAGTCAGACTTCACTGCAAGGGATGAAAGAAATTCTGTACGTGGGGGCCTGTCCCTCAATTATGTCTTGAAAATTCTTTTCTGGTCCCACCGGGAGTTGATGTTCCGCTCCCTCAGAGTAACCCACTAGGATTCTACAAGGAGAAGATTCTGGGCATTGTCTGGGGAGCACCATGAAATCCTCATGACAAGCAATCATTGGAGGAAGCTTCGGGAAGACACTGGAGCCCTCCATTTCCCTGAAGTCTGTAAGAGATCAAAATGATTGAAGGAAAGAATCAGCAACACCTCCAAATTGGGCTTTTCCCTTAAAAGTTTTGAGCTTTGTAAATATCAAATGCTGTTGGCTCCCTGTCGATATATTCAAAACCTACCAAACTGTACTGAAAAACTGATGCTTTGTGTTTGGGTTTTGGATCTGGAATATCCCCCAAAGTCTCACGTGTTGAAGGTTTGGTCTCCAGTGCAGCAGTGTTCAGATGTGGGGCTCTTGGGAAGCGATTTTATCATGGGGGCTCTGACCTCATCAGTGGATTAATCCATTGATAGCTTCATAATTGATGGCATTACTGGGAGGTGGTCGTAACTGCAGGAGGTGGGGCCGAGTTGGAGGCAGCAGTCAGTGGGAGTGTGTCCTGGAGGGGTATAGCTGGTGCCCAGCTCCTCCTATTTCTCTCTCTCTTCACTTTGTGGTTTCCATGAGCTGAGCAACTACCCTCTGCCACACCCTTCCACCATGATGTTCCTGCCTCAGAGTCTGCCCTCCATAGACTGAAACAGTGAACCAAAATGAGTCTCCCTGCTAAGTCGTTTGCCTCAGATATTTGGTCCCAGTAATTGGGACAAACACACTAACACATTCTTCCTTCCATATTGAGGTCACACAATCATTTTCCTCCTACTCTTCAGCACGGAAACTCAGTCATTGACTCTCTCTACTCCTTTATGAAGGGGATAAATTTCTGTTCTTAAGTGCTTTATTTTTAAAATTTCATTCATTTTTAGTTCTTATCCATTCCCAGTACCTTTTCAGCCTCCCACCACCTCACTCCTCTGCCACTGCAGAGATTCATCATTGATCCCGTCTATCCTTCCTCTTGTCCTTCTCCCTCATAGCTGTCAGAGTAAACTCCCAGAAACACGGTTTCATCATTTCCCCTTGAAACTCCTCTGTCCAGATCTTAGGGTGACTCCCATTGCCGCCTAAACTCCAAGTTTCAGTCTGGCTTTCATAGCCTCAGACTACGGATTTACTGATCCCCATTGGAACCTGCTGCTCCAGCTGGATTCGCCTCCCTCCCCAGACCTTCTCTGTCAGGTTTTTTGGTTGATTTGTTTCATGCTAACTAAATTTTATTTATTCTCCATGTACCTAAATGTTCCCCATTTGTAAAGGTCTAACCCATGCCACCTTCTAACACTTTCTTCTTTTATTGATTCAGATATGTTGCAGTCTGTAGCTGTAATTATCATTTTTGATGCTCATGTTGTATCAATCTTCAATTTGGTCCCTTAATTTAGGACCTTTAAGATAATAGAGTCCCCTTCAATGATTGGGAGAGACACAAGATGGAAATAAAGGTTTTATACTTACAGATCCTGTCGGGGTAACGGATGCCTGTCGGCCACACACGTGGAAGTTAGGGAGTACATGGAGAGAGAGGGGAGCTGGCCTGGTGAACCTGCTTTTATTAGAATCCAGGGTGGAGAACATAGCCAGCAGGAGGGCAGGGTGGCGAAGGGGCAGTTTAAACCAAGCAGGCATGAAATGTGAAGCAAATTGATGTAAAACCCTTTTCTGGGAGGAAAGGTCATCTTGGAATTCTGCTGACTGTAAGGCCAAGGTGAGTTTAGAAGGAATGATAAGGGGAATTGATCAAGGCCAGGTAGCCAAACACAAAATGAACCACAAGTCAGCATATTTGCCACAGATGTCAACAAAGGTCCTTTGTCCCATGTGTGCCTGTGCCTTTGGAAACACTTTTTGACTCTTGGGTACTGCAAGATGTTCCAGGCCCACCTTGCACTTTCCTATCCTAGACTAGGGGCTTGCCAATCTCCAGGGAGCCCTGGTTTCTACATTAACGAATGATATTTGGAAGCCCCCACCTGGGCATCACATTTGCTTATTGCCACTAGAGCACCAATGGCTTCCTAGACCTTTTTAAAATCATGAGTTGACACTGATAGGATACCGCAAATTAAAATCTAGCATCCAGGGATGCTCTTCCTCTTCCTCTTCCATATTTGTGTCTTCATCCTGCATGCAAAATACTTTTGAAATTCCTACAATAGAACCACTACCAGTAGCAAACTTAAGAAGTAAAATTTAATATTCATTTATAGTACCCTTGTTTCCTTAAATAAGAAGTTGCGTGGTCAGAATACTATGTTTAAAAGGGACTTCAATTAGTCTTCTTTTCTGGCTATGTTTTTGATTTGATAGCCAATTAGGTTTGACTTTATTTTTATTCAAATGTAGAAGGCTTCTCCATCATCATTGATTTATGTCAGTATATAAATATCAATACAAATACACAATATGTATCATATTTTGCTTTACAAATAATACTATAATGATAACATTGGGAAAATGTTTTTTCACACTGCTAGAAATGTATCTTCAGGATAATTTCCTAGAAGGGAAGTCACTGAGACAAAGGATAAATGCCCATGTCATTTTATCAGTTATGGTCAAATTCATCCCAAAATGCGTTGTAAAACAAGGCATATTTTCCCTCTGGCTGCTCCTCAAAGTGGCGGTCCAGCTTGTGAATTTGTTGTTAAGATGATAAGTGAGAGATGGTATCTCAGCGTAATGGTTTTAATTTGTATTTTTCTTACTAGTAAAGTTGGGTATCTTCTCAAATATTTAAAAGCCTCTTATCTATCTTTCTGTGAATAAACTTCATATGTATGTCTTTTGCCCCCCTTTTTTTTTTCACATGCTCTGATGTTTTTCCCCCTTTGTCTTTAGCTCTATATATCTTAGGGGGATTTCCCCTTTATCTGTGATATTTAATCTTCCATTTTGTCATTTTCTTGTTGTTGTTGACTTTGCTTTAATATTTTGCTTTGTGTTCTTTGGAACATTAGCATTTTCAAAAACATTCTTTAAGCATTTCACTCCCTGATGGTCCGTTCCTAGGATTAAGCCCCACAATCTCCCTCAGATTGTTGTTGATTCTTTACTCTTCATGAGTTGAGATGATAAACTTCTTCATTTTCCACCCATTCAGTGACCTACGTGTCTTTAGCCAGCATCGTTCTTAAGATTTTTTTTTTAACCTAGTAGAGTGAGCCAGAGTTCAGATGTTTACTTCTGACTGTCTGGAACGTCAGTGGTCTCACTTTTCTGGGTTGCCTCAGTTTCCCTTTAGACTAGATACTGTGGTTACCCTGATAGACTTGAGCATCCCCTGGGTTCAGGTGTGATCCTCCTTCCCTCCACTGTACAGCGGCAATTTGATAACATGATCAGTTGACCCAACCAGAGCAGGAATCTGCTTGTTTGCCTGTTGATCACAAGGCTTTAAAATGGCCAGATGGCAGTTTCAACTCCTTAATAATGGAAGCCACAGTTGTATTCCCTGGAGAGATCATTCCTTTCTTATAAACCAAGATATATAAGCCAACAGACAAAGGTACAGGGATACGAAGCAACAGTTCTGCAAGTGCATTATTAATCGTGATCATGAGAAGCAACCTGTCTCCTTACCTTCTGTTTGCTTCCTAGAACATGTGTTCTGTCTATGAGAGAAACGACTTTGCCTATCAGATGATGATTCAAAGCATGTCCTGAAGGAGAGCAGGGAGTCTCCCAGAGAACGACATACTGAGTTTTATCCTTCTACCACTCCCATCAGGCCAGCTGTTTCTGAGTGAAGAGACACCAGCAAGGCCCATAAACTCTGTGGACTTGAGCTGATTGCGGCATTTCTGCTGTTAGCAAGTTAGTTCCTTGCTCCAAAGGTTTGACATCATAAATTCCACAATCTCCTCTGAGTTTGTTTTACTTCTTCAATCTAAAGCTTTGTCACCAGAGGTGATCCAAGAAAGTGCTAGACAGGGGAAATTCAGATTAGGACAAGAGTGTCCTTGATGTGCATGACAGAAAAGAATTTTAGCAGGCATCAACTACTGAGCGAGACATGGAAATTTAACTTAAGAAATACTCTTTCAAGGGACAATGTCTTGAGAGTGAGACATGCATTTCAGGTCTCTGGTCCTTCTTAAAGGAAACTTGGTGAGGGTTGTGCATGGGAAGGTATGTGGAGATGATGTCAGTCTGGTGATTACAAGATGGTTTATGATGATCTGGCAATTCTCAGCATCTGTAGGCTGACATCATCTCCATTATCTGATCAGTAGATAACATTGGGAGTACCCTATATTATAGGTTTCTGGGAAAGTACCTTATATTACAGGCTTTATATCACCCTTTATTCAACCTATTCTAAAAAATATGTGTATTAGGGGGCTGGATAACAATGCACAGGGCAATTTTCATGAGTGGATAAAGCAATTCAGTGAGACTCTGTCTCTAAATACAATACAAAATATGTCTGGGGATGTTTCAATCCCTGGTATCCCACCAAAAATATTATTAGAGCAAGGATCAAGCCGAATTTTTCAATATGGGTACACGTGGAAAAAATCGTGGATTTAATGTTTTAGCCTGAGAGCTTGTAGTGATTATAATCGTTTTCTTTCTTGCTCGACTGAACCCTAGACTCAGTTTTCTCATTTTGTAAGACTGAGGTTTCAGAACTTACCTAGTGTGATAAAGAGAAAACATCTTAAAGACTTTAGGAGATACACACATTGGAATATTTTATCATGATTACCTTATCCTCACAACCATCCCATCTCCATGATATTTCCTAAAGTATACTCTTGTTGCTAATGCACTGAAATTGCTTTAGTGTGGGGAGCCTCAACATCTTTGGAGAACTCTGAGGTGGCTGTGCTCTTCAGAACCCAGGGATAAGGATGGGAAATTCCAGCACTGAAATGAGTTCTCCAGTTTCTCTAGGAACAAGGAGATCCCAGAGGAGCAGAACTTAACCTCCAGAACCAGGTGGGGCAGTAATTATAATGTGTAGGTTAGACAGAATGTTTTGACTTCAGGCAATTATTTTTTCTCTATCCATTTGCAAGGACCCCTAGAAGCAGTTTGCTTTTACATGGTAGGACCAACAGTACACCTTCACCATGTTGCCTTAGGGCTATTTAAATATTTCTGCCAAAATCTGTTTTTCACAGATATTTATCATCTTGACATCCCACAGAACATCACTTGGGTCCACTACACTGATGGCATCATGATAAACTGACCTCATGAACAGTAAGAAACGGATACCTTCACTAATTTGGTACCTTCACTGCACATTCCAGAACCCTCATGTGATAGTTCAGTTTCTGTTATAACAGTCTGCAGAATTTTAGGCTGTTCCCTTCAAAGTGAAAGATTGAGTTGTTGAGCCTTATAGAATCTACACAAAGAAAATGGCACAGCACTAGTAGACTTCTTTGGATTTTTCAGGCAGTGTGTACTATTTGACTGTGCTATTCCAATCCACTTACTGAGTGATTCAGTGAAAGGAAGATCCCTAGGATTTTGGAGCAAAGCCACTTTGTCTTCTGTAGGTGATTCTTTATAGAAACAGCACCTGGCTTGCAACAGAACTTCCCCACATGGAGTGTTACCTAATTCATCATAACATAATGTTTAATGTCTGAAGAATCAATCTATCACCAAGTGGAAATAGCATAAACAGAGGCCAGGAACAAGTAGTCATGAAGATGTGAATAAGTTGCATGAGAAGTAGCACAGGTCCTCATGACACCTGTTCTTGCTGTTCTACTGTCTTTTATCAGTTCACTCTTTTGGCCACATAGAAATTTTCTTTTTTTTAAACTGGGCAGTAACTGTAGGAAGGTAGGATGTGGCTGGAGGAGGTAGGCCCCTGGGTGTCCTTGATCCACTTTGGGTTGAGTTTTATGCAGGATGGGGGTGGTACGTTCATTTCATTTTGCTACATATGAATTTCCAATTTCCCCAGCACCATGTATTAAAGAGGCTATCTTTTCTCCAATGTATGTTTATGGTGCCTTTGTCTAGCATTTAACTGTATTATATGTGTTTGTCTCTGTGCCTTCTATTCTGTACCACTGGTCTTCATATCTGTTTTGGGGCCAATGCCATGCCATTTTTGTTATTATAGCTCTGTAGTATAATTTAAGATCTGGTATTGTGATGCCTCCTGCTTCACTTTTCTCAGAATTGCTTTGGCTATTCTGGGCCTCTTATTTTTCCAAATGAATTTCATGACAACTTTTTCTGTTTCTATGAAGAATATCATCAGAGACTTAATAGCAATTGCATTAAACCTATATAGTGCTTTTGGTAGTATGGCCATTTTGACAATATTAATGCCAACTGGCCTGGAGATTTTAAATCAGTGCACCTCCAGGGCCCAGCAACTGCCAGTCTATGCAGGAATCTCTCCTGGGTTCCACCCATGTGGTGGAGGAGCAATGTCTTTGATCTCTATACTCTCTGTACCCAGACATGCCTCAGACCTCTCCAAAATGTGGCTCCTTCAGTTCCCTTAGGCTTTCACTTTGCTTGTGGAAGGATGACTCTGTCTGGTGCCTTGGGCTTTGGCAGTGGCTTTGGCACTGGAGATTTCTTCCTTGTTTAATTGTATCCAACCTGCTAAGTCCCTGATCTGCTTTGAATGTCCAGAATTAAATTCCAGTAATTACTCCCTCCCCTTTTATTGTTCACCTACCTTGCTAACAAGCTACCTGTCTGCTTTCTTTGTTTCATGCCACAGAGCAACCAGGAAAGCAATGGTCTGTATTCCACCATCTTGAAAAACCTCTGGAAATTCTTAAGTCCAGTTGGCAAAGAAGAAAAAAGGTGGACCTGCAGATTGTTCTTTGTGGTACCCTGGACTTAGCCTGCAGTGCACTAATGTAAATATTACAGCACCAAGGATACCCTAATAGACAGAGTAAAGCATTCTAATAGGCAGAACTTGAAGAAGTACATCTGATTTTCTCCCTTGTCAGGATGAAAAAATACCTTGAGGTATAGATCTGCACTAACACATGGGAATATCTAATGGTTAGGCCAGATGGTCAGATGCTTAATGATAAATATTAAAAAGACTGTTAACAGAATTACAGGGAAGAAATAAATGGATTTACCCCCTAAAATGGGAAGAATGTGAGGATATTTATATCCCACTTATTTGCTCTCTAAAAGACAATCTATAAGACTATAGCTCTTAGTAATCAGACAAGATTATTTTGGGAATATCAGATTTTTGTCAGTCACACTGGCATATGACCAATAAAATTATATTTAAAGTAACCAAGGACACAGAGATGGAGATCATTTATGGACTTAATAAGATAGAGTTCCTCTTACCACAGGTGACCTAACTACCATCAGAATACCAGAATACCAAAAGCAGAGACCAAACCCAAAATTCCACTATTCCCTAGTGAAACCAGTCTGCCATCTGGAAACAGATTAAGATGAATTATACTGTATACTTTTCATTATGGAATGGAGAATTATTTGTCCTTACTGTGTGTGGCAGGGAAGGACACACATGTATATATATTCTCTTCTGTGTATGTATAATGAGTCTTCCTTCCCCACAATTTCTCTACCAGAGCCATGTTCATATGTTTACAGAATACCCTCTTTATTTTCCTGATATCCTATATAACACTGCTCCTAGGTGAGGAGCTAATTTTACAGCAAAAAGATAAAATATGACTATGTGCTCAAGTCCATGGAATTCCCTGGTCTTTTCATATAACCCATCATCCAGAAGCAACTGTGCTGACAGAATAGAGGTATGGTCTAAAGAAGTTTCAATTATGACATCAGCTTGGAGATAAGCCCAGGATATTGGATATTCCCTATCCCTCCCCCATTTTAGGCACTTATCCTATAATGTTTAATTTAGGGTATCTTTACATTTACCCTAATTAGTGCCTGAAGGTATCTTTGAGCCAGGGACCATCTGATTTCTTTAATCTGCTATGGGATAGTCTCAGCAAATATTTATTCATATATTGCTTCTATCCCTTTTCTTGTTTTCTAAAACCTATCTGTTCTTTTTAGATGTACATATGACAGTAGAGTGTATTTTGACATATCATACATACATGGAGCATAACTTATTCTAATTAGAATCCCATTCTTGTGGTTGAGCATGATGTAGAGTTACACTGGTCCTGTATTCATATATGAATATAGGAAAACTATGTCTGATTCACTCTACTGTCTTTCCTATTCCCACCCTCTCTCCCTTCCCTTCATTCTCCTTGGCCTAATCCAATGAACTTCTTTGCTCTCCATTTGTGTTAGCATTTGCATAGCAGAGGAGAACGTTTGTCCTTTGGTTTTGGAGGACAAAACTTATTTTACTTAGCATGGTAGTGTCCCATTTTATCCATTTAGTGGCAAATGACATAATTTCATTCTTTTTTTTTTTAATGGCTGAGCCTTCTCTTGCTTTTTAAAAGACTACAATTTCCGTGTACTATTCCTTCCTTCTGTCCCCCCTTATCTTTTACCCTTTCTTTCATTTTCTGTTCTTCTGATTCTATTTCATTCTATATTTTTTTCCTGAGTTTTCTTCTAGTTTATAGTTCTCTCTTCAATTGAGTCTAATTTATATTATTATACCTAACCATTTAGTTTTAATTTCATCTACATTATTTCTCACCACAAGTTTTTTAACATCCTATTTTTGTGAAAGTTATCAATTTTGTCTTTCTTCTTTTTGAACATATTAAGACAATCTGTTTTAAAGTTTGCACCTGATAATTCTATAACTGGGTATCTTTTCATTTGTTTGAAGTATACATTTTTCTTTTGGCTTTTCTTCATGTTGTTTTGACTCTTCTATACCTGATTCTTTCTTAATTGAGTGTCAAATAACATAAATATAAAGTTATAGAAATAATAAAGACAGAAAAAATAACATCTTCATTGGGAGATTTATACACATTTGTTTCTGGAATATGGCTAAGCAAACTAGCAATCTTGTATTACTTTAATTCAGTTTCAAGAACTGGGATGGGTTGTTCCTGAGTTTCAGTCTACACCAGTTCACCCTGACTTCTAGGATATGGCCCTTTGGAATCTCGGTGGCAAGCTAGAGAGAATTATCAGGCACTCATTGTTGAAACCTAGACTTCAATCTTTGCCCCTAGTTCCATGAGGGTGTCAAAAGTGTAGATTTTCAGATTTTATAGCTTCTTTTGAAGTAGGCATAGTAGCTAGTCAATGCCAGAGTGTAAAAACCTTCAGTAATGTGATAAAATTATTGACTTTCTCATCTTCTGTCAGGAGGATTTTGCTTATTAAAAGTGGTCCCTCCAGGAGTGCTCTCAAGTTGACAGAGTATCATGATCCCTCCAGGTGACCAGATGTATCATGGGAATTTTTAAAAAATGGAATCATTTTAAGCGTACTGTGTGTGATGTGGTTTATAAAGTGTAATACCACAAGAATGGTATTTTCTCTTTTCTTTGCTCTAGAAAATATGAAGGAATGTGGCTTTCTGTGTCTTATAAGTGGTGGGTGAGGGGCAATGTGTGAGAATTAAGGATTTCTGTGAAGGCCATCACACACTGCTTGACTAGATTCAGAATCAAGATAAGAAGGCACCATCAAAATACCTGTGTAGATAAGGCTTCAAAGCAGTTGATTTGGCTGAAGTTTCCAGAAGACTCTATGATAGATAAAGGTGCTAGAGCCAGAGTCTGAGTGTGTGTGTGTGTGTGTGTGTGTGTGAGTGTGTGTGTGTGTGTGTGTGTGCCTTCTCTGTCCCAGAGCATCTAGGTGTTGAGCTTTCTTAACCTGCAACACAAGATGTCTAGATTTTTCCAGGTTACTCCCCTGATTTTTGTACATTATTTTGTTTTTGTCCATTTAGCAATCAAATGATGCTGAATTCTAATATATTTTCTTAATATCTTTACTTTGTTTATTTATTTTTATGTGGTGCTGAGGATCAAACCTAGTACCTCACACATGTGAGGCAAGGGCTCTGCCACTGAGCCACAACCCCAGCCCTGAAATTCTAATATTTTGACAACCAAACTAATTTAAAGTTTGGGGAGTGAAATGTCTATAAAATACAATTTACTATTTTAACCATTAAGTTCTGTAGTATTAAGGTCATTCACATTGTTCTGCTGTCATGACCACAGGCCATCTTCAAAGTGTTTCCATCATTTCAAACTGAAACTCTTGTGCCATTAAACAGTAACTCTCCATATTCTCCTCCCCTCAGCCTCTAGAAACCACCTTTATATCTGATATTCTGTGTGCCTCATCTGAGTGGAATCACACACCACTGGTCCTCTTGTGTCTGGCTTATTTTCACTTAACATAAGTCTTCAAGGCTCATCCATGTGAAACATGTCAGAATTTTATTTCTTTTTAAGACTGAATAATATCCCATTGTGTGTGTATATATATATCAAATTTTGTTTATCCATTTGTCTGTCGATGGACATTTGAGTTGTTTCCTCCTTTGGACCATTGTGAATAACGTTGCTGTGAATGTTGGTGTACAAACATTGGCTCAAGACCTGCTTTCAGCTCGTTGGGTTATAGACCCAGAACTGGAATTGCTAGATCATACCGTAGTGCTATGGTTAGTTTTTTGAGTGACCATTATACTGTTTTCCACAGCAGCTTGTTCCTCTCTCTCTCTCTCTCTCTCAGAGAGAGAGAGAGAGAGAGAGAGAGAGAGAGAGAGAGAGAGAGATTTATTTGTGAGACAGGGTCTCATTAAATTTCCCAGGCTGGCCTCAAACTTGTAACCCTTTTGCCTCAACCTCCAGAGCAGCTGGAATTACAGGTGTGTGCCACCATGCCTGTGTTGCTATTTTCTGTTTTTTTTTTTTGTTTTTTGGGTTTTTTTTTTTTTTTTTTTTTTTTTGTAGCTATCCTGATGGGTTGAAATGGTATCTCATTGTGGATTTGGTTTTCCTTTCCACGATGTTTACCCAAACTCTCTTTGATTTTGCCAGCCTTGACATCTGATCTGCTTTTTTTGTATCTGGAATTAGCATTAAAAAACCTTTTGATAATATCACATGCAAATTTTTGGTATGAAGATAAAAACCATCAAAAATCCACCTGAGGAGCTGGAGACAATGGCATGAGCCTGTGGGTCCAGCTTCTTAGGGATCTGCGGCAGGAGGATCATTTGAGCCCAGGAGTTCAGGGCCAGAATGGGCAACATCGAGAGACCCCCATTTAAAGAAAGTCCACTGGAGGGATTGAGGGGCCACCTGGGGCTGTGTGCTCTGTGCTGTGTGTGAAGTCTTCTGTTTTTGCATTTGTGCAAAGGCTGTGCTCTGAGGCCCTGTGGGCCCAGTCTGAGGAATGTGGGTGCAGAGCACCTTAACTCCTCACCGTCTGTGAGGCACAGTGAAAATCCACATCGGATACAGGGCTAGTGCCTTTTTACTGACGGGGCAATTTGACATTCATTTTGAAGAGGTGCCATCTTTTAGTTCCATGTGTTTCACGGGTCACATGATCTCCGATTACTAAGGTGACACTTAGGACAATTTTATGGCAAATTGAGTCCCAAATTACAGCCCCTGAAGGGGTCTGCATTAATAATGGCCTGTAAGAGCCTCAGCAGGGGGCCTGAGCCAGGTTCCAGTGTAATCAAACGCGGTTGCTAATGTAGCATTTCGGGAAGACGGAGAGGAATGTATTATTAAGACACATTCAGGATCTTCTCCTTTCTAAAAGGAATGTTCAAATTACCAGACACCCACTGGATCATGGGATAATGAAGACAGAATTATTTTTGCATGAATTGGGATTTCCCTGTGGCTGAGTTAAGAAGCATGGCCCACTACCAGCACGTTGGAATGACTTTTTTTTTTTTAAGGATAAACCACCCTGTCTTATTTATCCTCTAGGCATTTCTAGACATTTTTATCTTTTCGATGTGAGAAGCCAATGCCTCCAGCACTCGAGTGTGAGGAAGCTTGGCTGGTAATTAATAAGCAAAATCTGTGAAGATAACAAGCATCACCCAAGAGTACTTTTCTTTTGGAGAGATTTCGGGTTTTGAAGGTACCTGTGCATAGCCATGTGCTGAGTTTCCTAAGAAGATGCTCTACAAAAAGGTACGTCTATACTTTGGGGGAGTCTAAAGAAACCAGATACTGATGACTATGTTCAATGTGGCTGTATGTGCATTTAAAATCACGAACGGGAAATAAAAATGAGTTAGACAAGAAAATTGTGCCCCATCAGGCAACACGACGATGGGAATTAGGTAATTTTTCCACACATTTAATATTGGGCAATTACTGGGCTCTTGAGAGGTTTCAGGGAACATTGCTTCATCACACTGCAAGCACACCATAAGCAGAACAAACTCAGCCACAACAACCACCACTAAAACCAGAAGAAGATAAAAGAAAGAAAACCTAAAAACAGAGGAAAAAAAATTACATGAACACAAAGATCATGCTCGGGCTTCATCCTGTGGGTTTTCACTTCCTCCAGGTAGAGTCTGTGTTTCTAACAATTATAAAAGATTTAATATTGTCCAGGACTTTGCTATTCTATTTTTTTTAAGGTTTCAGATTCTTGGTTAATTGGTCTATTGAATTTATTCAACCACTGAAAATGTCTTGAATATCTATCTACCACATGCAAGAGAACACTGAGTACTAAGGAAGCAGGCACTGCACTGTCTCTGCCCAACTAGAATTTACCATCCAGCCATGGAGACTCTTGTGAGCAAGAAGTAGCAGTAATAAATGGGATGAATGGGACTTTTTTCATCACCAAGCATCTATCTCCTGGGTGCCCATGGCCCAGGCTAGGGCCTTCTGGAGATTCTCTCTTGCTCATGCCAAACCATAGAAGGGTATTTGACTCACAAGAGAGAAGAGATGGAAAAATAAAGAGAAGAAATGATCTGTAGGGGTGAATTGCATCCCCTCCCCTCAGTTTGTGTGTGGAAGCCCTGATCATCAGTGCTTCAGGATGGGATTGTATTTGGGTATAGAGACAAAAGTGGGTAGTTAGACAAGTGAGTGATGTAAAAAAGGCAAATAGGGTGGGCCCTAGTCCAGGCTGACTGGTGTCCCTGTACGGAGGAAATGCAGACACACATAGAGACTGGACACATAAATATAAGACCAGGTAAAGGGACAGCAAGAGAGTGTCCATCTGCAAACCCAAGAGAGGCCTCAAAAGTGCCCAGGTTGCCAGTACCTTGACCTTGGATTTCTAGCTTCCAAGACATTATCCATTATTTCTATTGGGATGTTAAAAAAAAGTAAGAATTAAAGAAAAGTTACAAGCATAAGGCATATTTTCCCCCTGAACTATTGGAGAGTAAGTTGCTGACATATCAGAAAGTTCCTGAGAATTCTCTATAAATCAAGAAATCATTCTAATTGAGCTGAAGAGATTAACATCTTAGACAAACAGGAGATTATTGCAAGTTCTTCCTGAGAAGATGACATACAGGTATTGCCTGGGATATGTGACATTGTATAAGTCTGGGAAACTTCTTGTCCCCTGACTTTAACATTAGCTTTGTGATCTTGGACAAACCACCTTTGTTCAGTCCATTGGACTAAACAACTTGAATCTCATTTCCCCTCCAACTTAAACATTTTATGTTTGAGGGACATTATTTTTCTACCATGAGAACCAAGGTCTCTTCAGTCCTGTGCACAAGTGCCCATGCCAGCTATCTGCCCCCAGTGCTTGGAAGCCCAAGCTTTCTAACATGGTGCCCAGCCCTCTCCATCCCATTGTCCAGATGCCTATATCACTTTAGTAGTCCAGCTCCTGGCCTGTTCTCTCCTGTGTCTGTGCTCATTCTACTGACTCCATTCAGAACGCACTTCTCTCTTCCCTCCGGTATCCTAGGAAACCATTCTTATTCTTTCTGACCTCCCCAAGCCATTTCCTCTATGCTGCCTGAGCACCCTTCACTCCCCAGGGAGCTTATCACCTCTAACCATTGCTTCTTTCTCTGTACTAGATTCCAGATCTCTGGAGAAAGGGACCTGGGTCTCATCTCTCTCTGTCGCTTCAGCTATTGACACTTTGCTCATAGCAGGACATCATTGGATAAATGTGCCTTCAGACCTGAAAGCCAGACATTGTCTATGTTGGGCTGGGTGAAGACGATCCTGCCCCTGAGGATGATAAAATCACCATGACTGTGGCAGAGGAAGCTTGAATGGTGGGGGAGTTCACAGGAGGAACAGCTCTCAAAATTGGACCACCTTCCACAAAACTAAGATTTCATCCCACCCCAGTCAGAATGGCAATTATCAAGAATACAAACCACAATAAATGTTAGTGAGGATGTAGAGAAAAAGGTACACTCATACATTGCTGGTGGGATTGCAAATTGGTGCAACCTTTATGGAAAGTGGTATGAAGATTCCTCAGAAAACTTGGAATGGAAGCCCCATTTGACAAAGCTATCCCACTTCTTGGTTTATACCCAAAGGACTAAAATCAGCATATTACAGTGATGCAGCCACATCAATGTGTACAGCAGTTGAACTCATAATAACTAAACTATGGAACCAGCCTAGTTGCCCTTCAACAAATGAATGGATAAAAATGTGAATACACACACACACACACACACACACACACACACACACACATACATATATGATGGAATATTGCTCAGCCTTAAAGAAGAATAAAATTATGGCATTTGCTGGTAAATGGATGGAACTAGAGAATATCATGCTAAAAGAAATAAGCCAGTCTCCCAAAGCCAAAGACCAAATCTGATATGCAGATGCTAATTCACAATAAGAGGATAGTGCTAGGGAAGAATAGAGATACTTTAGGTGGAGGGGAGTGAAGGGAGGGGAAGGGTTATAGGGGTAGGAAGGATAGTATGTGCATATATAACTGATGGGATTCTATATCATGTACAACCAGAAAAATGAGGAATTATACTCCATTCATATATGTTGTATCAAAATGCTTTCTACTCTCATGTATAATTGATTAGAAAAAAATTTAAAGATTTTAAAAAGATTGGGCCACCTTCCATTAAGCTGGGCCACCATATGCTTGGGCTGTGCCAGCAGTATCCAGCCAGAGGCAGGTGCTGAAGAAACACTGCTAGACCTAAGTTTCATGAGGGCTTGAACCATGTCTGTCTCACACACTGTCGGCTCCCCATTCACAGAACCACATCTGACACATTGCGGTGACCAATAAATATTTGTGCAGTGAATACATGAATGAACCAACAGCAAATCCTCCTTTTTATTTTTTAATGTGTCTTTTTCACTGTCCCTCTTACCTTCTGACTCGTCCCTGTCCAAAGCTGTGAGCTAACACTTACCTCAATGGGGTGGTGCTGAAGATCAAAGGCGATAATAAATCTGAAGGCACTGGCTATACTATAAAGCCTTTATAGACTCGCCTCCCTCCTCCTGCCTCTTTCCTTCTGGGGGGATGCTGGGTGAAGCTGGGCTGGGCTGACCTGCTTGGGGTTCAGATGCCCTCAGGACCTATTTATGTTCCCGTCAGTGCAGAAGAGACTCCAGCATTCTCATTTCACCATTCTTCAGAAGTTTCGTAGGTTTTAATAAGGACCTTGGAGATTCCCTCCTTTGCAAGTAGAAGAGAATAATTCAGGTGCAGTAATTAGGGTTCCCGCAGTCTCTGTCCATGTGGAGGGTCCTAATGAGGGGTTTTCTTTTTTTCTTGTTGGACTCTCCCAAAGGGAGATCTTATTAGAGAAAAAGGAAGTTCACAGTCCTGGAAGGGAAGTAGCCTAAGTCAGGTTTCTCCAGAGGATCAGAACCAACAGGATGCGTGTCTGCATAGTAAGAGGATGACCGACTCCCTACACCAGCAGATTCACACCAGAGTGCCAGGGGGCAGAACCACGACTAAATAATAGAGGGGGCACAGGGGACGTGGTTCCTAAGCACCTGCCTGGCATGCAGGAGGCCCTAGGTTCCATCCCCAGTGCTGCCTCCAAAACAAAATAATCATAGAGGAGCCCGCACTGACTCTGGACCTGCAATGGCTCTGGAGGCTGAGAAGAGGGGCATCCAGGGGCTGGGTGACTTCCAATGTGCCTTCAGGAAAGGGGGAAATCTTCCTCCGACACCCCTCTAAGCTGAGAAGTGCTCACATGGTTCACGTGGTTGCCATGGTGCAGGAGCATGCTGCATGGAGACGTGGCAGGGCTAGGTGACCTCATGAGGCTGTGCACAGCCCTGAGGTTTTGCAAGCTGCTCCCTTCCCCGAGTCGCTGCATCACCAGCCACGTAGACTGCTTACCAGGTGTTCGCACACAGTTCCTTCACCCCGTAAAAACATAGGCGATGCTAGATAAACTAGGCGAGGGCCAGGAGGGGGGAAGGAAAATGAGAATACTCTCTATCCCAGGTTCAAGTACACATCCACAGGAGAGCAGAGATTCATAGGGAGCCGGTAAAGTCTGTGTAGGTTGTCAATATTCTAGAAAGGAAACTCACAGGACAGGAAGCCAGGAGTTGAACAAAATAGCCAAGAGGGTAAAATCTGTCTCCTCTTGCTTCTTGGAAAAGCAGGCTCCTCAGCTTGTCTGCTACCTCCAGAATAAAAATACAGTCTCAAAACAATCAACAGCTCCAGGCTGGTGTCTTCCGATTAGACAATAAATTGAAGTTATTGAAGTTCTGCATCTGACAGCCCTTCCTTCTCTCAGGGCAGGTTTGCACATACAGAGGAACCTCTGTGCTGCTGTACGTGGGGAGGGCCAATATTCAATAGTGCACTGAGCCAGGCTTCAGGACCACAGCTCTCCTTCTCAGCTTCCAGGTACCTGGTAAGGATACAGAACAGTGGTCCCCAGCAGGGGCACGTTCACCATCCACCACCTCCCCTGCCTCTCCCTCACCTTAGGTCATCTCAGGTGGGCTCTGTGAAACCTTGAGTCCAGGCGGGGCCTGGAGTGTGGTGTGAACATTTCTTACATTAGATCTGGGCCTTGGCTGCCTAGAAGGCCCACAGGTTCCTTGAGGTTAGGAATTTCCTCCCCTTCTCATAGAAAGGCATGCTATGGTTAAAATCCATAATTCATAATTTCTCAGAGAAACAGTGTTAGACAAAGACTATTATCATCTGCTTTATTCCAGCAAGGAAAATGGAAAGTTGCAGTCCACCCTGCTCCTCAGCGGTGGGTGGAGAAGCTGCAGAGCAGGGTGGGAGGAGCAGGTGTGTGCTGAGTAGGCCTGGGCTTCTTCTAAGCAAGCAGGCTGTCAAATGAAGACCATTCTGTTATTTGGATGGTATCTTGTTTTAGAGTTCTCCATGTAAACAGTAGTAGGGGAACAGAGTTAACCTTGCTCCATACCTTAGGAATGGTGAGTTCACTTCTACGGTAATAATTTAGAATCTACCATTCAGGAATGGTAAGTTAACCTCTGAGAAACTCAGTGCAAGAGTCAATGTTCCAGAAGGCCCTCCAGCAGCACTTTAAACATCATTACTGCTGTAGTTGGAATTTTAAGTGTCTCCCACAGACCCAGGTGGTAAACACTGGTTCCCCAGGGTCACACTACTGGGAGATGGCAGGACCTTTAAGAGGTGGAGCCCAGTGAGAGGTCTTTAGGCCTTTGGGGGAGTGCCCTCAAAGAGGACTGAGGGACCCTGGCCCCTCCTTTTCCTTTTTTTTTTTTTCACTTTATGGCCATGAAGTGAGAAGATTTATAAATAAATTTTTCCTCTTGATAAACTAATCATCTCAAGTATTTATTTTACTATATAGAAAGCTGACTAAAAAAAAAAAACATAAATCTTACCAGAAGGCTAATGAATTAACATAGAAGACATTTAGAAAGGGTTCTTCTCCATAAAAGAAAAGGAGGTGAAAATATGTGGTTGACTTGAGAAGAAAGCACCACCACCTTTGCATGAGGTCGGTGTGAGAAGCCAGCAAGCCAGGGACTGTCACCTTCAGAATGGGGTCTTGGCCTCCATTTGGCCTGGTAAGGTGCTGGGACTGGCCGTTCCCCAGACAGAGTAGACTCTTTGGGAGCCTCCATGCAATTGCCTCTCCAAGTGCTGGGGGACTGAGAGCAGGACTTCACCCAGGGCACAGGAGCAGCCCTTGGGGCCACCAGTCTGTTTGCTAACCCATGGCTATGTATGTCACAGAATCCCGTCATAGATCTGTTTTCATTAATCAAACTACATGAGAACAAGGTTGAGAGACGGTGGGACCTATTCCAACCTATTTCTAACAGATGAAGGCCACTGATATTACAAAGAATGGGACAAATCCATTGGCCTCGGTCATCCAGCCATAGGCACAGTGTGAGGGAGAAGCAAAGTTTGTCTGAAGAGTCTCTTCTCTAATTATTAAAACAAACTCCAATAACTCTGTATGGTTTGAATGTCCCCTCCGACACTAATGTTGAAATTAAATTGCCATTGTGACAGTATTGGGGTAGACCCTATAGGAGGTTGTTATGGTTTAGATGTGAGGTGTCCCCCAAAACTCAGGTGTGAGACAATACAAGAAGATTTAGAGGTGAAATGATCAGGTTATGAGATCCTTACATAATCAGTGCATCGATCCTCTGATAGGGATTAACAGGGTGGTAACTGAAGGCAGGTAGGATGTGGCTGGAGGAGGTGGGTCTTTGAGGGCTTGACTTTGGGGTATATATTTTTTCCTGGCAAGTGGAGTCTCTCTCTGCTTCTCGGTGGCCATGTCATCATCTGCTTTCCTCCACCACACTCTTCGGCCATGATGTTCTGATTCACCTTGGGCCCCAAAGAATGGAGCCAGCTGTCTATGGACTAACACCTCTGAAAACTGTGAGCCCCCCAATAAACTTTTTTCTTCTAATTGTTCTTGTCAGGTCTTTTGGTCACGGCAATGAAAAAGTTGACTAAAACAAAATTGTTATTGAGAAGTGGGGTCATTGCTAGGACTAACCTCCCTATGTGGTCTGGAAGCTTTCGGAGTTTTTGGAATTTGAGGGAGGAATTTTGGCAAATTTAGTTATAAAATCTAGAAAAGTTTTAGAATGTTGACCTTAATGGTTAATTCTGGTGGGAGTTCAGAAGAATACTAAGACGGCAGATAGTAAAGATAAGGCTCATGAGGTTTCAGAGAAAAAGAAGGACTCTATTGGAAATTGGACTAGAGGCCATTCATTCTGGCTAAGAAGTTCTCTACATTTTGTCCACATCCTGAGACTTTTTGTGAGACCAAATTTAAAGGTGATGGACTAATCAATCTGGCTGAAGAAATTTCTAGACAGCATGGCATTCAGTCAGTATCATGGGTATTGTTGGCAGCTTTTAGCCAAATTTCTTGCAATAATAAGGAGGAGAAAACAGAGCATAAGGTTTTTTAAAACTTGCAGTTTGGCCAGAAAACTTTGAGTAAAACTGGGGCTAAGGAAGCCATGGTTGTTAAAGACAATACAGCCACTAAAGAAACACTAAGTACTTTACCCAGAAATGATAGGAAAGATGGCTTCAGAGTATCTCAGGAACTGGCAAGACCACATCCATCTCATGCTCAAGGGTGTAAAAAAAAAATTTTTTTTTTGAGATTAGTGGGGCACCCTGCTTGCACAGGGTCGTGCCTTTCACCATGAGATCCTTACACCCAGGCACTCAGAAGCTACTGCGGTCATGGTACCGTGAGGCTTGACTACTGCTTAAGAAGGCAGCAGACCTTGGTGCCAGGATTGCAGGATGCTGAAGTTAGGTGGTTCATGGAGACCTCCATTGAGAATTTCAAAGGAAATCTGGGAGATCAGGCAAAGTGCAGCAGGGTTGGAGTCCCTGTGGGCTGCCTCCGAAAGGGCAACACATGGAGATGTGAGGAGGAATCCAAAGCTGCCATGTTGACCCTGAGATTAAGAAATGCCAGCAGCACCATGGGACATCTGCCAAAGAAAGCTGCAGAAATCAATCAGAGACAAGCCCAAAGAGAGGCCATGTGGGCTGCAACCAGAAAAGCCATAGGAATGGAGCTACACAAACCCTGAGAGAGAACATCAGGATGCCATGTGACCAGATGCTGGATGTGCAGCTACAGGACTTGCTTGCCCAGCGGGATTTTGGTCCTGCTTTGGTTCCCTCCTTTTTCTATGCCCCTATATATTCCTTTTGGAGTGGAAATGTTACTCTGTACCTTTATATATTGGATATATATATAACTTGCAATAGTGAGGCGGAGAAAACAAAGCTTAAGGTTTTTTAAAACTTGAAGTTTGGCAAGAAAACTTTGAATAAAACTGGGGCTAAGGAAGACATGAGTTTTTACATGGGTTCATGCTGAGAATTTGCCCTGAGTCTCAGAGTAGACTTTGGATTTGTACTTTTGGGAAATCCTGGAACTGTTGAGACTATGGGGACTCTTGGAAATAAACTAAACATATTTTGCATTGTGAGATGGGCATGAGCTTTTGGGGGACCAGGGGCAGGATGTTATGGTTTGGATATGAGGTGTCCCCCAAAAGCCCATGTATGAGACAATATAAGAAGGTTTAGAGGTAAATGATTGGGTTATGAGAGCTTTAACATAATGTGTGCATTAATTCCCTGATAAAAATTAACTGAGTGCTAAGTGAAAGCAGGTAGGGTGTGGCTGGAGAAGGTTGGTCTTTGGGAGTTGTGGGTTTATATTTTGTCCCTGGTGAGTGGAGTCTTGCTCTGCTTCTTTGTGGCCATGTCCTGACCTGCTCTCCTCCACCACTCTTCTGCCACTTCACCTAGGGGCCAGAGCAATGGAGCCAGTTGTCTATGGTCTAAGACCTCTGAAAACTGTGAGCCCCCAAATAAACTTATCTCCTCTAAAATTGTTCTAGTTGGACTTTTGGTCACAGCTGCAAAAAAATCTGACTGCAACAGAGGTGTTCAGGTCATTGTGTACTAAAGCCATTACCTCTTACTGGCTTTAGGCCTCTCTGTCTTGCTTGTATTCATTGCCTTTCTGCCTTCCACCATGCAATAATTCTCCCCACATATTAATGCCATGCTGTTGGACTTCCAGCCTCCAAGACCATGAGCCAAATATACTGCTACTGTTTATAAATTACCCACCTGGTGGTATTCTGTTATAGAAGCCCCAAACAGACAGAAGCACTGACCTCTTACATCTGTTGAGTATTTACCAGGTTATGACACACTTCCTCATATGGGCTTCTTTCATCCTTAGAAGCAGCCCAAGGGAAACTAAGTGAGGCAGTCTGGGCTTTGCTTTTCTTACACAAGGGAGGGATTGGAGCCCAGAGATGCTCAGAGACCCTCAAAGCTAACTGAAGTTCCAGTTCTCAAAGCAGTACCCAGGCATCAGGAGTCTTCCACCATGAGTTCTCAGAAAGAGTTGAGATGTGAGTCTGAATCCCCATAGAGTATTTCTAAGATACATACTTATTCTGTATATAACATTCCTCTTCTTTTTTAAAAAAATATTTTTAAGTTGTCAATGGACCTTTATTTATTTATTTATTTATATGTGGTTCTGAGAATCAAACCCAGTGTCTCACACGTGCTAGCCAAGTGCTCTACCAGTGAGCCACAATCCCAGCCCAATATTTCCCCTCTTTTGACAGCTTTTCATAAACATTCTATATTTTAACCCAATTGTATGCCCAGTATTGAGCTACCCATGGAGAGCCAGAGACCCTAACCCTAACCTCTGGCCTCCAGAAACCTAATATTTAGAGATAGAGATATATATACAAAGAACTTGATGCACCTTATTACAGGAGCACTGTCCGATGTGGGAGCTCCTTGATGTGCACTTGTGAACAAATATATAGTGAATCAGTGGAAACAGAAGTTGAGAGAGGAAGAGATGACTCTATCTAGGGCCATCAGGGAAGGCTTCTCATCATAGTTCGGGTTGGACGATTTACAGTGTGATCACTCAATGTGTGTGAAATGCCTTATAATGTTTTACTCCTCCTGTTACAGCTATTTCACATCTAGGAATTTATCCTTGGGGATATGTCAGAGGGAAAAAAAGAGAGAGAGAGAGAGAGATTTATGTTCCACATGTTTATTACAGGGTAATTGAGAATAGTGAAAAAGTAGAAGCAATCTTAAGGTCCAGTAGCAGGGAACAGCAGCACATAAATGGCATTCAGTCTACGTGACAGAATAGTCTGCAGGCACTGAAGTCATGTTGTCACAGCACGTGTTCTGACTGGAAAAATAATGTACATGGTGGGAATATTAAGAGAAAATTGAATCCAAAAGGGTCATATTTAAGATCATCAAAAATTTGTAAAAATATATGCACATGTGTGGGGGTGTCTACAAAGCAGTAACAGTGCTGCTCTCTGGTGTGAGATTTAAGGGAATTTTTACTCGCTATTTGCATTTTTTCTTTTCTTTCTTTTTTCTTTTTGGTACTGGGGATTGAACCCAGGGCCTTGTGCATGCAAGGCAAGCTCTCTACCAACTGAGCTATACTCCCAGCCTGTATTTGCATTTTTTCAAAGCTCAATTTATGAGGAAAAAAGATTTCTCTCACTGGGTTGTCAGGAAACTTATGGGTCTGTGGGACTCTGTTTCTGGTGTGAAGTCTTTTAAACTTGTCTTCTGAGCATGCTCAAGGTGTGTCATGTCCATATCTTGACCCTGAGACCCACTGAGAAGGGAAAGAGCATAAAGGATGGAACAAGCAAGGGCGATTTTAATATTTTTTAAATGAAGAACAAGCGACACACTGTTACCCTGCATGCAGATGGACGGGGCACACCACAGCAGCTTCCTCAGGTGGCAGCATGGTGGCTTCTAGGTCACCTCTCCTAGTCAGGTGACCAACTCTCATTCTCTCCCTCTTCCTTACCCTCCCAACCCCATGACTTAGAAGACTCTTCAGGAGGCGATGCCTAGCCAAAGGCCCAAATTGGAGGGCGAAGGGTGCGTGTTGGGATTGGCAGAAGAGGCTGTCGGCCTGCATTGTAGTGGGGGGCACGTTTGCCTGTTGGAGTTGGTTGCTGTATGCAGGCTGGGCAGAGCTCTTGAAGCCCAGGATTTGTTTATTCATCAGCCACTGGAAGTGTGTGGGGCGGAGTAAGTGGTGCTCAGTAAAGATTTGTTAAACAATTGCTTTATAAATGTGGGTAGAATTCAAGTGCACAAATACTATGCCTTTTCATCTTTTGAAGAGGAATATGCTTTAGGAGACCTGAAGGCCAAGGCTGGTCACTAACTTGGGAGGCCAAAGAGCCTGGGATTTGGCCCTGGTTGGGGTCCCTCTTCATTCCACCTGGGGATAGGCAAATGCAGACTCTGACCAGGTTTCTCTATTGCCTCCTCTTCCAAACTTGATTTCTTTATTTCATTTACTCACTCAGCTAATACCAGTTGAGCTGCTCCAGGCTCAGTTTTAGATGCTGGGATGTAGAAGAACAAGAGACATCTATGGTGCTAGGAGATACTAGCCACCATCAGGTCCATGTGCCAACACTCCAAGTGCTCTGCATAATTATAAGGTAGAAATACCCTTCAACTAGAAAAGCCATTTTATACTGCAATAGGCCCAAATTGAGACACAGAGGCATTTTGTCTGTCTGGGTGCTGGAATAGCCTGACCAGCACCTAGATGAAGGTGTTGCTTTGTTTTTTATGTCCTCCCAATCCTAGGTAGACAGAATGACCATAGAGAGACTGATTGATGTCCCCTGAGACAAAAGGATAGGATCAAAATGACTGAGAAAAATAAAAAAATACTATCAGTACAGTATGAGAATGTTAATAATTTGAGAGAAAAATACAACTAAGACTATACATTTGGAGAATTTTCTTCCCCAATAATAAGATACTTCTTTCTGATGGCCACATGTATCCTCCTTCCAGTCCCCTCAGAGGCTCTGATGGGAGTTGAGGATGGGGTGGTATTATAGGCCTTGCCAGACCGGGGTGAACTGAAGGATGCAGGCTTTAGTGGGGAGGAGCAAGGGGATTGGAAACAATTCCAAATGGGGCCCTGATGTTCTCTTCTCCGAGGAACTGATCTAGTAGGCAGCACCTCCATTAGCTCTTCCACTGGAAGGTGTGTTTTCCCCCGAGGAAATCACAGCTTTTTAACTCAAGGTTTCTTTTCCTGTGATGTCAAGAAAGCCCAGGAAGGTCTTGTCAAGGATTCAGGGAGTAGACGGCAGGAAGCCTGGGTGATGTGCATGCCAACGAGCTTCACAGAGCAGGAGACAAGGAGGGATTCAGAACAGGGCCCTTGCTAGGAAGCAAGAGGGTGTATTTGCTTTGGTGGGCACCTGGCCCTGTCTTTGGGACTGTGGTGCATTCAGCTGATTAGATGCATGTGGTACCAACATTGAGGAAGAAGCCTCAATACTGCTGAAGGAATAAGTCTACAGTGGAGGGGAAGAGGTGGTCCTTAGGGGCAGGGGGTGCCTAGGGGACATTTGTCCAGTCCCAGTCTGGTTTGGCTTTCTTGCTTGAGTGTGCTTAGTTGCATCTGAGACAAGTATCCATGTGAAAAGGGGCCCGTGTGTCCGGGACCAAACTCTCTGCAATGACTGCAAATGCCCTGATTTTGTGTGAATCCTAGAGACACTGGGTTAAGGACACAGGCCACTAAAAAAATGAATAAACACATAAAACGTACAACATCAACACTAAGCTTCTCAACATTTTCATGTGTGTTCAGCCCATGGCTGACTCTCTGGGAAGGACAATTCCAGGAGCTCTGTGACTTAGCCACATCTCCACCCACTCATGGCTGGTTTCCAAATATGTTAGAGGCCAGCCCCAAAGAACTCACCCCAGGAAGTGCTGAGGGACCTGGGAGGCAGACCCAGGCCCAGGTGTTGTTATAATGAGAACACCCCACCCTGTGTACAGAAGGATAAACTGGAGAGAGAAGAATTCGTGACTCTGGGTAGAATAAGAGTGAACATTTAATGCCACCATAGTTTGATTCTTTTAAACACCAGATTCTTTTTTGACAACATTTTACACCTCATATGCCACAAAAAGTCAGAGATCGTAGCCAGCAAACAATGTCTTCACACAGGAATGGCACACAGCTCAATGGATTCATGTCACCAGTTTGTGAGAACTATGTAACACTCTGTTCCAGACTGTTCTCCAGGTAGCCTGTTCATAGTTATCATGACCAAGCCAACAGCTAATTTTTATAGAGCTATATAAAGGCCCATACACAAAATCCAGCCTGCAAATAGGCTGCTGGGACCCGCCCAAGTACTGAAGAGTTAATTTTCTGACCTTAACAAATGAGCTTTATTTAAAAAAAAAAAAATTTAACAGCAAACACTTATGAGCTAAGAACTTAATTTTAAAAACAGCACCAATCTTCTATCCAAACAGTGAATTTCAAACAATGACATTCAATACCACCGTTGACTTCAAATAAGAATTTTTTGAATATGTTTGTGAATTCACTGTTTCTGACACAATAAATGCACTTGGGCAGGCCTTGTCTCCAATCTTCAAATGGGTCCATTTCTACAGATAAGCATATTTATATATACATACATACATTACTAATCATGGAATCATAGAACCAGGGCTTGAAGGAACCACAAAGATCATGTAGCACAATGTCCTCATTTTACAAATTAGAAAACAGTTCCAGAGATGTTGACAAGGTGTACATAGATGGGACTATTGTGGAAACTGGAATCTGAACTCAGGTTTTCTGTCCTGTGCTCTTCTGCCATGCCACATACCTTCTGCACACACGCATCTACATATGTACACACACAGCAGTACAGAGGACTGATGTGTGTTCCTGTCCACACACCTGGTGCAGCACCATCTAACAGGAAGTCCTGGACTCAAGTCCGGTTCTGCTATAAAACTGTTCTGTGTACTTGGGCCAATTGATGACCATTGACATCAGTTTCTTTATCTAGAAATGATTCTCCCCAGCTCCTAAAGAGAGCTTTAATTTCTTCAAAGCCCATCCCCCATCAGTTTTGCCACTGTTTTCCCTCTTTACACGATCCTAGAAGGACAGCTATGATGACCCCAACCTTTCACAGCAAAATGAAGCAACTCACCCAAGTTGCATAGCTAGTGATGAACCAGGCGTGGCCCCTGGTCACCTCCTCCTGGGGCTCCAGGCTTTCCTCCTAGTTTTAGTTGCCTCTCAAATGAAACTACTGGCCCCAGCCCTTCCCTGCCACTCAGGGATCCAGCAAGGGACAAGATGCCTTAAGTATTACGGGTTGTAAGACTCACTAAAGTGCTTTGGTTGCTCCAGAAAAAAACTGCTCTGATATATCCAAGGTGAGGACCTGTCGTTGCTTTCCCAACCCCTGTCAGTAGTACCTATGCAGGTGGAATGAGAGTCTTGAGGAAATGTGGGAACTTAATGCTGTCAGCACTTTTCTCAGGAATTTGATGTTGAACCAGTAAAAGAAGCTGAATCCTCTTCCACCCAGGCCCGTGGAAGCTGATTTCTAAGCTCATTATCATCCAAGTCAAAAGGAAGGATCCTTTCCCCTTTGGTTACTTACTATAGAAACAGCTGAGATTTTGAATTAAGCCCTGTACTCTGAGGACTGGACCCTAATCCCTGTTCTCCTGATTTATTTATCTCCCCCAACCTCTGCTCATGTCTCTGCTGACAGATTTTGCCAGGGAGAGAAAAGCAGAAAAACAGAAAAATGAAAACAAAAGCACACACACACAAAAACTCACATAGTCACAGACATATCCACCAGGCTTACACTTCAATGCATAGCAAGGGAGACCATTTCCAACCATGATGTATAAAGAAATTCTAAAACACAAGCAGGGTTATAAAACAACATCCTGAGTTTAAAAATAAATCATAAGTCTTCATAAATTAGGTATGACAATGTGGGATGTTAGAGATGAAGACTCTGCTAGTTTTCTTTTTTAAATAGTTTTTTAGTTGTAGGTGGTCGTTTATTTTATTTATATATGGTGTTAAGAATCAAACCCAGTGCCTCATACATGCTAGGCAAGTGCTCTACCACAGAGCTACAATCCCAGCCTGACTCTGCCAGTTTTGAAGGTAACTTCTGTGTGATACATAAAATAGATGTGTGAGTACCAGTATCTGAGTCACCAATGCACACGGGAAACAACTGTATTCAGAGAATATAAATAAGATGCAATGTTGATGTGATACTGCCTCAAGCACTAGTTTATGTCCAATGTCAAGACCATACCTCAGGTTCTGAGTAGGGCCACCCAAAAGCAGAATATGCTTGTTTAGGGATGGGTGAATTCGCTCTTGGGACTTAAAATTAAAAAAACAAAAACAAAACCCCACAAAAATCAAAATACTTTTTTGAGATGAGAAGCTTAAGTTTTAATAGCTTCTCCTGGATTGGAGTTCTGCTTTTATTACTGCAGAAATAAGAAACAGTTTGTGTTTTAGAAATATGTCATTTTGTCAGAAAGATTGCTAAGTGACACAATTTATGAGATTTAACCCACAAATTGTGACACATTTTGGAGGATAAGAAAGATATACTAAGATCCAAAGAATGCCACATGGCCAAACCAATTTTAGACTGGCAGTTCCAGTGAAGCTGAATGCCTGGCTTCGTCACCTAGAGTAAAGCAGCCTGAACTGTTCTTTTTCTCCCTGCTTGGAAGTCTCATATGTGGTGGCCCTATAGAGTGTCCTTTGCATTGTGGAAAGCAATGTCCAGGCAGAGGCAGTGAGCCCAGGAACAAGGGCACGGGTGGTTTAGAGAGCATCAACTAATAGCACACGGGACTTCCAGCCTGTTTCTGACTGGCCTGGTTGCAGGGTTTAAGATAGATGTTGCCTTGAAAAGTGAGGAGATATTTTTGCATATGCTCAAAAAGTGGGCTAATGATGTTCCAGCAGGGAAGAATGACTAAATTCATGAATCATATTCGATTTCGGAATGAATTAATCTCTAGTAATTTTTATAGCTGAAATTCTTGTTGGAGTAAAGAACCTAAAAACAGTCATCACATCATTATTTTGGAAGGCTTGAGTATAGATCAGCAGTTGCTAGTGACATCAGCAACTGTGTTTGCTTTGAACAAATTATGGGCCCTTGCCAGACCTGCCTTCTATCCCAAGAAGTCAAGGTCGGGTGGATGATTTCAAATAGACACATCTGTGATGAAGGCTTGTGGATGAACCCAAATTAATGATGAGTATTAGAATTTGAAGCCTAAAGAAGGTGGCTAGTTTATAAGGACATGAGATACATACCCAAGTGGGCACAAATTCCCTTCTCCTTCAACTCCAATCATGGAATGAAAATCTTTGGAGCAAGCACAAGACTTGGATGTGTGTATAAAAAGACTTTTTTTTTTTTTGGAACCACCACTGTGGATGGAATAAGTGTCTGTGATCAGACATCCCGCTTTAGGATACTTCACGACAAACTGGGCCAAATTCCTGCCTGCCAAACGCACCCCCCCCCCTTTTTTTTTTGGTGGGAGCTAATGGGTCTTCTGTGTCCTGTTCTGATGAGTTACAAGTCAGGTTCTCTGATGCTCATAAGACTTCAGTTCCTGTTTAGAACCTAGCTGAGCCCCTTTGGCTGTGTGTGTGTGTGTGTGTGTGTGTGTGTGTGTGTGTGTGATACTTTTTAAAAAAAATCTCAGTTGGAATCCCTTCCCTGCTTGGGATCCTTGTTTGAGTTCACAGGACTCTCTGCATTTGCATCTGAAGTTTCCCCCATGTTCAGAATAGCAATTGCAGATAAAACAACAGAGAGGTGTGCTGATTCAGATCTGGAAGAGATGAGACAGTTTCTCATGATGTCAAGAGGAATTCAAGGACAAGAAGATCAAAGCTTCCAGCTCTCAGGTCGGGATTTGAAAGCCCAGGAAGAAGCAAACTATGGCTACCTTGCAGCATAAAACACCATGGTGAAATGCAATGTGGATCTACTCCAGGGGAAATGGTCTCTAGTTCCCTTTCTTGAATCTCAGTTTTGTTCTGCTGGCAATGTTTCTACTTCACACTAAACTATTTGGAGCAGGAGTTGGTGGGATAAGTTTCAGACAAGGAATTGAGTAAGGTTTATGCCTCTAAGTGTGAATTTCAAAGAGACATTTCATTTGTGTGTAATGAAACAGAAATCAGTTCTCGGGTGTTCCCTTAGCCTTCTTGGGCTCTGTGTCACTAAAACCAAAAGGAGACCTGGAACCAACTCCCATCTGGACCCTAAATGACATCCTTTGGTTACTGGGGCTGCTTTGGTTATAGTACCTTCTTTCTTATGCTCAAAGATCATCATCTGTATCGTCAATTCATAGAGCCAGGAACAAGCTCATCATAATGTCAAATGCATGACTTCTTCACATGGTTTATCAACTCTTGGTAAATGAAAATGTTTTCAGTTAAGTAAGTAAAATATGATGAGAAATAAAGAAAAAGAAAAAAAAAAAAAGAAAGAGAATGGACAACAATTCCCAGGCAGTTGTTCTCCTATACCATGGCCTACGGGATCCTGGGGATGTTCCATGATGGGATCTCTTGGGAAGTCAATCTGACTTGGTAAGATCACTGTGGGTAATATCAACCTTTTGTTATATCATGAAGTTGTTAAAAATGTATATAAACACATTTAGGCAGGAAGCAAGCTGAAGGCCACTCCCTAGGAGATAATTCACTGTTCTGCTTGGTCTCACTCCAGCAAAGGCACCAGGCTCTGTCAGTGACCTTCTAAAGGAAGTCACCGCAGCATGAGGACCTCAGGGCTAAGGGAGAATGTGGCAGTGGCAAAAGCCAAGCTCACTGATGACTTATCAAAATGTATTTGTTCACAACAGAAAAACAAGGCATACTCACCTTTGAAAATTTCTCAAAGAAAGGCTTTTCATGAAGTGGTATATTTCAAACTAGCAATCCAAAGGTATACCAAAGGACAAACAAACCAACTCAAAGCAATGGCATCCTCTGGGGTCCATGTTTCCAAGAATGTTGTTAAGCAAGCCAATGCATGCAAGTACTGCGAGGCCAGAGGTGGGCTCAGAGTCCCAGAACTCTGCAGAATGGGTTTGGGTTGAGGAGTTAGGGGAGTCTCTACTTCTAAGGTAACACACTTGTTTAACTTGTAGGATGCACAAAGAGGAAAATGACCCCTTTCACCATATTTTAGCCCATTCAACTAGCATATTCAGGCAGATCTTGTGTGGGTACATTTGCATAGAAGCAGACTCTTACAGAGTGTGCAAAGCTGGACTCGTGACCCATGGAGTTGGTCCATGGGGCTGACTTCCAAAGCAAGAGAGCTAATGGGTCTCCTGTGCCCTGTTATGATGAGTTACAAGTCCGGTGCTCTGATGCTCCTAAGAATTCAGTTCCTGTTTAGAACCTAGCTGAGCCCCGCTGGCTGGTGAGACAGCTATATTGGGCTACCAACACAGAGGCACAACCAACAAATGCAAAGGCTAATTTTCCATGGTGGGGAGTTTGGGCTGAGAAATTGGTTAGTGGGGACAACTAGCCTGGAAAGAGGCTCACGAAGCTCAGCTGCATTTGAAGGCAAAGATGAACAGTTCTCAGGACCTCAATGCCCTTGGTGGATCTGTGCCTCAAGTTTTTGTCCCTAACACAGGTATAATAATCCTGAAGGGAACTTTTGCAATTTGAGAATGAGGTTTTGGGATCCAAGATCTGGATATTCATATTCATTCAACTCTACTCTGCCTGCCCATAGTTGTGGGATTTAGGGAGGAGGAACGTCTCTCTGCCTTTGGGTGCCAAGCTTTAGGAAACAAGCCTAGTCCCTAGGTGGTATGCAGGCTTCGGGACAGGGAAGAACTGAACTTCTTGCTCTCGGCAGGACTCTGGATAACAGAAAAGCTGTGTACTCCCTAGCCTCCTTCTCCTTCTACAGCAACGTGATTGGAGTCTATAAGCACGTACCAGCAGAAGAAGCCTCTCAACTCAAAGTCACCACCCTGCTCCCCGGCCCCCACTGCCACTTCATTAAATCCATAAAACTCACAAACAAACAAATATGGCTCTGCTGAATTGATTCAAGCTTTCGATCCAGAGTCTTTGGAATAGAAATGAGCATGAACTTGTTTTGAGGAACATTAAAAACCCTGGATGGGTGGGGCAAGGATGAGGATGGGGGGCTGGATATGGAACAAACGCCTACCTACATGGAGAAGTCTGGCCCAGGTCACAAAGGACAACTTCTCCCTTAGAGATGCAAGCCCTGTCTCCTCTCCTGATGGCTCAAGTTCACTCACGCTGCTCCACGATCAGCCGCCCTCTGGGTCTGCTGGCCGACCTGCTGCTCGTGGGAGGAGGCACTGAGCACCACCTGCCTTCCCAAAACCTTTTTTTTTTTTTTTTTGAAACACACATTTGCTTGTGTGGATGAAAGTCTCTCTGTTCTGTCCGAGTGGCCTTACCAGAATCGTCATTTAAGACAGTTAACATTTATTCGTATGCAATACTGGTTAGGAAATAGCTCTACAAACACAACTTACTTACAAACAGCAAGTCAGAAATAGGATAAAACACCAAGAGAAAAACGAGCCATGAGTACATTTCAAAAACGCGTGGGATTTTTCTCTTCTGTGGGTTTTGTTGTTTGCGTCTTGACTAGCACCATCTGTACACGAGAAGAGTATGAACACAAATGTTTGGGTAATCATAAAGATTTGCAAGGCACTTAATCCGTCATCCTGGGTCATCTTGTCGTGGGTGTTTTGTTTTCGCTTTCCACAGCAATCCTCCATCCACCCTCCCCCTCACGAAAGCACGACAAGAGAGAGGTCTCTTTGCCAGCAGTTCTTATGTACAAACAAGTTAAGTTCCTCAAAGTGCTTTTATTTCAGTCTCACGGGGCTCTGACGTCCCTTGGGCTTCCCATCATTCTCTCCTTCCACGTGTTCGGGGTTTGCACCTTCCCTACTTCAGAAAACAAAAGAAAACTCGCCTTCCGCTCAACGCTCCCTCCAGACTTGCCACCAACCTTCATCCTCATTCTATAGTCTTTGGGGTGCCGCCAGCACAGAGGGCCTGGGGGAGGGTGACGTCCCTCTGGGGAGTAAGGGGACTGGTGGACCGGGGATCTGCCGCTCCTTATCGGCGCCTGGAGGTGATGTCAAAGCAGGTGATCATCATGAGATGGGCCTTGCAGAAGTTGACGCGGCTCTCCAGGCGCTCGGTGACGCACTCCAGGGCCTCCAGGTACTCCAGGGAATCCAGCTCCAGCACCTGCTCCAAGTCGACTGCAAAAGAGGAAGGGCCTGGAGACTCCGGCAGGAAGAAGAGCCATCCCATCTGCTCAGCCCAGACCACAGGGCTGCCCGAATCTGCCCCTCTGTCCCCAGATCTGATCTCTTCACCTGTCTCCAGCGACTTGGTGTCCCTCCTACCTAATCCTTGGCCTCTCAGCCAGTGGACTGAAACACTGGTTACCAGTTTTTAGATCTTTAACATTTTGTTGAGATTGTTCTGAGAAATAAGGCAAAAATCTAGCTGCCCCCACCTCTGGCCATCTCCAACCACAGCATCTGTGAAAGATGACGCCATTATTCTCCACTAACCATGAAGAATGCAGATCTTGAAGCTGGTGTGGGGCAAATCCTTCCCTTGTGATCTAACGTGGCAAATCCCTCTGCCTCCTTGGATAGGGGCTGTTTCTCCCTCATATTCCTTCATGAGCAATTTGTAACCTCTGGGGCTGAGAAACCTGACCTGTCTCTGGTCTTCCTAGGCAGTCTCATGTACTCGATGATCATTCAGGAAATATGATAAATAGATCTAAATTGATAAGTGAGCTTCCTTAAGCTCAGAAGCCAAGCTGACACTTAGGAGCAGGATGCCGACACTCAGGCCTACAGGGGGGTGAAAAGTTTGAGTCCTTCAGTTTCTGAAGAGCAGGTGTCTGCGGTCAACCCCACCTGGACTCAGTTTTCCTACTATGTCCACGGTGGCTGGGCAGAGGGGTGGGCTGCCTGGTACTAGCTCCAGAGGTGCTGCAAGGAGTCCCCATATGGGGAGGACAGCAGGGACGACCACCAAGGCTGGTGGAGTGGCCGTGGAATCCAAAGCAGGAGACTTGCGTTTGATTCCCAGCTGCTCCACACTAGCTCTGTGACCTTAACTTCTGCAGGTGTCATGTCCTTAAAAGTAACATGAGCATATTATAATTCCTACCCTGCCGATCCTATCTACCTCGAGTTGTTGAGAAGAATAAAATCAAAAAGGAGATAACGAATGTGAACATGGTCTGAAAACATTTGAAAACCATGTCATGCTACAGAACCATCAGGGACTGTAACGGAAGCAGACTGCTTTATACAGAGGGCATCCCTGAGAGCGAGGCTGTGAGGACACTCACTCAGTTAATAAGGACCACAGCTGGAGGGAGACCCAGTCTAACAGGCTGAATGCCTGTCTAATACTGAAGAGACAACACCTCACTACACCATAACCCCCTCAGACCTCATCACTGGACCAGCTCAAAAGCGGCATCAGATGTAAAAATTAAAAATAAAAATGGACCCAGCACATGTATTTCTGTGCCAATACCCTGCCGGCCACCAACAGGAAGAGTCAGCATGCAGCCTCCATAGTTTTTAATTTTTTTCCCCCATTCTTATTTTCCACTCATCTTAGAAAAACAATCTGTGCTTCTCCTTTCATGTGGCCTTCTGTTCATTCTCTTTCTTAGCATCAAAAATACCTGATTCTTGACATATACCAAGGCAAGAAGGAATGTCTTCAGATGTTTCCTGGAAGCATCTGAAACACAAGTGTACTGCTCCCTTCCTGGGAGAAAATGTGCTTTGTAAGACGAGGATCATTTTCAAGCCTGCCTCGGGCATAAACAGCTCTTGAAAAATAAAATGTTAATGAAAATGTTAAAAATGAAGGGATTGTGGGCTGGGGTTGTGGCTCAGGGGTGGAGCGCTCATCTAGCACGTGCGAGGCCCTGGGTTCGATCCTCAGCACCACATAAAAATAAATAAAGGCATTGTGTCCAACTTCAACTAAAAAAATATTTTTTAAAAAATGAAGGAACTGGGCTGGGGATGTGGCTCAAGCGGTAGCGCGCTTGCCTGGCATGCGTGCGGCTCGGGTTGGATACTCAGCACCACATACCAACAAAGATGTTGTGTCCGCTGAGAACTAGAAAATAAATATTAAAAATTCTCTCTCTCTCTCTCCTCTCTCACTCTCTCTTAAAAAAAAAAAAAAATGAAGGAACTGTCTGAAGGGATGCCCCGGGATCTCAAAGTGTCCAGAGATTCATGGAAAAAAAAAAAGAAAAGGCAGCCACAGGTGGGAGAGAAATAAGCACTAGGCTCCATGTTTGTGCCCTGGTCAGACATTAGCTAATGTCCTGTCTTGTCTGCCCCATACTACCTTTGATAAAAATACCTTTGAAGGAAGAAAATTTCTAATAGAGGACTTCATTTCCCGTATCGTGCCTGCGGGCACAGGCTGTGTTTGTGGGACTGTGGGCCTAGCCACAGATGCTGCATCCCCGAAGCAAAGGATGCTCTCTGTATTGGATATGGTCACGAGAACACACTGAGGTACTCGGGGGACATGGTACTACTCCATTTATATGGAAAAGAAACCTGTCACAAGCGGCAGGCGCTGGGAAGAGCCGGGCATCTGACAAACCCTGGCACTTCTTTTTCACCCAGAATCATTTTACCCCATATTTAAAAAAACCAGCTTCTCTGGCACACAAATCTAAGCCTCAAACCTCACTCGTGGGCTCTCCTCACGGCCATGGAACACTGGGAGAGGGGGACATGCAGGGGAGGGGTGTGTTGAGAGGGGACAGAGGCAGCTGAGGGCTGGAGAAAAGAGCCAGATGGGAAACAGGGAGAGAATTTTAATGACAGTAGCATATTTTATCCCCCAGATTGTGGGATTGCTTCCCACATCAATGTAGTAGTTGGGACCAGATTTAAGTTTTATTTCGCACTAAATGGAATGGTTAGGAACAAATAAATAAGAGACAATTGAATCCGCCTCTCAAAGAGAACAAAATTGCTCTGAATCATTATTAGATGGTTACTGTCATCTGGGGCTTTCTATTAAATGGAAATAACACCAGGCTGCTCCTCTTGCTTTCTGGGTCCTCCGTGAGGCTTTACCACGGTCGTACATTCTACCCTATCAAGAGCTCTATAAATTCATGTCTATTTCAGGCTAGATAAGCAGTGTGATTTTGTGGCCTAGGAGATTTGTAATACAGCCTTCATGTCTGGGTGATCTGCCACATGCAGGGGGGAAAAAATCTCATTTTCAAGTGCTTTGGACTGAAACACATAAGAAATAATCTCGCAAGAGCAATATTCGCCACTCCTTTGCTGTTCCCAGCCCCTCCCACCTGCCCCAGGAGAGTAGGATTGTTCACTCAGAGCAACCGTCTCCCTCTGCCCCTAGATGAAGTGTGCCCAGGTCACCCTGGGTTAGGTGCCAGGCCTCTGTCACTGGGAAACCTGTTAGCCACAGTGATAGAAATGAACCATGGGCCTTACATTCACGGAGCCACTTGTTGGGGTCCAGCATCAGGTACTGTTTGGTCATCTCCAGCTCCTTCATCAGCCACTCGTACTTGGCTCTGACCTCTGCGATCCTCTGCTGGCGATGCTCCAGAATTTTCAGTTTTGCGTTAAAGCACATGACCTCCTGCACAGCGACGGAGAAGGAGAGTGGCAGTGTAGAGAAAAGAAAAAGAGATCCTTCTGCTCCTGTCCAGTCCACATGACCTCTTCTAGAGAGGAACACTTCTAAGGACCGTCCATGAGAAAGGAGCTGGTCCCTGGGAAGTCTGGGAGGGACTTCAGAGACCTCAGTGGGATTTCTGCCTTGGTACACCAGACAGCCCAGCCACGGGGGAGACTGTCTGTCGCAGGCTGTTCTTAAATGGAGAAAGCAGATGGTGTTCCAACTGGGCAAATGCTGGTCTGCATGAGTATGAAACCTCAAGACAAGGAGCCAGAAAAGCCCCCCAGACCACTGTGACCCCCAGCATGTGAGGCTTTAAGGCATTTCAGGAGAGGACACAGAGTTCCCTCCAAAGTGTCTATCCCACTTGATGGGCCCACGGTCACCCACCTGCCCACAACAGAAGCAGGTCCCTTCTCAGGGCAGGACCCATGGGGAACCGCCCCCACTCCAGGAAATGGACTCACCTTGCTGGCGCCACCGCGTCGCCGCTGCAGGCGCTCCACATCGTCGATTTCATAGACCTTGATCTCAAAGGGTTCCCCGAGGCCCCTCTGGGTGCTCCGCAAGGGGCCATCCACCCAGCGGACCCCTGTGCTGGTGGTGGGTTTTCTCACAGGGGAGGAGGTATCAAGGGACAATGCTGGGATGAGCCTCCGTCTCTGAGAACCTAGGGAGAGGAATAAGCCACGTTTGATCCTTTTGCACTTCAAACTTTGATATCTTTCTTTGATGCAAGGAATGGGGTCATGGCAGGGACCCTGTGGTCACCTGCAGAACTGCACTGAAATTCTCTGACCTCCCATCCCTGACCCCAGCACTCACTCCTGGGGCTTCACCTGGAGAAGCCCAGCAAAATCCCTGCTCTGCTCTTAGAACCCCCAACGTGCAGCCTAGAACTGTGAACCGCCCTGTTGTGTGCTCGGCACGGGGACATGTGCCACAAACAAATGAAAGATACATCCATGTTAGGGAAAAAAGGTTCCAGTGTTTGATAGTGTGGTTATAGGATTTCCAGAAAATACTGTGTATTTGTTTATAACAACAGCACTACAGTAAGCACAGACTGCATGCCAGACACTAGTCACCATGCTTGATGCACTATGCCAAACTACTAGCTGATCCCTAATATCTGTTCTATTTTGTGTGTGTGTGGTTCTGGGGATTGAACCCAGGGCATTGCATATGCTACGCAACTCTCCACCACTGAGCTATCTTCCTTTTCTTTCTCAGCAAGAGACACCCTGATTTCAGCAGGGCACATGGCCAAATCCAGTGGATAACATACCCTGGCATGGTTTTGACCAATAGGACATAAGTAGAAGTGGTATATATAGCTGCTAGAAAGAATCAGCAGAAAGAAGAAAAGCAAGACAGGTATCCTAGTCTCCCAGCACCCTGGAGACTACCATATGACACTAGATCTCTATATTGTTGCAGGGGGTTTTCTGTTCTAGACAAACCTAGTCCTAATCAATATATACACAGTATCTCATTTACTTCTCACAGAAGAGGAGTCTAAGATATAAAGACCATTAGTAGCTTACCTAAGATCTCGGAGTTTCTTTGTTAAAAAAAAAAATCCATTGCTTACATTTTATTTCTCTCTCTCTCTCTCTCTCTCTCTCTCTCTCTCTCTCTCTCTCTCTCACACACACACACACACACACACACACACACACACACAAACAAACAAAATCAGGTAACAAATGATTTCTCCAAATGATGTATGGTTTGGATCATAAATGCACCCCAAAGGCCATGAGTGGTAGGTTTGGTCCTCAGCAGGTTATGCTATTGGACATGGTAGAACTTTTAGGAGGTGGGACCTAGTGGGAGAAAGTTAGGTCATTGGGCATGTGCATTTAAAGGGGATGTTGGAACCTCGGTCCCTTTGCCCTCTCCCTCTCTTTGCTTCCTGGCCTACATGAGGTGATAGCTTTGATCCACCACTGGCTCCCACCAGGCTGTGGTGCCTTGCCACAGGCCCAAAGCAACAGGGTCAAACTCTGAAGCCATGAGCCAAAATACATCTTTCCTCCTTTTTTACATTATTTATTTCAGGTATTTTATCATAGCAATGTAAAGCTGATTGACAAGATGTGTTGGGACTAAATACCACAGGATTTGGTACATATGAGCCAAAATGAGCATTTGAGAGGAGATGCTCATTGACGATAAATATCCTTTTGATTGCCTGTCTTCAGATCACTCCTGTCAATTTGCGGAGATGGAAAACACACAAGAAGTGACTTGGGAATGGTGTACAGAGATGATCAGCTCCTTTGTGACCTTAGGGGCAGGTCTCTAAAGAGAAATAACAAGCACTTGGACAGCAGGGCCCAGAGTCCCCTCTGACCCAAGCATCATCTTCCTTATGACCAAAGTCATAAGTGAGTGAGCTGTGGCCTCCTGGCCTTCTGAGTACAGGGCCTGATATTTTCACCCATGTATGAAAGGGAACTTGCCTCTTGCTTTGAGAAGTAGAGGGTTTGATCTATTCCCCTGGTTTCTCTGCCTGTAGGCGGTTTTGGTGTCTCTGGACCTGACTCCCCAGAAAGGAAGCTGAATCTGTTAAAGGCTGGGCTGTGACCCTGAGTACTCCTTCAGAAGGGGACAGGCACATCAGTGGCTCTCTCCTGGGCAGGAGGGTGTTGGGAAAACTGACATAATCCCAATAGGTTCATCCTGAGACTGAAGGGGGCCTGATCCACTGAGGCTCTGAATTTCTGATTCCCCTGGCCCCAGGATGACTAAAGAAGGTGAAGTTTGCCTGAAGCCTTTGTAGCTGCTCCTAAGGATAGAATGGATACAGAGCCCCATACAAAGTCAAATCTGAGAAAAAATGAGCATGAGAGGGCGTGAAGAGCTAGCAATCTGAAGGCTGTGGGGCCTGGCGGTTTTCCTGGAGGACCTGGAGATGCCCATATGTGTCAGTGAACTGGTGTAGCTGGAGGCCGGCATGTGAGGTCACAGCAACCAGGCACTTGACCTTGGACTTGCCAGTCTCCAGAAGGGCTGGAAGTGGATTTCTATTGTTAATAAATTACCCAGTCTAAGAAGCTTTGTTATAGCTGCAGGAAGGGACCCAGCCATGGTGGGAATGCCTCCTTTTCTCCCCACTGCCCTGCTCTTCTCTGGGACAGCAGAGATGGTTCTGAATAAATTTCTATTCTCACAAATTGTATGATAAAATTGATATTCCAAAGATTAATAATAAATAAATAAAAGAGGTCATGTTTAAAACAAGATGGAGAGAAAAAAACAAAAACAACACCAAAGAGGGAGGCCTCTGGGGATGGGCAAGACCTCATTCCAAGGCCTGAGTCACTGTGCCTCCCTTTCCGGTTCAGGGTCGATACTCGTGCACCTTGAGCCAGTTTAGATGGGGACTCACTTGCCTAGAGCCAATGCAGGTGAGGACTGGCTCTCCTTGACCATGTGTAGGCAGAGATTCTCCCTTTGAGCCTCTGTAGGCTGGATTCCATTTGGGCAGATTGCTTTGGACAGAAATCTGGTCTTTAAGCCCCTCCCTGAGGTGTGTGGAAAGGGTGGGTGGCAGCTGTTGGAGAAAACACCTTTGGAAAGGCATTGGAGATTCCAGAGTGTTCTGTGGCATCATCCCCATGTTCAGGGAAGCGAGAGGGGAGCCTAGTATCCAGGGGTGGGCCTGCCTGCAGCAGTGGCTGGGTGCTTCACCATATGCCATGCAGCCTCTGCACCCAGAATCTCCTCTTGGTTCCTGCTAGAGGTCCTAGGGAGAGAGCACATGGGCTTCAGGAACTGGAAGTGTTAAACCTTCTCAGGGTTGCTACTGACATCATAGCCAAGTGCACCCATGTGGAATTGCTCTTTTCTTTGGGCTCTAGGGACACTGAAGTTTGTAAAGTGAAGTGAGCCCAAATAAAGAGTTAGAAACCCTCAGGTCAGTTGTAGGGAGAGTGGGATGGATGTTTGGGTCAGTGCGACTCCACAACTCAGAGGAGTTTATGAGTAGCATTCCAGAAAGCCAAAAGTGACAAACATCTTCACAGACTCTGAACAGATGCAGGTTTCAGTGATTGGTGAGAGCAAGATGGCAGCCCTGAGGGCCACCATGCATAGGGTGCTGGGAAGCCCATGGAAGTGAACCTCAAGATGGATCAACAGAATTTGCTCCAAGCAAACAATGGAGAGAAGAAAAGTTTGTTGCTGCTGCTGCACTTGTTATTTTTTAATGAATAGAGCTTCAGGAACTAGGAGATGGTCTAGGGTTAATGTCATCAGGGATCCAAAATGAGAGGATACAGTATGCCACAGAAAGAAATTAGGACTTGATTTTCCAAATGTGGTGAAATACGTGAATCTACAGACTTAACCAGCTTAGCAAACCTCGGTAGGAGAACCCCAAAGTCCATGCCCAGACACATGGATCACTTATAAACCAGGGATTAAGGAAAACACTTGAAGTCAACCAGAAGAAAACAATACCATTTTGGCAAACATGGAACCATTTAAACGACTGTGGAATTCTTATCAGAAATTAGGTAAGACAGAAGGCAGCGAAGCAACATTTTTTAACAAAGGAAAAAATAGGGAAACCAAAGTCTCATATATCAAAAATGTTCTTCAGAAAGGAAGGAAAAATAATTACATCTTCATATAAAACAAAGCTAAGAGCCAGCTGACTTGTTAACAAAAATAATTGGTGGTTCTTCAGACAGACAGAAAATGATGCTGGAAGGAACTTGGGCATCAGGGATAAAGAGAAAAATAAAAAACAAATAACAAATATGTGGGTAAATAGAAGATGTTATTTTTCTCCTTTTGAGCTCTTTAAGATATGTTTTGACCATTGAAAGGAAAAACTGAGAACATATCTGGAACTGAACAAAAATTAAAATACATCATATCAAAGTTTGTGCATGCAATGAAAACATTGCTTAGAGATTCATAGCATCAAATGCTTATGTTAACAAGTAGAAAGTTCTCAAATCCATAATCTAAACTTCTACTTTCAGAAACAGAAAATGATGATCAAAATAAACCCAAAACCAGCACAAGGAGAAAAAAAATAAACATGAAGACTAATATCAGTGACACTCTACAAACCTGTTCAATGTGAATGAAATGGACGATTTCTGGAGGAGCAGGAGTTACCATAAGAACATGGACATTTAGATGGCTGGGTGGCCATCAGGGAAATTAAGTTCCTCACAGGAAGAGCTCCAAAAAGATCTTCAAGTGTAGATGAGATCACTGGAGAATTCTACCACTTTGGAAGAAGCATTAATACCAACTGTATACAAAGATTTCCAGGAAGTAGAAGAACAGGGAACAATTCACAATGCATTTCATGAAGCAGGTTTTATGGGGCCATGAAACTAGAAAAGTTGGTGCCAGAATAAACCCATGAAAGAAACCCAAAACCGACAGACCCAAGTCCATTGTGAATATAGAGACAAATATTTCTACATCAGGCACTTTATGGACAGGCCAAGAAAGACAATATGATGGTATGGATTGATGTAGAATAATTATACAACCAAAGTCAACACCTATCGCTACAAACTCTCAGATAGGTAGGACCAGGGAGTGTTATGGGTTGAATCATATCCCTCAGAGACATGTGTAAGTTCAAAACTCCATACCTAAGGATCAGGTCTTTTTTGCAGAAGTGGCATTATTATGATGAAATTACCTATGATGGGGTCATAAGGGGCTAGGGTGAGCTCCTGGTTCAGCCTGGCTTGTGTCCTTATAAGGACAGCAGGGCAAGTTTTGATTCAGTGTGACTTATGCCGTTCTACGACTATCTTCTCACCTGTTTAGTTGATATTTGTGGTGAAACATCTTCACTCTTGTACCTCTGAGTGTGGATATGTCCTCAAGTTACGTCTTTGTGGTTCCCATTGGGGGGTTCCATTTAACACGAGAAAGGGATACCACCCTAGTGCGAATCTGCAGCAGGGGAACTTCAATAGTGTAGCGAATGCTGCTGCTGTGCCTCTCCATCCCCACCTCCTCAGCTGCTGATGTCACAATCTTACATGCAGACACACTGTGTGTTCAATACCATAGAATACAGTTGGGGTTTTCTGCTACATTGTTCTCTTACAACTTGTAGAAAACAAAAATGGCACTAGCTTTTACAATTGTCACGAATATGCTTTACCAGAGACCTTTCTGCCTTCATGGAGATCTGAGTTCCTAATCCAGTGTCTCTCAGGTCAAGCTGAGGGACTCCCCTCCCACAGGGCACATCTAGTGGGGGCCAACTCCCTGGGCTCTTGTTTATCGGGTGCTGTGGTTGGAATGTATGTGTCTCTCACAAATCCCTGTTGATGCTTCAGCCTCAACATAACAGCACTGAAAGGTGGGACTTCAGGGGGCAATTAGGGCATGAGGCTCCAACCCTAGGGATAGGATATACCTTAAGAGTGTTTCTCCACCATGCACAAGGACCTGGTTTACTTCCCCTACACACAAACACACACACACACACACACACACACACGTACGTTTGTCAAACTGGGTGCAGTGGTGTACGGCAGTGTTGTAGTCAGACACAATCCCTTTATTTTATTTTTACTTATTTTTATGTGGTGCTGAGGTTTGAACCCAGCGCCTTGCACATGCTAGGCGAGCGCTCTACCGCTGAGCCACCATCCCAGCCCCGATGACAGTGTTTTAATGAGCTTTTCCATTACTACAGCCAAGACACCTGAAAAGAACAATGTAGAGGAGAAAAAGTTTACCTGGGGGTTCAGGGGTTCAGAGGTCTCAGACCACAGATGGCTGACTCAATTGCTCTAGCCCAAGGTGAGGCAGCCCATGATGGGGGAGCCCAGCAGAGGAAAGCTGCTCACCAAAGGGCAGCAAAGAGGCAGAGGCAGAGACAGAGAAAGAAGGTGGGGCAAGGTCACAGGGATGAAGCACCCTCCTAGGTCATACCCCAGTGACCCACCTCCTCCAGCCGCGCCCCACCTGCCTACAGTAGTCAGTCGTCAGTCCACTCAAGGAAGGATGGACTGATAAGGTCACAGCTCTCCCAGTCCCACTGCTCCACTTCTGAATATTCCTGCTGTAGCACAGGAGCCTGGGTGGGGGACACCTCACACACGAACCAGAAAAGGCTGTATCCTCTCTTCGTGGGACACCGAAGCAGGATGATCACACATTAAAGCCCAACTTGACAGCAAGTGTCTGTCAGGTGATGAGGAATACCCAGTCCAGAGTTAATTTTCTCCACAAAACATCTTTTGCACCCTACGCTCCCTAAATTTCACATCAGATGTAGCTTTTAAAAGCCTGGGTCTTTACTCTGTGTACACCCACACACTTGCACACCATTCCCACATTCACTTTTCAACAAAATGCAGGCACTGATTTATGAGAAACATCAACCCCTTGGGCAAAGTAAATGTCTGTCTCTGTAGTGTCCAAGATTTTTACAATGGGAATGAACAAGATGATGCTTTAAAAAAAAAAAAAAAAAGTCTGATCAACGGAGAGGGTAATGCTTTCCTCCTTACCTATCCTGAGAATGTAGAAATACCCATTCCAAAACTGAAGCTGTTTGTGTGTGTGTGTGTGTGTGTGTGTGTGTGTGTGTGTGTGAGAGAGAGAGAGAGAGAGAGAGAGAGAGAGAGAGAGATGGAGCAGGGGTCACAGTGTTTGGGCAGCACTGGGTAGCTCAGGCATTTCTAGGATGACCCTGCTAAGGATCTGTTTGTATGAAGAACCAAGGAGAGTTATAGGATGGGACAGTGTATTAATTATCCACTGCAGCTTAACAAACGATTGGGGAATCCTAGTCCCGGAAACTCTTAGCTCACACACTCCTCTGGATCAGGAGTCTAGGAGCAGCTTAGCAGAGTGATTCTAGCCTAGGTTTTCTAAGCTATCAAATGAGACTACAAATCATCTGAAGGCTTGATGGGGGCTGGGACACCCACTTCTAGGTTCACTCATGTGACCTTTGGAAGAAACTTCAGTTCATTGCTGTGTGGGCATTTATGACATGGCAAATGGCTTTTTAGAGATAGTGATCCAAGAGAGTGAGTGAGGGCAGCTAAGACAGAAGCCACAGTGTCTTCTGTAACCTAATCTGCCTTATCCTATCAGTCACAGAGACCAACCTTGTTATGTTGTGGAAGGGGCCTACACAAGGGTGTGAATACCAGGAGGAAGGGACTGGTGGGGGCCATCTTGGAGTCTGGCTACCACTGATGACATGTGGTCAGATGGAGAACTATCTGAACAAGGACCACCCTGTGTGTCCCACCAACACTCACACAAGAGCATCACATGAGATGGGAGTGGAGATCACTCTGATGGACAGAGAGAAAAGTAAACAAGCCTGAATGGAGAGTGGCATTTCACTGGGTGATATCGATTAACAGAAATATCTTGAAAGCCAACTAATTCCCATTGCCTTCCTTGTGTTCAATCTTTGGAACTTCCATCACTAGCTCACTCCTTCCCATTGGGAAGTTTACCTAATACTGAGTTTATTGTGCTTTGGGACCTATGAATAGCTTCTTCTGAATGCTAATGAACAGGAAACTTAGTTGTTCACGAAGTTTTGAATTTGGTTGCCCTTCCATCAATTCCATAAATAAACTGACATCCAATTATTATACCTGCAATTGAGGATCCCTTCAAAGGTACACTATCATGGTTTAGATATGAGGTGTCCTTCAAAAACCCATATGTGAGACAAGAACATTCAGAGTTGAAATGATTAGGCGACAAGAGATTTAACCAAATCAGTGCATTAACCCAGTGATATAAATTAACTGGGTGGTTAACTGTAGGCAGATTGGATGTGGCTGATTGGATGTGGGATTTATATTTTGTTTCTGGTGAGCAGAGCCCTCTCTGCTTCCTGGCCGTCATATCCTGAGCTGCTTTCCACCACCATGCCCTCACTTTGGGCCCAGAAGTATGGAGTTGGCAGACCAGGGACTGAACCTCAGAAAACATGAGTCAAAATAAACTTTTCCTCTCTATGTTGTTCTTGTGAGGTCTTTTGGTCATAGTGATGAAAAAGCCACTAAAACACCCACAATGAGCCTGATGTTGGTGATGACAGAGAAAATCAAGGACAGGGGCAGAGGGGATGTAGTCAGGGTAGAGAAATGGAGTTTAATGATGTGGAGGATGTTTCATAGGTAGAGATGGTGTCCTTCCTTTCCTCTAAAGGACCCAGGGAGCAATGACATTGGCATGGTATGACATCATGGGGAGAAGACTGGCCCCAGGGTCTGGTCTGGTCCCCATGTAAAGTGCTTGGACTTTCTGCAAGGTCTACTATATCGACCTTGTAAGCAGATGTTTCCAAGTTTTGCTGGGCACAGTCTACCACTGTCCATTCTTACCAGATTGCTGGTGGGGTCTGGGCAGGAACCATGGCCAGTGGGGCACCCCAGCCAGACAGGAGTCTTGCAGTATCCACTACACACTGCCTGCTGGGTCTGTGATGGCACACTGGAAATCAGCCTCCTTCTAATGCTAGAGGATCAGGATGTCTCTCTTCTCAACCACTTTATGCCCTAACAGCCCAGCACTTGAGAAATTCAGAATGTAAAGAAATACTCAGGCTGAAAACTGCCGACATAACTTTGCTGCATGAAATGTCCCAGGTTTGGCCTGAGTAAGTCACCGCTGTTATTTTCACAAAACTTTCAACCAGACTATTCCCATTAAATGGAGGCCGAACCCTCTGGGTCCTCCCCTTCTGGGTTTGGCCACCAGCAATATTCATGACCCATCAAACTGAAAATGTTACTGCCTAGAAAACATGGGCATTTGGAGCACGGAGGCCTCACAACACCCTCCAGGCATGTACTTCTGTCTATTTCCAAACGCCTGTCTCTAGGATAGGAATCTTCCAGCATGAGCTTTCCCCTTCATCACCCACCGCATTCTGAGTCAAGGAGCAGGCACTAGGAGAGCAGTGAATTGGAAAGCATGAAACACTTATGTAGAAAGGAAACCACAGACATGGAGGAGAGCGAGAGAGTGAGAGAAAGGGAAAGAGGGAACATGACTCTATATATGTTCTTACTGATTTGCAAGAAGCCAGCTCCCTGGAATACTAGATGATGAGTCAAATGAGAAAGATAGATGAGAAGGAGGCAGGTACCCCAGGGCCTCCCAGGTCCCCTCTAAGCAGAACCTGAGTTTCCTTGCACACTCTCTTTGACTCTCAGCCCTGTACCTGGGACCACATCATGCCCTCTGCCCCCATCCAGGGTCTTATTCTTAAAGAGCTTCCTTGGTGCCTTAGGGAGTCGATTAATCCCCCCCTACCCCATAACATATTTAAAAAGGTTCTCTCCTCTCTCTCTAGGTTCAGCCTCTTAGAAACAGTTCTGAAATCTTAAATCTGCCAGGAAGTGGCTCTCCTTCCTCCAGTTTTCATTAAGCCCACGGCCACTGTGTTTCTGGAATCCATTAGAACAAAACCAGGACATGCACGTGAGAACCAAATGAGAAGCAGAGCAAACCGCGGTGCTCTCAGGTGCTGGCAAGAGGCGATTAGTCACAGATACGTGTGTAGCGCTCTGTGAACTGAACCTGGTATCCCTGGAGCTCAATTCACTACAGGTGGCAAATCACAACCCACAAGATGGGCCCATCAGTCAGTAATGTTTATCCGACACCAAGAGAAGGGAAGACACGTGATTGGTGCTTTTTTGACAAAGGAAATAGGAGACTAGACTCAACATTTCAAGCACTTATCACTAACAGAACAAGATAAGAAAAATACATAGAAAATAAATATGAGCTGAATTTTAGGGTTATGCTGCCAACCAACCAACTGATGCATCAGTCAGTGGTATTCAATGGTAACCTGAACCTGCTCAGTGCTGAGTTTCAGGCAGGCTGAGGCAGGGGCAAACTGGACGTGTAGAAGCTCATGTCCCATCAGGTCAAGGCCTCCGTGTGTCTCAGAATGAGCAGGCTTTCCTGGGGTTGCTTCTCTGTGGGCAGACCCTCCCTCACCCTGGAGCTTTCTGGATGCTGGATTGAAGCAGGCCTAGGCTCCCTGCAGTAGGTATGAGATTCATTCAGGCCAAGATGCTCCTCTAATTCTTGGCCTTCCCTCTCCAGTTCAGGGAAAGAAGCCAAGAGGGCAGGGTGGAATGAAGGACCATGGGAAGAAGATAAAGAGGCTCTGGGAGAGTTCACATGATGACTGAGGTGAGACTCAGAGGGAGGCGGTAGTGTTAGGATAGGGGGCTTGACGGTTGCTACCTTAGCATCTGTCACACGCCACCCACTGATAGACTGATAGACCCTCAGAAAATTACATGCCTTCTGTCTGGGACAGACATGGGATCCCCTCTTGGGCTGGCTGACATAGCTCTAATTCATAGCCCTAGGCTATATACAATTTCACGTCACTGACCACAGAGGGGCCGGCTAGGAACTGTGGAAGGATGAATGAAAAATCCATCCATTAAATAACTTAAGTTTCTCTCATGGCTTCCTTGGTCAAGAACCTGTAATGACTCCCCACTGCCAACTACAATAATATATATTCTTATTTTACTTTTAGAGACTGATACAGAGTATAAGATAGTGGGCACTTTTATTCAGTTCCTGGATGGTCAATGAGTAACTTAATCTGGGATTGCATTTTGTAGACTCTCAGTAAGGATAGGCCCCTCTTGATCCTGGTCTTGCAGTTCGGAGCTTGGGTTCCCATTACTCCCTCAGTCCCCAGTGCCTTCCACCCCTTCTGCCTGTGAAAATATCAGGATCTTTCAATACCAGGATTGAAGGATACCCTGGCCTGGTATTTCCCTGCAGCCTTCTACCATTGCTCCAACTCACAGAGTCCTGCCTTTACCTAAAATATCTGATCCGCTCATGTCTGTACTCTCCAATCACACAGGGCAGCACTCAGTCCCCGCCCCGCCGCCGTTCTCTATTTCATGCTTTTCTTCTTTTCTCTCTAATTAAATTACAGACTAGTTATAGTCACCTTGTAATTTATGTTGCTGACACTCCTCCCTCACTGGAACCTTCTTTATCACTAAGCTCTAGGAGTGCATGCCTGATGAATGCCTAACAAGTGCTGTGGTGTAATTTTGGGTATAACCCCAAAGCCTATGTTATGGGCTTGGTCCCCAGCCCGTGACATGACTGGGAGGTGGGAACCTTCAGGAGGAGGGGCCTAGTAGGAGGTCTTGGGTCACCGAGATATGCCCTTGAAGGGGATAATGAGAATCCAGTCTCTCTCTCTCTCTCTCTCTCTCTCTCTCTCTCTCTCTCTTTGCTTCTTGGCCACCATGAGGTAAGTGACTTTGCTTCACCACACACTCCTCACTATGCTGTGTTGCCCAAAGCAACAGGCCTGTTTGATTAGGGACCAGAATCTCTGAAACCACAATAAAAAGTATACCTTTGCTCTCTTTAAGTTGATTGCCTTGGGTATTTTGTTACAGTAATGGGAAACTATTAGATATAACAACCAAAAATAAAACTCACTGACAATGGGTTGCCTTATGAAAAGGATGTCATATTGCCATCAATATTCTTTGTATTAATTGACATAGTCTCTTATGATGTGGGCAGCAGGCAGACCATGGCTATTATCTACCAAATCCCTTACTTAACTTGTACATGAGAAAACTGAAGCCCAGAGTGGCTAATTATTTCTGAGAGATCACACAACTCAAGATCCCATGCCTTCTACTTTCTGGATTAATCTTCTCACTGCACTATTCCACACAAAGACCACAAGAATAAGCCTGATTATGTTCACTCTTCACTAATAACACGGGTCTCTAGGAATGAGGCTGGAATAATGAACTGTGGTGATATTTGATGGTTTCTATTGTTATATGCATCACAAGGAAATCAGAGTGCTCACCATTATTTACCCAATGATAAAATTCTAGTTCCTTTTTGTTAAGTGAATAACCAAAGCATTACAATTTTCCAAACTCAAAAGCCATCTCAAATAAAAGACAACTGCCTGTCTCATCTCTAGGAATTCTAACATTAGCCATCTACTTAGGATTTTCCTTTGAGGGGTTTTATGTTTTCTCCTAAAGAAGTGGTTTTTGATGGATGCTTATCACACCTCACAGCCAGCATTTCTCTTAATAATAATCATAAACAAGTGAGACAAGGTCACCTAACCTGAAATAAGCACTACTTCACCACCAAATGCATCATGGAGCCCCGGATCTGTGGCAGCAGATTACAAAGGTCTGATGCTCTGGGCACTCCACATGAAATCCTATCTATAGCACCTACCATCACATTTTAATTTCATATTATTTCCTCCAAAGGCCTTACCTAAAGAGAGACCCTCAAAGGACAGCACCTGTGAAAGGACTCAGCCCTGAGCAAGGTCATGTGCAGAACCTGTGGCCACTCTCCAAGGAACTATTGTACACATTTGTTTCTTTCACATCTTTTTCCTCCTCTTTGTTCCACTATAACAGGCAAACCAATAAATTAAAGTCTTGAAAGAGAATAAAAAGCAGTGAAAGAACAATTAATTCAAGGCACTTAATTAGAGAGAACTAATGAAAGCACTCTCTAACACTAAAACACAGATGACCACATAGCAAATGTCACACAATCGTCTGGATTTGAAGATCAACACTGGGTAGGTTGAAATAACAGGGTTTGTTAGTCAAGTACTGGGGAGGCCAGCAGATATTTCTTCCCCACAAAGATAATGGCGTAGGGCTGGGGTTGTGGCTCAGCGGTAGAGCGCTCGCCTAGCACGTGCGAGGCCCTGGGTTCGATCTCAGCAGCACATAAAAATAAATAAGTAAAATAAAGGTATTGTATCCAAATACAATTGAAAAATAAATATTAAAAAAAAGATAGTGGCGTAGATAAACTTTGTTATGTTTAGTGACTAATACCAACACATTGTAATGCCCTTGGCCCTGATGATAGGACACAGCAGCTGTTTTGTTTTACTGAGTAGCTTGTCACTTCCAACTTGTCTTATAAGGGGTTCTGCTCCAAAGTCTGCTGCTGAGACTGAGGTGGGTGAAGCAGAGCACAGACCAAGTGCATCAGATGCTGAAACACACACCACTGGGAAATAAAGACATCAAGGTGCTGACAGCCATGAAGTTTTCCAAACATGCTTAGAATGTAACATCCTCACAGCCATGTTCTGTGAGTTGTGATGGGGTGAGGTGGGCTAGTGGGGCATCTGGGGATGTAAAACTGCATGAATTCATGATTCCTTAAGGCCATTTCTTTGATTTGAGGAAGACAGAGGGTTATGATGTGCTCTGATCAGAGTCCTTATATCTGGATTGGAACATTCCAGAGCTGGAACTCACTGGTGGTGGAATAGGGAAAAGCAATGTCATGACTGATAGAAAAAGTCTGTGGAGCAGGTGCTGCAGATGGAGCTGGCACAGTAGAAAAAGAACCCTTTCTGAACATCACCCCATCTTTTAATCCCAAATAGGCTGTTGACACCCATATTCTGCAAAGCAGTGGCTTCTGAAGAGCCTAGAATTCCACAGAAGGGTAGCACAGGACAGGCCCCTTGCCACCTGTACTTCAACCAAGGCACAGAATTGCATTGCATTTGGGGCTTGGCATTATTCTTTTTGTATTTGAATGCTGAGGCTAAAGAATGAATGAGGACGATTTCTTTAGAAGTCATTGAAGAATAAAAATGATTCCAGGCAAAATTCTCAAGTATCTCGTTATTCCTGGTAACTTTTGCTTCTGTCTCCCTGCTTCCTTCTCTCCTTCCCGTCTTTCACCTCACCTACCCTGTGAGTACTCCAGTTCTCTTCTCCTTACCCACCAGAACTAACTGTTACATGTCACACTAAACTCTGACAAACATGTCAGTGGTTTTCCTGAGTTCTGGAGTATTGCCTTTTGACAACAGATACCTGGAGATGGCAAAGACTCCCTCCCACCACAGTGGTGGTAGTGCATGAGTGGGTCAATACGGTGTGGCACTGTGTGTGTGAACAGAAGTGCAACCCCTTCGGCTGGAGTCCATACATGACTGTCTATGACTGTCTTTGGGGTGGGAGTGGAGGAAGGCTTCTCCTACTGCACCTTCAATGAATCAAAGTATGCTCCATCCCTGAGAGAGGCTGCCAAGGTCTTGGAGACTATCAGTCCCACATACAGGTTTCTGTAGTCCTGAGGTCAGGGAACCTGATCTGATCCCTCAGAGACCTCTAAAAAGTAGTACAGTGCTTGAGCAAATAAAGCCACGGCTCAGGGACCAGGTAAGGAGATGCTATGGAGGAAGAGCCAGTGATTCATGGATGCTCCTGGGCATCCAGCACCTTGGCCTTTCCCCCTGCTGAGAGTGAGGGCCCGTGGTGTCCTCAAGGTCTAATGATGCACATAACAACAAGTTTTTACAATGAAGCCTTCTGCGGTTCTATCCCTAGCCAAGACCTACAAGTGACAGGATATCAGAAAGGAGAGATGAGACCTCAATCCCCAGGACCTGGAGGTTCCCTCATCAGAGGACAGGGGAGCAGTGGACCCCACACACACCTGCCCTTTACCTCCCTGGGACCCTGTCCCCAAGCGCCTACCTGAATTGGACCGTTTCTTTGGGGTTTTCAGGCTCCGGCACCTGCCGCCCACAGAGCTGCTGTTCTCGCTCATGGAGTCCTGGGCCGAGGACGCGCTGCCGGTGGCCTCGCTGTCCCTCATCATGCTCTCGTAGCCGCTGCTGCCACCACTATGGTAGAAGAGGGCAGTCTTCCCCATGGCCGGCGGGAGCTCCCCGCTCAGCACGCTGCTGTTGTCGCTGCCGTGCCCGCTGCTGCACCGGTGTGGCTTCCGCGGTGGGGTGATCTTGCTGTAGGGCGAGGGCAGCAGGTGCGCTGCTGCAGGCTTGTCCTCCACGGGGGCCCCACTGCGCTCCTCCGCATCGGGTCCAGCCCGGATCTGCAAACCCCGAGCGCCTCCATTCCCCTGCAGCAGCTCGGAGATGCGCCCATTGACTGCTCTCAGCGGCAGTTTGGAAGCCAATCCAGAGCTTCGGTTCCTGCTGAGAGACTGGGTGGACCAGGACATGTGCTTCCCGCTGGGGGGCACATTGGAGCTCTGGCCCACTGACTGAGGCAGCGACTTGGTGGAGAAGCTGAGGGTTTTGGTGGTGGGGGTGGACAGGCTGCGGGTTTTGGGGCTGGCCAGGAGGAGCTTGCTCACAGCTGAAATCTTGGACTGGCTGGCCTTGGGCGACGCCCCTGCTGACTGGGTGGCGCTGCAGCTGGGTGGTGAGGCCCCTGCACTGCTGCGGCCCAGGCTCCTGCCAGCACGGGGCATGGTGCTGTCTTTGCCAGCGTGCAGTCGCGAGCTCATGGAAGACAGGCTCTCGGCCCTCTCCAGCGACAAGCATTCGTAGTGGCTGACTGTTGTTCTGCCAAGAGAGTTGGTCCTGCTGGCCAGCTGCTCCAGCTTGGCGCTGAAGAGCTTGCTGCTGCTACTGGCGTCCTTCATCTTGCTGCTGGGCTCATCAGGGAAGCTGGCCAAGAAGGTGGCTGGCTGGTTCAAGGGGCTGCTGGTGCTGCTGCTGCTGGCACTGTGCTGGGGGCTGGCCCGGTTCTTCTGGTCCAAGCTGGACTTGCGGACAGGAGGCAGAGGGGGAGTCCCTTTAGGCCGGGCAAGAACACAATGCTTGGGTGAAGCCACCTTGCGCTCCAGGGTTGCCTTAGAGGCCTGGGTGCCTGATGCTGTCCCCAGACCATTGGTGTCGGCACTGCAGTGGTAGAAGAGGCTGTCCAGCTCCTCGTGTCTGCTGGCTTTCTGAAATGCTCTAGGAAGGCTGCTGGATTTCAGGCTTTTGCTGGAATGCATTGGGCTCTGGGCCACCAAACCAGGCAGAGCCATCTCACAGCCATCCACAACCCTCTTGAAGTTGTCAGTCACTGGGGAGGCAGATACCTCTCCACTGCTGCTGCTGAGCCTGTCGCCCGGGCTGGGCTTCCTATCCTGTTCTTGCTCTGGCCTGGTCTCAGGCTTAGTGGGGCCTGTGGCAGTCTCATATCTAATCCCTTCTTCACTGGGAAAAGCATTCTCTTTTTTCACTTCCTCTTCTCGTTTCAGCCAGGGGTCCTCAAATTTCATCTCTTTCTTTGCACTGGTTTCTTTACTCTCCTGGGACGGGGCTGCTCTGGCAGCTGTTTTGGAGATGGCAGTAGAAGCCTCAGGCTCTTGCACGTTCCGAGGGCTCATGGCGATGCAGGGGTAAACTGTGATGTTGGTCTTCATGGGGATGTACCCTTCGCAATTGCTCAGGTTGGCTGTATTGGAGATGGTGACCATGGCCTTGCCCAGTGTGGATATTTTGCAGCTTTTGATGGGGGTGGCTTTGTTGAAAGAGTCTTCCCCGACCTCAGACAAGATGAGCAGGTTGTCAGGGCCTGCCTTGGGCTTCTCTCTGCACACCACAGCAGTGTTCTGGATGCTGTTAACAAACTCCGAGGCTGGAGGTTCTGCCATGGCCTCCCCATGCCCAAAACATGTCTGGGCTATGAAACTGTGACATGATTGCTCGCCATCACTGCCGGTGCTCATCTCGCTTAGCCAGGAGCTGATGGAGGAACGCCTGCTGCCTGTTTCCCGGGCCTTCCCATCCAGGCTCAGCTTCGGAAGGGGCAAGAACTGTGTGATGCTCACCTCAGAGACGGGAGCCATGCTGGAGTAGCCCTCCAGGTCCTCGCTGATGCTGCTGATGATGCTGACAGGCCGGGAGCCTGAGGCTAAGGCCTGCACAGAGCAGTCACTATTGAAGCTGATGATGCTGGTGGGGCGGCCACTGTCCAGGACCCCACTGATGGTCAGCTCCTCCACCAGCGTGAACACCAGCTCGTCCTCCCCGTTCAGCTCCAATGGCTGCTGCACGGTCACCATTGTGGTGCTCAGGATCTCCTTCTTGGAGTCTGGGGGAGATGCTGCCTGATGCTCATCCTCAACAGGGGTTTCTGGGAACCCCTCACTTCCAGCAGACATAGATTTCTTCAAAACCTGGGGGCTCATTCCAACTGGAGGGGTACGTACCTCAGGCTGCAGCAAGGACTCGCTAGAGACCATGCCAGAATCCTTGCTCAGGGGTGGCAGTGGGGCAGAGGTTGGCAGGACCCCTTTCTGGGTATAGACTTTGCATCTCTGGGAAGGAGAGCTAGGGGGTTTGTACTCAGAGGTCTTGGACAGGCTGGCAATGCCCAGCCGGGGGGAGCCCATGGGCCTGGGCTTGCCCTCCATGAAGCCACAGGAGTTCAGGCTCTCCCGGCTGCTCTGGAGGCTGGGGCTCTGCACCATCTGGCTGCTGCTGCCTGGGATGCTTCGGGGTGAGGCTGGGGTGGGGCTGCTGCTGCGTGCTGTGGCAGGCACAGGGGAGTGATTCCTTTGCATCTTACAGGCCAGGTTGTCTGTGCCTTCCCGATCAGTCAGAGGGCCATCTGACCCGTTGTCTTCCTTATCCGACTCAGAAAGTGAGTTTGCCCCAGCCACTTGGCTTAATGAGGGGCATTTGCTCGCCTGCTCTGCCCCAAACTGTACAGGCAGCTCTTCGAAAGGAAACTTACTGGGCTCCTCGCTGCCATCAATGCAGTCTAGTCTCTCTTGCAGCTCAGCAAATGTGTTACACTTCAAGCAGTCCCTTTCTGATTTGCTAGCTGCAGCCTCTCCTGCCTCTGTGGGCCGGCTGTCACCTCTGGTCTTCTGCAGGGCAGGCACAATGGGAACAAAGTCTGGGGGGCCCTCATTGTCGGTGAGCTCCTTGTCGGAGAGGGCTGTGCCATTAGGCCCGATGTAGATGACAGTGTCACAAGACTGCTCGCTGCTGGAGGAGTAGTCAGGATCACTGGACAGGTGCGCAATGGGGAAGTCGGGGTCCACCGTGGCTCTGGTATGGAAGGGTCTCAGCTGGGTGGGCCTGCGCATTCTGCCTTCCTCACAGGAGCTTTCTCCACCAGAGGAGCTCGACGTGTACTATGAATGAGAGAACAGTTAACATGTGGCGCCTCTGAGACAGCCCTCCCAGGGAGCCTGACAATTATGTGGTAGATGGTATAAGCCACTGACTCAACAGGAGCTACTGAAGGTCCCCCTGGTTGACCTCCTGCATTGAAGAGCGGAACCATGACTCCAGTGGGCCAGGCCAGAGTGCCCAGTGTCCCACATCTTGGCTGTATGTGCTTAAGATAATCCCTATATGGCACACTGAGGAATCAGAGGCTGCTCAGGAGAGGAGATCCAGTCCCCTTCCTACCTCTTAAGGGCTATTCCTGAATACAACCAACAGAACCTTGGTTGTGAAACCCTGTTTTATACTCCATCCCCCCATTAAAAAATACATAAAGGAGAAGGAAAGAAAAGCCCTCCCACATGTTAATCGCTGGCCCCACCCCGGATCTGAGTGGCCACAATCACCATGGTCCTCTCAGGCATTCTTGCCAAGCTGCCAGAGGAAAGGAGCCCAGTGGCATCTAGCAGACTCGGTATCAAGCCAGAAAACATTGAATTAACACGACAATTCCAGCAGCCAGGAAATCACTCCTGAACATACGGGTGGGCCATAGGGTCACATGAACAAGAAGTTAATAACCCTCTTTAGAGAGTTGACTCATTGAAGGACAGAGTCTTCATCTACATAGAAACCAGTCGGGCAAGAGAAAAACTGAATGATTTCCATCTCTCCAACATTTTTCATCTTAAAATCTATCTAAAGCATGCCAAGCACTACCTGTCAGGGGTCAGGCTGGATGTCCAGGGCCAGCAGAAGACCTGCCTCTCTCCTGTCAATGGGAAGGTTTCCCCTGCTCTGAGGTGGAGACCACAACAGTGATGCTTTCACATGCATCCCTGTGTTTGGGGATCAGCAATATTGATTTGGCTCTCTCTGACTCAGTTCTGGGGCAAGGCTCCAAAGCTCCATTACCCACTGCACCCACTGTGAACTGCTTACCTTCGTCTTTTTCTTCTTCATCCTCAAGACCCTTGAAGCGATCTGGATGGTAGACAGGGTTTCTGCATAGTTCCCAGCTGCGGCAGAGATGTGAGCGATCATGGTGGTGCGACAGTTCATGTTCCCCAGAGACTCCCGAAGCAGCATGGTGAGCTTGCTCTCTCTGCCAAACAAAGTGAATTACGGCTGCATTAGTGGGCCATGCTTCACATGGACTGTCAGGGTAGGACTTTAGGTCTGTATATGGTTATTTTGTTGTGGTTGGTATTTTTTTCTTCCTTTTTTTTTTTTTTTTTAATGGCACACCAATTAGCATCATTTCCCAGCATGGGAGCATGGGGCTATTTGTGGTTGGCAGCTGAGCAAGTGCTTCTTACTCCAAAGATGAAATTCATGCAAACACCTCCCTGGGCACTTCTGTCCTGGCTGTGATGGGATGTTCCTGTGTGTCTGTGTGCATATGACATTGCACATAATGAGGCCTGGGAATAGAAATGGGAAGAAGGGATCAGGAGAAAATGACTTTGTGACCAGTGACTCAGCGTGCTATCTGCATACACTGCCTTTCTCTGCAAGTTTGTGCACACAGGCAATCCCTGTAACAAAAAGCAGTTCCCTGCTGAGAACTTGTATTGAAGATCTATGTGTTTATAATGCATGCAAAATGTCTTACAAGGAGTTGGAACCACTTTATCCTCACTGTCTCTTAATTCTCATATTTGCATCTAGTAGCACGGAAGGAAAAAAGTATTTGTATTCCTGATAAGTGGAGAAACAGACACAAGCCCAAATACTCACTTGCTCAGCAATTGAAAGAACTTTCTAGAAAGGCCTCCTCTGGGAACTTTTCAGTTGCTGTGTGGGGCCAGAGTGTCCAGAGTGATGATAATGAGGCCCACGGGTTTACCGATTGTGTTTCTGGACACTTTAAGAATTGTGCTAAAGGAATGTCTCAAAAAAATTTTTTTCCATTCCTATACTTGTTCTACCATTTTTTTCTGTCTTGCTTTTAAAAGCCTCTGCTTACTTCATCAGCAACATTTGCCAAGTGTCATTTCATCTCTGGAGCATCCCCTCCCCTGAAGGCTGAGGCCGCCTCTGTGTTTCCCAGGCCCTATGTTCATATCTCTGCGATGTGTTTGTAATTCCAGATGAGAGGAGTTCATCTGCACGTCTGAGCCCCCTGGGGAGAGACTGCCCAGTTCAGCAGACTGTGGGAGATGCAGGCCACTGTCAACAGACAAGGGGCCATTTCACACGTGACCTGAATCCAGCTTCAGGGAGGAGAGACTGTGGTGTGATAGTTTTTGCTTCCCATCTGAGACCAATTAAGGTGTCTGTTCAGGGATGCTGAGCTCACAACGGCTCAGTACCAGGACAGTTTATAAATATACCAGGGCTTCCCTTTTGCAAAATGACCAGTGACAGAAGTGGTGAAAGGAGCAATAAGGGAGGTGTGTGTGTGTGGGGAGGGGGCACCAGGGACCAGCTGCATACATTTAAATCCCTTCACGTCCAGGAAGGACGTGTCGTGGACATAGCCATTCAGTGGGGCGGTTGAGTCTTATCATGGCAAAGACAGTGCACCTGGGCCTTGTCTTCAATATGGGAGGCAGAAGATGGGTTCCATTTGGGATAGTTGTGATCATATAGGTTCTATAAAATACCTGTGAATGCTGAATTAGTGAATAATTGTCCATGACTTTTGAGGGAAATGCATGGTTTAGTGAGCCTCTGGTGAGGATCCCGTCACAACAGTTTCATCAACTGGTCATTACACAACCTTATTTTATTTGTATTTCTGTTGAAAGATAACTTATTTAATACCTATTCCTTATAAGTACTAAAACATATGCAGTATTGCTTTATAATAAACACTAACCAAGAAGGGTTCAATCATTTCCTGAACCAGAGCAATATGACCATAAATTTCTTTGGCTTTTGGCCTCACAACAATACTCTGGAATACAGATTTTTTTCCCTTAACTGTTCATCATCTCATGAATCTACAAATTCAGTTACTTTTTAAAATCATTTCTATAGCTTCATTATGTACCACAGATATTAGCTTAGTACTTTCTGGAGTGCCCTTACATATAGATCAGGGAATTTCCTCTTCCTTTTTCTGAATGTACTGTTGTATTGATTCATTAATATTGAACTTGAAGTCGACAGCACTGTAACTCGGGCCTGAGTGAAGCTTATTTAACATGTGTGTTTTCTCCACAAGGCACATCACAGCCTTCGTGCCCTTTGTTACATTAGACAACATGTTAGCACCAAGCACGGGATCATTTAAAACAGTGAAATCACCAACAAAAACACAAAAATGCAAAACAAAACAAAAACCACATAGCAGTACATCAACTTGAAAGCACACTTGTTTATAAATAGAAGAGCAGACACAAGAAGGCAGAGTAGCACCTTGTGCCATTTCAATGGGGAACATATGGGTTGGAGACTCAAAGTTTCCACCACTCTGTAAGTCCTGAAATGATTCTGAAGTGCATTGAGTATCGTTCAGGGATTACTGTTATGGTTTGGAGATCAGGTGTCCCCCAAAAGCTCACGTGTGAGACAATGTAAGAAGGTTCAGAGGAGAAATGGTTGGGTTATAAGGATCTTAACCAAATAAGTGAATTAATCCCCTGATAGGGATTAACTGAGTGGTAACTGAAGTGGTAGGGTGTGGCTGGAGGAGGCAGGAATTGGGACTATGGCTTTGGGGTATATATTTGTATCTGGCAAGTGGAGACCCCCTCTCTCTGCTTTCTGATCATCATGTGAGCTGCTTTCCTCTGCCACACTTTTCTGCCATGATGGTCAGCCTCACCTGGAGCTCCGAGAAATGGTGCTGGGCTTCTATGGACTGAGACCTCTGAAACTGTGAGCCCTCAAATAAATCTTTCCTCTACAATTGTTCTGGTTGGCCCTTTTAGTCACAGCAGTAAAAAAGCTAACTAAAAAAATTAGAAAGAAATTTTATCAAGTAGAAAGTTTGCAACTATGGAATCTACAAATGGTGGTGACTGACTATACTATGGCGTTCTTCATGATATGTCTGTCCATCAGTTGCACAGAACTGAAGGCCTGCTCCTCTGTCTCTCCAGGTGAGTCTCCAGGGAAAGACACCAAAGTTGGAATGAAAAGATATTATGTTGTTGTATCAACCTGCTGGCCCTGCCTGTCCCACAGGATCCCCGCTCATGATATGATGATATAGACAAATGTTTCTTGCTATTTTTTTGAACCTCACGTTGTCGGAAGAAGTCATGGCATATGTGTTGCTTGGCAACCAGCATTTTCACTCTCCTTGTTGAAAGAAAGCCAGTAAAACTGCCAGCCAGACTTTTTTGCATGGACCAATCTAGACTCAAAGACATGTCCTTAGGGGAGTAAAATATGGTGGAGAGATAACCTTGGCTTTTTCAACCTCATGATAACCCTTTAACTTGAAACGAAGATTAGCAAGTGAGTGAGAAGGGCAGGTGAAGGAAGGGGCAGGGTACCAAAGGCTGCCAGCCGTAAGCCAAACTCAGTATTTTGGAGAGGGAACTAAAGAGGTTCCAGAGAGTTTGTATGGTCAGCATGAACTCAGTTCACAGCTTTGTATCAAGGCTGAAATGATAGAAGAGAGGGGGAGAGCTGTGGCTAGTCTTGCCCCAGTGTCATGCTGGCTACAGGGAGGCAGAGTCTTGGGGTCATATGAGAGGGGCCATCGCTGTGGAGGACATGAGCGAGAAGGGACTGGTTATGAAGCTGAACTGATTGGGGTCTGGGGAAGGACATGGCATTCTGTTAAGTAGTCATGTTTAATGGATATACACTTTAGCTCCTCCTGCCCAACCTGACCGCATGTGCCTTTAAAAGTAATTTTTTAAAATCTTGCTATTCAAAATAAGTCAACCCTTTCATTGGCTACCATAAAAGCAATGAAAAAGAACAGGATAATGAACATATTTTGTTTTATTTTATTTTTGTGTGCTGGGGATCAAACCCCAGAGTCTCACACTTGCTAGGCATGTTCCCTTCCTCTGACATATCTTCACAAAATGAGCACCTTTTAATTAATAATAATTTTAAAAGAACATGAGAGATCATGTAGCACTCTACAACAGGGGCCAACAAACTAGGGCCATAGGAGCCAAACTGACCCACTGCTTATTTTTATAAATTAAGTTTTATTGGAACACAATGCACCTGTTTGTTTACATATTGTCCGAGGCTGCTTTGGTATTACAAGGGTAAATTGGTTGTAACGGAGCCCACAAAGTAAAAGATCTTTACTATCTGGTCCTTTATAGAAAAAGTTTGCTGACCTCTGCTCTAGAGTAATGGCAACTGTGATGTGGTTGCAGATACAGAATCATCCAGAGAATGAAGGTGTGTCTTACTTTCTTTAGTACTCAATAATGTATTCAATAGTTGTGCTGTCCCTCTTTTAGTTCAGATGTTTCATGGAGCAAGAGCAAAAGCCAATTCCACAGAAACAGGCAAAGAGAAACCAATGCTTGGCTTTTGAAATCACTGGAGCACCAGGCCACAGTCATTGATGGTGGCTCAAATCACTTACTACTGCCTGCAGAAGCAGTCTGTCCTTCCAAAGGGGATGTCAGGGCGCTCATGTTCACTCAATTAATTAGCTCATTACTGTATGCAACTCCTCATTCTAGAATCATTTGTTAAGCACCAACTCAGGTAAGAGAGCCTGTACTGTACTAAGGAGTACAGTGAGAGAAATGGATGTGTGAAATCTCATCACAATATCCTCTGATAAAAGCTAAAGTTAAATGGCATCAGCAAGATGACTGACTAGAAGCTCCTTCTGCTTGTGCCCCCACCCACCCAAAGGACAGCCAAACCCACAAACGAAGAAATACATTTTGATGAAAATAACGGAAGAATGCTGGAATATATCAAATGAGTAGCAGAAACCCTGTAGAGTGCAGAAAACCAGGATGGCCTCTTAGAGGAAGAAAATACCTCACCTCTGGCACCACCCCCCCTCAGTCAGGATCAATCAGGAATCAGGAAGGACTTCTCCTTGTAGGGAAAAAGTAGGCAAGAGGAAGTGTCCACATTACCACCATGACCAACTAAGTGCCTGCCACTGGGGAATCCAGTGCTCACAGGCACTAAGCCTTGCTCAGGGAGCTGCCTGGAGTCCACACAGCTGCATTCTCCCCAGATAAAGAAGCCAACACTGCACCCCATCCTCCGTAACCAGTGCAGCTAATGGACTGCACCACTGTGGAATGAGAACATTGTCCTGGTCTGGGGGCGAGTACCCACTGCACTTCTCTATCCCCTGAGACTGCTCATCTACCACCCCCCACCTGATAACCTGCCATCTTGGAGCCCGACTGCTGCTTCAGTCTATCTTGGGGGACCAACAGCATGGATCCACTCTACCATGCTGCCTAGTCACAGTTGTGCCCTGCTGCTCAGGATCTGAGCTGACTTGGAGCCCTGCCTTCCAGGGAAATGATACACTGACTACCCACAGCACTCATGGCCCCCAGAACCAAAGGTGAAGCAGTGCCCTGCCCCTCAGGGAATCCCTGCTTTGACCTCCCAGGGAAGTAATGCTCTGCCTGAAGCCTGAGCTGAAATGGCATGGCACTCTATTCCCAAGGAACCAGTGCAGTGGCTGAGCCAAGTAGCAGGCATGGGATCCCACTCCCCCTTGAAATAGAGTATTGGGTGAGCTGTGCGATCTGTCCTCCAGGACAGAGAGCTGTATCCAGGCCAAATAGCTGTAGCATTCTGCTTCCCTGGAACTGGACGAGAACCTGAAGTCTGAGCTGTGGAGCCTTGCCGGGGAGTAGTCTTCACTACATTAATCCTTGTACCCCAGGGTCCAAGCCACAGCTACGCTTTATTATTTCTGGATCTTTGCTGTCACTGGAAATCTGCCATGTCCCACAATTCCAAGGGTCCATGTTATCTTACTGGGGACCTTATCTCCTGGGATCAGAGTCTAATGTCCCTATTGGCTCTGGTTCCCAAATCATAACTAAGCCTTGTTTCCTAGTGTCTAAACCCCCAGAGTACCCCATCTTCCCTGAAGGTAGGCCAGTGTTGGACCCTGACTCCAAGATCAGAATCACAAGTAAAACCCAGTTCCCTTGATCCAAGTTGCTGTGGTGTGCTTCAGAATCAGCCGTGCAGGCAATCTGCTTCCCAAAGTGTCTTGAAAAGTGAACCTAGGACCCAAATCTCAGGTGTCCCTGTAGGTTTGTGAGACCCTGAGCCCAGAACCATGGCTCTATAGCTGTTCTGAGAACCTGTACCCTGGAGCCCAGTGCCACTGCTACTACTTGTGGGCCATGTCAGACCCAATGCCAAAACTCATCATTGTAGGGAAATGAGAACAGGAAGATCCCTCCCCCCAAACTTTTGTTTCTCAGCATTCTTTTAACAGCATTCACTGTCACAAACTCCTACAGCCTATGCCATTGAAACATCCACAGACATCACTGACATTGACCATAGTTAAGAACCTGCTATGGAAGCTATACCACTGCGTCCACACAGAACCATAGTCATGTACTCTTCCCAGCCACACCCTAAGACCTATCTGCAGGTGAAAGTCTTTCCCTACATAAGTCACTTTGTAAAGTTTGGAAGAGATGACCATTCTATTACATGTACAGACATCAGTGCAGGGACACAAGAAACATAAAAAAGCAGGAAAACATGATACTATCAAAGGAACCAAATGATTCTACAGTAACTGATGCTAAAGAAAAGGAATTTTTTTTAAAGGAATTCAAGATAATGACTTTAAGGAAACTCTGCAGGATATAAGAGAGTACAGAGAAACAACTTAGTGAAACCAGAAAAATGATTCATAATTTAAATGAAAAACTTAGCAAAGAGATATTATTAAAAGAATCTATCAGGTATCTTGGTGCCAACACCCACAACAGACTAGATCAAGCAAAAGAACAATTTAAAAACTTGAAGATAGGTCTTTTGAAGTTACTTAGGGGAAAAAAGAATGAAAAAAAGTAAAAACAGTCTACAAGACTTATGGGATACCATTAAGTGAACAAACATTCTCATTATAGGAATTTCAGAAGAATACAGAGAAATGGACAAAAGACTTATTTAACCAAATAATTGCTGAAAAATTCCTAAGTCCTGGGAGAGAAAATGCATATTCAGATTCATTAGCTCAAAGATTCAACCCAAAGAAGTCCTCTGCAAGACTAAGAGAGAATTTAAGAAGCAGCAAAAATATCAAGTCACGCATAAAGGGATCTCTTATATCAGTGGATGTAGGTTTTCAATGGATTTGTTGGCAGAAACCTTGCAGGATAGGAGAGAATGGGAATGCCTTATTTAAAATGCTGAAAAAAAAAAATCCTGCCAGCCCAAACTGACCTTCAGAAATGAAGAAGTACCTTCTCAGACATAAAAAAGCTGAGTGGGGTCTACTGTTAGACCTACCTTACAAGAAATATTTATAGAAGTTCTTCAATAAGAAAAGGTAATTACTAACGTAAAAGCATATGAAAGTATAAAATTTACTGGTAAGGTAAATATGTAATCAGATTCAGAATAATCTAACATTATAATGGTAGTCTGTAAGTCCATTCATATCTCTAGTTTGAATGCTATAGTTCAAAACAGTTAAAAACTGTAACTATAATATGTTGTTAAATATTTACTATAAGGGGCTGGGGTTGTGCTCAGTGGCAGAGCACTTGCCTCGCACATGTGAGGCACTGGGTTCAATTCTCAGCACCACATAAAAATAAATAAAAAAATGAAGCTATTAAAAAATATATATATACAGTATAAGAATGTGTAAATTACAATATCAAACATACAACGGAGGGAAAAAAAGATCTAGAATTTTTAGATCTTTTATAATAGTTTATTATAACTATAAGATATTTTATATAGACCTCATGGTGACTCAAAAGCAAAAAACTACAGCAGATACATGATAAAGAGAAAGGAACAGAGCTGGGAGTGGCTCTGTGTTAGAGTACTTGTCTAGCATGTTCAAGATGCTAGATTTGACTCCTGGCATCCCAGAAAAAAAAGGAAAGAATTAAACAACCAGAAAACAATGAACAAATGGAAGTTATCCTTTTCTATCAGTAATTACTTTGAATGAAAATGAACAAAATTATGCAATAAAAAGACAGAGTGACTGAATGGATTCAAAGGAAACATGATCCAACAGTATGCTGTCTACAAGAAACCTGCTTTAGTTTTATGGCATGGACTTTTAAAGGTGAAGACATGGAATAAGATATTCCATGCAAATAGCAACCCAAATAGAGCAGAGGTAACTATATTTATGTCAGATAAATTAGACTTCAAGTCAAAACTGTCACAGAGGTGATGAAGGTAATTATTTCATGATAAAGGGCTTAATTCTTCAAAAGGACATATCAATTGTAAATCTACACTTAATCAACATCAGAGCACCTGAATATATAAAGTAAGTATGAAAAGGACATGAAAGAAGAAATAGCAATATAAAAATAGCAATACTCCACTTCCAACAGTGGAAGAAAATTGATAAGGAGATACTGGAAATAGAATTGCACTTTAAACAAAGTGGACCTAAGAGCATCCAATAATAGCAGAATGTACATTATTCTCTAATATACCTGGGACATCTTCAGGATAGATCATATGGCAGGCCACAAACAAGTCTTAACAAACTTAAGAAATCTGAAATCATATCAAGTATCTTCTGACCAAAATGGTATGAAACTATAAAACAGAAACAGTAGAAATTTTGGAAAATTTGCAGATACATAGGCCAACAAAATTGATGACCTAAAGGAAAGAAAATGTACCAATGTTAGAGCAGGAAGAAATAGAAGGTCTGAAGAGATCAATAACAAAAGTGATTGAGGTAATTACCTCAGTCATCTTGATACTTAAAACAGACAAAGACACCATAAGAAGGAAAAGCTATAGGCCAATATACCTGATGAACATTGATGCAAAAATCTTCAATAAAGTATTAGCAAATCAAATTTGATAATATATCACAAATTGTATACTATGATCAACAGGGACTTATCTTTAAAATGCAAGATTGGTTTAATATATACAAATTAATCATTGTGATACTTTACATTAATAGAAAGATAGAACACACATTGGTATCTCAATTGACACAGAAAAAGCATTTGACAAAGTTCTACATCTTTTTTTTTTAAATAAAAACTATCAATAGTTTAGGGTAGAAAGAAAGTTTCTCAATACAATAAAGGCCATTTATGAAAAAAACACTACTAAATGTCATAATCAATAAGGAAAAACTGAAAGCTTTTCCTCTAAGACGTTGTACAAGGGAAGGATACCTACTTTTATCACTTCTATTAAACACAGTTCTGGTAGTACTAGCAAAAGCAATCAGACAAGGAAAAAATAAAAGAAAGAAAAGAAAAAAGAAAAGGGATCCAAATCTGAAAGGAAGAATAGTCTTTCTATTTGCAGATGACATAATCTCATGTAGAAAACAAGAAAGATTACACCAAAAAACAAAACAAAACAAAAAACTCTTGGAACTACTAAATGAATTCCATAAAGCTTCAGAATATAAAATCAACATACAAACTCTGTGGCATTTATGTACCCAAATAATGACCTCCCCTCAAATGAAATAAAAAATAATAACCAAGGAGGTAAAAATACTCTATACTCAAAACTATAAAACACTAATAAAAGAAACTAAAGAGAAGACTACTAAATGGAAAGATATAGCATAGAATACATTCATGGATCCAAAGAATACAGCTAAATCCATATGCAACAAAATGAAACTGAATCCCTTTCTCTCGCCATGCACAAAAGTTAACTCAAAATGGATCAAGGAGCTTGATATCAAATCAGAGACTCTGCATCTGATAGAAGAAAAAGTTGGCTCCGATCTACATATTGTGGGGTCGGGCTCCAAATTCCTTAATAGGACACCCGTAGCACAAGAGTTAATAACAAGAATCAACAAATGGGACTTACTCAAACTGAAAAGTTTTTTCTCAGCAAAAGAAACAATAAGAGAGGTAAATAGGGAGCCTACATCCTAGGAACAAATTTTCACTCTTCACACTTCAGATAGAGCCCTAATATCCAGAATATACAAAGAACTCAAAAAATTAAACAATAAGATAACAAATAACCCAATCAACAAATGGGCCAAAGACCTGAACAGACACTTCTCAGAGGAGGATATACAATCAATCAACAAGTACATGAAAAAATGCTCACCATCTCTAGCAGTCAGAGAAATGCAAATCAAAACCACCCTAAGATACCATCTCACTCCAGTAAGATTGGCAGTCACTATGAAGTCAAACAACAACAAGTGCTGGAGAGGATATGGAGAAAAGGGTACACTTGTACATTGCTGGTGGGACTGCAAATTGGTACGGCCAATTTGGAAAGCAGTATGGAGATTCCTGGGAAAGCTGGGAATGGAACCACCATTTGACCCTGCTATTGCCCTTCTCGAAATATTCCCTGAAGACCTTAAAAGAGCATGCTACAGGGATACTGCCACATCAATGTTCATAGCAGCACAATTCACAATAGCTAGGCTGTGGAACCAACCTAGATGCCCTTCAATAGATGAATGGATAAAAAAAAAAATGTGGCATTTATACACCATGGAATATTACGCAGCACTAAAAAATGACAAAATCATGGAATTTGCAGGTAAATGGATGGCACTAGAACAGATTATGCTTAGTGAAGCTAGCCAATCCCTAAAAAACAAATACCAAATGTCTTCTTTGGTATAATGAGAGCAACTATGAACAGAGCAGGGAGGAAGAGCAAGAAGAAAAGATTAACATTAAACAGAGACATGAGATGGGAGGGAAAGGGAGAGAAAAGGGAAATTGCATGGAAATGAAGGGAGACTCTCATTGCTATACAAAATTACATATAAAAGGTTGTGAGGGGAATGGGAAAATAAACAAGGAGAGAAATGAATTACAGTAGATGGGGTAGAGAGAGAAGATGTGAGGGAAGGGAGGGGGGATAGTAGGGGATAGGAAAGGTAGCAGAATACAACAGTTACTAATAGGGAATTATGTAAAATTGTGGATGTGTACTGACGTGATTCTGCAATCTGCATTTGGGGTAAAATTGGGAGTTCATAACCCACTTCAATCTAATGTATGAAATATGATATGTCAAGAGCTTTGTAATGTTGTGAACAACCAATTTAAAAAAATAAATAAAAAAACAAAGAATACAGCTAAAATGCTCATCAATATACAGATTCGATTTGATCTCTATCAATATTCCAATGTTATTCTTGACTGAAGTAGAAAAAAACCAATACTATGATTTTTATGGGATCACAAAAGACTTTGGATAGTCAAAGCAATTCTGAGAAAGAAAAACAAATTTGGAGGTATTTCACTTCCTGGTTTAAAATTCTATAGACAATAAGCCATAGTAATCAAAATGCTATGGTACTGGCATAAGAACAGACACACAGACTTCAGAACAGAATAGAGAGCCCAGAAATAAATCCAAACATATATGGTCAACTAATTAATTTTTGAAAAGACATCAAGAGAACACAATGAGGGGAAGAGAAAAATGTCTTCAATAAATAGACCTGGGGCTGGGGTTGTGGCTTAGTGGTAGAGCACTTGCCTAGCATGTGTGAGGCACCGGGTTCCATTACCAGCACCACATAACACTAAATAAACAAAATAAAGCTATAAAAAATGGTGCTGAAAAACCTGGATTTCCACATTTAAAAGTACGAAACTGGGCACTAATACCATACATAAAATCGAAAAGGATGAAGACCTAAATGTAGCACCTGAAATCATAAAATTTACAGAAAGAAATAGGGGAAAATCTCTTTGAAATTAGCCTTGGAAGTGATTTTTTAAAAAATATATCACACCAAAAGTTTAGGTTGCAAAAACAAAAATTAATTAATGGGACTACATCAAACTAAAAAGCTTCTGCACACCAAGGAAACAATCAGCAAAATGAAAAGCAACATATAGATTAGGAAAATCATTTACAAACCAAATATCTGATAAAGAGTTAATACCCCAAATTTATAAAGAACTCATACAACTCAGTAGCAAGAAAACATATATCCCAATTAAAAAATGGGTAAAGGATTGGGGTACAGTGGTATACACCTGCAATCCCAGTGTCTCAGGAGGCTGAGGCTGGAGGGTCCCAAGTTCAAAGTCAGCCTCAGCCATTTAGTGAGACCCTGTCTCAAAATAAAACATAAAAAGAACTAGGGATATGGTTGGTGGTTAAGCATCCCTGGGTTTAATCCCTGGTACCAAAAAAAAAAAAAAAAAAAAAAGGCAAAGGACCTGAATAGACATTTCTCCAAAGATGACATACAAATGGCTAACAGGCTACTGTGTTACCATCTCACACCTGTCTGATAGCTGTTAGCAAAGGGAAGAGGTAACAAGTGTTTGTAAGACTATGGAGAAAAGGGAATCCTCCCACACTGTTTGTAGGAATATAGACTATGCAAACATTATGGAAAACAGTATGGGGTTCCTGAAAAAAAAAATCAAAATAATTACCATATGACTCAGGAACTCTTTTTTTTTTTTTTGAGTATATACCAGGAAATTAAATTACTACCTGTAAAGATATCCTCATGCCCATGTCTGTTGCAACATTATTTGCAGTACTCAGGATGTGGGAACAACTTAGGTATCTTGTCAACAAAATAATAAAAAAAACTGTGGTACTTTTATACAATGTAATATTACTCAGCCTTTAAAAAAAGGAGGCAATCCTACCATTTGCTACAACATGGGTGGAACAGAGGACATCATGCTAAGGGAAATAAGCCAGACACAGAAATAAAAATATTGCTTATATATGGGAATCTAAAAAGAAAAAGTCAAAGGTATACAGAAAGAACAGTGATTACTAGCAGAGTGAGATGAGTGGGTGAGAGAAGGACATAAAGTAGCAGATATGTAGGATGAACAGGTCTAAAGATTTAGTAAACAATGTGAGGACCACAGTTAAACATGGTATGCTACATTCAGGAGTTTTGCTAAATGAGTAGATTATAGTTGCTCCTGCCATGGGGGGTTGGGGTGGGGAGAATGGGTAACTGTGAGATGATGGATGTTCATTTGTTTCACTGTAATAACCATTGATATCTTTATTTATTTACTATTAATTTCATAACACCACTGTGTATACCTAAAGTAGGCACAATAACATTTATTTTTAAAATAATAAAGAATTTTAAAGCTAATAAAGGAGGAACAAATGAAAAACAAGACATGATAAAGACAGGACACCTTGAGGCTAAGCAGAATCCCCACTCATCACAGTATCTGGCCACCCCTCATCTGCTAGAGAATGCTCAGAGCGCCATTGCTGTAGCCCAGCTTTGTCTCCTCAGCAGGGATTCTCCTACACAGAAGGCACCTGGCACGCACTCTTCCTCTCTCTTTTCTTTAGTTCCCCCAAACAGCCCCAGCACAACTGTAAAAAGTTCAGCCCCTCTCTGAAAGGGCAGTCTGGAATCAGCACACCATTTTCTGATCCTCAGGGGAGGTGCACCTGGCTGCCCAGGAGCAAGATGTTTGCATCCCATGCAAGACTGGCCAGGTAATTTCATAAGAAAATGCATCTCCTTCAGTACAAACACAACGTCACAGAAGAAAGCAAGATGTCTGTGCCTCTTCACATTTACCACTTCTTAGAATGTTGAGAAAAAGGAGCCTAATTAATCCAGAAAACCAATTATGCTCCAGAATAAATTGTAAAAGAGAGATTCCCACAGGCAGCAAGAAAGAGCTATACAAATCACATATGTGAACCTAGCATCTCTCTCTCTCTCTCTCTCTCTCTCTCTCTCTTTTTAAAAAAGGGGACAGTGGGTTTTGTTGTTAGAAAAAGATTTTAAGCAATATGCCATCAATATTCAAGAATGGAAACTACACACACAAAATTCTTTTCTAAATTTTTTATGCTTTCCATAAATTTCATTTTATTTTTTATATTTATTTTTTAAAATTCGTTCTACTTAGTTGTATGTGACAGCAGAATGCATTTCAATTCATCATACACAAATGGAGTACAACATTTCAATTCTCTGATTGTACGCGGTGTAGAGGCACACCATTCATGCAATCATATATGTACTTAGGGTAATGATGTCCATCTCATTCCTACCCTCATAACAAAAAATTCTTATGTATGCTTGGTATTTAGTCAAGATAACAACTAATGTTTAAATGCCAAGAAAATACTTGTGTCCCTCATTCTCTTTAGAACTCTGTAGGAATACTATATTCCAGTAACAATTCCAGTTGTACCTACTTCACCTGTAAACCACAGGACCTGTTTTAGAGCTTCAGACAGCGAGTGTGAGACCCTGGGACAGAGCTGGTAGGTGTCATTCAGCTCCAAGAGTTCTATCTCACAAGTCACTGGATCTACCTGCTAACAACCAGGAGGAGACCAAGAGAAGAGAGAATGAAAAGAAAAAGAAGGTAGAAAGGGGGGATAAAAATAATGACCTTGAAGTGTATTTGGCTACTCAATGGTACCCCACACACTCTTCCCCCCTGACAACTGCCTCCTTCCTGCTTACATCTTATTGGTCTGTAAAAATCCTTTTTTATTTGTCTCCTGAAAGGTCAGCAATGACCCTCTGAGGCCAACCCAAAATGCCAGGGACCAGAATCCCAAGATGTTAAGCCTCCATGGCCCAACACTCCTGGCCGAGGTGGGCAGCACTTCTGTGGTTCTTTACCACTTATAAGAGACTGTTTTCCAAGGAGAGTCACCAGCTCCACTGAGTGAGGGCAATTCTGACTACAACTTCTAGGTCCCAAGATTTCTTTGTGAGAGTGTTGAGTTGTGACAGACTGAAACACACGCAGACACAGGGAAATAATCACTCCCTTGAGTTCACCTGTAAGGGACTTGATGATCCTCATATTCATGGACATTCGTACCTTTGGAGGAAGACACATGCCTTCACTCTGGGAAGACGCGTGCTCTGCAGAAGCAGTTTTGTCTCAGCAATGTTTCCCTCAGGATGCCACTGCCAATATTTCAGGACACAAACGATCTGGTTTGGGGTACTAGAAAAGTGCCAGAAGCTTGATACAGGCTGACCTGTCCTAATGGCATTTTTGAAATATTAAAGAAGTCAAAATTCTTGATGCTCAGTTTCAGATACAAATGGCATAGCAGGTCTCTTCTTCAAGATGCTGGAAGGGAGATTGCATGACACTGACATCTTGGATAGAGAAGTACAGTCTTGAGGCGTTCCACCGACAGGGACTCTGGCTTGTATAATGAAGTACCATCAAAATAGCTCCCTGAATCCAGTATGTATGTTAGAGGTGTCTGTGAAGCACTGGCTTTCAAGTGGGAGATGCTGAGTTGCTTTATCTGAGGGAGTTTTGGAGAGGACCCGTAGAGAACCACCCACTCAGGCTGGAGGACCAACCTTTGGGTCCAATTAATACACCACCTGTTATGAGTTCTTATCTTGCTTATCCTAAGACCAACCAATTTTAACACTAAGAGAGGGGGAAGTTAATCTAACCTTTCATTGTGTTCTTTTATTAAACACCAGAATTTGGGTTTTTGGTTGTTTCTTTGGGTATTTTTTTTTGGAGGGGGGGTACTGGGGATTGAACCCAGTGACACTCTACCATGAAGCTACATTCCTAATCCCTTTAAATCTTTTGAGAGACGGTTGCATTAAATTGCTCAGGCTGGCCTCAAAACTTGTGATCCTTCTGCCTCAGCCTCCTGAGTAGTTGGGGTTAGAGGTGTGTCTCACCACACCCAGCTAACTACCATAGAAAGTGAGGTATAAGCACCATTTTGGGATGCCTGTGATATAGGATAATATATGGGAGAAATGAAGTCTTCCTCATTCCATCCTGGTTATCTAGGGCAGACACTAGGAGGGCTCTAGAGCGTTGGTGGCAGTGTCCAATGAAGAGCAGGAAAGAAGCAATGATGTCCAACAAGGCCTGCTACTCTTGGTGAAGCAGTAACTATTCCCAGCAGAACTAGGAACATATTAAGTACCATAATTTGGATATTTAAAAACAAAATTTTTTAAAATTGTTGATGGCCTTTAATTAATCAGTTAATTTATTTATTTATATGCAGTGCTGAGAATCGAACCCAATGCCTCATGCATGCTAGGCAAGCACTTTACCACTGAGCCACAACTCCAGCCCACCATAATTTGGATCTTCAATGTCTCCCAAAAGTCTATGTGTTAAAGACTCGGTGCCCAGGGTGGCACTATTAGGAGGCGGTTAGGACTTAGTGGGAAGTCCTTAGGTTATTGGAGGTGTTAAAGGGACTTTTGGACTCTTCCTTTCTTTGCTCCCTGGCTCATGAAGTTAGCAGTTTTTCTCTGTCCTGTGCTCCTGCCATGATACACTGCCTTACCATAGACCCAAAGCAACAAGCCACTCAATCATGTTCTGGAAACTACAGACCTATGAACCAAAATAAACCTTTTATTTTTATAAGTTGGCTATTCCAGGTATTTTGTTATAGCAAGGGAAAGTGAGCCTTGATGAGCATTCATGACAACTCTCTGAGGGACTTCAGAGAATATCAGGATGGACAGAGTTTATATAAGCTGGAAGTTTTATATTCCAGGTTTAAGTTGAAGCCAATGAAATTCAGAGTTAAACTTAAATAGGTTTACCACTATACTCACAGTGTGATAAAGTCTGCATAGAATTTGGTCCTTGGGAACCCATTTGATGCTAGGATCAGCATCCCATTTATCTGAATAAGATAAAATTCACAATAATTCAGCCTACTTGAGAAAGGCCAGCTGTTAACAGTAAATAGTCTCAATAAGAAAAGTATATGATGTAACTTGAATTTATAACTAACAGAAGGCTTCATGTTAAAATCCTAACCAATCTGCTTTGATCTCATTTAATAAGACTCACTTGTGATGACTAACATGGTTATGAAACATAGTTCACTTACATCAATTACATATGTTCCATGAAAACATTTAACATTATTCACTTATTTAACAACTCATTCCTTCTTATCTAGAGCCAGGAAAAACATCATCTCAGTGATGACCCTGCAGGATTAGTAGAATCTGATTTACTCCAAATATTGTAAATCTAAGTTCTGCTCAGGAAATGTACAGTCATTCCAAGGTCATGGCACTCAGGTATGACATCAGAAAATTTAAAGGTAATTCACATAATCAGAATTATGATATAAATAGCCTACTAATTCTAGGATACAATTCTGCGTCAAGATTGAAAAATATTTTTAGAACCATAGAGCATTAGAGTTGAGAAACTTTCTTGGGAGGGGGGTCACTGCATTTCCTAATAAAAACAGGTGATCTTCTTTCTGCTGGAATAGTTTAACTTGGGGGGGTACTTTTCCCAGCCCTTATTTTATTTTGAAACAGGGTTTCACTAAGTTGCTCAGAGCCTCACCATTTGCTGGAGCTGGCTTTGAACTGTGATCCTCCTGCCTCATCTGCTGGGACTACAGGCATGTTCCACTGCACCCAGCATCTTAGGGTCTTGTTAAAAATAGCTACCCAGAATCAGCCATACCTCAACAATGGAGTTCAGTATAAGGAAGAGCTTTCTAAAAATTAAGGCTATTCCAAAATATTATACAGGCTACTCTGGGAGGTGGTAAGTATTAAAAAAATCCTAAGAATTTCAATGATAGGAGATATGCTTTTATTTTGACCTTTCCTTATGGTAACTCAGTCAATATTTATGACTTATCAGCCCTAGGACAGAAGGGAAATTATTCTAGATTTATTTTTATCCAATTTAGCATAATCAGAAACTAGGAATGTCATCACTTTGAAGGAAAGCACCCCTCTAAACCACAAAAAAAGAGAGAACTAAGAAAGCAAATTAGTAGACCCTACAGAAAATAATAGGTCCATATATTTCCCTGGAACCAACAGGTTGCCAGAAATTGCATAAGCTAATGAAATTCAAGATGATATAAAGGTGTGCTTAGTGATTCAATAACAAGACCCTCTGCACTTACTGAATGTGTAAACCTGCTCTGTAATAGATGCAAGTGTGTTGTTTAATCCACCTGTAAGACCAGATTAGGAGTAAGAAAATGTTTATATCATTATTGCAATGTAGAGTGTAAATACTACTCTAACATTAGCCGAAGTTTCACTTCCTTTTTAAAGTCTATTCGACACAAGCCATTATCTTTAATGATCAATGTTTTACAACAGACATTTCTATACTCTTGTCACTCACACTGCACAGGGCTTTGGCAGTGGTTTATGACAGCCTTTCTGGGAGAGGAATAAGGAAATATCTCAATCATGTTTCATTATGACCATTACACATCTTTCAAGTAAAGACGAGATTACTGTACTATTTAGAAACTTCGCTTTCCTGCAATTTTATATCATCCTCAGGTTCAGGAGCATATGCTCATCCTACAGTGAGAGATCTCTGCAGTAATCCAAAAAGGAGTTAGGTACTGATCAGGGATAGAGATGGAGACCAGAGTCATGTTGTCACGGCAACACAGTCTCTCTCTGATTCTGCTCACCTGTCCCTCCCTGTGAATTTTTACAGAGTTCTCAAGAAGAAAGAAAATGAAGGCTGCAAATGGAATTCTTGATAGAATTCCAGATGAAATCTGCTTCTTGCCTGGTGCCATTTCTCGAATCCTTCCCACTACTTTGCCGCTACCCCATCCTCCAACCTCCTGTGTCTCCTTAGTGACAAACTTTCATTTTCAGAACATTCCTATGCTTTTCAATGACTTTCAATGTTTGTTTCAGATTAAAAAGAAAAAAAAAACATAGATGAAGTTTAGGTTTGATTTGACATTTTGATGGTGCCTCTTTCCATACCTCCATCTGTGATCTTCCTTCAGGGTAGACAGTAGAACTGTATAGAAAGTGGATTTTGAAAATCTGCAAGTGTATTTAGAGTTCTTTCAGAAAAAAATGTTTACCCAAAAAGGCAGGGGAATATCGGGAGGGTCTCATCTATTTTTTTTTTCATCAACTCTCTAAGCAAAACCTGAAGATGACAGAGCATCCTGGGTGTTGGGGTAAATTGTGGTTCTTTTTATTTTCCAGATCTGAAAACCCAGGTGAGTGGCTCTCCTGTCATATTCCCTGGAAAAGGCTAAGAAGGGTTAAATAGAATTAGGAAAAGGGTCTAGGCTTGATGATTACATTGGGTTGTAATTATGGCTTTTTCAGTCTCCAGAGTTGATTTAGCTAATTCCATGCTTTCTTTCTATCAAAATAAATAGAGACTATGCAAATATGAGCCCCGAGCTGACGTTTCATTTGCATTCACTTGGCTGGGTTCTGATCTTGTGCGTATGAAAGGCAGCGAGGTGTCTGTCATCTCTCTGCTCAATCAGGCTGCATGTCCACGGGCACTGCCAGTGCTGTAGGATGACCTTCCAAGAGACATGACATACACTGGCTCATTACACAAGCAAGGATAGTGGCACAGTAATATCACCCTGCCGGGAAGGATTCAGCGTGGTTTGGGAGGATGGATGAGATGATGGAATGTGTTCCTGCCTCTGACCTCATGCTCATATCTTTCTCCCTATGCAATGGCTATTAAGGGAGTAGCATGGAGCTTATGGCAGGATTCTGATAGTTAAGGTCAAGATGATCCCTGTCCTGCCACGTCTACCTCCTGTTTCTGACCAATAGCCTTTCCAATGCTCAGTTGGGGATACTGAAAATGGTTCCAAGAGATGACCAATGAAACACTGCTGCCACAAAGACCAGTATTCACTGAGATAGGGTCCCTGAGTGCTTGCCCAGTGGGGTTGCAGACCTGGCATGACTTTGGATGTAATGCATTTGTTACTTCATTGACTGACAATCAGCCCCCCTTGTAGTATAAAGAATGGCAGTAAAGATGATATGGCAGCTTTGGACCTGGGGCTGGAACTGGATTGCCCAATGAGGAGGAGGAAGATGCCTCCCTGTGCATCCCTCCCTTTCCTGCAAACTCTGGATGGCTCTACTCATGATTCCTTAAACAGGCTCTGAACTCTGATGTCTCTTCTGCCACCATGTTCATCCCAGCTTATAAGCCTGGAATGCTGTTTCCTTTCATTTCTATCAATGGAAATTAGTATGGTTTGGACGTAAGGTGTTCTCCAAAAGCTCACGTGTGAGGCAAAGCAAGAAGATTCAGAGAAGAAATGATCCTGCTATGAAAGCCTTAACTCAACAGTGGATGAACCTCCTGATGGGATTAACTGAGTGGAGACTGAAGGCAGGTAGGGTGTGGCTGAAGGAGGTGGGGCATTGGGGTGTGGCTTTGGGATATATATTTTGTATCTGGGGAGTGGAGTCTCTCTCTGCTTGCTGATCATCATGTGAGCTGCTTCCCTGTCACTCGCTTCGGCCACCCCTTCATGCCTCACCTTTAGCTCTGAGGAGAAGAGCCGGCCTTCTATGGACTGAAACTTCTGAAACCGTGAGCCCTCAAATAAACTTTTCCTCCTTTACAATTGTTCTGGTTGGGTCCTTTAGTCACAGCAGCAAAACAGCTGACTAAAACAGGAATTGTTCAATGTTCAGCTCAAATTTATGAAAACCTACTAATTATTCAAGGAAAAAGCAGTTGGGGGGAGTCTGACAGTACTAGTAACTCCCAAGGACTTCTGTCCTTGGAAATCACCTGCCTTTTCATTAATTTTTTTTGGTAAATAAACATTACAAAAAATTTACTTTTTTTTTTTTTTTTTTTTTTTGTGTGTGTGTGTATGTATGTGTATTACTAAAGATTGACTCCAGGGGCACTCTGCCATTGAGTTACATCCCAGCCCTTTTTTATTTTTTATTTTTATTACCTTATATTTTGATATAAGGTCTCGCTGAGTTGCCCAAGCTGGTGGGTGAGCTTGCCACCCTCCCACTTTAGGTTCTGGAATAGCTGGGATTATAGACATGTACCTCCATGCCTGGCTGTTTTAATGATTTTTTAAATGTACAATGTGTGCTATGGAATCAACCTAGGTGCCCTAAAACAGATGAATGGACAAAGAAAATGTGGTGTATGTACACACGATGCACTATTACTCAGCCATAAAGAAGAATGAAATTATGGCATTTTCTGGTAAATGGATGGAACTGAAGACTATCTTACTAAGTGAATAAGCCAGTCCCCGAAAACCAAAGGCCGAATGTTCTCTCTGGTATGTGGTTGCTAACACACAATAAGGGGGGAGGGGGCAGGGAAGAATACAAGCTCATTGGATTAGACAAATGAAGGGAAGGGAGGGAAGGGAGGGAGCATGTTCGTATATGAAAGACAATAGAATGATTCAAACATAACTTTCCTACATTTGTATATGAATACACGACCAGTGTAACTCCACATCATGTACAACACAAGAATGGGATCCTAATTAGAACCAGTTATACTCCATGTATGTATGTATTATTATTGCTCCATGTATGTATATATAATATATAATGCCAGAATACATTCTACTGTCATATATATCTAAAAAAATTTTTTTAAGTGTATAATGTGTGGCATTAAGTACATTCATTGTTGTGCAACCATCACCTCTACCCATCACCGTAACTTCTTCATCTTCCCAAACTGAAATTCTACCCATGAAACAATCACTCCACATCCCCCTCTTCCCCTCCCCATGATAACCACTATTCTATTTTCTGTCTCTATGAATTTACCTTCTCATGGGTAGCCTGTTTAAAGGGAATTATATAATATTTGTCCTTTTGCATCTGGTTTATTTCACATAACGTGTTTTCAAGGTTCATACATTTTGTGGCATAGATCAGAATTTTGCTCCTTTTTGCTGAAAAATATTCCATTGTATAGATACACCACATTAACATTTGTTTATTTCATATTTTTATTTTTTATAAAATCATTTTCATTGGTGCCTTACAATTTGCATAACAAACCAGGCTTCATTGTGGATATTCCATATATTGTTTTCTATTCATCTGTTGATGGACACTTGGGTTGTTTCCACCTCTTGACTATGATGAATAATGCTACTCTGAACATTAATGTACAGGTATCCGTTTGTGCCCTGAATTTTAGTTTTTGGGGGGTTTATATCTAGGAGTGGAGTGGAGGGATCATGTGACAATTCTGTTTAACTTTTGAGGAACTGCCAAACTTTCCCACACTGGCTACACCATTTTTACATTCCCACCAGTGGTTCCAATTTTTCCAAATCCTTGCCAAAACTTACTTTTTGTTGTTTTGAGAACAGACATCTTAATCGATGTGAAGTGTCATCTTATTGTCATTTAGTTTGCACTTCACTAATGACAACCATGTTAAGCATCTTTTCATGTGCTTATTGGTCATCTGTATAACTTCTTTAGAGAAACATCTATTCAAGTCCTTTGTCCATGTTTGAATTGGATTTGCTCTTGTTCTATCTTAGAAGTACTTTACAGATTCTGAATATTAATCCTAGAGTAGATAGGTAATTTGCAAATATGTTCATTCTGTGGATTGTTTCCAGTTTCTAGATAATGTCCTTTGATGTGTAAGTGCTTTTTCATTTTTAGATAACACTGTGCCAGTCTTAGATTTTAACTAATAATTTTTTGGCATCTGTGGTTCAAAATCTTTCCAATATTTGATTTTCTTGTGATAAGCCTGCCAAGAAGTGTGACTAAACATTGTCTATTTTGTATTAAATATACTTATCCAATATGGTCTTTATTACCTGCAGGCCACTCCCCAGTTAGCAGCTGGGAAGCCCTGAACACTGTTGTTAAGCATGTGGGCCATGGTGTTCCCAGGGAAAAATTCCTTTTGAAATCAGAACGACTTATTTTTAAGAGGGACATGGGGGCAACTCTGTTAGAATATATTCGAGTGTCATGAATGGTTTAAAGAAACATGACCCCACAGTCCTCACAAAATGTACCAACTGGATTGGTGCTTGGTACAAAGAACAGGTCTCAGTAATGGGCAGGATTAAAAAGAGAGTGAGACTAAGAATGGTTTCCATAACTGATGCAAGTCTGAGGAAAGATGTTGCACAAAGGCCACGATCATGATTTTATTTTTATGTTTCAGTAGTAATTGGACACAATATCTTTATTGCATTTATTTTCTTTTTATGTGGTGCTGAGGATCAAACCCAGGGCCTCGCACATGCTAGACAAGCGATCTACTGCTGAGCCACAATCCCAGCCCCACGATTCATATGTTTAATAACTTAAGGAAAAGTCTATGGAATATTAATGGGGAATGACATTAAGGAATGATAGGTTTCTTTTTTAAAAAAATTAAGAAATATTAGTTTTCTAGTGTTATTTGTTTTGTTTGGAAATGAGAGAGGTTGTTGTTGCATTATTTTTATGTCTTTTAATTTCAATAACAAATCCATTTCTGGGCTGAGGATGCAATTCAGTGGTAGAGTATTTGCCTAGCATCTGTGAGGTCTTGGGTTCATTCCCCCTCCCTGCCAACTAAAGTTATTCATTTCTTATAATAAATGTGGTTTGATTTCAAGGTCTAATCAATTACACCTTTAAAAATTTTATTTATTTATTTTTTGCAGTGCTAGAGATCAAATGAGGGTTTCATACCTGCTAGATAGCCAAGTATTCTACCTCTGAGTCACATCTTCAGTACCCTTGCAAGATATGGGCAGAGGTCATTTCTTTGTGTATACCCAGAACCTAGCAAAGTGTTTTTCATAGTTGCCTTCCCATATCTAATAAATAGTTGGTTAAAGCTCCCCATCAAAGAAGTCTCCCCTAGCTTCTTAACTCCACATCTTCTAAGACTTTACCTTTTCTTTGTCTTCATGGGAGCCTTTGTTAGAAAAACACCAAAGCAGATGCCACTGCTTTGGGTTCCAACAAGGATAGTACAAGCTCACAGTCTCCCCTATGTAATGACAAACAGATTATTTCAGCCTCCCAGAGCATTCTAGACGATAAGTCATGGCCTACTTGAGTATGCAGAGCTCATAGTCTTCAAGAGCAGCTCCCAAGAGAGATTTACACAAAGACTACCATCATTCCCCTCTTGAGAAGTGTGTACAACATTGTTCCTCAAAAAGGAACCACCAGCACCATTCATGTCAACAATTTGAGGCCAAGACTGGCCAAGTCAAGTCAGGCCCATCTGTCAGTTGGGTCACTATCATGATCCCTGGGCTCTCTTTATATTGATACTACACAGGTAATGTCAAAGTACTCAGAGCAATATCGTTTGGTCCTAAAAGTGTGTTTGGCTTAAAAGGACTAATAAAGCCAGTCGGTACAGCCAAATACTTTTGGCATGTAGACTAGATGTTCTAGAATGAGCACTAAGCATCATTTCTGCTTGCAGTTAAGACTAAGCAGGGAAAGCAGCCACCTGTGTGTTGGGATTTTGGAGGGTCTTGTTACAGAGCCCAACACTGCTCCATTCTCAATCCTTTACAGTAACACACAGAGAGGCTTTTGCAGACATGCTATTGGGAGCTATTTGTTCAACATACATGTATGAAGAACATAGGATACAGGTAGGCCCGTGCTTGCCCTGAAATTACAAACATAATTACAAACACACATGAAATATGACCTTCACACCAGGGCTTTAATTAGGCTGACTCTATGTCCTAATTTGCACAGAAGCCCCAGTTTATGCCTATTATCCCGTAGTCCATTTGACTTATATTGTCCTGAATTTCTCCTCACTCTCTTTTTTACTTTTTTTTTTTTTTAATTGAACCCTGGGCCTTGCGTATGCTAGGCAAGCACTCTACTATTGAGCCACATCTCAGTTATGGATTTCTCATTTAAAAAAAGAAAAAGTACCATTATTAAAACTTTTATTAAAATGAGATGGGAAGGCTGGGGTTGTGGCTCAGTGGTAGAGCACTTGCCTCCAATGTGTGAGGCCCTGGGTTCGATCCTCAGCATCACATTAAAAAAATAAATAAATAAAAATAAAGATATTTAAAAAAATTAGATGGGAAAAGTTGGCTAGAACTTCACTTTATACTTCCATGGTCTTGACTAGAAATATGTGAGGCGTATGCAGTGAACATAGTTCACATGTTAAGACATAATGTTTCTACTAAATTGAGAAACTTCTTATGCTGAAATGCACTTTATAATTGACATATACATATAATTTGTAACTGTGCTCAAATGTAGTTCTATTTCTACCCAGAGAAATACAAGCTGTGGTGGTCAATTTACATAACTTGAGTTTGAATATAACTGAACTACAAAAATCTTCTGATGAAGCTGAGGTTGAACTTTAAAATCTACCACTTCATTTGGGGAGTGTGCATTTATCTCTCTATGCTGGATTCAGTTGTATTAGAGATTTTAAAGGATGAGCTTTCATGACGAGAAATTGATAAGCTTAGATAGCATTTAACTACAAAACACATTTTGTAAATTAATCTAAACGTTGTACAAAAAAGTGTTGGGGTTTTGGAAACAAGTCATCTAAATTTTGATTGAATTCCATTCAAAATAACTTGTGATCCACAACCAAGTGTTGGACAAATGAAATAGAAAGCCATTAGGCTTTGAAGCTGGTCATGAATTGCAACTATTAAAAACAAAGCTAGCATACAGGAGGAATCAGATATAGATGACAAGAGCTCAAACACTTAAAGGACTAAAATGTGAAATTCTGTAATTTTGTTTTAGAAATTGATATGTGGGATGATCCTTCAAAACTTTAGCCTATAATATTCTTACTAACTTGAGAAACTTACCCCACTTAAATGAACTTGTAATGAGTTGGAGGGCACATTTATTAATTTATATGCCCTGTGATAATCTAACAAGAGAAATGGAAGCTGCAGTTACCAAAATGTACAGGGTTTTTTTTTACATTAATACATATACATTAATATAAAGGAAGACAGCTAGAGTGCATGCAAAAGAAAAATGCTGTGGCTTTAATACTAGAAATCAAAAAGTTTTAAGAAAAATACCACTGACAAGGTATTTAAAGATTTCTATCACTGAAACAAAATACATGAGGTAATCAACTTAAAGGGAGAAAAGGTTTATTTGGGCTTGTGATTTCAGAGGTTCCAGTTCATGATCAGTTGGTTGTGTTACTTTGGGGCCTATGGCAAGGCAGAACATCATGGCAAGAGGACATGGTAGAGGAAACCTACTTACCTCAGAAGCACAGAGAGAGAAATTGACTTGACTGCCGTCCCTCAATCCCCTTGAGGGGTATGTGCCAATGACCTAACTTCCTTCCTCTAGGCCCCACCTACTAAAGGTTCTACTGCCTCTCAACAGCAACACAGGCTGAGCACCAAGCCTTTACCACATGAGCCTTTGGGGAACATTTAAGATTCAAACTGTAAAAGTGTTAGAACCAGATATGATGAAGACAACAATTAAAATACATAAAAATGATCAGTTTATTAAAATGTTCAGATTAACAATATAAGAAAGTTTTAACTTTATTCTTTAATGTGCACAGATTTTTTGGAAGAAAGTGTTTTATGTTTGAAAGTAATTTTTAAAAATATTTATTTTCTGTAGTTGTATTGGACACAATAACTTTATTTTATTTATTTATTTTTATGTGATGCTGAGGATTGAACCCAGGGCCTTGCATGTGCCAGGCAAGCACTCTACTGCTGATCCATCATAACTCCAGCCTCTTGAAAATAATTTTTAATAGAATATTTTGTTGGTTCACCACTCTTTTTTAAAAAAATAATCTTTTTTTTAACTTATTTTTTAGCTGTTAATGGACTTTATTTTATTTATTTATATGCAGTGCTGAGAATTGAACTCAGTGCCACACACATGTGAGGCAAATGCTCTACCACTGAGTCACAACCCCAGCTCAGTTCACCACTCTTAATGGATTTGTGAGAAAATATTTCAAGATATTAGATAATATTAAATGTCCTTTTCACTCTCAAAAGAGCACTGGTTTAGATAATAAGTTACACAGTTCCTTTACTTTTCATTTAGAAGAAATGTATAGCAGAAAAAGAAAAATAGAAAACTAATAATAAAAATAGACTAGATAACTAGAAAGTACAATTAACATTGTACCTCCTTGCCAATACAATTAAACATCGTGGGTAAGATATTTGTTGAAATCCTAATAAATTCATTGTTGAGCTTGTGAAAAAGCAAAGAATTCTTAGTCCCAAAATGGCAAATAAAACTTGGAACTCAAAAAGTAAAATAGTAAAGTTTGCTATTCTCAAAGATATCTGCTAAACCAAGTAACTTACTCAGCTTGATAGCCCAAAGCCTATCCAACTTGGGGGTTTTTATAGAAAAATTCTCCTCTCCAACAATTTTGCCCCGCACATGCTGAAGATATGAAGGTATTGAAAAACAGTGCTGAGAAGGGGAAGAAAGTTCTAGAATCTGGAATCTCTGTCTAAATCACAGGCAGGTTTGCTGTGTTACTTCTCAATACCCGGGTGGTCCAACATTTTCCAAGCTGAGGGTATAATTTAGAGTCTACTCAATGGGTACCTATTAGAACTAAATATGAATGCTCTGTAAGTAAATCATCCTTATCCCAGGTCTCACAGATAAAATGCCAATGCAAATGAGCAGCCCCCAGGAAAAATATAAACACACAAAGAAACCAGACACCTGGATAAAGACATCAGAAACAACAGCTAGCAGGAAGAGACACAGAAACACAATGACAAACAACAATGGGTTAATCAACATGTTTAAGAAAATTAATAGGCTTCAAGAAATAAACAACAACAATATGACCAGGAATGGCTGATTCTGCTTCAGTATTTTAAAAACAGGAACTGGCTTTACCCTCCAACCTTAAACAACCAGAAAACCAAAGTATAAGAAAAAATGAATACTGGGTAACCAGTAACAGGCAATAGAGGAAAGTAACCTTTGAAGGAAGAGAAGCCAATGAGTAGAGCCCTGTTAAGTGGTCCAACTCACTGCTCAGAGAGTTTCCAGGCCTCCAGAAAAGGAAAAGGAACCCAAAGAGAGACAGGTGTCCTCTGAGAAGAGAGGACAATGGTCAGAATTTGGGGATGCCAAAGCAGCTAAGCTTGAAACAGCAGAAAGGAGAGAGCTGCAAAGCAAGAGTGAAAGTAAGCACTCTGGAGCTCTTTGGTGGAGCACTGATCTGCATATGTGAGACAATCACCCAGGCATCCAAAGGAAAGGAGAGTCAGACAATCCTTGGATGTAGCAAGAACTGGGGATAATTTGTGTTCAAGCAGAAAGAGTGAGAAGACTTGCTAATACATGGGGCATCTAGGAAGATATTGAGGCCTTAGAAAGATATTGCCTTAATAGTGGGGTCAATTAACCCTAGGCTGCCCTGTACCTGCCTCTGTTAGTCAGCTTTCTATTGCTATAACAGATACCTGAGATAAATCAACTTATAAAGGTTCATTTTGTTGATGCTTGGTGAATTTGTCAAAATAACCTGACAGAGTGAATATATCAGGTTCAGAAAGTAGGATTATAGTTCAATGCCTCTCCATATCCTACATAGCTGATTTAACCACAAAAATATGTAGTTTATACTAGTATAGAATGGAGCTCTGAGTGCCACCAAGCAAGTCTAGTGGCACAAAAGTGTCCTCCTGGAAGTAGGGTAGGTTCCCAAAATGTTGAAGGCAGTTTTCTGACTCATTTGTTACAAAAGATGTAGAGTTCAGAGCAAATAGGCTCAATTCAAATTCATGAAAAGGAATAAGAAACCCAAAGAAAAAGACTTTACCATTATCATGATGTTCTTATATTTATTTGTTTATATAACTGTAACCCTATCATATAAGTTCCTGTAACAAAATACTTATAGAATGTCATAGCTGTTAGAGGATAGAAACTATTTTTCTGGAGCCACAAATTGAGAGGGAGGAAGAATATCAGAGAAGGCTTTGTGGAGGAGATATATTTAAGATAAGCCTAAAGAATAAGCATAAAGGAATGCAAGGTTGTTTAGTATTAGAAAATTAATTTAATGATTAATAATAGTCTACCATATTAAACGATAAAAGGAGGAAAACCACATGATCATCTCATTAAGTGCAGAAATGGGTTGGATAAAATTCACCAACTGGTTTTAAAGAATCTCTTAGAAATTCATAAATAAAATAACAAAATATTTGTGATATCCCCTGAATGGGAAAATCATATGATCATGAGAATTAATGACCTATAACCAAGCACATCAAAATGAAATGCTGTATAAAAAGGCCAACAAGAGAGTACAATTCCATTTACACAAAGTTCAAAAGCAAACAAAACTAAATCTATTTTTAGGGACACATATTTAAGTGATAAAAGGGTAAGCACGGGGATTACAACCACAAAATTCAGCATAGTGGTAATCTTTGGGACAGGCAGGAGAGGGAGAGAATCACCGAAGAGTACCTGAGAGCCTTATAGGGCATTGAAATGTCCTATTTCTTAATCTAAGTGGTAGTCACACAGATATTTGTTATTCTGTAGACTGGTCATATGTACATAGGATATATTTCATAATTAAAACCTGAAAGAAATAAACAAAAACTCACTCATGGAGAAAGAATATACTGTGTGTGTGTGTGTGTGTGTGTGTGTGTGTGTGTGTGTGTGTTGCAGGGCCTACTCACACATCCAAGGCAAATGCTCTATCATATCCCAGCCCTTTATATGCTTTTGTATAATTATTTATTGACCTCTTGATGAATAAGTGAATGAATGAATGAGTCAATGAACAAAGTCACTGAAAGTAGAAGAAATAATATCATCAAAGCACAGGGGGATGAGCGGGTGAAGGGTGTACAGTAATCTCTCCATGGTTTCTATGACCAGAAAGGTGAGTGTGACCCAAATTAGAAAGCATATCATAGGTCAGAGAAGGTTTTAACAGGAATCGGTTCAGGTTTAAGAGAGGAGGCACACTGGATACATTCTGGGGCATTCTGGCAGCTGTGTGGAAAACAGATGAATTTAAAATCACTGCCTTTACGGAAAAGAATCCTCAGGAGCTGCAGAGCAATGCAGCCAAGGGTGCAGTGCCACTAGCATCTCACTACCAGCTCCCCATGGCCCTGTGCCCAGGGGGCTGGCGTCCGACCATAGAAAGTGCAGGTCTGCTGTGGGGGCAGTGTTGCGCCCCTGCACCTGGCAGAGAGAATCTGGAGGAGCAGGAGACCACAAGGATAGGCCCTAGAAAACCAAGAAATGGAGCACCCAGGCAGAATGGAGAAAGACCACCTTTTCGGAGGAGGTGAAGGACACCAGCCTGTTGACTTGCCCCTAATTTTCGATGGCCATACCCAATAGGCAGATCGATGATGGAATGGGTGGAGATGGAGATGATATGGAAATGTTCATGGAGGAGATGAGAGAAATCAAGAGAAAACTTAGGTAGCTGCAGTTGAGAAATTGTCCCCGAATTTTATGGGGCAACTCTCTAATCACTAAGATCATCAAGATAAATTGTGCCTTATGCCTTGACTTCTGCCATTTTCCATGTGCTTAATACTGTGATTCCCACTGTTTTCCTTTTCCTTGTAGTTTCCTGATGTGTCTTTACTGATCCATTTGCTGTGAACCTTATGTTATTTCTATGTGTCGAGTTGGGTCTTGTGTTTCCAGCTTCTGATTCAAGATTGCCTTTGCCCCATCTAAGTCTCTGTCAGCAGTAGAGTTTTACTCATTTGCATGGAAATATGTAAAATTAATAAAGCAGTTAAAAAGCAATCTAAAAAAAAATAACCAAAAACAAAAACCAGAATCCTCAAAAGGAAACTGGATGTAGCATGTGTCATTATGAAAAGGAACAGTGAATTTTGTTCAGGAAACAACATGAGAATACCCTATAGTGCAAATGACAATTGCAATTAGTCCCTAACATGGGATGTTGGTGTTGGGCTCAGGTACGGCAAGGTCTACTGGGAGAAATAAACTTGATAAATGGTTTGAATGAAAATGCTGACTTGGTTTTTAAAGGGCTGACACATTAACCCTTAGAAAAACTGGCATGTCAGGACACAAAGCTAGGAAACGTATGCTTATAAATGGGAGGCCCCAAACCTGGACACGGATTCACTTGATCTCACTGGTAAGGACTAGGAGAGGCAAGGATGTGAAAGACAAGCAAAAATGTAACTATGGTCATTGCCCTTAAAGGGTGAATATTTGCAAGTCTCTTAAAGTCTAGTATTCCTTGATCTAGTAACAAATTTACTATAACGATCTTTATTTCCCTGGATGTCTCTTTATTATATTGAAATGAAATCCAGCTCTATTTTAGTTAGAGTTCCTAGGTACATTAGACAATTTGGTACAACTTAACTGCTCCTCAAGTATAACTATCTGAAAAGTGTTCAATTACACACAGAATGAATTATCACCTCATTTGCATGGACCAAAAAAAATCTATTAATGCTCAATTGAGCCTGAACCAGTGGTAAAACAGGTGAGAATTTATGGTTGGATAATCTGATTGAAGCTCTATTAATGTTCAAGACAGTTTCTAAATGAATTAAGCCCTAACTCATTTGTATGCTCCATCCCTTCAAATGCCTAATTGTGCCTAAATCAAGCTATCCTTGAGTAATTACGCAGCACTCGGGGTGCCCAAGGGCATCTTGGGCTTTCTGTGCACTGGCCCAAACTAACTCAAAGCCCTCCTCCTTTGGCTGTTTTCTTTCTGGTAACAAAGTGACTTGTGATATGATGATTAGTTATCATTAAAGATAACAATTAGCTTTGGATTCAGAGTCTTGCATTTGGCTCAGTAGTTTATCATGATTTGTGTCAGGCAATCTCTACATCAACACAGTGAATGGCAGAGCGTTGTGAATGGCTCAGACCTTGAAAGGATGGAGTATGGGGAAAGAGGGAAAGGGATGAGTACGGGTGAGTGGGTGAGTACAGTAAACAGAGAACGGGAGTCACCCACTCTGTCCAGGAAGACTTTACTACAGTCCTTGAGGGTCCTTCCTCTCCAGGCCCCTTCTTTCCCTTCCTTCTTTGGCTGGTATGCCCATGTGACCAGGCATTGCACTTGAGTGTTTAATATCTGTATCGCTGTTATATTGTAAGTTGCCATGAGTGGAAATCATTTGCTGTGGTCCCAGTGCCTTGTATACTGTAGGGTCCTGATAAATATTTTCAAATGAACAAGTGCGTGACATGAGTAAATGGACACAATAACTTTTATTTCTGCTCTATATTTCTCAAATGGAATTTCTGTGTATGTCTTGTAGCCTTGGTTGGACTTGATGGAATCAGTTCCTTAAATTCCTCAACTAGTTCCTTTGGTCCAGAATGCTCCTTGCTAATCAGAGCAGCATTGAGCTCCGTGAATCATGGAGTTACATTTAATGAACCACGAGGGATATAAAGTGAAAGGTAAAATCTGTATCACCCGAGTTATCCCTGAAAATGTCACTGGAAGAAACTTGTCTCTTATTACATCCAACACAGGTAAGATTTTACTTTACTTTCATTACATATTAACAGATCTGGCAAGGCACCTGAGAAGTACTTGGCTTAAATTTAAAGGCCATAGTCTATGAAAAAAAAAATGTGTCATTAAAAATATTTGAATCATGCCCCAGTCAGTGGGATATACAAACACAACTGGAAGTTCAGCAGCATCTGACCCCTAATCCCTGGCACATTTTCACACCCAAAGGACTCATGCAGGGTGGAGTAACAGGCCTCTTTAAATTGTTATTTCAGTCTTATACAGGAATAAGATTGAAAATATATGAATCAGGGGGTTGGGGTTGTGGCTCAGTGGTAGAGCACTTGCCTCGCATGCGTGAGGCACTGGGATCGATCCTCAGCATCACATAAAAAAATAAATAAAATAAAGATATTTTATTCATCTATAACTAAAAAAAGATTATATAAATACATGAGGATTACATTTTTAAAAAAAATTAGATATATTTTTAGTTGTTGATGGATCTTTATTTTATTCATCTATTTATATGTGGTGCTGAGAATTGAATCCAGTGTCTCACACATACTAGGCAAGCACTCTACCATTGAGCCATAACCCCACTCATGAGTGTTCTATTTTAATAAAAGAAAATTATAATATACTTGGCTAAAAGAGATACACACTTCTTAAGTCAATGAATGCATGAAAAATATGAGACTGCCAGATTAATCTGGCTTATAACATTTCAGAACACATTGAAACAATTATCTCTTTGTCTTTGAAGTCAAAGGCAAAAAGCAAATGTTAAAACGATTATCCTTTTGCCTCTTCTTTAAAGAGGCTCACAGACATTGTCTCAGTGGGACCTATGATGTGTTTCGGAGGTGGATAAGTAAGAATGAGGACTCTGATTTTGCTGGTGGAGACATGAAAAGCTCAGGGAGAGTCTTGGAGTATACAGAGGTCAGCAATGGCGCCCTTGCTAGAATCCCCATGCCCTGGCCTCAGCTCAACGGCGGCTCCCCTGACCCAGGTCGCAATCCAGCTCTTTTAGAAACCACAGCTATTCAACTCCACCTACTTCTTTGGGAGCTCAGTCTGAAGAACGTTCACAAATTCCTATTGGGAGATTGACTATGTTAATCTGCTGACTGTGGACATTCCCAAAGCTTCTATTATTAGCCAAATGTTTGCGGAAGCTCACTATCTCACACTCTGACAGCCCTGCCGTCATTCTCACCTCTCCCTTATCCCTTCCCTACCTTGCCTGTACTCAGCAAAGCTTCAGACACAGCCTGGGTGATAACCTCTCCAACTGACAGCTGTCTGTTCACTGAGGAACACCTCGACACCCCTAATGGACACCGCCACCCGTGGAGGGGAGAGATGGAAACTGTCTTATCAGCCGGCTGTGCCCAGTGCCCACTTCTCCAGTGTGGGAAATGGTCATTTTTTCTTTTTTTTTTCCTGCTGGAGCCACTGGCCAGGTAAAGCAGGAGGGCTTTGTGGGTGGGGGTCCTGTAATTATAGAATAATTCAGTTTTTCCAATAATGGGGGATGTAAAAAGACTCCATAAGCTTTTAGGCTCTTAAATGAGAAAGATTAATTTAAAAAAAAATAGATTAGAGAAAATAGCTGAGATTTATTGAGTTCCTCTGTTGGGGTTCCCAGTATATGATACTCAGAATACTAGGTTCCATTGATGGCCACTTGATGAGGTTGACTGGAGCCCCACTTTCTAACCTTCTCTCTTGAAACCGAGCACAAGCTCTAGGTCAGAAGAGTCTCCTTGATTCCAACATGCTTATTTAATATTTCTGATTCAGTCCAGGTAAGTGATTGGGCCCTGAGTGGGAGATTTCCTTTTCCTCTTTTATCGTCTTTATTTCATGTTCCTCACTTTCATAAGTACCTGGCAGTCGGTCCCAGCTTGGCACTCACAGAAACAGGCAAGACCAGGAGACTGACCTGAATCATCTCCTCAAACCGGCCACCATTGCTTCCACCTGGTGGATCTATGCTTTCACTTACAATCAAGGTCACATTTAAATTTTGGTCATGCCTCATTTGTTATTTAGACAAGTATCGATTAAGTACCAACAACATTCTAGACACTGTATTGAGTAGCAATGATATTGGGAGGCAGGAGGTAGCTCTGTTCTAGCTGTATAAACTTGGACAAGTAACTCCATTTCTCTGTGTCTCAGTTTCCCCATCTGGAATATGAGAATGACCATCATGGTACCTGTGTCCTGGATAGTTGTCAGAATTCAATATCCATAAAACCTTTTGAATAGCTTCTGGTACACTGTAAGAGAACAATGACTATGGACTGTTATCATTTTGGTCACATCAAGAAGTAACCCTTCCGTGGAGCTCAATTTTCTAAGTTAAGAAAAAACAGAAAATAAATACTGGATACAGTTACCTCCTTCTCCTTATGATTCAGCAAGTCTTTAAGTTAGGAACCTCTATTCTGTTGGAAAGATCAAGAAAAAATTTCCCCTTTTCTTGATGCCTTTTTAGTTATCTCTTCTCACAGAAAAAAAAAAAAAATCTTACTGCTGAGGGTGGTAAATACAACCCCGAGCATGTACAGCCAAACTCAACTGTCTGTCTCTTTCCGCCTACACCTCAACCTCCCTTGAGGTTTGGGTGTGGCTATTCTGCCAACCTAATTTTTCCCTTTCCCAAGTTCCTGGATCTGTACATGGAGGGGCAGAAAGAAGTCTCTTACTCTGATAGGATTAAGAGAACATGGGGTTTTATTCCAGACACACTCTTATATCTATTGGATAGCTGGTTTAGAATCTAGAAAGAAAAGACGTTGATTAGTAACCTCATAAATGGCACTAAAGAAAAATAAACACGAAAAGCCAAAAGGGAAATGAAGATGTCTCCTGATCCAGTCCTCAGACTGTCATGTCACATTATCGAATAGGGACCAGCTGTGGTAGACAGAGAAAAAGACAAGCCATGGTGACTTGCTGCCCAGAGGTTCTGTTTGAGTTGGGGGCCTATTATTCTGCTCCCAATTCAGTGAAAGAATAGTGCTCCTGAGAACAAAAAGGATGACCTGTGTAGTTCGCCTGTCAAACCAGGGGTTCAACAACCCACGCCTGAACCCACTGGTGGTCATGTGACCCCAGTGGATTCCCAAATGGTGCCATTGCTCCAGGACTGACTTGCAGAGAATGAGCCAGGCAGTTAATTTACTGACAATTACTGCTTGGATTGTTATGAAAGTAATAACAATCTTTGGAAATTTCCATAATTAAATATGAAAATACCACTGGCCAGGGAAGCAAACAGCTATGAGGTGACAATAAAAGAAAGTGAGAATGCTAAAAATTTCATTAAAAATGGGACTTCTGTGTCCCAGTGACATTCTGAGCTCATTCTCTCTTCATCCTGTCATTAAAATATACAAAAATGAGTGTTTTTGGAGCAGCAATGCTAAGAATTATCGTTGCTGCAGTTGCCTGGCAACCTGAGGCTTTGGTTATTTTATTTCTAAACAGGGAATTCTATAAACTGATATCTAGAGTTTGTGCAAATAGTTCTAAATTGATGTTCTCTCTGTAAATCAAAAAGAGATAATCTAACATTAATGTACATTTAAAGGAGGCTAAATAGGCACGTGTGTGTGTCTGCCTCATACATGAAGATTCTTGCACAGAGTTTCTGCCCACCTCATGCTATCTTAAGTAGGTTTGGAGAACGAGTATTTGTATTTTTCTGGTAAATATCAATTTAATTTCATGGTACATGTAAATAATCAAGTCCAGAGGGACAGGTCTTTGGAGCCAAGGGAACTGAAGGTTGTAGCTAATAGTAGCCTTGAGCCACTTTTCTCCAGTCTTTAGACCTGAGTAGGTTTCCAGTTCTGAAGGTGCACAGCTGATCCCAAAAGCTAAATGGATACTAGGAGGAGGTGTTTCTCCATGGCAAGGCAGAGGACCACCTGCATGCTTCAGAGAGGAGCATCCTGAAAAGCATCCTGGGAATTTAGGCTTGCTGCTGCAGGTGTATACCATCTCGTGCTGAAGAGCTGTTAACATTTTGAAAAAGCTGCCTTTGTGATAAAATGTCATTTCCTTGGAGTAACTGACCTGAATCTACAGTTTCTAGTGCTACCTGCTGGTTTGAGTGAATTGCTGCGCTATGGAAGCTGCTGTGTTCTTACATACGACCTGGTTCCTGACCCCTCACTAAAGCCTTTGGAGGAAAAGTGTTCCCATTACAGAGCTGGGCAAGGACATCCTTATTGCTCTGGCGGGATGGAGGTTTCTGCTGCGGGTAGTGTTTGCTTACAGTCTGAAGCTCATGACAATAGACTGCCTTAGGCTCTGCGTGCTTTCTCGAAGTTACTGGACCACGGAGAGAAGGAGGTGAAGTCAGCACAGCTGCCTGGGCCCAAAGCACGTCTGTGACTGATCTAAACAAACAAAGATTAGGACTCTGGTCTGCACCACAGACCAAACCCATAAAAGAGGGGAACTGAGCATCACTTACATCACGGGATGGTTATGCAGTACCATTTTGTAAGTTGCCTGGGAAGAGCATGTCCCACAGACACAACATGAGAGGGTCACAGAGTCATTTTCCATGATGTCTTATTAAATGGGAGCCAAATATTATCAAATATCTGTTATTTAGAAACAAGAGTGTGAGCATCCTGTTGGCAAATAAGCAAACAGATTTGAAATCAGTTAAGGCTTAGACACACCCAGACATAAATTCCTTAAGTAACAAAGTCCTTATGTTGTCTTTTGGGAAAAGCTCTCAGAATTCACTCAAGGACTGTTTGAAATAGGCTTTTCAAGAACAGACATGAAAAGAAGCAGCCAGCTCATAGGGTCAATGGCCTCTAGATATCACAAGTGCAAAGACCCCTCAATAGAGCATAACTCCCCTGAGACCTGTGACAGGGCACAATGACCATCCACCCTATGCAAAACAAAATAAAACCTAAAACTGGGCTGCAGGTCTGTCTCAGTAGCTCAGTGATAGAGCACTTGCATAGCTTCTATGAGGCTCTGGGGTCATCACCAGCACTGCAGTGAAAAAAGAAAAAACACCTAAAACTTCTCCCTCTCATCATTCAACCAACAAGCAGCTTCTCCCCTCTTCCTTCCCATGAACTCCCCTGCTACCAACCATCAACAGATGAGAAAAGCTTTCTTTTTTTTAAATTTCCTGTCCACTTGACAGTTAAACTTCAATAAAAAGTTTTTTCTTTTTTTTTAAAAACCAGGTGCCAGAGAATTGGCTTCTGTGTGAGCTGGGCAGCAGCTCCCTGCTCAGTATCAGATTATGAGACCTACTAAAGCAATTGTTTTTCCAAATGGAGTAAATAGGGCCTGAAGTGTCACGATGTGAAGGATATGCTTCCTAAGGGTTTACACCCTTCATAAAACAACATCTAAAAAGGACCAGAAATTCTATTTTGAGAGAATTAAGTTGTGGTTAGCCTTCAGAAGAACTGGGACATAGTAGTATTTTTTTATATACCTTTATTTTATTTGTTTTTATTTTTATGTGGTATCAGGGATAGAACCCCGTGCCTCACGAATACTAGGCAATCGCTGCATCAATGAGCCACAACCCCAGCCCCACAGCAGCATTTTTGATAAAGCTAAGCTCACCCTGATACTTTCTTGCAGTGGCCCTTCTGGGGATCAAACCTAATGGTGTGGACCTAGGACACTGGTCTATGGCATAAGAATTCATGTCAATGCCCCTGTTTATTTTAATTTATTTTTTTAATTCGTCAAATGGGAAGACTCCTAGCACCTTGTTGCCCAAGAAGTGGTAAGGAATAGCAAACAACCGTAATGAATGAGCCTGAAGGAAATTTGCAAATGTGCTGTCAAAATGCTCAGGACAAGGACAGATTTTCCTGGTCATGAGGTTTCCCCAAAGTTAGAGAGTAATTTGTGCAGCCTGTCAGTGCAGAACTGACTAGGGGGTTGGAGTCTTTGGTGGTCTCCCTGACTTCCCTGCATGCCTTTCTGAATAGTGTCACCATTTAGGATTGATTTATGGCTTTGGGATTGGCCAGCAAGCCCGTGCTGTGTAATGACTGAGGTTGGGAGCCTGTTCCACGCCTGCATCTGTCATTTGCAAAGGCAATATCATTTGCAAAGTCAGAACCATTCAGGGCACATCCAGGGTGCCTGTGGGAGCACTGGGATGGGTAATGAATCCAAACTCACTTTCCGGCTTGCTCACATGACAAATCGTCTGGTACAGTGATGAAGAGAAATGAAGACAGGCTATATCCCCTCTGTGCACATTCCAGTTAATTTCCCAGAAGCAAGCGCTAGTAATGCAGGTTCCAAGTACAGAGTTGTCTAGGGTGACAAATGAAGAAGCAGTGGGATTTTTGTGTTTTGGTTGGGTGGGGGAGGGTAAAAGATATGAGTTTGATTTTCTGGGTTTTTTTTCCCCTCCAGAACAAGAAGAAACTATATGGGTAAGAAACTTCCCCTTTCGAAGGAACCAATGCAAAGACTAAGTTTGACACCCTGAAAGGTGTTTAGTATGCTAACAAAATGCTGCATAATGTGGCTTCAGAGCACTGATGGAATTGATAAAAGAAATCTGGGCCATCCTGCTGTGCCGGATACCCCTGCTGTGCAGAGCAAGGCAGCTAATATATTATAGAGCTTGATGAAAAGGGGGAGCAGGTCAGCCACGTGGGCTCAGAGCTGCCAAGGTCTCTGAAACTGTGAAAAGTGATGCAGTTTGATCCTGCCACCAACTGGCTAGGTGATTTGAGTAAATCTTTGTCTTATCTTTCTGTGCCCTGAAAGAGGATAGTTTCTAGTTGATTAATCACTTTGCAAATACAATGTGCAGACACCAAATATTGAATAAATGCTATGGCTGAGAATCTGAGAAAATGTTATGGCAAAGATCTTTCAAAGCTTATAAATAACAATGGACTGTAAGGACCTAGGGAGGGTATTAAGGACCAAGGGAGGGTAGTAAGGACGGAGGAATGAAAGAACAAATGTACTAGCTAATAGGTGTTTTGGGAAAGACATTGCTGGCTGGCTTGTGAGGCTGCCATGCTACCATAACTCATCAATGGGCTGCTCAACAAGCTCTTGGTGATGTAAGTTAGGTAGAGAAAGGACAGCTGATAGAAGTGTGTGCCTGGCTGCTCAACAAGCTCTTAGTGATGTAAGTTAGGTAGAGAAAGGACAGCTGATAGAAGTGTGTGCCTGGAGACCAAGGATTCCACCAGTTATCCTGATGCCAGGAGATAACTCCATCACTGTGTCTCCTGCAGACACAGCATTTATGTTAAGTCTATGCTTCACATACCCATAGAAACACTATGATCATTACTCTGGATGCAGAACAGAAGGAAGGGAACTCCTGGAATTGAGCTGACAGATGCCTGCAGGGAGTGGGGAGTGGGGTGGTTTCATACTCCTCCTTCTAAGAGGGCAGGTGGCTGGTTGTTAAGGCTAGCTGATGTTAAAAATATGTTTAATTTAACAAGAGACTTTAAACTAGTAATAAAATAAATCTTAATGTTTCCCTATTTGTTTACAGTAAAACCTAACTGTAACCATAAGGAAGTTACTTTATCTAAATTAAAAATAATTTCATTTGTGTATATTCATTCATCCTTCCCACCATCAATTCAACAAGTATTTATTGAAATCATAAAGACATGTCTCTCTTTAAAAACTATGTGAGCAATATAAAATACATAACAGTGACCTCATAAGGTGGTATCTTGAATTTCATCTCCATCATGATCTATTGTTATTATATTTGCGGACATGATTCTCATTTTATAGAAACCAACAAGGACCTCCTTAATTACCTTCTAAGTTCTCTAGACTTGACATCCCTCTCCAGATCTTCCTTCCTTCCTTCCTTTTTTTTTTTTTTGAACTCACAAATCGAGTTTGTTTAACAGCAGAAATGACAGAAATGAAACTTTATAAAACTTAACTTGAATTTTTTTTAATGACTTGGGAAAACCAAGCCTTACAATGTCTTGGGAAAACTATTTCTGGGTTCATTAAGTAGGATTCCAAATTTTAAGAATTGTGATAGACCAGAATATAATTACTATTTAAGCTTCTATAAGATCTATTTAGTAATGGTCCTCCTAGTAGAGAATAAAATCACAGTGTTTTTAGTGGGTCTTATATCCACTTAGGACAGAGGGAAGGAGAACTCAAGGACTCAGCCTGAATCTCAGTTACTACAGAACAAGCTGCTTGATTTATCTTTTTTCCTCCTATACAATAACTTGAATTTTGTAGAATTTTTATAGATTAAAAATTGATTCCATATATTTTTATTTATGGCAACTCTCTAAAGTAGGTAATATTTCCATTTAAATAGATAAGGATAGCCTTATTATTATTATTATTATTATTGGTTATTTACTATAGTGTTCTAAATTCTACCAAAAAACTTTCATATACTAATCTTATATCATTCTGAGTCTTATATTCCTGTGATATAGACAAGATATACAACTATAACCCTCATTTAATCATTACAAAAGGTTCTTATAACAAGTAAGAGGCACAAATGGGCATTGTCAGAGGCCTGGATAGCCAGTGGAGCATCTATCACCCCACCACATTGTCCAGTGGCAAAGGTGAGCTAGGTGATGGTGGTGAGGGGTGGTTGAGCTGGGTCATTTATGAGCATAGATGATATGGAAAGTCCATGGCTATGCCAGACATAGGAGTGGCTCTAATTTCATCATCTTGGAGCAATAGCAGAAAGAGAGGAAGAAAATGATATGTGGAACAAACATTCGCAAGGAATAGTGCTGGGTAAATCCCCAAACCTTACAAAGTCTGCTAAGTAGGGATGCCAGATAATACATAAAATTCCTATAGTATCCATACAATAATGGTGGGGGAGGCATACTTATACAAAAAAATTATTTGTTTATCTGGAATCCAAATGTAACTGGGTATCTGTATTTTTATTGGTTTAATCTGTTAGTCTTAACGAAAAGACAAGCCAATCTTCAGCCAGTTGCTCACATCACTATTAAATATACACATCAACACAATGGTGACAACAATCCACAAATAGTCATTGTAACTGGAGGCCTCCACTGAGATAATGTCCTATTTTCTCTGAGTAACCTAAAGTTAGTTTTAAGTATTTCTAAAACTCTCCAATTTGGAAGATGATACATTATACAATGGTTAGCTAATGCTGATCCATGGCTCTGAACTAGTAATTTAGTACAGACTGTCCCTCTGTACCACACTTCTCCCTAGATAGCAATTGGACTAAGTGTCCCACACCCAGCTCTGGTTCCATGTTTACCACACTTATTATTCAAATAGAATAATCACTTACTTGTATGGGATGTGTTTGCTGCCATTGACCAGAGCGAGGATGACATTGCCCAGTGCAGACAATGAGAGGCACAGCCCTGAACCTCCTTCTCGATTTTTGCTAAGAGCTTTCACACAGCTGCCAAGATCAATGAGATGCAGGCGACTGCGACCTCCAGACACTATGGTGGGAGAGAAGCAAAAAGAAGGGAGAATAAGTGAGTTACAGCAAACACTTCTTCATGCAGTTCTTTGGGAAATCTGAGAAGAAAAGGGGAAAGAAAAGGTTGACATTCATGATCTAGTGGAAATCCTAACAAAATTATACTGGATTACAAATAGCACTGGTCCTCTTAAATTCTGTCTATTTCAATCACTGACCTTCCAAAACCTGATATTCATACTATAAACAAATGAATAATTCTAGCAGGTTGGATTGGATGAGGTTTTAGGAAAAGAAAATGTCTAATTAAAAGAGAAAAAAGGTTTATACCTCAATGTCCTCTGGATAGCAGAATTCTGAAACCCATCACGTTAAAATCTTATTGGCCCACAAGTGATTGTCTACTTTAGTTGATCATTGAACCCAAAGTTCAGCCATGAATCACGTTGATAACCCAAGTAAAATCCAGAAGAAGTAAGAATTAGGTATAGAGAGAGTGAAGACCCAAATATTTGCTGAGCATCTGCCAATTGCCAGGTACTTCACAAACCACAGTCTCATTCAGTTTTCATGGTAAAATTATAAATAAAATACTATTATCCTTTTCTATAGATGACAACATAAAACTCAGAAAAATTGGAAAATTTGCCCATGAGTATTTCTGCTTCTGGCTTAGAAGAAATAACAAGGACCAGATTGGTTCTCTTATTTGAAACAACCAAAAAATGAACAACATGTATAAAAGAACTGTTTGTAAGACATTAGACATCAAGCAGCAAAGAACAATGGTCCCTGAGAAATGGGGAGCTGAGCAAGGCAAATACTACCTATATCTCAGCATATTGCTTTGAGAGAGTTTCCAGGTATGGCTCAGGGAGAGGGGACTCAGGTGGAACCTAGTGGACTCCCTGAGTTGAGGACAGAGGGGAGGCCAAGGCAATAGTTTACTGGACAGTTGGAAAGGAGAGAACTCTAGAGACTTAGAGAAGGTCCCTTGTGTATTCAACTGAGTACTGATCAGCAAATGCATATGAGGAAAGTACCCACAGCCAGGGAACTGACCATCTGAAGAGAATAGAGGTTATAGTGCACAAGGCTGCAAAAACTGTTTTTCTCCCACCAGCCAGCCTGGGAAACCTCAATATTCAAAGGATATTAGGTAGAGTACTTAGAAGGGTCTTGCTTCAGTAATGAGGGACATTTAGTGCTAGATTGAGCACAGACCTGATTCCATCTAACAAATATTAAAAGCAAAACCATTAAGGATCAAACCATTTCCAAGTAATCAACTACATCCTCAAACAGAGCTTAAGAATTTTACAAGGTTCAAAAATATCTAGCCGCCAACAAGGTAAATCCAAATGTCTGACACCTAATAAAAAATAAAAACTAGGCATACAAGGAAGCAGGGAAATGAGATTTATAATGAAGGGATAATTGAAACCAACCCAGAATGAGCATAGGTGTTAGAATTGACAGAGAGAGCTATTAAAACAGTCATTAAAACTTATTTCAAATGTTCAAAAAGTTAAGCAGAGACATAGGGTATGTATTTTTAAAAAGACAAAATGAACCCCTAGAGATGAACACTGTAATGTGTGAGATGAAAAACATACGGGATAGAGTAGCAGATTAGATATTGCAAAAGGAAAGATGAGTAAATTTGAAGATTTAGCAATATAAATTCTTCAAAAGGAAATACACAGAGAGAATTTAAAGGTTAAAAACAAACAAAAAACAGGTAGACAAGAAAAAGAGTATTTCAAGTATCCAAATATATGTAACTGGAATTCCTGAGGGAGACAGAGTGTGTTACAGATGAAATACTTAAAGAAATAATGGCTAAAACTTCCATAAATTTGATTAAAATCATAAACCCACAGATCTGAGAATCTCAATCAGCTCCAAGCACAAGAAACATGAAGAAAACTACAGCAAGGCACATCATAATCACATTGCTCAAAACCAATGATCAAGAGAAAAACTGTAAAAACAGCCTGAGGAACAAAAACATATTATATACAAAGGAACAATGATAAGTATGATGGCACATTTCTCACTGAAAATAATACAAGTGAGAGGATGGTGCAGCAATATTTTTAAAGTACTACAAATTGTCAAACTCAAAGTATATACCCATAAAAAGGATCACTTCAAAACAAAAGGAAAATAAAGACATTTCCAGACTTTAAAAAGCTAATAGAATTCACCAAAGGCATACCCACAAAAGACAAAAAGATTTGGGAATAAGCACATGGTTAAATACATATTTTTTATTATTATTAAATCTCTTTACAAGGTAATTATTGGGCTGGGGATATAGCTCAGTTGGTAGAGTGCTTGCCTCCCATGCTCAAGGCCCTGGGTTCAATCCCCAGCACCACAAAAAAATAAATAAATAAACAGTGTTAAAAATCATAAAGGATATTAGGTAGAGTACTCAGAAGGGTCTTGCTTCAGTAATGGGAGACACTTAGTAGTACTGGATTGAGCACAGACCTGGTTCCATTTAACAAACATTAAAAGCAAGACCATTAAGGATCAAACTATTTCCAAATAATCAATTTCTTCAAACAGAGCTTAAGGATATTTACAAGGTTCAAAAATATCTAGCAGCCACCAAGATAAATCCAAATGTTTTACAGATGAGGTGTGTCCCCCAAAAATTCATGTGTGAGACAATGCAAGATCCGGTAAATTGATTGGATTATGAGAGGCCCAACCTAATCTGTGATGAATACGTAGAGATGAGTTAACTGAGCAGTAATTATAGACTGGTAGGATAAGGTTGGAGGAAGTATGGGGGTGTTCCTTTGGGGCTTATATTTTGTCCTTAGTGAGCAGGGCTCTCTCTTCTTCCTGGCTGTCACGTCCTAAGCTGCTTTTCTCCTCCATGCCCTTCTGCCATGAAGTTCTGCCTCACTTTGGGCCCTGAGCTATGGAGTTGATTCACCATGGACTGAACCTCTGACACCATGAGCCAAAATAAACTTCTCCTCCTCTATACTGTTCTTACAAGATCTTTGGGTCACAGCAATGAAAAAACTGACTAAAACAATATATGTAAAGTTAAAAAATTTTGACAACAATAGAACAAAGATCTGGGTGGAGAAATGGAAGTATACTAATGTAAGGTTCTTATTCTATACACCAAGTGGTGTAACATCACTGGAGAAGAGATGGCAGCAACTTAACAATAACACTACAAACCCTAAATAGCACTAAAAACAAAGAGTTACAGCTAATAAACCAAAAAGAGACATACAGCAAAATCACTAAAAGTGTTTAATAAATCCAAGAGGTGACAGATGAAAAGAAAAGAACAAAGAACAAATGAGACAAATGGAAAACATAGAAAAGCAGTACTTTGCATAAAACCTTATCAATAATCACATTAAGTATAAATAGTCTGCATACTCTTATTAAAAGGGAGAAATTGTCAGACAAATAAAAATGTGTGATTTTATTATACGCTTCCTATAAAGAAATGCACTTCAAATATAAATAAGCAGTAGATTAAATGCATAAGTAAAGGAAAAGCAAACATTAACCATAAGAGAGTGGAGTGGATACACCAGTATCAGACAAAGGAGACTGAAGACAAAAAAAAAAAATGTTCTGTGAGGCAAAGAGGAACCTTTCATAATGACAAGGAGGGCAAGCAAGAGGCCAGGACACAAACTGTTTATGTACCTAAGAGCAGATGTTCAAATATATGAATGTCTTCCTGATAGAACCACAGGAAGAAATAGATAATTATAGTTGGAGAATTCAAATACCATTTCTCAATAACTGATATAACTAGTAGACTGAAAACTAGTCAAGATTAGATTTGAACAACTTGTCCTTTATGTAACACTCAACAGCAGAATACACATTCTTTTAAAGGGTACATAAAACATTTCCCAATATCTACCATATTCTGGTCCATAAAACAGATCTAAATAAATTTTAAAGGATTCACATTACTCAGTGTGTTCTGTGACACAATGGGACGACATGAGCAGTGACTGTAGAAAGGTAACTGGAAAATCCCCCAATATTTTGAAACTCAACAACTCAGCCAAATAACTGATGGCCAAAGAAGACAACAAAATGGAACTTAAAAACTGTTTTTAAGTGAATAAAATGAAGATGCAACATGTCTAAATTTGTTAGCTTTCCCTAAAGATGGACTTGGGGAAAAATTTATAGCATTTTATGCCTATATGAAATATAACAGGAGGTCTCAAAATCAATGATTTCAACTTCCACCTCAAGAAATTAGAAAAAGATGAGCAAATTAAAGAAAAAATAAATAGCAGAAAGGACATAATTAACAAAAAGCCAGAAATCAATGAAATAGAAAACCATAAATTAATGGAGAAAAATCACTGAAACCGAAAGCTGGTTCTTTGAGAACAATGAAATTGATGAATCTCTACCTAGCACAACTGATGTGGAAAGAAGACCTGAACTGTCAGCGCAGGAATGAGGGAGAGGGGCTCATCTATAGTTTCTAAGGGTTTCAGAAGGATAAGAAAGAAATAGTACTCACTCAATTAGACAACGTGGAAGAATGGGCAAATTTCTTGAAAGATACAAAATACCAAAGAATATTAGAAAATATAAATAAATAGCCCTGTATCCATTAATGAAATAGAATCTACAGTTAACACCAGTCCACAAATGGAAACTTTCAGGATCAGATGGACAAACTGGTGAATTCTACCAACATTTAAAGAAGAAATAATACCAATTCTATTCAAACTCTTCCTGAAAATGAAATAGGAGGGAATACTTCCAAAGGTATACTATGAGACGAAGATTCTCCTGACACCAAAAACCTACACATACATACACACACACACACACACACACACACACACACACACACACACACACACACAAAACTGTAGACCAAGATCTAGAGAAGTTTCTAGAGAATCATATTTTAAAAGTTGTATTTAGCAACATATAAAAAAGATTTTACACTATGAGAAACTGGGGTTTATACCACAAATGTAAGGTTGGTTACTAAGTAAAATTAACCTATCATTATAACTTACCATATTAACAAACTAGAGGGGAAAAATATGTGATTCTCTCATTACATTAAAAAAAAGCATTTACTAAAATCCAATGTCCATTCGTGAGAAAATTTCTTAGCAATATATAAATAGAAGACAACATCTTCAGTCTGATAAAAACCCTACAGCTAACATCATGCTTAATGGTAAAAGACTAAATGTTTTCCCTTTAATCAGGAGCAAGACAAGGATATCTATTTGTACCATTATTATTCAGCATTATACTGGAAGCCCTAGCTGATATAACAAGCCAAGAAAAAGATCTAGACTTGAAGAAGCCTAATGTCTGTATTGGCGGAAAAAGATACTAGATCTAATACATAAATTTAATAAGGTTGCAGGATAGAAGATGAAGAGACAGAAGTCCGTTATAAATTTATGTAATAATAATGAACAGCTAGAAATTGTAATTTAAAAATACCATTTGCAATAGCCTTAAATATGAAATAGAAACAAATCTGATAAAAAATAAGACCTGTACATTAAAACATTCTCAAGAGAAATTATCAAAGACCTAAAAAGCTAAAGAGAGATATTGTGCTCACAGGTCAGAAGACTCAATATTATTTAGAAATCAATTTCTCCAAACTGATCTAGAGAGTCAGCACAATCCTAATCAGAATCCCAGCAGGCTTTTGGGTTAGAAAATGCTTTTATAAAATCTATTTATATAAAAATTTACATGGACATTCAAGAAACCTAGAATAGCCAAAATAACTTTAGAAAATACCAAGTTGAGAAACTAGCACTACTTTCAGACTTATTATAAACCTACCTACCATAGTTAAAATTAGTGTGGTATTGATGTAAGATAGACAAATAGGTAAATGAAACATAACAGAAGTCCAGAGAGACACAAAAATGTGGAGAAATAATTCTTTTAAAAAATACTTATTTTTTAGTTATACATGGACACAATATCTTTTTTTATATTTATGTGGCGCTGAGGATAAAACCCAGTGCCTCATGCATGCAAGGCAAGTGTTCTACCTGAGCCACACCACAGCCCTGAGAAATAATTTTTGACAAAGGTAATGTAGTAAAGAAAAGATAGTTTTTAAGGCCAATGGTACTAGAGTAATTACATATTCAAATGCAAAAGTATGCACAAAAACCAAAAAAAAAGATGAAAGCAACTTAAGTCCATATGTTGTGCAATATACAAAAATTAAAAATGGATCAAAGACTTAATATAAAACCTAAAATTTATTCTAGAAGATAGCATGATAGGAAATCTTTTTGATTAGGTTAGGCAAAGATTTCTTAGCTATATCACCAAAAAACAGTTCATAAAAGAGCATACACGTACATTGGACTTCATCAAAAATGAGTATTTTGGCTCTTGGAAAGATGCTGTGAGTGAGACTGGAAGAAAATATTTGTAAAACTTATATCTGATAAAGGACATGTATTCAGAATTTATAAGAAAAACAATTAAATTTAAGGAAGGGTGAAAGATGTGAATACACTTTACCAGAAGAGATGTAGGGATACCAAACGGGCACATGGAAAGATGTTCAGCATTGTTGGTCATTAATCATATGCAACTTAAAATCACAAGGAGATACTTTCATGTAAAAAGGCAAAAATTGTAAAGACTGGCCATACCACACATTGGTAAGAATGTGGAGGAACTGGAACTCTCATGTGGGGATATAAAATAGTTCAACCACTTTGGGAACTATTCAGCAATTTCTTAAAAAGTTATGCATACATTTATTATATGATTCAGCCTTTCCAGTTCTAGATATTTACTCCTTCTCCCCCAAAGAAATGTATATACAGACTATATGTGAATGCTCACAGTTCTTTCATTTGTCCCAAGCTGAAAACAATACAAATGCCCATCAACAGGTGAATGAGCAGGCAAACTATGGTGCATCTAGACTATGGACCACTCTTCAGAAATACAAATAAGTACACTATTGGTAGGGGCAATAAAATGACTGAATCTCAAAAATAATTGCACTAAGTGAAAGAAGCCACACAAAAGAATACAGAGTTTCAATATGATTATATTTATATACAATTCAAGAAAATGAAAACTAATGTATAAAAACAAAGCAGATCAGCAGTTGCCTGGGGATGGGGAAGAGGAGGAAGAGTTGAGGGAAGGATTACAGGGTGTTGCAGAAATGTTTGGGGCGATAGGTATGTTCATTATCTTCATATGGCAATGGTTTCATGGGCATACACATACGATTATCAAATTGTACAAGTTAAATATCTGCAGTTTATTATACCTCAAGTATATCTGATTAATGCTTAATGGGCATGCTCATGCAGCCAGTGGTAGAGCTGCTTTCAAACAAGGTTCTACCTGTGCTCTTTATTCTAACCCTGCATATGACCCAGCTCCTTGGCCATTTCCTTTCCTCCCGCTTGCTCCCAGGCCCCTGGATGCCTACCTTTCCAGGTGGCCCAGCTCACATCATCTTATCTGTTGCTTCTGTACAGAAGGTACAAGTGGAAACTTCCAAAGCTGTTGTGGAGGCCAGGTAATTAGGGGCAAGAGGGAGGAAAGGAAATGGCCAAAGAGCTGGGTTATGAAAGATGCTGGAAGAGAAGCTCAGGCAGGAGTGGGACATGGGTGCGTCTGGGTCTTGGTGGCTACATCTACAGGACACGTGGGCAGCACCTCTGCAGTGTCTGGGTGCCTGCACATCTGCAAGAAGAACTCAAATGACAGCACTGATGCAGGAGAGCATGGCACTGCTCATGCTGCAGAACAAGAACACTGGGGAACCAGGTCTAACCCTAACCTCCTCCATCCCACCTCTCCCTCACCTTCCACATTAGTACTGGGATAAAAGGTGATGAATGTGTGTGGAGGGCATAGCTTTGCCACTCAGGCTCTACAGCCACTCTGGTACATCTATGGCAAAGAATTTTTTACAATAGAGAAGTTAATTTTGTTCATCTTCAACTATACCCAGGGCAACCCCTTAAAAGGAAAGATTTGTTACTTCTCTTTTATCCTATTTCATATCATGCAAGATTGGGTCATGGCATTGTGCTGGGGAAATAGTTTTCTTTTAAAAGCAAAATGCCATCTGTTTTGCAGCCTAATTATATAGACAGGAGAAGCTCAGATATTCCACACATGCCTCAGATTAAAGGGCAAAGACAGAGACCAATTTGGTCTTTCAGACTCTAATAGTCCATTTGATGTAATGGAATGAAACGCATAATGTGCATGTAGTAAAATAGAACACAGAGAACAAAAGGCACAGTTTAGAAGGTGCTGAAGAATATTATAAAATACCTATAATTATACCTGCATGACTCAAAACAAAAGTCACACTAACACAATGGAAAATCTACCCGCTGGAGTTCTGGTAGTCACAGCATTCCAAATTTCACACATGGAGCTTGACCTGGACTGGGGAAAGGTGAGTGACACAGGCCATTTGCTGTCATCAAGAATTTATATCACTGCAAGTGGCTGGGGAAAAAGTAGTTCTACACAAGTGAATGAAATAGGTGATAATTAATAGCAGGTGAGAAGCAGGTTCCTCATCCAGATTTGTGGTCAAGGTCTTAGGGTTAAAGGAACAAAACTCGGTCTGCCTTGAATAATCTGTTATTTATATTTAAGCCTAGATTTAGACCAAACCAGATGACCCACATGCTTTATTTTTTTCCACAGGAAGCAATATACTAATTTTACCCACTCCTGAGAAGTGCTTTATGGAGGGCTGGTGGGTCCCAGGAAATGCTACATTCTCCTAGTATCACTTAATCTCTACAATAACCTTGTAATGCAGGAATTAGCCCCATGATATAGATGAGAAAACTGAGGTTCACAGATGTTAAATAAATCACCCTGAGATCCCACTAAAAACTAGTGCTGAGGCTAAGATGAAAATACAAAACTAACTACATAGCATGTAGAGCTGGTTTTTTTGGTTTTTTTTTTTTTAATTCTTTTTCCTTTCCTCCCTTCTTTCCTTTCTTAATCTTTTCTTTTTCCTCCATACTGGGGATTGAACCCAGGGGCACTTTACCACTGAGCCACATCCTCAGTCCTTGGTATTTTTTATTTTGAGACATGGTCTCATTAAGTTGCTGAGGCTGGCCTCAGAACTTATGACCCTCCTGTCTTGGCCTCCCAAGTCACTGCAATTACAGGTGCCATTACTGTCATGCCTGGCTGGAAAACTCTCTTAAACTCACCTTCCCTTAACAGAGTGATTTCAAATTTTGTAGCACAGTGGAAGAAATATTAATGGCTGGCTCCCCCTCCTAGGCTTTCTAATTTAATTGGACTGGAGAGCAGCACTGGCATTGGGGTTCCTTACAAAGTTCTCCAGGTGGTCATAATGTACCAGAGTTTGAGAACCACTGCCTTACCAGGCTGTCTGAGCTCTTCAATCACCTTGTAGGACACACTGCCTGACTTCTGAGGCATGCTGAAAGCTTGGAGCTAGCAGGGATCGTTTGTCCAGCTTGTCTAAAAACTTGCTCCAAAAAAAATAAGCTGTCTACTTATCAGTAGGTCAACTACATTTCCTCCTAAACCTACTTTTGCCACTTGTATTTATTATAAATAAAAATATAATAAAATACTATGTAAATCAAAAAATGGATCTGTAAATAGTCAATGTTTCTATAGAAGCTAAATTCAGTGCTTTGGAAAGATGTGATAAAAATGATTTTTTAACAAAATAGATGGTGAATTAGGTATGAGTGAGAAATTGTAGAGAGGAAAAGTTCTAAGAATCTAGACAATGGTCTACATCCAGTTCATTGCACAAATGTCTTTAAAGTTCTTAAATCTCTTTGAAGACATTTAAAGCCCAAACTAGAGTGCTCATAGGATTATGGTTCATGAAAGTCAGAGCTTAATGTTGAACATTCATCTCAAAGAGAAAGTCATGGCCCTATGTCATTTGTGGATGGAAAAATACACATTGAAGTTCCGATGTTTCTTACATGAGTCATTTTGTGTGTTTTCCCTCCAACTTTCACAATGAACTGACCAACTCCCTATTTTGTGGCATAAGAGGCTTCTTACACCATCTGTTTACATGAAAGGTAATTAATAATCCTCTTTCCCTTTCTGAAGCAAGCTACACTAGACCACAGAGACACTCGGGTTTTAAAATTCAGCTCTCACCCCTCTGCACTCAACACCTGAGCAGGGCGCACTGAGGTGCCAACACGAGACCGGCATTGTGGGGACCAAAGATGAAGAACAGGGGCCTCTGTTCTCAGGGAGCACGGAGCCTAATGGGGCTCAGCCCAGGACACGATTGATGAAGATGTAAGGTAAGTCAGCAAAAGCATAACGCCCCCCAAACGGCTATGGAATTCAAAGGAGGAAGAGACTACACAGTGAGGAGGATCTGGAGACTTCATGAAGGAGACGGCTCAAGGAGGAAGTAGGGTAGAGACAAGTTTTATGGGTTTTTGTTGTTGTTGTTTCTTTCCTTTTCTTTCCTCGCTCCCTTCTTTGATGGTAGGAGAAATTTAAAATATGAGCATGAAAAGACAATTGCGAAGGTCCCAGTTGGGAAAGTCCCAGAAGAGGCCACAGGGATGGGAGAAAGGCCCCCAGGAGATGGGTGACACACAGTGGGAAAGGAGTAGGAGAGGAACTGAGGCACAGGGACCAGGAGATTTTGAAGCTGAAAGGAGAAGAGTTGAGAGAATATGCCAGGTTAACTCTATCCTCTCAGGGAGTAGGACATTGCTTATCTACTGAAAATGATTGGCAGGAACAGGGGGCTTAGAAGATTCAGAACTGCTGGGTGATGGGAAGGCCACGAGAGGGTACCATGATTCCAGGCCGTGTGGTTCAGAACATTGTCTCCTAGTGAAAGTTTTATAAAATTCTATTACGCAAATCTTAACATACAGAACTATCACCTCACTATTGACCAGGAGGGAGATGGCAGCCCTGCAGTGGAGGGATGGCCTTGTTGCCCAGGGCTATGCTGCTAGGGACAGCAGACGCCCAGCTCCGACCCTGTTGGAAGCCAGATTCTTTCCTAGACTCCTTTTCCCCATCTGAAGACCAAATAATGTCTTTAAAGTCATATCAAACACACAGCCCTGGAGAGGGCATGCTGATTCAAACCATTCCATGACACATAAAGAAAGAGAGGCTCGTTGTCAAAAGAAAACTGAGATGAAAGAAATGGTGTGATCAGACTTATAAATGGATAAGTGGAGATACAGACACACCCAAATTCACTTACACTCCTTTCTGTGTGCACATTCAGCCAGCCCAGCCCACATTGGCCTCCTCAGAGCAATAGAATATAAAAATACATCAGATACCTAATGTCATTCTGGATGCTGGGCAGGAGTTGCTTGCAAGCTTAGCTTACTCATTAAAGTGATGCTTTTAAAGACCATCTTTATCAGCACAATAGGCAAATTTGTGTTTCACTGACATATTACTCTGAAGCATTATAGTACTATCTTGCTTTAGATGCCTAACACCCATTACTAACAGGAGAGCTGTCTGATCATTAGGGGATCTCTTCCCCAATACTTGAATTCTGTTATGGTTTGGGTATGAGGTGTCCCCCCAAAGCTCCGGTGTCCATGCAGGAATATTCAGAGATGAAATGATCAGATTATGAGAGTTGTAACCTACTCAGTTCATCCTAGTGTGAATGGACTGACTGGGTGGTAACTAAGGTAGGTGGGACATGGCTGGAGGAGGTGGGTCACTGAGAAGGAGAGTCACCTGGAAGGGTTCATCTTCCTTGTGAATCCTCCCCCTTTCTCTTGCTCTGCTTCCTGAGCCTGCCATGAACTGACAGCTTTCCTCCTCTGGGCCCTTCCCCATGATATGCTATCTCACCCTGGGCCCAAAGCAATGGAGTTTGCCATCTATGAACTGAGACCTCTGAAACCATGAGCCTCAAACACATTTTCCCTCTTCTAAGTTGTTCTTGTCAGGTATTTTGTTCACAGCATTGAAAAGCTGACCAAAGCAAATTTCCAAGGAGGCTTTCAAACCATTACAGATTTAGAAGGGCGAGACCTCTATGATGGGTAAAGAATCAGCCTTTAGGCTGGGGATGTGGCTCAAGTGGTAGCGCGCTCACCTGGCATGTGTGCGGTCCGGGTTCGATCCTCAGCACCACATACCAACAAAGATGTTGTGTCCGCCGAAAACTAAAAAATAAATATTAAAAAATTCTCTCTCTCTCTCTCTAAAAAAAAAAGAATCAGCTTCACCAATGATCCCCAAACCTTGTAAACCAGGCAGCTGTTTTGAGTCTAGCAGAATGCTATCTGCAAAACAGTGATACATCAACAAAGAATGTTCATTTGATCTTGACTGGAAATGTGTAAAACATTTGTCTCTCTACTTATATGTGTATAAGATTCAGGTACATATAATCACAGGGTGTCTTCTCTTCTTGCAGCACAGGTCTCTGATATTCTAACGGCCTGGTTAATAGCAGAAGCGAGCGAGCTCTGCTTCCTGCTTCCCTGCAGGGTGACTAATTAATAAACTTTCTCTTAATTGAGTTTTGCCTGCCAAGTCCACAGGGATTATTGCTTATATATAAGTAAACAAAATTTCCATTTTAAACAACACTTCAAATCTTTTCATTATATTTTAAACGTGCATATTTAATAAAGTTAAGCGAGCTGTGGGCTGAGAGGCTGTGGGTTTTGTGGCCCAGATCCCTTCCCTCTGGAGGAGCTGGATGCTCTGGCAGGTAGGAGGTGAACCCCAGATTCTTCTGAGGCATAACCCCCAGCAGCCTGGACTCTTGCCCCTTCTCGATTCTCCTCTATTGCAACTTTAGAAAGTACCTAAAAGAGGTTTTTGGAAGCCATTAATGGTATTTGCCTTTTCCTTTAACCTGAATTTATTATTTAAAAGCAATTCTTCTCACAATTTAAAATTAGGAAGAAGATGAATTTCATGTTAAATATTTAATAAATGCCTAGGTTTGCTAGGTACCAATTTGGAGAGGCACTTTCGATTTAGGAAACTTCTTCCACCAAAGCTTTGTGGAAACTGAATTTCAGGACCTTACACTTGAGATATTTTAACTGTTTCATTGTTTCACAATATTTTCCCCTACTCTCAGATTCCAAATTGAAAGCAGAACAAAAAAATTAAAAAGTGAAAAACTGAAAACAGAGCCATCCCCCCACCCCCAGTTTGGTGTGTAACATAGAAGAGTGGGGGTTGTCCCTCCCTCTAGGATTTTCTGCTCGGTGCATTTGGGAGCTATTGGCTCCCAAAGAGATTCAGATATTCTTTGCTGAAAACACAAGAACCCACAGCAGGCTATTATTATTTTTATTATTTTTGACAGCTACTTTGAAGAAATAAACATTTTTCAGACTCTCACATTCACTCTGCTAAGACATTAACCAGAAATAACAGTGAAGGCAGGATGTAAAGCCAGTTCCCAGATTGTTAGGAGAAACGTGCATTCAATTTTGTGGTGGATTTCCAAGGTCTAGATCTTCTTACCCTTCTCCTAATCCCTTGTTTCCTTCCTTACAAATGTTAAGTGCTCTGAAACTGAACTCATCTTTCCTGAAAGAGTCCCCCTCGGCATATTCTGCTCTGTCCCAGTCAAATCCTTCTCATCTTTCTGAGCTGTCAAGAGAAGTCTGGTCTTCTGCTAACAGCCCACCTTCCTGGGGTGCCCAATGCACTGCAAATCAGAGCCAATATCTCTGGACCCCTTGGGCAGCAATAGCTCAAGGTTGATTTTCAGAGCTATAAAGGGTAACCTTGGTTAGTGGAACTCCAGCCCTGGGTGAGGGTAGTTTCATTTATTCCTGGGGATGGGTACAGAGGACAAATCTCTAAACCAGTTAAAGAAGCAGACAGCAAGGAAGATAAGTGATCACCTGATTCATGCAGCAACACAGATGTATCTCAGGCACAAAAGGCCACGTTATGGGTCACATGATTCCATTCATATGCTATTATTGATAAAAACCAAACTACAAACATGAAAGTCCAAGTCAGTGGTTGCCAGGAGACTGAGACAGGGGCAAGGAGCTGACTACAAAGAGAAAGCGGGAACTTGACGTGGCATTCTTTTGTATTTTGGTACTGGTTGTGGTTACATATTTGCCAAAACTCAACTCAAGACACATAAAAAGGGTAAGTTTCACTATATATAAATTATACCTCAGTAAACCTTAATTTTAAAAATAAGAGCCAAGGAGTAGGGATAGTGGCAGAACACGGACGGGTCAGTGGAGACACTGAGATGCGGGGAGAGGGGGCAATAGTGGCTCCAGGACTACTGGTTTTCATATCTTTCAGGCAACAAGAAGACCTGGGGAGAAATCAAGGACCCTCTCCACAGATCCCTGTTGGATACCTTAATTCCAAGTTTCATCTAGAATAGATGTGTTGATTGCCTCTGTTTTAGTCAATTTTATTTATAATTTCCAGGCTAGGATTATTTTCTGAATTTAAGAGGTTTCTTTTGTTTGTTTGCTTTTCTGGCATCCAGTGTCCTTGGGACAATCAATCAGGGAACACTAAGAGCCAGTTGGTAGTGTTTCCTTATCAATGGTAGACTGATAAGGAAACCGCTGTCTGGCTGGGCCAAGCCTCGTGGCCCATAATTTGTTTTTGTTTGTTTGTTTTGGGGGGGAGGGTACTGAAGATTTAACCCAGGAGTGCTTTTCCATTGAGCTACATCTCCAGTTCTTTTTATTTTTCAATTTTGAGACAGGGTCTCAATAAGTTTCTTAAGGCCCTGCTAAATGGCTGAGGCTAGCTTTGAACTTGTGATCCTCTTGCCTCAGACTCCTCAGTCACTGGGATTACAAGAGTGTACCACCATGCCCAACTCACAACTTGTTTTAGGAAACCCAGTGAGGTCAAGGGACCACTTTGCCTGTGGTCCAAGATCTCCCACCTTCTTCCACTATGACACTCATTTGAACCCTGGCACTCAAATCTGGTGAACTTCAAGTAGATGCCACTGAAGGGCAAGGACGGAGAAATACACCAAAACCAAGTGCCAGCTTTGACAAAGTAGCCATGAAGGGACTGGGAACCACAGCATTGGGGTCCTAGCAGAATAGCTGTGTTTTTACAATGAAACGTTACTGATGGGATCCTGCCTGAGGGAGGCAACCACTGTCTGGTTAGTTATTCCAAAGTCTGATTTACAGACTATTTAAATCCATGGAGTAGACTCAAGTTAACAATGAATGGCATATTGCCAGGGTGTGCTGGTGGCCAAATGTTGGCCTTTTGTGATGAGCACCTTCAGTTTTATAAACAGAAAGATACTATTCAGCAAGCAGTTGTTGTGCTTAAGTTTCTTCTTTTACATGCCCATGGCAATCACATTGGTAAATTATCTTTAGCAAAGCAAACCTTTTTGCCCCTGGACAATTCAAAAGTGAACTTCAGCCCAGACTCTACAATTATCCTGAATTACAAATCACTCCATGTTGGTGTCATTCTATTAAGAAAAGGTCATGGGGGCTGGGGTTGTGGCTCAGTGGTAGAGTGCTTGCCTAGCACAGTGAGGCATTGGGTTTGATCCTCAGTACCATATATAAAAATAAATAAATAGAATAAAGGTACTGTGTCCATCTACAACTAAAAAATTTTTTTTAATTAAAAAAAAAAGAAAAGGTCATGATGGCCCTGGAGGAAGGTGTCTGCTGGTGTGAGAGCTGATGAGGAGGGGCGGGAGGGAGACAGGCACTTACTTCCGCCTTTCCCGCTCTTCTCCATCCGGTACTGGTAGATGTGCAGGGTGAAGAGCATGTGGGAGTTGCGGTGGTCATCTTCATCGCAGTCCTGCTGATTGCTCCGACGGGAAGCAATGGCAGCATCCAGGAAGAAAGCCGCCTTCTCTGCAGTGGGGGCCCTCAGCTCACTCTGGTTCTGCAGCTAGAAGACACAAAGCCAAGAGCTGGGGCTGCAAGCTGATGGAGGGCTTGCCTGTCCCTCATGCCTGGGTGTTAACTGCTCCATTCAGTTGCTGTCCACTGTACCTAGTAAAGCCACATCCCTCTCGAAGGTCAAAAGTCATTCCGGAACTAGGCCCGGTATTCTTGTGCAATTCTCAGTTTAATTAATTTATTTCTGCAAATTAATATTGAGCACACTTAGTGGATGCAACTTGTTTTTACCTATTTTACACCCTAAGTAGTATCTGTAAGTCGCAGGTGTGAAAAGCAAAGGATGTATCTGAGTCATCAATGGGAGCAGATGACCCATCCTTATCGCTGCAGAGGACAGCAAACCAATAACCCAGGGCTATCCATTTACCTAAGAAAACAGGAGGGATGTGACTGCATGTTGATCTCAGAGATTAGATTGTTTGGAGACAGGGAGTTTGCAAAATGTGATTTTAGGTCTGACAAGCACTGGTGTCCCAAGGAAGTATAAAACTTAGTTAGCTTTCAGTTGATGCCTATTTTTTTCAGTTATTTAATGAAAGCTAATTTTAGGCCACACTTACCAGTATAGTTATGAATAAGAAGTACTTATCAAAGGCATGCTGAAACACCCAAGATACTTGAAGGTCTCATCTGTATTCAAGAGCTATCTAATTTCACCTTTAGTTACTGAACTCATGTTTGTGGCATAATCAGTAATCGATTAGAGAAAGCATAGTGTGCAACATGTCTAAATCCTATGAGAACTCATGGCAATTATAGTAAGCCTGAATCAGAACAATCCTATTATCAGATTTTGATCAGCATTCCTCTTTTTTTGTGGGAGAAAAAGAAACTCCTATTTCTGATTTGTTCAAAGAACTAATTTGCAGTATATCTTAAGGTTAGAAGAAATACTGACAATTTCCTACTCTGAGTCTATACCTATAGTTTTGAAGTGTGAAAGCCAATATTTGGAACTTAAGGTCAGCAAAATCCTTGAACTTCAAAGAGAGTTTGTATTCTATTTGTGGTTTTGTACTTGTCATAGAAAAGTAAACGGAAGTATTAAAAACATGTTTTCCACAAGGGGAATGTATTTAAAATAAGGGAGGATATTGGCCTTGTTTGCCTTCAGTTAATCAGATCTTTCACTTAAGTGGCCTTCATCAATGGACTCATAAAAGTGAACAGAGCCAGATGGGGTGGCACACACCTATTATCTCAGCTACTCAGGAAGACAAGGCAGGAGGATGGCAAGGTTGAGGCCAGCCTGAGCAACTTGGTGAGACCCTATCTCAAAGTAAAAGAGAAAAATGCTGGAGATGTAACTTTGTGATAGAGCACCCCTGGGTTTCATCCCCTGTACTGCAACAAAACAAACAAAATAAAACAAAAAAAACATGGATGGCAATCAAGACACATTTGTGTGACTTGTATGGGGACCAGCAAGTACCTGAGCATGTTTTATGCTTCAGAATAGTTGTTCTCAAAGTGTGGTGTCTGGACAGGCAGCAGCAACATCACAGATAAATTTGTTAGAGATGTGCTTTCAGGTGGTTCTACCTCAGACCCACAGAGTCAGTAACTCTGGGGTGGAGCTGAGCAACTATGTTTCAAAAAGTCCTCCAGGTGACTGATGTAGGCTTGAGAGGATTCAAAAAGGAAATGGAAGATCTAGGATATTTTAAGCAGAGATTGAGCATGGACAAGTTTGGGTATAAGGGTGTAACAGAGGCACAGGCACCTTCACCTGTGCAAACAGTCCCAGCTGGGATGAATCAGGTACTTATTAAAAGGAACACCTCAGCTAATTAAAAAAAAAAAAATAGTGAGAGAGGGGGCAGGGAGAAAGAAAGAGAGAGACATCTGGTAAACCTTGAAAACAAAGCCTACTGCAGGAGGCCAAAGTGATTGTTCTGGATATGAACCAGGGAGCTCCTGAGTCATTCCTACATCTATTGTCAAAGAGCAAGGAGAGAGATCCTTATAACAAGGCGTGACATCCTGAAAAGGCAAACTGGATCTTCTCTTGGCTTCCTTCATTCTAGCAATTATATCATGGTTCTAATTAGAAAGTGGTTATTAGTTTTTCCTACAGCACTGCTAATCCGGCTGTAAACCAGTGCCAGAAACACAGTTTATAGGGCCATAAACAGCCCCAGTAATGGCTGCAGCTATTTGTGCAGAGCAGTAAATATTTCGGTTTGTTGTTAAACAAAAGAAAGATTGTACTTTTCTTTTTTGGAAAGGAACATAAAGAAAGTGAATTCAATTTTCCCTCAAATGCTACGACAATTGTGGTTCCTGCTCATTGTCAATTAGATTCAAGGTACAAATATTTAGGTTGGGTAAGCAGATGGCCCCACAGCTGCAGGCCATAAAGTTCCAGTCCACTTTAAAGTAAACACTTGTAAGCTTCCTAGTTTACATGGTGAGTGATTCACGGCTCAACTGCCCCAGCCTCTGAGGTAGGGATGAGCCACCTCAGGGCAAGCCAAACTTCCAGAAGCAATCACCTGTGTGCCACAGATGGGGTCTTCGCAGAGGTATACGCCCGGGGACTGGCCATCCTGCAGGCTGCCAGTGGCCACCTCAGATAGAAGGTCCCGCAGGTTCTCTTCTTTCCCCCACACCTCTACGGCTGAGATCCGAACAGAGAAACGGGCTCCCGTCTTTTCTTTCCGTTCATTGATGAGCTTAAAGAGCCAAGAGATGGCACAGGGAATGATGCCAAGGTTCTGCATGGAATCGTCCTTCCCAATCATGGTATAGGATTTTCCTGTGGGAGCAAGGAAAGGGAGAAGAGCAGGCTGATTGTTGGCATCATGCTACAGAATCTCAAAAACAGATGCTAAGGATACAGAAGGCAGGCATGGGGGAGTGAGTGGAAGGGAAGGAAGGGAATTAGAAGGTAAGAAAAATAGTGTGCATTTGATGACAAATAAAAAAAAAAAAAGCAGTTCCTAGTACTAGCAATGAAATGGCTATAATACAGAATGTGAGAGCCCAAACAAATGACAAGATGAAATCACAGTGCACCTTGAAGAGGATCACACTTATCACAGACTATCCAGTTTCTGCATTGTTTTACATATAGTGGGAAGGGAGGGACATTTCATCACTATTATGGTTCACTTTACATCTACCCCACAGATCAAATCCACGTATACTTTACATCCTTTCTCAAGTTAAATGCTGTGTATATTTTTACAGCATGAGCAAATTCCATTAAAACCTGGAGTCCTGCTTTGATCCAAGATCAAATGAGAGGAAGGTCCAGGGAAGACAGAAGTGGCAGAGATGCGATAGGCTTTCTGTCCTGGCCAAGAACTGAGTTTCAAGCCTTCTGCAAGGTCTCTGATGCAATCTCTGCCTAGGGACACTTTTTTGGGACTCCCCAAATTACTAATTTATCAGGCATGTAATGCAAGGTCTAGAGAGCAGATAGAGGGCCACGGGTTAGTATTAAGAAGGGACAGTGGAAGGATTCAATAAAACCCTTGGGGGTATGTCTCACTGCATCCTTTTCCAAATGCTTCAGCACAAGAGGATTCCTGATAGTGTCTGGTTGCTGGGAAACAAGGATGGCTTTGTCTGATGTTCCCAGACAGATCCTAACATGACACTTGACTTTGCTTAGAGGTTGTTAATCTGGCTGTTCCATTGGTTCCATCTACCAACACCAATCATCTTGGCAGGGGAGCAGGGGGTCCATCTGCTTCCCAAGGAGCCTCCTCTCAGGAAATGTACATTTTTGTGCTTGCTTTCTTAGCTTGACCCTGACCTGGACCACTGCTATTCCCTTGTTTCTTTCCTGAGCTTGACAGCTGCCCTACAGGAATGGGTGTCCACTTACAAGTACCTACATTTCAAAGGCAGAAGTAATTGTTCTCTCAGCACCTTAGAGAAATTTGACCTTTCCTTTCATCTGGGACTATGGGACTAATACACAAGCATAGACTGAGGTACCCAATGAGCAGCATAAAGTAAAAGCTCTCACTAACCCAACTTGGCATGGCCGAAACAGAACACGCAGCCATCCGCCCCGTTGACCACAGACTGGATCACCTCTGCCACGGTTCCAGCACACACTTCAGCCTGTCAGACACGAGAGGAGATATGAGCCATTATTGAACCATACAGTAGAGGCACCATTAACAATGTAAAAGTGAGCCCACCTTCCTGGAGCTTACGGTCCCAGCTCTGCCTGGGGTTCCCCCAGATGGATCAGCCTCTGCCAGGGAGCTCGAGAGGGTCTCAGAACTTTGGGTACCCTCTTTGTATCTTGCAAGCCTGAACATTATGTGAGCTAATTGCAAGCCTGCCTGTTGCTCCTTGGTGGTGCCCTTCAGCAGGATCCCAGGACCAGGTAGGTGCAGGTGGCCTTGTTCCCTGCATTCGTCTACCATTCTGACCTCTGGGAAAAGGCATTTTAACTCTCCACTGGCCCTTGGATAATTAGAACCTTCCTTCACAGAGAGCACACACACTTATGAAATGGGCTAGGTTATTAGAAAGAAAAAGATGACATACTATTTCAGGACAAAGAACTTGAGAAAATTTATAGTTCGAATCCAATCAAGAGGTTTATGATCTAGGCCTGCCCTCTCTCCTGATCTCTTTCCTCTTTTTCAATCTACATTCTCCCCTTTTCAAAACCAGTCTTGTCTTTCTTTCTCTATGCGTGTATTCATTGTGTACAACATCAACTGCCACTTGTCAGTGGGTTAGACGGGTGTTCTTTAGCCTATGCCTGCCTCATCTCCAATTTGATTATTAAATCTTTAGACAGGAACTTGATACTTGATGATTTTATATTTTCCCATTAACACCCAATAATACAGCACTCGACGCATGACAGGAATTCAGTAAAGTTTCTGGACCAACTTGGGGATCTGGGAAATCTCTTTCTGGTTAGCATCTAAAGTTTCTGCAGCAGCAGGAGGACAAAATCATTCTCTGTGTCCCTTATTTCTATCTTGGGACTGGAGTCGGAGCTCATGGAAGCATTGAGAGTCAAGCAAACACTGGGGCTCTGAGGTCATCAGGGCAATGTACCTCCCAGTAGGAACCTGAAAACCAGCAATCTCAGCTATGAATGTCGTTATTCAGCTCCAGGTCTCAGCAACACAATGAACCTAAGTATTTGGAAATCAATTTTCTCTCCCAAACTGAAATTGAAAAACCACACTCCCAACAATTGTCAATTGTTCTGGGGTGGTCGCCTCAGCAATTCTGCCTGGGGTTCCCCCTGGGCTGAGGAGGCGGTGTGACAGGGCTGCCGAGGGGACCACAGGATGATTCACAACCCCCAGGACTGAAGCAATGAGAGCCTGGCGGTAGACCCTGAGAAAGAGGCAGCAGAATGTTGATGGAATTTGCCAGAGGCGCCTCTGTAGAGCAGGGGGACATTACTGCCCAGTGGCCATTGGCATTTTGGACATGAAGCGAGGTGGGGGCTGGGAGCAGTACATAAAATAAGCTATTAGATTCTTAAGTCACTGGGGAGAATGCTGATTGTGTGTGGACCAAATTGTCATATGCACAGAGGCCAGGGGACAAAAAAGATGCAAGAATAGCCTAATAAGACACAGAATGTGGTAGACAGTCTCTTACAGATTCCCTCCTGGCTGTCCATCCAGACTGGTCAGTAATTTGTTCACCTCATGATTGTCGCCCCTGGAAGCCCTTTGCTGCCTTCCTTCATGGACTCAGAGATACAGGCAGCCCTCCCAAGCATATATCTCTTGAGCAGGGCCCGGTCTGCCAGAGCCTCTAATTCATCCACTAGTGTGAAACCTCCCTACCACACTTCCCTAAGCTATACCCAGCAGAATGTGTCCCAACAGAGTGCAGCTAGTGACTGCCAAAGCCATTTAAGGGTAATAAGGATGGTTCTCAAAAGCAAAGAGGAGCAGGCAATGCTATAGTCACTGCTTAACTTCAGGAGCTGATACCCTTTGAAACTGGGAGAAAGCAATCAATAGTTTATAATGGTCTGGGGTCACCAGGGTTGTTGCTGCTTCCCAGGCAAGAAGCTGAGCAAGATCTGCACTGCATATTTGCCTGTTTTGAGTTTTGGAGTGCTCACTTTGAGGGGCTGAGCTGGCCATGACCAAGCAGCATACTAACATTAACAATGATGATATAATAGTAAAAATAGCTATCATTAATTGAACACTTGTTATGTTCCTAGCTCTGTGTATCAACTCCATGAATCACAATAGCCTGATGATCTCATCTGATGATCACATTTTATCTGTGTCCTCATTTGACAAATGAGTGCATTGAGGCCTAGAGAGACATAGTGTCTTGTCCAAGGACATGCTGCTAGAAAATGGTGGATAAAATGGGTGGACAAGGCACACCATACTGGCAGAGTATGGAAAGGTTAATGGGGAGAATCCAGGAAGGATAGCTGCTCAGGAGAGGGTCCATCAAAAAGTGACCTACTCTCTGGATCTCAGTTTCCGTGTCTATAATGTGAAAACAGTTAAAGCCTCCATTTCCTACCCCACAGAGTTCAAGGGAGAGTCAGTGACTAATGTATATGAGACTTCTTGAAAACTGCAAATTTCCATAGAAACGTAATAATATTAAACATTTGAACAAATTGAAATACTCTTACAAAATGAATGAAACTGCATTATTGAGCATATTGAGCTTGGAAAACAAGTGCAAAATGTGTTAAACTAAGACTAGTGATAAAAATGACTCCTTTTTTTCTGGAATAAATTTAAAATCAGTAATAGTCCATGCACAATTTAGGGTTTCCTTTGGAATTTTACAACTTACCAAGATCTGTTTCTGAAAAGTTTTAGCTATTGTTAATTAAATTATTTGTAGATCATTTATTAGATCCAATGTCAGGTTCAAATTACTGAGCCCACTGGATGGTACAACACAGAACTTAAACAGAGAAACCATAGAACTCATTCATAAAGTACTTTGTCTTATGGTAACATTCTTTGGGAAAACCACATGCTCAGCTTCTCTCTCTCTCTCTCTCTCTCTCTCTCTCTCTCTATATATATATATATATATATATATATATATATATTTTTTTTTTTAAATTGTATTTGGACACGATACCTTTATTTAATTTTTTTTTAATGTGGTGCTGAGGATTGAACCCAGGGCCTTGCACCTGCTAGGCTAGCACTCTACCACTGAATCACAATCCCATCCCCATGCTCAGCTTCTTAACGGATAAAGCCCATAATGTGCCCTATGTGCTTATGGTGTAATACAGGAACATGTGTGAACATCATTACTTCCTATACTCAGATTATAGAGGAAATTAACAGGCTGTAATTGTAACTACTGGTGTTGTTCTCCAGTTCAGCAGTAGGCTATTACCATACTATGCAGAGTTGTGTAAATCTTGGAAAGTACTAAATATTTATCAGAAAGATACACGGGTCTTGATGCCACAGTGTAAGCAAGTAGGCCACCATACACTTAATAACCTGGTTGATGTAGGTATGTATGTGTGTATACTTATTTTTGGCACTGGGAGTTGAACCCAGGGCCTTGTACGTGCTAGTCCCCAGCTAAGCTATATCCCAGTCCTGGGTTATTTATTGATTTCTGCAAGTGGTCAGTCCCACACTCATGTCACCTTTCCAATCCAGTCCCTCAAAGTGTCACTCTTGGGTGCAACTTAGAGGTCCACATTCACATTCCAGGAGATAATCCCAGTAAGAACAGATGTTGACTAGAAGCTTCATTTGCACCATCTGATAGGGTCTGCAATTCCTTGGTTGCCTATGGTCCAAAAATCTTAGCTTTATGACCCCCCCACCCCAACCACCAAATTTTTGTGATTGCAAAAACTGGCCCCAGTTCTCCATCTCAACCTGTGTGCAGGCTCTTTGAAATGTGACTTTGCAGCTCATCCAGTAAAGAGAAGTCTCATCCCCATCCCACTAATTTGGACCAATAGGAGGCTACAGAAATGATGTTGCATCAACTGTGGACACAGGCCTTAAAGAGGCCTGCATAGTTGAGACCTGGACACTGCCATGAGAACAAGTCCAAGCTAGCCTGCTGGACAATGAAAGACAACATGGAAGAGAGACCTGTTAACCCTGCCAGGGCTACTGTAGACCAGCCGAAATGCCAGCCAACCCCAAACATGTGATAGCATCCAGCCAAGATCCTCAGAGCTGCCTATCCAACCCACAGCTTATCACAAGTGAGTCAAGCTAGCTGCGGAATTGCCCAAATGGTCCTGAACAACATAATAAATGTTTGTTGTTTTAGCACTGAATAGTGGGTTGAAATGCAGCATCAGTGAATTGACATAGCCGCTATCGCTGAGCCTCTTTCATTACCCACTACTCCACGGATCCAGGTGGCAGGATGCATGTTAGCCTCAGTTTCCCTGTCTAGCACTCTAGTTCCTTATTAGGACTACAGACCTGCCTTCAATATCAATGGATATTTTGATATTGTAGGGTCCTAGGACACTACCTGATTTTAACCCAGCTCCCTTGAACACTTTCTCCCTTCTTACATGCCCATACCTAGAAGCCCAGGCAGAATTAGAGTCCTACTGGACCAGTTACCAGCTCCTTGGGGTGTTTGTTCCTATAACTTCTAATTCCTGCTGTTCTCTTCTTGCATCTGTATGTCAAACATTGATACCCAATAACTCAGAAGGAATGAACTCTTCAAGGGATCTCAGAATGATTTCTAGGAGTCACTAAGTGGATGGAGGAAATGGTCTATCAAGTATTCTGGATGACACCTTCTCAGCTTACAGGTTCTGGTAAATAAGTGTCCATCCCCAGAGGGGTTTATACTCACTTGTGAAGCATCTTGTGGAAAAACTGCATCAAAGGCAAACATCTTAGGAGGGACCTGGTTGCTTCTCTTTTGGAAGGCATTTTGACCTCCACAAGTCAAGGGATCATACAAGGTGACCTGCTTCTTCCGAGGGTCCACCTTTAAGAAAGAGCTGGATTCTGAGGTATCACGAGCCAACGTGGAGCAAATGCGAAGCATGACTTTCACCTATTAAGAAAGGAAGTTGGGAAGCAACATGAATTAAGATAGCTGGATCCTTATATACCCATGCGATATAAATATTCATGACAGCATTGAACTTTTTCATGATACATTATGATGAACTGCACAATGAATTAGCAACTTAATCCTCACTGGGTCATGGGAAAGCTGATTTATTTATAATTACCAGGTAGAATATTTTGATATGTCCATTACTTTAATACAGAGATGGCACATCCTGTTCTTTGTCTTCCTATTAATTTAAATTAAAAATTAACTGTGCCCTAGTGGCCCAATTACATAGATGAAAAGCTAATCTGGACTGTCAAGCTATAGGGGCTGGTGTAGTTCCCTTGAAGCTCACAGATCAATAAACCATGCACATAAAAGTTAGCTCTATAATTTACTCCCCAGCTTGGCTCATCAGGACTCTGGGAGACAAAAATCCACAGTTATTAGTGTCATCATTAAAGGCCTGGGAAATGGCCTGTTTTTAATGGCCAGCATTTGAAATGTGTTCCAAGGGGGCAACAGTGATAAAAGATTGGTTTGCAACATGTTATTTGGGAATCCCATTAAGTGAGTACAGAGAAGTTGTCATTTCAGGGAATGAAAGCGCATCTCTGTAGGAAACAGGAAGTGGTGCCCTTTAACCCATGTTCCAAGTCATTGAACATGAGCATCTCTAGTGCTCCTGACCAACCCAGCCCCATCTCATGGCTGAGTGTGGTGCTCATGGAAATGCAGAAATGAAGCTGAAGTCACAAGCAGATCTGGAGGTGACATGCCTGGGAAATGGAATTTGCTCCCTTAACAGCTGTTTGTTACTGAGTTTCTATTTCAGTCCATTTTCTTTGAGTAACTACTATGTGCCAGGCACTGTGCCACTCATGAGGGATGCAAAGACAGGTAATGCCTAGAGTAACAGATGTAGACAGATGATCTCAGTATTATAATTTGGAACATTGTGAAGGTATGAACAAGGATTGTTTCTAAACTCTTTCCTTCATATATAATCAGTTTCTAGGTGTGATGAATTCTCCATCACACAATTTTTGGGGAGGGGGTTTGTACATTTTTAAATAAAATACCTAAAACATATAGAAATGTTCAGAGAATAATATATATTGTGCACATGGAGTGAGGTCCATCTCAGCTCATCTGCTGAAGCATGGGGACTAATTTGCAGTGTACAAGGCTGAAACATAAAGAATTTCAAGAGCACTGGGCCATTACAGGTCTAGCACTATGCCCCAGCTAAATTTGTCTTTATAAATTAATTGTTGTCTTTCAGTGTGGCTCTGGAAGTCAGGCATTACAGTGGAAGAAGCCCAAATTGGGGAAGATGCTGACCTCTTAGGGTTCACATCTAGTTTCTGCAAGATTGTAGAAGAATACCTGCCATTTTCTGAGGGTCAATTGTGTGCCAGGACTGTGCTATTATCAACATTATCTCATTGAATCCTCCCAGTAATCCAGTGCATAGATCCAGACTTGTCAGGATTTTACAGAGTAGAAAACAGATGTTACATGGTTTGTCCCAGATCACTGAACATGGTGGGTGATAGGTGGGGCTCTGATCCATCTCCAAAGCCCATACTTCTTTCCATCATGTCAAGTTCTCAAAGCCTCAGTTTTCTCAACTATATGACAGGAATAACAACGTCTGTTTTGTGGGACAGGTGTGAGAATTCAATGGATTGATGGGAGGTGCTGAACATAGTCGTAGTTGTGAGCACATGGTAGTTGAACTCTTGTTCCTCCTTCCTCCACCTTCATTGCCTCTCTCTGGATCATGACATCTCATGGTTTCCCAATAATGGTATTCATGATAATATCTGAAAACAAACTCCTCGCCCTGGATGTTGGGTACCATGAGTCACACATAGGACACCATGGAGGATCACTGCAGCCAGGACTCATTATTAGGCACCGAGACTGATATGGCTATTCCTAGGAAAGCACCCTTGAATCCCACCACCATTACATATTGGATAATAACCACAGCATTTATCTGAATTCCATTCTGGTAATTTCCTTATTTTCCAGGAGTCATTATAGTCTGATTTCAGTTCCTTTCTGTAGATTTGCCGCAGTTACACAGCAGGTGTGCTATGAGCATCTTTTCTCACTGCAACTTTTGGTAGGTAACTGGGGCCTCCGTAGGCAACTCCTCTTGCCCAGCTCTGAACAGCAGAGGTCATGGATGTTGCGAAACCAGGCAGAACTGATGGAGCCACATGGCCCACTGCTTTTCTATTTCACAATTTTGCATGCCATATCTAGGTAACCAGAGGTGCTGAATGTAAAATACGAGCAAAGCCAGGCAGGAGCCCAGGAGGAGAAGCAGGAGAGAAGGGGCTGAATTAGTGAGCCATTTGTCCAAGAGGAGCGCTCCTGCATCTTAATGAAGCTCCAAGCCTGTAGTTCATTTTCTACAGATGGGCAGAAGGTTTTGGCCTCGGGTCTGGGCAGAGATACACAGTTCTTTAAAACTCCACTGAACTTGGGGCTAGGAGACATGCCCTACTCTATTATTTTCTTTGCAATTCATTTAAATAAATGGAGATTTTTTTTTCCTCTCTTAAATGAAGAAAATTGGGTTTTTCTGCTTCACCTCTTCTGTATCATTATTTCTTTAGTCCAGCACTCTACTTCCTGCTTAATCCTCTGTAATTAAAGTGCTTAGGAGATACCACTTAGGATCAAGAATGGCCCTCGGATTTCTTGCCAGGAGTCCTTGCTTTTGTTACAAACATTATTAAGTTTTTGGCAACATCAATTTCTACCCAGCCCCTCCTGCTGTTCTACATAGAAGGTTCAGGCAGCTATTCACAGGCACAGCCAGCACCCCCAGCTTTCAGGGTAAAGGGGACAGTCACTATGTCACTCCCAAGAGGCATACCTGAAGGAATGGGACACAGAAAGCTAAAGGAACAGTCCAAGTGGAAGCAAGTACGGCCTGACACCTTGATTCAAATGAGAGGAGACTGGCACTTTCTGCACCCAAGTCCCCACCCATTGAGATCCCATGTTGCCTCACTTGTCTAATTATTCAGTGGCTGGTGCGACACAGCTGTTGCTTTGGGCCACAGTTGTCTTTATGCCTTGCTCATTAATCACTTCAGCACCTCCTCCTGGACGGCATCATGAGATCCAGAGAGAAAGGAATCATGAGACGCTAGTTGAGAGAGGCAGAGCCTGGCTCCTGAGCTGCACAAACACTCCATCAACACCGAGGCGATCACCGGCTGCCACCCAGCCTTAGTGAAGGCTAATGAGAAGTGGGGCCCGTAGTTACTCACAGCACCTGCCTCACATGATCATAACAGACACATTCCTGTTTGTCCCTTGTTTCAGAGCGCAGACCCATGGTGCACACCTAGTGATGCTCTTCTGGCCTTTTTCTCTACCCAGATGCTGTCGAGCAGGAGACTTTTATTCAACTTTAACATTTGGGAGAGTTTGGGGCAACTTACTATTAGTAGGATCTCTCATCTATCAGGAAAAAAAACTATGCATGATGATGTGGGAGAAAGAGAGAACTCTTCCAATCATTCTCATGCCTGTGCTTTGTTTAAACTCCTGTGTGGATGTCTAGAATGAAGGTCCTCTCCAGAAATTCATAATATATAGTTTTTTTCTCCTCTACAAGGTTATAGGTTAGAAAGTTAAATTAACTACTAAAATCTTTCAGTACCTTTACTTTATACTGATTTTAGAGAATCATCTCAGTAGAAACCAGTCAAATTGCAGATGGATCAACCTAACTAGAAATACCATTTCATGTCATTTTTGTCTGAATCCCAGCAGTATTCAAATTTTTTTTTGGAGGGGGTGGTATTGGGGATTGAATCCAGGAATGCTTTTGCCACTGAGCCACATTGCCAGCTCACCTCTTTTTATATTTTATTTTGAAACAGGGTCTCACTAAATTGCTTAGGACCTCACTAAGTCGCTGAGGCTGACCTTGATCCTCCTGCCTCAACCTCTGAGTAACTGGGAAATAAGGCTGAGGCCATCATGTCCAGCTAGGATTTTCTTTAAGCCTTCCAGATCTATTCTGAAGTTCCAAGAACCTGTCTAGAAACTGTTCTCTAAGGTACATCAGAGGCAAATAAGAGAGGTTGGTCAAAACCCACCCACAGGAAGAATGGTGTGTAAAGGGGAACTGTTAGGGAAACTGTACACGGTTTTCAGGTGAGATTCTAAAACCAAAGATAAGACAGTCAATCTGTAGAGCCCATTAGCAACTAACTCCAGCCCAGGATTCTGGTTCTTTCCTACTGAGGCAAATGGTAGTGACAAGGACACTGGGATTCATTCCTCTTGGGAGGGTAAGCTGCAGGAATCTCATCATGCTTGCCTCACATGGGGGGAGAGCCAAGTGTGGGTGAAATGGCTGAATTAAGGGTGCCCCAACTGCCTAAGGAGAGCTGCGGGTGGAGGAGAAAAGCAGGGCCACGTCCTTGGGACAGATCAGGAAGCCTCTCCTGGTTTCCACATATTTGGGGATGGGGTTCAACTGCTGAAAGAAAAACTCAGAGGGACAACAAGAGTTCACTCTTTCTAAATGGTTGAGCTCCCTCCTTACAGGAACAGGGTGTGATGGGCACCGCAGTGAACCACTTGCTTTGATTAGGATCTAACCCAAATGTCACTACTACTGAGGTGCCGTCTTGTGTCCGCATCTCTAAGATGGGCCTGCTGTGCCACCTCCCTTGAAGGACAGATGTGAAGAACAAAGAGATAAAAATAGATTGTAAAGAATACATATTTAGGGCTGTGGCTGGGGCTCAGTGGCAGAGCGTTTACCTAGCATGTGTGAGGCACTGGGTTCCAGTCTCAGTACCACATATAAATGAATGAATAAAATAAAGGTCCATAAACATCTAAAAAATATTTTTTTAAAAAAGAATACATATGTAGGGCTGGGGTTGTGGCTTAGTGGTACAGCACTTGCCTCACATGCATGGGACACTGGGTTGGATTCCTCAGCACCACATAAATAAATAAAATAAAGGTATTATGTCCATCTACAACTAAAAAAAATATTTTTAAAGATTAAAAAAAGAATACATACGTAAAGTAGTGCAGTTGCCCTCTCTACCTGGCTCTGCTCCACAGACTCAGGCAATTATGGATAAATATATTAGGAAAAAAACTGAATCTGTACTGAACACATACACACTTCTTTCTTGTCATTACTCCCTAAACAATGCAGTCTAACAACTATTTACACAGCATTTACATGGTTTTAAGCATTAGAAATAATCTAGAGACAATTTAAAGTAAATGGGAGGATTACATAAATTGCATGAAGTACTATGCCATTTTATATAAGGACCTTAAGCATCTGTTAATTTTTTGTATATATGGGGGATCCTAGAACCAACCCCCCCTGAATACCAAGGGACAACTGTATTATCCTAGGGAAGCAAGAAAGGAAAGAAGTATTCATTTTTCTCGAATCAATTAGTATAACAAACATTCTACATCAAATAACACTGCCAGAAGTCTTCTCCTAAGTTGTATGCATGTACATGGTTTTTGTTTTGTTTTGCTTTTGTGGTACTGGGGATTGAACCAGGGGTGCTCTATCACAGAGCTGTATTCCCAAACCCTTTTATTTTTTATATTTTGAGACAGGGCCTCACTAAGTTGCTGTGGCTGGCCTCCACTTCATGATCCTCCTGCCTCAGCCTCCTGAGTTGCTGGGATTATAGTTGTTGCCACCACACCTTGCTACCATAGTTTAATTGTAAAAATTAAAGCATGCCTGGCATGGTGGTGCATGCCTGTAATCTAATAACTCTCCGGAAGCTGAAGCAGGAAGATCATAAGTTTGAGGCCAGCCTCAGCAACTTAGTGAGACTCTAGTTTCAAAATAAAAAATAAAAAGGAGATATAGTTCAATGGTAAAGCTCCCTGGGTTAAATCCTCAGTACCCCCCAAAAATAATAATAAAAAATAAAAGCAAAATTAAACATACATATACACAAAAATAAGAGACAAAAAGCAAATTATTTTCCTTGTTCCTTTCACCAAAATTAAAAGAATATATAGTTATTACATTTTCTGTAAAGGTGAGTAATTCACGCAAAATTTGATCTGAGCATCGTCGTATTTCTTATATGTTTTTTCTTTTCTTTTCTCTCTAATTCAGGCAACATGCTGGATGTGCTCACTGTCTGCTCATGGTACATGAGTCACTTCAGGAAAATTCCAGGCCATTCTAAGTAAGCCAACTGGAGAGATGGGAAACCTAAACAGAATACATTTCTCATATGCATTCTTCTTAGCACTCTCAATTTTCTGATCTGCCAAGAAATCCAAGAAGTTCAGTTTCTATACTATGGTATTCTGACAAACAGAAGAGATTTTGATGAAATGCCAGTTTTTTAAAACTCACTGCAAGGGATTAAGAGTACCATTTTCCACAGCCATTATAGTGTAAGATTGTATTGGTAACCCAGCATAACCCAGTGGGAGCACATTGGACCCCACAGATATGATTCTCTCTCCCCTTCTTATTTACCCAAAGGGCTGGCTTAACCCAACAAAAGAGGTGGGCAACAATGCTCAAGTAAATTAAAATTGGATTTTATAAAGGGAGAAAATTTAAATACCTTTCTGGTAAAACTTGTATAAATAATCTGAAATTACTTTTCCTGAAGGAAGATCTTATGATTTCATGCAACTGAAAGTTTCCAGAAGTTAGTTTTAGAAGATCTCAGGAATCATATTCCAAATAGTACTGACCTTGGAGGTCTCAAATAACTCCAATAGTCGGAAATACAGGGGAGAATCCAGAAGACTGTATAATTCCTAAATTTAGAGGGAGCTTTAGAATCTGTCTTATAAAGTCGTTCCCACAAACCATACTTCCCATTAGAATCCAGATACACATCTGCAGAAACCCCAGAGATTCAAAGCACGGTTTTGGTGTTAGTTACAGAACAAAACTAAATCAAATTGGATTTCTTTGTATAAAAACACAACAATAATCGTACATGACATACTCAAAAATCATGGAGCAATTGTTTGCCTGGAGAAAGTCCAGACATGTGAAGGGTGGGAGGCAAACTCCTGGGTGCTGAGGTGTACCCCAGGCCTGTTTGGGGGCAATATCTGTACTGACATTATCAATCAGTTAGCCATCAGCACCACTTTTGTAACTTCTTGACAACTTTTACAAATCTTAGAATTTACAAAGGACCTTCTCCTATTTAATTTCCCTTTGGTTCCACCGTTAGCAGCTCTGTTAAAGAAATATTATGATTACCATCATCCCTATTTTGAGGCAGAGGAGATGAAGGGTTGAGGTACTCAAGTGACTTGCCCAAAGCTAAGTGCCTGGTGGTGTCTTTGACCTTCTCCTCCCCTCCAGGGTCACAGGAAGAGCTGAAGCAGCCTTGGGGAGACTGGGTGGGGGGTGGGCCTGCCCCTGTGCTGTGGGGATGTTGGGCAGAAGGCCGGTTTCTCAGAGGTGCCAGTAGGTGAGCTCATGTGGCGCCAGACAGCAAATAATGAGCAGCAATGCCATCAGAGAGGGAAGATTTGCATTATTAAGAGCGGGGCTGGGAAAGGTGACAAGAGGTGGTACAATAAGGCTAAGTGCGAGGGAGCATGTGCAAGACCAGGAAATGGAGCCCAGTAATAAGATGCACTCAATAAAGAAGTGCTTCGGGGAGTAAAGGGGGTTAGGAAATTCCCTAAAGCTCTTCATCAGTGTGCATCTGTCAACAAGCCCAGCAAGGACTGCAGTGCTGGAGGGAGGGAGTATGAAACCCAGGAAAAGAGTCTTCCCCTGTGAGGCACTATTAATGGCTGGGCAGCCTTTGGGAGCCAGGTCCCTCATACCAATTAGCAGGCTTGAGGATTAGCCAAGCTGTGAGGACGCAGACAGACACATTTCTGGAGCTGGTCTGTCAGAAAGGACTGGAACTCTGACAGTGGTATATTTAGAAGACACCCTGTCTCTTAGCTTGCTCTGTTAGGGAACTTATTTAAATGGATAAGCTGGTGTAAAGATCCACCTAAGGTAAAGCACCTTCAGATCTGATATGGAATTCTGAGGTGCCCTGAAGATGCCCTCCAATGTCAATGACACTCACTTAAAGAGCTTCCTATCTATGACTTTCATGGAGTCCAGTCTAGTGCTGGGGGGCACAGGCTCTGAAGATAGTCTCCTGACTTTGAATTCTGGCTGAACCATTTACTGATGTGTGTCAATGGACAAGTGATCCTTTGTGCCACATCTATAAACTGGACACAATAAGAGTACAAGCCTAGCAGGGTGACCATGATCATTAACACAGCAAATGACTGCCACATTTCTTTCTTCAGGGCCAACTACACAGTGAGTGCCCAACAATATTATTATTATTATTATTATTATTATTATTATTATTATTATTATTATGGCACTGGGGATTGAACCCAGGTGCATTCTGACACTGAGCTACACCCACAGCCCTTTTTAAAAATTTTATTTTCAGCCAGGGTTTCCCCAAGTTGTACAGCCTGGCTTCCAATTTATAATCCTCCTGCCTTGGCCTCCAGAATTGCTGGGATTCCAGGGGTGCACCATCCCACCTGGCTACTTTATTATTTTTAGGAAGCTATTGAGTCTACTGAAAAGATCATGAACTTTGAAATCAGACAGACCCTGGCTCTTAGCAGCTGTGTGACCATGAACATATTATTTTAACATAATTTCTTCATCTGTGAAATAGAGATAATCACCCCCTTTGGAAACAGGCTAACTCTGACATAAATTCCTCAAATAACAAAGTGCTTAAGTTGTCTTTTCAGGAAAAGTCTCCAATATCCACTGTAGGACTCTCTTGGACTGGTTTTTAGATAGATATGCAAAATGTCAGCTTATTCAGTCAAGGGTCTTTTGACATCTCCAGCTCAAAATCCTCCTACATATAATAACTACTCCCCAGGGCAGGGGGAGGGAACATGCAACCTAGGAGTGGCATGATGACCACCTAAGCCTACATAAAAGATCCCTAAAACTCCTCCTTCTCACCGTCCAATCAACAAGCATTTTCTTTCCTCTCCCTTCCTACAAAGCCCCTACTACCAACTGACTTTGGAGGCAGAGTTTATGACCTTGCCTATGAACTGCATCATAAAGTTCTTTGTTTTTGTGAAAGCCAGTGCCAGAGTATTGGCTTCTCTAGGCATTGGGCAGTGAGCCTGTGCTTGGTATCACTTCCTTGAAGGCATCACATGATTATTAAGCAAATAATCATGTTAAGCACTTGGCATGAATTAGGTGCTCCATACATAATAGCTACCATCCCATTGAACCCCCATTCACAAAAGTACCCATTTCCTCAGGAATAGTTGTTCACTTCTTTCCTCTCTCCCTTTAACCACCTTGACCTGGAAGTTCAGGAGACCTCATCATTAGATTCTAAAACATCTTATGCCCATAGAGCCCAGTTTTCCTAACTGCAAAGGTTAAGCTTAGATTCCAGTTTCCATTCATTTCCTATTTTGCTGATTTTTGTTAAATAATGGGTTAGTAACAACTGGAGATTTTTCTTAGTACTTGATACAAAAAGTTAGAAATGAAAAATACCCATTCAAAAGATTAAAAAATATAGGAAGAATATTTTAGAGAAACAGCAATAGGTATCCCTTAAGTTAGAATTTTTTCAGACTACTCAGTTTGGGGTATTTATTGTTAATAAAGGGCCATTTCTCACTAAAGCTCACTCATGTGTTGCAACTGAAGAGCTAAATAACAGACCTGTTGTCAGAGAGCAAACACTGAAAAATATCACATGGCTGATGCAGACTCTGTGTCACCAAAGAGTTGCTGTTTGGCTTGGGAAAAAATAGGACCAAGGGAAAGTATTTTTTCCTATAGTTCACTTTATGATAAATGGGAAAACTTTAGCTTGCTAACATGACACTTGATTTATTGTCTTCTGTACCTTATTGCCAAGGCTTTTCTGGCCCTAGGAATTTCAATACTCTAGATTCTGGCCTTTGACCTAGATAAATAAAATGTAGAACTCTGAAAATAAGTCAAGTAACCCAGGTAGGTATCTGTCTAGAAATACCAGCTACCAGATCTACCATCAAATTTGGCAAAACACCATAATAAACAACCTCATTATCTAAAATAAAGAAAGGGCAACAAACACAATTACTTACTAATTAGGTATATGTCTTTCTGGAATACACCCCCTCAGCCCATCTTCTTTATAAACCTGTCTTAGAGGAGCGCTCTCTGTAAAGGTAAAATTTCTAAGCTGTTTCTAAGCCGTAAAGCCTGAGTTAAAGTGTAGAAGATCGGACATTGTAAAGTTTCTAAACTGCAAGGCCTGGGTTAAAAAGTAAAAGACTAGGTATTGTTAAAATTCCTCTGCTACCCCCAGAACCTGTAATCCCTGTAGCTGTTAGGACAATACTGGAACTGCCCAGTAAATATTTCCACTGTTTCCACTGGTTGTCTAATAACCTGGGATTCTGTATAGTATGTCACGTAGTCCTTTAGGCCCTAAAACCAATCAGTTTGAATGTGTACCCCGCTTAGAAGTGACCAATCACCCCTGCCCAGACTGTTCCCGCCAATGAATGTACTAATCATGTCTCAGAGTTGTTGTTCAATTTTCCCACACCTCATGATGATTTGTTCTGATGTATGCAAAGCCCCCCACCCTCCCCAAAAAGTGTACTTAAGCTCTGCTTGACCTCTGCTCTGGGCTCTGGGCTGCTCTATCTTCCTGAGTGAGCCTGGAACCTCAGCATGCTGAATCAATAAATCCCTTTTGCCAATTGCATGAAGCCAGTCTCTTGTGTGGTCTCTTCCTCCGACGCTTTGCCGGACCCTTACATCTCCATGCTGGCTCCCAGCTTCTATTAAATGTGTGCATCTCCCCTATGTCATGTATGGATGAGACCTGCATAGAACCTGAGGATGACAGCCTGGCTTTTCAGAGCTGCCTGGGGGCAGATGACAAATGAGACTGTACAGAACCCATTCAGTTTTTCATTAGGGTCTCTCCAGCCTAAGACTGCAGCCTGGGAGTGGGAGAGCATCATCTCAGGATCTGTTGAAATTGGCCTCCAAAGGGTTGAGGAGTCCTTTCCTAGAAAAGCCAGGGGCATGTACATTTCTACAGTGGGCTCCTTCTCCAGTCTGGACCTCTGCAGTCTTAGTACCAGGGAAGAGGAGAAGGAAGAACATAAGAAACCAAGGGAATCATCCTAGTAAGAAAAAGCACTGGAGAGATATTTGGGTCAAGAAGTTGAAACCTGAAATAGTATTATACAAGATTTAGAATGCTCATTTAACTTTCTAGTTTTGAAATATTGTTTTCATTGTCAATGGATCTTTAATTTATTTATTTATTTATTTATTTATTTATGGTGCTGAGTCACACATGCTTTTGGCAAGCGCTTTACCACTGAGCTACAACCCTAGCCCCTAAATTTAACTTTCATCAAAGTCTGCCATGGATCATGACACCAAACTGTACATTTTCATGTTCTCCCCGACGGGAGAAGAAGAAAGGAGTATCTTGGTCCTGAATCCCTTGTCCCTTGGCATATCTTACAGAATTTCATTCACATCCAACAATAAATAAAGAGTAGGAAAGTTTAACAATAAGTTGTAATTACCCTAATTCTTTTGCCATCAGTTCCTTCAAAAGGCTCCCATGCTCAGGAGTGCACCTGCTCAATCACTAAGCATATGTGGAACATATGCTGTGCACAGTGCCTTACATCAGGGAGGCAGGGGAGAGGGACAGGAAGGAGGCCTAGAGGACAGAGAAACAGTTGAGTCTATGCATAAAACAGAAGGGAGATGGTAGCATCTCCATTTAAGCACCCCTCTATTTTTAAGATTTAGACTTGGAACTAAAGCAACTTTAATTCTCAGCTTAGCTCCACTGAACCCTAAGCTTACTGCTGCCATCTTGTCCGAAGGATAGGAGGTCATCTGATTGGAAGGGGACAGCCTGGAGGGAGGGGGAGGACATGCTGGTAAGAGGGGCCGAGTGAGGCCCAGCTGGAGGGAAGGAGTGAATGATAATGAGAGGCTCCTGCCACCTCTCCCAGAGGCAAGCTCCTGACTGCTCCTGTAATTTCCTTCACCACCCTCTGCCCTGGCACAAAAGCCCTTGCTGGCAGCAGGAGACAAGTTCAAAGCCGAATGATAAAGTCTAATACAGGGGATTATTAGGAAGATGTATTTTCTCTTTATTTTCTTCTTAAAATGTGTATATGATGGGGGTAGGATAGTTAACTAATCACAGTCTTCCCTAGTGTGCATTTGATAAGAACTAAAAAGAACAACATCAAATTAAGGTACATACCTGTGTTCCCACAATGATAATCCTCTTTGCCTGAAAGGCTAGGACCATGGAGGTGGCCTGAGAGGGGAGTGTTCCCATTGTGGCTGAGAGACTTTGGAAACCTTTAATGAAAGGCACCTGATCAATAAGGGAGACTCTTGCATTTGAGAATTTAAAAGGCTTCCCAGCACACTGTGTCTGAAAGAAATGTCAGAAGCATTTGTCATGTGCTGGGGTGGATGGTTGGCAGCTGCAGCTTGCCAGACTTCAGAAGCTAACTTTATTTAGGCCCTGCAGATAGCCTCGGCAGATCCTCTTGCCTACAATGGGATCAGCTTTCCTCAGAGTGCAGATGAAGGCTTTATCATGGTGCTGTAGAAGGAGTTGTTGTCACCACTGGGTGTTACTACTACAAGATGCCCCAACCATGGACTTTGTGAGCTCTGGCTTACATAGGGCTGCTTTATCTTTTTTTTTTTTTTTTTCTAGGTGAATCCACAAACTGCCCTTTTGGATTTCCAATGTCTTTTATTGAAGCATTGTACAACATAGTTCATAGTCTCTGGACTTTATTTATTTAGGTATGGGGGATTGAGCCCAGAAGTACTTTATCATTTGGGCTATATCTCCAATCCTTTTATTTTTATTTTGCCACAAGGCCTTGCTAAATTGCTGAGACTGGCCTTGAATGTGCAATCCCCCCCGCCTTAGCCTCTTGAGTTGCTGGGATTCCAGGGATGTACCATTGCACCCAGCTTTGTCTGGACTTTCAAACTTCAGTCTAGGAGAGACAAAGCAATGATTCTCCCACACAACTAATGACCACCTTCGCCAAACTAGACTAGTGGATAAACAGGTCAAAAGTCTACTCCTTCCTTCATTAAGTATCTCTTAATATGGACCGAATACTATGTAAGGGTCTGGGGTTATCGAGAGCTTGAAAACCAGATGCCATTTTCAAGGGTCTTACAGTTTATTAGGTGAGACCTCCCAAAAAGTACAACAGAGAAGGACAAAAGAGTTCTGTATTGGAGTACAATGGGGACCCAAGTGTGGGTGGGCATTTCCATTTGGGGAGCAGAGGTCAAGAGAAGTTTCATGAAGATGATGATGAATGGGACTTGGAAGAGGAGTTGATGCTCAGTAGGCTCTGAGGGTAGGACCTGGGGCAAAGTGTGCAGGATGGGCAGAGGGATGGAGGAGTGGGACTGACTGGTGTCTTGGAATCTGCAAGTAGCTCTGCCACCTTGAGACAAGTTACTTACACTCTCTGTGCCTCAGTTTCCTCATCTGTACAGTGGAGGTGGTAACAGTGTCTCCATACCATGTAAGTTATTTAGGAAGATTAAATGAGCCTGGTACTTGACAAAGAGCCTGGTACTTGGTGAGGGTTCAGTGAGTATTGTTGTATGCTTTATTCTAAGGTAGGATGGGCAAGGCAGAGGAAAGGTAGGAAATTCAGCTGGAAAAATAGGGTAGTGTCAGACTGCAGAGAAACTTCTTTTCCAAACTAAAAAGATTCTATGGGGAGCCACTGGAGGGATAGAGAAGCAGAGTACCCAGGTAATTCCCATTGCTTTGTGATAAAAGACAACTCCTGGTGTCAGGGTTTCTCCATCAGTAAAACAATGTGAACAGCTCTTCCAGCTCTCTTCCAATTGGGGAAGTTGTGAAGATAAGGATGAAACTGTAGAAACTCAAATTTTTATGGCATGGCATTTTTTTAACATGTAGACAACTTTATCAGGGAGCCTTTCACAGGGACGTGGAGCTAACACACAAGTGTGGGAGTTAAGAGTCTGCTGCATGCATATGCATGGATGCTGGTAGCAGCCATGTAACTTGACGTGAAGGATAATGAATTAGTCAACCAACAGATAAATATTTATTAAATGCTGATGAGCAATGTGCTCCCCTTTACCTAGGCAAGCTAAATATGACAAAATATTTAGATTTGAGGAAAGAACCAAAGACAGATCTGCTTCAGAATGTACAAGAAGAGAGCTTGTCTTACAGTAGTATGCATAATCCACAGGATGTAGATTGCTATGTTCTAGCCACAGAACAGAATCTATTGGCAGGAACCAGAAAGCTGCCTGATAGGGAAATATCTCTTTTTCCCCAGTGGACGAGGAAGAGGAACACTGGCTCCTCCATCCTGGATCACTGCTGGGTACTGCTCCATCCTGATTCTGATTCCTATCCTAAGCAGTGACTAGGTTTCCATCATGAAAGGGCCACAGCACAGACTATTTACTCTGTAAACTAGTATAAGAAAATTAACCTCCTAATCTGGATTTTCTAGATACACTTTTGGTAAGTAACTTAGAAGAAATTATTTTCATAGATGCCCTTAAGGAAAAATTCCCATTTTCTTACTTAAATGGTCCTAAGGCTTAGACTATATGTTGAAAATTAGACTGCATGATGGCTCGGCCCTCCTTCCAGGGTTTCTGACTTAGTAGATCTGAGATGGGGCCTCAGAATGGGTGTTTCTCATAAGTTCCCAGTGATGTGCACTATGCTGTTCTAAGAATCACAGTTAGAAACTACTGTCCAGGGACAAAGTTGGCCTCCTCTTCATTGAGTTTTTCCCTAACACTCCATAAAATGATAGTCTTGTTTGTTTGTATGTGTGTGTGTGTGTGTGTATGTGTGTGCACAAGTGTGTGCATGAATGTGCATGTGCTGTGGATTGGACTGAACCCAGGGCCTCACACATGCTAAGCAAGTACTCAATGACTGAGCTACATGCCCAGTCCCAAAATGATAATCTTATCAATGGCAAAGATTCTGATCACTAAGGAAAGAAGATTTCTTGACATCAAAGTGGAAGTTACAGAACCATATATGAATTAATACAGGAGCTGTGCTTCTCTTTGAAGAAAAGTTGTCTAACCTATTGATCCTTCCTAAGGTTAATGCCCAATTTCACATTAGAACTCTATCACCTAGTTCTACTTGAGATTGATTTCTAATATGGAATAGGTCATTAACCTTAGGAAGGAAATCAACATTAAAGGAAACTAGAAATTTTTCTGAGACAATTTTTCATGCCAGAGAACACTGTCCCAGCAATGAAGTGATGTGTGCATGAGTCCATGTGCATGTGTGAGTGCACTGTTGTGTGCACATGAATGTGTGTGTACACAATACACATGCGCATAACAGTATGTGCACGTGTGTGTGTGTGTGTGTGTGTGTGTGTGTGAGAAAGTGAGTTCATTTGAGGATAATGATTAACAATTTCATTTAACAATTTCGAGAAACAAATATGTATGGTCAGGTAGAATGGTCAATATTTCATGTGGAAGGTGGCATTTTTTAAAATTATTTTTTTGTTGTAGTTGGACATAATATCTTTATTTACTTATTTTTATGTGGTGCTGAGGATTGAACCCAGCACCTCGCACATGCTAGGCGAGTGCTCTCCTGCTGAGTCCCAGCCCCAGCCCCAGCCCCAGGAAGATAGTTTTTTTAAAGCAGGAGACTTAGGATAATTTTACCAAGTCATAGTCACAGTTCATGCAGAACCTGTTTGAATTTGATTGAAGTATTCCAGGACAAACCAGTCACTAAAAACATAATATTGAGTGATGCAGAGGGGATGCAAAATTCTGCTCTATTGGGTGGGTAAACACAGGTGACTTCCAGCTTGGATTTTTTTTTTTCTTCTTCCACTTTTGACACACAAAAGGGGTCAGAAGGAGGATGTAAACCAGCTCCATCTTGAGGCCCCAATTCATATGCCAATGACTTAAAAATTTTTTTTTGGTAGTGGGGATTGAAGCCAGGAATGCTTTACCACTGAGCTACATCCTCATCCCCTTTTTATTATATATTCTTAATTTTGAGACCGGTCTCGTTAAGATGCTAAGGTTCTAACTAAGTTGTCCAGGTTGGACTTGAAGTTTTGATACTCCTGCCTCAGCCTCCTGAGTCACTGGAATTACAGGTGTGTGTCACCATACCCATAAGATATGATAGTCTCATATCTTATTAGGAGACTATCCACCTATATATAGCAGAGTCCAGATGGCAAAGAGCCCTCAGGTAGCACTGGAAAGGGCTCTAGTGACCTCCACTCAGAATGACCCAACTTAATAAACTCTGATTCATGATAAGAAACACTCATTTGTAAGTGTGGGTCAATGAGTCTATAATGAATTTCCCCCAGAAAGACAAGTTTAGAATGAGATGTCTGGGTGAGTCTCGATGGTGACAGGTAACTTGTGCTGAGAGAGAAGCTCTCTATCAAAGCTGGTATTTAGATTTTGTAGGCAGGCAGGCAGGCTGCAGGAAAAAATCTCATTTATAAATTTGTAAGCCTGTGCATACCTTGAAGGAGAACCTGTATTTTATTTATCTTTATAGTCCCAATACCACCAATGTGACTTTCACACATTTGAATGCAATTCTATAAGACCAGCAAGTTTTTTAAGCTGGGAGTTAGAAAGCAGAGATGGAAGAATTCAGAAACAGGAACTTGCCTGGGAAGATTCTGGAAGTGAAAGGAGATATAAAGGAAGAGGAACAGTGCTCTGTAAATAATAATGATAAATTAAATCAAGATTGAAATGTTTTAAAAGCAACCTGCTCAGATTCTAAATTCTTTCATCTTATATCTTTAGCAGGTGATAGACTAGAATGTGGTACTTAGGCTCACCGGGAGGGTGGGGAGGTGGTGAATTGACAAAAGAGATGGAGAGAGGTAAGATTGTCTTCTCTGAGGGAAGAGTTGGGGGGCGCTTTTCTAAGAAGGGGGCAAAGTAAGGTGCGGTGACTCTCAGGCTCAGGCTTAGCTCTCACATGTAGTTCAAGGTCAACATGCAGCTGTTGATGGCTTACTTCCACTTTGCTCTGTGTTAACCCTCACAGCTACCCCATATAGTAGACAGATTATGTAACATACAGGTCATGTAAGAGATAGGTTCAAAGAAACAGAATAGCTCCCTTAAGCTTCCATAGAATCTAGGTACATAGGAAGCAGGATTCCAACCCAATTCTGGCTCCACATCTTGTACATTTTTCTCTCTAATCACAGATGCCTACCTAGAAAGAGAAGGCAAGAGGACAAAATAAATCTTTTAGATGAAATCCAACCTATTGCATATAAATTGTGCAGAAAACAGACCTCATGATGAATATATTTATGGCCGCCTTGGCAAGTTTTAATGCAACTCTCTAAAGTCATTTTTTTCCTTGTGCTGCTATGTTTTAGCATGCCGAAACATATTTTAGCACTTAAAAAAAGCACATGCTATGATTAAGTATATTATAAGGGACTTTTAAAATTTATATTAATGGTCTGATAAGTTGTAAAACAACTCAAAATTGTGTAAATTTGTATTCAGGGACTTTCTAAAATTGTAAATTGTTGACTTGATAGATTGTAACAAGTCCTTTGAAACTATTCTGTGCTATGATTCAAATCTTTACTGTGTAGTTTATTGACAGGTTGACAAATACAATGACCCCCTTGGTGGGCACATGGTAAATTCACAGCTTGTGTAGCCCTCTGCAAACAGGACCTGCTAATCACTCAGCAAACAGGAGGAGGGCTGGTGCTGTGGTTGCATGAAATTTAGCCTTCTGTTTTCCTTGTGTGTTTGATAGATGTGACTTCCAAGGGCCATAAAGGTCCTTGTTCAAGTCTTTGTAGTTGCCTGAATATGATTATTACACCTAGTATTTTAGTACTAGTCAAATGGCTAAGTTATTCCACGTTCACCTAGAGACTAACTGCTATTTCATGCTTATTGTAGGTACAGATAAGGTACTTGAGGCCCAAAGATTAGAGTACAAGTTCAACTAGTAGATGTGGTGAAGCCAGTTTATACCACATCTGCTGTCTCACATGTTTTTCTATGGGGAGCAAGTGAATGAGGCTGTGGTTGTGGTTTCTTACAGGAAGTGAAGAGGCTTAGGACTGAGAGCCCAGCTAGCCATCTTACAGACAGAAACTATTCATGAATATTGGTCAAGGCAAGGGATAGATGCTTCCAAGCAAACAGATCCCATTATTTAAATAGGCACACAAACTTCTATATCATCTATTTTGTATCTATCAATTGTCTATGTTTGTATGTATCTATTTACCATCATCTATCTACTTTCAAAAATAAAATGCTCAAGAATATATTTGCAACAAAACCCAATGCTTTTCTGATCAAGGGCAAAAACCACCAAAAGCTCTTGATTTGAACTTGGGGGAAAAAACAGAGAGGGCTACTCGTTATGGTTTGGATCTGGAATGTCCCCCAAAGGGCTCATGTGTAAGAAGACTTGGTCCTCGATGCAGCAGGGTTCAGAAGTGGGGTTCTTGGGAAGTGATTGGATCATGAGGACTCTGACCTCATGAGTGGTATAATTCATTGATGGCTTCATAGATGATGATATTATTGTGAATTGGTAGAAATTTTAGGAGGTGGGACTGAGATAGAGGAAATAGGTCACTGGGATCATACCCTGGAAGGATGTCTCTTATCCTCAGCCTCTTCTCCCCCTCCCCCTCCCTTTCCCGACTGCCATAAGGTGGGAAGCTCTGCTCCACTATGCACTCCCCACTACAATGTTCATCCTCACTACAAATTCACAGTGAGGGGCTGAACAACACTGGACTGCGACCTCTGAAACTGTAAGCCAAAATAAATCTTTTCTCCTTTAAGTTGTTTTTCTCAGGTATTTTGTCACAGTGATGAAAAGTTGACCAATACAGGTAGGGTCGGTAGCAAGCCTGATGAATACTTTTCCAGGTAGAATCAACTCTTGTAGTCCACGTGGATGTTGGCAGAGTGTTTGAAAGAAGCAGGCATCTAAATGATACCCGAAAGTTGATATCAAAGGGTGTGTAGTTTGGTTCTTTACTCACACATGAATCTGCATTTAATGAACTAGCTGCCTGATGTGTGGGCCAAAGTTATCACTATACCATTGTGTTCACACATAGCCAGAATTGTCAGGCAGGGGCTGCTGAGAAAGATCATACAGAGGGAAATGGATGCAATGAATTTGAGGTAAAAAAAAAAAAAAATCTCATCTTGGGTCTGTGTTGCTCTAAAGGCAGAACAAACCTCAGGCTGTCCGCAGCAAGAGAGAATCTGAAATAGACATTAGCTTTTCTGTCCAATATAACAGCACTAGCAGAACAAGTAGGGCAAGTAACAGGATAGAAAATGATAGGCAATTGGGAGGGGGCAGTGTACACTGTATGCCTCCAAAGACAGAGAGAGGTGGCAGGGGCTGCAGGCAAGGATGCCCGTCAGTCCTGGGGAATGAGGAGGGCTACCTTAAGAATCTATTTTGATCTGTGCTGACCAATTTTCTTCTGTGCCCTGCAGACTCTCTCTGTGTTCTTTTCATTGGTGCCCAGGGAAGTGGGGATCCTGGTGCATTGCTCTTACTAGCCCTGGGCTCCTGTTTTAGCCCTTTCAGTTTTCTATATCCTGGCCATACTTTTGTAAATAGTCCCTTTATTAAATTCTCCCAGTTTCAGTGTGATGTCTTTTTCCTGTCAGGACCCTGACTGATGCACCAGTTTTCACAAGTAGTATCTTTTTTCTCTTGGGTTTCTCTCAGTTTGCAGGCAATGGCTACTCTTGGAGGAGAGGAAGGAGGCTCTCATGTTGCTATAGCCAAGCGTTATGGTTTAGATACTAGATGTCCCTCAAAAGATTATGTGTGAGACAACATGAGAAGGTTTAGAGGAAAAATGATTGGGTTATGAGAGCCTTAACCCAATCAGTGAATTGATCCTGTGATGGGATTAACTGAGTAGGAACTAAAGGTGGGTAGGGTATGGCTGGGGGGGGGGTGAGTCATTGGGGCGTGGCTTTGAGATTTATATTTTGCATATGGTGGGTGGACTCTCTCTCTCTCTCTCTCTCTCTCTCTCTCTCTCTGCTTCCAGATCGTCATATGAGCTGCTTCCCTCTGGCCATACTCTTCTGCCATAATGTTCTGCCTCCTCTGGAACCTCGAGTAATGGAGCCTGCTGTCTGTGGACAGAAACCACTGAAACTGTGGGTCCTCAAACTTTTCCTCCTCTATAATTGTTCTTGTTAGGTCTTTTAGTCACAGTAGCGAAAAAGCTAATTAAAACACTTAGTGATAAAGTCAAGGACCTAGTAGTGGAGCCGGGAAGAGGCCAGTGAATATTAAATACTGGGTGGCATGTTGAGGCTTTGTCCTGTTACAATAGGGCGTTGCTCTGTAAAAGTCAAAGCTCTTTCCCAACTGTGAAGTGCTCCTGCTTGGAGCATTACTGCAGTGATGGCTGACACAGCTGTTATCCTCACTGCACAGCTGGAGAAACATGGCAGAGGGGAGTGAGTGGATAAATATGAAGGGCAGGCCAGAGAGGAAACCTGTTTCTCGCCAAATGCTTGTGGTCCCTTCCCTCAGTTATACAGTTCATATTGCTAACAGGGAAAAACACATCACAACTCTCCTCAAAGCGGGAAATATTAAAAAACACAGACTGGGTATTAGCGAATATTAGATGTCCCCCCAAAGGCTCTTTTTTTCCCCCTTCCCACTTGATTTGCTGCTATGCTTTGTTTTCCAAGAAAATTTCAACTGTCAAGAAAAACATTGGTTTTTCTTTGTGCAGCTTCTAGAAAATTCTTCCTTGATCAGGTGGAAAATGGAGCACACTGTGATCTGTGTGCTGATGGAATGAAATATCACTCACAGAAGTGATCTAATTTGTTTCTCCCTTTGGACTAGGACCAAGCGGCTAGGAAAGAAATAACTTAGGAACACAGAGAGTACTCTACTGTTTGTTCAAAGAATAAAAATGAAACAAGACAGGAAAAGTTTAGAAAGAACTTTCTCTAAGGCAATGATTTATTAGAATAAAACCATAGTTTCTAGTAGCATAATCAGAGAATATTTTCCCTTCAGTTCATTAACTTTGCTCTTAGGGCTTATTGTACCTACCCAAAAGTATTATCAAAAGTAATACCATGTAAAAGTTTCAGTTTCTGGCATCATTGGGACAAAGGATTCGGAAAGGTGAATGAAATTTTGTTTTGCATGTTGGCTTAGCTTATAAATGAAATCCTGTGTTTAGAGAAAAGGGAACTCAGGCTAGCCCTATAAGGCTTATACAGAGTTCAGTAAACAAATCTCCATCAGAGCCCTAGCTGCAGAATTTTCTTACTTTTATCCAAAGGAAACACAAGTTCATACCTGACTCCAGAATCAGGCTTAACATGAAAACTTCTGAGCTCTCAGCTATGAAATCCCTGACAATTATATTTGTCTTTGTCCATCAGAAAGTGGCAATACCCTGGGGGCGTTCATGACTTGCCCAACTCCGTATATTTAGAGCTGTACAAGTTGTCTAAGTGCCTAGGAGAGAAGAGTGAGCAGAATAAAGGAAAAGAGTGAAGCTCTGCACAAATTAGATATTTGTCACAGCTCAGGAAAAAATGCCAAAGAAACTGTGAATCAGGACTTCCACGAGAGGATGGAGTTCAGAGCCAGGCTGACATCTACCTGCCTGGCTGGGGATGACTCACACTCCCTGCACGAGGCTGTCGAAGTGTTGACAGTGGGGTTTAGTCTCAGGCTCCAGAATGTGGTGAGCATGCATGGAGAAACACACCCTTTGTCTTGTATTTTTCCCCAAATCTGTTCATTTAGGACACATTTCTTAGGAATTTAAAAGCATATTATCTGGCCAAAAGTCATCCACAGAAGCTGAGGCAAGGAGTCAATAGGATAGGTTCTATTGGCTAGATGGGGAAAATGGGTATAGGGAATGCAGCTGCCCTGGTCCTCAGAGCTCTTCCTTGAGCTGGCTCCTTCTCCTCCTAAGTCGTCTTATCTCCCCAGAGCTGTGGGAATGCCCTTGACCATCACTTTGAGTTTTGCATAGTTGAGAGCTTAATTCTGTTGACCAACTTGGAAAGGGCAGATCTGGGAGTCAGGATACCTGGGTCATGATCTAGCTATGTGATCTTTACCTCTAGGTCCATGATCTTCAACCAGCGGACATTAACAAAGTCTGGGAACATTTTTGTCACCACTTGGAGAATCCTACTGTATCTAATGGCTGAAGCTAAATGAACTGCTAAATACCTTACAATGCACCAGGCACACGCCCCCACCATGGGATTATCTGACTCAAAATGTCAATAATACCTCTGTTGGGAAGCCATGCTCTATATTTCTGTTTTTTCATCTGTAAAATGAGAGGTTTAAATTACATCATTTAAAAAAATTATTTCAGAGACAAAATACTGAAAGGTAGATGAAATATTTGGAAAAGTATATAACTTCACATTAAATTTGGAAATATTACATGAAGCTGAGAAGCAAAAATGAATCCCCCAAAGTATAATAAGTGGCATTATGGTAGCTCATATCAATAATAATAAGAGAATGTGCCGGTGTGGCTCAGACAGTCCCTTATGCTATAAAGATGTGAGAAATTACACTGTGTCAACAAGGTATCCAACAAGGTATTCATTTAGAGTGCAGAAAAAAAATCTCAAGTTCCAAATCCCAGGTTTCCATTTAGGAGAGTCTGGTGGGAGGTGATACACACAAACTCCTCTTTGTCTAAACCATGTGCCAAACAGAAAGAGGCCAAAGGTGATTCATGTGGAAATAGGTTTTTGGAGGAACTGCAATAAAGGACCTCTTTTCCCAAGTACAGCACAAATGCTGGCAATATAATCCGGGTAACAAGGCAGAGCAGGCCTGGGAAGTACAAGGACAATTTCTTGGCTGGCCAGACACATAAATGCAGGTTCAGAGGCAGCCTGCAGTTGCTCTGGTCAGAACACATGACGGTCAGCTGCTGCGATGTGGCTAGGGGCACTTCCCTCACTAAGCTGTCACATGGATAAAGACTGACATTACAGGGCTTCCTGGAGGGTTCAAAAAGGTCACCAAATCTCCAAAGAGGCAACTGATGGCAAATATGATTATGGGAGAATTAAAGAAAAAGTTTTCTTATGAAAGCGGGGGACCCCAAACCTAGCAACAATATGGATAGATGGATGGTAGACTAGAAAAGCCATGGTACTAGGGATTGAACCCAGTGGCACTCAACCACTGAGCCACATCCTCAGCCCTTTTTATTTTGTATTTGGAGACAGGGTCTCACTAAGTTGCTTAGGGCCTAAGTTGCTGGGGCTGGCTTTGAACTGTGATCTTCCTGCCTCAGCCTCCCTAGCCATTGAGATTACAGGAGTGCGTCACCTCACCTGGCACCCTGCTGACTCTAGAACTGATTTTTTAGGAAGGGTCCAGAGGACTTAGAAATGCCAATCTGGCCTGACAAATGATAACCTTATGCTCATGGGACTTTGAGGCATCATTTTTATATTTCACTTGCTCATTTTTCAGGTTGACGGGAACACAGGGCACAGGAGAGCTGGCTGGACTTTTCAGACGTTGAGGTCTGAGATGATGGCCCCTCAGAAGATGCTGGTGATCCTGCCTGCAAATCTGAACAGGTGGCAGGAAGTGCAAGGATGTGCCCCTCAGGGCCATGCCTGATGTTTTGCTCCCTGGGTGCTGTCATTCATGGGGCTGGGGGGGGGGGATGTTGGGGTATAATCTCCACTGACAGAGCTCATCTCCCTGCATGAATGGCCCAGGCAAGCATAATGAAGTGGCATAAATAAGTGCTAGGAAGGGGAGGAGGCAAAGGAGAAAGTTCAGGCAGGCCATAGACTCTCCACTGACAGCTGCCTCGTTTTAGTAATTCCACCAAAGTCATTCAGGGAGAGTGCTACACACAAAAAAGAAAACTAATAGAAAAAGTGATCCCTGCAAGGTCTGGTTTCTTCCTAGGAATACTTTTTAAATTATTGTATTGGGAGTACAAATAATGTTATCAAGGTTAAATTTTACTTCCTCAACACCATCACCCATATAACCAAGCCATTTGGGAAAGCCATTTTCCAAGGAGACAGTGAGTGAGTGCAGAAATTGGTGAGGTCACCAGCAACAGGATGAATCTGGGAGTTGGAATGTAAAGCGGGAATCTAAAAACACATTAAATTCCTGTCTAGCCATGCATACACAATTATTTTTATTTTTTGACCTTTTTCTTTGAAGAAGATTAAAGAAAGTTAATCTTCCCCAAACATCCCAATTCCTGATTTCATCCGTTTTTGAAAAGGAAGGTGGCAATGTGTTCTGACCTAAGAAAGGCATGTTTGGGAGCAACAGAGAAGCCACCCTGACTCCTCATCAGACTCATGATGCTAGCAGCAGACTGTACCTCACTTGGCCTTTGCAGCCACTGGGGTAAGGCAAGAGCAGTCACAGGCCCTGCCAAGAGGGACAAAAGGTGAAGCCCAACGCAGCCTGAACTCTGGATCCTTCCTGGGGAAATACCAGCTCTGAAAGAAGATGGGTGAGCAGCTGAGCATGTCTGGCCACAGGCTCCTTCTCAGGCTGCTGTGGGATCATCTCTTCTGCCTCAGCTTCTTACTGTTTCTGTCTTTATTTGAATGAAATGTTCTCTACAAACTATGGAGGTCTACTCTAAAAGTAGCCAAACCAAGACTTGTCAATCTTTATTCTCACAAAGGACTTACATGAGCAAGTGCTCTGTTTTTGTTTTTTTTTTTTTTTCCTTTAGCCAATTTTCAATAAGCCAAAACAAACCTCTGCATGCAGAGGGCAGTGAGATATCAAATAAGTTACAAAGAAACAATAAGCAATGAGATGAGACAGAAGAAATTCATTTCAGGGGAAAAAATGAATCTCTGTTTATTAATTCAAAAAGTATTGTGAGTGACCTAGGCAAACTTTGGAGCTTTAATGTAAAAAAAATCATAATTTTAATTTAGATCCAATTTGTGCCTAGGAGTCCCACGTGTTATCACCTCAGAGACAATGGCAGGCATAACCTTTTGTCTCTCACTGGTGTTCTTGGGATTTCTTCTTTGCTTTTTATTTTGTATGTGCGCCAGTTGGTTTAGAAAGGTATTATTCCTCCTCAGGTCTGGGAGAAATACCAAGAATTCTATTGATATGTATATTTATAAAGAATTTTACATGACAGAATCAAAGTGTTCAGAGCAGGTCACAGGGGACAAGATGGGGTTGTATTTCTCCATTTCTTATTAAGACAGCTGCCCTTACTAACAGAGGAGACCCAGGTATTTTCCCTCAGCAAACACATCTGTGCCACAAAAGAGCCTTATGACTTGATTAGCTTTGGGTCCGAAGAATATTTCATAGAGTAATATTAAATAAAAACAAATATACAATATATGGTAGGTCTTACATCTTCAAATAAACATAGGCAATAAAATGGAGTGGATATGAGAGGGTAGGAATAGTATTGGGGGGATGATTCCTTCTAAGAGATGAGATTGAATATTGAGTTTTTAAATTTTTATTTTTAATTTTCTGAGGAAAAATTCACTGAACATGAAGCTTCCCACTTTAATCATTATAGCAAGCATAAAGCAGAGAGCTTGCTTTTATATTTATAATATTGTACAACCATCACCACTAATTCCAGAATACTTGTATCACCCCAAAATGAAACCCCATGCCTGTTAGGAGTGATTCACAATTCCCTCTCCCCACACCCTTGGAAACCACTAATCCACTTTCAGTCTCCACGGGTATGTCTGAGCATGAATATTTAAGGGACTTCCAAACAGCTGCCATAGCAACATTCCCATGTGTCCTGGGACTGGAGACGGGCATAGCGAGGCAGAGTGGGGGGCTGCCCTATGGAGGCTCCTCCCAGGTCAGTGATAGCTGCAGTGACAGCAGTGCTTGAGAACAGTCTGCAAGTGTGCCCAGGCTCCTTTCCAGGGCCACCCCCACAAAACAGCCATGCCAGGTGTAGCAGTAACTCCGTCCCTATGAAGAGTGGGCACTAAGTGGTGAATCCCTCAGAACCTCAACACCCTCAGTGTCTGAAACGTAAAAACAATATCTATCTCCTTCTCTTTCCAAAAGTGATTGCTGCCACCATCAGGCGTGAAAGGGTGATATGGAACATTCTAGGCCAAATGATAAGAGGTCAATAAATTCTGTGCTGGGGCAAACCACGCCCATTGGATGGAGTGAGAGGAAGCCCCGCCTCCATAGGAGCAGGTCCACAGCTCTGGGTCTTAGAATCTTTGCAGAGGCAGGCCATGAGATGCCAGCTTTGTATGCATTTGCCACACTTGTCATGCTTAGCAGATAAAAGCTATTCCCTGAGGATACTGTTGTAACAGAATTCTCCATTGCTCAGGCCAGCGGCATGCTCCTCTCGTCTCAATCAAGGCGGTGTAAAGAGGGAAGCCAGCCAGCCATGCGTGTCCGTCATTTGGCCGATCAGCCCCTCTGCTGGTAGATGCCTCTTTCCAAAGCCTGGCTCTTACAAGTGCCGGATTTCTCACCAGAAATAATTTTCCTACATCTGTCAAGGGCAGAGAAGGGTGAATGGCCTTGCAGGGCATGAACTACAGGCTCACAAAGGAATCTGTGTGAATATACTGAAGATACTCAGGCAACCTATGACCAAGCACAGGACCAAGTCTTGGAGGGACAAGAGGACGCCATATAGTCTTTTCTGCACACAGAGAGCCTGTCAGGATGACCCCTCTCCTGAGCTACTATGTAGTTTTCTAAAAATCAAGAAAATGGCGCAACTTATTCTTAAATGAAGTGTTTACAGAGGCTAACCCAAACAAAGCTCAGGACACGTGCTGCTCATGAAAAGCCAACCAGTAGGCAACTGCACAAGGGTTTACACCCACTGTCTCCAACACTTCCTCCTGAGGAAGGGAGAGCAGACCTGGAATGACAAAAGCAGCTGGCTCTGTCTAGAAATCTGACTTATCTGCTCCTCAATCCAGGGCTCGCAGTACTTCTCTCACCTGGGCAGATCTGTCTTCATCAATGCCATTTATTTGGGAATAGTGTGGGGTTGGGGTAAAATTGCAGGTGAAGCCTGGGAACAGGAAACCTCCCCCCCATTAGTCTCCACACCTGGGTACATCGCTAATGTCAAGCAACACAACTCCTACAGGATGGGGGACGTGGAGGGCTTTCCACACCATGGGCACTCACTAGATGATTTCCTGGAGAACTGAACAGGTGAACAAATGCAATTTACCAGATTCTTTGCTGTTGAGTTTCTCACAATCTAACTGGAGAAAAGGGGCCTGGCAGAAATGAGATGTGTTGTGATGTAGCTTTATCATTTCTTAGAATGAAAATGTGGCTCAACAAGCAAGCAGTGTTAGCATTCCAGTGGATGTATTTTTAACTTATTGTGACAGTATTCAAAATTTTAGATATGACTCAGAAAGGCTAAAAATTACTTGTAATGAGATTTGGTGACATCTTGAAGGCAGTGTGAGCATAGACTTGTAAACATGAATATGTGGCCTCAAGACTCAGTGTGCAACTAGACAAGTGAATTCTCATTATAGGGGGTGGGAAAAAAACTAACACAAACACAAAATGAAAAACCTCAACAGTTTCAGTTTGAGCTTCAACTAACTTTTGTGACCTGGCATTTAATGATTGAATAACAATCCTTTATTGAATTACACAATAAAGGAGATAAATAGACTCATACCATTGTCCAATCGTCTAACACAGAGGTCCACAGCTCAAAGGCAAAGCATCAACAGCTAGTGTGAGTTGGAATTGAGGTGTAGGGGCCACAGGTACTTTTCCTCAGTCTCTACAAAGTCTTTCTTGTCCCAAGCATCCCAGCACCTCCTCACCTCTGTGCTCATACACCATGGGAGTACCTAAATAGCACAGATGTGAATTCCTGTCCCCTCGATTTGGAATACACAGAAAAGACATTGAGGATGCAGCAAGACCCATGTGTGGAAGGCAATGCTGGAATCCAATAGAGTGGTCCAGGTGTGAGGTGCCAAAGTCACAACTTGTGACAGTGGATGTGGACAGAAAAAGACAGAGGCAGGTAAGACTACAGAGAAGAGGGGACAGAATTTGGGGATAAACCAAATGTTAGTCATGCAGAAGAAACACAAAAATGATTAAGCTTTAAACTTGAGTGATATCATCATTGGACATTCCTGATTTGAGTTCTCTCATCTGTAAGGCAAAAATTGAAAAAAAAAATCTATCCCTATTTAATGCATAGGTTTTGCCTCTGTAGAAAGATAAATGACATATAAAAGTGCTCAGAAAAAGACCAAAAGGACTCTATTGTATTAAGAGGAGTCAAGAAACCTCTAGGTGGATTCTTCAGTTCCGTTATCTTTAAGGGTAACAGCAGGAAGATAGTCAATATTACAATATGGTAAAACTTGCCTGATCCTCTGACTCCAAAATCCCCACCCCAAGATGGGCTCTGATTCTCCCCTAATGGCCTTTATTTATTCACTGATGACAAGGAATATTTTCTTCATATCCGACCATACTCTCTTGATGCCCCTTAAACCTATTTCTCATTTGAGCCTCTCAAGCATGGAGCTAAACCAACACCATCATCTTAAGCCAGCAATGATGGGAACTTCCTCATGTTCAGAATAGGGAAATCACAGAATTTGACCTCTAGTTTTAAAATTATTTGTGCTGTCTTCCTCTTTTTGCTGTGCTGGTTCCACTCAATTCAAAAGCACAGCTTAGTTGAAGGCTTCAAGACTCTCAGAGATTATGAAAGTCTTGGTATTGCTTATTATTCCCCACATCCTTGACTCTTGCAGTGACACTAAGCAAAGAGGCAGAACATGCAACATACAAAATAAATGGATTCTCCATGGCCTTAGTTTCTTTTAAGAATTCCCTCAAGGTGAAACAGAGTCCTGTTGAAATTAGAGACTCCTATGGCTCTCAAGGTCCTCATGCTGAGAACAGAAACTAAAAATCTACTCCCTGGCTCAGCAGGAGCCAAGGAAACTGAAACTGACAGGTTCTGTGGCTAGCACAGCCTGGCTACATCTATACATGTGCATTCCCTGGCTCCCAACCTGATCCCTGCTTTTGTTTCTATAAATTGCAATGGCTTCTGTAGGATTTGCAGAGAGGCAATCCAGCTGTTCCTCCCCAATGTGATCAAAATACATTAAATCTGATTTTCCTTTTTATACCTTTTCCTTATTTCCAAATCTAGCCAGCCAGGATCCAGGCAACTTCCCAGGCAGGTTCCCTGGCTTGGCTGCCAGTAGCAAGGTACCCTCATCCCCAGGAGATTCTGGTCCAGTTCCTGGTGGGGATCAGCGATAAAGCCCCTCTAGATCTCAGTTCCTTTTTATACATTTCAATGAAGCAAAGGAAATGCTTCCAAGGGACTCACATGCCTTTGACCTTTGAGAGCATTCTCACCACCACGCACCCCTGCCTTGGAATCCAAACCCAAGACTATTAATTTAGATTAAAACTTGTAAAGAGATAATGATGACAAAGAGGAGAAAGAGAGGAGAGAGAGACTATGAGGAGAAAGAGATTGTTAGTCCATTTTCCATCACTCTAACAAAATATCTGAGATAATTAAAAATTTAAAAGCTTTATATTTTTCTCATAGTTTGGACTGAAGTCCATGTTCAAGTGGACGCATGGCTTTCAGGATTCTAGTGGGGGCATCAGATGTCAATGGCAGGAGAACCTGGTAGAGCAAAATTGGTCCTTCATGGCCAAGAAGCAGAGGGAGGGCTGGTGTTGTGCAAGGGTAGAGCACTTGCCTAATACGTGTGAGGCACCAGGTTCAATCCTCAGCACCACATAAAAAAAATAAAATAAAATAAAGTTGGGGATGGGGGTAACAACAGAGGGAAAGAGGGAGAGGTTAGGTTCCCACAGTCCCTTTCAAGGGCACATCCCCAAAGACCTAAGACCTTCCAGTAGGCCCCACCTCTCAAAGGTTCCACCACCTCCCACCTCCCTTGGGGACCAAGCCTGTAACACACAGTCCTTTGGGAGACATTCAAGATCCAAACTATAGCAGAGACAATGATGTGTTCCCCTGCAACCCTACCCTACCTGCACTGTTAGTGTTTAAAGGAAAAAGAGTTTTGTGCTAAAGATGTTAGTGTTTCAGGGAAAAGAAGTTATGGTCTCTCCAACTAAATAGCACTCTAAAATTTTGCAGAGGTCAATTAATGAGAGTTACTCAGCAACTCAGTCAGTTTTTCAGAGTTTTTCATGATGGCACACTGAAATTAGCAGTATGATTTCGTTTGGAGTGTGGGAAAGCCCTCCCAGGCAGAACCTCTGTGTAAGGCCCATATTCTTGCCGCTGGCCATCTCTTGCAATGGTTTTGATAAGTCTCCCCCAAAGGCCCCTGTGTTAAAGGACTGGGAGGTGGTGGAACCTTTATGGGTGGGGCCTAGTTTGAAATCACTTTGGGGAATGCCCCTGAGGGGAACACTGGGAACCTCTTTGCTTTCTGATCGCCACTAGGAGAACAGTTCACTCTACCACATGCTCTCTCCATAATGTGCTTTCTTGCTACAGGCTCAAAAGCAACCAGGTCAACTAGCCATAGACTGAAATCTCTGAAACCATGAACCCAATTGACTTTTCCTATTTTTAAATTAATTATTTCAGATATTTTGTTACGGTAGCAGAAATTTAACTGGGCCATTGTAGGCACAGTACAATGTAAGTAAGTGTTGGGTTGGGGTGGGACAGGTTACTTCAAACCATCATTTCTCTCTCTCATGAAACCTACCCAGCATCTACTAAGGAAAGGGGTAAAGGGGGGTTCAGGAATCAGGGTGGCTGTAGAAGGCAAGTCTCTCACCATTTTGGAAGGTAAGACTCTAAGGCTTAGCTCTGTCCACTATGAGACACTCAATGAATATCCAAATTAGAAGCTTAGAATCAGCTCCAGAAAAACAAACAAAAGAAGTCACTTCTGTGGAAACTCCCCATGGCAGGGAAGCTCCTGCACTGTGAAATAAATCAGGAGCAGGAAGAGGGCTGCCATGTCACAGTCTACCGCAACATCTGGAATCGCTCCAGGGAAATATTAATTGCTAGCCTTTGAGGGTCTGCTTATTTCTACAGTCTGGCCTGCAGAGACAAAATCCACTGACTGTGTCCTAAGACAGGAGCCACCTGATTAATCACCAGTTGCTGCTTCTGACCTGGAGCCCTGGCTGGGGGCAGAGCTCCCCTCTTTGGGAACCCAGCATATGAGTGCTCACATCACAACCTTTGGTTCACATGTGGCTCAAGAAAGAAGTTTTAGAAATTAGTGTGTTGCACTGGCCAGCTGTGTCTTTGGAGGCAGAGAAGTAATATTATATTTACCATTAATTTCCTTTTGCCCTCTTTTTTTTTCCCTAAAATAATCTCCAGTATGAGTAACTGTACTTATTCATTTGGTATTCATTCACTGTTCTTCATGTATTTGTTCATATTTTACATTATTTTCAGAAAAATATTTTATACAGTGAGCACAATTATTCTCTAAATTGCCATTAACATGGGGAACCCTGAGGAATGGGAAATTGGGAAAGAGCCTGTGGCTTTGGGGGTGGGAGGCAGCACCTGGAAGGGATAAAGGCTGAACTGCAAAGAAAAGGGCACTAGAATCAGAATTAACTCATTTCACAAGTCTCCCGGGCCCGGCTGTGACCGTGAAAAGGGCTCACTGACATCCTGTGGGAAGTGCAAAAATATTCTGGCATGAACCAACTAGGAATATCTTCACAGTGTGGCCATACTGGAAAATCGAAATATTTCCTTTGTCCCTGTAGTTCTAAGTCAGAGTCGTGTTTGGCAGTGCCAATGCTGTGCCCTTCATTTCTGACCTGAACAAGGATGTATAAAAGCAGGACTGGCAAGAAACCGTCAGAGTCCCAGAATTCATTATGCTCTGGGAGCCCACCCACAGTTGGGGTATTCATGACAGCAATATCTGAATCACTCTCAGATTTCAGCCTGGTAAACTCAAAAAAAAAAAAAAAAAAAAAAAGAAAAGAAATGAAACCTGTGTGATTTCAAATTTTGTTCTTTCTAATGTTATGGAAAGGAGACTATCACTAGAGTCTGAGGTTTGCCACCACAGGAGGGGACGTGAATGTACATCTTGAGTTTAGGGTTTGATGGAAAAGCTTTGTTGAGGCTTTATCTGAAGATACTCAGTATAAAATCGACCCTTAACCTTTGAAGTTACTGCAGACAGCATTTAATCCCAAGGGTTCAAATAACTGATGCTGACCCCTCCCTACCAGCTGGCAACATTTAAAAGAGGGAGAGGAAGCAAGGTATGTAGCTGTTTAACATAATGTAGGTCAAATGATCACATTGGGTTTTTAGAAATATAACTCTGGCTGTTTGGTGGACACAGTGAAGGGGCAGCAGAAACAGGGAGAGGAAATAGGAATCTGTGGCAAAGACCCCGTGAAGGAACCTGTCGCTCTGACTGGAGGAAGGGAGCAAGTGAACTCAGAGGGTGTCTTCAGGAAGAGATGTTAATAGGCATTTGATGCAAAGAATCTGAATATTGTTGATTTCTGCCTTTAACAGACCGACTCATTTCAAAATCATTCACTAATGACCCCGCAACAAACATGTACTGTTTCAGTCAGCTTTTTCACTGCTGTGACTTAAAGATCTGACACAAAATATATACTCCATAGCCACGTCCCCAGTGGACCACTTTCTCCAGCCACACCCCACCTGCCTCAATTACCACTCAGTTAATCCCACCAGGGATTAAGCCACTGATTAGGTTAAGGCTGCAATCCAATCATTTCTCCTCCAAGCCTTCTTGCATTGTCTCACATGTGGGCTTTTGGGGGACACGTCACATCCAAACCATAACATGTACTAAGTGCCAGCTCTTGTGCTGAGTACGGGGCAGAGTGTGGTTAGCAGGATGCAAAGACTAGAAAGTGCTGATTTTTCAAATTCTTATGAGGAATTTGCTGTTTAAGTGGAGCTGTTGGACAAGTAACGCCAACACAATTTGATGGGTGCACATCAAGGACTATCAGAGCACAGACAAGGGTGACTCACTATATGAGAACGTTTAAGGAATTCTCCAAGATCCAGGGACTGGGCAGGCAAAGGAGAGCACAGGTAAGGGTACAGGGCATTGGCCACATGCAAACAGGTAGATTCAGAAATTGCATGTACAGATGGGAAGGTAACAGTGGGAAAACTGGCATGCATGGAAATTGCAAACAGTCCCAGTCCTAGCCCTGACCCTCTCAAGGTGAAGTTATGCCAGCGCACCAGAGCCAACCATGAGATCTTCGGTAAATTGTTCTCTGAAGACCTCGTTTCAGCAATGTGAGTGAAGTTCCTCCAATTTTAAGGGTTGCTTGGGAATTGCCATTTTTTGGTCATTAAGTTGTTATTTTTTAAAGAGTCTGCCTGTCTGTCTCTCTCTCTCTCTCTCTTTGTACCAGGGGTTAAATCCAGGAGTGCTGAACCACTGAGCCATATCTCAGCCCTTTTTTATATTTTATTTAGACAGAGTCTCACTGAGTTGCTTAGGATCTCACTAAGTTGCTAAGGCTGGCTTTGAACTCATGATCCTCCTGCCTCAGCCTCCCGAGCTGCTGGGATTATAGGCATGCACCACTTTGCCTGGCGAGTCTGCCTGTCTTTATTAAGTAGAAAAGGTTACTTAATAAGACAGGCAGAAGATTGCTTAGAAGATTCCTGACTTCCCCTATCCTTCCAAGTCTCTCTCTGCCTCTGAATATGCTGGCTACAGGTCGTTTCACAAACTTTCTGGGCTTTGTTCTTGGAGATGACCATTAGTACAGCTGAGAAGTATTTTACACCTGACCCTGGCCAAATTCTGTGAAGAGACACAGGGGCCTGGAGGATGAGTCTCCTTCTGGAGCATCCAAGCACAAAAGATAATATGCAGCAGCTCTGGGGGACAGAGCTGGAGGTGCCGTAAAGCATCTACAGCAGGAGAGTGAGCTGCAGAGGGGATGTGAAGGACTCTGGAATAAGACTGAAATGGCCTGGGAGCCAGCCCTGACGTCTACCTAGGAACACTGTGAGGACCAGGCTGACTGGTGAAATCACTATAAACCAGAGGCACACTGCACACATAATAATTGTTAAGATGTGCAGGGACATGCTGTTGACCCCAGTCAGCCCGTCAGAGGCAACATGGACAGCAATGCAGAGTGGTCGGGAGCTGACCTATCTGATCTCAGGCACACAACTCCAGTTCTGTTTCCTCATCATTAAAGGGGAGGATTTAAATGCAAACTTTGGCTGTATAAATAAGTTGATGTATGTAAATGCATTATGTACATAAATGAATTAGTGTGACTGTATTATATATGTAAATGATTTGGTGCATAATAGATGTACATAGTATGTAGATGAGTTTATGTATATAAATGTATAACACATGTAAATGAGTTAGTATATGTAAACATATGCATGTAAACGAGCTATTATATGTAAGAATAATGTGAATGATTGGGTGTAAAGGTATTATGTATGCAAATGAGTTGGTGCACATAAATATGTATGTAAATATGTTGATATATGTAAATGTACTATGTGTGCAAATGTGTACACACCATGTTGGTAAAGTATTATATAGGTAAATGATTGGTGTATGTACATGTATTATGCATGTAAATTAGTTAATGTATGCAAAGCACCTTGAACCTTACTGAGTACCTAGCACTAGGGAAGTTTTAGCTATTGTCCTCACTACTCCAGGAATAAGAATGCTATTTCCTCTTCAGCTGGGATTCAAATATCAATGCTAAATCACATTTGCAGATAATAGTTCAAGTGGTTCTCTTCACCAAGAGTGAACCTATTGGCACCTTAGTTAGGAAAACAGTTCACAGCCTGGCTTCTATGTGCCCACCCTTCTCATTTCAGGTTGCTCTTCTCCCTGGAGAGGAGCATTACACACACCAAATGGCTTCCCTCTGCACCTGCAGCTGCCCAGACTGTTTCCCAAATGTCCAACTCTCCTCTTCCGCCCACCTACTTACTGTCAATTTGTGCCTGCACTATTGCTATTTCATTATGAATAAGCCAAGATGGAGTTGGAAATGGCTTTGCGCTGTCGGGTTTCAGTGCTGCCTCCTGTCTGCCTAATGCCTCTCTTGATAAACAGCCACCCATGGGCTAAAAAGATTCCCAGCTTCCCAGGGCACCCAGGGACTAGCCTCCAGGGACAGTACTCCCCCTTTCCAAGATGCTTTGGTTTCCTCAAATGGGCTGGTGGCCACCCTATTGGTTGCAGATGCACTGATTGCTGTCAACCAGGGTCTGGTGGGACTCGAAGGGGTCTGGCCTTAGCGCAGCTCTCCTTAGGACCTGTGATTTTGAAGGTGAGAACAAAAGTTCAGAATCGATTATCTCCCAAGCACAAGGGTATCTGGGATGCTGTCTGGATGGAAGCTGTCCCTTATGCTAGTCATCACAGTCTGAGGAAAACCCTACGGGGACAGGGGACAGGGAGTGAGGGGTGGTAATGAGCGTGAGCCAGAACTAGACAGAAGGCCATCTTCAGGGGAGACAGTTCAGCTGACAGCAGGTGTAACAACTTGACATCTACATATCAGACTTCCTGGGAGGGTGGAGACTGACAGGTTGACAGGTTCACATTTCCTACTTTTCTAGAAACTTATGGGGTCCCCAAGAACCTCAAGAAGTGAAGGGAGATGTTTACATACAAAAATCCAAATTCCCTCTTTGCTCTTCTTCTAATAGCATTAGGAACAGAGTATCCTGAGAAGATTAGCATTCAGTGATCTCTGAATTTTAAAGCAAAGTCCACAAATATAAAGGCAATATTAAAATAAAGTAATAACCATAAGCTACATTCTTATTTCACAGGAAAGAAATGAAATAGCAGGTTGTCAGGAGCAGCGTTCCTGGCAGAGCTCAATAAGTCTCTCTTCTCTCAGAATGAAAACTTCTTAATGACAGGACCTACATATGTCTTGGGGATATCTGGGTTTCCTTACGAGGGGGAGAAATTCCCTGGCAAAAAGCAGGTGCTCAATAAATTGAATTAAATGAGAATGTGTGTATTCTATGAGAAAATACAAAAAGAGGTGAATGAATAGATACAGTCACTTTCCTATACAGCACATGATCTGGGTTACAGGGACACACACACACACACACACACACACACACACACACACACACACACACATGCACACACATAAGATGTGGAGGAAGCACAAGGTCGAGGGGTGGTTGCAGGGGGAGGTGACACAGGAGCTGGGCCCTGAGAGATGAGCTGCATTCTTCCAGGTCAAGAAACAGGGAGATAGTTGAGCATCGCTGGCAGAGACAAGGGCAGATGAACAGACAGGGATGCACAAAAGGGCCTGTACGTTAGCAGCATATGATGTGGCACTAAAACCTCCTGTCTGAGCCAAAACACTGAAAATACTGATTGAAGGAAAACAGACCAAGTCAAGAGCAAATAAAAAAACCTTGTTACTCACAGTAATAAAAGCAGAATTTGATAATCAGAATAGAATTCCTTAAATTTCAATGTAAGTACCATAAGCCTGCATACACAAAGAAGGAGAAAACACATAATGACTTTCAGTGTACGTCGTATTATGATGGGTTGTTTTTCTTATATAATCTGACAGGAACTCTGTCTTGACTCCTGTCATGGATTTGGGAGCCTCCTCTGTAATATGAAATTGCTTAGACAGAAAATGCATTAACTAACCCTGGCCCCTTACCACCACTTCCCAAGCCCCAGGAGGTATGTGAGACACCGGGACTGACAGTCTCTGAGTGACAATGCCATGCATTTTGCCTTGCAAATAAATGTGTCTTTCTCCAGCAGCATGTTGTTATTCAAGTCAACAGTGGCTGCATGGACTCAAACGGAATGCTCAGAGAGGACAGGCAGGATAATGACGACACCGCGGGCTCCCTGCCCCTCCACCACATGAGCTCTGATCATGAGGGAGCAAACATTGATCTGGAACCTTCCAGAAGGCAGGAGAGACCCAGGGATGCAGCATGGTCCTGTATCTAGATTCCATGCTGATCCAGCTCTGATTCCAGGACCTCAATTTTCTAAGAAGCATCCTTCTAGGATGGATTTCTGGCCCTGGTACCCAATGTTGTCAGTAACCAGCCTCCCTCCTGGGATTAACTGCTGTTAGCCCTCAGCGTCTAACCCTTGCCTGCTTGATCTTGGAGGGCCTTGACAAAATGACTCACTTCTAGTCCGAAAGACATTCTCTGAGACTGCCCTGTATCTCCCCTATGCTCCTTACCTCATGGGATTAAATCTGTGTTTGAGACCTAAACGTGAATTCACATCGCCCAATATCTTCTAAGAATCTTACTCCACACCTTCTTGCTCTGTAACATACCACCAACCCCTGAGTTCCCCAAGGCTGGCGGAAGGTGCTTCCCACAGCCCTAAGCTGGCCTCCTACCTTGCTTTCTCCATTACGTTTGCTGCTTGGAGTCTTGCAATTACCCTGTAAGGAAATATGATCTGTTTTCCCCGTTTTGCGGTAAAGAACTTGGAAGAAACTAAATATCTTCCCTAGGGTCACATAGCAACTGAAAGAGGAGACTTGCTGGAGGTGAAGATGACAGAGATGGGAAAGACAGGAGGGCTCCCTTTGGCCATTCTTCTGCAAAATGATCTGGATTCTCTCTCAAACTTCTAGTCCACTTAGTTAAAATCTATGAACCCATTCATATTTTCTGCTACTTGGAGATAGATGGATAGATAGAGTAATGTCGCCAATGTTTGATATTATCCAAGTTACTTGGAAAATTCTAGAAATCTAAATTTTAAAAAATAGCATTTGTTTTTGCTTCCATTTTATAGCAGGCATCTCATATGCTCCACTTGGCACTTCTGAGTGGGCACTTGAGATTGTGAATTGCATGAGTGTTCTTGGGGAATACAGGGAATAAGTAAATGGCCTAGACTGAGACAGATGCCTCTTTCTGCCTTGTTCCAAGTGTGTGCTTCACAATGTGACTCTCAGGTGGGGTAAATTTGGGAGATTGGACCCTTCTGGCTGCAAACTTTACACTGCTGTGCTCAGCCATGGTGGAAGTGGGGGAAAGGGGAAAACACTTTCACAAAGATTAATGTGCTAATATCTGGGCATTTTTGTACAACTCCTGTTTCACAGAGGAAGCAGGTTCAAGGCACCTTTGACAGAGAGAGGTAAGACTATCCAACTGGAGCTGGTGTCCCAGTCAGCTGGAGCTCTAACCTGGGGGGGGGGGAGGGCTGCTTCGCTGCCTCTTCAAGAGCAGACCATGCCACCCACTGCAGGGATACTGAGGAGGAGCCTTGAATTTTCTTCATAATGCATTTCTCTCCACTTCATTCCCTGGGCAAATCTCTACTCCATCCCCATTCTCTAAGCTCTGTTGAATATGCATGTCACTTCTCTCCCCAGAAACTGCTAAATGTTTATGAAATAAGTGGTCCACAAGATGAACTCCCCACCAAATCCTCATTTCAAGGACACAGAGAAAATGCTCAGTAAATACCAATTGGGCCAGTGACTCCTCTTTGCTCTGGCACTGGCTAATTCTGTCTGAATTTGAGATCTGTCACCCTCTGCCTACCTTTTATTTTAGTCATTCCTTCTAAATGCTCACTAATGCCTCCTATAAGCCCCATAACTACACAGGGGATGCAGTGTGTCTGCCCAGCTTTCTTGTAGGATGCCATCTTCTACTTAGGCCTGCAGCTTCTTCATCCAACCCCTTTCATTCAATGGGCCACAGCCATTCCCTTTCAATCTGGGCCAATATGAGTTCTCTTTCCCGGACTTTTTGAGTTTAGGCCCAGAGAAGATACCAGTCTATTTGGTCTGCTGGCGGATACAGTAAAACATGGCACTATAGACCTGTCAGCAGTTGTGAGGGGGACAGCTGGTCTGAAATGAAGAAGAATGAGGTAAAAATGTGGTTAAAAGCACAAATAAGAGAAAAAGAGTTCTGGAGCACTCCTCTAGTCCTAGTTCCATATATTCCTGACCTTCCCATGGCCTGGTTCCAGGAGAGACAAGTATCCCACCAATTATTTGCACTGACAGTTTGAGTTTTTGTTGTTTAAAATTTAAATACTTCTAATTAATACAAAACCCCTTCTTTCTCTTTTACTCCTCTTCTCCCATCCCCCTTCCAGACTATTCAACCTTCCAAGACACACACACACTATTAAACATAACTAGCACCTTGCCCAGCCTTTGGGCCACTCTCATACCTTACTTGGCATTTTCAAAGGAGAGCAGGAAACACTGGAATTTTTAAAGGTATGAAGTTTCTCCTTCGGTGGTAAAAGCAGAATGGAGAATGGTGTTACGTGAGATGGGAGACTGTGACCTAGATAATAGACAGTTTTCATTTGACCTTGAACAAAGCCCCTCACTTCACCCCATCACAGAGAGAAAAAGCACAACCTCCTTATCACATACTTCAGGGGAATTCTATCCATAAGAAAAGGACATGTGAGTTCTTTTGAAAAAGAGTCTCTAGGAACACAAATGTTTTGCACACCATGACTCATTTGTATGAGCTAATTGCAGGGCAACTGCACACAGCACATCAAAGTGTTAAAGATGAAATAAAGGTCCAGCCTTTCCTAACTGTCACACTCACTATCAGTTGTCATCAAAATATGAAATGAATACTGTAGGAATATTATAGTGTATTCAGTATAAGGAATACAGGAGAAAGCTCACCAGGAAGCCAATTATCTTGCACAAATTTCAGCCTTATCTGCCATGATAAGCCAGAGTGATGATAATAATAACAGGTAATTTTAGTTTGAGTTATCTACCTAAAGAATGATTTTAACTCTTTCAAATAGCAATTTCTATGATCCTTAAGGGCAGAGACCATTTTTAACTCATCTGAGTATCCCCCCCAAACTAACACATACAAGATACATAATACAGGTGAATGGATAGATGGCTGATGGATAAATGAATAGGCAAAAGCAGGGGCAACAACTATACATTGGTTCTGTTATACTCTATATTTTAATGTACTTCAATTCAGGGAGTTCTATCTACCTGTCTTAGTCTACTTCCTGCTGCTGTAACAAAATTTCTGAGGCTGGGTACTTTATAAAGAAATTTTATTCAGCTCACAGTTTGGAAATCCAGGAGCATAGTGCTAGCATCTGCTTAGCTCTTCTAGCTACATCACAACATAGAGCACAGCATCATGGTGGCAGCATGTGCAGGAGGAAGAGATTACACAGTGAAACAGGAAGCCAGAGAGTCAAGGTCCATGTTCAATTTTTAAAATAATAACTCACTCTTAAGGGAACTATGAGAAGTTCCAAGAGAGCTATTATTAATCTCCTCCTAAAACGGTGCTCCCAATAACCTAATCACCTCCCCCTAGGCCCCGCCTCTTAAAGGATCACCACCTCTCAATGTTACCACAACGAAGATGAATCTTCCAGCATATGAACCTCCCCACAACTAATACTAGCACCACTTAACAAATGGCTAACCACTTGGGGGGATACGAAAATAGTATGAACCAAGACCCCCATATTAAACCAGCCTAAATACTCAGCACAGGAGTTAAACTATAGCCATAGAGCAAAAATAGCAATATAAAACAGTAAATGGTTAAAGAGAAAAATCTGCTAGGGAAGTACATGTTACAAAACATGAGAAAAGAGAGAGCCAAGTTGGGAAAAGACGTGGATATTGTAGAAAGTGGGCACTTACCATATCTAGAAGAAAAGAAAGGAGTGGTCCAGGATGGGGAAAATGTAAGAGCTTAGGCCAGACAGGTGGGGACAGAAGTGATGGGTTCTGGAAACCCCATCTCTCCCAGCAGTGTCTCCATAGACCATGCTCAATCAATACACACTACATATTTCTTTAAGCAAAAGTTGAAAAACCAAACTTTTCTTTGATCACTGATGTGGTATTCTTGACACCGAATTCTTAGTGAACCTAAATCATCTAGATGTGCCAACACAGTCTAGGGTAGGATTTAATGTCCAATCAGCTCCAGGGGTCCTGCTCCCCTGAATTTTGGCTCTGAGTTTTCACTATTAAAAGGGGGTTAAAGTACGATGGCCTTTTTCTCCCATGGAATTTAGGACATTTTGTTTTGTTTTGACCATTTAAAATCATTATGGATATTAGCTTACTTTCACTGGTGTGTTTCATATACAGGAACCTAAGTCACAAGACAACTCATATTTAAAACTTGGAAGCAAATAACACAGCGACAATCACAAAGCTCCCGAGACGATTAGAAAGCCACTGGATGGAGGTGGACCTCCAGCCTCAGTCCTGTGTCCACTACCCTGCAAAGGCAGCTGCAGCACACTGGCCAGAAACATATGCTTATTATGTTCCTTCTGAAACTTCTAACAAACCAGCCTTTCATTTAACACAGTTTTGCTGATTTGCTAAGATCATCAAGTACTGTTGGAGGTATCAAGATTTAGAGTTGTCTCAGTGGCTCAGGAGGCTGAGGCAGGAGGATCACAAGTTCAAAGCCAGCCCCAGTAACTTAGCAAGGCCCTAAGCAACTTAGTGAGACCCTATTACTAAATAAAATATTAAAAAGTACTGGGATGTGGTTCAGTGGTTCCATGTCCCTGGATTCAATCCCCAGTACCAAAAACAAAAACAAAAACAAAACAAATGAAAGAAAGAAAGATTGATTGATTTAGAAGTGAAGAGATGGAGTCTCTGTCCCCATAGAGTTTATAAGTATTCTTTCTACCCAGCATAGTCTTTAAAATGTGCATAGTTTGATTTTTTTTTGGCCCATGGACTCCATTATTAAATTAACTTTATTAAAGTTGTACTGATAAATATAATAAAATGATTTGCTTTGACTAATTGTGATTTATTCCAATTCAATACTATGAGAGACAAAAATATATTATGATTATCTCTATATTAGTTTTTCTATCTCATAACTGGTGTTTGGAAAAGCCCCTCTCTCCCGCCATAGATCTAAAGGATGCTATACTTATTTTCATCATGCAAGGTTTATTTTCTTTGTAACAAAAGAGATCTGTGTGTAGCAAAATTATCATTTCTATGGGACACATTTCTGGTGTCAAAGTTTATTAAACACCATTGAATGTTATATACATTAAGACAGGGTGGGCACCAGAAAATCCAAAACGATAACCTGAGATTGTAGAAACACAGTATCATGTATCAGTAAAGAAAAACAGTTCCCAGAAGTGGAGTTCAGAGCTCAGGTTCATCGAAGACTAGGTATGTGAGCCGGCACATGCTCCTTATATCTGTTACAGTCTCCTCCAATGTATATGGGGGTGGTTATAACAGAATCTTCCCAAACCTGTAATGAGGAAGTTTAATGGGTAAATACATGTGGAACCCTCAGATCAGTGCCCAACACACAGCAAATGGCCAATACATGTTGCAAGATTAGTAAAAATTCACTGGAAACAAAGATGTAGGATCTCCCCATCCATTAAAAGCTGGGTCACCTCTGAAAATTCTCTTCCCCTCTGAAGCTCCATGTCCCTATCTATCAGCTGAACGTAATCCCCCAAACCACAAATCCACAGTGCACCTCTGGGCTATATTAAGAATTAAGGGAAATGACAAAAGTGCCTTATACAAATTGAAGAAACTTCACAGCAGAAGGGAGACTAAGGTCCTAATTTGTTCCATGCATCAGCTATCAGATGGATAATCCATCCATCCATTCATTCACTTAGTATGATGGTTAATGTGTCAACCTGGCTGGGCCATTGTGCCTAGATATATAGTCAAACATTCCTCTAGATATTTCTGTTAAGTTACTTTTTTAGATGAAATTAATAGTTAAATCAGTAGGCTTTGAGTAAAGCAGATGGACTCTCTATAATGTGGATGAGTCTCATCTAATCAGTTGAAGTCCTGACTAGAACAAAAGCTGACCTTTCCTGAACAACAGGGAATTCTGTCAGCAGATGGCATTTGGACTTGCACCACAACTCTTCCCTGGATCTTCAGCAAACCAATTTCTTAAATTCAATCAATCAACTCCTCTATACACACACACACACACACCACACACACACACACACACCACACACACACACACACACCCATGGAGTTGAGTCTGCTTTTGGGGGGAACCCTGACTAAGACACCTAGCATTTACTGAGCACTATGGTAGCAGGGCGTTGAGTGGTGCTCTGTATTTAAAGGGGGATGAGAACTACAGGCCTGCCCTCACTGAACTTACAGTCAATAAAGAGGCTTATTAAACATGTAATCATGTAAGTCATCCAAAAGGTGCTGAATGCAAAGGAGAGAAACTTAGGGTATTATGAAAGCATGTGTAAAGGGGCTCCCCATACACACCTGGACAGCAGAGAAAGCTTCTTGAGGAATGGCATTTCAGCAGTTATCCAGGACAGTCAGGACTCAGCTGAGTGAAAGTTGGGGAGACTCAGCATCTCTAAGATTCCTGAGTCCATTCTTGTCCACACCCTCACCACCTGCACTTGTGACAGGCACACACAGCCTGCTTTAGTGCCATTAACATGGGAACATCAATGGCATTTTATTAGTCCTCCAGAACCTTTGCACCCCCTGTAGAGTGCTGCTTTTTTCACTTTTTATAGAATGGGGGATGATAAACCCTGCTTTCTGTTCCTCTTTCCTGTGCTGAAATTTCCACTGACGGAGTGGAAACAACACACTTGGAGTCGCTTACTGATTGGGTTTTTAAAACTGTAAACTTCACTTGAAAACCTTCTGGGGCAAACATGATGCAATACTTTCTTAAAATATTGAATACGGAGAAGATCAAGTGTACAGTGACAGAGGATAACACTGACTGTCCCTTAGCTCATGCATGAGCTAAGGCATCCCCAAAGACCTTTTGTCCTCCTTTCCCTGAGGGAATGGTGACAAATGGCTATTCCTCACCATAGAGGAAATAGCCCTTGGAGGGAAAAATGTCTCCTTTTCCCTGTAAAACCCAGAAAAGTTCCATAGATGTTATGTCTTCTGGGCTTCCTATTTTGAAGCTCAGAGACAAATAACGTATAAGCAACTTACTGATGACAAGTTTATGTGGCAGGAGTTTACAAATTGGTTGCATTTCCTGATCCCATTCTTCCTTCATGCCCCAGAACATATATGTCTGGACCCAAGCAGCTTCTCTACCAATTACCAGGTCCTCCACCAAATATCAGCTCCTTCACCAATTATCAGCTCCTCTACCAGTACCAGCTCTTCCACCAATCACTAGCTTTTCCATCAATTGTCAGCTCTTTCACCAGGAACAGCTCCTTCACCAGTACCAGCCCAAACCAAACACGCTAATGGTCTCAGTCCGTTGCCTTTTGTCCCAAGCTGGCCTGGCTGCACTACCCTAAGAGTGGTGCCTGTGGGCTTGTGAAATACAGAAAGGATCCTAAAGGCACTAGGGGTGGTGCTGATTCGGGAATGGGACAATACCTGAGCATGTATTGCAAGACATTGGTGGCAAGTCAGGATGATCTGGGAGCTTCTGGGATGGAACAGGCAAGAGCACTGTTTTGCATGACGGACTGTGTATCTCACACTCCAGAAGAAAAGAACTGCACATGTAAACCCAAGAAGCCAGCACTGGGAAACAAGAGACCATTTTGCCCTTGCAGTTTTGGCAAGAAAAGAAAAAAAAAAAAAAAAACCTCTGATTAGTGACAGCTGGTCCAGTGCACTGCTCACAAATCCGACTCACATTCACTGCTTTTGGTAGAGATCTCAACTGAGCCACTTGGGCACATAATTTCTATCTGAATATTCAGTTGTGACATGGAACAGAGGCAAACCAAGGGAACAGGAAAGAGACTCAGAAGGAAATTTGTTCCTAGCACTCACTAAATGCTACTGCAATCATTCTGTTTATGGTTGTTTTTATCTGGAAAGTCAAACAATTAAATTTCAGTGCTGGTATTTGGAAGTCATCATTACAGACTAGAGAATAGAGCTAAGATGGACGTATCTAAAGCAATATGAAAGAAGATAGTTAATGGGCTGGCTCTGAATAGCTAAAGGATTTTTATCTCAGAAACTATTTAACAATCTTAAGAAAAATATGTTTTGCTTTTATGAATGTATCAGAATGATTTTGCCCCTCCCTAATACTACATTTCAGTTCAATGAAGCTTTAGAAAGAAATTCAAATATTTTCTATGTGATGCAAATCATTTGGTAGGCAAGTACAGTATTTTCTACTCTTGTGAGGTACAAAGAAAAAAACTTCCCAATGAACTCTGCAGTTTGGATTCACCATTTTTTAATAAAACCTTGTTATCAATCCCATTTTAATGGGATAATTATAGCAAATCACGATTACCTTTCCTTTCAGCCATTAGTAAGAGAGAGACAGAGGAAGATAAGATGCTAGAAATGTTAGCTTAAAAATATACCTACCATTCTCTTGATATCAGTAATTGTCTAATTGTGCTGAGTTTGACTAAAATGTGAGTTTGGGACAAAGGATGAGCAAAAACCCTATTCTGGCATTATAATCCATCTTATTGCCCTTTGGCTAATTGAGACACTGGCATTTATTCCAGGGAGAATTCCTTCATTTTGTCTCATATTTTCATTCCATAAGTCAAGATGCTAATTAGGAATTACAGGTTTTCCAAGAGGCCCCAAGACTATACTCCAATTATGGGAAAGGTTGCTAGTTTTTAGAAAGTCTTCTTACAAAAATCCTCTTCCTCTGCCTCTTTGTGTGTGTGCACACACAGGGATACACACACACACACACACACACACACACACACACACACCCATTTCATTTTCATTTACCTAAAAAATATAGACCTAATAGAACTGAGGCCAAATGTCACAAAATGGGGAAAACAGATTGACTCTCTTTTTAAAAATTATTTATTAATTCTAATTTGTTACATATGATGATAGAATGCAATTCATTTCATATCACACATATAGAGTACAATTTTTCAAGTCACTGGTTGTGCACAAAGTATTTTCACACCATTCGTGTCTTCATACAGTACTTAGGGTAATGATGTCCACCTCATTCCACCATCTTTCTTACCCCCATGTCCCCTCCCTTCCCCTCCCTCCCCTTTGCCCTCCATTCCTCCTCCATTCCTCCCATGTCCCCCCACCATCGCCATTATGGGTCAGCATCCTCTTATCAAAGAAAACATTTGGCCTTTGGGTTTTGGGATTGGCTTACTTCACTTAGCATTATATTCTCCAACTCCATCCATTTACCAGCAAATGCCATGATTTTATTCTCTTTTAATGCTGAGTAATATCCCATTATGTACTGATACCAAAGTTTGTCTATCCATTTATCTACTGAAGGAAATCTGGGTTGGTTCCACAGTTTAGCTATTGTGAATTGTGCTGCTGTAAACATTGATGTGGCTGTGTCCCTGTAGTATGCTGTTTTTAAGTCCTTTGGGTATAAACCAAGGAGTGGGATAGCTGGGTCAAATGGTGGTTCCATTCCAAGTTTTCCAAGAAATCTCCATACTATTTTCCATGTTGGCTGTACCAATTTACAGTCCCACCAGCAATGTATGAGTGTGCTTTTTTCCCCACACCCTAGCCAACACTTATTGATGTTTGTATTCTTGATAGCTGCCATTCTAACTGGAGTGGTTAGAGTAGTTTTGATTTGCATTTCTCTAATTGCTAGAGATGCTGAACATTTTTTCATATATTTGTTGATTGATTGTATATCCTCTTCTGAGAAGTGTCTGTACAGTTCCTTGGCCCATTCATTGATTGGATTATTTGGGTGTTTTTTTTTTTTTTTTTTGGTGTTAAGGTTTTTGGGTGCTTTATAGATTAGTGCTGTATCTGATGTGCTTGTGGTAAATATTTGCTCCCATTCTGTAGGCTCTCTATTCACCTCACTGATTGTTTCTTTTGCTGAAAAGAAGATTTTTAGTTGGAATCCATCCCATTTATTTATTCTTGGTTTTAATTCTTTTGCTATAGGAGTCTTGTTAAGGAAGTTGGTGCCTAATCTAACATGATAGAGATTTGGGCCTACTTTTTCTTCTATTAGGTGCAGGGTCTCTGGTTTAATTCTTACGTCCTTGATCCACTTGGAATTTTGTGCATGGTGAGAGACAGAGGCTTAATTTCAGTTTGTTACACATGAATTTCCAGTTTTCCCAACATCATTTGTTGAATAGGCTATCTTTCCTCCAATATATGTTTTTGGTGCCTTTGTCTAAAATGAGATAACTGTAATTTTGTAGGTTTGTCTCTGTGTCCTCTATTCTATACCATTGGTATACAGGTCTATTTTGGTGCCAACACCATGATGTTTTTGTTACTATTGCTCTGTAGTATAGTTTAAGGTCTCAGGTTCCATGACAAATCATCTTTTATGTTCAAAAGTTTAAACTTTTCTCCCACCTATATGGGTGGTCAAAGTTACTTCCTCTTGTTGAACCTCAATTGTCTCATATGCAAACTTGGACAAGGTCAGCAAATAATTCCCTAGGTGAACAATAATTATTACTTGCCAGCATGACAGAATGAGACATCATCTTCTCCCTGATACACCTCCTCCAGGGCAACTCACGTCCTGGGAAGGGGTGTGGGTGGGCAGGGAGCACTGGGGGCTCACTCTGTTCTTGGTGGATCTGCATCATTCTCACAGCTCTCTGTTTCAGGATGAACCCTACACAGTGCTCAGTGCCCAATCAGGATAATTATGTACAACTATTAAACATTTATTGCATGTCCTTTCTGCATTTAAGCTGTCACTGAAGGTGAAACGTACATGGTTTCTTCTCCTTAATTCCTTTCCTACCAAGGGAAATTGCAAAAGACATTTCACCTAGAAACATAAAGACAGGAATTCTAGCTTGCCCTCAGGGATTTCCTGGGGAGGATGCCCATAGATATGTATCTGAAGGGCTTTGCATCCTTGAATTTTTTCAGAAGATCCCAGCTTCTCATCTGAAACAAGGCAGAGTAATTTCAGAGAACTCGAAAATACAGAATATCCGTGAGAAAATAGATGTGAAAAATTATCTTCCAATTCTTGCACCCTTGAAAGGTACATAATAGACCTGGGATATAATGTAGGAAACTTCACTAAGGGACCAAACTACTCTCGGGTGCCACCAAGAGACAGTAGTTGTGCCTCTACACAGTTTGCTCAGTAGATATCACAGGCCAGAAAATGAGTACTTTATAGATAGTAATGTGCCATCTTATCAGAAATCTGATCAAATTAAATGGAAATGTGGTGTTTAGTCCTCTCTTCTAGTTCACCATCTAATAATGGAGACAACAGAAAATGATATTGATGCAACTTGGTTGGCAAAATTAAAGGCAGTTGTATTAATAATGAAGAACGAAAATGTCTCCACTTTCTTTTACACACATCTTCATGACTCTTCTCTGCAGTGACTTGAATGGAGAACATCCTCTGAATAACTTCCCTTTCGAATATAAGAATGAGCATTGTGTAGGGTCCATCTTGAAGCTAAATTCAAGAGTAGCAGTGAGAGGTATAGAAAAAAGTGTTCATGACTTAGGGCTTCTTGGGGTTCTTCTACAACTTCTGCGGTCCTTCTTGCAGTGCCACCTGCATTTCCTGAGGTCTGGATTTCAGAGATGGCACATCACCATATTACGCATGTGTTTAAGACAGAGGCTGGTGCACCCAAGAACTAGGTGGAAATCTACATCTATGGGAGGAAAATGAAACCACGAAGATTAAAGAGGAAAGGAAGAAGGAAAAAGGAATGGAAATGAAAGAAAGGAAAAGAAAGAGAAAATAAAAAAAAAAATAAAATAAAAAACAACCAAACGATCCAACAATGAGTTTAGCAGACTCAACCTAAATCAACTGAATACAGAAAAAGAATAATCGTAATTAGGGAGCAGAAAGTCACATGAGTTTATTTCCCCAAAGAGCTAAAGATTTAATTTACAAAGTTATCAGGCTAGCTATAGTGATGAATGTGTATGTATTATTTATGTAGGATTTTTTTTCCCAGCAGCACACCAAATTAGGAGAGAACTCACATTTCACTTTTCCTGTCTTTTTAGTCTTTAAGGATGGCTAGTGAAAAGTTTCCAGAATTTTCCATCACATTTAAATTCTTGAATTCATACATAACCAAATGAATTTTAAAGGCTGGCTCAAATCTTTGATCTTCTCTCTGATAAAGCTTTAGGATGGGGAAGGGCAGAAATGGTAATGAGGAACTAGGTAATTTGCATTCTGTTTAAGTAACCTGCACCTTGGTAGGCTGGAAGGCATGAGATTTTTCTCCTTGATATAACCTGGAATTATCTCCTAAACAAGAGAGTGCTGTACTCACTATTTCTCCTCATTGAAAAAATGAATAATAGCTACATTAGTGCCTTTCTAAAAATTCTTACTTTAATTTAACAAATCTTATTGCTATCCTCTTCTTGTAATCACAATATCAATTGAACAGGAATCTTTTCTTTCTCTTCCACACAGTGTCATAGGATTTAGTAACTGACTTCTACCCTAAAAATGTTAATAAATCCATAAAGGAAGGAGTCTACAAAAAAATTACATGGTTCTTTTATGAAATTTTTTTTTCTACTTATACACCAAATATGGGAAGATTTGGAGTTAAAAGTAAATCTAGATAATTCAGGACCTGGTGACATAAACTAATGCCAGAGTGTGTGAGGAGGGAGGCGGGGAGAGAGAGTTTTATTGGAGGTCAAAATGAACTGGCATTGGGTTTGAAAAATAGTGCTGAATAAGAGACAGATGATTTAAAAATGAGGACTAATGAGAACAGAGAATAATGGCTCCAGTCTTCTTTGCTTAAGAAAGATAATCCGGCTGGACAAGTGAACCTATTTCTAAATCACAATTCTGACAACTAGGCCCAATTGCCTGAGTTTGGCTCATGGAGGAGAAATCTCAGTGAAGCACTTCAGAAATGCACAGCTGAATAGTCATGGGTAGTGTTGGGCATCCTCTTCCCAGATTATCTAAGTGGGCCATCGAAGGAAGAGCGCAGGAGAGGAGGCTGAGGCTGAAGACCATTCAATTTTTTTTTTCATGGGTGCCAAGGGTTTCTGGACAGTCTCAGCATCTATCTTCCCTTTCCTTTGCAGCAATGTAGCCCAGAGCAGCCAACTGATTTTGTGTCCTGCCTCCTCCAACAGCACCTGCTACAGAGCCTGGAACGTAGTACTTCTTTATGGTTATTTGCTGAGTGAATCAAGTATGACAAACAAGCCCTTCTTGATTTGTCACTAGTTTAATTTTCTACTGCTACTCTTATGTTTGCTCTACTCTTTTTTATAATCCCCAAAATGTGATTTTGCTGCTAGAATCCACCTGTAAGAATTTTCCAATATTCTCAAAATATGTTTTGGGGGAAGAGGCTTGGTGCTGGTTATTGACTGTCATTCTTAGAGGCATTTTGGAGATTATGAAGAAAAAGAAGGCTCTTCTTCCTTTCATGCTTCTTCTTTTTATTTTATTATTTTATTAATTTTTATTTCTTACATACATGACAGTAGTGGAATGCATTGCAACCATAATCATCCATTCATAGCACAATTTTTCATAATTCTGTATATAAAGTATGTTCACGCCAAATTATGCCATTATACATGAGCTCTCTTATTTTTTTGCATTATAATTCTTAATACATCTTTATACTCCAATTTATCATATCTCTGTTTGTATACAAGGTATATTGACACCAAATCACATCTTCATACATGTATTTTGTATAATGATGAGGGTCTCCTTCCACCATTCATGCTATTCCCCTTTTCCCTCCTTCTCCCTCCCCAGATATTCTTCTTGAAAGAGAAGAATCAACCAACCTACAAGTGGATTGTTATCAACCCAGTATGATTGCAGTCAGTATCTTCTCACCTTTAAAAGCATTTGTGCATCTGTGGAATGGCTACAGAGCCATGAACTTAGTGAGTAAAACAGACAATGGGCTTTGCTCCAGAAATTTGTAATCCAAGACAAAGAGCTCTGACATTAAGCTGTGACATACTAACAAATGAACCTTAAACATGGCTGTTAATTAATTGTGCAAACAAATTTCATGAAGAGCATTTACTGACTTAGGAGAAGGAACCATTTTCAAACAGATTAGAAGTATCATTTACTTATAAGCCAAATCAAGGCAATAAAAAAGGGAACTAAGCTGCTTTGATCCACTAATCATCTTTATCTACTCTTTAAGAATGTCTCTACAAGGCCACTTAGTAGAATCATTTCTTTGTACAAATTGAAATAGTTTTAAGTCTGTCATTCTTACTTTTTCTGAAATCATATGTTTGCCATATTGGTCTAAGATGATGAGATTTCTAACTTTGATTGGAATAAAACCCTAGATTATAAGCTCAGTAAGCACAGACACTCTTCTTTATCCATCATGGTAAACACACTGCCAAGTGCTTGACACATAGTAGATGCTCAATAAATATTTGCTGCATTCCAGGAGTTGCTCTAGGAGCTGGGGATCTTGAAACCAATCCTGTGTGTGAGTGCTGTGTTCAAGTCTGAGCATACTGAAATTATCTCAAATTCTTCCATGGCCTCAAGTACTAACAGATAATAATGACTGTCATGGTGGTGGGAGATTAGGGGTTGCTTCTGGAAGCAGCAGAGAGTGGGAATGATGGAGCTGGTGTGGACAACTGCCCTTCTCCATCTTATTATCTGTTTGTTCCTGAATATGATTACATTTTATCTCCCACCTATGACTCTGAAAAGAAAAGTAAACCCTTCTCCACTGGTTGAGGGCAACTAGTTCCCAATATTATTCTGCTACTACTATGGTTCCAGAGCCTTCTTGTCTCCACCCAAGATTTTAAAAAGTCACTTATATCCATTGGCACTCCAGTGAAATGGTAGCAAATATAACACCATAAAGATCTTGACTTCCATCCCTGAGTTTAGAGTCCACCAGTCAATCTCTTACCCTCACTGGACCTAAGTTTTCTTGTTTACTAAATAAGAGGATTGCTCTTCTAGATAAATGCCTAAAGTTCTTGCCATGCCTGTGGAAACCTCCCAGGTTTCCAGAGTGAGATCCTGGGTAGTTAGGGTTTAATAGGCAATTGTTAGGCTGCCACCTCAAGTGTTGAAGCCCCCTCGTTCTCCCCACCCCCACCCCAGAAGGCCCCAGCTTAAGTTTAAAAAGTCAAATTGCTTTGGGCAATTCAATCAAGCTCGGCTACTTCAAACTTGCCGAATTATAAATAGTGCCAATTATTTATGTTCTTTATTAAACTCCACTGTGTTTCTTTGAGGTATTAAAATGTAAATTATGCAACAGAGATAAATGGATGGAATTTTTTTCCACATGGGTAAAGAAAGCTGCAGGTCCTAATTATAGTGAGATATCAGTGGAGGTGGACAAAGCCAGAGTCTGAGAAAATGGGTCAGGCAGTTGGACACCTCTATGGCATAGCAGAGTAAAAATTGCTGCTAATGTGAAAGCCAGACACTGTTTTTTTAGGGGGGTGGGTGGATACCGGGGATTGAACTCAGGGGCACTCTCCCACTGAGCCACATCCCCAGCCTTATTTTGTATTTTTTATCTAGAGACAGGGTCTCACTGAGTTGCTTAGTGTCTCCCTGTTGCTGAGGCTGGCCCTGAACTCACGATCCTCCAGTCTCAGCCTCCTGAGCTGCTGGGATTATAGGCATGCACCATTGTGCCTGGCTACAAAAACCAGACACTCTTTAAGCAGGAAGAAGCAAGATCAAATGTATGCCTGATAACTTCTTGTTTTAATGAAAGTACACATTTAATGTAACAAGTATATGGCTACTCATATCTTCCAGAGAACACATTCCCTCTGACTATCACACCCCACACCCTATCCCTGAAGGCTCAGCAGGACAAGAGGGTAGATTCAGCTGCCATGTATCTACTGGTCACCTTCTGTGATCCCCAGGCTGATGCCCTCATCCATGATACACTTCCATGGACAAACTCAAGGCTTTGATTGCATTTAGAACTGAGAATGAGTAAGGGAGATCACAGTTTTAATTTTAAACAAACAAATGTAAAATCTACAAACCTGAGTTTATTACTGAGTACAACTATTCATTGTAAGGCCCCTCACACCTGGTTGCTATAGTGGTACATCATGAAATCAAGATTAAACCAGTGCCCTTTATCCTCCAACTATTTTTATGAAAATGCTGGGTCAACACTTCTCTGTGTTTGTCCCTAGCCTTATTCCCTTGTCAGAATTCTAGGGAGGACTTTAAGGATGAGGAAGAAGAGAACAAAGGCCTTAGGCTTGGGGCCCAGGCCCGCCTGAAGGTGCATCCACATCAGACAGTGTAGGCCAGTGTGACAGATGCAGGAAGACAGTTCCAATGTAGTTCATTTTGAGGTGTCTTGAACAAGGCCATGTGGAGTTATATGAGTGCCCCACACTGGCCAGTAATCTGGTGCCTCTCATAAAAGGGATGTCATGTACTTATTTGTTCATGCTTATTCAGAAGAGGAGGAGGATGATGTTTGGAGGCGGGAGCAGGATATGGAATGGTGGCTGGCTTTCCCTTTGTCCAGGACAGTTAACTGTCAGCACTGATGTTCTGAACTCTTATCAAATAAAAGCCCATGCATACTTAAAAATGGCTAAGATGGTAAATTGCATGCTGTGTGCTTTTTACCAGATTTAAAAGGTGGGCTCTGTAGTTAAAGAGACCCACAGTCCTTAGCAGTTATCATTCCATGACTCCTGTGCTCCCTAGTGGGAGCGTCACCAGCCTTCCCCTGCTGCTCAGGTGGGTCTTTACCTCCGGGCCTGGGAAAGTCTTCAGCCAACAACTATCTGCCCTGTCCAGTTCCAGAACTGGATGCCTTCTATTAGAGTAACCATTGCTTGATACAACCTAATCTCAATATTTAAACACTTTTGGAAAGAGTATCATGAAGTTAAGACTTTCCCAAGGAGTTGGTGAGACTGGGGTGGGAGAAATGGAGAGTGAGGAAAAGAATAAAGGAAGAAGGGGCAGCAGATGCCAGGGTCAACACTGGGGGGACAGCAGCCTTCTGAAGACCGTAAACCTGGATATGAACATATTTGAGTGTAAAGGGAACAGGAAGTCTGTGATGTGAGCTAGTAAAATCTGTACAGTTTAGCTACTGTCCCCTTCAGCAAGACCATCGTTATAGTTTGGATCTGGACTGTGCCTCAAAGCTCCTGTGTTGAAGGCTTGGTCCCCAATGCAGCAATGTGAAAGAAGCAGGGCTTTGGGGAGGTGATTAGATCATGGGGGCTCTGTTCTAATCAAGGAATTAATCCACTGATGAGTTTATAATTGAATGTCTTAACGGGAGTGGGGAAACTTGTAGGAGGAAGGACCTACTTGGAGGAAGTGGGTGACTGGGAACAAGCCCTTGAAGGGTGGATCTGTCCTTATCCTTGCTTTGTGCCTATTTTGGGGAGAGCAGTTTTCCTGGGCCACACCCTTTGACCATGATGTTCTGCCTCGCTTCAGACCCAAAGCAATGGAGTTAGCCCACCACGGACCCTCTGAAACCATGAGCCAAAATAAGTCTTTTCTCCTCTAAGTTGTTGTTCCTCAGGTATTTTGTCACAGGGATAAAAAGCTAACACAAACAAGAACTTTCCAAAATGAAGCCCAAGGCCAAAGTCAGGTCACCAGGTAGTGTGCATCAATCGACTTGTGACAAAAAAAAAGAGTTTTTGCCCCTTTTTTTATCAGCTCAGTGTTTTCACAAGTCCCAACTTATTTACCTACCAAAGAAGCTGTGAGTTACTTCACTCATACATTTATCTCAAAAGAAAGAAAAGGCCTAGAGATGACATTTAAAAATAGAGTTATCCCAAAAGTAGCAAAGTGGCATCTTATAAGAGAATTCCTACATGTCTTTCTAGGTCTTTGTAACAATGCAAAATTGCATTTCTCACTAGAAAGGCATGACCGAAAATACTTCCCAGAAATCCCATTGGTGGTCTGGTTCAGATGCAGAAGTCATGATTTCTCTGAAGGGGAGAAAAAAACAAAAACAAAACTGCCACAGGGAAATTATGAAGTGCCTTTATGTCAGTTTCCTAGACCTCATCTACTCTGGGTCTCCTGACTCTGCCTCTCTTTTGTGTCTTTTTCTTCAAATGCCTATAGTTCTGTCAAGTAAGGCAAAGCCATTTTTCTCCCCACCAAAATCGAATCAGGTCTCCAACAATTTGAATGTCTTATTTAATTTATGTAACCAGAAAATTTTATAGTAGAGAGTGTTATGGTTTGAATTTGAGGTGTCTCTTGAGAGTTCACGTGTGAGACAATGCAGGAATGCTCAGAGGTGAAATGACTAGATTATGTAACCGAATCAGTGGATTAATACATTTGATGGACTAGTAATTTGAAAGGACTACTGTACCGGGGGATAACTACGGGCAGGTGGGTATGGCTGGAGGAAGGAGGTCATGGAGGGGCATGCCTTTGTGGGGTTTTTTTGAGTAGCTTTCCTCCACCATACCCTTTCACCACAATATTCTGCCTCGCCTCAGGCCCACAGTGACAGTCAGCTAATCCATGGACTGAACCTCTGAAACTGTAAGCCAAAATAAACTTTTCCTCCTCTGAAGTGTTCTTGCCAGGTATTTTAGTTACAACAATAAAAAGCTGAATGTCACATCTAGTTCTCCCTTAGTTGTGAGGGATGTGTTCCAAGACATTCTGTGGATGCCCCAAACTGCAAATAGTACCAAACCCTGTATATACGATGATAAAGCTTAATTTACAAATTGGTCACTGTAAGAAATCAACAATGATAATAAAATAGAACAACTATAACTGTAATAAAATTTATTTAAAACTATAATAACCTTTTATTTCTAGAATTTTCCACATAATAATTTTGGACTGAAGTTGATCATGGGTAACTAAAAAAGCAGAAAACGAAACCATAGATAAAGGGGGGACAACTATTACCTCCAAATCAATTTCATTCTGTCTCCTTTTGTCCATGGTACCTTGGTATTTTAACAAATTGGAACCCTTATTTTCTTCTTTCCCAAACTTGATCCAAAACCCCATACTGAGCAGATGACGGAGAGGTGCCTACCTTGCCCAGGCCTGGAGTGTCCTTCACCTTGTTGACAGCCCTCAGCAGACAGGGTGGGGCTGGGGGAGGGGAGGTCTGCAGAATCCCACTGAAGCTGGTGGCAAAGAGAGGTGTCTCAGCAACAGAAGAAGTAGAAGGTCGATGTTTCTTCTTTTTGGAAGACAGATTTAACTTCTGAGCAGCTCTGCAGGGGAAAATGCAGAAAAGGAACAATTAGGGAAAATTAATTGTACATTCCGATATGCTAGGGCTACTTTTTTTTTTCCTCTTAAAGGTCCTCTTTAATGATTCCTTCTCTCTCCATCTTCACCATCCTTTGGAGTAGGAAGGCTTTCGTTCAACATGGTAAACTTAATGAGCTACCCAATCACTTATACCGCTAGGAAAAAAAGGCCATAAAATTGCCTGGTTCTGCAATCACAATTTACAAAGAATTGTTTGTTAACCACCATCACTTAGCTTAAGTATGAATAAAGCCGGTCGTCTTTGGGGATAAACAGCATCTATTAAGTTAATCATTCCATAACTTCTCTGGCATAAACTCACATGTGAGGGACCCTATGAGCTCATTCAAAAATTCTAACACCTTGTAAAACCCCAAACCAGTCTAATGAAGAACCATGCAGTGACCAGTTGGGGCATGACCTGTATGTGGCTGTGGAAGAAAAACACAATGCAATAGGGAAGGTATAAATCAAACTGGTTTTAGAAACAACACTGAATCAGAATATTAACTCCAGCCAGCGGGGGTGGGTGCGTAGATTCAGGGCTGCTCCTGTGATCACAGGCTTTTGTACAGAGTGGTCTTTAAATACAAAATGTAACTGATGGGCAAGTACAAGAATGAGAGGGGCCAAAGCAACAAGGGGACATAGAGGGTACAGACAGATCCAAGTGTGAGGGGAGGCTGCTGGCATCATTAATAGCATTAGCTGTTCACATAACATCTACCATCCTGCAAGGGCCCTGTAACATGATGATCCTACCACAGGAAAGAGGAAACTGAAGCAAAGGGTGTTGTGAGTGACAGGCAATTCACAGATTCTCCTATACTCATTTCTGGATTAATTCTTGGTGTTTTCACATCATACACTCATTCTAAGAACTCCAATTTCCTTATCAAATGCTATTAAACATTGGAGCAGCTGCTTAAAACAAAAGGACCACCATACTTCATTCTACAGATCCAAAGCTCACAATCTACCCAGTGTTCTTACCAATTACATAACAGGGCAGAAGAGAGGCAGGACGGGAAAGACAAAATCAGCATTGTTTATACCTTCCCCCTCAAGGGGTCCATCTTAATGATTTGGAATAGTGGATTTTAATTTTGTATCAGTGACTATCCTGCTCAGGGGATTGACAAATCTCCGGAGGTATAAAATTGCCACTTGCACAAAGAGAGCACGTGGTTTTACCATTTCAAAACTTAATGTGCCTTTATTGTAAAACTGAAAATCTATTTCTAACAAGAATGAAATAGAGAGGGATGGGTCATAGAAAGAATAACACATTTTGATGGAAAGATATTTCAAAGTCCCAATACTTAGGGAACTCAGAAGTCACTCATTGTAGGATGATGTGAAGAAAGGGCACTGGAAGGACATTTCCACAATGCTTCTTTTTCCAATCAGTGAAAAAAAATACTAGGAATTTTTTTTTTTATGATTTTATTGCCACTCTTCCTGATGGTTTCCTTCTAAAATTAAAAGTGAAATGGATTCATTCAATGACTGGTCTGGAGCTTCTCTTGGCAGGTATCATTCGTCTTTGAGATTCTCTCCCTAAATGAACAGTGACTCCTCCCGAGGTGCGTGTCAGTCAGTGGCAGGAGGCATCATGTCTCTACCTTCTGACACCCTTGCCTCTGGGATACCTGCTTTCAAGTCAGGCTGCCAAGTTCTCTGGAAGTTTACGAGAAGGGGAACATCAGGCTCCGCTAGTAACTGGGGGCAGTGTTTATCCATTTACATGTAGGATCCTTTTGTACAGTGTGTAAATAAGGATGGGGCAGCCATCCTTATTTGAATGAATTAATTCTTATTCATTATGTCAATCCCCTGAGCATGATAGTCATGATACAACAGTAATTCTTAATCATACTTAAGCTAAGTGTTGGTTGTCACACTCCGCACCCTCTTCCCAAACAGCTCTGGTCTAGGTTACCAGTGACCACAAAATTGGAAAATGTCCTGGTTTGCAGCCCCCATCATGACCTGTCAGAGCACTGAGATGTCTTTCTTCTTTCTTTCTCCTCTATGCTTTCTTCTCTAGGCTTCCAGGACACTGGTCATTTCTGTCCAGTTTCCTCTGCTGGTCCCTTCTCTTCTGCTCAGTTTTTCCATGAGGGGTTATAGGGCTCAGTCCTTGGTCCCCTTCATTTCTGTACACAGTCCCTTGGTGTTTGCTTCCAGAATCACAATTTAAATCACATCCTTATGTGGATAACTTCGCAAGATTTATTTCCAGCTTAGATCTCTCTCTGGTCTAAGCTTGACTTTCTGAATCTGGTTTACTTCCCCTTAGCATGATTTTCTTTAGTTCCATCCACTTACCAGCAAACTATATAATTTCATTCTTCTTTATGGCTGAGTATATATACTACATTTATCCATTCATCTATTGAGGGACACCGAGGCTGGTTCCATGCACTGCTATAAACATTAGTATGTGGGTATCACTATAGTAGGCTGATTTTAGTTCTTTGGGATAAATACCAAATTGGTATAGCTGGTCCATTCCTGTTCTTTTTGAAGGACATTCATACTACTTTCCAAAGTGAGTGTACTAATTTGCAATCCTACCAACAATGTTTGAGAATACCTGCCCCCCCATCTTTACCAGCATTTATTGTAATTAGTATCTTTGATGATTGCCATTCTAACTGTAGTGAAATGAATTCTCAGTGTGGTTTTGATTTACATTTCCTTGACTCTAAAGATAGTCAACGTTTTTTCATATATGTATTGACTATTTGCATTTCTTCTTTAGAGAAATGTCCACTAAGTTCATTTGCCCATTTATTGATTGGGTTTTCTTTCTTTGTATCTTTCTTTTTTTTTTTTTTTTTTTGGTGTTAAATTTTTTTAGTTCTAGATATGAATCTCATCAGAAGTAGAGCAGGTAAAGATTTTCTCCAATTCTGTAGGATCTCTCTTCACACTCTTGGCTCTTTCAATGTGCAAGAGCTTTTAAATTTGATGCCATCTCACTTATTGATTCTTGGTTTTATTTTTCAAGTTTTCTCTGACTGTATTAACAATGTCAGAGTCTGTACCTATAAGTTGGAGTGTTGGCTCTCTGTTTTCTTGAGCAGTTATAGTGTTTCTGGTTTATCTTTGACCTACTTTGAGTTGATTTTTTTGTGCAGGGTGAGAGACTGGATTACAGTTTCATTTTTCTACATATGAATATCCAATGTTCCTAGCACCATTTGTTTGAAAGGTTGTTTTTTTTCACCAGCATATTTTTTTTTTTTGCATCTTCTTCAAGGATCAAATGACTGTATCTACATAGGTTTGTCTGTGTCTTCTACTATTCCACTGGTCTTCATGTCTGTTTTAATGCCAATACCATGCTCATTTTGTTACTATAGCTCTGTAGTATCATTTGAGATCCAGTGTCATGATATCTCTAGCATCATTCTTCTTGATCAGGAGTGCTCTGGCTATTCTGGGTCTTTTATTATTCTGTGTGAGTTTTAGGACATTTTTTTCCTAGTTCTGTGAAGAATGTCACTAGTATTTTGATGGTGATCCCAGTGAATCTGTAGATTGCTTTTGGTAGTATGGTCATCTTGACAATATTAATTTTGCCTATCCAACGAGATGGGAAGTCTTTTCATATTCTAAGGTCTTTTTCAATTTCATTCTTCTCTATTCTATAATTTTCATTGCAGAGTTCTTCCAACTCTTTCCACTATTTTTTGACTCTTCTTTTTCTCACATCACACATCTAACCCATCCAGAAATTCTGTTGACTCTAACTTCAAATAGATCTGTGACCGAAACCCCACTCGTTGCCATCTCCTTGGTCTGAGCTGCTAACCTCTCTTGCTGGATTTGCTGTAAGTTTCATAGCTTGTTCCCTTCTTCAATGTCCCCTATCTATTTCTCACATAATAGTAAAAGTCATTCTTTTAAAACTTGTCTGCTCAGGAAGGCACAGAGACAAACCCACATAAATACAGTTATCTCATAATAGACAAAAGTGTCATAAAGATATGTTGGAGGAAAGACAGCCTCTTCAACAAACGGTGCCGGGAAAACTAAAAATCCATATGTAGCAAAATAAAATTAGACTCCTATCTCTCACCCTGTACAAAACTCAACTCAAAGTGGATCAAGGACCTTGGCATTAGACCATAGACCCTGAGCCTATTAGAAGAAAAAGTGCTGAGAGCCATAGCCTAGTCTGAATGACCCATGGCATTTTTGCCAGAATGAGTGGTTGAGAGGTGACGCCAGCAAGCCATTGAGATGATAATGGTTATGTTAAGCTGTGTATTCAATTGTATATTAGACCCCTGCTGTCCCCCTTGGCCAGCTACTTTGGAGTTCTCATGCAGGATTCCCGGAGAGTTCCCATTGGTTGGGGAAGTGCAGGAGGAGGGATTTCCGGTTGGTGTGTGGTGTGGCCCGGGAGAAGGCCGCCACGTGTGTGGGGAGTGCAGAGAATAAAGGAGTTCCTGTTTGAACCTACAAGGCTGTGTGGCGGCTCGGTTATTTTGTGCCCAGCCAGACTGTGGCATTTGGTGGCCCGTACGGCATCATCTCACTCCAGTCAGAAGGGTAAATATCAAGACTATAAGTAACAATAAATATTGGCAAGAATGTGGGAGAAAAGGTACATTACTGGCGAGACTGCAAATTGGTGCAATCACTCTGGAAAATATTATGCAGATTCTCAGAAAACTTGGAATGGAACCACCATTTGACCCAGTTATCCCACTCCTTGGCATATACCCAAAGGACTTAAAATCAGCAGCTACATCAGTGTTTGTAGCCCCTCAACTCACAATATCTAAGCTATGAAAACAACTTGGTTCCCTTCAACAGATGAGTGGATAAAGACAATGTGGCATATATGAACAATAGAATATTACTCAGCACAAAGAAAATGAAATTATGGCATTTGCTGGTAAATGGATGGAACTGGAAACTATCAAGCTAAGTGAAATAAGCCAATCCCAAAAAACCAAAGGCCAAGTGTTCTCTCTCATTTGTGGATGCTGACGTACAATAGGCAGGGGAGCAGGAGGAGTGGAGGTTCACCAGATTGGAAGGGGTGGGGGTAGGGGTGGGGGTGGTGGGAGTAGGGGAAATTAGGGGGGATAGGAATGAGAAAGACTGTAGAATGAATCAGGTATAACTTTCCTATGTTCATATATGAATACACAACCAGTGAAAATCTATACAATGTAAAACCACAGAAAGGAAAATTATACTCCATGTCTTTTGATATGTCATAACCTAATGTTGGAAGTCATACAGCATCATTTCCAGCATATTTATCTGCATATTTTGATATGTCAAAATACATTCTATTGTCATGTATAATTAAAAAGAACAAACAAAAAATTAAGAACAAAACAAAACAAAAACTTGTCCACTCAAGGCCCTCCCCTTTTGGTTCCCCAATTCACTCAGAGTAAAATCTAAAGTACTTACAATGGCTTTTCATGAGCTGTACTCTCTCTCCCACATCTCTCAGACCACTTTTCCTTCTACTCTTTGATTAGAAGGAAAAAATATCAGCCTATAAAATACTCCTAATACATTTCCACCTTAGGGTCTTTCCACAAGCTCTTTGCTCAACCTGGAATACTCTGCCCAGATAGATAAAGGCATATGGGTCAATCTCTCCCTCCTTTAAATATTTTCTCAATGAACTACCCTGCCAATCATGGTAGATCATATTTTCCAAAGATGGCTACATGAATACATTCTCCCATTTGTTCTTCTTATAACTTGATAGTGATGCTCCATCATTAAGTCTATGTTCCTTCTCCTTGAATCTGAGTGGAAGTTTGGGGAATTGCTTTGGGCAGCACAATATGCTGGAAGTGATGCTGTATGACTTCCAACATTAGGTTATGAAGAGTGATACAACTTCTCTCTAACAGTGGCATTCCCTTCCCATCTCTTACCCTTAGGACAATCACCATTGGAGCCCAACTTCCAGGAAACCCAGGTCACACAAAGAGGGTCATGAGAAAAAAAAACTGAGGACCCAGACAATAATCTGTGTTAACTGTCAGTAAATGAACCATTAGCCGGATATCATGAAGCAGAGATAAATCACACCCATTATGTCTTGTCTGAGTTTCTGACTCCCAGAAACCATGAGAGTTAATAAATAAGCTTTGTTACTTTAAGCACCATAATAAATGAATCGTCTACTCCCTAACTCCTAATTTCCCCTACTTCAGTCATTCCCAACCATGACATTCATCTTTTACCTTAGCAGTTTATTTAGTGAATTATTGTTTACTATCTGCTTCCCCTCTAGAAAGTAAATTGCAATAGGGCAGACAGCTCAAAAATATGTATCCAATGAATGAATGAAGACTACAGCTACTGGTGGGTATTCAGAGAAGAGAGTAGAAAACTGGAAAAAGAGGAAAGAGTCATTTTTAAAAGATGTCTTTAAAGAAATGAATAAATGACTCAATGGAGGAAATATTTTTTCAAGCAAGGATGCCAAATATTTTCATAGGCTAATTTTTGAATCTCTGAAAACTGATAAGGAAGATAACATTACCCCCATTTAACAAAGAAATGAGGCTAATGAGGTTAAATCCAGAGACCAATCAGCATCTGACCTGAGTTTGAACACACAGCTTCTTCAGATTTTAAGTAGGTAAAATTAGACAAGTTACTGAAATTTTGATTACATTTATAAAGGACTTAGCACAGTGGCTGGTAATAGCATGCAATAATGCTATCATTATCATCATTGTTATTCTTTATCATCATTACAACTATTATTATTATTACCATTCGTTTGTATACAGTTAGAGACAGCAAACATAATACCTACTTTTATAGACTTGTTTCAGAAAAATAAATAAGACAGTGCTACAACGAGTTTATTATAAGGTTTGGGGATGTAGCTCAGTAGTGAAGCACTTGCTTAAGATGCATGAGGCCCTGGATTCAATTCCAGTATCACACAATAATAAAAACTAAAAATTAAAACAAGAATTGAATATACTAATAAATGATACTTTGAAGCAATATAATAATAAGTGGTGGAGCTAGAGTCAATGTAGGCATTTGTGTGCTACACCGAATCATATTGTCTTTAGAGATTAGATTTATATCACAAAACCTACAGTAGGTATAACATAAAGATGTCATGGCTTTATATACAAGGCATTTTTCTAAAAATTGGAGTAACCATTAGTGATAGCTCAGTTTCATGAAAGGGAGCATTTTGCCACTAGAATTTTCCAATTAATGGGCAGAAAACCATGTACAGGGACTATCAGAGAGAAAAATGCACCCAGTGGCAAAACTGGATAATTTCCAACATCTCTTCCAGGGTGGAGATTCTGAACGTAATGATTCCCGGAACCTCTATGCCATTTAGGGAAGCCTAAGTTGGACTCAATGCAGAAAAATGGGAATGAAGGGAATTATTTTGAGAATGCATTTAACATTATTTTCTTCTCAAAGTGTGCGTATAAAATAAATACTCTAGGAGAATTTTAAAAATTTGAAATGAATAGAAATCATGTTTCATAGTCATAGATTCCATAATAGCATGTTTAAAATTTTTGACATCCATATCACCAGTTGTTTGATCTCTGTTTTACATATTCCAATTTCTTGGAGGTCAGCTGCTTCAGTTCTTTTAATATAGCACTTCAATGACATGCAGATAGGAGAAGGTTAAAGTTTAGAAATTGCTCATATGTAATTATGTTATTCAGAGACATAAAGGAGAGTCAGTCATGAAAGAATTGAAAAAATAGACATTTTGGCTAGGAGTATATTTTGTGTAATTCACCTCTCTTATTTCAAGTTATTTTCTTCATAGGAGGAAAAACAGAACAATGTGCTGTTTTATAAGATTTCAAATAACAAAAAGAAAGAAAGAAAAAAATTACTTAAAAGCTATTATAAGCAATATTTACTTGTCTTGTTCTTATAAGAGATAGTGCCTCATATTTCCTGGAGCTATTCATCCCAGCTAAATATCCATTAGTTTCATTTAATTCTCTGTGCCTTATTTCAAGGAAAAAGATAGTCTCTATCAGGGTGAAATTAATATATACTGAATACCTATAAAGAAAGAGGCGCCATATTAAATATTATCAGGCTGTGAGGAGAAGAGTAATGGTGTATATTTGGGAAGACTTTAAGCCTAGTGAGTGCAATTCCTCCCTCTGGGTTCTAATCCTTTGTTTTCATGTCCTTTCTCATCTCACACAAATGAGTCACATAACTCTCTTACCACCTCAATATGGTGCTATCTGAATCAGGTAAGAATTGCCATGACCTTTCCACACGGAATGGTCAGTTGATCTCATTGGCCAGGTGTATCCAGATCTCAAGGAAAAAAAAACATGAGTATCAATACTTCTCTGGTGAATTTAATTGGTTTAAATAGAAGAAAAATCTTAGATCTCAGTTGTGCAGATTAGAGAGAGAATTTAGGAGAATCTTACTTTTTTTCTTTTGCATGTGTGTGACAGACTATTTGCCCAACTATGACGCTGGATTTTCAAGAATTGAGGGGTGTTTAAATGGAAAACTCCTCCTCTCTTGTGTATCTCATAAGAATTAGCATCCAGGGATTTCTAAAATATTGACCTAACAATCTTTTAAGAATTACTAACTTCAAGAAGAAAATAACTATTTTAGGAGATTGGGCAGGAAAATCAGGCATCACAGTAATTTTTAAGGACCTCCTACTTTTTAAAAATTTGACATTTAAGGGTCAGATATTTCATCTTTGAGGGGTGTTCAAGTGTGGGGTGACCAGAAAGGTGAAAGGTTTGTAAAAATTAAGAGGTCATTCAAGGTCTACTAAGCCCAGCCCAAGTGACTGATGGGTGAGAGATCAACTGAAAAACTGCAAGACCCTCACAACAGCTGCACCTGCTGCACAGAAAGGGCCTTGACTTAGGAGGGGGATGGCAGCAGCAGAACTCCACCATCAGCATGTGAAGGCTGATTCAAGTCACAATTTAATGTGAAAATGGCTGGTGCTGCCATGGCTTTAGTGCCTTTATAAAAATATTTCAATGCTCTGAGGATTAAGACTATCTGATAATGAGCAATGACATGACAGATCACAGCACCTCCTTGGAAATCCATGGGATCAATGACACAGGGGGAGTAGATAATAAAACAGATTATAAATGGAGAGAATAGACAGTAAGACCCCATGGTCTGAGGCAGACCTCCTGGGAAACAGTTAATGACATCCATCTACATGTTACAAACACCAGCATTGCTTCATTTTGCAGTAACATCTATTTAAAGTATTCTGGCACCACCATGAAATCTGTTAGTCGTTTTGGAACCATCTCAAATCAGGAGTAAGAGTGTCCCCCTTTCAATTTCTTATTTTCTAACTGACTATCAGGAAGAGTCTTTCCATGTCTCTGGAGACTAAAAAAGCATATGGGTCTTGGAGTTGTTCTGATTTTTATGTAAATGATGTAGTTCATTAGTGAAAGAAGATAATTCATGTCATGACTTCAAATAAAATATTCACTACTTGGAGGCAAAACATAGCTGACCATGACACTCAAACAAAACTGCATTAAAACACTATACAGCTAGATACTGTTCTAATTTGTAAGTGGATTGATTTTTGCAAGTGAATATACAGTGTTAACCCATGGTGATAGTCACTGATATTCTCCTCTTAAACATTTATCTATGCTTTAAGGACTTATACAAGTTGTTTTCATCTAACTACTTCAACCTTCATAGACAATCATTCTGCCCACTAAGTAGTTGATCTTGAGACAATATCTTATGTTTTGAGGGTTAATGAGATGTTGCTTTCTAGAATGGTCTTTTGCCTGCCTTGGCTCCATTACTGCACTGTTAACTGATAGAGGGTCAACCCCATGTGTTTACTTTCTTCTGCCACCACCCCCCTCCCAGACCTGGCCGACAGCTATGTGTCTTGCTGAAGGAATGCTATGTACTCACTTGACTTCTTGATTCAAACTTTGGAGTTATACCAACATACACAAAGTCCCAAGGAGAAGTAACCTGGAGTTCCAGATAATGCTTAGACCTTGCAATATTCTATTTTTTCTGAAACATTTTCTACACATCATTATGTCCATCCTTTACCTGACACTATAAGGCAAGTATAGAAGGTATTTGTACTGCAAATTACAGATTTTTTAAAAAAATTGATTTTACCCATAGTCACAGGATGAAAGGTTCTCATACTTGGGACCAGGATTTATGTTTTCTGCCTTCTGGACCCAGGATCTTTCCATTCTATCATGTTATTATGCACTTTGATTGATAAATGAAAGCAGTTATTTTATTTGAGCAAAATAAAACCAAATGATAATCATTTTTCTAATAATGAAGAGGAAAAAAGCAGTTACATATTTTTGTATGTAATTCAAATCAAATCATATATAAGCATTTACCAATTACTGATCTAGTTGCTTAGCAACATACCTTCATATTACAGGGGGAAAAATGTCTCAGCTGAGTGAGTTAGGTCAGGGCCAGAATTAGGATGAGAAAGGCAAATTATATGAAAATGGCTTCTCCACTTCTACAACCTGGAGTGTGTCCTTGCATAATAATAACAATAGCAGCTACCCCAGGACCACATACATCATGATACCATCTACCTCCACATCATGCTTCTTCCTCTACTAATGTGAAAAGAATGCTGCAAACTGCTTAGACTGCATCTTGTGGTGCTCCAGGGAACTTAATCAATCAATCAGTACTTGTTGAATGACAACCATCCACAAAAGAACTATGGCACTGTAAATATCACCAGAACTGTCTTTGAGTCACTCAGCAGCTGCTCTGTATTAGTGTCTACTCTAAATTGCACAGATGAGAAGAATCCACACCACAAAATGTTATTGATAACTTGATATTGGCTCCAGAGCAGAAGAGATAAAGAGCTGGGAGAAGCCTAAAGACACACAGCAGGTAAACCCACTCCACAGCTGAGGAGCTTTACCATCCAGTGTCAACGGAAAGCTTCCCGTGGACTGTGTTCCTGTGTAGCACATCATTCACTCATGCCTGGAGGAACACTAAGGGTAAAAGGTAGTATTTGAAAACGACACTGCTTGTGGCTCTTGCTAATCCATTTATGTCTGCACTTTTTTCCATGGTCAGAATTACAGGTAAATGAAAATGGGACCAAAGGCAAAATAGTGGGACCAAAATAAGAGTCCATTTTTAAACGAATTTTTGAAATGAAAAGAATTCAAGGCAAAACAAATAAAACGAAACCACTCTGCTCAAAGCTAGGTAGTATGGAAGTGTTTGCTGAGCCAAACTCCTTTACATGAAAATAGTGTGTTCGTATGCCCAAATAAAGCAGAAAGTGTTTTCAGAATGAGCCATTGGCATGGAAATTTCAACAGAAGCACAAAGTGAGAGTTTGTTATTTGGATTTTAGATTTGGATTTTAGAAATACCAAACAAATACTCCGTTGGTGGCAAAGTCTGTACTTTGCAAGGGTATTTGTCTCAGAAGCTCTGAGAAGCCTCTTCTGTCTTTGTTTCTGACAAGTGCATGAGGGATTTTGTCTGTCTGATGCTGTGACACTCAGGGCTCAGGCTGCTGCAAGGCATGTTGGGATTCAGAGCATTTTAAGATTGACTCTCCCCCTCCAGGGGTTAACCTCCACTCCCAGCCTATGGTACAGTCACTGCTGTGTTCAGTACTCTGCTGTCGCCCCATCTTGGCTCACCTCTGCCTGCATGGCAGCAGGATACCAGACACTGTAGCTAACCTCCACAGCTCCCTTTAATATTTCATATCATTAGGACTGTAACAGAGCTACTTTACTAATGGCCAAGATGCCATCTGCAGGGGCTGGGTTTTCAAACCAGAGAAGGTTGGGAACTTGTGCTCTAATGAAATTGATCTCATCCAGAACTTTAGTGCCACATACAATGGGCAGCCTAAGAACATGTTGACTTTCTTTTTGCAATTGTCCATTTCTATATGTCCAGCAAGCCCAGCAAGCAAGACCTGAATACCACTATGAAAGCAAGTTCAAGATTACAACTAAGAGGACAATACTCATTAAAACCAGAAAAGTTCTGCTTCTAGGACCGAAAGACCTCAGGAAGGTGTCAACTTCTTTGGGTCTCCACAATTTTTCATATTTTTAAGAGATGGCACCTGGCTTTTTCAAGGACATTGGAAGACAGAATAAACCAAAGCCGATTTACAAGTTCAAGTGGAATAGAAAAGTGTAAAGGAACCATGTGAGGTGGCACAGCCTGTAATCCCAGCCGCTCAGGACGCTGAGGAAGGAGGATCATGAGTTCAAAGCCAGGCTTGCAAAAATCGAGGTACTAAACAATTTAGTGAGACCCCTGCTCTAAATAAAATACAAAATATGGCTGGGGATGTAGCTCAGTGACTGAGAGTCCCTGAGTTTAATCCTCAGTACCCGCCATGCCAAAAAAAGTGTAAAGGAAGATATTAGCAATTTATAAATGCCTTTGATGCCATGTGACAAATATTTTGAATTGTGACTGTAGCTTTTAGCTGCTTTTTTTTTGGGGGGGTGGGGGAGGAGGTAGGTCCTGGGCATTAAGCCAGGGGTACTTAACCACTGAGCCACAGCCTGAGCCCTTTTATGTACTTTATATTGAGACAGAGTCTTGCTAAATTGCCTAGGGCCTTGCTAAATTGCTGAGGCTGGCTTTGAACTTGTGATCCTCCTGCCTCAGTCTCCAGAGTCACTGGGATTACAGGTGTGCACCACTGTGCCAGCTACCTGCTTTTTTCTTTTCTCTCTCTCTCTCTTTTTAGCTCCACATTATTATTTATTTCCATTCAGACCTACAAGGCCCCACTTCCTTTCCTCCCTGCTCTTCTAAAAGGGTAGGCTCCAAAGTTTCTATTACACACTCATAAGAACTTTATCTGGGAGGAAAAGAATGTAAAGAACATGATAGTGTAAGGACATTTTGTTTTAGGTATTCGACTATAAATGCCCTGGACAGTGACAGGTAAGAAGTGCCTAGATCAGAAAGCAAAGGGAGGCAGAATCAATCACCCAGTTCTTCATTTGTTTGCCATCTGACCTCTAGCCAGTGGCCATGCAGCTGGATTACTGATGACCCACCACACTTGTGCCCCACTTCTACCCACTTTTGTTCCTGTTACTTACCTGTACCAAGCTCTGGATCTTAGTTTACCCAGATTCCTTCCTAGCTTCCTCATATTAGGTTCCTGATCTGCATCCTGGCATCTGCTTACCTGCTTGATTTCTACTTGCTAACCTCAGCTCTAGCCTCAGTTGATCTCCCTTTCTCATCTATTTGCACAGAGATGCTTATGTGCTTTTTCCTGTGCTATCTGACCTTCTAGTTATCAGTCCTTTCTGCCTGGATATTTCCTGTTCACAGATCTTTATGTTCCTGACCTTGAGATAGATAGGAATTTGGGGATAAAGAAAAAGAAAGATATACTGAGTCTCAAAAGACAAGTGCCAAGGAGCTGTTGGAATGCAGGAGATGCCCACAAATCTTTGAAATGCAAAACAAGTAACTCCTGAGCCACCTGGCCCCATCTTTGCCTGAGAAAAGTAACAGGATACTAGATCAATATGCAGGCACTAAAAAAACTGGCTCAAAATTGTGTAACTGCCCTGACTCAAGTTCAACCCCTAGCTACTGTCACCCTATAAATATTAATGCCCCAGACCAAAAGGTTGCTGTCTCTCCCTCTGGAGATGTTATGCATTCTCATTCTCATTCTCATTCCCAAAAGGCATCTCCCCCTTAATATAGCCTGCATTCTCTCTTGGATGTGTGTCTGCTTTGCTAAATAAATCCGTTTGTGCTTCTGACTGCTATGTGCTGAAAATTCTTTTCCATCAGGTATGACAAGGACCCTGCTTGTCCTGAGTGAAGGTCCCCCTCCTTTGATTATAGCCTGATCTAACCAGCCTCAAGCCTCCTTAGTACCAGGAAAACTGGGTAACTTCTTAGCCCCACCTGAATTACACCTGTGCAAATTGGGCTCAATACATAAATGGAAAGAACTGTAAACACCAGATCCAAGTAAATGGGTAAAAAGTAAGTTTAAAAATCCCTCCCAAAGCTAGACAAAAATGATTTTTCATTAAGTGACTTTAACACTATCTTTCCTAAACATGAATAATGAAGAACTGGCTAGGTTTACTGAGCGAAATTGGTGAGACCATTTACAACACAGTTATTTCTGTTGCCTATAAATATAGATGGAGAAAAAGATAATCATAGGCTAATTAAAGTCCATTCCTTGCAAAATGCCAGTGCCTGATTTTTCTGCTGAGAAACAATTGTCCGTAAAATATGCATATATATCTTCTACAGTACAAAGAACTCTCCAAGTAAAATTAAGATTCCTTCAAGGAATAAACATATTGCAGATAATTTGATTTCAAGAATCTAATGAATCTTATGTTCTTTTCATTACATCCTGCTGCCCTTTAGATGCTAAATCCACATGGTCTCTAGTTAAATCATTTATACATGTGCTAATGTAATGTTAAAACAAGAAGATGCTCAAGATCTCCCATAAACAGATCGTCCATTTCAAAGCCAAGGGGAAACAGTAATTCCCATGGAGTTTGTCTTAATATTTGTCTTCCTTCCCTGTTGGGTAGAAAAATATCTTTGAAAAGTGTAAGTAACTGCATAAGCATTTGTGTTGCTCATTTTAAATGTCTTTATTCTAAAAGAAACAGCAGTTTATTCTCACTCTTACAAGATTTTGATCATGTGAAATTAAAAACTGACATGAAATTACACACTTCAGATATAATTTGTTGCCTGAAACAGCAAATTGCTGTCAAGGTGTGATAGCTAGGAATGGGCAGCATTTGCAGAGAAAGTAAAGCCTTTAATCCATAAATCTTTGCTCAGTACCTGTAGCTCTTTCAGAGAAAAACTAATTAATTGTCAATGCTGGGTGACATGCTCTGTGGTTTGGGGGCTTCTTGGTTAATTAAATTTGAATATAACAGTTTCATTTGCTAAAGGAAGTCATTTCTTTTTTCCCCTTTAATACCAACATTTTTATTTAACAAATTATTGTCTGAAGTTGGAATCTGAAGAAATCATTAACTTATTTCAAAGAAAAACAATTTGCATGGGATCCTTACATTGCAATATTAAGTACCAGATACAGAAATGGGTCAGGAACCGTGCCCTGGACTCTGCTGCAAGGCTGGACTGCCCCAGATTTCTGGTGATATTTAGACTGCTGGAACCCTAGCAGCCCCAGTAGAGGCTAAGAGGTAGAAATTTATACCGCCCCCCCCCCACTCTATCTAAAGTTGCCTGGGATGAAGTTTATACAGTGGCTGAAAACTATAGAAAAATCACAATGTGCATAAAGTTCAGACATCACAGTCTAGCTAGAGCAGAGGAAAGGAGGCAGCTTTTGTTTTTAATAAGGGACAAAGACCATCTCCATGGAGAAGACAGCAGAGATAAGAGATTATTTTTGACCAAAATAAGTTGTAAAAAAGAATCTCTAGTGATCATGACCTAACCAGCCTATAGAGGAAATTCCTTTAGCAACTTTGCCTCAAAACTGCTAATGAAGACTTAAAATTTGCTTCTCGTTGTACATACTTGGCTGATTATTCCTGTGGGGGCAGGACAGTTAGGTGATAAAGAGCATGGGAAGCAAACAGAAAGGAGGTGTGGAGTACACTTCTCCACTGACAGGATGCGAATTGAGAACTAAGACTACACTCCCTCCATCTCTCCCACCCACCCTGCACTTATTCTGTTGGAGGCTGTGCCGCAGCACGGTGTGCATGTGTGATGCGTGCATGGGGAGTGTTATGGTTTAGATCTGAAGTGTCCCCAAAAGGTTCCTGGTCAGACAATGTGAAACAGTTTATAGAGTTTGGGTTATGAGAGTTTAACCTAATCGGTGCATTAATCCCCGGGCAGGGATTAACTGGGTGGTAACTATAGGCAGGTAGGGTATAACTGGAGGAGGTGGGTCACTGGGGGCATGCCCTTGGGGTTTGTATTTTTGTCCCTTGTGAGCACAGTTCTCTCCACTTCCTGATTACCAGTGCTGAGCAGCCTTCCTCTTCCACACTCTTCTGCCATTATGTTCTGTCTCACCTCAGGCCCACAGATATGGAGTCAGTCATCTATGAACTGATACCTCTAAAACCATGGCACCAAATAAATATTTTCTCCTCTAATTACAGCAAGGAAAAAGCTGACTGAAACAGGGAGAGGGTAGGAAGAATAACTAAGAATTTAAAAATAAGAAGAGCCAGGCAGAGTAGTACGTATCTGTAATCCCAGTGGCTGTGGAGGCTAAGGCAGGAGGATCTCAAGTTCAAAACAAGCCTCAGCAACTTATGGAGGCCCTGTCTCAAAATAAAAAAACATAAAAGGGCCGGGGATGTGGCTCAGTGATTAAGCACCTCTCAGTTCAATCCCTGGTACCAAAAAAAAAAAAAAAGAATAAAAATAAGAAGATAAGCCAGGTACTTGTCATCTCAGACTGTGGAGACTGAGGCAGGAAGATTGAAAGCTCCAGACCAGCTTTAGCAACTTAGCTCCTCAAGAACTTAGTGAGAACTTTAATTTTGGTCTCAAAATCAGAAAAGAAGAAGGAGGAGGAGAAGGAGGAGGAGGAGGAGGAGGAGGAAGAGGAGGAGGAGGAGGAGGAGGAGGAGGAGGAGGAGGAGGAGGAGGAGGAGGAGAAGGAGGACTGGAAATTTAGCTCAATAGTAAAGCTCTCCTGGGTTCAATCCCCAGTACATAATCAATTAATTAATTAATTAATTAAAATAAAAGGTAAATCAGTGGACTCCTTTCATGGACTTCATTGTTTTTAGTTAGAATTTTTATGATGCTTTTCCTAGTTCCTTTTTTTTTTGTCTTATTAAGGGATTATTTTAAAAATATTTTTGAAAAGAATTATCAAATAATTAAATACTGCTTTTAAGAAATCACTTTGAAGAAATTTACAGGAAATAGAGAAATTTATCAAAATAAAATGAAAATTTATTTTCAATTCAATTTCCTATTTAACTCAGTAACAAAACCTAGGCCATGTTAAACTGCATATTTAATGTTTACTCTGGAAACATATTATTTGTAGGTAGGTGAAGTTTATAATATATAAGATTAATTATTTTATTTTGTGGATTCTGTTAGTTACTGGAGTCCTAAACTAAATATCCCTTTCACCCCCACTATTTTTTTTTGCAGAATTCAGAGCATAATTATACTATTTTAAGTAGTCATATGAATTTAAAGCACTATCTCAACTTTACTATCATGTTAATCATAACTATAATTGTCTAACACTGAATGCTTGGCTAAGAAGAAAAATTGCCAGATCTGATTTTTTTTTAATACTTATTTTTCAGTTTTAGGTAGACACAATATCTTTATTTTATTTTTATATGGTGCCAAGAATCAAACCCAGTGCCTCACACATGCTGGGCAAGCGCACTACCACTTGAGCCACATCCCCAGCCCCACCAGGTCTAACATTATTATGAGGAAAATCACATTGATGCTCTGATAGAAACAGATTATATAAAAGGGAAAAAAAAAAACAAAACCTGTTCTCAAAATCAGGATGCCAACAGCTGTGTCTGGTAAAAAATTGACTTGCAATTGGACAGAATGTAATTCATGTTATGTAATCAATCAATCAATCATCTTCTTGTGTGGATTCCCACATTTACACTACACATATGCTCCTACAGATTGCCTGTAATTTCAGTTTTTATAAAATTGAATCTTACTTAACTTGATTTCTATTAAAAATTCAGAGATATCTTTATGAATGACATCCAATTGATAATGGTTACACTGAACTTTCCTTGTACTCTGTAAAACAAACCACTAATAATTAACAAATGCAAGAACAAATGCAAAACCATACAATGCTGTAATAAAAAATACACTGAAATGACTCTTAATGTATGGCTGATTACCAAGAAATGGTTAAGAATTTACATAAAAGTTTTTCTCTTTTTATGCTAGCCTTTGATTGCACAGAAAGAATCCACTTATTTTCAAAATAGATCATCCTAGCACAGATTTCATATTCAGTATTTTGAAAGATGGAACAAGTCATCAACACTGTTAAATACCACTGAGAAACTTGAAAGACAAAGAATCCTAAATGTCCATTAGATTAGAATTAATGAATTCATTATTGATCTCAAATAAAATCAGAAGAGAGCTGGAGCATGTTTCAGGGCCTAAGAAGTCAATGGGGAATGAGGAAGTCAAGGGTCTAGACCATTCTTTTGAGCAATTAAAGTCTGAAAGAAAAGAAAAATGTGAAACGTTAAAATTTGATGCCTTTACCTAAATGCCTTGTACGGAATAATGATCACATGGTTTTTTAGAGGTTAATAACAGCAACCATAAAAACATTTCTATATCTTATAAAAATTAAAGACAATATCTTTCATCTTATTCACCCATTTATTCATGCTATTTCATAGAGAATGATTAAGTATCTCCTATTTATATGAGGCTCTGAACTTTATGGAAACTAAAGAAAATGGAGGTTTATAGATTGATGTCCCATTACCCAGTATTCCCTCCCTATGTAAGGAGTCATTCATTCATACATTAAATAAGTAAGTAAGTAAATAAATAAATAAATAAATAAATAAATAAATAAATAAATAAATCCTCCAAGAAAGACTAGACATATCATGACATATCATGCATCACTTTATTAGGTGAGATTAATACAAAGTAAGCCTAATGTTAAAAAAAATTCTTTTGGAATCAGATAGGCTTGGTTAAAATCCTGGCTCAGCCACTTTGTAGGAGAATAAGAGCTACCTCAAGGTGTCATTGTGTGAGGTAAAGGGCAGAAGGTGTGGCAAAGCAGCCCTCAGAATGACTTGCACCAAGTAAGAGCTCAATGAAAGATTTGTTCCCTTTCTCTTTTATTTCTTTCTGCTCCATTTATCTTAGTTTCCATAGATTCAGAGCCTACTTGATGTCTGAGTACAATAACCAACTTCACTGGATATTAGATTGCATATACTCAATATAATATATATGGCTTATGTGTTTTATATGTGTTATATATACACACATACATACACATTTTATACACACACACCCCCACACACACATTTTATAATCCTTGTATGCATATTCTTCTAACTGGTCACTAATATGTGTTTGAAGATCTAAGGTACCTTTGTAAATTGCTTAAAATCAATTGGGGAAACTGGTAAAAAATCCTCAAGCGAAAGTTACATGAAACTGTTCTTCTATTTACTGGTTTCTTAGGTGGGTTTTCTTTTTCCTTGCATTTTTATCAAGGTTGCTGAGATGAGCTCATATCCAGTGGCATACTATATGTAATGTTGTTAGTAGTCAATTCTTGAACTTCTTTCAATATTAGTCCACTTAAGTAGGTCAAAATTAGATGTTGCTCTTTCAATGTTAGTCCACTTAAGTGGGTCAAAATTAGATGTTGCTAGGGTCTGAATTTTGTATCTCCCTCAAATTCTTATGTTGAAATCCTAGTCCTCAAGATAATGGTATTTGGAAATGGGACTTTTGGGGAAGTGATTGGATCTTGGGGGCAGAGCCCTCATCAAGAGGGTTACTGCCGTCTATGAGGCCAAGGGAACCATCTGCCCCTTCTGCCAAGTGAGGATGCAGCAAGAAATGCCATCTATGAAGCAGAGAGCCCTCCCCAGACCCTGAGTCTGCTGGTGCCTTGATCTTCAATTCCTGTCTCTGGAGCTTTAAGAAATAAATTTCTGTTTTCTAAGTTACTCAGCACATGTTATTTTTGTTAGAGAAACCCAAATGGACTAAGAAAGATGTTTTCTATGATTCTAGATTGTTTACAAACACTCTGTTTAACTCAATCTAGACTGGAAAATTGCCCAAGGGCACTTTCACACTTAGGATTTCAATTGGGCTCATAAAATGAATAAAAGGTGGGTGGAGAAAAGATTTATGTAAATTAATACTTGAGATGCAATATATGCTTTAGCAAAAATTTATTTAGTATTATATTATTTTAGTATTTCAGGGTTCCCTCAAGAGAGGTACAAAATAGAAATACAGCCAGTAGAGTCAAATTGCCTAGGTTTAAATCTTTCTGCCACTCACAGCTCCGTGACCTTCTCTCTCTCTCCTCTCCTCTCCTCTCCTCTCCTTTCCCTCTCCCTCTCCTCTCCTCTCCTCTCCTCTCCTCTCCTCTCCTCTCCTCTCCTCTCCTCTCCTCTCCTCTCCTCTCCTCTCCTCTCCTTTCCCTCTCCCTCTCCTCTCCTTTCCTCTCCTCTCCTCTCCTCTCCCTCTCCCTCTCCCTCTCCTGTCCTCCCCTTCCCTCCCCTCCCCTTCTCTCTCTCTCTCTCTCTCTCTCTCTCTCTCTCTCTCTCTCTCTCTCTCTCACACACACACACACACACACACACACACACACACACACACAAAATCTTAGAGTAGTTCCTGGCTCATAGTAGGCATCCAGCAAATGCTTGCTACCATTATTGCTATAATAATTTAGAAAGCAATATTCTAAATATTTTTTAAGATTCTTTCCCATAAGCTTTTTAAAATATGAATCTTAATGAGTGAGGTGAAAGAGACCTTTGCTTTAAGCCCTGCTGCACGGAGTCAACCTTGAACACTCCCATTAGGGTCTGTCAATATTGTGATTCACTCTATGATATTGACTCTGATCTGGGTTTAGGGTCCTGAACATCTTGAATCTGAGTTTGGGTTGTACTATTGGCTTGAAAGGTCTCATATATCATTAAGAAAGGTCAAAAAGGGAACTTCTTAATTTGAAATTGGGGTCTTCTTCAGCTTTAAATCACATGTCAGGAAATCTCTGTCAGTGCAGTTGTTTTGCCCTGAAAACCACCAGGTGAAACTAGATTCTTAAGTCAACCAGGTGTTTGTCACCTTTGTGTGCTGGAGGCAATTAGTTACTTAGTAGTTGCTCCTCTGACAGTTTGTCTTATTCTAGAATGACCAGGGACTGGACAACAGATTGTCAACTTGACTGCCTCACCAAGACAGTGTAGGCAGTGTGTTGGGCACTTTTAGAGCAGGTGTGCAAAATCGATATGTAGGCAAAAACAGAATACAAAATCCTGTGTTGAGCACACTACCCTCTAGCCCACAGTTTAAATGGAGTATGGACAGTAACACCTTCCATAATGCACTAGATGGAGATACATTGCCTGTTCTGGTGACAAAGGCTGAAAGCCCCTGTATCTCTCACACCAGTCATATGGTCCCTCATCAATTAGAAGAATGGGCCAGAAGTGGAATTCACCATACTGCTTCTCACAACTGGCAATAATTACTTGCATCTTCCTCATAAAACTGAAAACTCTATAAAGTCAGGAGCCATCTGGTTTTTTTCTTTTTTTTTTTCTACAGTTGTATTGCCCAAATTGCCTGGTCCATAGTGAATACTACTCAAACATGGCTGATGGCTCGCTGGATGGATGGATTGACAGACGGATGGATGAACAGAGTTGGCTCAAAACCCATGGCACACAGATTTCTCTGTCTGAATGTCTTGCTGATAGCCCAGTCCTCACATGCTTCCCATCCATAAAAGTATTTGGAAATACTGATTTTGATGGTGACTTTTATTCAAGGATTGCTCCAGCCCAGGGGTTCTGCAAGGCTATGCTTTGGGATTTATTTGACTACCTTCCCAAACAAGCTTGTCAGATTATATTAATAACTACTTCATCATCTATGGGGAAGGTGATTATTTTTATTCTGAAGGGTGGTTAAAATAAGATTCTGTTTATTGCTTTTTAAAGAGTGCAGTCCAGGGCTGGGGTTGTGGCTCAGCGGTACAGCGCTCGCTTAGCACGTGTGAGGCACTGGGTTAGATCCTCAGCACCACATAAAAATAAAATAAAGATGTTGTATCCACCGAAAACTAAAAAATAAATATTAAAAAATTCTCTCTCTCTCAAATAAATAAATAAATAAATGGTATTGTGTCCAATCACAACTAAAAAATAAATATTAAAAAAAAGAGTGCAGTCCAACCTTTTAAGAGCTCCCCAGATTCACCATTATCTTTGCTTCCTGCCTCCCTGTCCACAACTTCACTAAGGCTACAAAGTCTCTTAAGCGAAAGGAATATGATCAGAGCTGATGCTTAATTCTGCCTGTTAAGATGAATCCTTAGGAGTAGAAAATTTTGTTAATATTTGTATTGCCAAAAATGGTAGCTGGTATACAGTAGATATTCATATTCACAGAATGAAGGAATGAACAAATAGATCTTAATTTGTTTTTAAGATTTTCTGGCTCCTTGATGATAATGCATGAAATATTTTGTAGTATGGAAGTTTTCAGGCTAACATGTTCATAAAACAAATATAATTATTACACTCATTATAATTATTTTTGTACATCGTTATTAGTCTATGTCCAACATTTGTTTTGCCAAGCCTTTGGGACAGGAATTTTTCTGAAATACGCTCACTGGGTTCTCTATGTGTCCAGTCAAAGGCTGTAGACTTTTGTTTCATAAGATTAATTCCAAAAGTCACTTTTGATTCGATGATTGTTTTTTCCATTTCTGACCCTTAGAAAACAAACCATTTGCTGCCGGACTAGCAGGGGAGGGCTCTCTTTCTTTCCTCCAGAGGGGGCTCAAAGTCCATGTTTATTCCTGGCTTATTCCTGGGGTAGTTTTCAGCATAGAGTTGTCTTTAGCAATTCTTCATATTTATAGGATTTACATTATGAGAATTTGGTGTTCTAAAAATATAAATATTTCTCAAAGAAAATAAATCAATGATATTCTTATACTCAACTAATGATGACATTTCAACAATTCGGTTGTAATCCTATTTTGCATTTCCTCAGAATAAAAACATGGGTTAAGCCAAATACTTAATTGCACATTTGTTCTCTGTTGGATGCACAAAGCTTTTAAAATAAAACAAACATAATTTTTTTTAAGTCTAAGTTAGTGAATTCTCTACCAAAGTCCATAATCATCAGTTTCACTTTGAACTCATTTTCTATATTCTAAATTTTAAAAGCTGTCTTTCGTTGTGTTATTAAGATAACTTCCTGTTCTTATTTTTTACATACATGTCTTATACTTCCTTTCGAAGTTCCTGGAGGGTACGTCCAGTATCTTTAAGTCAAATACATATACTACAGATTGCCAGGACTTTATCAAAAATTGTTGAATTGGAAGGATAAATGCAAGAATGGATCCAAGAATGGATATGAAAGACTGGAATATTTCTCACTAACTTAGCACACAAAGTTTAAACACAGTTCCCTTACCCAAAATGCCATTCTTCGAAGAGATAAAAATCAGCAGAATGCATGATCTCTAAGAATTCTCCCAGATCTAAGATGCAATTACTTCTATAACCATTGCAATACTTCAACTAATGATGAAAAGCATCCAAAATACTTTTCTACACTTCTCTTGTATTTTAAAAGATTCATTAGTTTCTTTTCAAATTACCTGAAAGGTGCTATAAAATCCTGTGATTTTTATTTAATAGTAGAGATAGTTTTGCAGTAAGGACTTCTGATTTTTCAAGTGAAATTAGGTTATTTGGACTCATTCTCCTGTTTTCCTTCCTGAATAGATCTCCCTTTGCAAGCAGAGATTTTTAGAAACAGATAAATAGGAATACAATGAGTTATAGAGTAGTCTAAGATACCCCTCCCCAACAGTCACAAGCCAAGGTCCTAATTCCAGGTATGTGTCCATTTGGACACCCTCCCCCTTGTATTGGCCCATGAACTACTGTTTTCAATCAGCTGGAAAACTGTGTCATGTTTCTGCATCTTGTATGATACATGTGATGGTTTCAATCTTAAATGCCCCCCAAAGGCCAATGTGTTAACGACGTGGTCCCCAGGCTGTGGTGGAACCTTTAGGAGCAAGGGCCTCTGAAGGAAGGAAGTTGAAATAGTGGTGCCCTTGAAGGGGGCTATTGCCACTTTGGTCTCCCCCACCTTCTTTGCTTCCTGCCTGCTGTGAGGTGAGCAGCTCTGTTCTATCACTCACTCTTGCCATGATGTTTTCCTTTACCTCAGGCCCCAAGCAACAGGGCCAAGTGACCATGGACTGAAACCTCTGAGACCCACGAGTCAAAATAAAAATTTTCCTCCTTTTAAGTTGATATTTTCCCCAGCTATTTTGTCACAATAACACAACACTAACACAATACAGTTCTTATCATTATAATATCCTATTTAATGTGATCTATTACTAAAATCATTGCTTATCTTGAAAATATGGAAGATATTCATTTCAAATCATCAATGTAATATGAATATAATTACAGGACACCCATCTAGTTTCATATTTATGTGCATAAATAGAGATTCAAGCTAATTCCTCTAAAATGCCCTTCCTTTACAGTCACCTCCCACTTCTCCTTTCAGAGTCACCACACAAAGCAGAATTCTTACCTTTCTTTCATATGTTCTGATAGTATTTTGGTAATACAATCACTCTGTGGCATATCACCATATACTATACTATACTATAACAGAATTAATTTATATCGTAACCATTCCTCTTCTTGATTCACTTCAAGTTCCCAAATCCTTACAGAGTTTCTGCACATATTTGGTGCTCAACAAATGTTTGTGTATTGTATCTCCTCCAACATTTTAACTGCAGACCTATATTTTACAATTCAATTACTGATTGGATTTTTATGTATTTATTTTTATGTGGTGCTGAGGATCAAACCCAGTGCACTGGTTGCTAGGCTAGTGCTCTACCACTGAGCCACAACTCCAGCCCCCAATTGGATTTTTATTAAGCTCCTGATAGAGTTTAAAACATAATCCAACAGGAATTAAATGCAAAGATCTATTTGCTATCTAACAGAGATTCAAATCTGCACAGATTTATTTTATTTATTTATTTATTGCCAAAAACTAAATGTAGGAAACTATGCATTCTGTCCCCATTTACATACTCATAGTGCACTCCTTTCCCATACCCAGGGCCACATTGCAAGTTTTTACCTACACTTACTAATCAGATACCAAGAGAGAAGGCCCCCTGATGGTGGGGTGGGGTGAAGGCAGCAGTGGTGGAGAGCAGCTTGAGCAATCAGCCCAGCTCTGCCTCCCCAGCCCCCCTTCACCAGCTCTTAGTCCCCAGTATACAGGGACAGTCTAGCAACTGGGACTTTTGTGTTCAGCTGAAGAGAATGTGCAAATGACAGTTTGGGCTGTCAAGGAGCTTATTACCTAAGCAAGAAGCTTACATATTTATGAGCTGACATCTCAGATTTGTGGCTTTGCAGGATTCCTCAATTTCCCTTTAGAGCAGCCAATAGTTATAGAAAGGCCTTGCAGGCTCATTACTTCACCCCACACCTCCACTCCCTGCACCCAGACACAGCAGGTGGCTCATTTGTGGAGACATCCAGGGTCAAAAGAAAGTGAAAAATGAACCTACACAAATTCCTGGGCTGGACCTGAGAAGGTGAATAATAGACCCACGGTTATACTTACTTTACTGGCAAAGGCAGCTGCAGTGGGGTTTGTGTATAGACATATGTGAAATTAATATTTACATCCCTGCAGGGCTGTCTATTAACAAAGGAAGTGCAGGTACATGATTTCACATCATCCTCTGGACCATCTTGTGGCTCTGCGTCAGGACCGGTCACTGGAATTCTCCATTCTTCTTAAACATTTTTTTTTTCCCCTGCAAAGAACAATTTTCTGCAGGGAAAACAGACCTAAGAGCATGAAAGAGTTCAAGCACTGCCACAGAAAACTCATTCTGCCTAATTAAAAGGAAAAAAAAAGAAAGAAAGAAAGAAGATAAAAGAAAAAAAGGAGGGGGTTGGTCCAGAGCTGGGAACAATCCATCATCATTCTCTTTAGCTATGGCTAGTCCCACAACAAAAATAAACTCTGGCAGGAGAAACAGAATAGAACCCAACTACTCCTCTGATGAGAGGGCTTAAGAAACACAGCAAGGACCCAAACTGAGGCCGGAATCCAGGCCCAGGTTTGCCACACTCAAAACTCTTTGCTCCTTCTTTGACTGTGCTACCTCCATGAGGAGGCTTCCAGGAAGCGAGCGAGGTGTATTTTCTGTGCTCCAGGACCCCTTTGTTTTCTCTCTTTCGCCACTCTTCTTTCTGGAACCCATTCCCTTTCTCCATCCTCCCAGGGAAGACTCTGAAATCCCTCTCCCATAGCTCAGGTAAAGGTAAGTTACAGAGTGATCCCTCCCAGGGGCACTGGCTTTTAAAGTCTTGCCTTTCATTTTGGAATGAAAAGTCATGTTGCTCACAGAGTTTCAAACATCGGAGCTTCTGGCCCACATAAAGTCTGTCCTGCTTCTGTCACAAAGAATGGGCCTGCACCGCTAGGGCAGGACAAAAGAGAATGTTGTTTTGTTTCACTAAAATGAATGAATCTTCGTATCTGAGAAACCAACTAAAATCTTGGCACTAAGCGTACATGTCCTCATACTGTTTCAGAACTGAGGGCAAGGGCACAGCACCCTGCTCCCGAAGTCTTTCATACACATTATTTCATTTCTTTTACCACTAGAGTCCTATGACTGAGGCAAGGCAGGGAGTCTTCATTCCTTCTTTCATTCATGTAACTATTCGGCAAATATTTATTGATCAGAGCCCTGGTCTTGACACAGAATACAGAGCTTCAAGACAGAGCTGGCACTCTTAGAGTGATTACAGTCAGGGAGCTGGACGACAATATCTGCATGGTGAACCTCAAGATGGAGAGATGGAGGAGCCATGGAGTTACACAGATGCCCTGGCCCAGGCTCAGGGGTCAGGGAGATTTTACAGAAGAAAAATAGAAAGAAGTTGGCCAAGAAAAGGAGAACATGCCATGAGGGCCCAGCATGAGCCAAGGTACGGAGAGTGGCAGAGTAACAGAGTTAGAAAAATGGGCTGGAACACAGAGGAGAGGTGGTAATTTTCTTAAGGTCCTATGAGTGTTTGCTAATAGCAGGGACTTAAATACCCAGGTCTTGACTTCTATTCCAGTACTCTTCCTGTGCTAGCACATTGGTCTCTAGCTTGGTACTATTGGGAGGTGGTAGAACCTCAAAAAGTTGGGTTCTAGAAGAAGGTCTTAGATCATTGAAAGTGTGTCTTTAAAGGGGCTAGTGGCATCCTGTTTTCTTTTTTTCTTTGTTTTTGCTTTCAGGCCACACAGTGAGCAGTTTTGCTCAGCTATATACTTCCACCATGATGTGCTGCCTCAACACAGGCCCAGAACATTGGAGCCAACCAATCACAGGCTAAGACATCCAAAACTGCTGAGAGCCATAGCTAAGTAGGTATGACGCATGGCAATTTCCTTGTCAGCCTACCCCATGTTGCTTAGAGGAAGGACTCTCCATTGTGGAAATGGGCTTGCCTTGGACCCAGGTCATTTACAGTGACATTGCATGAATGTTTGAGAAAGGTGACCCTGCTCAAGGACCAGGGTGAATCCGGGTTTAGGAAGGATCCTGCTGGATTAGGGTGGGTCCAGGTTTAGGGTGTATCCTGCTGGGAATAGGGAGTATCCTGCTCCTTGGGTTTAGGGCGGTTCCAGGTTTAAGGTGGACCCTGCTGGGAATAGGGCGTATCCTGCTGCCTCAGGCGCCCGCCCACTCCTTGAGTTCCCTTTGAGTTCAGAGAGTATTTTGGGATGCAGAGCCCAGTGGAAGTGTGGATTGTCCCCAGAACATGCGTGTAGAGTGCCAGTGAGAGTTTGGGAATAAAGAATTGCTGTTTGAATCTACAAGGCTGTGAGTGGCTCATGATTTTGTGCCCAGCCAGACTGTGGCACAAAACCATGACCCAATAAACCTTTTCTCTTTATAAGTTGATTGTCTCAGGTAATTGTTATAGTAATGGAAAGCTGACTAACACATGAGTTAAGCTTTGCTTACATTTTGTTGATATGAAAAACAGAAGCTTAGAGAAATTAAGCAATTTGATGGTCAGTAGTTAAAATGTAGGTAACGACTATTGGTTCTACCCAGTTTAGATGTTTCCTACTAGCAGTTTTTTTTATGGACACCTAGAGGAAGACAAGGAGAGAAAATGTCTAGGAGAGAAGGCAAGTGCTTCCAATCAGGAAAAACAGTACAAGCATTTTTCACAGGTCATCTTTCTTTTCCAAATTTATTTTGTTGTCTTAAAAATCTAATTATAAGAATTCCTAGGTTTTAATTGACAAATAAAATTATATATATATATAGTGCACAACATGTTTTGAAATATGTATACATTGTGCAATAACTAAATTGAGCTAATTAATATATGTATTTCCTCATATACTTTTTTGGTACTGGGGATTCAACTCCGAGGGGTTCAACCACTGAACCACAACCCTAGCCCCTTTTATTTTTTGAGATAGGGTCTCATTAAGTTGTTTAGGCCCTTGCTAAGTTGCTGAGGTTGGCTTTGAACTTGTGATCCTCCTGCCTCAGGAAGCCACTGGGGGTTACAGGTGTGTGCCACCACACCAGGCCCTCATATACTTTTTTATTTTCAGACTACTTAAAATCTACTCTCTTAGCCACTTTAAGGAATATGATGCATTGTTATTATTATAATTCTTCTCCAAATTTATCTAAGACAAGTTTTCTCCCCTGGGTCTCTCTGAGAGGCTGGGTAGGAAGGTGAGGGTAGAACTGCACCAAAACTCGTCAGGAACTAGGATTCTTTGCAGTATAGATCAAGTGAGAGAGGAATGGAGCTGGCAGATGTGCAATTGAGGAGGACCAGTTGAGATAAAGGGCAAAACCTAGACCACACACATGTCTAACAAGAAAACTGGGGATGCTCATAACCGAAGCCTGTTCTTCAGAGTTGAAAATCTGCATTCCACACGTTTGAAGAAGAACACTTCAGCTGCCAACTCCCCAGAACAGAACCAGCTGCTAAAGACAATGTCTATCTATCAGAGTAAGAACATACTCACATAGTAGGGATCAATGAGCAGAAGTAAGAATGGACAGTTTATCTTGTGCAAAGCTTGTCTGCAGAACCTCAGACCAAAATACAAACTTCATCCCATCTGTAGGGTATTGATCACTTTAAGACTTATCATAACCATCTGGCGTTATCAGTTTAAACCTTCTGGGCGCTTCACAGAACTTGGCTGGAAACTCCTAAGAGACATTCTGCTGCCTTCTCTTTCTCTTCTTTCTCTCACCTTGAGTCCAGGATTTTTTTTTTTTTAATTGCTCAGCAGTTTTCCTGATGCCAATCAGCTGCCTCTCTCAAAGACCGTTTGCAGGTATCAGCATATCTGGCCCTTTTGCTCATTCACCACTAAAATGCATTCTCCACTCTCCATGAAAATCCTGCCCTTGGCAGCTAATCTTTTTGCCTTAATAGGACATACAGAGATTCCAGGGGGATTTGGAGCTGTTCACCAGGGACCCTCCAGAAGCAATGAGAGGCATGGGCTGGGGTGGAGGAGGAGCAGCAGGAGGGGGTGGGGCTGCTTACTCTGTTAAAGTGAGTAGGAACTCAAAAGCTGGTTTTACTATTACCCTTTCTGTTTTATTTCTGGAGCAACTGCCTCCTTTGCTCAAAATCTCAAAACACTATGAGAACAATCTCTGTCTCCACTAACCAGGAAGATTGCAATTGATACCTACTTTAACAGGGAACTGAAAACAAGCACAGGAACTGGAATTTGGGTAAGAAAATTCTTCCCTTTCTCGTCTGACTTTGTTTTTTGGTGATTTCCCTTTTGCCTGCACGCTCTGCTCCAGGTTTTCCTCTCCCATCCAAACCTCTTCCAGATGCGTGAGTCTGACAAGAGTGCATATAAACAAGAAACCAAAACAAAACAGGGCAAGATTGCAAGCGGTTTCCCCTTGTGACACAACCACTACGAGCAGGGGTGCTCACGTGATGCTACCAACATGTGTTTTCTGTCTCAGATTCCCCTTGATAACAAAGGACATATTTTAAAAGGCGTGGCCCTAGGTATATTTGGCCAGAAGGAATCGGGAGACCAGTTTGGGGATTTAGTTTGGCTTTTAGGTTGATCCCCTCAGGTGCTCAGGGCTACAGCCCTTGCTGATGCTAAATGCCAATTAATAAAGTTAGGAACACTTTGGGGTCAGGTTTGTAAGATATGATCTCATTCTACTGCTCAAAGAACTGATTTAATATTCAGGAATCAACTGAGCTCATTCAGTTCCAAAATTGGCAGTCCTGTATGTTGCACTACAGTACCCCCTCTGTCCAAGGCTGGGCAGGGCGTGTTAAAAGAGAATCTTTAGAAGGGTCTTTCATGACGTTCCAAGACTCAAAGGGAAGAATGGGGGCTGGGCGACCGGCAGGGAGGGTGAGCAGGTGGGAGGGGCAATCATCCTTCCTAGGGCTGGGATTTGAGAGAGGAAAGCCTGAACCTAGAAAGGTATTAAACCCCATTTCTAAATCCAAGCAAGTTTTAAGAAACCAGGAATAGTTGCGTTCACACTATTATATAGACTACTTGAAAGAAAAAGTTGCATGTGGCTATGTAAAAAAAAAACAAAAACAGCAATCTACTTTGGTATTCTTACCTAAGTGATTTATTATTTTCAACGTCCTTTAAATACTGATTTTTTAATCAAGAAAGCTTGTATTATTCTTTTTATACCAAATCAATCTCACTTCAAATTTTAAAAAAAAAGGAAAATTGTATTTTAAAATTTCAGAGTCTAATTTTTTAGGTAGCTGCTCTTTTCTCCTGTGAAATAAACTGATTTTGTCCTTCAAGTTACTTGATTTTTTTTTCCCCCTTCTGAATACTTGGGAACTCAAGTACTTAAACAGCAGTACAGAAAAATGCAAGACCCTCTGACTGGTAGACACTTGCAGTCCTACCTTTCAACTCTCCTGTGTCCTGTAACCCAGACACTACTCCAGAATGGGAGGTGCCCTTCTCAAGAGAAGCTGAAATGGACAGGAAACATAGCCGACTTTAACCTTAGTTTAAAATAAAAAAAAAAATCATCTCACATTTATATCGTCAGAAAGAATCTGTTCTGAAAGCTACAGACTAACTTCAGTTTTATGAATCTGCGAAAAGAAAACATTTCAATTCTGTCTTTGAGTCTAAAATGAGCCAATGTCAAATATTTTAGTAACTCTGCATAAGCCCAATTATAGCAGTTCCTGTCAGTTTATAAACCTGGTTTGTTTATTTCCTGTTTGTTTCTCATCCTTCAGGGGATGTTTGTAGATTCTAAGTCACTAGTTTGTGTGTCTCTTCTGATGGAGTGGTATGTATTTTGCAAGTCAATTATATAAGAAACGATCTCACATCATCTGGACCCTCCTAACTTCTTTAGAACACTTTATGTATTTTAACTTTTCTTAAATTCACTAAAGAAGTTAAAGTTAAAAAGAAAAAAAAAAGCAAGTAAGACAGACTATCTGTAACTACAAAAACATACATAACTGGGTTACTTACACCGCTTTCCAATCCATCATCATTGATAAATCATGGCTAAAGAATCAAGTGCAGAATCCGTTTCTTCACGTCTGCTAATAAATAGCTTCTCTGAAATTTCTCTTGCAGATCTGGGGCCATCTCAGGAGGAAATAAGACCGTGCCAAGGTGAAGGAGAAAAGGCTGGAAAATTCTAAAATCCATGGGGGTCTGGGAACTCTGAGAGCAGACCCTGCTGACACATTCTTGTGATTCCAGCCTTGGGCTAAACCATGATCCTGGCTGCTCTGAGCTGCCAGCCACCTTCCCAGTCCAGGTCAGCCCCTGCTCCAACATTGCATTTCCCTCCAAGAACAGCGCATGGAGGAGAGGAGCTCCCGGGATTCTGCCAATCTGCACATGCAAGCTCCCTTCTCAGAGGAAGCTGCACCAGTTTCTCTCTTGTCTGCTATCTCAGAGAGAGGGAGGGAGGGGCAGAGGCAGGCAGGCAGGCAGGGAGGGGGGTGTGGAGAGAGAGAGAGAAAGAGAGAGAGAGAAAAAGCTTTACTGAAAGACCAGCAGAGAAACACTTGCTGCTGCAACTCCCATTAACCCACAGTAGCTCAGGAATTTTTTCGAGCACAGCAGCTGCAAGACAGACCGACCGTCAAAACCAAGTGTTTAAAATCTTTAATTATGCATCATATACACATTTTAGTCATGTGTGTGCAAAGCCCACAGAACCAAGATTCTATATATGCATGTAACTCTGCAAGCAAACACTTGTAGACAAACAGATGCAGGTATGTGTCCCCACGAGAATAAGATCTACAGGCACGTATTTCATTTTCTAAGTGAAAATGTCTAGTCTCACAGTTCACCTGTCTTAAAACTATTCAAATGCCCTCAGTAACAGAAGTGCAAATCAGACCAACAGCCCTTTGCCTCTGATGCCATCTCAGATCATGCCTTCCCCAGTTGGATCTGGGTTCCTATTTCTTTTTCCCAGCCTCGGGAAGAAGCCCCCAAAAGGATGAGGGGAGACGTGAGTCAGAGGCTTTCATTGTGAAGGTCAACTTTGCATGCCACTCTCCAGTGTTTGTGGCATCTCAGGCCAAAGCACTCTAGTGACCCAGGGAGAGAGTGGCCTGTAGCAGAGAAAGTAACATGACGAAGTAGTAAAGGCAAAAGAGGAGCTAGAGGCAGGAAGATAGGAAGGAGGCCAGACAGAAAGGGCAGCCTTGGCATTTGACCACACAGATCATTGATGCTCTCCCAGGGAAATCATCAACTACAATGTTCCCCACTCTTTACAAAGAATCCCTTCCTCTCTGCTTCTCCAAGTGAGGTCTCAGTCATCTGTGTCAGAAACACCCAGTGATAGCAATGTTAAAACTGCTGATCCTTGGGCCCAAAGATTCTGATTAAGCTGGGGGAGACCATAATTTGCATTTTAACAAGCTCCACAGGTGATTTCCATGTAGGCTAAAGTGTCTGAAGACTCATTTCCTCTAAGTGTTGACAGAATGAAACCATGCTTTCACAGCTCTGAGGCTGTTCCTTTTGTGCTACTGTCTGAACTGGACCATCCTCCAAAGGACCTTGTGTGGGAGACTTGATCCTCAGCGTGGTGCTCTTGAGTAATGGTGGAAACTTTGAGTGGGGCCTAGTGGAAAGTCCTTAGGCATTAGGAGCATCCTCTCAAAAGGGATGGGACCCTGGCCTCTTGCTCTTTCTTTTCTGTACCTGGCCATGAGGTAAACTGGCCTCCTCTGCCACACACTGCCACCATGATATAACAAGCCACCACAGGCCTAAAGTAATGGGGCCAGCTGGTCACGGACTGAACCTCCAAAGCTGTAAGCCAAACTAAGCTTTTCCTCTTTTTAAGGTGGTATATCTTAGGTATTTGGTATAATAATGGAAAGCTAACTCGCATACTGCCTGGAATGCTTTTCTTCTCCTGGCAACCATCCTTTGCAACACAATTTAAATCATATCCTCTTGAAACCTAACTCTCCCAGGGAGATGTTTCCAAAGACTTCTTGTCTGCATATCTCATTCAAGTATCTTTATGCAATGCAATTACTTATGAGCTGATCTCTTTCTTGCCCATTTAATGATGATGAACTGTTTCTGTAGACCAGATGATCACTCCATCACCACTGTATGTTCCAATTTCTGGATACAAGTAGGTACTCAATGAACATTAATTAAATGGCTACGTATACATTGATGTTTGCTCTGTAGTCTTTAAATTGTGTATCTATCAATATCTCATATTATTATTTTGCATGCATGCACTTCAAAATAAAGAAAAAACTTAAAATAAATCATAACATTTGAGTTATGACTCAGTGGATGTTAGTGTTTGGATATGAAATGTCCCTCAAAGGCTCATGTATTCAAAGCTTGGCCCCAGTGCAGCAATGTTCAGAGGTGGGGCTTTTGGGAAGTGATTAAACCATAAGAGCTCTAACCTCATCAATGGACTGGTCCATTGAGAGATTCGTAGCTGAATGGACTGTTTGGAGGTGGTGGAAATTACAGGAGGTGGGATCTAATTGAAAGGAGTGGGTCGTTGGGGACATTTCCTTAGGGACTATATCTTGTTCCCAGGTCCTTCCTTATGTATGTTCTCTCTCTCTCTCTCTCTCTCTCTCTCTCTCTCTCTCTCTCCTTCCTTTCTGCCATGAAGTAAGCAGATGTGCTCTACTACACCCTACTACCATGATATACTGCCTCACCATGGGCCTAGAAACAATGAAGCAAGCCAACCATGGACTGAAACCTCTGAAACCATGAGCCAAAATAAATGTTATTTATTTTATAAAATATTTTATAAAATATTTTATAAAAGTTATTTTTCTCAGGTATTTTGTCATAGCAATGGAAAGCTGACTAACACTGTGCAGAATGAAGAGGAAAAGTTACAAAAAGCTAACCTTAAAAGGAAGGTTAACATGAAAAGCAAATAAAATTCCAGAATGAGGTGAACTTAGCAGAATGTGCAGTATTACAGAGGTCGGTTTGGATCAACTGATGTGTTCAGAGCTCAGCAAGGTAACACATTTGCAATCAACAGAGGCAAAGCAATGACCTAAGCAGTGGGAAGGGCTGCCTCAAGTGGGGGAAGAGTATTGACTCTCTGGACAAGGCCCACCAAAAGAATTAGCATAAAACAAAATCTTCCACTTAGTTGACTTACTTGGAGGAATTCTACATGAAAAGTTAGGAACCCCACTAATCTGGAATGAATAAATGATGAGCAAGCAGCACGGTAAACAAAGAGAGCTCAGACCATTCCTGGGGAACATCACCACGAAGGGGGCATTTTAAACACCATTTTACAGTTCTTAAAGTTGTTCATTTGGTATCAAGTCCCCCATGTATAATTGGGGAACTTGTGGCTCAGAAAAGTTAAATGACCTGCTCTTTGGTCCCAGAGCTAATGATTTCCTAAACAAGATCTAGAGCCCAATCTTCCACACAGAATCTGCTGCATTTCCATGGCATCAAATTAAGTCCTAATATTTGGACATGGTCTTTAAACTTGGCAAAACAGAAAAGGAAAGAAAAGATACCGGTAAGATTCCATCTTAAAACACAGGGAAGCCATCTTAAGAATTAATTTACTTGTCAAAACATGAAGCAATCAGAATACTCAGCACTGTGAAGTTGGGAAACTCTGAAAAGAAATTAGAGGTGTCTGAGAAAGTTGCTACCAGCATCCTCCTCTATCTCTCATGTGCACCAGAATTCCTAGTGACCACAGGGAGTGGACATGAGTATGTGTCTTCCAGATCTTGCTCATGACCCCAGCAATGAATGGACAATCAGCCTCTAACCATCCTTTCAGGATTTGCCTCAGTTGCAGGAGGTCAAGAGCAAGAACTTCACAGGATGGCTCCTGCACAGGCCCTGCCTTTAGGTTCCACACAGGGCACTCGGCTGGGCCACTCTGTACCAGAGATTCCCTGTGACTTGGCCAAGGTTTTGATGAACTTCTTCAGTATTTTGACTTTTCCCTCTGTATGGTCCTTCATCCTCCTCATTCCTACAGGTGTTAATCTCTAATAAGCATCCTGCATGCTTGACTCTCGTGGCTTCCAGGGGATGGGTCTGCAAACTCATGGGGTGTCCTTCTGCTCTGATAGAGATTTATTATCAGCAATCTCCAAAATCATACCTCTGGTGATGTCAGAGTTTCAGGAAAATGAAAATTGGTTCTCTCTCCTTCAACACGATGTTGGGCGACTGATTTTATCTCCAGAGATCTCAATTCTCTCATTCAGTGGAAATGGGAAGCTAGGGAGCTTTTGGGCCTCTGAGAGGTATGAGGAAGTCAGAGGTCTCCTTCTACCACCACCTTAGCTTCCTTTAAGCTGGAGTAACTCTGCTCTTATCTGTTTTACTTGTTGAAGTTGTTGTAAGATTTCATTTAAAATGGGAACTCAACAATTAAAAATGTTTGTTTTTTTTTAAGTACTATTTTTGCCTAATGGCAGCGCACACCCAGCCATTCAGGAGGGTGAGGCAGGAGGAGCAGGAGTTCAAAGTCAGCCTCAGCAACAGGGAGGCGTTAAACAACACAGTGAGATTCTGTCTCTAAATAAAATACAAAATAGGGATGGGGATGTGGCTCAGTGGTCCAGTGCCTCTGAGTTCAACCCCTGGTAAACCACCACTTAAAATAGATAAATAAATAAAGTACTAGTTTGATGATCCCATCTATAACATCTTATGATTCTGGCTGTCCCCAGAAAATACACATAAAAAGGCAGAAAAACAACATGGTACCTAAGGCCATCAACTAATTTGGAAAAACAAATCAACTCACATATAAAGACAAGATCATAATATAGATTAAGGGAGAGATGCCTTTAAGGCTAACTTCTGATTTATTTGGACAGATAGGGAACTATAAATAATGATGGAATTAAGAATAGTTTCCTGGAGGAGTTAGGACAATTTATTAGTTTACAGGAGAATTTAAGATGTGTAAAGAAGAAAGAGCTTCCAGTTAAATGAACCAAATTTCTTGGCTTTGGTTGGCAGTTTTCTCTTCCCTTCTGGCCCCCAAACACACAAGAGAGTGTGACAAAGGCTGACTTGGGGAACATAAAAACAATGGGCCCATTGTCAGTAGACATGCTTAAGAAAGAGGAGGAGATACTATTCCACTTGGTGGTCAAAAGGAAAACACAAGCAGCTGAAGCCCTAATGATGCAATTTATGTAAAAATGTATGTATTCATATGCAAGGAAGAAGGAAGGTCAAATGGCTACCAAATAGTTATAAATGATGGAGAAAAAAAAGAAACCTAAAAGAATCATACCTAAACCACCTGTGGAATATTTCTGTGGAAAATACTAAAAGTATGGAAATCCTTAATCATTTAAAGACCTCAAGATTAAAATGAATCATGGGTATTCCTCAAAGACAATGTCGAGATGGTTAAAAAGAAGTTTATGCCGAGCACAGTGGTACATGCCTCTAATCCAAGTGGTTTGAGAGGCTGAGAAAGGAGGATCTCAAGTTCAAAGCCAGCCTCAGCAAAAGCACCAAGATGCTAAGCAACTCACTGAGACCCTGTCTCTAAGTAAAATACAAAATAGGGCTAGGGATGTGGCTCAGTGGTCAAGTGCCCTTGAGTTCAATCCCAAGTTCCCCACAAAAGAAAGAAAAAAGAAATTTGTATTCTTTGATATGCTGGGCTACCACATCTATATATTTTATTGGCGATTATATTTGGTAATTATTTTTAAGTCCATGTTATTCAGAAAAGGGTATATTTGACAGGTGAAATGAAGGTCTATTATAGTACATACTGACAGCTGCACATAATACCTGGTATGTAATTCTTTGCATCTTCAAAACTTCAGTTGTCATAAATGTAGATCCTAAGTCTGCTGATGAGAACACTGCGCCCCATCTCTAATTGAAAATGTCAGGCATTATGGAAGCCTATTGTAGATTTGGAAATGATTTAGATATGATTCTTTTAGGTGTTTTTTTTTCTCCATTATTTATAACTATTTGGTAGCCATTTGACCTTCCTTCTTCCTTCTTTAAACAATATTGTGTCTTATTGCTTAATTTTCCAAGTTTGAATCATCTTGTAGTTTGTTTTTCAGTAGAAAATTAAGAATTTGTTCATTTTTAATTCATTTAAATCTGATCATTTCTATTATAGCCTTTGTGCCCAATTTTCTGAGCCTTGTTATGACCACAGCTACAATTTGAATTGAAAAGAGGAGGAAGGGGAAAGGGAGGGGAAAAAAAGGAAGAGGGGGAGGCAGAGAAGGAGAAGGGGAAGTACAAAGGAAGGAAAGGAAGGGAAGGCAGGGGAAGAAGCTCCTGAATGGACCCATGTCCAAAGGAGAGGAAAGAGCAAAAAGTGAGGGTAGAGCTACCTGCACAAAACAGGGCCCAGGGCCACCTTTCTTCTATGGCCGCAGCCCTGACTGCCTGGCCCTGCCTTCACCAGACCTGCTTCAACAATCTGTAGAGGAGCTATGACAACTCTGAAAACTTGGCTGTTGGCATTTTATTAAGTATCCCTAACAGTTAAGAGAAAATGACCATAGCAGGATGAGGTTCCTTTCCTTGGGAATCCCCTGCACTGGCAGCACCAGACCACTCAGGAGGGAGCACAGCCTTCCCCAGCCGGCCTTCAGGCCATGCCTCTGACAAAGGCCTAGCAGGACAGCTGGTCCCTGGACATCAAATCCCACGGCAGAGCTGGTGTTGACCTTGGAAATTACCAGCTCCTCCCATAAGAGACTGAGATTCAAACCTTCATAAGGCAAGACAGCCACCCTGCGGAAAGCCAGGAGTAAAAATCCAAGTTCTAGCTACAAATCCACTGGCCTATCTGGAGTTTTAAACATCCCCATCACCATCGGCTTTCTTTTATGGACAAATGATCATCTCTCAGATATGTGGTGCTGGGATGCCCTTGATCTTCAGTCTGGCAGACTTAAGAGAGGGGTTTTTATCCCTCTCAAAAGAACTGAGAAATTCTCTCTCTACAGCACTTTTGAGAACAGATCTCTTTTGTTGAAAATAGTCAGAACATCAAACATTTTTCTAAAAAATAAAAGGTCAAATACCTCTAATATTTAGTTAGATCTGTATGGGGAAAAGGAAGTGCTTTCAAGAAATGTAAATGCTAAATTTGGGACATACTGATGTCTTAAAAATTCACTTAGTATGAGGTATACACAGGTGGTTGGCACCTACCCAAAGGGAGGATGCAGATCTTGGCACTCTACAAAAATGAAAGGTTTAATTCTTATTATGTAGAACTAAATATAGATGAATTCTGTACGTTAATGAGATATACACATTGGGAAAAATGAAGCATGAAAATCTAGATAAAATTTTCAAAAGACAAATTAGGAAAATGTATGTGTCATTTAAAAAGAATCCACCATAAATTTCTTTTCCAAGTAATGTAATTTTTCAGGGAGATCCCTTGAGTGATGAAAGAGTTGGTAGCCACTGATGATCTTTAATCCTCCTGCCATTCTATTTCTCTTTCCTTATCTAGAGACATTCTATCTATAATCAGTTAATATCTACAATCATACCTATAATTTTCATTCATTCACTGATCACATATATGAAGTGCTGGGAACAAGAACCAACCTAGTTTTTTTGTTTGTTTGTTTGTTTATGTCTTTATTTTATTTATTAATTTTTATGTGGTGCTGAGGATTGAACCCAATGCCTCATGTGTGCAAGGCAAGTGCTCTACCATGGACCCACACAGCTTTCAATCTAATATAAACTAGTCATGGTTTCCGAGGATAATTGTTGCTTTTCTTAAACATAGTATCCCCTTACACCAACTCATTTTGGAAAAGATGCAATAAAGTATGTTTTTTTTATCTAGTTATTTAAATTTTAAATCTCTAGTTGGAAGAAATCATGCTAAACTGACATTTCATATTAAGTAGTTATGAAACAGTAGACAATACTCCTTATCAGAATGGCAGAATCTAGTTGTCTGTCCACCTGCGTGATGGTCTCTGGTATTTGTCTCCTCTGAAATGTGTGCTGTCTTAGTTGGTTTGTATGACGACTTTAGATAGTCCATGGCCAAGTTCTCAGAGAATGATATAGATGTGCAGCTGGCATCCAATGAATGTGCAACAGCATAGTCGTTACCAAAATATCAGAGCGGCATAATGTGTGCATGATGAAGCAATTGCCTGGTTCTAAAGACAGAAGTGTAACAGAGCCAAATTTAGCAAAAGGCTCAACCATTCTCCGTCTGTGTGTTGATAAAGGACTAGAATTATTTCAGACTGCTATAGGCCTCTAAATATGTGGCCAGTCTTAGCAAAACATGCAACTGTTTATACTTCAGGTTGCAAAAACTAATTTTGATGTGAATTCTTACTACTAGCCCAGTATAGCAATTATCCTTCATTTTTAAAGTGCTCTGTGGATAAAAACTAATTTCCAGGATACCTCTTGCATGCATTATATCTCTGCTAAAGGAGGATTATGATCTTTTTTAACATGTAAGAGAAAAAAGAAAGAAATTTATTCCACTTGCCTTTAGAAACGCAACAGACAACAATAAATGATAAAGAACTCTGACCCCGGCATCAAATTAAACTAGGTTCAAATCTCTAACACAGCTAAAACATATAACCAAAACATATATGTAAATTGCACTTAACCATATGCCAGGCCCCATCCAAAAGACTCCATATACACTAATTTATTTCTCACTACAACTCTGTGATGTATATAACATTATTATCCTTATTCTACAGATAAGGAAACACAAAGATATGAAGAATTTATATATGAAGTCATATGTAAGTGGCAAAGCCAAGATTTGGTTCCAGAGCTCCTTCTCCCAAACATTATACCAGACTGCCTTGTGTAAACCATTGAAATTCTCTAAATACTGTTCTTTGAAGCAGGAAAAATAATGGTAGTGACTCCTCAGATTACCAGGATGTCTAAAATAAAGTATCTAAAAGTGGTTGGCATCTCACATACATTTAGTAACTGGTCTCGATTTTAATTCTAAGGCAGTGCCCAATCCCTCCCCAACACTGTACTTCCATGGGGTGGTCTATGCCCTCTCTAGGAATATTTGTAAACTGCCTTGCATTGCCTTCCTGACTTGCTGGTCTCTGGGGATGTGGATCAATAAATCCTAAGCTGAATATAAAGATTCCTCTAGGTTGTCATGGATGAAAGTAGAATTTTAGGCAGCTCCGGCATTTCTGCTAAGAAAGGAAAAGACCTACTGAAGGAAATGAATTTCACCTTTATCCTCACTCTGACTCTTGTGTGAGATACAAATCAATTAATTCATCACAATCTTATTCAGCATCTTGACATCTTGAGGTCCCTTCTCGGCTCTTCAGAATTCCTTCTCTAATTCAGTGGTGACTTTTCACATTGGCTGGGAGCCAGCCCCTGTCCCGGTGAAGTTTGAGGGCTATATAAACCACCTTGTCTTGGATGTTCTTCTGAGCATTTGGAAGGAACCCTAAGCTGTTTTTGACAAGTTATTGGCAAAAGTAGTAGCAGTGCTTGCCAATTTGCTCTAGGCACTGAACATGTTAACAGGTACTATACCAGGTGTTATTAATATGTTACTTACAACAAATTCAGTTTTCAACCTATTGTTTGGGTTATATAGTGTTACCAATTTTGTGCTTTACAAGGTACTGTATTTTTCTAACTGGGAAATTCAGAATGTGTGTTGAAGAACTCAGCTCTCAAATGTGAGATATATTTATTGCAAATAAATCTTATTTAGGAATCAGGATTTGGGCTATATGACAAATAGTATGGCTTCAAAACAAAGAACTTCTTTCTAAAACTACATATTGTGATGGATATTGCTCCAAGGGCTCAGCCGGTCAAGTTCACAAAAATCAGGTCCCTTCCCTGCCAAAATGCCCTACTTGTTTAGTTCCCCAAAGGAAGCTGATAACTTTCATCCAAAGGAATTTCAGATTGGAAGGAATACCTTTGAATGCTATGTACTCTGAGACTTAGAGAATGGATGTCCAAGAAATAATAGCCTTACGGTAGATGGGGTAGAGAGAGAAGATGGGAGGGGAGGGCAGGGAGGATAGTAGAGGATAGGAAAGGTAGCAGAATACAACAGTTACTAATAGGGCATTATGTAAAAATGTGGATGTATAACTGATATGATTCTGCAATCTGTATTTGGGGTAAAAATGGGAGTTCATAACCCACTTGAATCTAATGTATGAAATATGATATGTCAAGAACTATGTAATGTTTTGAACAACCAATAAAAAAAAGAAAAAAAGAAAAAAAATAAATTCCCAATCTTCCAATGTTCTTTTTTTTTTTTTTTTAAACTTCTGTTCTTCCCTCCCCATCCCTCTCCTTATTGTCTGTTAGCATTCACATACTAGAGAGAACATTCGCCCTTAGGTATTGGGGGACTGGCTTATTTCACTTAGCATGATACTCTCCAGACCCAATATTCTTAACAAGAGTTGGGGCCATCTACATTCTGACTAACAAGAAGCAACTACCCAGACTCACAGTGTGTGTTAGAAAGTCAGACAGCTGGCAGGAAAATAATGCTCATATTCAGCCACATCTTGCAAGAGGAAGTATTTCTCCCTTTGGAAAATGACCCCTTGTATATATATTCCACATCATTTACCTTGCAACCTTTACCAGGCACCAGACATAACCAGCCTAAAGACCACAAGCAAAAACCGAACCAAACAAAACAAGACCTTTGTCCGGTTTCACATCCCTTCAGGCTCAGGAGGATATCAGTTGACTCATCTGAAGAAAGTCATGTGTGCTAATGGGCTATGTCCAAAGAACATGTGATTTCTCAAGTAATGTTGCTGTCTTCACCTACCTGGTCTCCTGACATTATTCCTAAGTGGAGACAGAAAAAGGTGTAAGCAGAAGCTTTTTGGCTCCCTCAATTTATACTACACAGTTACTTATTTAACCGGGGGTTAGGCTTCCAAGCTGTGCACCCCTAAGAATTTAGTGATGTTTACCTGATCTGGGGGAAAAAAGATCAAATAATAATTCTGCCTTACTCCCCAGGTGCTGTACAAGTTGCATGTGAAGTAGGGACACTAGCTAGCTTTACCTTTAGACTGACCTGTAGCCTTGGCTAAATCACTTAGTGTATCTATGCTGATTTATTTAACCTCTCTATACTCTGATGATGTTGGATTAATCTGGATTATATTTGAAAGTGTGACGCTCTCCAGGAAAGGAAACCACACATAGGCACACACACTGCTGTTATTCTAGCACTCTTACATTTTTAATACGGGTCACTGCCAAGGACACTGAGAATTGCCCCAAGCCTGAAGCTTCCACACACCTTTCTCTTTGAGCAAAAGTAACATAAGTCACTTGCTAGCATTGAAATAAAAGAGATCTGGTATAGATAAAAACTGGTACAAAAAAATGCAACCAAAGTTCTTCTTTCAGTGGTTATACCAGTTTGTCAACCTGCTGTATCATGAATGTAACCATGTCTCCTTTGAACACCTGCTAATATTCCTCTTATTTTGTATCACACACAAACAAAACATATTTTCTCTTCACCAGTACTTCAAGGAATAAAAGAGGAAGAATGTGAACCAGTTTTTTTTTTTAAAAAATGCAGGGAGTTGAGCAAGAGGAGTGACAGGAGACTACCCTTGCTCCCTTCTTTCCCTCTCAGATTCTGCACCGTGGGAAAAGAGAACCAGGAGGCAGTGGGTTGAGACTGGTCTTTCTCACGGGCAGCTTATAAAGGCAGCTATTAAATTATTGAAAGTCCCAGGCTAAGAGAAAGTGAAATATTAATGACTATATTATTGAGAGGAAGAAAAATTGACAATCCACACAGATTTAAGCTATCTTTGCAGGAAGAAAGCTCAGTATGCAGGACTAAGTGCCATGAGATGTAGCTTCAAAGAAACTGTCTCCTTGCTCAGGCACATGCTCTGTGACCAGGCTGCCACCTTCCATGCTTTTCTCCACCTCTCACTTATTTCTGGTGGTTTCTGTGGAAAAACAGATTTCAGTTGTGGTTCACAAACTCTATTTTCAGCATGTTCTTCCTAAACCCAGTTGCCGCTCAAAAGAAGATTTTTTTTTTTTTGCTAGTAAATGATAATGTTCCACTAGCTTCTAATTAAGCACATGGATTCAAGAGTGATAACCTTCTCACCAAGGTCTGATTCATCATTTGGGTTGCCCCTGAGGTCTCTGATCCAATTCCCAGCTTCTCTGATGGTGTGAAAGCAAATTGGGTTGAAAATATTAGAATATAGAGTGTGGCAAACCAGGCTTTCATCCCATCTACCTCCCTCTGCTCCCAGGAAGACTTACAAACAGGAAAGAAACACACTAGGAAATCAAGAAGGCAGCAATTTGATGGATAATAAATACATTGTAATGTTGAAAAATCACCTGGAAATTACGCATGCGGTTCAGCATTTTTTGAGGTGGATGATAATATGACAGAACAAATATTTTCAAAATAGTTTCACCTGAGTGTTGCTTTTAATTTAAAATTTGGAACTTTCATCTAAAGCACTATATTAACATGATTATCTCCATTCTTGTTTTACTGTTGACAATTTGCTTTAAAATACAGTTTGCCAGTACACATATCTTAAAACATGCAGGGGTTGGTTATTAACTTACACTAGAAGGATAGTTAGTTAACATGTGATGCCTTAATCAGGAACACACGCTTCAGGGGTGATTGGTTAGTTAATCACTTGATGGGTCAAACTTTCATTATCATCGAATTTCAGAATATGATCTAAAATCCAATGAAATTTCTTCTTTAACTCATGCATTATTTATAAGTATATTTCTTAATTTCCAAAAATTTGGGGGATCTTCATTTTATTGCCCTTGATTTCTAGCTTACTTTATCTAGGGTCAAAAAATAGACTCTGAATGAATTTAGTCCTGTAAAATTTCTTGAGATTTGTTTTATGAGGCAAGGTATGGTCAATTTTGGCAAATATCCTGGGTATACTTGGAAAAGAATTATAGTATCATTGTTGAGTACAGTGGTGTGTGTGTGTGTGTGTGTGTGTGTGTGTGTGTGTGTGTGTGTGTGATATCAGTCAGGTCAACTAATGAGTAGTGTTTGCTATGGTTCGAATGTGTCCTTCAAAGTTCTCATGCTGGAAACTTTAATCACCAATGCAACAGTGTTGAGAGTGAGATATTTAAGGTGATTAAGTCATGAGGGTCCAGGACACTCTTTGGATTCAAAGCCTACCAAGGGGAAGGGACATTAATGAACACTGATGGGGACCCCTGGAGAGCTGTACCCTAGTATAACCTAAAGAAGAGCAAGCCATACGAAATCTGCATCTCTGGGATCATTTTCTTTCTGCCTGTACAATCTTCTTAAATATTTCTTTCAGTATTGGTCTACTAGTGATGGATTCTTTCAATTTTTGTTTGTCTTAAAGTGTTTCTATTTGAATTCAACTTTTGACAAATATTATTGTTGGTTTTATAAAATTTTAGGTTGGTAGTTGCATTCTTTCAACATATTAATATGACCTTCCATTGTCTGCGGGCATTCAATGTTTCTGATGAAATTGAGTTATTGGTCTTATTTTTGTTCCTTCGAAAACAATGTTGTTGCTTCCCTCACTGGTGTAATGAATTTTCTCTTTGGTTTTGTTTTCAGCAGTTTTACTATTCCTATCTAGGTTTTTGTTGTTGTTGTTTGGTTGTTTTTTGGGGGGTTTTTTGTTTGTTTGTTTGGTATATAACCTGGTTGGCACATGCAAGGATTCTTGGGTCCATGTTTTAATGACTTTTATCATTTTCAGAAAATATTGCTCCACTTTATCTCCTTTTCCACGATCCTGGGATTTCAATTACATGTTGCTATGTGGGAGGACATACATGCCATATGTCTTATGTCTCATTTTTTTTTCTATGTTTTCATCTTCTCTGTTCTCTGTGCAAACACCTGGATATTTTCTACTGGTCTGTCTTCCATTTCATTAATTCAGTTTTGTGCTACATTTATTATGCTATTAAATCCATGTGTTGAGTTTTTCATAGCCATTATTTCATTTTTTTTAAGTTCCAGAATTTCTAGTTTCTTTTTGTAGATTCTGGTTTTCTGGTGAAAGTCTTCATTGTGTCATTTATTATCATGAACATATGAGTCACAGCGATTTAAAGTCTATGTCTGAATGCCCATAATTGGGTAATTGATGAATATGGTATTTTTCCAGTGCCTATCTTTCTCTTTTGGGCATATTTTCATTATGCCTTGTAATTTTTATTAGAAAAAAAAAAGTATAAGAAATTTAGAGATTACTGATAATACTATCTTCCTTCAGTGATGGTTCACCCAATACTGTAGTAGGCATCCCAAATGGAAG